>NC_140667.1:50475798-53077465 GCF_054131305.1 Coturnix japonica
ACTAATCAAATTTGGGTAATAAGCTCAGCAGCAAGGTTAAGCATTTGCTGCAGTTCTCAAAACTGTTCTGGGAGCTTTTGGAATCCCACCTCATTTTCCTAAGCTATTACAAGTACTAACTGCAGTCCCATATGTACCAAACCACTGCAAGATGGTTTTGTGTAAAGGTAAAAGTCACTTCAATCATACTCTTTGTAATGACTGCTAGATCTGCACCAGCTTTTTGTCATAGCTGCTGGTTTCCAGGACAGGGAAGACTGGACCTCAAATATGGCTCTCATTCCTTATTCAGTTGTATAAATATTTTGCTCCCATGAGCAAAGCATTATGAGATCTGAAGCATCTGGAAAGGTTTTTCAGTTCTCACTACAGTCACTGCCACTGTCAGGCAGAACAAGAAAGCACCTATTTATGTACATCTCTCTGGAGAATTGCACAGCTTTGTAGATCTCCACCTACACATCCAGAGGGCCACAGCAAGAACTGAGAGTGACAGTCACCATAACAGGAGTGGCTGCATTGATAAATACAGGCCTGATATAACACTTCTTGCCCTTTGTGCTTTGAAAGGATGGGTCAGTTTTCCTACTATCCTACCTATAGGGCAGCCCACAGTGGCTACTCTTATCTATTAACTAAACTATGTGCTGGATTTTTATGTGGTTCAGGGTTGATTTCCTTTCAGCCTATGAATTTTCTGCACAAATGTCCACAGTGCTTAATGCACTCAATTATTTTCAGAGCCAGGGAAATGAAGCTCCTCCTCGACCTCTTTCATATATGAGCTGGGAAAGAATTCAGGGCAATTCTATTTGCATGAATAAATGAGATCACTCGGATCTTATCAATTCCCCTACAAATTTCAAGTAAAGCCAATACCAACTAGAAGGTATTATTTATAGCATTTGCACAGCTTGCAGAAAAAGTGCCATGTAGGACCTCAAAAGAGCTGAATCAATCATTTGTTTTCAGTTCCCCAGTGGCACCACGTAAGAAGGAAATCCAACCAGTTTGAGTCCAACCATTTGTTTCATTTTCATTACCATTTCACGCTCGAAGTTAAACTTGGATGATCCCTACATTTCCTTTTAATACCTCAAGCATTTCATTCAAGTACAGCAGCTTCAACTCTGAGCCAGAAAGGAAAAAACCCAAAACTCAGAGGCTGAGAAAAATTAAGTGTGACGAACCTTCTCAATTAACTTCAGATAACAAGAATAGGCACACACTGGCGATTAGTTTCACCTCAAACTTCACACAACTTCTGCAGAGAGCTGCATGTTCTCTGTGTTTTCTGCTCACAGTTCAGTGGCTGCCAAAAAATTACTTTGAGGCTCACACATATCCTGTTGAATGAGTTTAAAACAGTGCTCTGATTCAAAATGCTTTGGGCTGCTTCTTAAAAGGACATCCCTTTCCTGGCCTAGCAGGCACCATGGAAGAGTGATTTTCATGTCCCCACCTGGAGGGCTGGCTGTTAATTCCAGCAAGGTTAACATCACCATTAACTGCATGCCCAAGTAAACGTTACAAATCTGTGAAGGAAGCAGGAAGGAAACTCCAGCTTCATAGGAAGCAAAGACATTAGAAAAAAGGACAAAACTTTAATGCTAATCATCTTTCTTCTGTCTATCTCATTACTGCTGTGCACTCTGTCCTCCTGAAGTACTTAAACAAAATATATTAAAAATAATCACTGTTTGGATTAAATCTTGGCTTGCAGAAAAAAAAGTCACTAAGAACAGGAACGAGCATGTTATCTTTCACTGCAATCCAAAACACACTGTACTCATTGAACAAAAAGGAGGATGCACCAGCCTTCAGTCAGGATGTGGTTATTTTCTTTCTCTTGGGGTAACCTGGAAGCCCTTACCTGGCTCTCTGAGAGCTCAGCACATGAAGGAGGAAAAGAAACAACTCTTAAAGCAACACATTTCAGCATCTGAGCCGTGTGACAGCAACAGTTTTGAAAGACAGCTTATTAAAATAGATGTTGCTATGAAGACTTCAGTAAAAACAAAAAGGTGTAGGCCCAAAAATAGTGAGAAAAAGCCAGAGCTGCTTGCTCCAACTGCTCCATGTCCTGCCATAACTGAAGAAGTTACTTAACATTTTCCCAGAATAGATTCCCCAGATAAGATTTCCAGTGCAGCCTTTCATCCTAACATTCTTTCTTTAGACACAAAGCTGAATGTTAGTTCATTTTGCAGGTAGCTCCTCTTTCTGCCAGCCCATTCACATCAAAGCTATGCCAGGATCCTGCTTCCATTGAAGCTACTCTCAGCTGACTTGACAATCATCTCAAAGAACAGAAAATAAGAACTCGAGGGCACAGTGAAATAAACTGCTGGGATTGATACAGACCAAACAGCAAACAGATGGTCAGCAAAACGATGAGGAAAATAATGGAAGGGGCGACTGACAAATGATGAACAGTACAGATCAGCTTTGCTTTGGAGCTGTCTCATCAAAAGTTATTTGCTTTGTAAGCTGTGGAAAAGTTGTTTAGTTCTACAATCTGCTGGTGCACACAGATTTCAGCTGCAGTACTGCAAAGTGCATTAGGAATTCCAAGTCACAGGGGCATTAGGCAGCCCCCTCCATCAGTCCGCTGTTCCCACAGTTCATTATGTGCAGAGTTCACCCTTATCCTGAATTTCAAGAAGACAGAGATGTGGGACATAGAGAGATTGCTGGATGTTCAAATGGTTTATTTTAGCTTCCCTCTTCCCCCTATAAAAAAACCCTACTAAGGGCATCTAATGCACTGGATGATTAAAACATCATCTATAAACGGTAAGGACTCTTTGCACTGAAGATACCTTCCATAACTGGAATGCACGTGAAGTGTAATTCTCACCCCACAGTTGAGGGTTTTACTCATTCACTCACCTTTCCTACCAGTGGGTACAGGAACCCAGCACCAACACTGGCCCGAATGTCTCGGATTGGCAGAATAAAACCTGTAGGAGCTCCTTTTTGTTCAGGGTCATGAGACAACGATAAGTGAGTTTTAGCCATGCAGATTGGCAGGTTTCCAAAGCCCTGGGCATGACAATGAAAAAGAGGAGAGAAAGAGAAGTGAAAAGAACAGTAACCATTCCTGTATGCAAAAATATATTGCTCTGTTTTACCATTCTCAGTGTTACCAGGTAATTTTAAGCAATTTCCTCACCCACATCTAATCCACTGACCATTCTGCATCCTAATTATTTCTCTCCAACTCTGCCCCTCTTCCTGCTATTAAGGGAAGAATAACTATGGATCCCAGCACGTCCAACCAAGGGAAGGATTAATGGTATGGAAGCGTTATGGAAGTGCTGGCTATCTAGATATCTTTCTTTCTACTTTCTTCCCAAAATATTGCTTCAAACAGCTCAGAACTAAAGCTCTCATACAGCTAAAGTGGGTTAATTGGAACTATTTGATCGATATAATTGCATATTGTGAGGAATCCTCTTTTATGTGCAGTCTGAACACCACTTCATTATGATTATTTTAAAATGAAAAGCATCACTGGGTATCGGGTGACAGGGAAAACTAACCTGCTTAGTGTACATGGCGACTTTCTCCTGAGCTTCTGGAAGTAGCTCAATGTCACTTGCCCCATAGATCTGCTGTGCAATAATTCTGATTTTATCTATAACAGGAAGCTAGAAAAAAGACAGACAAGTGAGCACGGCCTGGGTACTTTCAGGCCACAGCATGGTAACTAACAGTGACTTTGTTACCTCTGAGTCACCATCAAATTCATTTAAGTACAAAGTCATTAGAAATACACACATACACGCACACCCTTCCACCTGACCTGTGCTGTATAACTGTAAGACTTATTTCCAGAGAAAGAAACAAGTTAGAAATGGACATTCCATTTCCTGTTCCTCAGCCTATTATATTCCCATCCCGAGCACCATGCACACCCAGAAATTCTCCAGTAAGGAAACAAGTTTGATGAAGGCTGTTCTAGTCCACGTTCTGACAAGAACATGTCTCAGGTCAAAGAATAAACTTCTCCCTACCCTGGAACGTGGCTGTCTGACACAGTAGTAACCCTGTTCGCTATTTCTAGCTGTGTCACAGTAGCATCTTTCACTATAAAAAGTAAACTATATTTCATCTAGTAGTAAAAACAACAGGAAGTGACAAACCAGGTATCTGAGACTCGTGGAGTAAATGTTATGTTCTAAAAGCCATTTTCTTCTCAGGTTCTCTGAGCAGAGTTACAGGCAACTTTTAGCCAATTAAGCCAGACCAACTAATTTCCAAGTTATTTTAGAAAAGTACCTACGCAATCATGTAATTCTTACCTCTACATTATAGAGGAACCTGAAGTTGCTGGGTGTCTGTGATGCTCTCTGAACAGCCCGAGCCAATGCAACAGCTCCTTTACCACCCTCTGCCCAGTGAGTGCACTCCACAGCATCAAATGCTCCTGCTTCTTTTGCCAGTTGTACTACAAGAGCCAGTTCAGCCTTCGTATCTGTCCTGTAAAGGGAAAAGTTTGCCTATTTGTATCAGAACGTATGCACGGTAAATGAAGGGTTTGTTCTACCCTTCTCTCATTCTTGTCAATAAAAGTTAAATGCTGCCCGAAGAAATTACAGGATCCAGCCATCAAGAAGCCAGATCTATTGAGGAGGTATCCACCACACGGCTGCTCCACCTTGGTGAAGGATGCCACGTCAAGACAAAGAGCAAGAACTTGGCCTGGAACTACATGCATAAACCCAAGATCGCCAACAGTGGTTTTCCAGATTTCATGCTTCTATCAATAACACAACTCTTGTTTTCAGATGAAAACTCAAAGAGGCATTAGTACTTGCTGATTTGCAGACGCTAAGATGTTCTGTATCATGTGCACACATGATAAAGCCATACTTTCTCTAAAACAGCCAATATACATTCACTTCAGATGAACAACCCTTAGCTGGCTACTCTGCTTTAACTGGCACCAGATTTAATGCAACAGTTCAAACCCCTTCTGCTTTTGTATAAAGAAAGACCACACAGAGATTCTGATTCCTCTGTAGTACAACGTGCAGAGCCTGAAATGCTTCTTGGTTTGGCATGACTTCCATACTGCAGACCACTGAATGCAATGTGGTCTACAGCACAGGCACCTCACCATCCGTTATGAACTTAGATCCCATACTGTCACAGGCACCTTTTGTCTACAGTAACTTAGCCAGTTAGGGTGTAAGCTATGGCACGTAAGTCATTAATCACAAGATCCTAAGCTAAACTAAACCAGAGCATGCATTTGAAATGACTGAGCAGAGCTCCGCTATTTATTCAGCATCTTCAAGCACTGCAGAATGATGCTTCCTGCAAACAACATATTGACAGTGCTGAAAACAAGACAGTGTGTTAAATGTAGCATAAAAAGTGCCACCATTTTATTCTCATGCATCGGTTCCACAGCCCAGCTCACTTACTTGAAAGCATTGACAGCCACTACTACTGGGACACCGAACAGCCGAGCATTTTGGATTTGTTTGCTTAGGTTACTGCAACCTTTTGCCAACAGCTGAAGATTCTGTAGATCAACAAGCAGAACATACATTTTATGAGAGACAGTGAAACCTTTACTCCAAATCCACCGCATCCATAGCTCATTATTTAAGTGCCAAAGCAGGAACGGAAACCACAGAGGCGGAATTTCAGAGCTGCTTTCTGAACACTTAGGATCAGTGCATGGTCTAGCATGGAAAACAGGAAAAGGAATGAATGCTTCTAATAACTTTGTAGCTGAAGATGGAAATCAAGGGAGGAGAAAGCACTATATCATTTTTTGTTATTCTGAAGTCAATACCTGTGCTCATTATCTCCTCACAGTAAAACCTCATTTTCCTCTATGACACATCCGTCTTCGTGTATTAAATATCATTAGCAGTGAATTTCGTGACATTTGTTTGAAGTTTGTGATAACAGCTTTCACTTCACGTATATTTACATTTTACAGCATCAGAGATTATTCATGGAAGTGAAGACATTTCATCCCTTCTTATCAAAAGAAAAATCCACAGAGAAGCGTTAGAAGTGAAAAAGCTAAACCAGATCAATTACCCAAGTGCACGTAATCATTTGAGGCACAAGGGCAGAAACAGATTTAGTTCACTTTCCTCCCTGCTTGCAAAAGAAGGGCAAGGGGAAAACAAAACTGCTGCTGCAAAGCAGGGAGCAATTAGACAGGCACTCCGAATATTTCCAGAGACAATATTTCAGCTCAGCAATTACTCTGTACTGAGAGGGTCAAGGGACACTGAGCAGACATTACTATGAAAAATTGAGCTCACAGACAATTATGCAAGCTCAGGAGAAAAGGAAAGCTCTGAATGCCGGCTGGGTCAAGTGCAATAAATGCTTGAAAGAGCAGAGGCAAAGTAACAGCATTAGAAGATAAAAAAAGGACACTAAAGCTTGTATGAGGAAGCATTTCCCTGCCAGCTATAGAAATGACACACACTAGCTGTCCATGCGTGCACTGAATGATAATATCATGTAACGACTACAATTAATTGGTTAACTGTCACAATGGCTGAAGAAAGCTAAGATTACCTCCTCCGTGTACTCCTTTGGCAAAGGTACCCCAGCAGAGACCTGGAGAGTGAATTAAAAGAAAACATAAAAGGGGGGTTG
Organism: Coturnix japonica; assembly: GCF_054131305.1. Taxonomy (NCBI): domain Eukaryota; kingdom Metazoa; phylum Chordata; class Aves; order Galliformes; family Phasianidae; genus Coturnix; species Coturnix japonica. The sequence continues at coordinate 50,482,438 of NC_140667.1, forward strand.
TACCCCGTAAGATTTGTATTCTGACTATTTGCATTGATTCTTATTAAACTGCACCAAGCCACACCATTCTACTTCGGCCTGATCCTATTCTTTTAAGGGGGAAAACAAGAAAAAAGGCCGCCAAGATGCTCTCACAAAATAACAAACTAAGGATTATGATAACAACAAATGTGCCCCAGCATACTTCCTTGTGAAAATGAAATGAGCAGGTATGGATATTTAACATAATACAACGAAGCAGCTTGCAAGCAGCAGGGACATATGGATAACTGTAAATCTCAAGACAATTATAAGCAAATCAAACCCTACAGAGCTTTAAGTTGATGGACTGGAACAAAAGCCCCTCAGGCCTAAATAAAACCTTTACTACTTACTGTAGGCCCTCCTCCGTGCATTTTCAGAGCTCGGACAGTAGCAACCAACACCACCACATTGGGCCGGAGATCAGAATAACGACACTTAATGTTAAAGAACTTCTCCATGCCTATGTCTGCGCCAAATCCTGCTTCTGTAACTGGAGTAGGAGGAAAAATAACAAACAACATCGAAGTTTGTGAGAGGTTGCTGGGCAGAGAAATCAGTGCTTTGATTGCAGAAATCAGAAGCTTCTGGGACAGCAAAAAAAACCAACAAAAAACAGCATTCATGATAATAAAATAGGAAATCTTTCCCTGAAAAACAAACACCACACACTTACCAACAAAACCCTCTTTGCCCACAAGCTTCAGCGCTACTTTGTCTGCCAACACTGAAGAATTCCCATGTGCAATATTGGCAAAAGGTCCCGCATGAACAAACACAGGAGTTCCCTACGAAAGGGTGAGGGAGGCAAAGAGAAATAAAGAAAATCAGGGGGGTAACGTTTTGCATACATGCATCATTTCAGGTGCTGAGTAGTACAGTATCTGAAGGGTAAAAAGAGAAGTTCTTAGAAGAAATATTCGTCATCAGTACTAAGGGCTTCATCGCCAACTGGATTGTTATGATCTGTAGAAGTGGAGATATTGACCCACTTTGAAAACGGATGGCTAAATCTTAGCAACTCTGCCATTCTCTTGCACCCATACCATCTAGATTGTCAAAACATTTCCTGACGTTAGTCAACAAAACAGACACAGCAAGGTGTACTGCATTTCCCCAGGGCCATCCCACATGATGATGTCAGGCCTATAAAGAAGCTTTTTTCTTTTCCCCTAGCCCTGAATCTTAGGTAGGAAACAACAATAAGCTTCCAAGTCTAAACAGAGTAAGTCCATATCAACTGAGATGAATGAGGTTAGGGTTAGGTAACACTCCTTGCTTCTCAAAACAGAGTGTATCATCTGTGCTCACCTCTAGTGTCTGCATCAGGTTTGGCTTAACAGCATCTTTCATCAAGACAGCTATGGCACCAGTCACTCCCTAAAAGAAAAAAACAAAGACAGCCATCAGTTTCCAGATGTACTGAGACAGTTCCTATACTGTGTCAAGACCTTCTGGTGAGCTTGCAGGAATGCAAGCAGCAATTGCTGCAGAATATGCTGGTCTGAGCAGAGCAGAATAATACCTTTTGCATCCTTCTAATTGGTGATTTCTGCTGAATGCAGCCTCTTCCATTATGACCTTGCTTGGCCAAGTTACTTAGGAGTAAAGACAAAGTTCTCTTTTAATGCTATAATGAGGTGAGAAAGGAAGAGCAGAGAGAGAGTAACCCTTAGGTACACATGGTTTCTTGTGTCCCACTGAATGGCAGAAAGCAGGGAAAGTTTGCCAAGACAATTTCTTCTTCCCTTTTAATGTCAGTTGAATTGCAGCACTCAATTATACATCTATATTTTTTTCAAAGACATTCACTGCTATGTTTCATTAGTCTCAAGTCTTGAAACATGAAGGCTTAGTTAACATTAATGGATAAGCTTTAAACTTCAGTCATCTCTAGAATAATGAAAGATACAGAGCAAGATTTCCATGATGACATTTCAGGCCTGTCAATCAATAACACTTCAGTACATCTCCATCTCTGAAAACCCACAGTCAGTTTTTGATTCCTCATTTCTCCCCAGTTCCTTCGAGTTTCCTGGTAGTGCACTCGTGATACTGGTTATACTACAGCAGAAGGATCTTATTGTGTCAGTCTGGTCTCTGCAATCACCGTGCTAACTTTGATTTGACACATGGTACATTGCACAGAACCCTTTGTCCCTGCCCAAAACACATGTATACACAGTCACTGCATAAGGTGCTAGCCATGCCAACATAGAAATCCTTCATGAACTCCAGAGACTAAAATTTCATCTTTCATGTTCTATATACTGAAGTCAATCCCATACAGAACCATCTCAACGTTTTTTCAATCCAAGGACTTTCAGAAGTAATAGGGGAAAGTCAGCATTCAAGAATGGAATAACTCTCTTACAAGGTCATCCGTTGTAACTGGTTCTCCTCTCTTGTTGGAAGCTACTACCATTCTGCCCAGTCGCTTTTTCATGTCATCCAGGCCATCAGAGAGTGCTAGAACTGCCATGATTTCACTGCTCACTGTGATGTCAAACTGAGCCTTCAAGAGACAAAGAATGTGAATTGATCAAAATTCCTCAGCAAAAACCCTCACTTCATTCAAATTCTTGGGGGAAAAAAGTCAGTTATCACCATTGTAATAAAAAGTAAATACAGACATTCATCCACAAGAACAAATCTAAAGTGCTACTCTCAGAATATACATAATTTAAATTCACAATTTCAAATAATTATTTTCTGCAAAATAAAGTAAGATACACTCATTCCATTGCTGTTACATGACTCCCCCCTGACACAAAACTGGTGATTCATGTAAGAATCTTAACACCAACAATACATTTTTGAAGACTGAGCTTACTAACTCATCTAACCATTACTAAATGGTGCAGTAAAAGAGAAAGGAAAAACAAAAAGCAAAGACAACCAGAATTGGTTCTATAGCAAAGGAAGGGTAGAATTCATCGGACATAACACAATATCTCCATTGAAGCTAGGCACCCTAGAGGCCTTTTTGGTAAATAAAAGCAGGATTCTATGGCCACAGCTCATTTGAACTGTTAATTTGACAGTTAAAGGACAAAAATATCATGGTCCTGACTGCCTATTTTTCTATGTTGATTATACAATGAATCTAGACAACAAGCTCAGATATTGAATTAGAGCCAGATGCATCCCACCCAAAGCACATGCACTGGCTAAGATTAGATAGCAATTGCCAGGCACTGTATTTGCAGAGAGCATTCATATGTCACCGTTACTATGCCACAGTCATCCCAATTCAGGAATCCAACAATCAAAGGGATGAAAAGAACAGAAACTACACACTGCATTGGTAGCGAATTTAATTGCTTAGCCAAAGAGACTTTCTGCTGTCTCCAGAACAAGGTACCAGCAATACAAACATCTGGAGCTGAAGAAGTTTACTTCACATTCATGTTTTTTTAAGTGTTTTTTTTTTACAAAATGCAAGAAAAGAAAATAATTACCACTCGTGAAAAGCCGCCTTCTGTTGGAGACTGTCCGATAGTGATTTTCCTAAGGAATCTGTCATTTGTATCCAGTACTGTGAGGATGCAAAAAGAAAGAAGCAAGAAGTCACACTGCGTGACCAAAATCACATCTCTATACCACCATAAACTAAGCCATGAGTAGCAGATGGCAGCTTGGGACACCATCCTCTCCAACTGAACTGCAACGACGTTTAGATGCTCACAGTCAATGCAGACTGCACTGCAACCAGAAATCCACCTCCCTCAATAACCACAAGTCCAAAACCTCTTTGGAAAAAAAAAAAGGAGCTGCCTGTATTATTCCAATTTCTTTTTCACTGTTATTAGTCAAAATGAGATCAGGAAATTACTATGGAAAAAAAGAAATAAAATTAACACTTTGTAAATGAAAGGGTAAAATAGTCAGATCCTACTATTTAATGACATTCCCTACAAGCCCATTAGCTCAAATTGCCCTTGAAACACAAACAATCAAATACTGGCTTATATTTGGCCCCCCTCTTATCTGAAATTCCTTTTGTTAGTGAAATATTGATTCAGCAAGACCAGAGATGGATCTTACTTTAGTTATCTTTAAACATGTTTTTAAAAAGAAACAACAAAACACTGAGCCTTTTTCTGCTGTCAGTCCCCAAGAGAGCAAGTGGGCAGACTAAAATTCAGTTTAGTTCCAGAGCAGTAGCCTCTCCTTGCTCAGAGTGCTTTCTCAAATGTGCAGGCAGAAAGACTGTTTGCTATGGCTGCCAAACTGAAAACTCCCTCAGTAGCCATCAAAACAACAAGCAGAAACTTGCACCAATTAGTGAGGCACAGTCTGAATTCACAAAGATTAAGATCCAAGCCCTGGTGTCAGACCCTTTAGAAACAAGATCCCATCTGCAGGCACCCATTGCACCAAACAGAGACCAGCACTGCTTTGCTTTCCTTTATCTCAGAAAACTTTGTTCTTCCTACACGTGCTGCTTCATTTGATAAGTTTTGGTGGGTTATTTTTTTAGCAATATTTTAATGTAATGGTTTTTGTACCTCTTTGCCATGTTATGGTAGCTGGGTCAATGTCCAGTCTCACAAATAAGTTTACTTCCTCCTTCGTCAAGGCTGCAGGATCAGTTTTGTTAATGCCCAATTTCTGATGGAGGAAAGAAGAAATAATAATAATAAAGTATAATGAGAAGATTTAGAGAAATGAACCTTTCACTACAACCATTTGCCTTTGGCGGCAGCACCTGAATATCCAGAAATAAGGAGGAAATGCCCTACCGGTGTCCCTTCAAGCCCCACAACAACATAAATTGATCTGTATCAGCGTTAACCTGGAAGCAGAGCTTGCTGCTCACCAACTAGCAAAGGGCAAAGCAGATAATAGAGCTCGTCAGGGCAGCCTGTCACCTAATTTTGTGCAAGGCATCTACAGAAAGCATAAGAAAGAAAGCTCTGTAGTTCCTTACATGCCTTGTTCTAATCATTAGTTTCACATGCTTACATCCATTTCTCATTAGTTTGCCTAGGGTCACTGCACACAGCCATACATATTTGAAGACACAGCTTTCAGCACGCTGGTTAAGCAGCACAAAGGAGGAATTAAACAATTCGGTCACAAGGCTGCCAGCATCCCAGAAAGCTGATCCTGAACATACTGAGAGGATGGGCAGTTTGCCAAGTTGTTTAATTGAGAGAAGAATTATCTCAAGACTGATACAAGTGCGAGCTTAGAAATGAAGAAAACGATTGAGCTGATTTATGAAGGAGCAAGCCTTATGAAGGAGCTAAGCCCTATTTTCTCCAGAAGAACAGCAGGGAAGAAAGAGGTCTGTTCTCTTCCTCTTCAAGTACAGCCTTAAAAAACAAACAAACAAATCCCCACCATACCATGAAAAAGATCATCTTTCTCGAGTATTAGCATCCTTACAGCCCACCAAGCCACATGGCAGAACTACTTTGCTCAGCAGTGGAAGCAGGCCACATATTTTCTAATGGTTGAAAAATTATAGCTAATTATAAATCAGAGCTTCATCTTCCTAAGTATTTTATTGGTCCTGGCCTCCAAGTGGGCAACTGATAGAGCATGAACACTGTTCAAACAGGTTTGTTCTTGGAATAAGCTCAGTAGGCCCCACTTCATCCTTCTAGCCAGAAGGTTCAAGCCCAATGCAAAAACTACTCTTGTCCCCCATTTATGAAGAGGCCAGGGATACACAAAGGCTCACATTCATTACTGAGGACCAGAGGAACTGTGACCTGCTTAGGGTCCAACATTCAGTGCTAGGTGCACTCATTTAACTGAGATTCTTTTTCCTGAGCCAAGAAGTAAGGGATGGAGGGGACATGTTTTTTGCTTTCTTTCCTGCTTGCTCAATCTGGATAAGACAAGAAAATCTTTACTTTCTTGCTGAATTTTGTACACTGTCTTTTTTTTTGTGCTGCATTATCTATACAGCTGTCACACGAACAGAAATTATTCATCTTTATCTGTAGCTGACCGTAACAGACAAAGACTAATGCTGGTCTTTTCTAAAACTACATCAAGAACACTAAACTGTCACTATTAACAAAGGGCACTAATCTCTCTGCTTCTTCCCACTGTGTTACTCACACAGCACACAATGAAGTCAAATCAAATGATTCTTCTCCTTGGAGCCTCATCTCATTGTTATCTGTGCTGTAACATGGGCTGCCAGACTTCTGCACACTTGATGCAGAGAACAAATGCTAGCAGAATGACAATCCAGTTGTTGGTTGGTCTAGTCAGCTGTAGTCTTATGTCAGATGATAAGTGACAAGGCACAAGGAAACGGTCTCAAGCTGAGCCAGGGGAGGCTTAAAATGACTGTCAGGAAGAATTCCTTTGTGGAAAGGGTGGTTAGGCACTGGAACAGGCTGCCTATAGGGAAGTGGTGGAGTCTGCATCCCTAGAGGTATTTAAGACATATGCAGACAAGGCACTAAGGAACATAGTTTACTGACAGGTCATCTCCATGAGTCAGGCTGAAAAAGACCTTCAAGATCACAGCCTATGTGATTCTGTGATCTACAGGATAACACAAGTGTTTTTGTAACCAAACTCCGAATACATAAAGGTGGAGTAATTAGAACTGAATCATAAACAAGTGTGAAACTAGTGAACTTACTTGTAGTCTTCGGATTTGAATCTCTGAGAACTTCCTGACTCCATTGACAGAAGGCACCAAACGGTTATAGAGAGCCTAGCAGAACAAAACATACAGTCAGTACTGCTGGCACACCCCAAACATCATGACCAGAAATGAGATGGATTGAAATACACAAGAAGAAAGGATCCTACCTGGTCGTTCTGAGTTTGTTCATGGAATATACGTGTGTCCAAAGCAGCAGCAACCAAGTTGTTCGCTGCAGTGATAGCGTGGATGTCACCGGTGAGGTGAAGGTTAAACTGAAGGACATAGAACATATCACTTATCTCATCTTGCTGCAATTTTCATATATTTCAATACATCGTAGACAGGTGGAGAGAGACATATTAATAGCAACACTAAAGCGAGTGAGGGTGGAGGGGGAAGAGATTGCTCAGTGCGGTATGTAGAAGAGAGGAAAGAATTTCTCTAAAACAGAAAAATGCCTCCCCCACATTTATGTCATTTTACAAACTTCCAGAACAAAGCTTCCAAATAAGATTTTTACACGAGAACCATTCCTTAATATCTGAGAACAACATGGTATGGCATATCTGCATTGCTCCTCCTTCACCTTCCTTCTGACCCACTCACATCATTTGCACAACAGGCTTCACACGAACCTTAGCTAAAGCTCCTGCTGCTCCCACAAATATATCTGTGCTAAATTCAAGCCAGCAGCCTTGGGTGGTGCTAGCAATAGAGCTGTGGTTGCAAAGAGCTCTGCATAAGCTCACACACAGTATCGTAGGCAGGCCTTGCAGACCACATACTACACAGTGACAATGCTAGTAATTTTCTAGGTTCTATCTCGTTAAAAGATGGTTTGAGTGGGTTTGTCTACGTGAGTTTTCTTCCTGCACTGTAGCTATACAGACAAAAGATTCTGGATATAGAGTTTACTTGACAAACCTGCATTAAGGCAGAGAAGGAAGGCTGTTAAGACTATTCTTTTCCTCTGTAGCAGTGCAGCACAGGAGGAAAATGAAAAACTGACAATAAAAAAGTGCTATGATAGAAGACTATGATACCACTGTGTCAGAGCCCTGGTACTGTGGTCTTATAAACCAAACAGCAAATAAAGAAACCAGAGTGGAACTAGTCACATGGTAGTTATAAATCCTAATTAAGAAATGCCAATTTTCTTATTCTACTGATATGCAATAAGAAGCAGTTATTACCACCTTAATTCTACAGACATCATTGAAAAATGTCTCACTTGCTAATAATTTTCTGGGATGAAAGCTGCATGCAGAAACATCTGATGGCGTATCAAGGCCATTATTGCATTTACTGTACCATGAAACGTTAGTGTTTGGAGTCATGCATTGATTAAAATACTCCCATGAAATCACAACGTATTTTTCTACCACGTGGGTCATACATGAAGTCCTTTCATATAATATAGAATGGCCTAGGTTGAAATGGACCACACTGCTCATTCAGTTCCAACCCCCTGCTATGTGCAGGGTCGCCAACCACCAGACCAGGCTGCCCAGAGCCACATCCAGCCTGGCCTTGAATGCCTGCAGGGATGGGATATCCACAGCCTCCTTGGCAACTTTCAGCCACTTTATTTCAAGTGTGAGTCTGTTTCCCACTGCTGCTGCCCCAGTCTTTTACCTTGTCTTGCTAACACTCTCAAGCAGGAGGAGATTATTGTTCCTGTCACATCTATCATTCACACGTGTTTTTGGCACATGACTAAATCAATCATCTGCCTCCTCAACATTTTATTTTTTAATTATTTTTTTTTTTTTCCAAATCTTCTCTGGACTTGCTGCACTAATAGGAACAAACAGCCCCTTTGATCACTGTCATGGTTTGGTAAGCCTCTGAAAACTGTCCTGCATCAACCAATGGTACGCAAGACAAGGATAAGATTCTATAAGCAATTAAAAGAGAGTTGGGGGAGGCAAAAGAACAGGAGCTACATGTGCCTGTCAGCTCCCTGCTCCCAAACAGAGGATTTTACTTGTTGCCAAGTCACACCAAAAAAGCACTGCAGTGCCAGTCACCCACATGCTGAGGTCTTGGCATTATTGATTTGCATTTTCCCTTTTCCTATTCCATGTCAGTAATCTAAAACACAAGCACACCAAAATAGCTCACAGGAGGAGTCAACGACCACTCTTGCTGACAGAACTATTTAATAAGCTTCCAAAACATATTATGTCATTATAATCTTAATTTCAATGCTGGGAAAAAGAGGTACAGGATGTACTTTGCTCAAGGGTATGCAGTAATTTGGGGCAGAAGAGGGGAGGGAATAGAGGGATTGGGAATTCTGAGTTCCGTGAAATTCCCTGACCATGCACACATTCTTCTGAAACAAAGAAGTCCATTTTCTAAAGAAGCTTTGCTGAAATCAAGCAATCATTCTTGCAGTGCTACTCACAGAAATTGAGTTATCTGACTGCAATGTTTCTTCAAGGTCTGCAAGCTAACTGTGCAATGAGGCTTTGTGTAAACAATTACCTCTTCCATGGGAACAACTTGAGAATAGCCACCACCAGCAGCTCCTCCTATGGAAAGACAACAGTCAAATCACACAAATAAAGGTCTCCCTAGCTCAGGGTGGTAACGTACGTACTTTTATTAATGACTTTAAGAAGGCAGCTTAGTTAATATCCCAGCATGGCACTTGAGGAAACACTGAAGGACTTACCAAGGTTTTTTCTTTCTTAAAGAAATGTCATCCTTACTGGGAATTACATAAAACCACAATGCAGCATTCAAAGATTTTCATTCTGCTGTCTCCTCCCATTCAGTCAGCTCATACCTTTTATCCCAAAGGTTGGCCCCTGAGAAGGCTGCCGAACACAAGCAAAGACGTTCTGGTGAAGGTGTGCTCCTAAGGCTTGAACAAGACCTATGGTGGTGGTGCTTTTCCCCTCACCCAGAGGTGTGGGAGTAATCCTGCAGTGAGAAAGTATAACAGATACAATGAAAATCCTATAGTAGATGAACCCCAAAACACAGGCAGAACACAGGCACCCAGTGACTGCAGTTAATGCCAATACTCCACACAGTCAGCTTGCCAAAAGACAGCACAGTGACAAGCAACACTATCAAAGTTTCTTTTCATCCTGACACTATGTAAGCGATGTCTCCTTAGTTACTGTAGTACCTACCCAGTAACAACAACGTATTTGCCATCAGGCTGGTTCTTCAGACGTTTCAGAGCCGACAGATGAACCTTGGCTTTAGTTTGGCCATACAGTTCTAACTCATCAGGGAGGAGGCCAATTTCTCTTGCAACTTGATCAATGGGCTTGGGTATGCAAGACCGTGATATTTCAATGTCACTGAAAGACAGAGAGCAAGGGCAATCAGTAAATATTACTGACCTCTCACAGATGTCCTGCTTCAACCCCAGTTACAATCTACATACTTGTATGCTCTATATTATACAAATATTGCCAACAGAAGTCAGTACAACGCATGAACATCATCAGCAATTTCTCTGAAAGCATTACCTTGGAACAGGCATCTTCAGGGTAAGTTGGTTGTATTGGATGTTCCATTTTCCAGGCTGGAATTTCTCCAGAAAACGCTGTGCACTCTCCACTGTACTCTAAATCAAACATGAAAAGGCATTACAGCAACAACTACTGTAGGAACCTTGTTGGTTTAACAGAGCCTTCTATGGGTTCTCCCCTCCTCTTTATCTCAGTTTGAACTAATACAAAGTGCTTTAATTTACAACTGTTTCTAACAGTGCAGAATGAGGTTTTGCTCTGAATTTTCTTGAGAGGAATGCAGACAGATTTGTCTAGATCTGTAGAGATACTGATTGATAAAAATCCAGTCCAATGAAATATACAATTCATACATAAATATTAGAATATATAGCATCTTTTACTGTGCTTCTCTTCTTTCTCTTACAGTTTAAAAACAAAACACATGCACACACAAAAATCTAAAATACTGTTGTTCTTCCTAACATTTTCTTCATATTCACCTTCATTGGTCTGCAAATACTAACTAGACTTGTGTAAGAACAAGGAAGAAGCAACAACTTCTCTTCGTAGTGTGCTGATGGTCAACAGCAATATACCCTGAAGGCAAACATAGAGGAGATGACTTGTGATGTTTCACACTCTGTTCACATACCTGCATTAACATGGCCACAGTCATTGGTCCAACACCACCAGGAACTGGGGTAATGTAAGAAGCTTTCTCTTTTGCTGTTGCGTATGCCACATCTCCTACAACTCTTTTTCCACTGGCCTTTGTGCTATCTGGGGATTTAAGGAAAGATTAAATTACCCAGAAAGAGCAGCAGTGACTGAAGTCCTTTCCTCTGTTGGAGTAATCAAACCAGAAGCTAAGTACACAGGAAGCAGCAAAACAAAGTTAAAACAACACCCTTAGAAGAAGCTGTTACCACCATACTTCACCCAGAACATCAGGGCTCACAGACTACATCTTCCCATTATGTGTCATCAGTACCAGACAGATCAGAGAGCCTCCCTTTTCTTCAGCATCAAATATTTTCTCAATGGAACTGAGACTGTCACAGTCTGAAGACTCCAAAACAAATGCTGCTTCCAGCAGCTGGGGGAAGCAAAGCTTACACCAAATCTTACATCTGTGCGTGTAGAGCATGTAGTGCTGTACTACTCTGAAGACATAGCAAATTTTCAGTATTAAGGAAATATGAATCAGTGATCTAGTAGACACTAAAGGGAGATTGTTATTCCAAAAACCAAGATTGACAGTTGCTCTGTTCCACTTTGAAGGAAATCTAGACCTTACTACTGAATAAAATGATCTTCCTTTACAGAAATGGGAGATAGAAAGCACTGAGCTTTTCTATTACATATTGCCACCTAAATGATGGACTGGTAAATACTACAGTCACAGAGCACAGTCTCATCAAAACCAACCTCACAGGTGGCTTAAGAGAGCTCCAGCAGAACAATCTCCTTCCTGGCAGAAACAAATTCTACCACCTGCTGTACCACATGAAATTGAAGGTCACCCGTATGAGACAAGAAGACAAAATGCATTAGTAAACTACGAGAATCATCTCAGGAACTCACCAGTTATGGACACAGTATGACAAAAAGAAAGCAAATAAGTTTCTTCTGGAGTGGCAGATCCTTATTTCAGGTATCAGGACTTGAGAAAACATTAAGTAGTGTGAAAACAATGTATGGCAGATTTTAATGCTGTTAAACTGAAACGTTATCTTGCATACCATAAATGTATGCTAAAGTTATTGATTATGTTCTATTCATGCATACATTTGATGAGGAGGGAGAATGTAAGAGAAAGCAAACTCGTTAACAGCTTACTGTGGTAAAATGCAAGAGGGAACAAAAGCTCCTGTCAACACTGAGGTTTAGCCGCACAGTTACTGACAATCAGCTGTTTGGATGTTCTGCTGAATGTGTGTTTTAAGCAACACTTACTTTCCCTAAAGTTCAAGCTTTGAACTAAGGCACAGCTGTTAACATGGTTTCTACAGCAACTGACAAGTTTTACTTCCCAAACTGCAGACCAGCCCGGCCTTCCGGCCCAGACAGCAAGATTAATTAAGTTTGTAAAAGGCAAATAGTATGATTATATTTTCTCCCTTGGATTCCAAGCAGGCTTACCAACCACCCCAGTCAGGAAGGCTCCAGACCTCAAAATGAAGAAATCAAGATATGAAACACATGACTTCAAACACAAACAGCCTGATCTGCTACACAAGACAGACGCTGTGATGAGCATAAGCCAAACAAACCCTAAGTCCTTGCCCCTGCATTCACACCTTATGCCAAGTGCTGCTGAGAACAACTTTGAGGTTATCCAGTGACCTTTAAGAAATTATTTTGGAGAACTCATACCTAAAGCTTCTTCCTGTTAATTTACCTTCTTGAATATTCATCATTCTGCCCTTAAACTACAGAGTCATAGACAGCATCAGTGACATCAATAAGCATTCCCTATGCCTGTGTTTCTTTGGTAGAATATGTTATCCAGCTAGCTAGAACTTATGATGGACAGCATCCAAGGACTTTGAGATCTAAGAGAAGAAGGACATGGCTAGGGCTGCAAAAGCTCATATCAGAGGGATCCTCTGAACACGAACAATTCCTCTACCAAGAGTCACAGAAGGACACTGTGCCATCTCTGGGAAACTTCTCTGCCTGCACCGCTCTTCATTCCTGTAGCAAAGCAAATCCTACAGGCCTGGAATAAGGCATTCAGAACACCTGCTGAACTAACACCCACCTGCAGCAGTGAGAAACACAAATATGATGATGTTTAGATAAAGATACCCTTTTCTGCAAGGATTTCAGGAGGTCCTCCCTCCCTCTCCCTCTACTGAGAGACCTGGAAGAAATTCTGTTCAATTGTAACACATAAATGCAAGACCTGATGCATCCTGCAGCTGCACATGCAGAGATCTCTCTTTTCTTCAGCTGCATTCACATATATGCCTAGGAGGCACATAGCTGGGTGCGTTTAAAGCTATGGTAAAACATATGTCAACTGTGCTATTTATCTCCCCATTGTTCAAAGCATCAGTTCTCCCAATTCTGGCACTGGCTTTCCAGAAGATTCATCTGAAATCTTTTTCCTCACAGAGAAACAGGGATGTGACCACAGAGATGCAATTCACATCAAGCCCCCCCAAAAAAGTCATCAGGTCAGAAATGCGATGGTACACATGGCTGGAGTAGTGTCCAGACTTCTCTGCTTCACCAATCTCAATAGTGACTCTGTTTTTTAGCACAATGCCCAACTCTGGGAAGCTTGGCACAAATATTTCAACAAATAGCAACAGCACATAGGGTTTTTTTTTAAGCTTTAATTAGACAGAGGATTAATGGCTTTTAATGCAAATCAACGTCATCTTTGAGGAATAAGACTGTTAAGTAGAAATTTCTTTACATTCCATTAAATGGCAACAAGATGACTGATTAATTATGAAAACTACCTTCTAAAAACCCTGTGGGTGTAGCAGAGAGATAGTTGGATGGTGACTAATTTTCCATATCATTGAATATCTGCAATTTGGATTTAAAATGAGGTGAAAACAGAAATTGCCAGACTGCCTGTGCCTCAGCTAAATGAAACCCTACCCCCAAATCCATTATGTTCAAGCACTTTGTTCTATGCCAGAGCCACTGTCACCAATTTTCTTGCAGCACCCGCTTTGTTTCAAGACAACAGTCATTCAAGCCTAAGATGTTAATGTTATGATTCAACAGATCCACAGCTACTTTAAGAGACTGCTTGCCATTTATGTGTTTCAAACAGAACAGCTTAATGAGATCTAACTGTGCAAATTAATGACAGCAAAGCTGCACGCTCACAAGTGACAACAGCAGCAGGATTTAGCTATATAGATGTGGCAAATTACATAGATACTATGTTGTAATAATACATAGGCCTCCTCTTTTCTTTATGGATAATCAAGTCTCACGGATGGCAAAACTATCACTGATCTGCTTCACAACAGTACTTTAAGACCATCTTTGTATTATTCTTGAATCTTCACAGGGGTTGCTATCATTACCTAAGGCAGACTTAAAGGAGAAATAAATCCATATGGACTAGAAACACCAAGGAAACTGTATCCATGTACTTACATAGCAACTGCATTTATATACAAATAAATTCCCACTCTTTATACATTACCCACGCACCTGGCACATGGTTAATTCCACAGTCTATTACAATTGCACCAGGTTTGATCCATTCACCTTTCACCATTTCAGCTTTGCCAGCTGCAACCACCAGGATATCAGCTTTAGCAACCTATTAAAAAAAGAAACACAAATCCATACGAACAACTCGGTACCACACCAACAGTAGAAAAAGGCAGAGCTGCTCCAACCGCAACTTAAAATCAGTTTCAGTTGTAGTGAAATTGTGTGCTCACCCATTGCGAATGGAAGGGCATTATCAGCAATGAAAGGCAGCTAACAGTTCCTTGGCAAGGACAAATTCCCACAGCCAGAAACTGCAGCCTATTTTCATGCTCCTACCCTGAACCGTTGCTAGTCAACACTTCACAACCTCCTTTGAACTCTTCCATGATTCCCAAATGGATGATACACAGTACTTATAGATGAAAGCCTTCTGCATACCCTGATCTTCCTTCCTTCAAATATCCCTGCATATTAAGCTGCATATTATCTGCTTCTCACTACTAGAAATACACCCAGAACTCATCAGACAGCTGCTGAGAGCAACCCCTACACAGAACAGAAAGCAGCACTTCATTTGTGGCAGCAGTGTTGTGATTTTTATGTCCAGGTCCATGTAACATGCAAGACATGGGGAAGCTGATTGTAATTCAGCAGCAGTATTTGTTCAGACAGTAATCAGCAAGAATGACAGATATGGTCACAAAGTTCCTACTAGAACCTTGGACAAAAACTCCCTTCTACTTCACCTGCTGCTTCATTTGTATCCTTAGGAAGCTGCTGTCCTCTGGAATTTTTTCTTTGAAGAGCTATTTTTTAAGATTTCATTACAAATTAGCACTTCTGTTGTTAATCAGCCTAACGACAGTCTTCTTGAACAGCAACTTAATGGAATGAAGAATTGTAGCGTTTCTGATCTTGCACTTGAGTTATATTCAAGTACACCTACCTCCATTCCAGCTTTGGTACTTGCCTATAAAGCCTGGCAGTGTTGATTGCTCAACAAAATTCAAGTAGGTGGCAGCACAGCAACACACTATTTCTGTCATTCTTACTGCTAAAGAAGAAAATGGTACAAACTCCCAGCAACAGAAATTAGACTAGAACAAAAACACGGAGAAGGAATTTGGTCTATCATTTCCTAGACATGAAAGTAGAAGATCACTTGGCATTTTTAGGGAAAAAACAAATAAAAACATACACTCTGTCTTGCAGGCCACTACCTGGAGGTTAGGAAAGAATGATTAAATTCCCAGTACTAACCTGAATAAAAATATTAATTTTATTGTTATAATTGCAGCCCTCTAAGTAAGGGCCTTCAACAGCAGTAGATTCAGGCAAACATTTGGAGAACAATACCAGAAAACTATTTCAGATTAAAAATAACCCAGACCCAATGACTTAGACAACATCAAGCAAAAAACATACAGCTGGTAGCACTGGCTTGCAACACATAAGTACAGCCTCACGAGTCCATCCTTCTCTTACCTCCTCAGCCAGTGTTGAGGTCTTTGAATGGCAAGTGGTTACTGTTGCATGATTCCAGAGCAGCAGGTCATGCATAGGAGCACCAACGATCTTACTGCGACCAACCACTACAGCTCTTTTCCCCGTAACCTGAATGCCTGTACCACAGGAAGGTAGGAGAAGATAAAATGTCATTCTGCATCCCAATCTCAAATAGCTCCGGAGTATATTGGGCAATATGTATCTTGATAATATTTTCCAGGATACTACATTTCTTTTGGGTTTTGCATTACTTGAAACATGGATAATTGCTCCTCTCGCTGAAGATTACTGCGTTCATGAATAATGGAAACCTCCTTACCTGTCTGTCTGATAAGTTCCATGCATCCTTTTGGAGTACATGGAATAAAGCAGTCTCCAAGGTCTCCTCTAGACAGTTTCCCAGCATTGATGCTACTTAAGCTGTATTTTGAAAGAAGAAAGAGGCCAAGTAAATTCCCAGTCTCATAATTACCAGTTAAAAGGGAAGGGGAGGGAGGAAAAAAAAGGTGGGAAAAAAGAGTCTAATTCAGGAGTAGCTGTGATGTTCTCTAGGGGTGATGTCATCTTACCCATCTACATCCTTCTCAGGTGCAACAGCATTGGTTATTTTTTCGGTATTGATAGGTTTATCAGAGTCAAGGGGCAACTGCACTATGAAGCCATGAACAGCAGGGTCTCCATTCAAAGAAGCAATGCACTTGAGGACCTACAAGGAAAGACCAAAAACCTAATGGCTGATAAACCGAAGCAAGATTAATAGAAGGTAAAAACAACACAACACAACCCTATCTGGATTAAAAGAAACTGAGCACACTTTGGTTTGTTCCACACAAAAAGTATGAATGACCCACATTTTTTATTCTGAGAAATACATCTGCTAAAGTTTCTAAATTTTATGTAGCTGTGCTTCAGCTTTCTTTAAAAGAAAAAAAAAATAAGATAAAAAAAAAGCAAACAAAAAACCCAAATAACTCATCGGGTTCCTGTTCCTCTTTCATGAGTCGCATCTGCAGACAAGCAGCCTTTCCCTCCTATTTTACTAAAAAAGGTAACTTTACCCCTTTAGCTTGAAATCGAAATTATGTGATTTTTCTTTTTCAACTACACTACTTACCTCAGCTTCTGTTGCTGTGTTTGGTAGTTTTATGTGGTTGGCACTGATCCCAATCTGCAAATGAGAACACCCAGCAATTATCCAATTTCCAAAATGACATCAGAGATTGATCTGGCTGTTCTTTCAGTCAAGCTCACCCTCATCTCCATTTTGTCACACTTCCCAGGTCTATCTCCTATTTCTGTTGCTACAGTCCTCGTATTTGGAAATGCCATTAGTGCAGAAGATGAAAGATTAGTGCTTTGCCTACTTATATTGGCCCATCTTTCAACTGTTCCATTCACCTTTTGGCATGAACAACTGCATCTTGGCTTGACAGCATATTGCTCTAAGATGCCAGCATAGATGCCAGCTGTCACCTAGGAAAACAGGGACTCATTAAATTCCCAGCCCTGATGTAGCATGCAATGGACCTCTTGATGACAGATGTAAGGCAACTGCAGCTATGCATCAACAAGAAACAGAGAAGGTCAGCACATGGCCACAGGTCAGTGAAGACAGAACATCAGCACTTCAGACACGTGTCATTTAGGCAACCTTTTGTGTAATCAGCTCCAACCCACAGGATTACAACAGAGTACCCCACTCTGCATCAGATTACACATCTGTATTATTCCTTTATAACAAGGAATTCAGGTTACCATTGGTTTCTCCAATACACACAAAGCTTAAACAAAGCTATTTGATTCACATCTGTAATTTCATGTTCTGATTAGACCTATTTTAGGGAGGTAAAAAAAAACCCAAAATTACCAGTTTGGGCATTACCTCAGCAGCAGCCTTCAGCTTCATGTTAATGTAGAGGTTCGAGTCATCCCGATTTCCAACCTAAAGTTGAAAAGACAGTTGAGACACCCTGCAGAGCAGAGACCCAGCCACAGGCTGAGAACGGCTTAACACCCAGCTTCCTCAAAGCTACATCAAGGAGAAAAAGGTGTTCTTGAATAACCATACCACACTGATACAGACTAAAGGCATCTGGAGCTAACAGGAAAGCGCTCTTTTAAGTAAGAGGCAGCTAAAGGGAGGCTGTCTGATCTCCTGCATAAATACCATTAACATCTGTTAGAAAACCCTCAAAAACACAGTGAAGCAGAAAAGCAGAAAATATTGCTTGCCATCTCATCTGAGAAAGTTAATTAACAGGATCGGTAGGTGCTGAGAGCATCCAATTATCTGAGGCTTTTCAAAAGTTGGTCCCCTTTGGTGCTCAGGAGCCTTAATTTTATACACATTTGCCTTTGTGCAGAGGATTCTTCCACTGCTGTTTCATAGCTTGAGAATTTTCTCATCAAACAAGGAAAATCAACAAAGTAAAAACAGCACAATGCACAAAGCAGCAAGTAGAACAAATGTCTGTAGTTTTGGCAGAATTGGGTGATTACAGTGCAATTATGTGCATTATCCATTATGTTTGGCTAAAGGTAATTCTCCTGGTAAATGTTAGAAAACAAAGGGTAAACAGGAAAGAAATATTAAGAAAACTCCCAAAACTCAGCTCTCTGACACTAGGGAGATATCTCTGTTTCTCACATGGATCACAAGCTGCGAAGATGACTGTATTAGCCAGTCAACCAGCACACACTTATTCTGTGGGCTTATACAAAGAGACTGCCTCCCTTGTAGAGTCTACTGAGTTTAGGATCATATAGGCAGAAGAGACATGTCAGCAAAAAGACAACATACAGTGTGTAAAAGAAGATATACTTGACTATAGAACAAAAGTAAAAGATAACTGACTCATTCTTCCAGCTCAGAAGACACCAGATACCTCCCAAGAATGGAGCTGGTGAGGTGCTGTATATCAGAAACCTCTGATTGTCCCAACATAACTGAAAAACATACAGTTGATATTATCTGTATTTGAACTTCTCCAGCCTGAGGAGGTTTGACAGCTTACAAAGTGCTGGAGAGCAAACAGCTTGTAAAGGATTTATGACAGAGACAATCCTGGTTTAAAGAGAAAACAGATCAACCAAGAAAAGACTGCAGTAACACTACTGTCCCTCAATGAAGTTTAAATCAAGGAACTTCCCCCTTTCCCACTAAACACCTGAAGACAAGTCTTCTGTAGAAACTTAAAGCTAAGGAAAAATAACAACAACATAAAAAACACAGGTTTGTTCCTGGCATTGAAGAGAAGCATGTTCTTCATGTACTAAAGCAGTCTCAGTGATTGAAACCAGAGATTGCTCTTCAGGAGCCCTAAATAGTAAATAAAGACGGAAGCCCCTTCTCTGGACAGCCATTTTCAGTCTCCTTGCAGCCACGCAGTTCCATCCACAACAAGCAACAAGGATTTTCTGTAGTTGCCATTAAAGAAAACAATACCTGCAAAATCGCGAGTCCTGGTGTGAAACCTGGGAACTTCTCCTTCATCTCAGCAACTTGCTGCTTTAACCTCTCTCTCACTTGTCTGAGTGCAAAAACAAAACAAAACCGTAGAAGTTAGCCACAGGTTTGAAGTCTCATACAGTGGTAGGACAAGTGGTTGAAAAGCTGACAGACAGGTAGGCCAACAAACACATACTCAAACCTTGAGTACACGAGTCCAAGCAACCTCCAAATCAAACTGATGCCCATAAATCACTAAGATGCTTCATTAGTTTCATTCAAGCTTTTTCTTTTCTCCCCCAAATTTTCAAGTCCACTGTGTACTTCTTCATTCTCCTCTTCACACAGCAGTCTTATAGTTATACATGGGGATAACACACAATAAGACATGGAAATTCCTGGGATTTCCAGCTCCCTGTTAAACTGCAAATCCCCTTTCCACATATGTTACACCACGTCTACCAGTCTTCCACAAATACCAGTCAACACTGTTGCATGTCTTGGCAAAGGATAAGTTTACAATGGTAAAACTCTGTATAAGAGCTGAGTAGGTTGTCCCCAAACTTACACCTCTGCTATAGTCGGCCAGAACTGTTTGTTTCTCCTTCCTGTCTGCTTGGCTTGACCCAGAGCTGGATAAGGCACAATCCTAATCTCACCTTCCTGCTTCCCAACAAATGGATACAGAAAATTACTCCAGTAATTACACCAGAGAGAGAAATGAAGCAGCACAGAAAACTAAACCCTGGAAGGCAGCTCAGGTTAACTCCACAGCAAAAGGCAAGCTCAAGGATACAGTTATTAAAACACAACTTTAAGGCGAGTACATGAGAAGATTTCACTGATTGCATCAATCTAGATTAAATGTCAGTTCATACCTAGTTTAGAGGTAACAGTTACTCATCACCTATAAATGAGCTGCAAACAGCTCAAAAGCTGCTGTCACTGCCTCACATGCTGGGTCCCAGGTGTGTGCTCCTTCAGCAGTGCAGGCATGGTAGTGGGGAAGAAGTCCTGGTGCTAATCCAAATGCACTCTCCAGAATCTGAGATTCTGTCAAAAAGGGCCTAACTGCAGCCATGGCTCTGTCTCCTCACTGGAAGCAGCTTGGATTCAGCAGGAACAGAACAGTAGAATCTACCTTGGGTACCTCTACCCTTAAATCAGTGCCCCAAAAGGTTTTCTCCTTCCTAAGTGGAACCAGATCTCTCAACTGGAGGAGCAGCTGTTGGTGCCAGTTTGTTAAATAATGCAAAAAGCAAAAGTACTGGGATTGATTAAGTACCCAGAAGGCTGCAATTCCTGCCATATAGCCCCAAAACTCCAGGATGACTGATAGCATGTGAAACCAACTCTATCTTGCAACTATATAAGCTCCAGATCAGGAATGCCAGAGGCAAGAAGAAAGAGAAATGGAAGCAGATGCAGCTCAACAGCACTGTTCCCAGGGGATGGCCGCAGCTGGCCCAGCCAGAAGCAGCTCCAGGGCTGTTCTGAGCCCCATCTCAGGGGAATCACACAGCATCCTGCTATGTCCTAAATCAAGCTTCTTTCCTACCGCATTGCAAACCATGTGGCCAGAGCTCTACACTCTACTGTATCCAAGATGCAGGTTCAAGGTATTTATAAGCCTTTGCATAGGGCCAGTCTGTTCCAAGCCTCTCAACAAGCTTCGGTAAAAGGCTGCTTTCAATCTTAGCTCAGAAATAGTGCTTTTTAGGCATGATTGAGCTAGTGTCTCCATTTGACACTGACTTGGCTCTGATACTTTTCTGAGCTCACAGCCTCATCCTAGAAATTCTTCATGCTGAAGCAACAAAAATGCATCCTCAGCTCTGCTGTACATCCCCTGGGGAAGGCAGCACCACTACAGCTGCACCCTCCCATCAGAGGATTTATTCCTCTCCATCCTTTGCAAAGCAGGGCTACGGCATGCTTTTACATCAAGCAGCCACAACTGCTCACACCTTACACTGCTGCCATTTTCTGCAATTAGGCACTAGCTCATTTCCCCTTCAGCTATACAAGAAAGGTAACATGCACGAACACACAAGCGGTGCTGCCAGTGCTGAATTGCCTTAGGAGCCTTGAAATTACTTGCTAGACAGCCACCTAGCGTTAATTACTGCTGCTTGCTATCTACCACGAAAGCCATGGATGCAAAGTTCAGAGAGAAAATTAAGTGAAAAGCAACTAAAAGCAGTCTCTGTAGTTTTGCAGATACATGACAGAATAATTCAGATCTTCACGGAGATAAGAAAAAAAAATCATATTGACAAATTTATTAATAGTACCAACATTTATTCAAGTTTTCAAACATTAGTTGGCAATTGGACATGGCTGCTTCTCCAAGAGCCTTCCCTCCTCAGACACCTCCTGTACTTCTGGCTCTTCCACAAACAAACTCCCACTGCAAACACAAGTCCAGGGTCCACACGGGTTAAGGACAGCACGTGGTTTTAAGCATACAATGAAAAAGCCAGTTCCAAAGATTAAATCAGTTGTTAGCCTTTCTTTCACTGGACTGCAGAAGTGAGCAGAATTTAAATTCATGCAGTGAATTTCCCAGAATAGCTGAGGACAAACCACCCTCCTCCAGTTCTGCTTGAAGCACAGAGAGAGAGAAGCACAGCTCTCATGCCAGGATCTCCCCAGGCAGATTCCACCACACCTGCTGGATTCTTTACATGTCATGGCTTGGATAGCTGTGATATAAGTGGCACCAAATTTAGGATAAAAAAATAATCAGGTTGTATTTCCATCCCTTCTGTGGACTGTACTTGATGCTGCTGAACATATGACCTAGCCTAGCTTTGTTTGGGAGAAGATGCTGTTTAGACAACAGAGCTGCAATCAATCCACAAGTCTCCTGCCCTCACCTCACACTCGGGTTCATTGTAATATATCCAATATCTCTCACAGACTGAATAGAAGAGCTTGTTTCTACTGAAAGAAGATGCCTTACTCAAAGTATCGCTAACTTAGGCAGCAAAATCCTACACAAATCACAATGCCTGCTGCTCTATATGTTCTCCCTTCCACGCATGATAAAATCACACGTACTATCCTCACATATATTGACTGATTTCCTTTGTGTCTCTTCTGAACCTTCAAAGACTTTCTAGATATTAACTAGCTTTATCTCCTGAGTAAGTTATCCTTGATCACAGAGACAAGGAAGCACCACCTTTATAAGTATCTTCTCTCTTCAACTGACTCACAAAAGTAAGAATGTCGCTATTTACCTTTTTGCTTTTGATTTTAATAAATGACATGACTCTGAATTAGTTATTTCCTTCACCTTTCTTTGGGGAAGGGGTAGCTGGTAGCAGGAGAAGAAAGTTCATAGCACTTAAGAGTTCTTCATTTCAAACACATACATAAACTCAGAATTAACTAGCTGGAACACTGACTCATTGATTCTCTTTGTTTGTTAATATTTGACTGACTTACAAGCAAAATTTTAACAATTAATGCCTAAAATAATAGAAAATAATAGAAAAACCCTACCCTTGTAACTGAAAGGACTTTGCAGGTGATGTACTGAGAAACACACCCTTACTATGGCAGACAAATTCAGTTGAGTATTCCTAGAAAGAGCACATGCCTATCACTTGCTTCTTTCTTTCTCTGATAGACTCTTGGCCTGACAGTGGGTTCTGCATGTTGAGAATCCTCTGGCTCAGCACTTCTCCATAGGGCCAGGAAAAAGAGACATATCTGCACGTGGACAGTCCATTTCCTCACAAACACTCCACTAGAGAAAAAATATGTGATACCTGGAGGCCATGATACAGTTTTGCTACGTTGAGCATAAATACAGGAGATGTAAAGGAAATGAAAAACATCTGTACAGATGCAATTATTTTTCCCCAATTTGTGCTGTTTTCAGGTCAAGGTTCAATGTCTGCTCAAAGACAGGCTTCAACCAAGAACCTCAGAGCTGTGCTGGAAACTAAGTAATCCTTTCTCCCACATGCACCTATTACAATCTTGCTTTCTTTCAGGTGCTGGAACACCATTCATTTCTTATAACAACCGCTAATGTAATACTGAAAGCAAACAGAAATAAAAGAGTCACCACTATAACTATAAATTAAAAAGATGAGCCCCAACAACTTCTCAGAGATTATTTTAGATCATTTGTCCAAATCCTGGACAAATACTGGAGCACGTTACCCACTGGAACAGGTTGCCCAAGGAGGCTGTGGATGCCCCATCCCTGCAGGCATCCAAGGCAAGGCTGGATGTGGCTCTGAGCAGCCTTGTCCAGTGACTGGAAACCCTTCCCACAGCAGGGGGGTTATCACACCCTTAGCTAAATTCTGCATTTGCCTTGTGTAAGACCAGCAGTGTACTCACACATATAGTGCATGGGTATGTACGCATAGCAACGTACTGCAGAGCAACAATGGGGAAAATAAGCAAAACTACACGGCATGAGGCTCAGGTGAGTGAAAGCTGAAAGCAGAAGGAAGTCTGACAAATCTTCCCAACAGTTTTGACAAGTATAACGGGTTTCCTAGATCTACCTGTGCCCGTGAACCACATGTTAACACTCATCCTCATTTTATCTGATCCACAGATTAAATTAATTAGCTTTAAAAAGAAGCAACCAATACTCTGAAAACAGTGACCACCCCTAAGCTGCCAGCTCAGGCCCAAAAATCATCCTGAGAGCACAGAGAAGAGGCAGTGGTTGCAACTTATCGCATCGGGCTGGGCACTTAGCACAGAGATGCCGAACAACTACGAGCCATGGGCTGACGCTAGACGGGGCCAACAAGAAGCAGACCCCCACGCTGAGCCCTGGGGAGGTCTTATGAAAGGAAAACCTCCCTCCCTCTCGGCAGACCCTGCGAGAAGAGGGTACGTACGCGGAGACGACTTTGCCGCTGAGAACCTCTGCGGGGGCCATGGCGAGGGTGGGAGGGCAGCAGCCAAACGCAGCGGGGATCCGAATCGCTCTGCAGGACACGCCGACCCCCACGTGGGCCCTAAACTTTCAGTTGCAACCACAGCGCAAGCGCTGCTCCACCCCGGCGGGCTGCTGTGCTGTGCGTGTCCCTCCCCTGCGTTGTTCACCGCCCTAAGGATGGGGGGAGCGGGGAGTTTCTTAATGAGATGGGAGCCCCCGAGTTGTTCGGTGCTGGCTTTAGTGCTGCACGGACCCTGGATGTGCACAGAGGGGGTCTGTGCATAGGGATGGAGAAGCCGCCTTTGCGCTGTGCTTTGTGCTCACGCAAATTGCTGGTCACTTATTAAATAAGTCAGCATGCGTATAACTTACAGTATGTTATGGTCTAGGGTTGCAGATAGCTACTATGGGACCCTTCAGACTTTGCTAAGAGTAAATGGTTTTTCATTCAGCCGTCTTATCCTTCAGAAGTATGTCCTCTAAGCAGTGGTGCTGAGGGAGGTGTTTCCTTGTGAGGCTGCTCTGATCTGTGCAGTTCTCCATTTTATATAACCAGTGCTCTGTGTTAACCCACGTGTGAGCTGTGAGAATCAGCTTTCGGTGCTTTTCACATGGAGATGGGATGGATTGTTGGATACCATACCCTGAGGCTGCATTGCTTGTGATGCCCCCAAGGAGCTGCACAGCTCATTGGTTTGTCCGTAGGATGTGATTCAAGAAAACAGTGATTGGGGACAGGGAACTGACAGAACAGGGCTCTGGGCAACCTGATCTAGTAAAGGTGTATGTTTGGTGGCCCTGCCAGGCAGGGGGGTTGGAACTACATGATCCTTGAGGTCCCCTCCAACCCGAGTCATTCTGTAATTCTGTGAACACAGTTGGTGATGGGATGGAGCAGTACTGTGTTCCCATCCTACTGTAAGGCTTTATTCCTGTTGCTATGTGGTGTCAGTGCAACAAAGAAACTGGATGATCACTGCAGGTTCACAAAGTGTGGAGGACAGGGGTTTGATGTTAATACAGCAACAGTCCCAGTGAGAGTTTAGGACTAAAAAAGCCTGTTTGAAGTGCATTTTGGAAATGAAAGTTGCTGGTCTAAAGGGTTGGATGAGAAAGCATTCAATCCTGCTACAACACTGCATTATGCTTCTCAGTGCTGTAATCGGGTCAAGAATGGATTTGGGGACCTGTCTGATTTTGAGAGGAGTGGAGTACAGCCGTTGCAGTTTCCATCTAGCTCACAATGCGATGAGGATGGAAATATACAGGCCTTCTGTTTTGGAAGCTGAGAACCTCCAGGGTTGCTTCTCTGTTATTCTGGGAGGGGGATATATACTATATACCATATATTGTTCAAAGCTTGTCTGAGGATAAGTCTTTCCCGTGTGTTTCATTTTGTAGCATGTGGGGTGATGACTGTTGTGCTTTTTTCTCTGCTTTCTTTTTTTTTATTGAGGTTATTTCAAGTGGTCAAACCAGCTGAAGTTGAAACCATTTCAATTGTAGGAATAAAGGTCA
Organism: Coturnix japonica; assembly: GCF_054131305.1. Taxonomy (NCBI): domain Eukaryota; kingdom Metazoa; phylum Chordata; class Aves; order Galliformes; family Phasianidae; genus Coturnix; species Coturnix japonica. The sequence continues at coordinate 50,508,138 of NC_140667.1, forward strand.
GAAATTTCTCTTTAAAACTGACTGGAAACTGACTTCCTTGAAAAAAAAGGAAAACTGCATTTGGGGTTTTTTATGCTAAATTTAAAAAGCTAGAAATAACCATTTCCCCCCTTTCTATAGTTATTTCTTGTATTTCCTGGGATGTTCCAATAGACAGTTGCAGTGTTACATGATCCAAACTGAGATTATACAATTAACCGAGGGAGGGGATTTTTCTCAGCTGCTTAAAATTCTGTGCCCTGTTTGTTTCTCCTGTTGCTTTTATCTGAGGCTTGAATGATCTCTTGGGGAAGGAAAAAAAAATGTTCTGGAATAAGTGCTAAAGACTCTTTGAGTTGAGGGTAGTACAGGCAAAAACAACTGCTGCTAACAAAGGTTTGATGCTGAAGATGGTAACATATAAATACCAGTGGGAAAAGAAAGCCCATTTATTTAAAGGTATTCCAATGGCCTTGTTTGCAGAGTGAGCAAAAAAAAAGCTGGTGCCATCAGAAGCTGTAGATGCCAACAGTTTGCACATGTCTTTTCTTCTCTCTGCTTTTCTTAATGGCCCTGCTCCTGAAAAAAAGATGTCTCACAATGACACATAAAAAATGACCCAGAGTGTAAAAGTAATACCAAACTAACAACTTCTTTTATCATCTCTTTTTGTTTGAACCAGATTCTCTTTTCATGGGAAGGAAGAGACTCATGAATTTTAACTATTTATGACAGTAAATCAGACTGGCTGATCTCCTTTTATCATAGCAGAAAAATCTTCTTTATTTCTAACTTGTTCCATGCAGCAGTCAAGTACTGGAGCTGAAATTGTCACTCAGATGCTGTGTGTCATACATTTATGTAAGAACTTTAACTTTTAATTGTCATTTTGAAGTTGAAATACTGGGAGTGAGATGGAAAGGGAACAGAATAAGGGTTATATGATGAGAAATGGCTAAACAGACCTTTTTAGTTCTTGTTAGAGCCATATCCAGCCCTGAAATAGTGGAAAACACTCAAAAGCTGCTGCTGTAAAGGAAATCTTGGAGAAACACAGTGACAAAGGTGTACCAATAGGTACAGTTGAGAGCAGTAATCAGTGTTTTATGCTTTCAATGCAATTATTTTGACCATGCTTATACAAAACAATAAGGAATTAAAAATCTAATGCTGTGATAAGGACAACTCTGAGAATGATAAGCACAGTCTTGTATCAAAAAAGGCTTATTTTGTGTTGACTGTTAGGATGAAGGTAAGAACAGTTACTTGAAGCCTCAGAGAGGTAGATCTCTGCTCTTGAATGCAGCTCCACAGCAGCTGTTCTACCCCACTCATCTCCCTGCCAGGTGTTCCTAAGTTTGATTTGGTAACTGCCACATTTTGCCTGTTTACTCTTGCATCCACCCCCTCTTACATAACATGTCAAAAGTCATTGAGGTTGCTCTTTTAAAAAAGCCACGAAAGCTGCAAAACTTGTGCCAGAAAGACTTGCAATGTTACTGATGTGCTAAGAGCAGTGCCTCTGCTTGCACAGGGCCCCAGAGGTTGGAATCTGTTATGGGCAACTGACCCCACATCATCAAATTGAGGAGTAATGTTAGTCATTGCTTCACCCACTGGTTAGGACAGGATATCACCTTCAGTATAGGGAGAATAGAAGGCATAGATTAACTTCATGCATTTTACTTTCTTTAGCAAAGCAGGATTGGACAAATAAGTGATGTTTCTGTAGAATGTAACTTCTTTCCTGTGACGGAGAACACAGTTTAGTAATGGGGGAGTGGTAGCATTAAGATTTATGCTATTGGTCAACTGTACCTTTGATCAGATGACAGAACTGTTTGGCATGAGGCTTGTGATTGACCTCAGCATACGTGAGCCCTCATAGCTAAGCTGTGTTAATGTAACGCTAGAAGGTATGATCTAATATTTGTTTCCATCATGAGGTGTTTCTGTAGTGTAGTTAGCCCCTTAAAGTTGAGTGCATTTGTCACAGGCTCCTTTCTGTTGGCTTCTTCTCTTGTTGCTCCTTTAGCTAATTCTCTTTAGATACATCGCTTTACCTTCAAACAGAAATCTAACAACACTTCCACTTGATCTCTTAGGAATCCTGCAGAACAAAAATGTCTCATTAGCAGCTTGATGAATTTTGTGTCATACATGATTCTACTGAGAACAGTGCTGGAGTGCTTGATCATGTGGGCCCTGGGTTGTCCTGACTGATGTAAAGAGACAATTCGGAGCAAAGAAACCATTTCCTTAGTAGTCCTCTCACATAATAACCATTCCTAATACTTCTACAGCATATTGTGGCTCTCCATGCAATAAACAGCATCCTAATTCTCTGTCCCAGCCTGACTGTGAGTAATGCATTATCACATTTTTCCAGGCAGGTAGATGAGAAAGAAAGAATAATCGATTGTCTAAAGCAAAATATAAGCACAAGCACTAGATTGTCATTTCTAATTCTACCTTATTGTCTTTGGCTAATGATTTATAGTTAATGGCTTGTGGCAAAACTGGATCTTCCCTCCTTTTTGTCAGCTCCTAAATTTCACTAGGTGCCTCTGCAGTGTTTTCTATGTAAATTATTGCTATACTGGTTCTGCCTTTCTGAGTGTGGCTGCCACAATGATATTTGGAGCAGGAGGCAGGGGGTGAGAGGTAATTTTCAGAACTGCAAGTGGGGGACATCTGGAAGGCAGTCTTTCCATTGAAGTTTAATACACACAGCATCTCAGATAATTCCTTCAGCCCAAGCAAGGGCATCCCTGGTAGAGCCAGGCAGCATTAGCTAGTTTTGTATCATCTCTGCATGAACCGTCACAGGGTGCTCTCTCAACCTAGCAACTTCTGTTTTTGTAGTGTCCTATGGAGACAGGATGGGACTGAACAGATCCTGAAACATTTATAGCAGAGCAAGTCCCAGGGTTTCATGAAACCAGATTTCCCATAGATCATACTTTCAATAAATAGGATATTCAAAGGTAAACATGAATAAATGAAGAATTCTTTGGGCTTGAGTAATACACTCATTCTGTGTCTCCAAACAATCACTTTGAAAGATTGAACTGTATTTGAAAAACCCTCTTCTGGAATTGTCTCAACATAAGCCTATAATATATACGTGTGAGCATGTAACTCCCAGTTTATTTACCTTGTACTGCAAACCTTTGTATACAAAATCTTTGGCTTCTCATGGGAGTGATCCCATTTTTGCCCTTTGAGTTGTATGATTTGTATTTTGAAAGAATTGCTCAGTTTATAAATGAGGCAGAGGTTTGAGAGACACATCACTTATGTTTGCCCTGAAGCTATGGAGTCTGTCCGTTCTTGCATGCTCAAGTCTATTGTTCTGTACTCTCTCTGAGCTTTCCAATTTACAGACCAGCTTTAAATCTCACTAGAAAGTCTGTGCTATGAAATGAGCCATCCTTTCCTGCTATATGTAAGAGCCTGAAATAATGCAGCAGGACAGTCCAATGCTGTGGCCTGTGTCAGCTGTAACAGGCAAACACCCTTTAGTCCCCTTCAGCCACCATCCTGAAGTGAACCATTTTGCCATCTCTAGCCTGTGTACCCTATTGCAGCTGCTGAGGTTGCACATGGAATAGTTGTGCTTTGGAGCCCTGCTGCTTTGTGGAGCTAACCGTGAGCCTGTGGTTAGACTCTGGGCCATTTCTATATTATAGCGCTGACACTAGTATAGGCATTGACCTTGTGGACCTATGTGGTGAAATGTCAGCACGGGGCAAGTTAAGCAGTTTGGCCTGAGCAGCTGCCTCAGTAATACAGTTGGGGCGTGAGTCTTACTGCCCTTTTCCTTTAAGGATTCAGTGGCATTCTTGGAGCTTTGTGAAAAGCTCTGATGATGAGAACAAAGTGTTTTTCCCTTTGTGAACAATTTTTGATTTCCAGTTCCTCGTACTTCCTATGATTTTTACAAGTTACAGGGTGATGGAGCCTTTATGATACAGGCAGCCTATGTGATTTCAGAGGAATTCTGAGGAGCTGCTTTCCTGTCTGTCCTGGGATCTGTGTGTGGGGGGGTACACTGACATTTTAAATAGGAGCATTTTCACACAGAACTGCCTGGCAATTTGAATTTTCTTTGAGACAGCACACATGGTGTCCTTCACTCAGGAAGGTGCCCTTCACTCAGGTACAGAGAGCATGAGTGCTCATGACAGAGAAGCGTTACAGCTTCACGTGGAGGATGGTTTCTAAAGCCTGATGAGTTGTCTTAAACTGTGCTCACTAACGGGGAAATAGAGCTGACACACAGACAAATAAATAACTGAATTTCTTTTTCAAAAAGGCTATGATAGTTCTGTAGCATTCATATAGTTCACATTCAAGTGTCAGCTATTCCAAAGAGAAGAGGGATTCAGATATTACTAGCTTGGCAGAGAGGGGGAACAATTGTTTGCGTAGGGTCACTGCCTCACTTTATGCTTTTAATTTGGGTGCTGGCTGCTGCTGTTACCTGGTGCTGATGATCCAAAGCCTCAACTCTGTACACCACACATAGATGACAATGACAGCATGAATGCATGCAGCCTCCCTCCAGGAACTGGGAGAATATTGAATGTGAAGGATGCGGTCTATGGTAACTCAGCAAGTGGCAATTCTTGGTATACTTTCAGGTGACAGTGACACTGTGCCTTCCTAAGCAGATCTAAAACTAAACTCTTGGTGATATATAAAAATGAACCTGTCCCCAAATACGCTCCTTAGCATTTTTTTTTTTCTTTAAATGAGAGGACATTTCATGTTCGAAATTGCTGGCAATACACAGGTCTGTGCCTTAATTCCCAGTTCCTGGTATCTTGCACTAATTACAGTGGATGTTGCACACTCATTCAGAGAAAAGGTATCTTGTATGACTGTCCATTACCATCTCATGGCAGCAAAATTTTCTGCAGAGTGATGTGATGTTTTCGTGTTTAAGCAATGGAATGTAGTAAATATGTATATGTAATTGCTAAGTGGTGACGTCCTCATCTGTGGATCAGTGTTCCCAATGGGAAGAGACACTGTTAGACCTGTGAGATTTAGACATTAGTATGGGAGCCCCTTCTTCCTATCCATGTACTGAATGGCTTGCACTTCTATCTAGTTTATTTCAGCCCTCTACAGCTTGGGCTTCAGGTAATTGTGTAAAATTTGCATCATAAATATATTTAACGTTTCTTTCTGGTCATTTTCAGACTGAAAGAACAAAAAGGCTGGGATCAAATTGCCACTGCTGATGTACAAGCTTTGTTGCACCTTTGGAACCAAAGAAATTGTGATGGGGAAAGAAAGAAGAAAATTCTTACAAGGTAAAAAACATTTGGGGTAAACACTTTCTGCAGTGACACTTTGAGATGGAAGCAAGAATAAAAAAGTATTTGTGCTCAACTTATGGATTTCATTATGCAGGTTCTTGCAAAAGACAACACTAACTAGCAATAGAACTAGAGGGAATGGCTTCAAGTTGTGCCAGGGTAGATTCTGGTTGGAACTTAGGAAATACTTCTTCTCTGAGAGAGTGGTCTGGCTGGAACAGGCTGCCAGGGGAGGTGGTGGAGGCAACATCCCTGGAAGTGCTCAATAAAAGCTTAGATTTTGTACTGAGGGACATGGTTTAGTGGGAAATATTGGTGATAGATGGACAATTGGACTGGGTGATCTTAGAGGTCTTTTCCAACCTTGGTGATTTTATGATTTAATAATGAGGAGGAGATTCTCTTCTGATGACTCGGTGATGAGTTAACTCTGGGTAAATGGAAAATATAAGAATAAGTTGCTTTAGTCACTGCTACCTTTGGCTTTGAGCTTTCTTTAATTTTAAAGTTAAGCTGTACCAAAGAATATTTTTCAAGTTTCATGGGTGAAGATCTAGTTACAAACCACATGTCCCTTCATTAATCAGTCAGGATACTCCAGGGCAGCAGGAAAAGCATATTTATATGAACTTGTATCAAACTAATATCCTGTTTCTATAGTGCTTCTTTCAGCTATGCTGCTAAGGTCTGAAGTGGAATACCTTCATGTGTGAAGAAACTAGAAAATATGGGCATAGATCAGGTGTCTGTGCCTACTTGATACTTCCAAAGAAACACAGGGTGAGCTCTAGAGTGCTTAATGCTATGTATGGATGGCTGTCGTATGTTAGGAATTCAGTTGCATTGTAGTTCCTTCAGAAAAAATCTATTTCCTGAAGCTTCAGATGACAACATCTGAAACATTTATGTCATAATCTCTTTGTAGCAGTGGTTCCTGACCTTATTTTAGAAGGCTTTGCTAATACATTCTTCTGAGCCCTGGACTCTGGGTCAAGTTGTACTCTATGCTGTTGTGACAGTAGTTGAGACTGGAAGGGACTTCTTGAGAATCAGAGTAGTAGAATCATTTAGGTTGGAAAATACATGGATTGTACAGCAAGGAGAGAGGTTACCACCAACCCACTTGATTACGTGTTATTCTAGAATATACTGAAGACTTTGTATACATGCTAAGTAGCCAGTGAGAGCTAGCGTTTATAATGGAAGGAAGAAATATTTTCTTGAACATGGAGGCAAAAAACATCTTTCATTATAGGGCTGAAGTCACAAAATTAGTAGATCTCAAATGTTTATCTACAGCAGGATTAAGAACCCAGCAAACAGAAGGTTGCATGATACAAAGGGTACCCATACTGAAACCCAGATTGCCATTCAGACTGGATCTGGATAAGATAATGTTTTTTCTTCTGGTGTCACAGTGCAATGGCACCCCACATAAAGTCCTGGTGCAGAGCTGATCCTGCTGTGGTATTGCAGTGGCATGCACTGTGAAATCCCAGCCCACCAAAGTCAAAAGGAATATTGCCATTTGCTCTAGGACTACGTCAATGACTTCTGTTATCACAGGTGATGCAATACACAAGGCACAGCGAAACAAACATCACAAAGTAGGTGCTTGACCCTGTGACATAAAAGCAAACAAACAGTGACAGAAGAAGCCAGCCAAGGCAAATAAAGAACTATAGAAAAATAAATTACTAAGGGCTTTTTGTATTTTTTTGCCTTCCAAAGTGTTCTGGGTACAAAGAGGATGTCTGTTCTTGATTAGCTTTGAAGAAGCATTTAAAACTTTTCTTAAGTAGTGAGAGTATTTTGACTCCAGCAGAAGTCCAAAGGAAATGCTTCTCACACTGCAAAGGTAGAGATCAGTGCTTCTGTCCCTAGTGGTGTAGAAATATGAATTATACAAAGAACTGTTAAAATATTATTCTGAGGTATAGATTGGGTTATCAGTCTGCTATGTCCACAGGCATGCTATTCCTTATGAGCTGAAATATGAAATACTTACCCATGGAAAGGTAAGGAGCCAGCCAAAATCAATCAATTCTGACCTGTTTTTAGACTTAATGAATACATCCCACTCTGTAGACTAGTTACAGTAGATCCTCCATCCAGTAATGGTGAAGGTGAGAGTAAGATGAAAATCTGCACAGAACAGAAGGGATGTTTTAAGCTGCATGTAATGCATGGCACGAGATCACTCTCTCAGTGTTTTTCTACAAAATCCTCACCCTCTGTGATCCTGTGATTCTCTCATTGACAAACAGCTGCAAAAGCACACACTGAACCTGCTCACGTAGTAGCAGAGTTCCCAGTGAAGCACGTGCTCCCCTGAACTTCAGGCACAGAGCTAGCTAAGCCAGGCAAAAATTTGCCTGAGGCCTTCACAGCAGCACTAACCTTTTCATGCTCCGTGTTCCAGATGGAAGGAGTCGATTACTTATAGAAAAGGAAAGCAATGTGAATTCTCCTGTATCATGCTCCTCCCTGACTTTTCAGGATTTTATTGGTGGTGTCATACCTTGCAAGTGGCAATTTAGAGAAATAAAGGCTGTCTTGGAAGAATCTAGATATCTCATGGGTTTATTGGACAGTCGTCTGTACTGGACAAAGAAAAGGGGAAACATTAAATGTAAATCAGTGGGCCTGTGAATTAAGCACAGACCCATTCCTCAAGTTTGTTTTAGTATTCATTATTTTCTTTAAGCAGCTGCGTATTCTGCTACTTGTACTAATATCAAAAACATCCCTGGGATAAATTCAGTAAAATCCTAAGTATTATAAGGCGAAGCAGCTTCCTGCAACTGGACTAAGTTGAGAAGACTCAGAAGAGTGATTTTCTGGCTATGTGACATGCCTTTGCTTTTGGAGCAGGGCACATGCATTTCCATCTGCGTATCTTAGTAAAGCATTTTCACTACAGCATGTAGTAAATATACTCCTCTGTATGCATCCGAAAGACAGAACACAGGCTGAATGCAGTGTAGCGTTACCACGAAAGCTGTTGCTTTCACATTTGACGCTAAGGGGAGCTCTCGTATTAAAGAAGATAATGCCATGCATCTTTTACAGCTGCTGCTCAGGAGAAGATAATGTAAAGCAGGCATTAACATCAGGCTCTCCTTGTGGCCTTATTTTGCAAAAGCTAAGTGTATTTGTCTCATTTGGTAAGAAAGAAAAAAGAAAAAGACCTCATTCAGGCAGGCAGCTAAAGTTCACACAGCTAGTGAAATAATCGAACATAAGTGTGTGCTACTGAGCTCCTGCTTGTCCACCACAGACAAAGGCTTTCTTTTTGTCTTTCTAATCTTTAGGTTTCAGCCTACAAATTAGTTTGGTCCCTTTGACCCATTGCTTTGTACAAAGTCTAAGAAGCAGAGTGCATGCTTCATCTGAAGGCAGGAGTCTCTATTATAAAAGAGAATCTTATGTATTCCCTGTTATTAGTAACAAAAGAATCAAGATGCTAACATTTTGTTCATTCTCTTCTGTTTTCTTATAAGACAGGATAAAAAAAAAGAAAAGTTAAGACTAGCTTAATTTTTTGGTTATATAGCTGTTGCCAGCATGCAGCAATTTCTTCCTGCTCCCTAAAGGAGAGTGAGGCAGGAGCTAAGGGTGGCCACAGTCTAGACGGTGTGTTCACTGATAGGTGACTATGTCCCATCCTATCTGATTATAGTGAGCAGAGCTGGATCCTGCTAAACATCCATCCACAGTCCCAGACCATGCAAGTGATGAACCAGAGCACAAACAGGGAGCCCAGTTAGGAGTAAATGGAGACAGGGCCATAGATTACACGAGTCCAAAATCTATTTAGGAGACAGGCAGAGAAAGACTGGGAGGCTATTCTACAATTTACATCCATGGGGTCATGCAGGAAACCGGTGGCATAGCTCCAAGATACATCCAAGAGGCAGAGCTGGAGATAGGACTGGTGATAGATTTGCACACAACATAGCCTGGCCAATGTCCTTGCTAAAGATGGTTCTGGTCAGGGCCTAGAGCTCTGACCGCCTCCCTGCCCAACTGGTGTATCCTCACAGACTGGGGCTCAGAAGTGAATTAGTACAAAGTGATTTGGTTTTCATAGGGCTGTTTCAGTGGCCACAGATCCAGGACAAGGTGAGGGAACTGCAGAAGGGACATGGCATAGATGACTTGGAGTTTGGTCAGGTTTGAGAGAGAGACATGGCACGGGCTACTCAGAAATAGGAAATGGATGCTAAAGGTTACCCCTGACAAGACCACTCAGGGCTAAGGGAACAGATGCAGGCTGTTCTTGAGGTGCTCTGCAAACCACACAGGCTTAGGGAACATTTACTCAGGTTTGTTGGGAGCTCAGAGCCCAGGGCCAAACCTGAACCTTGGGGGATGGAGCCCCACATTTGCTATAGAAAAGCCACCAATAAGGTATGCAATCTTGCATCTGAGCAAGATATTAACTGTTATACTTTTTGGTGTGATAGATCATGGCAGAGGACTTTGAAGTGAAGTTGATTGTGTCCTCTCCTGCAGATTTAGTTTTGAAACTGAGAGATTTTGTAAACTGAGAGACCACTATGGCTTTTCAGGCCAAAAACACAGTGATCAACTTGATCTGATAAAGCAGCCAGGAAATAACTGGGAGTGACTGATTGGATTTTGAATTTGTGTGATAAAATAGATTGAAACTTAGAAATAATTACAGTAGTGTTAGCAGATTCCTACTACATCGGTTATAAAACAGCTATGATAAGAATTGGCACTTTGTTACCTGGAAACTGTACCAAGCATGACAAACAAACGCACAGATTGGAACTTGTTAGCATTCACTCTGGTGATTGCGCCAACAGAATAGCAAATAATTGATGGTAGTGAAAACATCTACTGCAGGTCATATGAAAGGGAAAAAAAAAGGGGGGGATGCTCATGCCCATACCTAATCATGAAACCATGGGCACTTTAAATGAAACTGTGATTAGTTTTTAAGTACCTACTTCTGACACCTGTTTCCATGAGAACAGGAGCAGCGGATAGAAGTGATGTAACCAGAGATCTTGTTCACTGTACAGGCACAGAAGCTGCAGATATGGCACATAAAAGCATTAGGACCAGTCAGTGGGGTGTTGTTAGGAGGAGAGGAAGGCTTACTGATGTTTCAAAGACGCTTAGTAAACTTCCAACAGAACTCCTTAAAGCAAACATCGCTGCTACTTTTTAACAAAGACAACAAAGATTTTTAAGCGCAGTTTTTATTTAAAGGTGAAATGGTCAGCAAGGAATCAGTTCTGTTTTGGAAACCTGAACCTCTCAAGCAGCTAACACCATGAGGATTGAAAGAGAAACGGGAGTGTAGCATCAATAATGTATTATTCTACTGCAAAACTGCCTGATAAGCATTCATTTGCTTTATATTACATCCTTTTCCTAGCGATATTCCATTGCATATAATTTTAATGAGATAACAAAACATCTTTTTCTGTGTTGCTGAATCACGTTTATTGTGAGCAATTCAAAAAGAACAATCTTAGTTTTATAGTCTAAATATTTTCTTGGACCAGAAGTGTTTTGGAACAAAAATTCAGGCATATTTTCTAATTAATTGGGCAATACTGAAATTTATCTTTTCATGAAATACGATGCCATATTTATATGATGCCATAGTTTTCTCTTTATCAGTATGAATGATGAAGGAAAAGAAGGAGCAGAAGTCAGTAGTGTTCTCCCAAGGAACTTAACTGTTATACATGATGGAGTATTATACGTTAAGGTAGGTTGTCTTTCAGATGTCTTTAGAAGTATGGCCATTTGTGCAGCCTATCAAATACTAGCTTCTCTCCTCTCTCCTCTCTCCTCTCTCTCTTTCTTTTATTCCCGAAGGAAAAACCCTCAATAAAACAATGAACTCAGCCTGGAGGCTGCAGGTAACTTGTGTGCTTGTTACTTTTGCAGAGAGAGATTGGAAAGATTGTAATTGATGCAATTTCTCGCAATAACAAAATGTTCCTGACCTTTTGTTGATCACAGAGCAAATGTACTTTTAGTATATCAAGTAAAATCAAATTTTACTCTTTTTTCCCTCCTGCTACTTCTCAAGGATGGTGTTATATTCTACATAGCTTAATAAAATTTTGAACTAAGTAGATGAGAACAGAATGTTGTAGTTGAAGACCCTTGCAGTCACCAAACAGCTACCTCAATTTTCCAATTTCAGCATTTTCCATATTAAAAACATGGATATATGTGTCTGAGAGCAAGGAAGCTATCAGCATGGTACTGAAGAGCATAACATTTTAATGCAGGGAGATTTTTTAGTGTGAGAATATAGGAAATGGTTCACAGACTATTATTTATGTTAACTGCCAGGCAGATCCTGTGGCAAATACAAAAAGCCCCATCAAGAAGTTCTGCTGCAGGAATTAAGTTGTTCTCTGCTTGTAGGTATATGGGGGTTTTACTTAGGCAGGCTTTGTATTATATAAATCCAGGGACAAAATCCTCAGTATATGAGAACTGGACAGTGAAGCAAGAAGAATGCACTGCTTCTCATTGGAGACCATTCCTAATCTGTCCTCACTTCCTACCTGGGAGATCAATACAACCAAGTTTTGTCAGGTGTTCCTGCTTTTCTGCTTTGACTGTGACATGTCTCCTCTCACCAAAAGGACAAGATAGTTATGAGTGGGCTTAAAAAATTTATTCCAAACATTAATTCTTCAGATTGACATAGAACTTGGCAATGATTATACAGAGAACTAAACAACCGATGAAGTTATATTTACAGTGTGGTCTAAGAATTTGCTGTTTATACTTGGAAATTTGGGGAGTACTGGATTTCAGTAGTACTGTAATATGAAGGTGCACTAAACAGTTTTGTCAACAGATTCTTTCAGACGACTTTTTAGTCACTGTAGAAGTTATTTTAAATGACACTGAATTTCATAGCTGCCACCTATAATTGGGATGTAATTTTGCTGCAGATGTGGTTCCAAATTGACCATAAAATGGTAGAGCTCAACATCCTCAGAGGAGGGAACAAGGTAAAGAACAGGATCACAGCTCCACTCTTTGGAGGAGGAGATTTTGGCCTGTTGTGAGGATCTGTTTGGCAGGCTCTTGTGGGATAAGATCTTGGCTACAAGAATGGCTCAGGAGAGCTGGCTGAGTTTCAAAGATTATCTAAAATGGTCCATGCACTTGTGCAGGAAATCAAGCAAAGGTGGCAGGAGGCCAGAATGTATGAACAAGGATCTCCTGAGGAAAAACAAAAACAGAAAGGGAGCATAAAGAGGTTCAGCCTCAAAGTGATTCTATCTCTTGCAGATGCTTCTCCTTATCTATCATTTTGTTTCTGTGGTGTGGCTTCTCCAAATCCAGCTCGTTAACCAAAGAAGCGCCTTAACAGGGAACAAGCTCAGAGTTAGGAACAGACCATAAAAAGATCACTGTTGGTAGTACTCTCACATTCAGTCCTTGAAAGCTCATGTCAAGTAGCTGAAATAAATTGCTGCTTCTGTAACTACCATAGAGTCACAGTCAAATATCAGCATTTATACACTTGGTAGGGAGAAGTAAGTGAAAGATTCAGAACTGAAAAAGTGTCTGAAGTAGAATTGTATGTCTTTTCCACAAGCGTCAGTTCTACATCTGTTATGGTTGTTAGCAGTTTGACTATAACTGTATAACACACGATGCTTTAAATGAAAGGGAACCATGATAGCCTGCCTGGATCTAGCACACCCATTATGTATTTCAGGCTGGAGTTAGGAGAGAGTTAATCCATCATTCAGCATACGTTAAGGAAGTGCACAGAGCAGCTAAAGGATGTGCAGGGTAATGGGACTTGAAATAATGTAATTCCTGGAGTTACAAGATGTGGATCATTCAGATTTTTCCTGTGCTTACTGCCTTGAGCACCACCAGCAGTAGTTATAATGGGTAAAACTTACATTTTTTCATGATAGATGGTGTCACAGTATCACTAGGCAGATTTCAGCACTGTGTCACAGTAGATGACGGAAGTTTGGAAAATCTCTTTTAGCAGGAGATTAGAGGAGTTTGAGATTCTTCCTATTTTTTAATAGGAAGGTTTTATTCTGTGCTGGAGGTTACACCTTGAGGTATGACTGGAGGCACTGGAGATATTCTCCTTATGGTACAGAATTCCTTACCTGATCACAACCTCTCTTGCCACATTCCCCACTTTTGGAATCATGTATCATCAGTAATAATAAAGGTATCCTCTGACCAAGAGGACAGTATGACTGGGTAGTAGTCAGAATTAAGCTAAGTCATAGGAGACAGCACAGGTGGTGTACAAGGATGCTCTCTCACGTACCTCATAATTTTTGATATTGATTGCTATCATATATGTTTAAGAAGGATGATGCTATCGAAATATCAGTGGATTGCCTCTCATTAGTAGTAATGGCTGTGGAAGCAGTATTTGAACCATGTAACCAACCGTTTTCTTTGAGGAGATACAATTTTAACCCCTGATGCTACATTGAAGCTGTGTCTTAACAGTCATTTTCAATTATTTCAATGAAAAAAATAACTATTATGGACTGTCATGTAGTCTTGTGTCTAATACATAGGACTTTTTATTGTCCTTGTTAAAATTTAGCTGGAAAGATATTCTCACTCACAGTCACAAGTAGGCTATGTTGCAGCTTGTTAAAAAGAGAAGTCACTACTCCTTGAAAAGTTTTCCTGACTTAAACCAGCTTTTCTTACTCTCAGAAGCCAAGAAATATCCAAGAGATACATGCATTTGTAACCTTCTTGATATTTGCTTATCCCTAGATTCCACTTGCAGCCAGTCTTGTTCTGAAGAGCGCTTATTAATATTTTATTCTGGATGTCTCTATGGAGAGGGAGAAAGAAGAGTGGAAACAGCCTAGAGAAGAAGCTGAGAAGACAGAGGCAGGTTATCCTCCTATGTGATGTTAATGGCAAGTGGCAAGGATTTCAGTTAAGAAAGGTAAGAGTATTCAACTCCCTCTTCATTTGCAGAGAGGGGAATCATCACAGTGACTTCCATGGCTACACTTTTCATTCCTACATTCCTCTGAGCTACCAGAAGAAATAACCTTTTGTCCCCTCTTCCTTGGGGGACACTTGTTTTTATTGTCATCTCTGATCAAATCCATGAGCACTGATTTAACAGGAGATGATGAAGGAGCTTTTGTGCCCTTCTCAGCAACTTCAGCATGCATAGAGCACGTTTCTGGGTCATGGGATGCAATTGGATTTCAGATGAATTAGTAGTGGTAAAGACATTGTGTGCAACCTACCTGCTGTGTGGTTATGAAGTCTAGTGGCTCAGCTAATAATGAGGTATGTGGTGAGTTCAGGTAAAGTAACAGATGGATTTAAAATCTCGTGCTCCAGCTTTGTACTGATGCAGAATAAACGCATCCACAGCAGTATGGAAATGTAAAAGATGTTCATAATCATCTCTCAACAATTATTAACAACTCCAACCTGAGTCTGGTTCTTAAAGTGTATCAGTGGGCTCAGCTGTGGGCTTCCACAGCAGGTCTTATTGTCCATGTAACAGATCACCAAACATGCTGACTCTGAGACTGAAATCTAAGTGGATGTGATTAGAGTCAACAACTCCTCTCAGAAAAAAAGACAGTAGTATCTCCTTTATCAATCTGAAGCAGTATTTCTCTCCCCACTGCTGCCTGAGAAGGTAAACTCTAGCCAAAATAGTGATAGAGTAGTGCTGGCAGAGCATTCATGGTGGTTTTTGTTTGTTTATATATTTGTTTGTTTTGAGCTGAAATAATTGGTTATAGGGAGACAGAATGCTCTCCTTGAAGCATTACGTACTTGGGCTCCTCACTGTAACTAACATGTTCTTGTGCAGCAGTTTCCAGCTGGTGAATTGTCCCTAGAGGAAACATCCTCCCCAGCTGCTCCAGGTCAGCAGAATCAATGGTATCTCAGAAGGAAAATAATTCCTTTGTTGACTTGCCATTCACTTGGTATATCCACAAGTACACTAAAGGTTTGTGTAAATAACGAAAGGTGTTTGCTGTTGAATGAGACTAGAATTCTCTTATTGCGCTATATATATTTCAATATTGCTTTCATTCCCTGACTTGAGCCGTAAGTAGGACAGCAAACTGTAGCACTGTCATCAGGTACCTATCTTTTTAAACTACATTGTTCACAATTCTTTGGAAGAACATTGGCTGGAGAAGACGGGCGTTGTGCTCTTGAAAAAGCATTGACTATGCAGGACAGGAAATCTAAAATTAGTAGGTGAGATAAAGTGAATTTACGTCAAGAAATATGGTAAAGGGAAGACGTTGCAGCAGCTGACTTCATCAAACAACCAGTGACACCAAGTAAAGGTAGGGAATTCTTCTTATTTACCTCTTCTGACAACTATCATTTGGCTAGTGTCACTGTGAAGACCTATGTTATTTAGCAGAGAAGGAAAACAAGATGTTCTCTTTACACTGTTGAAAGAAAAATAGCATTAATTTATGATACCTCAAACTGCTACTGTGCTAAGGGACAGTACTTGCTGTTCTCAAGTTCAACAGCAGGTCACTTTCTCTTGTTGCTGAGCTTTAGCACCCAGGTATTTCCTGACTACTAAGTTATGGGAATATTGGATGATGCTGGAGGGACCTGAAGCCATAATTCTGCCATAAAGAACACAAAGTACAGATGCTCTCCTTGCCTCAGGCACAAGCAGAATGTTCTTTTTTTCACCTTGTGAAACAAGAAGTCAAAAGGTAATGAAATATAAAAGGATTTTTTATCCCTTTTGGAGGTGTACAAATTGTAAGGAAAAAGGGAGTGTCTTCCTATGAGAATAGTGCTGAATTTAGCTGCCATGAAAACATTTAGCAAAAAAGACAACAGTTGTGGCCTTTCTCTTAGAAAATAAAAGTAATGTACACTGTGTAATAAGCAGGAAAAATGATTGCAGTTTTTTTCTGAGTGAACTCAGTATTACTGTGACCATTTTCTTAGCCCAAGAAATAATGCCTTGATGTGATTTTGTACTGTTGAGAGATGTGAGGCTATACTGACGATGCAGAATACTGAAATAATGATAATGTTTTCCTAGAGACATCCAAAATATTTCCCAAGGTCTAATTCTACAAACTTCCGCAAAAGAGGGGGGAAAAAAAAGCATGGAACTGAAAGTCCATTTCCTCCAAGGACAAGACTGAAACTAGCAGAGCCTGCTTTGGTTGGCTGCACTCCTGAGCAACAGCTGCTTGAATGACTGATATAACACCAGCCAAAAATGACACAGTAATTCTATGCAATGAAAGATCCAGAAATGTGCAAGCATAGGATCATTGAATGGTTTGGCATGGATCTCTCTAATTCAAATTGCCATTTCCTTTAGGATTTATAGGGAGTCTTCAAATGTAGAATGTTGTATCTTCCATTTTAGCACTGGGTACAGTGCTTTTCAGTTAATTCTGCAATATAAATTTCATGCAACAGGAGGATTTTAAGTGCTTCAGCAAAATATGGACGTGTGTATTTTTCAATTAAAGTCTGTTTCTGGTATCTATTTCATGTTAGCATCTGGGCAAATCTGAACTGCCCTTTCGCCCTGTGCTGTTGAGAGAAACAAAAGGAGAAAGTTGTGTAGAATATGTAAAATCCTTTCTCTAGTGAAACTTCCTTCATAGAAGATCCCCAAGTATTTTTGGAAGGCTTGTAGAGGTCTGAAAAAAAAAAAAGAACTACCTGGAAAGGTGGTCAGTTTGAGAACAGAACAAATATCTGCAGACTGTGAAATAGAGAAGGACAAAGACAGTGTATGTTGGAAGCAGTGACTAATGAGCTGCACTCTGCTAAAAGAACACTTGAAGAAATAGCAAGATGAAGTAAAAAAGAGAGCCAGGTACTTTTTTGTCTGCCTATTGTCATTAAAGCAGATCATTAAGGTCTCTTAAGAGAATCTTAAAAAGCTTATTAAACAGTTTTTTGGATACTCTAGCTAATAGAAGTTGACTCTTTGCTCATAGATGAATGCTTAAGGAGTTTTTGAGAGACTTCTTCAGCAGTCTGAAAGAATGATTATTTTTTGGCACAAAGATGGATACATGGTACATTTCAGAAGAAAATTACTGTTTGATAGAGAGGAATCACATTGTAAGTGTATTGTTCCTTTGAAAGAAACAATTAGGAGTCGGTTTACCCAGAGTTTTAAAGATGGACAAAGATCGATTTTTG
This sequence comes from Coturnix japonica, assembly GCF_054131305.1. Lineage (NCBI taxonomy): Eukaryota > Metazoa > Chordata > Aves > Galliformes > Phasianidae > Coturnix > Coturnix japonica. Next base: position 50,525,651 of record NC_140667.1, read on the forward strand.
AGGTTTAACTGTAATCAATCAAAAAGGGTTTTTTAATTTTTTTTCAATTTTTTTTTATTTTTATTCTTTAGAACATCAGAGCTTTCCTAAATATCAGGAAATATGTTCATTAAAACAAGAAGTGGAATGGTGGAATGATATGGATGCTACTTTCAAGACGGGTTCTGTGTCTGGCTTTGCTCTTCACTGCAATACACAGAGTAGCTAGCTCTCTTTCCTATTACTTTTCAGTTTCTTTAGATCAAAATCTGTAGGTGTTCAAAATATCATGGAAGTTGTAAGGTAAAGACAGGTTCATTTCCTGAGGAGCCTGCAAACACAAAGACTGACGAACTGTTGAAGAAAGATGTAAGTAGGATTATTAGAACATCTCTTTTTTTCTTCCTCATTGTTATGCCCACTTTCAATATTAGGGTTTTTCTATAGTAACACTAAGCTGTTTGTTGACTGCCATCTTCCTAACCTTTATCCTTTTTGCTACATGTTGGAGTGTTGGAGATATATTCTAAGATCAATCAAGAAAATGAATCTGGATAAAAGATATGATAGGAATATGTGTATTTGTGGATCACATCTGGTGAAATGTTATATGGGAGAAAACACACAGAGGGGATTTCAGAACCCAGTAAATCAGGAAGTTGTGCCACCTTTTTTTTTATACTTTTCCTTCTGTCTGCCTGCCCAGATCTATTATTTGAGAGATTTCTCAAACTGTAGATAATCACCTGTAATGACGTTACCGTCCACATCAGTCTGTCCTGAAATTCTATGAGCTTTCTTTAGGATTGTTAGGTAATCAGTGAGGTTGTGTCCTAGAGATGTTGAGTCTGAGCACCTTGGACCCGTAGCACTTGTTGGTAGACTTTAGTCCAGTGACCTAGCTTAATGTAACACATTCATTAATGATTGTGTCCTTTCCACTTATGACAAATTTTAAAATATCCAAATCAAAGCATATTATGAATATGCAATATTTATTTTCTTTAATCCACTTGAAGTACAAAGTATGAAAAGGCAGCTTGAAGGACTGTTAATACAGTGCTAAACTTGTAGACATGTAGACATGATTCATAGATTTATTTGGAAATACACTCTTTCTTATTGAATTTAGTCCCAAAACTGGGTTCATCTGGTGCTGTAATCCTTCATTTTGAAAGCTAGGTAATAAAAGGCAAACAGTATTCAGAAAATAACACACCTCCTTTTCCTACCTATTGATCTGCACACTTTAAGACTTCCACTCCATTGTATTTGGACAATAGGTAGAAGATAAAGCGATGACAAGAGACCAGTTGCTATCTAAAAAAAAAAAGCTTTGGCAAACATCTAGGTTGAATGTTTTTTGCACTGTCCTTCCTCATCTATCTGCAGCTTTAGGTGCTTTTTGGTAATGATGAATGCAGGAGATAAAAAGTTGTTTCCAAGTGTTCGGGAGTAAAATTTTATTTCTCGTAATAAGAAATAAAATGTTCAGTGTCTCTGTATCACTGCTCTTCATAATACTTCTGAGAACATGACCTGTTGGATGAAAATTAGTCAGTTACTGTAGTTGTAAATGTACCAAAGAACTTCACGTTTATTACTAGGAGAAGAAATGAAAGCCTGGAAGTGCTAGACTTTGGGTAGGTTCTCACTTATTATTCATGACTATAATCTTATCCACTGGAATTTTATTACAGAACACGCCTTGGGCTTTGCTTCAGAGAAATCTATGGATTAAAAACTATACAGAATCATTTATGATTGCTTATAGGCAGCAAGCAAACTCTCACAGTTTAGAAACTCATTTAAAAAAACATTTGTGCAGATTAATCATATCATATTGTAGAACAATATTTAAATGTAAATACTTTCCAATTATGAGATTATAAATAGTTCAAGTAACCTAAACTTGCACAAAACCTGAATGAACTAAATCAAAATCAAAAGAAATACAAGTAGTCGTCAGGAGAGAATTAGATCCGGTAGCCAAGTGGGTGTCTTTTTTTTCATCCCAAAAATGCAACTTGGGAAATAATAGGCAATTTCAGATTTACTGCATGCTGTGTTGTGGTAAAACAGCGCATTGCCCCAAAGATAGGAATTTTTACTTCTGTGGGGAAATATTTTGTTTAAGCTGACATGTTTCTGATTCTGTATAGGTTGCTCCAGAAGTAATGCCTCCTACCTATTCCGATGGAAACTAGTGCAGATACAAAGAATACAATGACACCATTGGATAGAGTAAATTCTCAGCTAGAAAACATTCTTTTTCAACATAGCCACCACCATTAGCTATGTGGTTTTGCCAGTGATGAGTAAGAGCCTGCAGGCTGCACTAGTAATAATCTGCACTAGTAGAGATGATCCACTGTCTCTGTCACCACTGTTGAAACACGTCACCCACCCACCACCTCACTGTATTCACATCCACTTTTGGGTTTCTATAAATGATCAGCAAGTGTGAATGAATTTCAGTGGACAGAATGTTTTCTGTATGGAGGAATTCAGTAATGCACCTTTGCTTCATACACACTTCCATGTCACACTCCATTTTGTTAGAATGGCCCTCTGCTGCCATCTGTCACACAGCAACAAAATGTGATGGAATATTGCCAGGAAGGTTCCACCTTTACTGCCATGCCACCAATATCTGCCTCCGGTAAACATAATAAAATAGCAGGCATTACTTTTGGAGCAGCTCTAATAAATATCAGTAGTCCATCTCATGTTTATTCCAGGTTGTTTTATTAATGAGAGTGGAGCTTGGCACTATGGTGCTCCACACTTGAGATCCTCCCCCTGTGATATGAGTGGACCTTGGCAAGAGGGTGCAGCTAGAACCAAGATAGTTGGCAATGCTGAGACTGCTCCTAGCACACCTCTAGCAATGCAGAGGTTATTTTAGTTTCCACGAGGCACAGAATTAGTCGACAAGAAGCCTTCAAACCTAAACTTCTTATGGTGATATAAAATCTTAGTGAGCTCAGCTAACAAGCTTCAGGACGTTTAGATGATTGTATCCTGGCTATGCTGTTTGTGCTCACTCTGCTTTGGCCTTTTTGGCACACAACACAAGCAAAGTCTCATCAATGAAGTCTTGTGATGATTCGTGGTGTTGAATAATAATTTCCCTGTATTTAATCCCATACAGCAGTAGAGTTCCTGGCCCTGTTGAATTTAACGGCAGGACGTACAGTGACTTGAGCAAGGGCAGAACTTCTCACAGACACTGAGTCCTTCCACCCAGCGACGGTTCCATACAGCTACGAATCTGGAGACAGAGCATAAAATAATCTAGAAAGGAGGTTCCTTTCCCAGAAAAAAAAAAGAAAAAAGAAAAAAACAGAGAAATAATTTTGAAAATGATTTTCTAATACTAATAAAGAAAATGTAATAGACCATTTTATGCTCCTGTTCTTAGGCTGTACCTTATACTACGATCAGTATAAAAGAAGATGATATTTCCTTGATTACTCATTCAAGAAGAAAATGAGTTCTGTTACCTGAAAATTTAGAAGTTTCCCGAGTAATTGGATAGCCTTTGTACATCTTCAATTTTTGATGTTATTGGGTAGTTTATGGTATTTACTAAGATGTTTTAGCGTAATCATTTTCTTGACAGGATAAAATATCACTATTACAGTGAGAACATTCTCCTGACAGGAGAAACCATTTAATAAATTAGATTCTGAATGCAATTTGCTGGTCAGTGAGGCAGAATATACAGTGCATGTGCAAGAAATAGTTTAAATATCAACCAGAAACTAACAATGTAAATTACACAAAAGCATCCTTCATTGTGCTGGCCTTTTCTTTCTTCCAAGACTGCAAAAGGCATTGGCAGGAATAATTTGAATGTCACAAATATGTCGTATAGAAATCTACCTGCTTCAAAATTACAGGCTCTTATTTCAGCGCTGAACACACTAAAAAAAACAACTAGTTTAACATTTGGAGGAGAGTGGATTAACCAGCAGTATTCAGTCAATTCCTCCAATAGTCATCAGCCTTGAGGTGTGGATACCAGGATAGGTTCATATCTTCCAAAGCATTCAGTGGGAAGAGCTGCTGCCTCAGCCTGCTAGTCTCTGTGAGGCATGGTATCTCCGGTGTGGACTCCTGTATGGATTAATGACTGTTATGTTATCCAGTAACAACTGCATTTCAGCAAGTGCCTATTAACAGACTCCTGGTTCTTGTACCTGATGAAGTTTCAGTAGTGAGCATAGTGAAGAAATAGAGGAAAAAAAGTCAAACTTGTATTTGCATCACTGAAACTGGCTGAACACTATGATCTTCTGACAAATACAGTGTTTTCTTTGGGTAGGAATCAGAAAGGTACAGCAGGACTCGTCCTACTTTCATGTCTAGATTTTATTTGAACTCTAAGCAAATGGGTGATTTCCACTCATCCAGACAGCTGCAGCTGCTCTTCTGTAACATGAAATATCATTCCCTTCCAGCCTTTCCCTTCTCTATAAGTCTTCCTGGGTTGTCCTAAATGCTGTTGCTGCTAAAACTTCACAGCTCCTAGTAAGTGTTTTTAGCTATTTTGAGCCTAGGCACTTCTCATAGTTCCAGGAATAATGCACTCAAGTTTAAATTCTAAATATTGATCTTAGTTCAGCTTTGTTCAGTGACGTCCCTCTAGTGTCATCCTGTCAGAGATATGATGAGAAACTGAGATGCAAGATCATGAAATGCAGATCCCTGTTTGCCTTTGCTTCTTGTAAAGAAGGTTTTTTTCCTTTGATTTCATCTCACATGGACACCCCATGTGAGGAATGGAAGAGGAAACCCAATTAATACCCTTGCCTTTTATCCCTGCATTTATCCCCTTAACCAGCTCATGATGTTTTTCTTCCTCCTTCAGGCAGTTGACCCTGGTATTGTTTTCCTGGAAATTTCTGTTAGCCTTAGTTTGGATGTATTTGTATATGTATATGTGTGTGTGTGTGTGTGTGTGTGTATGTGTGGATGTATTTATATATGTATATATTTGTCTTTGTGCAGACACACTACTGACATTTTCTCTAAACCTCTGAAAAGACATAAACCAACCCACTGCCTTTATTCTGCATGTTGTAAAGTTTTTCTCTGCATGGAATACTTGGATAGAATAATTAAGTTATGTTATCATTATTTTATGTTGAACTTGTTCAGGACTGGACTTACGTCCTTTTCCTTCATAATTCCTAACATCCCTATCATTATATTTCCTCATATTTTTGCCCAGGGAGAAACTGATGAAACTGAAAATTAATTTGTTAAATGTGTTCTATGTTTATGATATTTTTTGTCTCTTCAAAATGAAATATCTCTGGGAGAGGAGTAGCAATGCTGTTTGTACTCAGCTACAGCCAATGTTGCTGTTCTCCAACCTTGTCTTTATTGCTTTCAGAACAAGTGCAACAGAAGTAAATGCTGTCTCTGCTGCTGCCAGTGTTCACAATCATGTGGATTTTGTGAGTGTCCTTTCCTATCTTTCTCTCTGCCTCCTTGTTTTATGTGAGGATCTCTCACAGCTCCATCCTTCATCTAATAGATGAGGAAACTGACAGAATAAGATTAAGGTTAAAATGTCAAAACTTTCTCTCAATTTTGGGTGCTGATTTTACATGTCCAGGCCCTGATCCTTTCAAGTGCACTCTGTATTATTGGACTTTTAGATGGAAGCTGCCCTTTGAAAACTTACCATTGTTGGTTATTGCTTTTCACATCCTTAAACACTAGGTAAAAATCTCCTTGAGACTGATGGGTATGCTGGTTGCTTTCCATTCTGGTTGGAAGTGGGAACAATGATATGTCCTTTTGTTTAACAATAATTGAAACACGGGAAGATACTTCTGAGACCACTTGGAATGCAAGTACAAGCTGGCAGGTTTTGATCTGCTTGTGGTTGAATGTGTTTAAAAGTAAGGAAGGAAAGAGGAAACTGAAAAGTGTTTCTAGCTTGAGTATGAGAGAAAAACAAAAACCGCTTGGAGCTTTTTGTGGAGAATCTTTCAAAAAGAGTAAAAAAGAACTGTTTTGATTAATCACTGCTCTGATCAGAGTTTTATGAGTATTCTGGAAGTCAATGGTAAGTTTCTGTTAAAGAGAAAGGACTGCAGACCCCAGACGGTATAAAATCGTGGACTTAGAGCAGAGATTGACCTTAAATTCTTAGAACAAATTTGTTTAATGAGCACTTAAAAATAGAAAATATGGGAAAGTTAGGAATTCCTTGACCTGAGCTTGCTAGTACAGAATTCACCTAGGTGTTGTTTATATTCAGTATTTAATTTCTTAATGCTGTACTGAGCCACGTAATTTTCTTTTTGAATCGTGATTGGGAATGAATGCAGGAGTACTGAAAGAGGTGCTTGGCCTGACCGTCTGGCCTCATCAAGTTAACATGCAAAGCAGCAAACGAAACAGACATCTTCTGGAAAACAAAAAGGATAATAAAGTTAAGAGAAATTACTTTAAAGACTGGATTTTATTCTTCAAGTGTATTATGTAGCACAGAACAAACTTTTTAAGATGGAACAGTCCAGAGGATTATTTGCTGCTATTCTCTTTCCCCATTGTTATTGCCTACTCAGTAGGAAATCTAAGTTCAATCCATTCAGCTTTGAGCAGCCAGGCAACACATAGGGCAGAGTTCAATAGAGTAAGCGTGAAGCTGCAGCCAGTCATCCAGATGACTGTCCTTGCTAATTCCCTGACCTAGATAGCCAGACCTTCTTTGGGACTATGTCTCTTTTTCTTCTTTTTTTCTTGAAGATTTGTTTTCCAACAATTCAAACAAATCAGGCTCCACTCCTTTCCTTTTCCATATTACCTTTTATTTGACAAGGTAACAGGTGAAAAGAACAATTTCTGTGCCTTCTTTTGTAGAGGATTTTCCCCAAACTAACTTTGGAGTGTCAGGGAAAATCTAACAGAAGGTATCGACACTCGCACTGCCGGTGCTATGTCTGAATCTTTTTCTTGACAGTTTTGCACTGATGCAATTTAAAGAAGATTTAATCTATAGCTTTTGCTCATATAGAGCAGATATGAGCAAGATATTTTTTCAAGGAATCTTGAGGATTTACAAGAATTAGTTTCGTTATCAGTTGTACTTGGAAGAGCACATTGCTACCTGTAGGATTTACTTAGTCTCGCAGATCAATTCTTGTATTATAGACAGAAAGTGAAGAGAAAGTCCTCATCTGTGAAAATTCTGGTAAACTGGACTTGGATCATTTTTCCTTCCGGTGCTTGATTCTGCTTTGTAAACCTTGCTGAATTCTGTGAGGTTGGGTAGGTTTTCTGAGCTATATAGTTTGATAAATTATAAATGTCAAAAAATGCATTTTTGTTCTCAGAGGTTGCAGGTTGTTGGGGGCTGAGGTGAGCCTGAGCCATAGGTTCTCTGTAGATCATGCAGTAGCCAGATCAAGGTTGAGTTCAGCACTACTACTTAGTACAGAACAGAATTGGCTCTTGCATTGCTTAGCAGCACCCTGGTGCACTGCAAGGCATATAAGGATAGTCCCACTGCTCCTCTCCATGTGACTGAAGCTGCTCTGAAATCTTTCTTTTCTTTCTCTTAGCATGTCTTTCATGAAACAAGGAGGAAGAAAAGAGTATTACTTTAGTTTTTATATCTGCTGTTAAACCAGTTCTGAGCCTATGTCTCAGCCTTAGAATATAGAAAGGACTCCAAGCTGGGAGGTGAAGAGAACTTGCAAGGCTGACTTCTGCAATAATTTCAGTCCAGCCTATTCAAACCCTAGCTCTACAGTGATCATTAGCAGCTTCATAGGTAGTCCACAACACAACCTACTTGCACCTTCTCATATGGGTTGGATCTATTTCAGGTTGCTCCATTCTGTTGCTTGCAGTGTGATTTAGTTTACAAGTCCCTGCTGGAGGAAAAAGCAGTTGTGGCTCACAGCCAGTCTTAAACCCATCAAAATGCAGCCTTGAGTAAGATGCTGTTGTTTCACTACTCTGCTGAATACAGTATTTATATTTTATTATTGCATTTATTGTTGAGAATTGTGTGAGTTTAGAAATTTTCTATTTTTAGGTTTCCTTGAGGAAGTGATAGCTTTTATAGTTTGTTTGTTTTGATTTTTTTCCCATCACCTGACTTTAACCTGAATTCCTAATCTGTTATGGGGCAATGGTAATAGAAGGAGAAAGGTGTTTCCATCAGGAGGGTGAATGTAGGTCATGGAAAGCAGGAAAAGGATGTGGTCCGAGAAGTCATACAGTCATAGAATGACAGAATATCCCAAATTGGAAGGGTCCCACAAGGATAACTGTTCCAACTCCTGGTTCCACATAGACCACCCAAAAATCAAACCATGTTTCTGAGAGTGTTGTCCAAATGTATTCTGAGCTCCAGCAGGCTTGATGTCAAGAAGTGGAAGAAAGCTGGTGTCAGATGAAACTGTCACTATGGTAGGAGTGCACTGCGGGAGAACAATGCACTAGCACAAGGTAACAAAAGGACCTTCCAAGCTATAGAACATACCCTAACGTTTATCCCACACTTCATGCTGGCTTCTGTTTCCCATTGTGCAGCTCTCTTGCTAGATCAGATGTGGCAAGGGAGACCTAGGGAAACTGGAACACATGATGGTTCTTAATGTTTTTGGGTAGGTGGCTGACTGCTTGACAGCTTGGGATGGGGGGGTTCATGTAGGAAGTGTGGCCTGGCTTGAATCTAATTTTATCCTTGAATTTTATCCAGTTGGTGCTAGAGCTGTAGCTAGAAGTTCTTGTAGAAAGAAAGGAACTGATCTGGTTTAGCAGTATGTAGTCAGCCAAAGGAGCAGTCTTTCCTCCTCCACCCCTGCTCGCTTGTGCAGCTCTACTATTCTCTTTCTTTGTCTGACCTCTCCAGAGCAGTTTTATATTACTAGCCTAGCAGTAAGATGGAAAAAAGGAGAAATTCTCCCTGTCTTTTTTCCTCTCCTTTTCCTGGGATATCTTTCTGTGCAGTTCCCAAACTCAACTTACGTTGGGTTGGGTGAGCTTCAGCATAAAGAACCGGGAGGGATTAGGAGGTCCTGAGAAGGCAAGGAAGAAACCTGCTGGTGATCATATAATCAGCATAGAATTGCCCAGGTTGGAAAAGACCTTGAAGATCATCAATTCCAACCACAGCCAACCATAGTACCCTAACTCTAACAACCCTCTGCTAAATCATATCCCTGAGCACCACATCCAAACGGCTCTTAAACACATCCAGGGATGGTGATTCAACAACCTCCCTGGTAAGCCTATTCCAGTGATGGCAGCCAACTGTCAGACAAGTGGAGATGACCCAATATGACCTCCATCAGTAGCTGCTGCTGTTGAAGACTGATTAGTTCTAAAGGGGAAGTTGAACTAAAACTTGCTGCAAAATGAAGTCTGACAGTGGAAACAATGAATAGAAGATTATGTGGGAAGAGTCACTACCTTTTGTATCTGCTTCTTTGTGGTAACATTACCGAAAACTCTTGTTTTTCTTTTCAAACCGTGGTGTTATTGTGTTTTTATTTCTTTTTAAGCAGACTTCTTAAAGGGCAAGTTGTTTTTAAGTGTCTGTATTGATCAAAGAATAAAGCTCAGTTGCTACAATTGCTGTAAATACTTTGGGAATCTTTCAGCCACTTCAGCTGGCTTTGTAACTCTCTCTCTTCTCTTGTTCTCCTACCGGCAGAATCTTCTGCATCTTGAACTTTGCTTTTCTAGTTGGATTCAGGTTATCTACTGAGAAAAGAAAGTATATTTCTGTTTGCTTGAGTATATTAGTTGGATTGCAAAAGAGACTTTGAATTAAGGACAGCTGTACTTGATGTTGAAAAACTATTCAAGGGTATTAGCTGTGAGCAGTTACTTTTTATCCCCATACTGAAGCAAATTCATTATTTATTGCTTTCAGCTAGCAGGCCTTTTCTATCTTGCCCAGCTATTCTTTCCATCCCCACTGCCTTTTTTTCTCAACAAAAAAGGAGGTAATAATCATTAATAACATTGAATAGATATAATAAATGACATCAGTCATGTCCTTCAAATAAATTATCTTCTGTAATTGCATGGTTCACATTCATCATATAATTGTTTGATTTGGACGGGACCCTTACAGGTCATCTAGTCCAACCCCCCTGCAATGAACAGGGACACCCACAGCTCCATCAGGTGCTCAGGGCCCCATCCAGCCTGACCTTGGGTGTCTCCAGGGTTAGGGCATCCACCACTTTCCTGGCCAACCCGTACCAAGGCCTTACCATCTTTATTGTAAAAAAACTTCTTCCTTATATTCTATCTAAATCTTCCCTCCTTTAGTTTGAAACTGTCTCACCTTGGCCTCTCACAACAGACTCTACTGAAGACTCTGTCCCTTCTTTCTTACAGTCCTCTGTCAGATACTGAAAGGCTGCTCTCAGGTCTCCCCAGAGCCTTCTCTTCTTCATGATGAAGAGCCCCAGCTCTCTCAGCCTGTCCTCATAGGGTACGTGTTTCTTCCCTTGAATCATTTTTTGGCCCTCCCCTGCATGTGCTCTAACAGGTCCACAGCTCTCCTGTACTAGAGACTTTACATCTGTACACGGTACTTAAGGTGAGGTCCCACCAGCACAGAGGGGCAGGATAACCTTCCTCACACTGCTGACTGTGCTGCTCTGGATGCAGCCCAGGATGCAGTTTGCTTTCTGGGCTGCGAGGGCACATTTCTGGCTCACGTCTCCCTGCCATCCATCAATACTTCTTTCAGTAATGCTGTACTCTGTCTTTACATCCCCCAGCTTGTATTGGTATTAGGGGTTGCTGTAACCCAGGTGCAACACCTTGCACTTGAATGGATTAAACCTCGTGAGGTTCACCTGGGTCTACTGCTCAAGCCTGGCTGGCTGTCTCTGAATGACATCACATTGATTTCATCTATTTATTAAATGTAAATAACTAACTCTTTTTGCTGGTTCTTTGCAGCCTTATAGAAACAAACCTTCTCCAAGTACTTCTGGATTATAAAGCTATGTATATTGTTTGTGGTTTTTTTTTTTCTTGAACTTGTCCAGGAGACAAGTACAGACAAGAAAGAGCTCATGCCATAGGAAAGACTTTGTATCTGGCATCTCTAAAAACAACTTCTCTGGAAGTGGAAAGGCTGGGGAAACAATGTCTGGTTTTGGTTTTTAAGGAGCACGGTTGCCTTCTCCATAGCTTCTGCAAAGAAGCAGAGATTTCAGAAGAAAATGAGTGTTTATTTAGAATAACTTAATTCCTACTTCAGGAGATATGAGTCCTAACAGACATGTTCTACTATAGCAGAATAGTCAAGGCCAAACCCTTAAGGGAAGATACAGGAGCATGATATAAGACCTTAAGGTGTGGCTCAGCATTCTATATGGAAAGATTTAAATGAAGTCAGACAGTAGACTGAGTTGTGGTAGTAGGGGAGAGCCTTTGAACCCAGCCTCTCCTTATCTAGGCATGTCTCCACTCAGCTTGAAACTGGTAGCCTCACAGAGAATGTCTGATGCTGTGGCTAAAAGCTTTATTGACTTCAAGAGGTAGTGACAATGTTATTCTTCAGGGCAGTTTTTTTTGTGTGTGTGTGTGTGTGTGTATGTGTGGAGTGGAAATAGACCTTCCCATGTAACCATGATTTCTCTTTTATAGAGGAATCATTATGAAATTAAGTGTATGGTACTGGGGCGGAAGCCATGGTAACAGAGTCAGGTATTCACCCACCAGATACTCACTGATGTGAAGTGTAGCCTTTTGCCTTTTTGATGTTTCTTTCAAATTCTTTTAGGTATAATTATGACAATTATTTCTGCAGATCTTAATGCTGCATCCTTCTTGCCAGAGCAATTAAATAATAAGCATGGAAGAAAATGTAATCACTAACGAACATTGCCCCCCAAAAGATTCCTTCTGCAGTTCTGTTCTGGCCATTTTTCTTTACTCCTCCTTCAGTGTTATCCTTTTATTGTAACAGCTTTAAAACTTGTGGGAGGAGGTGAAAAGGTTCTTTGTTAGGTGAATCCTAAAGTCAAACCACTCTTTAAATTGCTCATATGGTACGAATTTGCAGGAAAGCCAAGTTGTGGCTGTGAGAACTGGAGTGCTAAATAGAGTAGGACTGCTAAGAAGAAAACTTGGTAGTTACTTGGGAAGTTTACAGACAAGAGGCAAGCTGCATTGGCATAGTAAAATCGCCTATGGTCCCAGCGTTGCTCGCCTTGAATAAGGTAATAACGTTGTAACTCCTTGCAGCTGGGACAATACAGAGTTTATGCACTCATCAGTGATGAGCCTGGCTGTCAATCAGTAAGTTTACCCATTTCATTCACAACACCCTTCTTTAAGGGAACTGCATTTGAATTTACTGCCATTAATATATTCTTCCTGTGCACCTGTAAACAATGGGGAGCGTGCCATCCCGACCTACCTTTATCTGGATTATTTTTGTCTCTGTGTATTGCCTCAAGGCTCGTTGTAGTTGCTCCGTGTGTCTCTCAGCCAGGTGCTGCTCCAATTACAAAGTGCTTTAACTTGGTGCCTAATAATCTCTTTCTATGCAGAGAAACTCCTGTCTTGACACTTCTCCTCTTATCACCTCTCTGCCTCCAAACCAACCAGGAATTGGTAATAATTAAAGACCTTCTCCTTTTCCTTTGTTTTAGGAAATATTGCTATATTTCATATGTATATAAAAGAGAGAAAGAAATTTGACTTTTTTTTCTTTGCCTGCTGCCTAATGCCATCCTGTTCCTGATTGTTTATCTTGTGAATCTTTATTCCATCTGGCTATTTAACACACAGGTTTCTTAATAAAATCTTAATTTGCTTTGATTGAAGGTTTTTGCTTTTATTACCCAGAATAGATGTGGCTTCCAACTGAGAGAAGATCTGAATGGAGAACAGAAATATAATTCATAGGTAACTACTTAAAGCTGTTACTAATGCTTGGTGTATGTAGTCCTTGTTCCCCTTCTGGAGCTGCATTTTATGGATGCTTCTACAGACCCTGTAGTGTTTTAATCTTTGTCAGGACTCTGCCAAGTAGAACCTGTACATTCTGTCTTTGATATGCCTGTGGTAACACATCTTGGAGTCAGTGATGGCAATCCAAATACAGAACAATTATCATCTACAGAAACCTGGTGTGCTGTAAGGTGCCTGATGGCAGGGCCTGTTGTTGTTTCTGGCAGGTTTGCCCAAAGAAAGTCAGTTTTAGTTTACCTGTTTTAGTAGTTGAATTCCTGAGCAAAGGGTGCCCATATGGATCTTTTGACTGCTCTGTTGTCCTTTAGAGTCTAACTTCTGCTGTTGGCTGCCTGAAACCCACAGGTGCAATGAGTTATTGTCCTCCTTGTGCTCTCAGATTTCTGAAGTTTTTACTATTTGTTTGTAAGAAAGGAAAGGGCCCTTCACCGCCTCTATTGTTGTCCTGTGAAAGATGCAAAAAGCGTATTTGCTTAAAAATAAATGAACAAAGGGAGAAGGGGAGCTTTAGCAAGGGCCAGTATTTAAATGAAGGAGCTTGCAGGATTGGGGAGCTGTGCTGGGGCCTGAAGCCTTTCATTCCTAAAGCCTATTTAGGAATAAATAAATAAATTGCTCTTATGTAGAATGTATCTGTAAACCTTTACATTCCTATGCGTTTGTACTTAGGATGCTCAAGAGCATGACTTTACCCTTAAACAGGGTTTAGGGGCTACCAGGGGCATAAATAGGGTTGGAAAGACAGGTCTGGAGCTGTGTAAAAACCAGTGATCAAAAAGCGCTGGCAGAAGGGATTTGAATCCCCTGTAGCTTGCAAAAAGCCTCATCTGTTACAGACAAAGCAAATCTCAGATTAAAAACATCTATGTTGTGACCTGCAAGAAATAGTAAAATGTGGAGATGGGGAAGCTCAAGGAAAAGAATGTAGAGAAACAAGGTAAAAATGCAGATCTAATGCTGAGAAAAACTGCATTAGTGTGAAGTAATTATGGGAACAGCAGACTGAGTGGACAGTAATACCTCTTTGACTTGGTGCTGGCTGTTCTTGCAGGGAAGCTGTTGATAGCAAAGGTGGCAGGGCTAATTCAGCTGCATGGGTTGACAACAGTCAAACCTCCAAATTCAGCTGAAAGATTTGGAAGGTTATGTAGGTTTGAAGGTATGTTTGCATCTAAACTGCAAGGGTGAATAGCACGATGCTTTATCCAAACAAATTTATGAGCATGTCAGTTTCTCTAGAGTAAATGAGGTTAATGCTCTGTGCAACTAATCAAACATTTTGAAAGCAATCCCAGTGTATAATTGAGAGTTGGACCTTGATGCATGTCTTCAATTTTCTTTAAATAAATGTAAACTTGGTAAAATAACACCTTAAACAGCTACTGGTTAATTCGGTTTGCTTGGAAAGGAATGTAGTTATGTAAAAAGAAAGAAAGAAAAACCCCACAAAAAAGCCCCCTCTTTTCCCTCCATATTATTGCAGCTGGTGTTAAAAACACTGTCAAAGTCATTTATTAATAATGTCCAGAATGTCTAAGATGATTACACTGCTGGTTCATAGTGAATGTTAGTTATATTTCAGGTTTTCCTGTGACAAAGATTGAAATAAAAAAAGTTTGATCTGGCTTTTTTAAAATGTCACTGTTTTCTTCCAGAATTGCTGGTTAGTTAATCATTCACATTTCTGTGCTAAATATGAGAATGACTGGCTTATGAAATGGTTCAGAAATGTAAGAGCTTTAACTGCAGTGAACGACAAATTCAGAAGCTTGTTATGTCAGAAAGGAGGAGGAGGAACTTCTGTTTAGGTCTTGCCTTCACAGGGAAAGGAAACACTGATAGTATCTGTGTAATCTTGCACTGATGAGCTGGCATCACATTGCTTTGAAAAGATTCATATTTGAGATCTGATGACTAAGTGTTGGTGAGCACAGCTGCTTTAGAATCTGAGATAAAGGAAAGAAGGAAAACAAATCCAGAACTGCTATGTGAAAACCTTGCTGACATGTAATGCTGTCAGAACATTCATAAAGAACAGAAAACCCCATTCAGTGTCAATCAGGTACGTGCTATATTGAATGCAATATTTATTATTTTCAATGCTGCCAAAGCTCTGCAATTGATAGGTGCTGGGTTTATGAACAGTAAGCTCTGTAAGTGAAATGGGATGGATAAAATACTGAGAGTTTTTGTTTTAGTTCCAGTGCACGTTTGTTCTTAGATCTGCATGAACTGTTAGACTTTTCAACAGGTTTGTGCTTTTAAAATTCTTTGAGGGTTCAAGGAGAATTGTAGAAGTTTGCTGTATCTTAGTACTTTGACTTAAAGAGCTGATTGGAATGTGATTGCTGCACTAAAAGCAGGAGGGATATTTTTGATGAACAAAAATAAGTAGTATATTTATTTATTTATTTATTTATTTTTAAGATTCTTAACAACCTGCTCAAATGAATATGCTAATAGAAGGTAAAAGCCACTTACAATCGTAATATTTTTAGGGCCTGATCCAATGCGAATTGGAGTTATTAGAAGTTTATTGATTTACCTGAACTTTGAATCAGACTCTTCAGATTGCAGGCATCACCTTGCTTAATGTCTCAGGTTTTGTTTTGACAGCTGTTGTGTCTGTCTTAGTAGTTTTCCCATATTCAATCAGTGATGTAGGTTTCTAGTCTTGTAGAAGGAAACTGAGTTTTGAAAAGCATCTTTTGAAGTAAACAGGCAGTTACAAACCTGTTTCTTCAGTTTGCTTTCGGAAATGCTAAAAGGGATATTTAACAGTAATGAAAGGTGGGTCAGCACATGCAAACCTGTTTACCAAATCCTTTGGAACCACTGCCTGAATGCTAGTAAAGGTTTTTGCCTAGCAATGACAGGAATTATCTGGTCATTTTATCTTGGGCATTTTAAAAATGAAGCTTTATTGGAGAAAACAAACTCTAATCTGAATGGAAAAATGGGATAGAGAGCAGGTTATGTAATTCAGATTGAATGGCTAGTGAATGTGCAATGTCTTTTTTGAAAAATGTTTTGATCTTGTCTTACGGAGCATGGAGCACCATACCTTATATACAGTGAAAGTCTTGATGTGTTTGAGTAGCATGAGAAGCCTCTTTCGAACATAAACTCATTTAGTACTCGATTCTGACATGTTGAGTTTTAGCAGCTCTTTCCTTCCTCATCCATATCCTTGTTCATCTTTTCTCCCCATAAGAAGAGAACAGATCGAAGACTGAAGTACAGTGCCTTTACTGAAGCAGCATTTCTCACTTGTAATATAAATCTTTTAGAACTTATAGTTGCAGTTTCAGAACTTAAGCAAAATTCTTTTACAAGTCTGTGAACATAATTTAAACATCAAATCACTCCCCTGTCTTTTTTCCTCCTTCTTGTTTTCCTTTTGTAACTTTCCTATGTCTTTTTAAATAAGATGTGACATGGTGTCAGTGACGCAGTGTTAGTGGAAGCCAGAAGTAGTGTCTCTGTTCTCTAACTGGTAACCGTGTGTATAAGTGAGCAGTTCAGCTGCCTTGGACTTTTAAAGGAGAAATAACAGTAAAAATCTTAGAGTAAATCTGAGATTTCCTTACAGCTGATCTCAGAAATGCTGTAAATCTCATGAACCAATTAGTTTATTTGAGCTCCAAGTATTGCTGGAGAAAGTAGAATTAGAAAAATTATTGTTTATCCCAGTGATTAAGTTTGTTGGTAACCTGATAAACCTGGAGTGTCACAGGGAAAACACTCCATACTTACAGAGATGGTCTGAAAACACTGTGATGCAGAATTGCCTTCGGTGAGAGTCAGACACTGAGTTTTTGAGATGACATTCTGATAAAGAATGGATTGAAGTGTATTAATTAAAAGCCCTTTTGAAGCCATGTTTACTATGTGCTCTTTTCAAATACTCTGAGCTCTGGTTCTGGAATATTGACTTGAACGTGCAAGTAGAAGAAAATGTGCGGGGAAAAGGAATGGGGGGATCCAGGAGCTCAATAGGATGTATAACCACTCTGTTATCGTGTTTTTCTTCAGTTACCTGTCACACACTTTTGCTAACAGCAGGAAATATTCATGTGGAAGTGTTTGCTGGTCCATTCCTCCAGGGACAGGAAATAGGAAGCTTAGAGAGCAGAAATCCCAGGATGAATTTATTCTTTTTTTAGCTTTATTGAGATGGAATTAAGAGAGAGTTCAAGTTTTGCCTTGATTAATACATTGGACAGGTTCCCCTCCTGTGTTAATAAGAAACAAGATACTGACGAACTCAGCTGAGTCAGGCTTTTACCCACAGATCAGTAAAAGGCAGTTTCTCATGTCCAGTTTAATGAGACAAACCTGGAATAGTTTTTTAATGCTTAATAGACTAAGACATTCCCAAAGCCTTCTGTTACCTGTTGATGACATTCAAGATAACTGATTTGGGATTCTGTGCCGCATTAGAGCAGTGTGTCATAGCTTGTAAAGTCAAGAATAATCAATACCTTGATTTCTGTGTTATTTCGTTGAGTTTGTGAAGAAAGGTTACAGCATAATTACTGATTTCTCAGCCAGTTTTAGGTCTTTTAATCAGTAAAATTGGATATTAGGAAACTAAATTGTAATAAGATTTTTGAAAGGCAAGTTAGAATAAAATTGCAGGGACAAAAGTGTTTTATCTTCTATTAATGGGAAGGTGTGTAGCAGAATGAGTACAAGTGAACCAGTATTATACATAAATTCCAACAAGGAAATCAGAAAAACAGCAGAAACTGTATTGTATTTCATATGTGTCCACACATAGATTTGTTTTTCATCCAATTATAGGAACAGGCATTTAATCACATTTTATGTCTATGGAAAAAAGATTGTTTGGTGCAGTAAAGTCTAAGGCAACTGCACACTTATTTACAAATGGTGTTTGCGTGCTGAGCAGAGCAAGCTGCAAACTGGGCACTCCTGGAGCACTTGAAGGACTGAAGCAAGTCTCAGTGTCTCCTAAAGCTCCGAGCTTTGAATGAAAAAGAACCTTGCATGTGGCGTGTTCTTCTTGGAAGGACAGTGGTGGAACTCTTTTGTTAAGTCACTTAGATTTACAGTGTAAATAATTTGCGTAATAATGAGGCTGCATGGAAAAATCAGAGTAAGAGATGGTTCTATTTAGAGGAGGAGAGAGTGCAGTAAGTGATGTTCAGCACTAGTGTGAGAAGAAAAACTCTGCTGCTTTTTTCCTTCTTCTGGTCACCCACCTCTGACAAATGACTCCCTGGCAGCAGGTTAACAAAGAGGGTTTTCTGCAGCCTCAGACAGCTGTGTGGTAATCTCTGCTCCTTCTTGGTCTTGTAAAGAAAAGGTTATTTGAGGAGCCTGAGGCATGGCACACTCAAGGGAACAGCTGGTGCATCACATACACTTAGCCAGGAGAAATTAAATCTTGCATTTACTGCCTTACATGCCAAGCAGAAACCCCCATCCCATGTTTTCTAGCTATGGGAAGTGAGATCCTCAGGTGGCACAGTGTGCTCAGCTGAGCTAAACCAGTTCATGTTGTCTGGGGAGATGAATAAGTCATATTCTCACATAACTGATTTTGTTGCCTGTAGATTGCCGAGGGTCTGGGCTTTGGGTGCAGCTATGACCTTACTCTTTTTGTTTGTTGGCCAGGAGGCTCTTAGTCTCATCAGTGGTTTTTATGCCTGGTTTTGGACACCTGCTGTCAGGGAATCTCTTGTCTATACTTTCCTCAGAAGGTGAGATGGACATTTTTGCTGCCTGAGAGAATAGGAAGTGCCAATTCCCGCTGTATTCCTACTGCGTGATTTGCTTGTTTTCTTTCTTTCTTCTTGTTGCTGTTGTTTTGGTTTGGTTTTTTTCAACTATTGACTTTTTTCTTCCCCTTTTCCTCTCCTAAATTTCTGTCTGAAATGAGCGCATTGCTGCTGGCGTTGTTCCCTATCCGCCTGCTGTATCTCCTCACAGACCTGCATGGGGGAACTGCTTCGGGAAAAGGGAATAAACACAGCAGTGTTTTTTGTTTCTGATTTACTTATTTATTTGAGCATCAGGAGAGGCTGATGCTGGGAGTTGTGGAATTGTTATAAGGGTAAACAAAAAGAACTTGAATCGTGTCAGAGTCCCTGCACCAGCTCATGTCTCTGCCGTGCCTGTAACTAAGGCACAGTTATTCAGTAACACGCTGAGTTGTGTAAAAGCCCTACTGCGCAAAACGAGGCTTTTTCTCCATATATAGTCACCCTTTCAGATGGTAGATGATTGAGCTCGACACTCAGCAGTCATACAAATTAAAGATGTCCCTCAATACAAGGTTTTGTAATGACAGGAAAGCCATGATTGTTATATGGTCTTTTCATTAAGAGAGACATGGTGGTTGAAGGAAGTAATCTTCCTGGACACAAGGAACTGGTGTTCCCTGCTGTTAGCACAGAGCTATGATCTGATCATCAAACCAAGAACTAGCTGCTGAGAATTAACTCTGCAAGAATTAACTAAATTAGTTTGTGCTGAGACCCCCCAAGTGTGCTTCAGAGTTACTAGATACAGACACACATCCTTGCTCAGTGAAACCACGAGTCCCAGCCATAGACCAGCCTGTTCTGCTCTCTTCTGCCCTTCCCTGCATCAGAAGGAGATACTTTCTTTAAGCAATGTTTTTATCAGACAAGTGTGATGTCCCTTTGTACTAGCTTTGGCCATAACACTGCTGTAGGTTGAAGTGTGATTACAAAATCCTTGGACTAATTGATTATAATTGCCACTTGTGTAATAGCTTTAATGGATGCTTCTTTTGTAAGGTAGCATTTTCCCACTGAAGTCCAAATATTCTTTTTGATGGAATATATACTTGAGTGCCCACTTGGAAGTAATGACATGCAAAGTAGAGGAGCTGAGGTCTCTCCGTATTCATTTGTACTCTCGAACAGGACAGTGGCTTGTAATTTCTGGTCTATAGGTCTGTAAGCTTATGAAATGTACCTAAGAAATGCAAATGAAATCTGTTCTGAGGTCTGATAGCATTGTAAGGGTCTATAAATTGGAAGGTTAAAAAGTGCTGCAGTGAATATTAACCCCTGCTTGAAACGAGGTCTTTTCCCCTTCTATGCATACCTCCAAATGATCTAATCCCACTGCAGTAAATATGACATCTCTTTTCATGTACCATAAAGTGTTAAGTGATGGCCATCTTTGGACAGGACCCACAGTTCTTCACTTGAAAGAAGTTTATGAGGTGGCCAGTGTCCCAGGTAATTACCGTTTATCATGCTTCACTTTTTCCAGCACAAGTAAAATGCGACTTCCTCCTCTATGAATGCCTTTAATAGTGGAGGAACATAGTCATAAAAAACATTCAGGT
This sequence comes from Coturnix japonica, assembly GCF_054131305.1. Classification (NCBI taxonomy): domain Eukaryota; kingdom Metazoa; phylum Chordata; class Aves; order Galliformes; family Phasianidae; genus Coturnix; species Coturnix japonica. The sequence goes on from NC_140667.1 coordinate 50,545,965, forward strand.
GGGAAGGAATATCTGGAGAGCACTGAATCCGATATCTTGCTTCAAGTGAGGTCAGGTTGCTCAGGGTCATTTTCAGCCTCTCTTCAGTCTCTCTTTTGCTTTTTTTAATGTTTCCAGAAATGAAGATTTCACAGCCTTCCTGAATATCCTTTACCTAATTATTCTCATTGTGGAGATTTTTTTTTTTCATGTCCAACCAGATTTTCTCTTGCTCCAACTTGTGACCAACCTCTTGTCCACATTCGTGCACTCTTTAGTAATCTTGCTTAGTCTTTGTAACTGCACTTCAGGTAGTAGAAGACTGTAATTAAGCCCTCTTTCATTTTTCTGTTTCTCTCAGGACCAAACCTGGTTCCTTTGGTGCCTGCACATGTCATTCACCAGATCCCTGCAATATTTATGAATGTTTAGAATAACCTAAAAGTTGTCAGTGTCCTCAGTAGCACCAAGGCTAAAACAGGGCAAAGGGTGCTCAGTTCTCTTAAGTGTTTCCAACTATTCTTGCTCCTGTGGTTTTGATCTTTAGTATTTGGAGGTGGTCTTGATCTCTTTGGAAACAAGCTGCTGATTTTGCAGGAATGGATCTGAAGTCTCTAAAAAGAGCTTTATTTTCCTTTTGCTTTCCTTTCTTCCCCCTATTTGTTGCATATAGTGCACTTCAGGTAATAAATAATAAACCTGTTTACTCACATGCCTTCTGTTGGCAGTATCTTGCACTGCTGTGTTTAATGAGTAATAAGTTATCCACAAAACTTGAAGCATGAGAGCTATTTTATGCATCAGGAGTGACTTTGCTTTAATGATCCATTCCTGAGATGATGCTTTGGTTTATTTTTGCAATGAGATGCACAAAGTTTAACTTAGCAGAATATTAATAGAATGCTTTCCAAGAAGAGTGAGAGGCTTGGGCTGCGGGGCAGTAGAATGCAGGTTTGCTGAATCACCTCTTATTCAAATGGAAGGAAGAATGATTATGCCTTAATTGAAACCTAGCAGAGAAAGGGATGATCTTTATGACAAGCAAAAAAATTGCTCAAAATATGTGTCTTGCCTGGAAAATTCTGAGCACGTTGTTATTTATTTATGCTGATGAAATAGTACCTGAGAATTTCTAAGTTTATTTGTGGACTGTTGTGCTTATCTAGAAAAAGCTTTGTATTGATTCCAAGCAGGTTCTAAAACATGGCAGTCTACCCTCTTTTCCCTTTATTTACCCCTTTCTAATGCTATTTTATGGAAGGCTTTTAAAAAGATATGTGGTGTATGTAATGTGCTGTTACCAACATTTGAATGTAGATACCCATTTGAGATTGTTCCAGTAGGTCAGATGGCTTAATTATTTACCTGTGTATCTGTTTGACTATGACATCCAAACCAGCAGTTTTGTACTTGATCTGGTGTTTGTTGCATTGTGACTGTCAAGATACACTGAGTTCAATATGTAGAGCTATTTCAAGAGCAGAAGCCTCACTTTTTCTTGGATAACATTAACAGCATCACATTTTTGCTCCTCCATACCCACGGAAAGTGGTGGTATCCTTTGCATACTGGAGCCCATGGAACTTTATTGTCATATGTCAGATGTGGGTGCTGCTCCTAATGTACAATATTTGTGAATGGTAAGTGCTACTAGAGGAATCAGTCTGGTTATTTACTTTGTGGCATTTCAATTGCTTCGTACCTTTCTAAGCTAAACTAACTCGACTGAAACACTTGCAGTCGATAAGGCTGTACTTTATAAATAATGGATATCTATTTTGTTTCTGGGCCTGGTACAGATCCGGTGCACTGCTGAAAGATTAGATCTAAATTACCTTAAAAGACCTTTATGCAGAGAAGGAAGAAAAGTTGGGACAGGAGTTTGGTTCATGGAGTAGTTAATTCTAGTAGTGTTTACGATAGCAGGGCATCATACCGAAATGGGACAAACTTACGATTCTGTAGCAACTTCTTATTGCGATCCTCAGCTTAAATGTGGCAGTGATTCCTTCTGAGGTACTGATGTTAGCGGAGTTTGTCTTCTGTAGACTTGAATCTTAAGCTCTGGTTACCTGAACCTGCAGTTCTTCCTCAAGAAGTACAGCTCCACAGACCAGCAGTTATTCTAGGGACTTTTCTGTGCAGTTCTGAATGTTTTCTGCAGCTTTGTTTTATTTGTGAGGCTTTGGGCTTCCTGTTCTGAATCTCCTGAGTATAAGGATATACGAAGAATGTGATTCCATGTACATCCATAACCTACCACAGCTAAGGATTTTCTGCCACTCAAGTTAATTATCTTAAGCCATTACTGTTGTTTAGTTGTTATACTGAAGTCTGATGAAGTGTAAGGGTTTGGGGTTACACTGCGCTGTGCACCCTTTGAAGGGGAGCAGTGCAGTCAGCTCTTGCTGGGCAGGGCTGACAACATTCAGGTGCTCATATGGAGTGTCTGTGCACACCTCTGAGATCCCAAGTGGTGCTTTGCTTTACCTACATGCATTTTGAATTCTACAGGCAAATTCATAGTGTTCACTATGAAAGCAACCACTGCTGAAAACAATCTTATTTTTCAGTTCCATCATTTGCTGCCTGAAAATTATTTGGGTTGTCCATAAAATGCAAGCAAGAGAACATGTGGGATTTTCAGTGCTTTTTGCGCTCTTAGGGGAAAATGTGAAGCATCTGGCAAGGGCACATAAGGCATGTAGACTGTATGAAAAATGAGGTCACATTCTCCTGCTTTGGCTGCATCAGAGTTCCAGTGCAACAACGGCTGGATGTAAACCACTGCTGAGATAATTCATTTTCCTGTTTCCCACAAAGGAATAAACAGCAGCTGGGTCTGAAGTGCCTAAGATGATTTGAATGAGTTCCTCGTTACTTACCCATATATCTTCACTTTCATCAGCAGAGTGCAAAGTGAGAAGAGCCCTAAACTATTTTATTCAGACAGATTTTCTCATGGTTTTTTTTGGTGATTCTACCATCAGTCCTGTCTCTAGGTGGGGAAAATGTCAGTACACCAAGATGGCATACTAGAAATACCATCTAGCTGAGAATTTCTGGGACATGGAGGTAGCTGGTGCTTCAGGAAACGTACGTTTGGATCTTTACCATTTTATTTTATTGTTGTGTGAGGTGAAAAAAGGTAAGAATATTTAGCACCCATACTTTGGTTGCTTTTGGTATAGCAAAACTGTGGGTGACTTCTTTACTCCAGGGTTTTTCATGTTAATCTCTTATTGCCACCTGTAAAAGTAAAGTATGCTGGAGTATCGCTTCTGGGAAATGGAACTTGAATGAATTACAAGCAAAGCCCACAATGAAGAATGAAATTTAAATACTCTTAAATGCTGCTGTAAAACTGATGGTTCCAGGATGGGGGTTACATCTTAGAAGGTGTTTTGGTGATTTCTTTCTTTTTTCCTTTTTTATTCTTTTTTTTTTCCCTTTCATTTACCTTAAGTAATTTGGTATGCCTAGATCTGGCAGATGGTGTTTCTGTGGGTGTATTAAGGTCCTGTGATTGCTGGTTCAGATGGAATGAAGGATGGAGAGTAGCAGTGAAGGCAGCTCAGTATGCCATATAGTATATAGAACTTACTGACCTTACAGATTTGCTTGAATTCCTCTTTGCCAGCTCAGAAATACCTGCACTTTGTGACATCTGCATTTCATAACATCTACTTTTATAATGGCTCTGTTCAGAGGTGCTGTATCCAAGTACTTTTCAGTGATAGAGTTCCTTACTGATGTCCATCCCATCTTTCTCCTCACTGGAGAGGGATGTGCAGCGGGGTTATGATTTTGAAAGGTAAAGTCTCTGTCTGTCTGTGTTCTAAACATCAGTTACACACTTGTGTTGATGAAGGAAGGCTGATACTTCAGTAGTGCACTTGCAGTGGGAGAAGGAGGTGGTGAAGATAATTGATTTCTCAGGACACTCATTCCTCAATTACTCACCACTGACACAGAGCAGCTTTACCCTGGTTGCAGTGAATTGCTTTGCTTAGGATCCGGGCTGTCACGTGCATTTTTGTTTTCGGCTTCAATTTATACATTTTTGGTGTTTTAAATGAAGTTTGGACTCAACAAGTGTTGTCCCCTTTATTTTTAAGGAAGTTCTAGAGAATTTTCTGCTTCATAAAGGTAGCAAACTTGAGTGTTGTCTATTTAAGTACGTTTGCTATGTAATCTGTTTTCACAGAATGTTTTCAGTGCTTTCTGTTTTGTGAATTCCTCCATTTCTTTTACAGAAAAGACTTAAGATAGAGCTTCCTTAGTTTCTAATTCATGGTTGTTTTCTTTTTCCCCCTACCTTAACATATTAGGATGAATATTTAAACAACCTTCGGTCTTGAATCAAAATGTCCCTCTGTGCGTCTTCTCACAAGGACTTTTCTCAGTTGCTGCCTCTTCAGGATATTGGATGCAATAAAACAGAAATTAAAAACTCACCTGCTGGTATTGGCTCTCCAGTTCCCTACAGCTGTAATCAATCTGCATTGACAACAGAACACAGTCCAGTCTACATCCCTTCATCTTACGTGGAAAACAGGCATGAATATTCTGCAATGGCATTCTGTAGTCCTGCTATGATGAATTACAACATAGCCAGCAATTTTGGTGATTCAGAGAGTGCATCTGTGAGACAAACATCGAGCCCAAGCCTGTTATGGTCTGCTCCTGGCCACCTCTCCCCTCTGACACTGCACTGTCAGTCATCGCTTCTGTATGCAGAGCAGCCTAAGAGCCCGTGGTGCGAAGCGAGACCGCTGGAACCAGTGCTGCCCGTCACCAGGTGAGTGCCACTCACTTCATTAGAACTTTCCTATCAGTCAATCACAGCTTCTTTAGTTCCTTTATGTCTTTTTGTTATTACTTCTTAAAACATTTTATTTTCAATTTATATTCATTAAGGCAATGTGAGCAGCAGATTCACAGGCTGAATTTCTCAGAACTGAATTTGCAAAAGCATTGTCCCATGCTGCACAGTGTTACGTGCCATGAGAAGTGAGTGCATCATCAGCTGACAAAACAATTCCATTCCTGTTCACAACAGCTTTCTATGGGTGAAGGCAGAGGGTGTTGCAGGGGCTAATCCTGTTTTACCCACTGTGTGTTTCTTCATATGGGTGCCCCGTCCTTGGAGGTGTTCAAGACCAGGTTGGACAGGGCCCTGGGCAACCTGATCTAGTAAAGGCGTATGTTTGGTGGCCCTGCCAGGCAGGGGGGTTGGAACTACATGATCCTTGAGGTCCCTTCCAACCCGGGTCATTCTGTGATTCTGTGATATGGTTCCTTATTCAACTTCAGCCATTGATGATATGGAAAACAGCACATCTGGTAACAGCTGCAGTTCAGTATTCATTAATTTTTATTTTTGGTATTGCCCACATTCCTTCTGCAATGGATGGGCTTTATATATTGTTTGCCCAGCGCTAAGGTATAAAATGTAAGCCTGATTCAGACTTGTGGATTGCAGGAATCTTCAGGATGGCCACTTGAGTAATCTGCCTTTGGGGTCAGAAGAGGCAGTTCTGAAGCACATATCTGCCTCAGGTGTTAGGTATGTGGACTGGAACAGGCTATTTTAAATAGCACCAGCTTACAAAGGGGTTCCTTGAGCAGGTGAATGGGATTATCATCCAAACTCTTTCTGCTTTGGTTAATGTTTCAAAACAGATAGGTCTGGGTAAGCAGGAAAACAGGTCCAGGGTAGTGTTCTGGGCTGATCAGATAGTGGATCAAGCCAAGTGGAAGAACACAGTGGCAAGAGCAGCCCTTCGGATGCTCTGCACAGTGGCTTCCCTTCAGCCTTTTTAAAAGTAAACCTGTATCTCTGGTATTCAAGTAACTAAGTCTTCTATTGTTTGTTTGGGTTCCTTTGGACTGTTGTGACTGTAGCTGATGATAACTGTGTTTAAAGCAGAGAAATCAATGTAATTGAATGTCTAAATTTGTGGGTGATTTTTATCTCTCAGGAGCGAGCAATCACTGTATTATTTGATAGCTGAACTTTTCCAGTGGTTCATTTGTTCCAGTATGATTCATTGTAACCCCTCCTTTGTCTTTAGAAGTTGTAAAAAAATGGTGTATAATTCAGCATACAAACACATAAAGGAGGAATTGTAGTTCCCTGTTGTGGCTACATGGCCTGAGATAAAAATGTACTTTCTCTCATCTTTTGGTGAGATCTTCAATGTCGTGAACATCTTATTTATTGCCATGGGAACAATGACTGTGACACCACGTCTTCGAAGATTATACCTTGAAGGAAGAATTCTTGGGACTGAAACTTACAGGAATAGCTCTGGGGGAAGGGAGAGACTAACATTGTAAGGTGTAAATAATTTTAAACAACACTGTAGTTGAAGGAAAGGGGGTTGTTTGAACAATGAGTAAGAAAACGTCAATATAAACAGGAGAGGGAATGACTGTTTACGAGGGTGGACAGTGATAAGACAAGTGGGAATGATGTTAAACTGAGACAGGGGAGGTTAGATATGAGGAGGAAGTTTTTCACCCAGAGGGTGGTGATGCACTGGAACAGGTTGCCCAAGGAGGCTGTGGATGCCCCATCCCTGCAGGCATTCAAGGCCAGGCTGGATGTGGCTCTGGGCAGCCTGATCTGGTGGTTGGCGGCCCTGCACATAGCAGGGGGGTTGAAACTGGATGATCACTGTAGTCCTTTTCAACAACCCAGGCAATTCTATGATCCTGTGATCAGTGCATAATTAGGACTATTATACAGTTCATTTTTATCTTTAGGAATAAAGCAGGAGTCTCACTGTGAGAGGGCTTTATTTTCCCTGGGTGAAAACTTCAGTTAACATTTGCTGAACTAATGAGGGCTGCTTCACTGTGACTGATCTTGTGTAATTTGGAACTTCTTGTAGATCAGCTTAAAATAAGAAACCTGAATTCCACATATTTATCTTCCTTGCAAATAAGTTCTTTATATGATGAAATTTATTTAACACTGCACTGCATAACATTTTCATTTAGCAGTGTTAATCTGCTGCAGTAGCTCAGCAAAAATAAGCAGTATTCCAAGGAAAAATAAACATGATTTTTTTTAGAGCCTTTGTAGAGCTTATATATATAGATAGTTTTTTGGATCAGTGTTTCCAAATACTTCATTTATATTAAAATGACATGAAGAGGAAAGAAATGTGATAATGGAATAATATAATATTTAAGAGTAATCTGGCATGGCATCTTTAATTGTTTTTTGCCTCTGTCTCCTAAATTGTTTTTAATTAAAGAAACAAAAGGTTTATTTTTAAAATGGATAGATATGTCTTTATAACAAGTACTAGAAAACATTAAGAAGGTTGGCAGAGATGTTTCTGGAACTTAATTTCCTCCCTTTTACTTCTTCTGTTCCATTATTTTCCTTCTGCTTCTGACTGTACATGTATGGTTCATGCAGGTCAGCAATGCTTGCTTGAGTTGTATACAATTAAGTCAGTTTCTTGCCCAATGTGCCCCAGTACTGTATACATACATTGTACTAACTCTGCTCTGAAGCCAAAATTATTTGTATTGTCCTCCCATCCTGGTTTTTATTTTTATTTTTTATTATTATTTTAAATTGTGCCCATTCTGTAGAGCACTTGGAAATACCTCAAGGTCCCTTTGTGGTGATGGGCTGGCATTTCAGTTTCATGATGCAGTTACAAAGACTAAGCAAAAATGTCCCTTAATTTTTGGATACTTGTGGCATCATTTTCAGTCCGTTAATCAGTGTTTGGGACGTGACAGAACCTGTGCTTTGGAGATTGAAATATTCACAGTTATGTGGTATCAGAGCTTCCAGAAATGGTGGTGGTGAATGTCCCTAGAAGCTGAGGAAGATAAAAGTAGAAAATGACTCTTTCACTGACTTTTGCACAGCATTTTGCTCATGGTCAGGGGAGAAAGGAAGAGATTCAAATCAATTGGTGCTAAAGGCTGTAATTATAATGCTCTTTTTAGGCTTATGGTTCACTAAACAAGGCAAGAGCTTGAGCGCAGGAAGTGACGAACGCACAGATGCAGCCTTTGTCATTGTACAGTTTAGGTTTGTATAAGACTGAATCTCTCCAGGGAGTGAATGAGCCAGTGGCCTGTAGGAGGGAAGCCTATTAAGAAGTGCTAAAATCTGGACTGTTAATTTTTGGCTTCATCATTTCTTTTTGCTTTTTTTTTCCTGTTTTCTCAGTTTCATTATTATTTTTTTTTCCTCTCTCTTTAAAGCAAAATAGCTTAGGTTAAAAAATAAAAACATGGTGCATAATAACTGCTATGAACAGATCTTGCTAACTGCCAGGTCAGATCTTTGCCACATTTCTTCATTACTGATAAAAAGCTGAATTCTGGCTCAGGTTTTTTGAGCATGGTGTCTGCATCAAACACTTTCAGCTTGGGATATTCCGTGAAATCTAGAATGAATTAAGAGACACGATAAACATTGAACTGCCTGATTCCTTCTCCTTCAGGGTAGTCATCTTGTCACTATTGATCACTGAACAAGAGATTGAATAAGGCCTTGTGCAGCCTAGTTGTGCTGTAGTGTCCCTGTTCATTGGGCTAGATGGCCTTCAGAGTTCCCTTTTAACTCAAATGACTCTGATTATATATAGAAAGTATGATTGAAAATAGAGAGGACCACCTGGAGATGTAAAGCAATAAATCTGAATCCAAGCAGCTCCTCAATTGCAGTCAGGTACATCCTTTTTGGTGCAGGGGCCCTGCGGGCACACAGCCACCTACCAGTTTTTCTGGAGGACCTGGCAGCTCATTCTTCTGTTGAGTGTGCTTGAAGTACATCAGTCCTGTGTACAATGTGAAGAGGCCGCTAACCATGCATGAGGCTTTTTGTCTGGGTAAGCTGCCTGATTGCTACATCCTAGGGGAAATGAGCATATATGTCATAAGTTAAAATTCTCTATTTCCTAGCTCTGTTGTCCATAAAGACAGCAGTAACAAAATAATTGCTTTTGAACCTCCCGCTGTGCTGCCACAGCTACTGATGATGAGCAGATTTGATGCCCGATGAGCCTGTGGGAGGGATGCATTCCAGATTGTTGCTCTTCCTGCAAGCTGTTCGCTGCAGTAGGCAGAAGTCACGTAGTTTGCATGTGTGAGGAGTGACTGCAGATAAACTTTTAAGCAGATAAAGAAACACTCGTGATGACTGGTAGGTAGAAAGCAGCACTCTTGTGTGTGATGTTGCAGTCTGTACTGTTTCTTTATTGTCATCTGGAACAGCTTTGTGCTCTAACGAAGGTAATAAGCATAGTTTGCTACAGCTTATCAATCAGTAACTGAGATGCTCTCTGACTGATCTGGGTTCTTTTCTGATTCTAACAATTGGATCTTGATTCTTAAGTAGAGCTGCCTCTGATACTGATGTGAAATGCCAAACTACTTTTCTCCCAAATCCTGGGAAAGGGAAAAGAGCATCGTATTTTCTTCCTCACTTTAGCAACATATTAGGGGTGTGTGTGTGATACAGCCCCTTTATTCTAAGGGAGTATTTCCCCATGTTGGTCGTCCCAGTATAATAGAAGGGGAAATTTGTCAGTGATTTAGAAATCTCTTAACCATATGTGTGTATTCAGAGACCAGACACATTAAACATCTAAACACCTTTATTCCCTGTAACAGCTGGATAAATGGACATTGAAAAAAAATCTTGCTGTAACTCAATTGTATGCTAAATACTGTAACTTTTCTAGTTTTGAGTTTGCTCAGCGGCACCTTTTTATTTATTTATTCATTTATTTATTTATTTTCCCTCTAATCTTCTATTGGAAAACCGGAGAACATCCTCCTCAAAGCCTAAAACCTGCTTTACTGATGACCCAAGTTCCTTTCCTCTTTCTGTTTGTTTTTAGGATCTGAGTGTCAAAAATTGGTTGTTCTTTCATGTTTTTATTATGTTATAATTTTAATTGAGTTCCGAAGAGCAATTCCAATAAGTTGGAACAACTTGCTGCACTTTGAAATGCAACTTACTAATTTATGCAGAGCAATATGTATTTTTCTAATATATGAAAGCATTTTATTGATGTTTTTCCATTATTCCTGTATTCTTACATCCTTTTATTCATCATTTCCATTGTTACACTGATCAGCATTGGGTGGTCACCTTGAACAGAAAGCTTTGTCTAACATTTCGAGCTGCTCATTCGCACTTCTCTCAAGTGAAAAATAATGAAATCCTTTGCTAGATTTGCATAGCTATAATGGGATTAGATTCTTTTTTTTTTTTCCCTTTTATAACTTTTTTTCTTCTCTATCAGAGAGACATTAAAAAGAAAAACTAATGGCAGTGACTGTACAAGCCCTATTGCAAGTAATCCTGGCTCAAAAAGAGATGCCCACTTCTGCGCAGTCTGCAGTGACTATGCTTCAGGATATCACTATGGAGTCTGGTCATGCGAAGGCTGTAAAGCATTCTTTAAAAGAAGTATTCAAGGTAGGATAATCAGCTTTTGATCATTTAGCTCAATTAAGTTTTTCATATGATCAGAGACTGCAGCAATTGCTCTGGTGTGAGTTGATCTAAAACCCTGTTGTGTGGCGGTGCATGTGTAAGTAGAGCAATCTATGATTTGACTGATTTGTCTTTTGGTTCTTCTGTTATCAACATCTGGAAACATTACAAGGCAAGCAACTCATTTCTTTAGAGAGGAGGTGGAATACATGTCATGGGAGAGCCCTGCAGCAATAGCCTCAGTGGGATGGCACTGTGCACCAATGAAACTGATTGCAGTTTGTGTTGCAAGGTAGACACAGTAATTGTGAATTTGTTATAGCAGATGCAGAGTAGGTACTTCTCACAAGCAAAATTTTTGGACGAGTTATTCCTAACAAGAGTATATTGTTTGGAACTACTGACTCATAGCACATAGTATCTACATCCATGATTGCTATCGCAGGCTGTGGGCAGTGACTTATGCACTGTATTACAGCTTAGTATCACATCTGCTTCATACCCTAGGCTCTGGTCATTATATCTGGAGGCCTGTTGGTAGAAACTCAGTCCAATTGACATTGAATGATAACTGCAGATACCAACACAGAAACTTCTATCATTCTTTGGTCTATAACATTCATTTGGTCTATAAGTTTCTCATCCTCTGCTGCATGAGGCCTTCAGCAGTCTTGAGCTATTTTCTTTTGGCTCAGTGTGGCAGAGTTGATGTCACCATTAGAATCGAACTTAAAACTAGTTTGCCTTTCCAACTTATTGTGCAAGTTCTGTGCAGGTGAATAACAATTTCTCCAAATTGCTTAAAGTTCTTTTGACTTTTTAAAATGATTGAAGATAACTTTGTCTCCGGTTATCACAAATGGAGACTGAATTTGGGCTCAAAGTGTTTTTCTGTCAGGAAAATTATTTGCCTGCTCTGTGCTGATCACATGTGCTGTGGCCATGAACACGTTGCCTACTGTGGCCTTTTGTACACCTTAATGTACCCTGTCAGGTAACGTTTGTTTGTGATTCAAATAAGTGAAAGTAAGTTCTTGGCATAAAACGCTATCGAGTGTTCAGTTGCAACTGTTGTTATGAAGGATGCTGCTTATAAAAATCAAAAAGTTCTGGGCCTCCTGGAGACAAGCATTTAGCTTTTGGCCTATGGTAGGCCTAGAATTGAAATTAAACATTATGACTGAGTAAATGTGTGTGGTCTCCTGCTTGTCTAAGTTAGTCATGTATCAATCCCATATCTCTGAACATCTGCCTGCAAAATAAACGATCTCAAGGACAGGGAAGTTTTAAACCATTTTTATGCTCCTCTGTGCTTGGGTTATAGAGCAACAGAAAGCCTCTTCCTCCTTTCCCCCCGTGTTGTGTGAAGAGTGATAAACAGTAATTTGTTTTTCAGTCATATCTACACGAAGGAAATGGGACAAACTGTAACCTGATCTCTTCCTTTTAAAACTCAGTTGGTTCAAAAATTCAAGGTTAAAATTATTTTAATTTTGCAAGGAAATGGTCGCAATGGTTCAGTTAAATAATTACTCTTGGGGACATGAACTCTTGGACTTGCTCATGAATCAAGGCAAAACACAAAACCAAACAAACAACCACCCTACTTGTAGGCTGCTGTGTCTTTGTCTGATCCATTCCTAATGTCTGAAAAAAAATAGCTAAGGGAAACAGCCTGAGAGAAAAGAAATTAAGCAATGTAAATTATTGAATTTATTTTTTTCTTGTATTCTTTGGTGATGACTGCAGTAGAGATTTACACTGTTTTGCAACAGGTAATTTGGCTGCATTTAGATCAACTTCATAGTCAGATCTAGTTTTCTAGGAATAAACTTTTGAACCAGATTATTGGTTAATTAGATACAACAGTGTAAAGAGATTCTGAGGAGAAGTGGGGTGAGATGGCAGAGAAGGGAAGACATGATGCAAATCAAGCAAAAACTTGTTGATGATATATGAAATTTATACCACGTGTTTGTGATTTTCTTTGTTTTGTACAGTATGTGTTAATTTATGCCAGTCTTCTTTCTCAGCCTTTTAATTTCAAAATAACAACAATAACAAAAACTTCTATCAGGGTCAGTTCTCAAAGGCTTCATTCCTGGGACTCACCAAGCTGGAGAGAGAGCTTAGTAAATAGAGGTGTAGTTTACTTAAATCTGTGCAGACTGAGGCTGTGTCCACTGCTATTTTCAAATGTGCTAAGGACAAGTTTTGCTCTCTGCCATCTGTATACAGTATATACTGTATACTGTAAACGCAATATACAGTAAGATGTTTTAGATTGGGAGTGAATTTCTGCAAGAGTGTGTGTCTCATTTTCAATAACACGTTGGTATTATAAGATGCTTGGTTGTCTAACTGTCAACAGTAAAAGCTGGTCTGTGCTTTCTGGTTGCATTCTAAGGTCATAGATCGAAGTTTTCAGTACAGGACAAATATGTGATTTTGCGTTGTTTAAATTAATGGAGCTTAGATAAGAAAGAGATGAGATGTTTAAAATCTCTGATTTGGGAAATAGCCAAGAGAGATTGGTGGAGATGTTAAATTTTTCTCCTTTACTCTGCTGCAGGACATAATGATTACATCTGCCCAGCTACCAATCAATGCACGATAGACAAAAACAGGCGGAAAAGCTGCCAGGCATGCCGGCTACGGAAATGCTATGAAGTGGGAATGATGAAATGTGGTGAGTTCTGTATGTTGGTGTTGCTTACTTGGGATTTGTTGCCTTCAGTCAATTCTGTACAGCTTCCCTCCCTAACTGATCCCCAGAATTCTAAAAAAGGCACAACAAGGCAATTAGAATAAGGTTTAAGCAAGTTCTATACATAGGAATGCACCAATTCTTCAAGCAGGAAGAGACTTCAGTTTTCTGAATTAAACCTGTGGGAAGGAGCAGGGAGTAGATTAAATGCAGGAAAACCATCGTTCCTACACTGAGCTCTGTAAATGAAGCTTATTTGCATGCTATATTCTGCAGAATGGGAAACGAGAATGCTTCTGCCTCAGCCTCAAGTCAAACTGAAATCCTTTCAAATGTGGGGGTAAATGAGCCTGTACTGTGCCCTGTGGATGAATGCAATGCAAGAGCAGCAGTGCTGCATCTGAGCAGTAGTAAATTAGCCTGGCATCCTGCTTCCAGTGGTGACAAAGAATGAAGAGGGAGAAGTAGGAGTGAAACTCGCATCTATGTGAAGTTACTGCTGAAAACTCTCAGCTTCCAAAAACTATCAATTTGGGAGTTAGTGATCTAGAAAGGTTTTCTTGCATTTATTAGGTCTCAGTGGGTTAATCAAATGGTGACTTGTCCAGTGTTCCCATTTTTAATTCTGTAAAGTCTCAGCATCTACAACACCACATAGTGAGAAGTTCTGCAGCTTGACTGCGTGTCTTGTAAAGAACAAGTCATCCATTTTCCAGGCACTTTCTGTGGGGCTTTATCTGCTTATAGAGGGTTAGGAGGTACGTCTCTTTTTTCTTGTTGTTGCTTCTCATGGGCTTCTTTCATAAGATGACTTCTCATTCTTTCATTAAAAGAAGCAATGAACTATCCCTGTTTATCACTGCACTATCCAGCCTTTTATTTTACTCCCCTCTACTTACTCCTGTTTCTTCACTGTAGGTGTACATTTAGAGTTTTAAAGGTTACTTTTAAGAAGAAAATCCCCTAAAAGATGTTTCAATGCCCAGTGTACTTTTATAGTCAAGGTTTATTGTTCTTATAATTATCCCAATGTTCATGATAGAAATAGGCTGGGAAAACATTACTTATGAACACTAGAATGGAAGGGACAAGGTCACTGAGCCTGGTCCTTGGTGATTAGTAGGCATGCATATTGTTTCATCTGATTTCATGCAGATACCTATTTCTATTTCAAAGCTAGACTGTGTTTTTTACCCTCCCACCACTTCGATCTGGAGGCTGTTTGCAGAATATTACTTCTTTCATTAGGAACATTCTTCTGAATTCCATCCAGCATTTATTGCAGAATGTTTAATGCCCTTTTATTCTTGTGGCTTAGAGGCTCTTTTCTTTATTGTTAACGCTCTGGTTGTATTTATGGACGACAGTCATATCCTCTCGCAGCTTTTGTTTTATTAGATTAAATAAACCAAGCAACCTCCCTGTAAAAAATCTATTGACAGATTTTGGAAGTTAGGGTAGCTTGTCCCATAATAACCTCCAGGGTGAACTAATGCATTTTGCACTAATATGTTAAGAATTGTATAAGGTATTCCTGTGAGCTCCCTTTGCTGTAGTAGCATTACAACACGTCTACACCTGCAGGAGGTATTCTCTGCATGCAGCCCAGGATGCTGTTTGCCTTTCCCAAGGCCATATTGTACTCACCGTTTGTAATCATTCAATGAGCTGTTATGATTGTAGCCTCCTTCTTCAGTTCTAGCTGATAACTCCCAGCTTAGAGCCACAGTTTCAATTGTTCCTCGTATTGCTTTTGTACTCCTGAGGTACATATAATGTCTGTTACTCAAAGCAGCTAGCTCTTCCTACACTGCATTCTTGTTTTCTTCAGCAGTGAAGTATCTCGCTTTTATTGGTGTTGTTTGTTCATGTGGTCTTAGCTACTTTTGCTGTCTAGTATCCAGAAAGAAAAACCTTCTTGCAAAAGGGATACTTTTAAAAACTTTACTTTCTGAATAGCACTGCTGTCTCTTATTCCACTTTATGACTGCGAATCTTACTGTGTGTGTCTCTCTGAGACTGTTTTTTTTTAATCAAGCTTCAGCTTTGGAGGGCTTCTCAAAAAGTTGATTCTACTGTGGCATAAGATGAACCTCCACAATACTTCCTTCAAATGAATCTTTTATCCTAACTGTCCAAGAAGTCCTGATTTGTGATTAGACCTCATGGGCACTAAGGTGTTACAAGTAATGTAATGAATGTTTATACAACATTAATGACACTTTAAAACTCATATATGTACCGCTATATTAGATATGTCTGTTATATCTGATACATTAATTAGTAATGGGAGCTGTATTTTAAAAATTAGTTTTTAAAATGAGTTTCAGTAGCACTGAAACTTGAGAATTTTGATAATTTAATTTGAGAACTTTAAGAAGTTAATTAAAAAAAAAGAAAGAAATCTAAAAATTGCATGCCTGGTAATTGAAGGTGAATTGACTGAATTCCCTGATGAGTTAGGAGATAACTACGTGTAAAGCTTTTGCACAGGGACATGGTGGTCCCATTATTTGACAGATGTTTAAATCAGACAGACTTAAAAAGTGAATTTCTTGCATGAAATACAAATGACATTTCTTGCAGATCAGAGTGATTATATTTCATTTTTTTTTTCTTCTTAGAGCAATGCTTTATAACCACTTTTATGCCAAAGAAAGCCAGAAAACCGTGCATTTTCTTTTAATGAAGGCTTTTCCCCAGTCTCTGTGCTTTTTTCCCAGGTCACTTAGTGAATGCATTGGTTCACTTCTGCTAAAACCTTGGATAGGATGGAATGGTTTGTCAGTGTGTATTTGCTTGGGAAGACTTGTTGTCCAGCAAAAGTGCCTCAATTACCACTTTGCTGGTTTATGAAAGCTCATCATAAACTCCATCAAATCTTTCAATCCTAATTTTGTGTAGTATCAATAGCTGCCTTGAGGAAAATGTGTTTGTGTGTGTATTTGTCTATGTTTCTGTGTGTCAGTGTACTTGGGTAGTATATGTTATTTTTAAAATAGTAGAAAGTAGGAAAGTTTTCCTGGCTTGGAGACTCTTCAATGTCATTGTATTTGTAAGTGTAGAGAGGTCAACCTGACAATCCAAGAGTATTTCAGCAGAGCTGAGCTTGGAGGTACTTTGTATTAAGGTGATAATGGATTTTCTAACAGAATATTTATCATACTGCCGGAAGCACAGGGTCTTAGACTGTATCTGTAAATTTCTCAGTAGGAAGCCTGTGTTGCCTACTGTTCTAATCAAGAAAACTACTGCTAAATTTTGGCACTAGGAGCAATAGTAGAAAACTAATTGCAAAGAAAGCACTGTCATCAGGAACAAGAAAAACAGAATTACTGCAGATATATTGAAAGTAGATTCTGCCCTGAAAACTTGAATAAAATAGATCAAGATGAAAGAGATCTGGTCTTCCAACTTTCTGATGTTCACCTAGGGAGCCTGAAATGGTCTGAGCTGTTTGCCCAAGGTAAAGAAAGAAGAGTGGAGTTGCTTCATCACTTTGTTACAGCCACCCTCTGTGCAAATATGCCAGTGCTTTTTCTTTCTTTGCTTCCCAAGGCTGAAATAAACATTCTTGGGTAAGAAGTCTTCAGTATCCCTGTTGCTCCTGTTAAAATAGACTTAATTCTTCCAAAGATAGAGCTCTGTTTTGCCACCTCCCTGATGAAATGAGAATGCTGAGGGTTCATACTAAATGGTAATGGCTAGATACTGCCTTTGAGTACTGGTACCATTCCCTCAGTTTACAAAAGAAAAGCAGATTTCTGTGTGGGGTGATATGAATCTTGAAGCTCAGAATTTAGCTCTCTTTTTCTCCTCTATTTGCCTGCTGCTTGCAGTTTCTGGATAGCACTATATTGCAGAAATGCTGTAAACTATTCTTTCACGTAGAACGTACACAGAGAAAAATGTCTCATGGCATTCTCTGGACATGAAATGTATTAACTGTAGTTCAGCTGTTTTAGAACTTACTGTTATTTCATCCTCTGTTCTCATATGTTCTTGGCAGACAGCAGCATCTTTGTCAGGCCTGCTCTATGAATACAGGCATATTCACCAGAATGTTTGCATTTCCTTGCAGAGGTGACTTGAGTGATAATGATTTACTAATGAAAACTTGCTTTCAAATGCTACTGAACTGACTAGTTCAGCATTTGTCAGGGACCAAAATCATTGTGAAGAGCAACATGCCCAACTGAATACTGCTAGTAATTCCTGTCTGCAGTTTGTCCATGTTTGAGTGAACAGGTTCTTTCTAAGGATTTAACATAGAATATCCTGAGTCAGAGGACCAATAGGGATCATCAAGCCCAACCTCTGTCTCCACACAGGACCGCTCAAAATCCAAACCCTACATCTGAGTGCATTGTACAAACTCTCCTTGTGCTCCTGCAGCTTAGGGCCATGCCCACTGCCCTAGAGAGCCAGTACCATGACCACTGCCTTCTGGCGAAGAACCTTTTTCTGACATCCAGCCTGAACATCCACTCCCTATGAGGAGCTGTAGGCCACCGTGAGTCTTCCCCTTGACCTCCTGCTGTGAGCTGAGCAAACCCAGCACTTTCTTTCAGTGTGTTTTATTTCTTACGTTCTTGCAGTCATTCACCCATGTGGTATATGGTGCTGTAACTTGAGGTCTTGCCCTTGGTCTAGTGTTCTCAGCTGAATACAGCTATTTTCTTGTGCAAATAATTGCTCT
This sequence comes from Coturnix japonica, assembly GCF_054131305.1. Classification (NCBI taxonomy): domain Eukaryota; kingdom Metazoa; phylum Chordata; class Aves; order Galliformes; family Phasianidae; genus Coturnix; species Coturnix japonica. The sequence continues at coordinate 50,563,836 of NC_140667.1, forward strand.
GAATAAGTAGAGTGTAGTAGGAAGAATGAGAGATTTGGTCATCTTATGCACTTTTCCAATTGCCTGAATTACCTTTATTTGAATGAATATTAGCTATTAAGTATATTTAGGGAGTTCGTGGCAATTTCAGTAATAGTCTCTAATCTTGGAAATCTTAAGTGTTTTATTGCTGTGCCTTTACACAGGTTGATTCATATCTCTATATATATTGAAGCTAAACATTAAGCTTATCTATCATTATTTCTTCCATAAAGATTTAGAAACATGCATGCCTTTTAGATGCTAATAAGTGTACAGAAAACACTCTTCAGTCCTACCTGAACTTCAGATTTAAATAGGAAGCACAGAAATTCCTTTGCATTGCTTAAATATTGTATTAATTGGTAAAGCTGCTCCTTCCTGTTCCCCCTCCCGTTTTTTATTTCCTACTTCACATCTTCCTTTTTTCTTTTTCTTTTTTTTTTTTTTTTTTCTGTTGTTGTTTTTTGTCTTAGTTTTCAAAAGATCTGAGGACAGCTGATGAGAGTACATCGAGTCCCATAGTACTGGGTTCACTTCAGTACCAGGAACTGAATTAGGATCGATCAGCAGGTTGCAAATTCTTGCTCTTGTCACTTATGACACGTGTCCAATTTGCTGGACTTTCTTCCTCATTGTGTCACCAGACATCTCCTTCTCTCACCAGCTCCCCCTTCAGCCAGTAGCTTTTCTAGTTTCTTCAGGCAACTGAGCTACTCTTCCATGTGTTTAATTCAAACACTGCTCTTCTTCATGCATTTTCTATTTGGGGAATTCACTTTTCCAACAGGTATTGGAGGATGCACGTCACAGAGCAGCTGTTATTTTCTAATAGCCCAATAAAATTCATCCTTCACAGTGCATCTCCCTGTGGCTTTTATTTTGCTCTGTTTTTCCTGTTCTGTCCTTCAAGGTGCCCATTTTCAAAACACTTCAGCAAGGCACTGCTTCCTGCTTTCGTTCCGTTCTCTCCTGGTGATTACACTCTCTACAATGCACATTCATATGGAAGTCAGTGCCATGGATCTCTGTAAACAGAGCACGCCAGTACCTTGGTGCTTCTTCATTCTGCCTCCTGTTGTTTCAGTTTCTTAGCACATCGCCGACCTCTCCTCTTTGTCCTTCCTGAAGGAAAATATTTACATACTTTCTGTGCATGGTGTGACTTTAGAGCAGTCCACTGTGCTATTGGAATGTTTTTCTGCAGCTGATGAAGTGTGTTCAGAATTTCCTCTTGACTTTTGTGCGCTAGTCCTAAAATGAGGCCTAGCGGAGTTCACTGCATCTTCCATGCGTGTAGAAATTAGTCTCTGCCTCCCTGTCCCTTGACTTTCTTAAGAAGAAAAGAACTTGTCCAGAGAGATGAAGAAATTGTTTGTGACTTGTGTGGTTTTACAGGTAAAGCTTTTTATTTTTTATTTTTTTGAATGCCGTAATCAAGGTTGATTCTGTAAATGTACCATGAAATAATGCCTTCAGCTCTGTTTGTCTCTGCTGGTATGTTATCCTCCCTTATCCACTTCTCAGCTTCTCTGGCAGCTTCTAACTAGATTTCATTCAGTGAAATTAGAACTAGTTCTGCAGTTCCCTGTTTATTTTCCTTCAATCCAATGTATGTGTAAATGTCCTGCCATATCAAGCCATTTCACCTTACTCCTTCTCAGGGTACAAAACCATCCTTTCCTACAGTGAATGCAGAATTTAGGTCAGTACTTCCAGCTGGTTCTAAACACTGCTCCAAATGCTTCATTCCGCTTGGGTTCCTCCATTCCAGAGAACTGTTCAATGAGCCAGCTTTGCCTGTTTGTTTTCTCCAGTCTCATCTGCTTCCAGTTAGTGGGTGTTCTCTTATATTCAGATCTTCTTTACAATTCCCTGTTATATCTGATGCAGTTTACTGAACAGGCAGCAAATGAGGTTTGTGACAATGTGTAGTTGAAAGTTCCACACCTGTAAAGTCAAGGCAGACTTGTTAGTCCTTAGCCAGTCTTTCTGATGCCTTCAGGTTATACCTGACTGGCTTCTACATCTCATCCTTCTCACAGGTTGACTCAATTGGTGCTTGACAGCTGCTGAAGACAAGACAGGATTGTGATCTGGCCAGCCACATCATTTGGAAACATCCACCACTGACAGTCTGCATTCACCCAACATCTAATTTAGCAATAGCATCTGAAATTGGGTTGTGTCTGTGTGTGTGTGCGAGCTTCACCCCTTTTTATTTTTAATTTGGCCAATGTATGAACCTCTTACTTTGCTAGATGAAACTCAGAGCCAGAATTGCATTGCCTCATTAGAATTTAGACAGTTAATGTTCTATGCAACTGATAGGGTGGATGAAGAACATTTAAAAATTTCTGAGGCCAGTAGCTTGATAGAAGGGAAACTGCAACATCACTATGTCCGCTAACAGCAAACATGAACATCTGCTGCCATTAACAAAAACTCAGTACCTATTTTCACAGCCAGCCATGCTAATTGCCAGGCACCACATCTAGCACTTACGCAAATACAAGTAGTGGCAAATATATGGTTTTATACAGTATGTATGCCTCCAGTAGCTGGGCTTAAACACTCTGTCTGTCAGGCAGCTGGCCCCTACTTCCCTAGGTCACAGGAACCAGTATCTAGTACTCAGTTCTTTTCTCATGCATTAGTGTTTTCAGTCACTGGCCTTTGATTTCTGTGATATTCCAGGTGTCTTGTTCACAAATTCTCTTGCTCAAATGCATGCATGCAAATGTGTCTCTGGCCCAAACCCATGGTCCTATTGACAGGTGACACCCAGATCCTCTGGTATGGCTAGAGGTTGGCTTGGAACTTCTGGTCACTACAAGAGAAATGAATAGCTGACTCATCTGGTGGGATTTCCAGACCACAGGCTGGTCATTGTTCTTTGATAGCCACGAGGTTAGCCAAGTCAGGGTGCTGGGTGGAGCTATTAGGATTTTTCCACCTTTGTTATTCATCTACTCCTTTTTCTTCGTGTGCTTTGTGAAGTATATAACAAATAATAAAGAAGAATCACATTCTGTGGCTACGATGTTGTTTTGGGCAGCACACCAAAAAGGCTTAATTAGCTGTAGTGGTGTCAGGATAGCAGCACTACATGAAAGGATGCTTTTGTGTAGTCTGTGGAACTGAAACAAAATGAGACAGCCTATTACTATGCTTTTAGACTCCCCAGTCTGTACTAATAGAATAATAAATGTTGATCTGATATAGATTTACGCAATCACTGGCATTTATGTATATATGGAAAATCAGTGTTTGAATATCATGTCAGTAAAAGCATTGGCTAGCACAAAAAATTGTCTTTTGAAAGATTTAGAGGAAAATTTCTTACTGATGTTGAAACTATTAACTGCTGGAGGATTCAAGCCTGTGAATCTATTTAGTAACTTAATAATTTTAAATAACTTGATTTATTATTATTATTTTTTTAATGTGATGAAAACTTGCATGTTAGTTAATGCCAAAATTTATTTATAAATAAACAAAAAAGGTGTGAGGGAAACAGACACCATATGGCTGAGCACTGCATCAGATGCCCACTGTTTAAAAGTCCCTCAGTCTCTTTCCACAGCTGCTCTTCAAGAATAGATCACAGTGATCCCACCAATAATACTGATAGGCAGAGAATGTTTGATGTTGTCTTAATGAACAGTAAAAAGTCATTCTGAGAATTTATGGCCTTTGTAAAAGAACTGCTCTGTGAAAGAGAAATGGTATTCTGCACTTGTAACTCCAAAGTGGGGGCTTGCTCTGTCTAGTTGTAGATACCTGAGTTCTCTTTGGGGAAACTCCTGCTGGCTTAACTGGATGTAGGGAGAAGACAGCTGACCTTTCAGTATGTCCCTAGCTGAGCACCCAGCTAGCAGTGAGGCCCAGCTGTGCTTCTGGCTGAGATATTTACTCATGGCTCAAACTTTAGATTTTTTTTCCCCCCAATTAACATTTAAAACAAAATTTATTAGCAGAATTAAGCAGTTTTCATTAGTTGCATTTAAAGACTCGATTTATCTCCTTTTGATGTCAATAGTGTTTTCCCGGGGACTTGTAAAATAGATTAAGAAATGAACATCATTTTCAGTTATTTTTTTTTCTTCAGGTGGCTTCACTGAAGCAAAGTTGGGTCAGTGCTGGATGTTCCAGAAAGTCTGAAACTTGATGTTTAATGTTAGAACATCCACTCTTGAGGGGCTTTCCCCCTCTTCCCCAAACATTTGGTTTTGTACAATGCAACAGTGAGAGAAACATATTCCAATGCGATTGTGTACCTCTTGTGTCAGGCTCAAGAAGAGAACGTTGTGGGTATCGAATCCTGCGCCGCCATCGTAATTCGGAAGATTGCATGGGCAAAACCAAGAAGTACAATGAGGCTGCAACCCGTGTAAAAGAGATCCTCCTCAGCACAGTCAGTCCAGAACAGTTTGTCTTAACTCTGCTTGAAGCTGAGCCTCCCAACGTGTTGGTGAGTCGTCCGAGCAAACCATTCACCGAGGCCTCCATGATGATGTCCCTGACAAAACTGGCAGACAAAGAGCTGGTTCACATGATTGGATGGGCCAAAAAAATTCCTGGTAAGAGTTTCGATCTCTTTTTTATCTATTTCATTTGATGTCATAATGGCATAGCACTATAAATGCGTAGTGTGCAAGTCTTACAGTTTCTATGCTGTAGCAGTCACAGACAAATTATTGCTCTCAGAACTTCACTTGGAAGCATTTTGAATCAGAAAACAGCCATGTCCATAATTTGATATCTCTTGTTAGTCGAGTACTTGTTGAGGTTGCTAAAAAGCAAAGTTGGTGTAATTTTTATCTCATCAGCTTTAAATGCCTGATTAATCAAATGTGTATTAACTAGACTGCTATTGGGGAAAACAAAACCAACACAAATGGTTTCCTTAAAATCTAATGAAGACTTAGTATTGAAGTTGGTGAAAACTGCTGTGTAGCCAAGAACTGAGTCTTCACAACTGCTTCAGCTGATGTAATTGGTACATGAGAGAATCAGATTGGGGTACACTGTATTGATCTCAGAATTACTGTGTGTTTTCCTTCAAACCAAAAATGAACATGAATGGTTTGAGCTGTTGGTCATGCAAAGAGCATTAACTGCAACTACGCGTGTTGCCTTGAACATAACTGCTCCCTAAGGTGTCCACGGGTGTGTTATTCTTTAACTTCAGATATAATGCTCTGCTAGAAGTGAGTCCTCCAGCTGCATGTGCCTTGCACAGCAGATGTGTTCTGCATTGTATCTAGCAGTCCTAAGCCTTGTCCATCCACACTGAGGAGTCTGCACTGCACGACTGCAAGGCTGCATCTCCTCATTACAGAGTGCCCTGGTTAAGCTTCTGTGTTGAGTGGTACAAGTGTGATAGTTCTCAGGTGTGCAGGTTCCAGGCTGGGTGCTGGGATGGAGCTGCTAGCACTGCACGAGCATCTGAAACCATGCTAGCTATTTGTGAAGGGATTTTCCTGTTAACTTGGATCATTTTAAACTGAGAGCAATTAAGCAATATTTGAAAGGAAAAAAATAAAGTAACTTCTCTAATTACAGATTCATTTCTGGCTTTTACTTTTAATTATGTCAGTTTAAAAATGAGAATGGCAACAAAAGAAACCACAGCCTTGGCCAGAAATGAAATCGTTGTATTTCGAACTTTAAAGGAAAATCAACTTCCAAATCAACTCGTTTTGACATTGTTTACTTCTAGTTTGTCTTCAGTTTACGTCAAAAGTAAAACCTTTTTCTTAGCAGTAAGAGAATTGTATGAAGAGAACTTGTTGAGGCGACCAAAGTCCTTTAGAAAAGCTCCTGGGAATGTTTACACTTGATCACATGTGTTTGTTTTTTGTGATCACTCATGTCACACAGAACAGAAATAAACACTATTTCAGAAAAATGCCAGAAATAGATGTGAAATGCAACATGTTCCCAGTTACAAATAACATTACAGTATAATGTGGCTTTTACAGCATCTTCTTGAACGTGTGTTTTTTTCTTCCTATAAAAAAATAAACGTGATGATGAAACTCATACTGCAGGATTTGAGTTTGCAAATTCTTCCCTGAAGTTTATTATCTAGATCCATGCAATAAATAAATAAATAAAATAGCTCTTGACTAAAGGCCAGCTGAGCACTAATTTTGCAATGTTTTTAATACGTTTCCCTTCTAAATTAGTAGATGGATATTACTGTGAGGATCATCCTTAAGTAAAAGCAAATCTTTTTAGTGTCCTAGTGCTGTATGTGCTATATGCTGGTAGGGGTTTGTCTGAAGAGGAAATCTAAATCTCTGCTTTTTTTTTTCCTTTACTTAATTTCTAACGACCTTCTTTTATTACGCATCTTGCTCTGTGAGTATATTTTTGGTATACAGTTGGCTTATTGGATTGAATTTTTGTTGTTGCTCATAAAAGTAGAAGGCAACACCTGGATTGTTATGTTGTTTTTTTTTTGCATGAGTTCCACTGATTTTAATTTGATGTTATCAGTGGGTATAACATAGCTTCATAATTCCCTTTGACTCTGTTCACCTAGTTTAAAAGTGCTGAACACCTCATGGCTGTATCCTCGTGGCTGAAAGATGGGATGTTGTCATGATGTTGAAGTTTGGATTCATTATGGAACACAGTGGCTGGCCAGAGTGATATCTTTGCGTAGCTACTGCACATCCAGAAGAAAATGATTTTTCTATTTTTCTTTTTTATTTTTTTTTTCTTGTGCTGTTATAGCAGTGTATCTTAGTAATGTCTACTAAAGGATTAGATATAGAACACAGAATTTAAAGGACGGGTTCTACAGCCACAGAAAAATGAGCAATTTAATGTACTCTGCAGCAAATGAAAAGGGACTTCAGATTCTGCAATAGGAGCTGTCATGCTAATGTGCTATCCTCAACCTTTAAACATGATTGCTACAAGGAGAAAAGGAATAGTCCTAATAGCAGCGCACAATGCTCATAAATCATACTGTTGGTGCTGGTAATGCGTATTTAGCAGGTGCCATCTGGGATACATCTGAATCTCTAATTACCTTTACACTGAAAACTGGGACTTGGTCTGACAGCTCTACTGGGATTTGTTTTTCAACCCCATAACTGGTTGTTTATGGTGGAGGAATCAGCGCACGCCTCTGTAACTGTTGATTTAAATAACCCCCTGAAATGTCTTTGAGCTGTTGTTTCCCAGGAAACCGTCGCTGTTGGTTTATTCTATTCAAACTTCCATGGGTATTTTACTAAAAGCACTTTTTAAATGATGAGGGTTTGGGTCTGGCAGATAATCTGCCGTTGGCTATGAGTTCTGTAGTAAATTCTTTGACAGTGTAATCCGTGAGGGAAAGCACAGCTTGTAGGCTCCTGTTTGCTCCTCTCAGAGTAAAGGAGTAAGGCTCTTGGTGTGAAAGGCAGCGTTTTCAGCCATGCAAAGCCAGAGTACGCATTATCCAGCTTATGATAACCTGGGGATGTCACCGACTGCCTTCCAGGACAGTACTTTAATAAGTTGAAAATGTATGGAATACATTCATATAAATCACTGGGAGCAGATTTCATGGCAGTGCAAATGTACAGCACACATCCCAAGTCAGAAGAGACCCTTAAGAACTATGGAGTTTAACTCCTTTTCCTAGGCTTTTCTTCTTGCATGTTATTGCAGAAGAAGGGGCAAGCAACAACTTTTTCCCTCTTCTGGTTGTGTTGCTACATTATCTGGCACTTGCTGGAAGTTCCAGAGAGAACTAAATGTTAGAAAAGGGCTTATGTCATATTGCATCAGTTCTGTTCTTGCTTCTGGGGTGCTGCATGTGGAGGTGATGCAGACATTACTACCGTCACAAACTACCCTTGTCTTTTCCTTGCTTTGATCAACAAGTGGCATTTAGAAATAAGGTGACATCACAGGGTGACCGTGATGTGGCTTATTTCATAGGTACTGAACAAACCCAGAAACATAGCTGCCTCCAGAGATCAAAACAAAACACTAAGTGACAACCCTGCAAACAGCAGCCTTATATGTTGTGAAAATAATGGTCTGTTTTCATAGGAGTCCTCCACAGTACAATGTGATAAATCTTTAACAGATGTGAGTTTCCAGAGTGGGTCCTTGTTACCTTCAAGAAGTCTCCGGGGCTGTCATCTAAAGAGGTGCCCACATGTAAGGCGGGTCTGCATTCACCTATGTGCTGATTGCACTTCAGCACTGTTCTGATTTATTTATTTTCCCTGAACACTTTCAAGGCAATGCTGGGGAAGGCCCTGGGCAACCTGGTTGAGCTGTGGTGTCACTGTTTGTTGCAGGGCAGTAGGACTAGACGGCCCTCAGTAGTCTCTTCCAACTCTAAGTTGGATTCCATGGTTCTATCCTTTCAAATGTTTTGTGGAAGATGTGTCAATGATAACCACAGCTATTTATGTTCCCAACTGAGATGGCAGCAGTGCATACTTTGGACTTCAGTGCCTCTTTTTCCATCTTTCTTCACAACCCACATTTCTTTTTTTCTTCTTCTTTTTTTTTTTTTTTTGTATATTCAAGACATTTTTATAAAAACAGAGATGTAAACAAGTTGATTTATTTGACGCTGTTTTTATCATTTCAGGCTTCATTGATCTCAGTCTCTATGACCAAGTCAGGCTGTTGGAAAGCTGCTGGCTGGAAGTTTTAATGATTGGTTTAATGTGGAGATCGATTGACCATCCTGGGAAATTAATTTTCGCACCAGACCTTGTACTGGACAGGTAAGAGAAATCAGCTTCTTGAGAGCCCTTCAGTGAGTGTGTTTGGAGGGAGATGAATGGAGAAAGGAGGGGATGAAATATTGGAGATGATGTGAACGTTTAATTTAACAATACAATTCACTTGTATTTTAACAGTTCTATCTTGAGAATTCACACGCTGAGCATAAATAGTGCTTTTGAACTTGAGAGTTCCTGAATTCCACTACCACATAACAGTGTTGAGTTTCTCTGTATTTTTCACTGTTTTTGTAGGTTTTGATGCTTTTGGCCCAGGGCTCCAGATGCTAAAACTGTAGACATCAACACAATCTGCTCTGTTATCAAACAGCTTTCATTGGCCAATAGATTTTCTCCCTAACCCTTAAAAAAATAAAGAAGAAAAAGGAGTAGAGAAAGTTTCAGACTCTGTTTTAATTACTCAGAGTAGTTTATCTCAGATTTTTTCCTGTAGTTTCATATTTACATTAATGATCTTCGTAGCACTAGCCAAAAGGGATTTTAAAAAGTAATTTGGTGTTAAATACCAAAAGTTTTCTTCAAGCTTAAGTAGAGTGTTTGAAAGTTTAAAACTTATTTATCCATAGCTATGTACCAATAGGGAAGAATATGGATTAGTAAAGATGCTTTTCCACAGCAAGATAGAACAATTTGATTTGGGTTTCTTGTTGGTAAAAAGTCAGAGAGAGAATCTGCTGTCTTGGCAAGGAGCAAAGTCTCTCCTAACCTTTTCAACCTGGGGAAATTCATATCTGCACCAATCTGGGCTTGAGCTAAATAATCATTGCCTTCATAGATTCAGAAAGTAAAATGGGTTAGTAAGAGAAATAAATTTGAATTACATAGGATTTGAAGTAAATTGTGGTTTTCTTATATAAAATTCAGTGTGAGGGCACGCTAGGTTATTCAATGCAATGATAAGAAATTGCTGAAGATGTATGATGTGTTCAGTTCCTCAGGAGCTAATATGAGCTGAATGGAGATGGCTTGATAAATTCCTTCAACTCCATAAGACTTAACAGAGTGGGAGCTAGCAAGCATCTGTGCACCCTATATTACTTCTATGATACGCTCATGTGAACTCTAGCTCCATTACCCCCCACAGTCTTTGTAGACGTACTTCTCTGACGCTTGTGCCTTTGTCTTGATTCTGCCAGCTGCTGGTCCTCCTCCAAAACTTGAATTTCTTTGCCAAGAGAAGCCATGCAGTAATGAGGCAGCTGCCTTTCTGCAGGCCATACCTTCAGCTCCTGGGTGGTGTTGCCTGCCTCAGCCTGAGCACTCATCACCTTCCTCTGGTAGCAAGGAGTGCTCATGCACCACTGTCCTTAGGTGTGTCCCTAATAACACAGCAGGCAAAACTCTTGGCTTACAGGTGGTGTAAGAAGCATCTCTTTGAATACGGTGTCACAGAGCTTTACAGCTTTGTAATTCCAGTACCTTTAACAAAAAATCTGAAGCACTAACTTAAGTGGTTTAAAATTACTTCAGTTTTCATTCTAAGCCTATTGGAATGGCTTAAGGTGTAAGTATTTTTTCAGTTCATCCTCAGAACTAGAAACGTTCCTGTTTCTAATATCCAAAGTGGAGGAGATTACAATCACCATTCACTTGCAACCATAAACAAACAAACAAACAAAACCAGCCAGAGAAAATCCAAAGCTATTCAAAAGTGAACACCTCCAACAGGTGGTTTAGATGGTTGTAGGAATTATCTTATTGTTCCAAGAAACTTACTTTAGTCAGGCTTTCTTAATTATTAATACCTTAGTCCTCTGTCAGGTACAAACAGGGATGTCATAGGTTGTGGCATGAATTCCTTGTGAAAGCACTATGGAAAATGATTCAAGGAGGTGCCATGCTCTGCCCTGTAGAATGTAGTTTAAAGCTGATTATCAGAAATTATGCTGGTTGTGAGGCTAAAGCCTCTTTACAGAAATATGTCCATACTTACCTGTGGTCAATCCTGTAAGCACTTTAAACGCTTTACAGAGAAAATTAGTTTCTTAGAGGTGCTGACCTCTTATGCCATTGTAATTTTCCATTTAGATTTCCTGATAGAAGCTTTTGAATGCTCCCACAGATCAGACAGATAGGCTTCTTGCAGCATTCTTTTTGCTTTGGCTTTTATCTGGCTGAGTCAGAGTTCCTTAATTCTACTTTTTTGGTAACATTTTAAATGTTTCCATAGGGACGAGGGGAAATGCGTAGAGGGAATTTTGGAAATCTTTGATATGCTCCTGGCCATGACCTCGAGGTTCCGAGAGCTGAAACTGCAGCACAAGGAGTATCTGTGTGTCAAGGCAATGATCCTCCTCAATTCCAGTGAGTACACAATTGCCTCTGACACTCACCAAATTATACTTATTTCGACTGCGACTGGGTAATCAGTGTCTAAAAATGACAGAAATATCAAATGAGATAAGGCAGAATTCAAAGGGAACGCTAAAAAGGGACTTCATGAAATCATAAGAGGGTTTTGCTCAAGAAACTTCTAAGCTATATTGTTTGGATTTAGGGTCTCTATCCTGCTCTAAAGAACTGCACGAATAAACCCAAATCTGAAAACCTGCTCACAAATTGGGGTTTGTGACCCAGGTGGTGGGTATGTCCTTTTCAAATCTAAACCCCAATGATCTGTCAGGAGTGCAGCTCAGAGCTCCATGGATCCTGGTCATGGATGATGATGCTTCATGCCTATACAAGCCTGTTCTTTGCTCTAGTAACATTATTTAGTCAACTGAGTGGCAGTCAATTGCGCTGAAATATTTCTATTTAGTGATAAATAATTAGTAGAAGTGCTAGAAATAACTTAACAGTTCTGCAAGATGAATGTGAGGACGGCAAGCTTGCTTTGCAGCCTTCTACAGCCTGTGGTAAAATCCTTCTATTCCCCAGGACGTTTTGTAAGGGTATAAGAAAAACAACAAGAAAAAACAACTGAAAACCATCTGTATGTAGAATAATGATACTGTTTACATCTATTGTTTTCAGATGAAGCTTCTGTGTAACTCTCAGCAAGGTTTCTGAAGGGGAATAGTCCAGCTGTTTTCTGACTTTGTTTGTAGAACAGAAGCCATTATTTCAACTGACAGCAAAACTCTTCCATTTATTTTTATTTAGCCAAAGGGGGAAAGAAATGCTCATTAGCCGTGGCTTTTCTTAAAAGCTTCACCTCTCAAAAAAACCCTTCTCCTCTCAAGGCTCTCCTTCCTTAGCAAGGTTTATCTGTTACTTCTGTTTTTCGGGGTGTTCTGGAGTTTTCTCCATCCATAAGCATCTTTGGGATTCTCTATCAAGAATACTAGCGAGTGTTTCCAGGCTTTCCTAGTGGCAGTTTCTTCTTTCTCCTCCCCACTCCCCTTTCTTCTGCTTTTGCTGACTTCGGAGGGGTCTCGCAGGTGCTGTCCTGTGGCACCATGGTGAGCTGTTGGGAGCCTACAGCGGTCAGTAACAATAGCTGCTCTCCTCCTTCCCTTGGATTTACTTGGAGAAGAAAGGGGTTTCTTTTCAGCATGAACGAAACTAAAACGTATGGTGTAATGTGATTCAAATGAAAAAGCCCTGGAGAATGGAGAACATGTCTGCTTCCCCACAGACTGAGAGCTCAGAGCTCATTCTGACTATGGAGTCTATGTTCAATGTGTTGTCTTGGGAGGATTTGGGAGAGTCAATCACTATGCAATCGATGCAGAAATCCAATTTGGATGAAGAAATACAAGCTGAAGCTTGGTGTGTTACATGCAGTGCTGTTTGCATTGTGTTGGGCTGTGTGAATGTGTGTCAGGAAATACAACTTTTCTTATCCTTTGAATTATTACATTGGAAGATGACCCATGGTCATAGTTTTTTGTGCCTCACAAGCAGGATTTCTTTGTCTTCTCTGCTAGGCATGTTTCCCTTGTCAGCAGAAGAACCTGAAAGCAACAGGAAGCTGCACCACCTGCTCAATGTGGTCACAGATGCTCTGGTTTGGGTTATTGCAAAGAGTGGGATCCCTTCCCAGCAGCAAACAACTCGCCTGGCCAATCTGTTGATGCTGCTCTCCCATGTCAGACATGCAAGGTAAATCTTACAGGATGTGAGAGATATACCAGTTGTTTGTGTTTGCTTCTTAGAGTGACAGAGCTAGTCTAGAACTCCACAGTGCCCCTGAGGGATGCTCTTCATCTCTGTTTTGTAAGACTATCCTTCCTAGTGTGGCTAACTAGGCAATGATCCCACACTCTGGCATAGTGATACGGTAGTGATACAACTGCAGAGATCTCAGTCAGCAAAGTGTCATCATAGCTGGCTGTATGACAGAAGAAAAGAGGATTCTTAAAGCCTGTAGTTATCTGCAAGATCTAACACTGGACATGCAGAGAGGAAGCCAACTGCTTGAAGTTAGCCACTATCATATGGTCTTCCCTCTCAGCCAGTTGGGAGACGTAGGTGGTTAATAGAGCTATATGGTGTGAATTCCCCTTTCATTTACAACTGCAGCACATGGGTCTCCCGTGCCTATGGCACCAAAGAAGCTTTCTCTTTCATCTCAATAGGAGTGATACATCTGGATTATTTTCTGATGACAGTTTGGGTCAGAAAGCACAAATCTTGGTTCTCTAGATGGTAGATCACAGCCTGAGTGCATTAGGATGTTGTTACTGCTGTTAGCAGTAGGTGATCCCACAGACTGCAGCAGTTATGTCTCTTAACTCATAAAAAAGAAACTCCTGAAACCATGAGTGTTTTCCTTCTCTGTACTGTCAGACCCGCATCACTGACTTTATTTTCTCTGTTTTCCTTCGCAGTAACAAGGGCATGGAGCATCTGCTGAGCATGAAGTGCAAAAACGTGGTCCCAGTGTATGACCTGCTGCTGGAAATGTTGAACGCGCACACGCTCCGAGGGCAAAGGAAGTCCCCAGTCACACATCCTGACTTTGAACAAGTTTCACATTTCCAGGTCTGAACAGAACTACAGGGCTGCCCCGTTACGCAGGCTGTACCCAGCCTCTATTTACTGAAAGTTATGGGAGAAAACTAAGCTGCTGTGATGGGACTGCAGGAGCGTGACCTGGTGCGAGTCCTCATCTCTCCTAGATTTACTGCGGGATACCTTGGGAAAAGCTTGCGAGGCGCACACCTCTGTCTGTTTCTGACATTATAATAGCTGCACTTTTATAGTGCCTTCTGTGAGACTCTTAAAAGCACCTTATGAAATTAAGCCTCAGAACAGTCCTGCAAGACAGGGAATTATCGCCTCTCCTTTTTTAAAGCAACTGAGACAAAGAGATAAAGTGACCGGGTTGAGATGACAGAGGTCTGTGTTGGGGCCAGGGGTCAGGGCCTTGCTCTCTGTGTCCCAGCCCAATCCTTTTGAGCACTGACTAACTGATCTCCTTTAAGTGTGAGGCAGTATGAAATATACAGCAGCAGTGTTTGGGATGGATCTGCTTACCTGTGTGTGCTGGGCACTGGGGAATGCTGCTTTGCAGGTGATGTGCACAGTGTAAAGGAGTTTCCTTTGTTCTTAAATATGCAATGGCTGCGTGGGCCCTCGTTTGAGGGCCATTCTGAATAGCATCTTGGGCCAGTTCAGAGCCTCTTCAGAAATGTGAAACCAAGCTTACATTCGCGTTTTGTGAGCAAGTTCTTAACACCCATGTTATTACTTGTGTATAATTCCTCAGCGCTTTAAACCAGCACCAAACTGCCACCTTCTTTCAGTCAGTGCTGACCTTTGAAATGTGTTCTGTCTGTGGGATGCAGATGTTGTTTTATATATTTATTAATGATGTTGAATCTATTATAACGTTTAGGTACAAAAGGTTGCTCTGTGAACATCGTGTGCGTTCGTATATGCTCTGCTAACCGGGGCTTGTGAGATCAGCGGGGAAACGCACTGCATTCCCTCCCGTTCTGACTGCCTGTGGGTCTGGGTCCTGCCCACCCCAACCTCACTGTAGAGGCAGGGGATGGGAGGCTGAGCAGGGCTGCTGCCCTCAGGTTTGCTGCTTGCTTGTTCTCCAAGCGTGTGACACCTGAAGCTGTTCCTTATTTTGTGCAGGATCCTTCAGAGGTTTGTTTCACAGGTGTGATGGCTCATTGGAGTTGAATGTCACTTGGGATGCAGGCTGAGGCCTCCCTGTAGTGCTGACTTCTGCATGTGTTTAAGACCTTCTAAGGAAAATAATGCAGGGAAATATCTCATCTGACCACCTCACCATTTGTTCCAGTCACTGCCAATATTGCATTTTGATGTGAGCTACGATTGCAGTTGCTATCAGTGGAGGCGTTTAACTATAATACATGCATGTTCTTGGCATTGCAGGTGCGGTGACATTAAACTGGGACTACCCCCAAAAGTCCATTTTGAGCCTAAGTCTTTTGGATGAGGGACTTTGCGCCGTTCCCCCTTTGCATGCTTTGAGTTCCTTGCAGACCCTTCACCCTGGTGTTTTTTGAAGCCCGGGACAGTATTTTTATAGGAGGGGCATAAAGCACCATGAGAGAGTTGCACAAATTTCTTGTCTTGATTTTGATCTTGTACTATACGGGATGCTGCTGCTGTCTGGGTTTTTACTGGCTACCTTTCTATTGTTTTTAAGAGCTGTAATATAGCAGCGCCCTTCTCACCTATCTCATATTTACTACAAAAAGAAGAAAACAAAAAGGGAAAAAAAAAGTAAGTTCAGTTCTTGAATTCATTGGCTTCTTACTCATCTGGAGGGAAGTTTTGCTGTCAAATCACATCCTTGGGTGCCATCACATCCCGGCCTCCCCACGATGTAGTTCTGTTCCTCCGGTTTTCCTTCTCCTGTGTGTTTGTTTTGTTTAATACAGTTTGTTTTCAAAGAAACACCAAAGTGCTATTTTTTGTTCTGCTATAAAAGTGTCGAGTTGATGTGCACTCCTTGAAGCAAATGGCTGGGAAACTGGGGAGAAGAGGGTGTCAGTTGTACAGCAAACGTCTGGATGTCAGTTTGCTCTGGGTTGATAGAAGGGTGGTGCTGCAGAGTTGTGCCACGCTGTGATTCCCACACTGTTTCTAAATGGGAATGGGGGATATAATTAAAGCAGATTGTGTTTTGTTATGTCGATTCATTAAAAGCTATTAGCAGTGTTTTAAAACGGGCGGAACCCAATAGCTCTCACGTCTGTGGATTAATGTGACAGTTCATGTGTGGGCAAAGAGAAAGGTGTATGTCTCTAGTATGGCACAGCTGATGAACAAGGACCTTGTGATAAGGCAATGAGCAATGTTACGTTGTCTCCCAGGTAAGATATTGGGGTAACTGTGGGTCTGTATCCCACGGATCTTTTCATGTACTGCAGCCCAGGTGAGGAGAACATCTGTGTCCACCCCAGGCCTGAGCAGAGCGGTCGGTGCTTTTCAGCTCCTATATGGGGAGCATCTCCATGTCCAGCAGGAAAGAACTGAGGAGCTGCAGAGGCCCATCAGGAGGTGAGAATGTGGCTGCACTGCAGCATCCCTTCCCTGCTGCACATCAGCGTCTGCCACAGAGTGGGACTGGGCCAGAGGAGGCTCTTTCTGCCTGGACTGTGCTGTGGTTCTGGGAGCTGAGATGAGGGTGTCATGTATGATTCATTTCCAGCAATGCTACACCTATTCCAGAGCTCTGTGTTCTTGCAAATTACATTTGGTGCTTCCTGAGGGGAGAAGATGAGTGGGCAAATCCTTCCCTGAGACAAAGCCTGATTGGGTGCTCCTATGAAATGTGCAGGAAAGCAAGACAGATCGCACATACTGTCTGTATCAATATGGGTAGTGCCATAATATCTAGGGAACCTGCTTCAGATGGAGGTTGGACAAGATGCTCTCCAGAGATCCCTTCCAAGCCCTCCAATTCTGTGACTTTTCAGTTAACTCCTTCCTGACTGAATGCAACACGGGGAACATTGTAATGAATGGAGAGCACCCTTCTCACTGCTGGAAGTTTTTGTTTTCCATTTGATGGCATGTTGAGAATCAAAGACATCTGCTGTGTTTGCACCATTAGAGTGGTTTAAAGAGCTCCTAGAAATGCAGTGAGTCCTTGGAAAGGTGCCTCTTTATCCTTTTGAACTGTTACCAGTGGTCAGCTTTATCTAAGGTAAGAATTATAGTTTTGTTTGGACGTCACTAGAGAATATATAACTTAGACTTGCTGAAAGATGATGCCAAATATGTGGGTACAAACAGACACAAAGGATTCAAAGGGCAGCTCAGCCCAAGC
Organism: Coturnix japonica; assembly: GCF_054131305.1. Taxonomy (NCBI): domain Eukaryota; kingdom Metazoa; phylum Chordata; class Aves; order Galliformes; family Phasianidae; genus Coturnix; species Coturnix japonica. The sequence goes on from NC_140667.1 coordinate 50,580,822, forward strand.
ACAATGATGTTGCTGATGGCTGCAGGTTTGATGGGGTTCTTTAGAGGCACAGCACTGCTTTACTGTGGGATATTCCTGGCAGCTTTGGGTCCCAACTATACAGAAAGCAAGGATGAGATTTTTCCTTTGAGCTAGACACAAATGGCTTCTAAAAGCAGGGCCAGAGCCTGCTTTTGTGTGTCCAACGTTGTTCTTTCTTGCCTGAGTGATAGAAAATAGCTGCACGCTGATGAAACAGTGTGCTTTCTCCTTTTCTTAGCCTGTGCTTTATCCGTTCATATATTGAAAATGTTGTGTTTATTATGGAGTCTATTTTGATCTTAGCACTGAGAGCCGATGGTAGAGAAGGAGGCAACTCTCTCCCTTCCCTGTCCTTTCCCATGAAGATAAAAAACTGCCCATGGCAAACAAGTTGCTCATACCTTGGCAGCTGATGTTTAAAGCAAGGTATGGATGTGCATGGCTTCATTTGAGACGCCTTAAACCGAGTACAGTCTGATGTCCTGTCACAGCAATTACTGGTTTTTAAGGTTGAATTTTGATCTTCTGGCCAGTTCCCTGGATGGCAGAATAGATTGTAACAGCTGACCTTGGCTGCTGTAAGCCAGCACAGCTATGGACAGGAGTCAGGGATGTGCCTTGGCTGTTGTCACCATTCTTCTAAGAAGAAAGAGTTGGACATTATTATTTATGTCCTGCAAGATTTTAACTTGGCAAAGTTAAGGATGTGGTTGTATATTGTGCTGATACTAAGGCTAGCTTTGTAAATGGGAGTAAGGAAAGCAAGTGGATTGCTATAATGTATTGTTATTATTTTTAGTGTTTTACTACTGAACTGTTGAGTTAAAAGGCAGGGTATGTTTCATAGCCAAGGCTTCATTTTATTGATGATCTGGATATTTTAGAACCATTGTTCCCTTCTTTGAGCACAGAGGTCACCTACGCTAACGCATTGTTGAGTGTCAGTGATTTCTATTTAAGTGCATTAAAAGCAGACTGCGATGGTATAAAATGCCAGCTTCTGCTGATAAGCAAATCCTCCTTTACTCATCACAGCGTTGTGTAGTGAAGCGATACAGTACCCATGAACAGTTCTTTCTGGACATTTCTTATGTCTATTGTCCATAGAGTTTTCTGAGTCCTGCTTCCTATGTGGTATTAGCTTCAGCAGTTTATCCTCACTGCAAGTCTGGAGTGGAAACAAACAGCGTTAGGAGTGAAGTTGGTGCCTTTTGTTTTATGTATGTGGCATGGATGGGAAAAACAAGCCAACCAACCTCCTTCCTGTCTCTTGGCTATTTAGTTCTGTGAATTTAAAGTATTTTTCCAGTGATGCACGCATTGTTCAGTTGTAGACGTTTGTGGCTGAATAAACAGGTATCACGAAACCTAAATATGTGGGTTTTTGCTCATTTCTTTCTTGTAGCTGATCTCAGCCTGCTTTCTGGAGCCTATGAGGTGTGGAATCGTGGTGTCTGTGGGTAAGTGAGTGTCTCATCCTTACCTTCACAGTCACCTTGTATTTTGTAGGTGGATTTGTCAGATATGGGAGTTCTTAGGAAGTTTCACAGCTCCAAATGACTCCATAGGTTTCGGGGATGGGCAAATTTAATGGCAAGGGTGCCAACCTGTAACAGTTCTGAAAGCAGAAAATGGAGGACTGTTTGTTTGCTGTCCAATTATGGGGAGGAGTTGGGCTAGAAGCCTCTAAGGGTCCCTTCCGACTCAAATGATTCCATGGTTTGAGGTGAGAAGGAGGAGAAGTACAGCTGAAATCTGCTGGATCTCACCTCCCTCACAAGGATGGCTGCAACCCACAACCAGCTGGAGGCCAGTTTCACTCCTTCATACAGTGCCCATGCACTGCTGTGCATGTGCACACTTTGCTCTCCCTATTGCTTCTGTCCTCTTTCTCTCCCCCTTCCTCCCCCTTCACTGACTGCTAAGAACTCAGTGCTGAGTGCCTGAGTGAGAGGATGACAGCAGGAGATGGGTGGAGATGTATCATGACTTGCTTGAAGCAGACAATCAAGTCAGCCATACTACAGTATGGTGGCTATAATCAAACAGAGGTAAAACTATTTAAAATAGGGCTGGGGGAAAAAACATTTAATTTCCCAGAATTTATCTTTTTTTGCTACATTTGGAGATAATTTCATAAAAGCTCCTCATATTATACATTACATCAGCTCAACAATTTGATATAACTGTATATAATAAGGAAATTGCAGGCTATGAAATTTTCCTTCGACCTTTTAGCATTGTTCCAATTTCTTCCCCTGCTTAAGTTGCTTAATGGCAGCAGAACTGAATATCATGTCAGCAAGTGACTATTAGTTCTCGGCAGAAAGGTTTGCATGGGCATTTGTGACAACCTGGCAATGAAATAATGGTGAGAGTTGGCTGACTTCTGCAGGGCCAGAAACTTAAATGAGCTCCATCTGAAAGTAATTGCTTTCAAAATACAAAATGATGATAGCGGAGGAAGTGGAGGAAGGAGAGGTGGGGGAGGAAGGGCCCATTCTCTACCTCGTGGTACTACAGAGCTGTGAAACTCAAATAGATTCCAGTCTGGGATTCTTCCTCTCTTGCCCTGCTGTGGTAATACAGCTTTTGTCACCGCTGTATGAGCATGCAAATATGTGGACTGATCAGGGTGTAGAAGGGTCAACACTGCTGGCACACACCGTAGGTTGCCCCCACACCACACACACCACTACGCCCTGCAGACAGTGGCAGAGTTTTAATGAGAACTCAAACTGTACAAAGGTGAAGCAATGGTGAAGCTGACTGTACACAATGTTTCTCAAGCCATTGCCTACACTGTAAATTTCATATTTAAGGTGGAGAATCTTACAGCAAGTTTATATATATATATATAAAAAAAAAGAAAAAAGAAAAAAAGCACAATTCTCTGCCAAGATCCTGTACACTATTCAGCAGGTTAAAAACTGAAAAAAAAACAAACCACTTTCATTAAAAAAGTCATTACAGTATTTGCATACATCAGGGATAGTCATCTACACAATCGTGTTCATCTAGAAAACCTGTGCATTTAGAAACCATTTCCGTGCACTGCAACAATTCCGTATTTCAAAAGTGGTACAAAAAGACAACACAGCAGTCCTAACCACTAGGAAATTACATGTAAAACAAAACAGATGCGCATCCTTTTATTGAACGTGTCAGATGAATAAAAAACATAGTAACAAAGACTGGGAAAGATGCAGATTTCTGTTTCTGCCCAGTGATCGCAGCTTCCAAAAGGTAACAGTAATGTGAATTGTGTGCAGTGATTGTTTGGGGCAAAATGCCTCTTCAACTGCTCATTCATCGCGCCGACCCGAGACCGACTGCTGTGATTGAGATTACTGTGAAGTAGTTTCTGCATCTAATAACTCAGCATTTGATCACCTTGCAAGCTTAAGTGCACTGCAGCTACAAAACAGTGTTCTATTGCATCAAAGTATAAAGTGTGTTGCTTACAGTTTAAAAATCTATAGAAAAAGTTCATTTTCCCGTACAAAAATGCTGAAACTTCCTCAAGATATACACTTTGAGATGTGAAATATAACACGTTCCCATCCACCAGAGAATGCTAAAACGTGAGGCGTTATTCAGCTGCAGCACAGGCTTGGGCAGGGGTGTGTGGGGTGGGAAGGTGCTGCAGTGGTTTGTTTAGGGAACTAACACAGCATACAAGTTTCTGTATTTAACTACGTGATATCACCGTTTCATTGAAGCAGCATAAAAATAAGCACCGCAAAGAGTGTGTTTTGGTATAACTGAAGATCTCTGGGCTTCTTCCTATGTCGGTGGAGGCCCATCGGTGTATCGCAGCATAAGATAGAAAGAACGGGCAAAGTTGTTTGCCTGGGTGCAGCTGTAGTCTTCCTCAGAAGATGGAATCATGCACGCCAGAAGTAGAAGCAGTAGAAAGAACAACTGTAGGGGTAAAGCTGCTCGTAACACACGGTAAAAGAAGGAGGGGGACCGAGGGACCACGTGAGTCGGCTGTGTGTGGCTTTCAGCTCTGAAAAGAAGACACACACACACACAAACACACACAGAAACAGCACTTCAGAGTTTGAATTAAGAAGTTATTTTAACTGCATCTCAGGGGTTCATACCCTGTACCTTCCACTGCACAAGAGCGCTTTAACTGTAACATCAAAGCATGCAAGACTGCTCTGGAGAAAGCCAGCTGTTAGATTAGCTTTATATTTCTTCTTTATAGATCTTTTCTTCCTTTACAGCCTGTTTTCACTAAGTGCCTCTAAGGTGCAAGTTGCTTTGTACAAGTATGGTGGTGACTTACTTAAAACTCAGACATTCCCCCACGTGGCTCAAAAAGATCTTCTCAAGAGGGAAGACAAGCTCAGATTGCACAGCAGTGCAGAAACTGAGAAGCTCCATCTGTATGTTAGCTTACTTAAGCCGCTAACAGCTGCTAACAGCCACCTTACCACTCCTGTTGATACAAATTCATACCTTGTGTTGCTGTTTTTTCTGCCATCTGAAGTTCTCCTTATTGTGATCTGTTGAGAGAAACAGGATCGATTATCCAGGATTCAGAAACTATAGCAAGGGATTTCTTTCTTAAAAGAAGGCAGCTGTAGGCCTCCAGTCCTGCTGTAAGTTCTGTAATAATGCATGTGCATCTAAAAGGTGACATGATTTCATCTGCGGAACCTTCAAGCAAATCACACCCAAATAAGCTTCATGCTGATAGTGAAATAGCTTAAATAAACACATAAATAAAAAATACTAGCCTTCTTCACAGGAGGGCTGGATTTCACTGCAACTGGATGATAGACTTCTGAGTCCAAGTCATCTGGAACTGGCAGGAATACTCTGCTATCCTAAAAGGTAATGACACATCCCTCTTTAAAATGCATCATCAGAATTCAAAACCAATGGAGATCACAATCATCTTCCATTGTTTCTCTACAGGTGCACAGTTACTTTAGCTGTGCAAAACCAACAGTAATTGAAGCTCTGGTTCTCTAGCGTAACAAAATGTTATCTGCTATGCCTAACCAGAAGGAACTAGTAAGGAACAAGTACGTGCAGGTATTAACTTGAAAACATCTCCATCTGATAGTTCTCACTGATAAGCAGCTTATTTCTGCAGACTACTGAACTTCTGTGTGTTCATTACACACTCCGAGCCTGATACGTGGTATGGCTCAAAGATCAGTTAGGTTAGAAGGGACCTCAGAAAGCTGATCAAGTTGAATCTCTTGCTCAGAGCAGGGTCAGCCATGAGATCAGAGCAGGTTATTAAAAGCTTTCTCCTGCTTGCTTTGAAACCCATCAAGGATGGAAACTACACAACCTCACAGGGCCATCTATTTCAGTAACCAACTAGCCTTGTGGTGCTAAAATTTTTCCTTACATTGAGACTGCTCTTAGCTTCTGAAGGTAAAATTACTGAGAAGTATTTATAAAAGACTGAATTGAAACTAATGCTATTATTCATAAATAAAAAAGACTCCTGAGCAAGTATTCAAGCTGACTCACCAGACTTCCTTGTACTGTTTTCAAGTCATGTGAAACTTGCTCAATAAGCTGTTTCAGTTTCTTTCCAATCACATGGACCTTCTCATCAGCTTCAATGTAATCTTCGCCATCAGATTTAAGCAGCAGGTAAGCAGAGAGCTCTTGAAGACTGTTTACTTTAAGCTGCTGTTCCAGCAGCTCTTTCTCCAGTTGCTTAAAAGAAAGAAAAACAAGAAAGAAACAAAAAAAAAAGCACAACAAGCTGTTATTTCCATTTTGGTGGATGCTTCAATAAGCAGATGAGCTTCAGAAAGCTTTAAAGAACAACTCAATCTGCCTGTCCAGCCCCAGTATATGGGAACTGCTGTTACAGCTACACATGAAATTGCCATTCTTTTTGTGGCGAGAGCTATTGATTTACTGGAAGAAGTGAGGTGCTATAGTCTCTACTTACCATTAACTCTTTCTGGCTTTCCAGTACTGTATGGGGGTCAGCATTTGGATCTGTGATTTGTGCCTCATTCCTTCGGCCTTCAGCACTTGCTAACCACAGGATCAGTTCTTGGCTTTGATCATGGAAGTCCTAGAAGAAGAAGTGAGGGTTTGCAAAGAAGAGAAAAAAGATATTTTTGCAGCATTTCCAAAACATGAAACCCAGCCCCGATGAGAAAGAGCTGACAATTAATTAACAATCACGGAGGTTTCAGTTAAACGAGTACATTCATGAGATAAGAAAAGTATTATCCAGTTTGAAGATATTTTTGCCAAACCCTTCAAACCCAACCAAGTCAAATTTATCACAAAAAGAAACAGGTGTTCCATATTGAGAGCAACCATTCGGCAAACAAGTAGGAGTCTGCCCCTCTGTCTCCCCATATCTATCCCACAGTAACATCCTCCAGAAGACTTTCCCAGATTAGCTACATGTTGTATGCACCTGGCACTGCAGTAGGGCTTGCCGTAAACCTTTCCTCCAGTTGTCCAATGCATGAGTGGCTTTTTCCCAACGCAAGTTCACCTTCCGTAGCCTGTTCTGAAGCTCTTTGAACTCTGTGCTATCCGCTTTCTGGAATTCTTTGCTGCTCAGGTTAACTGAAAGCACCACCGCCTTGTAGTTATCAAATGCTTTAAGTATGTCCTGGTAGGAAAAGAGGATTAGGAGCTTCTAAGAACGATGAAAACTTATTTGCCATAAGATATCCCCACCAAAAAATAAATATATACAGGTATTGGAGAAAACTATTTAACATATTCCTTAACAGTGTCTGAAAAGGTACCAGACTCAAAGCATGTGCTCTTTTTTATTTTCTTCATTTCAAAGAAAAACAAGGTGCTTGGGCCTGTTCCATCAGTCACAAGCATTACGTCCTAATCCCCTTCTGCCCTTCCTTCCTCAGTGCTTAGCATTTCTGTATCTTTTTTGACATTTGTTCAAATACTCTCATAGGTCATCGCATGATATTTCTTCTTGATTTATAGAGGTTTAGCCACCCTCAGAATCCTCAAAATAATAATGAAAAGGACAGCTGGAGGTTTTTAGTCCATCCTCCTGTTCAAAGAAGGGGCAACATCAAACTCAGAGCATGCTGCTCAGGGCCTCATCCAGTCTAAATCAGAGTATCTCACAGGATGGAGGCCCCTGGTCCTACATCAGCCCACTGCTGTTGTGAAGAGTTCTCTCTTTTCTCAAGTCAGAGTTTTTGTCAGCCCCTTTCTGACTTGTCAAGGTCTCGCTGAATGGCCACCCCACCTGCCTTAAAATTGTAGGGGGAAATAAAGGCAGTTGTACAGTACAAAAATGACTTGGCAAATTCCACATTATGTTCACATAGACCTCACTTTTTTTTTTTCTTCTATTAATAACGCCAAACAATGTCTTGGACCCTCAAAAGGTTTACAGTTTCCATCAAGGATAATCAGTCTTTTTCATGTTGTGAGCTCTTGCAGTATAAAAGTAAGAGCTGCAGGATGAGTGCTGCACTTAACACAGCTCTGACTGAGATTCTGTTACAAAGACTAGTCAGAAAAGCAATCTATGTTTTCTGTATCTATATATTCTGAAGATCTGCAGCCCATTTGTTGAAAACCACTGATCAGCCACATTTTGCCCAACAAAGAATCCTATATCCCTCCAAGCAGCAATGTTTCTTTCAGTATCAGACAATACAAACAGCCCAACATAGAAATCTAAATACCAGTAAGCCAGTCCTCAGCCAGACTGGTTTTATCCTTATCCAGGGCCACTGGGATGTCCTGATACCTCATAAATTTCACGGTCTTACACATGTATGCTGGCTCTTGTAGGGACTTGGAGACACAAGCTGTCTACAAAAGGGATTTACAGCCATCTGGACTCCTTTTCAGCAAATGCACAGGAGAAAAGCAGAAGTGAAACTGTGCTCTTCAAAGGGAACAGGCACCCAACTCCAGCCTGACAAAAGGCACTTGCTGCCATATGCAAGGCATCACTTCAACCTTTCCTTGCACTTGGTGCCTGAGCCAGGTTGGCACAGAGAAGCAGGGCTCAACCTGAGGCATTTTGTTACCTAAGACTGCTGAACCTAACATTCAAATGTACCCTGGCAACCTGCCGGTTCAACCTGCAGACCTTATTTAGTCCCACTAAATTTATGGAAGCTGAGAGTCACAGCAGGCAACACAACATGACTGCAGAGGTTGACAAATGTTCACAGTAATGTGTCTCTAACCGCTGTATTAATTACTCAGCTAAAAATTAGCAGAGACTGACTAATGAGCTTACTTTGTTTCTTGGTTTCAACATGCTGCTGAAATGACCAATCTACATTTGCTGACTGAAAAACACAACCCCACATTTTGAAATGTTGTATCTTCCAACTGCCCAGTTCTTGCTAAAACAAAAACACTGTTCACAGCTAAGATCTTCTGCAAATAAAGTGCTGCTAAATAAAGAGAGCTTTAGGGCAAATCTTGCACAGTCACCCTGTTGGAGCTACAAAGAAACAAAACAAGACAAAAACATGAGCTACCTCGACCTTGGCTCATTTTTGGCTGATTTTTTATTTATTTTTTAAATTTAATTAATTTATAATGCCTTTCTGGTTTGCACTGAGGGGGACTGGCACAGAACAGAGAACAGTGCCAGCACCACTCTTCAGAATACCCAACCTCCTCAGGACAAGGTCAGATGCATGGCAGCTGGAGAGTCTAAACCTTCATTTTTTAATCTTTTCTCTGTATTTTTCCTATTTCTAACACAAAAAGGCCTAAAGGGAAATGTTTGGGGTCGAATGCTTTTGTTTAGAGAGAATAAATTGTCTTGGTAAGAGAACAGAAAAGAAGAGGCTTTTATTTACACCTGGCTGGCAGCAAATTTCTTCAGAAGGTGGCACCTTGCTTAACTAGCCTTGTCAGTCCTCCCAGCCAACACAGCTTAGCTCCTCTGTGCCATTCACACACTGTTATTAGCACTGGTGCTGCTGACATACCCTAGGAGCACAAGAGGTAACAATAAAGTGCATCAGCATCTCGAAACCCCACTTCTCAGCGTGCTATAACTTACTTTCAATTTCTTGACCCTTTGTTCCATCGCCTGCATGCTAGTTGGAGGTTTTGCTTTTCGCAGTTCTTCCAGCTCCTCCTCAGTTTTATCAAGCCAAGCAGAGACGTCGCTGAGATCAGAGTTCACCTGCTGCCACTGCTGCAAGTGCTGCTTTATCCTAAGTTTATTTCTGAGGTCTTGAGCTTGGATGAGCTCCCACCTATCAATAATGCCTGCGAGTGACAGAACAACAAACACTTACATGAACATTCCATAAAACTGATGGGTTTTCAGAAGTAAATTACTCTCCCAGTCTACCTAGGGTCAAATAACTGCTGCCATGTACTACTTCACTTTTTCTTTCTTGAGATAACAGTCTAACTTTGCCTGCTACTGGGCAAGTTACCCACCATAATGCTATAGAATTTTTATTGCACTACTTCAAGACTGTTTTAATTCAGCTGGAAGCTTAGGACAAGTACAAGGAGATGGAAATCAGTGAACGCCATTGTAAACTGATAGACATGACAATGGGACAAAGTATGATGCAGCAGTTTGGACTTGGGTTTATATTTCACCAGTTCATGGTTAAAGGAGATGGAGATAGCACTTGTGCTATCCCTAGCACTGTTTCTGGAAGCCCTTGTCAGAGGGTGCCATATTCATCTCACATATGAAACATGGTCTATTTCTGATATCTGAAGCATGAGTTTAGCAACCTGCAGCACATAGCTGCATTCTTCTTTTTACTACTTAATTTGCTTTTACAATTGCAGTACAGACATGATCTTATTACTGACTCAAGAACCTGAAACCAGGAATGGGGTCCAGAAAGGTTAAGAGAAGCATCTCACTGGCCTATTTAAGGACCGCAGCAAACACAGTGAAGAACAAAGTACACTCCCATTTAAATAAAGTACACTTTGCCAAAACATTTATTTAAATGGGAGCTGTAGTATCTTGCTGTACAGACTTCCAACAGCTCAGAGAACGAAGTCTGGCAACCTTGTTATAGACAAAGAAACAGACTTCAAATCTGAATAAAAGTCTCCAAGGTCCTCAGTATCCACACAAAAGTGAAATTCTTTCCATTCACTCCAACCAGCCAAGAGACATGAGTAAGAAAAATCTCAAATCTGGCAGAAAATGTAAAAGCTTTCAACAGAAAACTTGGGCTGGACAATATTTAGCGAGAACGCAGCTCAATTATTCTTAGCAAAAAGCATTCATTTGGACTATAGCAATTTAATTGTATTTTACTCCCAAGGCAAATGTGCTGCCTTTGGTCCATTTCTGCTTTGTATCCTCAAGAGTCTCAAGACAAAAACTACAGCGCATTGCCTGAATGCTCTGTACCTGGCTGCTTCTCTGCAGCTGCGAGAGTCACAAGCTCTTGGTCATCCTGAGGTTCTTCATCACTCATGTTAGCAGACGTGACATTCTCCTTGTTGATGCTGCTGCTGCTTGCAGAGCTGAGCTGCTTCACCTGGAATGACATTTTAATGGGTGAACCCAGTGTGTTAATAAGTCATCAAAAGTCAAGCTTCGTTTGTGTTTGGGTTGCTGCTGAGCTCTCTTGAGTCAGATTTAGCACTGAGCTTCTGCTTCTTTGCTAACAGTTCATACTGGCTCTTCATGTTTCTTGGAAAACAAACACACTATGTTGACATTAATTATTACAAGACTGGTCATAGAAGTGGCACTCCGTGTACCAGACAGCTGATGCTCTTTGTTAAGATTCTAGTTCTTGATAATATGATACTAAGGCTTCACAACTGCATTAATGGTGACAAGAATAGCCACGTTGCAGTACCACCTTGTGTCTGAAAGAGGGCTGATAGTTGGTAAAGATCCACTGAGCCTGGGAGCTGCTGGTGAAGCCACATCTGGGACTGCTGGAAACTAACCACCAGCAGACAACAAGGCTTTTCCTCACTGCTAATCCCACTGAGTCATTTTTTATATTGCCCTGAAGCATATTAGACATAGGATTGCAAGCTAGAAAAGGATTCTCCAAATCAGTCTGCTTAGTAAAGGGAGATATTTCAACTAAATACCAAAGGAAGATGTTCACACACTCTCTTTGGGAAGGTAAGCTCTCCCAGAATCATACTATGATCAGAAGATGGTCCTCTGTCATGGTGCTATGATTTTTTGACTGATTCTGATCAGGATCCTAACACATTGCTCTGAACTGCTTTAGAGAAGCTTCCCCAGTGAGTGCATAGATGGAGACTCTCAATGGCTCCCTGAGCCACCAGAAAGAATGTCTATCTTTCCACACAGTGAATATCTCTGCCATCAACCAATCTTTTCCCCAGTGCTGAAGGAAGGAAGAAGATGGAGCTATATATAGCATAGGTTCAATGCCCACAGAGCCCCCAACTCACATAGCCCGGCTTATAGGGGGTACTTGTCTCTGGACCAGACAGTACATCGCCAACAATCTCTGCCTGGTTGTACCGGTGTTTCCTGCAGACAGGGCTCTCTGGAGAATGCCAGGGATGAGCTTCTGAAACAGCCTTTCCTGAAAGAAATTAAATGAAGGTCGTATGCCATGAGTTCAAATTCCCACCTCTGTAAGGAAACTGTTGCTTTGTATTAAGTTAGAAAGCGCTCTAAATAAAATGGCATCGTTATGGCATAAAAACGACAGTTTTGCAGCTTTCCTTGCAAAGCATGCACATTTGCAAAACATCAACAGTGTTTCAAAGGTAATGAGATGACAGCCATGCAGTTATGGGACACTCTGTTCTCTTCTGGAGAATGCTTGAACACAGGGATGAGTTCAAAATAAATAAATACACAAAAATGAAGAAGACTGCACTGCGGTTTTGGAAAGCATCCCAATGATATTAGCACATATCTGCAACACATTTCAGTAGAGATGAGTCTAGACAAGTCCTAAACACTCGTTCTGCATCTTACAGACAGGACACACACGGTTCTGTCAGACACGATGCAAAACCCCCCCAAAAAACAAGAATTGGAACTGCTTCTCTCAGTAATTACATAATTAAAACTGGAGACAACCAAAAAAGTGATACCACCCAGAGCACACCACCAAGAAAGTACCAGAAGACTTTGGATCGATACAATGAAATGCACGTTAACCACCTTGGCAAAATCGAAATGGCATGTTTTGGACTGCTTTGTAATGTACATGTGAATACTGCAGCGTAAGAACACCATGGCAGGATGAGGCATGGTGTCCACACAAGGCAGGAAGTCAGACATTACATATGAGAGAGGTTGAGGAATATAGCGTGCAGCACAGGGAGATCGCCATGTTCAGACACATGCATTAGCAGGTGCCTACCAGAAGATGCTTTCAAAGTTTTTGTGGTCATTTTAAGATATGCCTCAGGATTTTCAGTGATTTCTACATCTGAAAAAAGAATAATGTCATTTTCCTCACTATGCAGTATTTTCCAGCTATTAAAAACAACTGAAACAATAAGGGACAGCAAAAACAATAAAATAAAAATTTGTTGGCACTACTTCCATCAGACATTTTTAAAAAGAAAGGTTTCTTAACGCTTATGTTACAATATAAACTAGGTTCCCTCCATCAAAACACTTAAGAGATGAGACTGCTTACATTTACTAACAGAACCTGAAAACCAACAAACAATGCGGAAATAAGACCTCGATCCCCCTCCCTTCCCATACACAGACATCCTGCAATTGTCTGTCTCCAAAGAAGCAGCCACCCACAGGTTCTCACCTGACAAAGCACTGTAGTACGTTGCTTCTTCTTCGTCCTCGTGAGATGAAGAGCCCCCCACATCACCTGTGTGATCCCACTCGAGTGGGATGGAGTCAACACTAACAGGGGTCTCACAGCCTGATCGTTCATGACCTTGAGTAGGTGGCATGAGGTGGCAAAGGGACTGTGGGGAAGAGGGTTCCTCATTGATGGCCTTCTTATGCCAGGGATCGTTCTGGATTTCCCTGGAGTCTTCTGGATCCGTTTCATTTTCAGAGGTTTCTTTTTCATCATCTAATCCCTAGAAAGGTAAAATATTGTTGTATATTATCTATTACTAACAATAGCAATAATTGTCAAAGATCTGCATTGCTAACTCAGGAACACAATGCTAATTAGGACGGTTTTGAAATAACTTGCAGTAACCCAAGACGCATGTCCAAAGAAAAGCATCATTTCTGCACCCTTCCTCTTTTGCCAAAACAATCTTCACATCAACAGCTACCACTTCTCTTCCAAGACACTCAACTACTACCTGGCATCTCCCTCTAGTTGGCAGAGAGGGGTCTCCAGCTCCAAACAGACTGCATAGATTATGCAATGAAGTGATGCTCAGGTAGGGGTGAAAAGCTACTCTCAGACTCTCATGTTATCTACTCCACTTGCCTTTCAAATAAATGTTCTTTCTTTTTGAGCCAAAGCAAACCGGGGGTCAAATAAATGTTCCCAGCAGAAAGCAAAGAGCCTGCTACTCCCCCAGCTCAGTTGCTATAAGAAAAGGGATTGATGGACCTCTCAAACAAATGTATAAAGAGGTATCATAAGCACCTTACTGGAATTAAAGAAAACAAAGTGATATGAAAAACAAGAAAAAGCTTCTGAAGCCCTCTAATCACTACTATGTCAATATTAACTATGTGAGTTACTTCTGTGCCATCATCCAGATTCTGCAGATGGAGACCCAACAGGAGAGAAGCACAGAGATACAGCAAACATTTAGCAAACTTGGTCAAGCTGCTGGGGATAAGCACTAAGCACTGCCCTTCAAACACCAGAATCTTGCCTAAGTATCAAAACAACTCTTGCTTCTTACAGGATGTCTTGAAGTCAGCCTTTGATGGAAGCGGGCAACTCGGCCAAACACCTCCTGGCAGTATCTGTGAAGTTCTTCCAATTCATCTTCAATCAGGATAGCATCCAAAGGCTCGCTCTTCTGAATTAACTGCTCCCCAAAAACAATTAGCTGATCAATCTTATTGGTGTGTAGTGTTATTTCCTGCTGAAAACCCTATTTGAAACATACAAAACAATTAGTCTACTTCCGTAGCATCCCTTCACAGCCTAAACTTTGTTCTTTTCTTACTACAGTAAAAGGAAAAGCAGAAATTGTCATTGCTGGCTAATTTCATTTGGCAAATTTTTTTTAAATGGAGAGGTGCAAAGGTTTGTTTTATTAGCAGGATTGTAGTTCTAAATGAAGTGTTGTTTTCCATGTGTGTACATCAATACGACTGCTTTGTCCTGAGCCTGCAGGGGACTGTGGCATGAGAATTTCAAATGCTCAGTTTATTTTTCCACTGGGTACACAAGATGTTTTTCTCAGTAGCAGAGAAGTTTGTCTGGTTAAGCCTGCAGCCTACAAACAGAAAATCTGCATCCCAGGGCAATTAATAGTGTAGGAGAAGAGGGGAAAAGCAGCATATAAGTAGGTAGCAAAGAGCCAATGTGTATTTTAGAATCACTACACATACATGTTGTCTTCTCTCTCTTTTGAAGTTCCAGTTACAAGAAATGCACTGGAAGGAGAGACCATTAATACTGGTTCAAAACAGTTTTCCCTAGAAAAGAGTGCCTGAATTTAGGAATGCAGCTTTTACTATTAACTTACACATGCTCCTACCCAGACAGATTTCACTGTCTTACAAAGATCTGTTGCCTACTGTGAAGCTCCAGAAAAACAGATGATTCTGTCAAGAGAGGGCAGCCCAATAAAATTAGCTTGGTTCTATTAAACAGCTGCTTTATAACGATACGTACATTTAACTGGCGCATTTTGTCATCAAAGTTACTTTTTGAGAAGTGCTCCACATTTGTCAGCTGAAGGTCCATTTCTGTCAGCCAAACAAGGATATTTTCCCTCGTTGCCTCAAACTCATCTCGGCGATTGGTGAAGTGCTGAATAGGAAGAAGGAAACCACTGTTATAAGAGTTCACTAACTGATAGGAGTGGTAAGGCCTACAGCACATTTTCCCCAAACTTGGGCCAATTCTTCACCTTTGCTTCTTCAGTTATGAAGATCCCATCTGCCAAGGTTTGCACCACGTACTTGATAACCTTTCCAGAGGTGCTCTCCCACACTGGTAACTCAAGACACAACTCAATACAGCTGCTCTTGAATATGTGTTTTGCCCTTCTGTATAGAATCATAGAATTACCCAGGTTGGAAAAGACCTTGAAAATCATCAAGTCCCACTACAGCCGAACCATAGTACCCTAGTATCTCCTATAGGAACCTGAAAGTGCTCCTTAACTCCCTCATCCCACCATTCCATTACCTTGAGTCTCCTCAGAATGGCAGCAACCCTCTTCTGGAGGTTGTCCCAGCGCTGGTTGCCTTCGTGTACCATCTGCTTCAGCTTGCTGGCAGAGTCAGTGCGGTTCTCACGGGCAAGGCGCCTGTACTGTTTATTGATCAGCTCCAACTGAGTGAGCCGTTCATGGATTTGCCGTTGGAATGCCTGCAAAGCAAATGGAAAAATTCAGCCCCCTTGCTGAAAAGAGAAAGAACTGGTATAATACTATATACTGAGAGAGATGAAGATGCCTCCTCCTCTTAAAAACCACAACAACGGACTTTCCAGCTACAAAATTAAATCCAGAGTGGGACCCATATTTAAAATCATCCGCTTAGCTTTAGCTCATTAGGAAGAAAAAAACAATAAAAAATAAAAACAAATCTTTAACTTTTAAGAGGGATTGTGTTGGATCACAATGTTGTGTTCTCCCCAGAAAAAAAGATAAATGGAGACAGACCAGCCAGATATCTGGTAGCCATAATATGGCTATATTACATACAGTTGCTGTATCTTAACTTCAAATTACAGGATGTATTTTTCAGCAGTTCTAGTATTTCGTAGAGACAGTAAGCATTCAGCAGTCTGACTGCCCAGCCAGCTGCTAAGCATACAAAGAAGTTGTTAAAAATTCACCTCAAACTTCTTCAGCTCCTCCTTCGCATGTGTATACAAAACCTCTGAAGAATTGGGGCTAGCTGCTGTCCTTTCAGCTGATTTTAGCCAATCTTCAAAGCGAGAATAGTCATCCAAAAACCTCTGCCATAGGCGCCAGGTTTCCTCAATTCTGTCAGGGAGATGCAAAAATGGAAGAGTTTTATCACAAGCATCATTTTCTATTTCTTTTCAAAATTCAATCCGGGGCAAATGCATTTCTTTAGAATGCTGACCCGAACTTCTTTAGGAGCTGTTGGGCACAGACTTACTTCATTCTCCTCTCCATTGACATGGCACAAATGTTTCTCCACCGTCTGTCCAAACTCCTGCTAGTTTGCTGGATGGAGTCACACTCTGTCTCATTAGCACATGCATCTGAATCGTGCAGCAGGACTTCGCAAATATTAAAGACAGACTCCACCCCAGCTGTGTGCTGCTCTATGTCCCGTTGTAGATCCTGCATAGACAAAAGAAGAGTTTTAGAGGAAGGCAACACACATGGCTAGACGTCACACATCCATTTTCAAAACGCTGAAGAAGATTGGGAAAGAGCAATTTGTATGTCAGTAAGAGGTTACTTGGCTTTAGGACGCAGACTTGCAGGATGGGCTGTGTAGGAGACAGGCTGACAGATTAGGAGAGAACTGCCATGGAGAAAAGGAATTGTACAGATGGGTTTCTCAGAGAAAGCAAATCTTTTCATGAACAGCACGGACAATTTTAACATGCATTCAAAATCCAAACCCTGCATGCGCTGTAAATGCAAACTTATTAATTTCGGCTGTATCAGATGACAGCATGTCCTGTCAGCTTACCACAATGTAAGACTTGATAGAGAACTCATTGTACACATCCTGTACTTCAGCAATTGCAGGATCACAGACTGATATCACAAACTGCAGATGCACAGCAAAAGAGCAGCCAGCACTGCACTGCTTTTCTAATCTCCCTTATTATCATAAATTCTATGATTCTATGCTTTCTCCTTCCAGAACTCCTGTTTTGACAGACTATTTAAAAGAATCTGGCAAAGATCCTTTGTCTTATCTACACTACGTTTCTTCTCCAGAGATTGCTTCTCCATTTTATTCTGGTAGCTCCTTCTGTACCTGTAACTATTCTGAAAGTCAAAGTAAATAAAGAACACAAAAAAATAAAACCTTACCAAGGTATTTCATCTTAAAAAAGCAACTCTGCACAACATTACCAACTGTGAATAGTAGTGAAGTGACAATGTTCACTCTCTTTCCATTTTTCAACCCATTCCTGGCTTCCCTGGAGAAGGGTACTTAGAAGAGCCTCTAGCCAGAACAACAGCAAACACTAATAAATATTTTCTCGCAAGAGCAAAAAGAACTCCCCTTAGAAGGCTGATTGCATTGAACAGATGAAGCAGACCTGGTTTAACTCCAGACTTAAGTCAAACCAACTCAACACCAAAAAACCCACCCAGATGCTGATTATAGGAAATCCAAGAAGAGCTGAAGAAAGGTCTTCCCTGAAATAAACAAGGTGCGAGGAGTTGAGTATCACCCTGTGGAAGCCTTATGTAAGTACTTGAAAGAAGGGCTAAGCCAAAAATGGTAATAATTTGACTTGTAGGATTTGTGATAATGTACCAAAATCTTTACTCACATCTTTACACAGACTACCAGAATTAAACCCAGCATCTTTTTTGGTAATTTTCTAATGATTCACAGCTGTTATCTGAGCACAGGGCAGACGTGTCCTTGTAGTCCTCTACTTCTTAAGGCAGCCCTACCTCATTGCTGTTACCTAGAGAAATTCTTCTGAATCTGTTAAACTACTCTGGATTTACAACTATATTTGTAAAAGTGAGAATTGGGAACACAGATTACAACACCACCTTACTTATGTTACGACACAGTACTGACAACCAGTTCATTACTTTTGGTCTTGCCCAGGTTCATATGCAATCACCCTAGGCAGAACTGTTGCTGTTTCTACAGCTGTTATTCCAAATGACATGACTGCACTATGGTGAGACAAACACAACTGAACCATGGGGTCAAGAACATATTCTGAGCCCCAAAAAGTATTTTTCCATCAGCTTAAGCAGTCTACATGCTGCTAGACTTCTACATTGGTGAAATCAACTTGAAATCTAAAAAGGAGTATCATTCACATTTCAATCTTCATCTTTCAGCTGAACAAACATGCCCTAAAACATCTCTCTCGATGCACAATGCTTTTAGATTTCATTATTCAAGACTGAACAAGTAAAGCTTTTCCAGTTGAGGATGTCAAACAAACAAAGCCTGCAGGGCATATTTCCCACCAACACTTGCTGAAATAATTGTTCAGATAAAACCAGGAAGGATCTCTTGTTGTGTTTAGATAAAATGTTTTGCTAGTATGTTTTTCCTACGATCTTTTTAGTCAGCATGAACTTCTCATGCTCAACCTGCTAAAGGCTTACAGTAGGAGCAGTCTGGAGGTGCCCACAGGTCTGCATTGACAGAAACTAAACAATAAGGCAGTAGATAGCTCTGAGCAGCAAACGATGGCTCTTGCCACAACAGCTTCAGTTTGGAAATCAATTCCTATGCATCTACTGTTCTTCTCTGCATAACAATATATCACAGCCTGTGAGAAATGCAAAAGGTTTGGATGGGGAAAAAATACTTCCATGTTGTTTACATGACTATTTACAGTGTACATGGAGCCATGAGACCACAGAACCAAAGGTTCTGGTGTTTGACCAGCTGCTGGTGTTGGTGGGAGCCGTCCCCACTCCTTTCACAGAGGCACTGTCACATGGGAAGCCATGATCTCTGGGACATGAGGCACCTCTGGGACATGAGGCACCTGAGAGCCATAGCAGCCTGCAGAGCACACAGCCCTCAGATCTGGGTCAGTAAGGGGAAAATAAGCAGAAGCCAGAGACAGAAGATGGAAAGGATGGAAAGAACACTCTTAAAGGGCAGAAGACATAAAGTTCCACACTTTATAGCTTTATTATCGATCTTCAGTTTTAGGACAAATTCTACTGTTAGAGTCAGAAGACAGTCATGGTGATTCTCATCCTTCCTAGGGAGGCACTGCGAACCTGGCACAGAAGAAAGGTTGACACAGTTTATGCTGCTCTACCAGGAAGTCTATGCTTTGGAGAAGCTCCTTTTCCTTCCCTGGCTGGTAGAGAAAGAAGTTTTACTATAGGACATCTCAAACTGCACATCGTTTTGGCTGGAAAAAACTTGCACATTCAGTTGTAACCAGTCCTGGCCATCTTCGGCACTTAAAAACTAGCACAGATCTTTAAGAGCTCCTTGCTAAGCCACTGTCTTGGAGAAATGCCTACACACACTCCACCAACAGCCAGTAGTGCTAGGCTGGTTCATACTTATGCCTCAGCAGGATTCATGCACCATCCCACAGGATACTGTCTGCAGGTAGAGAGGGAAGAGGAGTGAGCTAGAGAGTGCAATACCTCATATAGCACTTACATCTGCCACAGCCAGCTTGCTTCCATGATTCAGGCTTTGCAATGCTGAGCCTGGGTCACGTATCATCCTGGCTGAAGGAGCTGGGCTTCTTCAGCCCAGTGAAGAGAAGGCTCCAGGTAGATCTCATTGTGGCTTTTCACTACTTAAAAGGAGCTTACCATCAGGAGGGAGAACAACTTTTTACATGGTCTGATGTCAACAGGACGAGGTGGAATGGTTTTAAACAAAAAGTACCTTGTCTAGCCTCTATAAGGTTGAACTTAACCGGGCAAAAGTTCTGACACGTGAAAAAGCTGCTCCTTATACTCTGTGGGCATTTTTCAGTGGAGGAGAGTAGAGAGAGCAGAGCAACACTTACAATACTGAAATAACAACAAGCAAATAAATTTTTTCCACGCAGTGCATCTTGGCAGGAACATGCAGTGAAAGTTAGAAGGCCTGGCTAAAGAAAAGAGAAAGGTGATTTTAAACTAGGACCAATTGTCAGCAAATTTTTAGCTCATTCACTTTGGCTGCTCCTATTTCCCACCTGCTGTTCCGCCAGTCTCTTCTGGATTTCTTGGTCATCACAGATGTCATAAACAACAGGCTTAGAAAGTTCTGACTCAATCCGGGCCAACCAGGTGCGAAGGTTACTCATGTTTTTGTCCAAAAGTTGTATAAAAGCAAATGTTTCCTTCAGTTTCTTCACCCTAAGCAAACCAGGAAGAACATTTTGTTACAAAGATCTGTAATCAGTGGAAATTATGTTAGCAGAAGGTGACAACAGTCTTGGTCTTCTGAAGGATGTACTATCACACCAACCTGCTGTCTGCAAACCAGAGCCATATTTTAGTTAAAAGCTACCTAAACTGGCTTAGCAAGCCTCTGCCCTACAAATGCAGGAAGGTCTTCTATGAATTACTTACTGAAGCTAAATGAGCAGTGTCAAGTTTTGTAGCCTCATTCATCTGCTGGTCAGGTCTTCTGCTCATACTTGGGCATTTATCTAAGTGGGTGCTTGTAGAGTAACACCTCAGTTAAACTGAAATGGGTATCTATGCCCTGATGTACCTGCTGTGATGATGTTGTAGGCTTTCTTCATCAACCACCAGGCCTATCCTATGCAGCAGGACTACCAGCAAGGTATAGCTCTGCCAATACAGACAAAACTGTGCCCACACCAAAGGTTCAACATTCTGGGTAAATGAATGCTGACAGTAGAAGAGAAGGCCTGAGCTATAACAGCTTCAGACTTCACAGTGCTATGATGAAAGTTCCTCTAAGCAACAAACTGAAATGTGTGGAAGGGTGCCAGACTCTCCTAGTGGGTGAAAATGAAAGAAAACAAACCCCAACCAACACTGAAAAAGGGGAATATCCAACAGCTGGAGAGTCATACATCAGACAAGCAAATAAACTGTATAGAACACTTACTTTCCTTACAGCTATTTATAGCAGAGCTCTCAAGGCACAGATAAACTTCTTCTTACTCACAGCCTTTACAATATATTCCCATGTCAAAATCCTTTATAAGCCTCTCAAACTACCCAAGTAGCCTGGTTATAGATTTTTGTGAATTGATCTTCATGTGTTGGAGGAGTATCTGCTAAACCACCTCACCGCTTTCACGTGTCTTCTTGTAATTCTCATTTAATGCCATTCCCAATATCAATTACTTAAAAGTGCAATACTGGGTAGTATCTCTTTTGACTTCAGTTTGATATCAGAGCTTGCCTGCCACACTTTGATAGTTAATGGAAGAAAAAAATATATATGAATTATAGATCTTGATTTTAATCTGACCTGTTTTAAATAAACATCTAGATTATAAAATGGGATGAACCGTACCAAAAAGCACTTCTCTCTGTGAACAGCACTGGTCTATAATGCAGTACTATAAACACCAACTGGAGTCAGGTGATTTCTCCCCTGCCCTAGAGAGAGCCTGTTTCCAGCTGGCATCATTTCCCTACACAATCCTTCCTGGCCACTTTCATCCCTCTGCTGTCTCATTCTGACCCTACACCTGGGGATGGATGTTTGGACCTCACACGAGGTTTTAAAAACACCGATTTCTGTATTAAGCTTTAAGTAACCACCTGGCCTAAAAAATGCTAGACTATCTAATTCAAGTGCAGTGCTAAAAGTTCAGTACCAAGTATAAAAAGGCCAAAAAATTTCCCATTTATCAATTACTGTGAACCTATTTGTCAAATGCTGCAGCAGCGAACTGTCACCAGCTGAACAATGCCAGCAGCTGGGATGTCCATGATGAATCCTAACTCACTTGTTTGCAGCAGCATTATGCAAAGCTAGGAATGGGGCTGGGAGGGAGGGAGCCATAATCTCACCTAGCGCAGGCTAGGACGGATTACATGAAGGCAGAGGCGCTCTGACAGCGTTCCAGGCTGCAGGCTTCATGCAAAGGACCTGCCCCTCCTTGCAGTAAGAAATGAGTTTTCTTGCCTACTGTCCTGCCTGGCTGCCAAGCTGTCCTAGCCAGTGTTAGAGGAATTCAGACTGCCTGGGCTTTGCACTTGCCCATTGTAGCATATGATAAAACAACAAGAGATATGTAGGATAGCTAATCCACGATGAATATATCACTCTGTGAGCAACTGATCTTATTAGCAATCTTAAGACAACCAAACAGGACACAGACGTCAGCTGAACACTCAATTTAAGGTTAAATACTTATGCAGATGTGGGAATGATAGTGATGGATGTGTTCAGACCTGCTGAGTGTTGCCAGGGTATCAAGTAAGGCCAACAAATTTGGGACATGGGCTATCAGCATAGGAAGCAGTTTCCCCTACCTCTTGCTCCAATAAGGGTCAGGAAGAATTTTCAGGCAGTTTTACAGCATGTGGACAAGAAGAGAACAATCCTACAACTAGGACAGTAGCAATTCTGCACTCTCCAGTCTAGTCTGGTTGATGCAACCTTTTAAGTTAACCTGAAGAATCTGGCCCAAGTCTGTGCTTCACCTGCAAGGCCACTGATACTGGCGAAAAGCACAAAGCAATCTGCTCCTTTACGTCTATGGTGTTTTCCACGCTGCAGCTGTCAGAAGAAGCCAGGGGGTGACAAAAGCATTCAGCAGCTCTTGCTTTTATTAATAAGCTCTTTTCAGAACTCTGCTCTCAAGTTCAACCCTTTATGCAGAAGGCATCTGGTTCCCAAGCAAACAGCTGCTACATAAATCTTCCTGTTACTGGTCCCACTTCCATTAAGTGGTTCTCAATGAAGATGTCACACTCCAGTAACCATACAGCTTTTTCTTCTGCTGTCACAGGCTGGCAATAAATTGCCCAAGAAGAACTAATTCTCACTCCACTCTCTCCCCTGCTCCTGTCCCACCAGCCAGTTTTGATCCACTTGATTGTAACAGTCAGAAGGCCTGTGGCTCACCAAAGCCAGGTGACAGACCTTGCAGCACTTCTTGCTGGAAAGATGGGACTCTGTTGATTACAGAAAGAAGGAACCAACAGAAGAGCCTCAAAAAGTTAAAGCCAAATATTTGCACTGCTGCACAGCTAGTTCTGCATGACTTCAGACCAGTTAGAATGACCGCTGCCCTAAAAACTGAATGGCAGGTGAACCAAACAGCATCATTCAAAATGGAGAACTCTAAATATGTCAATACACTGGCATAAATGTGGTTGTAATCAGACTTCTGACCAACAACTACCATTATTCTGCAAAGGTAACTGCTGCTCTCCTGTACAGAGGTTTTCTACTTTAGGAATGTCTTGCAAGAGATGCACATGCTGGAATCACCCAATACCATTGCCTACTTGCTGAGTCCATGCTTTAGGACACTGTATTGTTCCTCTGTTTCCTTTACTCCTTTCTCAATCTAATTCCACCCATTTTCTGTCTTGAAGTTGCAATACAGAAAAAATTTAAGGGTTACAAGCCATGGGTTACTTTATCTAACCTGCACTCTGGGTAACAGGTAGGTGGATATGAACGAGGAGGTCCAAAGCTAAACTAAGGATATTCAATTACAATTAAACATTTATATCTTTATGATCGACAGCAAATTCATTGAGTTAGACAAACAACAGCTTCAAGGAGAGTGGTACTGTGAACTTGTATCTATGCAGTTGCCTTCACAGATGTGCCGCTATAAATATCTAATTTAATTTGTTACATATTCTGGGAAGAATATGGCATTCATCAGTCATTGGACCACCCTTAACGACCTAAGTCATCAATCTCAAACACTGAAAGCAACAGGTGAAATGATGACAAAGCAGAGCATCCTCATCAAGCTTGCAGAGGAGTCAGAGAGAACTGCCATTACTCTGGCTAGAGATCAAAACAGGGCATTAAAAAATACTACTTAGATCCACAAAAGCCCTACACCTTTGCAATGATCACACCCAGTTGCACTGTAAATCACCTGCTATTTGCATGCAAGAAATCTCACAGAGTTTCTTGATATGCATCCAGAAAGTACAAAAGATGCTGAAAGATGAGCCTGGGAGCTGGGAGGGGTGTGCAGCCCTCAGAGCTGGGGCAAAAGCTTCCTCATGTCCAGGTGACAATCACTCAACACACTGTGAATCAGCAGTGAAACTTCAAGTGCTCCTCCCTGTCACCCAAAGCATGCTACCAGTACTGATAATGGAATTCTGAAGGATAACACTCGAGTTATTTGGTCCAACAGGCAAAACTTTGTGTTTTGCAGATGAAGGCCTGGTGATACAGTTTGCTTCCTAGTGAGAATTAAGCTGCCGCCTTCCAACATTTCAGCATTCTCCCAGAAACAAATAAAATCAAATCAATCTGAGTAATATCACAATCTCAAACAAACAAACAAAACCAACAAGCCCAACTCAACTATCTCTTGGGTTTTTTTTGCCACAGGCCCAACTCCAAAGGCATCCTGATTCAAAACAGTGCTTAAAAACATGCATTAGACACATGGGATAAGCCAAACGAAGCCCGTTGCTAAACATCTTCATCTTTCCAACCAAAACACCCGTGGCAGAAAAAAGAACAAAAGCTGGAGATTATAACAAGAAGCTGGCTGCAAAAGTGAACAGAAGGACTAACTGACCTGACTCGACAATGGATTTGGGCCTTAACAGCACTGTGAAGCTGCCAGCGTTGGGTTGCAGGAGGGAATTAGGGACTGGCAATTCAGTTTGGGAGTGAATTGCTGCACAGCCCCACAAAGCAGCAGAATATTTTGTACTACTCAGGAATTATCTGCCACTCTGAGGCGCTTCCAGGTTGAGTGAAGTGTGTTCACACAACACAAAAGATGACAAAATGCCTGCCAGCCTCATTCCATTAGCTGTCAAAGTGCAGCAGGGAAAGGCACAGGAGAGCTGAAAGGGGAACAAATAACGTTTGCATTTAGCGTCTAATGAGATGAAAACCACCCTGATGTATATTCCAAGCCGTCGTTCACCAACACAGACGTCATGCAAGCCAGGCAGAAAAAGACACCGCCTCCATTTATGTGTATAGCAGCAGAGGGGCTGCCATAGCCCTGCCAGCTGCCAGGGCTGTTTACTGCGGCAAATGAGATGCACGAAACCCGGCACCTTTGTTCAGCGAGGTGCGGGGAGCTCGGCAGTGTGAAGGACAAAAGACCTGATTCCGAGCCGTGATGCCAACGGTGAATTTCAGGCCTTCGTCTACATGGCGAGCACATTTCAGCAGTGCTAACATGACAGGAAGCCCTGCGTGCGTGGGCTGTGAGCTCAGCACACACGGGCACGCTGGAGGATGGCTCTCCGCACATCCCCCTGCAGTCAGCCAAACGCTGCTGCTGCCCATCTCAGCCTTGGCTGCAAGCTGCCAAAACATCTGATTTGAAGGCGGAGGCCCCGAGGGCCGTTCCTCCTCCTCGCCCCTCACGCAGCCTGCGGGCTCGGCCACTTGTCCAAATGGAACTGCGCTAAGAGCCGTCCCCCGCAGCCCCGCGACCCACCGCCACCGAGTCCGAGTCAGCACTTACGGTTCGCAAGTAGCAACCATTCCTCAGCCTGCAAATCCCCAGCTGCCGGGAGACCGAGCGAGCGCCTGTGCGACCACGGCACGCACGGATGAGGAAACCCCTCCTCCACAGATGCCCTATTTATTCGCTGCTTTAGCATCCCGCACTGGGAAGGGGGGGCGGAGGGGAGGGGGGGGTTGCCCGTCCTCCTCCCCGACCCCTGAGCTGCGGAGCCGGTGTCGGCTCTGAGTCCCGCAGCATTTGGGTTGGCGTTTTACCTGGCAAACGGCCGCATCCCTCCTCAGAGCAAACCCAGCCAGAGCTCTATTCTGACACAACAGGAGAACGCGAAAGGAACGCACGCATCACAGCATCACAGCCGCCCGCGGTCGGCGACAGCACGGTGGCAGCCTGGAGGCTTCGGCAATGACAGCGCTGCTCTCAGAGCTCATTTCGTCTCTCTGTGCAGAGCCTCAAAGCAGGGCGATCTGCAGCAGAGTCAAATTGAAGCGAACCCCAAATCAAGCAAAGGTCCATCCGCACACAGCCCCATGCACACGGTGTATCCTTACTTCCTCTGCGCTCTTCTTTGTCGCCTGTGCCATTCTATCCCAGGTCTTTAAGCACGAATTAAATCTCCCACACACTGCCCTGTCCTCTCTGTAACCTCCCAGTGCAGGAGGAAGGCCTGGAGAGCAAGGAGCCTGAAGGACAAAACAGCCCCATGTCTTTTACGGTATCACTCATCTGTGGAAAAACACACTATCATAATTTGTTTGTTATGACTGCCAGCGATCGTGGGGCAGGGAAATAAGGCAGAAGTCACGGAACCCTGGGTTAAAAGTCACTCCCCACCCAGCAAACATCAGACAGAAAAATAGAAGTTGTGTTAATCCTCCCAAAAATGCAAGGAATGGGCTGGAAATCAAAGGCTGATCAGCATTCAGGTAATCTGCAGACCTGTGTGAGCTTGCCAATCGCTCACATTCAATACATGGCAGAAGAGAAAGCACCAGGCGGACACCTCTACACCTCTCACTGCACAGTTAAATCACACTCGGGCTCCATTCCACCTGACTATGGCTCAGGGATGGTCAGGTGCATTCAGCACAGCAGGTCTGGGACAGGAAGGTGGGAAGAATCCTCCCTGGAGGACCAGCAGGGAGACATGGCCATGCCCAGCCCAGCCGGCTCCCCCCACTCCCAGCATTGCATAACCCAATAAGCCTAACCACCCTGCCTGAGACGATAATGAATCCTGTCACAGCTCCATAATCCCTGAAGGATGGGGAATCTGGAGAGCAAGGAGAGAGAGCAGGCACTTCGTGAGTGATATTTCAACTACAAAGATCATTTCTTTTGCACCAAAATGATTATGGAGAATGAGATTTTACAGTGGTGCTGCCACAGACCAGTATAATTCCACTGCACATGGCTGTACGGTGTAACCACGGCAGCAGACTTTGTTTTGCTTGCTGTGCAGGGTCCATCTGCAGCAGGTAGGAAGACCTTTGAGCTCAGAGCACAGCTGCACTGCAGTGGGGTGGGACGGCACACCGACACGTGGTGCTCACTGTGCTGCCCTGCCAAAGGGCAAAGCAACGTGGCAGAAAATACACCCAGAGAGCAGCTGAGGGCGGTGTGAACTCGCTCGATCCCTGTGCCTACAAGGTGCAGCCTGCTGCCATCCAGGCAGTTATCGAGGCAGACCCACTGCAGGGAGGATGCAGGGATGAAGAGAAAGCACAGAGCAGAGAACTTCACCAGAGCTCACCAGTAAATCAAACAGCATCCCTGTATTGCAAGCACAAGGCATTGCCAATGAAGAGCTTCATCTAATTCTCCTTTTACTGCAACCTGAGCAGTTTCAGACTGCTTGGGAATTTATCAGGGAATCGCAGAATGGTTTTGGTTGAAAGAGACCTTACAGACCACCAAAGTCCAACCAACCTGCCATAGTGAGGCACCATCCAGACTGGCCTTGAGCACCTCTAGGGATGGGGTATCCACAGCTTCTCAGTGCCAGGGACACACCACCCTCTGATTAAAGAATGTCTTTGTAACATTTCTTTTTGGTACACAGTGGAAAACACCCTTTATCTCCTCATCTCAGTGTGAGAAGGAAGAAGCTGACCAGTCATTGCAGTTTAGGCCTCTCGGAGCCCATGATGAGGGCTGTTGGCTTGCAAATACTAAGAAATAATTTAACCCATTCCTGCTACAGACCCAACCAACGTGCCTTCCTCTATGAAACAGCCACCAAGAAACACATCACAGTGTGCCCACAGCCAGAGCAGCTTAGAAATGGCATTTATCTTCCACAGCTTTGTGAAAATGCTGAGAGCTGCAGGATGCTGGGAGGTACAGAAATCACAGAATAGGAATCACCTATTTCCAGTGCCCCCAAATGCGTATTTCTTACTGTCCAAACCAGCCCATGGTCCCCAAACTACCAGAAGCAGCCGCAGATAAAGGCAGAGATTTTCCCAGAGGCTCAAGATTCCCACCTGCAATCAGTGGGTGCTGCTCCTGTCTGGCTGCAAGCTCTGTGCTCACATTAGCTGCTTACCTCTGGACTGGAAGGCAAAGCATGCAGCTTGTGTCAGTGGCAAACAGGCCACGGAACAATAAGGGATACGCCTCTGCCTGTGTACACAGTGCAGGTCCGGTTAAAGCAGGCACAGCTTGGGAGTGCTGCTCCAGAGTACACCAGGGATATAAAAGCCATTCCATGGGTTTTTGGCTATTTACTCATATGCACGCAGCCAGTGCACTGCTTCTTCTGCTGTTTTTGCCTTTGCTTAGGTGGGAGTGCAAGCATACTATGTTTTTTCTCGCAGAGTGCTGCCACAAGGTCAGTGACCAAAGAAAAGCAAAGAGATTTGATGCCCATCTTCATGGTCAGCTCAAGGCTCCCTCTCTGCCTCTTGGTACACTCACATTCCCCCTTTATCAGCAACGACTTCAGCACAATAACCTGCACTGTTAAGAGTTTCTTCTGAGCTGCACAGAATCCATTTGTTCTCTTTCCCAAGCACTTCACTGCCTTAATGCATTTTACCCCATGAAGGCAAACATTTTGAGACCTTTCCAAGTTTGCACCAATCTACTCTCCAGCTGCAAAGTATGCAGCAAGGCTTTGTCACTACACAAACTGAGCACAGACATACAATGAAAGTGCTAAGTCCTGCAAGCGTTGCCATATGGCAGATCTAAGCTTGTCACCATGAACTAAGAGAATCACTTTAAAGACTAAATGGGAAGCTCACCTAATTTGCCCATCTGTCCCAGGATGCTTATTGGTTTTAAAAGGTGCAGTAAGCTACCAGGTGGAACATTCTGTATTGAACAGACTGGCCTGAGACTGGTTTGCTTTCATTCTGATATCACACAGACATACACATACACTGCAATATAGAAAAGGTAGATGTTACCCAAGTTGCTGGGTCAGCCACAGAGACATTAGAGACCATAGAATTGATATCACTTATAAATCTCAATTAGACTCCCTTGTGGATATAGGTTATTTTACACCCCCTAGCCACAGGGTCATTAGTGCTTGTCTACTAGAAAGATTCAGTGTCCAGGATAAAGAGCTAGCTTTCAACACACTGGTCTTCAATAGCTACTTTCTCCTCCAATTCATAGCACAGCTCTGTACATTACTCACTGCTCACACTTTGGCCTGTCACAAGAACAGCATGAGATTCAGTGCCGCCACGCTGGTAGCTATGCAGCACTGTGTTTTCTCCTCCGTTATGCAGCAGTGAGTGAACAACCCCAGTACTGTACAGCCTCCAGCCTTCACAGAATCATAGCATGTCTTGGGTTGGAAGGGATCTTAAGGATCATGAAGCTCCAACCACCCCACCACAGGTGGGGCCACCAACTTCATTTAGTGCCATCCAACCTGGCCTTAAACATCTCCAGGGACGGGGCACTGATGTCACCTTTGGGCAGCTGTTCCAGCACCTCACCACTCTCATAGTAAAGAACTTCCCCTTGATATCCAACCTAAATCTTCATTACCTCTCATTCTACTAGGAGATACTACCTGGAAGTGCAGGAGGGGCCTCCTCCCTAGTGCCCTAAAACACACCACAATATTGAAAGCAGAGCAAAATGAACTCTCCTAGAGACTGATGGATATTTATAACTGAGCAACCAACAACAGCCCAAATGCCAGCCCTGCCCCACACAACAAGGTGAGGGAGGAGATGTGCTACATCCATGCTGCAGAACTGGTCCAAGCACTTAACCATATTCATCCACCTTCATTAGGCATTAAATCCATGATGATCAGCAAAACCAACTGTGCTGCTTGATAACCTTGGACCTGCGGCTTAAAATAACCTTTTCTCATCTCCTTAAACTTCATCATCCTTGTCCTGAATACAAAACTGATAGAAATCACAGGAAGCACATAGTACACTCCAAACCTTTACAGGTGAGAAAACAGGAACTGTATGAAGTCTGCACACCAGCTACCCTATAGCTGAAATACCTTTTTGGATATTCAGTACTGGGATCCACACTGATGCTTTAGGCAAAACTAACACAACAAGACATAAATGATCATAAAGGTGTTCGAAAAGTGACGTGTTACCATAAGATGAGAACAGAAGAAGTTCTGTTATTAAAGCAAAACGTTCTTTCCGACACAGTATCAAATAGAAACGTATCTGGAGACAGATGAGCTGTTGCAAGACTGATTTGCAACCTGTTACATCTTAAGAAGGCAGCTTCTGCTTAATCATTCATGGCTCATGTGTCACCATTAATTCAGATCTCATTCCTGATTATGATCCAGCACACTTAAGCACTATGTTTTCAAGCACAGCCACCCACTTCACCAAACCTGAGGCCCAGGGAAGTAGGCTACAGACAAAACAAAACATTGGGAGATAAATTGAGGCCAATACTAATTTTTGTGTTAGCCTTGTTATTTCTGCACTACTAAGAAACTCAGGTAGGAGATAAGACCAGCTCAGTGTCCTCCTCCTGATCTGTGGTGGAATCACATAGATGCCAGTTAATGTGATCATCCCCCTAAGACTAATACTAAAATGATTGTCATGTTCTTAACTCAAATGTAATAAAGATCTTGAATCCTGTAATAAGAGGTCACTGGTTGGACTGCACAAGTGTTCATTTTAATTTCCATCAGTAGCAATTTTCATTTCACTGCCACACAGAATATACTGAATGAACAACAACATAATTGTACTACGGTCTTCCAGATGTTTTTAGGAAAGAGGCTGAGTAAATAAATAGTCCTAACAGTAAATTAAATTCCATACACTTTTGAAGGTCAAAAGGAAACGTAATCGTTATATAAATCACGCTGTCTACAGGGACAGGCCAGGAATTTGTTCCCAGATTTCATGCATTCATACATGTAATGGTGAATTGGAGGCATAACTTAAAACAGGAGGATCTCCTGAAGAGCCTGAATGAACTCCTATCATACAGCCTTAGAACCAGACTGCATTTGACAGACGTGAGACACAAATCACCCCAACTCTTTACGTAGAACCCACAAATAAAACTGTGTTTCATGTGAATTCTCACATCCTGCCCTCTAGCACTAGATAAGCTGTTTGGTGTCATAATACAGCAACAAGTCATAGTAATAAAAAAATAAGAGGCTAACTTAACTCTCAATAGTAAACTCGAACAGAATTGAAAAGTTTTGTCAGTCAGTTTCTGATGCTTGAGCTTCTGACTTTTATCTCACATAAAGCTTGAAAATACATCATCTTACCGTGCTCCAATGACATCAAAGAGATGTTGCCAGCGATCATTGATTTTGTTCAGTTTATCATCTATTTCTGCAACTCGGTTCTTGTTGCTGGCCTTGATTAGTTGGTCGCCCATTTGTTTCAAGTGAAGCTTATTTTCACTGAACAAGTTTATTTCTTCCATGCAATCCTGAGAAATATAAACAAACACTGCTTAATTTATGGGCAAAGCAAAACAAAACTCTCTGTTTCTTTCCCCGTGTCTGAGTTGTTCTAAACTTGCCTCCACTTTCCTGATTTAGCTTTTCTTATTTTTTAATCAAACTACTTCAAAAGAACCCAAATTCAAGTCTGGGATGGCTTTATTTTGCCAGTATTCATACCTAGAGGAGATCTGAGATTAGACATTGAGAGCTTTAAGCCATGGGGAAGAACAGCAGCCAGAAATAACAATTAAACAACAAAAACACCCTGTTTAAAATCAAACCAATACGAAAGTATTAGACATCACCAACTGCACTGAGTAATGAGAAGGGGCAGAATTAGGCTTCATTTTTGGTTGTGATAATCTCTCATTTGCCTGCCATAACACCTTCCATTGTTCAGTCTTTTCTTTGCCCTCTGGCTGCCAATTGCATAACAGTGAGAGGGGAGGAAGTGGTGAGATGCTCCCAGAACATCAGTAATCCCTAGCAAGGAAGCTCTGGGCTGTGCTATGCATGTCTCAGCCCAGCCCCTCACCAGCACAACTCACACCACACTCATGCCTAAATGCAGTTAGGTGGCATTTCTGTCTTGTGTTTTGTCCCACGTCCGAACACCAAGAAAACAAGAGCTTCAGACAGAGTAGCTCATCACCTCACAAAAGTCTGTACATGCTGTTTTTATAGCATCTGTTGCTTCTAGGAGGCAAGGAAGAGATGAGGAATGGCTGCTGTATGACCAGCTATCAGGAAGCAATTGTAGAAAAGCGGCAATGCTACTTACCTTCTGCAATTTGTCTATCATGTCTTCAATGCTGACATCTGCAGTCTGTAGCACTTTGCTTTCCATTTGTACCAGCCAGGAGCAGAGCTCCTTATTCTTTTCATTGAACACAATCCAGGCATTGAGTCTGTCCTCGATCTCCTGCTTACGGAGAGACACCTATGGATAAGGACACAAATGAAATGCTGACAACATCTCCGTCGGGAAGGAAAACAGTTGATTATGAACCCTCTAATTTCTACTCTGCATTCTATTATGTTTCATTTTTCAGGAGCACTTAATAAGTATCTCTAGCTTTCTTTTCAAAACTGTCAAGCAGATCATTATTAGGAGTTATTTTGGATAGCAAGGCCAAAAGTTGACTAGCAAACACCAGATTCTCTCCCTCAGAAGAACTGCATTGACTGACAGCATTATAAATAACAACACTGTGTAACAATTTACATATTACTCAGTGAAAATCTGAAGATGCCAAACAAGGTAATATAAAGTATATAATTACCACATACTACTTATTATGGCCTCATCTACAGCACAAAAGAGGTAACACCTAGGTAAGCTCTTTTTTTTCTTACTGAAAGAAAACAAACAGGAAACCCTTTGTTCTCACCCATAAACTTTGTGCAAAGATGATGGAATATAACCCTGCTTGCCTCTGTTGCAAATAGCCGCTCCAAATACCACACCATGCCAAGAAAAGTATTTCCTCCTCACACCTAATGTGCATCTTGTGCAATATATGACTCATCAAAATCCTGTTACTGATCCTCCTAATCTAATCTCTAGCACTATCTGGTACCTCAGAGTAAAATCTAAGACTGTCGTGTGGAGGCAAGACCAGCTCCAAACAACTGGGATCAAAATGGGAGGCACCAACTGATATTCTCATTATATTGCTTTTGTCCCTTATTTATTTATTTATTTTTAAGGAAGGGGGTAGGGAGATGAAATGAATCTCTAAATCTTTTATGATAATCTCAGTTAAGAGATCATAGAATGACAAAATCATTAAGAAACCAGTAAGATGACCAAACCTACCAGTCAACCCATCCCCACCACGCCCACTAAGCTGTGTCCCTCAATGCCATATCTCCACATCTCTTCAGCACCTCCAGAGACAGTGACTCCACCATCTCGCTGGGCAGAACATTTCAATATCTCACCACTCTTTCTGAGAAATGTTTCCTAATGTCCAACCTGAACCTCCCCTGGCATAACATAAGGCCTTACCCTCTGAGATAAGGGGCTATGCACATCAGCAACGCTGTTATTACATCTTGAGATGATCTTGACTCTATTTTTGTTTTCTAAGCATGGGGCAACACAGCGTTTAGAATGAAGTTCTTAGTTGACTAACTAGTAAAGGTCAGGAGTAAAGCAGGAAGGAGCCAACAGATCCCACAGAAGCTTCTAAGAACACAAGCCCTTCGAGTCATTCTTTGCTTTGAGCACTATCACCCCAAACCAGCTGTCCCCACTACCAGTTCCAGCTCTGCACCCATCATGCGATGCAGGAGCTCTCTGGCCATCCTCAAGGCAGGCTGCAGATTTACCAAGCACCAGACATCCCTCTTGAATACTAGGATTTGCTAGGCCAGGACTCACTGATAAAAAAACAGTTAAATCTTTGACCAGCCTTGCAAGGGCAGCTATGCAAACACTAATCCCTTGAGTGCATCTGCTCACTAACCATGTTTGTGTCCCTGTCCAGTGCAGCACGGACAGCTGGCAATTCTGTTCCCATGGCCGTGACAGCTGTAGTGATGCCTCACACTTAAAGGCTTTTCCATCTCACTATTTACACTGTAGTAAAAAATACTGATGCATTTTTACACAGTACATGTTGACTCCTCTAATTTGATAGCCAAAACAAAGCAGTTGTGCTAGCAGCAGAACCAATGAAGTGTCCAGGTCTGAGCATCCATGCAGGCTCTCTGGAGGCTCATTAGGGCTGTGAAACATTTCAGTATGTCGCACTGCTGCAGCATGGAATCGATTTACTCCCACTAAGGATTTTTTGTCTAAAACTTATGTAATATTTATTTCCTGCCATATCTCCAAGGTGGGCAGGACACAATACTGTTCCTTCCAGAAATCCAAGTGGAAATCTTGAATCTGAAATGAAATTATTATACAGCCTGGATAGGCAGTAGTTGGGTACGTACGTAACACAGATCAGTTTTCAGGGCTGTTCACCAAAGTTCATCATCAGTTCACAGAAAAAAAAAAAAAAAAAGGAAAAGAAACAACAAACTTCTCTCCTTATAGGTTTAACTGCAGATTTCCATTAGGTAAATGGCTCAGGCATTCCAATTTACATCTAACAGCCTTGTGAGAGGGGAGGGGGGCTGGCATTATTTCCAGAGCTCAGAAACAGTAGCAGAGACAACACTGGTTGTAGATTAACTGTCAAAGATACTAAATACTTTTTTGCTGCAAGGCCAAAAAGAAACCCAAATAGCTATTTCATCACATCAGCGTTTCTGGAATAAATAGAGCTGCTCATTCCTTGCTCTGGCAGTGTTCCCACACTGGCAGTTGCTTCACCTTGGTCTAAGTAAGGATTGGATGTGAAGCATTTTTTTTTTCCTTCTTTTTTATTTTTATGCAAACTGTGGAATAAAAGCCTGTGAGAGGCAACAAGTTTGGCTGCTGACAAGTAGAGTCATCCCGACTGACTTAAAACCTGAAGTATGTTGCTTCTTCCAGTCCTGTTAAGGGGGCAAAGTAAACACCCATTCAA
This sequence comes from Coturnix japonica, assembly GCF_054131305.1. Classification (NCBI taxonomy): domain Eukaryota; kingdom Metazoa; phylum Chordata; class Aves; order Galliformes; family Phasianidae; genus Coturnix; species Coturnix japonica. The sequence continues at coordinate 50,615,660 of NC_140667.1, forward strand.
AGTGCATAATAACCCAATGAATCAAGTCCATGTGACTTTGCTGGTACTTTTACCCTGGCTATTTCACATGCAGAACTAAATTAAGTGTAATAACAACAAGACACAAAGAATGCAAATGTTTTGCAGCGTGTTGCTGCAACAGAACAGACAAGCCAGTTCAGAATGTGTTTAAAACCCAGTGTCTGCATTTCAACACATTTTTCTTTATCAACCCATCTGGCATTCTTTGACACCAGATCACCAGGGCATCCCCCTTCCTTTCCCAGTTTCAACCCCTCAGGCAGTTCCTGTGTTTATCCACCCTCCCTCCCCCTCTCCCCCTTTGGCGGCCCTGAACAAAGCCACCTATGGCAGCGCACAGTTGCATCTGGGCTCCTGCAAAGCAGGCGCTTACTACTTACAAAGGGTGTGCAATGAAAATAAATAAATCAATAAATTAAAGATAAAGAAATCACAGCACTGTCGCCAGGAAACAAAGGACAAAGTTCAGCCCTGCTCAGCTGCCCCAGGAGAAGTCCCATTCCCTCCCAATGTGGCAAAAATAACCCAAACCCAAAAGAAATCCCATCTGCTTGGCCTGCTCCCCCTTGCCCTCCAGGACCTACGAGCATCTTGCTATAAAAAAAGGTTATGCAGAAAACTTACTCGCAAACAGAGCTCTTCCCACTGCCTGTGCAAATGTTCCACTTGCTCCTGGAGCACCATCATGTCCTCGGTGAGGATGCAATGCGCCAGCTCCGCCTTCATGGCCTGCAGCTCCTTCATGTTGTGGGCCCAGTCTGCCAGCGACTGCTCCAGTTCCTGCATGGAAACACCCAGCACAAGCCTTGGCACTAAGCTCCTCTGCTTTCCAAACCTGCTCGCTAATCCCCTGCCTGGCCTGTGGGGGAGGAGAGGAGGGGAATGTGCAGAGCTTGTGCAGCGCTCTGCAGCCAGACTGGATGCGGACCCCATGGGTTTGGCTCAGGGCTTTGCCCAGAGCCCAGGGCAGCGCTGCTGCTCATTCACTGATGCTGCTCTGGCCAAATGGGTCAAAATGCTGCTGGAGCCCAGCAGCTCCCCATGCTTCAGGACAGAATTTCACAGCCAGGAAGACATGACCATTTCTTTAGGATTTCAGGTTTTTTTATTTTAGCCAAGTTGTTCCTGCCTGCATTTGTTCCAATTTCAGGTTGGTTACTTATATGCTAAGAAAAAAAATCAGGTTCCCTTTGCTAATGCATGACTTCACAGCCACTTCATCGGATTTCACAGAAATCTGGAGCTTTAAATTGCTCACTCACATAAACACCACTTCTATGGCTCCTTTCCTCCCACTCTCCTTCCCTTTGCAACATGGTTATGCACTTTCCTGATCAGTGTTAAAGAAGCACTGCATGCAACTAGGAATCAGGAGATTCTAAACATTAGGTCCCCCTTTTGCAAGTTGGTCACTGGCTCCTCTGACATAGAACTCAGTTGGTCTCATTTTACAGGGAAAAAAAAAATGCAAGTGGCAGGAGAATCATTCTGGGTCTGAGCCCTATGGGTATTTTCACAGGTCTTTAGATCCAGTCGTTTATCTAAATCCTAAAAGCAATTTCTGGTCTGCTTCAACACTGAAGGAAAAAAAATAAAATAAAAAAGTGAAGCTGAAACATTTACTAGAGTTCAAAACAAATTACTTCTTATAGATGCACAGATATGCGTTTGTTTGTTTTGATAAAGGTCAAATCCCTGCAATAATGAAGTCAGTATCGGAATTTCATACCATTATGCTCCTGGTATTTTATTCTGCTCTGATATCCCAGAGTAGCAGCAGCTGCAGTGGTCCTGTCTAACCCTGATATCTCTGTAGCCAAATTTCTCTGCTTGGAATTAGAGGCAGGAGCTGTCTGTTGCCATTTCACTAATAGTTCAGGACTGCAGCCAGCACTGCTGCTGTGGCAAAGGCAGCCAGTGCTCACAAAGAAGATTTCAGACAGCTGATAATGAGTACAAAGCCTTGGCTCACTAAAAAGCTGATTTATTCCCACCATACAAGTCAACAATTCACTTCATAAAAGAATGATGAAAAACTGACCAGTCCAGAAATAACACCTCCCATCCCTTGGAAATGCTTTGCCACTTAATTTTCATTAAGTACTATGGGCTGCAAGGGTTTATGCCACTCCCTTTCTCTAATTTTCTTTCTTTTTAATTATTTCTGGATCCCACAGGTGTGCACAGTGCTTTGCATCCTTTCAAGGTCTCTTGCCTGAGGAGCTCTCTGTCCAAAACAGATTGGAAAACAAAGGAGAATACGCAGCCATTAGGATGGCAGCCAACTCGAGCTGAGACCAGGGACTCTTAACATCTTGTTTGAGAACCAGCTTATTTTATAAGTTCAGATGATGGGAAGTGAGAAGGAGGTAAAAAATATTGCAACAACAGTAACTTTTTTGCAGGAAGAATCTCTCTCATGCATGTAGAGAGGTCAGCTGCACTTTGCAGACTGGCAGCAACCAGGATGGTATAAAGGAGAAAAATTCAGGGGCACTGAAAGATGGGAAATTGACTTAAAAGGGATTGAGTGATGCACAAAGACTGTATCCATATAAATACAATATGCTCATTCAGTACCTTAATGTGCTCCTTGGATTTGTAGAGTTCTTCATGTTCGACTGGAAGTGGATCTTTAACTTCATCCTTCAGCTCTCGCAGCCTGCTTTCTAACTCCTTGGTTTGTTTTTCACAGCTGTCCCAGCTCTGCTCAAGGAAACCCAAGAAGTTATAAAAGGTAAGATACAGCATGCCGGGCACAGATGGGACATGATGTACTATATATCTAGGTTCCACAATAGCATCTTCAATCCAGTGAAGTAAATAATCATTGGCTCTAGGTATTTGGATTTTCTTTTTGATGCATGGTGATACACCCACAGGAATTTAGCACACAGATTTACAGAGAAGACTGCACACACTGTTGTGATTAAAGGTATGTTTTAAGGAGTATTATCTTGTTATGTTCAACGTGAGAGGTTTTTAATACGAATCTGAGGCTAGGGATCATATCACTGATGATATTCAATTGTAAGGTATACCTCTGTGCTGTCTGGCCATGAAAGCAGATCTGTTGTTCAAAGGGAATAAATATGACCTGCCCTTCTGTTTACAGGTACAGTAATGTTAAACCCCTCTAGGTTGAATTTTTGCTCAGGCATCATACCTCAAAGCAGGGCAGAGCTCTAAGACCATGGATGCATGACAACAATCAGAGTGGGAACATCCATTAACAAATGGATATGAACCTCATTTTCCTTTGGAGAGCTAAAGGACTATGTTTTTAGCTTCCCACAAGCCCTGATGACAAGTGCTGCTCCTCCTTTGGAGGAGCATTTTCTACCTGCAGGATGCTGCTGAGCTGCGTCTTCATCTTCTCCAGCTGGACCTGTGTGTCCCCCCAGCTCTGCTGCAGTTGGCTGAGCTCCTCCTGCAGAGCATCACTGGTCTCAGGATCAGAGTCGGTGCGCAACTTCTCGCCAACATCAATGACAGAGGAGTACATGCCTTGCCACCTCTGAAGAATCACTGCCTTACTCTTTAAGAGAAAAACAGTTTTTTAGCTGTTAATCCATCAATATTAATTTGCCTATGACTCAAATTAGTCTATAACACAAGCAATATGATCATTGTTTCGTTCCTTAAAGCAACAGCAGGAAAGAAGGGCAATTTGGAGTGGGAGGGAGAAGATATTCTGGCTTTTCTCACTAATGAAAAGCATGAGCATTAACTTGAAAAATCTGCTGAAAATCATCCTTAAACAGCAGGTAAAAATAAAGATGAAATGAAACAAGGCTAGCACCAAATGGAATACTGGTAATGTGTTAATTCAACATTAGGCGTGTGGGAACATGAGAAACTTTGGAAAGTACAAATAGAGGACTTCAATGCATTTTGAAGTGTTTTAGATTTCTTCAAGCAACCACCAATTTCACCGATTCTTCTTGTCTTCTTATAAAACAAGGTTAATTCAATGAAAAGCCAAGACAGCCAGTATGAACAAAGGGAAACGTGATTTCCATTGCACATAAAATGCAGAATGCACTGCTATGAAAAACTGCTGCCTGGTTTCATTGCATTCTGGAGCAGCGGTCCCAAGGACAGATGCCCTTCTAAGTTCTCTCCCTTCTGCTTCTGGCACCTGGTGTCCATTCCTGCACACTCATACACACATCATCACACATTCAGGTTATTTTAAAGCTTTTTCTTCTTATTGGAGAGAAGTTTAAATCTGAGGAAAATCACAGATTTTAGATTCATCAGATACAATACCTTGAAATCATGGATGAGATTTCTAAGGTGGTAAAGGCTGTAGCAGTCCTGGCTCTTGACAGCTGTGAGGAAGCTGTTTGTATCAGCAAGGAATCTGCTGAGGCTCCTCAGCGAACTCCTGAAGAGCTGCCACTGGCTCACGAGTCCATCGATATCTTTCTTCCTCTGCTGAACCAACCAGGTAACGTTCTGCCACTGCTCTTTCAGCAACGTGAGCTTGGAAATAAACTCTGTCCTGCAGACAACAGGTGTTGAGTGGTAAAATATTTTGACCTCAAGGCTGTATTTCCAATAATTGTGATGGATTTACATTTGGAATACTGTAAAATTCCAACTACAATGCCCAACTAAGCAAAAAGTTCTACATATCCACAAGCCTAGCTCTGCTCCACACATTCCACATTTTAGGCAATACAAGACAACTTTTACATGATATAAAAATAGATATTGCAAGTCATTCTTGCTATTAATTTATAGCAACATACATAGTACAGAAATCACAGAAACAACATGCACTAAATATCTGTCTGAAGAACAAGGAAGATGATAATGCAATTGACACAAGATCTCTCATTGTGCAGCAAAATTGATTTGTGCATTTACCAGGCTGTAATGGCAAGTTCAGCCATCACTGGATCCTACATCCTACAGCAGGGGGATGTAATTGCAAAGTGAAAAGGCTCTGTGTTGCTACTGAACCCATCTAAACACTTTCACTTCTCCTGCAACATGTTTAGATGACCCATATCATCTAGATGGGATGATTAAAGTGAGCCCCTGGCTATCCCTCTTGCTTCTCTGCGGGAGGTCATGGCCCCCATATTAGCTCTTATACAGATGTGTTTGTGGGGATAGCTTCAACAAAAAAATTTAGTAACTTAACTTAGTTGAGCCCGACCTTCCCCTGGCATCTTTAAGCCAAGCTATGGACTTCACATTGAAGTTTTGTCCTGCCAACTCTGTGGAAGCAAGCTCTAGCAGAGAGGAATAATGTCTTCACAGCTGAAATGCCTGAGGCAGTTGAACCTCTGGCAAAACATTATATGCCTCTTCTTCCTCTACACTGATTACAAGGAAAGCATAACATCATAATAATAAAAAACAGGTTTGGCTTTTGTGTTCTGGACTGTGTGGGGCCAGTGACTTAATGCACCATCGTTTGAGCTTGGGGCAGTGTAAACAGTCTCATACCTCTGTATACAATTTGAAATGGAGAGGTCTGGGAAAAGAGAAAGGGACCTTTATATGCAGCATTCTCATTACCCTCTGCAAGAAGCTGGCCTCTCAATCACACTGTTCAAACAACTGCAGAGAAGCAGCAGCAGACAAGGAAGCTTCATGTACAGGACCAATTAACTAATCTTATTTGGCAGAACATCCAGTTGCTATCAAAAGTGGAGTCTGAGCACCTGTGTTTCTGTTTGCACCTCCTCACACTTCTGCAAAAGGCGCCAGGAAATTATTTAAAGAGAAAATCTGGTCAGCACTTTGAGTTTGTGTCCAATACTGAATGCAAAGAGGAGAACCTATTCACTGAATTAGCAAAATCTTTGAGAGAAAAACAAATGTATTACCTTTTTTCTGCTTCTCCAGATTCCAGGAACAGTAGAACTTTTGCTATGATAGAATTAAATGTCTGCTGATTTATGGAAATCTCAGTTTGCAGCATCTGAAAATACCACAAGAACAACAGTTTTAACTACTCATTGAACAATCCTTGCTGTGAAAGCTGGTTCCACTCCTCTGCAGTGACAGTACTTGTAATTTTAAATGCCAAAAGTATTTTCAAGTGCTATCATCATATGCACCCTAAAAGGTTCCACACTTTCATAATACCAGGAGGAATTTGCACTTACGTGGTAACCCAAGAGGAGCTGATGTTTGCTGGATTATGAGAAATGCAATCTAGACTATATCATAGGAAAGGTATAAAAAAAGAGACATAAGGCCGAATTCACCCTTTGCTATACTTGTTTTGTTACATTTTAATGCAAAGAGTGAACTGATTTGGAGAGGCATAAGAGAGAGCAAAGAACTTCTATTTCCAAGTATTTCCTATCACCTTCATCATTTGAGATACTTTGATTTTTAGAGTTAACTTTACCTCATAGACTCTCTGTTGCTCTTGCAGTTCTTCAAATCGTCCTGGGACATCACTCTTCAGGGCCTCTTTCATTTTTTCTAGGAATTTCATCCAGTTTTCACATTTCTGAAGGAATTTCTTTTCATCAGTTTGAGTTCCCTCCAGCACACTATAAAACAAAAGAAATCTTCTGGATCTATTTTGCTGGTGGTTGGTTTTGTGCATATGTTTGCATATGTTTTAATGTGGCCATTACTAATGCTAACACAGTAGGGTTTTGCTTGGTACTTCTCTACCTTTCTTCACTCATAGCCTTTTATGTTTTTGCTTCAAGTGGCTTGGAACAGAACTGGCCACTAAATCATAGAATCACAGAACAATAGAAATACTCTGGAGTTAAGTTGGAAGGGTAGAAATCCAATGTAGAAGCCCTCCAAGAAAGCTGTGAACATCTAGTAATACTTCCCATGCTTTAATTTCATTTTCATTTTCCTCAAATAAAAGAAAACAGTTAATAATGACTTTTTTTGTTTGCCTGTCACACCTGCAATGTTCCAAAGCAGTTGCTGTCTTCTGACTCCACTGCCGAGTCAGGCTCTGCATCTTCTTTAGGGTGAAGTCACTGAGGGGCAGCTTAAGGCTTGCTTCATTCAAACTCTCTATGCTTGGAGAAAGGGCAGCAAGCTCCAGTGTGTGATTCTGGAAGTAAAAGGGAAGTTGATTGCAATCAAAATGCTAACTCAAGAAACCACACATTTATGTTAACTTCACAGTTTATAGGAAACAAACAGGTCAGTTTCTTTACAGGAGGCTTTCTTAGTAGTATTGAGCAGATATGCATGTGCCAGCACTTGCAGATTAACTCTGTACCCTGTATGTACGGTACAAAAACAAGGTAGCTGCAGAATAAAGCTGGGAAAAAGGATCTCCCATCAACTCCAAATCCACATGACTTTCCTCCCCTTTATGCAATCCATTTTGCTTGCGATGCATATCTAATTTTTATGTATTTTAATAATTTTTTGCTATGAAATTACAGTTAACTCTGTTGGAAGTGTCCAAGCTAGACTTAGAACTTGTATTTCCTTAACTAGGACTCTTAAATCCTAATTACTTGTACTTTTGTACTTGGGAAATTGAACATACCATGAGTTGTTCTGAGTTGTCTGCTTCTCCCTCTAGATGGAGGCTATCAAAGGCATCTGTGCAATTCTTGACGTGACCCTCCAGCGTTTCAAGACAGTTCTTAAAATCCTCCAGTTGTGAAAGATTAAACTAGAATGAACATTGAAGATTTATATTAATTCTGGTTTAATAAGCTTTAATAAGCTGGTTTAACATATGTATTTGCTATACAAGAAGGAGCAATAAGCAATATCATCAGATAGACAAACACGTCCAATCCAGCTTCCAGTGTATTTATCACTCATTGAGTGAAATTTATTGTTTGCACTGGATAAGTGCAAGAGCAGATTTCAAGAAACAGAATCAATAATTCTTGAGAGATTCTTAAGTATCTGGAAGAAAAATGGGCATCTGGAATACCTTCTTGTAGATCTGGATTGGTTTTAGGTACATTGTTTTCATTCTTTTTGAAGCAAACTGAAGCTCTTAGGATTGTTACAAGGCAGAGCTGAGAAAGTTTACAATTTAGTTCAAAGTTAATAATCAAAAATGTTTCCTGACCTGTAATCATCTGAGGGTCCACTTATAAAGGCATGTTATAGCAACGCCAGCATATAAGAGGCTGAAACCCTTCCTTCATCTGTCCTTTTGGTTTCAAGTGTTATTTCCTTACATAGTTGACCGTACCATCAAGTTTTATGTTCTATAAAACCTGAGTTTTAATTTATTATTTTAGTTTCATTTCCATTCATGGAATACAGGACTCCAGTGAAGAAGTTAACACACTCTGAAAACTACTTTTCTATTCTCAAAAATACCTGTAATTCATCTAACTTCCTCTGCAACATCTTTTCCAAATAGGATGCTCTCTGAAGCGGTTGCAGCTTCTCCAACAGAATGGCTTGTGCAGTTGTCCCAGCCTGATGTTTTATCTGATCAGCCAACTCAGAAATTTGGGAACGGCATTCCACGATGCTTTGGAGACCATGCTGTAAATTCTGATGAGAGAAGAGGAAATTAAAAAAGAAAAGGTCAGCAAATGAATCAGATCTTCATTCATGTGCCATTTTCATTTAGTACCTTTTGTTGCTGTAACTAAGCTCTTTTGGTTCATCTCCTCCATGAGCCAAATTCAGACTTTCACTCAGAGGATAATAGGGATTGCACCCATTGACTCTAAGTGCTGGGAAAGGCACAGTTCAAAGTTCAGTGGAACATCAGTGCAGGCAGCAGGCATTACTGTTTGTACAGAACAGATCAGGGAGAGAAAATAGAATATCTGTCTCTACAGACCAGATTTACACTAGCAGATGAAGAAAATGGCTCCTATTGCAGGTGAGAAATATCACTGTTACAAACTTGACACCTGGACAAGGAATGGCAAGAAGTCAGTGTGAAACACACCAATTACTACAAGTGTCATGCACTTTAAACCATGACTCTCCCTGGAATTTGCTGCTGTATTTCTTTACATTTCTTTATATTGATCTTTACAATATCAAACAAAGGCTTTTGATTGATGGTAAAGAACAGACATGATTCCCTAAAAGCAAAATGGCTCTTAGATCCTTACCTCTGTCTTTGGAACTGATCATATTGGAAGCTACTGCTTTGGCAATTTAATAATTTGAAATCATAGAACCATTTAGGACAGAAATGACCCATATGATCATCAAGTCCATCTATTGCTTAACACTACCAGGTCCACCATTAAACTATGTCTGTAACTGCTATAGCCACACACCTTTTAAATACTTCCAGGCATGGCAACTCCATCACTTCCCTATTCCAATGACTAAACTCCTTTTCCACAAATAAACTCTTCCTGCCACCTAATCTGTTGCACCTCCACTGTGCAACTTGAGGCCATTTCCTTGTGTCCTATCACTTCTCACACGAGAAAACCCATTCTGATTTCTTACACTGTGTATTGGACTTTATCTGTATTTATTGCGGTAATATCTACCAGAAGATAAAATTAGAGAGATTAAAATACAACTTAAAATGCATGTGTAATTTCACCTACATGAAACACGACTTGTCACTGTTCCCCATTCTTCCAGTTCATCATTCATTTTGCAAAATACAATGAACTGTATATATCCCACTCATGCAAACTAGAACAGGGCCTACAGAGTAACCTGGCATACTAGTGGTTATGCCATGCTTAGTAGGTGCAAACATATTTCCAAACACATTAGCCTCTATGCTAACGTGTTTACAAATGCATGTGCCACAGCCATCAACAGGTCAGAAAGAAGTTAAAATGCTTTGTTCTAAGTTTTACCACTGTTAGTTATTTCTGATATGGTAGGACACACACGAGTTCTCTTCCTCTTGGCAGAAAATTTCTCAGCTGGCTACATGCAAAATAGGATACTTTGGACTTCTTCCGATATGTGGATAAAGTTACATAAAATGTGACAAATCATTGCTCTGGACTGAAATAAGGATTATTGTATTTCTTTGTTGAATTTTGAAGAAACCAAAAATGTCAGAACACAATGACAGTTTGCTGCCTGAAAGAGTCAAATATACCCTGGGGTCTCAGTATGAAATCTCATTTACCTAAAGTCAGCAGTGTCTGAAATAATATAATGAGCTCAGAAATCTGTGAACTTATCAGACCAGGCCAAAAAAAAAGACCTAAACCAAATAAAACCAATTTAAAGATGACTGTAGAAGACCTCAAGACGGATGGTTCTGTGTTCTGGAAAACCAGTCTTTTTTTTTTGACAGCTATTGATCTGGTGGATATTATCTCTCCTCCCAAGCTGTGCTGCTAAAAGTAAATCATTTTTGGCTTAATGATCCTTTCCAGCATAGGCATGATTTTCTGTATAGAGCAGAAAGGGCCAGTAATTAAATATTATTGCTCTTCTTTGCTCCCTATGCTAACTGTAGTTTGATTTGGCCTCAGGATCTGGTCAAAGTATTTGAAGGGAATAAATGCTTTTGTCAATAGGAAAAATCAGATTTTATGTTTTCCATTGACTGGATTATTATTAGATGCAGGCGTGGAGGGGGAAAAGAAGATGTTCATTAGCTTTCACTAGATTAGATTTATTTATTTATTTAAATAAATCCTGGTTTAGGCAGCAGAAACACATTCTTGTACCTTTACATCCTGTATCCTCTGCTTCAGGGTTTCTATCATATTATCTTCAGGCATGCGGGCATCCAAGAGCTGAGTGCACTGCTCTTCATGCTGCTGTAACTTGGCTGCTGCCTCAGTACATAAACTATCATAGGGCTCCCAGAGCTGAAGTGTTGCATGTGCTGTCCGCAGCTGATCAGTGATGTCTTCATTTACTGAGCTCCACCTGCCAACATATCAAATGGTGATAAGAGCATTTTGCTTGGAGATGCACCTCATGAATAAGAATATGATTTGGTGTAGGAGTCCTATGGGGGTTTCCTTCACAGCTGGGTTATTGAAAGCCAGTTGACACAGCACCATTCTTCACAAGGCTACCCTGAGACAGCTATAAGCATTGCTAACATTTAAAACTGTGACAGAGATTGCAAATTTACCTCAGCAATTTTATTTAATACTGACAGATGTGGCTCTTTTTTGTAAGCATACCTGGTGTGTGCCTCTGTGCACTTCTGGTCAATAATCTCTGCAAAGGAGGGGGAGCAGTTTTTCTTCAGATTATTGGCAGCTGCCTGGAGCTTGGCCCAACTTTCTTCACTGTTCTCAAGCTCATCCTGAAGAGACTGTAAAACAGATTATTGAAATGAGTTGATCAGTGATGTACGTATCACTTCCACCAGAGGCTGGAAGGGATACAGTTGCAATAAAGCTACACACCTGCAGCACAGATCAAAAAGTTTGCAAAAAACTGTAACATGATCCTAAAAATTAAGAAATTAAAAGAGAAGGGGTCAAAGTGAAAAGATTCTTCAGTCAGCTTATTTTAACCTGAAGTGAAAACCCATAGCTCTGAAGTTACAAAATTAATACACTAGAAATCAGAATGTCTTATTTTTGGCTGCTGTTCCATGGAAATTAACATTAGTGGTAAAGTCAGCTCAATAACTCATGTCTCCATCTCCACTGTATTCCTCTCCTCCTGACACAGGTGATTGCAGAACCCTGCCATGGATCACACTGGCAAATGATCCAGATTAAAAATGAATAAGGTGAAGTAAGGAGAGAGGTAAAAAGGTCCCCAGTTCCTCTTATTTATTATTCGTCCCTAGGCAAGAGTGGAAGTGCTTAAGCAAACTTTATTGCTGAGACATGCCCAGGATTTGCCATCTTGGTCTGACCTGTACCACTGCTGATGTAACTTGAAGACAAGCCAAAAGAGGAACTCCGACACAGGTGTAAAGACAGGTTGGAAGATTTTAGCCATGTCTTTTTAAAGCAGTGAGACCCAAGGCCAGCCAGAATGCCCACTGTAGGCACTCTGCCTCTATAGCAGCAGCAGAACTACCCACAAATCTAGAGACACAGTCCCTTGCCCAACTTTCTCTCACAACCCTGGTGTACAATATCTCCTCCAGCTGAAGCCTGGTGGCAGGGCGTCTCCATGGGAAATGCAAGTGAAAGGGAAAATTCCATTTCAGCCAATAAGCCAAGAGCCAACATCTTTCATTAAGGAAATGAATGTGAAGTCTACAGTGAGAAATCTAGAAACAAGCCTCAGTGTCTCTGGAAAGTAAAGAGTAAATAAGTAGGGAAAATAAAATCCACTGACTTCCGTGGCACTACAGTAAAAAGGAAGCTGCTTGAGAGAAAAACGCGTGGTTCTTTCTCAGTGTATTTTGCTTGTTTAAAGGCACAGAAGTAAGCATAGAATTAAGGCAACTTCAGTAGATTTACCTGGAGTGTTTTGACCTGGTTTTTCAAAGCTTCCAATGACAGCACAGAGGGCTTGCACTGGTCTATGCAGTACAAGTATCTTGTCATCAGCAGGCTGACTTCTGCATAAATGTCATCATATACTCTCCACTGCTCCAATATTGACTGCATTGAGGTCTTCAGCTGTGCAACCTACAAACAAATCACTTGTGTTACGATCTCTTAACTATGCAGCCTGCCAAAAATACCATCTAGGAACTATGGGATTCTCATATGCAGTCAAATGACAGATTTCCTTTTAATTTTCTCTTTACTTCTTTCATAATTGCAATCTTGTAGCCTGTACTGGGGCAAGCAAGTTTCCATCTGCTACAGTTCTTCAGTGTGACTCATCATTTTTACTCTTCCGTACCAGGTAAGCACACAGTGTATGTCCTGGGTTAGATGAAACATTAATCTAGTACAGTATCTGCTGTCATTTATGCCAATATCAGATACTTTGGCAAACTGGACAAAGCAATAAGCATGTTTCCATGGGACCTGTTTAGGTGACAGATTTCAGTCCCAGACATGCATCCACTCAATGCAAGGTGAAAGCTTTTCCAAACCACTCAGCATGCTAAATAGACTCCATGAATCACCATATCATAGTATCACAGTTCCAGGCACGCAGGAGTAGATGGATTAATCAACATTATTCTCATTTGAATCATGGTGTAGGTGGGAAAAATCTCTAATTGCTTTTTGTAGCCTGAGGCAAATTTACTGCCCACACAATGAAGACAGAAAGACATACTCATGAAATGTCTCTGGGCCACAGACTCACAGTCTCACGATCAAACTACGGATAGTACAAGCAAGGTATTACATCTCCTTAGCCATGTATTTGAAGTCACAACCAGGCTCCTACTGAGGCCTGTCATACACAGGAAGAAGACTGCACTTTGCGTTTCATTGCTCATGCAAACAGCTAGGATGTAACAAGCTGCAGTTTGTAAGTTCCATACTTAAGTCATAAAATATTAAAATTAACATGACCCACAGTGATTATAATTAGAGTCACTAATCACTAGGCTGTTAATCCTGCCAAATTCAAACCCCACCTCCACACTGAAATGAAGAACTTTCCTTCTTTTATCATGCACATGCACACAAATCTGTTTTCCAGATAAGAAACAACCACATAATCTCTGTTGAAACATAAAATGAGAAGGTGTAACCTCATCCTGGACTGATGTCTCATATAGAAGAGTTTAAGCAAAAGGATTCAAGTTTCACAAAGTTTTGAGGAATGAAATCAGAGCACTTGTAAAAAGTATATAGGAATCTTAACTATAAACACAATTACTGGATCACACATAATCCTCAGCAATATATGGCTACTTATTATCACAAATTAAAACCCTCAGCTATAGCCATTATTAGATCTTTGGTATCTGTCAATTACACCTAGGTAAACAAGGTCAGTTTCAAGTACAAAGCTACATATGCAGACCATCTTGGAATCAGTTTGTACAGAATCCAATCTACCTGCTTGTCCTTGAAGCAATGGAGTACTATGTAGGGTAGGACATTCCACATAGACAGTGGAAGCTACCCAGTTATGAAAAGGAAAGAGTAGCTGTGTGGCAGAAAAGCTCCAGTGCAAATGGAGCATACTGCAGATGAAGACGACCAGAGTACAAAGTAGAGAAGCAGATAATGAAAAAAAGCATAAGACAACAGAAAAATATCCATGCCATTTCTTTATTTTCTTAAACTGAAGATGGGTCTCTGTACCTCCTCTCCCTGTATTCAAACTGCTTTGACATCAGATTTTTTTTTCTTCCTTAATTCTAGATACAGGTTAACTTCTGGTACAGGACAGACTGAAATGGAAGTACTTAGAAGGTTAACATTAAAAATACTCTGCTTGTGACGGAGGAATTCTAAAATGCAAGCAAATCATTTACCTGGCTGACAACGCTGTCCTTCATTTCACACAGGTCAGCTATTCTGAAAGACAATGCTTCTGGGGTTTGTTCTGTACTACCATTCATAGACACACACTGCTTGAGCTCATCAAGTATTTTGGATTTAATTGCAAGCTGATTTTCTAGGTCCTAAATGAGAAATGAGTGAGAGAGAGAAGGAAGATAAGTAAAATCAGTAATAATAATAAGATCTATTAATGACAACATAGAAAAACTTTTCCTGTGTAAAGAGCTTAGATAAACACTGCTTCTTAAAACCAGTCCTCCTTGGCCACATAGTACCACCACCATTTTAGCCCCAGTACCAACAGTTCTTTATAGGAATTCAAAATGACAGCAGTTGCTTAGGCAGTCTTCTGCACGTAGAACCAGAACTATTTAGTGTCAGTATGGACATCATGACTGGGAGGAAATCATCAATAGCTGACACCTCAGCCACCACGTGGACCTCTTTGTAGCTCTCCAGATGCAGACTTCATCTTAATACAGATGCTCATTGCACAACAATAATAAATATTCAGAGAAAGAGTGGGCCATAACAATTCCCTATAAGGCTACACTTAAAGTCATGACCTTTCTTTCCTTAGTCTTCTGTCCCTAAAACTTTATCAAATTTTGAGCTCCTTTTTATTGAGCAAATAATTTTAATGAAACATTTTAGCCACCTGCATCCTAGCACTGCATCTCGCTGTGAATAGGGCAGTATATTAGCCAAAGATACCCTGTCTTTCTCTCATTCTTAACCTCCAATATGTTTTAGAGTTCTTCATGGAGACAAGCAACTCTGTGTATAACAGAATATTCCAGGGAATAATAGCAGCCTACAATGAGATAGAGACACGTAACTATGGCAATGAAAGAACAAATCTTTTTCCATGTAAAAAGATTGAGAACACTGTACTGAATGAAAACAACTGACAGTCATGGTAATAGGATCTAGTTATTAGCTGGCAACACCTGTTCCAATTATGAGGGAGCTGATGCCTAGAAAAATGCAACAAAACCAAAGTACATCCAGATTCTTGAGGTTTGCTCAGGAAGATTACATTCTAGAACACTTGTATAGTGTTAATGTTTTTCCAAATGAGGCTGCGTAGATCCCAAGATTTGGCCACTACAGAGCTTTTCAAACTAACAGAATCATTGTGGCATTTGCCACAACTGTGCTGAACAGAGAAAACTACTTCTTTTCAAGGCGTCTCAAAACATGATCTCTAATACTGTTGCATGACATTCCAACCACCATGAAACAACAACATGATGCAGACGCATCTTCAGCTGCAGGAGAAGAAAACATAAAATAACAGTTCACACTAATAGTAGAACTAGTTTGAACCTCCTATGTTCTAATTAAAATTACACTGTAGTATTTTAGGAAATGGCAACCTCCTTCACATTTTTTTTCTGTTCAAATCTCTGCAGTTCTTCAGGCTGGATTCAGTGAAGTGTTACGTACATTTTGTACAATAATATCCCACTTATATGATATTTTACCTTGCAGTCGTCTAATGTGTTCTGTGCAGAGGTTAGACTTGCTGGGGTTTGTAAAGATCTCATTCGATCGCTCTGTGCTTCCAGCCAGTTGTATAAAGTCTGTGCTTTGTTCTCGTTTTCGGTGGTATCTTCCAATAGGTGTTCCAGGTCTTGTATCTAAAAGTTACAGAACATTCTAATTTACACAAACCTAGACATGGGCAAAAACAGGGCTGCCCCTTCCATGACAAAATTTGAGACAATAGTACTTTTTTTTTTTCTACACAGAGCTTAGGATGTAAACATAAAAATCTGTGTTGTGTTTTTGGAGAAAGAGTGTTTGCAAAAGATAGGGCACTGGTATTGCCAAGATCAGAGTTGTGAGACAGAAAGCAATTAAATGTAATCACACCTTTCTGTTGAGGGATGCCTGCAGCCTGTGCCACCTCAAGTTCACCTCGCCAAGACACTCTGCAAATTCTGTCCTCTCATACCGCTTGCTTTCCACATCACAGGTGCTCATTTGCAAGAGCGACTGGTTAACAAAATCTACCATCCACTGCTTAAAGTTCATTTCCATCATATATTCCTGGAAGAATTAAAACAAACAACCAAAAAGGAACAAAAACATAAAGCAATTAGTTCAGCAGTTTAAATCTGATCAGTTGCAGTGACACAGTGTGCAGTATCAAAGCACCTGAGAACTGCATCACCACAGGCTAGGAAACATTGTCCTGCCTGAGCCCAGAGCTCAGGTTTGGTAGTTCTGCAAGACCAGAGGAAAATAGATCCCTATAGGGATTTGTGCACTGAGACTGGGCTCCCTGACATCTGGAGATGTATAAGAATGGTGCAAAACCTTCCTGTGACTGGGGCAAAAAGCCTCCGTCATTGGAGCTTCAGTGTCTAAACACTCATTGGTCTGCTGCAGCCTCTCTGCAGGGTCACAGACCCGTTCCTTCTTTCTTAGCAGGTCCTCTATTGATAAAATGCTATATTCAAAATCCAAGTTCTCCAGTTAAATGGGTCCTGGCTACAGTGCTCCAAAATTATGAGGTACTCCTTGGTGAAAAGGCAGACTAAAACACACCACAAATGGAGAGACTAACTCTGTAAGGAAACAAAGCTTTTCTGCTCAACACATCCTATAATCTAAATGCTAGAGAAAGAGTGAGACAGACTGGACTGCATGAATCACCATATCATAGTATGGATATGGTGTGCATGCAGGTCAGGCAGTGTTTTCTGTGGCAGAGAAGCAAAAAGGTTTTATAATAGAAGATGGCAAGGCACCTTTGAGGCTGTGTGGGGAACCCTCCTGAGTGCAAGGGTGAGGATATAATAGGCTGTTCAGCAAAAGCAGTCACAAGCTAAGCCTGGACTTTCAGTTTTCCATTTACCTTGTACTTCTGAAGAAGACTTCTGTCTTGAGCTGCACTGTTTTGTGTATTTACTTGTTCTTCATGTCCTTGCTGTTTTTCCACGTGGTCCAGCCAAGTCATTAGTTCAGCAATAGCTTCCCGTGAGGAAAGTTTTTCCATTTGAAGCTGGGGATAAAAAAATATAATGAATCCTCTGTACTCCACTTCTTGGAAATATCAAGGAAATTGACATCTTGTATTTTTAGAAGGCCTTAGACATTATAATTGCAATTATGGGGCTATGAATTTTACAGTGAGCTCTGAGATTCAGACAAAGCATGACTTAAATTTAGAAGACCTTAGAGAACTTAGAAATTTGAAATAAAATTATTTCTAATTGTAACCAACTTTCCTATAAAACCGAAAAGATGACAGATATGTGCAAAACACTGTAATAATTAAAATGCAGTATAACGTTGGGGATATTCCGAAAGCAAGACAGACAGTTAATTAAGAAAGAGTTGCTTTGCAGGCCTCATAAAGCAGCCAGCTGAATCCCAGTAGCAACATTTTAAAGTAATTATTTCACTTGAACTGAGAGATAGTAGGAGAGTTCCTCCTCACCTGGTGCAGCTTTTCTTGGATAGCTGGGAGCTGTGTAATCAGCTCTCCCCATTTTTGCTCAAACTTTGCCAAAGATGACCTAAGTCCTGCAGTATCACCCTGCTTGACATGAAAGAGCTGGTTGGCAGTGCTCACCACAGAAGACTTCAGGGAGGATTTGTCATCAACTTCCTTAGAGAATGCCTGAGGTGAATGACAGAATTTTAAGAGAAGGTAAATATTTATGCATTTATTTGGATAAAGAAGACAAACCATGTTTTCAGTCACTGGGTGAACTGTCTTAAATGGATTCTAGCCAGTCTGTAAAGTTCAGAAAATCTAAACTCAACATGCTCTGGCAATACATAAGGCCCTTTTCTGCCCATCCTGATATAATGCTGAATACTACCTCTTGCTCCATGGGGATCAGAAATATCCCCATCTCCAAATCACACTGAGGTCAAGGGAGCAACCCTAGCTCTCGAATCTCCAGCTCACACCTTCCTATCCAATCTCTGCAATGCCTTACTTTTCCACCATGCAACACTCTCTCTGTCAGATCTCACATCAAGGCAGAATTATCCTGGCTAATAGTATAGCACCAGGGAGCAGGCAAAGACATGAAATGCAATTTAGAATATGCTTTTCTACTGGTTTTCTCTTTCCTTACTCTGGCTGACCAGCCCCACAGTCCCAGTGATTTCATTCCTGCTCCATGAGTTCACTTCATTTGGTAAGAGGCCTATCAGCTGAGCTGAATTGCTGTATCTGTTATTTGGCATCAGGAGCAAGAGAGAAACCATGCTATTGTTATTCAATACATGCATAACAGATCTTGGCTGGATTGTGATCTGTTGTAACTGAGAACTAAATATGAGAGGATCTCATTCTGATTTATACACAGGCAGGCCCAGCAATCTAAAGGAACTTTTTATGTGGCCTCCCATCCTCAAAGTTCTCTATCCAGATAATGGAGTAGCTCTGAGGCATGCAGTCATTCAGTGTCATACTTTGCTGGCAGCTTCTAGGTCATGGTAAATACAAAAATCACTCAAAAGGATCACTTGCATTAGAAGTCATGATGTATCATCTCAATCTGGTAGCAGATCAGACTTACGAACAAGCTGTCAATGTTATCCCTGATGGTGGGAAGATCTTGTGACACGTTGAGAGACTGCTCCTTCCAAAATTTCATCCTCTGCTCAGCAGAATCCAGCCATTTCCTTAACTCCTCTGAGTCTCTGTTGTAGCTAGAAGAAGGAAACAAAACACACAGACATATATCTCCTATTTGAATCTAGGATGTATTTCTCACCTTCCAAGTTGCCCTTTCTGTAAGGAAGCATGTGCTATTCTGACACCTATGCTGCACTGACAGTTAGCTAGAGCCATGTGAAAGCACAGAGCACACGCGGGTCTCTCCCTTTCAGAGAGGTTTGAAATGCAGGTTGAGGCAGCATTTCAACCAGGTCTTAAGTGTCCATAAGGGGGATCATTTACATGTGGAATTGCGCACTGTGCCTTTAGGAATAAAGGCTAGCTTGCATTCATAGTGAGTCAAAGTACTTCGCTCACCATGATTGCAGCACCTGTTAGCACTTCAAATATATAAGTAGCAGCATCATGCAGTTAACTTTCACCTAGGTACTCTGACTTAACAATGACAGCAATCAAAACTGTTCCCACAGATGTAAATGGGAAGCAAAGCAAGTGTGAGATCTGCTGTGTAATAAAGGGTCAGTTTTCTGATCAACACTGCTTTATTTTTTTCTAGTTTAAAGTAAAAGGCACTACATCATTTCATAATTGTCTATCAGTATTTCAGAAAACCATATCTAGCTATTTCAAGCTGGTATCTTCAGCTGCAGTATGAGTTAAAACCCACCTGACCAAGAGTTTGAGTAATGTTTGAAGTCTGTGTAGTTCATTGCCAACTTTCTTGGTTAAGGACAACCATTGCTCTTCCAGCTTCCCAATCTGACTTGTTATTTCCGGACAGCTCACAGCAGTCAGCAATTTCTTCCCTTCTTTCACCATCTGGTACAGCCTGGCATGCTTCTCATCAACAGAACTCTTGATTTGCTATTAGAATATGGCAAGTTTGTAAAACAATTAACATTTTAAAACTTGAAAACATGACTAGCAAAACACATACCATTTGTTCTAACATCTTAATCTTACATTTAATCTGTCATGTATTTTATTTACCATCCTGAAGCAGTCTGTACTTCACTGAGTGTGAACTTCAGGCTATGAGAGGATGCTGTCTGTAAGACCTAGCTGCCTCATCTGAACATATGACCATCACCAGCATTAAGTTACTGCCCTCCTGTTTCTAGCAGGGCTTTTATGTCTATCTTGTTAGAAAAATGTTACCAGGCTTCTGAATGAAGCTGCTGGGATAAGTACTGAATGATGACTGAAACTGTGAAGCTCCAGTGCTTGGACCCCTCCCAGAAGCATCTTCTAAAGCTTTAATACTTTGTTTCTGATGTCATTAAAGAAAATGAAGATTCAAGTTTTTAACTAGCCCTTCACACTTAAGGAATAAAGGAAACCAAACAACCTCACAATGACTGGCTTTGCAAATATAATGTATCCCCCATTTCATTGTGATGGGCATCAAAAGCACCAGTGGGCCACCATGATTGTCAGTGTCTACTGTTAGTTTATCTCAAAAGATATCAGTAGCTCAGAATTTTCTGAGAACATCCCATTATCTCTTTCATACAATTAGGTATGTTAAATCACAGGACTTCTTTCTGCCTTTATAGCCACTGTTCCAGGATGTGTTTAAGAGCCATTTGGATGCGGTGCTCAGAGATATGATTTAGCAGAGGGTTGTTAGAGTTAGGGTACAATGGTAAGGCTGTGGTTGGACTTGATGATCTTTGAAGTTTTTTCCAACCTGAGTAATTCTATGATTCTATGGATCTAAATATAAAAATGGACTCTGTATAGACCCAGTTCCAAAACTTCTAATAGAGTAGTTCCTCCAAAGACATAGAAAAGTCAGACCTGTGAGGAATGCAAATCTCTCTCAGAGGATACATCACTAAGCTTTGGAACTCATCAGTTATATAAAACAACCACAAAGGCTGCTTTTATATCCTTATATTTGTACATTTCAATGTACAAAACGGTCTTGATGTTCTAAATAAAGGTGTAGCTCTGCCATCAGGGATGCAATTGGGAACAAGCCAATAGTCTCCTTGCCAATTTCTACAACAGGAACTTCATTTTCATTGTTCAGAAAGGAATCAGGATGGGAGATAAGAGGTAACACAGAAGTTTCCAGTGTATATACCCACACAGAACAAAAAGGAAATAGTGCCCTGCAAACTGGCTTCTCCTCATACCCTAATTATTATATTTTTTTGGCCACACTTACAGATTCAAGCAGAAAATCATCTAGAGAAACAGGCACATCGATACCTGGAGAAGCGCAATCCTCTCCATCAATCTTTCTTCTGTTTCTTCAACCAAATTCACAGATGGAAACATAGAAGTGAGTGCTTCTAACTCCTTACTGAATGCTAGATATTCATCATCAAATTCTGTCCATTCCTAAAAAACAAATTACATCATTAATATAACACACATTGGCATTTTTCCTACATCAGACTTAATGCTTAATCTACCATGTTATTAACATGAGACATGATTTTAACACATAAACCAATAACCCAGTGAATATCTTCAAGAGATTTAATTCGAAAGAGGTAAGCTTCAGTTTCTACTTCCCTGGGGGTGTTTTAAGTACAACCTGTATATTTAATTTAAAATAGTACCAGTATTTTAGGACTACAATGGCTCTACTGTCTGTCCAGGCATTACAAAATCACTGCAACAAAGTCAAGCAGGCCCACCCCTATCAGAGTAATGGATTGAAGTGCCCACTTCCAAAGGTGTTTCGAGGAAAGAAACAGTTCACTGACACACAGAACACATAGAAAAAGTTGCTATTCAACAGAGATATGAAGGGACAACTACTAGACAAAGAATCACCACTGTGGAAAGGGTCCCCCTAGAAGCAATTACCCCTTCCCTTTAGCTTTTACCATGGGTTTCTTTTGGCTCATTACCTTTAACAAGCTCTCTAAGTGTATACCATACTGGCTGGCCTTCTGCTCCAGCAATTTGACTTCATTCACCAGACCTCTCCAGAATTTCTCTCTCTTTTGTTGGACAGAGGGAGTCACTTTCTTGGAAAATGCTTGCATGAAAGCCATGTGAGTCATGAGGTTGTGGAAAAAGTCCTGAGAAGAAACAAGTTAAATCTTGCCATGTAAGAGAAATCATGCACCAGGGGCAGGAGTATGCAGAAGAGAGAAGGCTCACTGTGAAAAGCAGACACTTTCAAGGTGTATCAAAACTGGATCAGGAGCCGTCTACCCAAATGCTGCATCAGAAGGGTTACTGATAATTTTGCAGTCAGATTAGGAACCAGTTATGAGTTGCATACACTGTTTTCATTTATACATTTATAAAGAAAACTACCTACATTTACACCTTCAGTTCATACGAAATACAAAAATGTCAGAGGACAAAAATGGAAGAGTTTTAGCAATACTTAAATTGAGTTTAGTGTGCGGGGAGGATCTGGCTGTCACCAGCCATTACACAGTTTATCTCACTTGGATGGGAGATGACTCCAGTCATCAGGCATGATCAGTTCTAAAGGCTCAGAAGTGGGAAGGGCACAAAGAGCTTGATTCACTTACGGCTCAGTTGAGCCCTTGGGAAACAGCTGAATCTCAACAAAATACTTTCCACCACAAAAATGTCTTAAGGACTTAAGATTATACTCTTCCATCAAGACTTTCTTCACTAAGAACTATTATCTAGTACAAGGATTTCACTTTAGGAATGTATCCTAGGCTGTGTGAGCTTTCTGCTAAGTCTTGATAACCAGGGCAGAAACAATTAATTTTGCAGATCCTTTTACTTTTGTAAATCAATGTGTGTAAGTTTGGAGTGTAAATCTATTCTATATTTATTTTCCTTTGTAAATACATTCCAAACATTTTACCGTGCTATGTGTAATTTGCGAGCAAGTGACAAACATCATTCTTATGGCTCTAGAGTAATGATTTTCAGCGCTTGGCATCCTGAAGTAATTCTGTAAGGAATCTGAGCTCCATGGAGCAGTTAAATCAAGGCACTGACATAACAGATATTTCACATTGGCCAGGACTTCTTGTCAAGCAGCATGATGGGGATACACATGTATTCTCAGGATCTTCCATCAAACACATTGCACCTGGGAACAGGGAACGGTGGACTGACAAGAGGATAATCTAAACTAACCTCCCTTCAGAAAAAAGCTGTTATGACTAAATTTCCTTCATCAGACCACGAGGTCATAGAATGCTGGAAGCAAAGCCTCGGCTCCCAGTTGTTAGACAGCAACTTCAGGAATCAAATTATAAAAAAATTAGAAGGACATGTTTTCTTCACACATCAATATGTCCTGAGGTAAGCCACAGCAAAACTGAAATCCTGATCTTAATATACAATCAAAACTGCAGTTATAATTACTTCTATTTCTTGCTTTAGTGGGTCCTATTTTGGATTACTAAAAGCTTTGCATTGTTTTCTGCGTGAACTTCAGACCTTCTTGTATGCTATGAGAGAATTACTCCTCTCTATGATACTCAAAGAAAGCCTGTTAAAGAAAACAGTGCTCTTGATATGCTGATCTGACCAGAGCTGGGCCGTGATGAGAATCACATACCTTGTGATTTTTCAGGTGAGATTGTAGGGCTGCTCTGCTTTTTGTCAGCTGCTTTGTATCTTGTGCAATCTTCTCTTGTCCAATAGCAACTAGCTCAACAAACCCATTAAGTAAATCCTCATACTGGTTCTCACTGATGGAAGAAGAATTCAGCTCCATATATTTTGCTTTCAGAATCCCCCACATGTCATCCAAAACATCCTGCAAAGTGAACGAAGTTTAATGATTCATGAAATTCAGAAATTCATTCTACAAATCCAAGTGAACATTCCCAGACCACAAAATAGCTATCAACCTTTTGATGCTTAAAAAACCTTGCAGAGAAAAATCAAACCTTGCTACATAAGTAGAAACTGTTCTGTGTTCTTACCTCTAATTTATAAGCTTCCTGGATTAAGGTGACAGGTAACTGGAATCTTTCCCCATAGCCTCTCAGTTTTGCCACTTGGTTTTCAAAGTTTTGCAGTTCCAAAGCACAGGCATCAGTTTTCTGAAATTAAAGACAAAATATGAGTCTGTGGGATAAACAGACAAGACTGTCCACGACACACCTTACTGAGTTCACACGGCACAGTCAGGAAGGAAATTCAGGTCTTGTGTCTCAGTATGACATTCAACACATCTCAGTTATTAACTCAACAGCCATTATTAGAAGGAATCATGGCCTGAGAAAATACAATTTTCTCATGGATTGGAATGATTTAATCGGGGATGGATTGAGATGAGTTCTTTCCAAATGAAGGGAAGTTATGTACTGCTGATGCTCTTTTTCTAAGAGAGTTTGCTTCACTGAATATGTTCAAGGCAGCAGCCCCTAGCTGGGATCTGAAATGGCCTTCAGCCTGGCAGAAATTATGCTTGTAAACAAGGCTATGAGCCAGCAACAAAAATGCTTGTGGAACCCCTTCTTGCTCCAGCAGCAAGTAGATGAGCATTCTGGGGAAGATATGCAGTCTGTTCATTTTTAATTCTCTGCTATTCCCTACAAACATTGAAGAAAACCTTAACTGGTCAAATGCCACACTATGATGAGCTTATAACTCCTGTGTGAGTAGATACAAATACTGCAGTCCTATTTCCATGACGAAAAAGTTGAGTTTTGGACATTAGGAAGGCATAATGTGTGGAGCATTGCACTTCAAGTAGCTTTTTCTCTTCTCTGCCATAGTCTGGGGTGTATTTGTTCCAAGAGGTTGTGGGGAAACTGGTTCCTCCACATCAGTTAGGAAAAGAACTGGAATTAAGTCCAACTATGGATTGGGATGTAGTAGGTAAAAAGGGGTGATAAATATAGAACTCTCTCCTTCTCTCATTCTTAAAACATAAGTGAGACTCGAACTTTTGAAAACATAAAGCAGTAAATCACAGAAAGCTGGAAACACTTTTTTCCCACAAATGAAATTACCTGAAGCTGCTCAGAAACATTATGTCCACGAATTGCATTCAGACATTGTTGCAAAGTAGCTTTTTTCTCAGTTAATTGATCATAAAGTAGCCTGGTTTCATTCTGAAAAAGTAACCATCGTCAGAAGTAAATCACTTGCTAGAGTATAGCAACAAGCAGACAGAATTACATAGCAAACAAGATGAGTTTTCTTACAGAAAAAGTGCTTTTTTCACTTATGCTTTTTTCACCCAAAAAGCATACACATTCTGGGCTCAAATGACTAATTTAGAGAGGGAAATTCCCTGTCAGTGTATAAAAAAAGAGACTTTTCTGTCACAGTTATCATCTGTGACTGTAAAGATCTGTGAAACACACAGAGAAACAAATTCTTCTTTTCTGAAAATGAGAAAATAAGCCTATTACTGACAACTGATGGAGCTCCGTGGATTCTGATGGAGTAAAAATAGCAGTATCAGCCCCGCTCCTATTTAGAGACAACATCCCAGTGCTCTTCAAAGGAACTATTTTACTGTTCAGCAGCACAGAGACAGGCTGACTTGATGATGAGCCACTGGCTGAACATCAGAAACTGTATTTCAAAGCGCAAGTTCTTCTCTACTTTTTTTTTCCAGAAAGGAAAACACAACTTTGCAAGACTGTGACTTCTGTTAAGGTGGCACAAAATCTCAAGGAACAGTAAATACCAAGGGTTAAATCAACCTCCAACACACAGCCGTAAGCAGAGCATTGCTGGTCATTGCATCAAAAACAGAAGTGTCTCATAACATATATTCTAAGAACTACAGAGCTTTTGGTACCGCACTAACTCTGATCACTCCTGAGTGCACAAGGCAGATGATAGGATACACAAACCCTTCGCTGGCCTAATCTTTCCCCACAGAAAATTGGTTTAGCCTGTAGATCAGCATACATAGGATTCCAAGTTACTTCTATACTTTGCATGTAAATTTTCTACTCTGCTCAAGGCTCATAAGGCAGTCAGCTCTGTAAACAGCGTTGCAAAGAGAAGAATAAATTTGTTTCTTGAGACCAAGACAAGTTTGTTTAGTACCAAAAAAAAAAAAAAAAAAGACCATTATAGGACCATTATAGGTGACTCATTTGTAACCCAAATGCATTAACACTGAGAAGTCTAACAAATGCTGTGAAGTAAGATGTGCATTTGGCAATGGAGTACCTGATAACTGGTATTATGATCCAGCCCAGCCTTCACTGAATTGCTCCTTGAAGCAGTGGCAGCTTGAGTCTGTTCCAGCCATGCCTGTAAGTTGTTAAAGCACTCACAGAACACATCTGTGCTCCCACCAGCGCAGGTAATAGACTTTAAAAGATCATCCTTTTTATCACTCAGATCAGCGTGAAGTTTTTGCAGCTCAACAGAAAGAGTCTAAAGAGTTGGAAAAAAAGATAACATGAGTGAAAATGGTCTCTGTCCAGGGAGACCTGCCTGTAAAATGCATGAGCTGATAATTTGTTAACAGGCAAGAGGCCCATATCTGTGTACCACCAAATAACTTGATTGTGCAAAAATGAGAGGAAATGTTAGGCCATATACATCTTTCTTGCAAAAGAAATCCACCATGGTTCCTCCTTCCCCTGGATGCTCTAGGAAACTTACCTCATAAAGAACCTGCTGCACGGCTGCCTCTTCAGTAGAGAGGACTGAGGTATTTAACATCTCCTCCATATTATCCAAACACCGGCTGATTGCCAAAAGTAGCTCAAACAGTTTTTTATCCAAATTGGAAGAAACTTCTTCTGCCACATTCTCCTGTGTAAAGGCAAGTCAGAATTTTTCAGTACTTTAACCCAAGGCACACATAGGATTTGTTTGCTTGCATAAAATTAGAAGTTTAGTCAGCTAATAATAATAAAATGCAGTTCATGAAATACTGAAGAACAGTCTTCGATGGGACAGTTATATACATGCAATACTCAGAGCTGTCAAGGTCAAAATTAAGAATGAACCTCAGTGTATTAGGACTGGATGTAGTTTTACAGGTTTCTAAACTCAGGAAGAGGCACAAGAGAATTTCCCTCGCCAGCTCACATATTGCATATTTACTAAAATCATTCACAGGATCCTCCTTTAACAGAGCTTAAGGAACAATCTTTATCCATACTAGCACATCTTTGGATTCAGGTAGCAGAAATGTCATGGTTGACACTTGGAATCCTTCTCTTTCAAAATCCTAAGCTCAATGTATGTTTTACACTCCTGCTGTTGCAAAAGCTAAACTACAGTGTGTCCCGTTTGCAGTAATATGATTACCGTCTATGTTTCTCAATGACCAAACAGTACATTCTGTCTAGAATTCCTGGTGTTTTTGCCATTTTTACCTGTGCATGTACCACGTTTGCTTCTTGGCTTAGGTCTCCCAGCTGGACAGTGTACGTTTTCAGCTCTTCCACAGTTGAGGCTCCTGCATTTGGGAATGTGCCCCGGGGCAGCATGTTCAGTTTTGTTGTAATCTGACATTGGGAAAAAGAATATTGCAATTATGTGAACGGCTTAAATTAAGTTTGGACTACAGGTAACTACATAACATTCTTTTTAAACAACATTGAAATGAAAGGGTTAAGTTATTAATATAAAGCACTTGGATAGCAGGGTTCCCTTTTTGCTGTCAAGAACAAATCAGTTTGGCTATGCCCTGGTTGCAGCATGACTGAAAAAAAGAGCCTCTGATTCCTATTTTCAGGGGCTACAGGCTGTAGCCTGTATTAAGGCAGGCCTGCTGTCCACTGCAGTGCCTGAGTAAGAGCAGACATTCATCCTTTTACTTGACCGATATTCTTCCATTCAATGTAGTACTTCTTTCAGAGAAGAATAAATCTAATCATTCTAATTGAATGTGAACAATACTGCTAGCAACAGAAAACACTTTGTGCAAGCAGTAAAATTCTGCTGTCTGCTCCATAAATGCATAGCACCCTCTTACAGCAGTGCAAAATCCACTTTTGATATGTCAGAGAGAATGTGAGAACACTATGGTGAATCAGAGAAGAAAATTCAAGCTAGAAGTTTCTTCTGACCAAAATGTTCTTACTTGCAGGAACTGGAATCCACATCTATAAAAGTCAGCTGGGAGCTGGCTGGATAACTCATCTAATTTCCTTGAAAGAATTAAGCAGATAACATCAGGTCTGAATGCTAACTGCCAGAATTCATCTACATGTTCCCACACTACTTCATAGTCACAGCTCCAGAGTCATTATCTACCTCAAAGTAAAATTAAAAGACAATCATAAAAACCAGTATGCAGTAACAATTTCTTCTAGAGAGCGCTTGCAAAGATTTCAGTTATCTGATGAAGAAGAGACATGACATGAAGACTCAAGGAAGATACCCTAATAGTTAACTTCACCAAACCAACAGGCTGCACAAACAGTGCTTAACTGAATTTAAACAAACCTGAGGTTCCACAAGCTGGCAGAGAGGAGACTTCATCTTTGAGGAAAGCTCTTGTTGTAAATACTGCCATTTATTACCCGTTTGGTCCTTTGGAGCTAAGGTGGGATCAGCCTGCTTGCTTTTTGGATCAGATTCTCCATTGCTGTATTAAGAAAAAAAATATGAGAATATCAAATACTAAAGTAGAATAAACAAAATCAGATTTGTAAAACTGCTTGTGCAAGACCAGTTTCTATTACATCTGCCCCCAAAACAAAATGCAACCAAATGCATGTCTGGGTACTGATACCCAACTTGCCTCTGTTGGGCCTGCTTCAGCTTATGGCAAGCATCAAACCTGCCTGATACCAAGTCTGACTCTGGACACTCCAGTCAGCCCAGTATGAAGGAAGCTGTCAAATAAACAAAACTCAATTTCTCTAGACTGCTGATAGGAGAAATCTCCCAGCTGCTGAAATTTTTCTTCTACAGGCACACATCGCTCCAAAACTGCAAAGTTTCTGTAGGTTTGGGAAGTTGTATGTAACTGAATCTGGGGAATAATTCAGTTGCTTTGTACCTGGGTTCTGATATCTGAGTCACACTGTCCTCAAACTGCGGCTGCATTTTTTCCACACATGACTCAATGAAGTCAATGAAGCTCTTCTGCTCTGCTGCTTTTACTTTCAGATCCTGTGAACAGAGAGCAGAATGAACAAGAAAAATCAATTGTGTGCACAGTGTCGCTCTGAAATGATCATTGCGCTTTTCCAATCGCATTTCACATGAATCTGTTTAGCGAGCAAAGTTAAGAATGCATCTATCAGGAGAAAAAGCAAGTAATACGGAAATGTGATGTTACCAAACAAACGATTTTCTTAAAATGTGTATTTTTACAGAATATTCAGCCTTATTAAAAGTTTCAAAAGCAAAGGCCCTCAGTCAGAAATACGTTGTGCATATTCAGGAACGTGAAGGCTGCAGAATGCCATCCTTATACAGAGAAATAGGGGGGATGCTCAGACACGAGGTAGAAATGCACTAGCTACAAAAGAGAGCATTGATTGAAAACTGAGCAATTTTAGCAGCTCAGGCTGGGTCACTTTCTCTAACTAGGAATATGAAAGGGGAAAAAGCTGATTTCCAGTTAGCAAAACAGTAGCTTACAGAGCAGAGTATCATAGGATATCCTTATAAATCCATCTTCAAAAGCAGTGTGAGTATACTGTTTCAGATTTCAAAATACATCAGCGCTTTAAACACAGGAAATCAGAGGGGTGGGTGATGCCACCTGAATCATTGAGATATGAGACCATCCAGTTGTGTAAGGATCACAAACCTTTTGGACAAAAGAATTCAGAGTTTTCAGGGACTGGTGGCTTTTCTCCATCCTCCTTAACTTCCCAAATCCTTTAGGAGACGTGTGTAAGGTACCTACCCTTGGCAGACTTAATCCCACAGTGAAAACTGCAGCAGGTAATATACGCAGTAGCCCCCTACATGCACAGTGGACATAGAGCAACCTGCTGGTCAGGCAGAAGAATTACCTGTGGGTGCTGGAAACCATTTTGCTGGAGGAATGGTTGTTCAGTGAGGCCAAGCTGAGGCATACTGGAGCCATTGGAGTGCGTGATCTTGAGGGACTCTGAGTCAATTCTCTCCCTCCTGGGAATCTGTAAAGAGAGACCCGTTGCAGGAAGGCTTCCAGATTTGACAAGAGGACAAAACCTCCATGTACAGTCTGGGGAAACGGCAAAAGCAGAGCTGTTTTGGGACACTTGTAAACAGAATCAGCACTGCAAAAGCAGTTGGGACTCTTGCAAACACTTCTATCCAGCTCCTGTCCAGGTCTAGCTTTGGGGCTGTGGCACTGGAAAGCTGAGTCACTGCTCATGCCACTTAGGTGTTCTTTGAAGAAAGTTACTGCTTAAAGGCCTGTCTGCTGTGATACTATAACAAACTCTATGGCAATTTGAAGGCATTAAAAAATCAACAAAACAAACAAAAACAACTTCACCAAAAGTTTTTATCATTTTCCTGCATTCATCATGAAATCTCATTACTGCCACTGAGCACTTCAAGCTGAAAAGATGTAGCTCAAAGACTCATTAGAAGTCCCCATACTTACTGCAAATGAAAGATAATCGTACCGCAGTGCAAACAGTGCAAACAAATAACAAGTCTGACATTTCTGATTGACTCTTCTCCCTTCCTTGTTATACGTGGTGAGCTCTAACTGCTCTTCTGCTACTACAGAACTCTCACTTTTCCTCAGCACAGAATTCATATGCTTTACCTGCTCTTCATTGTATTTATCCTGAAGCATCATCTGGACTTTCTCCAAATTACATTTCACTTCCTTCAGCTTCGAGGAAAGATCCTCTGCCTCCTGTTGGTGGCCCACACTTTTTCCACCATCTTCCAGTAAACTATGAACCTTTTGTTCAATCTGTGATAACATCACCTAGAAGTGACAGGAGTCAATTATTCATTCTTAGAAGTACAATATTCCTTTCCTGATAACATTCTTTAGACAGTGCTTATGCTTAACTCTATCTAAAATGAAAAGAAAGAGGAGAAGTTAGAAATACCTTCAAACTCCCTGGATTTTCTCTAACATTGTCTCTTTTTGCTACGAATAATAAAGTGCATTTAATACAATGCCAAAGACAAAACTGTTTCAGAAAACATTCTATGTGGGAATTTCTATTAGCTCAGACATTAAGGAATGAAAAATGGAAGCAAAAATTACTGACAGACTTCATTTAGGTGAACTAAGAAGACAGCACACCACATTGGAGAAGGCAGAGCACAGACTGACTACATCACCCTTGGGGAGGGTCAAGTTCCGTGGATGTACGAGCTAAACAGACCTCACTGTGAGGCTGAAGCACTACTAAAACTGTGCAAAACTACAATAAGTGTGGATTATCCTTGAGCTGATGCTCACTGTAAAGCCAGTTCTCATTTCTTCTTTTCACATCAACCAGAAGTATGGCAGAACTTCTGCACATACTACAATACAATGTCACCAGTGTAAAGAGGATGGCATTTAAAAGGAGGCCATCAGTTCTAAAAACAGTTTTGGCTACCAAAAGTTGTAAGATCATTGGTACTCGGGATCTTAATTCCCAGAGTTCAGCAGCCAAGCTGATGAGGATATCGACCTGGCACTGCAGGGAACTCCAAAGCTGCACGCCTGCACATTTTCTTTTAATCTGTGTGCCAGAGAAAGAAAGCTGCTCCAGGACAACCATCCAGCCCAGTACTTCACGTCAGCTCTGTTGTCTTCCATCCATTTCAACTAAATGGAAAAACACTCCATTCCTTCTTCTGCCACCTGGGCAAGAAGGTCCTAGACCTACAGCAGTACAACCAAATATAAGCTACTCAAGGTGGATAAGTGTCTGCCTTTCCCCCTACACTGGCAGCTTTGGGGCCCTAAAGTACAAAAGAACTTACAGTTTAGGAGCTATTTTACTCTAGTCTTTTAAATCACTCTAACAGAAATCAAAAGTGAAAATGTCCAAACAAAACAAAAAAATCCTTTATTCTCACTGACTTATCAAGACAGAGACCAATGGAAAGCTGCCTTTAAACAGAGGATGCAGACTTCTTTGAGCCTTATTTTCCCCAAATAAACTAAAGAAAAACAAAGCTGTAGAAACACTCAGAGTTCAGAGTGTAGGTCCTGCAGGTGTGTAACAATCCCACTGTGCACAGCCCTAAAAACAGGTATTAACTGAGCCCTAGGAAAGCTGCACCTGAAACTGGAGCCGAGCAGTTACCGGCTGTCTGCCAGTGTAATGAAGCTGAATAAGCAGGGAGAGGAGAAGCAGTAACTGTAGCTTTCCTGTGTTCACAAACCCCCTGGGAAGTGTGGCTCTTGTGGATGGCCAGCAGCACACAGACTGCTCCCTCTTACCTGGAAATCACCAAGCTGCAGTTCCACCATCTGCTGCATTTTAGGGGTGTGGGGATCTGAGCCCAGGGACACCTTAGTTTTGTCTAGCCACTGTTCCAGCTCAGCAACCTGGGCTTTGCACGCCTGCAGGATTGTTTCCGGCTCGGGCCTACCACCATCCACCGCTTCCTCTGGGTCTCCCTCTTTCCCTTGAGAGCCCTGGGTGGCGTTGGGGACAGGAGGACACGTGCCACTCTGAAGCAAAGCACATGAAAAAAAACCAAACACATAGTTATCTACTTATTACTTTCCTTCTTCCTTTCTTTCTCTCTTTTCCTTTCTTTCCCCACCCCTTACCAGTGAGAAACATTTAACTTTCACATTCACAGGGCTCCCAAACAACCCTGTCACAGACCTCACAGTTAAAAAAAAATAAAAAATAATTAAAGATAAAAGAAAAAAGGAAGGAAAATGTAGCAGGCAGGCAATCCAGGATCTGGTGTAACAGGTTTCCAGGCACAATTTGCATCTGCACAGGTATACCTGAACCACAGGAAGCACCATGACTCACCATTAACCAGTTCTCCCCTGAGGAGAGACGTTTTGCTGTGGGAGTTGGATGGAACATCAGTGCAGTTTAAAGCTGCAAAGCAGGCTGTTGTGCATTGTTTAGAAGTTTCTTGAATGCATTTTGTTCCAACAGCCAAACAAGTTTTATTCAGGCTCTACCTCACAAAGAAAAACTGTGTATTTTTAAGTCTATCTTGCGTAATCCTTTTCTCTTGCTTGCTTAGCTTTAAGAAGCAGTACTGCATACTTCCGCAATAAGGAAAAGTCTAAAGTGCTTGGAGATACCAGCAGTTGCTCAGAAGCCTGCACAGGTCTGTTTATATCCACACATATGCAAATAAAAGAAGTTAACAAGTAAATGAAGAACAACGCCTCTGTTGAAGGCCACCTGAACCACTCCCACAGCTCCAGAGCTTACACACACACTGAGATGGTCAGTCTTCCCTCTCAGATACCTTGCAGCAGTGTCATTAAACATAGGAAGCAGTCTGAAAGTACATATTCTGAAACAGGAAAGTCTGTCAAGGTACACGCGATTGAACATACAGAAGAACCAGTTTACTTCAACTTCCACCTGAAATTTTTGGCTTTAGTTCTCAGCCCATTTGTTCTAATTCAACATTTAAATATATTTTGCCAGTTTGGGCACAGTATATATATGTATACTATATATATGTATAAAGTATATAATATATATTTTTTTTCTTTTTTTTTATTCCAGTGGGACTGCAAAACATTTTGATCCACTTAAAGTAAACGTATTTTGACAATGCAAAAAAATAACCAAGTACTAAACAGAACACACACGCACACAGAAGAATTTAGTTTTCATCTATGGGATGCTCTGCCCTGCCCCAGGTAAATAACGCTGCTGCAGGAAACTTTATCCCCTTTCTTTACAAAAACAGAAATTCAGATATACGACCAAATCAGTTGAATAAAACAAACCGGTATCTCATGTGCAGGCCTAACAATGTTCAGCTTCATGCACACATCATGAGATCGTGTTCTAAGAGTTCATGTTCTAAGAGTGAGATCATAATGGACATGGAGCGGATAGGCACCAAATGTTACCTGACAAGTAATAATTTAAACATGTTTCTGAATTCTATGTTGTATTATAGGCTTCTAGAACTGAATTTGGAGGGAAAACATACCAGGAGGAATGAAACTGAATTATTTAGCAATAACCAAGATAGCTGGAATAAATTAATGTTAGTGCATACTTAAGCTCTAAATGGAAACCATGAATATAATCAACACCACGTATCTCCAGACTTCAATACATCTCTACGGGAAAAACACGAATATAGCATCTTTAAAAATAAATCCCTTCCTTTCTCCAAATAGTAGCTGATCTTGTAAATAAATCACTTAGCAGAAAAGAAATAATGTTCCTAATGGGAGTTATATAGCACGTGGAACTGGCACAGAGCAGTAAAACACTGAAATGGAAAAGATTTTGCAACATTGCTGGCTTTTTTTGCTGCCTGGCATGAACTGATGAAGGACAACCTTCTCTGCAGGAGCAGAGGAGAACTGTGGCTCACAGCCTGACCACATTCTCTGCAAATAACACAGAGCAGCTGTGTCCACCTCAAAACACTGCTCTGCTGAGCTTATCTATCACAGGGTTCAACAGGTTGTGGGTTCCCCTGACGACAGGAGGCTGACAAACAGGGTGGTGGCACACTCATTTTTAAAACCAATGTAGATTTTATCATCTTAATCCTTCCGTTCACACCTTTATGAAAGCCAGCATCTTTTTTTCCTGACAATACTCCATCTTGTTTCCTAGAAAACTTAATTTTCAAGGAGCAGATCAGAACACAATCATTTTAACTCAAAGGATCAATATGAAGAAGCACATAAAGGGCTGTTGGTATCCTACCGTATCATTAATCTTGCCACAAACTCCAGTAATTATTATATCAGTACCAGTAGCTGGGTTATACAGTAAGTCACCTTGTTAAGCCTACTTGAAGTTTTCAAACTCACCACGGTCTGACTTTCATGACCTGTGCCAGGGCCTTCTGTCTTCTGCAGAGTTTGCAAAAATGATTCCTTATCATCTTTATTGCATGATTCCACTACCTCCACAGCATCCTGTAGAGAAAGAGGCAACAGTGGAAATATTTAGAGCATTACTGCCTTGTTCTCTTACTTCAAAGACTTCAGCATTACCTACAACTTCTGTAAATTCTTTACACGAAGATGAGTTCCTGCCCTGTTGAAATAAATCTGAGTTCATTACCTGAGCACCACCATCTGACAAGGTTCCAGAAGACCAAGAGGTTGCACTGTCTTCCTTGTGCTTTTCCTTGTATTTTAATGAAGGCCAGAAGCTCACATCTATCTCTGTGGCTGTACTTCCCTTTGAAAGTAATAACAACTCAGCATTAACTTGTGAACACAAAGCTCAGGTATTCCTCCAGGCAATGTAAATTACAGCAAACCTTTACTAACACTTGGCTCTCTTTCTGCCTTGTTTATCTACCTTGTGTTTTCCAAATCTCAGCTCTTCTCTTGCTTTATAGCTCTGCCAGATGAACAACAGCTGGATGACACTCCAGAGACCTCAAGTGTATACTCTGTTTTTTCATGCTAGCCCCAAACAAAAAAACATTAAAAAATAACCCCAAAACTCACCACCAAATCACTCTCTTTCTTTTCCTGTCCACTAAAATCAAAAGAAAATAGCCCCCAAGTCCATTAGGTAAAGAAAACTGCACCAAAAAAGAGTGGGTAGCCAGGCAACAATCTAACCAGCATTTCTTCTGATTTTGTCTAAAAGAAAACCAACTTTTAAATCTTGTTTTTCAGGCTCATGTTTGCTGCTAACACATGCATAAAGGAGGTGTTACTGTGTAAGTAATCCCATCAAAAGCAGGACCACTGTTACTGTATAATACTGACAATGATTCAAGCACAGTTTCTTTGTACTTTTTCTTGGTGTAACAAAGTTGGCTTTGTTTTACTCTAAATTATTTCATATCTTCACAATCTGTCCTGTAGCAAACTAGTTTATCTTACATATATAGCTGTATATGTAAGACACACACCAAACTCACCTTGCTGTGGGAAGAGTCTTCTGACTCTTCATCTAAACAGGGCAGAAGGGACATCAGTCCTCTCTTCTTCAGCTACAAGATACACAAAAGAGACAGCCCAATTACTCAACTTAAACAGTAAAAGCCTCTGCTCTTTTGCATATACCCTAAAAGAAATATTTCAACATATTTCAACATTTTGTAACGTTTTGACATCACAGATATAACTGGGATAGATTTTATTTTGCTGAATTTAGTATTATCAGTAGTAGTACTGTGCTCAGTAGTACTGTGCATCTAGCAGCTTGCTGCTGATTGTTTAGTGTAAACTCCATGTTCAATCACCTCATGCAAAAAAATAACCTGAGGCACACCTCCTTCCTGCCTTCTCCTAGTCACGTATCATACCCAGTCTTCCTGGGTTCATTTAAAAGCACAAAAGAAAGAAGTAACTTTGCTTCACAGCTGCAGGGATGCTTCTCTCTAAAAGGCCACTACTTCTGGATAAAGTAGGGCTTTATATTTTCCCTCTTCATCACCTGGGCAAGTGATCACAAAAATGGTGCTCCACTCACCTGCACATCAGAAACAGTCCCAGTCAAGTCAGTTTGCGCAAACACAGAGGCTGTGGGCTCATCTTCTGGCTCAGCTACTTCTTCCTGTAAGCGCTGGTGAAGCTCAGACATTGAATTCTTCATCCCGGTAAGGATATCTTCCTTTCTTTGGCACAGCTTGATGATTTCTTCTTTTATTGCTTCCATTTCTCCCTAAGGAGCAACAACATCTGTAAGTATGCGTTTTTCTTAGTAAAACAAGAGATAAAGCAATAAATGACACCGTGCATCTTACTGAGAACGGGTCTATCTGCCCTCTTCCCTTTTTCATAGCTTTGGGACAGTTCCCCATTGTCACTGCAGGAAACTGTCCTGATACATGCAAAACAATAGCAACAGATTCTGCTCAGGACGGCTCTTGCCACCTGTACTGCTGAAGTTGGTAGTCTGGAAGGAAATGTGAAATAAATGAATCAAACGAGGTCTTACATAGCCAGGGGAATATGAGTTTCCCTCAGGACAGAGGGAATGTAGCTGAGTTACATTACTCTGTGAGTCAAAGCAGATGATATTACTTTCAACCACCTTTTCTGGAAACCTGACACAGAAGAACTGGGATAGCCTAGATGAAGGCAAATATAGCCAGGGGTAATTCAGAGCTGAGTCTTCTTTGCAGAAATTGAGCTAATAGAAGCAAGCAACAACAAAAAAAGGATGATTTCAGTAACACAGCTAAGGACAAGAATTATCCCATGTCTTAGAATGTGACACTGGGACATATGGTCCATTAGAAAGTACAAGGAACATGTTTAATGTTCTGCAGGGTCTAAACAACAATTCAAATAACCCTGCATTAACAAACGGGAAACAAATCTCTCTGGCTTCCCTCCTTGTTCATAATTGTTACTCCAGTCAGTGTTCTGCCTTCAGAGCCCTTTTCTAGGGTTTTTCCTCATCACTTGTTTTCCAGGTGAGCAAAGAAAGCAGAAGCGGTAACAGACCAAGATGGGGAAAGGAATAAGATGTCTCACCTCCTTCACTACTGAAAGTGCTAGAGCTCT
Source organism: Coturnix japonica (assembly GCF_054131305.1). Lineage (NCBI taxonomy): Eukaryota > Metazoa > Chordata > Aves > Galliformes > Phasianidae > Coturnix > Coturnix japonica. Next base: position 50,653,059 of record NC_140667.1, read on the forward strand.
CTGAAGTACTATGGCTTGATTAGAAAGCTAAGAAGCTGCTAAGTAGCCCATTGCAGAATGGGGTCTGTCCATCAGAGCAAGCTTTGATGCTAAGCTTAAAATAATAAAGACACTGATTCCAGGGGCTGCTCTATCATGGTGTGAATAATGCTGAACAAGTAATAATCTGTAACACATGAAAGCAGTAAGACTGCTGGATTTTGTCTCAACTACAGCTTCCTCCATAAGCAATGCTACTGTGGCTGCATGACTAGGAGGATGCAGGCAGGAAACCCAGCAGATTTTCAAAGGCTCTGGAAACTCTGCTCAGACAACAATTATTTTTCCTTTCATAAACTGGAAAACAGAAGACAAAATCTTTCAAAGGTTAAAGCAAGAAAAAGTCACTGGAATGAAGAAGTGACCATCTATGATAATTTACTATGTATTTATAAATGTCTGCTAGGAACAATATTCCTATTTGTTTTATGGCAAGAGCAGACTTTATACTACAGATATCAGCTACTGCTTTGCAAACTTAACTAGGCAAGAAACCAAATCATTACTGACACAACTCCCTCATTTGAAGGCCCTCAATAATATGGGCAATTCCAGTGCCATATCTATCAATGAAATGCTACATCGTGAAACAGATCTTCTAAAAAAAGAGAGATTAAACAAAAAGTCTTATGCTCAAAGACAAAAACAAGTAAGAGCCAGGAAATGAGTCATGCTTAGTATTAGCATCCAACATCCAATCACCTGGGAGCAGAACAACTATGTATTTATGAAACTACTGAGTGATTATAGTTATTAAATAAGTACAATGTATGTTTATTAGCTGTATTGCTACTGACTGCAAAAAGCTGAGCATCTCAGAGGCACTTCATAAAAATACTTATTAAATTTAATTAGTCACTTCCTGACTTCTGCAGTGCTGTCTTTAAACACTTCTTATTTTTGCATTAAATAAGCAATTCATCCATTACAGAAAGAAGCCAATTGCTGGCAACAAACCAGCATCTGTTACCAGCTGATGAAAACAGAGTTTGTCAGCAAGGACAAGGAAAGGGAAGAAACCTAGAAGATCTAAGCCTAATACTAATTATATCTCTTAGTGTAGAGCAAGTCATGTACGTATAGTCACACGACAGTATTCAACTGCCTGCTTGACTGGAGCAAGGAGTGAAAGCACACTACTATTTCTCAGTGCTACACGCTGTCATAAACTTAGGGCGTGATATGAAACCCACCTCTGGACAAGAAGCCTTCTGAGTCTGTGGCTGATATTCATGTGACTTTTCAGCCAAGTGATTCTGTAGGAATTGTTTCAGCTTTTCAATTTCTTGCTCACATTCTTCTGTTTTCTTCACGGCTTCCTGTGAAAAAAATAACTCTTAAAAATAATTTTGTATTAACTAGGACATAAAAAAAACTGGTCAGTAATGCAACCAAATTGCACCAAAGAGTGCTCAAACCTCTTTTGTTCCTGTAATTAGATGTAAAAGAAACTGTTTGTCTGCTAACTGCAGAACTCCATCTTTACCATGTTAAGAATTCTGCCTGGAAGCATATCATTGCCTACTCTAGAGTAGGACTATGAATTGCAAAGTGAAAGATATTTAATCACCTTTACTACAATTTAAAAGAAGCTGAAAATAAAGAGAAATTATAGGATAAGTTGGTTTCATATCAAGTTAGAAAGCCTACCTGTTTTAATTGGTGCTCAGGTCGTTATTGCCAGCCAGCTCTGCACTGGCAAGAAATAAACTGTGCTCTCCAGGTAGAAACTGCAGCTCAGAAGATAAGCCAACCACAATTTCTAACAATTTGAATAGTTTCTATAAAATAAATATTTCCACCTCGTGTGAGCTTCCTCTTCTTGCATGACTTATGGGAAAGCCTATTATATGTTATCAACAGCCAAATTCACTTTTATTCATTTGATAGCAACAGCAAAATCTCACCAATCAGCATTCCATACAGAAGTTGGCATTCTCCCCACATTCATTAGTAAAGTTTTCCAGCCGCAGCTTATCACAGTGTCTCAGGTAAGTAAGAAATTGTTACGTATACAAATAATAATAATTTGTGAAAGCATTTAATTTGCAAAACATTCTGTGGCTTTGTTTTCCAGCCTGTGGGCTTAGAATCAGATTATCAATAGACTCTCCCTCAGGCAACTGCGAAAGAGAGTGAAGAAGAAAATACTTCCTTAATAGCAGCATGGGAGCAGCCTGGGAGGCAGAAAACTTGTCTACAAAGCACCCACAGACTCTGCCTTTCAGAGCAAAGAGTCTCTCAGTCTATGAGCAATAATATTACTTGTTCACTTGCTTCTTCACAACAGCAATTGCTCCCACACGTTAGTAAAGTTTTGCATTATTATTTTTTAACTTACAAGTTTCAAAAGACAGAAAGAAGTATTTTTCCCACTTTGATAAATAAATGAATAAAAATAAAAAGCCATTTTGGAGAGGAAAATAACTGTTGTCTATAATCATAATGGCAAACAAAGAATCAGACGAGGGGAATAAAAATAGTTATTCTGTTGCTCAGCTTCCATAAGAAACTAGAAGTCCTTCTAAAAGTGAGTCTCTTACCCATACCTACACTCTCAAATTCTCATAACTGTTCATTAGTAAATATCTCAGTTTTACTTGACTAACTAAAGAATACTCTGTATATAGACTCCAATTTCCACTCTCAGAGGCCAATAAGTGAATGCAATCACTTGGCTACAGATCACTCCTTCATTCCCTATTTTCCATCATGGAGCAGAAAATATTATTTTATCCTTTTCTTGGAAAAACATAAATTATGTCATATTTGTGGGACTGAATCTCTATCAAGAAGCAATGACTCTCTCTTTACTTCATGCTTAAATTTTGTTTTTCCTATCAAGTTGAAGATCTACTCATGGAACAGTCCCTGCTGTGAGGAGTGTGAGGGCAGACAGTAAAAAATGTCAACAGTACATCATCCAGTATGCAAATACTGCCACTCCTTTGCACAGAGATCTGGTAAAACATTGTGGCTTCCAGCTCCTCTTCCTGATGACATTGTTTGGGTAGTGATAGGTGTGGTTCTTAACAGGCCATAAAAGAAACACAAAGGGCAACACACATTAAGTCTCCTAAAACCCTACCCTGAAGCATCTGCAGTACCTATTACAGGTTTTGTTTGTGTTATACTTCTTCAGATGCTAAACTGAAACTTAATTATTCCTAGTATTTTATCACGGATAGCAAATACGTGCAAACAAACCCAAATGCTAAAACATCAAACTGATCCACAAAGCAGGGGAAAAAAAAGGTATGTATCTGCAAAGGTAGCCTGTGTGGCCTTCAGCCTATTAGAATACTTCCTATTTTTCTAATGCAGCACTAAAAAATAGCATCCTTTATTAGCTTTATCCTTTGTAATGTCTTAGGTGGCAATAGACTTATATGGTAGCACTGCTGGTTTCAACCCACTCAGTAGAATGGGAAAGTCTTTTTTGCACAGCTGGGTATCATTGCAGCAAAGAACTAATTTGTTCCAACCTGTTTTCTCACAAAGAAATTTTACTCAGCTAAAGATTTTTGGAAGTGTATAAAATAAAGGCAAATGCTGAGCAAAAAGGAAAAGGTTACAGCTGCTTCAAAAAGGCAAAAAATCTAAACCTTAACCTAGTGCACTACAAAAAGGAGTTAGAAGTCTCACAGTAATACTCAGTAATGGCAAAGCACCAGGATTCCAAAGGCTTATAAGTACTCTGAAAATTATTGAATATTTAATCTGGTAACTTTTTATCTGAAATACGTATGTTTTACCATATCTGTTTTTCAGACCTAAGAAGATATATAGAGTAAAACCCCAAGATGTTAGGAATCATATAGATCTCAGAGTCATTGTCTAGTTTCCACCCCAGGCATGCATGTCTGTAGCAGGCTTGGGTTTGTCTCTTGGTGCTCTTAAAACTGAAAAGAACAGTAGGAAGGGGCCTACTAAGACAATCTAGTACAACTGGCTGGTCACTCTACAGTCAAACAAAAGCTAAAGCACACTCCTCATAGGATGTGCCTTCCAAAACCATCACCACCTTTGTTGCCCTCCTCCAGATACCATCAAATATCTTAGCATCCTTTTTATATTGGGGACCCAGAACTACAACCAATATTGAGGGTGAGGCCACACCAACACAAAGTACAATGAGAGAATCACCTCTTTTACCATGCTGTTGCTAATTGTCCAGTGCTCCAAACTATCTAGATTGCTTCCATGTTCTCCATGGAGTCAACACCACCTCTCTATTTACTGTCATTAGCAGACCTGCTAAGGATGCATTCAACTCCTCCATCCAAATCATTGATAAAAATGTTGAAGAGGACTGGACACCAGCAGCCCCAGTCACAACTATTATTTGAGCTCTGCTACTCTGACAGTTTGTCACCCAGTGTAGCATGAACCCATTACCTCACAACTGGACAATCTGTCCACAAGGATACTGTGAGGGATAGTAACAAAGGCCTTACTAAAACCTAGAAAGATTACATCCATTGCCTTTCCTTTGTCCACTAAGTGGTTGACCTTATTGTAAAAGGAGATCAAATTACTGAGACAGGACTTTCTCTTCAAGAACCTGTGCTGATTCAGCCTGATAACAGCAATGTTCTTTGAATGCCTTAATTTCTCAATCTGAAAATAAAAGGCAGGGACTCACATTTTAGCTGTACTGTGTCTACCTGGCTCCCAAAATGCTTAGTAAGAAGCTACATGCTCTAAAGCACTCTGCTTTATACTACAGTAGGCTTGTGAAACCAAACTGGCAAAGATTATGAACCAATTGAAATTAATTTCAGTTTTCTAACTACTGTGTCATGTTCTAATGCACAATTGCACACACAGAAAATCAGAATTTCCCCCAAAACATTACTTAGAAAACATTGTAGGTGCACTACAGGCCTGTAATATAAAGGTATTTCAGGTGATATCTTATGAAATAAAATAACATAAATGAATGCAAATCAATTACCTCCAGCAGTTCATTTTGCTCCTTAGTAATTTCTTCTATTTTTTTCAATTCTCTCAAAAGTTGTTTTGCTCTTAGGAAGACAGAGACAGGTTGTTTTTTCACCCCTGGTAGCTGAAGGGCTTCTTCATAGGACTGTATGTGAACAATGGTCTTCTGCATCGGACCAATATGGTCAAGTATAACCTATTAGGATACAGGATAGATGATGAATGATTCAGTGAACTGTAAAAAAATCAGATTCACACCAATGATGTGCAAGAGTAGCCTTTTTGAGTTTCCTATTTAAGAAGGAAAAATATTTTATTCTTAGAACAAATAAATGAAAATCCATGGTGATGCTCTATAAAGCAAAAGGAAGATATAACTTACATTTACAGTTCTGCTTTGTCTACCTATAAATATTGCACAGTGATAAAAAAGGTCATATTTAGGGTAGTTATTCATCTTACTGCATGTCATTTAAAAGTACTGAATCTTGGTCACAAAGACAGTTTAAAAAATGGCCTAATCTTTTTGCTACCACTGTAGCCAACTCAGGTTTCTCTTTTCCGTCCTGCAAACCACCCATAAGATGCTCTATGTTAAAGCTAACCTTTTTCTAAAGGTCCTGCAAACAGTTTTACCACTGCTGATAAACATGGCTGAGATGGTGATGAGTAGAAACAGAAACAAGGACAAACATCTGAAGCCAGGTTTTCCATCAAAGACAGATTCTCATAACCCTTCACTCTGAGCGGATGCAGTTTACAATCACCTTTGCCAGTTTTGGATGACAGAAATATGTGTAATTTCATACTACATAATATACAAAGTACATGTTCTGTGGAAGGCTCTGTGATCGGCTTTGAAAGAACAGAATCCAATAGCAACTCAAAAGTCCCTTGTTATCCTGAAGAAATATAAAATCTGAGAACTTCAGAAGGAAAACTAAATAAATAAGAGCCCTGAGCCCTTTTCTTACTAATATTTTTGTTAGACTCCCTCTCAAAAAGATTTAATGTAAATAACCACAACTGGAACAGAGATGTTCATTCTCTCATTCATTCACAAGAAGTCTACTGTAAACGTGCAGCTGAAATTATGTTTGTAATAACTGTCAATGACCTGAGGGTTAGAATATATGTAATACTGACATTTCAAAGTCATACATTAAAAAGCTCACATAGGAGTTTTCACAGACCTGTCCATGTTTAAGTTGATCTTTAGGAGGAAGTTCCAACAGATCTTCTGATGATAAAATTGTCTTCATTTTCATTACATCCTTCTCAAACATTTTTACATGAGCTTCAATGGCACCCAGCTCCTATATTTTGGAAACAAGGAATGTTTGTAGATAGTACAGTTTTGAAACTCCCTTCAAAAACACAAATCAATGTGAATTTCTGCAATTATTCAAAACTTGAAAAGAAATACTAAAAAACAAATGCAGCATATGCAGAATATGTTAACAGGTGCTGCTGACCAAAAGGCTAGTTATACAGACTATGTGTTGTCACAACATCTAAAAGAAGTAATAATCTATGGTCACTTAGTCAATTTTAAACCCCAAGTATGGAACTGAAATTCCCCTGAAAATTCACATTATAAATCACTACTGATGAGAATGCACTTTTTCACTGTTGATATTTACCATTAAGAAACAGGTCCTACTATGCATTCTAGATGAAGACTTATTTCAGCTGGAAAATGTGTCTGCACACAGTATGGCTCCCAGATAACACTCATGACAACAGTCAAAGAAAAAACTGTGTTGGAAGGGATCTTAGAAGGTCTCCAGAGACTGTCTGATCCTGCTGAGACATGGGAACCGCCTTCCATGGGGATTTCACCCTCACTCTAGGGCCCTGAGACCAATCCTTCTAAGGAGTATAGTGCTATCTTGTTTATAGTCATCAGTTATATAGCAGCAGGCAATGGTTCCAATTTTGTTTCCTCTCAGCTCGTTGGGCCCTTCAGCAATAATGGCCATGGCTCTATAAAACACTGCTTAGCAGCAGCTATAAATATCAGTGTGTTATCAACATAGTTTTTCTCCTAGAACCAAAACAAAGTATCATACAGACACTCTAAAGAAAACAATTCTGTTCCAGCTGAAACTAAGACATATGCAGACAATGTAAGCTGTATTTCATAACACTGTTATTCTCCAATAAAAAAAAAAGCAAAAAACTTACAGATCAACCAAACTTACATCAGCCACATGCTGGATCTGTGGAAGAATCTCTGTTATTTCTTGCTGTAGAATTGCTACTTCCTCCTCTGCTTCATTCAGCTGCTGCATTATACTGTCTGTTTCAAAGACAGGCGTTAGCTCCTCCAACTCCAAGTAAACACTGTGCAGGAGGTTTTGCTTTTGTTCGGAGTCTTCCAAAGCCATCTACAGACAAAATAAGAAATTAGTTTGTCTCCATCACTGGTGACATCAAAGTTCAGGGATGACATGAACCGGAATGAATCAGGTTTAATTTCCTGTATATCACTGACCACTGCATGCATTTCCAAAAGCTTGGTTCAGATTAAAACACTTTGTGCTTAATGAAACCAAACTGTTACATCCTAGATTTGGATCATGTGCACAATAGAGAATAGGTACAGAACTGTACATATTCAAGAAGTAAAAAATGATCTTAGCCGTGCAGCAAGCACACTGCCATATATTTTTGGAAGAGAGATGTACTACATTTCAGCACTTTCGCAAGATGGTTAAGTCTGACACCAAAAAGCACCTATCTTTATTTCATGCCCTCAAACTGTAACCATTTTTCACTTGAAGTATTTATTGAAAATTATTTATAATAGTAAGACTGAAAAATGCAAAACTGTATCTTTATAGTTATAAACTATAAACTAACTAGTTATAAAGAGAACAGTTACCTGAAGGCCATTAGTGTACTTGTGTAGTCTTTTTGCGGAGTCATTCTGAGCATCTGCTCTTAGCAAGCTGTTGGTGTTTTCTATCCAAACTTTCATGTCCTTCAAGAGTTCATCATATTCTTCCATCTTGTTGGCAGCCTAGGAAATGATGTTTTTACAAAAGGGCACAAATACATTTCTATTTACAGTCTAGGATAAACACACCTATGGGCAAGGCTTGAAGCAAACTGGATGTGTTGTATCAAGGTGAGATTAGTATGGTGAAATACAGAAGTGTGAGTTAAATTTTTCTGAAACAGTTTCATCTTCTAAACAAAAGTAATTCTGGCATCTGTGGGCTTACATTTCATGGGGACATTGTTATGATTCAGGTGGCAATGTTACTTAAATGGATAACTCATTGGCAGAGGTATCATAAACTGTAACATTGTTGATCCAGGGACATGGATGCCCATGTTAACTCATATCAACCACAACGCAGAGTTGGTTCTTTGGACTGGAAACTGGAGGCAATGTTTGTCACTCCAGAAATTCCTAGCTACGTTAAGTCAACACACCTGCTTTTGGCTTTTCATCTATTTGAGAACCTTTTGTGTGAAGCCTTTGTTTTGTTTTGGTTTTTGTCATTTTTGTTGCTATTGCTTTTGTTTCTTTTTTTAATATGACACAAATTCTTCAAATTTGAGAAAATCCAAAGTTTACATTTGCCTCTACCTTGTTTAAAATGGCTGTTCTGCGCTCGGCCAGTTGTGAGACTTGTTGGTAATGCTGAAGAGGGGTCATTAAGATATCCATCAAGTCCTGTGCATGGCAGGAATCCTGCTCTACTATGTCATGCACTTCTGCATCCAGTTCATTGAGTTTGTAATGCCAAAGGTCCAGCATATCCCAGATTTGCTGCACGTAAAGAAAGAAGAAACAAAAGAAAAATAACAAAGAGTTATTTCTTCTTGTTGTTGAGCATGTGGAATTGCAAAGCTTTCTGAACTGATATAACAAGAACAGAACACTCTGCATCTGCCAGTGTGATTCACAGCAATAAAAGCATGCATTTTCCTATTTTCCTGTGAGAAAGAAAAGGTAAATGTTCATCACATAACTGCTTGCTTGTACCTCTTCTATTAAGGACACAGAATGAATGGAGGCAGCTTTACACACTTAGTAAATCAGGCTCTGTAAAAGCAACCAAAAATCTTTCAATGCCCACAAATAAATAAAAAGACAAACTACCTTCTGAACTTCTTTGGCTTTTGCAACGTTTTCACTCTTCTGTTCCAACATCTTTTCAATAGCTTGAAGGCCATTGTTAATAGTCTCCGCTTTTCCTTTCAGCACATACTGAGGAGAACTCTGCAAGTTTTCAAAGCTAACCTGTCACAGAAAAGAAAAAACGACAGTAGAGATTACAAAGATCTGCTATTTTCTGTGTAACTCCTCACTAAAAATATTAGAACTCTCTTCACTAAAAATATTAGAACTCTCTTCACGTTTCTTTTGATGAGTCACTTAAAAACACCAGAATGGAATTACATTTCCTGGGAGAAGCATCAACGTGACCAGACTGAATGCTCACATCTTGTTCAACTATTTCTCCTTCCTTAAAATGACTGGCAATCATGAACCAAAAAATAGTAAGGTGCTGCAGCTCCCTGTGTTCAGCTGACTCCTTTCTTGTCTGCAGCAGATGTCACTCATTACTGCTCCATGGAAAGGGTCACACTCAGATTTTTGTGGTAAAAAGCCTGGAACAGCCCCATCATGCCTTGACTATTTCTTCTGTTTAAGAAATAATGACACTAAGGAGCATCAATGTGTAGTGAATCTCTAAAAAAAAAAAAAAAAATGCATTTTTTGCTCAAATCTAAACACCAAAGGGCCTAATTTCCAATATAAAGAGAGAAGCTCTCAAGTATGCTGAAGTTGAGTCACAGCTGAAGCAGAGAGCTGAAAGACACCAGGAGGTACCAGGTTACCATGAACTAGAAGAACTGCAGGGGGTGAGAAAGCCCTTGCTTGCCCAAGGTGACGTCTCTTCTCACTAAAACCTGCCAGCTGTTATGGTCAGCTGATTATCAGTACTTTGTTAAATCATAGTGAATTCTTTGTGTGCTGCGGGCCTGGGATTTGTGGAGCCCAACTGCACGTGTACAATGCACAGCTGTATGCTGTGTGGTTACATGAGATTTCTAGTTCACCAGCTATTCAGGTTTGTCACTACTTATTCTGAAATACTTGTCATTCTGCAGGAAATGAGGATTGTTACTTATTTAGTAAATTATTTGCTTTTATTTCTTTATACTTGTTAGTTTATAAAGATTCTGACAGGTACTGTCTGAACAATATAATACCCATTCTAAGGTACTGTACTGATAAAACTACAGTAATTAAAATAAATGCACAGGAAAAAAGACCTACAGTCCAACTCTTTGGGTACTTTTGCTTACACAAAACAATTTATGAACCCACCTACAATGTACCGTACCTACAACCTTGTGTAAAAAGCAACTCAGAAGGTAATCATCAAACATTTCACCCTTATTACTACCCTGAAGTATATTCAGCATGAAAAAAAATTACTGATGTGTGCAGACGTAGTTTCTTCCTGCAAATTAAAGCAAAAACACGAAGCAGAATCACACATGAGCAGTGTGACACAGCTGGAAATATGAACGCAGGCTGGACCTGTCAGCGTTCTGGTCATTCACAGGGCAGGATTTTACTTTCAGTAATTCTTAGTGGCCTGAATTTATAGTATTTGTCACGCAAAATGCGTGGCATCAGAAGTACATTTTATGTTCATTTTTATGTTACCTTACTTAGAAGAAAGCTAGAATGCCATTACAGAAAGACAAGTTAATTCTGCTTTCTGGAAGTTTATTCTACAACAAGACAGTTAACATTAGGAGTTTTTTCTCCAGCACACCTTTTCACCAAGAGTAAAGAAGCAAATTAAAAACTAATTGATTTTTTAATGTTAAATTTGTAGTTACAAGATTCATCCCACCTTGCTGTATGAAAATCACGTAAGCAATTACCTTGTCTTCCAAGTCTTGTAAGGTTTTCTTGCAGTCCTCCAGCTGTGCTTCAGTTTCAGCAGGAACTATTGTGTACATTTCAGAATATCTGATCCGGAGTTTCTCCATGATATCCTTTAGATTTTGGCTTTCTTTATCAATCACTCTCTGAGCTTCCTATGAAACAGAGATTTGAAACAGAGATTTTTTCAGCCACTCCTTGAGCACACGTGCATGTATGTATACATACACAAGTATCTCATGGTTTATATTTCTTGCCACGAGTGTGATTTAGAAACGCTGTTTTTGTGACAAAAATCCTACTTCAACTACCTCTGCAAGCAGATTAGCCCAAGAAATACTCACTCATTTAATCAAACGATGCTTTTCAATCTGTAAGAATTAATTAAACTTGATACTATTTCATGTCAGACAACTGAGGTACTGGTATTTATTGATGGGTATAACAATGTAATCACACAATGCGCACCAATGATTAAAGGTTAACCTTTGTGCCATCCCTTCTGCCAAAAGTGTATTTTCTCTTTCAAAGATCTTTAATAGCCAATGTTCATTCCCTCATTATTATTAACAACACAAAAGCCACAAAAAAGCAACAGATTTCAAGCTGAAGTGTCTGCTTTCAGGCAATTATGCAGAGCAGCACAGCGGGCTCCTTTCAAAGCAGTAGTTTCCAGTCCTGCATGAAGAATGCAGGTTTTATGAGATAAAAGAAACTTGAACAACTATCTAGAGCCTGTGGCCTAGAAATAAAATCTGACCCAAGTCCTCCTGCAGAAAGAATGAAGAAACTCATTTGTTTCAAAGGTTTTCTAGAGTTTCAAGTTGGAAAGTTCTGTTTTATGGTTTCTTTTCTCAGTATTCAGTCATTTGAGAAACTCAAAACTTAATGATGTTACTGGGCAAAAAGCTCCCACTGGACATTAAAATTAACACCCTTTTTATCCGTTAACTCCCAGTCTTTGCATGGGAATCTTTTCTGTCATACAAACACAGTTCACATAACATATATGTGAGAGTCTGAAATTGATTCATTTCCTGTCATCTCAAGACAACTGGCTCTGATCGAAATAAATAAGTAAAATAAAATCATGAAACAGTCGTGTGCCTAATTCTACAGCAAAGTAAGCTGCTGTACCAGTTAACACTATGCCAGTATTCACAGGGCTATAGGGACTCCCTGACTCAAATTTCCAAGAGTCAGTTACAGTATCAGCTACAGCACCGGTGTCCAAAGGAAAATGTCCAAAACATGTCTCTGCAAACGGGTTTCTGTATACAAATGCATGCCCACATATCACAGGTTGGTTACTTGGAAAGCATTTGCCTGTTAAAAAAGTCACTTTGCTTTTCCTGGGGATTAGTTTGATAGAGCTCAAATAGGCTGGAATAAATTAATGCTAACATTCTGAAGTTTAAAAATAACTTATTAAATATAGTAAAAATAAAATCTAGATCAAGATCTAGAAGTTAAGATAATATAAATAAAACAAAACTAAATCAAGATCAACATAATTGAAATAATAAATATAGAGATGCATATAAACCCAGATTCTGGAACTGGTAGCAATAACATTTTGTAAAGTCCAGTATTCAAAGAAAGCTAACAAAAATATACTGAATTGATAAAAGCGTATTTAAAAATATACCGGATTGGTGCAGAGTTAAGGCTGGTGTGGGCTGCAGTCCTGATCACAATTTGGCTTCTAAAAAGCAGTTACCAGATTAACCAACTTATGTGGAAAATCAGATCCAGTACATTCAAAGCTGCTCTGGTTATGCATGCAGAGGAGGAAAATGCACAGGGTATACACTAAGCAGTCATTCCTAAAAGGCACACAACTGGTTGTGAATCTCTTAGCAGTCTATGAAGGCTTCTACTAACTGAGCTGGTAGAGGAAAAAGAGTGCAAACCAATTCTAGGGCAGGCCAGTTGCATCCCTTTGAGCCAGACTCATTCTCTTTAACTCAGTGTGCATATGGATATACATGCTTTGCAACTAATTTTATTTGGAGAGATTTCTATCTCCAACATAAAAGAGAATATATTCCAAAGATTCCCACAGAGTCAGAGAGCAGCTACTAACCTTTAGCTGTGCTGCCTTTTCGACAGCATCTTGGGACAGCACAGACAGGGCATTTTGTAATACATTTTTCACAGCATTTATTTCTTCAGTGATCTTGTTCCTCTCTTGAATCTCAGCCTGTACCAAATTCTTATGGTCTTGAGTCTTTTCATACAACCTATGACAGATTTCCAGCAAGAATACACTGTGTTAGATTTGAAACTGAGTAGAAGTTAACAGAGCACACAATTTATTTGAAAGTGAGTCTTCAAATATTGCTAAGTATAACCGATAGATCAAAACAGACAGCTTGGCTATTCAATCAGGAATGATGCTCCAGAAAACATTTTAGAGTCTAAAAGCCATGGCAGAGAGAAAAGACACTAACGAAGATTTCCACATAGAAAAGTAAGCATGCAGAAGGGTGATTGTAATTTCAGCTTTGCAAAGAACATCTGAGGTAAATCTTAAACGTTCATTAAGGCACTAATTAAGGTAAAAGTTGTATTGTGTAAAATGTTCAAGGTCTGACTTTCAGAAGAGTAGAAGACCTGCACATCCCATTCAAGTTCACAAGAGCCTGGAGCTTCCAAAACCAATCATGAACCCTGATGTTTTCTTCTACATTTGAACTGCAGCCCACACATGACATGATCATGCTCAAGTCTTCCCCCTAATCTAGTATCTCCCATTGGCCATTCTGAAGATAGAAGATGGCTTAGATGGAGCACTAGTGTGTCTCAATAGATTATCTTTTTAAAGCCCAGTACATCTATCACACATCCTTCAATATCTAACAAAATGCTGCTCTTATAAGCAATCACGTTATAAGTTTCACCAAACTTTTGCACCACTTACTTTTTACAGCGGTCTTGCATTGTCTTTATCTCACATAAGGCAGGAAGGGCAACTTCTGCCTCCACATTTTCAGGTGTATTCAGGATGTTCCTTATTCGGTGAAGAAGTAAGAGCAAGAGGAGCTGCTGCCTGCTGACGTTTTCCTCAAATGCATACACAGAATCCAGTAATTCAACCAGTTCCTCTCTGGTGGCTTTTTCTTTTTCTTTAAGACTTTCTGGCTGTTCTTCCTGGAGCTTATCAAGAATTATTGCTTCTCGTTCCAGCTAAGTAAACAGCATGCCAAAGAATGAGCTCAAGTGCTTTTTTAATTCATCAACTTAAGTTATATTATTTATTTACTCATATGCATAACTGAATAGTAGGAACTGCATATCCAGAAAGCTTGAACCTCTGATGGGTGCCAAAACACCTGAGCTTGCTTTAACAAAGAACACAGCCACACACAGAGTCATGCTGGATTCAGGCAATGTACGCTGTAAACATCCCCATCATTTCTGACTCCAGGTTCAAGAAAGTCTGGAGGCAACTTGCTGATCAGTGTGGGAAAAAAAATGATGTTCTGTATTAATCTCAGCCCTGCACAAGTAGATTTGCTATCTAAGGGTCTCAGCTCTATCACATTTCTCATAACTTACTGTTTGTTAGGCAACTCACCTCCTCATTGATGAACTTCCATTCTTGTTTTAGCTCTTCACAGTTGATTTCCAGCTCTTTTGCTGCCTCAAGCAAACCCAGCCAATTTTCCCACAGTGCTGTTACAATCCTGCCCAGGGCCCTGTCACTTCCCTTGCATAATCTCATCAGCTCTCCTGAGACCTGCCTTAGCTTCACAAGATCATCTTCAGCCGAGTCAATGTTGGAGACTAAAATCTTATGCAAAAATAAACAAGCAAATAAACAAACACATCCTATCAGAAGTGTTAATGAAGCATTCAGTACCATGATTAGAATCCTCTATTAAAATGGCAATCACTTCGCTAAGCTGGCTAAACACAGTTTTAGTGAGGGAATTCTGTATTGACTAAGACTATGAAGAAAGGGAAATAAAACAAGCAAAACAATCAGAAGAACAGCACGCACAAGAAATTAGGTTGCTTTTACTTTATGGTTATTTGGAAGGGAAATGAATGAGCTCTAGTTGCAGACACATAATATGAAGAGTCTGTAATATGATGTGTCTGTAATATGATGAGTACTACAAGACAGCAGGAAGGTTCATTGCAGCAGAGGTATGGTGAGGAGAAAGCAACAGATTCTGGATGGGGAAGTGGAAGTGCTCTGACTTTCCCATCTGAGGGAAAATAACAGCAATTTGAGAAATCAGATCAATCCAGGTCCTGCAAAGCAGCAATGAGGAATTCAAACAGAAATGCGACACCAACTAAAGCATGGGTAACGTTTGATTTGTAAAGCAATAATATGCACTCATTTTACACGGCATATTACAATCCAGGCTACTTATAGATACCTAAATACACATTGTGATTGAGTATATACATAAATGTAGGATAAATGTAAGCATTTCTTACTACCCTGATACAATATGTCCTATACAAGTGCATCACAGTTTTGCATGAGTTTTTCAAGTTCTTCAGATCCTCTCTTACCTTGCATTCCTGTAAGTTCTCCAAAGCTTCCTTATAAGACATTGGTATTTGGGATAAAGACTGCCCAAGCATCTTTCCCAGATTGTTAAGATCATCACAGACTTTATCTTTGCATTTGGAATAGCTTTTGTATTTTTCCAAATATCTGTAGGAAACAATTACAAGACCAATTATAAATTCTTATGATTGACTGTCTCTTCAAACATAACACTCACTAGAATAACAAAAAAAAAAGTCTTCTGAACTAGCAATTCTCACTAATTATTTTGCAAATTGTTTTCAATTTTTTATCTCAGATTTTGGAGCTGAAGTATATTAAAGAGATACAGGTGTAAATATCCCATTGTTAAAAAATGGAGGTAAGAATATAAAACGTATCAGCCAGAGCTACTTGAAGGAACTGTCTGTCTTCCCTTACGTCTCCGTTTTGAAGAAGTACAATTATTATCTGTTAATTTTCCTTCCATTAAAGTCACACCTAAAGACAACAGAGTTGTTCACGGTTCTTTCAGCTGAATTACCTAGCTAAGAGAAGAATCAAAATTGCATTTTTTTGTCACAGGTAGAAATATCACCTAGGAACATGAACATACCTCAGTTTGTCAGCCTCGTTCCTCTGAATCTTCTCTTTTAATGCCAAACTTTTATTGACTAGTTCTCTTAAAGTATTTTCCAGACTTATTTTGTCTTCTGGTTTCACTATGTTTTTCAGCTTGGAGTACAACTGCTCTAAGTCAGCCTTTGCGGAATCAAACTCTTCTTGTTTCCACTGTGGGGTTTGATAGGTGTCCTCTGAACTACTCAGCTCTACTGCAGCAGAACAAAGTTGAGCTTCACAGTCCTCAAGGAACCTGGCAGCCCTCTCAACAGCCTTGGTGTAAAGCTCACCAGCCTTACAAGCCTCCTCCAGAGCAGACTGAAAGTGTTTGAAAGACAAAGAAACAATCAAGAAACATTGCTGTGCTTCTCTGGATGGCCTTCTCAGAATTTCATGGTTGGTCTTCAAGCCCCAAACTCATAGAGCAAATGCCCTCTATTACTCATGTAGCCATAGAGAGGTGCTGACTGCCTTCAAACATAGGGGCAGGGGGTATAAAGGAGATATCAATACTGGAAAAATCCAGAGTAAAGAATGGCAGAACATAAGAATCACAGGTTTCATTACAGACACAGACATACACTTTTACTAAATTATACTTACAACACGGGCAGCAATGTCCGTCTTCAGTTGTATTTCATGATCTGCCAGCGTTCTTAGTTTTGTTTCTATATCAGCAGCGAGAGATTTTTCTCCTTGACTTTCCCTCTCTTTTTCCATTATAAGTTTAATAGCAGAAAACTCTGCTGACATCACATACTGAATTGATTCCCATCGCATCTTCTCATATTGCATCATTTTCATGTCTACTAGCAGTGGCTGCTGGAGCTCTGACTGAATGCGCTTTATGGCATGGGATAGATGTTCTGCCACATTATGGATATCTTCCTTGTTTACACTCTGGAGACTAGAGACCAAGTTTTGAAGAATCTGACTCAATCCTTCAACATCTTTCTCTAGGCTTTTTATTTCTTTCCTCTTTGATTCTTTGAATGGTGTGTGAAAAACCTCACTCTCATTTATTTGATTTGCTGCCTCCTGGATTAAGTGCAACATTTGTTGAATTGTCTGAAGCAGAATCTGTGCAGATATGAGATTCTCAGCAGGAGAAGAATTAGACCTATCATTTAATATATCTGCTTCTTTTCTTACAGCAGATGTCATAGTCCGGATGTCATTTAACAATGCATGTAACTTATCATATTCCCTAATAATGTTTCCAAAATGTGTTATCTTCCCTTTAATTTTATCTTTAATTCTAAAAAATTGAGTTTGCAATTCACGCAATTCATCCAGCTGGAATGAATCCCAATTTAGACCTATGCATTCAAAGATTTCTTTAAACTTCATTATTTGCGACAAATTCGACTGAAAAGATAGTACTTTTTCTTCAAGTGCTTTGCATTTATTCTTTATTTCTTGCGTGGCCTCTGTTAATTCTTCCAGTTTCAATTCACTGCTCTGTAGATCACTGAGATCCTGTTGCAGTGAAGTTATTCCTTCTGCAAACTCTTTGTATACTGCTATTTTTTTCCCCACTTCATGACATTTACTCTGAATTTGCCTCTTGGTCTTCCTTGCTCTATTTTTCAGACTTCTTAATTGGTCAATCAAAAATAATTGTTCAGATAGACTGAGTTCCCCAGCTGTGATCTGACTCTCTTCACAATGGGATGAGATAAGCCCTTCAATCTCTTGTATGTCCTTTAAAATCTCCTTTAAAATGTCCTGTTGACTGATTAATTCTGAGCACGTGCTGATTCGGTTCATGTCCGGCCTGCCAAGTGTCTCTGCATTTCGAAGCTGACAGTGAACTTTTTCTACCTCTGCAATAAGTCTTTGCCTCTCCTCCAGCTGAAGCTCTAGGTGCTGTAATCTTTCAACAGACTTTAAAACAAGAGCCTTGTATGAATTCTGTAATGCCTGTAGGAGGGAGGTCATGTCAGAGATCTCCTCTGGCTTCAAGTTGGGAAGGATGTGCTGGAGCTCATTACCAAGTGTTTCAATCACAGGCTCTCTATCTAGAATTTCATTCCTCACAAGCTCACAATTTCTGATCTGTGATTTAACATCACAGGGGAAAAGTGCTGCTTTCTGATCAAGAGAGGACAGCAAATCTTTGACCCATGACATATTTTCTTTCAGCTTCTTCATTATGTCCTGTTTCCTCACAGCAGGCCCAGTGACCCGAACATCATCCTGAGGAGTACATTGCTCTGTTAAAGCTTCCAATTTGCTCTGCAAATCCTGTATACAGCTCTCCAAAGCCATCTTTTCTTCATCGCTCCAAATTCTTTTCATCTGCAGTTCTATCTTTCTTTTTAACAGGGAAAGACCATGTTTAATGTTCTGTAACTCTGCAGTCCAAATTATGGGGCATTTGGCTTTTTCTCCATCTGAGGAACACGAATCTGTTTGCAAATACTGCTCTTGTATCAATCTCTGAATATCCTGTGCTTTATCCATAAGCGTGTTAAATTCATTGATTTCTGCCAACACCTGATCATGTTTCTTTTGCACTGCCTGTTCCATGTGCTGCCACCACTGCTCCAGTTGCATCATCTGGCTTGCAGTTAACACTTTGTCCATGCGTGTTAAATGCTGAGACAAAAGTTCTTGTTGAGCCTTCAGCTGGTTTAAAACATCCCTTTCTTTGTGCAATGACTGTACACACGCCTTAATTTTCTCCAGAAGAACTGTGTTATTCATAGGACCCCTGCCAAAAATATGAACACATTTGTAAAGAAGAAAAATTATATGAACTACACATATACTAAGACAGTTTTGTCACACAGAAAATGATTCATTCACTTTCATTCACATATATGTCTTTCTTAGTGGTCTCTCAAAAGTGTCCTAACAATCGTAACAGGATGACTTTCTTGCTTATTCATACAGTGTTCATTATTTCTGGATATCTCTGCAGGTAAAGGCACATTCTAATGTATATTCTTTACAACAGCAGCATATGCAACAGAATGTGCCGTTTCCTAACATAAAAGTTGTCTCTCTTTTTATAAATCAACAATGGTGCTAAGTAACCTCTAAGTGAATTAATAATTAGCAAGTTACATTGCTATGCAATTAAGGAAAAAACTTGGCTAAAAGAAAAACTTGCAAAATGAATCCAGAAGAAGGCATCGACTTGTCTTTTATTTCCAAAAGTGCTTTGAAATTCACTTCTAAAATACATCCAGCTTCTAAATTCACTTCTTAAAATACATTTTTATTCAATTCTTTCCAATCACTTTGCTGCAAATCAACAATTTCATAAATCATTTTAAGACTTCTAATTAATGTGTTACCTTACGGTGATCAAGGGGCCAGTTTCTATTGAACATTATCAATATTAATATTGAATATTAATGAGATGTATAAAACAACACGTGCCTCAGCATTATTGAAGCAGAACATGAAATTCATCCTACATCAGTCGTACCAGAAACATTAAGGACCACATTTGTATGCAACCTATTAACAGAAACCCACAACTATACTTACATTTTTATGTTATCTTTTTCTGTTGACAAATTTTTCATTGAGGACTGAGCAGCAGAAAGATTTTTCTGGTACTCATTAACTAAACAGCATTGTTGTTTCTTTACAGACTTAACAGCATCCAGTTCTTGAAGCAGCCTGTCCCAGCAGGGCACCACAGGCTCTGGGGTTTGCAGCTCTGCTCCATGTGATCCTGTTACATCAGGAAGCGTTTCTCGACTCAGACACAAAGATTTTGCTTTCCATGTTTCCAGTTCAGTTTGTAAATTCTACAATCAAGCCCACCACAGAAAGGATTAGGAAAAGATCTTAACCACTTTCAGCTTCAGCACAGAATACTGATGCAATCATATACATGCGCTTCCTTGGTTACGTGTAATGAGTACACATCACAGAAGTACACACGCAATCACAGGTGCATGTAATAGAACACTTCAGAGGACTGGTACAAAAGATGGCATTTACGTGGACATATTTACAATAAGGCACAGTGTTTGTAGATTACCTGTTACGCAAACTGCCTAAACCACAGAGTCAAACCTCAGTCAAGATAATATGCAACAATTTTGTTCTGCCCAACTGAATCGTACTTCTGTAAGCGTATCGCTACATTAACAATGAGGAATGGCTTTGCAGTTTCCATACCTCCAGCTCCTTCAGTTGCTCATTTATAAGCACAATATCCAGCTCAGCCACTTCATTTTTCAGCTCATTGACCTTTTGTTCCTCCTCAAAATACTCAGTGTTTGCTTGCAGCCCAGGAAATAGTTCCTTCTCATCAACCCCTGCTGCACCTTCTTTCTGCAATGCAAAACAGTATGTTTATTTCTGAAGAATTCCTAACATGGTAAATTTTCTGACTGCAATGCTTGGCTTCATATGTTTAAGCCATGACTAAATCCTGCTCTCTCTTCCTCCTAGGAGGCCTTCCCATCACTACCACCCACCTCTGCAGTCATTCTGTCCTGCAAGCACTGTTCAATTAGCTGAGAAATCTCCATGAAAGTTTGAAACTCTGACATCTCCTTCAAGTAACATCTTCCTTGCACCCCCTTCTGCCTACTGATAACTCAAATTCATAGGTCTATCTACCCTGTCTTCCCCTTCTCTGCTGTACACACACATGGGTCTTTAGGTCTTTTTAGACTCTCCTCACACTCATCTGGACATACAGATACACAGATGGTGTCAGTCTACCTGCAGATTACTTTTAATGTTTTCCACAGTTTTTCAGCTCATTGGGTGGCGAGAGGTAGAGGAAAAGTCAAGAATGCAGGGAAATGGGGGGTTGCTAAACAGGTGCTGTTCTTCAGGAATAAACCCGCTACTCACTATTCACAGTGCAGGCCTGTGGGAAACTGCCAGTAATGGGAATACATGCCAAATATGATTCTGGCTTCTCTCCACAGCGTAGCCCAAAATCTATATCCTGTTTTCTTATCCAGACATGCAGACATTCTTCAGGAAGTCGGCATAACCTACTTCACTTTCCCTATGCAAAGTCACAAATCCGACTTCCAGTAGAAAGGTCAACTGCAGACTTGCCTATAGATTTAACTATGAAGACTGGCACTGGCTTCATCTCGAACTTAAAGGACATGGTAAACACAGAACAATAATCACAAAGCAGAAGGAATTCTCAATAACACTATTTGTGCTGAAATACTATAATTCTTAAAGAAGAATACACTTAGTAATGCCATTTATTAAGGCACCTTATTATTCGTTCAACTTCAATTAATTCTTTTTTCTCTGCTTTATTTTCTCTTGGATTTCAGATTTCTGATCTCCCGTCCTTATGATGGCAAAGACTATCACAGCTAAGTACTGTAACATGGAATGTTGTAGTGAACAGCAACTTAAAGAGAAGGCTTATATATAAAATACTGATCATGACTCTGAAAACCAACACTGCTCTTTTGAACAGACCCAGTGGGGAAAAAAAATAAATAAATGTGTGGCTAGTATTTCAGATTAAGTTCAACATTACTGTGTACATGAAGTTGAATTACTCACAATGAGCTTGATTTCTATGTGCCAGTAATTGCCTCTTAACTTATAATAGAACTTCAGCCGGAGCCTCTGTAACAAAAATCCAATAACTTGAAATACGAAACTGTGTTTTACCTCATCTGTAGAAACTGAGGGGTCAGATTCCAGAGCATCTGTCTCAGCTGTTACAGGTTTCAGTACTTGACTCTTCAGGCACATACTCTGTTGAACCTGCTCCTCATCTTCTCTACGGGATTGATTCTTGACATCAGCAGGTTTCTCCTTTTGCTGTACAAAAATAATAATAATAAAGAAACAAGTAACAAAAAAGCATAATCAAACATACTGAATAGTAATTACAGTGCTTGAGAAGCGTATTTATGAAGCCCACCCTTACAGTTAAATTAGGGAAGCCATAATTATGTCTCTTAAATTTTTGTGTACAATGTTATGGCAGAGAAAACTAAGAAGAAGCACTGCTGTCATTTTATTATAACTTTTGAGAAAAATTATGGATTCCAAGTGTTCTTCCTGTGATCTACACTGTTCGTGTTCTCTTATTCTAATCAAGGACCTTGAGCTGTATGCCCCTGAATGCTGCCTCAAATACATTTTTAAAAGGTTTAGGTTTTCCCAGTCTTGGGCTTGCACTGTAGGTAGGCAAATAATCAGCTACTAGGCAGGATATTCACAGCCACCTACACAAAATAAGGAATTAAAAAATACTTACAGTATGTCCACAATGGAGAGCACATAATTGGCCATTTATTTGTGCTGCAGGGATACCTAAGCTATTGGCTACAAGTCAGATAGAATACATACTGAAAGCAGTCCACCCACAATGCAGAACACTAATTTACCCCAATTCTCAGCAAGTTCATGAGTGCACTCTGTGCTCCATCTTGTCATGGCTACACTGCCTTGAGCATCTCATGCAGTTTGCTAAATCTAAAGGTCTGAGAGGCACCTGGCTCCATCATCTATGGAACAACTCCTCAGGGAGGTGATGATGACAATAAGACCCCTGGATTAGTTTTTTGCCTCCAACCAGAACTTAGTTCTTCCCACACGTCATCATAGCTCCAGCTCTATTTTGTCAAAATTCCTCTTTTATCATGGTGCACAAAAGAGAACACAGCATTTCTAATGCAACTTCACACATGCAAAGTAAAGAAGAAATCTAAATAAATAAAGGAGACTCAAGCAAAATAACAGTGTTCCAACAAAATGGTTAGAAGGCATCACAACACAGTCAGGTGATTTGGAGTATCATCCTCAGAAAGCCACTTTGTGGCAGCTCACAGTAACAAAACAGTCCCTCCATTCACATTTTAAGTGTACATGAAAGGATTCTGGAATTTAACGTATATATAATCTGTGTATACTGCACATCAGGTAAAAATATCAGGTTTTTATTATTTATTAGTAGTATCATCCCCACTGCAACAAAACTGTATACAGACATCCTCAAATTCAATCACTTTCTTCAAATTTGTGTTCAATTACCTTCACTGGACTTGTTTCCCTTCTTTTTTCATCACTTTCAATATCAACATCATCCTGATGCTCTTTGCTGTCCAGAAGGTTCTCTTGGACTCCATCACATCTGTCCATAACTGGCCTCTCTTTATCAGCTTCCTCCTGGTTTGAAAAACACAAAATGTTTACAACCAGCAAAAGCCACAGCCCAAACTCCAAGCTTACCATAGAACACTGCACTCCATAATCTTTCTACCTGTCCTTCAGTTTAGCTTAATGAAAGGAGGTAACCCAAACACAGTTTCTTGGAGAAACCTACTCAGTTCAGTCTTCCAGGACCTTAGTAACTATGAAACAGTTTCTATTTCTCCAGAAATTTCTGTATGTGTGGTTATTTCAATGGTCATCTCTCTGCCTGCAACTGCTATTACTGGATGGTCAGATCAAAGAGGAAGTTTGCCAGGTTTCTCCTACAGCTTTCCACAGCTGAAGTTATTTATGGTGTAATTATCCTGGGACGATCTAGAGACCAGCAGCTCCAGATTAGTGACCTCTCATTATATACTTTGTGCCTCTATCATTCCTCTTATGTGGTTACAAAAATACATCTCTGCATGACCATGAATTTCAAGCAATTAAACAGGAACTGCTATTGAACAGACACACATATATATACACTGACATCTATTAAAACATATCAGTCGGGTACCTGAGCAGTTCGGCTGTATCTGTCCTTTCCTTGATGGATATTCTGTAATAGGCTGTCTGACAACACACCACTTTCTTCCAAAAGTGAACCATTTTGCTTCTCTTTCTCTGATACGCTTCTAATTACAACTTGACCCTGAGAGAAATAATGTCACAAAACCTACCTTACTGTAAATATATTTTAATATTTAAAAAATGAATGTATTTTAAAAAATGTTAACAGGAAAAATATTGCATTGCAGTTCTCAGTAAGTCTTAATGGCAGAAAAGAAACTCTAAGTTCTGAAATTACTGCTTAAGAAAGGACTAAGGTTTTCTGGCAGAGGCACACCTGTAATTTTCACATCTACACATTTTTTTCCCCCCCAAGGTGGCTTTGTCTTATTACACATAGATTGCGCTTGTATTGAAAGTTGCAGTTTTGAATAGATAGTAGGGTGCAACATGGGATGCAAGACACAAAAGGCATTTGAGAGACAGATGTCTCTTTAACCAACCCTCCACTGTCATTACTGTTAAGAAATACACTCACATTATGCATTTCTAAACACTCCCTTAACTCTTCTGTTGTGGTGCCCTCTTCTGCATTGATGGGAGTATCTGAAGTGATCTGCATCTCCCTCTTCAGCATTGTGTCTGTCTTATTCTCCATCTGTATTCCATCCGTGAGATCATCTTTTAACTCAAGGGCTTCGCTGAAACTATTTTCTTTCTTTTGCTTGACATTTTCAAGTTTTTCTTCAAGACTCCTGTGTTCACTCTGAAGTGTTTCAATCTCATCCTCAATAAACTTCTGTCCTGGTGAAGAAGTGTTTTGTTTAACAGTTTCTGCTAAAACCAAAATCTTCTTTAACATGTCTTCAAATCGACAAAGAGGTGCTTGTTGTTCCTTTGAACAGGAAGAAAACATGCAATTGAAACATACATTCACTCAATATACTTAATACTGAGATCTCAAGTCAATCACAAAAATCATAAATATTTACTGCAAACAACAAACTAAGCTGAGAAGTACGTGAAGACCTATTTGCTGCAGAAAATCAAACACTAAATTTTAGTCAGCCATATATTTTTATGAACAGAGAGCACCTGAAGCAATATGCATTAAGACAACGATAAAAGAATCAGACAGAATTCCATGAGGTGCACAGTGATCCAGTCAAGTTTTAAGAACATAATTCCTCCCTCTCTTACTGCTCAATTTTGAACTGTTAGAGGCATGGCAACTTCTGGAGGTAGAGGAATAGCAGTGATCGATATCTGAGCTACAGTTTCAGCTTTTAGTAGCTCCTAATGCTCACAGCTACAAGACTGTTCTCAGGTTCACCAAACTGCAGGAGAATGTCTACCTGTGTATGAAGAATGCTCCTTACCACTGAACTTAGCTCACTGACACTTATAAACCTTCTTCTCTGGCTAATTTGAAGACACTAACACCAAATTCAACAATCTCTTTCTTCATTATGACCCCCATAAATCTACAAGCTACCAAATTAAGTCAACATGCCTCACACGAGGACAATTTTACCTTCTGTTCAATTGACAGTAAAAGCCCATTAAGAGCGGACCTTCATTAAGAGTGATTTCAGGCCTACATTTACCTCAATGAAAGGAATGCAACACATATTAAATGATTTCAAAGTGTTTCTTGGTTATTCAGTTTGATACAAGCAGCTCTTATAAATCAGATGATCTCTATAAGCGCCCGGGGGATGGACCTACTTTCCCCATGATGCAAAACCTGCAACATACCTGTGATTTCAATTGTTTTTGCTCAGTGGATGGTTGTTCCACTGTTGGACTCGCACAGTCAGCAAGCTTTTGGGAAGCAGTTTTTAGCTCTGTGCTCAAGCTTGTTACCATATCCTCAAACTGCTGATGCTCTTGAACGTGTCTTTCCAATGTCTCCACTGCAGCCTAAAAATCAAGGAGTTCCTAGGATTAGATCAACACTGACATAAATGGACCTAAACGGGGTAAACACAATAACAAACAGCATCCAGGAAGCCATTCGTTCTTCTAAAAGGAGAAAACAACTACGTGACCTAGAGATTTCTAGGAATGGATGCTTCAGATCAAAGCTATCGCAATCTGCTTGCAAAGGTAAACAACTATTATTCTTCACACTTATCTTGCTCTCATTTGATTAAATGTTCTTTTTCTTCTGCAAATGGAAGTGAAAAGTATGAACTGGTGCTCTTTTTCCCATGGTAAGAGAGAGAAAGGAGCCCCCTGCCCCTTTACAAAGCAATCTTCACCACTCCTAGTTTTAGTCATCAACTTCTCAGTTGAATGAGACCTACAGGCAAACAGCAGGACCTGCAATAAGACAGGCTTTTTATACCAACATTCTCATAAGAGCACAGAGTAGGGTTCCAACCTGTAGCTGGCTGAGCAGATTTTCATGCTGATGTTTTAATTCCAACCATGATTCCTCTGTGAAGCAGGAATTCTCAGCAAGGCTCTGTAGGTGATCTTGGCTTTCTAATTCATAAAATTGAGAAGTTAGGTCTTCTGCTCTCTGCAAGAGCTTGGTGTAACTTGCCAACTGAGCTTGCTTCTCAAGCAAACCAGGCTGAAGGGCAAAACCCATCTCTTGTTGCTGTTTCTTCAGCTCAATTAGAGCCAGTCTCAGACCTTCTTTGCTTTGCTCACACTGTTCCCTGTTGAACAGAAGTTGCTCTTGAAGGCTAAGAAAAAGATACTGATTTTAATCGTATTAAAATATTTTGCATTTATTACCTAAAAAATGAAAAGTTATATTTGCATACTGTTAAGTTGGATCTACCATAGCCACTGATCCTTCTGAATGTCACTTGTACTGCTTGTACTGGGTGTTTATTAATAACAGAAGGCAATGAATACTCTGAGGAGTACTTTTAGTATTATATTTGAGTATTTTAATTTTAAATTTTAGTATTATATTTGAGTATAAGTAATATATTTAGTATTATTAAAACTATTAGTTTTAATAATTAATTCTCTGGTAATTATTAAAAGTATACAGTAGGTCTGCACTAGCTCCATTTGTCTCAACAGCAAATTTCCCAGTGATTTTATTGAACTGTTCTAACATTCAAGGATGTTACAGCAGACAAACACCTTGAAATTGTCTTTAACTGCAAAATCAGAACTTCAGTTTGTTTTCATCACACACATGTAACCATGTGACATGTTCTAAAGGGTCGATTTGGTTATCAGACACACTCAGCTCCCTTGGCTGACTTACCTATGACCAGACTTTGGCAGAAAATAACTTGAAGCAACAACAGCTGCCACAGCCAAGAAAGTGTCTCAGCCAGCTGGAATAATCCAGACTTTAAAACTCTACTTTAAAAATTCCAGCCAACTGGATTTACATGAAAATCTCCTTTAAATCAGTAAGGATGTGTCCATGGTAGATCACAGCACTACTGGGGAGGATGCCTGGGGCCCCAAGCCCAGTTCAAAGCACAGGAAAGAGCCACCACAGGGTCTAAATCAGTGCGGCCTCCTTACTATAACAAGAAGATCCATATCATACATTTGCAAATTCCACGTTACCTTCTATATGCAGTGACTAACTGACAGGTCCTTTCCCACTGATTCTGGAGGTCAGAAACAGTCTGCTGAACCTCTGGCTTCTTAATTTTGTCATTTCTTATCAACGTTTCTCCAAGAGGTACTATGTTCTGTATTTTGGCATCTCCTGCATCTTTGAGAGCTATGATTTCCTGTGTTAAACAAGAAGCAGCACAAATACAACAATCTTAGGTTAGAGAATAAAAGGTATTACCAACAATGTCTTTCATTCTTGATTTCAAGAAAAAAGAATTCTCCTTCTAATATGTCACATAGCAAATGTTTTTACAGACAGATGTTCTAGTTTAGAAAGCTCGGATAAGAAAGCTCAGATTTATTCATTATACTCTATGTGACAAAATCAAACCACTATTGGTCTGACATGATAAAAGAACTCCAAATCTCAGGGAGATATATTTATCGCAATACTATCCCTTCCATAGTAAGAAAAATGTAAATACAAGCAGCCTCATTTCTGGCCATTCTGTTAAGAGCCTCTTATGTTCTCAGAAAGGAGACAGCAGAGAGGACACGGGAGCCTAAGAGAATCATCACTTAGTGAAAGAGCAGAGCAGCCCAGTCCAACAACACTGTAGCACACCCAAGAATCTACACACTTTGCAGAGGCTCTCCAGGTGCCCCAGCTACATCACTGACCTCCCTCCCCACCTCTGGAGTAGTTTATGATGGAAAGACGGATGGCACCAGCACCCATTCCTAAGCTATGAATTCAGTTTTACTCCACATAGAGGCGTAGCAGAAAATTTCCTCTAACATGTTTAATGAACTA
Source organism: Coturnix japonica (assembly GCF_054131305.1). Classification (NCBI taxonomy): domain Eukaryota; kingdom Metazoa; phylum Chordata; class Aves; order Galliformes; family Phasianidae; genus Coturnix; species Coturnix japonica. Next base: position 50,681,124 of record NC_140667.1, read on the forward strand.
TGCGAAAAGAAAATAAGAAGAAAACACTCACACACACACACACACACCCCAAACAAGTCACACAGCGCAAGCAATCAGCAGTGGTAGCATATCTTATAATGTATTGACTCATCAAGCATTTGCTTCATATTAAGTGCAAGCTGTGTAGTGCAATGGGAATAACACGATACCTTTATTTGATTAATCCTTTCGTCTGGTGTCAACTCGCTTTCCTGTGAGCTCAGATTATTAATAGCCTTCTCGAGTTTTTTGATCCAACTAGACATATCCTGGGCAAGCTCTTTGAAATGCTCATCCACTGCAAGTCCCTGAGTATTTCCTGCCATCTCATTTACATTTGTCATTAGTGTTTGATATCTACTAACAAGATCACCCGTTTCTGAAATGATTTCATCTTCTGTCAGCCCAGTCTCCCTCAAGGAATTTGCCAGCTGAGCCAAGGAATCGAACGGTTCTCTGAAAAATACATCAAATGAACAAACATCTATTTCTCATACCAACACAGAGCAATCTTCCTTATGTGGAGTTCAAAGACAACAATACCTCTGCATTAATAATGTTTTATACAGGTTTTCAAGTTTTGTCTCATCTTTTTTAATCTCCTGTAGTTTTTCTTCTTGAGTGGTGAGCCACTTTTCTAAGACTGTGCTGCTTTCTTGAAGGCTGAAGAGAGAATAAATACAAGTGCAGGTCAAAATAAGAAGCATTAGCAGACAACACTGTCTTTCTGAGAAACACAAACACCAAGCACCTGATCAAGCTTGTATGTAAATCTTAGCTTATGGATAGTTTTAAGTACCCTGGTTCACAACAATGAAATATGTAAGTATATGCTCCTATGAAACACATCACTGTATGCTCCTATTTGACACTAATTCTACTATGCAGAATTGATATTAATTCCATACCTATTGAGCTGCTGGAGAGAAGTACCAAGTTCCTTTTCCCGTTTCTGACATTTGGATATCAGTCTTTGCAGTTCTGCTTCTTGATCTCTCACTCTGCTGCTGAGCTGGTGAATGCTTGCTTTGGGCAAGTAATTCTTCACTTTATTCAACAGAGTTTTGACCTCTTGGATATCCCCATCTTTGCCTTCAGAAGTTAAGAAGTGCTGAATGAAAACACAAACATGTTTATGAGAGCTGCTGTTATACAATAGATCATGCAGTCAGGATGGCCGAGCGGTCTAAGGCGCTGCGTTCAGGTCGCAGTCTCCCCTGGAGGCGTGGGTTCGAATCCCACTTCTGACAACGTGCTACTTTTTTCACCATGGTGAGGCACTGGAATGCGTTACCCAGATAAGCTGTTGATGCCCCATCCCACCCCATGGCGCTCAGAAACCATGTTGGACAGGGATCTAAGTAACCTGACCTGGTGAAAGATGTCCCTGCTCATGGTGTGAGCTTAGGACTTAGATGATCTTTAACGTTCCCTTTCTGACCCCAACCATTCCATAATTATAGGATATTTAAGCTTCGAGTGTACCTCAACCCCAGCTATCACCAACATGTCCTACATTCCTCCTTCTGACAATGACAGCATGTTACTCATGTAGTCCTCAGGTTATTTTACTCTCAAATGGAAGAAATAAAGAAGACAACTTGACAATTTTAACCTCTACAGAATCATAGAATCATTAAGGTTGGAAAAGACCTCTAAGATCATCTACTTAAATTGCCAGTCCATCCCTGACCAAGCCCACTAAGCCATGTCCCCGTCATATGCCATGACACATCTGACTTTCTGCATCTTCGCACACTGAACTATGCAGTTAGGGTCCACTGACTTACATTAAGTACTGCCCTGCCTCTTTCATGAGCAACTCTGAATTTGAATGGTATTATTCAATTTTAACACAGATTTACTTTCCACCTATCGTCTTAATACTTTATGTTACACAAAATGCTCTTTGGGCCTCAGGTTACAAATCACATTATGTGAACTCACTCCCCAGAATAATCTCCTGTAAAAGAAAGTAAAAGTTCAAGGTGAACCAGCAATAGAAATTAAGTATATTTTAGTACTTTACCTTTAGTCTCTGAAGTCTTTCTTCCAGCATCTGTTTTGTTTCTGAGGGGTCAAAGCAGTCCTTCAAAGACAGCTGAGTGCTGCTGAACCAATCATTAAAATTCTTGCACTGACCTGAAAAAAGACATTCCAATTTTCTTCATTAAATGTACTATGAAAAAAAAAAGATCCCTATTTAACACGAACATTTCAAGACAATTCATAATTGCATTTATCAGTGCTGCTGTCAGAGGCTATTTTCACACTAAAGACGATGTGAAAGAAAATGCTTTAATTAATGCTTCTTTTTACTCAACATTTATTGACAATAAACAGCCATATACTAGGAAGGATGGTCCACCAGTCATAGCAGTTTTAGTAAACAAGACCCGGAATAGCATATTATGAATTGTTCTCCTTTCTAAACAAATATTGCTCATCTGATGAGATTACTTCTGTATCTAAATGAAAAATAATTGGAAAGAGTAAATATGTTTTATTTTTATAAGTTTTTAATGCAATGTTTTGACATTTGATCCTGAATTCTGTTGGAAACCAAAGCCATTTTTATCCAAATCTTCAGCTTGTTACTTTGGCAATAAACTTGTTTTTGACAATGAATAAAAATCAATTAATTTTGCAACAAAACTGATTCAGATGGAACCTACAAACTGAGAAAGCTACATAAATGTGCCATGTGTTCACTTACGATTCAAAACACCTATAAAGTGGTCCTGAAACACGTGCTTTTTCTTATTGAACAAATCGGTGACACATTTAAGCTGCTTATTTAATTCATCCACATCGGGACAATCCGTCTCTTCTTGGAGTAACGTCACGTGATGTTTTTGTTGCAGAATTTTCTGATGTATCTCCTAATGTTAAAAGAAGAGCAGAAGTTTACTGCCTTGGTACCAATCACAGACTTTTACAAAGGGGTTTATTCCTGCCTGTACGTCAAAATAATTTCTTAATGTGCAATGACAGTAAGAAAGAATACGGTTGATAGAAATAAGCACTAGTTGTGTGTTTACATCTCTACGCGTATATAATCACACCGTGGTGTATATTTTTCATCACACAGACATGTGAGAGGCATCATAACACAGTACGTTCCAGAGCATGTAATAACTGGAACCAATAATGCCTTAGCTGACACATGCACTATTCCATTCCTCAATGTTTTAGGCAGTCTGTAAAGTCCCTGCAGATAGAAAGATGCCTTCAGGACAGATGGGAGAATTAATTTAAACCCAGCAACCAAGTACTGCCACATCTGCTTCAACACATCTTGATTAGTACAATGCTGGAATTTTTACCACTAACCTTTTTCAGTAGCTGCAAGAGTTAACTAACTACATTTGATAACAACCTGTGAAAATTGTTTTTTCTTTCATGTTTCCAGCATCTTTAGGAAGTATTCAAGTGAAGTTCTCCTCTTGGGTTACTCTATCAACATGGCTACAGGAGAAAAACTTAAGAAGATGTACCCAGGAGAGAAACAATTAACAAAATTGTAAAAGATGCTTAACTGGTGACACATTACCTCTAATTTAGTAAAGATCTCTAAGGTGTCAGAAGGAGATAAAGCTTTTAAAAGCGATTCAGTCATCCCAATCTGTGTCTTGGCCAGATCAAGGTCTCCTTTTAGCTCTGCTGTATTCACACTGAGTTCACTGGTACGCTGCTTCGTTGTCAAAAGGTCTTTTATTAACTCCATTTTTTGCACAATAGATGATCTGATAACCTTAACATTGGGAATTAAAAAAGAAAAGTGTAAGAAATTATAGTAGATTGATTTCTTATCATGCTGCAGGACTTCACAATAGATATAGAAAGCAATTACATGAGTTGCAGTCCAGACGCTTCAACTACAGTTTCTTCCCTCCCACCCCACAAACTGAACAATAATACTATTTAAGCCCTCCTCTGAGGAGGAATAATCTCTGTTTATTTTCATTAGTGATGCATTTACTTTGCCACTATATTTATTTGTTAGTGTACTCCAGTGCTGACTCAATTTTACTCAATGGAACTCCTCTGACTTCACTGTCTGTTGAGGGCAAATGCACAAATAGCCAAATAGAGAATTGGTAAAGGATCAAGGAAGGCTCACGTGGTCTCAAACAGTGGAGAAGGACTCATTCTTTGATGTGTGACATTAACATAAAAAGACGAATAATTCCTTAATATCCACAATTATCTTTGGGCAAGTCAAACTGAGAAATTTCTATGGCAAAAGTGATGCTAGAAGCAGGTCTTGTAGTCACAAATACCTTAACATCAGCTGAAAAATCATCTTCCTACCTGGAGCTCCAGGGGAGGTTCATTACTATTCAGAAGTTCTTCTATCTCAGCCACTGTGTTGTCAAATTTCTGGAGTTTCTGCTCCTGGACGCATATGCATGCCTAATGGTGGGGAAAAAAAAAACCACCACACTTCTATAACTTTCTTTCTCTTAAATTTAATTTTCACATTTCTGTTAGAAAAATATATCTCTCATTTTCTGACTCTTTGTTTCAGCATATACAGCTCCCACTGGTCCAACAGTCGCTTACTTCAAGATCTTCATTGTAGAAATTTAAGGCTGACAATTTTTGGTTCTGGGGTCAGAAACACTCCAGGTTTCTCAGGCAAAAGTAGCTGTCAATGCAAATCCAGCACAAATTTAACAGTCTTAACTATTTTACTTCTATATTAACCAAGAAAAGATGCAGGTAAATAATCCTTGTGGGATTTTTTTTGTTTGTTCTAAGCATTTCTTAATGCTTTTCTTAATGCTTACAAAAAGGGTAAAATATCTTGAAATAGTCTCAGATATCATAGACTTAAGTCAAGAATTGGTCCCCTGACTACGCATTTTGGTACAGATGAGATAAAATAAAACATATCCTGTTTCTGCTTTCTTAATATAAGTCTCCTCATATACAAAAAAACCTTGACTTGTTGGAATGGATTCTGGAACTATACAATAATGTGGAAGTAAAATATCAGCTTCAACTTATGAATCAGTGCATTCCAAAAGTAATCACACTGCGTCTGATTTCAGGATTCCAAATTCCCTCGGGACAAAATATTCACTTGCAGTCTCTACACAAGGAATCCTCAAGACCCATCCAGTCCCTGCAGCCCTTAGAAGTACTTCCATTTCCATCGTGCTTGCAGGGGAAAGGACTTCTTTGATGTTTCACATATCGAAACTACCTTTAAATATACAGTTGAAAAATTCATTACTCAGTACTTTTGGGATACACGAACCTGTGCTCTGCTGAGTGGTCACAAAGGACCTTGGGTTTCTGTCCCGTGTAACACTGCAGCACTGGGCTTGTAATTCAAATATGTTTCAGAATATATATTTAAATATATATATATGTATATATAAATGAACCTGGCTCCCTCTGGAAACTTTAAAATTTAGAAAACTTCATATGAACTGAATCTGCTATTCAACTCATGCAGTAGTTCATGGCAAAGAGAATTTTTCTCCTCATTCCCCTTTCCCTCCCTTCCTTTTAAGAATTATCTTCTTGCGCAGGAGCAGCGTAGTAACCTCAGCCACCTCCAGTACAGCCCTTCCTGTGCACCAGCAGAAAGGCACATTGAGGAAGTGGTCACATCACTGTGGGCTTCAGCAGTTTCCAGGTAACAAAATAGCTTTTAAGATGTAGCTGCCAGCTGGTGTATTTTTAGTGTAGCCCTCAGGGACCTGAACAGCCCCAGGTTAACTCTAACAACACAGCGGTAAAAGCAACACTAACAACAGAACATCCACCTGTGCACAGCATGAATACTACTGTTTCACTGGGAAGATCCACATAACAAGAACACCTTGGCTTTTAATTGCTCTGCAAATTAAAACAAACGAGCAGCACTAAGAAGTGCACTGCAGGTAAGCACAATGAAAAACTGGGCATTTGTAGCATATAAACACTGAGGAAAAGCTTCCTGCATATTTTCAAACTAGTAACTATGGGACTTAGTTATGTTTCAATCCCACTCAAGCAGGAAATTACTCCTGTATAGTAAAGAATGGCTGTAACTACAACAGAGCAGCACAATTGGTTCATTATGACTGTAAGGTCAGAAGTTAAAATGCTTATCCCCAGTATATGAGGCTCTTCCACGACACAGAGTTGGTACATGTGTTTCTACATCCATCTGCACCCCTATCCCTAGAGCTAATGCTAGAATCTGTGTGAAAGGGGCATGAGCAGGCCTTGCCCAGGCTCATCTAACATACCCACAAAGCTTGTACATACATATACACACACATATTAGTTTCCAAGACCCCTATATTTTATGCAGTATCTTCAGTAAAGCTGTCCAGGCCAATAGAATTGCAAACATCAGGGCTCCCAATGCTTTTGCAGAGCACATGTCTCTTTGAGATCTGCATGTTTCCAGTCAGAAGTCCACATCACTACAATATGAATTTAAAGAATTTCATTCAAATTACCTTCAGCTGTGTAAGGTCCTCATCAGTCAGACAACGGCCTTCTGTGCTCTGAAGTTCTGCATTTGCCCATGCATCGATTGTGCCAGATAAACCAAGAAGTTTGTCCCACAAAGCCTGAGCTCTTCCCAAATTATCACAGTAGTTCTCAGTTTTTTCATTGATCTACCAGGAGATTTACACATGGAAAACACACACAGACACACAAAACATTGAGTTATATTCTAAAAACAAAGGCAGCGTAATGTAATCTGAGCAAAATAAAACCACCCACATAAACAACATGTGCAGCAAGGGAAAAAATTCTCATGTGTCTTCACAGCAAACCAGTCATGGAGAAGATATTTAAATCCCTGCTACACATGTCGCTAAATACACCAATCAAAACGGCAGCTTGCCAGTTTTAAGGCAGGTTTAGGAAGGAGCCTTGCTCATTAATGTTTATCTACTCTCAGTAAATACCATCTAATCTCGGTATTGATGCACTGCTTAGACTGACTATGGCAAACATTTCTCCCCAACAGCACCAGCACTGTAATTCTCCCGACTGACTCCAAAGTCTGAATGCACTGAAATTGTTATGGAAGCTTAAAGATTCATGCTGAAAGCACAAACATTGCCTTTCTTCACTTCCCACAGTCATTTAATGTTAAAATTGCCCATGATATAAACTATCAAAAGCATTACCCCCATAGGCACTCTGTAAACCTTGCTCTGGATTTCTCTCTTAAGAATCTTTGCCATATTGCACTTAATTTATTCCAAATATTACACATGAGTCAGAATCAATTACTTTAATGCACGGCGGATAAGACCACCCCGATAATTTACTTTTTACATACATCCAGCCATCTGTCCACAATAATGTTAGCCTCATTCTCAAACGGAGGCTCCTCAAAGCTCCTCATTTTATTGAGCTGGAATTGAAGGTTTTTGCAGATCTGATTTATTTTGTCTACATCTTCAGCGTGATCATTAAATTCCTCTTTTGCCTCTTCAATCTGTGAAAGAGACCAAGTGGATATTTGTAAGCACGTTTGCTTAAAACAGTTTATTCAGCAAAACATTTTAAGTGATGTGCTGTTACTTTCAGTTCAAACATATAACAGCATTACAGGAAATAACCTATTTTACAGAATATGATGAGACTAGCAATGTATTCTCTGCCATTGTATCCCTGCCATGCTGATAAGAACATCTTCCTCTTCATTCTCTCATTGCTAGCACAACAGCAGAGTGAGAACTATGGATAGCATACTTCTTACTACAAGACCTAAAAGCACAGCTTGATTTAAAAGTAACAAGGGGACCGTATATCCAAACACAGCATCTCAGTAACAGAAATAAACAACATACCATGTAATAATTGTCTCACATCCTCATTACTCGGCACTGATCCCCGCGTTTTGAACTACTTATACAAAAGCTTAGATTGCACTTCATAATTGTCAAATATGCCACTGCCAGAAATAAAACTGTCCTTTTTATGCTATTTTCTACTTAAACACGAGACTGCCTCTTTGTGCTTGGTTGTAACATCAGTGTTTACAAACAACACGGAAACCTACTGGAAATGAAACACTGACCTCTAGCGTTAGGCTATTAAAAGCTAATTCGCAGAGATGACCAGCATCTCATTGGACAGACCCTGCCAACCAGATATAAGGGGAGGGATGGCAGAGTAGCAGCTGCAGAACAGGCAGAGTAGTATGGGCTGTAATCGAAGCAAAGGGTCTCCAACAGGTTAGGGGCTGGGCATGCAAGCAAGCTCTCCTGCAGTGGAAGCTCAGGCAACATGAGGTGCCAGAGGTCCTGCTTGTGAAATCAAGAATAGATCCTGCTTGAGCTGAAGGGCAGATGATGCACACAGGTACCCACCACGAGGGAAGAAAATGTTTATGCTCCTTCTTAAATTTAATCATCCCAGGCACTGGCTGAGAGCAAATGTTCCTGAACTACGGTTGGTGTCTCATCAGAAAACTTAAAAATGGCATCTAAACAGCCTGTTATGTAAACCAGCCAGGAAAGGTGAAACCTGTTCAGCAAAACGGTCACAATGGAAATGCTGCTGTTCCACAGTCCATTAGCTATGGATACGTAGGCCCAGTACTTGCATTCGTTTACATAAAAATAACGTAGCTAGAAGTCAAGCTTTGCTGACCAAACTGTGTTGTGGTTCAGACAAAAGTCAGTATGACATCAGAGATTAATGTTGAAATTATAGCTCAATAAAATACTGAATTGTCAGGCCAGTTCTGGCACCCAGAAGTCTGCATCACTGTGCAGTTTCATGCTGGCAACCTCAAGCAGGCTCTGAGCAAGGTGGTAATGATGTACAGCAAGGTACACAAGCTCCAGCCTGGGAAGCAGAATAGATCTATGATGGTCCAGTCCTTCAGTGGATGTGTCATGCTGACACAGCTTTACAGCTCTGTTCTTCAGCTTCTTTCTCAGGGTTAGCTGAAAACCTCCACATAGCACTGCGCAGTGCAGACAAACCCTGCAGCCCTGTCTATGACCTGAACAGGGAGAGGATGCAGATCTACATTCTCGGTTACACATTACAACAGCAGCAGATAAACAAGCAATCCCCACGGAGTTCCATTAGATATTATTTTTGCTTGAGGCATTTACAATGCTTTAAACCATCCCTTTAGCAGTGAATGGATTTTGTTGCTTCTGTATATTTGCAAACTACCTACTAGAAGGTTTTTAACTTGAGAGAAAATGCAAAAATGTTCTAAAGAGTACAGGTAAAATATGTCTCACTGATGTCAGAACATGTTTTTTCTATTGGCAGAACAAGATTTCATCTTGTTTTGGTACTGGATCAAAACAGTTTTTTTTTTCTTTTTTGATCTAAATCCCCCTTTAATAAGAATATGATTTACTAAGTAAAGCTGGTCATCAATCTAACATGAGAGTATAGTCCTTGAAAGTACTTTGGAAGCCAAAGCGAAAGCAAGGACTTGACATTCACACTGATGTCCAGGTATACAACCTTAAACACAGCAACACTCCCACACTCCCAGGAAAGGTACTTTATTTGTTTATGTAACTTTTCATTAAGTTCCTTTCACTCACCTTTGTTATCAGTCTGTTCAAATTGTCCTTCCCCATGTACGAATTTTGCTGTGAAAGCACAGTCTCCTGTTTCTGGATGATGCTGGTTAGACTACTTTTGCAGCTATGATACTGCTTCAGGAGCTCCAGAGCCCTCACACACTGCTCCTGGCTATTGAAAAAAAGAGATTAACTATTTATTGGCTATGCATAAAGGAGCAGCCTAAGTCTCCCACCTGCTTCTTTCTCCTACATATATGTATGGGGAGCCCAGACTCTCTTACACTTATCAAACAAAGTTTCTTAGTTCCTTAGTTCTTTCCTGACTCTCTGTCAGATGCACTCTTTGATATGATTCAGTCTGACTTCTTGAATGTGCTGACATGAAATTCACAGCAAGCATAAAAGACTCCAACAGCCAGACTTTTCTTTTGGATACATATTAAGTTCAACATATCACTCCATACCTGTTACATGACAGGATTGTGATTTCTTAAAAATAAGTAATATTAATGAGCTTTGGCTGCAAATTCATATGTGCCATTCTTGGCATTATGACAGTCCACAGCATTGCTGTAGTAACATTTCCTACTGCATCAGAATTTCACTTACTTTGAAGTGTGGTTTTAAGACTCATTCGCTTATTCATTTCATAAGTAAATTTCTCAATTGTAAAATACTATTTAAAATAGTACAACTTTTCCTTACCATTCAGCAAGCAAGAGTTTTGTATCCTCCCACGATCTCTCTGTAACTCTGCACTGCTCATTTGATTCTTCTGCTTTTTCCTCTTTCATCTGCAGGAGCTTATTAGCAATTTCTCGCACAGATTTCATTTCAACAGCTGAACAATCTAATTCCTTTTCCAATTCCATTAATGATTTTATCCTTTATTAGGAAAAAAAAAAAAAATAATGAAACACAGGCTTATATTAAAGCAAGTCTTGATTTCTTTTTCTATCAGTGTAATTATCAAAGCTCTCTGAAATTTCACCCTGAGCTGAGCACTCTTGCTATATTAAATGACATCATAAAAAGTGTAATTTGATTTTCAGATCATGAAATTTGACAGTCTGCCAGATGAGTTATACTGACCTAAGAGCCGTTTGAGTAAGTAATCCCAAATCCTTTACGCCAATGAGTTCTGGATGAACACAGTGAATCATTTGGTATGAAAATGTGAAGTGCACTCTGGCTATCTTTAAATAAGTTATGGCATAGCGTGGGATTTCACAACCATAAAGTCCTCTCCCTTTATCCCCACGCTAAGACTGTAGTGAACTGTTTACTCATCCTTTGTAAAGCTGCAGAGAACTCCTCTGAAATAGTACCTGAGATACAGGCATCACATGAATGACTTACTCTAGGTATGGCAAAATAACACTATTGCTCAGGGGTGCAGATCACATCGTGGTGCTCAGGAAGAAGAGCTGCCTCCCTATTTGAGTTATCGTATTGAAAACTATGATTGTAACAATCAGCCTCCTCCTGTTTCCTCATCATTAATAGTACTTCAAAGAAGCACATACTTGGTGTTAAAAACAAAATAAATGGAGAAAGCTTCCCTTCTTTAGGCTGTAGAGAAGAGAACAGACCACAACTCACAATCTTTCAGTGCTATGAAGAGGCTTTAAGATACATTCAGGTTTCAGTGTTTTACTGCAAAGAGTTCATAGAACTTCTGAGTTCGCTGAAATTTCTTAATTACAAGAGCTTTGAAAAACAATTTACCTTTGTTGAATAGCTGGAACTGTTGGATCCTTCAAACCTATTTTGTTAATTCTATCACGTAGATCCTGAATGTTTTTAAGGAGTTCCTCATTTCTGGTGGAAAAAACCTTGTATAAATCACTTCCCTCTGCAAGCATCTGTTCACTTGAGTGGTCACCAGACACTTTTAGCTCTTCAGATAAAGTCTGAACAAGCTTTTCACAGCTAGTGTTTCTCCCACACTCAGCATCTTCCAAGCAGATATCAACTGTTTTCAAGCGTTCATCCAAACACTGGGCCTCTTTTGCCATATGAGAAAGTTCTTGTGCAGCCTCTCTCCATGTTTTTCCTCGTATTTCAGGTTGGCCTACGGGATCTGTGAGATGGTCGACGGAAGACTTAATTTTCCTCAATGAGGCCATAAAAGCTTCCAGATCTTTAAGGACTGTCTCTCGGATTTGCATTCTATGGCTCATTTCTTCAAGCTGGTTTTGATAATAAAACATAATTTTACTTGCAGCTTGCAGATCTATTGGATTAAATTCATTTCTTGCTGAGCTATCTAGGTGTTCCAATTGTTTGCACACTTCAATCTGATTTAATATGGATCTCTGTAGCTCCTGAAATAGACAAAGACACCAACAGTGTTAGTAAGCGAAAGAAAGACTGTATTTGAGCTGAACCAATGAAAAACAAATTCTCCTGATCCAAGTAGGATATATGTATAAATATAATATTGTTAAAAGTGTGAGGGAGAATAGCTTTTGGATTTTGGTGTTTTGAATTTCCATTACAATTTGTTACTGTGGAAGATCTAGATATGGAAATATCAAATGCAACTGAACTGGTAAATGCATTGCTGTGCCTATATGTTCAGTTCAACATTTGCTAAGAAGATAACATCATGTTAGAAATATAAACTTAAGTCTGTATAAGGCAATCTGAAGTCATTAATGCAGAACAGCAATACAGTAGTGTGCTAAATAAGGTGGTTAAGCAAGAAAAACTGTTTTTTCCCCTACTCTGGATCTTGGTGAAGGATGGGTTAAAAGAGAAAAATCAAATAAAATGGTATTCCACTGACAGAGAATTTATTCAGCATTATGAAAAAACCCCAATCGCCTTGCCAGCAACCAGACAAATAGGAGAGAAAGCTGATGAGAGTCCTGGGACTTGGGAATACAGGCAAGCACACAGATTACTGTTATTTCTAATACCTTTTATGTTTTATTTTACTGTGTTTTCAGAGGAGATTCACAAACACCTAAAAATCTCCTTGTGAAGCCTGCTCATTACCTAGTTAAAGGATTATGTAGCCCTCAGATGAACAGCCATACATCAGTGTTGTGAAACCCCAGAAGTGCAAAGCTAGGAAAAAATGCAGGACCAACCAGAAGGAGTCATCTCAAACACAGAGTGCACATGAACTCTGCCCCAGAGCCTGAGAGACTGAAACTCTACTCAGCTTCAGAGCCAAGGGCAGACAAATGCAAACTTTCAGTACTGTATAGCAGCCTATGTGCTCAGCAGGGACAACATACCAGGAACAAAACAACATCCACCTCGCCTAGCAGACAGAGCAGAGTCTAGGAACAAGATACTGAAAGCAGCTAAGAAGCCCAGCTCTGCAGCACACTCAGATCCCTCAGCAGATGTGATCAAGGCAGCTTATTTTAGCTTATCAATTAACACCACATTACTTATATCACTCTGCAAAGAGACATAGCCAAGTGGGGACAGTGTAAAACTGTAGCAAAGGAAAGTCCTGACCAAATATTAAATATACGCTGCTATGCCTTTTACAGTGGAGCCTATCAAGAGTGCCTGTGTGGCTCTACTGAGGAACAACAGCATTTGAAGCAAATGGATTAATGTGTTTAGACACAAATCAGATCTGAAGTTTTGGGAAGTATTGTGAATGGTGCAAAAGTCCTAAGTGAGAAACTGTATGCAGTCTTCTAGTTCCTAGAGATATTAAGAACTGTCCTGGTTGGGATGCTGTCTCTGCATATCAGCATTTTCCCTTACCTTTAGCTCTCTGTAGGCAAGATCACTGTTCATCAGATTAAACTGCTGGATGCCCTTTTTGTTCAGCCTCTGATCTAATTCATGTAGAAGAATAGACTCATTTTCTATTGGTAAAACAATTTCCAAGGCAGTCCTTAAAGAATTAGTTCTATAAGAAAAGGTAAAGAAACACAAATTGGGAAAGTGGCAAGAAAACACACCTGACATGGCATGAAACATCACAAAGATACTGTAGTTGACTGATTGATCTAATTCTCTTTTTCTTCCTGAGGTCAAACAAGTTTTTCTATTGATAAATATGAGAAACAGCATGAACCACAGCTCATTTAACCAGTTACACTCTGAGCTGCCTGAAGAGATTCACACTATCTGCCATGTATAATTAAGAAAGTCTTTTGCAGTTAAAACAAAAGGCAGCTAAAAATACACAAACACTTTCTACAACACGCACTTTTCACCTCAAAATACATATTTTTCTTACTATGAACAATTCCTTTGCTAATATCATGAAACATTTTATACCTGGTACTTATAATATCCTGAAGTTCTGCCCATTCTCCTTCTAGTTTGCTTCTTGTCTCAGAAATAGCAGCCTGCTCCACTTCATCCACGAGGTTTTCTAACGTAGATGAGATGTTTCCCAATTGTGTCCAACCAGAATTGATATCATTCTCTACCATCTAAAAGACATGCAGGGTTCATTGATTTAACATGATTCTGTACAACAGACTGTCCAGTTCATTAAGTGACAATCACAAGAGTTTCTATGGAAAAAGCTGGATATGTCATCTTTAGTTAAGGGTTTCCTTAACTAACGCAATTTTCAGCTGCATGTGAATCTGTCAGCTTTTCAGAATGAAATTTTCTGTGTTAGAAATATTTGATAAGTCTGCTTCAGCCATTTTTACACAAGAATGAACAGAAAATATCTCACTTTAGCTGATTTTGAAAGAACAAAATTCAAACTTAGATCTGAAGCAAGTTCTAACACACTAGATGGCTTCTGGGTTCATTCCAGTGGAAGAGCTGAAAAATTACAATAATAAAATCTCTAACAACAATTATGTGCCTTGTAACATCACCTTAAGTTTCTCACAAATATACTTTAGTTCCAAGTCCTAGAAGCGTTTCATGCTGCACATCCACCATTGACATTTGATGGTTCACCTTTGAAGACTCTTCCAGTCTGGCCATGGTCCATCACTTACTATTACTGCTATCTATATATCTATCTGTTTTCTGTAGCTATTTTTTTTCATTAGATCTTGCAAATTACAAACAGTCACCAATTTCTGCCTTCAACAGTAGTGGCAAAACTACTGTGCTAAATAGGAATTTGGTTGTGCTAAATGTTAAACCCTCAATTTCTCTCTGTTTTCAATAAACCTGCTTGTAAGGATGCTCTGTATCCCTTGACAGCATACACAATTCATAGAAGGTAAGGGCTCTACATGAGAAAATAACGATTAAGGCATCAAGTATGCTTTTAAAAGATGAAGACTGACTTACCTGTAATTCAAGCAATTTATTTTGAAGGCATGAAGTGCCCTTTATTTCATCAGTAAAGCCAGATGCCACTTTATCTCTGCTTACTTGTAAAAGTTCCTCCAGGTTCCTTCTTTGTGCGTTATAGCTAAAAAAAATACAATACTTTCAGTGCAAGTATTACTTCTAATTTAATGGAACATAGCAGAAATTGGGCGTTGTCAACCAAGACTGCCATATAAAATGAGCACAGTTTGTTGCAAATGCATATTTTTACCTAAGCTGCAAATGAATGGGCATAAATGAGAAGTATATACAGTGGCTGAGACATTGTTCACATGGATAATTTTTGTGTTCACATGCCTTCTGGCATCCTTTAAATTCAGTTTTATAAATGCAAAAATGTGAAGTATTTTGAAAACTTATCACTTTTCCTTAATGTTGTGGTATTTGGTGCTATTGGTAAGGTGGATACAGATTTCTCTGTTCCAAGAAAAGAGCAGAAGAAAAACTGTAATAGCTTTAAGTGTTCTTCCTATAATACACTGATATTTGTGTTATTTAGCTACTACAGCACTTCCTTATCAAATGCAAAGAAACACTAAGTAAGCAGAAGTAGAGCAATAACGTAATTCATCATATCAAAAGTGCACCAAATGTTTCATAAAGTCTATTAACTTATGAATGTCTAGCGTTGTATCATCTCTTAATATACATGCATTTTAACTTACAAAAATTACCTCTCTAATAAAGCCGGTGTGGGCAGATCACTGTCTTCCTCAAGCATCTTCTCACAGCTTTCTCCATTGTGATGTTTCATATCTGCTTCCAAAATCGTATCTTCAGAGGGTCTTGATGTCTAAGTCAAAAAACAAAAGAGATAACAATGACTTTGCAGATGTCTGTGATCTCCTGAAAGAAGCAATGCTTTGTGTGTGCCAAAGGAGATGAAAGATACCACTCACAAACACAAGATATGCTTTATCTCAACAATGAGCCAAAAGAGCTTAGAAGACTTGCAGCCAGATCATACATTCCTTCCACACTTGTGCTGGGCCTCTGCACATGCAGCCACCCCACCACAACTCTGGCAATCACAAGCAGAAACCAAAAGAAACTGCCTTCTGCCCCCTTTTTTTAGGCTGCTTATATCAGATCATTGTGAACATCTCTTGCTTTTGATTCCAGAATACACTCTCCTGAGTTTAATGCCAGCTGACATCAGTTACACACATCATACTTCAAGTATCTATGATGGAGCAGAATTTATCGTTGTTATCAGGGACAATATAAGTAGTTTTGCAAGAGATCTCCCTTGATAACAGCCACTTCCTCTGTATCTGCCAACTTAATGTAAATGTAATGGATCCCTTCCAACAGACAGTCTGATGCTGTCTGACAAGCTGTCTACAGTCTCACTGCCATGAATGCTTATCCTAAATGAGACATCTTCTGTGATGTCCACATTGTAATGTCTTCTCCCTGAATTTTTTTCTAAGAAATTACATGGATTCTGTTTTTCCCCCAATTTTTCTAAAAAAATGCCTCCAACTTTTCACTAATTTTCCTCTCTGTGTCCTTAGAAATTTACCGGGCCACTATATCGTATCTACACTTCAACACAGCTTCATATATGGCTCTTTCAGCATAAAAGCACTCTTTAGCAAAATATAATGCAAGACTGGAGATTCGCACATTTTCAGGATACTTAGGGCTGTTCCCTGCATGTTACTTTGGAACATTTACTCTTTCTAGGTTCCCAAGTAAAACAGGTTTTTGTTCTGTGACAAGAGTCCTGAAATCTGCCATAATAAGAATAGTAACAGAAGTAATCAGCTTTTCTTTTTGCCAGTGATCTCATCTAGACTGAACACCGTCTCTTAATATTAAGTATTGACTTCTTACCTCCTGTACTGAAAGGATATCAACGTGTTGAGTAGAACTGGGCTTTTCTCCATTCTCAGAAGCAACAATGGAGCCCCTATGGTTTAAAAGAGATTTCAGCTTAAGAATAAAACATGAAACACAAAGGTAAAGAAAGAAATCCAGGCTTATGATTAAAACTTTACAGCACAGCTGTGTGGGAGGTAATCAAACACTGCTAGATTATGAAATTTAATATTAACCATTTAAAAAGTGAAGTTGCCCATTCTTGGGAGTATGTTCATAATATCACAGTATCTGCCCACACATCTGATTTTTACAAGGCTACAACACATCATGCATCCAGTCACCCACTCTTTCTTGGAAGGCTGTCTTCTTCCAGCATGAGACAGCAAGGCTGTGTATGTATCTGCCACAGTTTGTCGAAGCTTTTCTAGCTTTTGTTCAGAGTCTGCAGTGAATGTCTGTAGGTCTGGGATGGTTTCTTCTGCTAGTTTTCCCAGTATTTTAAGATCTTCTAGTGACTTGCTAAGTTCTTTCAGGCTGCCTTCATGCGAAAAAAAGGCCTAAGCAAAGGAAAATAACACAATAATCTCACATTAAGCAATAAGAGTAGGCAACTCTAATCATTCTCATACATTTTTCTATTTCCATTGTCTTCTTGAATGAGTGGATTTCAAGTATAAGCTGTCAAATCATGCGAGAAACATTTATCTTCCTCGATATTTTTTTCAAGTAAAGCCAGGAAAGCAACTGTGATTTCTGGGAATGTGCTCCCCAGCTGCATTTCCAAGCCTGTATTCACACTTGGATTTGAAATTACTTCTGTAACTACAAGTTCAGCTACTTTGGATCCCAAGTCATCTGCACTCTGACATTTAAAATACTGACCACAGGAAAAAAGTGAATTGGAAAATGTGTTTAAAATACCCCCACTCAATGATTTTACTTCTGAGGCTGATACATACAAATCTAACAAAAATTTGAGCAGAAGGAATGCACCTAAGAATGTTTATTTTTCTTTTCTATTGGTTATTTACTATTGAGTCTGAATAAACTCATGAAAAGAAAATACAAAAACTGTGCTTATTTCTGCAAGGGCCAGAATTTCAACAGAGAGCATTTCATTACCCTTCTAAGTAGTAAACCGGCACACCAATGCATATCAAAGAGGATGAACAAAAATGCTAGCAGCAATGAAGCATAACAACCATTGCCTACGGAATATGCAAGATTCACTATGCCTCCCACCAATAAATGAAAAATTCAAGTCTTATATCTAACTCTGTTTAATTTATATGCTCCACAAAGTGGGACTACAGCACTGCGAGAAAATACTCTCACTTGAAGGCACTGATTTTATTCAACTGTAGCAAAACAATTGTAACAAATTAAGAACAGAAAATCACTTCTCATTTTTACACTCTGCATAGATAAATCTGTTTTATGCTTCAAGATTGTCCTAAAATAAAAGAAAAAAAGGTAACATCTATGCAAAAAGGAGGTAAGTAATAAAGAGGATATTGTCTGCAGTCAGAAAGTCAATGAAACAATTTGAAATAATTTTGGTGGCCTCTGTTCTCTGTTTACACAAAACAAGGGTTCTATTTCACAAACACAAGCTACTACGTCCACTAATGGAAGCTGAAGCAGGAAGGACAGTGCATTCAGAAAGAGAAATAAGTCAGCAGAAAATAAAGGGTCACGTACCTCGTGTTCCTTGATGAGTCCTTTGGTTTTATTCATATTTAGGAGTTTCTTTTCTTTCCCTAATTGCTTATTGATTTTTTTTAAAGCTGTGTTAAATTTCTTTTTTTCCCTTTCTAACAGAAGCTGGACACAGGATATAATTTCATTATGAACGGCCTGCAAAATTCAGAACACATTATCCCTGTGAGATGGAGAGACGGTATTACAAAGCAAATTAAAGTCTCAGAGCACAGTGTGACAAAAAAAACACGTTTTCCAAGATGCAAAGCATAATGAGAACAGACAGTGGAGCCTCCTTCCAATATTATCTCACCTCCCATCTTTTACGAATATCTTCACTTTTTTCTTCTACTACCAGCTTTTCCTGATCGGATGAAATATTTTTCAGCTGTTCAACAGCTTTCAAAAACTTGTCAAGAACTTTATAGTCCAGAGCATTAAAAGCTTCCTGCAAAACAAGGCAGCATTATAAAAGATAAACAGAACTGAAAGTAGTTATCAATATAATAAAATGTAATCAGCAGCCTATAAAGGACGCATATAAAGCATGTGTATATGGCAAGTGTGGGCTGGGATGGCCCCTGCATGACTGAAAACAAGGATATTCTCCACTCTTGCATATTTGCAAAACTGCTGCAGACACAATCAAAATATGTTTTATAGACAAAAGCAATTGTTGTTCCTTTAATAACCTTTCCTGGGGAAACATGGCACCAAAGAGAAAAGCCTAAAGCTCCTGAACTGTGCTCATTTCTAGGGAACACACCCAGCCAAGTCCCATGTCTCCCATAAAGCATGTGAAAGGTCTGCACTGATGCAATGGGACCCTGTGAGCTCTGTGCAGCTGCCAGCATAAGGCTGCCCAGAACTCGCTGTGCAATGTGAGGCAACACAGATACCAGGTGTTTCCATGTTTCAAACCTCATTAAGGACCCCTTTTAGAGACCTGAATTTTGACATCTGACAATTTCTTTATCATTTAGCCACTGGAAAAAGAAGTGGAGATTCAGCATTTATAATCTCCCTTTAATAACTTGTCCAAAAATTCAGGCATATGACTCAAGATAGGAATCTCAATTATTAATCAGGAAACAAAATTGTGGTAGCTCAGAACAGGGATCTGAGAGTGATTGAATAACTTAAGACAGGGCAGTAAATAAATTGGAATTCAGATTAGTATTTCCTCATTCAAATTGTCTGCCTGTCAATATATGCTAACAAGGTTATACTTAGCAATAAATAAATAAATTAATGAAAAGCTACCCCAAAAAATTTCATATTTTTCTCAGCTTCTTAGACATTAAATGATGTCAAGAACTACTTCATTCTGCTGGCTCAGAAAATGAACCTACCTCATATCTTGAAATGTGCACTTCGGGACTAAATTTTTGACTAACAAGTTGTACAGCCTTGGAAATGGAAACCTCAATGTCCTTCTGAGATTCTTCAAAATTGAGTAAAGCTTCCTTTTGTGAGGGTTTCTTCTCCGATTTGGGCAGGATGCTGTTCATGTCACCCATAACAGCCTTGAATGAAAGAGACTTTTCAGAACACGCACAAGTTCCATTAATTATGTAACGTGATTGCTTCATAACATCACTCATGTTTTTCGAGTTGAGATAATGATCTTTGAAATGTTCTAATTTCTGTCCCTGGCAAGAGTCTAGGGCACTGATTCCAACAGTATAAACTTACTTCGTTTAACATGAATGAAAAGAAGTCTTCCTAACCACATAATGCTAAAAACTGTGGGCATAAAGTACAATAGCAATAAAGAAGAAGTACCTCTATTCTGTCTCTAGCTTCTTTAATTCGTGCTGGCAGCCCAGTGGTGTGACAGTGCTGTTGGGACACCTGACTTGAAGCATTCTTCATCAGAGATTGCAATATCTCTTCTGCTGCCATAACTTGCTCTTGGCACAAGATTCCCCTTGCAGCCAAGCTCTGGTTGAATAAAAAGCATTAGAAATGTGCACAGTATTTATGCCTTTTGGTTTAAAGAAACCAAATGAAAAGGCCAGCATTAATCACGAACAGTCAAGAACAAAATCATATATCCCAATAATAGTCAGTGTATTTTGCTGCAAAATCTCTGTGTAGAGAGAGTCTGCTGCCATCCACAGGGGATTCTGCTTGCTGACATGTTCTTTCTGTCAGTGTGATATCATCACTACTTTGTCTCAGACTCTATTAGAAGTAATTTTTTAAACGTCGTCTCTCATCTGAAAAGCCTTCCAAAAGCACAAACCGCACATTTGGATATGCATTACCTGATCACGAAGTCATCCAAAAGTAAGCGCATAATCAAGACTCAGACTTTGTAGTGAGACTGAGTGCTAAAAGGCAGGAAGCAGCTGAGTATTTTGCATTCAAAAAGTAGTGTGCCATATTTGAATATTTATCATAAAATGTCCATATCAGAACCATTTTGATCTATGAATATTCAACAAATTTTCCTGTTTGAAGTTGTCAATTAGCATTCTTTTAATGATAAACAGTGCTTTAGTGGGTTCTTGACCTATTGTGCTGTGGGAACTTAGTGACCAGATCTCTCCTGCTCACAGACATAAATGCACAATATTATTCATATTTTTGGAGGCTGAATTTCAGGGTGTCTTTACTTAATTCATTGTTTTTAATGAACTGGTGTCATACTGCAAAATGAGGATTTGTTTATAAACATATGCCTAAAAGAATGAACATAATCTTTTCACATCCTCACACTTCCTAATTCTGTAAACTAACAAGAAAGCACAAACTTCAAGTGAACTAGAGCAATATCTGGTTTGCAGTTACTGTACATGGATTTAATGTACTGAAAAACATCTGTCTGTCTTTAATCTTAGCTCTTGGACAGAAGAAATTCAATGAACCCTGCTTCTGGTTGCCACTTTCCTACCACTAGACTATGTTGCCCCTAGGGAATAAGGAATAAGCTAATGCAAAGCCTGGTATCTTTGCTGTCTCATCTTCACTGACAGGACAAGAAAATAAATCAGGCTTTACAATGAAGCTACAGAGTTGGACTTACATATTTCAACCTACCCTTTGCAAGAGAGAAACAACAATCTCTGGTTGAGAGACAAGGGACACAACAGACAGAAATGGAAGCAACAAAAAGAATTCATCAGTGCTCATTGCGGATATCTAGAACAACTGCCTGTAAACTGAGACATATAGATTATCCAAGATTCTGCTGCAAATACCTCAGGTATTCCAATTTTTTACAGGAATACATTGAACACAGACAAACTGTCCCAAGCAAGGATAAATGACAGAAAGCACTGAAAATTTGAATCTCAGCACCTTGCAAAGTTTTAATCTGCTCAAGAGCTGTGCTGCACATGACTAATTAATATCACTAGAGAGCAAGTTACCAATCAACAACACCAAGAGCACTTAATTGGTAATTATCATCTGAACACACAGACACCAGAAGACTCATTTGTTGCTAGCTCATCTAAGACTGATTCTGGGAAATAATACCAAAATACTAGAATTAGTTGACTTCCTACCACCTCATGCTGCAGCACAAAACCTGCATTTATTTCTTCATTGATGGAAGTGCATTGTACCCAAGTTATAAATCCATGCTGAAAGATAAAAATCTGATAAACAAGCATTTTAATCTGTATGTACATATGAATATATTCCCATTTTCACCTGCAAATTTTCCTCCATCTGGGGTTCCACAGGTGTCTTATGACCAATCTCACTCAGCAGGCATTCAGTCTCTGCTGCCCAGCTGTCCACACTTCCAAGGAGCTCTTCAATTTTCTCCATGCTTCCTGGAAGCTCCCTGACCTTTTCAGCAGTATCTGTGTTCTCTTCGCCAAGCTATGAACAAAGAGTAGGGTAAGATGTTCACGCTCTTCATCATTTCACAGGGATCTATCCACTTCTCCCCCATAAAATACAGTCATCAAGTTTACTTTCTTTCCTGCTTTTGCACTCAACAAGCAATGAAGGACAAATAAACACCAAACTTATACTGATAAATAAATCATCCAAGTCTTGATTTTTCAAACCTGGGAGCAGGTAGGGCAACACAACCTGTGCCCACACGGATTTCTCCTTCCCTATAAGAAAGCAGCCACATCCACACTACTATGGAGAAGAACTCCTGTGATACAGCATTTCCCAAGTTAAGCCAGGGAACTGTCAAAGGGGTTGATAGCTGGTGTTGGCCACATCTAGGCCAGTGAGTGTGATAATGGTTTAATGGTACTGGTAAATTAGGCCACATTTCAAGCATCTACCCATGCACTATTTTGAAATACACATATGTTTATATCAAGTCCAGTGCAAAGTATAACCCTATAACCCCTTATGTCCTTAAGCAGTTGTAAGATTGTCTGTTTCTGTTTTTCTTCCAAAAAGCATCTCTTAAAATGTTACTAATGGCATTTACATGCAACTCTAGATTTCTTCACTCTAGACATGGCTCTTATTAACATTCTCATTAAGCTCATCTCCTACAAAAATATTGTAATTTTTTGCCATCATTTAACATCACAGCAATACCTTTAATAAATGTCACTGAACTAAACAAAAATAGCTAAATAACTAAATAAAAAGCTTTAACCTACAATGTTACCCCCTTTAAAACGGTTTTAAAATTTTGATTTAAAAAACGAGTATTTTCTAGATTGTCACTAAGAGCATTTGAGTTGCAAAGTTATGAATGGGATGCCTCTGTGTATCCTGTGTTCCTCCTCCTTTAAAACTGGAAACAGTTGACTCAAAGATTTATTGAGCTCTGACTAACAAGCTGATAAGTTTAAAAAAGATGATTTTTAAGGCTGCTAGTCAGAAGAGCATTACAAAACTGTTATCTTACAAAGCGTGTCTTCTTGATGAATTTAGCCCATCTCCTATTCAGTTTTTTCAGCTCTTTGGCAATATTCGATCCAACTTGCTCTTTGCTGACTTCAATGAGATAGTTTCCAGCTTCATTTAATGAACCATGCACTGAATTCCAGTTTGCCAGGGTGTCTGCAGAAACCTAAAGAGAGACATCAAAATTAATTTCAAGTAGAATCCTGCCACAATTTGATTTCCAAAATGACAAACAGAAAAGCAATTACAACCACTGTCATGTAAGATGTTTTCCTTCCAGGAGTCTCTGTCCATCATGAGTAAAACAAATCCAACAACATACCTCTATTGGATACTCATTTTGTTTTTCTTCCAGCCATGTCTTTAGTAAGTAGAGGTTCTCTGTGTAACTACTCCAGGAAGACAGGACTTTCTGTAGTGTAGTATTTACATTGGAAATATAGTCTTTGCATATTGTAATCTTTAACTCCACTGTCTTAAAAAGTTTGCTGATTTCTTGAGGATCTCCAGCTAGGACATCAAAAGGGAATAATGTTATACATTCAGAAACAGAGAGATTTATTCAATAGAATTAGTACTTCACAAAAAATCCTAAGTGGAAATTAAAGAATTAAGGAAAATTAAGGAAATTAAGGAAATTAAGATCACATCGGTTCAAAACAGATGACTTATCATAAACTCATAAACTCATTATTATAAATATAAATATATAAACTCATTATGCATAGAAACTTACCTAAGTCAGGTTTGCTTATGTTTTTGTTTTTCAAATCTTCACAGATGCGAGTAGCAGTTTCCAGCTGTGTTTTAAGTCTCTTTTCTTCAACAAATTTCTACCCAAAGTGAAAAAGAATTGGCACAGGTAAAACTAACCCACATAAAACTTGATGGTAGCAAATACAGGTTGGGACACATTTTTTTTCAGTTTGAGGCTGCAACCTGGGAGTTGAACGTAAATTAAACAAAGCCTATCCAGCAACTCATCTGCACTCTATAGTCTGAATTTGACTTGTTTTCTGTTCGTGCAGAGAGAAGCTTACTGGGAAATATAAAGTCTGTAATATCATTGACTGAGTCACAGCCATGTATGAGTTAGAACTACTTAGTTCGAAAAGATCCAATACAATCCAAACTGGGGATGGAAAGGGTCAGGAAGGAAGAAATGGGTGTAGACAAACAGACTTATGGTTTGAACATTTCTTTAGGGAACGAGAGGGTTGGTCCTCAGGCTCTTAGGTAGTCTAAGGTGCATCTTACTCCAAGAACCACAACCACAGAAAAAAAAACACGGTAATAAGTATTTATGAAATCAACTGTATCAAGAGATGCTGTATTCCCACCTCGTTTACATGTGATGTTAATATTGGGGAAAATAAATAAATAAATGAGAGATTTTTTATTACTTCTTGTTGCCTCCTACTGGGGTTTTGATGAAATTTCCACTAATTTAAGTAGGGATTTTCCAGCTTGAAAAGCTTCAAAGAAACTCTTCAGAAACTTCACATTCCAAAAGGATAAGGAAAAAAAAAAGGCAAAAAAGCTGGCAAATGGGCTGGAAAGCATATGCTGTGTGGAGAGGCTGAGTACATTTTGGTTGTCCTCAAAAATGAGGCTAAGGGGTGACCACATTGCTCTCTGTGGTTTCCTGAGGAGTGAAAGTGGAAAGGGAAGTGCCTATCTCTTCTCCCCGATGAGGATAAACTCAAGTTTGAATCAAAGAGGGTGGAGAAGAGGAATAATTGTTAGAACGTGATTATGAAAAACAATTATTTTAAACTTACATTCCAATTTTCTAGCAGTGATTCCACGGATTCTTTTGTCCCGTATTTCACATCCCAAATATTTAGCTTCAGTGTTACCTCATTGGCAAATGCTGAGCACAGTCCGTAGTGGTATTCAAGAAGGGAGGTGGAGTTTGTGAAACAAATATCACTGAATCTGCAAGCAGTGAAATGCAGAAGGCATTAATGTATAGAGATGTTAGCCTAAAAATTCTGAATTACGTATATTGTATGTCCCATATCACATTCTTATCTCTAAGATGTAAAGAGATGGAAGGGCGAACTATTCAGCAGATAAGGAATTGGTGAGGTGTAGCCTTACGTCCATATAGAGGCTCGATGCTTGCTGTCCACCAGAGGCCCATCTTGGGACTGGTGCTCTATAGCATCTTTATCAACGTCATAGACAGTAGAATCAATGCACCCTTAGCTGAATGGTGCAGCTGATATAAAAAAGTAAGGGATGCCACCCACTGGGATTTGGACAGGCTTGAGAAGTGGTCCCATGAGAATCTAATTAGGTTCAACAAGGCCAAGTGTAAGGTTCTGCACTTGGGCCAGGGCAATTCCAGATACGTATACAGACCTATCTGGAATACTGTACCCAGGCCTGGGGACTCCAGCACAAGAAACGCAAAATGCTGTAAGTGGGCTTAGTTCAACTTGGAGAAGACTCCAGGGAGATCTCGTGAAGATTTTCCAGTACTTAAAGGGACCTTACAAACAGGAGGGAGACCAACTTTTTATATAGTCTAATAGCGACAGGACAAGGGGGAATTAATGACTTTAAACTAAAAGAGGGGAGAATAAAGTTGAATGGGGCCTTAGGCAGCCTAATCTAGTGGTTGGGAACCCTGTTCATGGGAGGGGCTGGAACTAGATGATCTTTAAGACCTCTTTCAACCTAAACCATTCTACTATTATATATGAAAAAATCTTTATGGTGGAAGTAAAATTTTAAGAACAGGTTTTTTTTCTTCTTTTTAATATAGTAGTTCGATTTATGGAAATCCTTAAATGGTTAAAGAAGCCTTTAATGGTTAGAGAGCGGCATCCGTTATCTGTATTTCAAAGAATCTCATGCTAAGTAAGTAGATTCACTGATCATTTTTGAAAATATCCTTCAAAAGCTTTATGGGGTTTCACACTCTGTAAATCTCAGCTTTCCAAAATGGTACGAAAATAAAAATTAGATACAGATTCCCCACATCCAAAAAAGAATCCTTATTTTCAAAGAATTTCCTTCCTACCCCAAGTGGGTACTTCCAATCCACACTAGCACAGGGCACCTGAAAAGCTCCTGTTAATGTGCTTCATTTTGTACAAATAATAAGACTTCCACTGGAGCAACAAATTAAACTGCCTGCTCAACATACCAGTCAACATGTGCTTAAATGGAAAATGTGCTTATTCTGCAAGGCACGGACAAGTTATGTGCAAGTCAATAGGACAACTAGAATACAACACAGTCATAGGAGAAGGAATTTAAGTATCACAACCTTCTTTTCATTTCCTCTAGCTTTTCAGGCACTATTAGTGGCATATTCTTCTCATCTTTATTCTCAAATGATTGAAGGGTGTCCAAGTGAGAATCAAAACTATTCATCAAGCCCTGGAAAGAAAAAGAAACAGTAAGCTATTCATATCAATACTCAAGCCAACTAGTATTAAACCATTCTACAAACTGCAAGACATCTCTTATTACAGTGAGAATATTAAAAACAAGACAATCTTTCAGTGCCTTTATTCATTAGCGTATAATGAAAATCTTATCAACTGTATCACCTTCTGAAGTGCATATTTACTATAGCAACATATAATTTTCTTACCACTGGGCATCTAGAACTACACAATCCATGTCATCAGGTTTTCTCCCTCACTTTTATTACCATCTTTAGAACAAAACTGAATCATTTTAATGGGTTTAGGATATTAAGTTTTTCCTTGTTATATGTTAGCAAAACCCAAAAGCAAAACCTGCTGAATAAACTTACTGTATCATATTTGCTTAATACTTAGTCTGAGCAACCAAAATCATAGATGAAACGGCCAATATTTGGCAAAGCCATTATCAGTGAAAAAAAACAGCCATTTCTCCTAACAGGAACTGGCGCTCACAACAACCTCCTGTTCCTATTCTTTCAAACTAACATTAAGGACTAGTTAAAAAAATATTCAACTTCAACTTGTTTGTAAAAAAAAAAGACAAGTAAAGTACCACAGTGATCCAACCAAGCACTAATACACTTAAGCTTGTTAAAGTTTTCTAACTCCAAGCATTTAAAATATTATCAGTGTAAAGACCTCAAGATCAGAATAAATAACTCTCATGATACTGAGGTATCAGAATACTTTCCATTGCTTTGAATGGAATAACAGAGTGATTCAGCAAATACTTGACTTTAAACACATAAGCTGCGTGAACATAATGGAATGTAGCCCTGAGCACAAGTGCTTTTCTGAACAGGTATGTATCAAGCCTAGATTTAAAGATAAGGATGCAATTACTCTGTACTATTACTTAACAAACATTGCAGGAGCCACATAAAATAGCAGAATTGTCTCATTCACTTTTCACTTCAATTTAATCTCACTCCGCTGAAGTCAGAAACCTTCCCCTTATAGACCTATGCAGTTACTTAAATAAACCCACAGAAATCAACAGTATCTTCTGGAGGGCTTTTCATCTTCAGAAGATAAATATATCCATACTGCTTTCCGAAATACCAAATAGCAACTCCATGGCAAGTACTTTACCAGGTGAGACTAAAGGAAAACATTCCTTTGTGATCAACTTACCTTAAATACTGAAATTATTTCACTGAAGAGAGACATGGCTTTAAATGGGTCCTGCAAATCAGGCAAATCTTCTGTTTGCAGATGTTCTACCTGCTGAAGCCAAGCCTCAATGCCATCCAGAGGTGGTGGCAACATCTGGTCCAGCTCTGCTTTCCATTCATTAATCTTAAAAATAAAAACAAGCAATTACATTTGTCACTATTATTCCTTTCTCCATCCCTAAGATACAGGCCTGCTCTGTTCTGTAAGCTGATGCTCTAGACACCCCAGAAAAAAGAGAAGAAGTAGGGAACAAGGGATGTTCTGGACCAGCTGCCTATTATAAGAAGTGACAAGTGAACATTTCTTCTATAAGGAGCAATTATAAACAAAGCCCAACATACTCTCAGATGCAACAGAGGGAGACAACATTGCCAAACTCATAGCAAAGCACTGACCAACCTGATCTATCTACATCCCAGTCTGTACTGTGGGAAAGAAAATATGATCATACTTCTCCTAGGTGCAGCATTATCTGAACCATAACTTTATCCTCAAATAACCTTGCAAGTATTAATAGGCCAAAACCTTTCATCTGAAGGCTGCTCAAAAATAACCAGATACAGGCCATTTTTATTTTATTTTTTTACAGATATCACACAGTCCTAAAGCTCAGAAGGCAGAAAGGTAATATACAGCCTCTTTCCACCTCCTCTTTTGCACTGTAAACCACTCAGTTTGTTTGAACTTTAGGCTCAGGATCAATACTGCTTTCACTGATGCAAATAAATATCAGCTCCCTGCTTTTCCCTGTGCATATTCCTGGGCTAAGTTTAGGCTTCCACATCAATCACATTCACACATGCAACAAGGTGAGTTGGAATTGCCTCTGACCTGAGAGATGAGTTTACTCCATTCTTCCCTCATCTGCTGCTGGCCTTCACTCAGCTCGGCTTCACTTCTTTTTGATGATAACAGGGGAAGAAATGCTTTTTTTTCTTGATTAAATGCTTCCATAAACGACATCATTTCCTACAGATAAAAAAGAAGAGTAATTCATACAAAATAACTTGGATGGAACTCATGGATCTCAATACTGTCTTTGAACACACTGGTAGGAACTCCATTAACTTCAGAGAATGTGATTCGTCCCTTTGTGGCCATGTAGGCCATTTTATTACCAACTCCAACTAGATACCAAGGGAAATTTTACCTCAGACACAATCTATAGTCAACATTTCAAGTATTCCTCTATGTCATTAGCTGAATCTACTATAATTATTATCACAGATATTGAGAAGCTGACCTTACAAAGGCCCTATGGAATCTTGCCCACATTTTCAACTATGTCAGTTAATTAAAAGACATTACATTACTCTCTCCAAAAAACTTTGCTCTGCTCAGGAATGGAATAGCACATATCTGTTTCCAAAGAGAAATAATTTTACCCTTTTCTTCCCTCAATTATTTGAGAGCATTTACTGAATTCAAGGTTTCCATCTCTTGTTTCATTTAGGATCTTGGCCCAGGCAATGAAGATAAAAGTCTGTTTCTCAGAACATTCTTAATATTTACTTTTGAAAAAGCAGTTAAATACAAAATGCAACTTACTTTGTACTTCTGGTAATATGTTTTACTCTCTGTGTCCACCAGCAAATCTGCTAACTTTTTTTCCTGCACAGCCAACCAGCTCACGGTCTCTGTTACTTTACCCTAGTAATTAGAGCAGAAAATCTCATGTTTCTGTTTTGAAAGCCTTGTTTTTAATTCACATTGTGCCACAAAACAACATATACTGAGCATATGATAACCCCATTCAAAGCCATTGGAAACAAACAGTGTTTCCTGGGGACTCTAATGAGCTTTGGGCCAGCTGCTACTATAAAGCAAGGCCAAAGTTTTAAACTTGTCTCCTGGATATACAAAGCCAAATTAAACAAAGAGCCTGATTGCAGTCCTACTGGAAGGACATTATCAATATGGAGATATGTAAATTGATGCAATTAATTAAGGCAATTAATGTACAAACTCTAATAGGAATTGTTTGGGTTGGAAGGGATCTTTAAGATCATCTAGTTCCAACCCCCCTGCTATAGGAGAATATAGATTACAGACAACTTGGTTCTCCAAACACCATAGTATAGGAGAATATAGACAACAGACAACTTATAGCTTGCAAGCAACTGCTGCTCACTCTACATACAAGCCATAACATTTAAAGCTGATTGTTCTGCACGTTTGCAAATTCATCTGCTTCCGCTCTGGTATTTACATATTGACTTGAGAGTGCACATGAAAACAATCAAGCTTAAAAACATTCTTGGTAATAGATAAATGAGTTAAAAACAAACAAACAAACCCACAAACTATAAACAAGACCACCTGCACAGGACTTCCAACAGTACCATCAAACACATAGGAGTATCAGAAGTTTCAAGCCAATTCAATACTGTCAGTAGCCGAATCAGAGGATCAAACTATGAAAGATAACTGTTACTGCATCATGCTACAAGCTGGGAAAAGGAAGTACTGATAACCCTGGCAGTGACAAGGCATATTTGTTACAAAATGCCTCAGTCATAAACCAGATTAACCTACCTGCATGTCTTCAGTCTCAGGCATATTCCTGGAGTATTGTAAAAACTGAGCCACATACGTCATGATTGATTTTTCATCCGGATTCATTACGTCAACATCTACAAGAGCCAATACATCATTTACATAATTATTCAGCCCTCTAGACTCGATCACATAATTACACACTGTACTGCAGTTGTTAAAACACATTAGCATAAATATGTTTATTTTGCAGTAGCTCGCATAACATACCACTGAAATTAGTATGTAATAAAATTCTTCCCCTGGGAACCATGCTATAACATGAGAAACTAACAAACAAGTTTCTCCTATGAAGGGAGAAGTTCCATATTCTGCCTTTTTCATATTGTTCCTGAATATATATCCCATGTACACTCGGTGTTAAACAATAAAGAACTGCAGGTTAGAGCATTACAGTAAAGATCAATGTTTCATTTCAAACATGAACAAAGCCTTACTTTTTGCCTGCATTACAAGTCAACACATGTAGGATTATATTAATCTCGCTCATTACAAGAAAGCAGGTTGCTTACCTTCTGGTTCAAGAAGCCGTGGAATATTGAGCTCCAATTCGGCAATTCTGAAAGCCTCATCCAGGTTTTCTTTATTGCTTCTTGCCTTTGCCTTCTCCAAATCAATCAGACCTGGTCTTAAGGCATTGATGATAGCTAAAAAAGGCAGTCCACTTCTCCAGCTTGACTTGAAATCAGTCACACTGATAGAACCATACCTATCCCAAAAAAGGATTAGAAACAAAACACAACAGCACATTTACTCAGATGTCATAAGTGAGAATTCAGAAATACGGTATCAATTTGGTAGCATGATATATGAAAGAAATCCAAGAAGTTACAGAGAACTTTGCCAATAGATTTCTGAAAAAGTCAGGTCAGAAAATGATAGATACAGTAATACTCAGCACTACAATGACATTTTTTTTTACTTGGTTTTGCAAAATGCTACAATGTTTTCTTCTTATACTGCATTCTGAAGCTAAGAATTACTGATTCAGTATTCTTTCTGAATACAATCTTTGCTCTCACAATCAATGCATTCTGTGTGATGGAGAAATAACAAGAAACGCACTGAAGTTGTTGCAAAATAAAGGTGTTTGTCCATCAGACCACTGAGATTTGGAATCCTTTTTGTCATTTCAGAAAACCCAGACCTTAAAACTATTGGTGCAGGAGAGATATTTTTCTCTTACTTGGTGCCCTTTAAACACCTTCCGTTAAGTGGTGCCCAGACAGCGCTGTGAGGGACCCAGAAAGCTTTCTAAGCCACGCTGAAATCTGGGACAACTTTCCAGAAGCAGCTGATGTATTATGAGTATGCTACTGAGTGGAAAGTATGTAGGGCTTCAGGAGATAAAACAGCTACAAAACAATGGGCCAGGATTTTCAAAAGACTTGTTCCTTTAACAAAAAACTACAGGATTAACTGATAACAAAGTTATTAAATGCAATGACAGTTCAGAAAGGATGCTATGTAACAGACAGTAATATTGCTGAAAGCAGTTATACTGCTGAAAATAAGGAACAATCAAAGGAGGAGGATTAAATGGATGGAGGGCTCTCTTTTACATGCTGGTCAATCGTGCTTTGATAAAACACAATCAAAATGTAAAATATAGTGACTAAAAATATTCACTCAGAAAGTAAACAGGCCTTTTCCTGACCCTAAACAGCTTCAAATATTAGTAGAATGTTACTAGAAAATAAAGCTATCAAAAAGCTGGGGAGAAATGGTTGACATTATTCTAAAAGATATTTGAAATGCCTTTAAGTGTTGCAGTAGCCCTTGAAGAAAATGTAAAATGTATAGCTTGTCCCCTGCAATAAATGTCTGTTTTATTTTAGGCTGCGTGCTGTGAATGCTCCCACTGAAATCAGCAAAGCTGGGGGTATAAAATGACATACAAAGACATCAGCGATTGAGGCCTGTTCCGTTCACTAGGACCATCTTTGGGGATCATGCAGTGCTTTGACAGAATACTTGTCATTCTGTCTGTCTCATGTTCCATGAGAGATGTTGGAATCCTAGAAACCCCAAATTTTCCTTTCAAAAAGTAAGTAACTGCTGCAACTTTGTTAACCGGTGCCAACAACGAGGATTAAAACTAGCAAATCATGTAAGCATTCCACTAGACTTATCACACAGGAAACTGTAAGCTCCTAAAAGAGAAAAGCCAAACAAACTAATTTACATTGCGGTGTTTTATTAGTAGGATTAGCCTCACTTTATTATATTCAAAGGGCTCATTTCATAACGCTTAGGGCTTGATTGATGCTAAAAGTGCTGATAACATCACCCAAATTCTAAAGCATTTTTTGCAAAGCCCTCACTAAGTAATATTAAGGAAAAAAAAGAAAAAAAAAAAAAAAGAAAAATATCACATTTAGAGAAAAACTGTAAATACAAAATGTAAAATACTGTTTACACGTATTGGATGAAACTTACAGTGAACACTGTTCTTTTGCCCAAAGCAAAAGTGCCTTTGTAGCAGACATCTTCCACCGTTCCTTAATTTTAGCACTTCTTTTAGCCGATCGCTTTGCCTTTGGGGAGGAGTCAACAGTGCTTGAACAATCAAGAGAAGGCTGACTGTAAGTGCAAGCAAGTGTCCTGGCAAGTTCTTCAATCTGTCAGAGATGATGGGAGAATTTAACCAGGTTACAGTGAAAACTTCCAAGACATTAATGGCAAAAAAACACAGAGTATTAGAAAGGACTCAACTAAGCTGTATTAGCAGTTCTGCTCAATAGACCTCAGAAATCTACAGCTGGTTAGAAAGGCTTAATATAGATAAAAGATAATGCACACCACTACACACAGCACAAATACTCCAGTATCAAAGTACCCCCACCAAGAAAAATATGGGCTAAAAACTAATATTTAAAGAACTTTGCTCATAGATTCTCTCCTGAGTCCCTATCACCATTTAATCACAAAAGCACCTAGGTTAATTCACTGCAGGTCTCCTGCTAGACAGCTGTTTGGTTCCATTATTCTCTGCAGTCCATCAACAGGATTTTAGCAATGCAATGTGCTTTCAGACTTCCCTTTCTCCCCATAATGCCCTGCCACACAAGATGTAGACACACTACGTAAGAAACATCACAACGGCATCCTTCGCGTCATTTCTGATACTTGGTATTAGAAAAACAAAGAGCAAGAATTACATAAAGGCTCACAAAACAAGTTAGAGCACAGCCAACACTGAAGAGGGGTCTGCCCCTGAGGGAGATGGATATGAGCCACTCTACACTAATTGCTCCATTTCATAGTTTCATAGTTTCATAGTTTTGTGCGGGTTGGAAGGGACCTTAGAGATCATCGAGTCCAGCCCCCGGGATTCGAGCCTCTGTGTAGCATTTGGTGCTCTATTAAGAGCTTAAGCATTACAGGCCTTAGCAAGACTAAGTTTAGCTGATTTTTAATGAGTTATTTTTAAAAATCTCAATATCTGCACTTCCTACCATTTTCAGTTAAATGATGTCCAAGTTGTAATGCTACCATCACACTGGATAAGCAGCTCGGAGACAGGCAGGATGCACTGGTGCATCTCCTTTCTGATTTATCACTTTAACATGTCAGAATATAATCTTCTGCTTTGTACTAATTTGTTTCTTTGTGCAGCCGTGTAAGCCAACATATTTTTGTGCTTTTTCTCCCCTACTGAAAGACTCCCTCGCATTACTGAAATACTTACATGAAAATGAAATATAATTGTCCAAATTAGGCCAAGCACAATGGAAGGTTTTCCTTCAATAATGTCAGCAACATGAATATTTATAAGCTTGAGCTAGGAAGGGAAAAAAGGATCATTGTTAACAAAGAAAATGCTCCACCAGCTAAACTGGCTTTACTTGTGAATTTTAAAGTTAATACTCACTGATTTGTTCCTTAAAAATGTCAAAGCATTTTCTATGTTGCTTCTGCACTGAAAGGTATTAAATCCTTTTTCCCGTGGCTGCAAAGCAAAAAGAATAGGTTACATTCTCAGTTGTAAAAATTCCTTTTATTTCCATTTTGATAAGGAGAGCCTTGCAAAGATTCATGAATGACTTTGGATCAAATTATTTCAATGCGATTCAGAGACAATGATATAAGCTTAAGTTACTTGAAAATAGCTCTATGACTTCAGGGGGATTGTTAATGTCCTCACAGTTTAGAATATGCTGCAGTTTCTTCTGGATTTGACAAAGCACTGAGGTAATATTTGTATTGTTCTGTCTTACCAGATGTTGACCTGAAAGCACTTCCAACAGATCCAAAAGCATATGTCCTTGCTGAATGTCCGTATATAGGTCTGAGATAACAGAAGGAGGTGTGTGCTGCAAAATAAATTTCAGTGTACGTGACACCATCTTTAGTTACTTTAAATTCACCATGTTACAGAACATGAAAGATTATTCCACTTCATTGTTAAAAAACAGTTTCATATCTTTTATTTTTCAATGAGTTGAACTATAAATCCTGCATCTAATCAGCCACATCTTGCTCCTTCTAACACATTACTGTGTTTGTTTCTTATTCCCACTTTTCTCATCTCAGAGTTTTATTTATACAAGTTACTTTAGGACACATTTTCAAGTATTTATGATACTTTTCAAGGAGACGTGTAGCAAAAAGAAGTAACTGTGAACAAAAGGAAAGTTAACATAAGCAGTTAATTCATATTTTTACTTCCTTTTCAGTACATACTGAGTATAAATAAGACTATAGAGCTGAATAACTAAGCTGTTACTCTCTCACCCATACGTGGACAACACAAATCTATCATCAGCTCAATGGTTTCTGCTCAAGAAGCAGCCCAAACTGGATATTTATCTGAGCAAGTCAGACCCACAGCACACGCTGTATAAACTACTCAGTGATCATCTCATCAAACCCATGTTTGTGGATTGCATAAGTGAGTAATACTTCCCTACATACAGTAATAATAACCTGAAATTTAGAATCTCATAAAACGCTGAGATTTATGCCACAGCTCAGTAAGAAGTTTTATTAAATCAACAAGAAAGACAGTTGTCTCCTTACAATCCATCTCTTGTAAATGTCCTTGGACTATCACCAATACAATGCTGTTACACTTAATAAGCACGTTTTCCAGTCAGTGCTTATAATGTTACATTAATTTTGTTAAAGAAATAATAATAACCTTCTAAGAACACATCCAAACCAAAGAAGGCAAAAAGTGTTTTTCTCCTAAAGAATACCCTTCTTACCTTTGCCAGTATTGAATTTATCCATGTTGTAAATGTTTTCTTCTGAGTGCACTCTCGCTGCACTGGGGAAAAAGGAAAAGCAAAATGGTTAATGAAATGAAAAAATAAAATCATCTGGTTTTATTTCTCTTCCTCAAAACAATAAGGTCTGCTCTTCCAGATATGAGAGTAGATAGAGCTTAATATTAGTTTTTCTCAACATTTAGTGTTCATATTTTCTTTTTGCTTGCAGTGATGATAATGTAAGAAGCTCCATTACTATCAACCATACTTCTCTGCTGGATACAGCAAAGAGCAACAAAGGTTTTCTTGAAGGCCCAGCAAATGCAAGCAGCAGTGTGTACACAACATCCTAGAAAGCAATTCATCTAGAATAACTCCATCCATCACTCAGAGACCCAGCCTGTCACCCAGGTCCTGTAGGCTGTCACTAAGTGAAAAAACACCAGCAGCTGCAAGGGGAGACAGCAAACTATTTAAGCCCCTGCACTAAAAAACAGAATATTTAAACAATTTCTCACATCAGGCTAAATTTCAAAAGTGGGGGAAGCCTTTCTCTGTTCCTTGTGGATTGCAGAGAAGAAGAAAAGAGAATCGTTGTATAGTTCTTTCAGAAAGTGAAGAGGAATATCTGGGAGCAGAGAGTAAGGCATGTACCTTGTCAAAATAAATACCAAGACTTTGCACTTGGCACGAGGCAATCTATACAAACGTAACTATTCACTTGAACAGCAGAGGATCAGGACCTAATTTCACTTCACCACAGATATTAAACTGTTCGCCCCCTCCCCAGTGTGTGAAAGCTGAGCAGAGCAAGCAGCTCAGTCCAACCACCCTTCTGTCCCCCCCAGGAAAAATGCCAAGACAGGGCTGTGAAAAGCAAACATCCCTGCTGTGTGCCTGAGATAACAGCAGGTGTTGGCCACTGAGATGGCAGCCTTTCAGTCTCACTGCTAACCCAGATGCTGCACAGGCACTGCCACACACAAAACCCACATCCCACCTGTGCCAGCCATCTCACAACCTCCTTTCTGTCTCCCTTTCCACATCAGCTTTGTCTGGAAGCAGGCTGGCTTCTAAAAGAACAAGCCAAAAAGCAGTGTCCACCCCAGGGGCCTGCCTGGAGCTGCAGAAGGGTGGTCATCCCTTCTTCTTCCCTTCCCCTGTTTGCCATGTGAATCAGCACCCATAGGGCTGCACTGGTTCCACACAGACACTACAAACACATCATGTGGACTGTTGAGGGAGAGTAAGCTTACACTGATGAGCAGATGTTCCAGTCACTTAAACCACCTCCTTCAGCCTGTGCCAGCCCCGCAGCCTTGTCAGCCATCCCCTGCCAGAGGCTGAGGCAGACACCGGGCCATTCTGTGCATGCCTGGGGCAGCTCCTGAGGCAAAGCTCAGCCCCTCCTGTCTGCCTGCCTCCAGCCTCCCCCAAAGGAACCAGGGAGGCGAGATGAGATGGGTAGAAGTGATGCAAAGCAGACAGAAAGCACAAGGCACACATGCTATACACCAATCAGATTCACAACACACACTCAGAGGACATAAACAGCATGGAGGTATTGGCTTCATGTTAGCACAGGACCCAACCACACCCTTTGGTTTAATACCTGTATGGGTGCTATTCCAATTACCTAATGAGCGATTACGGAGTAGCTGCACTCTTTTATCAGGCTGGAATCTCTGGCACTTGAAAAGGAGCAGAAAGCAAATATTAAACGCTTTGCCAGTCGTCTGCGGCCCTTCCAGGTGCTGCTCTTGCCAAAAGCTGCCTGCAGTTTAGAGGACGTGCTTTAGGAATTGGTAACTGAAAGACCACTTGAGGACACTTGCTCTTTTTTTGGTTCAGTCTCTCCATATTAATGTACAGAAGCATTATGCAACATGGGCCAGGTACTACAAGTGTTGATATGGGCGGCTCACAGACAAAC
Source organism: Coturnix japonica (assembly GCF_054131305.1). NCBI lineage: Eukaryota > Metazoa > Chordata > Aves > Galliformes > Phasianidae > Coturnix > Coturnix japonica. The sequence goes on from NC_140667.1 coordinate 50,718,628, forward strand.
ATCTCACAAGCAAATGGACATAGTAGTTACCTTGCTGCGCATGTGTAAGAACAAGTTATGCACCCACAACCTACAGCCATAGCCTAGTGCAGCTCAGCAGCCTGCCTTTCACGTAGCTGCAGCCTCTGCTGCAGTCTGGCTTATTTTCCTATTGAAATTAAAAACAAATAAATAAATTCTCATGAATCAATAAGAAAACTCAATGCCTACCAACACAACACAGCTCATTCCAGATGTGCTTCTGGCACGCCGGCAGGCAGTCAGATTTCAATTTTCAGGCTGAGTGTGTTTCCCCTGACTCCACTGCTTGGAGGCTCTAATGATTTAATCGAGGTCTCAAATTCTTATCTCTACCACGTGGTTAATTAATTCGGATTTTTATTTTTATGAGGATGAATGGATTCTTTGTCAGGCCTTTTTATAGGAGTCTGAGTGACCTCGGTTTTATCTTGTCCTAGTTTTCAAAGTGCTACTGACCCAGAATTAAAAAAAGCTATCAAAAAATTCCTGATAATTTCTTTCACTTTGGGAAGAAGACAGAAGGTAAATCTGAGAGAACAAAATATGAACCTGCTAATCTGGAAACATCCAAAATCTATCACATTTCACCCTGCATTTTAAAGCGAATCTTCAGAACAACTCTTTAGAAAGGAACAGCATAGAAGGAGCATGTCACATAGAGTTGCTGTAAATCAATAGATACTGTTGGACAGGACAATAGCTGTTTTATCCAGTAATGAGCTATCAGCAAGTGCCATAAAGTAGGCCAATCATTAAGGGCTGGAGCACAGGACATGTTAGATTGCAGCAGGGGCCGTGGCAATGCAGAGCTCTCCTGGGAGGAAGAAGACGGGAGGGCAGGAATGTCAACCTTCCTCTGATGGTGACATAGAAAAGCCAGAGTGAAAACTCATCTCCTCTCCATGGCTGCCCTTTGTTCCTTCTTTCCTGAGGTGGGAGATGGCTCCACGGAAATAACTCCCTCCCTTGGCAGGGAGCCGAGGGAAGCAACCCCCAGCTCAGCACAGCAGATGTAGCCTGTTCCACTCTGCCTATCAAAAAGAAGTCACCAAACACTGCAGAGGTTTTCTTCTATTGCTAGGCCTGGTGCCTTGCCGTCAGTGAATCCTTTACAACCGAGTGCCCTTTTATTGTTTGTTTAAAACTCAAACAATTCTTTGAAATTAACGAACGCAACCCTATCGTCTCCCCACCTCTGATCTGACTGACATAATTACCATTTGTGTGTGCTATTTTTGCATCTTCCTTCCACCACACACAGGTCACTTGAGGATACACCTACAGGAGGAAGCCATGCAGCTCAGTAGGAGCAGATCAGGTGCTCGATGAGCTCACAGTCAGAAGTTGGTGTATCCACGTGTATACGGGGAAGAAAGTTTGCACTCAAGCAGCTCTCGACTGAATGTTTACAGATCACTGAGGTACCTTTTTGGAGCTTATATTTCAGTTGCATCCAAAATACACGCTTCCATTGTCTATGACAACTCAACAGGAATGTGGCCAGCAGGGTTAACTTGGAGAGCTCCTTCAAGAGAGCACTTTTGCTACCAACTAAAACACCAAGCAGGTACATAAGCAAAGGGTAGGAACTATCAGAAGGATTGTTATGTCTTTGCCTGCTCAGGGAGCGGTGAGGAATTCTCCCCCCTGCTCATTATGTCATCCATTCCCTTCCACACAGTAGCACAGTTTCACTTACAGCAGACAGGAAAGCAGGGGAGCAGAGTTATTTCCAGCATTTATGTTCAGTAACATGGTGTTAAGCAATTAAAACAAACACCGTATTTTCTGTCAAGATTAAGTTTTTCCAGAGGCCAATGAACAGGATGACAATGTTTCTACAGAAATGGGGCTTTTCAAATCCAAACAGCATTTAAGTATTAACTAATTAACCACTACCGCGTTAGTGTAGAAAGTTCCCACTTGCTGCACAATCTCCACTCAACCTTCTTTTCCTTTTGTAATCAAATTATCCAATTTACCCAAAGCGTTGCTAACTCAGGAAGCCTGTTCACACTGAGTTTGGCACTCCTGGCCTTCTTAAATACTTTCACTGGTCTCATTGCCAGGATTCTGGAGCAGCTCTGAGTCATCACAGTATTTACTAACAGAACAGCCCCTGGAGTGAGGCACTGCAGTACTTGGGGGCACAGACAGAGGTTGTGGGTTAAATTCTTTAAGGTACTAAATCACATCATTTAGAAATCAACATACCTTTAATGATAAGGGCTTATGTGGCTTCTTCTCTAACTTTCTCTTGCAAACCCAGGCTGGAGCAGGGACTTAAACATTGGTGGTTCTCAGTGTCCTAAGCCAATGATTCAGAAGCAACCCACTGCCCTCAGTCACTGTAATGCTAGTTTTTAAACAAGTTGAGCACTCAACAATGCCTTTAGCGAACTGAAACCTGTCTAGCAAGGAACACATTTACACAATTATACAGTCTATTTTTTTTTCAGTGGGCATTATAAACAGGCCAGAATATCCAGGAGTGATTTTTTTTAAGGCAATCTCTTATGTCTCCCAATCCAGCCCACCCCATCACATGGCTTGAAGCCGTTCAGATCCAGATCCTCATGAACGCAGTGTAAACAGGGCATAAGTTTCAGTGCAGCTCCTCTGGGAGCTTTTCCATTTGCAAAAGTCACTCTTGAAAAATCATTAGCATTTAGTGGACTTTTTTGGATCACTCCCTTTAAAAAATATATATAATCAACAAACGAACGTGCAGCTGTAATAATACACCAACCTCAGCAGAAGAAGCATAAAGCTGGAGCAAAATAATGTTGGGTAAGAATTCTAAGTCTCCCTGACCTCTGGAAGATTAAGTGCGCCTCAGAGCAGTATCCTCCTTTAAGTCAATTACTCATATCTGAGTGCAATCTACTACAAGTTGCACAATAAAATCCATCCATATATATCAAAGCATTTAATTTTAGTCAGAGAAGAACAGGTTTTTGATTAGTCATAAAGGATAAGACCCTAACTGCATGAAAATAACATAATTCACTTATCTAATAAGGCACTCTTCTGAAACAGTCTTAGCAGCCATATTATGTTATTATTGTGTTCGTTACAGCAATAATCTGTAGTACTTAGATAGGTCAGTGAGAACAGCCAGAAATTATGATCCTTACAGTTAATTAAACAGTGAAGTAAGTAAATGCCTCAAACTCTGTGAGCTAAAACACAATCTCTTGTGTCTGAATTAGCTCAGAAAGAATGGAGAAAATAATGGAAAACAACGCTCTATACTTGGTGGGGAAGGCCACACTTAAGCTCTTGTTTGCTGTCCTGGGCAAAAAAGGGAAAAGGGGAAGGATTTACACTTTTGCAGCTTTCCTTTCTGTCTCCTAATTTTGTGACTATCACAAATTGAAAATGTCTGGACTCTGACATTAGAAACTATACAGTTTCATTTAACCTATTTTCTTCTTGTTTTTAAAGCTTCATTGCATCTCCTTAAAATACCAAGCTACAAAGTAAGATGCACTGAAAACAAAATGATTTTTGCCCATATCCCTCATATCCCAGTGACCTTCTTTATTGCATTTTTTAGACTGAACACTAGAGAAAAGTGAATGTTCATCCTTGAACGTTCTTTTACCTGAGAACTCACTTTCAGAAAGTCCACTAAAGCTGATTTGTACAGTATTAAGCCCCTGGCATTAATTTAATAGGCTTTGTATAATGATAATGGCTGCTAAGAAGTAACCTCTTTATTACTTCTCTTAAGGTACTTCTTGTGGGGAGACAGGTTGGACTCAATGATCCTCGTGGGTCCCCCCCAACTCAGATTATTCTATGGTTGTTCTTCCAGAAGGCATACAGGCCTCATTCTACTACAGATCTGTAGTAGATTAAGTAATAGTTTTTGTATGTCACATCAGGGAATGTGTTTCCAGTGAATCATTGCTGCTGTATTACCTTTTGCCTGTATGAGCCAGATCAGATGCTGCAGCATCAGTGCTCAACACATCAGACATGTCTACACCATTTGTTGCATCTCGAGTCATTACAAAAATTGCTTACACTACTTCCTGAGGACCTCTCAAAAGTGTTTTAGAACAGCCAAGCAGACACAGCTTGGCTCCAGTTTGCACCACATCAGCATAACCTAGGAGCCCAAATTATTACATCATAGAAAAATTATTCAGTTATTTCATTTTTAATAAGCAAGATTCTTTCACTTAGATAATGATCAAACAACACTACTTTCACTGGACATACTTGACTCCTCAGAAAGTAATGATATTATTTCAAAATAAGACCTGGTCTAAAATCCCACTTATCTCCAATTCCATGCCTTAAAGCTAGACAGTGTTTCCCAAACCTGTTTCATGACTACAGTCAATTCAGTCTCTGTACTAAGTGCTGAGTGTGACAGGCACAGCAAATGTGTGTCTCACAGACTGTGCTTGGTGCTACAGCCAGGCTAGCACTCATCTGCCGTGGTTTTTTGCTCTCTGTCCTGAAAATATAATACTGAAACAAAATGGATGAAAGCTCACCATTAAAGATGTTTGGTTTCAGACCACTGTTAACACTCACTTATCAAAACACGTGGCGTCAATGGCAGTATTAGTGCAAATATGAATTGTAAAAGTCATCTGGCAGAACATCCTTTGCACCATCTGTTTATAACACATTGTCACATATTTACTCTCAACTACGAACCATTTTGTTGCAACTAAAAGGAAATAGGTCTGTGAAAACATGACTTGGTTCATCTGTTCTAGAATACTCAAGCTTTAAACACATTGAAGACCAGCCTTCCAGCCATGCTCAACCTGCTGCTCGACTAGACTCCCTCACCAATGCCTCCTTGAATGTTTTCATGAGTACATTTAGAGCAAAATCAGCCTTTCCAGGAAATTCTTAGAGAATAAAATGCAACATGAGATTAAGGAAAATCCATAAAGCCTACATGATAGGCCATTTATGATGTGCTGATGACCACTTAAATGTCAGGTAGGTGCCACTAAAATGGAACTATTACATACCAATTTGCGACTGATCATTTAACAAGATCCAGTCCATTGCAAGTAAGGATAAAAAAAATGAAAGACTTTGGCCTGTAAGAAATTTGCCCGTCAGTCACTTAATTTTTCTACTTGTTCTGTGAGCTTTCTTTCTACACGTGCATGGGATAAAGCAATAAGGACTGAAAAGTAAATAAAAGAAAAAGAAACAAAATGAAATAGCACCGTAATTAATAGCCTCGTTAAGACAGCTTAGTGCAACCAACTAATTGTCAGCAAATTGAAAACAAGGAAACTAATGAAATACCACAACCACTTTCACATTGGCAATTCCCTTGAAAACAGTTTACTGTAACATGGATGCTGAGTAACAGTGTAAGAACCCATAATGACACACGCACCAAAAAAGGCAACGGCTCTGAATATACCATAAGAATGTACTATCCGAGCTGCAACCTTCCAGCTCATTGCTGAGATGTTTTTCACAAAGCAGAAACATTAGCAAAGTAACACAGTCATGAACTGACTACACTGTAACATTGTGTAACAGGTCTCTCGGAATTCCCTTCAACTTGCCCAAGGTCACAGATTTCACCATAAATTCACATTAAGAAAGCACAGAAAACTTCAGCAACCCACCTTGCAGTGATAGAAAGAGGTCATCTATTTCGGAGGAAGCCTGCTCCTCTGTTGAGGGAGATGACTGATTCGACGCCATATCAAATCCAATGGAGACTCTTTAATCAATTTCCAAACTGAAATTACAAAAAGGAAAAATAATCAGTGGAGTTTTACATTAACACTGCTCATATCAGAGTTGGATATAAGAGAAGGAATGCATAGGCTTGGTGTCATTCAGGGGTTTCTTTTCTTTGTTTCTGGCGCTCACATGGAATGAAGTGAACGCTCCTATTGCATGAATCAATTTTATTTTTTTGCCGCTTGGCTCTGCTCACTTTATTTCTAACAGAGCCCAGCAAAGCTTGATAACAAAACCAAGGATGCAAGTGTGTCTCGCCACGAAAACAAAAGCACTATGATTAGGGAAAGACAAACACAGTCTCTTTCTTTCAGGAAGCCAGGTTGGCAAAGGCTCCCAGTGCCTTCTGCGGATCTGCTGCTGCCAAACCTCCCAGGCTTACTTTACATCTTTGTACTTTCCTTCATGCACAGATGATCGTTGCAGAAAGGAAACAATTAATGCGGAATCTGCAAAGATTAAGGTGAAATGCAAAAGCAGCAGTAAACACAAGTGGATAATCACAGCTGCTGGTTCTACTTAACAGCGTTGTTACTTCTTAATCCCCATGATGAAGTACATTTTTTCTCCAGCTCCTCCATTCTCCTGTCCCTGGATACCTCCCCTATCTCTTGTTCAATTTCAGGGAGTTATATGCTGTGCCTTTCATAGAAATATAACAATGTTTCTGTTACTGCAGCAGCAATATTGTCCAATTCACCACTGCAGGAAACCCAGCCTTTGAGTGAGAAGCTCATTTTTATCAAGAACTTAAACAAGTTCAGAAACAAATAAAGCTGGAGATGAAATAAGGGCTCACTTTAGGCAGCCTTTGTTTCCTAAAAGAAATATGCCCTTTTCATAACAAGTACTAGGATTTACATGCCAGATGTTAGCAACCCATCCACCAGGTATATGTCAAAACGACATGCCAAAACAGATGAGTAAGGAAACATAACATTAAAGAAAGCCACTGACATTTTCATTCTGCTCCTTGTGCATCTGAATGATGATGAAGTCTGTTTACTCCACCATATACTGTTTTCCCTCACTCCCTGCACAGAACAAAGGACAGCCATGTAATGAGAAGCTGTTCAATAGTTGGTTTCCCTCACACTCTGAGCAATGTGTGTCCTTGTGCTTTATTCAATAGCTGCTCTGCTGACAGGATTATTAAGCTCCTCGCAAGACCTTCCATGGCACTCATCGCCACAGTGTTTGAACACTTCACAAATGCCACCCAGTTCCCATTTGCAGCACCTCCTGAATCAGAGGCCATTGCCCATGGACAACAGAAAGAGACTGACTTTTCTGAAGGACACTGGAACTTGCAGCCACAGAAATCTCTGCTGGGTCCTTTGCCATAGAGTCCATGGCTGTTGATCCAGCCATGGGACCCTCTGCTCCCAAGGTCTGAGTCTCAAGTCAGACAAACAGAAAATAAGCACACAGTTAGCTGTCACTGATAAAAAAAAATTAGAGATAAGTGCCAGGGCAAATGTCTTGCAGGAACTCTGAGTAGGTGTTAAACTAGAATCCAGCTCTCCCAGCAGCACTGCCTATGCCCAAGGCTATACAAACTCTCCTGGGAAACTCTTCACTTTGCCTCTCAAGATCAAGCAAAACAAAACCAAATCCTAAAAGTGCAACATGTCAGGAAACCTTAACATCTTGTGGTTATCACTGTAGAGTGTAAGATTATGTTATTGCTACTTGGAAAGCTACTAAGCAGCAAGAACCAAACAGGGGGTACAAACCTCACCATCAGATCTCCAGCTTTTTTGCTCACAGGATATAGGCAGAGTTTGCCTATATCCACAACACAGAACCATACCAGCTACTAGGAAGAAAACTAACCCTACCAGGCTAAAACTGGGATATTAAAAAATAGAAAATACTGGCAATAATGAATCCACAAGTGAAAGCAATAAGACTGCCTGAATTTAGTCCTAACATTATAACCATATGAAGAAAGAGGGATAGGAGAAGAAGCATGCAAGTAAGACCCCTACCACTGTCACATGAGCATAAACCACAAGCAAGAGGTCTCAAAACCATGTACCTTCCCCTGCGGCTCTGGGGCACACATTCAACTTCAGTAAAAATGTATGCTTTTTCCTTTTATCGCAGGTTTATTCGCAGTTTTAACCTTATTTTCAAATAAATGGGCACATGATGCAGCACTAAATCACCAGCAGTGAAAACACACTTATCTATTTGACATCTCTGCATCCAAACTTCATACAGTGACACAGGTAGAGCTAAGTCATGTCCACATAATGCCGAAGTCACTGGAGCATAGTCTAGAGAAGGGAACAGGATCTGGCATTAAAATATCTCTGTGGTAATAGGATAAGATGCAAGAGCTATGAAACAAAACCCAATGTGATTTTAACCTTCCTGTGAGCATTTCTCGTCTGTCCACATCCCTATTCAACTACAGCAACAACAGCAGACGGCATCTCCTTCTATGCGCCTGTATCTGCTTCACGCGGTGGGACTCAGATCTCTGGGTGTGCAATTGGTAAAATTTAACAAAGCTTTCAGATTTGAAAGCATTATAATTTAAAGCATTAATGCTTTGAGCAGGGGGTGTAGGATGCAATGACTTCCAGAGATCCCTTCCAACAAAGTTATGGCACACGATCACAGGACATATATAAATGAAAAAAAGCATATGCCTCTATTTTCTTCTAAGGACAAACTAAGGCCTCTTTATCCAGAGGATGAAATTTCTTCTTTTTTGTTTTCCTTTTCTTTTTTAAAACAAAAATCCACTCTATAAATCCTCAGCACAGGTTATAAAACTGCAGAGCTATTACATGAGAAGTTTATGCCAAAGCTTTCACGGCCCTGAAACCTTCCTCTCACCATCCAACACACCACATGCATTTTTCCCTGCCTCTGGTTCCAGTCCTGCCCCAGCAGAAGACCCTACAGCTGCTTTAAAGAGAGACACACGCTCTCCTGGAGGACATATCTGCAAGGATTAATATTCTTTAGAAGGTTCAAAGTACAGATTGTCTGAGATGGGATTACCTGGGGACAAGAGGCTCGTCCTTTTGCCCTTACCCCCAGAATTCCAATCAAATAAAGCACATTAAGTGTAACTGTACCGTATCAACCTTTGAGGGGTGTAAATCTGTGAATGTGTTGGTAATATCGCTTAACAATGCATTTCATAGGTGTTAGGAATTACCATCTTTTCCATTCAGTATTTGATTATTTCATTTTAAAACATCAGTTGGTTGAAAAAATATTTACAGAGAAACGTGGGCACATTGACAGACCAGGAAAACCAAGAGCAAGTAACAGACTGGAAATCTCAAGAAACTAACCTAGAAATAATGATATCTCAGCTTTAAATTCTGGAGAGGTCATCATGAGAACAGACAATGCTGACTTAAATCCCATGTCTCCAGTGAGACTTGAAGAGACTCTTTTCTTCATCTGAATCTTCATAAGGAAGGGGGGAAAAAGTTCAGGATGGATTTTGCTAGATTTTAGCAAGGATTTTGTAGCCTTAACAGAACAGTTTGGATCAGTCTGGGTTACAGATTGAATCCTTCCGTTACCCAAGTAGAGAGAGCAGTAAGGATTCATGGTGTGAACAAAACAGCAATCACACAGAATGTTCCTCTGTGGCAGAAGTGCTGCTGTTCTCCAAGAACACATGCAACTACAATTAAATAACAAAATGCACATTTCACTAACGATGAACATTACCATAAGAAATAATAATAATGCACACTATTAATGTGTGAAGGCAAACCAACCTTCCACACTGCCTCACAATGTTAGTGAGTACCAGCCAACTCCTGGGTGTCCCTGCACTGTGCTGCAGCCTGCTGGGCAGATGTGCCCTCACCATCCTCCTTGGGAGCCAATCCCACAAAATCACATGGCATGAAATGAGCTCACAAATGCACTCCTTCCAGCTGAAAGCAGCAGAGATCTTGCAAACAAGCCCATCTAGAGGTTTATACGGTGAACGTTATAATCTGTTGTCAGTAAAGTCTCCGCTTCATTGTTTTTGCATTTACAGACACATGCCTCATATTTTCCCAATTATGCTGGCTACATGCTTTCAGTTGGTGTTGCAATAGATATTACAGACATCTTTGCATGACATCTCCAAGCGGTTGGTTTTACTTTCCTTCTTTGAAGTGCTGCTGATTGTTTATAGCTCACTCGGGGACTCAGACCTTCCCTCTACAGAGGCCACTGCCTGTAAACTAAAGGCTGTTCCTAGCAACAGATTATTATTACTCATGTGTCGGCTGAGCTGACGTCACATAGAGAAACGGCTGATCTTTATCTCTGGCAAACTTGTCCAAAGGAAGTAGAACTCCACAATGCAGGCTGACCGAAGACCCTTTGCCTTCTTAACAAAGCCGCTGCTGAACCTCCATTTGGCAAACAGTTCTTCTGTAAGTCCCCTTAGAGGCAAAATTGATGGGATTCAAATCACAATGACCCTCTGATCATGTTGGGGTTTGAAGTGTTTTGGTTTTGTTTGGTTGATTTTCACACAGAGGGTGGTGATGCACTGGAACAGGTTGCCAAAAGAGGTTGTGGATGCCCCATCCCTGAAGGCCTCATATAACATACAAGTCCAAAGCTGAAATGAGATCACAAAGCAGATCACAAAGCACATTCCCCTCACTTTCAGGAGGAAATAAAAGTCTCCCATTACGTTTCCATCACTTTGAAGGTGATGGGGAAAAGAGGGTAGAGCCTTCTGATCCCAGGCTGGATGTGGCTCTGAGCAGCTTGGGGTGGTGGTTGGTGACCCTGCCCATGGCAGGGGGGTTGAAACTGGATGATCATTATGGTCCTTTTCAACCCAGGCCATTCTATGATGATCCTACATAAAAACCCACTGCTTTTAGATGGGTATCTGCCAGTCCTTTAAGAAACAGCATTAGAGACCCAGGTCCGGCCTTGGGTCTCGTTAAGCTCTCAGCAGCAGGAGGTGAAGGAATTCAATAGGAAAAAGCTTAGAAAAGGCCAAACAACTGTTCAGAAAGAACCAATCCCAGATAACACTGAATCTGCAAGAAATACAGATGGACACAAAACTACACCTCATTGCCTCAGAAACAGCCTTCACTCATGTGAACCGACACACTGAAATTAAACGCACAAGTAAGGACTCCTCCAAAGAATAAGAGCTGCAGGACCAAGACATGTCGTGTTAGTTTATTTATGACAACCAGCAACAGGACATTTTTCTCATCCAGGGACTTCCCAGTAATCTATTTATAACCTTGAAAATGTGCCAAGACAAGCGTCTGAGTATACAAAAGCAATACCACTTTTTAAGGCCAGCAAATGTTGCTGGTTTGTCTTTGATTTACACATCGGTAATACTTCCTGTTACAGGGGTACAATGGATCTTCTCACTGCATTAATTAATTTGAAAACCTGGTTAGGAAAATGTCTTTCCCGACCTTTTCTTTCTCTGGGGGGTGGTAATATATCAGCCATCCTGGTACAACTACACAGTTTGAAAGCAGCATTAACTCCATGCTGTTGTTAACACACAGAAATGCTTTTATTGACAGAGCTAAGCCTCATTCAAGATTTGACCCATAGAAGCACACGATGCATTTGCTTGCTCTGTGCGCTCAGAACAAGAGCCTATCCCACAGTTATCTGTTCCCAGGAGGAATTGCACTGCTGAAGCATACTTAACAAAGCTGGAGAAAACATGATTTTCCAACTGGTTTCCACGTTTTCCTGCAACATTAATAAAAACCAATTTTATAAACACAGCGCAAGAAACACAACTGTCCCAGGATCTAGGCCATTCCCAGGCAACCAAGACCCAAGTGTGTGGGCACAGGCAGGCCTCAGGCCTGCTGCTCCCTCCCTGCAGTGTGGGGTTGTGCAAACAGCTCATAGTAGCCCTTCCTCTGTTCTTCCTGAAGCGGGTCGCTCCTTACAATTGGAAGGGAAGGGGCAGAGCATTGGCTGCAAGCAGAGCCAGTTCAGCTGTCACACAAAGAACTCTGGTTGGAATGGGCTGGAAAAAAAGCTGCTAATTTTAAGCAAGCAGACGGCAATGTTTTTTTTTCTTTTGTTTCTTTTACTCATCTTTTTTTCCCCTCAAAAAATAAATCATTTGATTAATGTTTTCTTAGAGTCTCATAGCCAGCCTGCCATTAACACCAAAATATGGTGTAAAAGGTATTTAAAATAGTGCTAAGTAATAATTACACCCACTTTGTATGAATGACATTATACTAACAAGACTCGGGCTGTTAGTAATACTCTGCCTTTGAAGGAATAAAATTGCTTCCTTCCCACTGCCTCACTAATTCCCTTTTTCCCTGAATAAAGGAAACAGTCAGATGGTTAACAAGCAGATTATTCTGCTGACTGAACCTCGCCTAAGCAATAATGGCTTGGAGTTCCCCAATTAAATCATAAGGCCATTCTCAGATCTTTCTGAAAAGGGGTAATCTGCCTTCTCAGGAAATTTAGAGAAGGGAAAGTTAGGGATAGCAGTGATATAAATGCTCAAATCTTTGCTGGACTGAGGACTTCCTCTTACAGAGCAAAACAACTGGAGACAGCAGCACAATGTTTGTACAGAGACCTCAGGAGGCAGAGCCATCAAGAATGGGGAGGCAAGTTAAATGCAATATGTATTAGGGAGCCAAGAGAAAGGGCACGTCTCATGCAACTCCTATCTGCTTTGGCAGTGTTCCTGAAAAGATCACGGGCTTGTTTCAATCACTAAATATAGCAGAGAAGTGGAATCCTGCAAGTAGCGCTCCACCAGCACTTGCTCCTTCAGAGGCAGAAGGAGAACACAGAAGAGAGATTTGCTCAACAAACAGTAGCAAAAGCTTGCCAAAATACGAAGGGCAAATTACAATTTAAACGGTCGGACCCAGCCTAGCAGCTGTGAATCCATCAGTTTCTCTCTCCAGCAATGCAGACTGCTGCTTGTCCTGCTCTGACCTGGAGGGGCTGCCTATCCAAAGAGGGCAGTTTCCCAGTTATTTCCCAGTTATATCATTTCCTAGCTATGCTTTCAGGTGAAGTTTCCCCTCAAAATGCTACTCAGGATCTTCTTTGGACACCTGCCTGTGAAAACCTGCACACTGGCATGTCTGTGTGGGCTTTGCACATGCAGAAAGAGCCCTTGGTGATAACAGCCATGCTGCCTGTGTGGGACCCTCCGCAGTAGTAGAAAACTGGTGCTCTGTTCTGCAAACTCAGCAGTTTCCATGAGTGCTTTTGTCTTCTGCTTTCGACAAAATGTCTTTTGCTCTGCTTTCAAAGAATTAGTTGCTTTAGGAAATACAAAAATCCCCATGCAAACGTAAATCTCTAATTTATAGCATAGTTTCAAGCCTGAAGAATAACTTTGTGCGTGCTGCAAAAACCAGGCCAACACTTTGATTCCTACTAGTACTACTGCCAGAGAGGAACAAACAGCCGAGCTGCACATAGAAAGCCCAAGAAAAAAGAACTTGGTACCTGCTACAATGAATCTCTCTCACCATACAAAACAAATAAACCAGTTGCAATTTCAAAACCACCAGCTCAGAATGTAGGATGCCTGATTTATCTTACGCTTTCCCTACCTGCAGGATGCTAAGTCCTCTTGCCAGTACTCAAACCACAGAGCTGCCCAGGTTGTTGTTCTCTTTCAGAATCAGGATTTCTTACAGTAGAAACAAAGCAGGACGAATGCCCACGAGCCCTGTGCATCTCCCTCGCTGAAAGGCAGCAGGATTACTAACACCCTGTTACTTATGGACAAGTCCAGTCAAGCAACAGAAAATATGCATTGCATAAGCACCGCCACTGCACCATGCTCACCCCAGCCAGCCAGACGGCCTTGGCAGCATCACGGCCAACAGGAGCTGTGAGCCATGCCTGGCATTCTGGCCCACTGCAGCACGCTGATGTGTGATTCTGCATCGCTTTCTCTCGGAGCTGCTGCCGTGGGTGAGACTCCAGCAAGGAGCTGGTGCATGACTACAAGCACACATCCTCTGAACAGGATATACGTCACAGAATCACAGAATGACCCGGGTTGGAAGGGACCTCAAGGATCATGTAGTTCCAACCCCCTGCCTGGCAGGGCCACCAAACATACACCTTTACCAGATCAGGTTGCCCAGGGCCCCGTCCAACCTGGTCTTAAACACCTCCAAGGACAGGGCATCCACAACCTCCCTGGGCAGCCTGTTCCAGGGCCTGACCACTCTCCTAGTAAAGAACTTCCCCCTAACATCCAACCTAAATCTTTCCTCTTTTAACTTAAAACCATTTCCCCGTGTCCTGCTATTGTCAGCCCTTTCGAAGAGTTTACTCCCCTCCTGGGAGTATGCACCTGCTTTAAGTACAGTAAAATATAAGACTGGCTTTTCTGAGACCCTCTGCAAGAAGAGAGGCATTAAGAGTTGCCTCCAAGCTTTCCAAACAGGAAGCATTCACTTGCAGAGGGTATGTGTAAAGTAAAGCCTGCCTGCACCAACAAGGCACTGCCACTCTGCAGGAACACCTTCCTTGCACAACTTTGTTTCCTCCTCTTTGGGATCTCAGGTGCCCCATAATTAGGCACATAATTAGGAAGAAAATTCAAATGTTTCACTACCCCCAAAATGAAGCCAGCTCCGCTCTTACTCTCCTCTTACAATAACAAGTTCTGCCTTCTCCGTCCCAGGAGGATTTCGTCACCAACATCCCACCCAGATCTGTGTAAGAAACAGCTTTGCAAACAATCTATCAGACAGGGTTTCCTTTTTTTTTTTTTTTTTAAATAAAAAGTATTGTTTTGGGCCATTGTTGTCCATGTTTTTATATAAAAGCAACTGTAAAGCTGTCAGCCTGATAACTTTGCAACCACTTGTTACAGTCAAAGTGGCTGATGAAGCAGGATGACAATACCAGGAAGTACCTGGAATTGATCTTCAATGTTTATTTTTGGAGGCTGGCTTTGCTCCCAGCTCTTATTTAATAGTTTGCTCTTTCCCTCCTCTTCCCATTTCTCCTCCCTGGAATCAAACTGCAATTCATTTCACCTCACACAGTTCAACTACAGATCCCCAGCACACAGCTTCAGGAACCAAAGGCAGCCTCACATAACACACTCTCTCTTTCACTGTTAACATATTCTTCTCTCTCTTATCAAAAAATGATAGAATGCTCTGGTATTTGTCTGAAACTGGAGGTACAGGAGGTGCATTTAGTGCTCAGTACTCACCTGTACTTTGTATATGTTAGTCAAGCAAATCCTTCAGCAAACTCTCCCCACAGACACTCAGTTCATTTGTAAATAGAAATTCTGTAGCTGCAAGCTAGTTCTCTACGCAGGAGAACTTATATCCCTATCCTCCATGGTTACCTGTGCAGGTAAGTCAGGCTTTTTCCCAATGAACCAATGCTTTCTCTTCCATGCTGCTAAGACTGCAGCAGTAACCACACTTCAGAGCAGACCAGGTCAGAGCTGCCCATGTGACTCCAATGGGTTGGCTCACTGTTGCAGGTGAGTTTGAAGAACTTCAACACATCATTAATTAATCTCACATGCTGACTTCAACCACTGTAAGCCTGAAGTGCAGCACATTTATTCCTTCTAGGGTGAGCCATTTCTGAGCATGCATGCAATTATCCCCACTAGCCCAATGGCTACATAGCAATTCAGTGATGTGCCTGAAGCACGGGTTTTACAAGAATATAATACTATACATAATATTTTGCATTAAGTTTTCATGAAAAGGTGATGATTACGTACCAGGTGCTGTCAAGCGCTGCTCACTGAGCAGGTGTCACCCTGGGAGCATGGACATTTGCAAGGCAGCAGAAGGGAGCACAGGGAAGGAGCACACTCCTGGGAGCCTGTTGTCATCATCATTGCCACCAACCTGAGGGGCGACCTTGAAAAAGCTGCTCTGCAAATCCCCTTTGGCCTCTTATTTATAGCAGAAGATTGTCTCGCTCTGCAGGTGCAGCTTGAAGCCTTCCTGAATCCAGACAGTGACCAGGGGAGGAGGGAAGGCTTTAAACAGGACACTGCAGTCTGCCCTCTGCTCTCAGGTCAAGCCTTCAAGTCTCCACCACCTCACACAGCACAAACCATCTGGTAGAAACGAGGACATAGGCAGCCCTCCTAGAACCTGAGCTGTGGTATTAGACGTTTTGGCTGAGGCTCAGCTCTCCTGACATTAAACATCTCCAGCACAGATGCCTCCATGTGCCTCCATTGTTTGGACACTGTAGAAACAATGGAGAGGAACAGGCACTTTTAGGGCAGTTCACCCAGGGTATTTTTAGATGTCAGTGTGGATGAATCATGGCCCAGAAGCACTTGCTCCTCTCTGGTGACTATGAAAGGAGTCTAGACAACTGTCTCACATGCAGACAGCTATGCTGTAGTTTGGCAAGATAAATCTCACAATTTAAGTTGAGAGAAAGGACATAAAGAAGCACCTCTGTGTTTACACAGAGGCGAGGTTTGACTCCACCAGAGGCACAAGGTGCAATGCCCTGCACATCCCTCCCTCAGCAGCATCCTGCAGCTGGATGACACACAGCTACCTTCAATGAAAGGGCTTAGCTCTGCTAGAAGAGTTTCCTTTCCTTGGAGCAGGATCCCCCAGGGCAGCAGACTGGGCTCTGAGATTGCTGGAGTCCAAGAAGCATCCAGACAGTGCCCTCAGACACATGGGCTGATTTTTGGGTGGTCCTGTATGGAGCAGGATTTGGACTCAGTGATCATGATGGGTCCCTTCTACCTTGAGATATTCTATGACTCTATGATTTAATCACTGAACTTCAAGCTTTTTGAAATACACCTGCAACCAAAGCTTGCTTCATGAGAGCTTCCAAGAAGTAAGACATACTCCTTGTGTCATTTCTCTCCCTGCATCACCAAGGTAGACATTAACAATGCAAACCAACCCAACACAAAGCAGAGTTCTCACTGACTCCAACCAACACAAAGAAGAAAATACCTGAAGCCATCCACTTCCAACACCTTTACAAGCACACTGTGGCCAGCTGTACACTGTTCCTTAGCCACAGACACACAGGACACAGGCAGCAGTGTGTTCCCCTCTCCACCTTCAACCCTTCATTTCATCATTCACCAACTTCTTGTGTTTCTCCTGGCAATCAACAAGTCAAAAGACCCAGAAACTAAAACTTCTTCCCATAAAATCCGCATTTCTGCCTCCTCCCCACACTTTCATGGAATTAATTGCAGGTGCTTTGTTTTCCATCTTAATCATCATTTCCTTTGATAGAACTTGCAGCTCAAATACCCAATACTATTCTCCCCCCATTTCCCTCATCTCTGGTTACAAAAAGTACCACTTGTATCAGGGTCAGCAATTCCTCCAAAGTGTCTCAAGCTTGTTTGCATGGCTGCATTGTGTGGGGAGTTATCAGCAGGCTGCAGGGTGTTGAGAAAGCAAACGTGCCTCTTTGAGACAGACCAGGGGCTGTGATTTAGACCAGAGTCCAAGTTCTGCCCCATTCCCCCTCCTGTGGGCAGATAGGGCAGATAACAGCCCTTTCCCCAGCACTTCTCCCTTTCCATGTGCTCAGCTTAGTGAAACACAAGATTTTTCCCTTCTCCCTCTATGTTGGCCCCTTAGCACTTCCACAGAAGCAGCCTTCTTCATCTGCTGCTGTGAAAACTAATCTAGGTGATGTGCAGAGGCTGCTTCCTTCATATGCTCACTAGCACCAGGATTCATGTCCTGTGATCCATGAAGATCACACAAAGCTGGCCAGTATTAGCAGAACCTCTTCTGTCCTCCCACTTCCACTCTACAATCCCTTCACAAACAAATGTAGTAGTCTTCACACCCTCAGCATTATCCCAAGCCAAAATAAGTTCACCCTTCACAGCAGCTACTCTCTGCCAGCACCCTTCATGCTCCATGGGACACAAGTCAGGAAGGGCAGCCAGTCAAATCCACATCCTATGACACAACATACACTACCAGGTTTTGATCTACAGTCCTGGACGTGCTTATAGAGCACCCATATACGTATTTGTGGTCCAGATCAATTCAGCCCCTGCTGAATCTGCCCCAAACCTAGTTAGAACACATTGAGAAAACTCAGATAAACCTGATCTCCCAGTGGCTGCATGGCCACCTCTATCTCTATCACAGCAGTATTCCTTCTACCCTCACTAGTCACGGATGAAATTCAGGCAAAGGAAGATTAGGTGAGAGGTGTACAAAATGTCACCTTCCCGTTAATCACAGCTTATGGATCCAGTCCCAAAGTGTTACTCATCCAGCACTCCGCACTTGTAATCCCACCAGCTAACCCAGCTGCATGTTCCAACAGGCACATTGCTAGGAGTGTTCTCTTGCAATCACTGTTTCGAATGCTTCTCCTCTCCCACATCTAAAAGCCCAGTGACAGCTCAAAACAAACCAAGGAGAAGCTGGGGAAAGTGTGGTACAAGCAGCTCACCTCCTTCAACATGAGCAACCAGCTGTTCTCCACCAATGCCAGGTAATGCTGGGGAAACACTTCAGTTGTGGTGAGCAACAGATAAGCATCTCATTGCACATATATACATCTAAGCATCCCAGCTGCTAGAATTTAAAGCCAGTATTCATTGTGCTCCAGGGAAGAAAATAAATGGGTTGAACTGGCTCAAAGGCACAGCTTCAGTAGTGAGAGTCCAGATCGTCTCTTCACATCTCCCTGTACAAACCCAGCCATTGAGAATCCAGATCTAAAAGAGCCACAGTTGCTAAGAAAACAGAGCTGCAAACAGATGTTAGGAGATGATTCATGGGGTAAGGGCATATCCCTGTACTACAGATAAACCCAGATGAATGGGACTCTTTATACCTGATCTTTCAAGCTGTGCTTCTTCTTGCCCTCCATGGGATTTCTTCTTTCATTCATTTCAACATTCAGATGGCGAGGAAACCAAATGGAGCTGAACTCACTGTTTATGTAATTAATTACTGGTGAAGGGAGGTTACAGTGCTTACAATGAACTCAGTAAAAGGGCTAAACTGTGGCCTATTTTCCCCCTTCAAACTAAGACTTATCAACACAAGAAGCAGCTTTACCCAAAACCTACCAGAAGAAACAAGACAAAAATGCAGAGTAAAAAAAACTGCTCAGGAAGGAACAGTAGAAATTCTGCTTTCACCGCTTTCGTTGATGACGTAAAACGAGCAGCCTGGGAGATAAAGCATTTTAAGCCTATTAGATCATTAAGGCACGCCACTTCTTGAATTACTTCATTGTGTCTGTGCTTATAATCTTTGTCTGACAGATAAATAAAACACAGTTAGTACTCCGGGACTGGACAAGCACTGCTCACACCAACACTCATTTACTTTAGGGAACTTCTGATCAGATTTAGTTGGAGAAAAAGTTTCTTCGACCCTCTTAAACAGCATAATTCTCAGTTGATACCCACAGTACTTAAATATGTATTTGGTTCCTGAAGTTATCTGTAAATATCTGTTTAAATAAAGGAACTCTGAGTTACACTGCTATAGATAGCTGTATTAAAAGGCAGCTATCATTCACTATCCTTCACTCTGAGGATGAGAACCACCTGCACTTCTGAATACGTATTTGTACAGCATCTGGCACAAAGGGACCCACACGCTGCTGCAATATCAATCAGTGCAGCACTGGCTGCAATGATCACCAGTGTTTTCATCACCCCTCCAAGTCTCCCCTCTGCTCCATTCAAGCCCCCATCACTCCCTGCACTTTGTAGCTCACCCCCATCCTTCCTGGCAGGTCCCAGGGAATCTGCTCCCACCCTTCACAGCCCTTCCCCTCCCACCTGCTCCATCCTGGAAATCAGTCCTTTGGGACACCCTGTTTCTAAGGTGAGGTGGCCATGACAGCTCACCAGGTGCCAGAGGTTTGTGTCCATTTTCAGATATCATGCTTCAGACAGAGGTGTGAACAGAGGTTTTGTCAGCTCGGTCAAGTTACAATGAGCCAAGATTCACATGGGGCTTCTGTGTTCTGTAATGGGAGAGTGCTCTGAGAGCTGTGATGGACACAAATGATTGAATGATGGAAAAGGGGGGAGAGGACACAGCACACCCTGAAAGGTGCAACGACCCAACAAAGCATTGAGAGGCTGCAAGAGCTTTCGGACTCACTGTAGGTTTTTGTGCGAGCGCTTGGAGGGGCTCAAGGAACACCTGCTCAATTCCTGCAGCGGCTCTTGTGCAAAAGGAGAAGAAATACATAACTTGGAAGTTAACAGAGCACTGGAACACTGCCCCAGAGGTGCTGGAGTCTCCGATTCCGGAGGTATTCGAGTCCCACCCTGACAACTTTCTTGTGCAACCTACTGAACGGAACCTGTGCCAGCAGGGGGTTGGAATTCACAGGTCCCTCCGAATCAACTCGTTTCTTTGATTCTCACCGCTCTGGGGGGTTGAAGGGATCCTTCCCTCCAAGCCCCGCACCTGACCCACGCTACGAGCCCAGCAGCAGCCCGACATCCCCACGTGTCCCATGCGGGCACCGCTCAGCATCAACTGCTGCAGGAGCCGCTCCCGGAGGGAGGCGCTGGGGCAGGAAAAGAGAAAGAAGCGGGAAGAGCGGAGAACCCTCAACTGTAAGCAGGACAGGAGCGGCCCCATAACTGCTAACGGGAAAGTCATCGCTGCTTCTTGCTCCGATGGGAACTTCTCCGCAGCAAGTAACCGTGTTCTCAACGCATCGCCGGAGAGATGAGGACTTTATAAGAGACGCTCCGTGCCCTCCCACGCGAAGCGGAGCCGTGGCGGAACGAGCGCTGCCCCTCCCCGAGCACCGACAACCATACAGCGGGGTCGGGCCCGAAGCTGCCCCATGCGGAGCCCCCACGCCCCGCTCCGGCCGCGTCCCGCAGCCAACTCAGCCGGACGGCCCGCTCGGCCCCGGGGCTTCTCGTCCGTTCCTCCCGGCTACGGAAGGACGGAAAGGAGCGGAGAAAAGGGGGGAGCCGGGGTGAAAGCGGGCGGTGCCGAAGGTGCAGCCGGCACCGAGGGAACAAAGGCGATGGGAACAAAGAGCGGCAGGTAGAGCCGGGGAGCGCGGCAGGGCGGGGGGCGGCTCCGCACACAAAGGCGAGGCCGGGCCGCAAACAACTTCTGGCCGAGCGGGTCCCGGCGGGGCGCACTCACCGCGGGAGCGATCCGGACATCGGCGGCGGCAACGAGCGCGGGCGGCGGCGGTAGTGAGCGAGGGAGGGACAAGGGAGGAGGGACCAGCACCGGCCGATCCCCGCCTCCGCCTCCCCCCGCGGGGCTGCCCACGGCGCCGCCTTCCAGCCGCGGGTCCCGAGAAGGGGCGGCGGTAGCTGGTAACGACTGCGCTGTTCCCGAGGGTTGAATAGGGACCGACTGTATGGGAACAGCGACTTCAAGGGTTTGCAGAACTTTGGAGGAGAATGGACTTATTTTTTATTCTTAAGTAAGAATAGGAAGGAATTCCTTCTCTTTATTCCTTTTGGTACTGGGTAGCTTTTGGCTATGGACTTTTTTTTGCAAAGTTTGAGGGTAATGAGAATGAGATCTCAGAGTTCAGCCAGCTATCCGTAGGAAAAGGTGACTTCCCAATAAACACTTCCTATTTCTACTCAGGAAGAAGGGTTGGGGTTGGGCTGGGGGATGTTAGTGGTCTTTTCCAACCTTAATGGTTCCACGATCTGATGAATCTGTGCTGATAAAACATCAGCGAACTTAAGTGGAAACAAGCAAGGTCATAGAATTAGAGAATGGTTTGGGTTGGAAGGGATGTTTGACATCATCCAGTTCCAACCCCCTGCTATAGGCAGGGACACCTCCCTCCAGACCAGGTTGCTCACATCCCCATCCAGCCTGGACTTGAATGCTTCCAAGGATGCGGCATCCACAACCTCACTGGGCAACCATTCCCGTGTCTCACCACCCTCGCAGTACAGAATTTCTTCCTACTATCTCCTTTAAATCTACTCTCTACCAGTTTATAGCCATTGAGGGCTAGAAAGCCAAATGTTTTGCTCTTTTCATGCCTACTTAGGCAAATGTCTTATGCCCACAGGTGTGTCTAAAGCTCTACCGGATTTGGGCACCTGATTTTCTGTAAAGATTGTTTTGTTCTCTTTTCCAGTCCATAGTGAGCCCTGTACCTTCCTGCCTGCTATTTTAGCTGGAGCCAAGAATGCAGTGTGTTGCAGGAGTGCCAGCCAAAGCTGGTTATAACCTGACTGCTCTGCCTTGGCAAACACCTGCTCTGATTCATGCTGCTGTTGTGCTAAACCAACCCACGAGCACTTGGGTTCTCATCAAGTTTGTACAATGACAGTGTTGTCTGATACTCCGCAGACACAGAAGAAGTCACGGGGCTGCATTGGATGCAGCAGTGGATGCCCCATCCCTGCAGGCATTCAAGGCCAGGCTGGATGTGGCTCTGGGCAGCCTGGTCTGCTGGTTGGTGATCCTGCACATAGCAGGGGGTTGAACCTGGGTGATCATCGTGGTCCTTTTCAACCCAGACAATTCTGTGATTCAATGATTCGGGCTCTCAGCTGAAGTTTCCTAATGTCTGTGTTATGTTTACTGCTGTGCATATGCTTGAAGTGAAACAAGCATCCTCAACTTGTTTACTAGCCTTGGCTGATTTCAATCTTGAGCTTAAGTACAGGATGGAAGATGTAACATCAAATATAAGCTTTGTTACTTCAAGAATTATTCCAGTTGCTCACTGGGTCTGCAGAATAAGTCTCATGAAGCATTTTGTGCTGTGGAGCATTATTACTCCATGCTTTTCCCTCTGACATAAACTGTAGGTCTCCTCATTCAGATCACACAGTTAATGTTAAATGTTAAATACAAGCACACGGTGTCTATTTACACTTCAATTATTCATTTCATAATTAGCTTGTGAAGTGCTTTGAAGGCACAACAGAAAGTATTGCGCTAAGTGATGCTATTGGGCAGACGTAACGCTGACAATTAAGTAGTAACACCATTAAAAAGACATTGTGAGACTCAAAGGTAAAATTAAGTCATAAGTGCCTACTTTATATCCAAATGTTACATCTGTTGACACAGTGCAACCTAAAACTCTGAAAATAAGCTTTAATTTCTTTTTAGGTGTACGAGAGGCTACCAAGCAGCTGCTGGGGTTCAGTCTTCATGGAAGATTACAGCTGGAGGCTGTGCAACAAGGGCTCGACCAGCAATAGTGAAGGTGACCACAGTGGGGATGAGAGGGTCCTATAAAGAGTGTGTGGTTGTTCAGCAGTGTGACCTGCCTTTCCCACATCACTCCATCCAGCAAACACAGAGCTGGGTAATGCAAGATGTGTCCCATACAAGGCATCCAGGTATCTCAGGCTGCCAGGTCCCACATGAGATAAAGACATGGATTCCATGGTAGGACATCCCTCCTACAGTGGAGAATTTGCATGACTGGAATCCAGCATTGGAGGGTGAACAATTTCCCCACATCTGCTGGATAGAATGTTAATTCTGAAGGATAGTGATGTCTGTGTAAACTGTGTTTGTTTGGATACTCCAAGCCATGTTTACGCTCTGTTGTGCCAGAATGAACCTCTGGCCTACTGACCCTCCTCCTTCTCCTGCATGCAGCCCCTCGTGCTGTGCCAGCACACTGTGTATGCTGGAGCTGGGGGTTAGATGGCAGCTAGCCCAGAGGAACAGCATTTTGTTTTCAGATGGATTGCTGTCAGGATTTGATGGCAGCATGGATACACAAACAGGTACAGCTGAGGGGCAGCAGAATCCAGCAGAGAGATGGACACAAACAGTATGAGCTGGAGCTGGTAACAGGATGGTACAGCAAGAGAATAAGGGACCGGCACCATGCTAGAAACCTCCATGACCACACCTGGACACCTGGCTGCACTCCTTTCATCCCATCCAATTCAGCAGAGAAAAGCAGGGAAGGGGAGAGGTGAGAGTAGAAACTAATTTTTGGATTATCCTTCCCTGCTCCCTCCTGCCACAGCATCACAGAGGAAACAAGGTGGTTCTGCATGCATCACTTTGGGTGGCAGAGCTCTGATGGATCAGTTGCCTTACAAGCTGTCCATTATGCAGGTGCAGCTCTTTGTGCAGTTGTGTAGTCAGTCAGATCCAGAGATGGCTTAAAAAAAGCAGCAGCCTCCCCAGCCCCATTATTTTCACCCTGGTTCAGTGCCCAGGTAAGATTTACCCCATCTCTGCAGAGGTGCAGCTGGAGCAAGAGCATCAGAGAGGAAAAGAAGCAGGGCAATAGGGATCAGCTTAAATACATGTTGCCCCCTCCCCCACGTGGCCCATGACACAGTCCCTGGAGGAGAGACTCTCTTGCTCAACAACCACAGGCAATGTATTTGTCAGAATTAGGGAGATCAAAAGAAGGAGGAAATAAAGGTTGAATCCACGCAGGCACGTGCAGTATTTGCATACTGTTTTCCTCTGCAAAACATAAAAGGAAGCCTGAATGTAATCATGTTAGGAATGCTCCCTTTCCCCTCCCATTTAATCTAAGCATAATATATGACATTCTCCTCAGAGTATAAGGCAGCAGCCCCGCAGACCACTCAGGCAGGGACGTTTCCTTTAACACCTAACTGTTCCTGCTGAGGTCAGTGGCAACACTTGCATGTTTAAAGTTACACATGCTTAAATGCTTCCTTAGGTCACCAGCTAATTTAAGAGCAGAGAAGCCCAGCTTCAGAAGAGAAAAGCAGGTTATAATGCAAAAGTTGCAGCAAATGTGTAGGAAGACCGGAATAGGTTCATCATTAGTGAATCTACAGTATTCAAAGTTAATATTTCCCCTTTTGTTTTATTCCATTTCTGCCCCCCCCCCCCCCCCCCCCCCCCCCCAGTTCTGCCCGTGGACTATGGTTCCTGGTTAAAGACTGAAGATACCTATAAATCAGTGCCTGAGCCTTATAGCAGCCCCCAGGAGCCTGCACCACGCACTCCTATCTTCCTATACAGTCTTGTATGCAAGATGTTTCATATGGGGAAATGTATTAAGGTAACCAAGAGGAAATGCTGAGCACAGATTGGTGTGAACTCCCACGTTTTCAAGATCTGAGGTACCAGACCCGTATGGAGACACAATCCCAGTTAGTCTCACAAGGACAGGTACCAGCAATCTGAACTAAACAGAGCTCATGTGTTCCACTTATAACATCCCTCGCACATGAATAAAGGTTTCCAGTTTATATTTTCCCACCTTTGTTAGGCAAGAGGCACAACTTCAGGTTCCACCCAGAAAATGAGACAGTAACTGCTGAGCACCTCCAGCCCTCAGTGCCAGCTAAGGGGAGTTTCTCAAATCCTGGGCTTCTGTTGAGGTATCACCAACCTGCCCGCATCCTGTTTCAGGTATTAAGTGCCTTTTTGGATCCTGCTCACTGCTTTGCATTCCTGATGAATCTTATGGGCTTAGCAGGCTTTAGAAGCCTGTTAGACCGATCATCAGACCTTGACCTGATCTTGTCAGTAAACTCAGGCAAGGTTTTGGACTCGAAATCTGTTTATCTTAGATCCTGAAGTTTATTCACTTTTTCATTAAGTTAGTCTAATTGGAAAAAAAAGATGTATCTTTTTTCTTTGGCCTTTCACAGCTGCAGCACCTGTACTGTAGTGTATTTGTAAGGGGGCTATAAGAAATCTGCCATCAAGACGATGCTGATCCTATCAGCTTTACCTTCACACCCCAGGGCTGGCTGTTCTCTTGGAGCACCCTGTACCCCAGCAGCAGCGTGGTATCTCAGTTTTAGCAGAGAAGCTGGGTAGGAGAAACCTGCCAAGAAACACTGTATTCAGCTGACCATAGTGGAAGCTGCAGTGCTACAGTGCGACACTTGGATACTAGGTCTGGATTCGGGGACATAGAAGAAATGGGCAAGCACTTCCTTTGCAAAATAGCTCCAACAGGTGGCCTGCAAGCCTCAGGTGCTTGTAAAGCAGAACTGAACAGCAGAAGGCACCCAAGGACTGATGCATTTTTTGTTTGATGGCCTCCTGTCATTCCTGAAACCCTTTCTCCGGGGCTCAGGGAAGACACAAAATAGTTTTGCTTTGGCCAACAACTATTTTACAATGTTCTGGGCAACTACGTGTACCTCAGTAATTGTAGTATGGCTCTGTTCAGCAACTCTCAGGTAGTTTGATTTCCCTCTGCTTCCACTGCAGCACCTGCAGCTCTGGGGTGGCTGCAGCCCACTTTCCAATATGATTCAATGGAGAACAAAACCAAAGCCCTCAGTGGAAAGGTGTGGGGTTAAGGCTTCTCTGGCAACAAAACTGAGTAAACCCAATCACCACCTTCAAAAATGTGTGCCCTTGGGCCCCGGGCAGCCGTCAACATCTTTACTGCCAACTTTACTCCCAGGGACACGAATGTAAATCTAGTGTGAGAAGAGGATTAAGCCCATTCTGATTTTTATGGCCTATGAAATGTGTGCTGCCCTGCTGTTGCTACACAGTGGTAAATAATACAGAAAAAAAAGGGGATTCGGGCTGGTATTGCATATTTAAAATTTTTTAGGAAAAACAACATTTCATCCTAGAAACTACCAGCCGGTGTCGGATATTATGCATACAAGGTTTCTTCTAAGTCAGAAGTTAAGAGCCTGTACCTTGCCAGATGCTGGTTGAGGTACATTACTTTTCTGCTGCAAAATAAGATTAGCAACACCAATTTTCCATGCATTCAAGTCTGGGATTCTGTCTGCAAGGAGATTAAAGCCCAGGCAAACATGAGGCTGCCTGGATACTGCCCTGCTCTGCGTGCAGCTCTCAGTTGGGATGATTCCTGCACTATTTAGGAACCCCACTAAAATTCTTATTTCTTCACTGGTGACTTGGTTGGCTGAGATCTGCAAGAAGAATGGAGGGAATTAGATGCCTGGTTTCTTATATTTCAGTAAAATGTGTGTTCCTGGTTCCTTCAGGCTGATGTTTTCATACATATAAAAAGACTAAAGAAGGTTCTCTTATTATAACATTTATGACTGGATTTCAGGCAATACATTTGATTCTAGGTTTCTACAATCTCATAGCAGGACCTCAATGCAAACACTACTAAGTAACTGTTAGGACTATTAATAGTGTAACTCCACAGAGCTGTCAGCAGAAAAGCAGCTGAGCTATACTTGTTCAATTAAAGATGCAGAACGATGAGTATTTATGCACGTCTGGAAAGCAGACAATATTTATAATGAAACCCAGGGCAGAAAATATAAATAATTTATCACCTTTATTATTTTCTGATTTACACTGTTTTCTGGCTCAAAAGTCACATTCAGTTTTTACTTGTGCAAAGTTGCCATTGCATACAGGGTAACATTTTCTGTACAGCTGTGGCTTTTCCTGTCACAGAGGATATGTCGGCATTTGCCAAAGTGGAAATCCATCTTCCCAGCGGATGTTAATGATTGTTCTACCTCTTTGCTTCATTTTTCAGTCCTCCCAGCTCCAATTTTACTCAGAGCAGACAGAAAATCAGCACGTGGAGGGCAGACCGCAGTGATCCCCTGTTTTGGTATTCAGTGCTCTTTGTGTTGGCATCCTGGATATATTTAGTAAACTATCATCTGTTACAATTGGTATGGGGCAGCTCCGATGTTTTGATAAGCATTGACTGGAAGCATCACAAGGAGTCTTTAAATTGCTCCTTCATTTACACACCCGTCTATTTTGAAAGCAGCTTTAGGGGCTGTGTCTTCTCCCTTAAGCCCATTGCGAGGTTCCCAAGCTACTGAACCTTCCGCAGCAGCGCAGGAAGCCTCCAGCTCCTGAGTAAACAGCTTTGTATTGATTGCTAGGTAGTTTTCCTGTAACCAAATGAGATGTGTGCTAAATAAGAGGCTATTGCATTTTCTGACTGTGTCAGGCTCTCCCCACGTCGTGGCCCAGTCCACCTGACAGTGTCATCCTCCCTGTGACAAACCCAGCTATTTTTGGCTGCTGAGGCCCTATTACCAGGCATGAGGGAATTACTGCACCACCAAAGCCCTGCTTCACAGCGGGCACTGGCCAGTGCTGTGCCAGCACCCACCATGTGTCTGTTTGCTCCATCTATTTTTCCATACAACTTTGGTATTGTCGTGAGGGACCACACGGCCCTGCTCCCCACAAACCTCCTCTCACCCCCAAGGTGCAGATCATGTCCCAGCTTTGGTCACCATCTCCCCAGCCTCTGGCCCTTGTTCTGCAGAAATATGTGTTTTTACTGAATTTCGATTTCTGCGGGGTATCTATTGATATACAGGCCAGCACTGTGCTTTGTTATTTATCACATGTACTGCTGGGGTTGGAAAAAGCAAGCTCAAAAAAGCACACCTTGCAGGCAAGAGGGAAACTTCATGGTGATCATAGTTCTGGAATGTATTATTATGAGGGTGTGTAGTGTTGAGTGTGTCATTTCAGGTGCCTGTGTCCATTGCTGCTGGAGGTGGGCAGAGGTGATACAACCTCCGCTGGTTGAAGCCATGCCTGAGCTTTGCTGGGGTTTGGTGGCTGGGGGCAAAATGGTCCCAGTGGATGGCTGCAGTAAGAGGGCAGAGGAGTTCCCAGCAGAGCAGAAGCTCAGACAGATGAGAAGGAGCAGCTGAAAAGGGGAGGAGACATAGGCATGTAAAGCAATGAAATCCTGGCAGGAATGTGGATTTGATAGACAGTCATTAACACAAGATCTCACTGCTGCTTCTTCCCTACCATCTCCTGCCAGGTGGTCTTCACCTCCTCAACACTGGACTGGCACTTTTTGGATTCATATATCCCAGCCTAAATGAGCCAGTGCATCTGAAAAATGGCCCTGAGGAAGGCAGGTGGTGGTTTTCTGTTGGGTGACCAGATTCAGTGCATGGCACCATGGCTGACAGGTCAAAAAAGGGGGAGCAGGGCTGTAGCTCGTGGCAGCTCTACCCATCCAGGTAAGTGTGAACCATATCTGTATCTAAGCCAGGCAGCCACAGAGATGGGATCCCATGCTGAACCATCACAGCCGTGCCACATAGAATCATAGAATAGCTCAGGATGGAAAAGACCTTAAAGATCATCAAATCCAACCATCCTACATCAGCTCCAGTGGTGGGAGGCCCCAGAGTGGGTCATGTCAACCAGCAGACACAACAGAAACTGCTGTCTGTGGAGGCACTTTTGGGGATCCTTTCTGATCAACCTGATCTGCTTTACTGAACGAATTAATCACATGGCCGTGTCATCACAAGGTGTAATGTGTGTTGTTTTTTGCTGTGTCTAAGCACATCTGCCTGCTTGCAGCTCCCTTTTCCCTTCCCATGGCATGTGTGGCTGTGCAGAACCCATTGACCATACTCAGGGAGACAAAGCAATCAACAGCTCCTTGCGAAGAATAACATCAGCTTCTAGCTTGGCTGGTTTAGCTCCTTGACTCAAAGTGGCAATCAGAACTGGATTCACCAGTGGTTCAATGAGCTGAGCTGTACCCCAAAGCCATCCCTCCAGGCTCAGGTGGAGCAAAGTGGGACCACAGCAAGACCTGCAGTGCCAGCCAGCAGGAGAACACCAGTGATGATGACCAGATGTGCAATGAACCAGATGTGTCACCTGCCTGGGATGAGAGGCCAGGTCAAGGTTTCACAAGGTGATACAAAAAGGGCTGCAGGCTGACATGCATAAGCACCTTGTATTTCTATAAATATTACTTGATATAAGGAGACATCTCATTATGAAGCTTGACTCTTGCTTATCTAAGCGAAGGAATGCTGGATGTGGGACAGCATGTGCTCATTGAAGCAATGAGATTGCTCATCTGTGAGTGTCCCTGAGAAAGCCCTGGGTGACACAGGGATTCTTTTATTCCTCTGCTACCATGGACCAAACCAAAATGTAAACATCTCTCTAGTTCAAAGTATTACTACATGCTGATTTAATAACAAAGTTCACTGCATAATTTGGCTCTGTGCTCCTTATTCACTTTCGGCGAGTCCAAAAGTGAAGTGGGAAAGGGGTGAAAGGCTGGGAGTGCAAAGGCAAGTTGCTTACAGCTGATGTTTATTTCCTGCCATCAAACCTTCATTTTCTGTGCTGCTAATCCTTCATTGTGATGGCAGCTCCAAAGATCCCTTGCAATTATATTTTAATGTAAAAGCCGAATCCAGAGATGTAGATGCAAAAGGGAAATTGCCTACCGTGCCTTGTGTTTAGAGGGGACAATTAACTGTACCTTCCAGGGATGGATTGAAAGGATGAATTTTAACAGTGACGGAGTTTAACAATCAGGAAAACCTCGGTTAAAAAAAACTGGCTGCTATTTCAGTTTCCATTTTACAATGGGTCCTTACAGTTATTTTTGTTATTAAAGAATTGATCTCAGTGACAGCCAGAATTAATGAGGTATGACTAACCACGAGGGCACCCATAACCTTTACTTGATCAAAGGAGTCTGTATTTAATATGCATTTATTCAGACTCCTGATGATCTCCTTAATAGAAGTATTAGAAGTGATGAATGATTTTTTTCTTAAATATATTAAGAATATTTCCATTCCTGCCCAGC
Source organism: Coturnix japonica (assembly GCF_054131305.1). Classification (NCBI taxonomy): domain Eukaryota; kingdom Metazoa; phylum Chordata; class Aves; order Galliformes; family Phasianidae; genus Coturnix; species Coturnix japonica. The sequence goes on from NC_140667.1 coordinate 50,748,889, forward strand.
ACTCTCCTATGGAAGGCAGGACCCTCATTCTCCAGGATGCTCCCGGAGCTTCAAACTCTGTCAGGACACAGTGAAGACATCAGGAATATTATGGCTGTGTTCAGGTGGGGCTGCCGTGGCTCGTATAGAAATGGGTGCCTCATTTCCTAAAAAAAGCCAATGCAATAGGACAAGTGCAAGGATGCCGGTGTGTGAAGCAGCTCCTGCGGTTTGCAGAAGCAACACTGACATCTAGCGGGGTAGCTGTTTCCCAAACTGAAATGGAAAACAGTGGTTGGGTTGGAAGGGACCTTAAAGGTCATCCATCCCCACTCCCTGGTTGCCTTCTCTCAACTCAGGCTGCCCAGGGCCCATCCATGGCCTTGAGCAGCTCCAGGGATGGGCACCCACTGGGCAGCAGTGGCAGGGCCTCACCGCTCTATGAGTAAAAAATGTCCTTCTAACATCTAACCTGAATTTCCCCTCTTATTTTAAAGTCCTTCCACCCTTATCCTATCACTATTAGACTGCAGTGATAACTCTGGGCCAGCAAGTGATGAGCACTCCAGTGCTGCCCTATGTGATTTAAAAGGATGATTTGATCAGAGCCTGGAGCAAAAGAGAAGTTAAAGGGAGTGGTGTTTCCCTTGAAATCTGGTAAAGCAATTGCTTGTTTTGTAGCCCTGATAAGAATCACGTGGAAGTGAATGATGAGCTTCCCACAGCTTAGAAATGTATGCAAGGCTATGCTGGGAAACCCACTGTGATGGTACCAGGAAAACCCACTCAGCTCTGCAGTCTGTCATGCCAGAGCAGGGACAGAGCCCTGACCATGGGGCAGCAGTGATGGGGATGCCATTCTCCCACAGGCTATGCAAAGAACATGGCCCATACACGTGTACTTCCCATATTCAATCGAGGCCTTCAGTAATGATTTCTGTTACACAAAAAGCTAAAGCGTTTCACGGTTCAGCTTTGCTCATTAAAACCCAACACAAATAGAAAACGTTGATTGTTCAGGATTACTTCATTGTTCAGGCTAAATCTCAAGGTAAATAGCTGACACATATTTTCTGCTTAGGGAGTGTATTAAACAGGCAATAAAGCCTCATGTCTCACAATGCCTTTTATTGCTGCAGCAAGATCTCAGACCTGTAAAGTTCCTGACCTATGAGAGGGGCAGAGGGGCAGGATGTCGGTGCAAAGAGGGACCCTGCACCTTCCTCATCGTACACCTTCTTTTGTTTGCCTTTGCAGTCAGATGATTTTTAAGGCTTTACTGGGATACTGAGACTCAGCATCATCTCTAAGGGCAGCCTGATATTTCACACTTACCATATATGCTTCTGTAGGCATTTTCTGTGGTCAGAAGCCCAGCAGACATGCACACATCGGCACCACCACACTCTGCCCAGCACAAGCACGAAAGCTGGAAGCCCTGCTGCCCTCCTGTGTGTGCCAGCTTGTGCCTTGCAGCTCCCAGCAGCCTGCAGGCAGCCCTGAGCATTCAGTCCCACCCCTTTTTCCCACTAACGCGATTGCTCTGCTCACAAATACAGAGCTCCCGTTTCTTCCTTGCAGAACATTGTGCCCGTGCCAATAACTGGGTTCCCTGACAAGGGTCAGGAGATCTTTCCTTTTCCCTGCTGAAGGTGACCAAGCAGCAGTGCTCTTTTTTTTGTTTATTTACCATCAATGCCTTATTTTCAACCCCACCATGCGCCCAAAGAGCTTGCATGAGCTCATGGTTTAGCAGATGTACAACCCAGCTGAAGCTCGACATGGTGTTCCCCTTCTCCCTACCTCCAAGCTGGATGTGGCTCTGGGAAGCCTTGTCTGGTGGTTGGCAACCCCACCTGTGGCAGGGGATTGAAACTACATAATCATCGTGGTCCTTTTCAACCCAGGCCCTTCTATGATTCTATGATTCTACCTCTGCCCCACTAGATTCCCAGCACAGGCTGAAGTTTCCTGCAAGGTCTGTCTCTGTTACTTGGATATTTGCATATATGTAGGAGCTAATTCCTCCGTGTTTGCAAAACTTCTTGATCTGTGTGTTCACCCACAATTTATGAGTAAATGCAAATGAGAATACAATCAAATGAGAACACAATACAGTTTGAGCACATAGCTGCAAAGACCTTGACATTGTGAAAAGCAAGCCTCTGGCATGCGGGTTATAACTTCACATTGCAAAGATAATATGCCATTTAGATAAGAACATGCACCTATTCTATTACTCTTTACAACAGCTTGAGTTTAATTACTGATATGCTGAGAGGAACTATGCCTTCACTCTGGCCCTTGAAGTGATTCCCTTCTGCTTGTGAATGGTCCCAAAGAAGTGGAACCGAGGTGATCATTTGCTGTCCCCTCTCAGCCTTTCTAAAGACACAGACTTGCATTTTCGTGGCCTGCCTCTCCCCACCGCCATTTGCTAGGAGGGTGTATTTAACTTGTTTCCCCAATCCAAATAGATTTCCTTATTCTTTTTAAGAGATGCAGATGTTATCCTCAATAAAATGACTGGTGGGATCCAGAGCTGGGTTACAGCTTTGAGCTGCTGTTCTTCCTGAGCTCTGCCAAGGCACTGATTTATTGTGCTTCAAAGCCACGACATGATGAGGATTAAAATCAATCATACAGATGATGCATGGGGATTTGTTTTCCATGTTTTGGACAGCTGGGCATGTTTGTTAAATTTCCTACTTGTTCGTTAAGTTTCCTATTCATAGGAAATAGTATGCATTCCTGAGTCCTGTAAGTAACAGCAAATAGCCCGTATTGCAATCTACAGCACGGTTGTCCTGTGTGAGACCCAAAAGGGACCTGCAACTCAGATGCACACCCTCCTGCTTGGTACCACATTCTTATGTCATCAGATTTGGCTTTTCTGCCCAAGATTCTACATCACCTTCTTCAAAGTCACTGCTCAGTGGATCTGCTTTCATATGTGACCAGCAAACTGCTGGAAAGTGGAGAAGGGAACTGAGACATCATTCAGTACGAGAACTCCTCAACTCTCCATTGCCATTGCAGTTGTCTTACTGCGCTGCAGGTTCCTTTTTAACTACAGAATCTGACTCGTGTACAAACACTGAAAATATCTGGCTGCTGAGAGAAACTTTTTCAGCTGTATCTTTTTGCATTCAGTGTCTTTTCTAAAAGAAAAGTGCCGAGGAGCTCATTGGTGAGAGCCAACGAGTTCATAACAATACTGGGGGAAGGTTAAGATACAAATACATGCTTGTATTAAAAAGACAAAGAAAAACAGAAACAATACATACATTTTCTATAAGTTTGTTCGTGTCAAGTAGCACAGCATGGAGTTATCCAGAGAGAGGGACTGAGAGACACCCAGATTTGGAGGGATGAACTCATCATTGGCATTGCTTTTCACTTCAGACATCTCTTCCACATCTTGGGCTCGCTTTCTGTTATCGGAATGGCCATGTGTTCACGGAAGAGAAACATGGATCTCTTTGTGGCAAGTACATTTTGGTGTTATGAGAACCTGCATCAGTAACTCTGCGAGATAAAACACACATGGGATTCACATGCAGATTTCTGCTAAGCCTGCACCCAATTTTACACACTCCAGGTATGATTTCAAAGAGGAAAGACAGCTGCTGCTAGAAAGTCTGGAACACTTCTGCTATAGAAAGTGGCAAAGAGCAGAGCTTGGACCTGATTACTTGCCTCCTAGATGGCTCCCACCTCCAGAGAATCAGCAGAGATGGTCACAGCCTCATAAGAGACCAAGAAAATCAAGCTCAGACCTTTCTTTGCCTTGCAGCACTGCTTGCTCTCAGTTGCCACATCCTGATTTGCACCACTTGTGTGCCCTGAGCCATCTTTTTACGCCATATGGTTTTAGATTTGCTGCTTCCCCAAAGGCATTGGACCAGCAGCAGATTTCTGAGAGAAGAGGATAAAGGTAAATTAGATATAAAATATAAGTTAAGCATAAACACAAGCACAAACATGGCCAAAACCCAAACAAATTAACAAACAAAAGCTAAACAGAAGACCTCAGCAATTTGAATTCATTGGTTTTGAGTACTTTCTCCACCCATCTGCCCTTGCTCTGCTCCCTGTAACTCCAGCACCTACCCAGAGCGGAGGCAAAGCATTGACTGTGTGGCTTAATGGGTGAGAGGCACAGGTTGGATGGTGAAGCTTGATGCAACCTCTGATCTCTTGGCTGTCCCTCAGTCTGTATTATCTCTGCAAACATGCCCTTCCCTTAATCTCTGTATAATCTTTTCCCAGACAGAGTAACTAAAAAGCCGTTCCATGCCTTTTCACTGGCTTCTTTTAGCTCAACATTTTGTGGCTGCCCACCCTTTAGCCCACAGTCTGCAAATTCTGTCCTGTGATTTTCGTATCTTAAAGCAGACTCCTATGCCAGGCTCTTCACACCAACCCTGTATCAGGTGAAATGCCACGAAGATCGATTCAGATGCTTCCTTTGGAAGCAAGCTGCGATCCAGCTCTGCTTGTTTCTTAAACACTTTCCTTCATGAATTTCTGCCATCTTTTCTGGGCTGGTCATACCCATGGGTCAGAACAGACAGCGCAGTGGAAGCAAGAAGTGAGGTCTCCACACCAGGGCCTGCTCCTGCTCTACAGCAAGCCTGGGTGTGCAGGGAGGTTGGCACAAATGCAGCTCTCTCAGAAACACACCTTTCTCACAAGGACACCTCTTCTACACGGGCACCTGTCCCATATGGACTCCTCTCCCAGCCTAGTCAGGGCCACCTCCTGACCCCAGGAGATGCCCTATGAGATGACCACTACAGACGCTGTGGCTCATGGCCATATAGAGTTTGGATCTGCTGTCAGTAGATCCGTATGTTAGTAAGGATTTCTCCTGAAACATTCCCTGCTATCATCTTCACAATGATCCTCTGCTTTGTTTTTGCACTTCTTTGACACAGTTCAGTGCCAAATACACGATACATGCACACTCTGGTGCAGTGACTTTTACTGTTTTGGCATAGTCAGGATACATGAATATGAGTCTGACATCAGTTTTCCAGCACAACGGAAGAAGATGTTTGTAATAATCTTCCTACACTTTTCCTTTGAGCACTGTTTGGTTATATGAAGAAGGGCTTGGAAACAGCACTTATGAAGTATCAGTTTTGTTTTAGCAAGGACTGTGTAGCAGTTCATACTTTAGATTTTAATTGTCAGCAATGGTTTCAATGAAACGTTTTTGTAGAAGGATGGAAGGGTTTCTGGGTCTGAAAGGCCACCTGGAAATCATTCAGAAGTGTACCTGAGGTGTTGATTGAACGTAGCTCTTCTGGCACTTCCCATCTATATTCATATAGAAGCACAGAGAGAAGAAATACGTTCACAAGGTCTTCACCTCCTGGTAACAGCATAATGCCTGTCAGGGGTGTTAAGAACTTCTGGCTCCTCTGAGCTTTATTTGGAATTAAGAGAGCCCTGGAGGCCCATTAAGCAATTCTAAACCTGGTCCTAAATAATTTCTCTTACATCTCAATCTGTTTGTTGTTCTTACCTTCACCATCTTTGCAGAGAGTATTTCAACACTAAGAAAGCAAGTGTTCATTCTTTTTTTCCCCCCAAGGGCCACCCACATATAAGCCTCCTCCATTTCTGCATGAAAAGAGCATTTATATTAGTAACTGTATGTGGCCAAAAATGCAGCTGAAACCAGAAGGCAATAAGTAATTATTTGTACAAGCATTTTAAATTTATGTTCTCAAACCATTTGAGTCAAAAGCTGCGTCATATCAGATTTGTTGAAGACATGGCCCAGGTTCAGGGATACAGCTAATAAAACTTGGCCAGGCTTATGAAGAACATGATCGGAGGTTTGGATTTGTGTTTTACTCCTATTTCCCGTGTTTCTGCAAATGTTTGGAAAGCTGTGACAAAAATAATTGCGTTTTAGTTCAGGGACTGATCTACTCGTGTTCTTTGGGTGCTGTGGGATGAAACCTCAGCAGACACTGAGCTCATGTTAAGAGAGCCTGACATCCTGCAGTGTGGTTTTAACAAGCGCTGTTAAAAAATCGAAGTAGTTTGTTAAGTTACAGGAAAAAAATACAGCATTTACATGAAAAATCTCCCAGGCAGTTGCTACCTCACTAAACACTACGGTCAGCCACTAGAGCAAAGCACAGCGTGCCAAGATTTTGCTGCACATGAGGTGCAATAGCAGCATGATGACCAGCCTCTTGCACCGTTCAGATTCCATTTCTTTCTCAGCACAAAAGTCCTGGTTCTGCTCTAGTGAGTGTTTTGAGGCAGGGCAGTGATTTTGCTGAGCTAAGAAGGTGTTCTTATTAAATCTGCACTTGAAAGAGGGCTGCTAGTTGTTGCTGTGCTGAGTTTGTCTTGCTCCCTCCATTTTTCTTTGGATACGACACAGAGCAAGCTGGCATTACCATGGAATCCAAAGCCTGTGGCCTCAGTGACTGCAGATTTCTCTAGGACAGAAGGGTCAGCTCTATTTTCATATGGATAACATGCAGAAATCCATGATTCTATCTACAGACTTAATCATTTTAGCTAGGATTTGTTTATGATTTGGTTGTGTAAATGACATTGGATAATTATTTTCATGCTCAACCAAGGACATGTGATATGTTCACAAGCAACTGGGTCACACTCTACATCTCCAGTGTCTTAACAAAGACCAAGTTCAATAGAAAGAATTACAGTTCTGTCCTAGGTAGGACCTGGGTAGGTTTCCAGCAAACAAAAGCAGGTGAGAAAGCAGATGGAGCTAATGGTAAGAAAGCATACAAAAAGAGGTAGACAGCAGGACAGCCACACAAGGAAAACTACATTATATATAGTAAGCATCTTCAATCTACAAGATTAAAGAGGAAATCATGAGATTAGGCAGAAGAACAGCAAAATTTAAGATGGGAGAGCAGGACAATCGCAATCCTTTCATGAACAGTGTTTAGCCTTCCTTAGACCAGCCTGGCTAAGCTGGTTTTAAAAGCTCCTTCATCAGCAGTATGTAGTTTCTAGCACAATAAAGGGGCAAAACCAAACAATCCTGAGAACACAGCCTCTCAGCAGTTGAACCTACATTGCAAGTTCCTCCAGTCATGTTTGGTTAATGACTATTTTTTTCTTTCCAGAAATACAGTGATCAAACACATAAGCAGTCTCGCACCCCGTCGATAATGAATGCTTCTCTTTCTGTACATACTGTCTCATTGCTTTCTTCTCAGCAGCTACAGCAGCTCATGAGGGTGGTGTTAGGAGCTGTGCAGGCAATTTAATACAGAGTTCTTGCGTCCTTGCTGTGCTTTACTCACAGATGCACCACAGCTCAGTGATTCAGCAGTCTTGCATCCTTGGCCAGCTCCAACCACTTACACACCCTGAGTCCATACCTTCATCTGCTTAAATTTCATTCCATCCATAGGCAGGATTCTGGGGGCTCCAACAGAAGCATTGAAACTCCCGATACCTCTCAATCCAGATCACCTAACACAGACGGAACTGAATTTAGATCTCCCATTCCCTAGGCGAGTTCTTCTGTCAACAGTGACAAGCCTGGTGCCACGAAGCACCAAGCATACCCAGCCAAATGGGCTTCCCCAGGGTTTCAAGTGGAATGAGGACTCATGTTTGCTGTGTCTGAACCATGGCAGGACTCAGCTGTGATCCTGACCCTACCTGTCACTGCTGCCTGGGCAGCCATGGGCATTCCAGCTCAGTGACCTGTGCTGCTGCCAGGACAAACGAGAAGGTGGCAGGAATTTTCAGACAACCATGGGGTCAGGCAGTTGCTAAAGCAGATTTACCAGTAGTTTTCTTGAACCAAGCCCAGTGGATCCCTCTGAGTCCCATTTCTGGCATGCCAAGTAAATATTCTAGAACCCATCCATCATGACAACGCACTTTACTGAAGGACTTGGATGTCTGAGGGCAAGACATTAAATCCTCCTACATATTTTAACTCATCCGCCACTAAAATTTTAATTGCTCACTTCAGGATGATATTTTTAAAGCTTCATTTACATTTGAGGGAATATCACATACACCCACGTAATTCTGAGCACTTTCTTCATAATTAAGAAAAACAGCCGTGATCATGCAATCCTGAGAGCAAGAGCCTGCGGTACTGCTTCCATGCAAAATACTGGTTATGCTGGTTCTGATTTGCCCTGGGATACACGGGCTGAATTATCTGGAAAAGGGTGTAGCAGTAAAGCAAGCAAGTTGTTGTGAGAATCAGAGAGCACCTGGCCTTTTCTTGAGACCCAGACCCAGGACACAGAGCACACAGCATCCCAGAGATGGAAGACTGAAGATGTCTCACTGATACTTCCAGCAGAATGAAAGGAGAAGATCCTCAGTGATATTGTGGATGTTCTCCATTTACCTGCAGTGAAGAGAACTATAATGACAGTGAATTAATATTTATGATTATGTTTCTAAAAAGGCTTAGAAAATTCTTTTCCAGGCAATAACTCTAACTGGTAGGCAGTTAAAATGAAAGTGGGTAGATGCCCTGTGAAAAGGTGAGCTCTTCCCAATTATTTGTAGTATTCATAACCAAATATCACAGGGATTTAGGCTAGGTCTTGTATGGCACGTAATTCATGTCATTTGTAGTCCTGCTTGAAGTGTGGGCTGGGTTTTCAGTCATTCTCATATTTGATTAGCCATTAGCTCACTCCCAGCAGCTCCCTCAACACCCTGTAAACATCCTGGACTCTGTCAAAGCTTCTGCCTTTCCCATCGCATTGCAGAGGAAGCCTACAGACTTAATTTTGGCCTCTAGGTGATGACCTCATTTGTTACAAACAGTTCTTCTGAAACCGAAGAGAATTCATAATGAATATAAACTATGAACATATTCCATAACTCGTGGCTTCTTTTCCACCTCTGAACAGAAAATGAAAAAATTGTTGTCAGAAAGAACCCTTAGGAAGATTTCAGAGCTCCAGCGATGAGTAACTCGACACACCCTTGAACATGAATTGGCTCCATTTCATAACAATTCTGTATTTTCCAAGAAAAAATGTCTGGAACTGATTAAAACATGTAAGTGCACATGCTAAGGCAAATTCCTCTCTTGTGTACCTTATGCTCCACATGCTGTTTCCCATAACGTATCAAATCTCTGCCTTGCCTTTTTCCCCCTGCATGAACTGAGGGCAGAAAGTGAACAACTACATCTCACCTCCTTTCCATGTCCTTGGATGGTAAAATCCCCTGCACCTCCTATGCAGACTGCTTCCCAATATTTCCTTTCCATTGGGTGTGGGACATAACCTTCTGATGAGTCTGAGTAACCAGAACACATGTAGCCTCTTTTTGCAAGGCACTTATTTCTGGTGTAGCTCCTTGGATCAGAGATATGTTCTCATGGGCTGCATGTTCTCATGGGCTGAGCCAGTGGGGAGCCTGGAGCTGGGATCCCTGCTGCTCCCTGCGTGCTCCAACAAGAATCTGCTTCCTGCTGTCCCAGGTGCCCAGCCTTCATTTCACCTGCAGCGCAGCTGGTTTGCAGGTACTGATGTAACTCCTTCTCTTGCACCCCAAAATCCATTCGATATGCAATAACTCCAGTTGATGCAAATATGCATGAAAGGACTCATTCGTGTCTTAATGAGGACAAATATCTTTAAGGGATCTGCAGATATCATGGTGATAAAAAGGCTGCAGGTGTTTTATAAGCAGAAATGCTCTGATGATATGTGGAAGAAGCCTTCTAATTCAGGGCTCTGGGATGATTAAGAGCTGTGCATGAGTGTATTTTTCATCCTATTCCTTCTCTGATGCCTTGTTAGTAATAAAATATAGCTATAAAAGCACGTAGAGGTAGGGGTGCATGCATTGCGTTAGCAACTAGTTTGTCTTCGAATGTGTAAATGTTGTGGATGATAAAGGAGAGCATGAGATTGAAGGCAGGCAGCTGTTCCAAGTGAAAACAAACTGTCCTGTTTAAACCCTGATGGGCAGAGTAAAAAAACACCTTCTAGAAATGAGTTTCACACCTACAGCTAAAGATTATTAACCTGAACATTTGAAAAAGCCAGAATCAGCCCCCTCCCCCCTCCTCAGGGTTTGATTCCTTGTTTCTGATAAAAAAAGAGAAAACAAACTCTACCCACCCACAAAGCAAGAAGTTTCTCCCCTGTCTTCCCAAATTTAACTATTTTGAGTTCCAAATCCTGGCCCTAAGAGACAAAACACCCAGGGTCTTCTGTTGTTCATTATTCTCTTTGGAGACGATTTCCATTTTCTCATCATGAAGGCAATACATTACACAACTGAAATAAATAAAATTAAGGGAACCTGGGAAAATAGAAGAAATTTAAACGTGATGTAATTGTTAAAAGCCTGTATCTCTTCCCAGTTGTAAAACAGAGCAGAGAGGAATTATGCATTCCAGTCCCCCATGATGTATTCCTATGGACTGAACGTGTAATGACTGCAAGGCACTCTCATGCTGCTACTGAGGACATAATTTAAGACAATGTGAATGAAGAAAAAAGAAAGAAAGAGAATGATCTCATTTTCAACATAACAGAAACGTGCCTTAAATAAGGTCACCTCATCTGAATTATGCTTGAAGTGGCCAGTGATACGGTTAAATGCATGGAATTAAGTTCACAGAAGAACAAAAAAGAATGTAACAATACAATTGTTCAGCAAAGAGCCATGAAGACAATACAGACCTTGGAGGGAAGCTTGAGAAACAGGGGTCTGTTTAGCCCAGGGAAAAATAAAACTGAAGGGGGAATGAATTAATAAGTATCTAAAGGGAGGTGGGAGCCAAATGGATGAGGCCAGGCTCTTCTCAGTGGTGCACAGCGATGGGTCAAGGTAGTAATGGCCTAAAACTGGAATAAAGGAAGTTCTGTACTAACATGTGGAAGAAAATCTTCACAGTACGAGTGGTGGAGCACTGGAACAGGTTGCCCAGAGAGGTGACTGGGTGTCCTTCTATGGAGATGACTGGCTGGACACCTATCTGGGCGACCTACTGCAGGGAACTTGCTCTGGCAGAGGGCTTGGACTTGAAGATCTCTTGAGATTCATTCCAACCCCTGTGATTCTGCGATCCTATGTGTGATTCTGTGATAACAACTGCATTCCCAGAATGACTTTGCAGGGGAGATTATATCAGTACAGCCTCCTTTATTACTTAATCTTCTTATTCCTGTTTGCTGTAGCAAATAATATAATTGTCACCTTAATAATAAGTCACCTTAGTTCGTTCCCTGGAAAATCCAGGCTCTAAGGTGAAACATTCACCACTGAAACACAGCTTGGACTTTTTGCTTTGTTGCTGATGTTCCTAAGCCATTTGGGCCGTTGTGACTCAATATATCTGCTCTACCAACAGATGAGATTTCTGAGGCACACAGTGACCTTCCCCTACCACATTAAATACTGCAACAGCTTAATAGTGTGTGAACAATGATACTTGCCTAAAGAATTGAACAAACTTACAAAAGCCAACAACAGGGGGAAAGCATTATGAAAGCAAACAAAGAATAACAAGGCACTCTTACATACTTAACTTTTAGCTTTATCCAGCAGGCATCAATGCGCAACCAGGCCAAACTGGCTTTAGGGATTGCAGCAAGTCATTGAACTCCTTTTTTATTGCAGCTGGTAAACTTTATAGCACAGCAATGAATAACAATAAGGAACAGAAGAACCAAGCCTTATTCTTCCCAAACTACCCAACATTACTTCAGCCATGGAGAATAAATAGCCAATAGACAAGCATGTATTTATTTGTATCCAAAATTATCTCAAAGGAAGCCTGCCTCTGGCTCTAGGAACATTAGTATTATTAGTAATGCAACAAAATCCCAGAAGCCTTGGAATATTAATCTTAATAGGAATCCAGACCTCTACGGCCTCTCCTTTCTATCCTCCATCATGCTGGGAAGTTATTTTCATCAAAAAATGCTAACAAACAGATGATTTGTGCGCAGGAAATGACCAAATTCAAGCTATTTTAGGTGATGACAGAAAGCAAGCCCCGCAGTTCTGGAGAATGCCCTGCCACCTGCTCCTTCAATTACACTAAGAGAGAAAAACAGCTGGCTGCCAATGACACAGATAAACAGTTCTCCGAAGGTTTAGGACTTCATAAGGCAGAACCAGCGCTTTAAATACACCCAGAAAGCAGTAGCCATCTGCAGGGATAGCAAGTGGGATGTCCTCCTTCATAAATGACTGCTGGCTCTGTTTCTGCCATGTTACAGGATGGCTACGGCAGCAGCTGTGAGCGTGATGTGTTCTGCACCTCCTTTGCCATCCAGTCCCCCAGCTGTCTCAATGGATACTTATGGCCTTTGGGAATGTGGCCATGAGTATGCTGTGGAAATGTGTGTGGCACAATGTCATGCTTGCACTGTCAGCTGAAAGGTATTCAGAACAGCTTTAGGCCCATCTACTGCAGAGAGCAAAAAGAAACACATTTCAGCTGTTGGCTGCACTGCACGCTCCTCCTGGAGTTCCCACTGCAGCAGTTATTCACTTCAAAAACACAGAAGTAATTTAAAAGCTTCCTCTGTTTCAGTGCCATCCAATTTTCATGCTAATAGTTCAAAGTTGAAGTAAAAAGTTTCAACCACACACACAGAAAGACTTTGAGCTTTTTTATGTTACCGAGAGCATACCATAAAGACAAGTTTCACTACATCCTTTATAACCACAGTGATGATTTTACCTGTACAGTTATTCAGATCACACTCCAGAATTCATCATCAAGTTAATTATCAGGTTTCAGTTTCTTCTGTATTTCAGGGGAGATTGTGGCTTGGCTGTGGGAAAAAGAAAACAAAAAAGAAGGCAGCAGCTTGTTTTTCAGCTTCTGCTTTTGCATTTTCTGCTTGGGATCCAGGAAAAAGGGAAGCATTTAAATTAAGGAAGCATGTCTGTCTTGCAGGATTAGCATTGCACATTTCTCAGAAGGCAGAGAAATGGCAGCACACCTTCCATCTCACGATAGCAGAATTTACCATGTACCATTGCAGGGGAGGGTTTTTGTGTGTGTTTCTCTGTTCACTGAGTATCTTCCATTCATCCCTCTTTCAGTAATAGCAGCCCTTCCACTGGTAATATCATTGCTTATGCTATGATAATGCCTCGAGTGAGGTTAAGGCTCTATAATGCAAACATACGCAACACATAGAGTGCACAATACAGGCAATCTATCAGGATTCATTTGGTGCTCTCTGACCCTCTTGGCCTCAAAGCAATTTTACATAACTCATGTGCTCGATGTGAAATCTTTCTGGGAGGATCATTATCCACATTTTACATGAAATCTCTGTGTAAGGATCTATTCCTTCACAAATCTAAATGGAAACGCAAAGACCTTTTTTCTAAGTAACCCCAAGAGTGTCTATTTGGGAAGTAAAAGGGCCCAAACCCCCAGATCTTGTCTCAGTATGTACGTTCTGCAGTCAAACATTCTGATCAGCTTTTTATCGAGTGGAAGTAATTCAAGGCAAGGGGAAAAAAAAGGATTCTAATACTCATGATTATTAATGGCATGTCTGCATCAGGACTTTAAAATTTAAAACATGAAGGTCCCATTAGATTAACCTGACACGAAGCGTATCACGGACCATCAGATTTCAACCTGTATTCATCCAATAAACTGCAGTGTATCTTCTGCTTGGCTAAAAAATTATCTCCAGAAATACATCTGATCTTCAACAGAAGACAAGAAATGATGAAGAATCCTCAGCTTCTCTTGGGAATGGTATCTGGTGGTTAACCATATAAAAATGTGTGTCTTATTTCATATTTGAACGCCTGCCTCCAGCCACCGCTTCTTATTCCGCCTTTCTTCAATAGATTAAAGAGGCCTTTAATATCCTGTACTTTCCCCCAGGAATGTTCTTATACACTGCAATCAAGTCACTTCTCAATTCCTTTAAATTACTTTTAACAGCTTTAGTTCTTAAAACCTCCCAGTGTAAAGCATTTTTATCCAACCACCAGAACCTTTTGCCTGAGCTCTATTACTTCCCAATAATCTTCTTTAGAAATGAAAACCAGAACTGTATGAACTGGCTCGTGGAAGTCACTGCTGAGGCCAAACACGAGAAGTACAATGAACATTGTTTTATTCCATTGTTTATACATTGATTAATCCTTTTCTTTCTTTTTTTTTTTCTTCTGTCATAGCATTGTATGGCAGAGCCCTTATGTAAATGCTTATTTATTCTAACCCTAAGTCCCTCTCAGTGCCAGTATCTTCCCAGGGTTTACCCTCATATCTGATAGTCACAGCCTCCACACTTGGCTCTTTGATGGAGTGTGATACTTTGCTCATGGTTTGGATGGGATGTTTCTATCAACATCCTGGCCATTTTTTTATTCAAGCATCCATTAAGCTTTGAGGTGACAGTGACTTTTAGTAGTTTCTTCCAAATCCCTGCTAGAAGTGCTGTACAAGGCTGGACCTTCTCCTCATACAGTTCTCCTTCAGCCCAGCTTTCCTACTGATATTGTTGCAATGGACAACACAAATCCCATAGGCACACTGTTAATGAGAACGCCAAGAAGTACCAAGCGAAGCAACTTCACAAACAGCAATTTTTTGCTATACTGTGTAGACATAGTGGACCTGGAAAAGACCACTAAGACCATCCAGCCCAACCAACCACGTTCCTCAGTGCCATATCTTCATGTTTCTTAAACACGCCCAGAGATGGGACTCCACCACCTCTCTGCGCAGCCTGTGTTAATGTTCTGCTGCTCCTTTGGAGAAAAAATGTTTCCAAATAACCAACACAAACCTTCCCTGGCACAACCTGAGGCCATCAGCTCTCATCCTATTGCTGTCACCTGGAGAAGAGGCCAACACTCACCTCACCACCACCTCCTTGGGTGACTCCAGACTCCTGAGGGGTCTGGAGTACAGGCCTTACGAGGAGCGGCTGAGGGAGCTGGGATTGTTCAGCCTGGAGGAGGCTCAGGGGAGACCTTATAGCTCTCTATAACTTCCTGAAGGGGGGTTGTAGTGAGCTGGGGGTTGGCCTCTTCTCTCGTGTAGTCAGTGATAGAACTAGAGGGAATGGTTTTAAGCTGCGTCAGGGGAGATTCAGGCTGGACATTAGGAAGTATTACTTCTCGGAAAGAGTAGTCAGGCACTGGAATGCACTGCCCAGGGAGGTGGTGGAGTCACCGACCATGGGAGTGTTCAAGAAACGCTTGGATGTGGTGCTGAGGAATATGATTTAGCCTAGAAGTATTGGTAATGGTTGGGCTAGATGATCATCTAGGTCTTTTCCAACCTTGATTCTGTGATTCTGATTCCTTCCAGGCTCCCCTGAGCCTCATCTTCTCTATGCTGAACAACTGCAGTTCCCCATCAGACTCCAAACCCCTCACAGCTCCATTGCCTTTCTCTGGACACCTTCTAGGGCCTCAATGTCTTTCTTTTAGTAAGGGGCCCAACACTGAACATCGTGTGGCCTCACAGCGCTGAGTACACAGGGACCATCACCTCCATGTCGTATTCCTTTAAGTTTTTAATGTTTGAATTCCAGGTTAGGAAGGCTTTCAGTCTAACTGTTCACTTTGATCACGCTGCTCACAAAAGCAACAAGCAGACCCCAGACTCGCGCCTCAGGCTCGAGGCCAAGGCTGATGCAGCCCGCCCGGGCAGCGCCCCGCCCTGGTTGGTTCCCCTTTCCCCTGTGGGCTGGACTTCGATGGGATGGCGAGCAATCCGAGCACCGAGGGCTCTCCTCATGGAGGGCCCCGCCCGTGTGGGCGGGAGCAGCGCGCAGGCGCCGCTGAGCGGTGCAGGGAGCTGGGGCGAGGGCGGCCGGAGCCGCTCAGTCTCGTCCTCCAGTGAACATCGCTTGGGAGCCGCCGTGTGAGGCTGTGAGCCGCCCCGCTTCTCCTCGACCCCTCTCAGCTCGTCGCCTCCCGGGCCCGTCCTTCAGCCCCGCCGCTTCTGGCGGCCTCTCGCCTCCCGCCATGGCCGTGTGCCGCCGCCTGGCCCGGCTGGCCGCTCACCTGCAGGACCCTCGCGGGGTGGCCGCCTTCCAGCGGCTGTGCGGGGTGGAGGCCCCCGCCGGCTGGGCCGGGAGCCGGGGACCGGTGGTGAACGGCGGATCCGCTCCGGACGGACGGCGGCATCCCGAGGGGAACGGGGCCGTGCCCGGAGGGGCCGCTCCCCCGCAGCTGTGGCGGAGGCCGCGCCGCAATTCCCTGACGGAGGAGGACGGCTGCATGGAGTTCAACACCCGCAGCCGCTTCCTCTATTATCTGTTCAGCCTGGGCACCGAGCTGGGCAACGAACTCTTTTACATCCTCTTTTTCCCTTTCTGCATCTGGAACTTGGACGCTTGGCTGGGCCGCAGGTTGATCATCATCTGGGTGTGGGTGATGTACCTGGGGCAGTGCACTAAGGATGTCATCCGCTGGCCTCGGCCCGCATCGCCGCCCGTGGTGAAGCTGGAGGTGTTCTACAACTCGGAATACAGCATGCCATCCACACACGCCATGTCGGGCACTGCCATCCCTCTGGCTCTGTTGCTGCTCAGCTACGGCCGATGGCAGGTAAAGCTCCTTTTCTGCGGTGCGTGGTGAGCTCTGTATGTGTTTTAAGTCCGCATTAACAACGGGCGTGTTGTTCCCGTGAGGTTTTTCAGCTTTTCTTTTGTAGGGTTGGAGTGGTTTGCACGCAGTTGCGATAGGCATCCGATGTTTGTATAGGATTCTGCTTCTACTGACTGAGAATTTGGTGGGGAGCCAGGAACTGAAGGGCTTTTTGCTGAGCCTGCTTTGCCTTGAGTCACCTTATGGCTGGAATCAGTTCGCCTTTTCTTTAACCCTTATTTATAGTAGAATAGCCTGTAAACTGGTGATTCTCGCTCATCGCTTTGCGGTGTGCGCTTAATTTAAATGGCTTTGCAACTGTTAACATGGCAATGAGCAGCAGGAAGCAATCTCTGAACCTTTTTAGAACCTTCAGTCGGCAAATGCTCCGGGGGTCTGTTGCATTGAAGCGGTGCATGAAGCTGAAGGAAGGAATCCTGATGGCCATCTGTGCACACAGGCTGCGTTGTGGAACACGCTGTTAGTGGTATGGCCAACAACAGGGGATCCAAAGGAAGCCCAACATGCACTTAGTCCTCTAAATCACTGCACCAGTTCCTACAGTCAGTGAGGCAGAACGCTTTCCTAGGCAATAAACATTCTTTGTAAGGTTTTCAGGGCTCTGTGTATAAAGTTGAAGTTAAGGAATGATTCTACTTTTAAGCAGTTAATATTTACGAACTCTGTTATGGAACTTGGTTGTTTTAAGCCATGTGTGGTGCCCTGATCAGGAAAATTCTTTTCTTAAGCTTTGTGTAGGAGCTGAGCTGTTATCTTCCAGTTATGGTTTGCAATCTCCACCCTGTGGCTTTATCTCAGTGTATTCAGTGGGTGCCCAAGAGGAAAGAAGGAGCTGAAGGTTGGAGACTGTGTTGTGTTGGTCTTTAACCAGAGCATATATCTGCTTCTATATATATAGGGCTGTCTGTATATCTGGATATCATCATTTTTCTTTGGTGTGTGAGAGGGACGGCTAATAAAGGATGAATGGGGCTCATTTCGTATTATCAGTCAGTTATTATTGCACAGATTTTGATGGCATGTACTAAGCAGAACCTGCCTTGACTGCTTTTATAAAACCAGCAAACTGACAGTGTGTAGGGTAGTTCTTTTGGCAGCAAACTGGATTGAATCTCCTCTTTGCTACCCCTGCAACTGCAGTCAGTGAAACACTGTGTTAATTCACTGGATACATTTTTAATGAGTGTGTATTAAGAAGTTACATGCATACAACAGCCTTGTTCTTCACTTAGAATCACATGTAAGGACTGAGGGAGCAAAGCAAGCTTTCAGATGAACTCATTTCTCCTATGAGGTGAGTTTGAAAACCAAACCTTTCAGAAACCAGCTTAAAAACTATCTGACTTTAAAAATTACTCCTAGATATTAAAAGTTAACCTATAGGATTTACTGAAAGATAATTAACATCTCTAATGGGAGCTGAGCTTTCATCTAATGCTCCTGCTGTTCTCTGTGTTTTACAGACTTTGATGAAGGGGTAGAATCTATATGAAAACCTTTTCTGTTGTTGTACTACACCAGCAACAGAAACAGTTGGAACTGACATCTAACTTACTTGGCAAGCTATAAAGTTACAGATGTGTATCAGCAGGTACAGGTGGTTAGATTTTAAACTTGTGGATGTTGAGGTACAGCCTTTCCCTGCATTCAGTATAAGCAAGCATTACACAGACTCTTAATGTGGTAAATATGACTCCAAATCTCAGCAGTGTTTGTTCAGAACAATTGTAGTGGGACGGGGCTGAGTTTTAGGAGACAAGGCTGTAATACTTGGCAGGGTTTCCTGGGGTAGGAGTAACTGAGTTGGACACTTCAGGGGCTTTCATAGACCAAAGAGAGCAGCTCTTGCACCAGGAGAGCTTATTCAAGTGAAAGGGGGATCACTTTCCTGTATAACTTACTTGGAGTTTGCTTTACTGGGTTATGACTTCCTAGTATTGTGTAATGCTTTTTTATCAAGCAATCTGTTAGTCTTTCCCTTAAACAATATAGAGAACAAAGAAAATCTGTTCTTTTTATTGTTCCAGGTACAGCCCAATTCACCCATTCGGAAACAAAAAAACTTCATTTCCAATTGATTTCTCTTTTAACTCGTTCAATTTGGGGTTCCCTATTATTCAATGTCATTAATCCTATTACAACAACTCACATTTCAGATGGTATTCAGAAGGAGTTTAGGCTACGTGCAGTAGAACTACTGCATTTATAAGCAAATATTTTAAAGTATTTGGAGAGATGATGTATTTTAAGTGTGATTGTGCAGTGTTCAATGCAAGTGTTTTGATTCCAGATGAAAGTCAGATGTTAAGTTTAATGATAGCTAACAGTTCTTTCAAGTGCAGAACGTAGTTTCTCACTCTCTCCTTTTGTTATGAGAGCTTGCCTGAAGCGTTTGATTCTACTTGCATCATTTCATTAAATATTACAGATATTTTTAAATCTCAGTTGGGAACGCTACCTGTTCCAAAGACATTAAGGTAAGCTTGAATTACAAAGCTCAAATCAACAGTAAAGGAGTATTACAAATTGTATTTTTCTTCCCATCTTAAATGTTCTGATACACTGAAAGAAGAGGACAAGATGCTTAAGGACAAACAGTGAGGCTGTAGATCCTGATAGAATGTAGGGAACGCTGTTCCTGTGTCACACTGGAGGAAACCTGCTGTATTTGAGATGCAGGTTGGCTCTAAACAGTGTCATGAGTGGGATGGAAGAGATGGTGTGAACCTCTAGTTGTTATCTACCAGATCTCCAAAAGCATTAATCTGAGACTGCGGGAGAAAGTCTTATTTAAATTTTAATTGATGGCTTTGAATTTCTGAATTCAATTAGATACTGTGTTTGAGTTAGGCCTGGCTGGTCAGTATATCTTGGCTTTGGCCAAGTTGCTGGCTTAAGGGCTCTGCCCTCCTGAGCTGCTTGGTTAAACTGATATACAGTGGGAGCCTGTAGCCTCGATTGATGAGTAGCTTGCATCTAACTGTTAACTAGCATTGTGGGGAAGGGCTTATCTTGCAAAGCAGTTTAGATCATTGAGCATGACAGGATTGTCCTCCCTGTGTACTTGTCTGCCTGTGTTGTACGTACAAATCCCTCCAGCAATGACCCCACTGATGAGAATGGTGGCCTATTAAGCCCTACAGCTGAACTTCCAGTAGACTCCAACCATTTTGGAGCTGTTGCTTTGACTGACACACCTCAAAGCATTTTGTAGTTTTCATTTACTTAATGCTGTGCTGATTCTCCATAGTACAAATTGTGTGTGTAACATGGTACCAACCCAAACACCCTTCCAGACATCTTTCATTTGCACCATCACTTCTATCATGCAGTGCTGATGAATCTGATAAAATGAGGTGGGTTGTGCAGGCTCTGTGTTGGGATTTCAAAGAGTTGTGCATCGTTCAATTGGACCGCTACTACATTTAGGCATTAGAATTGTCTGCCTCTTCTGTTTCAAGAGGCTGACTTGCTATAGATACCCCTGGGAACGAGGAGTGATTAACTGTTGGTGCTGGATGAATAGTCTCATCATAACACTGCTACCATGGGAATTGTGCAGGGAGCGACGTGCGTGCTTGTTTGAGTTGTGTTACATTTTTCTTAAGCAATCAATATAAAACTCTTCTGATGTGAGAAGCTGGGCTGTAGAGGTGATCTGAAAGCCCAATGTTGCAGGTGATTCTTGCTGGATGTGCTGAGGGAGGTTATTTTGTTTGCTTGCAAGGAGAAAGAACAGGCTCACATTCCTATTTAACTCCTGATTTCTTTTCAGATACTTAGTGGAAAATTAAACCTGTAGCTCTTTACAAGGCTGGCACTGAAATCTTTATCTTAGAATTTAAAGAGGAGATTTTGATAATGTCAAAGAATCACAGAATGGCCCAGGTTGGAAGGGACTTTAAGGATCATGAATCTCCAACCCTGATGTCAGGCAGGGCCACCAACCTCCCTATTCAGATTTTTATGCCTTTTGCTGTTAGGATTTGTCAGCGGAAGGAAGAAAATGATGCTGTGTTTTGTGCTCATGTGGCCAAAGGAGCATCTCGTTTATAGCTTTTCAGATGACTGTCACCAATACGTAGCTCAGAGCTCCTGGTAAAAACATGGTGCTGTAATTGCAGCTTCTATTCTTTCTTCTAAGTGGGCCAAATAAGTTCTTTCAAATTCATTCTGTGATTCTGAGTTATTATTCAGTGATATTTTAATAGTACTATAGAACATTGAATATAGTTGAAAATTAATTTGGATCCCTTCGTGGGTACTGGAAACTTAGCCAGTACAGAATGTGCTTTTAAATTGTGAAGTAATGAGCATCTAGAGTATGTTTAATGAATGTTCCATTCTAAAAGAAAGACTTTTCTGACCGAGGTCAAAGCTTTTCAGACAGATTGTTTCCTTATGAGCATTTTAAAACAATGGTTATGTTATTAAGACTTGGCATAAAGTCAGCGTATGGGGTGGGAGGACGTGTGCTATGTGATCCAGTTAGAAGCTCACAAACACTCTTTTGGAGGATGTGGTTAAAGAAAAATGGGAATTTTCCATTGAAAAGATAAGGCAAACTGTTCTCAAGAACTTACCCAGGAGTGGATTCACTGCTGTTTTCCAGACAGCACTGATTTGGTTCAGTATACTTGATTGGAACAAGATCCTCAGTGTGGGAACAAAACTGAGGCCTGGGGGAAGGTCAGTGTTCTGGTAGCCAGCTTTATTCCCAGACCTTTAACTTAATGTGTGACTTCAATACATCCATTCATTTTTTGTCTGATTTTGTTTTCTTAAGAACACGATCTGTCCCTCATTTACAAATAAAAGGACCAGGACACTTTGCCTTCAAAGAAACATCACATCAATGCCAACGTTTAAAAACCAAAATGCCACTGGCTGTAACTTGACTGTACGTTGCATTTCTTTTTATCTGTGCTCTCTGGGTCGCTGTCAATTCCATCTGCCTCTACTTCTCCTTGGTGTGCTACATGTTTAAGCATATTACCAAAGTCTTGTTCTGGACTCTGGAGAAAGATTTGTGTGAGGTGGAGGTCAGTGATTTGATCTAATGCAAAATGTGGGTGCTTTCCTCAAGGAGAAATGTTGGTTTGGAGTCAATGTGTGATTTTAAAGCTCAGCTTTAGTGCTATGTGAGCTTTTTAATGTAAAGCTAAGAATGTCAAGTTACAAAGTGCTGTACTTTAGAAAACCAAATGCCTTACACAGGTCTATCACTATTCCACATATACAAAACTGTTGATGTGACATAGAACCAATTGAGATATCTAGTTGATTTTAGAGGGCATACGTAGGCATGTATTCTGTGAACACTTCATTTGTTTCTATGATGGTTTTTACATTAATATTCCATCACATGTGCCTGTTTTAAGGCAAAAGCATCTTAGAAGCTGTTTCTTTCTTTGAAGATTCATTTGTGATTGAGAGAGGAGCTGTGAGAAACACAGTTTATTGTCAAGCAGGGCTGATAACACATGGTAATACTCTTAGGGCAGTTTGCCAGTAGGTGATGAATGATATTTAGGGGATTTCATATGCCTTGGCAGTGGGAGGTTATGAATGGTGTTACCTCACTGTGTGCATATATACATATTGAAATGGGACATTATTTTCCAGATGAAACATGACCTGGGAAATGCTTGCTAATACTTCATTCTTTTTATTCTTTGAGGGTCTTGGTGTTGTCCCCAGGTGGTGTTACAAGTTGGCGTGGTGCTGAGCTGTGTTCTTACTGAGCTGCAAAGTGTGTGAGAGTGTTAATATTCTCCTTCAGTCACCTGGTACACTTATCCCTTGTGTGAGAACAGAATATGCCAGTGCCTTATCACCTGAAGGTAGATCTTAGAACACCAAACTGGTAGGACCTGCTTAAGGATTCTTGATCTTAGTGGTTGCTTTTAAGAGGCAGGAGTGAAAACAGGCCCCAGAGAAGCAGTATATCATGCTTTATTTTTGCTCTAACAGGGGAGGTCGTTCTGCTGACCAGTCAGTAAAATAACTTATCAGTTTTCATAACCCAGCAGTTGCCCACATGTGCCCGTTGGGAGCATGGATGGGAATGGTTAACGTGGGAGCTAACCATGGAAATCTACTAACTGCTTCATTGTGGAATGTTATTCCAGTGGTAATCATTGTTCTGGTAGCCTGCTGCTTTCTGGTGTGCTGGTGCGCTGACAATAGCAGGACATGGGGAAATGGTTTTAAGTTAAAAGAGGGAAGATTTAGGTTGGATGTTAGGGGGAAGTTCTTCACTAGGAGAGTGGTTAGGCCCTGGAACAGGCTGCCCAGGGAGGTTGTGGATGCCTCGTCCTTGGAGGTGTTCAAGGCCAGGTTGGACGGGGCCCTGGGCAACCTGATCTAGTAAAGGTGTGTATTTGGTGGCCCTGCCAGGCAGGGGGGTTGGAACTACATGATCCTTGAGGTCATTCTGTGATTCTGTGCTGGAAACTGTTGGTGCAGTGGAACCAAGCTGTCCGGTGTTTTTATGTGTTTCAATGGAAGTCTGTTCCCAACAGCATAAAAAATTTATATATTGGTGTGGGAGCCAGGTGTTCTTTCCAAAACTTTCTTCTAAGTGGGAGTTAATGACAACTTGCTTTTCCCCCTAACGCCTCTCTCTTGAGAATTCCTGACAGCAATTGCTTCATTTCCAGACTTTCTCCTGTTCCTCCTGCTGTTATAATGACTTGCTGAGAGCTCTTAAAGCACAGCTCACAACACTCTCCTCTTTCTTTGTGCTCCTTCTTCTGAGGCTCTTGCTGTTAGTTTCTCTGCCATCATCTCCTGCGCCATCCAAACTTATCATTGCAGTATCATTAGCTGCTGTACCCTGCTGGTCCTGCCACTTCATTAGTCTTCCTGTCAAACCTCCAGCTTCTGAGCTCCTTCCCTCCTTTCCATTAGAAATAAGTTATTAGGAATGTAACTTTGTTCAGGTACAGTTTGCAGGCAATTGCAGCAGAAAAAAGGGCTTATTTCATTAATCAGTCTAAACTAGATGCAGCACAGCAGTGAGCTGGGCACATAGAAATGATTTTAAGGTAAAACCTGGTTTTGTGTGAGATGTAAAATCCCTGATTTTCTGTTAGATTAGGAATTTTTTCTCTAAGGTTTGTCTTGTGAAGATCAACCCGGACTTGAGAATTCAAGGAGTGATGCAGTAATATGGGAAACCAATCATATTTCCTCAAGGCTTTCATTGAAATACTGATTTAGGAGACTGTAAATTTGTTAAGCAGCCTTCACAAATAACGTACAGCTTCAAGTGAATTAAAGACTTTTCTCTAGCAGGGTGGCTATTTTGCCCTTCATCTGCATGAAAGAACAAGGGAAGGGCAAGAGAAGGGCCTGAAATGCAGTTTTTTGTTCTGAGGTATCACATACATCTGACCTGCTGATGCTGAAAACAATGAAAAGGCTGATGTTGATATCATTGCATATAGGAAGTAAAGCAATTTTGGAAATGCTTCGTCTTGTGACAGCTTCTTGTATGTAACTACTGGTTATTTTAAACCTGAAAAGGGAAGCTGTATCTTGTTTTACACAACACCTTGCAATGCAGTGGTGAGGAAAGCATTTCTTACTGCAGTGTCAAGCTGTGGAGGTGGTGCTCTATTTCTTTTATCCCAAACCTATAAAAGTTAATATGCTGTTTCCACACTCTGCTACATGCTTGTTGTAACCAAGTAAATGGTTCTTTCCTAATGAAGAGCCTTTATAATGATGCCAACATCTTTATTTTGCCGGAAGGTCTTGGTGATAATTTGATGGGTTTTGATTAGGTTGCATGGCTTGTAAGAGACATTTATGTGACTTCCTAGAGATCAAAGGTTACCGTGCTAGGAGTTTAGTACTGGTGCTCAGAGATCACATAGTGGATTGCAGAACCTCTAAAGAAGTCTGCAGGGTATTGAATTCAACAGTAAATTATTCTGCTTTATCATGAGAAAGGTAATGCTCCTGGATTCTGTCTGGCTGGCTGCTAACAGTACCAGTGTATCACATAGCTGTGTGACCCAGGGTGAAACTGTTCCACAGCTTATAACTCAAGGATCGGCTGTGGCTGTGTTCCCCATTTAGAGCACCACAGCTTGGCAAGACTAACTGTTATAAAGACCTATGAACTTGTTCTTACTTGGTCTGGGAAAAACAAACAAAACCACAACAGAGCAGCCCAAAGCCCCAAATCCTAACAGTCTGAAATTCGTGTGGCCTGAGTGCAAAAGAGCAGTACAAGGAAAAAACTGAAGTTTGAATTTATAATGTATTGACTTAATTAAAAGCAGACTTAGTGGAGGTAGTCAGGTGGGCTTGGGTAGACTCAGACAAGAAGAAGGGTGTGCATGAGATGCATGAATCGGTTGTTACTGAGTTACATTTCTGTAGTTAATTGTAGATTTCTTAGTGATTTTTTTAACCTCCCAAATACTAATACAGTCTTTCAATTTTTTTCCCACCAGTATCCACTTGTGTTCGGACTGATCCTTGCCTTCTGCTGGTGTTCTTTGGTTTGCTGCAGTAGAATTTATATGGGAATGCATTCCATTTTGGTAAGAAATGATCATATTGAATTTTTATTTTAACAACTTCTGTTCATTTCTGACTTAAATGCTTCTGCAGTGGAATTTATTACAGTGCAGCTGTTGTATCTAACGTTATTTATTTTGGAGTATCTTCTACAGGATACAGGGTGGGATATAAAGGACATGTAGAATACCTGTAGGAACAGAATAGTTGCATTTCCTCAATGGAGGAAACATACTGCAGTATGGGCTGCAGTGTGTGCTTGGTTTTTTCTATGCAGCGAGTGTATTCAGGAAAGAACAAAGTATCCAGACACAATGGTAACTGTATTATTAGACTGTCTTATCATTACTGGATGCTCCAGTAAAGGTCAGTAGACTTGAGCAGTTTGGAGCAGTTTTCTATCAGGTTTCTGCATCGTTATTGTTTCTGTAACTTGATGCTTATTAAATTTGAGGTCAATACAAATAGTGATGTTAATACCTGGATGCTGTATTTGGGCAGCAGTTCTGCTAGTTTCTGCACAGAGTCCTTTAGAAGATGATTTCAGAAGGTGTTAGAAGCAGAATGAAAGAAAGAAATGTGGTGTGATAGAGCACTGTAGGCTGAGCTGATTATACTAGGTGTATAAGCAAAACCAAATTATAGACCACTCAAAGGTGGTTGTTTGAACCACAGTTGGAACAACTTTGAAATACCTCCTGCGTTTGTCTGGTGCATTTATTGAAGTACCAGAGGAATATTGGATGTGTACTTGTTGTTCTGGAAAGTTTGTGTATAAAAGGTTTTTATATCTTCCCTTGAGATACTGTGTTATCTCTCTCAGAAGATATTCCTTGGGGTTGATCCCTCCAAAGATCTTTCTGCACATCTGCTTAGATAAATTGTATGAGGTGGTTTAGCAGAATACTTACAGAACTGACACGGTAGCTAAAAAATGAATGTCAAGCTTCTGTTAATTTATACTCCAGAAGATTTAGTGCAGAACTGGGTGATTAAGGCAGCAAAGCATAGACTGCCTTTCCCCTACAGAGCAGAAGTAATTTTGCTGGATAATACAGTGTCTGTTAGTGTGTGCTCAGGTTTCAAAGCGTGTGCTGGGGTTTTACTTATCAAATTTCAAAAGAAATGAATAACAAAGTTCTCATCCTTGAGAAACAGAATTTCTTTAAAAAAAGATTAGACGCCCCCCACCCGAACTAGACATGAACACAGGTAAGATATAAATGGGAAACAAAAGAATGCTACAAAATGGCAATCTGAATGTGGGATGGCTGAGGAAGTTTACCTCCTGAAAGGAGAAAAGCTGACAAAGAGGTAAAGTTGGTAGTGAATAAATAAACTGGTGGATGGAGGAAGCATAAAAGAAGCATGTGAAAATAAGGCAGCTGGGGGAAAGCTGAATGAGTGATTTGCATTAGCAAATTGGAGGCTTACCAAGTCAGAACCGTCTGTATGGAGGACAATTGGGATGCACTGCTATTTCAGCTAAAGACAGACAGTGCCCTAGAACCACGTCATGCAAGAAGTAGCAATGCGACGTACAGGCTGCACTACTCAGAGCTCTTGTATCACTGTAGAGTTTGGGTGAATCCTTTTAATTAATTGTTACCTATTATGTAGATGAATTGTGCTGCATAATGTTGGGAGTAGGGTGGCAAATGCTAGAAAGCTTCTGAAATGACTAAGTCTGACTTTGTATCAGTCAAATTGTATTAGAGCTTTTATCAAGCATTTAATTAGTGGAAGTGAATAAAAGTGATTGATTGAAGACAGCAGTAGAAATACTGCAGATGGAAATGCTGCCTCTTGACCTGCATGGGAAATCTGGTAAGCATGTGATAATGTGATAAAGGTGGTTTGGCCTGTAGCGCTTTTGTGTCTACAAAGACTTCAACAGGCTTATTGACAAATGAAGGTGACAAAATTCATAGGTAATTCTGTGCAACAGAATAATTAATCAACAACAGCTGAAATTTACTGATAAGTCGAAAAATAAGTAGAGGAACGTTTTCATGAAGATGCTTTTAAAAAATAATAATAAAACTGAACTTCAGGTGTGAAGACGCCAAATTTCCTTCCCTTTCTCTTCTTCGGTAGTTGCACAATGGGAAGCATTTATTGTTTTTGCTGTTGCTTATTCCGAATCTGAAGTTGTGTGGAGTCCCAGCTGCTCTAACATCTGTCTGCTGTGGTCTTCTGCTGCCTTACCATTACTCACAGCCAGCAGTTAGGCAGTTCTACAGTTTCATTTGATCAAATACAATTCCTTACTTTACCCTCAACAAAAAAAGGCATGTCCAGTAAATATGAAAAGATGGGAATGTGGAAGTAGTGTTTAGCAGTGAAGCAGCTGGGCTCGTCTCTATGCTAATGTAACTTAAACTATGTTTTTAAAATCGTTTCTACACTGAAAGCATCTTTTTCTCTCCTCAACAGGATGTTATTGCTGGATTTCTGTATGCAATTCTCATCCTAATTGTCTTCCATCCACTTGTGGACTTGATTGATGACTTCAACCTAACTTACAAGTACGCGCCCCTAATTATCATCAGTCTGCATTTAGCCCTGGGCATCTTCTCTTTTACTCTGGACACGTGGAGCACATCACGAGGAGACACAGCTCAGATCCTGGGCTGTGGTGCCGGAGTAGCCTGTGGTTCTCACGTTAACTACATGATGGGTGTGAATCTAGATCCCCCTCTTGATACACTGCCTTTATCTCTTTCCTCTCTCACCGTGACTGTGTTTGGAAAAGCCATATTACGGTTGTTGATTGGAGTAATAATTCTGTTACTAACAAAAATAGCAATGAAGAAAGCCACTATTCCACTGGCATGTAAAATATTTCGCATACCACACGATGACGTACGGAAAGCGAGACAACGCATGGAAGTTGAGCTACCCTATCGCTATATCACGTATGGGATGGTTGGGTTCTCCCTCATGTCTATCGTTCCTTGCGTCTTCCATTTTATTGGTCTTTCCTGATGTAGATTTATCACTTAAAGTAGGAAAGCAGAGCTAGTTGCTTTTGGATGAGGTGCACTAGTTTGCTAAGGGAAGGCCAGCGAGCTTGGCTTTCAGCAGGGTCTTCACTTTCACAGCGGTACATAGCAGACAAAGCATTTAGAAGACATTGCACATCTCTGGTGTGCTGTGGGGCCAGAAGGTGGATACCTTGAGAAGTGCTGAAGTCTATAAATGCTGTGTCTAGACTTACTGCTGTCACAGAGTCTGTTTGCGTGTGATGCAATGAATGTATCTGGAATGTCTGTCATACTGTATCTGTATACGTTGATGCTTTAACAGGTATGTCTGACAGCTAATCAGAAAGCTTCATTCATGTTTGTTTTTTTTTTTTGTTTTGTTTCCATTTCATTGTAACTTATTCAAGTTGTTGGGCCGTACAGCGCTAAGTTGGTTTTCCTCACTTATGTCCCAAAAGTTGGGCTTAAGATGTTTTGGCTAATAGGCATTTTTAATGGACCAAACTTGTTTTTCTTAAAAGAAAGCCCCTCCAAGTAGAAGCTTTTTTTCCTTAGCGTCCCCTGCAGAATAAGTTGTCTGGATTGGCACTGGTGGTAAATAACACTAGAGCATGTATGATTCAGGTACTGTATATTACGGTTTAATAACTGTGCCTTTCTGTCGCTAAATTAAGAAATGCCACGTATACTGTGATGTAAAAAGACTAATTGTGTTTAAAATGGTATGTAATTAGGCAGGTATTTTTAAGCGGTGACTGTCCATGGTTCAAGTGAACTGGAATTTTCATGGTTTAGCCTGTTGAAATTGCATATGCAAAATGACACAAGAATTGTTCTTGACTTCAAGAGATTATAAATGGGCAATAACCTATTTGTAGGTATTTTTAATGTGTATTGTAAGCTACTTGAAGAGGATATATTTTTCTGGAGATATTCACAATTATATGGAAATAAAACCAATAAAAATACTCCGTTTTATTAAGAAGGGGTCCTAATATAGTATTGCAAACTGATTAGTACTGTGCTTTTCAGATGGACGCTTAGAAAATGTCCTTATTCTTGAAAAAAGTAGATATTTTAATTCACTAACATACTGTGTTAAAAGGTAATAATCACTTTGACCCAACTTAGCTATAAGATAATGATCAAAGTAAGTTCATTAAGCGTTCTGGCAGGTAGGTATGAGCATGCAAACGAAAGCACGGTCGTTTCATGAGCAGTTTGTTCATGGCTGACCCTTCAATTGTGGCTTCATTTGTTTCTTTTTCGGTTTCATTTTGTCTGTTACTGTGTTACCCAGTTGTTTCCACGTTAGAGACTGGTGTGTTGCAGCAAGATCTGTCTTACTGTTTGATCAGATGGGAGCTGCTTTTATTTGTATCATCATTTCTTTCAGTAAAACAATGATCTGGTTAAGGAATCATCCAGCTGGAATGCACAGCTTACATTTTCTTACAAAAGACTTGCAATTAGGAGGTTCTTTTTACTAGAGGTGCGAACTCAGAACTGTTAATATGTAAATGAAAAACTTGAGTTTGTATCTCTTTCTTCAAAGCAGTCAGAGATTCCATACGCTGGCAATAGAGGACATGAGATGTGTGCTCAGAATGCACAGCTATGAGCGTATTCAGAAGAACTGATTCAGTTGAACTGCTTTTACAGCTGACAAGATCTTACCTTGTGGAAGGTGGTTGGCTTATTTCAGTGCATATTTCTATTATTTGTTCGTCTTTTCCTTTATTGCAGTTGTCTGCTGAATGTATATGAAAGACAAATTTGTTTCCAAGGTTTTGAGGGTTTTGATTTCCTCTGCTTTGGCTTTGAGCACTAAAGCAGTCATTGAAATAACAGCTGGCGGGAATGTACACAAAATGCCTTATGTTTAAAAGCCCTCAACAAATGTTTGTGGTTCCAATTACTTTGAAGGCATCTGATGACAACAATGGGATGACTTTTCCTAAAATTTAGGACATATTTTCATTAAACTTCTTAACTTTGCATTTTACTATAAAACATCTTAAAACTGTAGCATGTGTGAACAAAACCTAATTTTTTAAGGTACGTATTTGATGTTTAGGAACTTGAAGTTTACAAAGCAAGGGTGTTCTTACAGTGTCTTCTGTAGCTGTGCTTGCTCTGTTGTACTATTAATGGATCCTGCCGTGGAAGATATAGAAAGAGTGGGAGGGAAATGCAGGACTTTCACTGGGCAAAGGAAAATTGCACTGTAGCTTATTCTACCATTACTCAAAATATATATTTTATATTTTTATATGTACTTCAGAGTGTCACGTTCCATGTAGTACATTGTTTAGTCCACAGAAAACATGTATTGGAATGTTGCTTTGTACAGCACCTTTACTACCCCGTCACTAAGACTGCAGCTGCTTTTCTGAAGTTTACATGAATAAACTTGTACTCCTCTATTTTCATGTTTAGCACAAGACGTGTAGTATGAATTAGTGTTATAAAGCAGAAGAAAGGAAAAAAAAAAAGCCGATGGAAATATTTTTATCTTAATTTATTTTTGGTTAATGACAAGTTAAGATTCCTCCAATTAGTCATAATAAAACAGGTAAAAGTAGAGCACTTTCTTATCCCTGAAGTACTGCTGGAGTTGGATGTCAGTAATTGGTTCTAGTGTGAGCAGCAGCTGGTACCAAATTATTGATAAATGCATTTAACATAGCTTTAAAAGGGCAGTGAAGTGTCTTTGCAGAAGGGCGATATGCTTCATACATCTCATGGAGTGGAGCAAAAACATTACTCACATGTCACTTCCAGTTCACCTTAATTCTGAGTCCTGAGGTAAGAAAATTACATTCTTGAAGCAGATATGGATTCGCATTTTTTACAAAGACATAAATTGGGATTATTTGATTGCCATGTGGGATGGAAAGCTGAAGCTGACAGTAGTGTAGAGCGTAGTTTGGAACTCAATTCTTATTTACTGTGGGATGAAAGAGACAGAATCCTAATCTGCCTTATGCATAAGAAATCAGATGGGGCTGACCCACAGCACAGCGCATATGCAAGTTATACAACTTTTCCTTATGGAAAAAGCTTCTTGTTTACCATAAAAGCTCTTAGTTTTGCTTCCCATTCTGTGAACCGTGACTGAAGCATCTTTCTTCTGTGGAATCACCCATGGGGCTCTTCAGCATCTGGTCACGTTGCCTTATTATTAACCTTGTGAATTTAAATAAAAATGAAAAATGGAGGTAAATGGGCAAAACCAAAGGGAGTTGCATCTTCTTCGTGTAGAAACTTCTTTCTTAAGTTTAGTTACAGCTTTTCTTGTGGAGGGAAAAAATTAAAAACAAAGCAACCAACCTGGTACCGGAAAGATGTACTTCTTTATGAATGGCATCTTGGAATGTGATGCGTGGCTTTGTTTGCTTCATACCAGAACAGTGTTAAATAGTCCACATTTTAAAAGCTGACATGTTTTCCTCCACTATTAGATTTTATTATTGCTTTTGTTGGTGTTTTTTTTTTACACATTTCTTGTTTATTTCCCAAGGAGTGTCCTGAGCTACTTGTAATTCTCCTTACGTGAGGATTGTTTTGAACTTGTAAATACTTAAGGGCTGTTAGTGGCTGTTTTAGCTGCTCAGATACATAAAACAGGCCTTGCATGCTGTTTGTAAATACATCTGTTGTGTTAAAAGTTGTCTCTATTTCAGTATTTGCTTTCTCAATACAAAAGGGAGATTCACATGCAATATAAGATGTTGAACTACTCAATTGTATGAGGGGCCATTGCTGCCCAACTCCTATTAATGGTGTTGGGATTTCTGCACCCAGTTCCATGCATTGAGAATGAACCCTGAATGCATCCAATAATTAGTGTCTGTTAGGTGACTTACCTTCTAAGGTGTACATGTCATATCCTTGCTTTTGAGGTCTGGGAGGCTGTTCTTAAGATCTCTTAGCCCAGTTTTTACAAGACTTTTAAAGGACTTGACTTGGAATTTGTTTTGTAGTAGCTGGAACTGGTTGTACATCAGCAGCAGTTAATTGATATTTTTTTCCTCTGTACCGTAGCAGTGCTGAGTGACAAGATCCAGAATGCTGTCAGTAGCTGAAATAATGGCAGGAGAACTGATTCTTGGTTACTGAGACTCAACATAATAGTCTTTGTTTTAAGATGTAGAGTGTATCTGGGTCATACAATTTACTGCTGTATTCTACAGATGACTTTCAGAAGCCTTTGAATTCCTTGTGTCAGGAAGTTGCACTGAATGATTTAATGCCACATCTTTGACTGAGTACCGGAGTTGTAGGGATTGGACAGGACCTCTGGGGGTCATGAAGTCCAACCCCTGCTAATGCAGGTTCATGACAGTGGGCTGCACAGGGGAGCATCCAGGCAGGTTCTAAGTATGTCCAGAGAAGAAGATGCCATCAAATCTCTGGACAGCCTGGCTCAGTGCTGTGTTACCTTCAAAGTAAAGAAAATGTCCGTCCGTCCCCAAACTCTGGTAGAAAGGTTAATTGTGTTTTGTTCCATCTGATATATATGAGCATATTTAAAATTGGCTGTAAATACTTTATGTGTCGGATTGATAGATATCTGGGTCACGAACGTTGTTGTTCTTCCTCTGTTACTTTGTGAAACAAGGGCAAATGAAACTTAATCTGGAAACAAAATGAGGTATCGTGGCAGAGAGGGTATTATTCTTTAGGTGTTCTCTAAAATACTCGTATCAGATGCTGAGTTTTAAGCAAGTTAATTATGCATTAGAAAATGATTTTTGCATTTAGTTCTGCACCTGAAATAATTTGCATATTGGTAAGAGTCCATTTAACAGAGTGAAGCAAAGTAGTGATTGCTTGAAGGATATAATTAAGATCAAAGAGTGCAAAGGGTACAAAGGAGAACGCTACCTTGAAAATATTAATCCTAAGTGTAAATTTGCAGCCCTTGCAATTTCCACTCAACTGTGTGACTGAATCAGTCACTGAGGGGTGGGGTTTTTCTTTTTTGAGGACTTTATTTTGTTAGAAAGTCCAGTGGAAGTCCAGGCCGATGCTCCTGAAATGGAAATGAGATTTTACTACAGGGGTGTTTATAATACCAGCACTGAAAGAGATGATTTGGTAGCTTGAAAATTAAGAGCAGAAGCTGAAGGGGATTTTACGATAAACTAAATGCACTTAAAATAGGGCCAAAATTTGGCTTGTACTTGATTTATATGAAATCTGTAGTAGTATATAAATGTATATTAAAGATATCGCGCGTATCGGAGGTTAGCTTTTAAAATTCCACACATATATTTTTCTTGTTGCTGTATTCCCTGGTAAAAGCAAGTATCCATAAAATATAACACAGATTTCTCCATATTAGGCGGAGTTATATGTTGATAGTACTTTGAGAATTGACATGGCTGTACCCCCGGGCTCTCCGCCTCTTGGAGAGCTTTTATTTTAAACAGAACAAAACGTGCTTTCAAGTGCAAGCCCTGATTTAGGTTGAGGATCTTGTAATGGTCGCTGTATAATAGCATACAACTGCTGCTTAGAAGTTAATGTCAGAACCTTTGGTTATTGTTGATGATATTTTTGTACTTGTACACTTTCTGCAGTTGTCAACTAATATTTAAATTCATATTTGCTGGTAACTGAAGTGTCTCACTTCATCTGCCAAGAGTGTGTAATAAACTATTGTTGGATTCAGCTGTGTTCTGTTGCCTTTATTCCTTCCAGTTGGATGCAGGTCACAATAATCCCAAACAACTGACATCAGGTTGTCACGTAGCAAGCACTGTTAGAACAGTGCTGCCTTTTAAGGTGTTGTTTTAGATGCAAAAGTCCAGGAAAAAGAGTGAAGAAATATTTGAATGTCTTAACGTTGGTGCTGTTGAGTCTCATATATTAAAGTTACTGATGGAATTGCATGCAGAGACTGAAGTTACAGTTCCTTAATTTTCTTTCTCCTAGTTGCCCACTGAATGAATTTGGTAAGATGCTCTTATTGTGGTGGCTGGATTTGCTTTGCTTGTAAGCAGTGCATGTTGTGGGCTGGAAGGAAAAGCTTCACGAACTCTGAAACAGTTCAAGTTTGGGTTTCTG
Organism: Coturnix japonica; assembly: GCF_054131305.1. Lineage (NCBI taxonomy): Eukaryota > Metazoa > Chordata > Aves > Galliformes > Phasianidae > Coturnix > Coturnix japonica. The sequence goes on from NC_140667.1 coordinate 50,783,085, forward strand.
ATGGGTATTTGATGGGTACTTACGCAGCAGTTTGAGCTTAATGAGGTAGATGATTTTATTTGAAGTCAGAATCCTTAGAGAACTCAGTGTTGTGAGTTTGGATCCTGTTGGGCCGCCCACCTTTCAGTAAATCATCTCCCAGAAATGCTTTGAAAATTGGCTGACTGTGGCTGTTTTTTTTTTAATAGACTGTTTGAATATCAGCAGCTTTTTATAGAGGGCGTGTAGGCAGCGTGTTTGCATGAGCGCTACTTCCTTAGTAAATGAGTCCAATTGCAGAATACCAATTTCAAACACTTTAGTTTGTATTGCTGTGATCCCAAGATCACCCAAATAAAGAAAATACATTGTGAAAACCTCAACCAACACAACTAAATCTCACCTCATGGGCAATTTTAATTAATTGTTCTACTGATATTTGTGACTGGTTGTGGTTGTTGGGGATGGGGTCATGGGAAGAAGGTCTATTAAAAACACTTACCTTGTTAGTGAAGCAAAGCTTTAGTCCCTTGATTCCATTAAAATGACTTACAAGTTGTTGGTCTTCCTCCTGAATAAAATAATTTCAGAAGGGATTTACAGTAGCTTAAACATCTGATATAGGTTAACTGATAGCATAAGTTAAAACTGCCATAATCCTTAAACTGCAACAGTAAGATGTGGTTGGAGCTCTTTCTACCTGCCCATCTTGAACAAATAATACTGAACTGACAGCTGTATCTCTGCAGGCCTGGGGTACTGAGTTAGAGACCCAATTTCATTGTATTATCACTGCATTATTTAATTCATTGTGTTTATCTCCTGTGGTATTCTAGTAGCTGTATTTGGAGAATTCCTGCTGTAGAAAATTTAATCCTAGTGGCTAATCAAGTCCACAGCTGCCTTGGGAAGACTGCCAACAAAAATGCCTTTATGAAGTGCTACTTTGCAATCGCTAATCTCCTGCTGTTAAGCAAAGGGATGTAATCATACTTGCCTTGCACAGGATGATTAAATTTCAGAACAGAATGACCCAGATTTCTACTAACCTGCACGGATTTTTGAACTGAGCTTTACAAAGCCAGTTACTTGTGCTTTCCCTATAGTTAGCATGGACTTTGATCATTCACTTTTGGTAATTTGCTCTTTACAACATTATTCATGCTGTAATGGTTACTGACTGCTTAATGATTATGGCTGTGGACTGCGGTGGATCAGTTACAGATGTTGGAACTGTAAATTAAAGAAAGATATATTTTTTTCCTGTCAAATGGCTGAGTTTTTCACCCAGAGGGTGGTGATGCACTGGAACAGGCTGCCCAAGGAGGCTGTGGATGCCCCATCCCTGCAGGCATTCAAGGCCAGGCTGGATGTGGCTCTGGGCAGCCTGGGCTGCTGGTTGGTGACCCTGCACACAGCTGGGGGTTGAACCCAGATGATCACTGTGGTCCTTTTCAACCCAGGCCATTCTGTGATTAAACACTCTGTGATTAAATTGCCAAATAAGTCGATGGGTACTATATTTGAGCTGGTGATGAGACCAGAAGTCTCGGATCATGATAAGTAGCAGTGTTACTAACAAAGAGTTCATGCAGAGAAAGGTGAGGGATAGAGCTCTTACTATGGGATGCAGAAATTGAGTGTAGTTTCTGTGAAGTCAACAGCTTGTAGCACTGAGCTAAACTCAGTGTCTTTATTAAGCATCTTGACTTTGCAATCAAACCATCCTCTATTGTTGTATATAATTAGTTTCAGTAATCTGGGAGCTTGATAATCACATTGACAACAGATTTGCCTTATTTTACATTTTCTTTCAAGTTCTGCAGATGTAAAGTGTCAAAAGTGCTATGGAGAAGTGATCTGCATGCCCTTGCAAACAGACAAGAACTGCAAACTGAAACAATCCAACGAGATGTAATTTTTAAAGACATTTTAAATCAACCCCAGGAAAATCCCTTTACCTTCTGGTTCTTCAGCTGCAGGAAATCTGTGGATGGAGCTATATTCATCGGTCCCAGGTATGTAACACTTCATACATATGCAGATTCACTGCAGCTATACTTTGGAAGTTGGCATAGGTGGCTAAAAAGCTTTCACTGTACATCAGATAAATTAAATAGTTAAGTAGTTTGCATACCACTAATTTGACAGGTCTTGTCCGAGTAGTGTGAGTTAAAACTGCAACAAGCAATGGTCATATTGTTATCAAGCCTCGCCAGTGTCATTTATGGAAAAAGTTAGTTCATCTGGATATAGATATTTCTCTACTTTGAATGCTAGACATAAAATGACTCTAAAAACAAGGGGGTTTTTATTCTCTCTCCCTTTTCTAATTTAACTTTGCTGTGTGAGGAAGGAGGAGTCCAGCAAGCACATGTTGTGACTCAGCAGCATTGGTGTACCATCATAAAAACTGTACTTTTTGTTAATAGGCCCGAATTTGTCTGGTAGTACTGAATGCCAAATCTGTGGCTGCAGAACTGTGTCATTCCAGTTGATCTTGCAGCTGTTTTCACTATGTGAACAATGAACAGAAGGTATTTGTTGAACTTGTGACAATACTAACCACCCTGGGAAACTCAGATGAAAAATATTTTTTATCTGACAGTTTAACATTGTATTTCGAAAATTACAATACAGCCTTATTGTATTAAATTCAGTGTTTTCTTCAATGTAAACAGAGCTTTGATTTTGAAGCATTCAGAAAAGACTTGTTAATCTAAGCAGTGCTTGTAGTGCTGGGTGACAGACTTATGGAAGGCACTTACTGCAAAAACACTGAGCTGGTCATTTGGGTCTTTGTGCTTTTATTACAGAATCACAGAATGACCCGGGTTGGAAGGGACCTCAAGGATCATGTAGTTCCAACCCCCCTGCCTGGCAGGGCCACCAAACATACACCTTTACTAGATCAGGTTGCCCAGGGCCCCGTCCAACCTGGCCTTGAACACCTCCAAGGACGGGGCATCCACAACCTCCCTGGGCAGCCTGTTCCAGGGCCTAACCACTCTCCTAGTGAAGAACTTCCCCCTAACATCCAACCTAAATCTTCCCTCCTTTAACTTAAAACCATTTCCCCATGTCCTGCTATTGTCAGCCCTTTCGAAGAGTTTACTCCCCTCCTGGGTGTAAGTTCCCTTCAGGTATTGAAAGGCTGCAATGAGGTCACCCCGCAACCTTCTCTTCTCCAGGCTGAACAAACCCAACTCCCTCAGCCTGTCATTGTCTGCCTTTTGTTGTTATCAGTGCTTTCTTATTTCAGGGATAAGAAGCTTCTAAAAATCATAAAGGAAAATAAATCAATGAGGGTGTTTCTTCATGGCAGCTGGTGAAAGGGTCTGTCCTCTGGGATACCTGCTTGGCTTCTGGGAGCTGTGTGTGCCTGTCACTCCTCACAAATGCAAATAACTTAAATTTAGTTCTCATACATTATTTAGCAAGCTGTCATTAAGATGCAGTCTAAGCAAATCAGCAGCCTATCTGTGAAATAGGAGTTGACCATCTTGGTACTGCAGAATGATCACACAGACAGGCATTGTTTACTCATTAGAATAGTGTAGTGTTGCCGTGTGCTTAATGATGATAAGGACAGTACTTGGAGCATGGAGAATTGCCCACATGAGTGGGAAGGAGCTGAAATGTCAGGACTTTGAACCAGCTGCTGGCTGAAGTTCTACTTGCTTTACCTGCCATTAAGGCTGTTAAAGTGCAGGAGTGTTTCATGTGGTCTGTATGGGTTTTGATGGTGTTCTGTGTTAATTAGCCACGTGACGTGGTCATGTTTTTGGGTTTAGATAAAGCTCCTTTATCTTGCCATAACAATAATCTGTGGGGTTGGGAATATCATTACTTAAATATTACTTATTTATAGGGGGAGGGGATGACCACAAATCTAATTTGAACTGGTACAAAGGATGCATTGCCATGGCAATGGGACTAGGCCGCACCTCTTCCTATGTGTCACTTCCTCCCTGGCCGCCGAGGAGGTAAAATGGCGGCCGGCCTGAGCAGCCAATGGGGCGGCAGGGGAGGGCTCTGAGGTGAGCGGCGTGGGGTGTCCGGGCAGGGGTTAAAAGCAAAGAGCCGGGTTGTTTTAGGGAATTAAATCGGGTATAACGGTGTGATTCCAAGTTGGTTGTCTCCTATAGGTGTATATTATCTGGGCTCCGCGAGCTGGTCGGTATCTTTGTGCTGTGCCGGGCCTTGCAAACCCTGGCACGTTGTTGTTGGAGCAGAGGTGAGCATTGAGCCCAGGGAGGAGGGAGAATCATTGCGTTGTATATTCGAGGTTGTTTATGGAGTTACAGATGGCTGATGCTGGAATCTTCACGTTAAACTTCAGTAGTTTGGATGAGCTGTTCCTATATGAGGCATTTTTTAACTTAGCTGCTGTTTTGCTGGGAGTTCTGGCAAAACGCTTCAGAACCACCAGAAAACCCAAAACTAGTCGATCTATAACACTAAGAAAAGGGGTTTAATTTACTGGGCAAATACTGCCTTGTTTGGTTAAGCTATTCCAAAGTGGTGGAAGGAAGCAAATACCAGCTCAGCAGCTGCCTGTTTTAACCATTTCACATTAATTTTTCCTTTAAAAACTTGCTGATCTGTACTGATTTCTTCTTGGAGTCTTCCTGTTGTGTGTCAGACCTGTGTGCAGGTCGGTTCAGCATCTGACTGCTGGTCATTAGTGACATCAAGTGGGCAGAGTGAGAAACGACACGTTCTGTCCTTTGCCTGTAGCTTCAACTCACTGTGATAAAGTGAATCAGAGCTTTTGTTCCGATTGGGAACTGTTTTGACAGTTAAACTTGATTGTAATTTCTGCTCCAGTTCTTTTTTTAAATGGTCAGTTTATAGTCTTAAATTATCGTGCCCGTATTGTTCTTGAGCAGCCTCCTCCTTCCCCTGCATTTATTCCTTTGATGTATTAGCAGATAGTAATTGTGTGCCCTCCCGGTCACCATCTCTGCCAAGCTATACAAGGCAAAACATCCCAGCTACGTCTTGTAAAATAAACAGTCAATTCCCCAGCTCATCTAACCCATCCTCTGGGCTGCGTTATGGCTTTCGTTATCAGGAGATTGGCTTCAGCAATGAAATCCCTCTGGCAGCCTGCTGTGATCCTGTGAAATTTGGATTGACCGAAGCACTGAGAGCAAACAGGGCTGGAGAGCAGCGTTATTAAAATGCAGGAGAGTTTTGCCTTATTTTTTTCTACTTGTCTTGTTTTGGAGCACAGAAAGTGATAGAGTATTAATGCTTAAGTACTTCTTCTGTCCTTCCCTTCCTCGATTCTGCTTCTTATAGCTGAATCGTAAATCTCTCTCATAGTGTTAGAGCAGTTGGATGTGAACTTTCAGTGCATTGTGGTGCAGAATCAATGTGTATTTTTGTGTTAAAAAAAATCATTTTTTCCCTTTTTGTATCTGTGTAGTGCATTGGTGGTGCCAGTACAGGAGCATTGTGTCTGGGTCAAGTGTGAGCAGCGTTTAAAGGCTCCTGAAAACAAAGAGCTGAAGAGGACACCTCACACGTCTACAGTGCAGGTGGATTTGGTGCCTCAGCATCTTTTATGGAGCTGAAAGGTAAATTCTCTTCATCAGGATAGAGTGCACGTAAGTCTAAAACTCTTATTTCATCCTTTTCATCCTCCTGAGGTCGCTCAGATGGCTTCTTTTGCCTTTTGTCTGCTGTGAAGCATTGAAAAGTGAGCTTAGGGCATGGTAATGGTTCAGCAGAGCCTGCCAGCTGTCCTGCACAAAGACCGTGTTTTGGAAACTGATCGTCTGTGAGCTGCCACGGGCACACAGGGATCTCCGGTTTCCACCATTGCTTTGATACTGGAGAGGCTCTGACAAATTATCTTGATGTTCTGGATTAGCTAAATATCAAACAGGGGTTGGTGGGGATAGCTCAGGAACTTGTACGTTCCTGGGGAGCAAATGAGGAGAAGCCAGCAATGCCGTTTACCCTGCTTGGGTTTTGCAGTTGTTTTCCTTGCACAATGTTTCTGGAACTGGGGATGTTGGTGCAGTGTCAGGAGTGGTCAGGCACAGGAATGTTCTTTGGAAGATCCAGCTGCCCCGTCTGGGCATAACAGAGAACATCATCTTATCAGCTTCCCAGCAGCATTCCTAGTGGAGGTGTGAACCGCAGCACTGAGTTGAGCTTGGATTGTGAAGAAAAGTGTCCTGAAAACGTAATAGCCTCGTGTTTTGAAGAATGAGGGCGCTTAAGTTAATTTACTGTTGTGAAAGACCTTCTGAAATCTCCTGGTAAATAAAACATTTCATCTCATTATAGGTATTTTGGCACCAGCGTGTGATGGCAGGAGCTATTTTTCCTGCTGTAGCTAAGTGTCTTTGTATCCTTTTATTATGATTGCTGCTAAGTTTAGGCTGAAGTTTCCCAGACTTCCTCTGTGATGTAGAAATAAATCCCTTGGAAGAATTTCAGCAAAATTTACCAGTCTGTGGGAAGAGTCTCTGCATTTCCATTTTTTTTTTTATATGGGTATGTTGGTACCGAGTAGCAGTCTGTAATTCAAAGGAAGTAAATGCTCTTATTTCAGGGCCGCTGAATTATTCATGTGGCTGCGTAAGTAATTCTTCCTCTTTGCCTTCCTCTGTAGGCTGGATTGTGGGGGTTGCCCATTTGTGTGGTGCTTTGGTTTGATTTAAAATGGCACTGCGGGTCATTGCTGTTAGTCTTGTGTTGTGATCCCAGGCTTGAAGGGACCTTGATGCTCTTTCTCACCTCAGATTGCAGTATCCCTCTGCCTCTTAATTTGATCCAGTAGAACACATGTTCAGATTAAGAAACTAAAGAGTGAATGTTGCAGCTTCCTGGCTGCTTGGCTGTTATTAGGGCTGGACAGTGTTTGTAGGCCGGCATCTGGTTCAAGTCCAGCCTCCCACTCAGATAAATAGCTTCCATTTCTGCCTTCCTTATCAGTGAGCTGCCCATCTCTGTGTAGCCCCAGTGCCAAGCCAAACACCTTGCTCCTCCTCACAAAAGAAAATGCTCTTAGTGAGGAGGCAGGTTCAGAGAGAGCTTTGATATCAGCTCGTAGGTTGTAACAGCTGTACTGTGGAAGTGTGAATGGAGGCAAAGTTAGTACTGCACCTAGTGGGGTATTGTAACCTACACATCTGATTTCCAGCAGCTGCTGGTCCTGTGTAATTGACAGACTGATTAGTTCTTTCTCTCCTGTTCTGCATCTGCAGCTACAAAAGTCAAGGTCGATGTGGTGTCTGAAATGGGACCTGCTCATAAGAGAAAGGAAACGACTCTTCTATGGTCTGAGATAAGCACAGATGCAGAAGGCTGAGACTTCGATTCTCATGGCTTGTGTTGGGCTGGCTGTGGTGGCATTGCAGGCTGTTGGAAGCTGAGGGTCATGCTAGGACAGGTTTCCCAGCAGCCATTCCCCAGTATGTCTGTCTGTAATTTAACTTTCCCTGTGCAATCTCCTGCCTTTATGAGGCAGGAATGCATCTGCTGTAGCTTCTCAGCTTCTTTTGGGAGCAGCCATAAGAGCAAAACAGAGTACCTTGTATCCTCGAGTTACTGTGCGCTCTTTTATGCTGGACCACATCTGCACGTGGGTGTAATTACAGCGTCAACCTGGCGAGATCCCTGCTAGGAAACCTTTGGAATCAGCGCTCTGTCACACCCAGCTTTCATGGCTGAGTTGTATTTAGGTGGCAGAGGACTTAACTGGCTGCCCCTCACTCTGTAGGTCTGTCACGAGTGTGGCAGTGGATGAGCAGAGATTAAAAACAAGAAGGGCCCTCAAATCCGTTTGAAAGAAGGTTTGAGACTCGTTGTGGGGAAGGAAGCTCCGCTACCGAGCGTCGTATTTTAATAATTTTGATTTAGATCTGAAGCTAAAATTAATGATGTGAGCATTTTCACAATTACGTACAACCTCCTGTGATTGTTTCCCTTTGTTCTCTCCTTGATTCGTACTTTTTCCTCTAATCAGTGCTGCTGAGGCCATTTCCGTGCTGGTAGGATTAAATTCATTTAATGGAATGCAGTAAGTTCATTATCTCTGTTTGCTTGATTTTGTTCTCTTCGTAGAATTTGTTGTGGCAGCGCTGTTATCTTTCTTTCCCTCCCCTCTGCTTTCTCAATGTATTTTTCTCTGTGCTACAGATGCCAAATTGAGGAGACGAGGAGCTTTTTTCTTGCTGTGCTTTGTTTGGAAACAAGACGCAGCAGTTTAAAAGCATGAAATAATTCTCTTGGCAGTTCCCATCTCATCTTTGCGCTTTAGCTCAGCCTCTGGTGCGTGGTATTCCCTTCCTGCATGGTAGGTGAGATGCTGTTATCTCTGCCTTAAAAATGCCTTTATGGGAATGCTGGAAAAACCCCTCGTTTTATTGCTTCAGTACAGTGACAGAACCAAGTAGGGGAGTGCTTATCACGTGGGAATACTGTGTGCCTGACGGGATTGCTGTGCTTCCCCTCAGCTCTTAGATCATTTGGCAGATCCATCTTCTCTTGTGAAGTGGTGCCAATGAGGAGAGGTCTCCAAAGGCGTTTTGCATCACTGAAGTGCAGTGCACTGATATGCTCTCCTCAGCCAACACTGCTTTGTTTTCAAGTGCTGAGCACATGTGATGCTGCATGCGTGAACTGCTTTCCGCTATCCAGAGCTTCAGGTTTGTTCTTAATTTGTACTTGAACCGCTGATAATCATGAAAATAAAGGGAGGGTCTGTTTGCATTGTTTGTAGTGGGAAAGAACAGCACAAGATTTCATCTGCTGCTGTTCAGATCCTTTGCTATTTTTGGTATTTGACCTCAGCACAGAGGATTGCCAAATCTGCAGGTCGTTCTCATTTTTATTACACGTTTCTTTTCTCTTACAAGTTCCTCGTTTTGTCTGTGTTCATAGAGTAAATCACAGAATGGCTTGGGTTGGAAGGGACCTCAAGGATCATTGAGCTCCAAGCCCCCAGCCACAGGCAGGGCCACCAACCTCCACAGTTAGTGCTAGTCCATGTTGAGACTGCTTTATGTAGTTCCAAACCTTGGGCTACTGTGAGCTGGAATAGGGGAAAAACCTGAGTTCTATTAACGAATGCGTATCATAAAGAATGGAGAGTGCCAAACTAAAAGCGCTTCAGTTCTGCAGCACAGAGCAGCATAAGCTTTCGAGGTGGCAGCGATCCAATGCTTAGTGATCTTCTATTGTGTTTGGAAGACCATTGTTTCCTATTTGTCCCATAAATTTAACACAGATCTTATTCTTGCCATTTAAACTTTCCCATCAAAGTACAACAGTGACTTCCCCTCCTGAAAAGGAAGGGCTGGCAGCTACACCCTGACGCTCGAGCACAAATTGTTTATATAACCTTCAATCACCATTTCATAATAGCCCGAAGACGGTCTTACTGGGACAGGCATATTACTGAGAGTTCAGCAAAAACCCTTCTGCCATCACATGCAGTGTTGCAGCTCCTTGGCTGCTGCTGGGAGCTAGAAGTGAAGGCTGTATGCTGCACATCTATCCAGAAAATAGGCAGAGTGTTCCCTGCTAGTGTAAAACAGCTCCACCTGTATCGTTTGGGCTTCTTTTGCTTCCCAGAGAGTATTATTAAATCTGAATGAAGCCTGTTTTTGCAGTTTCTGGCTTTTCACAGCTGGTGATTTCAGAAATCAAGTTCAAGAAACCTGGCTAAAATTGGGCCTTAGCCTTGTGTGCAGCTGAGCAAGCAGCGCTCAACAACCGCCTCCTTTTATGTTGGTTGTGCTAAAATCTTGTTCCGTTTGAGTACATAAGAAGCAGGCTGTGTGGGTAGGGCTGTGCGCAGCGCCAGAAAACATGTTGAAATTCTTCTCTTTGGAGGGGAAAGGAGTTTCCACAGGATGTCTGCGTTTCATGGCAAAAGTTACTGGTAGATGTGTTGTGAAAGGTTGCTTTGATGTAGGTTAACCTGGGACCTCGTTGTCAGGATATTACCAGGTTGGATAGCTGAGATTATTTGTGACTTGGGAATTAAGCTTGTAGGAGTGTGTCTCCTTAAGCTGTTTTTAAAGAATTTGCTTGTTTATCACGTGGTGCGTTTAGTATCTGTATGTACCAAACAGAGCGGGGAAGGCAGGGCCTTGAGGCTCCCAACAACAAGCAGAAAGCACTTTTGTCACGGCAACTTTTCCTTTGCTGCTGGCCTCCTGCGAAGCATTAAAATAAGGAGCCCAAACCAACGAGCCTGCAGCCCTTTGCTCATTTCGTCCCCATCCCAAAATCCAGCCTGAAGAATTAGGAGGAAAAAAATGGATGGGACAGCTGGGAAGGCATGACGGTATTTGCTTGTGTTCTGTGCCTGCCTGATTTTTCTTTGGTTTCTCTTTGGATATTTCCAGAAAGAATCCTTCCATGCTCGTGGTTACTGGGGCTGGGCACTGGCCTCCTTAAGGAAATAAGTTGATTTTTGGAGTGCTGCTTTACCCTTTTCTGCCTTAACTGAAACATCCGTAAGAGTGAGAACAGGAGAGCTGACCCTGCGGGAACTGCTGGTGATTCCCCCCAAAATTCACTTTATAGCACAGAAGTCTAGTAGGGCCTAATTGGGAGAGAAATCACCCATGTGGATGATTATGCTTTCTTTCTATATCCCAGCTATGCTTTATTTGTTGAAAAATGATCTAAGTTCATGAACCGATGGAAACCACCCATTGATTTTGATGGTAAACATCTCCTTTACATTTAAAGATCCTCGAGTGTCACTGAAATACTGTGGGTTTATAGAATAATTCAATAATGCCAGAGACAAATCAGAAACAAAGGTTGCAATAAGAGCCAGGGCTGTTTATTTTTTAGGAGCCTCAAGGAAGCCTTTGGTTCTTAGGAGAACTGTTGACAGTGCTGGAGGTGCCTCATTCTCCCAAGTTGTGGTCACAGAATTGTAGGGGTTGGAAGGGACCTCCAGAAATCGAGTCCAACCCCCCTGCCAAGGTCACACAGGGAGAACTGTAGGTATGGTAAAGGGAGGACGGTTGGGCTAGATGATCTTATAGGCCCTTTCCAACCTTGTGATTCTATGAGCATTGCATTAATATTTACTTAGAAAAGAAACAAAACCAGCAACGACAAAACAATAAAGCAAATGTAGCTAAACGACTTTCACAGCTTCGCAAGCAGCCTGTTTAATCCTCTGAGGGGATTATATGATGCAGTGCTTACAATCGGAGATTGAACTCCTTTGCTGGGGAAGCTCTGGGTGGTTCTGTTTCTGTACATAAAATGGTAGGCAGGACTAAAGGGTGACGGATTTCATGCATAAGCTCTGTGCAGGAAACCTTCTCGTATCTACGTATTTAAAGCTAATGTTATTTCAGGCTTTTATAATTAAACCTCATATTTTATTTATTACAGACTCCTGACAGCTTTGAGATGTCTGCAGTTGAGAAGATCGAGGAGCAGTTTGCCAGTCTGCGCATAGCAAAGCGCTCCGTGTTAAGCGAGGAACCTGCTTACCTGCTGGATGTAGATGTCTCTGGACCTGCTCAGTCTGAAGGCAGCCGCTTTGTGGCAGTTTCGTGTTCCAATAAATCAATTAGAGTCTATAACAGAGAAACACTGAGCTTCCTGCAGGAGTACAGTAGCTGCCCTGGGACACTGAGTGGCGTCAGATTTGCGCATGCGTGTGACAGCTTGGTGTTTTCTGCATGCAGTGATGGCACGGTAAAATGTTGGGATGTTCGTTTAGCAGCTCAGAAAGCTGTGCAGGTATTTAGCGGCTATCCTTCCAACGTGTTCATCAGTTTCGATATCAATTGCAGTGATCTCGTGATCTGTGCTGGAACTGAAAAAGTAGAAACGGATACATTCCTGGTGTTTTGGGATGCGAGAGGCAGCACAGACTGTGCCAGCACAACTAGGGAACCATTGGGAGTGTACTCTGAAAGTCACAACGATGATGTCACTAAGATTTGTTTTCATCCTGTCAAACCCAGTTTGGTTGTTTCTGGGTCAACCGATGGCTTGGTTAATGTGTTTGACATTAACAAGGATAATGAAGATGATGCTCTGATATCAACCTGTAATTCAGATTCATCAGTAAGTTTTATTGGCTGGTCTGGGAAAGGTTATGAACAGATCTACTGCACAACCCACGACGAGGGATTTTGTTGGTGGGACCTTGCTCAGTTAGATACCGAAGAACCAATAATGCTATTGCGTGTTCTGGATGCCAGAGACTCAGTCTGCATTGAAAATGGCAGCTTAAATTACCTGGTGGGAGGCACGTACCATGAAAAGGCAGACAGGCTCTTTCTGATCGGAGGAACGGCAACAGGAGACATTCACCTGTTAAGCTGCAGTGCTGCAGGGCTCAGCCTGGTGGGAACCCTTCCAGGGGGACACTCAGCCACTGTTCGCTCTTTCTGCTGGAACCCGGCGGAGGAGTCGCTGTTGACGGGAGGAGAGGATGCCCAGCTGTTGTTATGGAGGCCCGGAGCTGTGGAACACTCCCTGGCAAAGAAAATGTCAATGAAGGTTCCTTCTTCTGTGCAGAAGAGAGTGAGAGTTCACAACAGCTCCCTCAAAAGCAGGAAAAAATAAAATGCTGGGAATGGGAACCTGCAATATAGAGTTCTCCAGCCTGATTTATCCTTCCAGGCAATACTTGGCTGCTGCTTTCTTTGGAGGTGTCCTGTGGAAAGAGCTGCAATACATGAATTCTGTTTGGGAACTTCCATCAGTTGCTAATATTAATCTGAACAGAGTAAATGTATTCCTCATGAACCAGTGAGCAAATATCTGCCATCATTTTCTATAAAGATACTTTGTATGGTTGTTTAATGTCTCAGCCATGGTTTTAATGCATCATACAGGCCCGCGCCTTGCGTAATTTGTTAGTTTCCCAGTGAAATTCCCTGGCGTGTTTTAAAAGCTTTTGTATTTCAAGCTGTGTTTTTCTTTCTTTACAGAGAACTTAATGAAATTGCTCAATATATTAAAAGATTTTATGTCGCTTCTTAATGCTTGAGGGAATTACTTCATAATGAAACAGCAAAGAAGTGCTCTTTTTGCATTGTCATATTGCTGGTTTATAACGAGCTCGTAAAGCAGCACTTGATGGAGTCATGTTTTATTATAGCAAAGATATGAATGTATTCAACCAAATGGGAACGCACTGCTCTGCACAGCTGGTTTTTTGACTGAGAGGTGTTAGAACTGTCTTCTGAGGACGTGGTTACTGAGTAACAGGCCAGTGTGAAAGGCTTGAAGAAAATCTATTCTGTGAAGTTTTGTGAAGTCTGTTAAGAGAAGCGCTGATGTGCAGACATCTCTCGATGATTGCTTTGTTTTACTGTTCCATCAGACAGCGATTAAGTGCTGCAAAAATTGCCCCGTTCTGAAACGGTTGAATTTTTATGCTTACTCTGCTCCGCTGGCAGACTCCAATCTGTGCATCTGGCTCTGCACACGCAATTACCTCCAGCCTTCGGAGTACCATTGCAGTCAAATATCGGTTGGTAATTACACTGTACTTAACATATGTGAGCTACAACTGGAAGCAGCAAAAGAGTGTTTAAGGATCGTGATGTTATAGAACAGCTGGCAAAAGAATTCAGAGGCTTTTCATGTTGGTAATTCTTTCAAAACAAGTTAGGAGTGTCAGGTTTACACATTCAGCTCAGAGTCTAGAAACTGGTTTCTGAAATGCAGAGGGTACCTCAAGTTGTGGTTATGGCTGTGCTGAAGGTGCCTTCATCATCTCTGGAAGTGACTCCCATTCAAACAAGTTGCAAGGTGCCCTTTCAGCTCTCTTGTCCTCTCAGGTCTCGACTCTTTGCTTGGGACCATGGAGCTGAGTTCTGTGACCAAAAGGTTCGGAGCCCTCTGGCCATGTCAGGCCATTGGGCTGAGTTCACTTTACCCTTCTCATATCTCAGTGTGCTCAGTGAATTAAGCTTGTTGGCTGATACTTTCTTGAATAAATGGTGGGTGTGCTTTATGGAAATGCAGTGAGGGAGCTTTTGGTTGCCTCCGCTTTCTTTATAAAGTGTCTGTTAGGAGATACCCTGTGTGTGCTTTGCCAACTATCTCCACGCTAAAGCAGCAGAGATGGGAGTTGTGGTACCAGTGTGTGAACTGTGCAGCCTGTATCTGTTGTTTCTGTATTGTCCCGATCCATAACAAACTACTACCCAATGCTTTCCTAATCTTCCCCTTTGTTTCTTTCCCTTTTCTCTGCAGGTTAAATCCAGCACATGCTGCTGCCCTCTGTGCCTGGGCTGCTCCCTCTGCCTGTCTTCAAAGATGGATCCCATACCCAGTGGGGTGTTTCAGTCCCTGTATGATTTCCCCCTGCTTTGGGGGAGCAGCAGGAATTATTTGACCAATCTAAATAAAGCCGATACAAGGTGAGGGCAGGTGAGCGGAGGTAGCAATGCATTGATATCTGTGTCTCTGGAGTGGGGTGAATCCCATCCCTTTTCTCTGTGAGCATTCCTGCCCTGGTGCAGGCCCAGGGGCTGCTCCTTATTACACTGATGGAGACAGGCAGGTGGACCCCCCTCACACCCTTTGGTCAGGGCTGTCTGTGAGGCTCCTGGGCTCAGGAGTCAGACCCTTTGACGCAAATGTAACAGCTTGCTTCTGCTTTTGAGCTCGATGGAAGCAGGATAGGGCCGTCACTAAATTATGCAAAATATAAACACCCTTCAAGCATAAAAGCCAGTTCCTGTTTGTCTGTGGGATGAACAATTCAGCAGTGAAGCGTGCAGGAGAGGCAGGAGCTGTCTGCTCACAGGTTTTCTTCCTTAACTTGTGGCAGTGAGGAGAGACACGGGCTGAGCCACTACTGCAGCCTCTACTGTGCAGGCACCACTGGGTGTCCTGAGACATGGAAAAAGGAGACAATGAGTGTGGCGACAACCAGCTGGGAGGGACCTGTCAGTCTTATGGAACCATAGAATGGGTTGGGTTGGAATGGACCTTAAGGACAACCCAGTTCTTGTACCCTGCTGGGGATGGGGCGCCTCCCATCAGCTCAGGCTGTGCAGGGCTCCATCTGTGGCCTTATATCAATCTTACCCTCTCATGTTTGGAATCAAGATTTGATGCTGCTAAAAAAATCCCCTAAGGGTGGTGTTGGAGCAGCCTTGTGCTATAGGAACTCAGAACAGGTAGTGAGAAATGCTCAGGTGGAATTCAGGGTAGTTCTCTGTGCTGATTTAAATCAGTTGAGGAGGTGAAGTATTTATTAAATGTCACAAGAAACAAACAAAAACCCCAACCACAATTTCAGTCCATCACCAGAGGACTGCTGCATTGTGAGCAGTACACCTGGTGTGATCAGTACTGAGAAGTACACCAAACTAAAGCTGAAGCACAAATGCAGAACCACAGTTCAATTTCCTTGATGTTTTTAATCCAGGAACTGTTAATTATCAGAGGAGCTGAGCTCTTAGGAGTGTGACGCATGGTGGTGTTCGCTGTTTCAGATTCAGATTCAAACCACCTGAACACACACACAAGTAGCAGGTAAGATGCCTGGAAGTGACCGTACCTTAACCAGTGTTCTCTAACAGCAATTAGTGGGATGGAGTTGAAGGAAGCCTCAGGGCTTCACTGTAACAACAAACTTGGTGAACTGTGTTGACTTGGGACTGAGAAATGAGGGATCAGGAGGAACAGTGGGAAGTAGAAAGTATGGAGGTGATAAAGGGACGCAGTATGAGCACAAATTTGTGCCCATTTATTTCCTAAGCTGTTGCAATGTCCCAGGGCTGCATTGAGATGAGGTACAGTGTAAGTACCTGTGGTTCCTTGCAGGTGTGTGCAATATGCAAAGCTCACTTGCTGATCACTGGCTTTATTTCAGTGGCAGTCAGCATGGGGAGGGTTAACTGCTGCTGCAATACGAAGGGCAGTTTGACTGTTCTATCCAGACTTTGCTTGATGAAGCAGTTCAGAAAAGCTCTGTCGTATTTTGTATAGGAAAAATCAAACGTTTTTCAGATATCTCTATGGAGAAATTTGGTAGATTCAGACATAAGTAAAGGTATCTTGTGAGCTCCAGGTGTGATTTTGCACCTAAGGCTCTGCTGAGCTAACAAAGGAAATGAGCTTCCTTTTGTTTGCAAAATATAACCCCCCCCCCCGAAGTTCTTAACGCCTTTTCCACGCTGCCTGGACAGCTGAGCCACCACGCAGCTGTTCCTTGTCCTCTGCCTGTTCCTGATACCTCCAACAAAACCTCAGAGAAGAAAGCTGACAGCGTTACCTAATGTGGGTACAAACCAGAACGTTCAGTTGGTCCATCCAAAGTATGGGGGGGATGAAGAAGAATCACGTAGGTGACATATAACGGAGAACAGGGAGAACCATTATTGGTGTTTGGTTTCCAACTCATGGCACAAGAGCTGCTCAGCACCAAAGGAACATGAAACACACAGTTTTAAACTTGCATTGTTAATCACCTGCTGCAGGGACGTTATTGAGTGCTCTAAAAGCAGGGCTGTGCTCTGATGACATCTTGGGCCACGTGTTCTCCATGTAGAGCACTGTGTGTGCCTAAGAAACGTGCCAAGGGTCCACGTGTGTGTGTGCACACATGGGAAGGATGCTCCGAGCACTCGGTGTAATGGAACAGGTGTGGGAGCCTGGGATTTGCTTATGGAGGCGATCAGTCAGCGATCAGAAATGTTTGAACGTGGTTGATATTAAAGCAACTATGAAAGTGGAATATTCTAAATATACACTTGGAATAATAAACCATTGGTAACGTTCTGGAAGGAAATGGTGTTCTGACATTGAACGCTTATTTTTTCCCAGATTTTAGACAGGATTTGAGGTTTTTTTCCATTATCTCCAGTATGACTAAAAATAACCCCCCTCCCTTTTCAAGGTATGCTACAGAGTTGCTTAAAATTAAAACTTCAGGCCCTTAGAACTCAAATTAGGTGTGTGACAAATGCAGCATTTAGTATGTATGTGTTCTCCTTTTGCCAAGATGGTTTCATTACTGTGCATTTCATGAGCAGAACGTTCTTGAGAACCATTATGAATAGAATCCCAGCTTATAGGGAGCGATATGAAATGGCATTTATCTTTACTTTCCCCCAGGAACTCTTCCCTGTGTCAGTAGTGCTGCTAGCTGCCTTCAGAGCCATGTTCCTACGTGCTCACCTTGCACTGTGGGTTGGGTTGGATGCAAGTGGGAGAAACCTCTTCAGAGACAGGGGCTCCAGGCTGTGACCCAAGTAGCCCCAAGGCAAAGTTACATGAAGGCTCCTTGCTGGGGGTGAAGCTGAAGCAATCCTGATGGGTTTTTATTTGTAGCTTGTTGTTGAAGAGCCAAAGAGTGGAAGGTGAATAGCAAGTTCCTGCTCATCTTCATTAGATGGGAGCTGGACTTGATGACCTTTAAAGGTCCCTTCCAACTCAAATACTGTTCTATGGAGCCTGAGGAATGGAATGGATGCAGAAGAGGAGGCTGAAGTCAGAGCTGATGGGGTGTGTAAAGGCTGTTGCCTTCTGACCACTGCTGAACTCTATTTGCTTGCTGTGTTTCTGAGTGTTTTATGAACAGCAGTGGCTCTTATTGCCACGCACAGTTGGGTTAACAACATGAGATGTGTGAAGGCTGTGCTGGAGTGCTGCTGTGATTTGGTAAGGAACAGAGATGGCAGAACAAGTGCTTCATTTCACTGAAGTCTGACAAACCCATGGTGCTTTCCTGCCAGCTCTGTTTGGTTACTGGCAGATTACTGCTGTTGTATTTAATGCACTAAAGCCGCTGACAGTGCCCTTAAAATCTTCCTTAGAAACCAGGGCAGGTCTTAAGTAGCTGCAGTCATTCAATGTCTTTACTATGGGGAGGCTGAAGATGTTTCTCAGTGCACACTGCCAGCTGTACCGGTGCTGCATGGGGTGGCTGCGCTGCTGGGGGAACCCTTGCAAAGGAAGTGGTGCTGGTGCTGTTAACTGCTTCCCTTTTACCATGAACCCACTGTTAAGTAAGTGTGCTTTGTGAAGGGGACACTTAGGAAGTAGCCATGTAAAAGAGAACGACCTAATGCACTTTTCATCTAGGACTGATGATTTCTGAATGTCCCCCTGTCTCTGGTTAACTCAGCCTGATACACGTCTCAATTCAGCACTGCCTAAACACTTGGAGTACACATTTGTATGCTGATGTTTTCCCCAGTGTTTCCAAGGCACTGGAATAAGACTGGACTTTGTTATTTTTTGAGAAATGAGTTGTATCCCTTACCAGACTAAATGATACAACAGTTTTCTGTCCTTTTTCCTCTACCATTTGGGCTGCACCCCATCCCCAATATTACCTGGAATAAATCCAAGTGTTAGTTGCCTTGCAACATGACTACTTACTTTGGTGTGCTGGTAGGCTCAGCATCGTGCATTAATCTAGTCCAAGTCTGACTCCAGCCTGTAGAACTTTCTCTAGCAGCTGCTTTCAGAGGGAACGAGTGTGACATGAAACGATGTTAAAGGAACTTTCCCAAAGTGACAAAGGACTTTTGTAGAATTGGGAACAGAAACGCTTCATGCTGGTTTTGGTCTGTGCTGGGCACTCTTGGGATTGCTCCTCTTTGCTGCCAGCCAACTGGATGTGGGGAAATCACTGTTGTTCTCTTATGGTGTTCTTGGAGTTCCTGAATTTGGCTGCTCCCGATGACCAGACATGTCAATTAGAACGTCTGTCTCCGTTCCAGAAGCAAAAAGGTAAAATGCTTCTGACTATTTCAGAACCAAGAACTTGTGCTTTTATTTCCTCAGTCTCAGTTTCCAGGTAGGATCTGCTATGGCTGTTAAAGGGGCTGTTAATGTATTGTAATCTGCAGCCTGAATTACCAAAGCCTAATCTAGAAAGCCATTTGAAGGCAACTTCAGCTAGGATGAAGTGTAGCTGGTTTGGGATGTTGGCAGAAAGTTGCTCTGAAATCAACCTTGAGTGACTAAACTGTGATTAATAGATAATAGCTTTCACAATAGCTCTTGATCGCATTACTGAGCTTGATTACTGTTTATGTACTAATATTCTTAAAGGGCCTTGGGGCATTTATTTTATTTTGTTCCATCTTTTGTTTGCCAAAATAAGTAAAATATCTGCCAAAATGAGCCTTCTTGAGCTTCTAAGCTGTGGACAAACGTAGGTCCAGCTTGTCCAACCCCTTTCTCCAGCAGCGAGACCCGGAGCAGGCCAGGCCCATGTCTGGGTGGCTTTAGGTCTCCAAGGAGGAGACTCCAGAACCTCTCTGGGCAGCCTGTGTCAGTCCTCCAACAGCTGCACAGAGAGAGTTTTCTCTTTGTGTTGCAATGGAAGCTTTGCTTTCAGAGCTGAGATTCTGGAGCGGGCAGATGGCAAGTTCTAGCACCCACCGAATGGTACAGTTGATAGCAGTTGGCACGTTCGATAGCTCCTGTGTGTATGGGAAGGCTTCAGGAAAATAAGCTCATAAAGAGCATGGAAGGACTGCAACCATCTCTGGTCCATCAGAGTCCCATCTGTCTGTAAGACATTACATCTGAATATACACCAATAGACTCAGGATGGCCAACTGCTGAGAGCTGCTCATTTACTGCAGCATTGAGGTTCAACCCTGATAAATTCTCTGTTTTCTTCTCAACATTATTTCACTGAAAAATATCAGGAGAACTGGTTTGTTAGTTCTGTGGATAGGAGTACTGACTTTCATGGCATTCTACTCCCTTTTCTTTCTCCCTACTGAAAAACAAAATCACTCATTAATTCAGCTTAATAATTCTATTAAAGGCATCATGCCCTCTGTATTACCATAAATTATCAGCTTTCCTTAATTTGAAATACTAACTCTGAACTTCAAATTCAAACGCCTATAGAATGAAACCAGCTCCCTTAACATGTAAATGCTGGCCTGAGCTTTCCAAGCTTGGCTCTGAAATGAATCACAGAATCACAGGGGTTAGAAGGGACCTCCAGAGATCATCGAGTCCAACCCCCAATCGAGTCCCAATCTTGCTGCAGGAGGGGAAAGAAGATACGCTGCTAAGACATCATTACTGCCTCCTGCTGAAGTTCACTGCCATGCTGGGAGGGAGTCAACGCTCACCAGGTTCGATGAAGAACCAAAGGAAAGGCAGTGTCCTAAGTTGGGCTTTCAGAAGACATCAGTCTGTACTCTTAGTGTATTTTCCGTTTGTTTAACAGGGAGGTTTTATTTTCTTGTCCATTTTCAGGCAAAGCCTGCAGAGCTGCAGCAGGCCTCGTGCACCCCGACACATGGAAGTGAAGGAAAAACTTGCAGAGGCATAAAGGAAAGTTTTTTCCTCCTTAGAAGCTCGATGACTGGTGCTTAAATATGTGCAAGGTTTTTAAATTGCAGTTGTAACCAGGATGAGAGCAGCAGGAACTGAGATATATTTAAATGCATGCTTATGTATTTCATACTATAATTAAGAGGTGTTAAAGAACAACAAAGTTATGGGAGAAAATGATAGAGGGTAAGAAAGGAAATAAGCAATTCATGGGAACAAAAGAACTATAGGATGAGAGAAACTTGCCTGTTAAATTATATACCATGCACTGCAGACATTGAGTGCTTTGTTTTTTCAGGCTGAAACGTGTGTTTCAGGATGGCACTTCTCCCATTTCCTCCTAAGTTCCAAAGAAGCAGTTCTGGTTAAGCTAAAAAAAACCCCAACAACAGAGAAATGGATAATCGTTCCAGAAGGGAGGTATCACTCACTTACTGGGAAGGACTGAGAATTCTGCTTGCAGCTCTTCAACTATTGGCCCTGGTTCCTCTCTGTTTATATTTTGAATTAGCAAGTCACATACTGAACTCCGCCAAGTGACAGAAGGGGAAATTTCTGTGTGTGGAGCACAGTCATGCTCCCACAGGGAATTGGCTTCCTTGGTGTATCAGTGTTTTCAGGCACTGATGACCCTGAGTGAGAAATGGAAAGAATAAGGATGAGCCAGATTTTGAGACAGGCATGCACAATTAAACACGTTTGAATCTGCCTTATTTACACTCGTGAGGAGCTGTTTGTATGTCTCTCCTGACAACTCTGAGCCTATGTAACCTTCTTTAATAGCCACATGGGTTGCTATCCTCTTGGGCTTGATTAGCTTGACCTTGCTTTCATCCTTTGTAGCAGCAGCATAGCCTGACCGGCTAGAACAGATTTCAGCATAGTGTAAAGCGTGCACAGTACTTAGAAATTAACTGGGGAGAGAAAAGGAGCTGGATGTAGGTGATATATAGATTGTAGGATCTGTGTATGAATATGGAGTAAAAGGGTGAGAGGTTGTGTGTGTTTATATGGGCTTCTCACAGCATGTGTACGAAGCTCTGGTTATAATGAGCATTTTCATACAAAGTTTCTCTCTCACTTGAAATTTGTAAGGCTCTAAATGGCCTTTTCCTCCTCAATGTAACAAATATCTGTAGAAATCATGTATTATCTACTGGCTTGGGTCACACTTGAATGCAGGTTTCTATGTAAGGAATAACAGATTTTGATGCCTCGTGACCTCTGGTAACATTACTGATGTATTTACCCAAGCACACTTGTGCATAAACCATCATTTATTGAAAAGGCAGAAGAGTGAATCAACTTTTATCGTTCATCTGATCTCAGTCCCCATCTTTCCGAGGGCAGGATGTGTGTGTAGGTAAAGCAAATGGAATCTCTGCTATATGTACTGGGAAATGCTGATAGGCTGCTTTTTTTGTGTAGCGTTGATTTTTCTGAGCAGAACTTCTTGTCAAACAAAGCAAAACGAAAAGCCAACACATCCCTTTCAAGAAACCCTTTGTCTGTGTACACCAGTCAATGACACTTAGTCCCATTAATGGGAAAATGGATATTAACCACCCAGGGATCCTCTCTTCCAGGAAACATTGCAAGGCTGACTGAAGAGTCTCAGCTTAAACCAGTCTGACATGTTGATCAACAGAAAAACTGCTCCAAGAGGATGTTACCACTATTGGGAGTTATATCAGAAGTGCCATCGCCACGACCAGAATTCTGGTGAGAAACCTTTCATGTCTCTGGTTTCACAGTTCTTGCCTTTGGGGTCACTGAGAAGCGATCAGACAGTGAGCTGAAGGACAGGTTGGCTAAGCATGAAGTGATACAATGCAAACGACAGTGTATTTGGAGGAAAAGTGTAAAGACCTTAATTCTCCAGAGTTAAGCCTGCCATAAACATACCTAAACAAATGGCATAATTTTAGGGCCTACAGACACTACATAACAGTTGTGTAGCTCACCGAAAATCTTCCAGGCAATAATAGAAATAGTCTGTAAGGTCCAGAAGAGCACACCCCCTTTGCGCATGCAGGGTAAAGTCTCAAGCTGGCACTGCTGCTAATTCACACAGGCACTGAAGTGCCCTTGATTCCTGGATGGGGGTAAGAACAGATAACATCAGTGTAGCGCTGCTGCAAGATCAGGCTAAGCCACACGCCTGTGGCATATGTCTGCTGAGCGTTAGGTAAGGGAGCAAAAATGCACGGTATCTCCCATAGATTCTGACAGTATCCTGAGCAGGGACTGGCTCTGAGCATTAAGGTGAAATCCAGTCATTCTAAGAATATCCTCTATCTCCAAAAAACACTTACTCTCTGGGG
This sequence comes from Coturnix japonica, assembly GCF_054131305.1. NCBI lineage: Eukaryota > Metazoa > Chordata > Aves > Galliformes > Phasianidae > Coturnix > Coturnix japonica. The sequence goes on from NC_140667.1 coordinate 50,805,674, forward strand.
AAAAGAAACCCACAAAGAACATGAAAGGTTCTGACAGATGTATAGCACAAGGGACCTTCAGGTTTGGCGATCAAGGGCATACATGTGGAAGCCATTACTGGTCATCCTGTATCTTTGGATGGATCAGAAATACCAGGTATGTTCCCCTGTACATCCATTCTGAAAAGCGAGCGGATCTGAGCTACGAGGAGTCGGCATGTGGGACTGATGCGGCTCCACTGATCTGTGCCTTCATCTGTGTTCCAAACTGCAAGAATTACACTGGGTTTGGATTCCAGAAATAAGACTCTTGCAAGGGAAACGTGAGCCATTCTATTGAGCGCAGTGTGTAAAAGTAGCAGCCATCTGCTGGGGTTTAGAGAAGGCTGAGAAACACAGGATGTTTACTTTTATTGAGATGTGCAGTGGATGTGCCTCATATGAGCAGACGTGTCACAGCACTAATAAGACAACTGGGACATTTAAGCCCCAGCGAAAAAAATTGTTAAATGTAGCATTTGTATAAATTGAACTTGAGCAATTTTGATTGAAAGCCTTACAAATAGATCTGCATGCACCCAAATACACAAACACTTACCAGGCGCAGAAAAGAGGTCAGGCGAAGATCTGAAACAAACTTGGAGACAAAACTCACTGTTTTCCTGGGTGCTTTATGGAAGTCATTCCAAAAAGAATAATCAGGTAAGGAAAGGTCCAGCTTCTGAATAAACCCATGTGGTACAAGTATGAGGTTCATGTAGATGAACACCCCAAAATGGAATTCAGAGATGAAGGCAGACTGCTGCAAATGCTATCGGCAAGAAAGCGACAAGTAACCAAAGATGCAGATGGAGATGCTGGCAAACAGCATAAGCAACAGCTACTGTTGGTTTTGGCAACAAAGAAGAAGGTGGAGTATTGTAAATCAAATAAAATTCAATACGTATCAGCAGTAGATGTTTTACCTCAATGCTATTTTTGATCTGTTCTCATTCAAGTCTTGGTTATACCTTCTCGATATAAATCCTTTTGGAGACCCTGGCACTGAAAAATGTTGAAAACCCTGTAAATATAGGGATTGAATAACACGTCAATGTAGCCACTTAATTATTTAATATGCCAAATCTTATCCTAACACGTCACAGATCTTATACTTGTTCAAATTCCTCTATATTTACTGAGTTGCCTTATTCTTAATCTGGTGTCTGGACTTCTCTGTGTAAGAGATTTGTAAAGCTCATCGTGCTGCGTTTTTATCTAGTGCCAAATAAGCTTCCAAACTCATTAATGCCTTGTATATGTAATGTATGTTGCAATTACACTATCCTGTTTGAGCACAAGGACAATCTAATCTCCTGGGTGTCCTTCATCACATTTTCATTTTTGAACTTGTTTACACCTTTTGCCAATGTAACGGGATGTGGAAGTTTGTAGTATTTCACCTTGCCAGATAATTCGAGATCAAATAATACAAAACCATTGTGAAAGTCATTCATTCACCATCTCTTCTCCATCAATGATACTGACAGACCTCTGCCAAACTATACCAGCATTTCTTCCTGCAAGTCCAAGATTTACAGTATATTAATCCCCTCCTTGTATAGCAATTGCATCAGGCCATCTCTTTTCTTTGCCTTCTCTGTATTCTTTTTTCTGAATACAATCTGTACCTCATTATGCGCAGTTGAGAATAAGGATGTATGATGGATTGTACAGTGATGTTCCCCATTTAACTCCATTTCTTTCCTAACCTTAACATTCTAGTCTCTTTTTGTCATCACATGCAGCAGAGGCTTGAATACAAATTGTCAGTGTTTCCAAAGAAATCACTTCTATCAATGTGCTCATTTAAAGTGAGAAATTCTCAGTTTTTCAACTAAGTCTTTAAACTTCCAGCAGTTGCTGAAAAACCACTTTTATTCTTGTTCTGGTTCTCTATTTTTGTGCTGTCTGCTTAGTCAGGATATTAAGCTGGTCTCTGCTATTTTCTATTTCAATCTGATCAATTCCTGCATTTTTCTAGGATTCACAGCTTTACGGTTTCAGCTCTTGTTCCCATTCCCATTTGAAGACGATTCCTTTCTTGCTTGTCATTTATATGGCATCTGTAATTCCTGTGCAGATCTCTCCCTGTTCACGTAATTTTCTCAGTGGTAAAATTACTCTATTTGCTTAACCTCGACAATGTATTTAGACTACAGAAAATGCTCTTATAACTTTCCTTTTCCCAGCCTTCCTATTTCAGTATTCATAGATTCCTCTCCAGGTAATGCTCCTACTGCAATATCTGCCAGCCAGTGAGTGGGCAGCAGCACTGACTTGTGTCTGTACCGTAGTGCTTATGGCTCTCCCTTGCTTACAGTGGATGCAGAGGAGGACAACCTCCAGGGCAGGAAACAGCCAAAGAATCATTTTTTCTTGTATGGAAAGAAAGGATTTTGCTTACCTGCCTGTTTCTTCCCTTCTTTCTTTTTGAAATAAGACCCTTTCCTTCACTGTAATCTTATCTCCAGTTTAGTGTTGCTCCAAGTTGCTCCAGATCTTGATTTTTCCACGCAGAGAAATCATACTTTATGGCCTATACTAATTGCAGTCTCTTAAGCTGTCTTTACCACATCCATCACTCAGTGAACTAAGCTTATCCTCCTGCTCCATTCCTGCCTCTGCTGCAGTTTATTTATAGTATTCTTCCTCCTGCCATGCCTTTGTCTATTATTTTTCTCAGAATTTAAGGCTGGGAAACACACAGCTCCTTCCCAAACTCTTGACTTTGTTTTGCTCAGCGTGAGGGCAGTCCTGCTGATGCAGCAGACTCCCATGAGGATTTGTGTTTATAGCTGTAACCAGCACTCAGCCATTTCTTTCAAAGTATCTTTGCTCCTGCAACAGTTTGTTCCAAAGCTCTATGGAGATGCCCCTGGCACCTCTACGCTTCCTTCCTCTATCTATCTACCTTTGTATTGCAAGCTTTGGAACCCATTAGGACTTATATTTTAAATGCATTTAAGTGGTTTCAAACCCTCTGATGTTAAACATTCCCCACAATGCTGAGTTGAGCTGCAGAATATAAATGAACACCTTTATTTTTTCCCAAGTTTAGAGTGAGATGATCTTTAAGGTCCCTTCCATTCCTAGCCATTGTATGATTGATTTGCTATCATTTAAAAGCTTTAGAAGCTTCTAATAGGTTAAAGCTGTGCTATAGAACAAAGAAGGCAGAGTTGAGAAAGATGCAACAGGAATACTTTCTTGCTCTCTTTTATAACTAAATTATTCTGCCTTGGCCTACTCGGTCTTCAGTTCTTCTGTACTTTCTGGAAATCTCAATTCACCTGATTTTAGAACCATGAAGAAGGACCCAGTTTGGGAATGAAACTGGTAGGTACCTCGCTGGAGATTTGGGAAGCAAAAGTTCACGCACTTGGAGTAGTGTTGGACACCTCAACCACACACTGCTGTTGTATCCATTATGTTCCTTTTGGAGCGTGGTGATGTAGGAAGCTGGACCAGACCAGAGGGTGCTCATCTTCAGTGACTTTAAATTAGGAGATGAGGAGGCTTGATCCAAAAGCAAAGAAACGGAAGAAGAAATGGAAGGAGAGCTGTGGATTCAGGCATACCCCAGTTGTACAGGGGACAACAAAGCACATGGGCTGCTGCCCTATTTCCACGTTTGCTTTCAGCCCCCAGAGGCAGCCCCACAGGCGGTGCCCTCAGAACGCAGGGATTTCTGGAACCTCAAACCTCCAGAGGCCAAGGAGTGACAGCTGGAGACATCAGTGAGGAAGACACTGCACCGCCAGAAGCACAGCAGAGTGAAACTGGCAGAGAAGGGAAGTTAACAAAAAGCTTGGAAAACTGAGCCTAAAGGAGCGCCTGGGGCTAGAAGGCAAGTCAAGAACTGGGGGAGGGGAAGGATTCAACAACAGAAAAAGAACAAAAAAGGTAATTGGGGAATAAGTGAAAGCAGCGAGGCTTGTTGTGCTAGGAGGAGGCAGCTGACCAGCTGCAGAGGGGAGTGAGATCCCATTTATCTTACCACCTCGACTACAGAAACAGACTTCAAGTTACGCAGTGTCTATAAACAGAGAAGAATTGGTTCCCATTCAGGTAGTTGTGTCTGTGACCCTAAAATCCTTATCCCAAATGTGTATTGGGAATTCAGTTCCTGAGGTCATCACAGTGCAAGCAGCACAAGTATCTGAGATTTGGCACTGGTTATAAACACTGCCCCAAAACTGGACGTACCACTCCCCTCCATAATATGACACATAAGAAACAGAAATCAACTGCAGCATAAACAGATGAAATAAATTTTGTTTTGAACATGAAAAGTTTGATTCAAAAGTAAACAAAAAAGGTCAGATCGTGCTGTTTTAATTAAATTGATGGAGCAGGACGGTTACTCGGATGCACTATTCTGAAGATAGATTAGAAGATGCATAAGAAAAGCCTTGTTCACACACCGATTTGCCCCTTCAAACAGCTCTGCTGCTTCCTCCATAACATTTTCTCTTTCTGGTCTTTCTTCCCGCTGGCCTGAATAATGAGTTCTCTGGGGACATCACATCTTTTCTTGCTTACTAGTATCGGTCCAGGGAATATCTGAACTAATCCCATAGGCCCACTGATAACTCTCCTTTTGACTTACAGGAGATCTTTATGGACTATGATATGACCCTTATTGTAGACAAATACACATTGCGTGTGTTTCCTGAAACATTTACAAGCTCCGGTTAAATCCATTTATGTTTATTGCTCAGCAGAGCAGGTCTCACACACTATTATCTGTTTAGCAATCCTGGTTGATAAGTTTCTATGTAACAAGCAGACAGAACATCAGCGTGGACGTGAGCCTGTACAGCTGCCTGAGCGGCCATAACAGATGGTCTATAGTGGAACTTCAGTCACAAAAAACATGAAGCGGAACAAATCTGAGTCACTGGTGCAAAAATCCCTGTTTTGGAGGAGTCCTGACTGTTATCCTGGGTGCTAAAAGGGGCTGGTGAAGAGCTGGCCACGAAAACTCCTTTCTACACAGTTTTAAGAATCCATTTTGTACAACAGTAAGGCGGTGAGACTCTAAAAGGATAAACTTATCTTGTGCCTTTGACAGCAAGAGGGATACAGTGATGAAACACTTTATTTCTTGTATATCTTCAGGAAGGGGTGCAGATATTGCAAGCATGGCTATTTTCAGACCTTGCTCATACAGCTTCATTCCCTGTGAAACTTATCCAATTCCTGCAAATCAATATTTTATATATTTATACACATACAATATATACAAACTATGCACATATGTGAAATATATTTGTTTTTATTTTTCGCCTGGGACTCGTGCAATCATTTTCTAGCTTTACAAAACCTAGACTGTATAGAAAATAGGAGAGAGCCAAGTAACAGCTCCTCCCAAATACATTTGTATCTCACGGTGTGATCCTAAATCTCCCCACAGATGGAGATTTTCCAGATCAAAACAGAAAAACAATGACAACCTGGAAATAAATGGGAAGGCAGCTCTGTAAACTCTGCTGGCCAAGTGTTAAAGCAAAGGTAGATCCTTCTTTATTCACCAAAAACCTTGTATTTCTCCTTAATTGTTACCATACAAGTATCAGTTAATATAAAACACACGATTCAATTGCTTTACACAGTCAGAATGGACAAAAACAGATGAAGCAGCTTGCAGGGAATCCAAACTATCTGAACTCATTCTTTACTCCATTGTGCAGCTATAGCAAAGAAAGCTATTTCACAGTGACTGAATGGAAAGCAAAGACCTGATGGTAGGACAGCGACCTGGGATAGAGGTCTCAAGTTTTACCCCTTCTGAAACTGAGACTTGAATAAATAACCACAACACACACTTCAATTTTAGATTTTTAACACCGAACAAAGATTTAATTTGATAATGGGAAGACTTAAGCAAAACCATTTAAAATGACATGCACATGACTGGTTTTACTATTTTCTTACTTAAAAGCACGTGAAATTTTGTTCTACAAGATGTCTTGACTGCTTGATTGTCCGCCTATCCAGCAATAAAAGAGAAGGGAAAGGATTAGGACAGTCGCAATAAATCATCATTGAGTGGCATTACTGTCTACTCGAAGAAGAAATAACTGGTAGGTCAGGAGAAATGGATGGTGGGGTAGAACAGGTCAGTAATACTGTGAATAGATCAAAGTCTTTGTATTGGCGTGTGTAAACTGGAATACAATCTGTGATGGGCATGATATAGCAGATGTTGGTGGACTGTAGTGCTGTGTCCAGGCTTGGGAGAAGCAGAATTGTGTCTATTAACAGCTATAGCTCCATAGCAGGGAGCTTTTAATTATTGAGTTCCTGCTTCTCCTTGGGGCCACAGCGAGGACTGGAGCACAGAACTTGCCTGGGTGAAAGTCAGTGGATCTGAAAGTCCTTTCCCAACAGCTCCAGTCGCTGTCAATTACATCCACCTGAGTCCCAACTCCTCTGTTACACCAACACTGCTGCCCACATCTCTGGGGAGTACATGAGTAGAAATCCTTTGCAGGATTAGTCATTTTCAAGGTTTGAGCTCTCAGCAGCTGAACAAACAGAAAACATAACTACCTCAAACTGTATCACAGAATCACAGAATGACCCGGGTTGGAAGGGACCTCAAGGATCATGTAGTTCCAACCCCCCTGCCTGGCAGGGCCACCAAACATACACCTTTACTAGATCAGGTTGCCCAGGGCCCCGTCCAACCTGGCCTTGAACACCTCCAAGGACGGGGCATCCACAACCTCCCTGGGCAGCCTGTTCCAGGGCCTGACCACTCTCCTAGTAAAGAACTTCCCCCTAACATCCAACCTAAATCTTCCCTCTTTTAACTTAAAACCACTTCCCCAAGTCCTGCTATTGTCACACATCAGGAACCTTTGGCTACACCAACCCAGCACTGCAAACGAATGCAAACAGCTCTTAATGCTCCCTGCAGCCCCAGCCATGGTGCTGGATGCTATATCTGTAAATACACCTTGGGAAAGGTGATAAGAGAGAGAGAGAGCCGGCCTGGCTGGAGAACCCGTGTGGGGCACCCAGAGAGCACGGCAGGCGCTGAGGGCACGGACCTGGACGCTGTGGTGGGGCCGACCCGCCCGCAGCCCGCCCCGTGAAGGGGCTCCGAACCCCATACAGGGCCCAGTGAGACGTTTCGCCTCAGGATTACGTGGTTTTTCCTCAGGAATATGAGCTTTTACCTCAGCAATAGGATGGTTTACCTCGCGGATTTCAGGGCTTTTACCTCAGCCGATGTGTCTCGCTCCCGCTCTGCCCGCGGATGGCCAAGCAGATCCGCCTCCATAGCGCTCAGCTGCCGCTGCTCCAGCCGCCACCAGCCGCTCCTCCTCCGGCCGCTCTCCTCTTCCTTTCCCGGCTGTCCCGGCGGCAGCGGCGGGCGCCAATGAGGCGGCGCGTCCCGGCGGCGGCGCTGGGGTGGGCGGGAGCGGAGGGGCGGGCAGCGGGCGGGGGGCGGTGGCAGCACGCTCGGTTGTGAGTGAGCGAGGGAGGGAGTGTATGTGTGTGTGTGTGAGTGCGTGTGTGCGAGCGAGTGCCATGGCCGGAGCCCGCTGAGAGTGACAATAGGAGCGAGCCGGAGCGCGACCCCGACACCCACCGGGATCCCGTCTCTCACCTGAGGCAGCCTCGAGCAGAAGAGCCCTTCCCTCCCTTCTCGGCGCCGCCCGCACCGCGCCCGCCGCTCCCCCTCGCCTCGACTCGGCTCGGCTCCCCCCCGCTTCCCCCCCCTCCGCCCCCCCCCTCCTCCCCTCCGCCGCCTCCTCAGGGCCCCTCCGCAGGGCTCCGCCGGGAATGTGAGTGAGGCAGCGGGCATCGCAGGCAGGGGGCCGCGCCGAGTGCATGGGACTGAGCGCAGCCCGAGCAGCCGCCCGCTCCTGAAGCCGCCGCCAACGCCGCCCTGCGCCGGGGAGGCCGCCAACGCCGCCGAGGCCTACAGGCTGCTGCGTACCGCGCTCCAGGCATCGGCCGCGCTCCGCCGAGCCCGGCTCAGGCCGTCGCCGCCTCCCCCCCGTCTTCGGCTTCTCAACCAGGAGGGTCAAGGTAACTCCATCGCGGCTCGAGGAGGAGGAGGAGGAGGCCCCGGGGTGGAGGGGAAGGGGGGGGGGCGGTGAGAGTGCTGCGGGAGGACATGTTCCAGCTGCGGGGCTCCCGCCGGATAATGACAGCCGATGGCAGCGGGCGGGAGGCGGCGGATGGCGGCGTGGCGGCCCAGGGCCCTCCCGGTTCGCTCCGTCGCTATTTTCACGTCCCCCCGCCTCGCCGCCCTCCCCACCCCCCCCTCAATGTGGGGTGCGTGGCTTCGCCTTCCTCCCTGTGCTCCATTCTGCGAGAATACGACCCTTCATTGGGAGAAACAGCTTTTAAGCTCCTCAGCTTTCCTACACCCAATAATCTATTATTATTATTATTATTATTATTATTATTATTATTATTATTTATTTTCCTCCCCCCCACCCGGTTGGAATCGTGTGTTTCGCCCTTACAGCGCGTTCAGGCTCATTCGAAAGGATGAAAAAAAAAAAAATAAAAATAAATAGGGATCGGTGTTTACCACGGGGTTGTCAGGCTGGATGCAGCCTTGTGGAATTAGAACGAGGCTTTAATAATTTATAACGCAGGTGAGGGGAAAATGTTACTAAATTTACAGCTGGAGGAGAGGTGCCGGTGAGATCCTGCAGCTGGGCCATCCGCTGTGCTGGCTGCCCGTTGTTATTAGCGTTGTTATTATTTTGGTGATTTCATCTTGAGGGAGAGTGCAGAGATGGTTACACTTCAGCCGCACACGTGACGGGCAGAGGAATCTTTTTTGGATGAGATGAAACAAGGCCAACGGATCCGGCTTTTAGCTGTGTATTTCTGCTGCTATTTCCCCTAATTTGGGTTTATGTAACAGGTAACTTTGCGCTTATATATATTTTTGGCGGAGCTTTGGAACCTTAGAAGCGGGTGCTGGAGCGCAGGCCGTTCTATTTCAGTTTTTCAGACTTTTTTATGTATTAATCTCAGCTGGGGCCTGGATGCTCCACTGATGGGGGCATTTCTTTCCCCCTGGATAGCAAATAAACCCGGTGTAAAGGGATTGTATCACGTTGCCGACAGCGTCTTATATTTAGGAAGTATAAGCTGGTGGTGGAGGGGACCTCAGGAAAAATAGAAGAGATGGTGTAATGCTTTCTTCTGACGGTAATGCCAGCTGCACAGCTCAGCATCTGGTGCTGCACATGCCGCCTTGGAGAAGCTGTGGGGTTTGTACTTCCATTTCTGAGAGGTTTAGTGAGCATATATATATATAATTTCGCATTGAACGGTTCTTTTCTTCCTGCACTTGTTTACAGTTGCCTTAAATTGTACTTTCTAAAGCTCCTCTTGTAAAAGGCAGATCTAAATAATGTCTCTTTCAATGGCTTCAATAATTTATGCAGCGTATGAGTAACCAAATATTTTAATAAAATAAGCACTTGAAAGTGTTCTCCATGGTGGGGAATCAACTTCTTTTAGCCGGCGAGTCACTTCGGTAATTGAAGTCAACAGACATTGAGGATGAGTAATGCTTTCCAAGGACATGTTCTAAGACCCTGATCCTGCAAGTGCTTATGCCGATACTTAACTTTGCACGAGTGTGTGGCCCTATTGAAACTGGCGGAGTGCTCTGCCTAATAATGGTCTTACTGACATGAATAATAGAGGTGCGCATGCTGGTGAAGTTCACTGTATGCAGCGCTGCTTGAAATATGGAGGCCGAAATTCCTCCTGTCTTGTTTTCCTGAAGTATTACTCATGTATTGCACCAAGATGTGATGTGCCTTTTTAACAGGCAACACAGGCTGCTAAATACAAGAGCTGGTTGCAGGAATCCACTCTTTAAATCTTCCTTTTAATATTTTTCAATAGTATGGAATTAGCTACAGCAGCATTACCAGGGCATGTGTTATAGGAAGAGGCAATGCTTATTTCTCAGACCAGCTGATAGAGTTGGGAAACAAACAAACTTTGGCTTGCAGAAACCTTGTTTGGCTCTTTGCCTCTCTGCAAACCTCGTCTGGCTTGTGCCCTTAGAACTATTATGGCTGCCATCCTGCTCTTATTGCTAAAATACCAGAACATGGAATAACTGTGTGTTGAGAGACTCCATACAAAAACAGAATGTCTGAAATGGAGAGTAAAGGAGCAGTATGTGAAATTTCATCAGTTCTAGTGAAATAGTGAAGCACGGCAGTACTTTTAGTGGTACTTTTTAATATTGCTATTAGGTCTTGTATGTAGGTATGGTAAATATACTGATCTTTTTCTTCTGTCCCATGCACTTTGATGACTCTCTAGTGAAAAAGATGTTCATGCCTTCTTGAGTACCCATCATTTAGCTTGTATAATGCCTTCCAGCATGAGTTCAAGTTACTTTTCTCATGTAACACGTAGTCAAGGCTTCAGCCCTTAGTCAAGTCCACAGGTATATGAAGTTCTGCTGACATAATGGTGTCATCATTAGGTCAGAATTTTTCCTGTTGTAGGGTTTTTGGTAAATGTGGGGCAGATAAAACAAGGGAGAGAGAAGAAATTGCACTATTTATTCTATAAGACCTGCATGTGTATTGGTGGGTTATCTCTCCGAATGCTCTATCTGGGTGAGCTGTCAGAAGGAGAACAGTGAAGACAGATCAAGGGGGTTGGAAAATATCAGTTAATCTTTACCCATTTCACCAGTTTTGGAATGTATTTGTAACACTTGTTTTCCTTCAGTAGGGATATGTCCTCAGCACCAACAACTCCTCCATCAGTGGATAAAGTAGACGGATTTTCTCGGAAGTCCGTCAGAAAAGCCAGACAGAAGAGGTCACAAAGCTCCTCCCAGTTTAGGTCTCAGGGCAAGCCTATCGAGTTAACTCCCCTGCCTCTGCTGAAAGGTAAGCTCAGGAATGATTTTTAATTAAAAATACCTAAATACCGTAAGTCAAAACAGTTTTACTCTCCGGTTGACTTCTAAACTCAAAGTGTTCTGTTGCCAGAGGTTGCATGGAGATTTTGCCAGTAATGAGGAATGTTTCATGCCAGAAATGTATGTATTTGAGCTCTACAGAATATTTTATCTGTGACATGAGGGTGTGGTAATTGTTTGCAATACTTCTGGAAGTTTTAAATGCTGATGTTAACCCATATGATGACTTGAATTTTCAAGGCACTCAGGCTGTGTGTGAGGATTTTAGATTGTGAATACTCAGCAGATACATGAACTGAGCAGTAGGTATGGTGAGGCCAAGCTGCCTTGTGAGCATGGGGAAACCTGCACGCAGCCCCTGGCTTCTGTGGGGTTTTGGAATTGAAGGGTGCCATGCATTGCAGCATCTCGAGAGGAAAGATCAGGTCTTAGGCAAGACATTACTGTGAGGACAGCCTGCATATCCCTGCTCCAGTTGAGTTGCTGCGGGAAAATTTAACTTCTAATTTGGGAAAGGAAATGATGATCCAGCTTACAGCTCTTAAAAGGCTGACAGTATCTCTCTAATATCTCGAATGCTTGCTCTAAATCCTGTTTGGCACTGAATTTCAGTACAAATCCAGGGGCCAGCAGCTTCTCTCAGAATTACGTTTGGTGTGGCAGAAGGAATCACCTTCTAGAAGTGTTTCCTTTCACTGAGTTCTTACTGAGTTTTGGGGGTTTTTTTCATCGCCATTCTTCTTTTCTGTTACAACGAATGGAGCTAAGCACAATTTGTGCTGATTATTCTGGAAAATAGAAAGATGAATAGGTTTAATATTAGGCCTGTTCATTTTTGCTTTGTGGGCATGTAGATTTCCCAGATCTCTTCCTCTACTCGTTTGATAAATCTGGTAATCAGTACTGAAATATGTAATGAATGTGTAATTGCACTTTGCTTTGGTTCGTAACCTCACTTCTTCATAAAAAACAGACAAGTTGCAAAAAGAAAAAAGAAAATAATCACACAGCTTACATGTATCTCTTAAATTAAATTAAACTTGGATTGTAGGATTTGTTCTGCTGGAGTTGTCATTAAAATAGTTGAGACTTCTTTCTATGGAATGCATGTGAGTATGTACAAATAAACGTACTTGCTCAAAAGAAAGGTCCAAAGGACCATCTAACCCTGCTGTATTAAGCTGGCAAGGGCTGATTTGGAAGCATAGAGGAGACTGGAAGAGCAAGATGGGCCTGGAGTGCTTCCACTACTCACCATTTTTCAGTGTGTGTGTCAGTGGATTTGGTGTTCTGGTTTGTAGTGAATTTTCTTCTATGAACTTTTCTAGTTGTTTAGTGAAAGTAAGATGAAGAAGCAAATGCTCCTTTAAAGTCATTTAAAATCCCATTTGTCTATTTTTGCAGTTCATTTTTGAGATGCAGATCATTTCCCTTAAAAATACAACTTGTTACATTTCGGTAAATAGAGTTTGTCCTTTGGCTTAAGTGGCTTCATTACCAAAGAACACTTAGGTTTGTATTTGAATAAATGTTTAAATGATTCGGTTATATTGCATAGTCCTGTTCAGGGAACATGGTAGGTGTGTGCACAGACAGAAGAAAAATGTTGGCTTTGCCTGAGGACGTGGTCTTGCAGAAACACAGGTGTTTATTTTGACTGCTGTAGCTAGTCCTGTGGATTGAGATATAAAGCTATAATAAGATAAAACAGATGGGGCACAGAGAGCGTTGCTGAGATATTTATGATTAGTGTCATAATGAGTTACAGTGGTCCAGCTTCAAATTAAGAATCTGATCCTGCGAGTTGGTCTTCCCCCTTTGACTTAATGCGGATTCCCGTAGGCACAGGGCTGTGTACAGATCATTTTGCAGGATTTGGGCCTAATGATGCATCTGAAACAGCAGCGGTATTGATCGCTACTGAAGGGACACCAACAGTTAAAAATTGTGCTGCTATTTAGAATTATTCTTGATCTACTTTGATGATTGTAACAATTAGGATTATTTAACCTGAAAGAAGTGATATTTCATCTGCATTTTTCATGCTTTTCCTGGGCAGTTGTCTGAAAGTCCTAATCTTTAAACTTTTAGGCTTTCACTTACCCTCCAACAAGCAACTAGTCCTATTACTTTATACAGTAACCACGTGATTTCCTATTTTATTCTTATTATATGAATAACGAGATCAGTTTGGAGATCTCCAGTTGCTAAGTGTACTTCTTGTTTTGGGTAAGTTTCAAGTTTCATTAAACCTGTTTAAAAATATTTCAGGACAGGAAATTTTTAGAGGACAGACCTTGAATTTGACCTTAAACATTTTATATTTGTGATGGAAGAGTTTTGCAGACAAAACCACACATGCCATGCTCTTCTCTTCCACTCCCCTCTCCTGCTCCCCTCGAACTACATCTCATGTTGATAGTTGCAGCCTATATTTTCTCCCAGAGGAGCAGCTGTGTGGACTTCAGCACCTTCTTTCATTACAAGAATAAAGTATGCAGCAAACTAGATAAATGCTTTGTCCATTCTTTGCAAGTTTTTGTAGTGTGCCTGTCAGCATAATGATTTGAGCACCTTCCAGTTGTGTATTAAGTGACGTGACTACGCATCTGTCACATCTTATCTGCTCTCATTCCTTTCCCCAGGGGCAGAGTCACATACAGCGAAATGGCTTGTTTTGGTAGTGTTTTAATGCAGTCTGTTCCTTTCTGTGGACATACATGCCTGTATTGCAAGAACAGATAAGTCGGGACTGTAGTTTATTTGATAATAATGTTTCAGGAAACAGAAATAGGAGACAGAATGTGTTTCAGTGTTATGTACAAGGCTGAATGATAACTTGCCATTTAGGAAATGCAGTGAGAGGAACTGGAGTTTTCATTGGAGCTTATGCTACTTATAGGGGAATGAGGTTGTTACTGTGTGCTTTATTTTTAATTAACGTATGTGTGTGTATTGTTTAGCTCTTTGTGAACAAACATTTAATGTATTTATGAGATGCAGGAGCCTTCTGAGGCCCTATTGGGCTGAATTAAAACTCTCCAATGCCCCAAGCCAAAAAAAACCACTCCTCATGCAGTGAAGACTTTTGTGTCCTCTGTTCTTCTGCGGTCTGATTTTCTGATAATTTAATTGTTGTTATTTACTGTGCTTTGTCTAAATGGGAGGGTTAGGTTGGATATTAGGAGCAAGTTTTTCATACTGAGGGTGGTGACACACTGGAACAGGTTGCCCAAGGAGGCTGTGGATGCCCCATCCCTGCAGGATTCAAGGCCAGGCTGGATGTGGCTCTGGGCAGCCTGGGCTGCTGGTTGGTGACCCTGCACACAGCAGGGGGTTGGAACTGTGTGATCATTGTGGTCCTTTTCAACCCAAGCCATTCTATGATTCTGTGATAATTTGGAGTTGTTCAATAATGTGACTAATGTTGAATCTCATGTTTCAAAAGCAGTCTGTCCTCCTTTGTTTCAAGCAGGATGGTACAAGAATTGCAAAGAGAAGCTATGGTACAGTTGGCCTGCGTTTTCAATATATGTACTTGTAAAAAGGTTTAAATCTCACATGCACTTTAGTACTTGCATGTTCTTTTCTGGTATGTCCTGCCCTGTGTTACAAAACTTTCCATTTTGCCTTAACTTTTAGGGAGGCTCTTGGTATCGGTAGGGTTGGCAGGTCCCTGAGGTAGCTGGTTTGTGGCAGCCCTGGTGAAGAGCCCTTATCTTGGGATGACAACATTCACCTCTGTGCCTTAGGCACATCCATGCAGAGTTTATTAACCAAGTCTGTGGCATGCCTCAAAGCATGTCTCTGTGTCAAAAGGTTGTATTGTATATTGTATGTGCATTGGAAAGGGGTGGTACTTACCGAGGCTTCTTTTACTTTCATTTTCAGTAGATACTCTTAACTTACAAGTCTTTGGAGGAAGATCAGTAGGGATACAACGCTGGTAGGAAAAAATAAATCCTGTATTGTAATACTGAGCACATGCAAACAGACCAATTTCATTATTAGCTCTAAAAACAGAGAGTCCATTTCTGTTTCTGGCATTATCTGTCATGTTAGGGGACTGCCCAGAGCATGAAGACATGCATGCAGGTGACTGCGAAGATCATATAGATTACATATATATACATATATACATACATACATATAACATATATATACACACACACATATATATACATATATATGTTGAACAGAATCGGGCAGAAAACTAGCATGTGATTCACAATATTCTTCACATCCTCCTAATCCTCATTAAAAATGCATAATAAGGTAAAGCAAACCGTACAAAAGAAAGACTGTTAAATATTAAAGCAATAGGTCCCATTTTTATCATTTCAAGGGGCTCCTCTTGTTTCCTGTCATTCCCCCACATTTTCCAGTATTCTAATGCTGTGTAGTGACTTTCAGGTTTATTTTTATTGCAAACAGGCCTCAGCTCAAACTATAATTTTTTATTTTAGGCAATTTTTCTCTCTTAAAAGAGTCGCTCAGAAGAGAAGTTCTCTGTCAACAATACCAATTGCTTCGCTACCTCAATATTATGAAATTTATTGAGCTTCTTATACATTTATCAGATAGTTTCCATGGCATTAAAGAATTGCTGTAGTGGCAACAAAAGAGAGCTGCATAGTCAGTTAGGGAAAATCTTTCACTTGCTGTTTGCTTTTGATCATTATTATATTATTTCCCTATAGGTGTGATTTTATTATAGGCTTTTCTTATGAATCCTATCTGTAGGCCCAGTGCTGAACTTCCTAAATAGTCAGAGATCCTTCCAACTCTAGAAGACTTTTGGTTAAGTGAGAACTGCAAGATGTGTACCCTCCTTCTCAAATAGATTTGATAAAGAAATCCTCTTTATCAGGCATTAAAAATATTTAAGTCTAAAGAAATGGCCATATGGAAAATGGTAGTTACTGTCTGAGTTGTAGAGGAGGAAAGCTTCTATTTTCTGTTGATTTGCATGAGAGTTGGCTGCTCATCGTTTCTATACCAGTCTCCCTTTATGAAATTTGGAATGCTTTACAAATATCAATTAACTATTAATAAAATATCTAAAGTTAATACTTTATCCTAATTTACAAACAAGAATAGAGGATCATAATGGCTGTGACTTGCAAAATCAAATTTTGCTCCATTTCCATAAGCGGAAATAAATCCTCATTTATTGTCTGAAAGAGACGTTGGCACATGGTCTGCTCTGCACATAATGGTGAATCAAACATCAGTCCTGGAGCTTCTGAACAGAATTTTGCACTTGTTCTGACTGAAATAAGTTCAGACACAGCAGGCTCTACTCCCTGTAAGGTTTGGGAAAGGGGCCACAGTTCCAAAAGGAAGTAGGATTTATCCCTACTTTCGGCCTTATGATATGTGGAGTTCCTGTCATACACAGTTAAACTCTTCACCTTTTCTTGTGCTCTTGGCAGTTGTTTTTTGGTTATGTATTTAATGTCCTCTTCAGTGTTGTAAACATCTGGTGGTTGTAGCGTAGGACAGTTTCTTCCAGTGATCTTAAACGTTTCTGGTTGTTCTAAAATCTGTTTGGCAATTACATTCCGCTTTGTGGAAGTTTCTCTGCAGGCTGTTTTCTCTTGTGTCCACAATGTGTATCTGTGGAAAATGCACGGAAAATGTGTATCTGTGGAAATGTTGCCTTGCAAGTCAACGTCTCAGTAAAACAAAACAAACCTTTGTACGCTGACGGTATATCAGTGAAAGTGCAGCTGGTGAGAAATCCTGTTGGCTTAGCCTTTATATTCTAATAATCTGTGTTTCCATTCAGCTGTCTTTATTTATGTGTTCCTAGGTTTAATTAGATCGGAAGATTTTTCCTTTAGCCCATGTTTCCCTTGCCCAGACCTTCAGTAGCAGTTCTCTTCCTTCCTGAATTTCTCACTCTGCTTTGTGGAAATGTTAAGGAATGATTGTTCCCACTTTTTAATTGCCTTTAAAACCGAAGCGACTTGCAATGACTGTAGGAGATATTTTTGTACTCTTCACCAGATTGAGTCTAAAATCTTGATGATGATTTTCAGGAATGTCTGGACTTCACCATCATCAGAAGCAATTGTTTTCAGTCTGTGTTTGTACGCCATGTCTCTGTAATGCGCTTCTCAGTATTATTTATTTCTCTAATAATATTAAAGTGTTCTGTGTCCAGGTGAATCTCTATGATGAGTCTGTAATGAAACCTCCTGTTTCTATAATGAGTACCTCCTTTATATTCCTTTCTCCTAAAGTATTTTTAACAAATGCAGTTTCTGGTTTAGCCACACGATTATTTCTATGCTAGTTGGAAGTGCAGTGCTGCCTTCATTTATTACAGATAATGATATGGAGCTTTATATTTTAGATACACATTTTCTAAAGCTCTGGAGTCATGTGCATGATTTATTGCTTGTGTGTATCAAATGTGTTTAATACACATCCGTGTATACAAGCAACTTATTTATTTAATATAATTTAAAAAGTCTAAGTATTATTTCATTTGTCTGTTTTAAGATTCAGTACTTGGCTACTACTTCTGTCCATCAATGAGGTTTTATGGCATGGAGGCAGTGCCTTCATGTTCGTCTTCCTGAAAAACAAGCACTTTCATTTGCACTTTCAGGGGAGTGGGAGGACAATAAACTATTTTTAGGCTCAGGGTAACTTCCTTTCACCCACAGTTTGCTCATTCAGGCAACTGCCGTTTCTCCGGCTCAGTTGTGCGATGTTTTTTAGCTGTAACACACAGGAGGACTCACTGAGTCCATGGCAGGGTACGTCTTGCAGTTCTCACTGCCTGTGTTCACGGAATCACAGAATGACCCGGGTTGGAAGGGACCTCAAGGATCATGTAGTTCCAACCCCCCTGCCTGGCAGGGCCACCAAACATACACCTTGTGTTGCTGGTTGTTGCGGATGCAGTTGTATGATTTTCGTATTCTGGAGGCAAAAGCTCATGGGAGAAGTTCCCAGTTGTACACTACACTGTCTCAATGGGACAGCGTTTTTGGGATCATATTGATTAAAAATGTTTTGCCTCCTGTTTCTTTATTTAAACCTTTATAACTGTAGTCATCTGCTTCAGTATCCTGTGCCCTTTCGGTTGAATCACCAGTACTGGTACTGTGGTGGACTTCTACATAGAGCTTCTGAGCATGGTTTTCTGCTAAGAAATAGAATAAAATGCTGCTGCAGTGCTACAGTCTGAGAGTCTGTGTAGGATGTTTTGGAGAGCTGTAGTAGCTGTCCAAGGAATGAGTGTAAAATACTCAGTGCCCCTCAGTTGCTGCACTTGATGGAAGAATTGTTTTGAGTAAAGCCTTAAAGTCGAGCTACAGGGGACTGGTTTTGATCAGAAGTATTAATGATTCATAATAATAGCTTGCTGCAGGGCTTTTCAGTGGCAGTGATGGGTATAATTTTGATTTTTTTTTTAATGTTCTTAGATGTATTTAATCAAAGAATGTATTTTCAACCTCCTATAGAAGTTTATTTTTCAAGTCACAGCGTGTCTCCTACTAATTAACTGCTATATTAAATAGTGTCACTTGTGAACAAAGTATATAATAATTTCATTTTAAAACACTTCAATACCTTTTGATGTTTTTATTAGTGCATTTGAATAAAATAGAATCATTACTTTGTATTTAAACCATTTATTGTTTGCCTCTGTTTTGTCTTTTCTGATCCATGTGTCAGGTTCTCAGCTGCAGTAGTTTGCCCTGAAGGTGATGTGCACACACCTTCCCTGCTGTCTGGTGGAGTTTATGGAGGAGAAGGGCCACAGTGAAAAAGGGGTCAGTGTACAAGCTGAAATGGTCAGAAAATGAGGAAGAGAACAAGGCTTTTCTGGGTAGCTTCCCACAAGGAAAAACAGAATGCCAGTTTGGTGTAAGCTGCGTTGAACATCATTGGACATCTTGCCAGCTCATCTGTAACAGTGGTTTCATGTGTCCTCTGACCTGGAGAGCTTGTTTTAGCAATTTAATGTGATACTTCATTACTGTGCAAGTTAAAAGAGAGGAGGAGGCGGCAAGCAGTTGGTTATTCACATAATAAGGATTTGTGTGTTATTTGGTGAGTTAGAAGCACAGAATTTGAAGATTTATGAAGCAGGTGCATTTGCTGAAAAGCATCATTCACAGACTTTGCCTTCCTTAGTTTGTGGTATTTTGAGGAAGCTGGAAGAAATCATCAGTGATACCTCAGGGATGATGAGTAAGTGCAGGTAAGTGTGTAGCTGGCAGTAGAAGCGCTCATTCTTAGGGTCTGACTGCTCTGTTGGAGGTGATGGTTAAGCACTCACATACTGTAATTTTATTCAGAAAAATCCCATACCTTTGTGAAGCATTAAAACAATGAAATAAATATTGCATAGTTACCCATTTTATGCTGTTCCCTGTGAACAGTGTGTGGATATAAATGTTGTTCATTGGGTAACATGAGGGAAAACTGCTTCTTCAGTTATTGCTATAATGAAGAGGATCGGAGATTGGAAGATTAATTGGAGACTGATAATTAAGAATGGGTTTGGAACTTGTTGAGGTGCATGGAGAAAGAGACAGGCCACTAGTAAGAAGAAACAACTGTGTTTAGTGTTGGATAGAATCTGGTTTTCTGTGGGAAGGTTTTCAGGAAGCTGCAGAAAGATGCTTCCTTACTTTCACCATTCCTGTGGTATCGATCTCATCTGAGCTGGTCTTTTTTTCTCTTGGGATTTCTTTTTGTCTCTGTAGCACCATTGGCCTCATGTAGCATCAACTTTTACCTTCGTTGCTTCTCTCTCGTACCAACCCAGACTATGTTTTTCAAGTTTTTAAATGCAGATTGCAATAAATTCGTTGCTTTCATAATTCCAGATGTCAATTCAAGTTGATAATGGGGATAGTCAGAAAATGAAGAAAGGATTTTAGGGCAATTAAATATTCTTATTTCTGATACGTTAACCAGAAGGATGTAACGCAAATGCCTAAACATCCACTAGTTGACAAGTTTCTCCTGTCCTCGCCACTTCCAAATTACAGGAAGGCACATATTTGACATGCAGAATGTTTTTAAAATGGAAAACGTATGTAGGAAGTGTTTTCTGAGTTCAGTTTGGGGCATCTATCTTTTCCATCGCTGGGAACAAAGGTGTGGAAGATGATGGTTACAGCTGAGGCAAACCTTGAAACCGACATAGGGAACATTATCCGCTTGATGAACACAGTATTACCAAGGGCAGGAAATTTGGCAGCTGGTTTTCTTTTGGTGTTTCAAAGAGCCTTTTGGAGTTGGGTTTTGCTGACAGGAGCTGATGTGGGACTGTATCACTGGTTATTGTTGTTACTTGCATTTCCTCTCTATTCCACCCAGCAAGTATTTTCCCTTTCTTTTCCCTTTGTTCTCTGTGACCGCCTTCTGTTCTCCACTTTCCACTTCTGACCTCTGACAGATACAATTCACTTATTTTTCCACAAGAGGGTGATAAAACTCACCCGTGCACATAAAAACAGGCATTCCAGGTAGAGTGGATTGCAGAGGTTATTGAAAACCGCAATAGAGTAAAATCAGATGTGTTCAGAAAGAGAAAAAAAAGCACCTTTTCATCATCTTAAGCTCCTTCAGTGTGTTGCAAAGGTTGTTTGTCTGCACTTCTGAAGGCAAGATGAGGCCTGTCAGGTTGGAGATCCACCCTTTAAAGGTGCCAGTGCCATCCTGCCCCTGCTGCCGTCACACTTCATTGCAGGACAGGCCTGTTATTCAGGCACTAGTCCTCCTTGTCCCTTTTGCACCATGTATTTCCTTGATTTTTTTATTTTATTATTTTATTCTTCCTATTAATAGAAGAATCATCATCTCCGCTGTCCCAGTGCTAAGAAACTACAGTGGTTGAAATTTATTCTCATCTTTAAAAAGCACAGTAAGGGTGGCAAAGGCAATACTGAGAGAGAAAAAATAGCTGCTACTTTGACATGCTTCTCATAGGGAATCAGTAGAAATCTCTATCTGCTTTTGACAAAACCTAAACCTTAGCAGGTATTTTATTCAAGATCAAATTCTGTTCTAGTGTCTAGGTATAGAAAGGGCCTATTGGTTGTGGGTCTGGTGGAGAGAAGTGGCTCTTAGTCCTTCTAGGAACAGAAATGAAGATGATGCCTAAAGCTCTGACACAGGATTTGACCCTTAGAAAAGTGGTCTATTTGTCTCTGAGTGCTCTTGATGGCAAAGCACGGTTGCAGACCTTGTAGGTGTGTGTGGGAAGGTTGAGATGGAGTGCTTTTAGTGCACTTTGAGGAAGAAGTAGTGTATCACAGTTGCTGCTAGGTGATATTTTGGATGCCATAAACTCAAAATGCTTCATTGCTGTAAACTGCCTGAGAATATCCTCTGAGCTGCCAGATTCAATCTTGTTGGCCACCAGTAAAAGGAACTGCAGCAAGTCCCTTAATGTTAGAGAACTAAGCAGGTGAGATCTGTACTGCGGGCTATGCGTAAGCTGAGCAGTGAAAAGGCTTCTGGAAGGATTCTAGGCACTTCATTATGCTACGTCAAAAGGAGTCCTGGCGAGGAAGGAGAAAGGAACAAAATGCTTGAGGTTATCTTTACCCCATCCTTCAATTACCTTGAACTTTCAGGTCACAGAATAAAAATTTCTCACTCTTATTTAATTTCAGAAGAGGAAACAAGTTCTACAAATAATAAAGAGAAACAATGCAGTCTTGTAAGAAAAAGGTGGTTGTGTGCCCAGTGGGCTCTTAAGCAAATCTTGTTGTTTTGTCTCCTTATGATGGGAAATTCTAAGGACAAGATAAATGTGTCACATTTCCTAAGGCAAGTCTGTCCATCTTTCTGTGTCCCATTCTCCCTTGGCTACCACATCCTTAATAAGCACAGTTGCATTTAATGAACAGTGTGTGGATGGAGCACTTGGCTGCTTGGGCAGACAGGGCCAAGTTTAAGGCTTGGTTCTGGTGTCTCAGTCTCAGAATATGATTTAGCTGGGAAGTATTGGTAATGGTTGGACTAGATGATCTTCTGCGTCTTTTCCAACCTCGATAATTCTGTGATTCTGTCTCAAGTGTGACAGATCTTTCTCCATAACACAGAGGGGGACAACCCCATCCCAAAGCAACCCTTCTACAAAGGGAAAGAGGCACCACAAAACCCAAATCTTTCTTTCTGTGTACACTTCTGAGAGAGTGAAATTTGAATTTACATTAGCAAAGGAGAAGTGTTAAGTTTTGAGGTTATTGCACTGATGAGGGAATGTCATAGCATCTAGATGCTGAAGTTTGTGGCTAGGAACAGGTTTTGAAGTGTCTGTCTTGTATTTCTGAGTTACTTTTATTTTCCTGCCTGGTAAGGAACAGTCACTCCTGCTGCAGAAACTTTGTTAATCAAGGATTTTGCAGAGAGAAAGATTGACGTGCTCCTCAGACTAAATTCCGAGGTGGCCTCATTTGACATGAGCACATTGTTGGTCTCTCCTCGTTATGCACAATTGATCCAGGCATGAACAGGCATCATACCAGAGCAAAAATTAATCTGAGAGCCAACATCTTCAAAGTTGGTTCCCTTGTAGTGAAACGTGCCAAAGCTTCATGGTCAATAAAAAGCAAATAGCTTGGAAGTGAACGTATTCTTATGTTTATTTAGTTTTGGATATGTATTACACTTCTGGATTAAACCCCTGATATTTCAGATAGAGTTAATGGAAAAGCTCTGTGGTGATATGCAATATAGAATAACAAAACCTAGGGTATTTTTTCATTACCATTGGGCTCTTTTGAGCAAAGCATTCAATGCTTAATAACATTTTTGCTTGTATAGTTTTAAATGTCTCGAGCAACAGGACCTATTTCATATCTGGATCTGCAGCAAGGATAGTGGGGTAGAGTGCCCTGCTGTGTGTGCTTTGATTTGGGAAAGGAGGCAAATGGGTGAAAGGGAAAAGAACTTTGGCATTCCCCCTTACTCCTATATGCGGTGGGACAGGGGCAGTGCCTCCCCCTCTGTGAGCTCTTGTGGTCAGTGCTATTTCTCTGCATTATTATTTCCCAGGTTTCTCGTTCATACTGAATGTCAGTATTTGGGATTATTTTTTCCTGGATATATTAGTTGGTGTTTTTCCAAACTGAATTTCACTTTGTTTTTTGGCAACATATAAATTTGCTAAAGTTCCTTTGTAGTATTTCTGACTTTACTGCTATTTGAAGTTCTGTGTTTAATATCCTTAGAAGTTGTCTATACGCTATTTTAATCATATAGATCATTAAGGAAGATATTAATATCTGGGCTAAATTGATTCTTGCATCTCTCTGGCATTTCTTTCTAGTTGGATACTTATTAAAGTATTCCTTATTAAAGATTCCTGTCCTTTTTATTTTGGGACATTTTGGCAGTACTGAATTTCTCTGCCTTTCCTGTCCCCCCTCAGAGCTGGAACCAGTTTTAAACATAGGGCTTTGGGATCAAGAGAAGTGTGACTTTTGTTTCTCATGCTGGAACAGAGCAAAGTTGATAGATCTAATCACAGTCAAAATCGAAGTTATATTACAATGACTGGGAATATATCCTCCCATTGATTTCAACATGCTGTCTTTGTACTTTAATTTGTGCAGTAAAGGTTCTTGAAATGATAAATTATTAAGTAAATATTTTCCTAGTGGAATGTGCTTTCTATTTTTATATATCATCTTGAGAACAGAATGTGATTCCTTTCTGTAGGGTCAGCTATTTGAAATACTTGCCTCTGTTTGTTCTAACTGCATAATCTATAATCCTCAATATGTCTTTAATCCACTTTATCTCTTTCAGTTCTACATCTTTGGGATAAGGAAGAATGTAGTATGAGAGGTAGAATTCAAGGGTGTTAAGTTTGGAAAGATTAGTTCAGTTTCTGAACTCGGTATTGATAGACTTTGATGAATGCTCTACAAAAGAAATGAAGAGTTAAGGAAATGAAGTACTCATATTTTCATTTCTATTGGAGTGAGTAAATAATAAACAACAAAGAAGTTTTATAGTGTTTCCTATCTGGAGCTGTGATAACGTGAGAGATGAAATTTACCACCAGGCTAATCTGAAAAATCTACAGCCTTCAGGGAAAGGAATTGATTGATTTTAGTTTGACTTACTGTGGTTATTGTGTGACGTCTGATTGAACCTAAGGATGTTTATATGCATGACTAAGATAGAAAACTGCTATGTTGTTTGTTTGTTTATTTTAAGGATTGTCTACATAGAATTGAGTGGCCCGGGATAAACACAGTTGTGTGTAGGCGAAAAACTTCTTATAGAATTGCTGGTAATCTCTATGTATTAATAGGCAAAATGTGACCTTTAAACAAAATTGCTGGTTTTGTTAGGGGTGTGTATTTTGATGGACTCGATAAATGGCCCCTTTTTCAAGAAGCAAAGGAAGGGAAGACCAGGCATGAACAATCAGCTGTCAGAATTTCAGATGGTTCCCTTTAATTTTAATTTAAACTCGAAGTTTAAGACTGTTGTTTCTGTGTGTGAATCTCATTCAGAGCGCGATGACAGGTGAACGCTGCTTTCCAGAGGCTTTAAATGCAAATATAGTTGACTCGCTTTTCTGAGTGTTGCTTTTGCGTGTTTCGGTAATTGACTGCAGTCGAGAACTGTTAACTAAAATCAGTTGTCAAAGGTCAGGTTTCTATGTTTGTCTAATCCTAAGGCATTAGGTACCATTTGTCAGGGGATGATGGATTTCTCATTTTGCTTAGTGACAAATAATCTGATGTTACAAGGCCTTTCAGTTTGGGAGGGGGTAGGCAGTGATGCCAGTGAATGGCAAACCTGTGCAGCACAGATAGTTGTTAATAGGGCATGCTGCTTAGCAGGCCCGGCTTCCAGCACCACCACAATTTTGCCTTACTTTGTTAAATGGAGTTATGATAAACCTGAGTGTTTCTGGTTTCAGACTGTAGAAGAAGATGGAAATCAGAGATGTTAAGGAAACCTGGCACAACAATCCTAGTGTTTGTTGTTCTTAGCAGAGGCCGGGAACGTGCGTAACACTGAAAATCCACATTCTTACAATACTGAACAGAAGGAAAATGTTAGTGGGGAATGTCAGGATTACACATCTATAAAACTTCTGAGAATCCTGTGAGGAGATTTAAACAGCGCTGTAGCTTGTTTTCATGAGTAGAGATTTCCTTTATAGGAAATAAGACGTATGTAAAGCAGCACAGGCCCTGTTTGCTGCTTGCCCTTAAGAATGGCTCCATCTCACCCTTTCTCCAGGAGGATGGCAGCCAGCTGAGGGAGCGTGTGAATCTCAACACCGAAACCTCTGTTGCTGCTCCTGTAATGCCAGTGCTGTTGCATCGCGTGGGTGCAGGGAAGGAGGGCCTGCAGATCTGACTATTGCTGCTAACAATTTCCAGCAAGGAAATAAGTGGAAATTTACATTTTTCCTTTTAGACAACTAGAAATTGTCTAGCAGGGCATTAGCTTCTCTGCTTAAATTCGTATTGTGCTCTCTGTACTGCCATACCATTTTCAGTAAAAGAGCAGTTGCATGGAGACAAAGAGACTGCTGATTTAAGTCTTAATAGAGGAGTCTGTTATGCTTCAGCTGTGGGAGGATTCTAAATGTAGCCAAGAGGTTGGCAGATGCTACCTGGACTGCAACTACTTCAAAATATTAAGCGGCTGTTAAGGTTTGCTTAAAAACATTTGATGGCTGAAAGAGTTCCTGGGGAAAAAAATATGACAGGTACAGGAGTTTTTGTTTTAAAAATGCACTTGTTGTCTGGGTTTGATTTGCTGTTCGTTTTGAATAGTAACTGCAATCAAGTAGAGTTAAGCTGCCAACTCCAGCAAAATATTGATGGGGGGAACCAACCTAATCCTTCATTCTGTTCCCACCTGTCTTGCAATTTTTTGGTAAATGATGTTGGCTTATATAACACCTTGGCTTTCACTTTCAAAGGGAGTCAAGACTGGTTCTGATGATGTCAGTCGAGCTCAAAGCTGCATGGCGTTGTCTTGAAGTCCTAAGGAAGCTCAGTGTGTCTGCTGATCTTAAGGTTTTCCTAAGCTATAACACTCTAAAAATTTACTCAGGGGTTTGTTTTGCACTGCCATGTTTGAGAGCAGTGAAGCAGGGTGGTGGGTCTGCTCAGTTCCTCCTGCCTACAAGCTACACGCTCAAGAGAAGCCTTGTCTGAACCATCCTTGTTGCTGCACTGGCCTCTGCAGGACTCTGGAGCTGCCCCGGTTCCTCACCTTGCTGCTGTGCCCTCTTAGCTGTGTCATTTCTAACCCGTGAGGTGCTGTGTGGGATGCATGAAATGTGCTACCCCAGCAGTTTGGGTTTGTTTTGCCTCTTGGTGGGTGGGGAGGGGAAATGAAGAAGTGGTGTGAAGCTGTTGTGCTGCATACCTAAATGGAGAGAGAAGGCCTAAGGAAGCCATTGCACAGGACCACAGTAGTTAATTTAAGCTAAGAGTGTGAACTTCTAATTAATTTCTGAGTGTAGTTCCCTTTGTGACCTGTTTCACAAGTAGGGTTGATGACAGGATTGCTGTGCTGGGTCATTAAATAGTTAACATTAATGGAGATATTTGTGCTTCAGAAGCCTGGGTTTGCACGCATGTGGGTCTAAGCATTTTCAGTAGAAGGCATCTGGTGTTTAGCCTGGGAACAAGTCAAAAGAGGTGATTGGTGTTTTGTACCTTTAGAATACAGCTGATTTTTGAATGCCTGATGCTTCAAGGAGGTGCTGCAAAACTGGGGAGAGTCTTATATGAGCGTTTCAGCCATAGCTCACGTAGAGCCACAAAGTAATACCCTCATGAACTAAAATCTCATTGAATCTGAATGGAAAACGCACTTCTCCCTGGCCCAGCAATTGCTGAAGTGATCATTTCCTGGTGTGCAAATTGCACTGAAAACTTGGAGATTTCTACAGTGTTATCTGAAAGAAATACTTTTCTCCTCTGGTGTGTGCAGCCAAGTCATAGTGAAGGCTTTATCATGAATGTTCTTTCCAGTTTGCTTCATACACTTCTGCTTTGTCCATAAACATCACAGAATCACAGAATGACCCAGGTTGGAAGGGACCTCAAGGATCATGTAGTTCCAACCCCCCTGCCTGGCAGGGCCACCAAACATACACCTTTACTAGATCAGGTTGCCCAGGGCCCCGTCCAACCTGGTCTTGAACACCTCCAAGGACGGGGCATCCACAACCTCCCTGGGCAGCCTGTTCCAGGGCCTAACCACTCTCCTAGTAAAGAACTTCCCCCTAACATCCAACCTAAATCTTCCCTCTTTTAACTTAAAACCATTTCCCCGTGTCCTGCTATTGTCAGCCCTTTCGAAGAGTTTACTCCCCTCCTGGGAGTAAGTTCCCTTCAGTATTGAAAGTCTACAATGAGGTCATTGGTCATCAACCAGCCCAAATCTGGCAGCGTTCTGTGGCGGTGGAAACTATTTTATGTGTAACAGCGAGATAGATAGATATCATAATGTCATAATTACGAACGATTGAGGATTTAGCATCTGTTATTAACCGGAGTGTGCGTGTGTCATGCTTGCAGAGATAGACGAGCATGATTTATTTCCTTGTAGGTGTGACAGAGGTGTCAGCGTGACTTGTGTGTGTGGCATGGGGAGATTTGTGCTGGGAGGTGCTGTAGGAGAAGGAGGGCCATAGAGACGTGTTAAATGATTGAAGAAACAGGGAGCACGTATTCAGTGGTACGAGAGGGGTTATGGTCATAATGTGTTATAGGGAGAAAGTATTGGGCAAGCTACTGCCATTGGCTAATGGCAGAATTTAGTCATGCACTGTTAAAAATGAGGACAAATACATGCTTTCAGAACTTGTATAAAATGTGGTTAGATTCTGTGCTGTGCGCTGCTCCACCATGAGTCACGGCCTGTCTGAAAGCTGTGTCGTAGTTGAGTGCAGTTATGGGGTGCCTCCATGTTGGTCTGATGGACTGTTTCATTTGCGTTAGGTGATGCGTTCTGGTAGCCCCTTCCAGCTCACATAATCTTGTTTAAGAAGTTGTGTATCATAGAGTGGCCTGGATTGAAAAGCACCTCAAAGATCATCCAGTTTCAGCCCCCCTGCTGTAGGCAGGGTCACCAACCACCAGGCCAGACTGCCCAGAGCCACATCCAGCTGGTGAGAATTTGTCAGTAAGGTTGTAAGGGATTAGAACAGCAAAGTGAGGCTTACCAGGGTGGAGTGGATGGGTATTTCCTTGGAGGAATTGTGCGCTGCTGTTCCCTCATCTCTGTGCACTCATGTGATGCTGTGGCAGCTGCTGGCTCCTTTTGCTGCTCAGTCTGAGACACCAGGCCGTGATGTGCAGAGCACATGATAACACAAAATGCAATTGAGCTTGGTGGGATCCAGTCCTGACTGCTGCACCGTGTTGTATAACCATTCAGAAAATCCAGGGTGTCTCAAATTGAGCATTGAAAATTAATGGATGCTGAATTCTATCATTTCTCAGCGTACTTCTAAATTAGTATCTTGTGAGTAATGCAGCATAAAAACGATTTCCTTGAAAGTGTTATTTTTGTTCGGTTTGAGGAAAAAACAACTATCACTCCATGCAAACTCTTTAAGATGAGCTGCTTTTATTACAGCTAAGTACCTGGAAGTTTGCTCCAGTCTTAATTTAATAGAAGTAAATCTGATAGAATTCTTCTGTTTTTCATTCCATAAAGCACAGACTGTAGCCTGTATTACTCAGAAGTGTTGGATGCAGGTAATGATGGAACTCACTGAAGGTGAGATGCGATCCCGGATGGGACATTGTCACTGTGCTGCTTCACTTGGAACACGAAGTCCTTCTTCTCAATCCCATTATTTTCTTAAAGCAATAAAACGTTAAAATCAATTATTCTGCTTTTAATTTGTTAATTTATGATTTCATTACACAGAGTTTGTTTTCCTCTCTAAGTGTAGTGTGCCATGTTACTGTTTTCAATGAAAGCTGTAGTTAATTTTATTGTTCCATCAGGTCCATTTATTCTCATTAAGCAAACTTCAGTAAGCCTTGCGGGGTTAAAGTAGGGTTGTCGCTGTGGACTGAAACTAATTTGAAACTGTGATCCTGCTGAAGGTCTTCTATTTTCTCACTTCCTTCTGCCCACCCTGAGTACAAGTCACTTGCACACCTTCCCTCCTGTCTTTCTGAACTGCTAATGAAGAACCCTGATACCACGCACATCTACCTTGTTCACTTTCAACTTGTTGTCCCCTTCATTGGCTCTGCAGATTGGGGAATGCTGATCAGGAGCAGTAATATTTGTGTGGTCTGTGCTCTCAGTGCCTCCCGGTATCAGAGTTTTACCACTCACTCTGTGGTGTAACATGTAGTAACTTAAGCACTATCTTACATGCCCTTACACTATTTTTGCCCTTCTTGGCTATTTGCCTTCCTATTTCCAAACAACTTTCTTAAAGTTAGTCAGGCAGATCATTCAAGGTAAAAGGGAATGGCTGCTCTGCCCCTGCAGAAAGGATAGTGAAACCTCAGAGGTGCTGGCCAGGTGATTTAAAAAACAGATTAACAAACGAAGACAAGTCTCATGGCTGTTCTTCTAAGAACTCCTTAAATCCAGCCTTTTCATTTAGTCTTATAGTGAATCGGAGGAAATGAAAGTGTGTGCTGAAGAATTCAAATGCTGTGCAGGTTCAAAACGTGCTTAACTACAAACAGTGAATAGCTGAAAGGAAAGCTGCTTAGTGCACCTTGTTGAAAAATGATTATGCTCTTGTTCTCTGAAAATAAAGGATTGTAATTTAAGGCTGCCTTTATACCGGGAGGCTTTTCTCCTGAGTTGTTTCGAGGTAGAGATGGAAAAAGGAAGTAATTTGTGAAATGTTGAAATACAGCTCACTGTCAAAGCAACCAAAGAATAGAATTACTCAAAATAAATAGTTGCTCTTATTTTGAAAGCGTGTCAAAGTGTAGGAGCTTTATTTATGCATAGTTGCTATTGGCTGCACAAAACCCTCACTTCTGTGGCTAATGATAGATAGGAGTACTAATAATATAATTCATGCCTTGTCATATTTTGCTGCTTAATCATCTTATTTGGCACTCCCCCGGCCGTGTTCTGTGTGGACGTAATTCAGGAATGAAAGCTCACTTGGGCGCTAACATCACCGTACGGCAGTCACATACACTGGGATTATGCAGATAATGAAAGGACTCTGACTAGCTCGTGTTTACCTCCTAAAACTTGGGTGAAGTTGGGGACAGTAAACAGGCAACGTGCTGGGAGCAGCCTCTTTGGCAGGATGATGGCCTGGATCTCCTTGCGTCACAACTGCTTTCAAGAGCCAGGGTGGGTAAGCAGAAACTGAGAGCTCTGGCAGGCACAGCACTGTGTGTCAGCAGTGCTGCTTGGAGTTCTCACTGTGCACATCCTTTGGAAAGCTGTCCATCTTTTACACCCTCTTTCTGCTTTCAGAAGTTGTATCTCAAGGATGGTGGTTTTATTTTGTTGTTATTTGGTTAGAATAATAGAACCCGTGTCAGAAAGTAGTTGGATTTTTTGTTTGTTTGTTTTCCTTAATTTAATGTTAACAGCCACGATTTTAAAAGCATTTTCCTAAATGCCAACAGCGAGCCCTGAATTCCAACCAGTTCAATAAGTGTTGCTGTCTGTCTGATTTAAAACAAGTGGGAAATAAGCTGTATTTACTCAAAACCACTGTTGCTTTGCTTGGTTTATAAAGAGCATTTCATCTTCAAGCAGTACAGGTTCTTCTGAGATAGCTGTGATTTTTCGTGGTGTAGTTTCCATGCTCATGTCAATGCATGAATAACAAATAATAGAATGGGTGGGGAGGAAGTTGATTCTAATGTGACTTAAAGCATGCTTGCTTCCAGCTCAGCGATTGGCTGGTTGAAAAGAGCGATTTGCTGTGCTGTTTGTTTGAGCCTTGGGTTGTTTGGTGTTAATCACCATCCAGTTATGAATATAATTCTCTAGTTAGGCTGTAGGTTAGTGCTGGGTTTTTAGACATACCTTCAGTGAGCGCTCGAGTTAAAAGGGGAGGGATGGGATTGTTCTTCGTGGTGATGCATTAATGGCACCGAGCAGTGTTCTACCTGCAGATGCGATGAAGGTAAGATTCTTGTGTTGAAGAGGACTGAAAAACTAAGGCATTGGTAATTATCACTGCAGTTTCTTGAATACTTAGAAATGAATTTCCTCATATTCTGTTTGCAGTGTCTGTGAGGTGTTGCACATAATCAATGGGCACGTTCTTTTTACCTCTAGCTTTTTTAGTATTGTTTATGGCATAGGTTCTCCTAAATTTGGAGTAGGAAACCTTTTTGGTTTCCTTATTCTGATGTTTTTCTTGGACTTTTACTGACACTTATTGTTTAAAATATTCTGTCTGTGAATAGTGTAGCAAAGTGGCCTCAGCAGAGGATATTGCTGAATATTTGAAGTTTAAGTGCGTAAAAGGGAGATGTATGTCAGTGTCTGTTAGATGGTAACATAAGGCGAGGGCTGGTCTCTGTGTTCAGTGATTTTAAGAGGCGCTGTGTTTGTACTGTAAATGTTACCAAACGTTTTTGCTGAAGTTAAGGGTACTTTTGAAGCTGGCAGTGAACACACCCTGGCTCAGGTTGATTCTCCTCCAGCCAGAGGCAGTGTTATGTGCAGAATAAGGGCAAAATTCACTTGTGAAGACAGGGGAGGATTCCAGTTTTTTGAGCTTTTATGTGAAATGTAGAAACCCAGAAGCTTTCTTACCAGTCTTGCATTCTTAAGTATTTCCATTGGGAATCTGCATTTGTGTTGGGCGTAAGAAAGGACGCTGGCACCGCTGATTATGCACAATAAGAGAATCCTCAGTGTGAGAAGCTTAATTTTAAAATTCCAGTCCAGTAAGAGGTTTGGACACCTCCTGTACATCGCATGTTTTACCACTTGGGCATTCACAGAGCATTGGGAGTTTAAATTATTGTAATTCTGACATTTATTCCAGTCATTTGTTTTGGTGTGTTTGGTTTTCTTTTGTTTGCTTGTTTGCTTGCTTGTAATCATTCTCAAATTGGTCTGAAATTTTTCTTCCTACAGATTTCAGTGATTTTTTTCCTGCATATGTTGAGGGGGAAAATATCTATATTTATTCATTTGTTTTAAAGCTCCAGAAGAAGTCAGGAAGCATAACATGAGCTGTGATCGTTGTCTTAGACCTACCCAAAAGTAAAGGGTTAATGGCAGCTTCTCAGGTAGTCACAAGAAGCGGTGGGCTGAGCACTGAAAGGGGAAGACAGGCAGAAGTTGTTGCTCACTCAGAACCAGGAAGCAAAGATGAACTGGAAAGACCTGTTGTATAAAGGCCCTGGGTTATATCTGGTGCAAGTGGAGGTATTAGAGCTGCCTAATGCCGGAAGCTGAGCACAGAGGGTGAGGAGCTCTGCCTGAGCTCATCTGTTCTGCGAGAGAGAGCAGGAAAGTGCTGCTGCGGGCACACTGCTTCCATCCCTCTGATATCTAACTTGCCCTCCCATCAGCTTCTTTAGCTCCTTCCTAACATTGAGGGGAATAAAAAAGGAAAAAAATTAAAGTATGAAATAGTATGCTTTTAAGTGGTGGTAGCGAGGATGTGGAGAAATGATGATTAAATGTTATACTTAAACAGGTGGAGCGCATTATTTTGTAATAATCTGATTTTGTTTGCCGTACAACTACTTCAGTCGAAAGTACTGATCCAGTACTTGCATCCATATAGAAGCTAGTAGAATTGTCAGGTTCATTTGGTTTTTTTTTGTTTTCAGGTGATCTGAGATACTGAAGGGAGGGCCGTGGGTAAATACTTGAACTGTGAGTGCCCTAAGGTGGTGCTGGTGCCTCAAGGGAGGATTATCTCATGGTGGGAAGGCTGGGGCCCAAAGCAGAAGAACCTGCTGTTTTCATTACACAAACAGCTTTTTTTTTTTTTTCATGTCTTCTGCCTTGGTGTACCTTTATCTTACTGTAGAACAAGGAAACCTGTGTGTCCAGCTGTTCTCCAGGTTGGGCGGTGTGCAGGAAGGGACAATAAACTGGGACTTCTTTGTAGCTTATCTGAGTAAGGACAAACAGCTCTGGGTTGATGATCCATCTCTGGTAGGCAGGTCCTGCTGAGTGCAGGAAGTGACCCTGAAATGACAGAAAGGCCCCATGGGCAGAGGGGGCGAGCCAGCAGGGAGGTGTGCTGGGTGGATACGTACCATGTGAAGGTAGTGGTATCCTCTCCAGTGCAGAGTGTGTTTGGCCTGATTGGAGCTGGGAACCATGAACCCTCCAGGTTAATGGTAACAGGATGCAGGGGAAGGACTGCAGTCTGCTCCATGTGTTGGTTCTTTTTGGCTGCATCAAATTCAAAAGCACATCCCTTTCACCTTCATTTCAAGTAGAAGGAAGTTCCTTTCTCACAGAAGTAGCAAAACAAACCATCATAGAAACATGCAGTTTCTCATTTGCAAGATAAATGATTTCAAGTTCTCTTGGGTCCGCATGGAAAAAATACTCTGCTGTTTTACCGGATGCTGTGTTCTCCAAAACATCCCATTTTTAAATGGCTTTTTCTTAATGATCCACAGCTGAAGGCCCTTCCCTGTACTCTTGGCAGCCCATGCAGTCTTTATGGGGTGGAACAGGATCCTTCTTTCGTCCTCAGAAAGAGTATTAATCCTGCCCATATTTAAGTGAGTCCAGGATTACTAATCTGTTGAAAAGCTCTGCTTTTAGTTTTTACAGATGCTGTTCAGGACATCCGATATTTGCATTCATGTTATCAGAAATGTGCTGTATGTTTCTGACATCCTCAGAGTTTCCAGAAGAGATTCACTGCAGCAGTATTAAATTATTGCAGTCCTCATTAGTAAAAATGAATCAAGTTCTCTTAATAAAACGCTAATTTTCTCATTTACGTTCCCTATTTCTGAAGTAATGACTTTTAAATACTCAGCATTTGAATTTTCCTTTCTAGTGGAATAATAAAGTGTCATAATGGCCTTAAAGTAATGTATAATGAATTTAGAGCATTTAGCTATTTACTTTTCTCACTGTTTGCTTAGTAAAAGCTGCCTTACCAGTCTGTCTAATGATCTTTCTTTCCTCTTTGAGCCATCCTGGTTGATAACTGCTCAGAAGCAGAATTCTTGGGAGGAGATTCCAACATGTTTAATGTTAACTTTTCATGAGCTGTATAATTGAGAAGCAGATGGGACTCCCTGTGTGTTCTGAAACGTGCTGTGTAGCTGGGAAGCCAGCTGTATGGAAATACACCTGCTTCCGAATTTATTGTTTGTACGTGTATATGTTCATCATTTATTTCACTCTTTAACAATCCAGCTTTGCCTGGTTTTTCTGTCATCTCTTCTAGGGAGAGCTTAGCATGTGTACATGTTTATCTAGGTAATATATAAGAGACTGCTGAATAAGCAGGAAGCAGTGATAAATGCTGCAGCTATCACCTGTTTTGCGTGGTGCTTTCTTAGTGGAGTTGGAGCTTTCAATATATAACATTCTCCTGCAAGAGTGTCATTACTTTAAAGAGCGTGTGAGAAAAGTTGCTATAGCGCCTTGCCTCCTAAAATATGGTTAATCTGTATTAAACTCCGGGCTTCCTCTTGCATGGGAACAAATTTACTGGAGGTTTCCTCATTTGAATACATTAAGTATGAGGCATAGGCATTCCTCAGTGCAGCAGCTGAGAAAGAGTTACTCAGCTAGGTTACTTTTCCAGTTGTGACTAAGGGGCCGATTAGCAGCGTCCGGAATGAGACGGCAGCACCTAGGTAAAAATAGATGGCATTTGGAGAAGCTGGGGGCTGTTTTGGAGATCTTCAGCTGCAGACTGAGAGATTGAGGCAAAGAGGCGAGCTTAAGGAAGGAGTATTACAGATATGAGTGTGGAAGAACTCCATCTGCAGGCAGAGGTAAGGCAGGGAGTATGATGGGATTGGATCCCCGGACTGAAAGGCCTCTGCTGTGGGAGGGATGTCTGAGCTGGGTTCTTCACTCCCCTCTGAAAGGAGGGATGATGCTAGCACTGATATTAATGTGAAAAAAGCAATAACGTCCTCTACATGACAAGAACCAGCCCTAAGAGTGTAAAGCTTGCTAGGTTTTTAGGCTATTAAGAATTGATACTGTAGTGCTCTGTCTGAGGAAGGGTAATGCACATGAAAGTGCTGCTTCAATAGGTTAACTTGAAGGTCATTAGTTGCTACTAAGAGACCAAGTCATGGAGTGGGGTGGTGACCCTAATAGCACGAGATTGTATTTTGCTTTCTATCTTTCACAGTTATAACTTTGTCCTATGACAGTAGCAGGTTGAGTGGTCTTTCTGTGTTCTTCCTATAGGATGCTGAAGCTTCTATTAGGATACTTTAGAGCTCTGCTCTGTTCTTCACTGACCTGTGCTGACTTAGCTACTGGGTTGGGAAAGAACCATCTGCACGTGCTCTGATACACACGGAATGTAACATAGAGAATGTAGAGTGCTGTCTGCCTTATTAGATAAACTTCAGTCCAGTGCAGTTATTTAAAATACTCATTTTTATTGAAAATGGTGTGCTCTCCTTGTTATTTAATAATGTATTAGTGAATTAGATATTTCATGGCATAAGAAGGCAAGAAAGGATATACCCAAAGTCTTGTTTTGTAACATCTAGCAATAAAGTATGTCATAAAAAACAGGCAAGGAATGTGTGTAAGTTGAGAGTTCTGGATATTAATGAACCTGCTACTCCAAAAGTGTATGGGCAAGGTGGAGAGCGTGTTACATCTGTATTCATGTACTCAGAAAAAAGGCATGTTTGCTGGACTACACGTGCTTTCTGGATCAGAAATCAGATCACTTGCAAAGACTGTAATAATATATTTCAAAGGTGTTACTAATTCGTCAATAATGTACTGATGAATTTGAAAGTGGGTAAGAGGTCCTTTTAGATTTCCCTATGTATACACTGGCAAAATGCAAGCTTTTCCTGTTAAGCTTTTCTCCATTATTTTTTAATGGAATATGTAACTGATGAGATTGCTCTTCCTTTACTTGATTAATAAGCAAACTTTCTGCCAATTAGAGCAAAGGTATAATGGCATTTCTGGTGAGCTGATGTAACACTGCCATTGGCATCCTGTCCAAACTGAAGACAAAAGGAGATCAAGTTTGCAATCACAGTATGTCTGAGGAAAAATAATGTTAATAAGCTAATTTACACTATATCATCTTTGGTGTAGGAGGACCTTAACTGAATGAGTAGTTTGGGAAGAGTTTAAGTTGCAGCTGACAATGGAGAGCAGCGTCTGGTAACCACAAAGGAGAGATTTTAGTGAAGTATATTTAATGTAATGTAATATAAGTACTAATAAGGTGTAAGCAGTTATTGTTTAGCCTTGTTAGTATTTATATTGGTCTAAACTGAAAAAGTTCTGTAGAGTGACTCTTGATGTTCAGCAGAGTGATTTTCTTAGCTGTATTAGTTACATGACATAGCCTTGTCCACGTAGTTTTCACTTTGCTCCAGCATGTTTATGTATCTTAATAACTTAATACAAAACTCAGTACTGGATCCACTATGGATATTTTAATGGTTTCTGCACTGTTGTAGACTGATGGGCATAATGCAGAGGGACTGAGTAATTTCTAGTGGAATTCACTTTAAGTGCCAAGGCCCAGGATTGTCAGAAATAATTGTCTGTGCTGTAGCTGATAACATTTCTGAGGAAAGAAAAATACAATGACTGATAAACATGCAAGCAAGTAAATATCTTCTGCCCAAAGAAAAAAGCATTTGTTTATCTAGCATTTTCAGGAGGGGTCAGAGGTAGAGATGATATGGAGAAAACTTCCATGAACCTCATGGTAATGCATGGCTCTGATAAGGGTTGTTCTTTAGGCAATTACAAATATTCAGAAGTGAGGTATTTGCTTTCTAGAGCTTTGTGATACGTAGATAACATGTGTTTTCCTTTTGGTATTCAAGGAACAAAAATGTTACCATTTAAAAGACAGTAAAGTGTCCTAATGTTCTTTTCAAATGTCTAAGTTTTAGCAAAAACTCACCATTTTGGTGTAACAGAGCATTTAAAACAGGAACAGTAATCACCTGTAAATGAATCTCTCACATATAGCGTGAGGTTGGACTAGATGGTCTTCTATGTCTTTTCCAACCTTGATAATTCTGTGATTATATTTTTTGAAGAGATGGCTGATATTACACACAGAAATACGTAATGATAGTAACCAATGATGTAAAATATCCAGCACACCGTGGTCTGGCTCAGTAGGTTGCTGGGGAATATAATTTACTTGTCGTCCATTCTCCCTCTATTATTTAATTGTTCCAGATCTGGAATAATCTGAAGAAGGTGCTGTGGGAGCGTTGAGTCTGGGGATATATTTCTGTACACTTGTGTATGTAGGACAGCCCTACAGGAATTACAGAAGCAAAATAAAACAAATCAGATTTCTTTCTTTCTTTTGTTATTGAGACTGATCTGCTGGACTTGGCAATATGGGAAGAGGCGTTCCCTTAACTCAGCATCTAGACTGATTTGAGTTACTGTTGTAAGATATTTAACAACGCATTCTGAGCCTTATAGATGTCCATGTTTGAAGGGTAGCTGGTGTAGTCTAATCAGTGGAAAGCCTTATGCAAGGAAAATATCTTGAAAAGGAATGATGTGGTAACCTCCTTTCTTGATAAGTAGACTGCGTGGATTGCTTGTGCTTGAAAAGCCTTCTGGTAGAGTTTTGGAGTAATGCTTTCTGGTTTCATGGTTGGCAGGGAGATCAGGACATGCCTTCAGGTTTTCCTGTGCTTTGTTGCAGCTCAGACGGGATGTAATGAGGCTGTGTTCTGTGCTAAGGAAGTGCAGACGAGCAGTGGGCTCTGTGGCTGGCCATCCTGCAGGGACACACTACCACAGGTGCATCACCCACTGCAGCTTTCATGTGCTTTTGGCGTAGTATCGGATACTGTTGGTTGTGTTGGTTCTGATCTCAGGGGACCTAAAACTTATGCCTGTAGAGGCTAAAACTGGTGCTTAAAAAATGAATAATGAAGGCCTAACATGATGATTTTGCTCTTCCGTTGTGCTGGAGACTCAGCAAGAAAGGGGGAACCTGCGTAAGAAGTTGGACTTCCAGAAGGGTCTTTTTGGATAATGTAGAATGAATTCTTAGCTTGTTTCCTCATCTACCATTATGACTTTGAAGGCTGCTTATTGAATCTGATCATTTTCTTACACAGACGTGCACAACATCTTACACATGTGCAGTTCCATGATGTTCTTCTTCCATTACTCTTCTTCCATTGCATCTCTCCCTCTGTGGAGAGAATGAGAGCACAAACACATGATGAGCAGTGTGATGGCTGGAAAAAATATTGAGTCTAAATTAGTGCTGAGTAGAATATTATCTTGGTTAGATTGGTGCTAACAGATGAGAAGAAAATGGAAGTTACATTTTCAGGGCACAATTAAACTCTTCTAAATGTGTAAGCAGAGTAATATAATACTATATTTTTATATGCACGTTTATTATTTAACTTAATAAATGTAGACCTGAGTTCTTGTGCAGTGGCGTGAATGTAGAGGATAGCTCTCAATCACTTTTTTCATTGGAGAATGTATAACTGTGACTTCAGGTGTAATGTATTGAGTTGGCATAAAGCAGCCTGTTTGGGTGGAAGTTCTGTTTTGAGTTTCCTCTGTGTGTGGTTCAATGTTTTGTTTTTAAAGCATTTAGATTCTATAGAGAAACTCAATGGTTTGAAGCAAACAAGTATTGCATATTTTTATTTGAATCCAGAGCAATTAGGAAGCCAGGTATAATTTTTGCACTCTTAGAAGATGCATGAAATGGAATAACATGTACAGATATGTACCTTTATCGTGATTGCAATATGTACTTAATGTACCAAATGAATTCCCATGTAAAACGCAGGCTGTCTTGTGGCCACAGTTAGAGTGGAAGTTAAGACTGCTATGACTCATTTTACATTCAGTGATCATTATAGAGCAGAAGCTTCTCATGTCACGTAGAAGAAAAAATGGTGATCTGATAAGAATCTTATCAAAAGAAGACAATAATCCTCTTAAGGATTCTTCTGTCTTAGGTCAGCAGCAGGCAATCATGGCTTTTTTGCACAGGTGTTCCTAAATAGCCTGGAATTTATAAACAGTTTTGTATGGCTTTTATTTTGTCTTCTAATTTTTTTGCTGTCCGAGGATCCTAAAGATCTTGAGCTGCTGGTTAGAAGATTCTAATCCTACCATATTCTGATATTAGTCATTAATCAAAGATAAAAGATAAAGTATAGAAAATGCAGCTGCAGCTTTGACCATCACTTTCCCTAAAATTGGTCCTAAAGTCAGGTTGGGCAATTAAAAATGAACACTTTAAAACAGCTTGAAGAGCTCCTTACTGATTTTGAAGGAAAAGAATACAGCAGGAGCAGGGTGACCCAGTGGAGCATATAGTTACTGTTGTGTAGCTCTGCTCTACCTCTGTAATTTGAGAAATCACTTGGAAAATGAGTTTTGTGTTTGTTTACACTGTGCTCCTGTCTCAGGTATTTGTTATACCATTGAGGGTAGAGGAGCTGAGTAATTAGAAAGCGTTTTGTTGCTAAGTTCAGCTTATTTTGTTCTTGCTAAACCTGTAGCTTTTGCTGTTCAAACATACTGAGTTTAAACTCTATGTATTTGAACAGTGCTGTTGTGTTTAATTTAAACTGCAGCTCTCTGAGTAGCAGCTGGAAGAACATACCTGGATGAATCAACCGACTGATGCCTAAAATGGAAACAAATATATCTTGTATGTGGACATACATTCATTTTTAGGTAAATGAAGCAAATAGAAGTTGAAGAGTGTATGGTCTTTAAGAATATTTGGCAAACATGTGCTGACAATTTCTTTAATACCTCCCTTTGATATTGTCAAGTGGCAGGACAGCCATGGAGAGCTGCTCTTTGGTAGTAGTTCAGCAGACCCAGTTACTTCGACTATTCTAAATGAAGGTTGGCTTCTACTTTGGAAGTGCAGTTGGTAATAATCTCCCTAACACAACTAACGTGAACTTTCTGAACCAGTGCAGAAGACACTTGAGGCAGCTCAGGAAAATTGGCCTCAGTAATTTTTGGTGTTTCAGCCAAATATTTTTGTCTTATTTGGGGATTTTATGCCACATATTCAATATAGGAAATTGAAAGAATGTGTGTGTTGGTTTGTTTTGTTTTGCCAGCCCTTTTTAACCCCCATTAAAAATAAATAAATAAAACCATTGTGTTTGAAATTCCATTAAAAATAGGGAGAGACAGAAAGCAGTCCATAGAACCTGCCATCAGCTTGGGGCTTAAAAATAAGTGTTTGTTTCATGTCGAGGTGAACTTAATGCAAATAGTGTAGTGAGGCTATTAAAGATGTCACACAAGTGTCAGGAACCTGGAGATATGCAGTTGCTTAATCACATCCAGCCCCTAACCACTAATTCATTCATTGTGTCTTGCCTGAACCCTGAAAGCTCCTGCTTTCCTCTTGGAATATTCTGCTCCATTAATTGCGTTAACTATTCCCCACACAACCTCCTCTCTCTGTCTTTTCCAAGGATATACCTATATGCTGCCTCATTTCTCTCTTGGCCTTTTAGTAGTTTCTTCTTGCTCTGCCACCTTTGGCCTCTTGCTCTCCCCCTCTTTAACACTCACAAATTTCTTTGCTATTCTTCTATGTCTTTTGAATTTATTTTTTTTTTTGGTTGAATTCCTCTTCTATCATTAATTTGTCTCTAGAATTTGTGTCACTTGAATCCTTTTCTGTACTTCTTCTGCTGTCCGTGACCAGGATTGGTTTTGGCTCAACTGTATTTGTAGGCATACTCTGACCGTCTTGGATTACTTCTCTAGTCCAAACTTCCCATTCATTGCCCAACTAATGAGAAGGTGTTGAAACATGTTGTCAGCTTACTTAAGGAAGAAGGCATTGCTACGTGATTATGAAGAGGCATGGTTCCTGCTGCATGGTGATTATTAGTAACAGTTATTACATACTGAATATCTTGTGAGTCACTGTGTTTCTGCGGGACCTAGAACAGCATTTTGGTGTACCTGAATACCCTGATAAGATCGTTTTCCATTAGGTGTTCGTGTGTTCTGAATACTGTCCACCAAATACTTCCTCGATTACATGTTATTATCTGAAATGTTTCATGTAACACTGCTTCATAATGGTTTCGTCATGTTAATTTAGTGATGCATGAGTACCCAGACTTGTAGTACCTAGAGCACTTTGGAAGCTCTCTGCTTGCTTTAGAATGGCACGTCATCAGTGTATGTGTACATCAATGCTGTCCTTTTGCAACAAATATGTATGTAGTAGTATTTGATTCTGCTTTGTAAGTAGCGCTGACAACTGAGCTTATAGTGGTGGTCAGCTTCCAAGCTGACGGATGTCCACAGCACAGCCACCACTGCCATAATGAGTGGTGGGAGGAACACGTGCAGATCACAGATTGACAAAGTATATCCTAAAGGCATTTTTTCATCCAGTCCCACTATAGCTGTGGGCTGAGCTGCATTGGTGCATGTGAAGAGGCTTGTATTACAGTATGCACCATGCTCATTGTGGAAACAGGCAAAACATTTACTGGAAGTTCCATATATAACTCAGAGTGCATCCATAAGGATTATCTCCTGGATATTGTTATGCTGTCCTATGCACGTTCAAGGCACTCGCATCAAATACTGCCTGTAGATTGACACTGCTTTCAGGCTGCTTGTCTCCATAAATGCTGAAAGCCTCAGTAAGATGATCAGTGACTATCAGTGTTCTGCATGTGCTGCAAACAGTATGTTAGTGTTGTGCTTTTCTTCTGTGTCTTCACTCATGAAAGTTGCCTAGAACTTGTGGCACTGCATTTATTGCAGTGTGCATAACACTGGTACTGGTTAGACGTTCTGTATTTGGAGCACAGTGCCCAGGTAGCTGCCCTGCCTGTGTAATTATTAAGTATAGAGAGAGGACTGGGGAAAGAGCTTTGGGAAAAAAGCCCCTGTTATAAGTGAATGATCACTGACTTCACAAAGCATTCATAATATTGACAGCCAGTCATGAAAATTAAATGAATGTAATCAGCTGAGGGATTGCTTTTCTTAAGAAGTGTGTGTAAGAAGGAAAACATTTGTACTGCTTGGCATCTGTAAGACCACTGTGAAAAGTGGCATATAGACACGTGGCCTATGTATGCCAGTGCATGTGTGACAGGACATTTGGTTAGCTAGAGGTTTGGGCTTGATTTTTGGT
Organism: Coturnix japonica; assembly: GCF_054131305.1. Taxonomy (NCBI): domain Eukaryota; kingdom Metazoa; phylum Chordata; class Aves; order Galliformes; family Phasianidae; genus Coturnix; species Coturnix japonica. The sequence goes on from NC_140667.1 coordinate 50,847,937, forward strand.
AGACCTGCTGTTGAAGCGATGTCTTCCAAGGACACAAAGGGCTTCTAAATTCAGTTCTGCAACTACAATGATCATCCAGTTTCAATCCCCGCTACGTGCAGGGTCACCAGCCACCAGACCAGGCTGCCCAGAGCCACATCCAGCCTGGCCTTGAATGCCTGCAGGGATGGGACATCCACAACCTCCTTGGGCAACCTGTTCCAGAGTGACACCACCCTCTGTGTACATATGTATATTTTTAAAATGAATAAATGTTCGGATAATACATACGTGGGTGCAGGGTAGCATTTGTGGATGTGCTTACATGTAATCTGCAGCATTTATCTTGTTTAATTCTACGCCCTCATCTGTCTTTGGTCTGACATTTCCTTGCAGCTGCAGTGCTTTCTTATTAAACCCCCACCTTGTTGTCTTCACTTCTTTGATTCACAGCATTATACCGTTCATTGCAAAAGTACAGCCTGAAGTGGAACAGGGAGATGATCCAGGTGTTTGGTATCTATCTACCCTTCATTTTTCACTACCAGCATCATGAGTACATTCAGTACCACAGCTCAGTTCTCTGGATGCAGTTTTGCCAGCCAGATGCAGCATTTTCCTTTGTGATTTTTCAGTTACTCGTAAATAATATTTGTTAAAACATGAATATAATATTAACATATATATATTTTTAATGTGTGTGTATGTTAGAAGGTTGCCATGAAATGCTGCTTCAATATTTTTCTTTCTTCATTTGGTAAAGAAATCAAAAGGCAGAGACTGTAGAGTTGATTGAGGAGAAGGGATGGGCTGGTTGGGTTGGGATTATTTTGGATAAAGGCTATTCAGAGGGAAACTGATTTACATTGTCACATAGAACTGGTATTGGAGATGTTGCAGTAACACGGTCCATGTCTGAAAAGTCTATGGTTCTTTCTGTCAGTTTTTCAGATCACTTTATAAAACACTTGATTTTGTTAAAGGCTCTGATTTTCTCTCTTTATTTGTTCAGGTTTATTATTAGTTGCTGTCATTTGAGCCAATTTCCTTTGAATCTGTGAATGTTCAGTGTACTTCACAAGCTCTGTACTGTGTTTAAATGTCTGGAGAGAAAACTTGACAAGCTCCTCAGCATGAAAATTAAGTCAGTTCTTGTGGTCATCCGTACAGAAATTTATCTGCCTTTAAGTTTTGGTTTTGATAAGTATATATTCTCCTGTGCGTTGGATATAAACCAAACGTACCGCTCAGTGGTATAATTTTGATTTTATTCTATGTCTGAAGGTATTGTAGATCTTTATACAGATTTATTACTGAACTTACTCAACCTTCTGTTCCTTCAGGTATAAGTGGTTACAATGGTAAGCTTGAAGCTTACTGTATTTCAGTATGTTAGTGTTACATTCTAACACAAGAGGAAATTGTTGCAAAATGCGTTGTAACCTCTCAATGTCTGACTGCTGAGAACTAAGAAAGAGGTTTGCAAGAGGTTTGCTGTTTTGCATTGGCCAGTTGTGAACATTCGTGATGAGCTGCACTTGAAGTTGTTCTATTAAGGAGTTGAGCTCTGCTGTGGGGCTGGATATCTCCCAGTACCAGTAATGAGGATGTGAGGGTGGCAGTGCTCTTTCAGTAAGGCCTGCACATCTGTCAGAGAGGCATTAGGAGATTAGGGAAAACATACAAAAAAACCCTTCTAAAACAAAAAGAACTCAAACCAACTGATGATGTGATCGCAGAGGGAGGCTTGTGAACTTAGAATAGCGATGTTATTGATTTCTGCTGGGAGAGTTCCTGGTTCCAAGTAGAAAAATACAGGCGCTGAGTGTTACCTATTACCAAAGCATGATACTTCTTGCAGTTTTACTTCGCACTGTGAATACCATTATGTTTCATGAAGAAGAACAAGACCAGAACAAGTTTGGGGTTTTTCTTTGTTCTGTTTTGATGAGCTTGTCCATAGAGTTTGCCTGGTGGCTGGCATGGAATTCATGTATCATTTTGCAGTAACTTTTCTTGAGATGAACTCTATTATATTTTTCCTTTCTTTTCCACACCTCCAAATGCTTCACTGAAATAAAAAATAAGCTTATATTAGATGTTTAAATGCTTTAATATATATATATTAATTTAATGCTGACACTACATTAAAATTAATGTAGTTCTGAGTCACTGGAGTCTGGTTAGTCTGGTTATAACAACACTGGATTGAAACTTGTGATGGATTCTGGTTTGTTTTCAGCCCGTGCTTACCATTGACTGAGATAAACTTGTCAGCCAAAGTGAATGCAGGCAAGCCATGTAGGACAATGCAAACAAAGCCCATTATGTTTATGTAACATCATAGATTTCATTGATACCATTTATCTGTTGTAAAGATACGTACTGGAATGTGTAAGGAAGAGTGCAAGTCAGAACAGAAGTGCGGTTGGTTACTTCTCAAGAGCATTTTTTCTCTATTTTTTTGTAGTTTATGTTTATAGTTTGTCTCCGGGAATAAATTACTTATCAGATAATTGTTGATTGATTGCTAGTAACAGTGAATTCTGAAGTCCATTTTCCTCTTTTGTATCATTTGAGAGCAATCAAATAGGGAGCCATTGGAAGACATAGGTGCCAAATAGGGAGCTTTTAGAACACATAGTGGCCCATCGTTGCCAAATAGGGAGCCATTGGAAGACATAGGTTGCTAATAGGGAGCCATTGGAAGACATAGGATCACAAATGCTTGTATTCTTCAGGCTCTTCATCTCCTCGTAGACTTCAGACTGGTTCCTACCTTAGGAAGGACGCTAACAGAAGTGTTCTCTTTTGCAATGACCAAGGGCTGATGGCTTTCTTTGGCTCCTTCACCTAGATTTCAGTGCAGTCTGCTGTGAGGCATTTGAATGTGTGACACCTGGCCAGTGCAATGACTTCACAGTGGCCTGGTTTTGTTACCTCTAAACTTCAAGAAGTGTTTGGTTTTCTTTTCCTGCATTGCTCTTCCTGTTGAAGTTCTGCAGGACCACGTTTCTTCCATCTTCTGTTCCACAGATAAATAAAAACCTGTAGGATTATGGGGTGAACAATTAAAAGGATGTTATGAAGTGCAGTATTATAACTATACCACTTTTTCCCACTTAATTTGCTTTGGATGCAGCTGTTGCAGAGGTTACCCAAATCTTAGAAGTAGGAGATTGGTTCATGCGTCCAAGTGAACTTTGCCAAGATCTCAGTTGATTTGTGGGGTATGGTTTGATAGTTATTGAATCCTTCCACAATGACACCGCTGTTCATTGAAGAAGGTTGAGTAAATGTATTGTGCTATTTGATGTCAAGTCATAACGTGTGTAGCATATTTATTTGTATCACCATCCAAATTTACTCTTTATGCTTTTCAGTAATTAAGCAGCGCAGGGAGTTGGTGCCAAGTGCTGTGGCCTTGTAATACTCAGTAGGTCTTTTGAGTTGACTCTAGTACTGTTATGCATATGGTTCAAATTCATACAAATTCATTAAAGCTACTCTCCTTAAAACTGCTGTAAAACTGTGAACAGCATCCAGTGTTTACCAAGTATTCCTTGGCAAGATGTACTCAGTCGTGTATTAAGGATAAGAATTTCCTTCTTAGGTTAGCTTTTATACTGGTATGTCCAAGTTTTAAGAAATAAATATAAATTCTCTGCTATTTAAGTTTTTCTAGTTGAAGTTAGTAAAGTTTTCCATTGCATATTGGATTATTGCTCAGAAGGCCATTTCCTAGCAGACCATTTGTGCCTGAAAAACAACAAAAAAAAGGCAGATCAAAGGAAACGAAGCCTCTTGTTTGAAGCCATTCTCTTGTCTTTCAGAATAAAAATAGATATTTCATTCATGCAGCTTTTCTGCTATTCTTAGCCTCATGTAACACTGGATAAACCAGGCACTCTGTGCATTCTTTTGATGCACTTGGTAAACTAGCAAGCCCCTAAGAAGTTGACTTAGGAAAAATAATAAGCAGTACATTCTACTTATATAATTGCACAAGTAATTGTTACTATTTTGTGTGTTAATGCATATAATACAGCAGCATATTGTCACTGTTTCAGTATAATTGCTGTTGATTTTGTTATGGAAAGTATCGATGTGGAAGTAATAATTCTGAAATGTTGTTTGCATGAATTTAGTCCTACTGTAAATTCATATGTATTCATATAGAGTTGTAAGTGACACGGTATTTTTGGAAGTAGAAATTAATCAAGTTTGATCAATCTTAACAGTTCCTTCATCCTTCTTTGATGTGTAAGTTAACAATGGCGTGTGTCAGACACAGTAACAGTAGAAGTACACTATAATATTAAGTCTGAATGCTTTTGCATTTGTATTTTTCACTTAAGCCTTTACTTCTTTTGTTAACCATATTTTCTTAACAGTGAATAACTTACTACTACAACAAATTGTTCAGGACCTCAAACACAAAGTAGTAACAGTTCCTATAAGGGGGTCCATTTGTTAATCTAAGCTCTGTCTTATGAAAAGTATTTGGATGCTGTTTTTCTTTGGAATTGATGTTCAAAAATAAATCCTGTTTCGTATAAAGAGATGCCAGACTCACAAAGATTTTCTTTCTTGTTTCATAGACGTTCCATCTTCAGAGCAGCCTGAACTGTTCCTGAAGAAACTTCAACAGTGCTGTGTCATTTTTGACTTCATGGACACGCTTTCAGACCTTAAAATGAAAGAATACAAGCGCTCCACTCTTAATGAACTGGTCGACTACATTACAATAAGCAGAGGATGTTTGACAGAGCAGACTTACCCTGAAGTAGTTAGAATGGTGAGTTTCTTCTTTCTCATGGTCTCTTTAAATCTACTTGCAATTCCGGTTACATATTGTGGGCGAAATTGAACCCTGGAGTAGGTGGATTAAATGAGGCCTTTGGTTTTTATTTTCTGCTTGACATCACTTGGGGATAATTCTCCAAAGGCAAAATTATTAATTTTTGTATGTGCTTAATTAAAGTCAAGACGATGGTTATTATAGTGTCAGAAACATATGAAAGTTTCCTGATCGAAAGACGCAGCAGAGGTATTATCAGAGTCCATCTCTTTCCCCCTGTACCCTTTCCCTCCCCAGTATAAATCATGGATTAATTTTAGAAGGTTTTTTTTTTTTTTTTTTCCTTTGAACTTTATCCAAGCATTTGAATTAATACTGAAGCTGCTTTTAGACCAAGTTGGTAAAGCTGCTGTAGAGAAACTGTGAAAATGTTATGGTTATATTGTATGCTGTCATTGTGGTTGCTGTTTGTATGCAGCATTACTCAACAGTAAAGCCGTAACTTACATATACCTGTAAATTGTCCACTAATGGTATTTTCAGTCTGTGGTAACGGTATCAGGTGTTATATAGTGAAAACCATCCTTTGTAATTGGCAAAATCAATCAGTGCATTGAAACATTTATTCTGTTCTACCATATGGAACTCTTATAGTCTGCTATCTAAATAGGAAGACAGTTGTGAATTTGGTGATGCTGAAACATGAATAGATTTTATAAAGCACTATATGTGATTTCCTGGAACACAGTTATATACTGTGCTGCTTGTCTGTGATACTTAAAAGTAGCTGAAAATTATGAAGGACCCATTGTGCACTTAATAGTAAATCTTCTAAAAAGCAGAATCCGAATGATTTATGGAAAAACATGTAGTTCCTTAGTCTGAATGTATTTTCAGATGTCTGCTATAACATGATCAGATTCTCCCTCTTTTCCCTTGCCCTTCCATTTGCCTTCCTCTACTGGAGAAGTCTTCTCAATGAGCTGCTTGTCACTCTGCTGTGTTAAATGTTCAGCATGTGGTCTAATGCAAATTCAAGTCTGAATACAAAATTACTACCTCTTTGCTGAGTTCTTCAGCTTTTAATCAATTTGCAGCATCTAAATGGTTTGCAAATGTTACTTTTTTCTTCCTTTTACCCTTTGGAATGAACTGATGTTGTCATATGGTTTGTATAGACAGGGTACTTATGCTCAGATAGCTGCAGTAACATTGGGGATCTTTTCTGTTTGCAGTAGACACCCCCAGTCTCACTTTCTGTGACAATTTAGTATTTGTTTTAGTCTTTCTGTTACTGAGACTGCATTTTCTCATTGACTTAATGTACTGTCTTTTACTGTAGCAAGAAGTTAGAAGTATTTGATCTGTACCTGCTTGTGAAGTTCAGTTTTGAGTAATAAATCATAACAGCAATCTGTACACGAGCTGTAATGAGACGCAGAACCCTTTTGCTTGCATTTTCTACAATCCCTGCAGTCATTTATGTTCATTCACTAAACTGTTTTTATCTGAAGGAAATGATGCATTGCCTAAATAGTTTGAAAAGCACGGTTTTAAATAATTCACTTAAGTATAGTCTGTAAGCGTGATACAGAGCAGTCACTGAAAGTGAAGATAAAAGTGTAAAGTTTTTCCAGTAGATTTCACAGATGTTTACTAATGGAACCCCAGGAATTTCATCCCATCTCATTTGGATGGAAAGCTGTTTTCTCTTGTATCCCTTTCATTTCACTATGCCCTTTCTCACCTTTCTTTCTTCTGCCTTGCATTTGGGGGCTAATACTGTACTCAAGCTACATTTTAACCTCAGCACCAGGAAGTTTAAGGAAGGGGAAGAGGAAAGACTGAGAGTATTCTCAAGTACCATAACTGGCAGTGACTCAAGCCTAGATTCTTACAAATAAAAAAGTTTTTTACTATTATTATTATTATTTAACTAAATAGTTTCTGGAGAAAATTAGAATCGTAGGATATGTTGAGCTGGAAGGGACCCACAAGAATTGAGTCCATCTTCTAAGTCAACACAGAGCCCCCCAAACCCAACCCAATGTCTGAGAACAGCGTCCTAATGCTCCCTGAGCTCTGGTACTCTGGGCTGTCCTCACTGCCCTGGGCAGGCTGTTCCATGCCCACTGCCCTCTGGGACACAGCCTTTCCCTGACCCCCCACTTGAACCTCCTCTGACAGCTCCATGCCATTCACTCAGGCCCTTGGTGAGCAGAGGGCATTAGTCTGTATTAGGGGTAACCTGTCGCTTTGTGCTATGGTGATGTTTGGTGTAACTTGCTCTTTGCAATAAATGCGTGTTCTTGTTTCAAGCATAAAGTGTTTTTATCTGTCATAGTGAGTCAGGCTAAACTGTACGCAGTTGACTTCATGAGCTCAGTGTGCAACTGCTGCTATTATCTGTACCTGAGAATTTTCATTGAGGTCTCCAACTGTGTTCACAAATGTCCTGTCAAGTTGACAAGCTCTGACCTGTCACAAGAGCAAAGAGAATAGCAGTTTTGTGTCCTTTCCAAATTGACTGCCTGCCATAGTTGTCATGGGAGTGTTTTGACTGAAAGGCTGACAGCTTAAAACACAGCAAAATGGAGCACAAATGTTCTTTTTCTCTCTTGAAGTTTTAGTCTGTTGTGTTTTGCTCACGGATCCTACATAGTGATGTATGAATGCAGGGAGTAATATTTCCTGCTTGGCTCTTTGGGCTACTGCAGTTTGGAGCTGGGAAGTATTCTAAACATTAGGGATAATAGCAAGAAGCTGGTTTGCAAGTTGTGCTGTCGTTTAAGTGAAGAAAAAAAAAGCTGCAGAAGCCTGAAGCTGATATTTAAAATGTTACTAATATTTATGAAGAAGGATTAATGACTAAACTGCTTTCTTAACTGAAGTGCCAGAAGAATTATACCATATCAATATGGTAGCCTTTTCTTAAAGTTTTATTAACTACATGTGGATTAGCGATGACCCAAATGAAGTTCAACTTCACAGGTACTAGGATAGAAGAAATTCCTATCAAACTCCCAAGATTTTTTGTTACTTTGATTTCTAAAATAATCCCTTGGGGTAGCCAAACAGAAGAGTACTTGAATAGTTTTAAAGCTGGTCATCCTAAATTCATTCATTAAAACGTAAGTCCTAATAGAGTTTACAAATGGCCATCAAAGCAAGTTTACAGTGGCCTTGTCGCTGTCATCAGTATCACTTAATGGGAAGGGTAGTTGGGATTTGTATTAATGATTTAAGCAGGACAGATTTATTCCCTCGGCCGCTGCTCAGTGCACTTCCCCTTGTTTTGATGCCTTATGCAGAAGGGCACGTGACAGAATTAGGCTGGTCTCTGTATGAAAGGTCCTTGCCAGTTGAAACAGTCTGCTAAGAAGGAAATGCCAGTAATATGACTTTATGAGCCAATAATTGGACACTTAATCTAAAGTTTGCGCCTGTCTGAGCAAAATAGGAGCCTTAAACGAATGAAGCTGATTTTGCTGGTAGAATAAGCAATGGTAGTTGAATGAAATAAATGTTTATTGTCTACATGGTATCCTGCAGGGTGTTATTTAGGACAGTTCTTTGTGTTTTCTGGAAATTAAGACATAGATTGAAGATACTCATTTGTGTCTCTTGAAAAATCAAATGAATGGGGAGCTTGATAAGCTCCTAAACTGAGAAACCTGGATAAAAACCTCCTTGTTGATGAGCAACACTTAAACTCTCCTACTTGCTTCTCCAACAATTGTAAACTCAACCCCAGATGTTTACTGTGATGTTTATACAACATCCGTGGATGCCTGGCAGCCCATAAGAGGTGGATAATGAAAGTTTTTTGTGATGTGCCTTGTATAATGGCATATTATTTTGGTCTTCTTCCTTTTATATGCGGAGATGACCCTAGTTTCCTATTCTCTATTTTTATCATTGTTTTTCAAAACCCCCTATATTCAGTCTTACCTTTTTGATCCAGCAAAACCTCACTTTGTTGCTGTTGGTTTAGATACCAGATTTAAAATCATAGCGCTGAATGTCGTTTCGAGTTTAAGAGAAATAAACACAATAACTCTTCTGGAAACTGACAGATAACACCTCTTTTCAAAAACAATTTTTATGTAACTTCAGGAACTGTGCAAAATAGTAGGAGTTAATCTTGAGTTCAGCTTGAATCAGGAGACGCTGGTTTGAATGCATCTCAAACACTGAAAGAAAGATGCAGTGTTCTTTCACTCCCCCAAAATGAACTTGGAGTGAGAACTGGCACATGGATGCAGCTGTGATGGAACAAGCATGCTATTGAAGTGAATAGACATGGAATAAAAATCATTTCATGCTTTTTAAGTTCTCTGCTCTCTAACGTGAGATTTGTCAGTTGGGTAGGAGCTAGAAATGAATCCAACCGGTTTCTTTTAGGCATTGTTTTCAAATTCCTCTGTCAGATGCTACTTAATATTCATATCTTTATACACCTTGTTTGTACAAAGGCCCCAATGCTTAGTAAAGGAAGAGACTGCAGTGTTCTGTACGCTTGAAAAAAATCAGTCGGAGGCAGCTCCTTTTGCAGCAGTTGTCCCTAATAATTTTTCTCGACAGTATGTAATTACATTTAACTTTATCCATTATTCCCCCTGTTGGTTACGTAGGCTTCTCAGTCATCAGATGTTGTCTGCATAATAGTACAGTGACTAAGTCTAAAGCAAAAAAAAAACCAAAAACCATTTTGAGAAGCGCTTGTGTCAACTGCAGCTTTGTTTGTTTGTTTGGTTTGCTTTGTTTGAGAGGAACGTACACTCTCACTCCCACATTTCGGCTCTGTCATCTTCATAGCACTTTGTCTGCAGTTCGGCTCAGCATGAATTCACTGAGAAATTGTTTTCCTGGGTTTTGAATATCTTGTTTTGCTCTTCAGATAGGAGTCCGAGACAGTAAGAGTTTTGTAATACTGTCTAGAGTTCAAGTTCATGTATTGATAGGCTTTCGCTTCATCTGATGCCTGCTGTAGAGATGAGGGGCTCCTTCTGCTTTGATTTCTCAAAGGTAATTGAATTATTGCTCTCATGTTATGATGGTATAGAACGACGTGGCCATGCATTAAAAACAAACGTGCTTTACTGCATCATATAAAAATGTTTTTACAAGGAGATAGTGATGAATAAGGTTGTTGGTAGCAGGGTACTTCACATGGTTTGTATCTAATGTGGCATTTCAGAGCTCTGATTTCCAGCAGGTAGATGGTGTCCCTGTGAGGGTTCTCCAGGGCCATGACTGTGTTAGCACTTGCAGCTGGGATTCTGAGTGTGCTTTTGAAGTGCATCTCCCATTCTTACTGTATTTTGTTGCTTGTCATAGAGAAGTTTGAGAGTTTGTGAATTTGATTCGTTTGGGTTCAAATGTGTATTCTAGAGGTGGGCCTAATGATCTCAACCTGCAAGTGGGCATCAGTAAAAGAGATAGCTAGAATGTAAGCAGCTCTTCCAAACATGTATAGTGTGTGTACTCAGCACCTGTGCGCCAGCTATGTTGTTCTACCAGCCTACTCCAATTGTGCTTCCCTGCTCAGTAACATAGGCATAGCTTAAGGAATCTCAATTTTACCCCTTGCACATCTGTGTGGGAGGAAGCTGCCGCTACTAAAGTGAATGATGGTAAGCTAACAAGTTTAGGAGCCTCGATCTAGAGCTAAATTCCTGCAGGTTATCGATTGAATGTTTAGAAGAAAAGATGAATAGGACTGTTCCCCATACTCCTGCCACATGGCCTGGATAGATTCCTGTGTTCAAAGTGTGGTAAAGGTAATTTTTGTGTAGCCCAGTCAAAAGTAATGCTGCTGGGTAAAAAGAAGACATATAGTATTCAACTTGGAATGACTGTAATCTGGCAAGTGATGATGAGGGAGGGACTTGACCATCGTGGGTGAGTATCTTGACTATGTTAATATGTTTCTGATACAATGCACTATTCAAGAAAGAGAAATAAGAGGGGAATGGTCAGGCTTTTTATGCACATTCAGAACATTTGCTGTATGTATTTGAAGGCATTAAGAAAATAAAGGGGGGAACTTAAAGGAAGGTAGGAAAAACAATCACAGGGTTCAAAACAAACCAAAATCTGCCTGGGCTCAGTCGATTTGTCTGTCCATTTAGCAGCAAAGATATTGAGATAAAAAAATACATATATATAAACATATACTCATAGATGAGCACTGCATATGCACATGTATTTAGAAGGAGATACTGAGAAGATCTGATGGTTTAACAAGATCCAATGGGAACCAGGCTACTTCAGCCTTGAAGCAGCACTGCCCTACTCAGTTCAATAGCTAAAGTCAGGGTTGTAAGAGCTGGTGGAGTCGTTAATATTTTAAAATGAAGCTGGATTTTTCTTTCTGTAACGTGCACTTCAAACTTCTGGGAACAGTTAAGTGGCATATATAGAAAGATTACAGCTGAATGGCTGTGAATCCATGAAGAATACAAAAAAACCCCTCACATATGCAGATATATTTCAGAAGGTTGTCAGTACCTGTATAATGAGCCCTTGTTGACTCCTAGTTCAAATAGCTTCCTATATGGCCTGATTACATTTTGTTACCATGCATTGTTCATGTGCACATGTTTAATCATGGTATGTGCACATAGCCAGTTTCAATTTCTTGTATACCTGGGATTTATATGGACAGTACCACTTACTGCAATAGATTAATTCAGTGGTCCTGTTTTTATATAGCTAATATATTACACTTCCTTGTATGCACATTTGTTTTCATTTAGGGCTACGTTCAAGAAAAGTATGACTGATCAAATCTTTGTTTAAAGCGTGACATATGAGCACTGAGCTGAAATAGGATTTATGATGTGTTCCTGTAACATCAGTGGGCTTTATGGTGCTCTAGTGAGGGATGGAGAGAGGACTTCTCATTGTCTCCTGACTTCAGACTTTTAAGCAGCTTAGTACTTCATTTTCTTCAAGTTATTTCAAACATAAACACAGGGATAAAATCAGAACTTCTTGAAGCCTGTTACTTCAAATTTATTGTGTTTGTAGTTTCCTTGTCCTGGATTGCCAGTTACCACCCTCAGATCAGTTCAGAACTTACAGTTTGTTCCTTGTGGTGGTACCAGCACAGCCTTGCCTATCTTCCCTTTTGTTTTTAATGAACTTGCACTTAACCATAGTTACCTGGAGAAGATTTTGTCAGAGTTGTTCACTAACACTGAGCTTAGAAGTTTCTTGGCACCTGTAATTAAAAATAGATTTTTCACTGTGGCGTTTCCAATGTGATCCCAGGAATTTTAGATTCAGTGCTGATGGGTGGGTCTCAGTGGTTTGTTGGATTGGTTTCTGGCACTTGGTTATTCGGATTGGACATCCTGGGGAAGGACTGTTAGACTTTTGTGTTCAGTTGGTGGGTATCCTGAATGGGATGCTCTTGAAGGATAGCATGCAAGCAACTTGGAAGACGTAATAGAGGATATTTGTCATGATAGAACTTTCCAGAATATTAGAGTTCAGTTTTGCTGTACAAAAATATCATCGGGGCTTGGAGGCATTCCTAATTGGTGGAAGATGGCAGTCAGTATTGATCAGCAGTCATTTGTGTTGGCTGTGCAGAGGTTGGCAGGGATGTCCTGTGGCTGGATGAGCCAGCAGAGGTCAGAAAGGAAGTGATTTATTGATTGAGCCGGAGGAATTTTGGCGCTCTGTTTGGGCCCAGGGACAAATGCTAAATAGCTGCCTTATGCCTTGGTGAGAAAAATCATTCTTCCCAGATCTGGTGCATCATTTCCCCATTGCTGTGTGATGTGTTGGTCCCTCGCACAGCTGGGCAGTTCATGCATGGAAGAACTTCTTGCCTTCGGTTCTCCCTTAGAGGTTTGTGAATGTTCACCACCCAGAGGCTACTGATCTAGATAAGCATGCTGTAAATTGGCACTGCATGTAAATGAGCTCTCGTGCTGGGTTGTGGTGATTAATATAACTGTAATGGCACACGTTATCTTTTAAAATTATGATTACCATGGGAATCATTTGAAGATAACCTGTTGTGTCTGTACTCCTCAGGAGAATGTCTGCATTTGGGCTCCATGCAACTTATCTTCATTCCCAATGACAAAAAAAAAAAAGGAAAAAATAAAGAAAATTACAGAAAGCAAACTATATGAGAACTCTCTTTCACCTTGCATTGCATTTCTTGCTGTAAGTTCTTATGCAAAAAAAACCTGCTTTTCAGTTGTCATGAGACTTTTAATTTTTATTTTTAAATACACACTCCAGAGGTCTCTCTGGTTTTGTTAGAAGCTTAAGATTCAGAAGTCAGTCCTGTCACTGAACCAATTATTGCTGAAACCTTCATTCTTCCGAGGTGCTGCTGGGGGAACCGTGTGAAACTTGGATCAACTTAATTGAAATCCTGCAGCAATTTGAGTTCAATTAGCTTGTCATTGTGGTAGTATATATTTTTCCTTGCTGGGTTTGCTTGTGCCATACTTTGGCATTTGTTGTCATTTTGTTTGCAGAATCCCAGGTGTTCAGATGGAAGGCACCAATAGGTGCATTTTTTTCCCTTTTTACTTGGGAATCCTTCGAGTGTTCTTCTTCTGCTTTGCGCTCTGATAAATCATAGAATCATAGAGTGGCCTGGGTTGAAAAGGACCACAGTGTTCAACTAGTTCCAACCCCCTGCTATGTGCAGGGTCACCAACCAGCAGACCAGGCTGCCCAGAGCCACATCCAGCCTGGCCTTGAATGGCTGCAGGGATGGGGCATCCACAGCCTCCACAGCAACATGTTCCAGTGTGTCACCACCCTCTGTGTGGAAAAACTTCCTCCTAATATCTAGCTAGCAGGTGTGCATATAGGACAGAGTTCAGTGCCCCTAAGGACAGGCTGATAGGTGCTATGTTATTAGGGTAAAGAGCCCCGCGAGTTGACAGCATGAGATTGACATCCGCTGAAGGATTTTGCCAAAGCGTTTTGCTGTATCTGTAGTGAAATGCTCCCTCTTGTGGCAAATGAAAAAAGTCCAACTACAAAACCCGTATGACCACAGATTTGCCATATTTACTCTTCAAGTTAGCCAGTACTTTTCCACTTGTATTCACTGAATATTCCTTGCTAGTATGTACTGTATGTGCTTTCCTACAGTTTCCTGTTGTTCCATCTTATTTATGCAACACCCGAATCTCTTTGGTTTGCTTTGCAGCTTCTAAGATTTCACTCTGACTCAGGTCTGTTTTCATTGGTATCTGGATTGTATTTAAACTCCTGGCTTTGATGTGTCTTCTCATGTTAAGTTGCAGGCATACCAAAGACTTGCCTTACAGACTAACTTTAAAATATGAACATCTCTAAAAGCCTGGAAAAATAAATCAGGCTGTTGAAGAGTGTACTAGTTTCGTTGCTTAAATAGATTAATTTGTCTGAACTACTATGCAGAGGTCATGTATAGACAGGATTAGGAGATAATATGCTGTCTTTCCCAGCTGTTTGATTAACCAGCTTAGAGACGGGTCAAACGCAGTAGCAGAGTGCAAGGAAGGCACTACACCACCTTCAAAGTGAGAAAAGGCCCTGCAGCATGTTTACAGTTTGTAAGATATGCTGCATAATAATCAGTACACTCCATTCAGCACTGTAATTAACCCAGGAAAATCCTCTGGTTCGGTCTTTGCTGATAGCATGAGCCTCACAAGGCCCAGTACTCTGAGCAAAGTACCTCTAAATAAGATTAAGCAAAGCAACCATGAAATAAAATACAAGTGAAGTGACAAGCAAATTGTATTTGTTGCCTGCATTGTGCACCTGATAGAAAGTGTCTGGGCATATACTTTGTGAAGAACACTTTTAACTAAAGCAACTGTTGACAGATGAGAACTTTAGCAGATGTCACAACTGTCTTTTCCTGTGCAAAGGAAAATAAAGTGTATGGAAACCCTGGTCAATGCATACTGATGGCCATACCTCTGACCTAGCAGACTCTTACTGCAAGCAGAACAGGAAAAAGACAGTGAGCTCCTGTGGAGCATGTGGAAGTCAGCAGTGGTGGCTCACTTGGGTAATTCTGGGACGTCCCTAGAAAGAAGCAAAAAGATCTGAAGAAGGTAAAGTGCCAGGGTTGGTGGTAGGTTTGTAAAGTGACAGGTTACTTTGACCTATACCGTTGCTAAGGAGCATAGTCAGACAGGTAAGCAATAGAAATACTGCTTCTGTGATGAGGATGTGTAGAGTAGGCATAGAGGTGCAGAGGCCTGTAATCTAGTACCTGATTGAAAAACTGATCTCATTATTCTTTCTTTCACTTTTCAGGTATCTTGCAATATCTTCAGAACTCTCCCACCTAGTGACAGCAATGAATTTGATCCAGAAGAAGATGAACCCACCTTGGAGGCATCATGGCCACATCTACAGGTTTTTGTCCATTTCTTTCAAAATAAATGCTTATTATTGCTTAATCTATCCAGTTTTCAATAACTTTTTTTTTTTAACCTGTGGATGAGAACTAGTGATAAGATATTACAAGAAAATTCGGTTTCTGTTTCACAGATGTTGTTATTGGCTCTATCACAGTATCTACAAAGACAGGAGAGTACTTCATGAATTTGGGAAGTGTTAGAACTTTCTTTCAAAAGAGACACGAAATTGATGGTGTCTCTTGTAGTCCTGTTTTCCTTTGTTGATTAATTTCTTTTTTCCCCACGTTGCTCTGATGCACAAGTAATAACACTTCCAACAGTTTTGCTTTACTGAGTTAACTTTCATACAAAAGCACACAGGAATTGGCTGCAGATCAGAAAAACAAATGGGAATCTGTATCTCTACCCATATATCCCTTCCTCTCCCTGAGTTGAAGTTCACTTTCAGGTGTTTGTAGTGGTGTGTGTGCTCAATGCTGTCTCTCATTGCTTCCTCTGTATCTCAAGTGCCAATGGAAGGTATATTGAACAAAAAACGTAGCATAATCTTTGAGCAAGACAGAATAACTGATGCTATTGCAGTAAATTCCTTTATAGAAGATAGGACTGCAGATCCTGTCTTTGTTAGTCAGGACTATGACTTACACCACAGATAAATTTAGAAGAAATTTGGCAGAGAAACAGTTTGTGGAGTCTAGGATCTGTGAGCAAAGGAGCCCAGTTGATCTCGGCTTGAATTAAGTATTTTATTTAACAGTTGGATGCACATCTTTGCCTGAGAACAGTTTCACTTTCTTGTTCTCTTAGGTTTTGATATGTAGGGTTCATCCTTTATTTATAATAATTTTCATTAAATAAGAATCCTAAAATCTTCATGGAACTTATGAGCAGCAGAGGCATGTTTGCTATCTTATGTTCATCGACACTAGCACTGTTTTTAAAAGTCATTGCTTAAAAAGGAAAGGATAGATCTTCTCAGCCAGTGGCTGACTTACCATTGGAAGGAAGAAGTGTACCAAAGTATTGGTCAGAAGTTAATAGATTTCCTGCTGAATTGATGTTAGTGGTGTAAACTGACATTTTTTCCATGTCATGTTTCTCATCCTCTCTTTCTGGTTTTCGATTGTTTCCTTGTAGAGGAACTCAGAGGATGCTGACATAAAGCAGCAGCAGTGTTGCAACATGACGGTGTTTGCAAGGAAAAGTTTAAAGTTGCTTTAAAATTTAATTTGTAGCTTCCTTTCTCCTTTCAGTGTTAATATTCATACGTGCTCATATCAGAAGGGAAAAATTTTCCAATGGCTGCTCTTCTTGAAAAGCTGCAGTAAAGAGAAGTGCTTGCTCGTAGCTCAGGTGATCAGTGACAGGTCAGAGTTGCTGTTACATGAATCTATCAGAGTGCCTCTTCTGCTTCCTTTTGGGATATTAAATGAAAGATCTCTGGCTGTCCCACTGAATAGTCCAGGCAGAGAAAGATTTGAATAGAAGCAAGCAGGTTTTCTCCATCCTCGAGGCTAATATTTTCAATAAGTCAGAGAGTCCTGATTAAAATCTATTTTCTATTTTTTTTGGTCTGTGTTTCAAGTTGTTATAGAAGGCTACCCTGAGTGTTTTCTACTTTTAATTATTTCTACCTGTTTCACCACTACTTTTCAGAACGGTAATTTTTCTATTGGATATGAGTTAAGCAGTTCAGAGGGCAGTTTAAATATGCTTTCCAGTTACCCTTGTTAGCTTTACAAGATGATAACAAGCGTTACAAGATAGCAGTGCCTGCATTTAGTAATTAGATATCTCTGAATGGAGTAAAATAAGCAAAACTAACTTACAAAGCTCATCCGTTTAATTGAAACACTTAAGGTAGCAATTTGCTAAAGGGGAAAATATTTTTTCATCTTTTCATCCTCTTGCTTTGTGGAAAAATAAGTCTTTTGTTTTATATGGAAAGAATCTGGTGAAACACTTAGAAATAATAAACAATAATAAAGTCATAAACTAAACTACTTCTTTTTTCACTTTGCAGCTTGTATATGAGTTTTTCATACGATTTTTGGAAAGCCAAGAATTTCAGCCCAGCATTGCCAAAAAGTACATAGATCAGAAATTTGTATTGCAGGTAAGCCAGTGTGGTTGATTTAAGGTTTCACTTTGCTTTTGAAAAAAAAATTGCTTTGAAAAATGTTTTGTTTGGGATTTGAGAGTATAATGTTATTTGCAACAGCAAATGCGCTGCAAGCATTTACAGTGAAAGCTGTCAAACTGCAGAAATAGGAAGTATATTGGTCACTGTTTCTAGAGATATATACAGTGCTTGATTTGGCTCCAGTTTCAATACATGAGACGTGTAGGTTGCTCCAAAAGTAATGCCTCCGATCTGTTTCCAAGGAAACAAAACAACTAAAAGGAGAGTGGTTAGGCCCTGGAACAGGCTGCCCAGGGAGGTTGTGGATGCCCCGTCCTTGGAGGTGTTCAAGGCCAGGTTGGACGGGGCCCTGGGCAACCTGATCTAGTAAAGGTGTATGTTTGGTGGCCCTGCCAGGCAGGGGGGTTGGAACTACATGATCCTTGAGGTCCCTTCCAACCCGGGTCATTCTGTGATTCTGTGTGAGTACAGTAATGCTATTTGGGAGAGCAAATTCCCAGCTACAAGACACTTCTTCAACGCAGTCACCATCATTAGCTATGCATTTTCACCAACAGTGAATGAAAGCCTCACTGGTGTGTGCTCAAAAAACTGCACCAGTTGAGGTCACCCACTGTTTCAGAGTTGCTATGACAACATCACTACTAGGAAAATGTTGCCCATGCAGTCAGTCTTTCATCAGAGCAAACAGATGGAAATCAGAAGATGCCAAATTTGTCTTTATGGTGTGTGGTAGGACAGTCCAGTGAAAACTGAGACTGTGGAACGCAGTATTCAAACTGGGATGGAGCCTGGCATAATTGCATTGCAAGAGAAAGGTTGTCTTCTTCTCTAGCCTAACTCTGGAACTTCGAACCTTCAGCATAGTCAGCATCAAGATATACTGGTCAGTGAGAGTTCATGGTTTGTCTGAGTTCCAGGAAATCCAGAAAGATCACTCACCTCTTCTCTCTACTTGCTGAGGGCTGCATCTTGAACAACTTCTTCAATGGGAAATACACATCTTGCTGCTTCTTAGGCTGTTGTTTTGACCCAGTGCTGACAACACATCTCATCACTGTTAATGATGCAGTTCCTGAAAGCAGTCACCTTCAGGCTCCTACTGTTTCGATAGGTCCTGACAAACTTGCACATGTTGTTCTTTCTTTTCCTTTGTGAGGACTTGTGAGAGCCACCTCATGCAAACTTTGCAATGTACCATCATTGCCATCACCACTTTCAACACACTGTAACTGATATTCAGCCCCCTGATGGTAATCATCTAATTTGTGTTGGTGAACTGATGAAGATGCTCTTCATTGTGTGGTGTGGCAGCTGTGCATGACTATCTGGATTGTGGCTTGTCTTTCACATTGCTGTAATCACTGCTGAAATGCACCACCCACTGCCTCACTGTACTCACATCCACTGTTTGATCTCCATAAACCTTCAGCAGGCATTGCTGAATGCCAATGGGTACCATTTTTCCATATGGACAAATTCAATGGCACATACTTTTGCTTGGAAAAATGGCACATGTGTACCAATTCATGTCAACCTCCATTCTGTCACTGCCCTTCTGCTGACATCTGTCACATGGCAACAAAATATGATGGGTTGTTGGTTGGAAGGTTCAGCCTCTGCTGATATACCACCATCTGCATCTGAAATTGTGGGCCAGCATAATAAAAAAGGAGGCATTACTTTTGGATCATCACTTGGATTTGACTTGCTGAAGGTAAGAGCGAACTGTAACAGTAACTGCTGAAAAATGAAAGGCTCCGAAAATGAAAGGTTCTGAAAATGCTGCCATCTAGAGACACTACTTAAACTATGATTTTAATGTATCATATTATTGATAAAATATTTCTGTTGAAGGGGGAAATTATTTTTCTCTGCTGGAGAGCTGGCAACAAGGGCAGATATTCACTAACAGGCCTATTCCCAAAGCAGTATCAAAAACAGTAACTTTAGAGAGTTTGGGGAGGAAGTAAATCAAAAAGCCATATAAAGTTCAAGCTCTATTAAAAGCATAGAGGAAGAAGAATCAGTAATAAACAACACTGGCAAAGAATGGGAAGTTCTGTGTTTGAAATTTGCTTGCCGTTGTGGCTAAATGGATGAGGTGGCCACAGTCTGGCAGTGAGCTGGCAGCCAGATGGTTTACACATTTCATCCTCTTCCTCCTTCACTTCAAAATGTAGTAGCCAGTCTTCTCTGCTGAGGAAGTTCTTTCTAGGCCAGGACAGAGCCCAGAACAGAGATGGCTGAAGAATGATATTTTCTGGGATGAGGCAGCAAAGTTCATATATATGCTCCCTTTCCTTTTTGTCTTCTGCTTCCAGCAATGGGCCTGTTCATGTTTTGTGTTCCCACTGCGAGTTCTTGTAGAACCACAAAGTCAGAATCCACTTAATGTTTAATGCAGTCCATAGCTTTTGAAATCATGGAAATTTGCAGATTTCCATACTTAACTGGAAAAGGGAATTTCCTGGGTTTTGAGACTTGAATAAAAGCCCAACTAGAAATGGCTGGGGAAGCCCAGAATTGCTGATGACCTTGCTCTCACCTCTGGAGTTTTTTTTTCCCTTCCTGTGATGCTTAGGCAATAAAAGCAGTAATTTGCTGTCTTGTACTTTATTCACATAAAGAATACATGAAGAATTCAGCATAGACAACAATTTTTATCCTTACATTTTAAGATTCAGAGGTATCCTAATCACTTAAAGCTTTTCAAGGCATTCAGCCCTATTAAGATTTGGCAGTGGAGAATGGGTCTAAAAGGAGGATTCTTAAGATCCCGTTTGTCTTTATCTACTGGAAGGGAGAAGTGTGATATTTTGAAACCTACTTATCTGAAAATGTATGATAAAATTGGAGTTTGAAAGAATTGGAAGCTGTTGCCATATGGTTAGGTGATGCATTTTTTATATATTGCTTTGAACAGTGAAACATTTCATGTTTTTCTATCGAAAGTTCTGCAGAGCTTTATATACACGTGCAAAGAGAGATACCTCTCTGTGCATAGGTGTTCTTGTTTGATCTTTAGGAACTTTGGTGTCCGTGCATTTCCTTCTGTATTTTTTCTGACATGAGTTAACAATCTGTTATTACTGATCACTTAGACTGGAAACCAGCTTGAGTCTTTTGAAACAACCAGACATGCTTATGCTTTGTGACACTGGCAATACAACTCTGACAGGTTTTCTCTCTAACATAATTGGGGTTTTTTTTAATGTTGAGTGGACTTTATTGAAGTGTTTCTTAGCAAGAAGTGTGCTAATATGGGACAAATGAGACAGGTGTGGGTTGTTTTTTTTAATGTAGATGTGTTATTGGCTTTCAGCAGTATGTTATGATAAAATGCTGTACACTCACAGTGTAACCGTTCATTCCTAAGGCCTCAATTGTATATAGTCCGCAGCGGTTGCTAAGAGGCACTATCGAAATATCTCCACACGGGTCTGTGTTACTGTAGGTTGCTATTTTGGAGGATTTATTTCCCTTTTCTGTGTACGTTTGGTGTCAGAGTAGTTACGTAAATCATAGAAGTCTTACAGCTTGTTCATAAAAATAAGGCTTTATTGTTGAAACCCGATAATGAATTGGACAAATGAAAATAAGCATCTTTTCTTTTTAAATGAGAGACCGAGTCTGACTTCAGCAATGTTTCCACAAAGGATCTGTATAAAAGAACTGGAAATATTTATATTTTACTCCTAAAAACAATCCAATAAGAACATTAAAAACAGAAGTGTTTGCTGTCCTTGGGTGAAATGTGCTATTTGGGGAAGGATGAGGTAACTGCTTATTTCTTTAACCGTGGAACTAATACAACAAACCAATGTGTTGATAACCTCTAGAGGGCAGCTGACAAACCCCATCGTTCCTCCTGAAATTCCCATCACAGATTCTTACTGCAAGGTTAAAACAGTGAAAAATGTGCAAGGTGATGAAGAAGAATACATACATCAATTGTAAACCTGGATATTAGAAAGCAAAATCCCAGAAAGCTTAAAAAAATATCTCTATTAATCTTCTGATTTTCTTTTTTCTTCTTCACCTTCTTAAATTTGTGCATCAGTTTTACAGAGATTGGATAGAGCACATGCCTGCTTATGGTAGATAATTATAATTTACCTATTTGTGAATTGAGAATAATTTTTGTTCTCTGCTGTTCCTGTAATGTTTTTCTGCCAGCATCATAAACATTTTAAGGCCTCTTTGGCAGGCAGCCTTCACTTATTTTTCAGGATATGTACTGCTTGAATGTTACCTTATCTTGCTGATAGTCAATCTTTCTTTTCCTTCTTACCACTTAAATTGCATTATGTTCTGAGCAGTTCTTCTTTTCTAAATAAGTTTTTTCTAATTCATTTGAAATGTCTGCTGAAATAGCAGATGTTGCGTCAAAAAAGATGGAACTGAAAAGATGAGGTGAAACTCATTCATTTGTGGTAGGGGAATGGATTGAAGAAGTGGAACTGCTATTCTTGCTGCTCATTTCATACTTTGGCTCTTAGAGGAAAGTTTAGGGAGCATAGATTTTGTAGAGTACAACACACTGGGTAGTCTTCTCTTTTGATTGAGATCCCCATCATTATTTGATATTTGCATTAATTGGTACATCCAGTGCTGCCACAGACTGCGCTGTTGAATCCACAATCTGAAAGCCATGCAATCTCTAGAAAGGCTCAGGATCTTATATTCTAAATGAAACATCATTTAGAATATGTGACCTTGATGCAAACTTATGCAATTAAAACGAAGGTGTGTTAATTCAGAATGAGAAAATGAGAGTGGTAAGAAGTAGTGTCTTATTTTGTAGATGTGACAGCATTTTTATTTTGTGGAGGGGAGAGTGAGTATTTCTGTACCTTGGGTAGTGTGGATACTGTGTCCTTATATGCACCTACTGCAATTTAACTGCCATATGGAATTCTGTGTGCCATGCTAGTCAAATGTAAAGTCTACCTACAGCTTAACTTCTTCTTTTTCTTTAATCGTAGTTGTTGGAGCTGTTTGACAGTGAAGACCCTCGAGAACGGGACTACCTAAAAACAGTCTTGCACAGAATTTATGGCAAGTTTCTGGGTCTTAGAGCATTTATCCGAAAACAGATTAATAATATTTTTCTACGGTAAGCTGTGGGAGAAGATACTTTTCTCATATAAATATTTTAGTAATCTGATATATTACTTAAATTTAACTCTTTCTTTTTTTAGATTTGTTTATGAAACTGAACACTTCAATGGCGTAGCTGAGCTGTTGGAAATTTTAGGAAGGTAAGTGAGTATTCATTACCAATATCAAGCTTCCTTTCTGTACAGGTCAGAGTAATGTCAGAGTTAGAAAAAGTATTGCTATAAACCGTGATTTTGTAAGAGATGTGTTCACGTGCTCATCTTTAAGCCCATGTGCAAATCTCTCTCCTATCTTTGCCAAGAGTTCATATGTTGATGCGAGTTACAGGCAGAAGTGTTAGGTTAATTTTGTGTCTGTGTGTTACACTTTATCCTTATGCACTGCATATATTTTTAAAGTACATTAGCAGCATGAGTATCTTAAGTAAACCTAATTATAGTAACTTGATTACCAAAGACCATGTGAATTTGCGGATTACATAGACAAGTTCTTCTCTGTTAGAAGTTTTGTGCAGTTGTTTATATGATGATTCTTAAGTTGGAGCTGAATTATTACCTAGAAATGTACTGAACTGCTAATATAAAGTAGGAAAAATTTCAGCATCTGTTTACAAATAACTTGAGCCCGATAAGGGTGCTGACTCCTAAATGATTTTAATGTAGAAAGTTCTTGTTCAGACCTCAAGAATGTTTTCTTTGATGATAACACTAACAAATGCTTCTCTTCTAATTTCTAGTATTATCAATGGTTTTGCTTTACCTCTTAAGGCAGAGCATAAACAGTTTCTGGTGAAGGTGCTGATTCCTTTGCATACTGTCAGGAGTTTATCACTCTTCCATGCACAGGTAGAAGTTGTGAAAATATTTTCTGCTTTGTTAGAATTCTGTAATTTTTTAGTTACTTTGGAAATGTAATTGCCTAATACATAAAAGGAGGGGCAAAGGTTTGTAATGTGGGAAAATGCAGTAGATTTTCTTATTCATTTACTGCATTTTTTTTTAAGACAAATATCCTCTATTCTGATTAGATAATTAAAAATGTTGCCTACATCTGTAATATTTCAAACTTTTGTAGTTAAACTCTCTTAAGGCTTCCTTTTCTGTTCTTTCTTCATTCTCACAAGGCTGCCTTTCCCATTCTGTAATCCCCTTTCTCTGTCCCAAGAGGATGTTCAAGTTTCCTTAGTCTTGTGTTCTCTAAGCTTTTCTTCACTCTGACAGCTTTCTGAATGCTAACACCCTTGCTCTTCCATGATCTTTAATGTGTTCCTTTACTGACTTTATACCACGTTTTTGCTCTCCTGTGTCCTGTCATACATTCAAATGCCATGATGACAGTTTTCCTATGATAAGCGATACATTTTCTCTTTCTGTCTGATTTTCTGCAATCTTTCTTACACTTTCAAAGCCACACTTGCTAAATATGTTACTCAGGGTTTTAGCTGTGCCAGCTCATCTCGTGTGTTTTCACAATTTTACCAATATACAAAACATGTAAAAAGTAGCAATTTCAGAGACTAACAAAATCTTATAAACATTATATCGCGATATTTTAAATTCCAAATTGCTCTGATTTATAATCGTATGTGGTAATTTGTCATGTGAATGTTTTCTTTATTGTTTCCTAGTAACTTGAACTTGAAATAGATTTGCACAGTGCAAACAATGCATCTCAGTTTAAATATATGATTGATATTGAGAAAGCCATGTAGCATCTTGCCTTCTTTGTTCTTTTTTTAAATGTTTGTGATTTCATTATAATGTTCTAACTTTGTTTTCTTAAATCTTTACCTCTTCACAGCTGGCATATTGCATAGTACAGTTTCTGGAGAAAGACCCCTCACTCACAGAACCAGTAAATATTTTTCCTATTTTTTTTCCCCATATAAACAGCTTATCCTGTTGTGAGGAAGGTTATTTATATATATTTATATAACTTCTTTTTCTTCTAACTTAGGTCATCAGAGGCTTAATGAAATTCTGGCCGAAAACTTGCAGTCAGAAAGAGGTAAATGAATTACTAGTGTTAACCAAAAATGTCAGAGTTAGTTTGCTTTACAGTATGATATGCAGTGAATATTAAGGTATTCACAGACAGGTTGTACATGCTGTGCTGGGTCTTGATATTAATCCTTGTAGTTGATATGGTTTTCTTTTCTGAACAATTTTGACTGTGAAGAGAAAAGCTTTTTGATAGCTGTAGTTTCTACTCACAAAATTAGCACTAGCCTTTACATGTCTTTACAAAGACATTGAGGACTAATTTAAAAAACTTGAACAAGAGTCTTGATGAGCTTACATTTTTCCCCAGAGGAGATGTTGAAGGTATGCAGCATTTTACTGATCAAGATGATTCAGAGATTTTGAGTTCTATGCTTCCTTCCTTGTCTGTAGGTCATGTTCCTAGGAGAGCTGGAGGAAATCTTGGATGTAATTGAACCATCACAATTTGTCAAAATCCAGGAACCCTTGTTTAAACAAATTGCCAAGTGTGTCTCTAGCCCTCATTTTCAGGTTAGTGGTGATGATTGTTTGTTTAGTAATATATAGTCTCAATTTCTCAAATGCAGTTACCATCTTATGTTCTGTGATTTTAAATACTTGTCTTCTGGTTTCCTGTGGAAATCTATGTTGCAGTAGATGTTTAGTTCTGAGCTCCACGATGAAGTGTATGTGAGGGTTACATCACAGACCTTTCAGTTTGGAGATTCATAAAGCTTTAAACTGTGTCCAAACTTACTTTGAGCCCTTACAGCTGTAGGTGATAGATACTGATTGTATGGCCTTCAGATTGGTAAGCCCAATAGGATTTATTTGCTCCCTTTTTAGTGTAGCATGGTGCAGCATTTTTGTTCTCTTACTTTTCTTCTCTAAGGAGATCTCTGGTTAGCAGTGATAGGTCCCACGGGCCAATTTCTTTCTTGCATGATGGGAAGAAGGCGGATGAATAGGAATTAAATTTAATCGTATGTGAAGAAGAGGAGTTAGGATTCACGGCCTATATCATCTACATATAAAGCTATATGACCTATCCAAGCATAAAAGTATTTGCTTCATTCTGTAATGCTAAGACTGACTGTCAGGAGTAGCCAGAATGGGCTTACCAAAGGAGAAATCATGCTTGACCAACATGGTAGCCTTCTGTGATGCCATGACTGGCTGAGTAGAAGAGAGAGCAGTGGATGTGTAACTTAACTTCAGCAAGCCTTTTGACACTGCCCTCTATGGCATCCTAATAGGTAAGCTTCCCAAGTGTGGGCTGGATGAGTGGACAGTGAGGTGGATAGGGAAAGAAATAAAGTGCACTGTCCACAAGTTTGCTGATGAAGCATAGCTGAGAGGAGTGACTGGCACACAGGAAGGCTCTTCTGCCACTCATGTGAGACCTGGACATGCTGGAGAGTTGGATGGATGGAAACCTTACGAGGTTTAACAAGGGCAAGTGTAGAGTCTACACCTGTGGAAGAATAACCACTCGCACCAGTGCAAATTAGGGGCTTATCTGCTGGAAAGGATCCCTTTATTTTTCTGTCCTGGTTGGTAATGAGCCAGCAGTATGACCTTGTGACCAGGAAGGCCAATGGTGTCCTAGGGTATGTTAAGAAGTGCATGGCCAACAGGTCGAGGGAGGTTGTTCTCCCCCTTCATTCTGCCCTAGTAAAGCCTCATCTAGATTACAGTGTCCAGTAGTAGGCTCCTGAATTCAGGAGAGGGAACTGTTGGAGAGAGTCCAGCAGTGGAAGATTACTAAGATGATTAGGGGCCTGGAACATTTCCTTTGTGAGTATAGGCTGTGAGATATAGGGCTGTTCAGCCTGGAAGAGGCTGAGAGGGAATCTTTTGAAGGCTTATGAGAGAATGGGGCCAGGCACTTTTCAGTCTTTCCCGGTGAAAGGAAAAGGGGCAGTGAACACAAACTAGAAAACAGGAAGTTCTATATGAACATGAAGAAGAACTTATTTTGTAAGAGGGTGACAGAGCATTGGAACAGACTCCTCAGAGAGGTGGTAGAGTCCCCTTTTCTGGATATATTCAAAACCTGCCTGGACACTTTCCTGTGCAACAGTTACAGGAACCTGCTTTAGCAGGGAGTTGTAATAGGGGATATCCAGGGCTCCCTTCCAATCTCTGTGATTCCGTGATACAACTGCTGTAGGCTCTTTTCTTGACTACATCTGTTTTTAGTACAGTGTAGGTAAGTGTTTTCTCTCCTAGTTCCCAACTGGCCCCTCATAATGATTATTGTAATTAGTACCTTGCCCATGTTTAAGATCTCATCTTCCATATTCAGCCCAGCTACTGGACATTACCCAGTTTCCTTTGTCCTGTAAGCTAGTGCTGGTCTGATCCTTCCATCTGGGAAATTAAAGGTAGATGGGAAGAGTTCTAATACAGTCCTTTCACTTCCAAAGCTTCAGTATTGTGTTATCTGCATTTGGTCCATATAGCTTCTCAACATACTGTTCAGGAGTAAGAGAGGGTAGATACTGTGGGATCTGAATTACAGTATAAAAATTCAATTTCATTAAAGCAGATTATATTACTGTTAAAAAATGGTGTTTTAATTCCTGAGTTAATTCATTTTAATGAAATTTCCATGGTTTGTTTTTGCTTCAGAATATTAGGAAAAAATGCAGGTATATGAATTCCTGTTAATATTTTATTCCTTTGACTCAAAGGTGGCTGAAAGAGCACTGTACTATTGGAATAATGAATACATCATGAGCTTGATAGAGGAGAATTCAAATGTCATACTTCCCATCATGTTTTCCAGCCTTTATAGGATTTCTAAAGAGCACTGGAATCCGTAAGTTCTTGTAATTAAATGTAAAATTACCTCTTGTCAAACTACTGATCAATTTAGGAAGTGTGTGCTGAAGAATGTTGGAATAGGAGATACCCAGATTCAAAGCTGATGTGAGCAGGTGCAGCTCTGTTAATGCCAATATAAATTAGATCATGCTTGAGCTTGGCTCAAAATGGTATTAATTATCTGGTATGTGTATGAAAAAATCAGTACCTCAGGGGATAAGAATAAACCTTCTCATAAGTTAAAAGAAAGAGAAATTAGGTGTTATATTGTTATTGAAGAAAAAGTGTTGCTCATCAAGCATTTCTCATAAACAGCTGGTAAATGAGTTGTTTGGAATAATATTGCTTGGCATTAATAAAGCTTTGTAGCTGCATCATGGATGGTACTGTTCCCTCCGGTACCAGCATTTTTCTGTATATTTATAGAGCATATAAACATCAGTTATTTCTGAGGTAGAGTTGTTTTTTCATACTAAATTTATTTAAATACATCTGTTCTCTGTTGTGCACAGATTAGTCGCTTCCTATTGATATTTTTCTTTCTTGTTTTTAAATGAAATTTCCTAGTAGTGTAATGAAAAACGTTGTTATAGATAGATGTCACGTAATCTATACTTGGGTTGAAATGTTTTTTAAAGCCAAAGGGATTACTGTTAATAAACCTGGTATTTTTAATGAGCTGTAGCGTGCTCAGATCCCAGTTACTTTGCTAAGATATTACTGTAAAGCATTTGTAAACTGTTTTATCTTTTAAAACATCACTCTTTGTACTACATCTTCCAAACCTTTGAGTTTGTGCGCTTTCATCACAAATCTAATGCTACTGGAAACTGTCCATGTTAAAGGCTGGTTACAAAAAGACATTTTAAGTGGCGTGCTACTGCACTGAAGGTCTCAAACCTTCCAGCACTCTGTCCAGTGTTTTGTACTACATGCTTCAAGTAATGAGAACATGCCAGTCTTTCAGTTCTGAGAGTGTTCATACCTACAGGAATGTTGTACCATTAGCAGACAAACCAGATTAAGAAACTTGTTGAATATAGAAGATATTTTAGGAATCTTTATGTGTGTTAGAACATTAGTAAATGAGGATAGCAAAGAAATGATGTAAATGGCAGCCAAAAGAATGTGGAAATGTTGTGTTTGCTATATAGTTCAGCTCCAAATATTCCTAGCACTTGTGGCGTTTATGCTGCCTGAAGAGCTGTTTCATAAGCAGCCATGTGTCTGAATGTGACACCTGTAGCATTGGATCAGGAACTGGGATCTCCTGATTAATAATCTGTTCAAATTTTTAAATGTTTTCGAGGTTTGTTTCTTTCCCTTCTCCTCTGTTGCTATGTTGGGCTTTTTTTTATGTTGAACTCTGCCAGAGAAGAATTTTGAGCTGTAGATAAATAGACTAATAGTGAACCCCTATTATTTTGGAAATATGGTTTTATCTGAAGTCATCTTTGTGTGACAGAGTGTCTTTGAAGCCTTTTTGGAATTACCAGCGTTGTACGTCATTTCTTTCAGTATGAACAGGTCCTGTTTTGTTCAGTTAAGCAACTGGAATCCAAATGATCAGTGGTGTATTGACTTCTGTGTTACAGCAATAAGCAAAAGCAGCAGAGGTTTATTCATACACTACATGCTGCTTTGCATAGATATGCCAACATCTCATCCATAGCACTTGTGGTGGTGGGTTTTTCCTTCATAAATATACATTTTTAATGTACCAAAATGAAAGTGAATGTGAAATGTAATGCTACAAGGACAGCACTTTTGAAACAAAGCCTTGTATTTTGCATAGAGGCACGGATTATTCAGCTCGATGGAAGAATTGTAAGGAAATATGAATCATACCCTTTCTTGTTTCAATTCTGGTACTTCTGCAAGCACTGATGATTTTAATGCCTGGAATTGCATTCAGAATTGTTCAACATCATGAGGGAGGAGTCTGTCATTATTTCTAACAGCTTTCTGTTGTTACCTTTTACCCTAGAGGTTTGCTTTGCTTCATGTAAGTAATTATTAGAGTTATCAAGAACTGATTCATACCTTTTAAAGGCGCTAATCAAGTATTTTCATTGAAATAAAAATTAGCATACATGCAAGGGCAGAACTGGTCACAGGAGTGTTGGTAACAGAAGATAGTTTTCTTGTTTGATTTCACCTGAAACTAATAAACTCTTCTTTTTTAATGTTTCACAGGGCTATTGTGGCTTTAGTCTACAATGTGTTGAAGGCATTTATGGAAATGAACAGCACCATGTTTGATGAGCTGACAGCCACTTACAAGTCAGATCGTCAGCGGTAACTTTTTAAAGCTTTTTTTGTCAGCTGTGCATAAGGACTGCTGTTTAGATTTTCCTTTGCACTCAGCTGCAATTGCAAAATCTCATGCATAATCTACACAATGCCTGTATTTGTCCCTGTGTTCTCTTTAGCTTACTGTTTGCAAGTTGTAAGAGATTGCAGTGTATAATTTGATCTTTACCCCTTTTAAAACATGGTACTTGTTACATAGTTTGGGAAGTCTCAGAAAACTCCTTTTGACTCTGTACTCCAAAAGAATAAGGTGTTTAAAAGCTATTTCCATCTAAACTTCAGGAAGCACTTCTTAACTCTGTGGGCAATGGAACGCATTGCCCAAGGTGGCTGGGGAGTCTCCCTGCTTGGAGATGTTCAGAAGCTGCCTGGATGTGGTCCTCGGCAACTTGCTGTGGGTGGCCCTAATTGATGTGATACATCCAAGACATCCAGAGGCCCCATCTGACTTCAGCCATTCTTTGTTTCTATGAAGCTTTTCAATGACTAAAGAAAAGAAGTGTTTAAAGATACCACTTTGCTTAAGGATTTTAAGACAAACACTGAGGTTTGGAAAGAGACGTGAGGAAAATGCTCATGTTTTGATTTTCCAGATCAAGGCTTATAGACTAGATGTTGTCTTAAAGCTCAGAGGTATCTTTCAACTCTTCTGATTCTTAACCAGAAGCCTTGCTTGATCTGAATCTTTGAGCATGTGCAATCTGTTAGGTACACCACTCATTTGTTCCAACCCAGTTATATATGCAATTTGTCTATTTTCCTACACTTCTTCATTTTCCATTTATTTTGCAGTTTCTTAAGAGATTTAGCCTATCCTAAGTAGCAGGCTTTAAATAAATAAATAAATAAATAAATAAATAAATTCAGGAACTCTGAACTTTTGTATGACTTGGAGTTCCCACGAGCCAAGTGAAAGGTTCTGAAAGTCATTAAAAACTTGCTATGTTTGTAGTCTCTGAAGTCTCTTGGAGGCCGTAGCTTTTGAATTGCATGTCTGGATTAATGCTGTTGTTTGTTGTGCTTCATTGCTATAAAATAAGAAGTTTTATACATGAAAAATCCACAGCTAAGAGGTTAACTAATAGAGCATTGTAAATTTAAAGACTCAGATCTATGAGCTAAGACACATATGAATTCTAGGCAGCTGATGAATCAAGTTCAATCTGCTAGAACAGCTGAGGCAATACCGTGTGGCTTTCTAGCTGAAGAGGCTGAGAACCACAGGACAGATCATCTAATCCAGGTGTTTTCAGGTCTCCTCAGTGACTTAAATCAGTGTTATTTGCACTTTGCATCTTAAGGTGAGGAACTCAGCTCTTAACAGAATGGGACACCGGTGTAGTATGTTCCAAGTCTGGATAACTAATCATCATTTTCAAGCATGTAAACAACTGCATTTATAAACAGGGATAATTAATTAAAGATGTTTAAAGAAAAAAAAAATTTACAGAAAAATTAATCGTATTAAGAAAACAAATTTTAAAAACAGATCTTTAATACTAAAATCTTGAGGAGAGATATGTTTGCTATTAATGATTATGCTAAGTCAGATAGGTAAGTTGAATGAGGTTACCATCATTTCAGAGCCTTTTACTAAGTGGGCATTTGTTTTATAATGATAGGACAAAAAATATCTGGTAAATAGCCTGAAAATAAAAGGCTGTTTCGTTTATTATTGTGACAGTGGGCTCTATTTTATTTTAACTGATCTTCAGGGACTTAGATATAAGTTGCTATTCTTTTTGTGTATACTAAATATACTACAGCCAGTTGTTAACATTGCAGCTGAGCTAACATATGTAGGAATTGTATTTCTAATCTACTTAAATATTTTTTAAGACAGGTAGAGAATCTGTATCTATTATTATTAGCTTTTTATTTAATCTGAATGTGCAGGGTGATGTAATAGAGATGGGATGCATTTTGCTTCTTGAAATACAGGGAAATTTATTCAAAATAAGCTATAGCAGAAACATGAAATTTAGAAAGCAAATAATGCAGGTAATGCAAATGATAGCTTAGCTGTTTAATTTTATCAAAATAGCCATTCAAGTCTGTTGAAGAAAAACCTTTCCTTGCTAGGGAAAAACAAGTAAAGCAGTGACTGAAATATACATCTTGTGTATGAACTTTTCCTTTGCTGACGTATATGAAAACCCTAAATAAAGAAACTTGAAAATAACAAAATGCAGATGAGCACTAATAATGATATTTGGTCCATAATAGAAGTCCACGTTGTTTTTTTAATCCTCTATTACAGAATAGCATGTATGAGCGCTGCTAGTTTGTTTTATCCTAATGCTTTTATTAATAGTATTTATGTAGATAATAAAAAGCAAAAAAAAATATAATAAGTATACATAGGAATTGCAAATATGTTGAGTAAAGTTAGTGCTGCTAATTAATGTCACTTTTTAATGTAAATAGTTATTTTCATCTGCTAACTCTTTGTTTTGTTTCATCTGTCAGTGAGAAGAAGAAAGAAAAAGAGCGTGAAGAACTGTGGAAAAAACTGGAGGATTTGGAATTAAAGAGAGGTCTTAGACGTGATGGAATAATTCCAACTTAACAAAAAAACAAAACAGCATTATTAACCTGTGGAGTCACACATTTATGTAGTAGAAGATGGAGCAACAGTTTTCTGTATTGTGCAACTTTACAGTAGATTTCACATTTGTTTCATTATTACAACAGCACTGTATATACCTGTCTCTAAGTAAAGGAAAAAATAAGGACTTTAATCCAAAGTTTGGACAGCAGATGGACTTCTCAGAACTTTGCAAACATAATCATTGTTTTAACCCTTCTTTAAAACCAGTCTTCAAAGATCTGTTGATGAAAATTGCAATGTCAGATTTCATTGTCAGGACCTGTTCCTTATTTATCGTTAGCAGAGAGTATAATACAACTTTCAAATGTGAACAATCTTAAAATTTAGCTTGTCTTTCTGCTAAACTGTTAAGTGTATTTATAGTAAAAGAGAAAAAAGACTGTCATTTCCTTATGAGTTTGTGTAACATCCTCCTTCTCTGGATAACTTTACTGTAATTTGACTTTTTTTTTTTTTTTTTCCTTTCCTTTTGCACATCTTCATCAATTGAATGTCCATTCAGATCAGGACCATGAAAAAAACAAACACATAGGTCCTGAATAAAAGTTTTGTTTACTGGTGTGAGCATTTTTTAGTACCAGTCTGTCTCTGGTGCTTCTTTAATTTGAACATTAGGAGCTAAATAAAAAACAACAAGTAGGTGATAAACATAGTAGGTAAGGGGAGCTTTGGATTCATGCACCTATTTATTGCAAATCCAAATTAGTGTCCACAATCCTTGAAAAATGAACGGTGGTAACACCCTAGATTTCAGTACCTAACCAGTATTAGTGTTATGGCATTGGACACACATACCTGTTTTAGAAATACTAATTCCTAAATTACTACAGTATGTTCTAATTGGACCATTTTGAAAGAATAAAGACAAACGCTAAACAGTGCAAGCATGAAATTGATCTCCAGTGGTCATGGATCTAATTGGGAAATGAGTTGAGATAGCAGTTTGGACTGTTTGGAGTTGTTGCCTTACTTTTTAATATGTATTTATAAAGTGTTCCAGCAAAAGAGGATGTAGCCTCTAAGAAACATACTATAGTGTTTTTGTGGTTCTAGTACTATTACTCATCACAGTACCAGCCCTATGGTCCTAGCTGGAAAGGATTCTGGATAATATTACTTCTGCATTCTCATCTGGATGCTCATTCCTAACTACTGTATTTGTTACCAAAAGTGGTTCTACAAATGCTACTGAAAAAGAAAAAAATAATTCTGGAAATCCTAATGTTCTGAGTATTAATAATAAAGCTTTTATATCAAAGGTGCATTGTGACCAAATTGTTTAAAACAAAAGAAAAAAAAAAAACAAAAACAAGAAAAAATAAATAATAAAGAAGAGGGCTGTATTATAAGTATACATTATTGGCTATCTGCTTTGTATTTAAAAGTGGAATTTACATCTTTGGTAGGTAAAACGCTGATAAAACTTATGTACAGTAAATATTTAGCTAATGCAGTTGCATTATTATATACCGAAAGGTATGTGTTTTGGGATTTACTCCAGGATGCTTTTGAACTGTTATGGTCATATGACAACAGTGAATTGATAATCCTAAACCATCAATCCAGCAGTATTTACAGTATAAAACTCAATTGGTGTTCATGAGTCTTTGTGATAGTTGCAAACATGAATTTATGACCTGTTGCCATTGATAGAAATACAGTATAAATACATGCTTGTATATTTTTCTTCCTACCATTTAAGTATACAGTAGGATTTGAAGTTTTCTTGTTTCCAGGCATGGAAAAGAGGAGGAAAGAAAAAGGAATTCCCTCCTTGACTACTGACTGTTTCGGGATTATCAGGTCACAGTTTGTACTCCTGGGTCTGCACACACAAATGTTGTAAACTCAACAGTTTTGTAAAAACTTGGCACTGTTAATTCTGGGACAGGGAAAAAAAAACAATAATAACAATAGGTGGATCTAATCATATGCAACACCCAACACAACATGGTTTAATGGGATTAACGAGCTTCTAAGAACACTGGCTGGGACACAGTGTAAATTAGACAGTTACTGTCATAGTTGAAACTTTTTATTTTGAAGTGCTGAAGCAAAGGTGCAAGCTGAGATGCTGAAGATTAAATAAATTTATAACAAATCACGTCCCTTATCCCATTGATTTTGACAGTCTTTTATTTCTGTTACAAAAGAAATATTTGCTAATGTGATTTCTGTGTGGAATTATCACGATTTACAAGAGGATGGATTGAATCGTGCTTACGGACTGTTTGGTTGTGAAAAATTGAGATGTGATGGAAATTAAAGAAGTTTTCCACCTGGTGGAGTAAAGCAGAACGATGTGAAATTAGAAAAAGCACCTTGTCCTGTACTTAGAGTTTTAGGTGAGTGTTGTTTGTTCATAACTTTATGGTTTTGACATGACGTTCTGGTATTGGTCACACACAACTGATGAGAACCTGATGGGTTGCAATATTTTATTACCTCTGATGTGGGGATTGCGGAGAGCGTTGAAAGTTTGCAGATGTTTTATCACTTCCAAGAAGGAATGTTTCTCTGAATGGAATGGGACAATGTGCTATTAGTCACAAGACTCTAAAAGGCTGATGAGACCCTAGGTTGCACTTTGTGGTGTATGTGAAGAAGCTCTTGCCACAGTGACCTGACTTTACCCCCAGGGTCCGCTGTTTGCCGCAACCCAAATGCGATACTCTACCACTATTCAGAGCTCCCTTGAGGATCAATGGGAGTTTTAGGCAAAGAAGAAGGCAGCGAATGGGCCCAAGTTTGATCAGTGCATCTATTTAATTGTGCTCTCATTTGCTTGTTGAGTTCCAGAAACTACCTTTATTTGTGTAAATGTTGTTATTATCTGCTCCTAGAGCAGCGGTTGGGTGATGGCTCGTGTCCTGTGCCATATTGGTTTCAGGAGAAAGGGTTGAATGCTGTCTGCTAAAAGGAAAGAACTGCGTTTTCAGTACAAGGGCATTGAATCAGGTCATGGGGATATAACGACTGTAGAAGTAAAGTTCCTCTCATATACTTTAAATTGAGCACATATTGCTTTTTTCATCTTGCAAGTCTCCCTTATTGTTTTCCTTTCATTGCTTTTGAGTGTTTTTTGTCTCTTTTCCAAAGGTTGGAATGCTTTAAATAAAAGTATTCTAATGCCATTGGATCTTTCATTAGTACATTTAATCTTGGTTTTCTTAGCATAAATAAAAGGGTTTAATTTATTTTTTTTATCTCCTCCTATATATGGAAAAAAAAGCAAGGCTGTTGGAGCCAAGATTTGCTTGAGCAAGAAAAGCAGCAGCTGTGTGTACGTTATACATGTGTAAGTACAGCCTCAGGCTCTCCTACTCTGAAGAAAGGAAAATAAATTAGGAGCTTTAAAAACCTCTGTATTGTTTTGTGAGGAGAGGGAAAGAACTGAACAGATTTTTCTCCCCCCCCCAGATAAAACCAAAATGAGTCGGCTTTGAGTTCTGTCTGTAAAAGCAACAATGGCATTTTCTCTTGATCGTGTGGCTGTCCTCACAAAGCAGTTCCCCTAAAAGATGATAAAGCTGATAAGTGCAAGACTGAAGAATGTTCTGATTTATGTGTGACTCTGTTTTGGCTCATCTGCTTCCCTTACCAGCTGTATCGTGTGATACAAATTAGTTTTCTTAGTCAATAGGTGCAGCACATTTTGCATTGCCCAGTTTTTCATTCCAAGTCTGTGATCACTTGAAATGGGATGGAACTAATTTTTCATTGGAAACTTTAATCCCAGTGTCGCTTCCCATCCACAGAAGCAAACACTTCTCATCATGACCTCCGAATACTTGGTTTTGTTGTTTGGATCTCTTGTTGTAAATACGGTGTATTCATAACCTCATATAAAATGAGGGATTTTCAAATATAAATAGTACCAATGCATTTCTTCTTGTTGACCTATTTTTGACTGTAGTATAGCGAATGAGCTGTCATGCTTTTTGTTTAAAAGTTAGCATTAGATTCATAGGTCTTAATATTTTAGCATTTCATTGTTTAAGCAGGAGAGGGCAGCAAAAGTTCATTTTTCCCCATAGGAATGCTCTGGTCCATTCTTGTTTTTAAAGTTAGATGCATTTAACTATTTGTACGTAGGGGTGGGGAGGGGGGGCGGAAATGAAGCATTTTTTATATTATATTAAAAGGTGCATATGAAAATATAAAGACTGGTCCAACCAGACTGTGAACACATCTTCTACTTACATCAAAGTAATAATAACAATGCCTTCCACCTCTGGATAAAGTACAAGCAGGTCTTAAGCTCTTGGATTCAAATGTCATTCTTTGGAAACAGGTTACTTTCTTAAAAATGGTATCAAACAAACTCGAACTCAATGGTGCTCCCAGCTATAAATGTGTAATCTTCCTCTTATGCACATGCTCAAGAGGCTCTGTACTGTGGGTGCATCTAAATAAAGAAGCAATGAAGTGTTTACCAGGTGCTTGGCTTTTTTTTCCTACCTCCTCCCATCTAAACTTCATCTACCTTTTCAACAGAGAGCTTCCAGCTACCAGCTGTCCGTTCTCGTGCGCTGACCATAAGGATAGTGCTCTAAGGAAAAGAACATCCAAAGAGGAGGTAACTTATATTTCTGTCAGAATTAGCAGTGCAGACTCCTAGTTTTCATTACATATTTGTTTTAAAGGCCCTCTCATGATGATGAGCATCCTTGTGCTGCCTCACATGCCTGTAAGGAGCAGTGGAAACAGAGGACAGACATTAGATCTGCACTGTGTCCTTTGTAAGCCACCCGACCCCTGCACTTTGCAGCTGGTGAAGGAACAAGAGTTAAAGTTTGTAGCATCGTTCTGCTGTTTGAGACCTTGTGCTGCTCTGCATTGCATTATGGAAGCGAGGAGAAAGGCTTAAGATGGTTAATTATAATAATTAACAAAGGAAACATCCTCTGGAGGGAACTGAAGGTGGAGCCAGGTGAGGGGTAGTGCTGATGAGCAGCTTTAGCAGTGAAGCTAGGTCAGTATTTATTAAACTGATTCTGAAACATTCTTTTTCCTAGCTGAGTTATTCCAGCAGCCTAATTCTTTAGATTTCTTTCCATTTTGACTTTTTTCCAAATTACTTTTTCAGCAGTTGGATCTCATGTGCCTTTGTTAGCAGAGCTCGTTATCCGAAATCTCTTAGGTACTCATAAGACCATATTCAGATCACTTACCCTCCTTCTGTCTCTTTGCTTCCTTATTGCAAGGCAGGTATTTTCAAAGAAGCACAGCAAAATGAGAGCCTGCAGTAAGTTGGCCCTCAGGGTAGGATTTATCTTCAGTAAATGCAAGTTAGAAAGCAATCTTTAAAAGACTGGAATTAAAAACTTAGTTTCCCCATTCTTCCAATGATAATTGCTTTGCTATTTTTTCATCTTTTGTCTTTCCTTCTCGGGAGTGTTTTCATTTCTCATGTAATATCAGAGCTTCTAGTTTATCTTTGTATTAAGTTTGGATCCTAGATCACAAGCCTTTGGCCTACAAAAGGGACTTTGATTGCGGGTAAAGGCTGTTCCCAAGTCTCTGTTCAATTATTGCTTCCATGTACAGTAAAGCAATTGCCTGGATTTTAAACTAGGAACTGAGATAAACTCTTACAGTGTGAATTCAGAGCTATGTGTATTTAAAGATTAAGTGCTGAAATCAGAGTGAATATCCTGAAATTGTTAGTAATACCTTGATAGGATCTGTACGAGCCCACAGTGAATCATGGCATCACATGAAAAAATGGTAGACAGAAACTTCATTATTTTTCCTGAGTGTTTTTTAGTTCATTTTGCCTGGTTAATGCTTTTCTTCACTGCAATCTCTGATGACTCAGGAGGATAGAAATAAGATTAACAGAAAAAGGGGTGTATTTAAAGAATGTATTTTATATTGCTGGTCAGTGGCCTGTACCTTTGATACGCACATGAAAACATGGGAATGTTTTGGGCATCTCAGAGGGTGCTGTGCTGAGGTTATGAATGCCAACCTACTGGCCAAAGCACCACAAGGCTCGAGCAGAACCGGCCTGAGTAAGGAAGGAATGCACTGAATTGGACTATGGATTATGCTCATCTGTTGCCTCTCTGATGTTGTGATGGCTCCCATGAACGTCTGCAGACTTCATCAGCTCCGTGAGTAATGTGTATTGGTGGAAAATAGCTGTGTGCATGAATATTTGAAACAAAAATGGGCATCTTTGTTATGCAGTCCTCATGTCAGGCATCTTGGAAGCCGTAAGCTGAAGTCTGCTGTTGGTACATCTCAGAGTAAACTGAAATTTGGCAAAATACAGTCCTGATTTCTGGAGCAAGGACACGTGGAATTCAGACAGTAGTAATTAGTCCATTAGTCCACAGACTATTTCACAGACACAAAGGGATATTATTGCTATTTGCCATGAATGACACTCATCAGGCAGTAATTGTTCACATGGTTAGTGATTATTTCAAGCATCGGTTCTGGCGAGACTGGAATTACCCCAAGGAATACAAAGGAGAGAGTGCTTCTCACTGCTCCTGCTCATATCATCATCTCAAATGATGCCAGCCTCCTGCTCAAGGCTCCTCCAGCGCAGCCAGGAGTGCTTGCAATGGGCCAGAGCTGAACAAAAACGTGTTCTGTTCAGAATTGTCCTAAAGGGGAGAGGTTGATGGCCCAGACCAGTGGGTGCTTTGGCCTTAGCCAAGGACACTTCTTTCTGTGTAATGAACTAAATGGGTTTCTTGAGTGGCCCTCAGGATCCTTGTTCTATAAGCACTTTGTGATGTAGCTCTGCTTTGGCAGAAGCTGTTGCAACAGAGCAGGAAAAGAGATCATGTCTTTGATTTGGTGCCTTGGTATTAAGATCACACAGGGAATGACTTTTCCCTCCCTTTTTTTTTTCCTCCCACCCAATCTATTTCTGTTTTTTTCTTGCTCTAGAGATAATTCTGCTGATGGGAAATTTGAATTTGTGCAGTGCAGAACAAAAGGAGAGAAAAAGGAGCTGCTTTCAGGATCTGTACTTCCAGAGAAGGTTCGTGTGTGTTTCACATAGAGCACAATCTCAGCACTTCTATCCTCTACTGCATAGAAACTGGTGTCCAGTTATCCCCAAAAGCTCCTGTAAACATTGTGCCATAATTTAAAGTTCCCTGTGATCAATGTGTTCCATCTTTATTTTCCCTCCAAATTATTAATTATATTAAAAATAAAAAGTCCAGGAGCTGCAGCAGCAGTCATGCTGTGCCCTTCTGTTTGGTTCAGAAAGAGCTATACCTGAGGCATGGACTCCTCTGGGACATGACTGAACTTAACTGTGACAGAGCTATGGACAGAAGAGAACAGCCAGCAGTCAGGTGCAGGTGGAAGGTAACTGAGCTTATTTCCATAGGAAACTTCACCATGATGGGTTATGAGGCTCCTTAACTGAACTAAGAAAAGTTTTGTTCTAAAAGCAGCCCGTTTCTAACAAATGTTTCAGGCTTGCTTGGCCAAACCAAGAAGGCCCCAGCGTTTAGCTGCAGGATCACAGTTTTGCCAAAATCACCACTTATGTACAGTCTGCCATTTATTCATTCAGTGCCTAGAGAAAGAGATTAAGTCAGTCACTTAGACTGCTAAGAAGCTCCCTTCCCTTATTTCCTCACTTTTAATCATGTGTGATTTATATCCCTGCTAAATCCACCATCGTTAAACTTCTTTCTCTTTTCCTATTCTAAGTTACCAATCCAGTTTAAAATGCTTGCCAATGAAATGTGTGCTGCGTGTAGTTTAATGGAATAAAAATCAACCTATTATGGGGATTTGAAATGCAGTAATTAAATGTAATGCTTGGATTTATTGTCTAGGCAAACAAAACCTATAAATAAGACATTTAGCGTCATAATGGTATTTTCTTTTGAACGAGCTTCAATTAGTTAATGATGTAGGATATCCTGTCTTGATTGCATCATTATTGCAGCAGGGAGTATTAGCATGAAATCCAGATCCTGCGCACATAAATAACAACTCAACTTCCAGAGCTTAACTTGCCTTTTCTGCATAAGCTTAATTTCATGGGATGACAGTTTGCCCAGCATTCATACGTTATCATAGGATGGCCCTGAGGCAGAACTGGGAAAAGTATCATAGTGCATAGTATCACATAAAAGGGGAAGCATTTCACTTGCAGTGGTCTTTTCCAGTACCCACAATATAGAAATACAGGTGAGGCTTAGATTCATCAATACCAAGCTTGCTATGGAAATGCTGTCTGTTAGTTAAAAACGTGTGACCTTCCTTCCATGCTGGATTTTCTCCCTCCTGTGCTGCCTGACTTGGCAGCAGCTGTAGCTTTGAAATGTATTTTCCTTTGCTGTAACCTTGAATTGTTTTCCGTGTGTTCGCATTCTGTCAGTCGCATCCATTACCCTTGTCAGTGTTTTCATGCTAATGCATTGTGTGTGTAACATCTGGAAATATCTCTTGGGCAGCTTACAGGGTTGGAGGATTTCTCTTTTTGCCCGCAGACAGAGGACTGGGCAGGTAGACAAGGAGAAGAGCTGGATATCTTGAATATCCATTCCTCTGTGCCTGCAGGTCCTGCAGTCAGAGGGCTGTGGAGTGACCCTCACCTGCTCCCCTGGGCCTTCCAGCCCCCAGGTTTCCTATTTCTCCTTATTGCCAAACCCTCTACAGCCCCAAAACACATACCTCTGGCTTGCTTGTTTTTCTTAAAGCTGTCCCTCCTGCCCTCCAGTCTTCACAGTGATATTTCATGATTTTTCCTTGGGTGCACTCAGGCTTTTGTGAATGAAGGAGATCTTCCCTCTTCTAAGCTCAGAAGTGTGATAAGGGCAGTCTAGGACTGCCTCTGTGAACTGCAAAACTTCATTCTCTTCCTGCTGGAGTCATTGGTAGAAGTCCCATTCCTGCCAACCAAAGTGAAATAAAGGTCTTCGAGGCTATTGGGCAAATCTATTGTGTCTGTATGGGAAACTGGACAGTAGTAATAGGAATGATGTAGACTCAGTTTCCTTTTCCTGCAGTAAATTTATCCTATTAATGTTGCCTACTGTTTTGTGTGTATTAGCTGCATGACCTCTAAAAAGCTTTTATGCACGTAAGCTTCAGAACAAAGTGCAGTCCCACTTTGCTTCCTGTGTGCCTTAGGAGGATGCTCCCATTGCCTCTAGAGAAAACTTTAATAACATTTATTTGTGGATGGTGCGTGAGCCTGCAGTCACACACTTAAGAACATACAATAAAACCCAACCCCTTGATGTTAAGTAGAGGCTGACTTTGCTAAGACTGTCTAGACACGATGTCTGTGTATGAAATAATTTGGTTATGAACAGGGTGCCATTGTTAAAAAGATGGTGTGGTGCTACTATGGAAAAAGAAAGGAGATTTTTGCTTTCAGGGGCAGAGAAATATCCTTTTCTGCTGCAGTTGTTGCTTACATGGAATGCACTGTTCTGAGCTGTGACAGCGGAGGTAAAAATGAAGACCAGGCAAATCTGTTGCAATGTGTGTCTTCCTTCAGGGATGCTGAGATTTTTAAGAAATCAGGGAAAAAATATTGTCTGAATGATGAACACACATGACCACATCTAGGAAAAATGCTTACTGCAGTCACCCCTGAGTTTCAGGGCAGGGTTGTTACAGCCATACCAGCCAAAGGCCAGTCTAGATCTCTTGCTCTGGCTGCTTGTGCCATTCTGGTGCTTGAGCATTTTAGTTTTGTTTTACAGGCTGATAATTTGCTGGGTGCAGATGAGCATTTGGCTGAGAATCACCTGGCATTTCCCCAGCAATAAGTAGCCCAAATGAAATGTCTTGTCATCTGATAGGAATCTGGGAGGAAGGGCACCCTGAGAAGTTACCCATCATTTCCCAGTCTCCGTAAGTGTGTGACTCCTTTATACAGGCCTCTATGTAGGGTTAGAGAACTTGGGATCTTTCTGTTCAGAGCTGGGGACAGGGCAGCAGAAGGAGCAGGGAGGTGTATGGAGTGCCTAAAGCAGGGCTCTTTGGAGGGTGGCATTCCCATATCTCTCTGACATGAAGATTCCTTCTCATTCTTGAGTTGCCCTTGTGTTGGGATAGAGAACTCCCAGCTACTCAGCCTGGAGTCACTGCTTGCTCCTAAGTGTGAGAAGAAACTTTGTGAAGCTTTTGCCTCAAACCAAAACCCTGCATGGACACAGTCCTGTGCATGTAATCAAGCAAACAAAATGGGAGAAAATAACAAGTTAGCCAATTTTCATCATTCTGTCAACACTGTAGCTTCTCGGATTAAAAATAAATGAAGTACCATCTCAGTTGAAAAAGGCTGTGAAACTCAATGTACAGGAGCTGTCATTGTCACTGATCTCTTCAGAGACATGCTGCTAGTTCCACAACTCGCCATGCTAGGCAGAAAATATCACTCCAAAGCAGGAAAATAGGTACCTGACTGCCATTGTTGTATAAGTGCTGTGCTTGGGACCAGTCTCCGTGGAGTGTTCACTAATGAGGCAAACCTTTAACTTTCTAACCTTGTGTTTAGGGTCAAACCCAGCGTTTTAGTATCTTTCCAGCTTTATCTGTGAGTCATTTGTAATGCATTTTCCTTATAAAGCAACATCTGTGTGTTGTGTTCTTTACATATCGGTGGCGTTCAGAGTCTTTCAGTATTTCAACTTGAATGGGAATCCCTAGGGTGCGTTTTGGCACACTACTCTGAAAACATACCTTTCAGTTGTTTCACTGCTGGGTTTCAACTTAAATGGCTGATCAAGGATTTAAACAGCTGGATTTCAGCATCTGTCCGCCACATGCCAGCTGCCAGCAAAGCAAGAAATAATTACACTGTGTCATGATTTACCTATTTGACCTTAGAGCATAATAGAATATAGCAGAAGTTGTTCTAATCAAATATGTCAGATAGCCCTATGAAGTTTGAAGCTCGCCTTGTCGGACTAACAGATCTCTATAAATTAATCTCTGATTTGGAAGTCTCTTTGAATGACAAAAGCATTTAGTTTCTATCAGGATTTATCTGTCCAATCTAATTAAACTGGACACATCCTGCA
The DNA here is from genome assembly GCF_054131305.1 of Coturnix japonica. Classification (NCBI taxonomy): domain Eukaryota; kingdom Metazoa; phylum Chordata; class Aves; order Galliformes; family Phasianidae; genus Coturnix; species Coturnix japonica. The sequence continues at coordinate 50,891,146 of NC_140667.1, forward strand.
AAGACTGCTGGATGTAAAGTGCTGCGAGAAGAGCAGAGGTGTAGAGCAACAGCACCATGCAGTTGAATTTATGGTTCTCTTTCAGTTAGTCTGTGTCAATTTGTTTCTATGCTGAAAGCGATTGGCTCCTACCTGGACTCCCAGGTCAAGTCAACGTCAATAGCTTTTAGCAAGTTATAATTGCTGAATTTGTAAATAAGTTATAAGTGATAACGAAGGATGTGTTTGCAGTGATGGAGAGCTGTTTCCTTTTGGGATGGAGCAGCTCTGCCTCCCTGGACAGGACATTTGTTCTTCCTGTGCTGGTGGTGGCATTTGTTGGCATGTGTGATAGCACGGACAAATTGCCATGCAGTGCTGTGCCTGTTGTTTGCTTGGTTTACTAGGGTGACGTGGTACAAATCCTTCAGAAATCAGAATCTGCCCCACAGATAGACAGAACTCTCAGGAGAGAAAATAAATGATCAGGGTCAGCTTGCAGTTTGTCTCTCATTTCACTTCGTGGGGTTTTTCAGTGCAAGTGAAGGCAGGAACAGAATCTCAGCAGAAGTCAGTGAATCCAAAATGGATTACACAGAGCAGAAGTCCAGCCCCTGTTTTGCTAATCCATAGAAGAAGAATCTGTCAAAGCTGGTTGATCTGCCATCTGGCATGTATTTCCTGTGTCTGGCTGTAATCTTGGGATGATTTTTGCTGGCACAATTTCGGAATCAAGGGAAGGAAAATTTTGACCAATATTTTCATTTTTACTCGGGTTCTCTGCTAATAAGAAAGTTTATGAAGGTTTATTTTATAACAGCCTTAGTTTTGGTCAATGATGTCAAAGAAACAAGCAGAAAATTAGAGGGTTTCTTTGGCTAACATTTTTAGATCAGTGGCAAGACTGGCAGTTTCTTTTGACCTCCCTGTGACCTGACGTGGCCTTGAATCTTGTGCTTTTCCCAGATTCCATTGGTTTCATTAAGAGGAAAGGTACCAGGATGTGGCTGGTGGGGAGATCTATGGAATCCATTGCAGTGCCTCTATTCTGTCCTTCTGCTTCAGCATCTTACCTAATGGCTCTTCATTTGGAGTAACTTCAGGGAGGAGAAACATGAAAGTAGGAGAAGAGTTAAGATGATGTGTTGGTGCTGGAAAAAGCATATCCCGTTAGCTTTATCTGAACTGAGAATCTAATCCAGGCTCTGCTGCCATGTGTCATCTCTAAAGAAGGGACAGTGGCTCTTGGCTATACAGAATGTCCTGAGGTCAGTCTGAGCCTGCAGACAACAGAATTACTTCCTTCTTCCATTTCTTCCAGTCACTATTTCCTAATTTAGAGAGAAATGGTAAATCTCAGGGCAAATAACAAACCATATACAAATCAGTGTGTTTGCATGCAACCAAGTGTAATTTACTGATCAGAGAAATAACAGGGCCACACGGCAGCAAGAAAAACAGTCAAGCAGTGGTTATCCCAAGCTGAAAAATAAAGCAAAGCAAGCATTCTGTGGGTTCCACAAGGTGTTAGTTTGAATTTGAGTCCTGCTATTACTCCAAATTAATGCTGTTGACCTTGGAGGTAAAACCAGGACCCCAAACCATGGGTTATTCACTCTGAAACAGCAAGAGCACCTATGCAACATACCTTATTTTCTCCTGTGTGCTTCACTGTCACATTGACTCAATGCTTTGTTGCTGATTTTCAGGGCAAACTACAGGAGGTTGGAGTGCTACCCAGCAGAAGTATACATTTGGTAGGCATTCAAGTCCAGCTTGGATGGGGCCCGGGGCAACCTGATCTGGTGTTTGATTTGGTGGCTGGCAGCTCTGCCTGTGGCAGGGGTTCGGAACTAGTTGATGGTTGAGGTCCTTTCCAACCCAAACCTTTCTATGATTCTGTGACACCAACAGATGGTGTTTTATTTCATTTCTCTCAAACACCATAGGACAGAGTTGATCTAAACCAAAGTCTTCTCTGTCGTCTTCTAAGTTTTTCCTTCTGTCCTGTGAGTAGCTGGAACTTGCATTGGCATGGTGAAGCTAATGGGTGAAGTTTCCACGTTTCCTTTGTTCATTGCTGCTTACCTGTGTGACAGGTTCTTATTCTCCCCTATCTGTTGCCCTTGCTTGTACTGAGCAATAAAAAAGGTCTTATGCTGTTGACAAAAATTCAGAATTTGCCAATATTTGCCAAGTTTTCCTTCAGGCTGTTTACTCAGTATTTGTTAAATAAGAGAGAGGGGTAATGGTTATTTCAGGAAACAGCCTTCAATCTCTTTGCAAAGGTACTGCAGTTCTGCTATGGAAATGATGATCCCATTTGCCCCAGTGCATGCTCATTACCTTATTAGCAGATGTCACTCACCGAGATGGTCCTTTTATTTCAGGTTTGGTGTTATGAAACAATGCACTTTAAGCTAATCACTGTTGGAAAGGAACAGCTTGCTTCACAGTCAATGACTTTGATGCCTTGGGTTATTCGTGTACAGATCTGCCTCTGTCTTGCCTTGACTGACAAGGCTCTTTCTATAAATCTCTGCAATTAAGCAGCCCCATAGCAGCTGCTAAGGAGATCTAATCAGCACAAACCTGACAAAATTTGCTGTGCAGATCTCTTGCTGCTCACTCTGACATCCTGAAACACCATCTGCAATTTAAAGCTGCAGAAGGAGATCTGACTCCAACAAGTTGGGTGAGTGTGCTTCTGTGTTTGCTCTGTGTCACAGCTCTGGCTCATGAATAAAGCAGAAGGTTTTTGCTAAGGTGGTGAAGAATAAGTGTTTGATTTGTTTGGGAGGTTGTCTCTTTGCTCTCAAATGTCTGCTATTAAAAATAAGGAAATTTTGCTTTCTTCTTTAACTGTTGAAGCTTATGGGTGAACATTTACTCATTTAAACATCTGTAAGACTACAGTCTTACAGTAGCCTCATATATGAAGGGTTCACTGTGGCAAACACCATGACCATATACTGATCTAAAATTCCACTTTAGCTAATTTAAAGCATTTAGTCTAACGGGAGCACAAAGACACAAGATAAAAAGTCTAAGCTCTTGAACATGAAATGTACCCTCAGCACAGGGCTGTGCACCATATTCAGTAGGCAACCTGCTCCCTCTAAGTTAAATGTCAAGTCTGGGGTTTCTAGGTGGATGTTTTAAATGCAAGGCAAGTATATGAGGTTTAAAGTGGATATGATGGCTTACAGCTTGAGGTACATTCAGTTTCTTTCTCTTTCTGACAGTGTTCCAGAGGGACTGATTGCTTTCTTCATCAAAGGTTTGAGGTTGAAAGGCAGCAAGTGTCAGAGGGATTTGGCTGATGGTGGATGTTTGGAGGGCCTCCTCTGGTCACCTTGGCCACATCCATCCCTGTCCAACCAGCCCTGCTTACTAGTTTGGTGAAGTTAGAGCTTGGTGGTGAGTGCAGGAAGGGAAAAGAATGGCTGCGTTCATGACCCAGCACCAGATGAGTGTTGGCAGCACCGATACTGCTTTTAGGAGATGCTGACCTCTCTATATATGTGCAGTGAGAGGGCAACCAAAACCCATCTCCACCTTTTGGCCTGGTACAAGCTTAGGGCAGTCTAACTGATAGGAAGGCATTTGCTGCATAATAAGCTTGTGATATGAAGATTTCAGTGGCCATTGCATTCAGGCCACTGCAGTAAGACTTTTCCTTTCTGGGAGCAGGTGACTCCTCATCTTCTACCTTCTCTTGGGCTGAGTGAAGATGGGGAACATTGTTCCCTAAGGGGAAGAAGGGGCATCATAGCTGATGGGGGGCTGAACCCATGCACTTGGGCTTCTTGTCCCCTGCACTGTGCTACCATCTTGGCTCTCCCAACCCTCCTCTCCCTTCTGCCTCAGCATGAAACTCCCCTGTGTGACCCTTGGTGCTCTTCTCCTCCTGCTGCCTGCCGGCCATGGGGGCACAGAGACTTCTGCCATTGACCTGCGCACCTTCATTGGCTGTGCTGTGCGTGAGTTCACCTTCCTGGCCAAGAAGCCTGGCTGCAAGGTGCTGCGGATCACAACGGATGCGTGCTGGGGACGCTGCGAGACCTGGGAGGTGAGATTCTTTCCCCAAGAAAAAAGCATTAAACAGTGAGATAGTCAAGGACCATGTGCTGCTCTGCAGTCCCATTGCAGTGCTTTGCTGCAATTGGTTCCCTCCCTCCTTGCGCTGTCTCAAAGGGGATGCGCATCATGCAATGATATTAATGAAGTGCTTACGTATTACTCTTCTTATGCCATCTGAAAGCCTCTTAAAGCTCAAACACTTAAGGAGAAGAGGCCTTTATTACTTTACTGGAAGAAAATTCCTTTGAGATTAAGATGGAGGTCTTGGTTGAGGGGTAATATATTTTGTACCAAAACAACAGATCCCAAAGATAATGTCTGTTTCTAATTTGGTCCTGTTTTAAATCACAGTTCTGTATAAATATGAGGTAGCTATGCTTTGGAGGTGTTAAGGGGCAGAAAGAGAGCACGAGTCTGCACACACTTCAGAGGGAAAATTGCTGACTCTCGTGGCCTTTCTCATGTCACTCTGCTCAAGGGGCCAAACCTGGTTTAATTTATTCACGGAATTTCTAGTGATTGCAGAGTGAAATACCACAGGGGTGTAGTTAAGCTGAATGTGTCTGGCTGTGGGTTCAGCAGCTTCTACAGAGCCTCACGTTGTGCTTGGGTGGAGAAGCTGGTAAGTGGGATGGTGCCTGGATATCTTCTTGCTGAAACATCGCATCCATCCTTTTCCGTTCCATTGATCTCTGTTCCTGGGCAGGCTCTTTATGCAGCATAGAGAGAAAGAAAGAAAATGCTAAAGTGTCTCCAGGCTGTTTTACTTTAGGATGTTTCCCATCTGTGTGAGGGAGAGGATTGTAGTGGGCTCCCTCCAGTCCTGTCTTTGGAAAATGGATGCTCCTAGGAGGAGAAAAGTGATGTCACTTTTCAGCAAAATCCATGCCACTGTATTTCCATGTGGGAGTTTGGGGTTTAGGGCCTTCGAGCTACTGTCTTATTTTGTTGGTTGAGTTCTTTGGCCAAGCTGTTCATCTTATGAAAAACTGCAGGCCTTGATGCTGCCTGCAGTGCCAGGTACACCCCCATAGCATGTATCTGCTGGGCTCTGCAGGATGTGCAGCCTGACTGCTGCTGTTTACATGGCCCCTTCCATATTGATCCAGTGGCTCTGCTTTTTATTCCTGTCAAGAAAACCAGGGACCCCAGTGTTTGTCTTGCATCTTGTCTGTTGCCTGCATTTCTCACCCACAGATGCCACTACTGAAGCCACCTTACATTGAATCTTACCACCGCGTCTGCACCTACAATGAGACCAAGCTGGTGACAGTCATGCTGCCCAAGTGTGCCCCTGGCGTGGATCCTTTCTACACCTACCCAGTTGCCATACGCTGCAACTGCGACTTCTGCTCTACATCCACCACTGAGTGTGAAACTGCCTGAGCTCTCCTTCCCCAGGTCAAGTTCCTCCCTGGCTCTACACCACTGTTGTCTCACAGAGGTTGTGGGTCAGCCCAGAATTTGGTCTCTCCATCCAATGCTCCTAATCATTGTCTTTTCTGGCAGATGAGGTTTAGTTCCTTCTTCCCTTTCTGTAGAAATGTAGAACGCAGCCTTACAGTAGCAAATCCTATGGAAGAAAAGTTGATGCTCTTTCCCTTCCTTCCAGGCTTTACACAGTGTGGGACCTTTCTTTGTGCACCAAGTGCACATGGACTGAATAGATAGAGGGGTTGGAAACAGGCCATAAAGGCATTACAGCCGGTAGAACAGCCTTTATTCATTTTCAGTGCGTGTTTCAGTGATTTGCTTAATTGGAGCACTTCTGCTGAAAAAAAATCTTGCCTTACAGGAGATGACTTCTTAAAAAAACAGAAAGAAACACATTAAATGTGTAATGTTTTTGTCCAGGTTTGCCCAGAATTGGCTTTGTATAAAACCAGAGAGGCTCTATGCAACCCAAAAGGCCTCTCTTGACAATTTCCAGAGTTAGAGGGACCAAGCCAAAATGCAGTGCTTGTGGTTCAGTTTCAGCAAGCCTTGGCCAAGGTGATGGGAAAGAGGGGGCTATGAGGGGTGTTCTCACACTTCCCTGCACTGCTCAGCTGCACAGGGACTTGCTTCTCAGGAAGGAGATGCACAGAGGGCAGCCAGAAGTGCTCACGGGAGGGCTGAGGAGTTGTCTTATAGCAAATAATGCAGCCAGTATGAGTGAGACAGGCCCAGGGCAGGGAAGGCAGCAGATATGCCAAAGGTTGATCTGCACCTCTTCACAACAACTGTTTATAGACCGGGGGATGCATAGGAGCTGCATCAGCATCCCCACTCTGGTGAACACAGCTGTGTAAGTGCCTTAGTCCTCCAGCTCCCACCTGGAGGAGGACAGATCCACATTCAGCCCTCAGTTCTCCCCCCTGAACAAAATAGGAAATGATGAGAAAGCATCAAAATTTGGCCAAGTGCAAGAGGCTCCCAGGAGCTTACAAACAAAGACAACTCAGATAGTCATTAGCAGAGAAGTGCTGCTGAGAGAATGTCAGCACCTGCCTTCCCCTCTGATTAAGTGTCTTCTGGATGCAGCTCCTCCATTCCCACAGTTACGTGCCTGAAACTTCCCCAAGTGTCCAATCCTCCCTGAGACGGATCTTTTTGTTTTCAATTTGAACTGCCATGTATTAGTTGCTGTCATGTTTTGTCGGTGGAATTGTGAAAGCTGCCCTGTGGCTGAGTAGAAAAGAGGACATTTTATCATCTGCCTGAATTCCGTGTCAAACAGCAGCAGAAGTTTTCTGGTGATGCTGAGTTTAACTGCCTAAAGAAGGTCCTTCTGTTTTCTTTCAAATTACAGCTCACGGTCTCTCTAATCTTGTTACTGTTCTAAGCAGCATCACAACTACTATGGGAAACCTACGAATCATTTTATGTCCTTAATAAAACCCCCAAATTGTATTATGGATGCAATTTAAATCAATGTGTCCTTCTTCATTTATTCATAAAGCTTTCTCACACAAAATATATGTAAGCTCCTACCAAACTCTTTGCCAGAACTGTGAACACCTGCAAAACATCTCCTCGATCCTAATGCAAAGTCATTTCCTTTGCTGGATTTCTCTCACAGAGTCTGGCTGTGCTGTAATCTTGGGATTAGAAATGGGATTCCAAAGTGGCAACTTCCTTCCATTGCAACCAGCGGGAAATGTGCGATGTACCCAGATATGTGAGGCAGGTTTTGACTGATGTAGCAGCATCCAGACTTGGGAGGCAGAAGGGGAGGTGTGGGAAGAATGTATTGACTGAATCTCCGCTAACATTTCTGGATGGTCTTTTAAGGAGAAGAGCAAAAGTGAATGGAGATGCTGTGGATTTACTGTGGGTGATGTAATTGTGGTGGATGTACATCCTTTCATACAATGATAGAAACAGAGAATGGTTTTGAGTTGGAAGGGACCTTACATACCATCCAGTTCCAACTCTCCGCCGTGAGCAGGGGCACTCCTCACCACATCAGGCTGTTCAGGGTCCCATCAAACCTGGCCCATCCAGTGATGAGGCATTTACAGCTTCTCTTAATTCTTGTTGCTGGTCATTGCAAATCTCAGGCTTTTTTTTTAGGTCTTATGTTAGTAGGTCTTCATTGTGGTAAACTTTCACCAATTTTGATACTTGGAATCATGGATTGTCCCCTTCACCTGGACACTGACCACCAGCACCAAGTGGAAATCTTCATAAACTGCCATGAAGACCACTAGAAATGTTTAATCTGCCATGACTGGGTAATGAAGGCAGCATCTCCCTCCTCCTTCCCCTCCCCTCTGTGATGTTTTGTGCTGAGTTTTAGCAATTGGGACAATAGATAGAGCAGCACACCTTCTTCAAATGATGCTGTCAAAATACTTAGTAATACTTTTATTTTGTTAAAATAAACTATGTACAATAGAGGATATTAATGTGCAGTTACAATATACAATAATTACATGTTTAAAAGAGGATAAGCTAAAGAGTACAGAATCGTGCTGTAAATAGGAAACTAATACTGTTTACATGGCTTTTAAAATATGCAAAAGAATTCCTGGAAAATTGATTTTCCCTGGTCTGAAATTTTATTGCTTTGAGTTGAATTTTGAAGATTTGGTTCATCTTTGAAAAGCCATAACATCACTCAGAAGCCAAATGTAGCTTTCTAGTACTTGTTCTTTGGTTTTACCACCCCTATACTCCAGAGATATTGCACATAGCAACTTGTAAGAGAAAAATTATTTTGCTCACATCAAGTAAATTAATGTGCTAACAGCTGATGGGTGCTGCGTTAGGTCCTGATTTGGGATGAAGTCATTGCATTTGCTTCACAATCGAACTCATTGTGAATAAATTGTTGCACTGGTACTCTATTGCAGAAGTGTTATGCAAAAGGAAAGGAATTCTCAGGGAAGCAGGGAATCTCTTTGCAGTGAAATGCCTATACAAGTGCATCAACATCATAACAGGTTCAACTGGTTTCAGGTATCCTTGCACTTGAGGGCAGTCCAGGTCTGTCTCCCTGCTCCTCCTCTCTGCAGCCTTCCTCTTGGAAGCTCTCCCAGTCACAAGGTGCTGCTGAGCTCCAGGGGTCCCAGTGTGACTCCACAGGGTTACCACCAAGCCCTGTCTGTGGGTCATGCTGTCTTGTGCCTTCCCACCTGGCAACCTGGCATTGCTTTGAATTAGGCTTTGGCAGCTTTATGTTAGAGCCTGTTGATGAATTAATATTTACAAGTTTGTTGAAAGTTTGGGCTCATTTACTCCATATTGGCAAGACAGTTCCACATCCTGCCAGTTCAGTAACGCTTGGTAGAGCAGCTGCCTCCTTTGGGCAAGTGTGTTGGGAGAGTCGGTATGACAGTCACAGTGTGGATATGGCTTACACCCAAATTACTCTGACAGATATCAGACAACAATTTCTATACTCTGTCAGTACAAATAACGGTTGTGCTGGAGGATCTGAGAACTGTAGATTTGTGGCAATTGTTTGCTGTGAATTCATTAACCTCTGATCAAAGTCAAAATTTGCCAGCGATGATATCAGGGAGAGCTCAATCTGATCATCCAAACCAATCCAAAATTCAATCTGGCATCGTGAATGCTACCCTTCCACTGGGATGAAATGAAATCTAATGACAGCAGTGTGTGCAGTGTCAAACTCAGCAAACAAACCTGTTTGTCTTGATATTATCCTGTTAACGTGATCATTTTCACCTTCAGCCTCAGTGTTAGTTGAAAATGGAAGTTACCAATCTCATCTCCAAAGCTTGAGCTGAAGATCGAATCAGCAAAGTCTCCAGATGCCTGATTTCTTTAGAGAGTAAGCAAACAGCAGCCATGAGGTACAATAGATTCTTGGATCTGGTTCGGTATATCTGTGTGTTCAAGGCTTCGTCAGTCACACACAAAAAAAGAGGAAATGCAAAGAGAATCAAATGCTTTCCATGTTTATCATATGTGGAGCCCATTGAGATCTTCCACTGTCCTCACAAGAACTGAAATGAAGCCCAAACATTGCATCTTTGAAAATCCCATCCTGAAATTGGAAGAAGCAGCCAAACACCGCATTATGGTTCTGGAAGGGTGGGGTAATCATGCTCAGTGTTATTTCTGTTAATAGTATTTTCAAAGTCAAAGGGATTTTTCACCATTGACAGCGCTTCATACGAGTTTTTGCTTGTTGCCCTGTGATAGATGGTCTTGTGAGTTGATTTGGCTCTTGTGAAGAGTTTCTGACTCTTATTTGAGGCTGGGCTTCCTGGAACTACCCAGGAAAAAAATATATCACAGATTTCTGAAAGCTTTAACTGAAGAAAGTAGAAAGAAAATAATGATAATAATTTCAAAAAACATCCTAATTATGGGCATCAACTTTGCATCTTGAAGTGAAATTTCATCGTAATGTGGCTCTGGGTCCTGATTTTGCAGCTCTCCAATAGAGCAGAAGATAAGGTGCTGTTCTTCTGTTGCATTCATTCCTTTTAATCAATATTTTTTATCCAAGCTTTTTCATTCAAAAATGTTTGTACTTGTGTTTTTGTTTCATTAGGTGAACAGAGCTGGGATCATCAGCCACTACTGAAATTGGTGGGAGGCTTTTTCCTGCCCTCACAGGGTCTCTGTTCACCAAGAGGAAAGCAGGCATTTATAGCTGAGTTATCTCTACTTAAAGCACAAATGTGTCTGGAGTTTATCTGACAGAGATTGGTCCACGCTCACCTCTTGTCACAGCAAATACCCCTCTGCTCCTGTACAGATGTAGACCCAGAAAATGTTCTGTTATTTATAGATAATATGTTTTAAGCAAGACAAAACAAATTGCACATATTCTTCAGGCAAAAAAACAAACAAACAAGAGAAAATATGGGGAGCAATGCATGTGCAGCCAGATTTCTGCATTCAACCTGCTCATAGAACAGATTGTCCCTGGGCTAATAGGAGCATATGTTGCGTTGCTTTGGTAGGAAAGGCAAATGTGCCTTCTCCATTTGTGCTTGTGGTTCAGACCAGGCTGCCTTGAGGCAGCTTGACGCCATTGCAATTTATTTTTAATCCAGATGGGTTTTGGTACAGTGAGTCAGGAGGTATTTGCTGTGCCACTGGGGAAAAAGAAGCTGAAGAAAAGGTCACGGACTACCAGTAAGCTATGTGAGCAAATGGGCATCTTTCGTATTTTATTAGAAGGACGATTACTGATGGAAGTGCCAGCTCATATGGTGAAAGTACATCTTCTAGACACACACACTGCGTGTAATTGGCCACTGTGTCACTTGCTGTATGCAGTGCTGGTTGTGATGATGGGAGACAGCGGCAAAAGCTGTTTGCAAGAACTTCTATAACCTTTTCCAAGCTCCTGTAAAGGCCTTTCAAATTGGGTCTCTGGAGTCTTGAGGTAGTATCTTGGGTGAGATCTTGACAGCTGTGTTTGTTTTGAGCTGAAGCAGTGCTTTAAAAGGGGAGAAATGTGTAAAATATCAATGACGGCTGCCGAATGATTGTTTCAGTGGTGCTGCTGGATGTGGCGTAAATTCTGTAGTTCCCACTTAGCAAGAGGAGCTTCCTTTCTCAGCTACACTGATCCTTTGTGTTACTCTCCCAGTATGCTGAAGTAGAAGATGAGTGTCAGGTCCAGTGGAAGTTAAGGGAATGATCCATGTAATGTCTTTGGCACTAATTGGGCCTAATTCAAAGCAGCATGAGATATAAAAGATTCGCAATGAGTTGATGGTTAGACTAGATTATCTTAGTGCTCTTTTCTGACTTTAATGATTTTTATGATTCTATAGTAAGCTTTTTATTCCTTGGATTGATGAAATTGGTTGCTCTTCATGAGCCACACATCCCTGTGATGGTAGGTATTGTATACAGGACAGCAGGGGGAGCTCAGATTGAGAGCTGCTCACAATATTGTGGCTCTTGGGCCTGGTGGAACAAATTGCTCCTTGTTGGGATTGGAGCTTTGTTTCCACATTCTTCTTTGTCAGAGAAATTCAAGTTAACAACTCCCAGTAGAACTTCAGAAGAGGCCAAAGAAGATGCGTTTTCTCAGATCTAGCAGATTTCTGTTGAGCTGTGATGAAATGTTATCAGACTGTTAGCACAGGCAGCTGTCAGGAAGGGCTTTGACATTGGTTGCATTAAAACAACATGCTCAGATAGGTTCCCGGGATAGTTCATAGCCTTTAGGACTATCCTACTCTCATTCCTTTGAAGGTGAAGTCCATATTTGATTTCCAGTTAATCTAACAGTGAAAAACACTCTCTCTGTTCAGCTGGCAGTCACATATTGATTTTCTTTTCTCGTTACTAATGGCGCTTGAAAATAACTTGAAATTTCTCTCTGTTGCCTTAACGCATGTGCTTGCACTGTGCCTGGTGTTTTGATATTTCTGAAAATAAGCTTTGCTGCCTGTTCACGTACCATCTGTTGGTTTGTAGGAAAGGCATTAGGCATGAGTTGCCAGATAGTGAGTCTGCTTACATCTGCCTACAGCACCTTTTTGAGCCCATTGGCCTGTTCTATTCCTTCCTTTCCAAAGCCACGGTGTAACAGGGCAGGTCCTTGAAAAATGCCACGTTGTGAGGATGAATGTGGGTATATAACCTAACACAGGACTGATGTTTATGAGAACTGTGGTAGCCACGTCTCAATTAGCTTGAAAAACTTGAAGGCCGTTTTGCAAACTTGATGTGATAGACGTTGTAAATACAAATAAAACCCTGGTTAGTTGTAGTATTTTTTCCATATACCTGCTTTCAGTGCTATGCAACCATTTGTGCAGGGTACTGCATTTTAATAAATCAGCATAGTAGCATTTTATCTTTTTCATCACCATATTTGCGTGCTTTGGCAGGGGGTTGGTCATGATGGTCTCTGGAGGTCCCTTCCAACCCCTATAATTCTGTGATTCTGTGATATGGGTTTTTGTAAGTTATTTTTCCTCAAACCACTGCAATTACATTAATGGTACAACTTCCTATATGATTTTATATGTCTGTCCCATCCCATCAGCATTAATAGGCACCCCTGATACCAGGCAAAAATATCATTTGGTTATTGTGGCTTTCTCTGACACATGCTGGGAATGCTATATTGCACTTTCCACTGTGCTCATTATTTTATGATAAGCTCAGCTGTCAGTCTGAATTGTTGTTTTGCGAAGCTCTGAGAATACTTGGCAGCTCCAAACTGAGTGTTTCCATTGCACTTCAGCACAGCAGACTTCACTTACTTTAACCAGAGTTGCATATAGGCTAATGCTTTACCGCAGCCTAAATCACAAAGCCATCACCCTGTTTTATTTTCACTGAGGCAAACAGCAGCACAGTGAAGCTATCATTATTTTTACAGTTGAAACCCTTCTTTTCTTTTTCAGTGGGTTTTTGGCCATTCCTAGTTCTCCTCATGCTCTTCTAACACCCTGTTACACATCTCAGATCAGCTGATTACTGGTGTCCCTGTTGTATTAATGCTCAGTGCTGGGACAGCAGCACAGCTTCTATGGCACAACATGAGCTCCTTCACCAAGCTCAGCTCTATCCTCGCCCCGAGCTGTGTTGTGTCAGCCAATCCATTTCTCTGGGACATGATAGAAGATATGCACAATGATTGCCAGCAGTAAAGAAGCCTCTCTTTTGTATAGCTATTCATTAGCATAATTTTAGCTGTTGTCCATGCTTGCGTGCAGCACAAGAGGTGGTGGGTGGCACTGACCTCAAGATTGGCCAGTTTTGATTGATCTCTACTGGAAATGTTTTGTGTCTGATCTGGTTTCTGTCAGTGTCTGTGGTAAATAGAATTTGTGCTCGAGTGAAAACAGGAGCTTGGATCCGTCATCTTCCATGGGTGAAGGATGGGGCACTGCATCATGATTGTTCTCTTCTGTTTGCTGCTTAGTTCGAGTCAACACACCGGATAGAGATTCTGCTGTTGCAAGGAGTTGTATTAGAGGTCTCTGTATTTTCTGCCTTGATGATTTTCTGCTTGGGGAACAAAATCCACAAGACAACCTCATGGCATTGCCATTGTTCCCAAAGGCAGATGCCCTTTGAACTCACCTCTGAGCATTGGTGTTGCTGTGAGATACAGAAATACAGGCTTCCCAGATTGGCTTTAGGGGAAAGGCACAATTTTTCCAGTAGCACAGGGAGTTTATGGGCAGCTTGTGCTCCCTCAGGGTCTTCCCACTCCCATGCTAAGGACTGCAGCCCATCTTCTGAGTCCACTGCTGAGAACTATGACTCTGTTAAGTCTTAAGTCTTAGCACAGTGAGGCTGTGGAAGAGTGAAGCAAAGTAATGAATAAGAGGAGGGGACCACAGGAAATCACAATGATCATAATTCTGCTTTGATAAGATTTTTACATGAGATACTCTAAAAAAATCATAAGGCACTTGGATCATCCTAAAGTACTTGAGATCAGTGTGACCTTTGGCTTTTTGGCTTTCGCTATTTTTGTCTGCTGGGTGTGATGTAGAAATCCAGCTGATCTATAAGGTAATTTTTCAGTTGCCATGGCAATGTGTCTCTTTCATGTTCTCAGTTTGGAAAGGTGATTGTTCCAAGCTGGTATTTCATGTCCAGGACAATATTTGGTGGCAGAATATCTTTGTCTCAATACACAAACACTACAACTCTGTTCCTCCTTTTCCAGCTTACGGAAACATGGCTCAGCCTGAATATTCCCTTGTACAAATAGAGCTACTTGCATTTCTTTTCGTTTTAGAACATTCCTTAAGTCTGGAGGTAAATGTTGATCTGTTTTGATAGCTTGGGTGCAGCAACATGCTGACGCTGTGAAGTTTCACCGCTAAGTGAAGACAAACTGGAATCGCTCCGCCTTTGCTTCTATGCAGATTGAACAAACGGAAGTATATCCTGAAGTAATGAGTTTTATAAAAGAAAAGTAATTCAAAAGTACATCCTACCTATCGTGTATATCTTACATAGTAGATTTCTACAGATCTCCACGTTCTTTCAGTCAGTTCAGATTAAATTCCTAAGTACTGCAAATTCTTAATTTTGATCAGTTCTTGCTTAAGGCCACAAATGGAGTTTGCTCTGTTTCTTTCATCCCTTTATTTTTTTAGGTTTTTTTTTTTTTTTTTAATTTTTGCTACTCAGTGCCTTCTTATTCCTAGGGTGAAGAAGAATCAAGCAGGAGCCGGCATCCTTGTTCCTGTTGGCTCAGCACAGTCTGCAGTGGTGGGAACAGACTGCATACAACTCTGAGGGTTTTGGAGTGCACAGAGACAAGAGTTGGCCTATTGTGATACAGCTTGGAGGTTTCACAGAAAGGAGGGTTCCTATTTAGGTAAAAAGGACCCTTTTCTGGTCATGTTCCCCTTTTCAGTTGTATATGACCTTCATTGCCTTTCTAACCTGCTTGGTTTCATTGAACTCATCTCACTTTCCTTTCTAAGTGACTTCATAGAATGGTGCAGCATCTGTGGCACTTTGCACAGTGCTTCTTCTTCTTCTTGGGGTGGAAGATGGTCAGGATTGCTTCATCAAAGACAGTCTTAAGGCCTTTCTGTGTGAGGGCTGAGCACTCCAAGTAGCATTGTGCTCCAATCTGTAAAAAGAGAGAGAAAGTGTGAGTACCCACTGTCTGGAGAGGTACAGAGACCCTGCTTCAGCATCCTTCTGTGTGTATATTGTCCTGATCTTCAGAAAGAGGGGTGAGGACCACTGCTTTGTATCTGGCTGCCTACAGAATTGAGGGCCAACCCCAGTGATCATCCTGAGTGAGAGAGTACCAAGTGTTGGCTAATTTATCATTGCAAAAAAGATATGTTCTTCTCTCCCTATGTTCTGGTTACCAAGCATGAGTAAATGATGAGATGCAGTGAAATGAAAAGTAGGGATATTAGTTGCTCTTGAAACACATTTCCCATTTGTTTAGGAAATGGGCTGCAATGTTCTTGTTATCTATCACTGGCTAGAGGGACTGAGATGTGGCTCAAGACTTCTTAGCAGTATAAACACCCCAGGATGAATAACCAGCAGGTCTGCTAGTGGAAAAGAAGTGGTGAAAGAGGTGGACTTGGTATGAGGGTGCCAGAAAGGCAGCTTTTAATTGCTACTAGCTGAAGTAGTCAGTAAAATGTGTTTTGTTGCCCCTTTCCCCACTATTGCTTTGCCTGGAGATAGGTTGGGTGTTGCAGCAAAGCAGTGGGCTCAGGAGCCAAAATCTGTTTCTACTTCCAGGGTGTTTGATATATGTCTGGGAACAACCAACGATCTGTGCTAAGAGTTTGCCTTGAATGAATGAAACCCAATGGAAATCTGCAATCCATTGATTTCATGGGACTCCAATAAGCTGTCACCTCCTTCGCCAGCTTCACGCCATGCTCATAGGTGAGTGGTTTCTCCTTCATGTAAAGCAGACGAGCCAAAGTTTTGGGATCATCTCGCAGGTCAATCTAGTAGAAAACACACAAAGCCCAGGCTCAGTACTGCCTTAGTGTAATTATCAAAAGGTATATTCATAGGTATGCAAACCCATAGTCACATCCCTGCACAAGGATGTCTGTCCTCACAGCCTCAGGTGAGAACACAGAAATGAATTACATATGTATTTTCCTTTCTTTCTTCCTCTCTTTTAAAATTTTCTGTTTAATATGGCTTAGTTTTTATTGGACAGTTATCAGGCTACAGCTCAGATGGCTGCAGCATAGTACAGATGCATTTCTCAGTGGCTTTCACAATACATCATGGAAAGGGTCGTTAGAAGCCCAAGCCACACTGGAAAGGGAGTCTGCTGTGATCCTGCACTGCATCACCTGTAAAACACAGTGACAGACCAGACAAACACAGCTCTGGATGGCTGACTTGAAGCAAAATCCTTTATTTCCATGGAAAATATTAAAGTGAAACATTCTGGCATTAGAAAACTACCTATTTTCAGAGTGTATGTTATCCAAAGCAGTGTTATCCAAGGGACAACTGCTGTTTAAGAGTATTCCAGTGTGGGAAACTAAGCCAGTGTTTGAATAACTGGACTTTCCTATGGCATGAGGAGTTTATTTTTGCTTAGAATTTGATCTCTTTCTCTAATTTGGTTTAGGTTACTGCCCAGTGTTTTCCTGACTTTAGCTTCACTGCAGCTCATGGTCTCTGTCCAGTCTGTGTCTTGGAAACCCACAGGTTCATAGGTTTTAAGGCTGAAACAAAGAGCTTTGATCGTTCAGTCTAACGTCCCCTAAAGCACAGGTGGGATGGTGAGTCAGTAATTGTAATGTTGATGTAAAGCATGCGGGAGGCCATTTCCTTCCTATGACTCTAAGTAGTTTGGCTAATTATTCTCTTTCTTACAATTGAGCTTGAATTTAGCTTCTGCTTCCAGCCACAGCCTTTGATGTTTGCTTTTTCCTCCCGTTAAAGACCTGTCAGAAATCTTTTACCCCTATAGGATTTTATGCCTTCACACCATATTAATATACATATGAATAAGGAGTTTTACCAGTTGTGACTAACTCAGTGGGTCAGCTGAGTGCTGGCTTCCACTCTCAGCCTATGACTTTCCCTCTAATGCTAAATTCTGGCTTTCATATGTGAAGTCCAGTAGGAAGCCTCAGTCCCCAGCCCTTAGCTCTGAGGCTGTGAGAACCCCTGCAGATGTGAGCCGTGCCCAAAAGGAGCGTTACCTGTGTTCCTATGAGGACATAAGGCACATTGGGCATGCAGACCTTCAGCTCAGGTACCCACTCCTCTTGGACGTTGTGGTACGAGGCAGGGTTTACCACTGAGAAGCAGATCAAGAACACATCCGTGTTGGGGTAGGACAGGGGTCTCAGCTGATTGTAGTCCTCCTGCAAGGAGAAAATGGCAATATGTTATGGGATGGCAGAAAACATGGGATGGCGGAGGCAACATCTTCCTATTGAGGAAAGGCTGAGAGACCTGAGGCTGCTCAGCCTGGAGAAAGGAGACTGAGAGGGGGTTCTTATTTTTTTCTTTCATCTTGTTAAGGTGATTCAAACTACTTCTGAATAGACACTTGTTTCCAAAACATACTAACCGTGTAAAAATATTCTGCACCAGCCTTTTCTACACAAGAAAACTTATTTATTTTGAAAGGAAGTATGAGGCCAAATATAGCTCTGTCGCATTAGAAATAATAATAATAATGAAAGAAACATCCTAAAATACAAACCAAATGTTTTGTTTTGTCTAGCTGCAAGTTCATTGTCCCAGAATCACTTCAGGAGGAAGGATGCATTCCCAGTCACCACCGCCAACATCACACTGGTTTCCAGTCCTTGCAGACTCCCAGCTGTGCTCTGCACAGCTCAAGAGACACGTTTCTGACTGCATTTAATGATAAGACATCCTCCCTTTGACCCAACCAAGAGGAAGAAGAAGTTCTGAGTCTGTTTGATGTTGGAAAACGTCATTTGAGACCTCTGTCCTTCACTCCCTTGGTGCTCTGGGCAAATTTAGTATCAAGGACAACCTGCTGCATTTTGCAAAGCCACAGTGATTGTTGACTGAGCTAAATGTCACAGAAAGTGTTGATTTGAAGAAAGATTTACATGGGAACAGGAGGTGTTTGGACATAGCAGCCAACAGAGAATGGCTATCCACATGGAGGGAATTCCATGAAGGAAATTTGGAGGCAATATGGAAAACATCTGTGATAGAGGCCACAAAGAAGTACAGTCAGTGGGAGGAGGTTTGTTGGAGGCTCTGGAGATGATATGTTGGCTTCTCCAACATTAAGAGTGTTTACTCCACAGCCGAGATGAGTTGATGTTAGGTGCCTGGCAAAGGTCTTTCCTTTCCTATGTGTTTTCAGTGTAATTGCTGCAAATCAGCCTCCTAAAACAGCCACGTGGTGGCAGCAAGCCCTCTAGGAATCTCGATCTAGGATTTTTGGAATGAAACTGGCTAAATATAACCAGTCAGTGTATTCCAGACGTGCCTATTTAGAAAAACTGTGACTTATTGTGCCATTAAAATCCAAACTAAAAACCTCAAGCACTTCCAGCAGGTGGTGGCAGCTACAGAAGTGCACATTTAATTGAATTTTCCTTGTTCCTCTGAAGACCCCCAGAAAATCCTCTTTTTTAAGGAGCATTACGAAGTTGGTGGTGCTGAGTGTTGTATATACTGTAAGAAGGGACAACCACACGTCGTGGAGTAGAGGTCAGGGCACACAGGAGCTCGCATGGACATGTTAATGCACACACAGATACTAGATATCATAGCTATGAGTTGATTCCATGCATCCCTGTCCTTGGGCTGGTAGGAGCCTCCAGAGCATGCCAGGTGAGGGCCCTTTCTCTGTTAGTGCACCAGGAGAAAGCTGCAAAATCTTGCAATGGACCATTGTGAAATGATCCACATCAGAACTGTTTCTTGTTCAGAGACGGATCACTGTTGAAATAGAGCAAATAAGTAGGGTAAAAAAGGTGCTGGATGCTTGCCCTGCTTTGGGGCATATCTATAGTGACAGCGATGTTTGAGAAGGGACATGAGTCTTTCTGCACGTGTGCTGTAGCTGATCATAAATTCATTTCCTTGGCTCATGCTTGCATCCTGCTGGCTGTCATTTGGATAAGGCCACTGGCTGAGCTATGTGCCTGTGATGTGCTGTGCCCGAGAAAGCACAAAACTTTTTGTTTTGTAATGTTGCTGCTGTCACAATCTCCCTGTGTACACTCCCTGCCATTAAAGCACTCCACACCTGATTCCAGCTTGTAGAGAAAAAACAAACAAACCCCAAAGCAATGTTTTCTTTTCCCTCCTAGGACTTTTTATGCCCAGAGACAAAGAAAACCAGATCCCCCAGCTCTGGGGTCCCTGCCAGCTCTCCCTGCAGGCTAAAAGAGGGTCCTGCTGCAGAAGTACATTCTCCAATTGTTATTTCATTAGCATGTGTTTTATAGCATCGTAATGCTGAGTGCTATTTTTGGCTATGACTTCACACCAGTGCCTTTGGAAAGCCACACAACACAAGAAGGAGTGAGGAAACAACCCAGATGATCTGTCATTACAGCCTTAGCATGTGGGAAGCATCATCCCTGCTGCCTCCACACAGATACAATCCAGTCATCAAACAGTGATTCATGCTCCAGGTTTTGTCTATATGGCCACGTCCTCTGGACCAGAGTCTGAGATGGAAACGATCCGGAGGAGCAAGAAATGTCACTGGGATGCAGGTGGTGGTTGGAAGCAAGAGATGGCAAGATGATTGTGGAGGAATGGAAGGAGGGTGAGGTCTGACTGAGGAACAGATTTATGGTTCTTTTGGCTCAGGAGAACAAATAAGAGGATGTGTTGCTGAGGAAATGGGTGGCAGGTGGTACTGTCAGCCCTTCAAAACAAGCAGAAATATTAAGGCGCTGAGCAAAATCTGATTGAGAACTGAATATAACTCCAGTCTCGTTTGCAGAGGCTCACAGAGCTGCCAGATCGTGACAGACACACTGAGCTCTGCCTTGGGGAGTGCAGAAAGGAAAACTGCACGCTCACCTTCTTGAATATCTCATGCGAAATGAGGACTTTGGTCATTCTTTAGGACTGGATTTTAGATCATCTGTTTGCACCTTGTAAATAGGAAGGATGAGTGGACTGTAACTGACACTGAGATGGCTCTGAAGTGGTCTACAGGCATGTGATAGCAAAAAAAACCCAACCCAACGCAACAAATAAAAGCAAAACCAAGAGCATAAATGTGCAGGTCCTGCTGAGTGCAGCTTCTTCTGGAAGGCACAGTCTGTTGTGTTGCAGATTTTGACACCTCTGCACACTGCTGTGAAGTACAGTCTGCAATAAGTGGCCTCTTGCAGACAGCAGAGTCTCATTCTGCGTTGTTTATGCATTTCATAGCAGCCATGGGCAGAAAAGTGCAGACAAGGAGAGATCCTGAAAGCAAAACCCAACACCCAGAGCTTCTCTGTCCCATGGAGAGAAGCAGGCTCTCTTATCTGCTCCTCCCTGCTGCCTCCTGAATCAGCTCTGACGGGAGGTGGATATTAGGCATTATACTCCAAAAAAGTGGGGATGCAGTGGCACAGCTGCCCGGGGAGGTGCTGTAGTCAGCATCCCTTGAAGTGTTCAAGAGCCACAGAGATGTGGCACTGAGGGACATGGGCAGTGGGCATGGTAGGGTGAGTTGTAGTTGGGCTTAGGGATCTTGGAGGTCTTCCACAATTTTAATGATTCTATGGTTCTGTGAGTAGCTGGTAAATGTGGACTTGAGCCCTCCATGGCTGGGAAGGAGCTTGGATTTGCTCCCTCTCCTCTTGGCAGCTGAATTCCTGCAAGGTTTCCATGCCACTGATGGTCTTTGTTCTGCAAGTCACTGGCATTTTGGAGGTAGGGGAGAGAGTTCATCATGAACCTGGTACCTTCTTCTGCTTGGGATGGGATCCTGTCCTGGGATGGGTGCCCATCTGATTGGGTTAATGTTTCTGCAGTCAATAGCTGGTGACTGATAGCCTATTGCTGTATTATACTGGTTTTCTGGTCTCAGAAACTGGAATTCTTCTCTGTATCTCCAATGCCACCATGTGGTAATTGGAAGAAAACAGTGACTTCTATAAAAGGCTATACCTGCTTTGTGTGGGGATGGAGTGCATGTATGGGAGGCAGAACATCACCATCAGGCTTTGCTTTTTGCTTAGACTTTCTCGTGGTAGGGATGTGTGTATGTGTGTGTTTTGTTGCTAAACTGGAATGAAATCTATGTGTAAAAAAATAAAAGGTCAACAGCTCAGCCATTACAGCTCATTATCAGCTGTTAATATTAAAAATATTAAACACACACACACAAACAACAACAAGGTAAACATCAAAACATCATGATAAAACAACAGCACAGTCAACAAAACCAATATATGATAAAAAACAAAGAGAAAGGAAACTTATTGATGTTTGGCATAGATTTACCTGCCCTGCTGTGTCATACAGTCCCAGAAGGTGCTGTTGTCCTCCCACAGTCACGGTTACTGAAAGAGAGAAGCAGAGGGATGTTGTTTATGCAGAAGCCAGTGGAAACATTTTAGTAATTTTTAATTCTAAAATGCCAATATACCCCTGTGCTTAACATTGGTGTGTGTCTTACCATATGCTTTGCAATGGAAAAGCACCTACCGGTTTGTAGAAGATAAATAGCTTCTAGAATGGGAAACAATGTCCTGCTTGGAATCTCTTGAACTTTAAGTCTCTGTCATTGTGGCTGGACAGATTGATTATTCAGCAGCTTTACTTGCTTACAAAGCAATGCAGTAATTTTGCTAGTGTATGAACAGAACCAAACTGACATCCTGAGAGCACAAAGGCTCAGCAAGGAGCAGACTTGCTGATGAGAGCAGAACAGAACACCGCCGAGGCTGCCTTGTGATACGGAAGGGAAAGAGGAGATGGGAAAGAGGAGATGGGGAAGGGTTTGGGAGCCCTCCTTCATCTCCTCACTTTGGGAGGTAGCATGCATGCAGTGCATTTCCCACAGGGACTTGAAATGGGGGTAGCTGTTGAGCATGGAGGTACCATAAATGCTTGAGGTCTGCGGGTGGAAGAGCCCAGTGAAGGTATAACAAGAGTTGAACTCTTCAGAAGGAGACTCTGGTAAATGATTTCCCCACGGGTGTTTACTGTCTGGTAGAATAACTGTCTTTGCAATGCATGTCTCAAATCCACACCTATTACTCCTTTTTTTAGCTGATCCATATGAGGGAAATAGGAATAGAGTTGCTAGGGATTAACCTCACACATGCTGCTTCCTTTTTGAGTGGTTCTGTGTCTGGCAAACTTCATTTTAGCTGCCATGGACCTGACTTCAGGAGATGTTACACAGCTCCACCTGAAGCTAGGAATGCAAAGGGAACTTACAAATGGAAGCTATAAGGATGCTTATGAAATCTGGCACTCACTGAAGTCGTCTAGTCAAAACAAGAAGTGTAAGACCTTAATGACATGTCCCTGCAGCTTTTCTCTTGGGAATGCTGTGACTGAATGCAGTGTCACTGCCTTGTGGGGTGGACATCGTGGCAGATAAGAGGAGTGGTGTGATGGGACCCCTGGCTCCCCCAGGTCTGCAAGAGCCCCGTGACTCAATACTGGGTCATTTTCCACTTCCATGTGTGAGAGTCATCTCCAGGAAATCAAGTGACACATCGCTCTTGGCATGTCCCCCGGTTTCCTCCTCTTTGAAAAACAAGATCTGATTACAAAGAAGGTGATTTTCTAACTCAGATTTATCCTGCTGGTTACATATATTCTTTCTGACATGAAAATCAGGTGTTCTGCTTTGACCTGTAATTGGCATAAATACCATCCTGTAGATGTAGAACTGTACTAAGCACCTTTCTTTAATTGCTGCTGTGATCATCTGCTAGCAGCTTGTACAGGACTCTGCTAGCCAATATTTTCCAGCAGAAAGCCTCTAAGTCTCACAATTTGATGTCACCTCAACTCTGGGTGAGATCTTTCTTCTGCTGAGCAAATACAATTGCCCATCTGATATTTACACTACCTAAAATACACTTCCAAGGTGGGAGGGCAGGGAGGCCTCTGGGGCTGGGATTCAGCTGATTGCACTCAGCGGAGCTCTTGGTCTAATGAGGTGGTGAGGAATTCACTGCTTTGCTTGTAGCCCACAGATGTTTAGTGATTTTAAAGTTGGATGGGATTCGCAGCATCATTTATTCTGCTCTGAATAGCGTATCTAGTGTCTTCCTACAAGGCTTTTTTCTTATACTATTCTTGTTGCTCTTCTCCAAATTCCTTCTGAAGCAGTCAGTGGGATGAGACACTGAGGCCTAAGCAATGGTTTCCTTAATGATTTAGCCAGTGGTAACACAGCTTTGCTATTCCTACCCGTCTTTCCTCAGTTGCTGACCTAATGGTTGCATTGGCTGGTTATTCTCATTACTTAATAAGCCTTGCTGTAGTTTTTGCTTTTCTTTAGCCCAAAGCTAAATAATTGCTCTGATTATATTCTTATTAACTCTGCATGTGCATGGAAAACGTGGAGACTGACTCAGATGCCCAGTGAAGCTCCTCAAGGCAGGAGGCAAATAACCACATGGGATTACACAGAGCTCCCATGGTATAGAAGACAGAGTTAGAGATTTCTGAGAGGCTGGGATTGACTATGCAGGGACAGCCTTTTGGAGAACGATGTTTTGGAAGCATCTAAGATGCAATACTGAAGTGCTTTCAAAGTTTAATTTCCAGGCATCTCTCTCTGCTGTCTCTAGGCATTGCACTTCTCCTCAGGCTCTAATTTCTCTCAGCTCTCTCATGATTAGGGATGAGCAGAGACAAGCAGTAGGACGTAACAATGGGCACCCCTGCTCTCTCGTTGAACACTGTGTAATAATGCATTTAGTGGGAAAATCCAGTGGAATTAGTGGGAAAGTGCCCAACCCTGACCTGCATTGCAGCTGCATTGGAAAAGTAGACCAGTTCCAAGTGACAGCTTTATTGTCCCATTCTGCTACAAGAATAGATGCATCCAGACAGTGCCATCTCACAAAACGATTCATGGTTTACTTTGTGCTTTTTAGCATCTTGAAAAGATAGAGGCCATAGATTTATATCTTGCCTGCAGCTCTCCACAGCTGGGCATCTGCTGTGCAGAGAAAGCTAGCAGAAGAGAGGTACCTGTCCACTAATCATTTTTATTCAAACAGCTGATATGAAGTGCTGCAAATCTTCCAAAGTGCATTGAGAAGACGGACGTCAGTGTTGGCCAGCCTACATGACAAAGAACACAAAAGCAGTGGAAGTGGATTAAGAAGATCAAGCAGAGTGCCTTTGGTCCAGAAATGATTGAATGAAAATGGAAATTCCCAAAGCTTTCAGAACAAGCACTGGACTAAAACATGAGCCAGCTTCTTCCCACTCTGGGACGTTACTTATTTATAGACAGCATGAATGAAGTTGATTTATTGGAATCATTGACCTCACCGTCTGTAAAATCAGCACTGGAGGATTTGCCATGCGTCTCAGTGAGTTACTGCTCTGCTGATCAATCCTTGAACAAATTCAGCTTTGCTGATAGCAGAGTCCAAGAAGCTTTGGGGTCTCTGCAAGGAAAGCTGTGCCCCATTCCTCCAGTATTATGGTACTGAGGGAGCTCTTGGAGCCACAGTATTGTGCAAAGCTCTTTTAGATGGAAAAGTCTACTCTGATTATAGTGCTTGGGGAACTGAGGAAAACTGACATTGTATCTGTAAGTGTTTTGATAGGTTTCATTCTGTCTTAAATACGGGGCTGTGCACAGCAGCAGGCTGGGAGGTGTTTCCTGGGTGGTTCAGCTCACTGTGCACCATCATCTGTCCCCATGGAAGGCAGTTCTGCTCCCAGGTTAGAAATTAATAATAGCTGCCTATGTAAATGCACCGAATTTGCAGGCAAATTCTCTCTGTAGTGTGCATTTCAATTATACTGTTAAGGGCCTTTTTACTCTTTCCTGTAAGTAATAGCTCTAAATCCAAGCAAACCTTAGAAGTACAGTGTAGCGTTAAGTAGTGTAAATAGATAGATCCTGAACATATTATTAAAAAATATTATGATCATTTCTAAACAGAATCACAGAATCACAGAATTATCAAGGTTGGAAAAGACCTAGAAGATCATCCAGTCCAACCATTACCAATATTTCCCAGTTAAATCATATCCCTCAACACCACATCCAAGCGTTTCTTGAACACTCCCATGGTCGGTGACTCCACCACCTCCCTGGGCAGTGCATTCCAATGCCTGACTACCCTTTTTGAGATGTAATACTTCCTAATGTTCAGCCTGAATCTCCCCTGCCTCAGCTTGGAGCCATTCCCTCTAGTTCTATCAGTGTCTACATGAGAGAAAAGGCCGACCCCAAGCTCACTACAACCTCCCTTCAGGAAGTTATAGAGAGCTATAAGGTCTCCCCTGAGCCTCCTGTTCTTCAGGCTGAACAATCCTAGCTACCCCAGCTAAACCATGAAGAACACAGGATATCTTCCTAACCCTGACTGAATGGAAGTGCCCTTTGTGTTATCATGTGGTTGGTTGTGGCATTGGGATGAGTGAGAGAAGAAAATTTTGCCTGTGACTGGAACATGAGTCTATCCAAAAACTGAAAGGCAGAATGCAGATAATTATCTATATCTATATTTTTAGCTCTACTAAATATTTTTAAGCTTCCATCACTGTAGCACAATGTCTAGGAATATGTTTTGCTGGATCTGGGATTATGGCTCAAGTCAATAGCAAAGGCTATTTTAGTGCTGAGATAATTAAAGTGTAACTGATAATTGGAATAATCTTATTAATGTTTTAACTAGCCGTACTGACCTGATGCTATGGCATTTTTGTTTATTTTAATGCATATGGAGTCAGTCAAGACTCTTTAAAGTAGCTTTTTATTGAGACCAGAATCAGTGAAGGATGTATTTGGAGTCTCCTAACAGAGATGTTACGAGCATGGTGAGTACAGCAAGGAGTGTGACTTTTTCTCTAGAGAGAAAAGGTGGGAACAAGGGGAGTCTTTATCAAGTGTTATCAAGGGAACATGAGACTTGATAAGCAGCACTGGAATAAATGGAAGATCAGTGGCAAAATGAGACCAATCTCAAAGAAACGTGCCAAGGCATTACGTAGGTTATTTCTCAAACTTATTACAGAAGCTGTTTGTGTGGTTGGTGGAATCCAGGCAGTTTTCTACTGCATCTCATCCTGCACTGCTGGACGATCAGAAGGAAATTTATTTATTTATCCATTTATTATTATTATTTGTCTAGAAAGGAGAGAGAAGCAGTCTGGAGAAGCAAACACTACACTGTCTCCTTAAAAACAGTGGTGATCTGTCACGGTCTTGTTAGATGGCAGCGAGAGCAGATAATGCTCATGGAAAGGCATGAAATCTCTGCTCTGCAGTGGCCAGGTTGTCCTCAGTGTGAGGATGATGGAGCAGCTATTTCACTGTGACTTATACTGGCAGGAGACCCTGTGCCCTGAACTTGACAGAGGTCCTTGGCACTTGCTGAGAAAAACTTCAGCAAAGGCATTTTAATCCTCAGCAGCTATAACTTCAGTGGTCTGCATTTTTCTAGGCTGACAGACTGAGGAGCTTTTACTTCTAGCATTCCTGAAACATTCCTGGCTGAGTGTGGCCCAAGAGCCTCTTGGGCAGACAGTCTGTGCTGGTCATCCCACATTAGTCAGTGTTGGTAATTGTGGTAGAACAAGCCAAGGAATGAGGGGCATGGAGCTAAGATGGGTATGTCCTGGAAGCTGGGTGAAGGAGGTGGAGACATGCTGCTCTGGCTGCTGGATGTGCTTCAAGGGGAAAATGGCTTCTCTGTTTAACGTAGAACATAGAACATCCCATGTTGGAAGAGACCCATAAAGATCACAGTCCAAGCCCTGACTCCACACAGCACCACCCAGACCCAAACCCTGTGTTTCAGAGAGGTGTCTCAGTGCTCCCTGAGCTCTGGCACTTGGGGCTGAGCCCGCTGCCCTGAGCAGCCTGTCCCATGCCCACTGCCCCCTGGGGCACAGCCTTTCCCTAACCCCTGCCTGGCCCTCCCCTATGATGCAGCTTTATGCCTTTCCCTTGGGCCCCTCTGCTCCCTGTGAGGAGCTGTAGATCACCACTCAGCCTCCTTATTTGTCTTCCCTTCCATACCATTTCCCATCCTTTCCTCAACAAAATCTACAGACGCCAAAACTAGAAGGCAAGGAAAATCTAGTTGTACACTGAAGGAATCAGGAACGTATTGCCCATGGCAGCCCTGATATTAGAGGAAATACAAAATGTTTGAAACATATATGACTGAGGAAGCAGAAATGTTAAGCACCATAAGCAGAAATCTTGGAAATATTTAAACTTTCTGATAAGAAAACCTGAAGTTAGATGATTATATGTACTTTTTTTTTCTCAGCTACCATGGAGGTTTTGCACATTGTTAATGCTTTCTGTGTCCTGCTGAGAGGCCTACCACTTTCCTCTCTGTTTGGCAGCCACTGTGGACAATGAACTGATTGTAATGTAGGAAAAGCAACTAATGTGGATGGCTGAGATGCCTGGTCTTAACTCTCTGTGAGAGGGAGAGAAGGTGAGTGCCAACCTGAGCTTATGAGATCATTAACCTTTATTTTTGCGTGACTGCATTCATGTGAAGCAGAAGGTGGGATGGGGTGTGATCATAGAGCCATAAAACACCTTAGGTTGGAAGGGACCTGGCTGGGGCAAAGGGCCCCCATGCAGCCTGGCTTGGGGCACCCACAGCTGTCCAGGCAGCCCCCCATGACCTGAGAAGAGCACTTTCATCCCCACATACATCTGTGGGATAGTTTGGGGACTTTTCAGGCTGAGTTGGTCTTGCAAGAGAGGAAGAGACTGAAGGGGCTGGTTGGTCTGGAGCAGGAAAAATTGTCCTTTGAACTGAAAAGATAATCCAAATTCACACATAGAGCTGGACAGGAATTTTCAGCTAGAGATTTTGGGTAAAAATTTTGAAGGTAGTTGCAAATGCATTAGAACTAAGGCTGACATGGATTAGTGTGAACACCCCTTTGATTTACAAATCCCGAAGTGAAGGAGCTCTGCTTTTCCAGCAGACACATTTATTTACTTATTTGTTTTGCTTATTATTGTGGTTGTTCCGTCCCTGGGGGTATTCAAGGCCAGGTTGGGTGGGCACTGGGCAGCCTGGTCTGATATTAGGTTATAGAGGCTGGCAGCCTTGCCTGTAGCGGGGGACTTGGAATTTGATGATCCTTGAGGTCCCTTCCAACCCAGGCCATTCTATGATTCTATGATGGTTTACAGAAAGTTTTCTCTTATGCATGTCTTATATTTTTTAGCCTCTTTTATGCTGAAAGTTAATTCTGAAATGCACAACTCCTTCAAGAGACATGGATCTGTAGTGGGCTTCTGTTAGAATTAATGCATCTAACCATTCTGCTAATCATTCTGTGCTTCAATACTACTTTTGAATTGTATCTTCAACTGAGCTGAGTTTCCAGGATTATCCTGCACTCCCTGTTGGCTGTAACCCCACTTAGAACATATTTACTCCTGAAATAATTTATGAGGCATCATTCACCTTTTCTTCTGCCTTGTGAACATCAGAGGCAGCTATGCTGAGCTCAGAGGACTAAGCTTTTGGTTGGGAGGAACATCCATCATAATGTCTTCTGGTTGGATAAGTCAAGTGAATGAATTTTGAAACAAGTGCTGTGTACTTTTGTGTAAATTGCCATTAAATGGCTTTATGTTAATAAGTGATGGTCGCTTCAGTTCCAGAAGGGAGGAAATTTATGGTGAAATGATTATTTTTGTAACATTTCCTCCATTCCCTTAAACAAAAAAGAACCTCGTCAGCAAAATACGGCACAGCAGCATATACCTCAGGTAGAAAAAATAATATTAACCTGTAGGAAATCTGGCTTCTCTACAGATTGTTCTTTCATCCGCCAGAAACATGATTTATTTTCCATCTATCGTTATTGAAAGCTGTATTTGCTTAATAATTGACTGAAATAGACAGCTCTTAAAGCAGGCATCCTGAAAAATAGTTTTCCACACAACGCCTGGCAGTTTTTTGTTCTATTTCACATTGCTCTCCTGAGAACCAAACCCCATCCCCCCCCCCCAACCCCCATCCCACCATGTTTTCTTGGGCTTTAATCTGTATTGGAAAATGTTGACACGATTCTTTGCTTACATGAAAGCGACACTAATGGGGATCAGATCTGACTTCAGAGAAAAGGATCTTTGAAGAAAAATCACAGAATGTTGCAAATAAAAGGGAAATTAATCCAGGTAGAAAATCTATAGCTACTTTCTGCAAATTATTTCCAAGCATGATGTGAATTGCGCCTTTGATTTGAGTGCTGGTTAGCACAGTGAATGGATTTTAAGCAGCATATTTTACACAGCCAGAGACATGAAAAGCCTTGTTTTTAAAGAAGGCATTGTTCTCTGCTTCTATTTTTATGACGGCAACACCTAGGATCATGACTCCATTGTATCAGGCCTGTGCAAACACAGGGGCAGAAACCAGCCTGGCTCTGCAGAGCAAACATGCTAACAATGAAGGTGGAGAAAGAAAATTTCCTGTTTCACAGCAGGGGAAGTGAGGTGCCCAGAGCTGATGAAGCTCCTCAGGACCAAGTGAGCAGCCTGAGGCTGTTGTGGGTGCAAAGCCCACAGCTTCAGGTTGGGCATGAATAAAAGGTTCTACACTGAGAGGGTGGTTGGCACTGGAACAGGCTGCCCAGGGCAGTGGGCAGAGCCTCAGTCTGCCAGAGTTAAGGGGTGTTTGGGCCCTGCTCTCAGACACAGGGTTTTGCTTTTGGGTGGTGCTCTGGTGAGCCACAGTTTGGACTCGATGATCCTTGTATGTCCATTCCAACTTGGGATATTCTATGATTCTCTGATCTTCTGAGCTGTCATCCAGGGCAGTAATGTCCTACACCCAGCCCTCTTGTTGTCAGACCATCAGATAACCTTCCAGTTTCTATCCTGTCAGAGTCTGATGGATTCCCAGAAACTCTTTCAGAAAGAGCAACCAAGGAGTTAAGCTGCCAGGTTAAGTAAAGAAGGAATCAACTCAGACACCTCTAAGCTCAATTTCTGAAGCCTTCTCAGTTGCCTCAGATTGGCATTATGAAGGATATCTCTCTGGCTCCCTGCAAACTCACATGTATAAGGAACACAACCATGAAGTTGCATTGGGATGGAGGTGCATGGGGGATGCTGATGCTGGTTTTAGACCCTCTGTGATGCTGCTTACATGGGTGGAGGAAGCACCATGTCTGTCTGGGATGTGTCTGTCTGTCCATCTGCTGGCTCTGGTACAATGGGGTGCACTGCTCTGCAATTAGTGACTGTGTTGTATGCTTGCTATGGCTTGTGGCAAAGCAAAGTGGAAGGAAAGAGGAAGGGATTGTGGACCACAGAGCTTTGGCCTACAACCTGAAGACACTGTTGAGAGGGGGAAAAAAACCAAGAATGACTTTTGCATTATGCGCTGGTATTTTTAGTGCTTTGTACAAAGGATCTTTTTTCTCTGTGCTTTTCTGTCTTTTTCAGCCTAAGGCTGGGTATAGCAGGTGAATTTTCACTCTAGAAAGCACAGAAGATAGAATAAGCTCAGCTGCTTTCACCTAGTGTGCTTTGCCTTTTGCACAGATCTCAAGATTATCCAGAGCTCCAATCCAAGTGGAAACAGGACAAAACCTCTGCATGAAGCAGTGTCTCCACTTTGGCTGTAGGCTGTGTGTAACCAGGCAGGGAGCATCTGCAAGGATGGGTCTGTGCAACCTCAGCCTCGTGGGATGATGGGCATCAAGAAGGCAATGCAGATGCTGCTCAGTGCATCTGTTCCAGGCTCAGCATCGCAGCACTTCTACCTTTGCCTAATGAGCAAACCATGAAAGTCTGAAGGTAAAGGTTTTCCTAAACACCAACACCACCAATGCAAAATCAAGCATAATCACACCCAGAGTCTTCAGGACTTTGGTTAAAATAGGACCTATGGAAGTGCTAGTTGGGGAAATGCTTGCAGACCTCCAGCACCATGGCTCAGTGGCTGCAGGGAGGTGAGCTCTGCCTGTGCCCATGCTGACCTGGTGCTGCAATGAATGTTACGTGCTGTGGGACAAGAAGTAGTTTACATATCCTTCTCCAGAGCCTACCACACAGCTTAGAGTGCAGAAGATGCTTTCCTATTGCAACTTGCCAGCAGCACACTATGTGTGTGTGTGTGTATGTGTTTTTTGTTGTATGCTCCTTAGCCAAGCAACATTTTCCACAGATGGTGCCTGAGCTCAGCCTGCACCTGCACGTGTGTGTAAATAGGGACATAATTATCCAGTTTGTTGGAATTGTGCTTTCAGCCCTAAGCCCATTTTCCCTCCCTTTGTATACTTAGAGCAAAAGAATTTGATCTCTTGCATACAGCAACTTTTTACTGCAATTGATGTGCTACAATTACTGTCCTCTTCTACTGTACAAATCAAATTTGTTGTTCATTTATTTCCCCTCTGGCGTACAGCCTCCTTGTCTGTTGTTGTTTTCTCAGCATTTATCATCATAGCCAAAAAACAAGCTGCAGAATCTGGAAGCTATACCTACGTTATTAAACAACTCTGAGAAGGCTCATAGGGAGATGGGCTTTTTCTGGCTTGAAAAACATAGCAGAGTGAAAGGGCCAAATTTCATTTTGCTGAGGTTCTTGCAGGGATGCTAGAACAAATGGGCAGCTCTTTCTGTGTAATATAAACACGAATCTGAGTGCTTCCTGGTCCTCTTGGAGAATGAGTGTTCAGAGACATAAGTCTGGGGGTGGCTTCCTGCATTGTTTCATCCTTGGTGTTGACTTAAATAGGTTGGAGCTTGAGGTGGCCATGGGAGGTGATTGAGTGACTGTTGAAATATGTAACGATTCAGGATCCTTGTAAATCAGAACCATGATCTGGAGGAGAGTGCAAAAGCTGAGGGTGCAGGTAGGGTTGCAGACTTCTCACATCGCAGCATTTTCCCCTGCCAGCTGGCATAGCTGCACCATGCATCTCAATGGAAATCCCTCTGCCTGAACTGAATGGATGTAGCAGTGATGTAGTGGAGGTATGTGACACAGCAGCTCAGCGTGGAGAGGGATGGATGGGGCTGTCAGGCTGATGGTGATGCACACAGCTATTTTTGGCAGTTTCACTACCCAGGCAGTGTTGAGTCTGGTCTGATGCAAACTGGCATGCTTCACTGCTGAGGCTCATATGGCAAACATTGATGCTTGGCATATATTCTTGAATTGTTTCCCTGTTAACTTGCCATACTTCTGTCTTTGTTATCTGTTTTTCATTCTGTCTCTGGTCCACACACAGCGAGATATCTGTGCTGAATCACTGAGAGGGACTGAATGATGCCTTGTCCTTAGTGTTCAGACACTGGTGCAACTCCTGCCATCCCGAGAGTCATGCAGCAGGTCAGCCTGGTGCTGCTGTGTGTAAAGTAAGCTATTCTTGTGCTGGTTTCCCCACACAGAACTTTTAGTACAATTCTGCAATGTCTTTACCCTTAAGTAATGTAGAAAGGTAAGCTGTGTCTAATCTAGTTATTAGAAGATCCACAGCTCTGCAGGTCAGTGAAGAGCCAAAAGCATCGTTTAATAGCTGACCTGTGCTGCTGGCCCCTGCTTGCACTGGGCTTTTGCAGGGAATCCAAAGCAGCTGCTCAGCAAGGATCTGTGATGTGTCTGTGCAAATCACAGCCTGGGGCCAGAGGCCGATTATTTCTGAGTCGGTGGCATTTTTTTATTCCAGGAATGTTGCATCATTGTGTCTGAAATGTTGTCCTTCTCCTATGCAGTGATAGAGGCTGACCTTGGTCCCATCGCTGCTCTGGGGTCCTTGCTCACAAGGATGTGGATGCAGAGGAGGAGGGGAGGGTACACTTCCACTGGGTTTATTCTCAGTTCAAGACACTACCAGGAAAAACCCTGTTAAATCCCCACTGGGGATGTTTCTCCTCAATTACTGCTGTCTCATTTCCCCCCATCAAATTCCTCATGGACTTGTCATCAGCATTCATCTCGCTTGTGCGGTTCATTCCACCCTGACCCACACTGCTCCCTGGAGAGGAGAGGCATCTTTGTCTGAGTCAGATGTGCTCTGCTCACACCCTGCTTTCCATGCTCTGTTGTGTGCCTTGCAAGCACCAGCTGTGCTCAGGCCCACTGCAACGCACTTTGCTATTTCTTCTTGTTATAGGCTGGGTTGATGGGTTGAGGTCAATTGTATGAGGCTTAACAAGACCAAGTACCAGGTACTGCACTTTGGTCACAACAACACCATGCAATGCTACAGGCTGCATTGAGATCATCTGCAAACTGCTTCTGCAGGTACCAACTTCAGAGCTGCTTAGAGAAGGTTTGTTGCACAGGGGGACTTGCAAACAGCTGACACTTGTGCTGACAGGAGGGTTAAAATACAACGAAACACATCTGACAGGCACACTCTTTACTTGCGCAAGGCTCTGAGGAGAGAGCATTTGTCAGAAGGGATAAAGTGGGTACATGGCTGGCTGTGTTGTGCTGCCTGCAAAAAGGTCTTTGGTGCCTTCAAACGCCACTTACTATCAAATCATGAAGAATGCTTAGAAGCCAGCGTTGATGCAAACAGAGCTTAAAAAAATACATATCTGGTAAGGTTCCACTGCTAAGCACTTTGGCTCTCATCTTGTGGTTGGACATGTGTGGGCAGATGCTTGTGTTCCTGCGGAGCCCCTTGGACTACAAGGGGAAGCACACACAGGGTTGTAAGCCAGCTGTTTGCCTGAGGTTCTGCTGGATGGGGTCTTAGTGTGCGGTTTTGAAAGGCAGCTGGATGATTTTAATCCATGTATCCACTCAACCTCAGCAGGAACTGTAATACATAGGTGATTTTTGACACTTTCATCGCTTTCTTGTTTACCAAGGATTGGGTAAATGTTTCAATTTTTCAATATTTTTTTTCCAGCCATTCTCACTCTTTCATCTCACTATACCCTACCCACTATATCCTACCTTGCTACCAGTCACTGGCGTCCATATTTTTATGGAATCATTAAGATTAGAAAAGCCCACTAAGGTAATCAAGTCTAACCCCAGCCCATCCCCAGCATGCTCACTAACCATGTCTCTCAGCACCATACCTTCATGTTTCTTGAACACCTCCACCACTTTCCTGGGGCCCAGCTATTTCTGTAAAGCCCTTGGCTTCAACAAGCAAGACGCCAGCCAGAAAAAGGAGAAACTCTGAATGGAAATACTTAGAAATCCATGGGATTTGCATAGGTCCCACTCTACTGCATACGCACTGAATCTTGTTGAATCCAAAACTGAATGAGTACTCAAAAATTTAAGAAAAAAATTCTTTAAGTGAATCTTGAATTTCAGTCAGTTCTTTCTAATGGCAAAACAAATGTTAAACAATAGCTGAACAGTCAGTTTTAGTGCCTGGGATCTGTGGGGTATGTGTACTCAAGCTTTTTCTTGTGGTGATGGGAACTTAGTGAACATAGATCCTACAAGGTTGGTGGCAGTAACTCCAAGATATATATGCCCAGTGTTCCCTGCCTATCACATGGGTTACGTTTTCTGTTCTTTGCCATTGCAGCTTTTATTAAGTGTCTCTTGGGCTGTGTCCTGCTGAGTCAATGGAAAAGTACTGTTGCTGCACTGGAAGCAGGAGCTGGCTGGTGAGTTCTTTCTAGTCTGAACGTGACTGGTTGTAATTCACAACATATGCAGTGAGATGGGTAATAATAGTCCAGTAACAAGTGTTACCTTTTACAAGGTAAATTAGTTTATGTGTATGTGTGTCCATCTCCTCTATATTCTGGTGTTCCTTCTTTAGGACTGTTGTGATGCTTTGCACAGAAGATTTGAGAGTTGCCACTTTCAATAGGAAAAGAAATGCTAAGCTTTGTCAAATGTTTGAACCAGTGCTTGAGGTCAGCCAGACTAGAGGAAAATGCTTGTTGAGAGTTCTGCCCTGTTAATGAATTGTGGCAGTTTTGCACTTGTTAGGTATCAGCCCAATATTGGCTGGTACTCCTGTAGATATCTAGGTAGCATATGGCTAATGTGACCCAGCACCACGCGACAGCCAAGTTCAGGACACTGGAACTCCCAGATCACCAGGGCTGAGTTCACCCTTGCTTTAAAGGCGAGATCACGGGCTGCACGTAGAGATGAGTGAAGATGTTTGCTGCTAATCCTGTTGGCTGGGATGTCTTGGCATCATCCCATGTGCAAGAGTTTTTGCTTATCTCATACATGGATGAGGAAAACAGGGGAAAAAGGAAAAAAAAAGGTGTTGCAGAAAGAAGCCTTCAGAAGTACTAAGTGCTGGAGAAAGCAAATACTTACTTTCACTTTGGAAAAGGGGTTTCTGGGCTGCAAGCTGTGCACAGACGTGTGCGTCCTGCATCTGGGACACTGCAGGGGCTCCATCTACTGAGATGAACTTTGCAGAACATGAAAACCAGCCAATGCTTCCACTGTATAGCACATACTTAGGAAAATGGCTCTGTTGTACCCGGCTTTACATCTTTAATACAAAAAGACTGCATTGTACTTTCCAGGCACGGCCTGAATGCAGATTTGTGAATATGGTCTATATGGCTGCTTTGCTTCCACAAGCTTTTTCTTACAGTCCCTACTTAGTAAAATGTTAAGTCCTTCATTGAAATTCCACCTCCAGTGGAACAGCCCTCAATCAGCCGTCCCTGGGAAAACACAGCAAGCTATGACAGCAGAAGCATTGTGATGAGCCTCCCCTATGCTCTCTTGGCATTTATTGAACATTTTCCATTATTTTGGATAAGGGGTCAGTGCTCCTCTGGAATCTCATCTGTGCTTTTGATTCTCTGTTATCTAGCAAAACATAACGTCATTTAAAACAAGCACCAGAATCAGAAACCAGCCCTTGGATAACTTGGGAAGAGCCCGTTTTAATAATATTTGTTTCGATGATTCTGTGACTCAAGCAGCAATGAGCTGCCATACCCATCTGACCTTGTATATTTAGATAAGAATTGTTTCTTATGAAATCAAAGATCTGCTCATGTTTTGCATCTGTAACGTCTGTTATATTTTGTCCTAAATATGGAAAAAAATGAATCTACTGTAAAGTGTGCCATGGATGTGACTATCCAAACCTTGTTTGGTTTTTTTTAGTGTCCTTACCAGGACTGATTTGGATCAAGAATTACTAACCTATATTTCCCTTCTAAAAATATATATATCTATTTTAAAGATGTCCCTGTTTATGCACACACTCATATCCAAGGACTTCCAGACAGACTTTGCAAACTTACAGCTCTCTGTTCTCCTGTTCAATAGCAACATTAACAGCACCTCACCGTGCTTGTTGTCATTGCTGTTCTGGCCTCAGTAACAAAGGTTGTTGACTCAAGTTGGCTTTAATCCCTTCTCCGACTGCTTGAGTCCCTCTTAGTTTGAAGAGATTCACCTCCACTAGGTTTGATTTGGATAGAAATGCTCCCAGTTCCCATACTTAGAGGCAGACAGTGATACCTTATAGTTGTAAAATTGATAAGGGGGATGAGCAGAGAGGAAGAAAACCCAAAGGCAGAAGGGGAAGACAGTGCAGCAGACAGTGCAGGCTATTGCCTAGCTATATTGAACAGCTGCCTTTGGTGGCTAGGAAGTTACAGCAGACATTTTACAAAGACAGAACACATCTTTCAGTGTATAATTATATGATTACAATGTAATGATATGGGTGATTATCACCATTTCAAAAACAAAATTCCTCCTTTATTTTTTCCTTTTATTTTGCAGCTATTTCATACTCATAAAGTACTGTCCTGCAGCAGATCCTGATGCACTTACTGTCTATGAACATAACTGCAGGCCCAGGACAGCCAAGTACTAACCCACACAATTGAGGTTGTCAAGATCTGGCCCCATGCACATTGTTTCTTTCAGTGAGTGGCAATCTTTCCTCTGATCCATGAGGACGTTTTGTGAAGCAAAGTCCTAAATTTCAAGCCTTGCAGCTTGCACATGTGTTCCTGTCAGCCACCAGGGACTGGTAAGATTCCAGTTAGAACTGGCACTCTTGATTTTCCTTGCCTTGCACTGGAAGATATATGAGAGTTTGTTTATGTGAGATTTGGGAGAACAAAGGCATATTAAATCCCACCCTTCCAATAGGATATATATTTTTTCAACCTTGAAGCAAATTTTCTATGTCTGTGTGTTCTGGCTTTTCAACTCAATAGCCTGCAGGCATTAACCATGTCAGCAAGGAAATGGAAAGCTCATTACTATGCCATTAGAAGGTTTAAAACTGAAAACCAGAGTCTATAACAACAGCAAATGGGATATCAAAGACATGTCCCTCTGCTTGATCCTTTCACTGCACTGGGGCTGGATGGATGCTGTGAAGGATATTTTGTTGTACCCACACACTCCCCAGCTATTTCAGAATGTTGAGATGTAATTCCTATGTTTTTATTATTTAAGCAATATTATTTCATATTCTTATTTGGCCAGATAACAAGAATCAAAACAGGTGATAGCATGAGTCCTTGAGGTAAAGGAGTGCTATGAATGAGAGTTCACTCTCCATTATTCCTCCAAACAGTTCATTTGTGACACCAGTGCCCCATGAGTTTCACGGGGCAACTACCTCAGCCCTATAATTGCCACAGAGATCACTCAATGCATTTTACTGAAAACAAAAAATGGAAAAGAAAATAATGAAAAAAGGTATCATAAATGTTGGCGGTTGGAGGTCATTTAGGCTATTGTGTATATATGGCACTTGGATAAAAGGTTGCTTTCTGCCCTGAGCTTCCTATTCTGCCTCTCTCTGGTCCCTTTGGACCATTATCCTGCTGATCTCCATCATTTTTTTTCCTGTAAACCCCCACCCATGATGCACCACTTGAACTTTTTCCCTACAGACAGTATTTTCTGAACACTCTACTTTATTTTTTGTGACTTTTGAGGACATTTCCCATTTCTGGCATATCTTTCAGAGTGATACACTGAGCTGACTTGGTACAGAATGATACAAATCCCACATTCTTGTACAGGACATGTTTCCACTCCTGTGCCCCCCTGTTTTAATCCTGCGTTTCCTTCCCCATGCTGAGGCAGGGCTGTGTGCAACCTCACTTTGCACCCATGCGAGCACTGTGCTTTCTTTGGGGTATGCAGGTTGCAGTCAGATGGGGAGTGCTATTTTGGGAGGGTAATGCCACCAAAAGCAAAACAAATCTGTCACAAAACCACTTCTACATCAGCAGCAATTTTAAGCCTTCATCTGCACATACATCCCAGGAAGGAAGTTTCCTGTATTTTGCACTGTTGGTTCCCTAAGGGGAAAAATATCTGCTTGAAGCAGGTCCTCTAGAGGATTCGAAGTTCCCCTGAGGAATGTGTCTCTGAGCCAAAAGCTTCAGGTGCAGCTGATCACAGTAAACCTGGGGCTGCCAAGGGGATGGAGAGGTTGATGAGGGTGGAAGCATTTGGGGCTAGAAGCTACAAGCAGGCAGTCTGGAGGCTGACAGTGCTATCCAACCTGTGCTCTTTTCTTGGATATGTGATTTTTGCCAAGGTTTGCAGAGCGTGCTCGAGGGGCTGTGCTGATTAAGTGGAAACCACAGGTATCAAATCTCAGTTGCAGAAGGTAAGTGGGGTCTGGATGCATGGGAACCTCCAAAATTTTATATCATTTCGGTGTGCTTCAGATGAATATACTGACCTTTAAAAGGCAAAGCAAAGAGAGGCAAGCTGGCTGGCTTTGCTTGCAGAGTTCTGCTGCTGGGTCTTGGTAGTCACAAGTGCAAAACACACTTGATGCTTAGGACCAGTGATAAAACCCAAGGGAATGGCATGAAACTGTGACAGGGGAGGCTGAGATTGGATATCTGGACATGGCACAAGATCCCCAGGGCAGGGGGCACAGACCTGGTCAGCCAGAGTTCCAGGAGTGTATGGACAGAAGGTTTGGGTGGTCCTGTGTAGAGCCAGAAGTTGGACTCAATGATTTTCAGGAGTCCTTTCCAACTTGGGATGTTTTATGATTCTTTGAACTTTGATTTCTGAGACGTGGCAGTGGTATATAAAAATTCTTTGGTCCTGGTGAGAGAGGCAGTGGCTCAGTGTGTTTCCTCAGGGTTTGTTTCTAACGCTGTGGCATTTGTTAGCAATTGCCAGGTGCCTTCTCAAAGTTTCCAGCTGAGTTCTACTGGGACCTGTGGCACCAACTGGTGTCTTACACAGAAAACACAACACTGGAATTTTAAGAATGAGATTTGTTGATAGCAAATAGCACAGAGACTTTGCATCATCTGCGAATACCAGAAATTAATTTGATTTTCACTTCCACACTGGAAGACAGTTATATCTAAACCTTGAGCCCAGCCTACCCGTGGTGGGCAAGCCCTGTGTAATTCACGCAGAAGCAAAGTGGGTGGATGATCATTTCCACTTCGGTTGTCTTTCATGAGACCTGATGAGGCACAAGAACAGCATCATTTCATCTGTGTCTGAGTGCCTCAGCACAGACACAACATTGAACTGATGACAAAAGTGTGTGGCAGCCATGGGAGAAAACACACACAAAAAAAAATCATTTACCTCCCTTCCTCATCACTGTAAGTTAAATGGGACATGCTTTATTCCCAGCACAATTATAAATTAAAGTGAGTTGAGCTGAAGAGGGACTGGATGGTGCACAGCATAGGCTGGAGTGGAGTTTACAAAAAGCTGCCTTTTAAATCTTATGCCTACATTCTGTTTCTCTCTGGAACAAAATACGATACTTCCAGCCTACAATATGATGTGAGTCATAATATTGCCATTCTGCTCTCAGCATAATTGGAGCATACCTATGGTATGAAGTGGGAGAAATATTTGGCCAAGAAGAAAGCTTCAGAATTTTATGTACTGTCAAGACGTGCTTAATAAATGGGGAGTATTATTTTCATATTGCGTAATTCAGACTTTCCTCATTCTGGGGCTGTTTCAACAAAACATGCAAGTGTGTGCTTATCTTTAATTAGTGTTTAAGCCAAGATGACTGTTAACATACTAATGGGAAGGACTTTTCAAAGGGATAGGCTTCTCTACATGCATGGAGGCAACCATGTGCTTGCACCAGCATAGGGGCTGAAGGAACTCTGGCAGGAGGATGTGGAGGGTGGGTGTTAGTGGCAGAAAGCACATATATTTGCCATGATCTGAGGTCATTTATCCCGTGCTGCTGCTGTTTTTGTAAGGACAGACTTCAGCAGTCTCCGCTATCACCCACGTGAGCATGGACTCAGATGGAAAGGCTTTAGGGCAGGGTATGAAGCCCTCATCCTGACAATGACAACAAACTCATTGCCTTCAGCAGACCAGATTTCATTCCCTGCATGTGAAGAGACTCAGACAGAGAGAGGAATGGTCATGTTGTGTGTGGCTGGCTGTGAAATATTTTGTCAAAGGAAACAGGGCTTGATCTTGAACTCTTCCAGGCGAAAAGTCAAGAATGATGTGAACACAAAATGGCAAGTGAGGCAGCGCGTGGGTGAAGCTTTGGTCTATGATACCAATGACTTGGCCTTGGTTCCTGCCCTCAGCTGTGTAACTTTCCCAATGCCAGTGTCTCCCTCCAAATTAAATGGGAGCGTTGAAACAAAATTGCTTTTAAATGAAGCCTGATGAACTCTCATATATCACTGTGGTCATATGAGAGACAATCCACAGGTTTAACTTAATGTTTATTTAGTATAGCTCACCCTCTATATTAACTGCTGTTATTATTAACTGCTGTGATGCCTGCTGTCCACAGGGCTTTCGTGATCAAGAATATATAAAATAACAGTTGTTCATTTTAGTTTTAAGCATTCAATAGCGTGCAGTGAGTTGTTGAACATTAGGCAGCGTGTGCACTATGATGCTGTGCTCTCATATGAAGTCTGTTTTTTGAGCAAACAGCCCAAAAATCTCACTTGCCCTTGGTGATGAGAGCTCATAGAATCAGAGCACCAATGAACGTTTGAACCCTCCAGAGTGTGAAGTAATAATGGCCAGCTGGTGTCAGTGAGCAAATGGCTAAGATATGAGGATTAAATCTGGTTTATACCACACCACTGAGGACCTCTAAAAGACTGGTTTGGATTGGCTTTCAGATGATTTCAGAACAATTTCTGCCCTTTCTAAACAGCAACATTCCTTTGTTCAAACAGGATCTTTGGACTTCCAGTTTAAGAATAAATTCTGGAAAACAGATGGGTCTACTGCTGCTGAGATCCTCTGGTTGAATTAAGAAGAGAAAACCAATAGGACATATATGCCTATATGTAACTTGACATTCCTTTCCTTCTGTTAAAACGATGAATTGTTATTGCTGTGCTCATGGGCAGCCTGTGTACTCCAAGCTGACTCCATGTTGTTGAACATAGAGATTGATAAAGTCAGGCATTTCCCATGATGTGATGGTTAGTGATGGGCTGGTTCTCAAGAAGCCAAATGAGATCTGGGTATAGGAAAAATGTTTGTCTATTTGTAAACATAGGAAAACAGTGAAGACAAATTAATTTGATCTTATGCCTAAATCCATCATCATAAGCTTGTGATTCTCTTTGTAATTCTTTTAACAAATTGGAACAGTAATTTGAAGAATATCAGTGCAGTATCATTTTGAGCAGCTCACATTAGCCAGTGTTCGTTCTAACAAATATGCTTTCCTTCACAATGCTACAATAATTTTTCTTTGGAGTTTTTACCCAGCCCTATTCCTTTGCATGTATTGATTTCCCATAGGCTTCCTACACTAAGTTTTGTTTTTTTGGATTATTTTTTTTGGGGGGGGTTTGTTTTTTTGAAGTTGGCTACATGTCTGGGAAATACACACCCTTGTGTTCCAAGAGGGCAGAGGGAGGTATTTCTAGAAATAGCAAAATGACAAACAAATAGTGAGAGATTCTGGCCTTGGCCACCTTACTATAAACTCAGCCCATAGATCTTTTTTCAGAACTGAGGTTTCCCATCTGTCAATGGGTGGATATAAATTCCAGCGGATATTGAAGAGACATCTGGAGTGTATCCGTTGCACTCCCAGTGTCCGTGAGCATCACCCACTTACCATATATTTTTTGCTGACCTAAGGGAATTTGTGGTCTTCCCTCCAAATGGGTAATGGCAAAAATTCTGTTATGTCTAACATCCGCTATTACAGCTACTAAGAGTCTCTGATACTGAGACCCCTGCTTAGTGCTTGTCCTTCCATAGCTAAACTTAATGAGTGTCTTTTATAAGCTAATGGGTTGGGTGCTGAGGAATGAGCTCTCTGCTTTGCTGCAAAGGAGATGGTGATGTCAGTGACAATGTCATTAACAATGGGGGAACCAGAAGCCTTCAGCCTTCAAGGATTTGAACCACACTGGAACAAAAATGAGGACAGGAGATTTTCCAAGGAACCCAATGTGCTTCTTTTCAAAACTCAGCGACAGAATTTGAATGAGCTCTCAAGTTCCACATGGTGCCTTCAAAAACCCCAGCATAAGTTTTAAGGGAGAGAAAAAGGAGATTTTTCCATCCTCCCACATTCCAAAGTGCCCAAACAAGTCTTCCAGGCAGCCACATTTTTTTCTACACCAGAAATGACTCCATTGTACAAAGCGAATGCCAAGGCCCAGGTTTGTTCTGGTCTTTGCACGTATTTTTCAAATCAGTGTTTATTTTGCCTGATCTGCTCTGACTTTCTGGTTCCTGTTTCTGTTGTCTCCCATTGTTGCTGGTGAACTTTGGCCCTTACCGGGATTATGGTGGAGTTGCCTTTGTTTGAAGAGGTACATGGGAGATTTTTCAATGCTGTTGTGCTGTGAGAAAAGGAGGGGCAGCTCTTTTGACTTTTCCATCCCATTCTACCCCTCTTATCTCCTCCTGCCTCTCCTCTGGGCTGTGTTTCATCTGCAGCTTTCCTGGCACTTGTGGTTGCTCTTTGCCCATTATCCTGTATTGAGGCTGCCATGCCCCTGCTCCATGCCAAATGCCATGTGTGTTCCTCTGCTGACCAGTCTCCTTCTCTTCTCACTATTAAAATATATGGAGGGAAATTAAGCTCATTTGCTACCACCTGTAATTAGCAGGGGTTACATCTCTGAGATGGTGAATGGCTTTAGGGCCATTGCCTTTGTT
Source organism: Coturnix japonica (assembly GCF_054131305.1). NCBI lineage: Eukaryota > Metazoa > Chordata > Aves > Galliformes > Phasianidae > Coturnix > Coturnix japonica. The sequence continues at coordinate 50,934,327 of NC_140667.1, forward strand.
TAGCAATGTGCATCAATGCGAATGATGTGGAGGAAAATTCCATAGAGCAGAAACTAGAGACACTCTCTAACTGCTTCTGTAAATTAATACAACAAAGAGAGCCAGGAAAAAAAATCCAAAATGTATGCTCTTTGTAATCTGATAAGTCTTTGACAAAAATAAATTTCACCATTGTTATTGTATGAAAATTTCCTTGCATCTCCTGCAAATATATAAGGTGAAAATTGATGCTTGTTCTTGAGAAAATATCTATTGTGTGTCATAAATCCCTTCATTCTTATCTTATTGAAGCTTAGGAGTTTGCACAGAAATGCATTAAGAAAATTGTCTACTTCTTTCATTTATTTTATTGATCTAATTACTGGCCTTCTGTTATATGCAGTACATTCATTCACTTCAAAGGTTTCCTGACTTAGATGTGCTTGTGCCCAACTCTGTGAGTCTTCCAAAACCAGATGAACCCAGCACTTTGTGTGAGCATATCTTGAAAAGGATTTCTTAAGAATCTGTTGTTTCCTCTCTATTCGGTATCAAAATATATTTAGCACAATTTCATCATACTGAATATCAGCAGACAAAAAAAAACCACAACTACATATGATGGCAATAGGCGTAAATATTTACAACTAGTGAAAACTCTGTCTAATTTTAGGTACCCACACCCACCAAGCTCACTGGGGAATGGAGCCAAACTCTTTCAGGATCTGCTTCCAGCTCTCTTAAGGAAACAAATCCATTTGGACACATGGTAATACCTTCTCGTTAGTTCTGATGGCCCTTTTTCTATTCTTACCTAGCAGCTGGAACAGGTCAAAAAGTGTTTATAGGTTAGCTAAATTCAGTGGTCCTCAGACAGCCCAAATGAATTTCTTTAGGTCTACTGTAATTTGTAGGAAGAAACAGTATTTGGGGCCCTCTGCTGAGGAGGTCCTGGTAAGGACAGACTGTTTTATCTTGTGGCGGATGGATGAATCTATCTGATAGCAGTGGACTGGTTTGTTATCATGAGAAGTAATAGAAATGCAGCTTTCAGGAAGGAGCCTGAAAGCATGTGACCGTACCATAAGAGAGCTCAGAAGCTGGAATATAGGTTGTATTTAAAGATCAGAATACAAGCACACAACCTAATTTCACTGACTATGATGATATCCCTCCTAAATTATTCTGAACATTTCAGAGGTCCTCTCCTATACATTTCCTGTGTAATCTGTAAGTAGCATCAACAGAATGTGGCTACAGACATCTTCATTCACAGCTGCTGTACTTCACAAATGAAGTCTTTGACCTGGTAACACAAGCATTGGGTATCCCTCAAAGGTGCAGAATATTGTCTCATGGAGGGAAGATGTGCTTTGAGAACCTTTGGAAACACTTAGGCTAATTTGTTTCTTCTGGAAATCAAACTTTATGTGGTCTTATTAGTTACAACATGGATTTATTAGACATTAATGTGATAACAAAAGTCATCAAAGGAGAGAAGAAAAAAACCAAACAACTCTATAGTAGCATATACCAGAAAGATTAAAGAGACAATGATAGATACTTCATTCTAAGCCTGTTTTCTCTTTTCCAAAGCACTTGATTTGTGCTGTAATTCTGTTTGCCAGGGCTCTCCCTGCAGCCACTGATCCTCTTCATATTGAGGAAGCATAAAACCACACCTGAACTCATACTATTTGAGGCATTTTTCTTGGAATGTTTTTCTTTGTTACACAGACTTTTCATTTAGAGGAAGTGGGAGGAAATCTGCCTTTAAAAAATAATGGCTACAATACAATTACTGTAAAATGGATAATGAGAGCAACCAACTCATACTGGCCAGGGGGATGATAATTCAACTTTGTGACAACTTCTGAGGTTTTACAATTTGTTTTCATTTTACAATGGAATGAAAACAAGACCTTCACATATTATGTTTTCAATTTAGGTCTTTCTTGCTGCATTGTCAGGAATAACCAGGGTGCCCTGGACCTCAAGAATTTGTCCTTCCAAGTATTTAAAATATGCTTCAACATTGATGAATCAGCATTTTCTCCTGGTGGGATAGTTCACTGTAAATGACCCAAACTTTGCTAACCCTAGAAGTTCAAAGTGATGTCTTATGCCCTAAAACATATTTGTTACTAATAACTTCTTTTGTGTTTTATGTGTTACTTCTAGACCGCCTTCTCTAAAGTTTACCTTTTGGCTTCATCCTCTATGGATGTACATCTATTTTCCACCATTATCCAGTTCTTTTCTCCTATTTTCTTCAGCTTTTCTTGTTTCTCATGCAGCTTCTTAGCACTTTTGACCTTCTGTAGGTTATGCACAAGAAGCAATGCTAAGATAACTTTTTATGGTATGCTGTAGCAGAGGTTGGCTAGGAAAGAGGTGGCTGCTGGATGGACTCTGGGACAGATAGTGGTCACTGCATGGCAGTCCCACAAGCATCCTGCAAATCCCTGTCTGTCTGCTCTTTGGTTTTAATTCTTCTCAGATGGCATTTTCCATCAGGCAGAGCTGACATCCGTGAGAAGGCAGAAACATCTGCTCCCATGCCCTGGCCGGCTGCCGCCCTCACCAGCTCAGCAGCACTTTAGGAAACCAGAAGAGCCACACGGTAATAATTATCACTAAGTGCTTGTGGGGCAGCTGCTATGCGTGCAATGTCTGTGGTTTGGGTTTGGACCCAGCTGGCTCATAGATGGCTCTGCGGGACCTACACCTATTGCTGGCCAGCCCTATGCTCTGTGCTGCACGCTTTGGAAAATGAAATTGTCTTTCATTTTTCTAAGGCTTCAGGTAGGAAGACCCTATTCTTTCAGGGGGAACAAAATAAAAGCAGTGTGGAAAATAGAGAGGAAATGCATCTGTGCATTCTGAAAAATGGAGATCAAGAAATGGAATGACTTAACGTGGTGCCAAGTACAAGGTGCTTCTGTAGAAGTCTTAGTATGAATTGTTTCATGCAGCTCACCATGACATACCATGAATGTTATCACCCAGGGACCCTTGTTCTCAGGAATTTCCACCCTACTGGGCGTAGTCTCAAAGCAACATTTTCCTTGCAAAACTGTCTCAAGACTCATTTTTTCAATCCTTTCTGTTCATACGTTTAAATACGAAGCAGGGGGAAAGAAACTCAGTTGGGAGCAACATATGGAGACAACACAAGTTATTCCTGTTTCACCATTTTCTTGGCATCTATTTCCTCTGTCAAACAATACTTCAAATTTGGGACCTCTGCATTCGTACTCCCCATTGCTTCTTACTTCCTTGGAAGCATCAGGAAGGACTTATGGTATTGCTACAAGCAGCTCTTACAGGAAAAGAAATGAATTGGGAAATACACTTCAAATAATGGAAGAATGAATTATTTCACCATTTTAGCTATTTCCCAGGAGGGTGAGTAGAGGGAAGAAAATGCATTTAACACTCTAAAATATTAAAATAACAGGAACCACATCAACTTCACCCCTCTAGACTTCAACCACACTGACTGGTTTAGGTAAATTCCCGGCAGATCCAAGTGACAAACTCCATCAGAGAATATTTCTAAGCATGGCAAGGGAATTTCTCTATACTAATGATATTATGAATTGGATCAGCTAATTTGGAGCTCTTTGGATTTAGGTCTGGTTTCTGGCAGAGTAGCAGAATATTTTTTGAAATACGAACTCCCCCTGCAGTATAGAGTCTGATCCTGTTTTTATGGATGGTATTCATGGAAAATCACTTTCTTGAAGCTGTATTTCAAATATATTTTTTTAATGAGAGATGTTATTCCCTTGAACTTCTGGAATGGGCTCTAAGTATTCACAGCAGTAACTAAAAGGCAATGAGATGAAGGGGACTGTAATTGATTTCTGAGATTTACTGGTTACATATACAGAACAAAGCAAAGCAGCACACTTCCAAAATGTTTAAATACAGCATGCAAATAGCCTCCTAGATTTTGTTTGTGTTCTCACTGAAAATTTTAATGACAATTTTGCAGACACCAAAATACAAGCTACACTGCAAAGAAATTACAAACCATTCTATAGCATCCTTTGTGTTTTGACATAGCAGCGAAGGCGTTTGTGTAGTTCTATCTAACTAAAAATAAAGATGCAATTACAAAATACCTGTTTGTGTAGATGACAGGTCTTGAACCGTCATTGAGGTTGGTGTGCTCAAGTGGAGCCAAATGGAAGTGGGGTTGTATGACCCAACCTGACAATATCTGCATTGTTGTTTGACTTGAATGGAAAACATGAAGACAAACAGGTTGCCCAGGGAGGTGGTAGAGTCTCCACCCCTGAAGTTTTTCAAGAGGTGTGTAGATGTCACCTTGACTGTCATGGTTTAGTGGTATGGTGGTGATGGGTTGATGGCTGAACTAGATGATCCTAGCGGTCTTTCCAACCATGATGATAATTCTAAGTCAGTGGGCTCTCACTTACTTCTACAAGCCATTTCTTGAACTGTATAGCAAAAAAAAATAGACAGTCTCAGGGAGTGCATTTTAATAGAGAAGTTTTGTTCCAGAGCTGAATTTCCCACTGGAAATGCCTCACTTTTTAAAGGAAAAAATCAGGTCTTTGTGTTTCTGCTGCTTGTTGCCACTGTGGCTGTGCTGCTCATAGTAAGCATCTCAAGCAACTGGCCCCGAAGTTAGGAAAGGACCTCAACTCTGTGCCTAATTATTGGAGAGTAAGCCAGCCAGTCCTGAAACACTGCTGGGGAGACTGTTCAGAAACAGTGAGTGTCTGGGTTGGGAAGGGTCTGGTCTTTGAGGACAGAGCTGCTCAGAACAGCTGGATGGCTGCCCGCTCTGGAACTGGAGCATGGGACAGTTTATAAACTTAAAGCAAATTTTCCAACCTTATGGGATTTTCCTTATGGTCTGTTCTCAGTGGAGCAGCATTATTATTGTAAATAGATGCTCTTTTTGTCCCATCTCCCAAGGGAGAAAAATTAATGTTATGTTTGAAAATGTATGTTTTTCCCACTCAGTTCTGAAGCAGTTCTTTTCCATAAGGTCTGCAGAAACTGAGCATTAGCAGATACTGTTAATATCATTACTTCAAAGTTCTATCTAAATGCCTTTTCCAGGGAGCCTTTAATAAAAGACGTGGCCTCTGTCCCCTCAGAATTGCAGGGGTTGGATACTCGTTCCTGTGAGTCATCTCGGGCATCCTCCTGCAGTGTGACAGGGCATTTCTGTCCAGCCCCTCTGCTCTTAACTCTTTCAGATGCCTAACTGCTGGCTCCTGTCTCATCATGGAGATTGCTGTTTCCATCATAGACTTGTACACTGTCCCAAACCAGGAGCAAGGATGCAGCACTGTGGTGCTCTTACCCCCTCCTGCTCCCAAACCACCCTTGTCCTGATTGTGCCTCCTGTGCCACCTCTGTATGGGAATATTTTTACAGCTGCCTCCCTCTCTCCTTTGGGAGTTTTCTTTTTTTTTCCCCTCTATTTTTTCCCTAGTGCTTCTCCTGAGAGTGAATGAGTTTTCCAGGCTTCTCTTCCCTTGAGACTGGTCGGCACTTTAAATATTTGTGGAGTCATTTCTGTGCCACAAACTGAGCTAGAAAGGCAACCCTGGGGCAATTGCACTGCTGAGTTTTTGGTGCACTGGACTCAGTAAGTTTTAGGAATAATGCCAACTGCAATGTGGTCCCTCATGGGTATGTGCTAGGTACCACTCAGTGCCACATCTGCTGCAGGGTGCAAATAGCCCTGTCTCAACCAGTACTCTTCCAAGCCATCTTGCCTACTCATATGATGACTCTCTTTGACCTCAGTTAAATCTGTTTAGGAGGAGATTATTGTTCATGGTTGCAAACTTAGGAGTACGTATGCTACAGAGCAAGTATTCAGGAAAAGCCATCACTGCATAATGAGATCTGCATCCATCTCAGCCAAAGATGATAACAACCACACAGCTGGGCAGTATTATCAGATCCTCCTTCATGCGATGCTCACCTGGCTGTGTCTCTGAGACTCTAGAGACATGATGGATGGTGCTTGGAATTGCAGTGAAGTGTAATGATTCACTCTGTTTTGGGAGAGGTTTCCAGTCCACCTGGGTACATGGGAAAGCCATTGGCTGATTAACAGTACTTGATCATTTTAACATATGTAGAATTTGCACATAAAGTTCAGTCCGTGTATTCAACCAAGGCTGCTGGAAGCATGTCTTATCTAGGATGCAAGGCGTCTGAGTGTGAATAACAAATAATTCTTTGCACTAAATAGGGTAAATTCACTTTAAAAAAAAAAACAACATTTTTTTAATAAAAAGATGTTTTTAATAAAATATTTTAATTATTAGAAATTATTTTAAAGCCAACTTTCCCAGAACTTATTTTGGAGAAAAAAGGATAAGTGAATGCCTTTCCAAAGATATAGTCTGGAGCTCATCCTCATCTCAGTGGTTCTTTGATGAACTGTGAAGTCACAGTTTATACATCTTTAATTCCTCAGTATCTTATTCAATGGAAGAGCCATATGTTGGGATACAAGAATATGATGTCTGTCCAGAGCCTGGTGAGTTATCACTCTAAAAAACAGACTAGAAATATACTAACTTGGATTTTTTCATTGCAAAGATAAATAATAATTTGACAGGAGATGTCATTGTTGTTTAATGGCTTTGTCTGAGCAGAACAATTGAAGGAAATATGTTTGCTCTTCCTCATCCCTTGCCATTTCCATGATGTCATTGGGCTTGGCCCTAGCAGCTGGAAAGTTAGAACAGAGGAAAGGCACTACATGCAGAGCAAAATGTACACAACGATGTATGGTAGCAACGACTAGCATTGCTGGCACTGAGATCTGTATCAAGGTTTATGAAGAGAAGAGAAAATAAGATGGAAACTAAAGGCATTTTGAGTTGGATTAATCAGTAGGTAAACAATTTTAACTGTGACTCATTTAGTAAAAGACTGCCATGTCCTGCAAAAATGGTTTGTACTTGTCTAGGAATTTTGATTGTATAGACATTATTACTATATTTTTGGTGTTTTTTTTTTCCCCCTTCATGTGGAGTATGTGCTGTTGAAAAGCATGCGCTTGGCTGTCCATGGGTGCCTGGTATGGCACCACCTTTACATGGTTTTGACCCCCTAGGAACACAGTTAACCACATATATTGAGTAAACTATTGCCTTCAACATAGTGGCAGTGATGTTTAGTTCAAGCTGTAGAGATCTCCTTCAAGAGCCAGAGGTCATAGTTTCAGTTTTGTTTTCCTCAGCTGATGTCACCTCCTGCAACATTATGCCCATGGGAAGACTGTCTTGGAGTGGTGGTGAAGAGGGTTACATTTTCATTGCTTCTACTGTTAACCCTTTTTCTGCTCCAGCCACCTCAGAACACACTAAGGTCTTATTCTGACTACTAAGAGAAGCTCACTTGTCAGCTCACTTTTATTACCACTTGCAGAAGTCTTATTTTTCAATTATGGTAGCACTTTCCTTACATCAGGTTCAACCTTCCCTTTTTTTGCAAACCTTATTAACATTTTCCCCCAATAACTTTCATATATTGATAAATTCCTGGGGTTAATCACACTCCATACATTTCTTTTTATGTCATCTGACTTTCTCATCTTTCCAGTGCATTTCCAGTTGTGGCTGCCTCCTAGAAATGCCATAATTCTACACCTGAACCATCAGGATGCATTCAAAGGGTCTAACTTACTCACCACTTAGTATTCTTTGTGCTTCCTCTTGCCCTTGAAACACCACAGATCTAATATGAAATATTAGCTGAATGGGGAAGATGAAATTTGAGCTGTATTTCCATTGTAGTTTGCTTATTCTCTGTGTCTAGCTTTTGGGCTGAAAACATTATGCATGATGCAGCGTTGTCTCCTGCCATGCTTGACCCAAGAGGATATGCATTGACTGCTCATAAAAGGTAAGGAAACAAGCTCTTTGCAAGGGGCTGTAGCAGCTTCTGGGCTTTGAGTTGAGTCCTGGGTGATAAACACAATGTATGGGAGGGATTGGCACACAGCGTTTTGGTGTCTTTGTAGCATCAAGCTTTTGTCAGTGTGAAATCAAAATGGTAATTACGTGCTCCTCCTGAGCTGTGTTTCAGTAGTGCTGGGGGACAGTAGGAACTTTGTCACTGCTGCAGAAACAATCTACCCTCAGTAAATAGGACCACAAACACACCTCTGTGTTCATGGGCTTCAAGTGGACTGTGCCGGTACAGGGCAATACAGGGATGTGTGTAAAGAAGAGGATAATAAGCGTTAGTAATCTTGGCTCTTCACACCTTTCAGAAAGAAAAGGCCTTAAGATGGGTTGAGGGTTGGACTAGATGATCTTAAAGGTCTTTTTCAACCTCAATGATTCTATGATTTCCAACCTCACTGACTGTATGATTCTATGGTTGAGTGTGTATATGTTGCCTGCTTTGTTTGGGTGTGGGATGACCATGATGACTCAGGTAAAAAGCACTTCTTCAGTGTATAAAGACTATCTAGACTTTCTGGCTGTGAAAAACCTGATGATTATTGAACCTCCTCTAGCTTATGTGACACAGGACATGGAATTAAACCTTCTGTGGAAAGGTTAAGAATTAGTGGTTCTGTAAAACTTATCTTCCCAAAAAGGCAGCCACAAAAATCTTTGAATTGCACTAGTGGCTTTCTGTTGAGTTGAACCTTGAATGCGTTATTGAGACCTTTGGTTTATTCTGGATAACAGAGAAGATTGGCTGAAAAATCTTTTCAGCTGCTGTGAGGCAAAATGAACAAATCTGTTCTGTGGCTGTGAGTCAAGAGACCTCAATCTTAAAAGAGTCAGTGCTTTCCTGTCTCAAGGTTAATGTTCAAATCTGTTTGATCAAAACTGGATGAACATTAAAAGGAGAAAAAACACTGCAAACATCCCTGGAAATAAACATCACAGCTCTCTCTCGGTGCTATTTATAGCTCTCTCAGTTTAATGACCCCAAGCAACACATGAAACATCTAATGTGCTACCAAAACTGTTTATAGGAGACAACTGTCTCAAGAACGTGGTAGTGTGAAGACTCCCACAGCAGCACTGTGCAGAAATTGCAAAGCTCCTGGGATAGCCTCTTCTTATCTAATTATCCTGTCTAATAAAGTTTTGACAGAGAAAAATAGAAATAGTATGATATTTAGGTCATCGCTGTCACACCATGCCAAACTAACTGGTTGAAATCAGTCTGCCCATGCAAAGCATCGGTAATCAGTGAAAAATGACTGGCATGTCAAGCGTGGACAGATGTGCTGTTGTTCCTGCAGCTGGAGGAGTTTCATAGAGAAACAGAACCACTAAGGCTGGAAAAGAGTACTAAGACAGCCTAGTCCAACCCAATCCATCCCCACCATACCATGCCCACTGACCACATCCCTCAGTGCCATATCTCTAGGGGTCTTGAGCACCTCCAGCGATGGTGACTCCACGACCTATCTGAGAAGCCTTTACCAGTACCTCACTACTCCTTGTAGGAATAAGTTTGTCCTAATATCTGACCTGGGGTGTTCAGGCTCCTATGTGATTTCTGTCCTGTCTCAGTGGGTGGCTCCTCTCTCATGGAGATGAAGTTGCTCAGTGAGTGCTCTAGACCACTTCACTGCTCAATCAACCACATTGGCTCGAATCATTACTAAAGAACAAAGCATCTGCCTCCTAATGGTGATTAATAATTGTTTTCTTCTATATTGCTTTTAATTTACAGAGCTTCTGTCACGGCTGAATTATTCTGTATGTTATTCATTAGCTGATCATATGCCACTGCTAATGTTTTTCAAATGGATTCACTATTTATAAATGTTCACCAGTTTGTGCCAACACATGAGGGGAAGGAGGAACATATTTATGCCATATACATTAAGTCTTCAGTCCAGATGTTTGCAGTTCTTCCTTGGACAGGCTGACCACTCTTTCATTTACCAAAGTTAAAGCATCAGTTATTAAAGCTATTTGTATGGCATTCACTTGTGTACAGTCCCCAAAACCAAATGGTTTGAGACTTACCACCCTCTTCTCTTTAGACAGCCATCTACTGAGTCCATTCACTTTTGGCTGTGCAGTGGGTTGAGTTAGTCATATGAATTAGTACTGCTCCCCAGTTGATGGAGAGTTTTCACGTAGGAAAAAATAAATGAACTTTTGAGTATAAATTTTGGGGTGAATAAATTTCATGCTAAAAATTACTGGCTTTTTTATAGTTCAGAAAAGTCAAACAAGATGTTCAGCAGCTGCCTAGCTTAAAAAACAAGATACATCTCCCTTCTGCTTTTCACAGAGCTGCCCCTTAATTTTTATACTATTAAACGAGCTTGGCTAGAAGTTGTATTGACTTTTTGTTGGTACAACCTCGGCCCTAATTAGGCATTTATAACTTCACGTAGTCAGACACAATACAAGTCAGCCTTGCTGAGAGACCTTTGCTCACGGAAAATCAACGTTTGATGTTGGAAAGACAGAATGGAAGCACCATATTAAAGCATGTCCTCGCTATCCAAACAGACCCTATTGTTACAGCTATGGCCAGTAATATCCTGTTTGTCACTGGGATCACACTTTGGTTCTCCTGCCCTAGAAATAGCTACTTTCTTTGTGGCTAAATCCTTTCAGTGTGGGACTTGGGTTTTCACCAAAGGTAAGGAAACCCATTCAGGGTTCTGGCCTCCAGCTAAACTTCTTCAGAATGCCTTGAGAAGTAAACAGACTCGTAAACTTCCCTACGTTCAACAGAAGTGCCCAGTTTTGTATCCAAATAACAATTTTGCCTTCCCCATCTGTCTGGCATTACCTCAGACTCTGCTCTGTATCCATCACATCCCAGCCCTGGCAACAGGCCTTGAACAAATTCATTTTTGTGGACTGTGGGTGAAATCTGTGGCCGAATTTTATTAGTGGGGAGCTAATAACTGGTTTGGACTTCTATACAGAGCAGCTGCACTCACAGCAAAACACCAGCAGCCTCTCATTCCAGGCATCACCGTGTCCAAGCTATGTGCATCCTCAAAGACACCCTGTTGTTACACTTATCTGTACCATGAAAACCTACCCCAGGCCTAAAGCTATAAGGATGCAATGGAACTTGGCAAATAGATGCAGCTGGTGCTGCGGGGCCATGAACGGTTAACGCCTTGGCCACGACCACAGTGCATCTGGAGCTTTTCCCAATTCTGGGCTGGATAGCATCGCTGTCTCCCCCCAGCTGCCAGAGTTGCGGCAGTGAGAAAATGCTCTGAGATCACAATTGGAATCCTCAGTTTTTAATGCTTCCCCCCACCACTGTTTTTCTTTTTTTCCATTAGAAAGAAGGAAATTGGTAAATACCCTGGGACTCGCAACCAGGCTGTGACCTGGAGAGGCAAATAGAAGCACTTGTTGCTGGTAATAATGGGCTGGGTGAAAAAACTTCAGTGGGAAGCACAGCTCTGCAGAAACCTGCAGCAGTTAATTGCTTTTGAGCAGTTTCAGCACAGGCCATCAGGAACAAATAGTTTCAGCTGTAACAAATGATTTCAGCTCGTTTGGGAAAGGTGAAGTTGTTGGGTTTTGATAGGGGCAGATAAAGCTGTGTGGTAGGGTAAATATAAAGGGGATTTTCCAGCATCTCAGCTATTCTCCAGGATATGTCAATGTCCAAAACCTTTCTGTGCACCATGCTGATATCAATACATCCCTATTACCTCTGTGCCACCTCTCCTTGTGATCATGGGCTGCCAAATGCTTTGCAGTAGAAAGGTCCATAGCCACAAAGGATTCCACCAACTGTGAGCTCAGGTAATTGTGCCCTAGGTGAGTACTTTCCTCTCTCAATGCCTACAGCATATTAAAATATTTTAACAGATTATATTACATTATATGTCATACCATGTCTTTTATACAATCATTAAGGTTGGAAAGATAGCTAAGGTCATTTACTCCAACCATCAACCCATGCCTGCAACTGCGTGTTATATTAGAGGATTTGTGTGCGTGTTTTATTTTTAAGGCACTCTGCTCTGGAAGTCATTTCCACTGCTCAGTTTTTTGTACTGCTTTGTAGTGAAATGAGTCTATTAGATAATGGAATTTCTCAAAATATGTAAAATTCCACTTTTGATCACTGCACATTTTGGCCATTGGCTCTGGACAGGGTTTGCCTCAGAATAGCATGTTAATACACAGAGCTATTTTTTCTCTTATCTTTCTGAACTTTGCTATCAAGAACATTTTTAGCTTGTGTTTATTTGCTATCACAGCTTAGAAGGCAAATAAGAGCAGCTGGAGAGCTTTTAGAGGTCTAAATCTTCAAAGCCTGAAAATGTAGCTTGATTTAAAAGCCGAATGCTTTACCTGTTACCCAAAGGAAAGGAGAATTATGCAGTGACACTCTCCACCTGCCTGTCCTTTTCTCAGCAATTTCTGAGCCCTTTGGCAATTCCTACCATTTCTAACAGAGAATAGACAAAATCAAGGTATGTTCTGGCAAGTTACCAAATAGGGACATGCCTGGCGCTCCCACCCAGGCTGGCATCAACACTTGGATGTGCACACAGCCCCCATGCTCATATCAAAGCCACCTAACTTACAGGTCATCGGCTGGGACCAGCTGTCATATGGGTTTCTCCATATGCAGAGGTATTTACAGGTCTTGGCAGACTGCAGAGGGTGCTGGGAGTGGTGAACTGCTGTATGGCAAAGCTTTAGGGGACAAACAGATCTCTGTTTATCATGGGAAAGTATGTGGGTGTTATCACAATGTGGGACATAAATCTATGCAGTCTTGCCGGCGGCTTTTCCCTTGTGGAAGTGCTCATTTACACCGTGAAGTGTTCTTCCTTATATCACCTCAGGGTAAAGGCTTTTTCTAGAACGTTTCTTTGATTTGTCTGGAGGGAGTAATAGAGAAAAGAGAGCATTGCTCGCATTAGAAGTGACACTGCCCACTCTTGTGGAGAAAAAGGTCTTCACATTTCCACGGATCAGATCCTGCAATTACACAGCTTTCTTGTTTGGCCAGTTCATCTGCTAAACCTGACACGGAGCCAGAATGAAAACAGAGATTTTCCCATTACAGAACACCAAATCTATGATAAGCCACGCCATGAAAATTCAGTTTTTAAGGAGGTGGAGAGAGAATGAAGGAAACTCCAGCAGCTGCTGCACAAAAAGCCACAAGTTTCACAGTGCTAAAATCCGTTCTTGGAGGAGATCTTAAAAACAACAACTATAAGCCAAAGGAGCAGGGAGATAAGAAAAACAGCAGGATCTGGGATAGGGAATTTTAAGCAGTAGTTTGAGCAACGATTTTAGGCTGTCACACCATCTGGGTGGTAACTTTGGACACAGCTGGGTAAAGTAATTGCTAAGGACAGAGGCCTGTGAATGTGGTACTTGGTCTGTTTTGCACAATGATGTAGTGAACGTCATCTATGATCTTTGTTAGATCTGTATTTTCATTTAATTAACAAAAAAAAGAAAAACTCCTTCCCTATAAAGCACTCAAACAAATCACCCCTTCTGCTTCCCCCACCTCCAAGTCATAGCATTAAATTCTATTTATAGACAGAGCAACAAATGGCTCTGAAAGGAGAATTACATTTTGACAGCACTCAGAGATGTGCTGCTGTTCTTAGAGATCACTCCCTAAATAGGATATAAATATTATAACTTATACCCTTTTTGCTTCATGGCAGATGGTGTATATGTAGTACCTTGGGGCATGGTTTAGTGAGCAATATTGGTAGTAGGTGCATGATTGGAATAGATGAGCTTAGAGATCTTTTCCAACCTTAATGATTCTATGCTTTTAATGTATACATGCATAAATATAATTGTCACCGCTTTCAGCCTTCAAAGTTCAGGACTTCAGGAGTTTTATAAAAAATACAACAACAAACAAAGCAGCTGAGTATAATCTGACTGGCTGAATTCTGTTTGTTTTCCTGAAAATCCAGTGTGTCTCTAACGTTGCTTATTTACTAAAAATCAGAAGCAAGCAAGTTCTCTGAGTAAATCCCACGTTGCCCCAAGTGTATGAACTGCCATCTAAGCCCTCTGGCCACCATCCAGGTCTGAATCACACTCCTTCAAGAGCAGTAACCCGTGCATTGCCTTCAAACCACCCTCTCCAATCCTTGATCCTCTTTCACCTCCCACCTGACTCTCGATTAAGTATTTTTAAAGCTCATGCTTACCTGCATAGTGATCAAACACGGTGGGCACATACTCCTCGGGGAAGGCATCATTGGCGTAGCTCATCAGCAAACAGGTTTTCCCCACGGCCCCGTCCCCAACCACCACGCATTTTAACATCTTCTTGGTGCTGTTGCTGCTTCCATCCGTGCAGTTGTCACCTTCTGCCTTGCAGCTCATCCTTGCGTCTGTTGCCGCTGCTCCTGCTGCTCCCGAGGCTTCCAAGTGCACATGAAGGAGAAATGAAGTGCGATTGTATGGACTTTTCCTGAGTTTGGAGTAGTTGGGGAAGGGGAGGGAGAGGAGGGGGGGGTAGAACTCAAGCTCAGGAAATCATACTAATGTTTCCAGGCTGTCACAGCTGCTTCTAACAATTACCAGAGCAGTCCAGAGAATCATTGAGGTGAATAGATTAAATTCATGGAGAGGAGTATCGTGAAAAAGCAATCTGTCCTTTCTTGTCCGTCCGAGTCAGGAAATCCTCATCCTGCCCCACAGTTCTCCGTACTTATTGCAACTTAAAAAGTATCAGCAGCCTGCGGCTTGGATTCGTGTCTGCCTTCCTCCCGCCTGGCCGCAGGAATCGGGGATTCCTGTTAAATCCACTCCATTTTCCATCTCATTTCTAACATGGAGGAGAGCCTGGAGGTTTTTAATGGAGTTTTTCCTTTCTTTCTCCAGCTTGCTGTGTGTCAGGAAATCATGGGTTTCCTGCTGAATTCCATATTAGGATCAGTGGGCTTGTGAAGGGCTGCAAACAATGGGAGCTCTGTGTGTATTTGTACTTTGGAGGAACTCTGCCAGGACGTGGAGAAAGAATAACACTAGAGGTCTCTCTGCAGACTGAAGTTTTTAGGCTTCCTGCTCCATCCCGTGCCCGGGCTGCACTCAGGGCTGCTGGCACTGATTTGGATGGGGAGGATTTCAGAGAGGCATTGGGACCATGGGGGGCATGGTAATTCTGGGAGCCATGTGCTACCCCAGCAGTGTCCTGGGCATAATCCCCACTGATCCCATATCGGTGTTTTCTTACACGTGGGAGACAGGAGGGGATGTGGGAACAAGTAAGGAGAGTTTAATGTGAATTTGCTCTGTTCTTATAGCTCTTAAAACAACAACAACAACAAAACTTGGTTTGCAATAACTAATTACTGGTTAGTCAGACACTCAGAATGTACACCTGGTTTTCCCCCTCATCCACTCAAAAAAAAAAAACCAAGTCATTTTATTTACCCCTACTGCATAAGCACAGAGAGGAGAAAAAAAAAAAATAAAAATAAGAGTGTGTTTATATGTATGTATATACAAAATTCCCATAGTGGTATGTGGAAAAACAGCTTTGAACTTCATGATCCCTGCCCCCTCATCTAAGTTTTGTTCTGGTCTCTCATGTGCCTCCTGGCTTCTCTCAGTTTAAATATATAGCAGTCTATACATGGGCAAGATGAAGGGCCAAACTCCCTGTTCCTTCCACAAGAAAGATTTTGCATTTTCCTGCAGAAACGAGCCAGACATCAACATAAACCCCAGCCCAGTAGCTCAGCACATCCTGCTGGCTACATTTCCCTTCCATAAGCTTAAAAGGCTTTGAAAGTGGGAAACAACACCCACTGGGTTTTTAGGGGAAGCTCATCAGTGCTAAAGGCTCCTCTCTTCCTGCCTTGCACGTGAAATGCTCAAAAGCTCACACAGCCTCTGGGCCATGCACACCTGGAAGTGTAAAAACCAGTGTAACTTTAGTAATGAATCTCCTTAGCACCACATCTGCAGTGCTGCCAGAGCTCTGTAAGGACCCAGCCGTACGATGGAACAGGCTCTCAGCACCTTCCCTAGAGGTGGTCGATGGATGAAAACGGTGAATAAGGTGAACAATATTTGTCTTTTTTCTCAGTTATCCTTCTGTTATCAGGTGTGTATCAGTCATTCACTAATCTATGCAATGTGTCCCATGGTCATAAGCTTTTCCATCCTCTGTTGACAACAGGGATCTGAGCTTTAGACCCAGCATTGCACCCACTGTCTCAGGTCATCACTGCAAGCTTTCCTCCAGTTAGGAGTTCAGGTGCCATCCTTTTAACTTCAAAACTACAGTCAACATCAGAAATTTACCCAATAAAACCTGTGAGTCCTGGGCACACAGAGTCCAGGCACTCTCAGGGGGTATTAGGAATTAAAGGCTGTCATTCTTTTAGCTTCTAATCGTAGCTGGGGCAGACTCCAGGCTTGTACCCATTTAAGTATCACATGGCCTTTTCTACCAACCCACCAGCCTTATTGGGTAAGTTTGCTAGATCCATGAGCATGTAAATACTGTTGCAAAGTTGCTTGAGGAGGCAAGAAATTCCAGTAACTCATGGTTCAGCTCCCCATTGCCTCCATCAGACAGAAACAACTATCTCATAGGCATAATTTATCTGCAAGCTTTTCTAGTATCAAATATTTTTCTAGCTAAGTCAAGCCTTAATGCTACTTAGTCCAGATTTAGGCCTACAACAGAATCCCCATGGCTCATTTCTCCCACCGAGGCAGGGCTGCATTGCTTTGATCACAAACCTAGGCAGTCTCAGCAGGACTGTGTTTGCTTGCATTTTTTTTTGCAAGAAGTTAATGAAATTTCTTTGCAGGCTTTCTGGAGGTTTGAGGGCTGGAGCACAAGTCTTATGAGGGGTGGCTGATGAAAGTGGGACTGTTCAGTCTGGAGAACAGGAGGCTCAAGGGAGATTTTATTGCTTTCTACAGCTCCCTGGAAGGAGGCTGTGGTGGGGTGTAGTGAGGTCTTCTCCCAGGTAACTAGTGACAGGACAAGAAGTCACAGCTTTAAGTTGTGATGATCTTAGTGGTCTTTCCAACCTTAATGATTTTATGATAATGGAAGCATAGCCACTCATTAGATTCTACCTAATGGCCTTTGGAAAGGCTAACAAGATGAGTTTATCTTGAAGGTGAGGAAGACCGACGTCTTGCCCGTTAAGCTGCCAAATTCAGAGCTACAATTTCACCTTAGCTATTCGGATGATGCATACAGCTCAAGTGGAACTGTGATAATGCTATAAGAAAAAGAGCTGTATCTGGACTATAAGCCTGTGTTTTCTTCAACCTCATTACTTTATCTTTATTTGGCATCATTCAGATCAGTTGGACCAAAATGTTTTAAGAGCATGTGTTGGGGCAATAGAATACAATCACACTGGTTTATACTTCTCTCTCAAGAGGCTGAGGCAACATTAACCCTTCTGGAACCTGGGGTTGTTTCTTTTACTACCAAAGTTGGCACTGACTTTGCTGTATGAATTAACAACTCAATCCTCTTGTCTAGAAAAGTTTGAGGCCACCTTGCTGTGTTTTACACAATACTTTAGGTTAAGCTGACCCTTGCATACTTGCATTGGAAGTTTCAGCTGCACTAAAAATGCTTCTGCATAGCAGAGCTGCCTACAGCAGCATGGATTTCACAGGGTTATTGGTTAGTAAAGCTCATGCTTGGTGATTTAATCTGGATCCAGGGTTTATTTGCTCTTTCCGTAATCAGACTAGAAAGTGTCAGATGTTCTCACAAGATCTCAGTCTTTCTCAACTCTCGAATCCAATAAGAGCTTGCTGGTTTCAAGCCATGAAGTTTGGAAATACGTGCCTAAAGTAAAATAGTGAACCAAACTAGTTGGAATGCTTGGAAAGCTTGTTGAAACGTGTGGTTCTCAGGTATCAAACCCATTTTTCTTCCCACTCATTTTACAAGCTTCTAGCCAAGACTTATCATGGCCAGAAGCCTCTAAACTAGGCCATAATAGAGACAGGCAGACGTTATTAGCACTGTGGATCGAAGCTGTCACCTGAGGCACTTCCTAGCAAAGGTTCTCAAGCCAAGAGCTCTGCTCCAGATGAAATGCCTCTGACCTTTTGTTAATTAACAAATTAACTGGGAGCAGATATATTTCCAAGACTGTCCAGCTCCTACATGCCTGCATGGAAACATCAGCTTCATCTTCATCAGCCCAGGTCTGATGGGGCTGCCTATCCAAGTTGCTGCTTCCTCAGGGAACAACAAGTTCAAGGCCAGGGCAAGAAATTTCTGTGAGAAAGTCTGTAAGCGGTGAAAGACTTCCACATTTGTTAATTAGCTCTGCAATGAGCAGTGTGTTTGTCAGTTAAACCCATTCCATACTCTCTGCAGGCCTCCATACAAGGGAAAATCCACCTGTATCTTGCCCTCCCAGCTCACTCTCCCTGACCAAATCTGATGCTGCTGCATCATTCCATGGTGCCTCCTCTCATCTTTCTTCATGTGTTCTTATGAGCTTAAAGCTTGTAAGTCAGAAGACTTTTTTCAGTTAACTATTCTGGTCATGAAATCTGACTGTCTGGATCTGATGGGGACCTTATCTTCTATTAGGCTTTATCTTCCTTCATCATCACTTCTTGGTCTAACCTGGACAGATCTGCCCCTACCTACTCACTCATAGGAGGTTGCTCCATGGAGTGAAAGATTTTCAAGGTGACTGGGAGCTTTTCCTTTATCAGAAACAGCCTTGTCCATCCTCCTTCCTTCCTCTTACCAGCACTGATGTGGGAATAAAGTTTCTGGCACTGCTACTGAACTGTAAATTGACTTCAGGTGAATCTTCTCACATTTATTTATTATTTTTATCCTTTCTCTAATCTGTTGAGATTGTCAGAGTCTTTTAGGTCAAGGATTGTGTTAATATCTGAGCATAGCGGAACCATACTGTGTTTCATTATCACTGTGCAGTTCAAAGCCAGGTCAGATTCAGCACCTTTTCCAAACTGTGAGATGGTAGGAGCCAGACTCTTGCAATTAAATCAAATCAAGAATGTAAGCATGCCTACAGACACAATATTCTCAGGAGTATCTTCTTAACCTCTAGTACTACATACAGGAGTCTTGGGGTTGTTGGTCTTTGTTCTTTGATTGTTTGTGTGTGCCTCCACCAGGTGCTAAGAATAAATGAAACGAAGACATTGTTTTTATGTATTCACTCCATCCTCTCTTCCCTTTCCTCATTGGCAGCTCCATCGATCAGCCTCCCACACTGGTGAAACGGTCGTTGAGACCTCCAGTGAATTTGCTCTGTGGAAAAGCAGAAGCCATGAAAACAGGAGGAAAGAATAACAGTTTAACACTGACCACAGCAGAGATGGAAGTGCTGTGCGTGAAGCATTTTTAAAGGCAACTTGCTGAAGGGTAGGTGCTGAGGTTTGACGTTGAGGCTTGTTGAGTGAGAGCAGGCCTTCGACAACCATTGCACACCATCAGTCATGCTGCCACCACCACCGTGCATGGTGGTCCACACCAGCAGCAGGGCGTCTCCTGTTTCATTCTGCTGCTGTGGATATAATTAGTGTCATTAAATTTCCCTTTGGAAAGAGGAGCTTATAAAACAAATTACTTTTGGGAAATGAGGTCAAGCAAAAGATGATTCACATCCGGCTCATCGAAGCACCCTAATCTCTGAACTTGCTTCCCAAAGGCAGCTGCTATATAATAAGACTCGCTCGTGATTTATTTGTGTGTGTGTGAATGGAGAGGGTTATTTTCATTTAGGAAAGATGATGATCAGCTTGTTAATGCACAGTTCTTTTTGCACCACTGTCTGTAGGTAGTGCTGTGTTACCCATCCGTGCAGGTGATAGTACTTCTCCAGTGTTGATATTTCCAGCTTTTCTGTTTAAAGGTATTTGCATTTGAATTTTGGGGATCACTTTTCCTTGGAGGTGTGAAAGTTGCCTCTGGAAACGTGTGCATCTGGAGGTCTGCTACATCCCTCTGTTTGCATCAGAGTTCTCTCATTTCCTTCCAGAAAATTGTTGGCTGTCACCTCCACCTTCTCTGCTGTCTGGTTTCTGTCTTGCATGGTTGACTTGTATAATGTTTTTATTTCTTCTCTCCACTCAGCTCTGCTTCTCTCTCATAAGAACATTCATGCAGTTTTTACTCTCTTGGATAGAAGGAGTGGACTTCTTCCAGGCAGGGAATGTGCACTGGTGCTTCATGTGATTTTCTGCATCCACCCAAAAATGAGCAGACGGCTGGCACTGCAATTCAGGAGTAGGTAAGTGGGATGAAGACTACAGCAGAAAGCAAATGGGTATTAAGATTAGTTGGGCAGTTTCTCTGCCTGTCTTCTTGCTGAACCTGTCCTGAGCAGACTGTTGTGGCAAAGGCACTCCTAAGTGACCTACGGACACACCATTTCAAGGCCCATCACTTGAACTTGCATAAGTGTCTGGTGGCTACTCAGACAATTTTTGCAGTTACAGCAATTGTAGGAGTTATATTTGGCAGCTCACTGCTTGGGGGAGTAGTATATACCCCAGTGCTTTCCAAATGGTCTATTTGTTGTGCTCAGCATAGCTTTTGCTTCAGGTTATACAGCTGTCAGTGTACCTGTGCTTCTGTGAGTGCGACAAGCTGCAGCCACAGCTTTGGGTTATAGAGCAGATGTGCCATGGTAGATGTTCCCATTTCTTTCAGGCTGATTCAGAAAAACAGTCGTCCACCTGGTCCCCCTCTTCCTCACTGCTGCCTGCTTTATTCTCTTAGTAGCAAGCACTGTTTATTCCATGATGGCCAAATGAAATTTAGGTATAGTTTATCACTGGGGAACCATGGCTGTTGAATGTTGTAACTGTGCCCTGCACTGTGCTGCAGTCAGGTTGGATATTAAGAAAAACTTCTCTGACAAGGCTGCCCTTGGAGTTGGTGGTGTCATTTTCCTTGGAGATATTTAAGAACAGGGGAGATGTGGCACTGAGGGGTATGGTTTAGTGATCAATATTGGTGGTAGGTGGATGGTTGGACCAGATGATCTTGGAGGTCTTTTCCAATCTTGACAATTCTACATGCAACTGCATGAAGCTCCTAATGATCAGGGTTTCCTTTCCCTGCTCCATGTTCTCCCTCTGTGCCACAAAATGAGCCTGGCTGCACACTTGCCACCATCTCAGAACTGTCTGGGTTTGCTTCCTCTGCCTGCCATTAAGTGGCAAGAATCCCCATGGATTGTTTTCCTCGGTTCAGCAGCATTTGGGACCCTATTTTGTAATGGAGATTTAGTAAGCAAAGATGACTCATGAGAATTTCCAGTTTGGTCGGACTTTTTAGAAGTCCAAGATCCTGTAATGCATCAGAGATGTTATGGAGCGATCATCCTTGGAAATCATTCAAAAGACATTCTGATGCAGTCATGGACAACTGGCACTAGGTGACCCTGCTCAAGGTGGATCCAACCACTATGATTCTGTGATCTGATGGACCTTGCAGCTTGATCCCTTCTCCATCCCCATGTAAAATGAAGTACCATGCATGTACATTTTGTATGACTCTTTCCGCACATATCACCAAGGCATGGGACTATGACATATTTTAAAAACTCATACAGAATCTTCAAGTCACACAAGAAATCCCTTTTTTTTTATTATTATTAGGATCTTGTGTGTATCATAATTATTTTCATAAGAAAAAAACACAAACAATGACTGAGCTTCACTCCAGCTTAACTTCTTTGCTGTCTTCATGACCTTTGGGATAACAGTCAGACACAGCTTGCTGTCTGTTACAGAACTGAGTGATGTTTTGGAACTGGTGAGGAGGAAACCATCCTCCTTTTGGTCTTGTCTGTCTGATTTGTGCCCTGCAGGCATCAGTCCTGGCCCATTGACTTGAGTTGGGATAAACGCTTCATTTTCAGCTGTTCTGAGAAGCATGTAGCTTGGAAGCAACTTTGGGGGAGAAGGCTGTGATTGGTGCTGTGTGGAGACAAAGAGGCTTCTTGAAACACGTGGGTTTATTTAACATGTGAAGCAAAACATGAGAGGAACGAACTTGAAAACAGCAAGCAGCTGATAAGCATCTGTAATTTAAACATCAGACTTGTTTGATGGACTGTGCTCCCCAGTGACAGGAGCAGAACAGCCCCAGTTTACGTGCTTTAATTAATGCAGGCGATCTGGAGGCACAGCCTGCTCTCAGTAGGCATCCCCCAGTAGGACTCATTCTTCGAAGTGCTTTCCTCAAGCCATAGGCCTGCTGTGTTCATCTGAGCCCTGTGACCATATGTTGCACTGGCTTTTGTCAGGGGACCCAGCTGTGTAGCCTTTCCTTTGTCACAGACTGCCTTTTGCTTCTTCAGCTTAGGCATCCAAGCAGCTTGTGAGCATAGTAATAAGAACTATTTATCCCCAGTGGTGTAGTCCTGGTACTTCTGCCCAGAAAGCATGATGGTGCCCCATCTCTGGAGGTTTCCAAGGCAATGGATGGGGCTTTGGGCAGCCTGAGCTGGTGCTGGGCACCCAGCCTGTGGCAGGGGTTGGGGCTGGATGGGCCATTCTATGTCTTTCCCTCTGTCACAGATGAAAGCCCACACCATTGTTGGAAAATAAACATCAGGAATAAGAGGCTTCATTTCAGCTTGTTACCATTACGTCATTTGAATATTGCTCCACTGATTTTTATTTTTAATATTTCTTGCAGTCCATCTTCAGAGCTCTGTCTGCTTTCAAAGTGGCCATTGAGAACAATTTTCATATGTCGGCTTCGGATAAATAATAAGCCCCACTTAAACCCATTCAGTAATCGTGTGAATAATGGTGCAGTGCTTATACATTTCTCCTTATTCTCCAGTGTCTTTGAGCATTATTAATCTTTTCAACAGACTAAAATTACAGATAGCCACCAGAAAATTTTTTCTAGACCATCTTGGGGCATATTTTGATTGAGCTGATGAACTCCTCCAAAAATCTGTCCCCATGAGATTTCCTAACTTTTTGGTCCAGGTTTAGTTCTCATTTCTTTTCCAGATTTTCACTTAGGTAACAAGCACTGGAGAACAGTCCACTGGGAAATCATGTGAGAGTGGGTTCATGTGACAGATCTTTCTGCAACTTGTCATGCCACGAATAGCAGAGCAACAGCCTTTCAGCACTCAACCATGTCACTGCCTGCATCACTTTGATGGAACTGGGTTGAGTGCCTGCTCGTGGAAACAAGGAAAAAGTTAACCAGCTCTCCTTGTCTCAGGAAAAAGGTTGGTTTGTGCTTCACTGAGTGTTTGTGTAGTGTCTTAATTTAATTGTTCTCCTGTTACTGCAGTTCCTGCTCTTGTTGCTCTGTGCTGACATATCAGGTTTGCATTCAGCACTGCTTAGAAGACCATGTTGTAAACATTCTCCCTTTACATTAAGCACTGTACAAAGGTATATGAAGATTCAGCAGCCTCAACCCTGTGACATTTGCAGTCTAAAGACATGAATGAGAGCTGGGGAGCCAGAAAAGAAAGGTTTGTCCGGCTCACATGTTGTGTAGTGGTGTTGCTTGAAATAGCACCCCTTGACACATGAATCAGTGGTTATCTTCAGAGTTAAATGCCTTTGAGTCATGTGCTATGCCTACAGAAGGTTGTTCCAAATCCAAGACCAGGCAAGCTTTTTGTTTATGGTATTTTCCTGGTGTGGAATCTGTCACCCTGCAGTCACTGGGGAGGTGATAAAACTGCCCTCTGTGTGCAACTCAGATGCAGTGCACACAATCTATGGGCTCAGGCTGAGGCTCCCCTTAGTTTCTTCCTAGTAGAAAATACATTTATTTGTGATGTCATTTGGAAAAGTACTTTTCTCCTTACCAACTGCATCACAGACTATAGACATAGGCAATGAAAATCTCAGGGCAGTTGCGCCATGCCTTAGCTCAGCTCTTCCATCTTCCTGTTGTCTGTCTGTGTTTAAACTATGCCCACTGGCCAGGCTTGAATCTGAATTGGAACTTGCTGCATCACATAGCTTGTGCTGGCTGCAGCCATTCTGTCCTGAGAGGCAAAGTGCAAATCTGGACACATGCCTGTGTCTGAATTTCCTTGGCTGGCAATTCCCTTGGCTCCTGGCTGACAGAAGTCAGTTTGTGAGCCAACAAGTTGTCAGGTTTGAGAAGAGCAGATTCAGTATGGGCTTAAAACCCAAGAGGGTATGACAATACAGCTATGGGATGTCTCACCACTTCCCTCTGCCTTCCAGAGCACAGAAACCATGGATATGCCTGAGCAGAACAGATCTGATCCTGCAACTGACTTCACATCACCATGAAGTTTCCTATCATCATACACAGCTGCTCACAGCTGTCCCAGTGTGGTTACATACAGCCTCATTTTTATTGCTTTTGGAGAAAACTTGGTCTTTCAGACCATAACAAGCTATTTGCTTCCCCTTCTCTGTCTCTTCTCACAGCTGACCTCCATGTCCAGCTGTGCAGGCATTTTGTGGTTGCAGTGTCACTGAGCAGTGCCAGCAGGTGCTGTCTCAGCTTCTCCTGCTGCTCTGTAATTAACAGCCCCAAACATGGAGCAGTGGCTGGCCCTGTGACATTTTTTGCTAAGGCTTTTATTAATTTGTCGCTAGTTTTCATAGCAACTCACCAGGGGGCTGTAACAAACACTCAGCTGTACCTGGCATCAGTTGGTGTGTTTACCTGCTCCATAGGTTGTACCAAGCACCAGAGACCAGCTGAGGTCTGAATCCCAGGGAACAGTGCAACAGCTGGATGAAAAAGCTGGAAGATTGAAGTGGAGATATCACGAATGAAAAGAAGGATCGTCTTGTCATCTTGGGCTCTGTTGTCAGTCTATCAAAAGTGCTACAGGTACTGGGAAGACTTGTAGCATCTTTATGCTCAGTTGTACTGAGTCATAGAATTGTTTGAATTGGAAGGGACCTTTAAAGGTCATCTAGTCCAAATCCCCTGCAATGAACATGGGCATCTACAGCTGGATCAGGTTTTTTTTCCTCCTCTGAAGTGAGCTTTTCTATTGTCTCAGTGAAAAACTGTTCTGAGTGCCCTCGTGATCCCTTCATCCTGCTGTGCCCGCTTCTGGCACGAGCAGAACTACACATAGAAATGTGTGAACAAATTGTTTTTGGTGCTCCAGACACTGTGATAATGGCCACAGTATATACAAGTTTAGTATTACTTTATTTTGTGGACTCTTGGTTTTGTATGACATTTTGCCTTAGGGTCCCTTATCCTGATGCAATTCAGTGGCAGTGTTCATCTCACGTAAAATCTGTCTTGATGGGGAAAATCCTTCTTTTGAAAAAACTGAAATACTCTATTGGAATACTTTTGCATTTCCAGGTAGTCTTTTCATCCCAAACTGCAGCCAGGATTAAAGGGCTCAGTCCTACCCAGACTGAATCCTCACCCCCAGATAATTCACAGCCTCTTCCACATTTTCTCTCTTTGTAGCCCCATTTGCAAGCACTTCCCTCATCTGTTTCCATTTCTGTGTGGAACACAAAGGCCCATCTATTGTTTCCTCATTTTATTGTTAGCCACCTTTGTCTGACGTAACTGGAAAATATCACAGACGTCACTTTGTTTCCTGCCAGAAATCAGGCTGCCTCCTACCTGTCTTTGCAGCCTTTCCTACAGATACCAAAAGAAATACCGTTTAAATCCTTTACAGCTGCTGGTTTTCTGGAAATTATTAGTCCAGAGGGGACATTTAGCAACCTCAGAGTTCCCTTCCAGACAATTCCGGACAGGTCCCCTTGGACAGTCAATGGCATGTGTTGCTCTGCTGTTATTCAACATGAAGGCATCCTTCAGTGCTTGCTGGAGGCTGAGCATTGTACACTATGAGGTCCTGTCCACCAGTGGATATTGTATAACAGTCACCAATTTATTCCACACCTTTCTTGGATAGCTCATTTCTCCCACCCACCTTCTCAAGTTGGCTTTATGATGTTCATTACAGTATCCATGTTTGCAGCTTTTCTTGGCTAATACCTAGGTTCTTTGCCTGAGAATTTCTCTTCCAAGAGAAAATAAAACCTGTAATTCCTTTAGCCTCAGACCTTTGCTCAGCAGTGTTCATCTTCTGAGTCTTGAATATAACCTTAACAGTTATATCACTTAAAAACAGTGATAGGATGAGAAGTAATGGCCTGAAGATGCACCAGGGAAGGTTCAGGTTGGATATTAGGAAAAACTTCTTTTCAGAAAGAGTGGTAATGCATTGGAACAGGCTGCTATGGAGGAGGGGGAGGAAACACTGTGCCTGGGAGTGTTCAAGAACTGTGGAGAAGCGGCACTATGTGACATGGTCAAAAAGGTCACAGGGATGAGTTGATGGTTGCACTGAATGGTCTTAGTGGTCTTTCCAACCTTAATGATTCTATGATTGACTCTACTGCTTTCAGTGGACATTTTGGTAACATACCATGCCAGTGGTCATTATGTGTTCAAGCACTGTAACTCTTAATACTGTCTTTACAGATTTAACGTTTGCACATCCTGTATTTTTATTATTCCTTAATATATTTATATTTAGGTTAATTAGTTTTCGAGAGAATGTGAACATTCCCACCTAAGATCTCACTGAAGCTACCATAAAACAGCATGCAGCTGAGACAAGAGTTTCTTTCTCTCTCATGCCCTGTTTCCTATGGGGACAACACATACAATGATGTGTGCCTGTCAGCCAGAAGTGCAGCGTTAGTTTGCAGTGGTCTCCAGCTCGTGCACCAACAGCCACTGCTACTTCTAGTGAGCAGGTGAACAGCTTATTCATCCTCCTCTTCCACAGACTAAACAATCCCAGTTCCTTCAGCTGCCCCCCGTAAGACTTGTTCTCCAGACCCAACACCAGCTTTGTCTCTGGTTACTTCCACATGCAGTGAGGTGTAATTTGAAGGGCTGCATCTTGCACTCATTTGCAAAGTGAAAATAATTTTGGGTAAGGGTAAAGAACATTCCAGACACCATGAAGCTGCAGCATGCAAAGCATACACCAATGCACCTTCACAGCTGCCGGCAGAGAGGGGTAGTCAGCCGTGCAGACAACAGCTGCATTGCCAAGGAACAAAATTACAGAGCCAGATGTTCTTCTTGGAAGTACATTGCACTGAACGTGGCAGATGAGGGCTGTAGCTGCCAAATACATCTTTTATTTGGTCATAGGTAATGATCCCTCTATCAGGGAATGCAGAGATTAAAAAAAAAAACAACCATAAGACCACACAGAAAATCCTCATCAAAACATTATACTTGAAACATTAACTTTCCCTTGATCAAAAAGATCCAGGAGCTCCATGGCAACCTTCTCATCTCATCTGAAGGATGATGCTGTTTACTACCAGGCATGAAGTGAGAAATGAAGCACTTTCAAGGTATTTGTTACTGAAAGGTGACGAGGAGGCTGAGATGGCTTTTATAGCCACCACAGTTGTTTGTGGGTGCTGCTGTAATTCTCAGCTAACGCTGCAAGTGAGAAGGAGAACTTCTGTCCTGTGGCTATAGTAAACAGCAGGAGTTGGGGTTTCTAAGGATACGTCTATGCTGAAGCTATGTCTGTGTAATAGAGCCAGACCTGACCTAGCTGAAAAACAGCAGCTCTGAGTGACAGACTTGCTGTTGCATTACGGAACATCCAGCAGTTCACTGCTCATGTATCTTTCTTCGCTGGAAAATTTAAAGCCTGATGTTGCCCAAATAGCTTTGTAGGACTAATGTTGCTAGGGTCTGCGGTAATCTGTAATGGTAACATGGAAATATAAAGGTCCAAATTCATGCCAGTTAGTGGGACACTATTCATACAGAATCATAGAACTGTTAGACTGGGAAGGGACCCCTAGAGGCCATCTGGTCCAAGGCACCTGCAACGAGCAGGGACACCCACAGCTCCATCAGGTGCTTAGAGCTCCATCCAGTCTGACCTTGGGTGCCTGCAGGGATGGGGCACCACCACCTCTCTGGGCAACCTGTGCCAGTGCCTCACCACTCTCACTGAAAAAAATTCTTCCTTATACCCCATCTAAATCTCCCCTCTTTCAGTTTGAAACCATTTCCACTTGTCCTATCAAAACAGACCCTACTAATGAGTCAGACCCCTTGCCTGCAGCCCCCCTATAGGTACTGAAAGACCATTATTTGGTCTTCCCAGATCCTTCTCTTCTCCATTTGATCCTTCTCTCCTGGAAATCTCAAGCTGCAAACCCAAATCTTTTTTTAGAATACCTTGAAGTAACAAAGCAAATAACAATGGCACAAACCCCTCTGACAAATAAATCTGTCAGTAAGGAACTTACCCCTAAAACTCTTTGGCCTTATGTTCCCCATGTGCGATATTAAACTCACTCCTGCATCATCAACAAATCTAAAATTCAATATCTCAGGGACTACAACAGAGCTTGGAAAATCCACAGATCTCAATTGGAGTGTGCAGCTCACTCTGAAGGATCTCTTTCTCACACCCAGTTTACGGTATCCCCCCACCTCTCCACCGATCTGCAACTGAGAGAGGGAAAAGTTGCGCTTTAAATGCAGATTTAAGTCCTGCATTGCTGTTATCTTCCAGGGGCTCAGGGACAATAAGCGTCTCTCCCCACCTAGTGGTCACTGGGAGATTTTTAATGGAGCGGTGGCCTTAAAAGCAGGGGGTTGCAAGCGCTGTGAGGGATGCATCTTGCTTTTTATATCCCATGCTAGTACTGGGAAGAGATGGTTGTTCTTTCCTTTGTGTCCAGCCGAACTGAAAGCAGACAGGAGGAATTCAGCAGGATCCCTTTGTTTCCAATAGACTCATCAAAACACAAGGAGGCTAAGAAGCTGAACTGATGCTGAATGGACTTTCTGAGGAAGGCAGTGCTTCATTTGCTACTCCCTTTTTAAAGCAAGGCCAGACCTTGAGGGCTGTGTTCACTTTTGAGCCCTTCATTACAAGAAAGATGTTGAGGTCCTGGGGCATGTCCAGAGAAGGGCAACAAAGCTGGTGTGGGTCTGGAGCACAAGTCTTATGGGGAGTGTTCAAGAACCATGGAGATGTGGCACTGAGGGATGTGGTCAGTGGGCATAGTGGGGGTGAACTGGCATTTGGATGGGGTGACCTTAGAGGTCTTTTCCAGCCCCAGTGATTCTATGAGACATGGTGAACAGAGCAACCAGCAGTGCTTCAGACTGCTGACGTACAGCTCAGCCTCAGGGATAGAGCTCATTATCTTTTCCATTTTAGCATTATTATTTGGTAACTTTGAAATGAAGATAATGATATTTATCTTTCTGTGAACAATGCTTGGAAAATCAAAGACTAAATATAACAATTAAAGACTATACTTGCATCAGAAGTGCTGGCTGAGGCTTGTTGTATGCAGGACTTCTAGATTGCCCTTCCCTCTTCCAGGCTGTGTCCTGCTGTTCTGCATGCAGACAGGAACTGGGGATCCAAGTCATGCTGTTGCTGCTTCCTCCAGTGAAAGAATTTAATGGAAGGCTCCTATAGGAAATCCCTGTAGCCTATGGCTGTGATGGTTTTTGTTTTGTTTTGTTTTGTTTTTTCCCTTAAAAAGAGCCTCAAACCCCAGAGGGGCTGTGGATGCCCCATCCCTGGAGGTGTTCAAGGCCAGGTTGGATGGGGCCCTGGGCAGCCTGGTCTGGTATTAAATGTGGAGGTTGATAGCTCTGCCTGTGGAGAAGGGATTGGATCTTCATGATCCTTGAGGTCCCTTCCAATTCAAGCCATTCTATGTTTCTGTGATTCTATGATTGACATGAGCCAAAAGGAGCTACTTTGCCTGTGGCAGGTGTTGCTCAGAATCACAGAATCACAGAATGACCCGGGTTGGAAGGCACCTCAAGGATCATGTAGTTCCGAACCCCCTGCCTAGCAGGGCCACCAGGAGGGACCAGCAATTCAAGCAGAGCATTGTGCAGGGGGCTTCACTGTGTTCTGCATCCTGTGTTATCAGCCAGCTTCAGCTCATCCTATTCACCTTCCTTCTCCTCAGGGAACAGATGCACAGAGCCAGCACATTTCGCATCATAGAGATCAGATTCATGGAAAAGTCTTTGGGCTGATTCTGATTTTACCTGGCTTCACCTATAAATACTTGGAGGCTCCTGGATGCTGCAGGGAAGCATTCACAAGGACAAATAAATCTGTTCTTCCAAGTTCCATAGGAGGAGTTGCATGGTACATCATCAGGTGAGCCACAGGGCCATGGGGTGGAGAAAGAAACTGAGGGCAGCTCTGGTGCTGCTCCACCAACTCAATCCAATTACCTGCTCCCTTGCGGATAAGCATTCCCCTCCTGCACACCCCTCCCAGGGAACAAGGGATGACTCATGTCCTCTGAGATTCTTTATATTTCTCCCATATAAACCAACCAAGCAAGAAGCTGATCTAATAAATTCTTTTAACTGAGATTTGAACTACTCTGGGCTTTACGCTGGACAAGAGATGAATGTTCCCCCTGGTAGAAAATGGGTTCCCACTACTGTGAGTTTTTCCAGTGGACTTCTATCTGACAGAGCTTATTTTTAATAAAACCCCAAACTAGGAAGGGAATCTGAAATCTGTTTGGCACCGTGGAAAGTGATCAAATTGTCCTATAGATCAAGTGAGGAGGAGAAAGAAGTACGGCATTGGATCCCCATGTTCAACTGTCCTTCTGCAAGGTACAGTGGGATGAGTCTGGTATGCAAGAATTGAAAGTTAAATTTCTTCCTTGTCTCAAACCTGACCATTATTTACTCTATAGAGATCTTTCATACTCTATCTTATACTGGTACAATAAAACAGATGGAGAGAGATGTGCCTCTTCCCTCCCTCTCCTTATCAATACCTCTGCACAATAAATAACAGGAAAACAGTGTTTTGCGTTAGTGTTATCAGTTGCCCTTGCTTTCTCTAAACATACAGTCATAATATTTCGGACTGTTTTGTTGCTGACTTGTCTGAAATAAATAACATGGGATGGGGCTGTGAACACATTGTCTCACTTAAGATCTTAAGATCACAGATTTACATTTGGTTGGTGGGGGCCTTAAAGACCATCTAGTTCCAACCCCCCTGCTGTGGGCAGGGTTGCCAGCCACCAGATCAGGCTGTTTAGGGTCCTATCCAACACAACCTTGGGCATCTCCAGGGGTGAGGCATTCACAACCTCTCTGGGCAGCCTGTTCCAATGCTTCAACTTAAATAAAGATTGCTAAATAAGGTCTTAGTAACAGTCAAATACAGCTTTCTTGG
Organism: Coturnix japonica; assembly: GCF_054131305.1. Classification (NCBI taxonomy): domain Eukaryota; kingdom Metazoa; phylum Chordata; class Aves; order Galliformes; family Phasianidae; genus Coturnix; species Coturnix japonica. Next base: position 50,965,510 of record NC_140667.1, read on the forward strand.
TTGAGGCCATCTGTTTGTTCCTGGAGTTTTACTTTCTATCATTAGCATGAGCAATGAAAACAGTGCGTGCATTTGAGCAGGACAGACCCTGCAGGATCCCCAAAGCAATATTCTGTCAGTTTAAGGACACATTGTGTAGATGTGCTTTTGTGGGCAGGTGCCCATGGAAACCAGGTTTTCCCAGCTTGTCATGATTGAAGTCAAGACATCCAACTTCCACTCCTCCTCCCTTCTCAGTGATATTGCCAGACAGGGAAATTAGTTTGGATTTGGTACAATGTGTTCCTGATGCATGCATTCTGGCTTTTTAAAATCTCTTTATTTTCCTCCTGCTGTTTATAACGGGATTGTTTAATAATTTGCTCTAGTCTCTTCACAGATTGACAGTTTTATGGTTCCCCAGATTCTCATTTTCCACCTTTAGGATGGAGAGATACTCTGTTTACCCTTCTGGTATGCAGCAGAAGTGATTTCACATCAAGAAGAAGCAAGATGATATTGCGTTATGACAACTGTTCTGAGTCATTGTGAGGACTAGTCAAGAAAACAACAACAGTGATGGGATGTGAGTGTATCAAATTGTTTGGGAGTTTGGCTTCTGGTATTTGAGTGTACTGGTATTTAGTGCACAGCTCTTCACCTCCACCTTTCCACCTCCTGAATTTAACATTTCCAGCATGCAGTGATATATGTATACCATGTAGCTTCACTCATATCCACATTAATCCCCCGTGTTCAAAACTAGGAAAGAAGCCCATAGTTCAATAAAAGATGAATCATCTTCCCAAGCAGCTTATTGGAAAGAAAGGTCTATTTTTTTCTCTGACGTTGTGTTATTAACTTGTTTTGGGGGATTAGGTACTGGGACACAACACTTCTGTAAACTTGTTCAATAAGCTGTTAGGCACAAATATCACTCAAGAAAACTATACTTTTCTTGCTGCTGGTAACTATACCCTTCTTTTCTTATTCAGAGCGTGAGAAGACAAAACAAGAGGAAAGTCCAGAAGATACCTGGATCATTAATAATTTTATTAATAAAATAGTAAATAATTATATAATGATGCAATTTTCCCCTTTTCTGTCCTTGTGTTTATGGGACACAATGTTTAAACCCAAGTGCATCAATGTTTATAGAGATTGTTTCTCACAGCTTAGAAAATGAAAGTTCCAGGAGATCCCATCATTCCCAAGGTAATTAACTTCAGACCTAACACCCTGATACGTAACATCATATGAAATATTCACTCATTCAACACTGAGCAGGCATTGTGATGGTGTTGCAATTGTTCTTGAATCACAGAAGAATGTTTCTCTTCTTATGGAGCAGAACTGTGGCTTACAACTCACCCCTTGCTATGACATCTAGGTCCTGTGTGTGGGCATACAGAACAAGTCAGCACATTCAAGAAACAAAGGGATGACTGAGTTGCTGCAAATGAGGACACAGTCAAGTGTTTGTGGGATCGACACCTTAATAAGACATTGCCTCCTTCTTTCCTTCACACCATGAGATTTTGGTCACTTTCTCTGACAGTAATTATCTTCCTCTACACACTACATTTCTGCAGTGATTTTCCATGGTATAGAAAAAAAGCATTTAATAATAAGAATTTTTTTCCCTCAGTAGTAAAGGAAATGCATCATATTCCCAAGTCAAATATCTCAATTTTTTAAAGCAAATCTCTTCTTCATTCCTTCAGTATTTCGTCAGCAGAAATTAAGTTGGCAGAGAAATATGATGACCACATAGTCCAGTTTCCATACTTCTATTCCTGAGAGCTCTCAGTCAAGCATCTGCTATTGAACAGTGACTGCAGCCAAGAGTATGGAGTGCTGGTGATGCTAAAAGGGAGTTTTGAGGGAGAGACGGCAGCTCGGTGGTGGAGATACTCATTTTCTCCTTTAAAAATCACTTAATGAGGAAGATATGACTGTTGGGTCTCTAGAAAGACAAGTTCTCCAGAATAACCTATCTGCATACTGGTGTGCCAAACATAAATGGATGGAGAGCAGCTGGAAAATGAACACACATTTTGGATTGTGGAGAGGTGACTGAAGGGTAAGCCCAGAAAAAAATTCATCCACTGCTTTGTGCTTACATTAAGGCTGCAGTCCAGTCCTTGGCCAAGGATGGAAATCCATCAGGCTGCTCCCAAGGCAGGCAGCAAGCTCCTTCCTGGGGCTAAAAATGTTTGAATTTGTTTGGTATCCCTTGAAGACTAAGAGGCAGTGCCAGATAGGATAAAAGTTAAAATAGGATACATTCAAATGCTGACAGGGTGGTGTCTGAGACAGAATGTGTTTAAAAAGAGGAAATGAGAAATACATCTAAAAAAACAAATGGATATTGGCTGGAGACTTGAGGAAGAGGACTGAACTGACCCAAGGCTGGGTGCTGTTTCACTGGCTTCTTTTGTGTTCACTGAGATGAATTTGGCTCAAATTACATAAATGACAAAAACAGGTCAGAAGATAATTATCGATGTTATTTGGACAGAGCCTTGCTCCTGGTGGTTGCTGTTCACAGCTAAGGCTCAGAGTTGGGTTCATAATACAACTGCCAAAGACTAATAGTGCAGGTGAATTGTTTCACATCTAGTGTAGAGGAATATTGTAAAACCTGTAACAGTGTTGCTGGTAAATCTGTGTTCATTTTAAACTTCCAGATGGTTTTACCATTAACTCTGATTTTCCAAACAAAACTGCCTCTATTGCAACATTATCTGAGTTTGAATTGTGGTTGTCTCATCACTTGTGATGGCCGGGACAAGCAGTTTCCTCTACTGCTGCAAGAAACATGATTTATTATTTGTATTTATTTTGTACTGTGCACCAGGAACAGCAAACTGGGAGTCTGAATTAGGTCAGAAAGAGGCAGTGCTGGATGCTGTGCTAGGATGGGGCCCAGATTTGGTTAACTGCTTTGCGCTGAAGGGAACTATCACATTAGCACTGAAACTGCTGCCTTGCGTGTAATCTGGCAAGCCCACAAATGAACTCTTGACACTGGCCTGTCCACTGGTGATTGTGCACTGGGATTTTCTACTCTCAGTCCCTGTTTTCTACATGCACTTAATGCTCTTGGCTGATGCCTGGAGTCTTGGTAGGATTCAAGGTGAACTTCCTTTCAGCTTACTGAGTTTGGAAAGGGAGTTCCCATGGGAAGGGGGGCAGTGAGCAGAAAAGATGAAACTGCAGAGCAACACGACCTCATCTTCCTTCTTGAAGGCTTTCTCAGGGGCTCAGTGGGATAGGGAAAGTTCTCATGTTGTCTTTCAAGAACAGATTACTTTTCATCACTCAAACAGCTAGCACTGTGTGTGTGTGTGTATTACACACAACCGGGAAAGGACTTTCAACAGATTTCCTGGCCCTCTTGTTCATGGACCCCAAACACCTTTCCCACGAAGTAAGGGTTCAGTGGAAACTCTGCTTTGCAAAAATCCTGAATGCCTTTTTTGCCTTTCTGACATCAGTTTACAGGAAAGCACTGCATGACCCTTTGTAATATTAGGAAGTAGCGTTGACTAATATGAATGACTCTTGTGTTACTTTAATTTCTAACCTCAGCTGAAAAAATGGCACAAATGATTGCATGGAGACCAATAAATTGCTATGGTGGGGCAGAACAGCATGAAGAGGTCACAGAGCTTTCAAAACCTGAGTTGTAATGGCCAAAAATTAAAACCTCAGGTGGAAAAACAAGAGAAATTTCCCAATGGTGCATTGTACCACGCTTTTGAAAAATACATGTGAGGAGTGTCAGCATCCCATTAAGGAGGGTTGTTGGAACAAGGCTGAAGGAACCTCACTGAGCAGTACCAGTGACCCACTCGCTACATAGGTCTGTGGCTCACGGCCATTGCGAGTGCATCTGATTTTGTTCTTGAACAATGACTGCTGAACATCTTAATCTTTTCTTCATTCAGGTTATTGTTAAATGATTTCTTCTCTGTCGTTTCTCCAGGGAAATGTTAAATTATTCTTTTTCTTTTTTTTTCTTTTTGCCCATCTGTCTACTGGTGTTTTTCTCTTCCTGGAAGAAATCCAAGTTTTGTAATTAAGGCACTGGGAACAGAAAGAGGTTTGATCAGTGGATAAAACATAATTATAGCAGATCTGTGACTCTCACTGCAGTAAATATTTTAACACCTTGGGCCAAATCCTCCATTAACACAAGCAGAGTTACTGGAGATCAAACTGTCTTTACACCAATTGGGAATTGGTGTAAAACTGCTGGGACAACTCCACAACTGGTTGTGTGGGAAAACATAAAAAAATAAATAAATTAGTAATTACCTTAGCAAGATGATGACGTTGCAACACTGTGAGCCCAAGAAGCTGTTCAGATGAAATAGGCTGGATTCTTTTTTTTGTTTGTTTCTTTTTGTTTGTCTTGGTCATTCTGTTTGTTTGGTTGGTTGGTTTTGGTTGTGTTTATTTTGTTTGGGGTTTTTTTGTTTTGTTTTACATCCTGTGACACACATTTATGCATTTCCTCCCCTCCGACCCCCCAACTCTTTTTGAACATCCTGAATTATGTCTGTATGGGTAACGTTTTCAAAACTAATCTCTTTTATCGCAGTGTTGATTATGATCTGGTTTGAAGTTCAGTCGCATATGTTAATTAGGCAGTCACTGTAACTTATACCTTAATTGTTGGGCTCAGGTGAGGTTATGTGGTAGAAACATTTTAGACACAAATATTGCAGAGTTTGTTTTGGAAGATAGCACTGAATTGACTGAATAACTCCTAAATCCCACCATTTCTGGATATCTTATTAATCTCCTGCTGAAGTCCAGATCCTATTTCCACACCACAGCTGGTAGCAACCACAATTTCTGGCCTTCATGACCCACAGAAATGCCAAAGTGGGATATCAGCCATGTCCCAAAAAGTTTGCCTGGCTGTGGGCCTTGGGGCAGCCTGATTTAAGTATTACTTATTGGACCTACAGAGTACCAAATGTTGTCCTGCTGTCTCCTCATCCCTCCAGGCTGGATTAAAGGCTATGGAGGGACATGCAGGAAAACTGTGTGCCACAGACATGGGAAAAGAAGAAATTCTGGGTGGAACAACCCCAGGCATGTCATGGAAAACTGCCAAGGAGACTGTATGGATGAACCATAACACAGCCTGAGAATCTGTCCCTTCCCAGGCAGTGTTGACAGTCCTTTCAGCTAGTCAAGGCTTACTTCCTAAAGGATTTCAAGATGTTACTGCTGAACAAATAAAGAACTTGGTGGGAAGATGAACCATGTCACTGTGCCAGACCTCTCCCTGCTGCTGCTGCCAGGTAGAGAGGCCTAAATGTTTCCACAACTGGAATCTTTGCTGCAGTAAGTGAGCTGAGCAATCAGTTTTCTGCCTTGTCACAAATGGAGTTATGGGGCTCAGGATCATGCTCAAAGGTAGTGATAGGATCTCATAAAAAAATGAGTGTTTAACCCATTGGAGAAGCAACTTCTTTCCATTCTACTTCATGTAGTCATTTGCAGAAATGACCTGCTGGGATATTTTGGAGAGTGTTTTGGAAGGCATTGGAAGAGGCTGGTCGGGGTGGTGGTGGAGTCAACATCCCTGGAGGTGTTCAAGAAATATGGAGATGTGGCACTGAGTGACATGGTTAGAGGGTACAATGGGGATGGGCTGGGGTTGGACTGGGTGATCTCAGTAGTCTTTTCCAACCTTAATGATTCTATGAAATTCTGTGGAAGGGTTGGTTCTACAGCAAAGGCAGCAGCAGACATTTGGCAACAGACAGCTTTTAGCACAACAGAAGACACAAATCCTTCAATGTGCCTTGCTTCAAAAGCAGGACAAACAACCTAGTGTCTTCTAAGCAATGACACCGTGACTAACACTCCGGAGAGCTTAAAGAAAGCACTGAATATAAACATAACATGATTATAATATGAAGAAAAATAGCCTCATTAAAACAGTATGTTCTAGCTGGATTCTTTATGAAACAAAGGTTCCAGAGAGCTATGGGTAAAAGATGAGTCTATAACCCTTCATGTGTTAAGATATAATGACTATAATATGATGAATATAATATAATACAATGTGTAAGGTCTAACTTTTGTTCTCCAGAAACAGGGCCCAGGGTTCAGCTGGCCCTTCTGGGTGGCTCCTATCCTTATGTGGGGTTGATGTGAAAACCCTTACCTCAGTTTATGTCTGCACTGTGCATATGATCAAAGAGTGAACCACAATGATCTTTAAAGTCATCAGCCGCATGTCTATAAAAGAATTATTTCATTATGATTCAGAAATACCAAAAACATTGTTTCCCTTCAAGGTTTGCCAATTCATTTGAAACAAGACGTAGAGGATGCATCTGTGCAAAGGTTTGGAGTCAAACAGCTGCAAAAGGGGGAAAGCAGTTGTTTATCCTTTCAGAAGTCTTGCATTTGTGAAAGTAAACAATGTGCAGATTTAAAAAGATGTATCCCATACCATACAGTGGTGGCTGTCTACATCTAGATGTGAGCACTCATACAAGAAAGCTGCAGTTGGCTTTGACCATGAGCTTTTGGAAGCAATAATGAGAAAAGCTCATGACGGCACCAACATATCTATAAAACACAGTGATGTTCCTATAGAAATATGCTACAGTAGTTAAATACAAGCCAAGAGAAAATACACTCCGTGCAGATCTTTTTATCCAGTTGTCTGGCAGGGGAAAACAATTAGGAGATATTTTCAGGCATGAATTATCTTCCTTTGGACTGATTGGCATTTGTGAGCTAAGAAATCTAGAGCCCAACCATGCCAAGTGCTCAGCCACTTCATTACATATCAGTGGTCCCATGACTGTCCCAGGAATAGCCAACAGTTGTGATTTCTGTTGTGTTTTGAGGATCCACACTTACATCAACAAAAATTGTCCCTTTTGGCAATGTGAGTTTGATGAACAGCAAAGAAGGATCAAGAAATACGAGGTGTCATTACATCTCTGACAACCTTTGCTTCATGGGATATTTCTTTTCCTCTGACACAGAGCTTGGTAGTGCTGATTGAATGGGATGCTTATGTTACTGAAACTGAAAAAAGGTATTTTAAGAAATTATTTTCCATTAAGCTCCGGAAGTATTATAGGAACTTGCCAGTAGGGGGTATAGAAAAGAGAATTGCTATTTCCATGTTATTATTTGTATATATAACATTTAGCTCTTTGCCTATTGTTTGGCATGGATCATTTTTGTTTTGCTTTACTGGAAGCCATGTGCATCAATAATGAGATTTATTATACCTTTTCTTTTCTTTGAATCAGTCTTAATGTCAGCTGCTACGCTCAGATTAGCTATTGCAAACAAATAAAGAGTTCAGTTTAGATATTTGGCTCAGGGTTCAAAAACCAGCTAAACAAAGTCATGGAAAAAGAACCTGAGCTTTGCAGGGTAACCTGGGACTATATCTTCACACGCGTGCTCTGTTTTCTTATATCTGTTCTTGGCCAACTATGGAAACAGAACGCTTGGTCTTTTATCTGAGTTAGTATCTCTTATTTTTGTCCTCATATTCCTTTTTCGTGTCACAAAATACAATGGCCTTCCTGCTTCTGACACCTTTTCTCAGCAGCCACACATCTGATGTGTGGAGCTGCATTAGATCCACATCATAACAGAAAATAAGACTGCCTCTCTAGCTTGTTGATATGGTAATCTGCATGCCAAAGGTTGTGTGTGAAATGCAAAAAGAACAGGATATATTGAAATGAAAAGAGACAGCAGCTGGGAGCTTCCCTCTTGTCTCCTGCTGTCCCCCAATGGGGAACTGTCACATTTTGTAAGTAACCATTACAAATTAAAAGGACATCTCATAAAACCTTATGAAAATTCCTTTAAAAGACTAATACCGACTCACACATTTCATTAAATAGCAAACAGAGCAGTGAAGCTTTTGTGGTTGGTTCTAGTCCTGTCACCTCATTTCTGCCTTGACTTTTTCCTGATGAAATTCCTTGCAAGAGATGAAGAGGTTAGTTTAATATAAATGGTTTAATCAAGCTGCCCAGACTGTCATTTTCACCACTGTTAGGGAATCAGAAACATCCCTGTTTTCCCTTCTCTTTAGCTTCAAGTGCCATTCTGGCATGCATGGCCTTCAGACCAGGTAAGTGGGAAGAAGTACATGGTGGCAGCAGTCCAGTAGAAAGTCTAGTGGAATTATTCAGGCCACTGCAGCACTTATGTAGGGTCATCTGGCTACATAAGTCCTGGAAAGCATCATAAAATAAGAGCCAGTGGGCCCCCAGTGTTGTGCCCCCAGCCAAGCAGGCACAGTCTGTACTACTTCAGCTTGGTACAACCAAGTCACCTTGAGACAGCGACTGGCAACACAAACATCACCTTCACATGTAATGCTTCAGTGGGGTTTCATCTGGCTAAAGAAGTACACAGCTACGGGTTAAGAAATAAAAGATCTCTCCAGAGATGGCTAAATAATCCTGTTTCACTGCACTGAGAGACTCCTACCCTTATGTGATGCTGTTTGAATTAGCCCTATTTATGTCAGTGGAACTTGAGTGGTGTATTTGTATGTTGGCTTGTGTTAGTCTAGCTGGAAAATATCCAAGAGGTCTAGATAAATCTACAAACATTTTGTTTCTTCTCTAAATTTCACAGTTAGCATTTCAAGTCAAACACTGAAATGAAAAACAATATTGAAAATCTTGAAAGAAACACCATTTAATAAAAAAAAAAAACCTTTCAAAAAATGAAACTTAAGCAGATGTGTTATTGTAATAAGTGACTTGAGTTATTTATAACAGATCTGAGGAGTCCCAGAAGGCTCCTCTTATTTTACACCAGCACTCTCCAAACAAATTCACTGTTTTTTTGCTATTTTTTATTAAGATCTTCTATGTTCCATCACAGACATCCACTCAGCTTCTGCCTTCAGCAACCCAGGCAGAATTGTGTGCTATTGTTGATACGCTGTTGCTGGGAAAGCAGTCAGAAACTGGAGATGTCCTGCAGGAATGAGGAAGACATCATCCGTCTTGGAGCTTGGTGGGTTTCTGGCAAAATTTATGTGGTCCAGGTTCATATTAGTTTCTTAAAATCTGCCCTTTGAGAGACTCCTAGCTAAGAAACCTGGAGGAGATTGAAAATCAATGTAGGAAAGTGTCACCCTTGCATGAAGGTTCTGAGTTATGTGGGGCCCCCTAGCTGAAGGGAAAAGCTTCAGATATCCCCATGAACCTAGTGAAAATGTCTCCTCAATGCAAAGCAGCTGTCAAAAGCTAACAAGTGCAAGCAAGCTGCATTAACAAGGGAATAGGGAGTAATACAGAAAATCTGGGGGCCTGACAAGTTAATCAAAGCTGGGCAGCAGCTTAAGAAACCTCAGAAGGATATAAAACAGAGAAGCTCAAATGATTTCTGCTAAGAGCTGCTGGATGGGTTTAAATGCTGGAGGCAGTTGGGTCATTTCATCTCAAAGAGGACAGCAGGCTGTATGTGAATGCTGGGGAGAGGAAATGCAAGTTGATTCCCAGCTACAGCTTGGGGTGATGTTCTGCTCCTGTGTGTGAAGGTCAGCTCCTGTATTGCTTGGGGAGGTTTATAGGGCTGAATAAGGCTTTAGGAAAATGAAGAGAAGGGGTTGTTTTAGGAAAATGAAGAGAAGGCAAAATGGGAAACTTTTGAAGCTATGTGGGATCATATATGGAGATAAGCTGGTGGAAAAGTAGGTGGCCTTTGGGTTTGGAGGCTGAGAATGCATTTTGCAGTTGGTTCTCCTTCAATAGTAAATAACTATATTAGATCTTGCTTCTTGGCTGCTGGGAAAGGTAAATATGGGAGTGTTGCATTTGGATGCCTGGCAGAGCCTATCAGCAACACAGAAGCGTTTTCAGGATTATAGAAGGCAAAGAGAGCATAGAAGAAAAGTGAATGAGCATATGAGCCATAGAGAACCAGGTTATGAAGCACTGTGATGATCTCCCACAGAGCTGTGAGCCTATCATAGCTGGGATGGCATAATGTCATTGTCTGATGCTAAGTGCAAAGGAAATGATAGAGGTTATTACCATGAATAAAGCTTCAAAATATAAGGATGACTTGGTGCAGCAAGATATGAGAGGGGAAAAGAGTTAGTAGGTAGAAGGTGGTTTAAAGGCAGGAGAGGAGAAGCTTTGAGGAAGAAGAATTGCAGCTATTACTTTTTACACCTAGTCTCTGTTTAGAGCTCACAGAGTGGGATTAGTAAATCTGCCTCATTTAAAGTAGAGGTGTGCTCTTTACTTTTCAGCTGTAGGTGAAATTCAGCCTTAAATGTGAAGGCAGTGGAGCAATTGGAGATGCACCTGCTTGTACCATGGTTAAAGATGCTCTAATCTCTTTTAAGGTTTTTCCTCACTGATGTGTCTCTTCACTGATCTTATTATGCCAGCTCATGAATCACTGTGGTGTATTTACATTTCTAAACCATATTATGCTTTGCCTAAAATCTTTGTGTAACTGGTGATTAGTATTACTCATTGTATACAACATGAAAGAGGGAAATGCTTCCTCCTTTGGAAAAGCAGCATATCCTTAGGTGAGCATACTGTTTTGTTCAATTATAGTGCAGTTTTCAGAATACATTGAGTTTCCTTATCTACTTGAAGATATAAAAAAATTAAAATGGAGTCAGAGAACTATGTGAAAAACCAAAAAACACACCAAGAATTAAAAAACAGCCTGCAAATTGAATTATCTATTTACAGCGATATAAATGACCTGTTGACTCTTCAATATTGATTTGTATTCACTGTGCTAATGCTTAAAAGGCAGACTATGATGCCTTGTTATCTGTAAGAAATTGGCAGGAGAATCATAGAACAGCCAAGGTTGGAGAAGACCTCTAAGATTAGCCAGTCTCGCTGTCTACCCACCACCACCATTTCCCACTAAACTATGTCCCTTGTTATGGCATCTAAATGTTTCTTGAACACCTCCAGGGACTGTGACTCCACCACCTCTCTGGGCAGCACACCCCAGTTTCTGACCACTCTTTCGGAGTGTTTCTTAATGTCCGATCTGGTGCAACTTGAGGCCATTTCCTCTAGTCTTATCTAATCCTATTTGAGAAGGCCTTCTTTTGTTAAAAAATTGTTATTACACTTTGAAGCTGTTGCTAGGACAGGTAAATATTTCACTGTTGATTCAAACATAACCCAGAGTGAAGACTTCACTCACCTAAATGCTAACTGGATGCCCTGGCAGTGTGTTCAGAGGTGACTGAGCAAGAAACCAATTTCCTCCCTGTATGTGTTGCTGACTACAAAGCTGCAGTGCCTTTAGTATGTTTTGATGGATCTAAATGTGGACATGGCTGAATCTGTGTTAATAAAAATGCAAATGTTATTTACACATCTATCAGTCAGTATGAAGCTTCCAGTAATAAGATGAGAGATAGAGAAGGGATATCAGAAAAGGAAAATAAGCTGCTTTTAGGAGAAAAACCTTTGTTTGGAGTAGATACGTTACCTCTGAGGTTGAAGGGCTCACCTGACTTTGGAAGCTCTTTTTTCATTTTCCAAACATGGATTTCTTTAGCAAGAAAAAGGGCTGTGATAGCTCACATGAGGAGACTGAGGCATGGGGGAACTGTTCATGTCAGGTCAGTTAAGGTGAAATTTCAGCTCTTGACAAGTGAAGAGGATCGAGATGAAGGACTGAGCTCAGGGTCACAGGTGATCCCAAATTCTCTGCTATAAGAGGCAGGTGGAAGGTTTGTGCCTAAGCAGAAAGGAATTTAAGTGATGGAAAGGAGGAAAACAGAAGAGTAGTGGGGTGAGTAAGACAATGAGGTTAGATTAGGTTGGAGTGGAGGTGAAGAGATAAAGAAAGGACAGCAAAAGAAGAGCAGAGGCAAACTTATCCTGTGGGGGCTCAGGGAGGCAGCAGAGCTTGGTGGTGTCAACCAATACCTACATTTGCTGTCTTCTGCTCAGTCTATAGGACTGGGCTCTGGAGTCAGCTGGAAGGCAGCTGAAATCATGGGAACGAGTGTTAAGAGCTGATGTAATCAGGGCAAGAGAGTGGTTTATAAGAGGCAGACGTTTTTGCTTTCCTGCATGCATTGTTCTGATTATATTATGTTTTCCAGTCTTGTTGGCAAAAAGCTGCCAGCAGGAGACAACAAATGGCTTTTAACATACTACTATCTGTAAGGAAAGCACTACTATTTAAAAAGATATCACCATTAAATCTGCATGTTCTTGGAGACTAAGGAAAAACAATGTAAGACTGTGTGGGTGGGGAAACTGAAGTTCTCTTTGTTGGGTCCTGCAATGGAGAATATGTATTTTAATGTGAAACAGTGATGACAGGGAGGATTTAGAGGGCTTCAAAGCAAAAGCATCCAGGCAGTCACTCCTGCAGGACTTCAAAACCATGCACTGAGACAAAGACATTTGTACAGCAGAGTTTGAAATTCAAATTGAGTGGAGGGTGATCTAAGCTAACTTTGAGCATTCTGCATTTCACTTGATGTCTTTAAGGGCTACAGCAGTTTCTCTACCATTGTCTTACATCATGTGCTATTTTCAGTGCCCAGGTGTTTCTTTGCTCTTTCTTTCAGCTTTCTTCAGTAGTTACACAGATTTGTGGAGTAAGGTGTGATTTTTAAGCTTTTGTTTGGTTGGATTCTCCTTCTCTCCCTCCTGACAGGAAGCAGGAATGCAACAGAGATTTGGGGGTTTTTGAGCTCTATAAAGTGTTATTTCATGTTATTTATTCTATCCAAATATTGCAGGTTCACAAATGTCTCGGCAGAGATATTTGTATATCAAACAGACAGCAAAGGAATACTGTTATCTAATTAATGATTCCTTAATGAATGTCTGAAGAAACATCTGATGTAGGATGCTTTTAGCTTGAGGGCTGAGAAAAAACTACATTTGCTTTTGATGAAGGAACTACTGGGTATTTTGAAGTAGTATCTGCAATGAGACTTTGCCTGATTTGAGTATGGTTGGACTAGTGGTCTTTTCCAAACTTACTGATTTTTATCATTCAAATAAATGCTTAAATTCTGCTTCTAAGCTGCCCGTGTTGTAGACCCTAATTTCAGCCATGTCATCTTTCTTCATGTACTATTGTAATTGAGGAACTCTGTGCTTTATTAAGGTTCTAGAGCAGCTTGTCTTCTAGAGATCAGAGAATGAAGAGACTTGGAGTTCCAACTTCATTTTGGCCAAACTTGGTAGAGGACTGAGGTGGCTCAAGGGTAGTGCTTGGAGAATCTGCTCACCAGCATTTGCTTCAAGTGTGCAACCAGCTGCCCCTCTGCCCCAGATAGGATGAGAGCCAGCTGTGTGAATCAGCATTAGCTCAAACTTTTCTTTGGCCAACTGTGGAAATAACAGTAAATAACATGTAAGTAGAGCTTGTTTTCACAGTGCTGCAGCAGCTGCATGTCCCTGTTACAGCATGACTGATGCTTGGGCCTCCTAAGTGCTTGATTTGTGCCCAGGGAGAGCATCCCCATGTCACTATGGAGAAAGCCATTGTGGAGGTGTGGAGAGACAGCTCCAAGGACTTTGCACATTCAGATAAGCATTGGTACCTCTGATCTCAGGTGGCAGTGACACTGTGGGGCTGGGTGGCCCTTGAGGGGCACACAGGTGTGTCAGGAGGGCTTGGTCAGAGGCCTGCAGTCACTTACAGCTTAAAATGGGATTTTTTTGCCTTCTGCTGCTGGCTCTGCTGCGAAGTTACAGCATAACATACAAAGTCACTCAGGCTCTGGGCATTTCAGCCACCTGCAACATGGAAACCAAATGGCTCTCCAAGAAGAGGCTGGCATTTGCTGATAACCAGCCCTGGGCCACCTTTCTGATGAAGCCTTCTTTTTTCTTCTAATAATTTCACATTTAGGATGCAGGGACTACAGACAAGTTGGCCAGCTGAGCAAACTATTCATTTCCACTTTGCTTCTCTGCAGGAGCTATCAAAATATGTTACAGAGAGCTTTTAATACCTGATCCCAAACTCAACCTTTTTGGCTTTCCTAAGGACTGAGGCTCCAGGCTTTATGGCTGCAGGCTGCTATGTGTAGTTCTGTGCCTCAGGACAAGCTATTACTGAGCACTCCTGTGCCTTTGCAGACACAAAAGCTTCCCATGAACAGGGATGTGGCTCCTTAATCGTAGAGGAGGTGACAAATGCCCCCAGGTAAACCTGAAGTATAATCCACGTGTCCATGTAAGATTAAAATGTTCTTTATGATACCTTTGTTGGCAGTAGGAGACTGAGGAATCCCTATGTGCGTGCACTGTGTATTTAGCAATATATAACCAACAGGGGGCATTAGGTTTATGCTGATTAAATGTGTATTTCTACTTGGAGCAGAGAGAAATCTCTACCTTGCTTGATTGAAAACAGCAAGACTGGAATCCTTTATCCTGCAAATAAGTAGGATTAGGCCCTGTTTTTCCAGAAAATTTATAATTAAAAAAATGTATGTCTCTTCTATTTCCTTTGTCTAGTTTGTATTTATCTTGAGATGAAAATGAATGAGACTGATATAATTAAAGATCCAGATGATTTCTGTGTGGCATGTAGCTCAAAAACCACTTGAAAAATCTAAGCATTTCTGGTGCAAATTGATTTGTATTGATGATTTCCAGTTTTCTAAGCAGGAATTAATGTTAGGCAGCCATTACATTTTTCTGACAGGAATCAGATGGAACAGTAGAATTAGCCACTGCTCTTCATTATGGTAGGAAACTTTGCTCAAGTTACAGGATTACTGAATGCAAAGGGCTGTAGTGAGGAGCCACAGTGTGGATGTGAACTGTGGTCTCTGGAAATGAAAGAAGTATTTATTACAGAGATAATTATGTTGGCTACAACCACTCATGTACGTGGGAGGCTTTGCATGCATTCTGAGGGAGATGTGGTTTTTGATGTTTATGGCACCGATTAAAGAAGCAGCTTTTCTCTCTTCTCATTTTAAAAACTGCAGCCTTCTCTGTGCTTCTGCCACATTCACGTGTTTAAATACACCTTTAAGTGAAGTGCTTTCTACTGTCTATGGTTAAATCTGGATTTGAAAATGTTAATGCTGAGAACTGCTTTCATTGAGATATGTCCGAATGAACTGTTGGCTAAAAATCTGCCGATGCTGTAAGTTTTGAGAAGCTCATTTCATTACCTGCCTTCCTTTAAAATGGGTTTTAAATAACTCGATAGCTTTAATTTCCTCAATAGTGAAGGAGCAGTAATGATTGTTATTTATTTATTTTTTGAAGTGAAGTAAACAAATGATCAACCTACAGCAGCAGCAGGGCTTTTGCTTGCTGGTGTATCCGGGATGCTGTGAGCAATTCTGGTCCCCCACAGTCAGATAAGAAGGATTCTAATTGGATCAGTGGCACACAGCATCTTCCTTCCCCCGAGCCTCTTAATGTTCCTATCATAATAGAAAAGGCAAGAGTAGTCTGGTTCATTTTTATTTTCTCTTTTTCTCTTTTTCACTTAGCAACAGCAAAGGTGAGACGGACACAACTGCGCACAGCCAGTTCAGGAGCAGAGGTAAGAGCTTATGAAGTGAGCTGATGAAGCATAACATTTTTCCTTGAGACAAATGAATACAACTTTGCAAACCCATTGCTGATGAGGGCGATCTGAAGATGGTTCCTGAAGTGAGAAGAGATGGGTGCATCCCATGTATTTTCCCTAATGCTAAGTCAATATAGTCGGTTACTTCTGCAGGTTATGCCAGACCCAGAACCCGTTGTGCTATCTGTGGCCCTTTACTGCTCTTGTGCACCTCTCTAAAGCAATAGAAGGTTGAAGAGTGAGCATATTATTTAATTAGAGCCTGACAACAACTGCAGTTTCAGATCAAGTGCTGACAGCTCTGGTCCTGAGTGCTGGAATGCTTGTCCTGGTTCAGGAAAAGGGAACCTGCAGCTGCTCCAACCTGTAGCAGAGACATGGCTCTCTATAGTGATCCTACATCTTAGGACATCTTTCACAGTCCAGTGCTGGAGGCAGTATGTGAGGTCACTACACTTCAGACTGTCTAAAATAAAAGTGTGCTTTTCCTTGCATTGCTTACTTGGCATGTTTGTAGTCTTAAGGAAAGCAACCAGATTATCTGGAAAGATTCTCTTTGAAAGTTGCTTGGTAAATGCCTTGGAACATCCTTCCTTCCCATAAAGCAGAGTTCAGTGTCCTTAGACTTAACTCAGCCTGAACTGCTATTTACACATCACATCTGTTGGATTTGCTTGTGTTAGTGAAGAGTTCTATTATTCTATGTACCTATAGAACAGCAAACTGGGGACTTCATTCCCATGCTAATCAGTTAGTCACCTAAGATGTTCCTGCTTTCCAACAAAGTGCTGGAGTAGCAGTTGTGTAGCTTGTTACGAAAAGTTTGTATGTCAGCAGATTCTGTCCTCTTTCTGCAGAGCCAGCAGCAAACCCTAATCAAATGTAATGTGAGAAAACTGTGCCAGTGAGTGGATGGGTTGAGATTAACTGTGCTAGAAAGTGGTAATTCCATGATAAGCTTTATTTGTAAACTTTTCTAAGTCAATGTGATAAACATACCAGCTTAAGGACTTCTTTCTGCTTCTCTGAGAATCAGTATGGAAGCTTGCACAGAATTAATCTAAAGAAGAAAAAGGGGAACTGTCCGGCAAACAACCTAAACTGCATATGCTGTGTTAGCAGAAGGCTCAGTGCAAAACTTAACTGGTGCAAAAGCATTGAGGTGAACTAGATGTTTTCTGAGGAATATAAATTGTTAACTTGCAGACATTTTGTCTTAAGAGTTATGAAAAGGAACTTACTAATTAGTGCCCTCCCCTCCCCCCTTAATGCAGTAAGACATAATTTGAAGACTAACATATATGGCTGGGCGTTGTTCAGCTGCCTTCCAGAATGGTGTGGGTTATCAGCTCCGCTGCTGTGTGGTGCATCTGTGGGTAATTGGTGTTGCTATTTATATACTGAAGTGAAGGTTTCTATGTCAAACTGGTCCCTGTGAAGAGAAAGGTTTGAAGCAGGCATGCACCTGGTGCTATCTTTCCCTGACTGAACACCTTTGGGGCAGGAACACAAGGCATCTGACTTGTGGTAAGAAGGTGATCTGGATCTGATTGTTTGCACTGCACTGATGATATTTTTGTTATTATTTTTCACAGCTGTTCTCCTATAGATAGGAAATTCAGACAGAATGCTTTTTTGTTGCCTGTCTTTTGACTAGCTCAACACATAGGCATGCATACATTGAGATCAACACTTTAATTGCTGAAAGTTTCTGGCTTTCCAGAAATACAAATCTTAACAAGCATGTCTAAATTCATAATTCACCCCCACCCCCCTGCTGAATTCTAATGACAGTTGCTACAAAAACTCATGGCTGAGCTAAGTCCCAGTGTAAGGAATTTGCTTCTCAAAGATGATTTTTCTTTTCAAGCAATTGTTAGAAAAACAAGTTAAAACTGAAAAACCCATTGCTGTTAA
Organism: Coturnix japonica; assembly: GCF_054131305.1. Taxonomy (NCBI): domain Eukaryota; kingdom Metazoa; phylum Chordata; class Aves; order Galliformes; family Phasianidae; genus Coturnix; species Coturnix japonica. The sequence continues at coordinate 50,982,991 of NC_140667.1, forward strand.
CTGCATTATTGTTATTAGAACACTTTACCCAAAACATACAAAATGCTCAACTTAGGCTGCCAAATTAGAAGTAAAAGCTAAGCTGTGATTAAATCATTTCCATTTCAGTGTATAATTTTCAGGACAATTTAATACCATCCATTCGTGTTGGTATTTCAGCTGCTGAAAAGTCTTGAGGTTTTCTTTTAAGTGTACATCCCTAGTGTATAGCCTTTAAGATCCAGAGGCATCCCTAGAACAGTAGGAGGGGATGAAAACAATGCTGGGGTAGCTCTGGAGAAGGCTTTTATGGAGCTCCTACCTATTGTAGATGAGGCTCCAGGACTTGATATAGGCCTTGTAGAGAGATGGCACTAGAGGAGGTGCTGATGGTGGAAATAACTTTTAGTGTCTCAGCCAAACAGAAGACCCAGGTCAGACCTGAAGTTACAGGATCATGTAGAATCCCAGCTTTGCCTTTAAGAAGAAATGTTTCTTCCCCTGAGAGTCCACGAATAAAGCCTGGAAGCACTGTTAAATGATTATCTATGAAGCAATTCATGTTTGAGTCTGCAGGAAGCCTGAAAACTGTCTCTGATGTAGACAATGGCTCCATCATCCAGCAGGGTGCTTGCTTTCCTCCTATCCCTGGTGGGAGAATGTGGGTAGGGAAAAGTGTGGTGTGCTTGCAGCTATTCATTTATTAGTACCTTAATTCTCTGTTGGTGGAGTTGGGACTCAAAGGAGGACATACTGGTTTTGGGGGCCTCTGTTACAGTACTGCCTCCACCAAGTCTCCATTTCTGCTCTTAGGATGCTATTTTTTGAGTATCCAGCCAATACAATGACTGGGATTTATTGCCATTTCAAGTAGTCCAACCCCTCCTGTGAGGTGTTTTTATCTGGATGCTACTTTGAACTACTTTGAATGCAAAACATCTCTTCAAAGATACAACTGTGGATTGTTTCCCATCTGGAATCCTGACTTGTAGTGATTCAGCTGTTGGCTGAAATAACCCCAAATATTTGATTTTTGGAGCACAGGAGTTCTCTGTAAACTTATCTTCATATGGTTGTTCTTTCAGGCATTGCTCATTTGTGGAAATAAATACTTTTCCTGTAAATAAATAAAAAGGCCGAGAGGATAAAATCTCTCTTTTTTGGTTTTCTGTAATTATTCTGGTGATTTCTCTCTGTAATGTCAGGCCATAAGTTATTGGCTTCACTCACTTTATTTCTCAGGAAGAAATCTCCTTTGAGTCCCAATTCCACCTACAGAACCATTTACATCCCTAACATATGTGACTGCATCCTACATTCTGTTGTCTCCAACCTCACTTGTTGGGCAGCTGTAAGCTGCTGTCCTATGGTACTTGGTCTTGCTGTTGGTTTTGTTGCTTTTCAAGTGAACTCAGAGGATTCTTTTTCCCTCTCCTTTCCAAGCAGGGGTTTAAGATTCCCACCTTCTCTCTCCCAAAAGTCTTCAAGATGTGAAAACTTTAGCTCTTCTCACAACATCTTTCTCTCTGGTCTCAAATGTGTTCTTGCCCACTTGCTTTCAACTTCTACCTTTAGCCTGTTACAACTTTGGTGTGCGTTCTTGTGAAATCAAAAGGTATGAAGCAATAAAGCAAGATCTATAAGAAGCCTCGTGTTGTAAGTGAGACCTGGAATGCTTAAATCTGTTACAGGGCTTTTCCATGAAACTGCGAAAGATACTCAAACCTGATGTCTCCTACTGTTTTCTCCAGTCATTTCCACAAGCTCATGTGAAATAGACATCTGGAGTCCTTTAAATGTTTCTTCCAGCTCAAATGATTCTGTGAATTCAGTGGACACTGGACTCATAATCTTCTAACAAAGTGGGACTCCTTTGCTCCTGGATATCTCAAGTCGGACACTCACAATTACCAGACGATTCTGACCTTAATCTCACCGTGCCCCAGTTTCCTGCCTGATCCCTCTATGACAAGGAAAAAAGCAGAAGTTCACTGATGCCTACCAAGCACCAGGAGATTAGTGAAGAGCACCATGAAGAAATTAATTCCTCCATACTCGAGTGGACTTTGGCTGGGGTCCCGGCAGCATGGCATAGGGCCATGTTGAATGAGAAGTGTGAAGGAGAAATACTGAGCAGTTACCCATTCACTGAGAACCATCCTGAGTGCATCCTAGATGTATAGCACACAGGAAGCCTGAATTCTTCCTGATTCCTGTGTGCTTGCCTCAGCCATCCACATCTATCTGAATGCTGTTTCTTCATGCAAGTTCTTCATCCCTTTGCTTTGCACTGCCAAAAACAGTAAGGGATGGGAGCTCTGTAACCTCTAGGTCAGGTAGTCGAGACTTACCTGCACAACACAGCACAGAATGAAGGATTCTTGCTGGTGCCAAGTCAGATACCAGCAAGTACTTTGGCTCTGAATTTTTGTCAATATTTTCCATCAGTTTTTATTTTTATACCAGAAGTAACAACTTTTGTCAAGGTTGTATTGATTTCCCGTCTGTCAAACCAATTGTTCAAATTTTGAAAGGGAAACAAAACAAAAGATGGAGAAATAGGAAAGAAACTGTAATGTAATCCCTCTCCCCACCTCGTTTTCCCTTTACAATTCTTCTTTCTTGCTATTAACAGCTGTTACCTTGGCTATCATCAGCTGTTAAATCCCTCTACATGCAGAGGTATTTCCTCCTTTGTGAAGTCTGCAGACACAAAATACAATGAAGAAATCTGGATGTATCTTCTGGCCACCTCCACCATAAGCTCTGAGCTCAGATTTCACCTGAATGGCAAAGGCACAGAAGGCACAAATTCTCCTGCAGCCTCAGACATCTCCCTCTGGCACCTGTTTCCCACTTGAGTCTCTATTTCAGCAATATACCCATAGGTGATGAGATATTGGATACTGAGCATTGCTAGCTTTGGAGATCATGAACAGCTAATAACTGAAACTTGTGGTCACAGTGATCACTGTTTTTATACTGAGAAGTCTCTGGTATGCACCTGGAGTGCCAAGCATTGCTAAGGGCATCCTATTGCTTTGTGCTGCTCACAGGACACTTAAACCCACATGGGTTGGTCTCTGTGGGTACCCCAGGGAACAATTCTCATCACACGCAAACACAGAAAAGGCAACACTGTGGTTTGGTTCACATGCTTTAATGGCTCAGGCCATTGGGGCAGACGATCCCTGTCCGACCTTCACCTCTTCTAGGAGGTCCCTGAGTCCAAGTTGATGATTCTTCATTCATAAGTTTGTGTGAAATACGTGCTGTGGAGAAGAACTGTTTTGGAAATATTTAATACTCCCTGAAGTAAAATAACCCTGTCCTGTAGGTTCACAGTCAGAGGGTCAGCTCTTCTCCAGATGGACATGAGCTGTGTAGTGTGAGCTGGCTACACTTGCTGTTCTCTTGCTGCTCTGTGCACATGGGGCACCGGGCTTTTTGTAGATACAACAGGTGAAACTGGGTGAAGCCCAGAGCATGGAATGATGTTTGGACATGATGGAGGCAGCTGGGAGGAAGAGTCAACAAAAAGGGGTTGATGTGTAAATAAAAGGGCGTGTGTTTGGAGCAAGGGGGATTTAAAACAAGGATGGGAAACGAGTACAAGAATTCAAATTGTGTGGAACTGAGGAAGCAGGTGAGCAGAAGCCCCAGCAATGCCATACAGATAGGTTGGACACATGGTATTGCCTGTACACAGATATTTTCAATGTCTGTGGCTCATCTGAGTGGCATGAAGGTGCTGCTGTCCACCCACCACCAGAAGCCAGGTTTTCCTGGATGGTGCAGAGCTCAGCAGGAGCATCCTTCCAGCAACAGTAGCAGAGCTGCTCCTGGCTGCATTTGTTTAAATGAAAGCAGAATCAGATCTCAGCTGGCAGCAGCAGCACTGCTGGCTCTGGGGCTGGAAGCACCGCTCCTGCAGCAGCTCCCGGTGAAGCAGAGCTCTCCAGCTCTAAGCGGAGGTTGTGTGACCACAGCACAACTTTTTGCACCAGGGCCTAAGCATGGGACGGATGGGATGGGGGAAGCAGGCAGCACAGTGCAGCACAACGGCCACGCTCCTACCCCGGCACGCACTGCCTAGACAATCTATGATCCTTCCTTGGAACTGCGTGCAAAATGAGCAGAGGCAGAAGTAGGTGGATTAATTCCTTCCTGGATTTTGCTAACCATACCTTCAAGAGACAATGTCCGAGCAGAGAAAGAACTGGAGAGCAGACCGTGGTTGGGGCAGGTGTCAGCGATAGCTCGCAGGGCGGTCAGCGCCGTGTCCGCACTGACTCATCCGCTCCTCGGGGCTCCGGAGCTGCAGAGCAGCGCCGGGTCCCTGCATAAAAGGACAGAAAAGAGGGTTCCAGCCTTAAACCTGCCTCCTTCTGCCTCACCCTCACACCTGCTTTCCCCGGAAAAAGGAGAAAGCCCCCCAAAACTGGTTGATGGATTCATGCAAGCCTGCTGTCTTTTTACACATCTCACTGCACACCATGATTACTATTAGTGGGCAAAACACATCCAGCTTCCTTTTAGTGAAAGAGCATCTTGCCGTCCGTTTGCCCCCGCTGGGAACACGGGAATGCCGTCGTAAAAAGCAATACAATCCAGAGGGTTGACGTTCTTTCTCTCTGTTTCACGCAGGGCACAACTTCTTAACGCTCCCTCTCAGACCCCCGTGAGCATCCCCCCCCCCCCCCCACGGGTGGGATCCCCGCACCGCTCCGCCCCCGCTGCCCGTCCCGGAGCGGCCCCGGTTGGGCGGGCGCGCAGGCGCAGGGGGGCGCGGGCGGCGGCGCTCGGCGGCTCCGTGCGCGGCGGGTCCCAGTCCGCGCTGCAGCCGCCGCGGGGGCGCCACTACCATGAGCGGCCGCGGCCGCCCCTGCGCGACTCACGGGCACCGGGCGCATCAGCCGCCGCCGGCCCCCCCCCGCCGTCGCCGCCGCCGCCGCTGCCGCCGCTGCCGCCGCGCACCCCCGGCCCCCGAAGCCGGCGCTGCAGGATGCCGGGGGGCAAGAGAGGGTTGGTGGCACCGCAGAACACCTTCCTGGAGAACATCGTCCGGCGATCCAGCGGTGAGAAATCTTGTCCGTCCGTTCATCCCTTCATCCTTCCATCATCCGTCCGTCGGTGCCTTCAAGGAACGGCTCCGCCCGCGCTCCTTGCCCCGTCCCCCCTCACCTCCAACATCTCGCAGCGTTTGTTAAGCCCTTTCTGAATATTGAGGAGTCTTCATTCGCATTTCTCACATTCCCTCCACTCCTTCGGGTCGGGTTTTCCTTCTCTTTCTTCTTTAGTTCTCTAAGAATTGGCCTTGAGACCGTTTTCAAAGTCTTTGTGACACTTTAAAGTGCGTGGTAAAGGCACTGAGATGCGAGAGTGACTGCAATTTGGGGATGGTCATCCCGTGCTAATCGGTGAAGAACTGCTGGCAGCTGCTCCTCTGCTCGTTGGATGCCCACAGCACCGATTTAGAGCTGCAGGAACGATTCCCTGCTGCCGGAGTTTGTTTCACCCTTCAGCACGTTGCAAAGCAGTGATAAATAATAGCACTTTGCACAGCTCCGGTAAAGTTACAATGTGGCTGTGGACCATCTCGCATGGTTCGGTTTATGTTTGGGTTTATGGTTGGGTTGGTTGATCTTGAGGTCTTTTCCGATCTTAGTGTTTGTGTGTTGCTGTTGGTGCTGTTTTGACCAAGCCCTGTGCTGCCTCCATCCCTTTTCTAACCTGTTATTTTTTGCACCGGCACTGCTGAAACACAAGTGCTTGCATAAATGTCGTTTGCTAAAAGACCTCAACTTCGCATGTGCTGAAAGGTTCCTTCTTGGAGAGCTCAAGCTTAGAGCAACCCATGCATGGGAGTGGGAGAGGTGGGCAGAATGGGGTGTTGAAAAAAGTTCACAGATATATTATTAATGGAGCCATTAATGTGATGTGAAGTCCTGCTGGGAAGAGTTTCCTTCCACCTTGCTATTCCTCAGCCTTGGATTTATCTCACTAATGTAGCCTGGTTTGCTGGATTGAGCTGATTTTGATGGCCAAGGATGAATTAGTGATTCATTGATTTCCATAGAAGGAGCAGATCGAGGACTTAGAATTTGTTTAGATGTTACATGACAGCATTTCTGGGGGGTTCCCACCCTCTCCTGCTGCCTGCATCTGCTCTGTGGTCATCAGCTGACTGTCAAGCTCTGTAGCTGCACATCACTGGAGGCTAATTTCCTGCAATAGTGCATTATTTACCAGAATATTAAATGCAAGCTTAATTAATAGGGTTATACATAGCCCTTTCCCTCTGATAATTTCTAAGTGCCAAGTGGAGCTTAATTACACTCTGCAGCTCCTGGTGGAACAGGACACTCACAGGTGTTCCCAGTGTGATCTCAAATCTGTGGCTCAGACACCACAGTTGTCCCAGAGGTGTGTGGGAAATCGGGGGCACAGCTGGGGACAGGGTTTGGGAGCTCGGTGCCTCTGAGTCGTGCTCTAATTACATCACATGTCATCCCTGCTGTGAGGGCTCAGGAAAGCTCTGAGGTGTCAGAAAACAGGAAAACTCAGACAGCTTTGGAACATTATCCTTCCAAAAAAACATCTATTCCTCTTGCCCAGGTTTTAGACTGGCCTAATTTGGGAGCATAACTCATGCTGATCTGGTCTCTACTCTGCTTTTTCTCTGCTGAAGTGTGATGTTATAGAGGCAAATGTGTCCCATTGGACATCAGAGCAAAAAGTGGATTGGGAATCTGTTTTTTTTTAAACTCACGTTAGCAGTTAGTGTTGTGCGTTGGAACATGATTTAGTTCTTATTTTTGTCATCCAGGTCACAGCCTTATTTGCCCTTTATAGAAATAGTAATTTTCATTGGATTCAGCTCTGTTTAATCCGAACTTATTGGTGTCCAGTAGAGCAAATCTGGTTCAAGTATCTCCTGCCGACGCTCGGTTGAAGGCATGGATTTGGGCTGCTGACCACATCCAGGCTTTTCTTTTTATGCTTGGATTCACCAGCTCTAAAGGGGTTTTTCAATGTCAAGTCGAGGAAGAGGAGAAAGTCTGATGGGTTTTTGAGCATCCTCAAAAAGAAGCCTTTCCATCGTCGTTCCTGGTTAAAAAACACTCTCGTTTGAGATTGCTTGCACTTACACAATCCCATCACACTTGACCGTAAATCTTTTCTCAACATCCAGAACAAGGCTTGTAGAGAGAGATAATATCTTCTTATAGGCCAATAGATATAGCTGGAAATATGAGTTATTTTTGCAGACAGATTCTTCATCAGGGCTGAGATAGAACCGGTAGATTTCAAAATGAAACACAGGTGCAGACAAATTATTTGGAATTGGCAGAGATGGATCCAAACAAGAAAGCATTTATAGATGAAGCTGCAGCAGTTTTAAAGCATGGAATGTCAGAATGGGCCCAGCAGGAATCAAGTGTGGTGGGCAGCCTGGTGCTAAAAGCAGCCACGTATCTGATTTTCAATGTTAACTTGGGGATTTGCTTTTTAGGAATGGTGGGAACCTACAGCATTTGGCTACAAATGAGGTTAAAGTGGGGAGAGAGCCCTGCAGGAGGTGGGGTGGGCATGGCTGTACAAAGGGATACAGACCCCCAGACCACACAGAGCTATGTTCAGGGTAATCAGTGCACTCTGAGCAAGTGTGTTTTAGTTTTTAGGGTTTTTCTTTTCTTTCTTTATTTGTTTTTAGCTCAGTGGAAATGCAGAAAGTAAAGCTCTTACATGAGGCTCCCAAGGATTGATGGGATCTCACCGCAGCTTTGGCGGTGCCCTGGGTCTGGAGAACACCAGGTGTTCTGCTAAGCTGAAAGAAAATGTGTTTTGTGGGAGCAATGCTTTGAATCACATTAAGGCGACTGTTTGCTCCTGCCATTGGTGTTTTGGGCTTTTAATAAGGTCAGGGTTCTTTCTTAAGTTGTTCTCTCAGCAGTCCGTGCCTGTTATTACTGCTTTTGTTGGTTGCTCCTTCCATGTTGGCACTAACCTTGGCTCAGCAGCGTGGGTACAGATTTGGGCAAATCTATAGGGCAGGGCTGGGCTTTGTGTGCTTATCCCAGAAATCCATCAGATCTCATGGGCAAAGAGGTGTGGAAGATAAAGACAGACAAGACAGACACATGTTGGAGCAGCAGAAGCATTGAGCTTTTGCTTCTGCTGTGTTAACAGAGTAAATTCTTTTCATAGCTGATGTTGAGTTTGGAAAAAGGTTAACTCTGGGACTTTGTGGCCACATGTAATAAAAGTGAGAACAATCTAGTGAAAGACAAATAATGGTAACAGTCACCATTATTGCTTATGGTTTCTGTTGCAGTAACTTTTAGAAAAAGAAATATTTCATGTCTTTTGCAAATGCGTTTTGACTCTTGGGCTGAACTCATGGCTCTGTAAGGAATTTCACCATAAACTTGAAAGCAGGTAGCATTCAGTTTCTGGCCTCTCACAGCCTAGAGACATGTTCCTGTGCATCAGCTCCCTCAGACTGAGCTTTGTGCGCCACTGAGTGCCTGTGAGTTTGATGAGTAAGGGATCAACCCGATCATAGGTTTTGGGATGCGGATTGGATGAGGCAGCTTGATCTGCTGGGATCCAGCCAGCAGATTGCAGGAGGCTGGAATTAGGTGGGCTTCAAGGTCCCTTCCAGCCCAACCCATTAATTTTGTGATCCAGGCAGAGCAGACGAGTATCGCACATGTAGTGCTAAGACACTTTCTCATTCTTATTAGCATTTTACTAATGGTAAAGTAAGTGTCTGCTGTCTCTCCCGCTAGTCTGTGCAGCATATCATAGAATCACAGAATGGCCTGGGTTGAAAAGGTCCATGGTGATCATCCAGTTTCAACCCCCTGTTGTGTGCAGAGTCACCAGCCACCAGCCCAGGCTGCCCAGAGCCACATCCAGCCTGGCCTTGAATGTCTGCAGGGATGGGGCATCCACAACCTCCTTGGGCAACCTGTTCCAGTGCATCACCACCCTCTGTGTGAAAATCTTCCTCCTAATTTCTAACCTAAACCTCCCCTGTCTCAGTTTAAAACCATTCCCCCTTGTCCTATCACTGTCCACCCTCATAATCATACCTGAATTCTTACAGGCACGGTGACATAGTGTTGTTCTCACTGGACACAATATACATAGGCTCTTTCCCAGATTAATTACAAGCTGCATTTTCATCTGATCCAAGTCAAATTTCATTCAGCGCAGAGAGAAAGGTCTTCAATGCAAATTACTTCAGGTTTACAGATGTCTGTTTTTAGGGGTCTTCGGCAATAACCCTGTCCCTCAGCTCTCAGCTAAGTTACAGAGTGTCTTGGGTTGGAAGGGACCTTAAAGATCATTGAGCTCCAGCTTCTTGCTGTGGGCAGGGCTGCTGACCACTGGATCAGGTTGCCCAGGGCTCCATCCAGCTGTAATGGTGCTGTAAACCATGGAGCAGAAATTTCTACCCTCCATAGTTCCATTGGCTGCGGGGAAATGGCTGAAGGTGTGACACAAGTTTATCTTGGGGTTTTCTTCGGCACAGGGCTGTGTTTGTGATTTCTTTGGCTGCAGGTGGCCGGCTGATACAGAAATCAATGCAAAGTGAGTTTATACATGAAGCAGCATTACTAGCTGACACTTGAGAGTAGTTTTCAATTGCCCTATTTTCATAGAATCATTACGGTTGGAAAAGACCTCTAAGATCACCTAGTCCATCCATCTACCCATCACCAATACTGCCCACTAAGCCGTGTCCCAAAGTACTACATTTACCCTTCCCTTAAACACCTCCAGGTCCAGAGACTCCCCCTAAATCCTGTGTAGCCTATGCCAGTGCATCACTGCTCTGAGAAGAAATTCTTTCTAATATCCAACCTGAACCTCCTTTGGCACAACTTGGGGCCATTCTTTCTTGTTCCACATGGTGAAACGTAAGGCGGATCTGATGCCTGCTGAAAGGCGTCGCTTTAAGTGGTTTAAATCTAGATTTTCTGTGCTTTCTTATTGTTAATTACCGCAGCTGTATATCATCTCATTGATTTATGCGCTCGAATAATGCCGTGTGGTTCGCAAAAGGAATAGCTGGCTCTCTGAGAACGTCGTTCTCCTATGGGATCTGCGCTCTGTCGGGTGCTGCCAGCAGAGGTCAGTGCGAGCGCTGTGCCGCTCCCAGCCAGCACCGAAACGGGAAGGGAAAGCAAAAGGCAATCGCTGATTTCTCGAGCAAACCTCACCGTGGGGAAGGAGCGTGCAGCCAAAGAATAATGCCAGGAAGTTAAGTGAGCTGTGGAAATGCGTTTAATTAGCCTCATTAACGGAGGTGCCGGTCGGTGGTTAGCCTGAGTTTTGAGTTATTCTCCTGGTGAGCTTAAGGAAACAGGGTTTTGTGGTTTGGTAAAATTAAGTAAAGGAAGAAGATTTTTTGGATTTAGCTTCATAATAGTCTGCTTTTCAGAAAAAAAGTCAATCTAAGAACTTTGTTTAATCAGCACATTCTGTGCCTGGCTGCATTGCTCAGCATTGCCTAACCTGGATGGTGGAGCCCAGTTCTGCCCTGCACTCAGTGCTGAGAGCAGCCCTGTGCAGGAGTGCCTGGAGCAGCACCCAGAGCAGAGCTGGGGCTGAGGTGATGGAATCATCATAGAATCGTTTCGAGTTGGAAGGGACCCTTAAAGGCCAAACTCCCTGCAATGAACAGGGATACCTACAGCTCCATCAGTGCTCAGAATCCCTCCAGCCTGACCTTGGGTGTCTCCAGGGATTGGACATCCCTCACTTGACAGCTCTGTCAAGAGCCTTCTCCATGCTGAACAGCCCCAGCTCTCTCAGCCTGCCCTTGCATGGAGGTGTTCCGTCCCTGGAACCTTTTTTGTGACCCTCCTCTGGATGTGCTCCAACAGATCCATGTCTCTCCTGTACTCCACATCTGGATGCTATGCTCCAGGAGATGCTGAGCTGCTCTGCATCAGCCACGTGTGGACACCCACACAAGGAGTAGTGCACAATTCTGTGTCAAAAGTGTTTTTTTTTGACCATTCAGCCACATGCTGTGAAACTGCAGCTATAGCTGGCTATAGGCTGAGTGTTTGCAAGATGAACAGCTGCCATTGCTGTGATTTTTCTCATCTGGGAATGCGAAGCAAGCGTGCTCATTTGTATCTAGCTAGAGATGTGGTTTTTGGTTGCTCCCTGAGGATGCTCGTGTGCTGTCTGCGTGCTCCAGTTTAAATTTAGCCCCACAGCATCTATCTTGTGCTCAGCGTAATTATAATAGGAAACAGATTTGGCAGTGGCATTTGGAAGGTAACTAGCATAGGTGAGGATTAGCCTAACCATAGGATAAATGAGTATGTGGTAGGGAACTTGCGATGAGAACTGAATGAAATGTCATTTCTCAGGCAACTCTTTGCAACCTTTTCTTGTCCTTATTGATCTGAAGCTCTTTCTGAGGTCAGCGAAGTTGTGCTGCAATAAAGGAGGTGGACTGTGATAAATGATTAAACTTAGCTTTTAAACTCTTTGGAAGGTAAATTCCAGGCAGTTTCTAATCCTTTAGGTTGCTTGCTGAATTGCTGAAAGCAGCTTCGTTGCCAACCGAGTGACTTACGTGTGGATTTAATACCTCAGCCAGTGCTGGATTACTTCTAGGAGAGGAACACCAATTTGGGGGAGGAATTAGCTTTGTCAGTGCAGTTGCATCTTGCTCTGGGTTTAGTCCTCCACACCTTTTCATAATGTGAGTATTAAATAAAAACAGCAGTGGTACAGAGAGGTGACATAAAGAGTTTGTCCTTCAAGAGATTATTTCTCAGGGAATGCTTGAGGTGTTGGATAAATTGGATGACACTGATGTTTTGCGTGCTCTAAAGACACTGGGGAAATAACAGCTTTGTTAGAAAACAGCAGTGTGGCTCTACTTGCCTGCTTCAAGCACAGCAGTTTGTCTGCAGCTGACCCCAAAGTTGGAAGAGTGTTGGTGCCAGCCCAGGCTGACTATAGGCAGCCTAGAGCAGCGGTGCAGTCCCCTTCTTTGGAGAAGACCAACTTGGATGCTTTCCTATGTAACCTACTGTAGGGAACTGCTTCAGCAGGGGTTGGGTTAGGGGATCTTTAGAGATTCCTTCCAACTCCTGCAATTCTATGATTCAGTGATTTCAGAGGGCTCAGTGCATGCAGGTCTGTCCCGGACATCAGGATTTTCTGCTACAGGGATGTGTTGAGCATAGGATTGGATTCACTGTACACAAACATCAATAGAAATATATACAGTCAGGGCCAGGATTTGTTTAGCAGGGCTAAAAGAAAATAAAACCTTAATATTTTACAGGAGTCCCCTCCCCAGCTCAGCTAGCAGGATCCCCACAAGTTTTCCAAGGTGATCTAAACCAGATTACACCAGTGTGTCCCTGCGTGGTTATAAGCAGAGCCAACTGAGAGCACTTTAGGTGGTTTAGTGCTTTTAAAAAGGCAACATGAGCAAAAAAGGCAAATTCCAGGCACTGCACAGAGCCTGTCTGCTCCATGCTGCACTCGCTTCACGTAAGAAGGACACGAATTCGGAACCGTGGCTCAGTGTCAAATTGTTCAAGTTAGGAATTTATTCTGCAAACATTAATATCATTATTTTTGTTCTGCTGCTGCTTCTTTTTTTTCAGCGTCTTTTTCAATGGTGACTTTTTTATTATTAAATGGTTATTTGCATCTTTTCTTGGGAAAGGATGGAATTCTGAAATAGCGACTTAAGCACTTTTGTTCACGAGCAATTCCAGAGCATCCTTGAGGAAAGATGATTAGAGACAGCGTTTCTCACTTGGCTAAACATATCTCCTGCAATGATTTAGCTGTTTTCACTCTCCTTTGATTACATAACATGAATTTTACGCTGCTTTGGGCGTTTTGGTGGGTGAAAAAATTTGCTTGCACACTGTGGTCATTTTTAAAAGAAAAGAAAAAACACAACAAAATGAGGCTTCATGTTGGGTTGGGTATTAAATGCTGCAAGACACGTTGAGATTAAAGGCTTGCTGCTATACAGCATGAGTTCCTTTACACAACAGAGCCTTTCTGCAAAGTGGAAGTATAAGAACAGCAAATACAGCACCTTTAACAATTGTTTACCTCAACTATGTTTTCCAAATCTGAAATTCTGCTTTGTACACTTAATATCCTAATTCCTTGCCATCTGTATTAACTTTGTAAGTGGGAGAGTTATGTAGGCTAATAAAGTGCATGCTGACTTCCTATAAGGTACATAACAGCTCCAAGAAGGGTTTGCCTGCTGCCTGAGCCCTGCTTCCCTTCTCTTACAGACAGGCAATGGTGTTCAGACTCACCCGGCTGGACAAACCTGCAACCTGCAGGTTGCATCACCGTTATTATTACACAGATATTATTACGTTATTATTATCACAGATAATTCAGCTTACAGGTGTGCAGGGTTTCGCACGTGCAATTAGACCAGTGTTCTGCCAGATTTACTTCCTGCCTTCAGCAGTGCCAGTACCCAGAGAAAACTTCTTCACAGCCTCCACCATAAAGTGCTTGTGAGACGAAGTGATGCTCGATGTGGAGGGCTAAGACAGATTTATCCTTGTGAATACATGTGATATCATCTTAAAAAACATCTAGCTTGCAAAATATAGCTCCTTCATCCTGAATCCAACAGGACATCACAGTGCTAGTCTCTGAGCCTGGGGCTTATCCTACAGACCTTTATGGGACTTGGCTGTGGTGTCACCACAGCAGGGCACGGAGGATGTCAGGGTGCCCTTGGCAGAGGGCTCCTTGTGTTGGAGCTGGTGGCATTTGGGGCCTTGAGGGTTACATACGGGGTTGTGCTTGGAAGAGTTCTTGGATGGAAGTTGAACACGAAGATGGTTTTAGTCCAAGAGTGGCTATTAGGACCCAACTCTAGAGGAAGTGACTGCAGAAATGGTCTTTCACAAATGGTTGCTGGTGATGATGTGGTGCAAAGCAGTCTCTCCTCAAACCACCCAGAACTCACAGACTGTAAAGTAGTATTCTCCACTGTTGTTCATCAAAATTATGCTCTAAAACAGACATATTAGCAACTCTGCAAGGAGTCACTGCTGAAATTTCTGAGCAGAGACTGACTGATGTAAAATTAAATTTGTGTTGAGTTTTGATCTGGAGAAATTTTAGACATAGACATAGAGAAGGATTAGTGTGTGTGCTGGGGAAAGTGACATGACTCCCCATAAAATGTAGGGTATGCATGGAATCTTGAAAATTTGCTATCAAAGGCAAAGTTTAAAAGGAAAGAAAGAAGTTTATGTAATGGAATATTCACAAAGACAAAGGAAAATGTATTCTGTAGTATTTGATCAAGTTAATTGTCCATATACTTTATGTGTATATATATGACCTTACAAGTACTAATATTTAAAATACATTTCTAAAGTGTTTTTTTCTAATTTCTTTTTGTTTGTTTGTTTTTTCTTGAAAGATCAGTAATTTGGTGGTATGTCTTGTTCCTTCCCAACATCCTGGTGGATTTGATCAGTTTAATGAATGCCTTAGCAATTATTTTGAGACTCCTGTGTGTAAGCAGTAGAAAATCCATGGAAGGTGTCCATTGAGTACTGTGGCTGCAACGTGTATCTTCTACAGTGTTTTCTGTTTCCTGAAACAGGATTATGTGATAGGGAGACACATCCAAGATATCAGATGGACAGGATGGTTTTAAGACACGGTTATTGGCCTATAGACTGTGGTTCTCTGGGGAGCACCCAGATTTGCTCGCATCCTTGAAAGAGTCTGAATATCTGCTTCCTGTAATTGCCAAGGTTGTGCTCATTGTGTGTGGATATGAGAGCAAAAACTTGGTGAAGGATAATGCAATAAAGAAACCTATTTGTAAATCAAACCTTGCTTTGGCTAGAGGACTAATATTGGTTGTTGCTAGCAGATGACATGTGCTCAATGTCTACTGCTGGTTGTAGCAACTGCATCTTCCCTTAGGCTGAAAAACTTAAAAATCTTTAAAGTTGGAATTCAGATTTAAGACTATTTGTGATGGATTTAAATGAATGTGTATGTCTGTAAAAGTAACTGGCATAACCATTCTTTGACTATTAAATGAAGAATTTGTAAGAATTCCCTGTAATTTTTTTCCCCCTGCAATACTGCTGAAAGGAACCTCTGCTGTCCTTTCCATACAGCAGGGATTTTAATAGGTACGTTGTAATGCTTTTTAGCATAAATGAATGGGCTGGTGTTAACAGTTAGTTCTACAGCAACCAACACAATGCATCTGAAAATTACAACTGAAAATAAGCAAAGCTTTGAAGATCATCACAGACTGCAGCTTGAGAATCTCTGCTAAGTGAGAATATTGTTTTTGAAACAACGTTAAGATGTTGATGAAGATAAAATCCCACAATGTGTTTAATCAAGATTAGTATTTCCTTCCTTAGAAATGCTTTTCTAAAAGCAGAGATAGAAGAATATCTCCAAACTAGTGAATATGACTATTTTAGGACTAACTCGTAATGTGTTGGTGCCAGTCCGTGCGTATAAAACTGTAGGCAATGACTGAAAAAACAGATGATTGAAGCAGTATTTAAACCTGAGTTCAGCCTCCTAAAAATACTCCTTGCTCATATTTGTGTATTGACAGCAATTGGTGCATGCTACTAGGATGAACCAAGCCCACTTGTTCTGTGTTTTGGTGTAGACTGTGACTGGAATTTGATGTGTTTTGTGTTATTTCAATGCTTATTGATGGAGGAGTTTACTTATCTTAGGCAACGGTGTCACCGTTGGTCTTGAAGCACATATGGTTCAATGGCATCAAGTTTCAAATTAATGTGAGGTAAATTTCAAGATATATATACACGTATAAAGTGAAAATCATATTACTGAAGCTATTTGTTTTACTAAGAGCTGTCTTCATTGCAGTTTGCTTTCTGATGCCCACTTTGATTTCAGTCCTCTCTGAGATTTCCTGATGGAGGTTTCCACTGTGAATAACTCTGCATCTGCTATGTAACACGAAGGATGTACGTGTGCTTTGCCACTGACAACAGCCCTTTTTCTTCTCTTTCTTCTTTTAGAGTCCAGTTTTTTGTTGGGAAATGCCCAGATTGTGGACTGGCCTGTAGTTTATAGTAATGACGGTTTTTGTAAACTCTCTGGATATCATCGCGCCGACGTCATGCAGAAAAGTAGCACTTGCAGGTAGGTTGTTCACCGCTACTTGATGCACTTGTACAGTTACAATTAGGTTATGGAAAAGGATTTATAGGAGAGTTGTTTTGCATGTAACTACGTGCATTGAGTTGAGCACCTTGTTGACTGGTGCCCAGTAAAATAATGACCAGTTTTACCAGCATTAACAAACTGCTCAAATACTTCAGTCCCTTGCTAAAAGTGGGGCAGTTTTTAGAGTCCTGCAAGACTTAAATTAAAAGAAAGCTAAATTCCAATGTTCTATTATTATTATTATTAAGAGCATCTACAAATCTAATGTGTTTCACTCAAGCCATTATTGAAGTGAAGACAAATCTGCTTGGTTTTGGAATTCCTGTTATCCTCTGGTGATTGTTTAAATGCAGTTGAGCATTGCAGCAGTAAAGACTGTTCAATGGAAGAACACTTGACAAATTTTAGCAGTGAATGAGGATCAACTAGAGCTGTTCCTGAAGCTGGGGTAAATATTTTCAAGGTTTAGATATCATTCTTCACTCATATGAAATCTGCCCTCATTAATATCAGTATGAATGTGTTCTCAGGTAAGGAAAGTGAGATATTCAAGTGACCTATTTCAAAGGCTATTTTAGTAGATTCTTGTAAATTCTCATTCTGGAAGGCCTGCAGAGTGCTACTCTGTTGCTTATGTTGGTTCCTGTTATACACACACTGAGAGGGCACAGTGATGTGCAAATGGCATCTTTATTCCCAAGAGGGTGATTAGGCTGATGATGTATTTACTCTGAGCATTGCAGCTTTATCACTTTTGTATATTTTTTTCCCTCCTTTGTTGGTGGTCTTTCAGGGGTGGACGGCTGTAATTTATGGCTGGATGTGCATCTGTGCCTGCTCTGCTGCATCCTTTAAAAGGAAGTGCTGTAGGAAAAGACTAAATCTCTAATGCATGTGTGGGTGGGTGAGGAAAGTAACCAGGAATGGTGGAGGCAGAAAGGAATGACTGAGATACCAGTCTGTGTGGGTTTTTCCTTGATGGTTCAGGGGAATGACCAGCTCTAGGGGCTGGGAATAGTGGGCTGCATATCTGCTGGGGTGAAATGCTGATGTGTGGTCATTGCTCTTGTCTTGAGGGAAAAGGAAAAGCCTTGGGGGTCACAGGTTGCTCTGTGCAGCCAGGTGTCCTCTGATGGGCAGTGGAGGAGAGATGGGCACATGCTGTTGACACGAAATATTCATTCACGTGGCAGCAACCAAGTTGGTTGCATGATGGGGCTGAAAGAAACAGTGTTATCGCAGCTATCCCAAATATGCTTACACTTGCTTTTCTCTCTTAAGCTGGGTCTGTTTTTTCCATGAGTCAGTGCTTCAGTCTCTGCATATTTAAGTCATTACACAGGCAAAATGGGATTTCAGGAAAATGCTAGGAATAGATTTAGCAATACCTCTGTTAATATTTCTCCTTTGCCTCTGAGGGGACCAAAAGTTTTAATTCATCAAGTGCCCTCTATGAATGTGATGGACTCTATTTGGAAAGCATCCTGTTTTGGCTATATTCAAGTGAATTATATGGATGCAAATGCAAGAAGTGATTGTGGAAAATGGATCTGGTAGCGAAGTATATCTATCTATCTATCTATCTATCTATCTATCTATCTATCTATATTTCATTTATCTTAATCCATCTCTGGATTTTGGAGAGACTTCTCTACTCTGAAAGCGTGGCTGGTACCTCTTTTGTGTCTGAGCCTTAGCTGGTGGAGTTATATTTACAGTGTGATATTTCCTGCTCTGCAGGAGGCATCCTGGTCATTGCAGAGGAAAACTGAGCAGGGGAGGCATTGAGCATGGTCTGACCAGCAGCACACACTGGTGCAGAAAATTTCTTTAAGGCTGCTCTCTAATGAGGAGCTGTGTGGCTGTCTGAAATGGAAAATGTTCTTGAGGCCAGTAGTGCCTTCTTAGCATTACTTCATAGAATGCCACTGTAGGTTTTAGGTATCCAGAACTATTATTTATCTTATTTTCCAAGTCAGATTCTCAGCTTTGATTTGCTGTGTTGGACCAAGATTGTTGCATTATGCATAAGAAATAATTTATACAGAATATTTGCTTTCCTGTTCTAAGGCAAATGTTATGGGATAAGAGATTTGTGATGCTACACTTTTAGTACAGGATTTGAAAGGATCTGTTTCTAGAGCTTGTTAATGCCAAAAATCTAACAAAAGAAAAATACACAGATAAAAATCAATGTCAGTCTAGACCTTGACACATATTGTTATCTACTTATCATAAGTGTGATGCCTGCAAGTTTTCAATTACTTATCCTTGAGTAGTCAAGCAGCATTTTAGACTATGCTTATGTCTGTTTATGCCTGTCACATGCCATACCATACACTGGGACTGCTCATTTGTTGTGATGCTTGGTCTTGATTGATACTGGAATGGACACGTGGCATTGCATTTGTGATGATTTTTGATCCAGGTCAGGCAGCCAGGTAGTCCCATAGCCAGCTGGTAATCCCTCTGATTCTTACACTTCTCTCATCTTTTTAATTAGCAACAATATGTGCGTTGGCAGGAAAATCATGCTGAAATACCTCAGTAGAGGTGCCAGTCTCTTAGTTCCATTAGCATTGTATAAAAGGCAAGGTGCATATCACGCTTCCTGAATGTTGCATGATGGGGTCAGTGTGTGTGTTCTTTCTGGGGGCACAGTACACCAAAAATTGCAAAAATAGCTGGAACAGAATATATGTAAGTGAATACTAAAGCATGTGAGAATTTTAGCTGGAAAAACTTGCGTGCTTGTGAAGTGTTGTGGTGCCAAATGAAAAGGAGCTGCCAGCTCAGAAGGAAATGGGAGGGCATCCGCAATTGCAGCACCTCTGACATTCAATTAACTGTGCAAAAACCCTTGTCTGGAGGTGTGCTGCTAGGTTAACCAGCGTGTAGGAGAACCACTTGTTTCATGCCCAGTTGCCCACAGACATGACAGTTTATACTGTGATGAGTACATTGAAAGAATAAACAGCTCTAGGCCATTAAAACCCTATTAAACGCCACAAATAATATCCATTTGAAGTTGTTTCTTGTCAGTTAAGTTCAGTCTTTCTGGCAAGCCTTCAGAAGAGCAGGCACCCTTGGGTGGCTGGTTAGTAGATCTGCCCTGCCATTTTGCATTCGGCTTTTGCCACAGGCTTTGTTCTCTTTACCCTCCCTGGCACCTTGTGCCTCAAATTCAGCATTTTAAATGAGGAAACTTGCTCTGAGACCCATTTGTGTGTTGCCTTCCAGCTGTATAGTGGGAGTAGATTGGGTCTGCTTGCTGCAGTTGTTTACAGGTTGCATTTCCACTGAAATGCTTGCACAGCTCTGTTCAACGTCTCTGTTCTCCCTTGTTTTGATTTACTGCCACTGCAAGTGAGATAAAATGTCTGAGAGTCTCCTGGCTTCCATGGAGTTAATGGCAAAATTCCCACCTGGCTCAAAGAAAAGGGGTATTGCATAGTGGGTACAGCGTGCCAGACTTGAGACAAGTTAAATTTGATACTGGGATGTTGCCTCTATTAACTGATCTACCTGTATGAGAAGACTCTGCAATGCAAAAGCTGTGCACAAAAGCTTTTCTGAGCTCACCAGTGAGACCCAGGGACCTGCCCTAATTCTCCTTGGGATCGGGGTCTGCTCCTGAACTTCTGAGTTATGGGGCTATTGATTCGTAGAACAGTATTTGCTATTCCTCTTGAGTAGACCTTGGTTGCTTATAATTGATATCTTTTCCATAAAACACTTCTGGATAAACAGAGCTGTTATCTGGATGTAGGTTCATATGCCTTCCATGTTTCGTCTGCCTTCTTATCTGGTGAATTCCTCTCAAACAGCCTCAAACGCCACCTTGGCATGCACTGCATACATGGAGCTGCTCCACTAATGCTTTCCTGGATTCTAACAAAGGACATGGAAGCACAATGTACAGCTTTAGATGTGGCTTTTTTTTGCATGTAGAGATGCTTTCAGAGGGAGGCAGGAGGAAAGGCATCTGAAATGGCAAATGGTTTGTTGCAGAGATGGGGAAATCATCTAAGATTGTTCCTTTCTCTGAGTGCCTCAGTAAGCTTTGTTTCTCTTTGATAAGTCTGTTTTGTAGGTAGTAAGATCCCCAGTAGCAGGCTGGCTTTTATATTTATGTCTTGTACAGTTTGCACTGAAGGAACTTGACAAGCAGTAAATAACAAGAATATGAGGCAGAAAAAGACAGAGTGATTGACTGAAGAAGTAGGAGTCCCTCCATGTATACAAAATAGGACAGATTAAATTAAACCTATGATAAGCACAGATCTTATATAACTTGCACAGTGATTGGCTTGGAGGCTCTTTTGGTGCCTGCTAGTAAAAACTGGCTTCTGAAAAATAGTTATTTCCTTCTTCAAGCCTTTTAAATGCCTCTTTATATGTGAAAAGAATGCAAGATTTGAATTTTACAGATCTACGACAATAATAGACATAAAGTTACTAATTTTTTAATTCATAGAATGGCTTTAGTTGGAAGATACTTTAACAATCATCTAATTCCCACCCCTCTGCTGTGGACAGGGCTGTCAGTAACTATATAAGGCCCTGTTCAACCTGCCACTATAGAGACATCTCCATCTCTGCACTGACCCAAAGCTGACAGCACCATATTGTGGGAGTAGCCCTATCACCTCCCTGGGCCAGTTGTGTAGAGGAAAGATTCACTGTCCAGCATTCATTGAGTATTTTAATGTTTGCCAGGGCACTAATCACTATGCTGGTTTATTGTTTCTTTCAGAACAGTAGGTGTAAAATAAATGTTTATTGAACCTCTGAAGGTCTGTTGATCGATAAAAGGGAAGCTGGATTTAAACCACAGCAGCACCGATAGCCTTTCTTTTTCCCTTTCGTATTCTCAGGACTGTATGTTGTAGGTTTCAGCTGGAGCTCAAAATGTTTGTGAACAAAGAAGATGGAGGGGTGTGGGGGTGTCTGATCAATGAGAATTGTATTCATCCAAGTGTCTGAAAGCTTTGATGCCATGCTCCATTTTCCTTCAGTTCTATAATTGGCAATTTGCACAGAGCAGTCTTCACCTATTTTTAATCCAGCAGAGGTGACAAGAAAAGCCTGGCTGTTTTCTCATAAAGGCTTTCACAAGTAAGGTCATTGGGGGTGGGTTTACTTGTACCAGTTGAAAGTCTGACCTGGAAAAGACAGCAAAGATGAGGTGGTCAAGAAATAGCAGGGCTAAAATTAGGGTTTTCTAATCTTTACCTGGAGAGAGATGAGTCTTCAAAAAATAATTCAGTGTTTTTCCATATTTTCAGTGAAATATTAAAGAAATGTGGTATATTGTAAGAAAAAAAATGGGAGTGTGTGTGGTTATCTTTAGAAGTAATGCAGATATAACTACAGTGGAACAACTTGTAGACTTGCTTTCTGAGTGAATTCTCAGACAATTGCAGTAATTAGTTCTTACTGGGTAATTCCTACCTCAGTTTGTAACTGGTATTTAGATAAAGGATTCTGTACATCTTGTTGTCCCAGATGCACGTTGGCAAGATTAGATCTGCAGCCATCGGTATTGTTTCAGCTGACAGCTGTTACCTGTTGCAGGTCCTCGTCTTCCTTCAGCGTCCTTTTCGAGGTCTGAATGAATTTTGGGATGTTTTAAAGGTTTTACTCAGTAATCTCCAATTTCACAGCAATATTCTCATGGCCTCAAGCTGTGGCAATAATGGTTTTATAGGCTATCAGCTCTTTTCCTAGCAGTATGCCCTTAAAGATATGCTCAGAAAAGCACTTAATGAAACGCTGGATGACAGCAAATACATCTACTTTACAGAAAAAAAAGGCAGTGATTGTTATTTACTATTGTAGGTTTCATAACAGCCTTGCGACACTAACTATTTAAATGAAAGTAAATGATAGTTAAACTATGGTAAATGACAGTGAATAGCATCCCCAATGGCTCTGCAGTCTGAGGTGACAACTTATTGTTTTGCTTGTCTAGCAAGAAGAGAAAAATGTTTTTTTTCTTTTTCAGTTTTATGTATGGTGAACTGACAGACAAGAAGACCATTGAAAAAGTCAGACAGACTTTCGACAACTATGAGTCAAACTGCTTTGAAATTCTCCTCTACAAGAAAAACAGTATGTATATATTTGCCTATTGTGTTGGGAGTGAAAATGTGTGCTTGTTTTATATATATATATTTATACTGTGATATAATGTATCTGTGATGCACTATGTATATCACTGTTGTGATAGGGCAATGGGGAATGGTTTCAAGCTATGAACTGCAACAGGTCTATATATAAGGAAAAAGTTTTTTACAATAAGGGTGGTGAGATGCTGGCACAGATTGCCCAGAGGTGGATGCCCCATCCCTGCAAACACCCAAGGTCAGGCTGGATGGGGCTCACCTTGATGAAGCTGTGTGTGCCCCTGTTTACTGCAAGAGGTTGGACCAGATGGCCTTTAAGGGTCCCTTCCAACTCAAATGATTCTATGATAACATGCTATAATTTATTTAATATATGTAGTGGGTTTGTATGTATATTATATAAGGAAATGCATAACTACATAACAGACTAAAATAGTCATTTTTGACATGTAGATAAATTTGGGGACAAGATGTGGAGAAGAAATGGGTATTTTGATCATCACTGCTGAGGAAGCTCTTTTTTAAAGTAACACAAGTGTTCAGATTGCTACGTCTGGCAGGTGTTTCCTGGTATCTCAGATCTGAATCCTTGTTTCCAAAATACATTTAATTTTGAGGATTGTATTCCAAAAGGGAATCTGTCTGGGTTAGTAGAGAAGAAATTCTGAATGAATTTTCCTCTCAGGAAACATCCCCAAATGTGCAAAGTGAGAAGCCATTCCCTGATTGTGCAAGTGGTTGCTCCCAGTGGTAGAGATGCCTCTGAGCTGTGATGTTGTGGAAAGCAGTAGTGAGCCCTGGGGAAAAAGCTGGCTATGCCTGATTGCCCTTTTCACTGCTAACTCACATAAAGCCTTAAGAACACTGAAGAGAGCATACAGGATAACTCAGCTTCTCAAAACATACTCCTGTGCCTAGTTGCTACCTTTCCCTTTTAAACTAAATCTTCCTATATGTGCACTGAAACGATAGGAAGCATCTTCAGATTTCTGCAATTCTGCTTGCTTTGAAGCATCTTAGTAAAGGGTAATTGGAAAGAGAAGCAGAAGTGGCTCTGAAGTCTGGCTGCTCCTGTAAGTGCCTGTGGTAACTCTCCAAGTGATCTCTTTTCAGTTTCTTGGCATATGGACATATTCCTTAGATTTCCTCTCTACCTGCCCGGTTCCTAAACAAGTCACCTGAGCACCCTCTTACATTATGAAGATTTAGTGGGACTGACGCCTGTTCTTTGCAGGTGATGGTGCCCAGCACCGCCATGCCTGGTGTCCAGGTGACTGTAGAAGATTTCAGCCTTTCCCCAACCCTGGCTTCTCTGTTTAATTGGGATGGCAGCTCCTTCTTGGCATGGGCCACTTCTAAACCAAGTTCCTTTTTATTATATTTAAATATAAAAACTAGAAAGTCTTCACTTGGTCATTGTTCTTTAACTACCCAGTTATTTTTGGCTTTCAGTTGTGGCTTGCCTGCTTGATCTTGCTGGTGTTTCAGGGATTTATTAATCTGCAGTTTACGTTTCAGATCAGGGAGATCTTGAAATTGAGGAATTGCTTTTCCTATCCTCCTGTCCTTCAGCACAGTGATGATCTTTAAGAGCATCCACAGGGCTGCTGCCTTCACACACACCCTTATTATTTTAACCCAGTTAGCAATTTTCTTCAAGTTTGCTGCAGATTTCTTCTGTTTTACTGCATTCCTTCTTATATAGTTCTCAGCTCTACCCACCTAGCTATTCACAGCACCTGTGTAGGCATGTACATGCGTACGTGTAATACTCAGGAAGCCACCTTGCCTACTTTTGAACTCCTGCCTAGTTAACAGTTTCTACAGCACTACCTACCTTGCCTCTGTCTTTGATTTTTAGCTGTGCTGTTGTACAGGTTATTTTGCCTACTTTTGGAGCGTTTCAAAGGGTGCTGTTGAGTTGGCAGGTAGAAATGGAAGCACAGCATCACTCCAGAGAGCTGCAGTACTTTCTTAGAATATATGAAAAGAGCATTTTATCTTGGGTTAGCAACAGGGAATAAAAAGCGTCAAGTAATCAGCATAATGGCTTTGGAATTACCACCAAAAGCACTCTCCTGTCTCCCTTACCTCTCCAGTTTGCTGTCATTGAGTTATTGCTTTAATCCCGATAGAGCAGTTCTGAGTTTTAC
Organism: Coturnix japonica; assembly: GCF_054131305.1. Lineage (NCBI taxonomy): Eukaryota > Metazoa > Chordata > Aves > Galliformes > Phasianidae > Coturnix > Coturnix japonica. Next base: position 51,007,475 of record NC_140667.1, read on the forward strand.
CATGAACCCATGTGGATTTTGACATTCCCTACAGTATTCCTGTTCCGAATGGGTTTTGTTGACCTCTGCATGTCCATCACTCATTTCCTGGCACAGCTCCCAGATGGATATGGTATATTAGAGGAGATTTAGAGGGGCCAGCAGTGCCCTGGGATGCCAGGGAATGAGCAGCTTGTTTCAGTGTGCCAGTGCTCAGGCTGGCATTCAGACAGCTTAGGAGAAAAAAAAGCCATTAAATCACCTGGCTGAAAGCACATCAAATCCAGAAGATACCGAGCTGACTCTGAAGACATTTGTTGGGCAGTGAATGGAGGTGTCATAAGGCTGGGAAAATGTGGGCTTGGAGTTTTGTCTGGTGTCATGAAGCTCTGACACTCATGTCCTTGGCAGATGAACAGAGTATTTCTCAACAAATGTTTGAAGTCTTTTAGGGTTTTGCCCTTTGCAGAGAAGACCTGTATGTACTTGGGGAGCCTGCCACAGTGCGAAAGTGAAGGATGGGACCATAAAGAAAAAATGATATTTGAAGCAGTTGGCAGAGTACTCCATCAATTTTGATTTTAGTAGTTCCATGTTGTGTAAGAAGCGTTCAGAGATATCCTCAGTCTTTTGTGTCTTAACTGGCTGCTCTGCAGAGAGACATGGTGGGGAAGACCAAGAGCAAGTTCTGTCTCTTGTTACGGACTAGTTAGATTGGTAGCATTACCCCATTTAAATTTAAGAATGAGGGTATTGTTTTCCTTGGAGGAGGTAAAATGAAATATTTGGTACATGTAGTTTAGGATCACATCTAGGTATTACTATGTGTGTTTTATATGATGTATAAAGTATCCTATGCACAGGCTGGGGGAAAACTGTGCTATATCACAGTCCAATGACACCTTTTTCTCTGCTCCAGGAACTCCAGTTTGGTTCTACATGCAAATTGCTCCTATAAGAAATGAGCATGAAAAAGTGGTTTTGTTCCTGTGCACTTTTAAGGATATCACTTTGTTCAAGCAGCCAATAGAAGATGATTCAACAAAAGGTAAGTATTTATACACTATTTCTTTCTTTTTTTGGTAATTAGTTAAGTACATGTTCAGACTTAGTCATGTCTCATGTCTTGTTGTTTTGTGATCTGTCAGAGTTCAGATGCCATTTTCATAAGTGACTGATTAGAACTGAATAATAAATCACTGTGAGTGAAATATTCCCTAACAGTGTTTCGCCAGAGCTTCAAACCTTCTTTTCACATTGCAATATCAGTGTTTCTTTGTTAAAGTATTTGCTAAAAATGGCATGATTTTTAGTCATTGTAATACTATATTGCTTTGGGAGACGTTCTGCAGTTCTACTGTTTTCTATTTATCAAAAATAACATCAACTTCTTTGCTTTGAAGAAGAGAATCTGGCAACATTCTGTGCTCTGATTGTAAGATGCATGGCTGGTGTCTTGTGTATATTGCCCTGGATAAAATAGTGTGCTCTTCCCTAAGGAGGGGCGTTTTTGCTGTGGAATCCTTATCCCATTTTCTCTAGGAAGCTGTCTTCTGGTAATGAATTCCTTTCTCTCTTTTTCTCGTTGTGCTTGTAGAAGGCTTGATTTCTCACTGAGAGCCATGTGCCCTGTAAGATGCTGCCTTTAGGATAAAACTCTGTCATTTGAATGCAAATGGGATTTAAACTACTTTCTGATGATACATAGCTAACAGTTACATGTGCTTGGATAACTGAAATGTAGATTGAGGAAGGCAGACTTGAAAAGCCTCTCTTTGTTCTAAGACTAAAAATGAGACTTTTTTGTCTACAGAGTATTATCTGTGTAGCTATAAGATCCAGCTATTGGAGAACCTTCTCAGCCAGCATAAGCCTTACTGCTTCTGCAGTTCACTTGGCATCCTACAAATGTTCCTTTGGGTTCTCAGCCTGGGAGATTTGTTCTCTGGGGAGGGAGAGATGTTCTGGGGATGCTGAGCTCATCCTCTCCCTGTCTTGTGGCCGAGGAAAAGAAGAATCCACCTGGCATCTATAATAGAAACAATATGTGTTCCTATGGGAGAGAGCAATAGCTGCAAAGTAAGAAATGAGTCTACTGCTGTTCTCCAGTGAGGGGAACCATTAATTACAATGTCAGGTATTAACTATGAACATTGCAAATATTATCAGCAGCAGCCAGAGAGGTTTGACTGCATGTTTAAAGAGCTCTTATTTCTCTAGAAGTTGTACTTAAAAAGAAAGAAAGAAAAAAGCAACAAACAACAAACAGTGCAGCTACATCTGTCTGTAAGGCATACAGTTGGAGCCTTAAGAATTTCCTTGGGGTACTTTGATTACAGCATTGATTAACACTTATCAATACATCCAACAAACTCCATAATTGCAAACTGTTGACCTGGTCAGGTCGTGGTTGGACTTGATGATCATGAAGGTCTTTTCCAACCTGAGTGATTATATGATTCTGTGACTTTTTTTCTTCTCCTTTTGCATATTTTCTTCTATTTTTTGTATAAATCGGAGCTTCTTTTATATTGACAATATATTAAAAAAAATCATATTCAAATATTAACAACATTTCACTGCTGGAAAAGCAGCACTGTTGCAGTATAGTCTGCATTTCAACTGGGTGGATCAGCAGGATCCCACTGCACTGGGATCACAGCCTTGTTTTGTCAGAGGTAGCGCTATGAGCTATGCATAATTCATTGTCCTTGCAGATAACATTACAATGTGCTTAGAAGCTGTCAGGCCACTTTCTTTTTGAATTATGAGATTGGTAAACGTATACATTGCAATTTAGGGGAGAAATTTTCAACTCTTGTAAGAAGCACTTTAATAGAATAGTGCTGCGAAGTGCTGGGATTTGTCATTGGAAGGGCTATTTGAAAAGAAAAGGAAAAAAAAAGATTTTCCTTTGGAAATCCTGCCAGGACCATGCAATACATAATACATAAGTAACTATGGTGCAGATGAGTTACTGTCTATTACTTATGGGAGCAGTAAATTTGAGATAAAAAATTCAACAGAAATAAAATATTGATGCCATTATGCAATAATCTCCCCATACCGGTGCATTCTGCACTGTTTGAAGGTATGCTGCTTTGCTGTGAAGCTTTGGTGTATCACATTCCTACGCGGTACAAGGATTTGGTATTTAAGTCATTGTAATGGGTGTAGCTCTGCTGCAGGATGTCTGCATGTCAATAGATGGTTGTGCTTGCTGGCCCCACTTGCAGCTGCAGAACAGTTGGTGTCTGATGCTCTCCTTCCTTGGGCAGCTGCTGTTCTGGAGAACCAGCAGTGGTGCCCCCATAATGAGGAAGCAGATTTGTTCAGAGGTGTTGGGGAGCTCATCCTGTTTGTGAAAACAGGACATCAAACCAAAATACTGATCTTACTGCAGAGCACCTTGCAAGGCAGAGGTGGGATTTTTGCCCAGCATAGGCTCAAAACCACAATTGCTGAAAGGCTCAGCACCAAAAAACTCATTGACCTCACATGGAATGGTCCTGTGGGAGGGAGGGGAGTTGGAGAGGGCTGGGGCACTGTGACAGATGGTGTGTGTCTGCTTACCTGTGTGCTCACATTTGGCTGTGCTCATGCTGTTAGGAAAAAAAGGAGGAGGAGCAGGAGCAGAAGGGAGGGGGCTTTGCTTGCAGGAGAGAGCAAAAGGGGAAAAATGTTCCAGGTCACCCAGCAGGCTGTGAATTTGTTACTGTCCATAGGCTGCTGAATCTTATTGAACTGAAAGCACAACTGGTAAAATATACTGTCAGAGTTCAGAAACCTCATTTCCTGAGCATACAGTGAGTATAACAGTAAGGATGTGACTGACTTATTTTCCTGACCCATCATGTGGAGTACAGTTATAAAACACAGAGCAGTTTGTTATTCTGCTAAACTCACTGATACAGAGCTGTTAAGAGCCTTGGATTCCCCCTGATTCTACCCCAACCCCTCTAAACACTAAAGAGTTAAAGAAAGTGCAGACAAGTCTGAAACACCCAAGCAGTGTGTTAGGTGATATTTAACAAGCAGTGTTTACAGTGACCAAAAAGGACTGTTGTATCCTCATAACTGGAAAGAGTCTGACTGTTAAAGCCTAAGTTAGTAGGCTGAAGGGAGGCAGTTAAGGCAGTAATAACAGGAGGAGACATCAGGATGTGTTTACTCTTGGATGGAGATGCCACCAGCAGTTGTGCAGGTGCAGAGAAAAGGGCCAAGAGCCATTTGTTGACTTGTTTGATGGTTTGTAGCACCCCAGCTTGTGAGCTGGTAGCTGTGTGAGTTGTGATGAGTGGCAGTGTGGAAGGAGAGGTGTGAGGACTAGTGGTGGGGCAGGAGCTGGTGGTGGTCACCAGGACAATGCCTTATTTGCCATTGAAAGAGCCATGCTGTGTTTTGACTACTTTTTCTTTCCTTGTACCTCTTTGGTAATGTGAACATTTATCTTATCTGGATTCAGTACCAGGCAGTAGGTCATAATGGGTCATATCTGTGGTGGTGGAGAACCAGCTCACCAGGTGTCTGGACCGAATGCCTTACAAAGCAGAGGTGGGAAGGCCATTACAAGCATATGAAGGTATTTTCTTCCAGAGTGTAAAACCCAAAGAATCTTCTCTTTTATGTTCGTACCATTGTAGGATCACAGTTGGATGCTTTTATCAGCTTGCTGTGCTTGTATTCTGTCTTTACCTAGTGGCCTTTTAAAAGCATCTTGAAAGCATTCAGCCCTTCCAAAGACACACAGTGGTAATAATCTTATGTTTATTTGTCAGGAAAAAAAAATAAATCAATTTTTCTAGGCCCTAACTGTTAGGAGGGCAAATGGATCCACTTAAAATTTTAACACAGTTTGAAGCCAAGAATGAATTAGATTATACTAAACTGAAAGTTGAAGGAAGGGTGAAGACTGGTAATTTTTTGTAAGGTTATGGTGAAATGCCACCTAGTTACATAATAGGGTTTTTTTTTCCCCTTTGTTATCACTAGTGAAAGAAAAACATGGCCTCCAGGTAAACTTAAAAGCTTGCTTGCCTGGGATCCTCACTGGTTGTTTTGAATCTCTTTTGAGGGAAGTATGGAGCTTTTCTGTAGCTGCAATTGGTTGGGAAGTTCCTGTGAATACTGATGGAGATGGAACTGTTTGATTAGGGTGCAACGATGTGCTAATGAGGCTCCTACAACTCTGGACTGTGTGCCCTTAACAGATGGGGATCTAGAGATGGCACAGCAGTATCCTAAAGGGTTTTTTTTTCACATGGTACTGCCAGACTTTGATAATCAAGACTGTCTGGGACAATGCTGTACTGCTTCTAGTGATATAACTCTTTATGGTTATATAACTCCATATAATGATACAACTGTATCTCGGAGTGTGACAGGGCTATAAAAAGTGAGCTAGTTGCAGAAATACGCACTTATGCTTGCTAATCCTTGCTAAGCCTATAATTCTGATCCTTTTTTATCTTTAATAAGTGCCAGTTATTAAGCATATATAACTAGTTGCACATGGGAAATTTTTCCTTGAGGGGGTATCAATCCTAGTGATAATAGAAGAAGTGGGTGGAGGGATTAGAGCATGAAAATGAGGTTTCTACCTTTAGCTAAAGCGCAGTGTACCTTGTTGAATATATCACCTTGACAGTAATCCATAACAGTAATTTAACGGGTCACAATTTGGATATCCTTTCCGTGTGTTTATTGCACTTTCCCGTGGCTGTAATTACAGGGGTTTTGGTGCTTTATAGAACCAAATGCAGTTTGTTCTGCTGCTGTTTCCCATTGCTCTGACCTGCAGAGTTGTGCCCCTAAGTGTCTTCAGGCTCCAAGGAAGTTACCTCTAGCTCTCTGTTATCCCTTGAGACCGTCTGGCCCATGAGAAAGGATTTTGTGCAGGGTGACATAGAAGTGGTCATTTGCCTGGACACTAGGTGGACTTCTGATGGGAAGAGTATAGACAACTCATAGGAATTATGCAGACTCTCAGTGTTTGAAACCACCTATTTTGGAAATACACAACTTACTAGAAAGTAGGAAGACTTTCTGAGGTGCTTTCATTCCTGTTCCTGTAGTACAGATGTCCGCATTAGTGTCTTTGGTGATGTGTTAGTAGCAAGCTGGCCCCTGTTCTTGTTTGCCACTGTGATGACGAATGGAGGATTTCCATATCCTGTGCTATTTAATTTCCTTCACAGAAATAAAGTACGTTTCTGAATCTGATACTGTATTTTGAGGTCTGTGTGTGCTCTGTTAACAGCCCAGGAAGCATATTAAATGTCTGTACATTTCTAGAAATATAATATGCAATGCAAAAAAAAACCACTCCATTGAAATCAAATGTAGCCCTGTGAGAGACTGAATTAAAATGGAAGTTGATATTTATAGAAGTAACTCTTTGTATTTGGATACACTTTTTATGTTGAAAATTGAACACTCATAAGCCCTCTATAGAATATTAACTGTAAATACAGTAGAGTTAAGGTTTTTAAGATTCTAATCTGTTTATCAAAGGCCATTACATTTCTCTAAGCTACTCCTTTGCTTAACCCATGAACTAAACCATCTTTTTCAAAGTCCAGTACTGATTTGAAACTGTGAACAGAATCCTCTGCATCATTTCATATTTTTCCCATTTTTTTTTTGTAACACTAATGGCTTTAAAGAAAGTGCTTTATTTAAATTAACCTGGCATCAGCTTCTTGCAGTGGCATCTTCTTAAACACTTTTCCCACTAAAAAAAAAAAAAAGTAAGTGCCATTAAGGCACTTGCAGATGTAATCAAACCATCCCTCAGCCTCCGTTAGATAAAATAAATGTGCTGAGCTCTTTAAAGCTCTATCTAGCCTGAATTTGGAGGTCTGGTTATGGCAGATACCAGTGTTTCAGCTGCTTTTAATCCAGCTCATTAGCAGCAGTTGGGATGAAGCTGGTAGCATGGATTTAAGCTCACTGGGTCCTGAATACATTTCTGTAGCTGATTATATATTGCAGTTAGGTGAGTTCAATGTTTTCTATTGCTCATCCTCTCCAAGTTTAGCTCAGGCTGCTGTATTTCTCAGGAGTAGGTAACTTTTTGCCAGAGCCGACCACATATGGAAATGCTCATCTACTAAGACCTCTGGATCCTTTATGGAGCTACTCTTGCTAGGGAAGTTTCCCCTTTCACTGCTGTAAATAGAGTTTTCATCTCTTTCACCTACATACCTAGTGTCAATTTAAAACACATTCTGTTGGCCCAGTCCTAGTTATCTAGCACATCACCTTCTTGAACATTCCTCTTATGTTTCTGTTGTCTGGCATTTTATCAATGTTTTTTGTCATGACTTTCAAGCCATAGACCTTATAGAGAAAGGCTCTCAATAATGGCTTTTTACTGCTTTCTGTAACTCCTCCTTTTATATCTGGCAGGTACCAAGTTCTTCATCCATTTAATATAAGATTTACTGAACTGCATGTCGTTAATATTTTGTCAGGAGTGTCATACAGTGTTAAGTCACCAACAATTGCCATACAAAAGGATATGGGAGAATCATCCTTGTTCTGTGGCTCCATTTGGTTGGTGCATTTGGCCTCCAGCTTGGTCAAGGCATTTGACCATCTCTCTGCAAGCAAATTTATACTCTTAGCAAATAAATAATGAAATCAACATTGCTGGGCATTGTACATTGTTCCATATTGACAGCTATTCCTAATATTCTTTTTCTTTTTGCCTTTATTAAATGTTTTGAAATGTTTTGATGTTTTGAAAGTCAGATCAGCTTTTTTGTCATTTTGTGTGGTGCTGAGATCAAACTAGACACCGTGTACTTAATTGGTCATCTTCTTTGCCCTTTCTGCATGTGGGTAAAGAAAACCATTTGATCATAGTTTGGAAATTCTTTAAAAACACTATAATTATTGAAGTAAATCCATTCATAGAAGGATTTTTTTCCCCATATGTTTTGAGCTTTCTGTGACCACTTCAAAAGCCATCATGTCTCATGCATGCATTTAATTGTTCTCCCTTTCCATCCTTGTATGCTTTGTTGTATATTGCCTTTTCATTTCCCATTGCTGACCTACTCTTGAGCCTAATCTTTTGGCCAGTATAGTCCTTTTCATTGACCATTTTGCTCTCTGATAAACTAAATGCCAGTTGGCTGATATTTATAGTATTCAGGCTTCTTTTTTTCCTCTTAAAATTATGTTTTTTTAATATAGTTACAGGAGATAAGTCCTTGGCGGTCCTATGTGCATGTGAATAAAGTTTAACTCAGTTGTAAAAACATTAAATTTAAGTAATTGTGCACTGTGAATTTGCAGCTACGTCAGAATTAATTTTATGAATACACTGTGTACCAAATGTAACCAAGCAATATGTAGATCTTACTACTTTAATCAGTCGGTCTCAAAATGGCTTGCAAAGTAGATCATTAGCTTTATCTGCATTTTATGGAGAGGAGACTGAAGCTCAGAAGGTAAAAGTAAGTGGTATGCTGAAGATTACCTGGTGATTCCTCATCTATTTTTGAGCTCCCCGGTAGTTTCAGTGGGTGGATACTAACTGGGAATGCAGAACTGAGCAAGATAAGAGGTCAGGTGTAAAAATTATCCCAAGAGTGCAGTATGCTGTCAGACAGTGGAATGCACAGAATGTCAAGTAGGAAAATCTATCCTAATATTTTGAATTACATTTGCATAGATGGTGTGGTTCTTCAGCTCATGAATAGTTTTACTGCATCACGGGAGTGATTGAGCTTTGTTTGACTATTGTTCTATTTATTCAGGAATCCCATTTATCTCTCTATCTTGAACAAAGCAACAGCAGGATGACTAAGTTTTTTGATGAGAGACTGAGCTCTTCCAGCCATATTTTACCTGTAATAAAGAGCAAACAGCCAGCCATTGCAATGACCTTACTGTCTGAATGCCTATTAATAATAGAGATTCGTAGATGCTAAGTTCTGATGCACAAGGATGATCCGTGTTATCAACTGACATCCAAATTGCCTAAATAAGCAATGCTACCTCTTTGCTTTTGTGGATAAGTCAGGGGTACATGTGATTTAAGCACTCTGTGTGTTAACTGTTTCATGCTACGTAGCATGGGGTGAAGAATGACCCTTCCATAGTCTGGAGTTGTAACACTCCTTCAGGCAGGAACCCATTGCTGTCATTACCCTTTGTTTTTTTTTTTACTCAGAATATCATTGTTAACCCAGGTGTTTTCACTGTAGTCTGAAGTATTGGATGGTTTCCTGAAACACTGTTTTAAAAGCCTTGATTATTTCTGTTCCTTCTGAGATCAGACAAACCTTGACTAAAAGGTTAATTGCAACCCAGCAGAGCTACACTAATGTTTTATTAGGGGGGAAATAGCTATGCCTAGATTTTTTTCTGAGCAAGTGCACTATAAACAATACTAATATCTTCCCTTGAGATTTTTAAACTCTTCATAAGCTCCGGTGTATAGATTTAGCTTTAAAATAACGTAATATAGTTTATGAACTGGAGATGATGACAATTATTTTCAGTGCATCTGTTAGATGGGTGGCTGAATTCATATTTAGACCTGTACACAAATATGATCAACTCCTAATTAGAGCAGGAGGAGAATGGAAATGTTTTCTCACTTGCAGGTACTTATATTTGTAAATATTTGCTATTATTTTTGAAGGCAATTGGCATATTTATTGATGGCTGAGGTCTGCACAGGGAAGATGACAGGGAGGATATTAAGAAGAAGTTTTTTCCTCAGAGGGTTGTGAGGCCCTGGCACAGACTGCTTAGAGAGCTGGTGGTGCTCAAGGCTGTGCATGGGGCCTTGGGCAACCTGAGCTGGTGGGGAGAACCCAGCCCACTGGGTTGGGTTGGAATTGGGTGATCTTGAAAGTCCCTTCCAACCCAAACCATTCTGTGATTGTATTCCATCCCTTCTGAAGAAAACTATCTGAAAGGAAGGCTGCTTCTTCACCCTTGAGCCACCTTGTTTGGGATTGAGTGCTTGGGGAAGCCTTCTTTGTTGGGCTTTCTTTGGACAGCTTTTACTCTTTTTATGTTCTACCATATACCACAGCAGCATCTTTGTCCTGGGATGACTTTTCTTCTGACTCAGAGAGGATGGTATAAAATGGAAACAGAAGTTAAAAGAAGCTGGAGATGGACAAGAGTGTTTATGTTGGATCCAGCTCTGTGATCTATTAATGGGAATAAGAATTGTGACTGAAAGGGCAGGGATAGAGAGGTCCCTATGGCAATGCAAGGCTGAAGTTCACAGGTGAGCAGCTGGTGCTGCTGTGTGGTAGAGCTGTTAGAAAAGCAGGGCTGTTCCCATCCCAGCTATCCAATATAAAACACAAGTTATTCAGGTCTCAGGAATAAAGATGTGTGGGTGTGATACTACTTTTGTTGGAGCAGTAACTGATGAAAAGGAGCCTACTATAATGAGTAAGTTTTTTCAGTTAAACTTGGACTTTCTGACAGTTGAGGGGTGATAGGATCAAACTCCGATGTCTTGAACTTAAGGCATCATCCCTGCATGTGTAGTCATTAACAAGAAAACTGGAAATGCTGTTTCCTACTTAAGCTCTCTGTCACTGCTCAGGTAGTGCCTGCACCTATGGAGGGGCTAAGTGAGCATCCTGGATGCATCTGGAAAGCCTTTCTCCACTAAGTCCAGAAGTGTTTGTGTTCTGTGTCTGTTTCACTTTGACCTTGTGCCTACCTCCCTTCCACGTTCCTACACACCCTCAAACAGTGCTAACAGATTGAATTCATGTCATAGTAACTCAAGTTTGAAAGATGTACCAATTCTTAAAATAAATTAATTTTTCTTTTGTCTCAGCTATTATTTTAGGTGCACCACCAAAGCATGCCTGCTGCAGTTAGCTCCTGTCAGAGAACTGTCAAATCAGTGGTGCTAATTAGAGCAAGAGACAGAAAGAATATTTTGCTGATATAAAGCATTGTACTGTGATAGAAGCCATGGGAGAGCAAAGAAAGTTATGTGCTTGGAAGGACAATGCTACAGCTTGGCAAAGGCAGAGCCTAGTTTATTTGATGTTTATCAGCAAATTTCTCTTACTCAAGTCCTGTTTTAGTGTGAATACTGTTGTCAAACCTGTGTCTTTGGTTTCCTGGAAGCATGAGAATTTCAGTTTTAGTGATGGGCACCACCAGTGAGGTATCTTGGTTTGAATTGTTTTTAATTGCAAGGATGAATGCAAATCATGAGGTTTCTTAAAAGCAGAGTTGTAAGCTCTGTTTTTGTCAGTGAATCAGAAAGCAATTAAAGAAAACCAAGGGAAACAATTATTTTATGTATATGTTATTCCAGTGTTTTCTGTCTGGGGTGGTTTACATCTCCCTCTGAAACACCCAACTTGGCTTCTATCAAAAAAGAAGTTTCTGGTATAATCTGGTGCCACGTTGCCTTTGTTCCTAAGAATCTGAGTATGATGGTGCAGGTTCAGGGTGTTATTTTTCAAGGGGAGCCGTGTAAGAAAGACACGATCTATTTGAATTGAAGAGAGAATCAGAAGTGTTGACTTTTTTCCTCCTTCTTACAGCTCTTATTTGTGCCACTCCTTTTCTCCTTCCAGACTGAAAATATCAGAGAGGACAGGCAGTTGCTAATATATGCGATAAAATTATCATTCATTTTAAATGTCTCTAGAGGAAAAGATAGGAAGGAATCATTTGAAGGAACACTGACAGCAGTAGGCAGCTATGCAAATTTTTACCTGATCTATTCAAACGTACACATTGGTTTTAAATATAATTCTGAACTTAGCTAATTTATTACAAGGTCAAGGAACACACAGACGTGCCCTGTACTGATTATTTCAGACACAAGGCAGTCTGTATACATTTTCACCTTCCCACTCGTACCCCAGCATCTTGCTGTCACTGTATTTTTCTCTTGGGCTGTAAATAGGAAACAAAGTGCTTTTTAACACTATTGCAGAGATGTAAGTTGAAGTGGGTAGAATGATGATTTGGGACTTTGTGCTGACTTACAAGAATGTCATGTTAGCGTATTGTGCGCTTCTAATCTCTGGAGTCATGGCCCTCATGGAAAAGAAGGTGTTGTAAAAATGTGGAATCTCCAAATGAGGCTGGAAGGGTTTTTGTGACAGTTCTTCTCCAGCCCAACACAGAGCTCTGGTCTTGGTGGAGAAAAGACACTGAAATACTTTGCACCCTCAGTAGAAGAGGTCAGGCCAAATGAGCAGAATAGTAGGATTGTATACTAAAATGTGTGGTTTTCTTCTTTCACATGACGATGATTACACTGAGGTGGAAAGGAAATACTTGAGAAAGTCATCGTTCTTCCATGCTGTTTATTTTTTACAGCTGAAGGTTTCCTGTCATTTGGTACCTGTCTTATATAGCTTTCCCCAACTCTTTGTGGCACATCTTTCCCAGTTTCCACAGGCTTTCTGAACATGTGGTGAATGTCAAAAAGGTGTTTTTCTTATGTAAGATGATGACCAGGTATTTCTGACTAGTTTTGCTTTTGTAAGAGGAGAGACAATTTGAGAGCTCAGATTTTTGCAAGTGGAATGTGATGTGTCATAGGAAAGGGATGCAAGACAGTACCAGGGACCATCTCCCATCATTGCCAACCCTAGATGCCGGTCAGATGAGGCATTTAAGCATAAGTCAAGCTAGTACAGAAATATTGTGTTTCTTTTCTTGTCTGTGACATTCACTCTAATTTTCACCTTCTTAGCATTCAGGGGAGGTGTTTCATTCCTGCCAACATCTGATTTTTTAGTTCTGCTTAATGCTTCCATGCTGTCCCGTTGATCCCCCTCACGTTTCCTTTGCTCCCATTGCTCTGCTTCACCCAATGATGTACCTGTGCCAGCTGTCACATATGGGCATTTGTCTAAAAACAGTGACATAGTGACATGCTCCTGGCTCTGAGCTGCTGTTGCTTCTGAACACCAATTGCTCCTTTCTGAACTCTGCAGAAAAACGTTCCCCAGTGCAAAGGTCTCATGCTACCATTTGAGCAGCTGTTTATCATTAGTTTAACAGCGAAGTATATTGCTCAGTGCTATTTAAAATATAGCTCCTAATCTGTAAAGTCTTACAGTTCTTCTACTTTGAAGCATGAAGCCCTGCATTTTGCTGTTGTTTATTATTATTATTATTATTATCTATTTATTTATTTATTTTTATGTCCCTGAATTGCATTAGTGATCTAATTAACACTGCAAGAAGCAGTAACAACTTAAGGATCCAACTTTTGGGGCAGCTCCAGCCAAAGCTCTTGGTGGCTGGGCAGGATTTTACTTCTCTGGGGTTTGCAAATGTGGGAAGCCTTTGTGGTAAATTCAGTGCTTAAGAATTAGTTTGGTGCAACCGAGTAACTCCCCAGAAGGCTGACAGTGCAATGCAATCGCTCTCATACAGTGTCTCCAAAAGCTAGAAGAACAAGTCAGAGCATTTTGATTTTACTCGGGTTTACTTATGTTTGCCTTGAAGCAGCAGTGTTCTTCCTCTTCTGCAGCACTGTGAAGCCTGGAGCCAGAACTTGCTCTGTGCAGCTATTCAGGGAAACTACTCAAGTCTGAGATTTAATATCAGTGAACGCATGGGAGATTTACTCATGTTGAATGCGATGTAAGTGCTTGTGTCCCTTATGTTTCCTTCATCCCTGCAGGTTGGACAAAGTTTGCACGGTTGACACGGGCCCTGACGAACAGCCGGAGTGTGTTGCAGCAGCTGACGCCGATGAACAAAGCTGAGGTGGTGCACAAGCATTCCCGCCTGGCTGAAGTAAGTGGAACAGACAGACACAATCCTTCTTCCGGCAGGAATAGATGGGAGGTGGGGGGAGAGAGGGAACAACGTTTCATTAATAATAATATTTTTAGGGTGATGTTTCCCGATTCTGATTTTTCAGCCTCTGCTCTCCTCTTCCTTAATAAGCACTGTGTGCCGAGTATATGTTTCCAGGACAAGTCATGCTCTTTCAGTCATCTGATGGCTTGGGCTGGAAGGGACATTAAAAGCCATCCAACCCCCTTCTATGGACTGATTGCCCCCCACCAGCTCAGGCTGCCCAGGACCTGGCACTGGGCATCTCCCAGGACTGAGGTACCCACATCTCCCTGGGCAGCGCTGCCAGAGCCTCACTGCCCTCTGAGTGAACAATGTCCTCCAAATGTCTATTTCTTTCCCTTTTAAAGTTCCTCATTTTCCTGTCACTGACACTGTCTAGACCTCAGTCTTTCTTCACAGAAGAGGTGCTCCAGTCCTCTGATCATCTTCATGGCCTTTCTCTGGTCATACTCCAACAGCTCTACAACCTGCTGGGGACCCTAGGTCTGGATGCAGTGTTCCAGATGGGGCATCATGAGGGCATAGTAGAGGGGGGCAGTTAAGGAGATAATCTCTTGGTCACTCTTACAAGGTCTAATTTCTGAATGTAGCTTCAAGTTTGCTGATTGCTGCATAGATTGGGGTGCAGTTTGGTCTGTGGCTTGCTGTCTCACAGCAGAATGGAACCAGACTCCATGTTTCTGAGACCCATGAATGGTCTACCTGTAGGTGCCCACTTCTTGGCAAACGGGGTTGCTTGAGAAGCCAGGTGCTCTTCTTTGGAAGCATCCCTGCCTAGATCCCTGGGGTTGTACAGGCACACTCACTGCACATACACCTTTAAGCTCAGCTTACTTGAAAAGTCATTCCTGAAGTATTTTGTTAATTATTTTCTTCTTCAGAACTGATGAAATGAACTCTTTGGCAGGTTGCAAACATCTCCTTAACTGTGCAGATGGTGCAACAAGTGAAAGCCTTCAGGTTAACTGATGATACAGAGGTACTGCTTTCATCTTCATGTCATTGGTAATGAAAATTATATGGGTAAAAATGTGGTCAAAATATACGGGCTACTAAATATGACAGCCCTGTCCCCCTTGTGCTGGAGAGCTTGTCCTGAGTTTGATGCTAAGAACTGGCAGCAGTTTTAAATGCTTTTCTCATTGTTGTTGTTTTGTTTTTCCTTTCTTGTCTAAGTGGACTTTGTATATCATGAGCTTTATGTGAAACAAAATCAGAATAGAAGCCTACAATTTTCAAGGTGCTGGCAGCATAATGTTTTCCAAGAATAATCCCATACCAGCATCTTGGCTGACTGCTGAATTATTTGCACTTGTTTTTCTAATTGGTGACATTTTCCATGTTCTGTAAATTTGGTTATATTCATTAGTGGATTTGTCTGGAAAAAAGTCTGGAAAAGATATGGTAGCTGTATTCAAACATGTCTAAAGCAGTTGCATGAAAGAAAAGAGGAAATGGTTCACTGTGCCCACTGTAGCTAGAGGAAAGACTAACTGAACTAAGATGCAACAGGGGATTTAGGACAGGCAGCAGGAAAAGCTCAAGTGATGGTAAAGGTTGTATGTGGGAATAGGCTTTTTGGGGATTGTAGAGTCTTCTCTCTTACAAGATTTTGCAGCTGCAGAATGCTTTGGAGACAAGCCAAAGCATTGGCTTTGGGGTGCCAGGGGTGCAGAGTGAGATTGCTTTTACCTATGTAGAGGTTGCCATCCAGGCACCCTTTCTCATACTTCTGTGTCTGAGGAGGTGTGTTTTCCTCACAGCTCATCCCTGGCAGAAGGTACTGCCCACCTTACTAGTTTTACCCATTATCAATCATGTTAGTTAGTTGTAAGCAAGAACCATTCAGAGTCGGCGATGAATAGAGTTGCCTAACAAGATGTTGTATATTCTTTAGTGGTTTAAAATTAGAAAGTCACGCAGCATGAGATAAATAATCATTATAGTTCAGTGGTCTCTTCAGCCACTTGCCACCCACACACCATGTCAAAATCAGCGTGATATTATGCTAAGAATAATAATTATGCTTTTACTGTAGCATGGGATCTTCTAAGCACTCTACCACCAGAGGCACTGGGAACTATCAAGCATATGTTCATCACATTCATCTTGAGCCCAAGGAAAATTATTACTCCATTTATAGTTAGTTACTGCTTCCAACTCCTACTTCACTGAATGAGACAGGGAACAAACACATCTGGAGAAACCATGGAAAGAAGTCCCTGTTCTGATGTATTTGTCATAGTGAAGTGTGAAACTGTCTCGTCCACAGGCGAGGCCAGAAAGAGGATATAACTGGAGATAATCTCCAGTTTGAGTCAAAGACAAAATGGTATTTTGGCATTGAAGAAAGCTTCATGGGCAGAGAAGAACACTGGTTTGGAGTATGGGGGAGGGGGGATATAACATTGCTCTGCTTTGGGGTGGCGGGGAGAATGCATTGCTTTTGATTCAGAAAGGATGCATGGATCCACGAGTGAGTTCTCCATGCCCGCTGGTTAGATACAGGAGTGCTGCATGTGAATCTTGTCTTGGGCACTGGAAAGGAACACCTGGAGGCTGGTATGTCTGTGGGTCTCTCCAGGGGCTTGGTGTCTGAAAGGGTCTGGTGAGCCCCTCTAGGTCTGGGCTCCTGGAATGTGTTGTTAAGAAACATTTGGATGTTGTGTTGAGGCATGTGATTTAACTGGGAAGTATTGGTGATGGTTGGACTGGATGATCTTCTAGGTCTTTTCCAACCTTGATAATTCTGTGATTCTGTTAATTGGCTGGAGCTCAGCACATGGCTTTGTGTTACACCAGAGCTGATGGCACAGAGGCAGTTGTGGTCTCCTGGAGATCTCTGCTGCTTCCCATGTATTCTGTCTGGTGGTTTTCTGACCACAGGATAGATTTATTTGATTTTGGCTAATTCTGTAGAAAACAAATAGGTTGCTCGTGTAACAACAACTTAATTTTTCATTCTATCAGCTTAGCTCATTTTCCTTAAATGATATGATTGCTAAATCTGACATTAAGGGAGGGTGGGAAAAGATGGGCACGGGGAGGTTTGCACCCCATCAGGTTACAGAATGACACTGAGCCAGATCAGACCTACTGGGAAACCACACCATCCTCCACAGAGTGAGAGAGGCTGCTACTGTTGTGATTTCTGGAGAAGAGGTTTTTCATTTGAGCCAGGTTTTTGCTTGCTGATCTCAGTAACAGTTTTTTTTTCATCTTAAAAATAATGCTGTAAAGCATTAATGGAGAGTCCGTATCTGAGATGCTTCAGTTCTTCTGCTTAGTTGTGTTATTTATTCAGAGCCATTCACTGAGCACCCATTCTGCATTTGATTGCTTTTCCATGTGTGTGGCTGCTATTTGCAGTCTAACTGTCCTGCAAATATGGTGCTTTAATGTGGGGAGTCACAGAGCTGAAATGAGTTCAAAATTGCTGGAATTACTTATTTTATCCTATATATACTTGAGACCCCCCCCCCCCCAAAGCAGAAAGGTGTGATTAGTTCCAAAATACACACAAAACTTTCAGTTGTCAGCACAGTATATTACCGTGCTGTGTGTTCCTTTGTGTTGGACTGAGATAAGAGGTAATTAGATCAGCTGGGAAGAATGTCTTGAATGGATTTGGCTCGGTTCCTTTGCAGTGTTTCCATTTCCACAATTTACACAAAATAAGCATAGAGGTGGTTATAGTCACATGGGAAGAAAAAAAAAAAAAAAAAAAAAGGAGTAATTACAAGAAATAAAATAATAAAATGGAACCCACTGGTGTTATTGAGCTTGTAAAAGCAACAGCTCTTTGAAGAAGATGGGCAGGAGGCATGGTATTGCCATGGGGCTAAGGCAGAAGTTGTGCATGTTATTATAGAAAGAGGTTGGCCTGCAAGGCTGATGTCTGGCTAGATAGGGTTTTGCTGTGGCTAAGCAGTGGTTTAAAACAGAGATCGAACACGAAGAATTAATCTTGTTAAACTTCCAAATGTGAATGAATACTTCATGTCTGTGACTGCAGGGCATGAGTCCATGCTGTGGTACCCACTACCTGTTGGCATGGAGCCTCTGCCCTTGCTCTTTAGACATGGTTTCCCTTGAGCACATCTGCAGTGACATGCCTTTGTGCAAGGTTATCCTCATGTGCTTTCCTTATAGCACTTTCCTATGTGACTTGTGCACCAACGTGCTTGCTGGCTAAATAAATCAAATCATGTAGAAACTGTGGGTTGTCTTGGAATGTCCGATGAATGCAGTGCTGTCTTTGTGCTTCTTCCTACAGAAATCTGTGAAGCCCTGAATTGAATCATGTTAATTGCAAACACTAACGTTTGTTTTTTTTTCTCTTACAGGTTCTCCAGCTGGGATCTGATATTCTTCCTCAGTACAAGCAGGAAGCTCCAAAGACTCCACCGCACATTATATTACATTATTGTGCTTTTAAGACCACTTGGGACTGGGTCATCTTAATTCTAACCTTCTACACGGCAATTATGGTTCCATATAACGTCTCCTTCAAGACAAAGCAGAACAACATTGCCTGGCTTGTGCTGGACAGTGTCGTGGACGTTATTTTTCTGGTTGACATTGTTTTGAACTTTCATACAACTTTTGTTGGCCCTGGTGGAGAGGTTATATCTGATCCCAAACTCATAAGGATGAACTACCTGAAGACGTGGTTTGTGATTGATCTTCTGTCCTGTTTACCGTATGACATCATCAATGCCTTTGAGAATGTGGATGAGGTAAGCCGTTGTTGTCCACCTCGAGATGAGTGTTTTAATTAGGAGTTGATTTAGGGGTGTGCTGGAATGAGCATCTTTAAAATCCTGCAGACAATACTGTGATTTTCTTATGTTGTGCTTTTCAATGACTGGTTGAGAAGAAAGTTTATCTCCATTTTTTAAGGACAGTTCTTAAGTTAGTGCTGGAATTGTAGAAGGGACACCGAATTAATGCTTTTTAACTTCTGAATGTATTAACATTTAATAAGTTGAGCTTGAAGCCTAAGATAACAGAGAGAACAAGGAATAACTAGGACAAATAATACAGGCACAAGTCAATGCAGAGAAAATTCATTATTAAAATGCAACTATAATGGCATTAGGATGTGTTTTAATTTTTCTCTAGAGCCTTTTATCTTTAGGACCATAAACAGATGAAAAAGGCTTTGTTTTTGTTTTTTAAACATTTTAACAGTTTTTTCTTAGAACACTTTGTTTTTTCAGTTCTTAAAAAAAATCCTACAATTACGTATCCTCACTTTATGAAATCTGAGTTTGTTTTGTTTAATGCAGACTTTTGTAGAGCCCTTAAAATTCCATCCCTGTCTCTGCGCTGAGTACCTTCTTCTGACATTGTTCCATTTTATTTATAGAGGGTATGACAGAAGTGATAATACTTAGAGCTTAAATTCAAGAGTGTATGAAGGCTGCCCGTCTGGAATCAGGTTGTACAGTCAGGCTGTGTAAGGAGGTGGCATTATCAAGGTTGTAAATATACGGCTTTTTACCATCACATTTTCAGAGAAGAGTAGTTGGATTTTCATAAAAATTCAGTGTTGCTTTCAGATTTTCATGTTTTAATATGTAAAACAAACAGAAAATTTCTGTGCCCAATCCATACAGATTTAAATGACTGAAGAACTTAAGCTCTTTCTCTAATGTATACATGGGAGTTAAACCATCTGCAGTGCTTGTGACAGCAAAGAATCGTGGGCACAGTGATTTATAAGCAAGGCACGCTTAGAGTGGCAAACTTGAACCAAACTGTAGTAACAATAAAAAGGTAGCAGCTCTAGGATCACTGCAGTTCATGATATGATTTACCTCAGACAAATGCAATACCAGCTCCTTTTTAACAAGAGAACCAATGGCACCATTTCTATCCTGTGAAATGATTCATTATAGCCCTCGGCCTCCAGCAGACTCTGGAGTGTAACTACTCCTATACTTCCTTTCAATCCATGTTTTCTCTGTCACCTGAAAAGAGTGGAAGTGATTTTGAAGATGGGTATGTAAAAGGGCAGTCTTGCTCCCTGGGTCTGCATTTTCCCTTTTCTCTGATCATATGTCTTCATTTGTGATGTGTATGTCCTTTAAGCCTGTTGGTGTGTTCTAGGTGGCTCTAGTTATTATGCACTTTATATTCATTTCACCTTTAACGTTTGTTTTAGATGTTTTCTTCTGTGGGACTTAAATTCTTCACCCTGCAGCAGCAATATGTTTCAAAAATAAGTAAATCGATAACCTTAATTTGAAAGAAATATCCCGATTGATTGAAAGGAGAGTGTTTCTCATTAAAAACTGAGTGTTTCTTCCTTAAGGCGAGCAGAAGAGAGATAAGCTCTTTTAGCTCTTGATTCTGGTAGATTTTTGCTCTTCATCTTAATGCTGTGTGTTAGATAAGGGAATTTAGCATTAAAGATTGTGGTTGTTGAATTTCCGGAGAAGTTGATAGAAAATCAAAGCTTAGTGGTAAAGATGCTGTTGCTCTTTAGATTCTTGATGTGGACGCAAATCAGAATGAATTGCCCTGAAAGCCAACAGAGTGAAATATTCCTTTCCAGATTTGCTCTCCTTGTGCATCCCATCTCCAGCCTCCAGGTGTCAAAAGTGCTTTTATTAGTTATTAAAGGATTCTGTACGTGGGGGGGAGTCCAGTGCAGGCAGCTTCTTCTCCTCCCTGTGAGTAGGTCTGGGATGCATAAGGAAGGATATGGCAAGGGGGTTGAGGTTTGTGGCTCTGCTTTTAGTGTGTGTGGATTTGATTTTAGCCCAGGCATAATAAAATATAAGCTGCCAGTTCAGTGCCATCTATGTCAGGATACGTGTTTGCTACCCTGTGCTCTCATAGGTGTTTGGAAGTTTCTTGTGCAGAGACTGAGTCATTGTACAAAATGCCATGTGCACTTCATGCTATTTTATGAAGCTAGAATTGAGGAAAGGAATAGAAAGTTCCACCAAAGAAATATGAAAAATCATAGAATCATCAAGGTTAGAAAAGACTTCTGAGATCATCCAGTCCAACCAGTAATGGTAATGTAAGTCTCCTTGCTGAGGACAGGAGTTCTCCAGATAGAATCATATCGTTAAGGTAGGAGAGACCAATAAGATCATCTAGTCCAGCCTATGCCTGTGACTGCTCCAGACCATGTCACTTAGTGCAGTATCTACCTGGTTTTGAAAATGTCCGGGGCAGTGACTGCATCTTTTCCCTGGGCAGCCTGTTCTAGTATCTCACCAGTCAACCTTGGCCAGGGTAGGAACAGTGCCATCTCCATTACAAACACTACGGCAAAGCTGCAGTCTTGTGATATTCCAGCCTGAAAAAGCATGACTGTAAATCAAAGTTGTTTTGTTGTTGAGCTTCAGTAGGTGGATGTGATGAAAAGGTTTACAACACACAAATTGAGAATTGGGGGAATTAAGTGGATTTGATGCAGATTTAGAGGTGTAGGTTCCCATTCCTGGAGCCAGGTTGCTACATTCTGCTCTTAGGGATTTATGAGAATGAAGGGAAAAGGCAAGATAATGAGAGAGAGATACCTTGCACAGCTTAGAGTGATCTAAATTGATGTGATGGATGAGGAATTAAGTGACTAAGTGGTATTGAGAAGGTAGAAAAACAAGGTAAAATAGGTTGGAGAAAAATAAGCTGAGAGAGAGGAAAGTGGCATCCTTAGTGGGATACTTGCCTTATTTAAGAAAATTGGTAGGATGAGATTGTCCCAGAGATCTCATGTGTGTCATCTTCTCTAATTGGGAAATATTACTTGCACTGACATACATTCTGGCTAAAGCAAAGCCATACAGAAAATCACTCATATGTAGAAGTGTAAGAAGGGACAGTACTAAACATGCTGAGGAACCCAGCTTGTTTTCTAGGTGTAAACCAGAATGGGATGTATGAACTCAGAATCCCTGAAACTGGACTGTATTTCTATTGTTCTTGTTGATAGGAGGATTTATGTTTAGATCCAAAGATTTTGGTCATGTATAATTCCTATTGTTAGTAGGGCAATTAAAAGCTTGTGGAAATTTGAAGTCTAATCCAATTGCATGGAGTCTTGGACATACGTATCAAATGAAGCTATGCTATTTGTTTCCCCTGAGTAGTAACTGAATGTAACAGTTCTTTCCATTAGTATATACATATGTAGTGTATATATATATATATATGGAAACATGCATTTATAAAATCATCTGTCCCTACTTCTGAAACTAGAGGATTTTGTTAGCTTGAGGCTCATCCTTTTTGTGTGATCTGCCTATTTGAGGGAGGTTAATACGTAGCCTTTGTCACTGGGCTACATAGAGGTTGGTTAAAGTCTGGGAAACCATTAACCCTAATACAAGATGCAATATTTATCAGAGTCAATATTGATTGGGTTTAGGCTGGGCTGAATTTGAAGCAGATGGATTTACAATCTGCACAATGATGCAGGTCCTTTTGCTTGTTCAGATATGGTCAAGCCATGCTATAGTTCCTTTTGGGAGCAGATGTTTGGATTTATTTTCAAAAGAACATGGGGTATGTTTGGAGCCTTGCAAGTGGGAGAATGCCCTACAGCTGGAAGCACCCCAGGTGCCCACACTTAGATAAGGGCTCCTCATCATGCTGCTGCTGCTGAGCTGCATTTGAGCTCTCTGAAATTGAGTACAGAGAACAGCCTGAAGACTAGGTGGGTGGATCAGCTTTTGTAGGCATGGAATCTACATTCTCAAAGTAGATGTTTGGAAAATCCTGGTGTACTTGATGTGTTGTCGTTGCTGTTGTTGTTTTTTTCTGGCATTTTTCACCTGGCTTCATGAATTTCTGAGGTTGTAAGGAAAGGTTTTGAAGTTTTAGCTCATCTCTGCCAAACACGTGGCTCTGGAGTGATATGGCAAGAACTGCGACGAGTGGAGTGGGATGCTGGGATAGCCAAATAGATGGTTTTCAAATGAGCTGTAGACCGTCTTTTCTGCAAAAATTAATTTACATGAGCCACTGCCTGAAAGTGGAAGCAGACATTTAAACGAGATAAAGCTCTGAAATTGTATGTCTGTTGTTTAATAATGTAGGACCGCATGACCCAGTGGCCTTTAAAATTCAGCGATCAGTGTAGGATGTAGTAAGGCATGGCATCCTTGTAAGTTTAATCTACTTCTAATTGCTATTATTGGTCTATTTCAGCGTTGGCAGAATCTTCTTTGTATCACTGTTGTTAGCTAAAACAACAGTGTATGTAAACTGAATGCAAATACAGGCTGGTACAACTGGCTTCACCATGCTCAAGTCTGCAGTGTTTTGCTGCGAGCATTCTCTTTCCCAGAGCTGGTTGAATAAGGCTTTATGGACCCCAGTGGTGGACTGAGTAGTGTGATCAAGGTGGGGACAAATTGACACATTTCAAGAACGTGGCTTTGGCCCTGAAATAATATCTGACAAAATAATTCCCAGAGCTAAATCCCTGATGCGGCCAACTGTTAAACTATGTTGAAAACTCCTAGCAACACAATGACAGGCATGCTAAGCCTGGGACCTGGCATTTTCCCCTTTGTAATGCAGTGGGAAGGCAATTAAATATGAAGAATGCTGTCATCCTGCTGCAGTGTGCAGAGAAATGTAATATAATAATATATTGGCTTGGTAAAGATGTCCAAATATAAGTGTAGCCAACCACAGATGACTTGATATAGTTATTTAACAATATTTGCCCCATCATTGAGGTGCAGAATTGCATCAGTTGTTCTTAGCTTGTTTTTTGAGCTACAGTTCTGTCTGCCACTCTTTAATGAACAACTTTATAACTGCTGTAAGAAGATGGCAGTTTTGGGGTGTTTCTGCAGATTCCTAACTGGAGGTGTATACATTTTCATGTGTGAGAAAACTTGTGATAGGAAGTGCCTGATACTCAGTAGATGATGAAGGCATGGTGTGTACGATGCTAGGAAGCAGATGTTGGGTACAAGCACTTTAACTCAGATCGTTAGAGCCATGCAAAGTAACGAAGAATCTAATTAGGGCAAGTTGTATGGGGAGTACTTTCAAGGAAAGCTTTGCATCTGTTGGATGCTGTCTCTTGCAGAGGAGGAGGAGTTTATGGAAGATACAAGGCAAATGAACTAATCCAGGCAGATACTGAATTAAGTAATACTGATGGGAATAGCACAGAATCCACATTACTGAGCTTGCAGAACACAGCCACAAGTGGAAGAAAAGGAGTTTTTAGTCTTTGGGTATGCACAGAATGGCTCCCATCCCTTTGCAGAAACTATCTGTAGGGCTGGTGGTTTAATTAGACACATTACAAGGAGAGCAACCTTGTAACTTGGTGCAAGTCTTCATTTTGCTGAACCCTGAAGTGAGAGTTGGTGTTACACATAACCCTCAGCATTAGGGCTACCTGTGGCTTCTGAAATACTTGCAGAAACATTGCAGCTCATGTTACTCTCTCCTGATATTTCTTCTCTTTTCCTTCCTGTATTTGGAATAGGAAGTTTTTGGTTTCTTGTTGGCACTGGGCTGTCAACTAAATTCAGTAGCTGTCCTGACTGCTGGGACTCCCCTTCATCTCCCTCCCTTTTGGCCTCCGTCTGCCTTCTCTAAATAAGAGAAAGTTATGGTGTTTATGATATCATTATATCTTAATGATATCATCATTTTTTATGATATTGCCCAGTTGGGCACCCTGCTGTACTAACAAAAATTACAGAAGTCCTCATACATATCAACTGGAATCTAGAGTAAATATTTGCAAGTCTTCCTTCTTTTTATAACCTCAGTTCTTCAGTGTTTGAAGTGTTTTGAGCTGTGTGGTTGGACTGTAAGCAGTTCACTGGAGCTGTATTTATAGTGCTGTGGGTTATTGATATTTTTCTGAGGGGGAAGAAGCCAACAGAAAAGCTCCCCATCTTCATGGGTTGAAATAAAGGTCCTGAGCAATAAATTCGGGGATGCTTTCAGGGACTGCATGAGAAAATGTACTTGCTTTCATTTTGCTGTAAGGACTGAATTTTGTGCTCACTACATCCACTGCTATCTGAGATACAGGACCAGACATTAAATGGGCTCAGCCTGGATCCAGGGCTGAGGTAGTTTGTGCAGAAGCAATGTCCCTTATTCCAGTGTAGATTTATATAATTGAATCCAGCCATAATTTCAGTTCTTAAAGTGGTGATAAATCAGGAAAGTTGCTTTTTTATTTTTCTCATTCCAGCATTTTGATTTGTATGTATGCAACTTTATTGCTCTAATTGATTACCTAAAATAAATGGTTTCTGAGATATGCTGGAAGATTTATTTCAACATTAGCCCCAGTAAAGACGCATTAAGGAGCTAACCAGAGATTTTAGAGCTAAGCTCTATTTAAGTAGCTCAGCTTGAAAATTTCTTCTGGGAGTGATTTGCTAGTTGAATTTTGAGCAGCTTGTCTGTCCTTTTGGATGGTCCTCCTGAATCCATGGTATTCATCTGATAAAAAGCAGAGCCAGGTCCACTCCACAGGAAGACCAGGGGCCTTTGCTATATGATTCCCTATGTTCATAGAATCATTTGAGTTGGAAGGGACTCTTAAAGGCCATCTGGTCCAACCCCCCTTCAATGATCAGAGACACCCACAGTTCTATCAGGTGCTCAGAGCTCCATCCAGCCTGACCTTGGCTGTCTCCAGGGATGGTTCATCCACCACTCCAGGCAACCTGTGCAAATGTCTCAACACCGTTATATTAAAAAACCTTCTGCTTTATATCCCACCTAGATGTTTCCCCTCTTTTCATTTAAAACCATTTGCCTTGTCCTATCACAGCAGATATTGCTAAAATTTAGGCTGAGATGAGATGCAGCCTGCCCTCAAGAGTGTATGTATTCACCTCACTTCAGCTTCTCAAAGAGTAAGAACAAAAGCAGAAAAAATTAAATAAAAAATAAGGGAAAAAATAGAAGGACCATTTGAGTCACTGACTCATGTCTTTAGTGGGCAGGTTCATCCTATCATCCCTGTGATAAACTGATCAAAATCCGCCTTAATTCATGGTGTCTGCAAATCTGTCTTAATTTGCAGTCTGCCTGGTTGTCCCTGTGCCAGCCTTCCTGGTTGCTTTAAATATTGCTTTTTTCTTCCCTTATGTTTATCTCCTTGATGTGCTTAGAAAGAACAGTCACCCCCCGCACACACACACATTGATTTTCCTTTACATAGTCTAAGCAATCTGATCTTGTCTAGAAACCTTATTTTATGAAAGAGGCTTTAGGATTTTTTTTTTCCCCTGCATAGTATTGTGTTTGAATACATCTATTTAGAGCTGAGCTGTAAGAGCCCATCACCTCCTTGGGAATGGGGTTTGGCTGTTCCTCTTGCCCTTGGCACCATTCACCTAATGCATCCTGGAGCTGGATTAACCTTTTCTATGAGTGCAACCCACTGATTGCTCTGAGCCACCATGTGTTTAATTAGTATACCCAAATATTTCTTATTCTCTATCACTTTCAGCTAAAGAAGTTTGTTATTAGAGAGGGCTGTCAGAAAATCTTGACAAGACCCCAGCTAACCTAAGCTTAGCAAACCCGTGCTGCTGCATTGATTGCATTTTGATTTATCTCAATGTTTCTAATTATTCTTTCCCTTAACATTTGTTCAGGTAGTATATCTGTTTGTTTCCTCCTTGATGCATTTCTGTCCTTCATCATCTTTGAAAACTAAAGCTACAGCCTAATTTAATTTTCAGCCTGGGTCTGGATTATTTTACTTCATTGCAGCCTTGTCGCTTTGGTTGGTTTGGTTTTTTTCCTTCCCTCCATTTATGACTGTAAAGAATGTCTGGGTTTTTGTTTTAGTGTTTGTTGCAAGGAAATGTTTGACCTGACATTTGGCAGCTCTCACTTTATACCTATTTATTTATTCTTTTGCCTTCTGTGACCATTTTTTCTTTAAATATATTTCATACCTCCATTCAGTTTCCTTCCTTGGGATGGTGATTTCTATTTAGAACTGATTCATACCTTCATTCTCTTTCCTTCCTTGGGATGATGATTTCAATTTAGAACTGATGTTGAGCTTTACAAGTTTTGCTTCTGTCTTGAGACACAACCTCTGGATATTTTTGCTACCTTTGGTACCTTTTGAAGTAAGGACACTCCAGGCATCCTCTGCTGTCAAGTGTCTGACTCCCATCTCTACCACTCCAGTTGACTTCCCTAGTTATTGTCTGTAATACCATAATACCATTCATAATTTATCCGCTGTTGCACTTCTGATAGTTCAGTTTACTCTGTGATTGCTCATTTTTTGTGAACCAGTTCAGTTCCTTCTTCAAGTCAATGGGGACTACCAGAACGAAATGTAGTGTAGCATCACTTTCTGTGGAGTAATTGGCTGTTCAGTGAAGAAATAAGCGTGCTATTGCATCTGCAGAAAATCTTGTCCTACTGTTATTAATAGCATTTATTCTCCAAGCTCATATTGAGAAAGTTAAGTCACATTGTGAGACCGTGCTCTGTAGTATGTCTCTGTAATAACATAATACGGGTTTGGATGCTGCTCAAATCTGGGCTATCCAGATTTCTAAGGATAGGTTTAATTTCCCTTCTGTAAGCTGTGTAAGCGATAGGCTTCAGCCTCTTTGCATTCAGCGAGGAGGGAGAGACAGCTCTAGGAGGTGATTCATCCCCCTGCTGAGAAGGGCTGGATGAAAAACTCTCCTGACGTGCTCCTCTGTCTCTTCATGCTCTGGGTGGGGAGTGGGGGGGAAACTGGGTAATTCACATAGACTGGGTGGCTTGCTGTAAGGCTGCAGCATTGTGGGAGCTGAACCCCACTCCAGGAGGCTGCTTAGAGCTCAGTCATGGTATAACTAGGGCTTGTGTAATTCAGCTTAGCCTGCATGAAACAATTTTGCTCTTGCGTGGAGATAAAGAGCTCAGCCTGGGTTAGGTTTGCTGAATGCAGGTTGCTGTCACTGCTTTGGATCTAGCAACTCTGAGTTTATTAGCTAAAGTTTAGTTTAAGAAGGACCACATGTGCTGCGATCACTTTCTCAACTGCAGTGAGATGCCCTAAAATGGTTTGCAGTGAGGTCCTCAGTTCTGGTTCTTGGCTACTCCATAAACTCTTCAAAACCACCATGTGCTGAACATCAAGACGTAGAGAAAAGTTTAACTTGTTTTCCTCTAATCTCATCTGTAGGCAGTACTGTCTGTTAAATGGTGCAGTACCAATCCCCATTTTCAGAGCCAGGAGGATATCAGTGTTGGAACACATTTAATCTGCATGTTTCTTTCACTTTTTTTTCTTCTCTTTTTTTTGTTGTTGTTGCTGTTGCATATATGCCTGCAGCTAACAACGTATAAACAAAAAGTCATGGAGTGAAATCTAATCAAAAAAGTGCCCAGAGTTAAAAACACATCATTCTCTAACAGAAAAAAAATAAAATAAAATAAAATAGTGCATAAATGTGCTATTTCACTGTATGCACTGGGATTTAATTTTGAGGTTTGAGCAGATTTTAGTGAATTTAGATGGTAGAAAATGGCTGCTTATGCCTTTATTTTACATTTTAAAACATTTATGCAGTAATTTCCTACTGCAGAAAAGACTTATTAGATTAGTAGGTAACCAGCTGATTAAATCTTTTATGTGTTTTACAGAGATGCAGCTCTGCTATTCTTAGACTTGCTCCTTTCGTGTACAGCAGACTCTCCTCTTGTGTTTTCCAGCTGAGGAGAGGATATCTCTGGTGCTAACACCAACTTGAACGATTTCCTGCACTTGTTAACCTGCATTTTCCTTTGGTGACAGTGTTCCCTTCATCATTTTGCAGGGCTGACTCTTGACCCCTGTGTAATGTGACTTTGAAAGCTTCATTCTTCCTGCTGCCTGGCTTATCAGGGATTCATTGCGTGTGGGAGAGCTGAGCTCCCTCTTCTCACTCAAGGTCCAGAGGTCTGTTCCCTCTGGCTGTATTGCAATTGCAAAAAAGGTCTTGCTCAGTCTTTGGTCAGAAAAATGTAGCCAGAAGCAGACATGCAGCTTAGAGGTTTCTTTTCTTCTTGAAGACTGAAGTTTGATAATGTGGTAGCATTTAGGATCTGAACTGGGGAGGTTCAGGTAGCTTTAACACGAAGGGATGGTACCCGATGCATTTCAGAGTGATAGCATCACTTGTGCCCCCACTATCAAACTGAATTCATTTTCTCAGCATATAAGGAAGATTGAGAAAACAGATTTTGCAAGACGCTTAAGTCAATAAACTTGGATTTGTTTATTCATGAATGGATTTAATTGAATTCTGAAGTTGAATGTCTTATCCCAAGAAATGTCCTTCTGGATGAATTTGACATTGCCAGCTTCATCTGTGGGTGGTGGCTTCTGCTATTCACTAAATAGAAATGGCAGTGCAAAAACCACTGGTTCTCAGTGACTGCGTGTTGTCTCCTGATTGAGTGGCCTCAGAAATCATGGGGAACCTCTCTGCAGTTGCAGTGATGTGTGACTCACTCTCCTAAGTTGATCTGGTTTGGGACTTCAGGTTCCAGACTTGAAAAGCAGTTCTGGACTAGGCGGTTTTCCTGTTAAAAGGTTTCTGTGACTGACGTGATGTAGAGCAATCTGAATGAATGTCATCTTCTGATGAAAACATCGTCATAAACGTTGGCCAAAGCCTCTAAGGACAGGGTTAGGTAGTTTATACCATGAGATATTCTCAGTCAAAGAAACACAGAGCAACAGATACTACAGATTATTGCCCCTAAGTAACCAAATATGGCAATAAAACAGCACACATCCCTCTCAGAAGGCAGGATTTTCAGTATCAAAAGCATGCATTATTTAAATGATACTAGCACCAAACTGGATTTAAGGTTTCTAATCACTTCTCTGTTCCATGAGTGCTTAGGTTACTTCAGTTAGAACAGGTTCTCACTCTTCAGTAGAGAGGGTTATGAAACATTTGCTCTGTAGCATAAATGCAGTTAAAAGAAAAATGAAATAAAAGACAGTTAGTAATCAGCTGAATTAAAAGCACCAAGATTTGTAATAGCTCAGGCTTGATTCAAGGCAATTCTTAGTATAATTTCCAGCAAAGAGAGTGCTGCTGAATCTTGGGCAGAGCTTTATGTATTAAGAGTTGAGCCAATATTGTCAAGAGGTAGTTTAAGTATAAGGGTTCCTCTTACCACCTTTAAGTACCCAACACTTCATAGTGCAGTAGGTCACACGTTTATTTAGTATATGTCAAATTACTCTTTCCTAGGTAGTGTCTTATGGAACACACTTATAAAGCTCCTGATATTGTCTCTGTATTTTGCAAGATTAGGCATGAAATGTGACCTCTCAGTAAATGTATCTGATGACTTTTCCACAGAGCAGTGTGTTAGACTGAGCAGACTTGATGACTTGTAAGACTTTTGAGTAAGATCCATTCAATGACTCTCAATTACATTTGAATGTCAGCTGAAACAAAACATTTTCTTTTTGTTTTATACATGATCATTAGCTGTGCTTAGGAAAAAAAAAAAGTTGCAGCAGACTTTCTTCCAGGCTCTGACACGAACACTATGTTGCTATATTAGTTGTACTACTGCTGAACAGCTCACATAACTTAGGGAAAGAAGATGTAATATAGACGGAGGATGGCCCTCTGTTCAGAGATAGCCTCCTAGACTTGAATTGTACAGTAGGAAGTGCAGTGTAAGCCTTGTTGCTGGGACAAATGTAAACTGCTGGGTTCAAAAAGGGATTTTAGGTTCAGATTTCAGATCGCTAGCTCTTTAGCTATACTCCTGGTAATGAACAGAACAGCGAAATAGAAATAATTTACATTAGATACTGTGACTTACTGTGATTCTGTGGTGACTCAAATAGCAGTCCACTGAAACCAATCCATTGCATAACAAACTCTTCGAGGAACTTCCCGTATTACTGCACAAGTACAGAGTGGCTCGCAGGTATATATCCCAAACCAATTAATTAGGTAGATGTTTAGATGAAAATAAGAGTGATAAACTAGACCTGTATCTTGCATAAATGCAAAATACAGAAGTCAATGGGAAAATTCCACTTCCCTCTGTCGTATTAGTCATCATGTGAGTTTGAATGCAAATAAAGAACTTCAATTTATTAAGGATTTGGGGATCTGAAACAAATTCCAACTGGATTTGAAAAGCATACAAGAACTTTGTTGAACAGATTACATCTAGAAATATCAGTTGCGTTTCACCCTTCAGATGTTAATTGTGCAAAGAAACAGAGGTGCAAAAGGGGGAAGATCCTCTCTCGTATGGAAAACTCCAGAAAGTGAAGTTTTTAAACTGTTTGATAATGTAATTAGCCAGTGTTTTGACTAGACTGATTTGATAATGATGCATAGAAAAGGGCAATTTAATCTTGGCACAGTAACTAGGAATGTTTGCCTCATTGCTTTCTATGTCTTAATTTCTACTTTCAGAATCTGGAGACATTTAATTTAATGTTTTGTATTAGAATCCTTCTTTTGCAAAGCTTCTATTTTAAGTCACTGATTAATTTAATGCATAAGTTAGACGTTTCATGGAATTGCAATAGATTGGGAACATGTTTTTCTTCCTTCTGCATCTGTAATCTCTGTTAAAATATACTGCCAACTGTGTGTGTGCGCAGAAGGACAAACATGTTTCTTGTTGTTCCCTCTCAGACATTTCCATCAACTTTTTGATTGTCCCTCTGCTGCTGTTCCATAAATATTTGTGCTTCCACTTATTTGTACTTCATTTATCTTGCCTGATTAAGAAAACTACTCAAATGCTTGCTTTAGGAATGTATCTGCAGTATTGTTGATATGCAATGTAATTAACCCTGTGTGCAAAGGCGTGCAGCTTTCTTACCTGTGCTCTTTGGTCTGTATTGCCCTCACTTTGGAGAGGTAATGTGCCTGCACAGTTTCTAGGTCTGCATTCAGTCAGTGAGATATATTTACAAGTAACAAAATTGGCAGTTACATTAGCTGTAATGAAGCGTACTATGAGATGGAGGGTGTTGGACTAAAGGAAGTTAGCCTACTACTGTCTGATGAATGCAAGATCAATGGGCATTTATATGTTATTATTAAAACTAATTACAGTTAGTTTCTAATGTTTTTCTTGTGCATCTGGTAATGCTGCAGGCTGTTGAAGCAGATGGACCACCACTTTGGTCAGAGTGGCAATCCCATTTCCAAGGGGAAAGCCCCCTAGAATGGTGTTCTTCAATCTGTGATTGCTCCTCCACCAAGTTTGGCTTAGGAGGTCAAAGCAAAATGTACCATTTATTTCAAGCTGGCAAAACATGATGTGTTTCCATGTTTAACAAGTATGCTATTTCTCACTTTGGACTTCACTGGATTTTTGTTGTTGTTGTTACTTTGAAAGACTAAGTTTGAACTAAGTAATTTATACAGCTATCCAATGCCAAACTTAATTTACCCCGTTGAGGACAAAAGTACTGCATCTTGTCATCTCTCATCCAAGGCATTAAAAATTGTACGGAAATGTTTCAAATAGCTGCAGGAATCACTGTGTAGGAATATCTTTCTCTGTTAACCAGCAGGATGCCTCTGATGAAATAATCTTTTTTCTTTTGTAGGGGATCAGTAGCCTCTTCAGTTCACTAAAAGTGGTGCGTCTTCTCCGACTTGGTCGAGTTGCCAGAAAGTTGGACCATTATCTGGAATATGGTGCTGCCGTACTGGTACTGCTGGTGTGTGTGTTTGGACTGGTGGCCCACTGGCTAGCCTGCATATGGTACAGCATCGGGGACTATGAAGTTATAGACGAAGTCACTAACACAATCAAAACAGATAGCTGGCTCTACCAGTTGGCACTGAGTATTGGGACACCATATCGATACAACACCACTGGCTCAGGGCAGTGGGAAGGAGGACCCAGTAAAGACTCCTTGTACATATCCTCTCTCTACTTTACCATGACAAGCCTTACAACGATAGGATTTGGAAACATAGCACCAACCACGGATGGAGAGAAGATTTTTTCAGTGGCCATGATGATGGTTGGCTGTAAGTAGAATTTGCTTTTACTGTGCTTAAGCCAAAGGTGATTATGTAAGCAGTGAGATGATTGCACAGAATATTTGCAGTAAGCTTTCTGACACCATAGAGAAATTGAAGTCCCTGTAAATAATCATTAAATGAACTTGAATTTACAATTTCAAATAGAAGTTAAATTAAGTAGCTGTTGTAGCTTTTTAAACTTGTTTGCAAAAATAAGCATAGTAGGTACATAATTGTGTCCAGTGATAATTATGTATTGAATGAATGTTCTTTATACTTTAAAGATGGTTTCTGTCAGATTTAAAAGATCTTGACTGAAATTTGGTCTAATGTTGGATTGTACACTCTAATCCTCACAGCCTGATTGAGTTTTTGCTTGTTGATTTGGGCAGGCTTGGACACACTTGAAGTGGGTTTATCCAGTTCTCTAAACATTTAGTGATTCCATGGTGATTGTGTACTCTATTACAGTGGCTTGACTTACATGACCAGCAAGTTGACTTGCAGCAATCTCATGAGTGTGATGACCTCTGTCACCAGCAAGGCTAGAAATGAAAGAGCTCACAAAACACTACACTGCACCTTTGCTTCCTGCTGTCTCTCTTCTGAAATACTTTAAAAACAATAGTGATAAAGCACATTTCCAATCTGCAATGTTGCCAAAGTTAGATGACTGAGCAGCCTTCCAGATTAACAAGGCATTTCAAAATACAGCAAAGGATGCTGAAAATGTTAATGCTGTTTGGCAAAATTATTTTTCTGTTAAATAAATAATGCTTGATATTTCACTAATGCTTTCTATTTTCTAAGTTCCAAACGAACACTAAGCAATTATGCAACAAAAGAACAAACAAAACCTTTTGAAAATAAGATCTGCATAATCTCTCTGATAATTATCTCTGCTAACACTTTGAAAGATGTACTGAACTTTAAAAAGGAAGCTTTCTAGCTAAAGTCTTTGTAGATCTTCAGAAGATTAAAGATATTTATTTGGATATTTTTAAATGCTTGTTTAAAAACAAGGTGTTGATTTTAGGATTCTGGTTGCACTGTGGCGCAATTAAATTTATTCTCAACAGAATCTTTAAGTGATGGTTTGACATGCTTCAAAACGTTAAAGTCCATAAAAAACGAATCCCCAAGCCAGATCATTAATGAGCCATTGCAGCTGGGCTATGGAAAATCTATAGGTGCTGATTAGCTGTTTGTTGAAGCTGCTTGGTGGTATTCACAGAGGACTGTGATTTTGTGTAATACAGTGGATTTAAAACATTTTAAATGCAGTAGTAATTACTTTCCTTGACTTTTGGAGGGACTTCTGTTGCTCTGAAGCGGAGTGTTCTGATAGCAGTGGTAAATGATGGGGTGAGGTGGCATAATAGATAATAACAATGGTTATAGTAATAACAAAACAATTACGTGGCCTCAGTAAATGAAACTAAATGGAGCTTGTAACCTGCTTTGTATTTACTCTGTCTGGGTTGATTTGGTTGATTTTTTTCACCTCTGAAGCATGGGCCAAAGATGTAGAATAGAATTATAATCACAGAATGATTTGCTTGGGAAGGGACCTTAAAGATCCCGTAGTTACAACCCCCTGCCATGGACATACCTCCCACTAGGCTAGGTTTGGTGATCAAAAATGGTTGAATCTTTTATAATCACACAGATGAAGATCTGGAGATTTTCAGTTAATACATCCCACTATGATGACTGCTTCTGTATTCTAAAGGAACCGCTTGATTGGTTGAATACTGGTTAGAAAATAAGTCAGTTTCCAAGTAGATACCAGGCAAGGGCTTTGTCCTTGGAATATTTGTGCAGAGAAGTCAGATGTGCAGGATTGTGTAAACAGGCTTTGTAGCTCTAGCTGCAGAAAACATGGCAGCATAACATCGAAACAGCGCAGTAAGTAACTGATGGAAAATGCTATTTCTCAGTCAAAGTGTCTAGGCTTACTGTGAAGAGGTTTTGGCCCCAAGAATGAGAGTAAAAAAGAGCTGAAAATGATTAATATGAGTTTCTATCAAAACATGTCTCTTTTGGTTTTGGAAATGGTGCAGAATTCAATTAACATTCAGTCAATGGAAGAATGCTGGTCCCCGTACTGACTTCTGTTGTAAGCAGACTATGAACACCATTGGTGGCTTTCCTGAAGAAGTTTGCTAACCCCAGCAGTTGATATTGGCGATGTCTTTCCTAACAGGCTCTGCCAAATAAATGTCTTATACTTAGTGCTGGAATCAGAGATAGTAATTTATCACAGTCCCAGCTGCCTGCTCGTGCAAACTTCAGATATGAAAGAAATTCTTCGCTGCGTTGTCAGCTGGCAGTGGCTTGTTCTGCATGCCAGAAGTTTCTTATTCACGCCAGCAAAATTATCGGGATGTTGGAGGAGGTTCTGGAGAGATTTGTAAATCCTCCTAGTGAGCAGGTCTGCATGCTGGGATGCTTGTTCAGAAGAGCCAAATTAAGATTCTGTAGCTGCTGATAAAGCGTTTCGTGATGTGGGATGGTGGTGGTGGAAACCCAGATGAATGTGGGTGGTTTTCTGTTTTATCAGTGTTTTGCCACTCGGTTGATCACTGAGGACAGAACTAAGTGGGATATTTAGGCTGTGATGCATCACCTTGTGTCTTACAAGAAAGAAGGGCTTTGAATAACATAACCTCATTTGGTGCGGCTTATTTCAGAGTTCTTTTTACCCCATTTGGTGTGTAGGGCTATACAGCATTATTTTTTTCTGCTGCTTTGTGACACTTTGAAAAGCTAAAAATAGCAAACATAAAGCATCCTGTGAAGAGGCTGCCAGGTTCGTCCGAGGTTTACTGTTTAAATACCTATTCTGCATCAGTTGCTTAGAACTGCTGAATATGCATTGAGACCCTGAGTCATGTAGCTCCCTTTGTGTTGATATAGGTCATTTCATCCCCTCTGCTGTGCGGAACAGAGGAGATAAGTACATCCGTCAGATTCTTTGAATGGACCAGGAATCATTTATCATTCTGGAAGGACCTTTTTTGTAAAGCTCCGGCTGGCTTCTGTCAGCTCGTGCTTGCATCTTTAGCGATCAACTCAATCTCTTCTGTTGCACTTTGTTTTAGCTCTGTCCACAGGCAAGCTCTGGGCTTCTTTATGGAGAAAGCCAAAAAGAAACTTTATTTGCAAACCATTGAATATTATTACAGCCATAGGGCTCTGTGTACAGCTGTATATATTCTTCCCTCTTGTGCTTACAGTGGGAGAAAAGTGGCCAGATTTCCAGCTTGGGTCTGCAAAGGTCTCTGTTAACGCTTCTGTGCGGTTCTTGTGTAACTTGGAGCGATCAGATTTGCTCTGACCATATGTAGTGCTGCAGTGAAATAGTTCTGAACAACGCTGTGCAGATTGCACAGTCAACTTAGCCCCAGAAATATGGCCCTTACATGACTTTATTTGTCCAGCTGAATTGCCCAATCGATTGCATATTTCATCTCAGCACCAACAGAAATTTGTTGTGTTCCACTCTGCAGTGATAGAGGTGCTGTGATTATTCCTACTGTAAGGGGAGTTTGGAATGATATCCAATGCAAAAGCATTGATGAACATTGGATACTTCACTGTTTCTCAGAGTGTGAACATCCCAGAAGCAGTTGTTAGTTATTCTTCCATCTCCAGAATAGCTCAGGAACGTTGCTTTGTTGTTCTTGCTTTAGGGAGGTAGTTAAATGTCTTACATGCATACCTTGCTTTGGCTTCAGTTTGCTATCAGATTTATGGTGAAGTGGCTTGGGGAAAGTTATTGTTTTTCACTCACTGGATTTAAATCATAGCAAAGACAAATTTGTTAAACCAAGTGGGTTTTATGTATGGGCAGAATGTGCTACTGAAGCTGTACAGGATACTTTGTCTGGAAAATTGGTCCTTCCTGCGAGCTATTGGAGTAATTTCTAGACAGCGCTTTCCAAAACTGAGTTGCTAATTTCATGGCTTGAAATGCTGACTTCTTGTTTTCATCTTCAAAGTACCTGCGATGGCAATTTGCACATTAGGAAAGAAAACAGATGCGATTGCTGTAGCTTTGACCCCAAGTTGTTATTGTTCAGGGAAGAGCTGATGAAATTAAGTGTGAGTGAGATCCTCTTGAGACCCTGCTCTGCTCTTTTAATTGTACTAAATGGAGAGAGCAGGACATGCTCCTTTCTGTTGAGAATAGGTACCTGTAGTTGTAAAACCTTTTTGTATGCCTTTGGCACCCTTTTGCTGTTGCTCAACTCTTGTTTTGGAGCGGGCACAAACTGTCAGTCATCTCTGCATTGATTTGCCAAAACCCAATTCATTATTCAAGTGGGTTCTTTCATTGTTCGAGTAACATTAGTCAGCTCCCTGCCAGTATGTGGCAGTTAGCCACTTGAGCACTGTTGGTATGAATCATGGAGGTTTATCTAGTAAATTTGTTAAGCGGTGGCTGAACCCACGCACTGACACCACAGTGTATAATTGTAGGAAAGCACTTGTCTGGCTGTCTTCCAGGCAAGCAATCCCAAGGGTCCATGGGATTTAATTTCTGATCCTATGGAAAACTGTGTGTGTAAGACAGTACCTTCTAGCAAAAATCATTACCAGTAGCGTAGATTCAATCGTGTTTTGCACAACAGCAGATAGTAACATAGAAGGGCTCTCTATTTGTAGGAATTCATTGGCTCAAGTGTTTAACAATGTTCAAATCCAGCTCTGCTCTAAGCATAACCTCCCAGGGTCAGTGCTATACAAGGGCATTTTCTCCTCCTGTAGCGATGTAGGACATGGGGTGGATCTGCCTAGGAGCTGGCAGAGAGTTTGACCTCGTTGGAAGTAGAGGACGTGTGTCAGTTTTTGAGCTGCTCCTTACAGTTTCTTGAAATCATAGAATCATTAAAGTGGGAAGAGACTGCTAAGATCATCTAGTCCAACTGTTAACCCACCCCCACCATGCTTTATTTGCCTTATCAAGGCTCACTCAGAGGATGCTCCCCAATGAGGAGCTCTTCTGTGTGCAACTTCTTTCTTTCTCTGTAAGCACATACATCTGCTCAGGAAGGCATGGACTCAACTGCATTAATCACTAGCAGCTCAAAGACAGAGCATTTTATTTAGAGGATGTGGAGTTTATCTAGAGGAAATCCATCAGTTTCTAATTGGCCTTCAAAGGGATGTAGGGCTAATGGAGGAGGAGGTGTTGATGTGGAGATTGCCTTGCTGTAAAGATGTGTTTGACACTGGGTGGTTTTAAGCATATGATAGTGCTATATATTTGCATCTGATACTGTGCTACTGAGATCTCTATAAAATAGAACATAACAGGTTCCTTGGCAGCAAAGGAGTCCTCTCCCAACTCATCACTGAGAATGAGGGCCAGAGATTTTCCCAGAGGGGCTTATTATTTAGGTGTCCTTCTATCTGTCTTGTTATGGGCAGGATGGCATTTGAACTCGTCACTATGATCCAACTGGTTGAAATGTCAGCAGTAAAGCTGCATCTCCATTAACTTGTGTCTTGGAAGTGAGCATATCTTGGTATTTCAGAGCTCAAAGAAAGGTTTTCAAAAGGTTGTGAGTCACTTACAAGGCCATGGGTAAAGCTTTCTATGCCATTAAGACAGTGATGAAATAAGGACATTGGGATAAAGGCAGCACTGGCTCAGGCTGCCCAGTGAGATGGTGGAGGCCCTGTCTGTGGAGACACTGAAGGTCAGTCTGAATGGGGCTCTGAGCTCTTGGTAGAGCTGTAGATGTCCCTGTTCATTGCAAGGGAGTTGGAATTGTTGCTATTTAAACATCCCTTCCAACTCTAGTGATTCTGTGATTTAATAAATTAACATGTTTGCTGTTTCAGATAAGTCAAAGAGTTAGATTATGGTAAATGCAATAAGGTTTATTGGCAGAAGCACCGTGGAGGGGACATATGTGCCTTGTTCTGTTTCAACTCTGACGTGGCAATAGATTTTTAGATATTGAGTTATCTAGCTTATGTAAAAATATGTTTCTTATATAAACAGTTTTAAAACTGTAAAACAGCCTCCTTGGGAAGCTTTATGGGCATTTTTGCTAGGTTATATGTAGTGTGTGTTTGCATAAGCTTTACTTTTATTATCATTGGCACGATATGTTTAAATGAATTTATGGTATCAGGAGAGAAGTTGCAATGAGTGGGAGAGGTAAGACTGAAGAAATGCTTAGTGCCATTGAACTATGTTATTTAAAACAATTGAAAAATGCTATTGCATAAATTAAATGCTTAAATGTGGAAACTCCACCTTTTGCAGTGCTTTTGCTCTCATGTGGTGCAAGCAATTACCTGAGAATGTCCCAAGGGGATTAGCACATTGCCCTGGGTTACTTATATCATCTGTATTTCTCAGCAAAAAGTTTTAATTAATCCAACTGGATCAGCAGATACATCCAACTAGATAACACAGCGCAGCTTCATGGCACATCATGCTGTATGGGTAAATAAATCCTAGACAGAAGGTAGGCACTATGGTATTTTACCACATGGATGGAAGAGACTGGAGAGACTGTGTTTTAAGTTTCAAAAAGCCAATGATAAAAGGAGACCTTTGAAAAACTGCAGGACATAATTTTGTATGCTCGCAGTGGCAGTACCTGCATGGAGTTAGTGCTTGAAGGGAAGGCGGTATAAAGGTACTCTGCAATATGCACAGATGGAAGGGCTCAGGCCTTCAAGGAGATCCCGCCTGATTCAGTACTCAAGCACCACATGTGTTTGCAGTTAAACCTCTTTGGTATTGGCCCGGTTTAAATTGCAGTCAGGATGTCATGGTTTTGTAATTTTGTAATTTTGCTATCAGTATTCCACATCATAACATCATGTCAAGTATGGATACTTCTGTTGAATGTGCAGTCCACAGAAGAAGACTACATATCCCAGAGAACAACAGGAGTAACAATAAGTCACGGGACCAGGACTCTATATAATCTCGTTCCCAGGCTGGAGTGCCCTCCTTCTTCTCTCGAACTGCTCGGAGAGTGGGAAGCGTTCCAGCCGTGTCGCCTAGAGTTCACAGTAGGCCTCTCGGTTTTCGGAGACTCTCTCTCTCTGTTTCGTTCGATTTGTTAGCCTTAATTATATTATATTGTGTTATCTTGTATTTCGATATCATATTTAGTAAAATAAGTTTTTCCTCCTTAGATTGTCGCTGTTTTATCCCACTCCCCTTTTCCCCCTCCTTTCCGGGTCCCGGGGGGGGGCGTGGGGTGGCTTCCCCTGTCACGGGCATAGGTAAATCTAACTAACCCGTGACAGATTTTTTGGTGGAGAATGCGGGCATAGAGCTTTTTAGCTTTTAGAACAACTCTCTCTTTGCTCTTAAAGAGCTTCATTACGGGAGTGTTGGGAGTGTTATCTTTCCGTAGCTGCTCACGGAGAACGTGACCTTGAAATACCAGACAAATTGTCAACATTAAGGGCTGCTGTACATTCTCAGCACTGCTATCTAACTTTTGTGTAGAAAACAAAGGGATTTCTTTCTCCCTTAGAGCAAAGCTAGCTAGTTCTGACTTTTACAGAGCCTGCCAGCTATGAATCCACTCTTCATCCCAGTTGCTCTGTTTAAGGGATTGAAAGCAATTATGATCTTCTTAAAGTATTGGTCAACTATTAACACCATAATTTGGTGTTGTGGAATTGTGCAGATATATAGCCTAGTAAGGTGGATACTGATGGAGACACCTGCCTGGTACTTTTACGAGATGTGGTATGGTCAGAATTTTGGCATCTACACCCCAGATGGAATTGTGAATCTTACAAACACTTGCATCCCAGATGAAACAGGCAATTTTACAAATACTTGCATCCCAGATGGAACAGGCAATTTTACAAACACCACCATGTTTAATTCATTGTACAGGCTAAATAAACCCTTTTTATTTAGGTTGTACTCTCAGATTTCCACACGCTTTTCAATAACTGAGATAGGGTTCATACTTGCATTCATGTTATCACTATCAATGCATGCATATATGTTCCTATGCATTCGTTCTATGCGGAAGTCTCCTCCAGAACCAGAGAATGATGACTGGCAGGGAATATGGAAAGGTTTAGGAAAAGTCTTAGAAGCATGGGGACCCGCAGTGTCATGGGATTTCACTCTTGAACACCTAAGGGACCCTAAGAAATTAAGTGAGTATTTGGGTCAGAGATCTAAGGAGGTAAACCTTATGTGGGGTTTGGCTTATGCATACCGTGCTTTGTATCATACTATTCTGGAGAGAGAGAGTTTCCGATCTGAGATTCAAGCCCAAGTTAATTCTGATCAGTCACAGGAGGCATCAGTAGCAATATCAGTTGCCCCTGTGGAAGGCAAGAAATGGAAACGGGTGTCCATGCGTCTAGAACGAAAAGAAGGAGAAGCACAGGGGGGGCC
The DNA here is from genome assembly GCF_054131305.1 of Coturnix japonica. Lineage (NCBI taxonomy): Eukaryota > Metazoa > Chordata > Aves > Galliformes > Phasianidae > Coturnix > Coturnix japonica. The sequence continues at coordinate 51,048,689 of NC_140667.1, forward strand.
AGCAGAAGACCCAGGTGCCGGGCATGGAGCAGTACCAAAAAAAGCAAAGGCAAAAACCAAGAGGCATGAAGAAGAGACTGATGATGAGGAGGAAATCACCTACTGTCGACCTCTGAAGCTGACTGAAATCCAAGGCTCAAGAAAGGAGTTCACACGGCGTCAAGATGAAGGTATCCTTGCTTGGTTGCTTCGCTGCTGGGACAACGGGGCCAACAGCTTGTCTCTAGACGGTAATGAAGCTCGCCAACTAGGAAGCATTGCCCAAGATGCAGGTATCGACAGAGGGATTAGCAGATGTTCGGATGGAGCTGCCACTCTCTGGTTGCGGCTGTTAGAAGCCGTGAGAGAAAGGTACCCCTATAAGGATGCTTTGAAGCCTAAATTTGATAGTTGGAATACTGTCCAAAAAGGCATTCAGCGCCTGAGGGAATTGGCCATGGCGAAAATGTTGTACAGCCCTGATCCAAGCGAACTTGACCCTGAGAGAGTGAGGGCCGATCCTGACATGTGGCAGAAAATCACAAGTACAGCACCAGAGAGAATTGCACAGTCATTGGTATCAGGATCTAAAGGATTCGTGGACAGATGGCCCCGAGTTGTTGAGCTGATTATAATGCTTCAAACCACCGATCAGCAGCTCCCCCAACTGCATGCCGCAGTTTCTGCCATCTCACGGCTAGAAAACCGAGTAGATGAAATGTGCAAGAAATTGTTTCCATCAACTAATTGTAATGATCCCGTAATAGTATCAGAAACAACTGATGAAGGTCAATCCTCGTACGGGCCTCCAGGTCTAATGAAGGATCTGATCAAACTAGTCCAGTCCTACTCCCCACCTGCATCATCAAAAGTCTCAGCTGTTAAACGCACACGCTTCCCAGCTCGAGCAAAGAACAACAGTACGATTGCACCGCGTGTTTCCATGTGGCGGTACCTACGTGACCGTGGAGAAGACATGAGGAAGTGGCATGATCAGCCCACGTCTGCACTACGAGCACGGGTGAAAGAACTACTAGACATACCAACCACCAGTGGAGTTGCTCCAGTCATCACAGGTAACCAATAGAGGGGCCCTGCCCTCAGTCAGGGGAGGGAAAGGGATAATAGAGTTTATTGGACTGTGTGGATTCGATGGCCTGGCACATCAGAACCACAGGAATATAAGGCACTGGTGGATACCGGTGCACAGTGTACCCTAATGCCCTCCAGTCATGAAGGGACAGAATCAATCCATATTTCTGGAGTGACTGGGGGCTCTCAAGAATTGACTGTGCTGGAGGCTGAAATGAGCCTCACTGGCAAAGACTGGCAAAAACATCCTATTGTGACTGGCCCAGGGGCTCCATGTATACTGGGTATTGATTACCTCAGAAGGGGGCATTTCAAGGATCCTAAGGGGTATCGATGGGCCTTTGGGATAGCTGCTGTAGACATGGACAACATTAAGCAGCTGTCTGTTTTGCCTGGCCTGTCAGAGGACCCGTCTGTTGTGGGGCTGCTACGAGTAAAAGAGCAGCAGGTGCCGATTGCTACAAAGACAGTGCACAGACGGCAGTATCGCACCAACAGGGATTCCTTGCTCCCCATTCATGATTTGATTCGCCAGTTGGAGAATCAGGGAATGATCAGTAAAACTCACTCACCTTTTAACAGTCCCATATGGCCAGTGCGTAAAGCCAGTGGAGAATGGAGGCTGACAGTAGATTACCGTGGCCTGAATGAGGTCACACCCCCATTGAGCGCTGCTGTGCCGGACATGTTGGAACTCCAGTACGAGCTGGAGTCAAAAGCAGCCAAATGGTATGCCACCATTGACATTGCCAATGCCTTCTTTTCTATTCCTTTGGCCGCAGAATGCAAGCCACAGTTTGCCTTCACCTGGAGGGGCATTCAGTATACTTGGAACCGTTTGCCCCAGGGGTGGAAACACAGCCCAACCATTTGCCATGGGTTGGTCCAAACTGTACTGGAACAGGGTGGTGCTCCTGAACACCTGCAGTACATTGATGACATTGTTGTGTGGGGCGATACAGCAGAAGAAGTTTTCACAAAAGGAGAGCAGATAATCCAGATTCTTCTACAAGCTGGCTTTGCTATTAAGAGAAGCAAAGTAAAAGGACCTGCCCAGGAAATTCAGTTCTTAGGTATAAAGTGGCAGGATGGACGTCGTCACATCCCAGCAGATGTGATCGACAAAATCACTGCCATGTCTCCACCAACTAGCAAGAAAGAGACACAATCTTTCCTGGGTGCAGTGGGCTTTTGGAGGATGCACATTCCAAACTACAGCCTCATTGTAAGCCCCCTTTATCAGGTAACGCGGAAGAAGAATGATTTTGCATGGGGCCCTGAGCAGCAGCAGGCTTTTGAACAGATTAAACAAGAGATAGCCCGTGCTGTAGCCCTGGGGCCAGTACGGACTGGACAGGATGTAAAGAACATCCTCTATACTGCTGCTGGAGAGAAAGGCCCCACTTGGAGTTTGTGGCAAAGAGCCTCAGGAGAGACCCGAGGCCGACCCCTGGGATTCTGGAGTCGATCATATAAGGGGTCTGAAGAGTGCTACACTCCAACTGAGAAGGAGATCTTAGCCGCGTATGAGGGGGTTCGGGCTGCTTCCGAAGTAGTCGGGACTGAAACACAGCTCCTTTTGGCACCTCGACTGCCAGTGCTGAACTGGATGTTCAAAGGACAGGTTCCCTCCACCCATCATGCTACCGATGTCACCTGGAGCAAGTGGATTACGCTGATTACACAGCGAGCGCGAATGGGAAACCTCAATCGTCCAGGAATCCTAGAGGTAATCATGGACTGGCCTGAAGATAAAAAGTTTGGAACATCACCAGCAGAAGAGGTATCACGTGCTAAAGAGGCCCCACCATACAACGAATTACCAGAAAATGAAAAGAAATATGCCCTATTCACTGACGGATCATGTCGCATTGTAGGGAAGCATCGCAAATGGAAAGCTGCTGTGTGGAGCCCCACACGACAGGTTGCAGAGGCCACTGAAGGTAAGGGAGAATCAAGTCAGTTTGCAGAGGTAAAAGCTGTCCAGCTGGCCTTAGATGTTGCTGAACGGGAGAGGTGGCCAATGCTGTATCTTTATACTGACTCATGGATGGTGGCAAATGCCTTATGGGGGTGGTTACAGCGGTGGGAACAAAATAACTGGCAACGGAGGGGAAAATCTGTTTGGGCCGCTGAACTATGGAAGGACATTGCTTCCCGAACAAAGAATATGGTTGTAAAGGTGCGTCATGTGGATGCACATGTGCCCAAAAGTCGGGCTACTGAAGAACAACAAAACAACCATCAGGTAGATAAAGCTGCCAGAATTGAGGTGGCTCAAATCGACTTGGATTGGCAGAATAAGGGCGAATTATTTCTAGCTCGATGGGCTCATGAGACCTCAGGCCATCAAGGAAGAGACGCAACATACAAGTGGGCCAGAGACCGAGGGGTGGACTTAACCATGGACGCTATTGCGCAGATTATTCATGATTGTGCAACATGTGCCATAATTAAACAAGCCAGAAGGATGAAACCTCTCTGGGAGGAAGGGCGATGGCAAAAGTATAAATATGGGGAGGCGTGGCAGGTTGATTATATCACCTTGCCACGATCTCGCAGTGGTAAGTGTTATGTACTCACTATGGTAGAGGCAACCACTGGGTGGCTTGAAACATACGCAGTACCCCATGCAACTGCTCGAAACACCATATTAGGTCTTGAGAAACAAGTCCTGTGGCGACATGGCACCCCAGAAAGAATTGAATCTGATAATGGGACACATTTCAAAAATTCTCTTATAAATACTTGGGCCAAAGATCATGGCATTGAGTGGATTTATCATATTCCCTACCATGCACCAGCTTCTGGTAAAATTGAACGATATAATGGGTTGTTGAAAACTATGTTGAAAGCAATGGGTGGTGGAACATTTAAGCACTGGGAGAAGAATCTGGCAGAAGCCACTTGGTTGGTCAATACTAGAGGATCTGTCAATCGTGATGGTCCTAGTCAATCTAGCCCCCTACACACTGTAGAAGGAGATAAGGTCCCTGTTATACATGTAAAGAACATGTTGGGAAAAGCTGTTTGGGTCCTTCCAGCTTCTGGAAAGGGCAAACCTATCCGTGGAACTGTCTTCGCCCAGGGACCTGGGTGCACTTGGTGGGTAATGCAGAAGGATGGGGATGTTCAATGTGTGCCACAAGGGAATTTGATGCTGGGGGAGTGCAGTCAATAATTTTATGTATCTATATATATATATATATGTTTGCATGTGTAGTGTATTTTAGTTATTATAGTTGTACATTTAGTTATGTTACATGCAATTCTACTATTTAGCTATCACAATTTTACATACGTGTATATATATGTATATATATGTATATATTAACCATGATGTAATAATGTAGAATAAGGGGTGGAATGTCATGGTTTTGTAATTTTGTAATTTTGCTATCAGTATTCCACATCATAACATCATGTCAAGTATGGATACTTCTGTTGAATGTGCAGTCCACAGAAGAAGACTACATATCCCAGAGAACAACAGGAGTAACAATAAGTCACGGGACCAGGACTCTATATAATCTCGTTCCCAGGCTGGAGTGCCCTCCTTCTTCTCTCGAACTGCTCGGAGAGTGGGAAGCGTTCCAGCCGTGTCGCCTAGAGTTCACAGTAGGCCTCTCGGTTTTCGGAGACTCTCTCTCTCTGTTTCGTTCGATTTGTTAGCCTTAATTATATTATATTGTGTTATCTTGTATTTCGATATCATATTTAGTAAAATAAGTTTTTCCTCCTTAGATTGTCGCTGTTTTATCCCACTCCCCTTTTCCCCCTCCTTTCCGGGTCCCGGGGGGGGGCGTGGGGTGGCTTCCCCTGTCACGGGCATAGGTAAATCTAACTAACCCGTGACACAGGACCAATCGTTTATCAACCTGAGGGTACAGAAGTCATTAGGAAGGGCACTGAACGAGCAGACAAGTTGTGTTAAGGAATGTCCTAATACAGAAAAATTGAATCATGCCAGTAAATCAGACTTCAAAATACAGTTACTTCTTCATCTCAGTCAAGTGATGTCTTTGCCTGGATTTTCTTGGGTTGAATCTCAGAAGTAAAAAATAATAATAATAATAAAGTGACATAATTGTGTGTTCAGAGAGGCTGAAAAAGCTCTTTTCTTTTCCTCGAGATAAATGAAAAGCCCAGATCTCTGGGCAGTGTCATTATTGTGCTGCTGCTTGAGGTACTAAGAGATGTCAGGCAACTGTATGAACTGTGACAGATATTCGTTCTTGGTTTCTCGTTGCTTCATTTTTGTAGTCTGGAGTAGCACAACATGATGTTTTCCTTGAAAATACTCAGCACTGGAGGCTGAGCCTGCACGTCTTTCTGTTCATTGTTTCCTCCAGCTTTTTCTGCAAGGATTAGAAAAAATGAAGCATCCCCTATGTGGGAGTGTGACTGAAGTTCCTCCTTAAAGATGCTTACTCCTTTTGCTTTAGCTTGGAGAAAGGACAGGATAGCATCCAACATGGCGCCTCTCCCCTGGGCATCTGCCATGCTGAGTCAAAGAATATATATATATCTTTCCGTGCTTCAGCAGGAATACTTTGGTCATGAATGATTAAAAATAGTTGTCTGGCCAGCAGCCAGCATGGATTTGTCACGAAGAGTTCATGGCAAGTTTATCTGATTTTTTCTTTGACAAGATAACTGCCTGGTGAATAAGAGAGATCCAGTAGATTGATGTACCTGAACATTTTAAGAGGCTTCTGACACTTTTTTGCATGGCAGTCTCAGCAAACGAGTGAAAGATGATCTAAACACAGTCAAAAAAACTAAGCAAAGTCAACCACACTGACTGAAAAAGCTTTCTTGTAACGTAATTAAGGGCTTCACTGTCAAACCTGGAGGGGGTTGCTCGGGATGTCTTTGTCCCATATATGGTTTTGTTCAGCATTTTCATTAGCAGAGTTGGGTGGCAGAAGGAGAGACTACATCAGGAGAGTTAGAAGAGTTGCAAATGATTTACAAGACAACGTCAGAATCCACAGCCACCCTGATAAACTGGAAAAGCATCCTACAATCACCATTGTGAGTGTCAGTAAATTCACGTGCAGTACTCTGTATAAGGAGGACAAATCAAATGTGTAAGTGCAACATAGGGAACAGCTGTCTCTGCTGCTTTGAGGTTGGAGAGGATAAGGGAGGGGGTGAGGGAGAGGCAACTGCAGGCTGAGTATAATGCAGCTCCAGGCCAAAGTCTCCCTTTGGGAAGCATCAGGAGTCGTGTGATAGGCAAGAGGAAGGGGAGGTGTTCATTATCCTGGGATTATAGCTGGGGAGACGTGGTTTTTGATAGAAGGTTTTAAGAAAAGTGGAGACCATCTGGGGATGGAGGAGATCAATAAAAGTCTCTTACAAGACAAGATCTCGTGAGAACTGATATACTTGGTTTAAGCTGGAGGGGGAACATGAAGATTGACTTCTACCCTGGGAATAGCATGCTTAAAAATGAAAAGTGGTCGGTCCTGGGTATTTTCTGAGGGGCAGTTAGATCACTTAGAAGGGAAGTGCAGTTTTGGAAATAGGACAGATAGTCTGGTTACAGATCCTGTGTAGAGTTACCACTGGATTTGGTAGACTCCATTTCCTTGGCAAGGATCTGTCAGGCTCGCTCAGTATGGCAGTTGAACTGAGCAATCCCTAGAGGTCCTTTCAACCCAGCATCCTTGTGATTCTTCAGGAAGAAATACCACACTGCTGAAAACCCCTGCTGTGTGTTAAGCAGGGCGCAACTAGTAAAGTTCAGTTCCTCTGGGTAGTTGAGCATCCTGTAACAGTTATTGACATTTTATGGTCCATGATGTAGTGACTTCATATCTGCACTTTGTACTATATTGCTTACTTAAACTGCATGAATGTGTGCCTGTGCAGCATGTCCTGCTGCCTCTGGAAATGCAGTTGTAACCTGAAAGGCACTGAAATGGAAATGAGTGCATCCCGCACTAAAAGACAGTTTCAATGGGCTTTTTTCCTCAAATACTATTATATCAACATCCCTTGAAAGTGTGTGTTTGTGTGTGCATATGACAGTGGTGATAGTAGTAGCTGAGCTAAACTGTCTGCACTGGGAAAATTGGATGGCCTGAAAGCATCATCCATCTTCACGTGGTCAAACTTAGGATGGGCTATTGCACCCTTTTAAGTCTCATCTTTCTTGCCTTGTACCTGATTGAATAGGATTAGGTTAAAGCCAAGGAAGGCAAAGCAAATTGTGATGAATCCTCACCTATTTTGTAAAAACATTCAGTCAGGTCTTTCAGTGCTTTCCTGAACTGAGACCTTAAACATGTGATGTGTTTTAACCACATGAATAGTCCCACTGACCTCATTACTGCTTAATGCGAGCTTACCTTTAAGTGTTTTTCTGGCTGCAAGCCATAATGAAGGGAACATTTTCAGCATTTAAGGTTAATGGGTGGAGCTTCCAAATATGATCAAGAGGGAATTAAGAGCCTAAGTCCCATTTGAAGGTCACTAGGGCCAATGCCTAAAATTCATGTAGGCTTATAGTAAACTGTGGCCATCCATCCATCTCAGTGAGTTTCCACATATGAAAGTAATTTCTTTTATCACAGATTGGAATGTTCACCTGTTTGGAAAAGACATGGGAGCACTGTCTTTGCTTTAGGTGGTGAAAGGACCAGCTTTGTTGGTCATTATTCTTCTTTGACCAGAAACATTTTAAAGTCCAGAATCAGATGGATGCTTCCCTTCCATTATTTTGGAGTAAGAAATTAAGGCATGAAGAAACTTACTATTGTGATTCATTAATGCAGACATTTCATGCCCAAATTGATAGTTCACCTTACCTGAAGGAAATGTAACTTTCCAGTTAATCAAACACAGTCTTTCTGCATTAGCACTTGGAAGGAAATAAAAAGGGAACAAAGCAAGTCAATAAGGTAAGAGAGATCTGTTGGCATTAGTGTCATCTCAGAAAATATTGAAAGGGCTGAAGTGATTATATGCAGGTGAAAATTATTTAAACAAAAAAGCTCATAATTGAGATAAATGAAGGAGGAGAGAGCTGGGAGACAGGTCTATGAGATGCTTGCAGCATGGTAATGTCATAGCCCTTGGAGGACTTTAGCCCACCTTGACCAGCCTCCCTTTTCTGCATGCACCATGTTGGTTTAGCAGCAAAGCTTAAGCTTAAGGCAAGACTATGTACATCTGTTTGAATGGAATGATGTACTGAAGCTTCAGTTCTGGCATGGTCTAAAGCTGGTCCTGCTGGGAAGTGAAGCACAGATGAGATTCTGCTGGGGTCTTGTGGGACAGGCTCCTCATCTCCTTTCTGTTCCTTGGATAGGAGCAGGAACCCACATTGAGGCTGCTCTGCTGGTTTTGAGAAGCTGATGGGTTGCGTTTGCTGTTAAATGGCATTTGCTGTGGCTGAATTAGAGAGATTTTTTTGAAGCATTAGTCTTCATTTCAAAATAATGATATTTTTCAGGGATTGTAGCAGATGTACATTATCTGTGCTGGGTTAACAGGCTTTGGTGCAGGATTGCAGTTTTAGGAAGCTAGTGACATCATAGATCCATCAGTCTGCTTTGGCCATTTTTAGAATTATTTGTATATATATATCCAGATATCTATACCTGTATTTTTTTTCTTCAAGGTATAGAGGGGCCCAGCACTGTAGCTGGAATACAAATTCCACCAACTGCTAAGGGATCAACCCCAGGAAAGCACGGCTTTAAATGAAGTTTCCTTATAACCTGTCAAAAACAAAACAAAACAAAAACCAACAAAACACAGTTTTTCTCAATGCAGGAATATCAGAAAGTGCAACTGAATGAGATACTTAAGTGCTAAATACTATGGCCTTGCCATGTAAAATACTGTCTAGCCAGCTTAGGAGAGATTTAAACACCCCTACATTATAGACAGAATAGCTGGAAAATTATCCATATGGTTTATATAGGTATGTTTTTGGTTAAATGCTGTGCAAGTGAAGACATTAAATGCTTCTAAATATTTGCAATATTTTAAGAGATGATTAGAGGATTTGTAAGGAGTTTAGTACGAACTGCTTTGGTAGTGAACACCACATGGGCATAAGATAGGAGGGACAGAATGCAAGGTTGAACAGATTTGATGTACCTAATTAGTCAGATTGTTGTTGTTGTTGTTTTTACAGTCTGTTATTGATACACAAACATGCTGTTGAAGAATTAGTAATCTAAAACACTTTGCTTCATTATAGTCTTTAGTGCTGCTCTATTAGCTGTGCTCCATCTGGATGATAATAAGAAAAAACGGACCGTAGAGAAGTTATGCCTCCTCACCTTATAATCCATTTTCAGCCAGCTGAGAAAGCAGCAAGGAGGGCGTTTGCTGAAATACAGCAGTTGGCAATTATAATTTCAATGGGAACAGAGTCTTATGTTCCTCATTTCTGTGCCAGATTCTTATTCCTTTCTTCCTTTGCATGCCGTGCAAATATTTGTAACCAAATTTATACAGTGGATAAAGGCATGTTGTTGTGTCAGTGTGACACAGACATCTTTGCAGCGGCATGGCGTTTTTAATGCTTTTAGTGTTGCTACAATAGGAGTGTCACAGTGGATGAGACTTTCTCATAGTTTATTGTCTTTCAGGTTTGAACTGTAAAAACAAAGCATGTTTCTGTATCGGGATAATGGCAGCACATGGAGGTTGTTAACTACTGTGCTTTCATCTGTAGATGAAAAGGAAAAAGAGTCAGCTGCGGTCTCTTTTAATTGGTAGCATTTAGCAGAGAAACAACAGCTTTTTGGGTAGAGATAGCAAAATGTTGGGGTTCTCATCTAGGAATGTGAAATCTTTAATTTAATTTCCAAGTCTGGCATTTGGTGGAATTGTGAACTTTGGCATTTGTTAAGTTTTGTGGTTCTTTTTTCCTCTTCAAACCTATGCCTGATTTATTGGTTTAGATGTTAAACAGCTGAGGGCAGGAACTCCCTGTGTTCTTGTGCAGTGCTGACTAAACCACGTTCCTGTTAAAAGGGAGCCAACAAAAACAAAAGAAAATGTTCCAAGAATCGCAAAATAAGGAAGTTTGACTGTGCTGAATTAGTCTGAATTTCTGTAGTGGCCTCCAGCTGACATTACCTGGTGGATTCTTAGACCTCAGGTCAAATTGAGAGAGTGTAGGAAGCATTTAATTTTTACCAATCTGCATTTTAATCAGCTCAGGTGAAGGCAGAAGTAAATACAGTGCTCTGTACGCTGCACTGGCCAGTGTAATAGACTGTACTTGGGACACACACAATAGACAAAAGTTCATGTGGGTCAGATCAACAGAATAGGTGGGAAGAAATGAGATGAACTTTGTAATTGATTCTGAATTTTAAATGTATGATCTTTTACTCTGGGGGATTCTACCTCTGAAATAGGATTGGAGATGGGTGTTCTCAATGTAAGCAGGATGTTCTATGGTAAATAATTCTAGGATTACCATAACAAAGGTGCATGCAAAGAGTACAGATCTGGGCTGATATTGGTGCCAAACTTGTGCTGAAATTATCTTGCTTCTGCTAAGAATGTGGTGAACGTTATGTAGGCATAACAGCGGCCCAGTTCATCCTTATCTTTTATACTACTACAGCAGCAGGTTAAAGGCAGAGTCGCTGTGCTTTAGTAGAATGTTGAGAAGTTCATGACTGATATGACAAAACCATAGCATGGTTTACTACGAATCTACAGCAGGTTTGGAAGCCCTGTCATAGATGCTGAAAGTGTTAACTGTTTAGGACATTGGACCACATATTCAAAACACTGGTAGATTTTAGGGAGTTTGTCCCGTTTGCTTTCAGAGAGATCTGGGCTTTTGCATCATATTTTTATGCTGAGTACCTTTCCTATTTGAATCAACGTATGTTATAAACTGCTCCCTTTCCAAATCCCGAAATGTTAATTATTCACAGGAGATGTGACATAAAGCTGCCAAACAACAGCCAGGGTTAAGATAAGCCATTTAACCTTTACTCTGAATTCCCTGACCTTTGAATACTGTCTCTCTAAGTGCTAAGTGTTAATAGTAGATTAATAGATCAACCATATATCTACTCCCTCTTGCCCCCACAAGAAAACAGTGAACCACTTAAAACTACTCATTTTTTTTTTTATTTAAGATTTCATGCTTTGTCTTTGGTTTGAGCTTTCCTCACCAGATTGCTTACTTATTCCTACAGCCTGTTTCTGTTGGAGTAAGCTAAGAAAAAAGCATAATAAATTCAGTTGAACCGTAGATGAACAAAAAATTGTATTACCGAAATGCTTTTAGCATTGGAATGATATTTTTGAAGTCTGTATATATGCTTTATCGTAATGTGGTTTGTAATTACATTTATACTTCTGCCTGTAACTGCTGTTACTCTTACATGTGCTTCCAGAAATGAACAAAAGTGTATTTTTCATGCACAACCACAACAAAACAAAAACATCTGAGCATGTTTTCCTTCAAAATTCCTACAAATAAATCACTTTGAGGTTGAAAAATATCAGGCCAAATTCAACCAAGGAAAGGAGGGAAGTTTCAAGTGGGATGTGAAACCTCATGTTGGTTATTTGTTCACTCTGCAAGTAAGATTTTTAACTCCCTTTCTTACTGCCAACTGAACATCCTTATTCTGGTTAAAAACCCACTGAGTAGATATATTTGATAATAGTATTACCACTATGTCTTGCCTCAAATAAAATTTTACAATGGGTTTTCTATTTTAGTATTTGCTTTCCTTCATTTTATAGCCACTTCTCATTCAAAACACCTATCTAAAAATACTACAAAAGTCAATATCCTAGATAGAAAATGTAGTAGGTAGAGTGCTAGAAAATGAGGTCAAGGGCAGCTTTTGACAAATCCATTTCTTAGGCTTTGATATTATTCCTTCATTTTAAAACCAAGTATCAAACAGTAGACTTACATGGAGAGTGTTCCTGCCTTCTGGATATCTGATACATTGGATAAAGTTGTTTTGACAATTATCCCTTTGTTATCCTCAGGGATTCTGTCCTTGTATGTGTTTTTCTTGAAGCAGTTTTCACAAGGATGGCAGTGCATTCGTTTTCCTATGTTCCCCTTAAGAGATTGCTGAAGTGGCACAATGCTGTTGACCCAGCATCCAGGTAGGTAGTTATTGTGCAGCTATAATTAGAATAAGGCCACCTAAGTTGTCCCAGGATAATATCCTGACATCATTTTTCTGCTTAATTCCATGCAACTAGGATTTTATTCCTGTTGTTCTGACAGTGAAGGGAGACCTGCAGGACGCATAGGTCCCACAATGCAACTATGTCTTGCTGATACTAATTTCTGCTCACTGTGAGAAGATTGAGCGTGGAGCATATTATTATGGAGACTGATTTACCTGGCATCTTTTCATTAAAACAGGGGAAAACTTCAGCCTTCATCTCTTTATTTATCTATTTCTTTATTTTTCTTCTTTCTTTTTTCAATGAAAGCCAGGCTGGCTTGAACCCAGGATGTGCTGATGATGTTGAGTTGTGAAGGTTAATACCTATCAACTCAGAGGCATTTTGTGGTCCTTCATAGCATCAGTTTGTACATGTAAAAAGTGAAGCCTATGCTGTGCATCAAGGTAGTATGTGGGATTATAAGAGAAATTGCTTTTTGGGGGGGCTGAGGGGGCAGTTGATTGTGAAGTCATTCATGCTATTCCATGAAGTGGAAACAGCATGTGAAATTCTTGCTGCTAGTTAAACCTCCCTGATATAAAGCCATTTTCATAATCTAATTAGGCTAAGTACGTTGCAGAGTGTTGTATGTGATGGTTAATGAAAATATTCATAAGTATGGATCATGCTGAAATTAGAAAAGGTTTGAATTGATTACAATCAGGAATTTTACTGCTACATTTCCAGCTGGCTGGGATGAGGGCTGCTGGTGATTTTGGTTCCCTTTTACTAAAAAAGAGATTTTCTGATTTCTTCTGAAACATTTATTACCACAGTAGGTGTGTTTTCTTTCCTTAGGGAAGTTGGTGCTCTGAGTTTACATGGAAGATAAATATGCTTTTGTGTAGAATTACATTTACAGTGTCTTTAAGTACAGAATATTGCAGGCATTTAAAAGTATGTTCAAAGAGCACTTTCATCTCATTTCATAGCAGTTTTTCTGTTTGCTCCTGCTTTAGTCTTGCCCATTTTTTTACAGGCTTTTCTCAGAAAAAAAAAAGGTGACTCACTTTTTCAACAGTGCGTACACTACTGTTGTCCTTTAATCAATGATTAAGGAAATGCAAGAAATGCCAAAGGATTGTACTGAATGAGGGGAGATGGCAAATTCCCCTCAGCTTATTTCTGTGGATCCTTATTTGGGATCTCTGTAAAAATTAAGCACTTGAATAGGCTCCCCAGGAAGGTGGTTGAGTCGTCATCCCCATGTGTGTTTGAGCCGTTTGGATGTGGTGCTCAAGGATATGATTTAGCAAAAGTTTGTTAGAGTTAGGGTACTATGGTTCGGTTAGGCTGTGGTTGGACCTGATGGTCTTCAAGTTCTTTTCCAACCTGGGTAATTCTATAATTCTATGAATGATCTGGACTACCTTGAAAGGCTGCAAGAGCAAAAGCAAAGGCAAAGATGGCCCAGGGAGAATATGGCAGTCCGGTGTGGTTCTTCTCATCTGAGACCTCATGGAGGAAGGAGGCTGTAATTTTGGGATGTCAGTAACCTGGGTTTATTATAAAACCTGGGGTGAAACTGGGTGCCCAGGGTTGTGGTGGAGCTGCCATCCCTGGCAGTGTTCAAAAGGTGTCTGGATGAGGAGCTATGAGATAAGGCTTAGTGATTGTGGTAGCAATGGTAGCGGGAGGACAGTTGGACTTGTTGGAAAGGACCTGCAAGACCATCCTTGTGATTCTATGATTAAGTCCTTGAAGAATAACGAGGAGAAGATGGCATTGACTTGTCATCTTGCTGCTTTCTTCTTCCTTCATCTCAGAACCAACTGTACCAATACAACATTGATTTTTCTTCAACCTGAATATTTTCCCGGGGACACGGAGAATTGATTAAACCAGGCAGTGAAGGCTGCGCTGCTGTTTCTGAGAGGCCCATAATGAGAAACCTCTTTTTAAAAAATGGCTAATAAATGGAGAATCTCAAAAAAGCAAGAAGGTTTCTGATGTATGATGGTAATGGTAATGATCATTACTGTCAGCACAAAACTTGACCTTCATTTTGCTTTATACCCTGAAAAACATATTGGTGCTTTTGTGTTGTCCCACTGGTGTTTTTTATGCTAATTTCATGTTTCAGGTACTTAAGTTGTGTACGTCATGTAAGGATGGGGTTGGGTGGAGGTGGGAAGTAAATCTCTCCCTCAGGGGGCTCCGAGTACATCCATAATTCATCAGTTCAGCAATAATCTTTTTAATTAAAGTTATGTGATTTTCTTTTCAGACCTGGGGCTGTAGTTTCTCAGCATGCTGTGGGAGTTTTTGTATTTAACACCCACCAGGATCCATACTTTCCTAGTATAAAGCTGCATCATGGCAGGGACGTAAACTCTGATTCTCTGTCATCGTTTAAAAGCACATTGTTACTTTTAAATGAGTATGTTAATTCTGGTGCATGGTCCAGAATGTTTTAATTCTGCAGTTAGAATCTCACCTAACTGAAGAAATACTGTATAAGAAAGTACTGATTTTCCTAGGCTTCTTTTAGAGCGATTTGGAAGAAGTGGATGCATTTTAGGCACAGTGTGTCTGTCATAAAAGTAACTTAGATGTATATCCAGCATTTCCTTAGAGGCACAGTTACAACTTAGTAAGAGCGGTGCAGCTGTGCTTAGATAAAGGCATCCCATGAAGCATTGAAGGTTTGCACGATTCCAGTAAATATTTTGTCAGAGAAGTTTGTGGAACTGAAACAGTGTATTTTTGTGAGCAATGAAGGGGGAGAGAACAAAAACCGGTGTTTCTCTTTGTGTGCATATTGAGCCTGTGTGGGTGGGCGTGAATTAATACATAAACTCGGTGCACATGTCTGAATGCTTTGTTTTTATAATTGCTGCACTTTTATCATTCTTTCAATTGTAGGCGAATCTTTCTTTTCCCATTCTGGGCATTTATGTGCAACCCGTCCCCCACACAAGCGGGCTCTATTAATTGGTCTAATTGTGTTTTCCCATGTGAAAGCACTTTGCCTAATGTTGTTTCAACTATGAACAAAAGTAAGACCTGTTTGGCCATGTCTGCATTGCGCTCGCTCCCTACGTATCAGTGCTGCCTGCAGTCGCAACAGTTGGATCAGCTTCGTTTGTTATAAAGACACTGGCCAGGGAGATTGCTTTGAGCACTGAAAAACTTGCAAATTGAAGCAGTTTGGCATCGCTGAAAACCTACTTTCTTTTATCCGCTCTTGAAAAGGATGCTCTAAGTTGCACAGTGCATCCTGCAGATATAGCACCTCTGTAATCAATAGCTTTGGTTGAGCCATCTCACACAAAATGAAGAGCTGCATCCGGGCTCCCTTAGCAGATTTGCAGAATGGTGATAAATTCCTGCCTTGCCTGTGTTTTCCTTTGTTACTTGGTAATCTCCTAAGAAGTGGTAAATATGACTGAGAGCTGAGTGTGCTGCTTTGCACAATAACCACCCGCCTAATGCCTGCGAGCAAATGGGACAGCAGCGGTGCTGCGCACTTGGAAACAGAACAGCTTAGGGGAAGCCGATAAGTGCCTTGAGAGCAAAAGCAGAATTGATATCCATCATTTCCATTCAGCAGATCTCTTCAAGTCATGCTGCTTCTAAACCCCGTCAGCTCAGCAGACCCAAAGAACGTTATGCAGACATGATGTGTGGTCACTTGTAGCTTGTTTTGTGTGCTGGCTGCTTGGTTTATTTCCTTGCAAAAGTATCTAGCAGTCTGCACCGTGGGATGATTTGTGTGTATTTGGAGCTTGATGTCAATGTACAACTTCACTGGCAGTATCGCTTTGTTAAAGCTTATTAGCTGTGCTACTCTAATACCTGTAATGGTCACAGTCGGTCTCAAATACAGACTGCCAAATCATGGGGAGCTGGGGGCTATTTTAAAATTACAGAAGTGTGGAAGTGTTCGATTAAATTGTTATATAAAAGCACCACAAAGAGTGAAGAGTGGAGGCACAAACCTGCAATAAGTATTTTTCTGAGTAATTGTGTTTGTCTCTTGCAGAGGCAATACCTGTGGTTTGTGCTCTGGGTTACACCTACAGAAGACACAATCAATATAATCATAATCCAGCAAAACCTACTTGTTTTCAAGTAAAATTAAAAACATTCTTTCTCAGTATGAATTGAGCTGCAAAGTGCCAAACAATGTAGGTCACTACCCTACCATTTTGTGTGCTTTGTTCCTCTATAAAAAAAAAAATTAATTAGGTTTTTCTTATTCAAATGCCATTATTCACGTTGCACCGTATTTTCTTGCATGTTGTACTGCGTTGCAGCAGTAAACATAAAACACTGCTTGTTTGTACAAGTGTTACAGCTAATTCCCTGCAAGCGTTTGCATATTTTCAATAGCTATAAAAATTACAAATAGGAAACGTGATTTTTTGTTGGTGGTGGTGTTGTTATCCAGCATACAACACATTGAGTACACAAGTACTTCCCTACCACGAGCTCATTTTTCAACCTGCTAAGGCCAAATGTTCTCAACAGAGAATCAAAGGAGAAAAAGCACAAATGAAAAATAGATTTGGGAGATTTAAGTTACTGCCTCCAGGCATCTAACCCCTTCTGGAAGTTCAAGATATTTCTTCTGATAAATACATGCCTATCATAAAAATGAGGGATTATCGCTGCGGTTTCCAATGCAGTAAATGCTGGGACTTTGAAAGGAAGGATACCTGAGGTGTGTAATCAGATTGTAATGATGCTTAGTTATTGGAGATAAGGCAAGACTCGGCACTGAGCAGCTTTGGCCTCCGTTCTGCATTAACTGCCCACTGAGGCACTGAAATTTTCTTTTTTTATTCTCCTCAAAAGATTCTATGATTGCATAAGTAAAAGTAACTTTTGGAAAGTGTTGTGTCACTTGAGACTTGATACTCCCTGGAAGCAATATTTCTATGAGGAACACTCACCTTAGTGTATATAGGTGCTACTCTGGCTCTGTGCCTTCAGAATGGATCTTGCCATCCACAATAATGATGTTTCAGATGTCTCCAGAAAGTCAGGGGTTGTGCTTCATAGTGCAGATTTAAGTGGTCACATGTGGGCCTTGAAGAACTTGTCATTAACGGAAGGGCAGTTGCCAAATTGCTTTGCTCTGAAGTTTGACTTGCACAAAGTAATGCACAGAGACTGTAGCACGTTGAAAAGTTTGTTTGCTCAGCAGGACTGGGCAAAGAAAAGAGGTCATTAAAAAAGTCGTAAACAGCAAAGTACCTTTAATGCCTCTTGATATTTTAAATATATGGTAAAACATGATTTCAGCACCATGTGTGAATCCTCTTTTTTCTTTCTTTCTAATTATAATTTTACAATAAAGGTCTTTGTGGAGGACCAGAAGTTATTTCAGTAAACAAAACAGAGATTTCTAAATGTGTTCTCGGTGTCTCCATAGGTGAAGAAACCACCTTGGTAAGGAGAAGCGTGTTGCCTTGTGATCAGTGATGCCACTGCTGAGATCTTCATTTTTTTTGTGGTAGTAGTTTTGTTTCAGAAGTGCTTTGGGGAAGAAGCATCTGTAGCTATAGCCAGGGAACAATCTTAATCCCTTTGGTAATTCTTTACTCTTTGACCTCATACTTTTAATCTCCTTGAGAATTTTATTACTTGACCTCTTGATTCTAATCTCACTGCTGATTTTATTCCTTGACCTCCTGAGTTTAATCCCTTTGCTAATTCCACTCCTGAGCTTAAGGTGTAGGAGAGTTTTGTGTAAGCACATCTTTGAATCTGGCACTTGTAAGTTAGCTGTGGACCGCTATGGATGTGTCTTCCTGGCTTGTCTCTGGTTAAAGGCTGAGAATTAGAAGATGATCCTTATGTCCTTATAGGCAAGTGTAATCTGAGGGACGGCCGATTACTTCTAAGCCAAAAACTGTGTTAAGAAGCAGTTGCAAGCTACTTTGACAGGGGTATCATCTGCTTAGATGACATTCATGAGCTTGATTACTGTATCATTGCAATTAGGTCCTCTGGGAGGATTTGGGTTAGGAGTATTTGCAAATGACTGGATGTTTAAGTGTCTGCAGGCTCACAGACCTTAGAGGAAGGTTTGGGTTTGAGTGCCCTTTGCCTGTGTTTGGGCTCAGCAAGGAATATAGTTACTGACCAGCACTTAGCTCAGGCCAAGGATGGAGAGAAGAAAGACTGCATCCTGTCACTTTTCTTCTTCTAAACTATCCCATTTCCCATAGTGCATTAATTTTTAAACCGAGCCTTTAATCTACAACATTTTAGCCCCTTTCATGAAGAGGTTTGCTTCTTTACTTTTTGCTTTCTGCCAGTTATGTAAGACCATCTGCTGTCTATATATTGTCACTTTAAGTGCTCACTCCCTTTATTCTTGTACCTTTCTGCTGCGACTTTGCTGAAATAATCACATTATTTGGAATGTTTGCTCAGGGAAGTTGCTCATGTTTATCAGCTGTGCACCCTTTGGTTGGGTTCTACAGTAAAGGCATATAGGCACTGTTTTGTCCTTGTGCACTTGACATTGAGATTTGATTGACCAAAAGTAGGGAGGAGTGCAAGGAGCTGGGAGTGGTGCTGAGCCCCAGTGCCCACATTAACCGGTGTTATAGCCATGTGTTGCTGTGAAGCTGTGCCTTGGAGGTGGTTTTCATGGCGGCATTCAGACTGAGGAAATAGCAGCACCATGTAGTTCCTTCTGGATGAGATACAGACAGAAAAGTCTGCTCTGAGTAAATGTGGGATTTGATGCTCAACTCTTGCTGAGCAATTATTCCTACAGGCAGCAATAAGGTATTTTTCATGTGCTAGTTCATTTTTCACTCTTACTTAGTAAAAAAAAATGTAGGTTTTTGGTTTATCTGAGTTTTTCATCGGGTACAGAGCGAAGTGGTAAAAGAACTGGCTAAAGGGTCATAGGAAATATTGGACAAAAACTGAGAGTCTGTTGTCAAAATCATTTTTGAACACCTTCTCTTTTGCTCTTTTCCAGTGACACAGTTCCCAAGTAGCTTAGTTGCCCATCATAAGCTAAAACTCATCAGTGCAAATTATCATTGCCATTATGATTTAAATAAACCCTTTAATTAAAAGGAAGACTGTTTCTGCTATGCCTCCACCTCCCTCCCCTCATTGTTTTTTTTGCTCCTCCTGTTTATTAAAAATTAAATGCCAACTCTGGATTCACTCAGCAGTCTCAGCAAATTAAATATTCAGTTTCCAAGCTCATGCATTAGAGTAGCTGTAATGCAAAAACCCTTGGAAAAGCCATCAAAATGAGGAATGTCAGTGCTTCCTTTGCTTAAATCTGTCTTCATTATGTCTCATTTATTAAATGCCACAGCAGCGATGGTGCCAGAGATTTATAAAAGGATGTTTGAAAGCACAGTCTTTGTGTTAGAGGTCTCACCTGCTAGCAAAACTATCCTCGTGTTTCCTGCGTTACCACGAGTGGCAGTAATTTGTGGTAGCAAATACCAATGGCTCAGCTGTGTGGATGCCTGATTTGTTTGCCAGTTTTGAAACGGCTGCACAGAGAAAGCTTCAGCAGGAAAATAGCATTGTGCGCATTGTAATAATGGTTATGGAGAAACTGAGCTCAGGGAGGTTTTGTTTGTATGCAAAAGCTGAAACAGGGGTAGTGTTGTTTAGCAGATGCTTGGGGTTCATGGGAAACTTGTGCTGTTAGTACACCCCAGTGCTAACACTGGCTGACTTGCTTTAAGGATAACTACATGGCCATCTGCTCTAGGCTTGTGGGAGATAGTCTGAGCTGCCTTTATTGGGAGGGAAATATGTATGTGTGTATTTCATAAAATAATAATAATGTGCATATGACACTATACACAGTGTAAATACAGATACTCTCCATCTATTTGTGAGCAGACTGGCTCTTTAACCATGCTTCCTAGCATGGTAATTTCTAGTTTAGATAAATTCTGAAGTATGAAGATGAATTGAAAAGAACTATGTTTGCGGTCTGATGGAATTCATAGCCTATGTATGCTTGAGATCTTGTTTTAATTCTGGTTCTCCAGGGTGTTTCTCAGCCCAGAGGTTTCTTTATGCATTATCTTGTGGCAGATGCTCTATAGACATTTCAGTCACTCAAGCTGCTATATTTAATGTATGTATTATTGTTAACATGGAAGGTGTTAATATCCATAATGATGTTTCCCTTGAAAAAGCCAGCAGCATTTATTCTAGGTCTTTATCTCTAATGTGATTGTGGAGATTTTGTTATGTTGGAGAACGAAATGATGACATTCAAACCATCTCAGAGTAGTAATTCCATTAGAGCACTTTCCAACTCTTTAGCTGTGACCTTGGCTTCTTAAATTAGCGGAGAAATTTAATAAAGGTTTATTAGTGAAAGGAAAGCAGCTTATAGAGTTCTATAAAGATGGAAAATAAATACCCACTTTTCTGCTACAAGTGTGAGGAACCATGCTGTGCTGAAGTGGATTGTCTAGAAAAATAAGGAAAGAGCCAGCTGAGTTGGCCATAGATTGGTGGAATGCTGGTTGAATACAGTGGGTATCCAAGTCTTGGAAGTCTCATGAGCAGAAGGTTATAAGGTACGGTGGCTACCGAGATCCTCTGCCCACCTGAGATCTGCCACCACCAATGCAGCTGGGAGCCAGAAGTTACACTCTGAAATGAGCCAGCAGGTTCTCCCTGGCACAGTGGCTGCTCTCACCTGACACTCTGGGGAGAAAATGGTCATCTTAATATTTCTGTATGGCCCAGACAACCCTACTTATCCTGAGGCGTTTCAAACCTGCATTTTTCACCACTTAGAGGTTTCTAAGTCACCTTTCTGACTTGTTCTCCACCATTATGCCTTGCCCCAGCTCATGCCTGTGTCTCTTCCAGATGAGCTCATACTCTCCTGTGACCAAGCCTGGCCATTCTTAACTATTCCTCACATCCTCCCTTGTTCATCAGTCACTCCTGCTGGCAGGTGCCACTGCCTGGTCCCTCCCATATCCTTGCCAAATCTGTTTCTCTCTTGCCAGCCCAGATGTTGAGTGCCCTGTTTCTGGGTCCCAGTATGGCTGGGGTGTGAGGCTACTGCTATGTTACACGATGCTCTTCACTTCCAGGCAAGCAGAAAAATACAACTGTAGGTGATTTGGGAATATTTATATATGAAGGAGAAACAGAATGTAATTTTGAGTAATTCTAAGGACGCAGACATGGAAATTTGCTTAACTTTTGGTTTGGGCTTATGTTTCTTCTGTGGATCCTTTCCACAATGCCCAAGGACCCTGACAATGACCCATTTTTTCACTTTGCAAAGTACTCATCCAAGTGTAGTTTTCCATTCTGAATGTTGGAGCTGAAATACTCCTGCACTGATACTTGAGTGGACAGAGGAGCAGCTACTGTTTCTTTAAGGGAAAGAATCTGAAAATGATCATGTCTTGGATAATTCTGGGGGATCTGGAGGGAGAGAAGACTGCACCTGCATTTGCTATCCCACTGCATCTGACCTCTTAAAAGTACTGCCAGTTTTATGGACAACTAAGAGGGCATTACTGCATTGCTTATAATGTTTCCTTTCTAAGCGTTTTAGGGAATATTTGTTTGTTTCCTTTTACTTTTTTGATAAGATGAAGGACAGGAATTAGATCTTATTTTGTTTGCTTCTGCAGTGACTTGCAGTGAAGGAACTGTTGTTGTTTCTGTGGTCAGTCTGGGGCTGACGAGGCATTAAGATTATGCTACTCTCCAAATTCCTGAATCTTAAATCATCTGATTTTTAATTTCTTTTCTCAAGCCAAAATAGTTTTAGGGTAACAAAGCAAATCAGCGCTTAAATTCCTTCACCTTTCTCTGTCATTCTCTCCTTACTTCTGCTGGTGCTCAAGTCAATACACATCTCCAGAATGTCTCTGAAGTTGCTTGAGGCAAAGGAATCAGTTTGCGGGTTTGCTGTCAGAACAATGTTAATTCAGCACCTCCAGTAATGCAGGTAATGTGTAGTGGTTGGATGTAGACAGTTTTCTGTTTCTCAGAATAGCTGTCAGCTTTTCTATATTGGTTACAGATGGATCATTAGATGTTCATATGTTGGAGATAAAAGGGTTTGAAAACAGCATCGTTTTGCCAACAACTCAAAAAGTTTTGTGTTACTAATTGAACCCAGCCCTTATTCATCTTTTATCCCCCTTTCTCTATAGTCAAGGCAGTGTTGAAAAAGGAGTTGAGTCAGCTCATAGGGACTGAGTCTTGCAACCGTTGGAACTTAATTTTTCAGATCCCAGGTTTATATAACGTACATCTCCGGAATGTCTATTGTCACTTTTCTCTAAATAGAAGACAGTGCATCAAACATGGATTCTTTTTATCTCTTTGTCATTCAAATAGACCACCCATAAATTTAGAACCTGTTAATATTTCATTCTCTTTTTTTATAGTTAAAAACATAATGTGCTGGGCAATGTGCTTTTTTTTCCTCCCCACTTTCTCTTTATAATAAGATAAGATTTTCTGCAGTACTTTTTTTTCCCCTTTCCACAAGGCTTTTCTATTGGAAATTATTTGAGGTGCATATTACTA
Organism: Coturnix japonica; assembly: GCF_054131305.1. Taxonomy (NCBI): domain Eukaryota; kingdom Metazoa; phylum Chordata; class Aves; order Galliformes; family Phasianidae; genus Coturnix; species Coturnix japonica. The sequence goes on from NC_140667.1 coordinate 51,071,471, forward strand.
GATTTATTAAAATTCTGACAGGACTCCCTTTGCTGTTAGTGAGCTTGTGGCTGTGCTATAGGCTTACAGCAAAGTTCATCTCTAAAGCTTCACCATGTTATTAAATAATGCAGTATACAGTTGGAATACACAGTTGTGTACAGTTGTGCGCAGATGCAGTTGGTTTGTTTCCATGGAAAACATTTAAGACTCTTGCAGAATAGATCCTTATCTCCTCACTAGTGATCATCTCCAGCTTACCTGGCTAACAGAAACTGCCTCAAAGGTCTGGCACATCATGGCCCTACCTTCCACATTCTCACTGATCTGATCTATCCTGCAAAAATGTCCATCCAAAACAGAGACCTGGTCAATTGCTGGTTATGGTGCAAGATTTAGTGAACAGCCTAGAGAGCCACCAGTTATAGGTGTGATATGAGGCCATGTCTTTTTTTCCATGCAGAGGACAAAATCATTGCTTCTCCATGGCCAAGGGTGTACTGTCACCTTTGCTTCGCGCAAGGTTGTGTAAAGAGGAGCATCTGTGTCTTCAAGTGCTACTACTCCTGTGTTTAGTGGGCAGTTCTATCTGCCAAGCCATGGGAGCAATCCATTTTGCTGAATGGGATGTGTGATGATGGTGGTACGTGGAAGATGATGGCAGATGCAGAAAGGTGGGTAATATGTCAGTGCTGGAGGATAAACATACAGGTGGGAGAAGCACGCAAGTTTGTGTTTGTGCTGTAGCAGTCAAGCTCTGTGGTGGTGCCACCAGTCCCATGTCTTACTCAAAACCAAGTCATGGTGCTCCATGGTCAGGTTAGAAACATATTCCTCCTCAAGCAGCCCTGAGCTTTCAGCATCACAAGTAGCTCTATCAGGAGTCACAGGGTAGAAGCTGATGAAGCTGTTAATTACAGTTACTTTGCTGGAACAAATCCCCAGTGGTGAGAGTTTGTGGTTTGGCAGCTGGACTGAGAGCATTTCCCATGACAGAGGTGTGCAGTGCCACGGCAGGCAACTAAAGCTGCAGCAGCTTGGCCAGTTTTAGCAGGAGAAAAACTTTATTAATGAGAGCACCATTTTTAACCCCATTTTTCTGATAAAACCTGGCTGCAAGGGTTAGATTGTTAATTAGTTTTTGCACATGTGTATGAATCTGGGGAACTGCTTAAAGTGAGATGCTGAGTATAAATGCTTATAAAAAGATCCAGAGATGGGGAAATATAGAGTCATTTCTTACAGTGTCATGGCAACCAGCACTGCCCAGAGGAGGCATCTTATTAATTACAATAAATAATAAGGAACAACGTGGAGTAAAATGAAGAAAAACAGCTGAGAGGAATGTGAGGTGAGAGGCAGCTAAGCTTCTCAGCAATGCAAGGAATGTGCTGTATCACAACTGGAAAACATTAGCAGAGGCTTCAATACTTAGGGGGGGAGGAATAAATGGAGGAAATTATCAAGATAGTGGGGGGGAAAAAACATGATGGTAGAAACTTATTCAAATAATATGGAGAAAGAAAAGCTTCATTTTGTTGAAAAATGGGTTTTTGCTCACAATGAGGTATTTTGCAACAAGAAATTAATGTACACAAGTTGGGGCTTTTCTTTTGCTCCTCAGCTGTGTCTGTCTTTGTTTTCAAGGGAGCAGAGTAGTTCTCTTTTGTTCCTTCTTTTTCTCTTAAGCTCTTCTCTTACACTGAAAATAGACTAGAGAGGAATCCTCCTCTTTGTTTTCTGCTTGATAGGTTTTAAAAAATCAGAGGAAATTTTACTTTATTTTTAGAAAACTTTTACAATTGGATGGTATAAAAAGTGAAAAATAAAACGAGTGATGAAGAGTTTAAGAAAATGTCTCATTTCTGTGTGATATTCTGAAATTTTCTATGAAAAATATGACATGGAGAACTGAAGTAAAAGACTGAGAGGAGTTAAATTGCTCATCTTTCTCTGTAAGATATTTGTATACGTATCAAATAAGTGGTGGCTGTGATATTATTAGTATCATTTTTCTTTAGTTCCCTCTTGCTGCAATAACAACACCCACCCTTCAGTACAGGTAGTATCCATGTTGTTTTGAACTTAGTGAGAGCCGATGCTAAAAAAAATCATTTCCCAAAGGCCGTTTGTCTTGCCTTTGGGAAATTTCACTTGCAGGCTCTTGAAGGCGGAAATGAATGTGTTTAATGCCAAACGTCAGCTGATAGTTTCCATTGACCTCAGTAAATTTTGGACTGTGACCTCTGGGAAAAAATGTGTTTAATATAATTAAGAACCAAGGTAGGTTAGCTTGCAAATTTGGTTCCATTTAGGTTCGGTGAATGTATTCTTGTGTTAACTAGTATGTACTTACAGGAATAAACACTTGTATCAGCTTAGAAATATGTGATTGTTTCTTCCTAACCATCAGTAGAGGAGATGAAGAGGCTCTGCTCCTCAGATAATAAATTCCTATGCCTTAAAAGATTAAAAGAAATATTTGCAATTTGATCAAAGAAACTGTGGGGAATAAAGTGAGCTCTGCTGGGACTGATTTTGCAAAACTGAATAAAAATGTAAAGAAAACAGCTTAGCAAAGTCAACTACAATTAATGGTTCTGTATAAAATGAATGTACCATACCACAAAGGGTTGGGAACAAGCAGGCTGGAAGGCCTGAGAAGATGCTCTAATAAATGGGTTGTTGAATTTCATTTCACTGTGCTTGAAGTCTTCATCCTGCTAGGCTTACAGCTGTTTCTTACTCACAGAAGTATTTATTGAGAGGCACAACTGAATGTGAATGATATCTGCCAGCAGTGGTAGCGCTAACAGGATTAGGTCATTAACACAGAGGGACCAAAAAAACCTCAACAACCAGCCAAACTTCCCATTCCACATAGATTTCCTATTCTGTGTATAATTTAAACAATGGAAATACATGGAATACGTGCCCAGCTACTAGTGCCTTGTAATAGCTGAGAAGAATTGGCAAAGTATGCAGGGGAAGAGACCCTGAAGTAATAAATATTTCAGCATATGAGCATATGAAGAAATACTTCGAAGGCGTCAAATTACTTGAATTAATTTGATGCATTCATAACGAATCTCATTTCTACTTGAATATATGGTTGTGAAGCATCTTTCTTTGAAAAGAGATATAATTGTGTGACACTGGAACTGCCAAAGTGGGAGGCTGAACGTGCATTTTAGAAACTAATGCTTACTTTTGTTGCTAAAGAATTAATGTTTAGAGAAGCATCCCACAGCAGTCCAAATGCTTAGGTCACATCTAGATGTCTTTATTCTGTCAAACCTCTCATGTATTGTAACTGGACTTTAAGGATAAGCTTATTCACTGTTAGATAACATTCAAGACAGAACAGCTTTATCTGTATTTGCCCTGCTCTGAGAAATAGTGCTTCTTACAGCAGGAAGATGATAATATCTTCCCAATTAGTGGGACCTAAGCCATGATGGTAGCATAAGCCTAAAAAAAAATCTAAGAAGCAATTTAACATTACCCTGATTTATTTATTTTTTAATTCTTTGCCTCATAGTTGTGTATGAGTGCAGCTTTATTCCCTTCTGCAGCAGGTCTTTTTTCTTCTTAATCTTGAAATTAGGGGTTCTGGTTTGATGTATCAGTCTCTCCACAGAAGCAGTCGTGAAAAGGACAGATGAAATTGAGTGTCAGCACACACAGGCAAAAAATAGATAGTTAATACCTGTGCAATAATGATATCTAAACCAGAGGTCAATTAGATGAGGGCTTTAATGATGGAGAGAAAGCAGAGCACAGGAAAGCTTGGAGAAACCAAGAGTGGTGCACAGAAGGTACAAGGGGAGCTGGGGGTGGCCAGTGTAATGCTAGTGCAGCAGGAGTAAGTGGTGTGACTAAATACTTTGCTGCATTCGTTTGAAAGGGTAGATAAAAGCAGAAAAAGAGGAAATTGATTAAGTTGAAGGAGGGAAGATTTAGGTTGAATATCAGGGGGAAGTTCTTTACTATGAGAGTGGTGAGGTGCTGGAACAGCTGCCCAGATAGAACTGAAGAAAATGCCCAGTGTACCTTCTTTGTTATGGTCCTACCCAAAGTGTTCATGAGGAGCTGCAGTCAGAGAAGGGATTTTGGCCTCCATGGGCAGTTGGTGTGATGTTATGTGTCACTTTTGTCACTGTTTGCAGCTCCCAGGACTATATGCATTTTCCAGACAGCTTCTGGAGCTGCACTGTGAAAACACCATCATCACACAGAGGGTGACTTTATTGTGAGAGGCAAGAACAGAATAAATGTATTTAAGTGAAATGGGACATTTAAAAATGTTGCTAAACAACCACAAAAAAAAAAAGGCAGAAGAAAGTGATAAAATACACTCAATTACTCTCTTCTGATTCTCTCCAGACATCAATATAATTTCATTGACTTCAGTGAAATTAGTGTTAATGTAGGAATGGAAATACAGCAAATTCAATTCCAGAATCTCCTTCCGGGAACGGTGAGCAAGCAAACAGGGGTAATCAGATAGAAACAAGTGCTGATCAGAAGGAGCTGGGCAGGGAGGAGGAGTGCTGCAGGAAAGGCTGCCAGGAAATACTGGCGCTTTTCCCATCTCACGTAGTTATGCACATTTTGGCAATGCATCCACAGTGGCTGAAATGAAGAGCTGGACTTGTTTTCTTTCTTTTGGTTGGCCAGTGTATGCCATCTTTCATTGTACTGTTGAATATGCAAGGATTTCTTGCAACATCAAGTGGCTGTTTTACCGCAGCATTGGTTTGCTTGTTATTGTGGAGAGCTGAGGCTTGATGTAGTATTTAGGCAGCTTTTGTTTCATCTGAAAATGGTCCTAATTGTGGCCTTTGGAGTGCTGATGTCCAGTTCTACGTGCATGTTACTGTCTGTCTTTGTGTCCTGCTGATGGAAAATGCACAAATATGTTTAGAGTATTGCCTGCCATTTTACCACACTGTTGTTCATCACTGGAGCAGTTTGTGGTACTGGTAAAGGTGAATGTGGGCTATAGAAGTGGAAAGCAGGCAAGTTTTTGCAGCTAGATTTCACTATAACTGCTTAGAGAACAACCGCCAAGCAAGGCCCCAAGGAAACCATCAGTTCAACATCTGCCATAGCTGAATGAATACTGAGATAAAGGATGTGAGCAGTGAGTGCTCCATTTTTCCTTATGCTCTTATAACTCGGGTTTTTTTTTGTGTGTGTGTCAAAATGGAACTTCCTTCCACTGATTAGATTCCAAAGGCTTAAAGTCGAGACAGGAGGAAAAAAAATGTTTTGATATAAATTACTTCAGTTTTGTAAAACGTGAAGGTGAATTGTCTAAAGTCTTTATGGATCACGTCTTGTCCTCTTCCTACTTGGAGGGAAGACCCATTTAATTTAATACAGGCTATCAACATCACCACATAAAACTTTGGAGACAGAATTTTGCTGTATTATGACCTGATCCTGAATTTGCAGAAAAGAAAATGTGAGGGGAGATTTTCTGTGTGTGTGTGTGGATGACTTGTATGAGTGAGAATCAATGTTTGGTTCAGTTATGATGGTTCTGTGGTCATTTTCCAAAGAAAAATGGATGGGATGTAAGCATCGCATCCAGATTGGAAGTTTTTAGTATTTAACAGTATTAAGTGCTTTGTTTTTCTTCTTCCTAAAAATACCCTTTAATTACATACAAGACCTGTCCTCAGGGAGTGCAGGCAGATTAATTAAAATACAGAAGGAAGGAACTGCTGCATAGAAACAGCACTGCTTTACCTGTGCTCTGTCTCATTGTTTTCAGGTAGTTACTGTGTAAGTGATACTCTGTTATGCTAACATGTTTTCCTTACCTTTCTAGGCCACAGCGTGACCAGTGTTTTATAGCTGAGATCATTTACCTAATTGTTCCAATTCCTTTATATTAATTGTGTTGAGAAGCAAGTTGAATATCTCATTAAATAAATAGTGTTAGATTTGGGAGAAGTATGAGAAAATTAGAAGCCTGGAAGGAAAAGTGATAATTGCAGAATGCCTAAGCCCATTCATGCTGTATGTTCACCTCTGTTTACATATGCAGTCATATCTGTGCATATCTAGTTGATGTAGAGATGTGTAATCTTTAGGAGTGTCTAATGCACACCAATGTGTATATGCAGTACACATTTTTACACTGCCATATGGGGGAAAAAAGAGTCTGGAAAGAGAAAGGTAGGAGCTAGAAATACCTTCCAGTGCTGTTTTGTACTTGGAAGGTGTGTTTACAAATTTCCTATTGTATTTTAACAAGACAGGCAGTTTAGGTGGTATTCTTTAGAGCTCAAGTGATGTTCTGGCATCCTGCCTCCAGCAACGTTGCTGTCCTCAGCTCATCTTAATGTGACAAGAATTTGGTATTCCACTAAATTCCCTTAAAAATACTGAAGAAAAAAATGCAGGGAAAAAAACGCACACAAAAAAAGCCCTAAAACCCAAATCTAGCAACGAGCTGTCAGGTTCTTTCACACAGTAATACTGACAGCTGCCAACTTTACACAGATAGGTTTTTTTTATCCCCTGGAAGTGATTACTTCTGAGGGACTGTTGATCCCATGCTTCTTTCCATACAGTAGTGTAGGAGATCCTATGCACCTTATATGTACTCCAGGTGATAGATCTGACACAGCGAGACACACTGAGGAGGGCAGGTAGGATGTTTTTAATTCACAGGTGTAAGCATTTGCCAGCCATAACACTACAGACCAGCTTTTATTCTTTGATGGAGATAGGAATGTGAAGGATCTCCTGATGGCTGTGATTGTTTAACAGTCACCACTGAGACATTTTTCCATTAATTTTGGTCATCTTCTTCCTCACTGCTTTCTTTTGGCACTTTAATGCCCTTAGGGAAGTGACTGCCTTAGTATCAACACTTACTATGGCAAAGGATTTCATGCAGCATCTCAAATACTTGATGGGTCGTGTGGTGGGGAGGTGTTGGATTTCTGGAGAAATGAAAAGAACGAAGAAGTAGCATTAGAAGTGGTTTTGTTCATTTTAATAATTTGTGTTCCTCTCTATTTATGTCCTGCTCTTTTTATGAGTGATAACTTAAATATTCCTCCACCAGCTTTCACTACCAGAGTCCACTAGGTCCAGTTTCCACTGCGTATGAAATAGGTAGAAAAAGCCTCTCAGCCTCTCACAGGAGAGGTCTCAGGGAAACAGTTTCCACAGTTAAGGCTCCTTCACTACAAGGCATTGATTTTTCAGGTGATGAGAGGTTTGACAGAGGTTATGCTGTTTGCCCTGCTGCCTGCTATGGTGCAGTCACCGCTGTTTTTCAGGCTGTGTCTGCCCACATGCTCACCACCGTGGAATAATACAATGATGGAGCAGCAGAACCAAGACATGCGAAGCTTTCCAGATGAAAGAAAATGCCAGAAATTGCATATGAATGCCAAGAGAAGATCACTAAACCAGTGCAAGGCTATGCTTCTGATGTGCAGCACAAAGAGGTCTAATAGCAAGGGGTGACTGTGGTACGGTGTGCTGAGCAGGGAAGATACTGTACATGAGCTGTAACCTCAGGCTGCTTAGACAGCTGCATTGTCAGACCTATGTAGCCCTTGGTGCTTAAATTCAGGAGGATTTTATTCAGTGTGTGCTGCCAAGGAACCTTAGCCAAGTTTTGCTACTTTTGCTTCCTAGGGGCTGGAAGGTGGACATGCTAATAGGTATGGGCAACACAAACCTTAATTTAAGACTGTCTCAGCAAACCATGATACTGTATTTTGTACCAGTTTGGCTTGTCTTGGATTTTGTCCCAAAATACAGCACATCACGTTTGCATCGTGAAGAGGCATCGGAGTTCTAAACTAAATATTTTCCTTTTTCTAAGTGCTCTTATAAACAAAAATGCTCCTGTTAAAAATTAGTGATTGCACAAGTGCGGTTGAAAGCCCTTGTTTTTATAAGGATATATGCATAAAGTATGCAGAATGTGTGACTGCATCCACAGCAGCTGTTCCACTCAGCTGTGCAAACAGCATCCCTTGTAAAGAAAAGAACAGGCAAGTGTCGGTTCCTACAGTTTACTACTGATGATCCTTGTAATTATGTAATTATTTAGTTCTTGTCAAATATCTCATCAGTGCAAACAGAGATTTTACAAATCTCTCATTATTATCATTATCCTCTTAATTTAGAGTTTGCATAACCATGTTGTCAAAAAGTGTTGAGTCAGGAGAGCAGGGATGAATGTCACTTGGACCCACAGAGGAGCTGCTCACCTCTATGGACTGCAGTGTGAGACAGAGGAGTGCATGGACGACCACCACCTCCCTGTGCCGGCAATGTGGGACATGCATCTGGATGCAGGAACTATATGTAGAGCTTATAGTCTATATGGGTGATGGATTCGTGCTGGTGCAGTAATTTCTTGGACACAGTTGCATTCAACCCTCCCCTTATTTCAGCAGTCAAGTGATTATGGTGGGAAGTTAAGAGGTGAAATTCACTGCAGAGTCCAGGTCTTTGGCTGGACGTAGCAAGGCTGTGGTGTGGTTATGGGAGGATAAATATATTGTATTATTTGGCAAAGAAATTGCAATGGTATGACTGCAGCTGGACTAGGAAGAAGGTTGTGGTTTTTTCTTTACTTGCACTGCCTGCAGCTGTTTTGCAGTCTGAGCCATTGCATGTAGGAAAGGAACAACAGAAAAGCGCTCTGCTTTTAAAATAAATCACATGTTTGTATTTGGAGCTTCTATCTAATTATGTGTATCTACAAAGCTGGATTTATATCTAGTCTCTCCAATGAAAGATGTAGCTTCTATTTGTTTGATTAATCAAACAATCTTAGAAGAGTGCCTAATACCAGAAATTCTTTGAAGAAGGTGCAGCTCGCCTCTGCAGCATGCACAAATAATTATCAGTGTTTTTATAGAACTTCATCTTCTTTAAAATTAGTTTAAAGGTATATTGTACATCCTTAAATAATACCTTATCAAAGAGCAGGCCATCGAGAAAATTCCATCTCTCAGTCAAGTCTTCAATTCCTGAAGGCAGATGTTCCTATTTGGATTTGTTTAGCATGCAGTCAGGATAATAAGAGATCTGAAATACCTTGGGATAATTTTGCTATCTCTGAGTCTTCTTTCTTTCTTCTAATGAAAATTCCTTGTCCTGAAGTTTTATGTAACACTGTTGCTAAATCGTGCAATATTTTATGCACAATTTTATGCCTGTACAAGTATGGTATAGCAAAACACGTTTTAGATAGAATAATATGTACCACTTAGATCCTTGTATATAATTTAGGGAACACTTATTTAATGCTGAAGTGTTAAAATGGAAATTAAGGTAACAGTTGATCCACCTTTAGGACTGAGCAGAAGTATTTATGCATCACTGTTTTGATTGGTATGAAATCTAGTGAAGACTGTTTGAGATTTACCTGGATGGGACAATTAAGTAAGTGAGCATCGCGTGACTGTTGGAAACAGAAAAATTCTGGAGCTCTCTGACCCATTAGAGAGAAGATGAATAAATGGTGTCTGACCTAGCCAGCCATTTCAAGGAAGCAGCTGAAGTAATTCTCCCTCAAGCCCGTGTGGCATCATCTCATCTCTTTTACCTGAGCTTCATGCAAAAGGAGAGACTAAATTAAAGCTATTGAAGTGTGTATATGATTTTATAGATTTCTTTAGAGATTGCTCAAATCCTCGTGCATTCAGGAGTTGTGCAGTACTTTATAAGCTTCAAAACCTTCTGCAAATGATCTTCACTTCCACATCTCCCCACCAAAAATAATTAAAATCCAGTCAAAAGTAAAAGGCCTTCAGTAGCGCTCCTCTGCCTTTGTTTATTAAAGGTAAAGTCCACACCTGCCCCTGTGACATTTGCTCATTAAGCAAGTGTTCGTTTGCAATATTACTGGGCTGAGGAGTGCCCATTAGCAGTGCTTGCAGATCCCAGCACAGGGGGATGCCAGCTGTCTGTGCCGAGAGCAGCCAGCTGAGGAGCAGAACCAGCTCACCTCCCTGGTTGGGCTCCTCTTTGTGATGTTTGCTGCTGATACACTTCTCCCATCCCCAGGTTGTGTGCCGGTAAGCAAAGGTGACTTGTGTGCAGGCTCTGTGGCCTGTAGGCTTGTGAATTCTGGCTCAGTGGAGCTCTATGGGGTAATGTTTCCATCAGATTTTGAAATCTTGATCCAGTGACTTATTCTATCCTTAATTTCTTGAGCATACGTGCTCTCTTTAGGTACAGCTTTCCAGGATCCTACGTTAAGAGACACAGAACTAGAATTTCTCTTCTGGCTGAGCATTTTCTATAGATATTCCCTGCCAAAGACTTCTTTTTTTGCAGAGGAGGGGATATGTGCCATTTGCTTCAGACAAGCTGTTTTCGCCATGCCATACGTAACTGTTTCCAGCCTGGCGAGTGTCAGAACTGGGTATATTTTTTTCCCTATCTAACAGGGCACTGTGTCACGTTTTCAATCATCTGTGTAGGTTTGCATGGCCAGGTGGGCTGAGTGCACTGCCATTGCTTATTCACAGGACAGAATGTGAGTATAGTTACAGAATGTAATACATTTTAAGCATGCGGAAGGGCAGGGTTATGGGGCCAGTTCTGATTTCTCTTTACCTTTATAGTCACAGTCATTTTAATGTTGCATCCTCTGAAGGCGAGAAAGGGGGGCGTTCTGCACTCACATATCTGATGAGCTGAGTTCAAGATAAATTAGCACATGTTTTTCAGTTCAAGATAAATTAGCACATGTTTATCAGAAGGATGAAGAATGTCACGCTTAGAAGTGGTGCATTGTCAAGTTTGTCCAACTGCAAAGTCCAGAGGAGCAAAAAAAGCTGAAAAGAGCTCAATTCAGGAGGCATCCATCCATTCTAAACTTCTTATAATATTAATGTTCAAATACTCTGGGGAAGTGTTACTATCTATACAAGTGGGCGCAGAGGTATGAAAAACCTTTTAGTGCCTAGCAGATATGAAACAATGATCAGTAAAGCAAGGGGGGGATAATTAATCACACTTTGCAGAGAGCTTTATTTTTCATAATCACACAGAGTATTCATCTGCTGTGCTCTACAACTGAAGCCTTGAAACCATCTAAACTCCCCTTTATAAGACCTTATTCAATACAGTCTTGTCAGCTGAGATTCCAAAAACCCCTTTGACTTTGAAACAGTGAACGGTGCCTTTCTCATGAACTCCAGAATCTAATTTTTGTACTGATGCAGTAAAAAGCACAGTGAGATATGGAAGTACAATTTTTTTCTATCAAATAGGTCTTAGAAAAACATGATGTTTCTTTACAAATACCATCTTTCAAGTAGGGATGATAAACAATAGTAAATGACTGCGAAACAAAGTGAGCTTTCTGGAATGATATAGATGTGTTGTGTAGAGGGAAGACATTATGCGCTGAGAGACAGAAAGCATTTTTCCTTTCACAGTGGGTTATTTTTTGTCATTTCTGTGGTTGTTTGTGTTTTTTTTTAAATGCAGTGTGGAAATGTGTAGCTGTACTTCAGTATAAAGTACTTCTGAGCGAAGATTATTAAAAATGACAGGCAGACTTCTGTGTACTTGGTAATGTTAAGAGCAGAAGCGAAGTGCCATGCATTGGCATCACAAGACATCAGAATAATTCTCTTTTCTGCAAAACCTGTGTTGCTTAATGGAAGAATGTCATTCTGGGCTTCCTTGCAAGGGTAATCATATTGTAACTCAATAAGGAGCTTTAAACTTCCTTGACTTTAAGACTATCTTTCAGTCCACCACTATTCATGACAGCACAAGCAAAGGTGTACATTATGGTTTTGCTTGAGTGCTTTGTCAGATTTAGGCTTCAGAAATCAACTGTCCTCTTTCAAAAAGAGTTTCACCACATTGCACTTGCAATAATGTACTGAATACAATGCCTTATCAGTTGGAAAGGATTACTCAGAACGTGTGGTTTTCTTGAATGTGACATGTTGTTCCTTAGAACAACGGGCTGAGCTTGACAGTAAATCTGGCATGATTAGAAAAGGGGGAATCAAACCAGAAAAGTAGGTAATGCCAAGAGTGGCTTTGAGGGAGTGCTGCCTGCCCTGCCTTGTCCTCCTCTTGTCCTACTGGCCATACAACTGGGAATTTCTATTGTTCGCCGATGCCATTTCTCTGTCTTGGAAGTCATTAGGGACTGGCATTTTACTGGAGCGTGCATATTTATTTTTAATTATCGTTGTGATTTTATTATTATTTATTTCTTTTTTTCCAGCTCTTCTTTATGCAACTATTTTTGGAAATGTCACCACTATTTTCCAGCAGATGTATGCCAACACCAACCGATACCATGAAATGCTCAACAATGTGAGAGATTTCCTAAAATTATATCAAGTCCCAAAAGGCCTTAGTGAAAGAGTCATGGATTATATTGTCTCAACCTGGTCCATGTCCAAAGGAATTGACACAGAGAAGGTATGAGTACATGAGGTAACAATTCAGATAGAGTTTGTGTATATTATATTCTTTCTTTGAAACAAAACTGTGTAACAGCATGTAACTGACTAACACATTCTTAACTGCATGCTCCTCCTTTATTATGGTTGTGGTTGGACCAAAAATTAAATGTTGCCAAAAATGATTATTATGCCACTTTGGAAATACGCCTTTTTTCATTATGGTAATTGTTTTCTGCTTTCTAGTCTTACTTTACCAAAATTCTCAACAATTTTAATGTAATTAATTATTGGAATTATGGGAAATTCATCTTCAAATTATGTCTGAGGACATAATATAATGTCAAACCTATACTAATCAGTATTTTCTGAGAAGTATTGGCATCTGTGAGTTGCAATGAAATGAGTTTGATTGGCTTGGACCTTCTGCTGATGCCCAGGACATTGACATACCCATCAGCCTAATTAGTATAGGATTTAATGGCAGTAGAGATTGATCTTGAGCTGAAATCTCTCAGCTAGAACGCAATGCCTTTGGTTGCCAGGGAGATGCAGAAAATGTGGTAGTGTTGGCAGCTGTGCTGGGTGGAAGTCCTATCTGACTTTTGCCCTTGGAAAGGAGTGGTTATTCAGGTGTCTTCAAAGGTTTGTTAAGGGAAAGGTTGTCTACAGTGTTTCATCCATTTTCGGGTTAGACTGAGTGAATTGTCCTCTGAGCTTCTCTCTCTAAAATACATGCAGTGGAGTCTGTCTAGCTTTGGGCTGGATATGTTAGAGAGTTGGAATCAGATGGGAGGGTTTCCACCTGCAGTGCTTAGAATGAAGGCTTTAAGATTTAGAACTTCTGGAGACTGGTGATGCTCCTTTGACATCTGTGGAGCTGATACACATCAGCTGAAATTAGGCTCTCAGTCTCCAATTTCCATGAGGATTTGCTGTCTGAGAACTTAGAAAGCAATTTTCTGAGGGAGGGCAAGGAATTGTCATGGCAGATTAATGTCCTAAAATGTATAGTGTTTACAGAGCTTTGAAGTTCTTGCTTTGTCTAAATCTATTGTGTAGTACGGGATGATGATGCACTTTGTTCAGACATGCAAAATTAAAGTTGCTACACTGACAAATTTAGTTTTACATCATACTGGTGCAACAACAGTTATCATACTCATTTTCTGCAATGAAATTCAGTTTACCATACCAAATATAACAATATTAATTAGTATGGATTTTGGTTTTTTTGGTTCAGTATGCCTTCTTCCTTAATATGTTACTTTCTTATACACTAATACCCTAACTTCCAAATGCTGATTCATACAATGTTAGAAGTGAGCTTTTCTATTGTAAACTACTAAAAGTACACTCAGTCTTACAATGTAAACTCAAAAAAACATGTGAAAATGGAATTTTCATTTGCATTTATTTCCTTGTAGCTAAGCCAGAATACTGTATTATTCTGCCACAGTTTCATTAGATTTTAATGATGCTCTGCAGTTAATGAGGAAAACCTATGCTTTAATTACTGAAATTTCCTTCCATAGTTTCCACATGTCCGGTTTTATAGCTTATAAAAATGCAGTTAGAGCTGTAATCTTCAGCTCGTGGTAAGCAGTGTTCTCTGGTCTGTAAGACAGTAATGGCTACTTAGCTAGATAATTAATATGGCTGTAAAATCTGTGACTTAGGTTTTTAACAATTTTCCCTTGGTAAAGACTTGCCTAAACTTAGGCCTGGATCCAAAACCTATTTATAACAGTGGAAGGATTTCAGGAACCTCTGCATCTGGACATCAGTATTTGGATCTAATCGAACTTCCCAGAAAAGCCAGTGATGCAGAAGAACAGAGACAAGATAAATGTAAGAACTTGAGCATCGGTTTGAATATGTTGGTATTTTGTATCCCCTACAGCCTGCAAGTCTGCAAAAGCAACAGCACCAGCAGCCCTTAGTGCCCACACTGAGCATCCCTGAGTCTGTATGAGTTTAAGGCAGTTTGCTTTTAGCTTCAGGACCTTAACTGAAGATTGATGTAGTGAAGTGAAGATTGGTTTTTGGGGAAGGGTAGAAATCTGTTTAGTAACAAAACAGCTTTTCTACCTTTGTTTCCACTGAGGACAGTGTTGTGATATGCTGAACAAGACAAGTTAGAGAATGTAAATCCCAGCTGAGAGCTGAGGGGAACAACGGTACAGTTCCAGAGACTAGTCTTGTAGGGCTGAGCATTCCTCTTCCATTAGTTCCATCTTGATCCCTTCAAGTCCATTTTAAGGCACTCTGCATTTAAATTGAATCCATCTGTGCTAACCCCAGAGCATCAAGTGGATGCGAGCCCACTATAGAGACCTCCGAGGTACACAGGCTTAGATTTATTACCATAGACACAGTGAGGCTAGGAGGACTATGCTGCACCTGCAGCTGAGCTGCTAAATCTAGACAATGCTCCAGTGTGTCTTGGAATAGGGGATTACTGACCCAGGTCTTGACAAGCTTCTCTTGCTTAGCCTAGCAGCCTGGACATGGCCTCAGGGGCTCCTTCCACTGTGGATTTCAGAGCTCCAATAATGAGATCCTAACCAGTCTGTAGTGCAGATATTTTTGCATCAAATGATTTCCCATTCCACTTTTTGTTTGGAGTCTTGCAATAAGCTTATTATCCTGCAAAGGACGTATGCTCACAACACGTGGAAATTAGTGAAGAGTTTTTAAACTTTCCAGTTTTCATCAGACAGTTTCCATCGTCCACAGTTGTTTTTAAACCTAACATACATTATTACATCCTAAGCTGTTCCAAATATATCTACACTGTCACACCGGAATGTGTTCTGCTACATCATTTGCCATAAATTCACAATACATTTCATTCAGGCACTCAGCGTGTTGAAATGGCTTTGTTTTGAAATCTAAATTCAGAGGACAAGAAGATGAATGTATGTAAGAAGTGTTACAGTAGGTTCCTATGGTGATGAACCATCCTAGCAATTTGAGGTACTAAAAATAAGCGTGTGTGTATGTTTCTTTGATAACTAAAGTTTTTAACTTCACACACTTGAAATTGAAGTACAGTTCATAGCTTGACTTGAATCACTACCGTTTAACATGTAGAGGTGTTGTGTCATAACTCACACACCTACCTTTAAATGACACTTTTTTAAGTAAGATCTTAGCTAAAACCAGTGAGGGTGAGTTCATTATCAGACATGCAACAAAGTGGAAGTTAGCATGGAGAAAAATTAAGGAAGATCTAGCCCTTGCTGCTTGTTTCTTGTCTCAAACAGAACTTTGTTTTAAAGCCTCCACTGATTGTGTTTATATGTGGGAGAAGCCTTGTTCTCCCACACCGGAGTGGTGGTGCCTTAAGCACACAGATTGGATCTCACTGTTCTCCTCGGGGATAGCTCATCTTCAAATCCCATCTTCAAACCACAGCACTTCAACCTGTCTCTGAGTGTTCACAAATAAGGAATTAACAATGACACTAAAAGCATTAGTGTATTTATTATTATTACTTAAGGGGAAGCAAGTGGCCTATGATCTATAATCTTAAATCACTTAAACGTTAAAGCCCTGCTTTGACAGCTAGGATGATGTATGTAGTACATGCACATGGACTCTGTCTCCTGGAGTAACACTGGCTCAGGCGAGATGGAATTTATTTTTACGATTCATGCTGTGTGTTTTGGGGTTATTCATCTAATAATGACAAAAACAAACCATCAAAAAACCTAATGAACACTTATATACTTAAATAGTATTTCTAACATAGCAGAATGTGGTTTTTCGGGTGTTTTTTTCTTTGAGAGAGAGTGGTATCAAACAGGCTAGTGCATTGTCTGCATAGGGTTACTTTTAAGCAGCTGAAAAGAAATCTTCATTGCAGTAATCTATGAAACACACACTGAATTCAAACCTCTCAAGTTTTTATTGAAATATACTAAGCAGCAAATGAAAAATTTATAGATATTAGCTCTTCTATGCGAAATAGGTCATTATACATGAAAGCAGAACAGCCATTAACTTACACGCAGATGTCTCAAGGTCTTATCTAATGATAACGTTCTGAAATGTCAGAGATTTTCTGTTCTTGACCTCCATGCTGTTGTATGGCTTAGGATTTGCTCAGAAAGCAATTAAATAAATGTCTATCATGTTTTAACAGTCAATTTGTTCAGAAAAGCTGTAGGTTGAAAGAAGAAAATGCTTCTATTCAGTCTGAACCTAAGCATCAATTGCAATTCAAATGAATGCCAATTCCACATTGAAATGACTGAAAAGGAAATCATGGGAAAGTAGTATTAAAACTATTCATTGCTGGCCCACTAAGCTTTCATTTAGGAGAGATAGGTTTATGGTAAATAGACACAGTTTGTAACTTTATTAAACATTAGTTTACAGAAGTACAACACAGTTAAGTTATGTTTGCTCTTAATAAGATCTCCAAGATCTACAGTAAGAATTACCCAGAGAAAAACAGGGAAATCAGGCTGCCATTGCTACGGTGCCCCATCACATAGATGTGTCTGTAATTGCTGGCTGGACTTTCTCCCGGATGACTGATGTAGAAGGCTTCCAATCTTCATGGCCAAAGAGATCTACAAAATTAGGTGTGACAGCCGCCCACAATCCCGTGCTGAAGAGGGAAGGTAAAAACCATTTGGACAAGTATTTTTGTTTCGTTGTAGAGGCGAGGGTGTTGGTCGTTCCTTGCAGATCGGGACGAGGTGAACAAGAAGAGAGCTGAGCTAGGACCAGGTACAGTTGCAATCCGCGGTTCTTTGGAGAGCGGGCTGCAGGAGAGACGGTCAGGGTCTCACTGTCCTTCGCAGAGGTCCAAGCACAGGGCCTGTGCACCAGTGGGGCTTTCTGTTTCACCTTAATGAATGGTATGGATGATTCACCTCCAGTATGCACTGTGCAGAGCCAGGAAAGATTGTCCACAATTATCTTTGTCTCTTGGATGCGCTGAGTTTGGGTTGACACGGGTTAAACTATGAACCTCTCATACTTGAGGAAATGCCAGTTCTATAAATGATGGCTGTAGGGCAGCTCATGAAACTGTTTGCCAGGGGGGTAGAATCACCTGTTGTGGATGGGTTGAGTGTTTCCCTGAGCACTACCAACGAGGGGATGTTGCTGACAGAGGGACTGTCAGTTCCAGAGACCACACCTTGGGGAATGATCACATCTCAGGGACCTCCAGAGGTCCCTTCCAACTCTCAGCATTCTTTGATTCTGTCTTTTTCAGATCTGTTTTCTTATTACTTTCTGCCTTAAAAGATGTTTTTACAAAATGCTGCATGTTAAAAAAATTAAGGCACTTCCAGCAGAAGCGTGAAATAAAAACTGTTGGTCAATTCCATTCTTCCAGGGGTGACCTTTGTGCCAAAAGTTGTCTATCTAAACAACATTGTGACTTGAGAGGTTCTTTGATATTAGCTATATTATTTCTGTTGTTCATTTTTCTTTCTGTCACCTAAAAAAGCATAACTGTAATGTTGAGTTCCCTGTACTCTGCTATCTTCTGCCTCATCAGAAAGTCGTGATTGTGCTTGTGATGGAGATTATTGCAAAACCTAACTCAACAAAACCTTTAACTGCACTGAAATTTAGACAAGTCCATTTCTTTTGCCCATCAGTGGATGTTTTTAGTGTGGCTCTTGCTATGTTTTCCTGTGTGTTAGACAACTCAACATGCTCTGTACTGAAGAACCAGTTCAGTTCTTACAGCAAATTGTGATACTTCTTATCCTTCTGCAGTTTTCCAGACCTCTAACCAGATCCTGTTATGTTTGACAATACTGAATTTAATGTACTGTAGAGATCTGCATATAATTTAATGTCTCTAATGTGTCAGATAAAATGTGGTTAGTTTTGGTATTATACTACTAAACTTAACCATTGTGATCACTATTTCAGGTTATATATCATTAGTAAGAAAACAATTCAAGCTCTAGACTAGCATACAAGACTTGATTTTTCAGATCTGAGTATTTAAATCCAAGTGACTTTGGGATTTAGGCAGTTAATTTAAAATGAAACACACTGTTGCTACTTAGACTTAGTTCTTAGTGCCAAGATACTCAGTGACGTATTACGGATTACCCTAATGCATGCAGGGTTAATGACTGCTCAGTTCCATACATCACCTTTGAACTACTTCCAAAATTATCTACTTATTACAGGAAAATGCTCTGTGATTTGCTTATCAGCTGTTTTCTTCCTCTCTTTGGCTCCAGACCAGTGCAAAAGGTAACCCTTCTTTCTTGGTCTGCAAAAGAATTCAACACTCAAATGAGCCAAAACCTTCTAAAAATCTGAATAATTTGGTCAGGTGCTTAGAAGGTTGTGTGTTTTGGAAAGATCTGACCTCATTTACTGCCAGATATGTCTGAAAGCCCAGAGTGGCTTTCCGATCTGGACTATGGCAGGTTAGAAGCCCTAGGAGTTTATTATTGAAGCTGACATTACTGAAGATCTCCAATACTTGTTGCAGTTATTCATTTAAAAACCAGTCCTTGTTATTCCTCTGTTAAGACTGTCTAAGCTCTTCATTTGAACGTTAATCAATATATTCTCCAGTACAGCCCTGAGAAAGTGAGAATTTTTGTGCTGAAAGAGAATTACAAAGAGATACCATTTGTAATTTACTGGCCTCTGTCCTCTTTGTTAACAAGTCTTAACAGATTCTGTAATGTTTGCTAAGCCATCCCATGGTGTTTTCTAGCTGGCAAAGATATTTTTTTTATAGTACTTAAACCCTTCCTAAAAGCTATTATTTGGACACATTCTTTATCTGTACAGTTTTTGTTTCAATTCACTGGCTTCTCTTTGAGTTCTTTATAATCTCTGCTCCCTGTAGAGGCCTTTGAACTGTGCAAGGGGCTTATCTTAAACTGCCTGAGCATGTCAAGGAGATGGATGGGAGAGGAAAAAAAATCAGATTGAATCTCCTTGGGAATTTTATTTCCCCCTTTCCAGATCTTAAGTGGAAAAGATAGCAAAGCATTTTTTGCCAATTCCCTGTGAGTCTTCAGGAGCATTTCCCAGTCTCTAGCAGCAACCATGAGCTTTTCACTTAGTGCCTGTGTTTTGGATGTGCTGTAGGGTGTTCTAGTGACTATGTCAATGCTGAATCCCTGCGCTGAGTAGGCTTTGCTTTGTGTCAGCTGAGTGCCAGGAAGCAGAGAGTGCTTAGGGCAGAGCTCAGCAATTGCTGTATGCTGACTTTGGAAAGCTTGAATTTCCTGCAAAAAGAAGGTAGGTGATAAATGTTAGTCTATGCTTTACTTTCTCTTCTCTCAGCTTTGTAGTGGTTCAGATCTTTGTGGATACATGTGCACTATTCACGTGTGGCATGGATCCCGGCTTCTTCTGGTTAGAAATGCCACTTGCACAGTCAGGTTTTCCTCTGGGGAGGCTTCAGTTTTCTCCTCCAGTTTTGTATCGAAACTGTCAGTTTCCATTTTATTTTTTTAATGATGTTTGGATGACTGTGAAGTCTGTGGCTACAGATTTGTTATGGAGCAACTTCTGTAGCAGCACAAGCATCAGGTCCCTGGGGGCAGCTGCTCTAAGT
This sequence comes from Coturnix japonica, assembly GCF_054131305.1. Classification (NCBI taxonomy): domain Eukaryota; kingdom Metazoa; phylum Chordata; class Aves; order Galliformes; family Phasianidae; genus Coturnix; species Coturnix japonica. The sequence goes on from NC_140667.1 coordinate 51,091,445, forward strand.
TGTGTGTTCCAAAGCCATCAGTTAGTAAAGCATTGCAGTCAGCAACCTTAATATCCTGCCTTACTTATAAACTGCAGATTTCACCGAGAAAGGTCTTGAATCCTCTATGGAAATTTCCTCTTCAAAAGCTTGTCTTGGTAGTTTCTAGATATACTGCTGAAACAAGGATTCAAACATATGTCCTGGCTGAACTTTCACTCTTCTAACAAAAGTGCTGAAGGCATTTCGCTAAAAGTGAAATGACTAATTGAGCTTTACAGGTTATCTTCTTCCTTTAACTGAATTTCTTTTTACATCCATGTAAGTGCATTTGTACAACCATAGGACCCATCTACAACTGCAGTGCTGTTCCTTTGTATCCTTTTAGCTGCATGCTACCTTGAAAATGCTGATGTCTCAGGTAAGAACCTTTCACAAGAGGAATGTCTAATTCTTGTGTTACCAATAAAGGATCTTTTTCAGTAGTTCTCAAGCTGAGGTGCTCATTTTATCATTTTCTACTTTTATTGTGGAAACAGGAAAATTACTCCCACTCTGTGTCACCAGCAACCCCTTTTTACAGTATAGCTGAAAGTGATATCAGGGAAAATGAGTTTCTTTGAGACTCCTCCTGAATTCCTGATGTTGGTATTCGTAAACACAAGAACTGTTGCTGCAAAGTCAGCTTGGAGCTCACGAAGACTTGTCCTTGCAGCATACACTAAACAAACACCTTGATATTAAGATTGTCTCTGCTCTTTTACTTCCCTCCTCCCTCCCTCCCCCCACATTTGTCTTGATGAGTCAAAGTCTCTTTAACAAATCTTCCAATATGAAGTATTTCTTTCAGTTTTGTCATCTATTTCATTCTCTGATCTCAGTACTAGCAGAGTAGCAGGCTATAAAACTGAAGCAAAGAATATTAATCCCTGGCTAACTCTTGGATCATGACTCATTTACCGTTGTACTTGTTGATAAATTATATCTCCATATATCTCCATGCAGTAATATGTCATTAGGAGAACCACTTTATCACGGCATCAGCAAATTCCTGCATTATGCTAAGACTGGCTTTTTGTGTGCAGTGGTATTTTTTTCTGGCTCCTTATTTGACAAAGTGTGATGGTAGATATGTTTGTTTTGACTACAAAAAGAGTGATGCTTTGAGCTCTCACATTTAATAACCTGTATGTAACTCTGTATTTGTGAGGAAGCACTATGCTTCTTTGCATCCAATTTGCTTTCATTTTGACCAGCTCAGTTCATTAACCCTTCAAAAGACGAAGGGATCCTAGAATGTACCTGAGTCTTACAGTAACATCTTCTGCAACAGTTTAATTGATTTTGGATGCATTTAAGGCATCGTTCAACCATTGTTCGTGCAGTTTGGAGGCTTAAAAGATAGAATTGGGAAATCAAAATCGTTTGTGAATACGCACATTTTTCATAAGGACAGTGTTGGCGAATTCACAGCTCGTGGCCTTGTTAAGTAAAAAGCAGTTACATTGGTGGAAGCATTAGAGACATGAAAAGTTCATAACAATGATTTGGACCCAACAGGAGATAAAAATGTTAAAAATCATCAATCATGATGCCAAAGAAAGCAGAATTTTTCATGCTGTTATTACTGAGAAGAAAGGTGGCATGTTTCTGTTTTGAAATAAAGTCAAGCTTCCTATGTGATTCAGAAGTATCCAAATGTATTTTTTTAAAACTAGAAAAATAAAGGCGTTTTCATATTTCTATTGTTAAATGAGATCATTCAGATGAGTGTGAATTTGTAAAACTGACATTTGCTCCTCATAAAATTATGGAAGAAGTGATACAGAATATGTTCACTAGTGATTCAGACAATATTATTAATGATGCAAATGATTGTTTATGGAGAATATGTCTTGTCAGATATGTTTATTATTAATTTTTATGATAAAACAGACTTATGGTTTTTGAACCTGTTCTGTACAACACTTTGGTATAGAAAAATAGCATTAAGCGTAATTAACCTAGTCTCTATCAAATCAAATACAAATTAATTACCTGCTTTGTCTGGGAGGGTTGTTATAAGTGAGACAGGGAAGTTTCCAAGGAGATGCTGTGCATGTTAGGCACGAGAAGCATCATCTTTCTTGTTTATTCAAGTTGAGACTGAGAGTATCCGCAATCATATTTTATAAACACCAAGATGTGGAAGAGATTTCTGATGATTGCAGGTCTTTTATCAGAGCAAGATGATGAGAACCACTGGCTATTAGATGAAAGCCAAACAAAACACATTTCAGAAACAGCATGTTTTAGAAGAGAGTTGTCCATTGGTAAAACTTACCTATATAATTTGGAAGCATTGAATCAAGGCCTTCTGGACTATAATTTTACCAGGTATTTTGGGACTGATAAGAAAAGTATGAGTGAGCTGACCCATAATGGAAGAGGTTAGTACATATGGTTGCATAACCCCTTGTAGACTGGGAAAGTGTACGTCTGTGTACAAACTTGCTGTCATCGTACAGAGAATAAGAGAATGAACTTGAATTTCAGCCTTTTACATTCATTATTTGTTTGATGGCAAAACTCTTTGATCTGTTGAGGAAAGAAAGGAACTAGAGTTTATTAATCAAACTAGAAAATCATCTTTATTGTTTTCCCATTCTATGCTTTTTGATCTTTTAGCAATACTTTACAGTAACTTTTTTTATACCTCTTCTGTATGAGACAAAAATGAAAGTCATGACTTTACTTCTGAATTAATATGACCATTTGCCTCTAAGTCGATTCAGGGTTTCCAGAGTCTCCCTCTGTTTGCTAATTTTCAGTGGTAGTCAGCACATTGACCCAATGTCCCTTTCTCACCAACTGTCTGCAGAGCAAACTGCCAGATTAATTCCATACAATGAGGAATTAGTAAGTGCTATTGATCTGCATTCTTCTTTACATGACTCTTACAGGGTGCTCTTCATCTTCCTTTTTCCATTATTTATCCTAGCAAAGCATATCAAGGTTTTGTATGTTTCCCAGTGCAATTAGCTTCCACTCAGAAAGAGATGTGCATTTCAGAATTGTAGGGTTGCTGGTGTGTTTAGGAGGATGTGCAAATATAAAACATTTTACATGCCTAATAACACCCGCAGGTTTTCATTTATTTTACTGTTTCAATAGGGAAAACTATTGAAGGTAAGGACTTAATAAAAGGCCTTATTTAATTGATCTGCAGTAAATACATCTTCACCTTTGCTGGGCAGTTTTCATTCACCTTTGCTTTACATTTCATAAGGTTTCCTAGTACTTTCTTTTTGCTCTAATCTCAAACTCTTGGGTTTTCTAGCCTGTAAGCCCTCCAGGGCAGGTTATTTACTATATGTCTATACAGTGCTGAAACGAAACCCTAGGTGTGTTTGGATACGTGTTGGTAAGTGGTCATCTACATCAACACTTCTGAAGATTAGGTTTCCAGATGTAACTAAATCTGTTGGTTTGGACTATGAGTGGTCTGCCTTTGCATATCTTTAAGCTTCTTCAGCTCTGACTGTCCATCCTGTGCTCCCACAGGGGCTGAGCAATAGCAGTGGGCGGATGGTCTAGGAACCAGGTATGGAAGAACAGAGACAAAGCAGTGTCACCTGTCTCTGCAAGTGTGAAAGGGTAACAGAATAGCACCACCCTTTCACTTGTGTTTCTTGAAGCAATAGATGGGTAGAAAATTAATGCTACCTCATTTCAAGATAAAACTCCCACCAGAAGCTTAAGATCCACCCAGGAGAAACTACCAATTCACTTATTTCATAAAGCGCACGCTGCCGCACAGCCACGTTCCCAGCTGATTATTTTTTGTCTTTCTTTCATTCAGGTTCTCTCGATTTGCCCAAAGGACATGAGAGCAGATATCTGTGTGCACCTAAACCGAAAGGTTTTTAATGAGCACCCTGCCTTCCGGCTGGCCAGCGATGGCTGCCTGCGAGCCCTGGCCGTGGAGTTTCAGACGATCCATTGTGCCCCGGGGGACCTCATCTATCACGCTGGGGAGAGTGTTGATGCTCTTTGCTTTGTGGTCTCAGGATCCCTAGAAGTCATCCAGGACGACGAGGTGGTGGCTATTTTAGGTACTGTGATCTCTACTGACGCGGTGGTACTTGGGATACATTTGACATCTGTGTAGGTTTGAATATTTGCTACTCTTGCCTTACACCAGCTGAGACTACGGGAGGTTAGTGTTTGTCATAAGATAAGGATGCTAGTTCTCAAGTGGTATCGTTCTAGGAGCAAACCCTTCATCTTTTATTCCATCGAGAATGCTTGTTTTGCCTACTATGGTTTGCTGGTCACAGTTAACAGTGTCCCTAAGCAGAAGAGAATGGCATCTTTTAAACAGTCTGCTAGAGGAAATGCACATTGTTTTATATCTGTCTCTCAGGAGGATTTCCACATTAACCTTTGCACTGGGCTTTCCATTTGTCTGTATTCTAGCCAAGAATAATGCCTTCAAACAGTACCTTTGAAGAAGCAAAATTGTTGTTCTTACTGAAGTGGCTCTTCAGAAAAGAAACCATTTGGTGTGTCTGTGTGGAGAGATAGGGATGCACCGTATATTCCAGCTTGAATTCATGAGAAATTTGAGTACTGGGGGAGCTCCCTGTTAGTCCCCCCACCATTCCTCTGGAATGTCTGGTTTGCCAGCAGTAGATGGGAAAAAGCCAAATGCAGAATCCCCAGCAAACTTTTGTGGGATTGGGAGTTTTGTATCAAAAGGTGGAATTGAGTGGCCAGCGTCCAGTGCTGAGACAGGACTCGTCCTCAGAGGCATAACAGTATGGATGAACAATGGATGGCTCTCCTGGGAAAGGGTCCATCTTGACTGTTCATAATAGACCTGTTTATTGTAGAACTCATCTCTATTTAGTGTTACGTGTTTGGCTTCTCTTAAACTGGAGATGTGGCTCTCTGAAGGCAAACATAAGTGCTAGTCCTTTGCTACGGGACTGCTCATGTCACTGAACTTCTGTGCTGCTGCTTTCATGCAAGGGCAGACCCAGAGGGCACCATGGGTCTCTTTTGTGCCTCATGGGGGTGATTGCTGGGAAACAAGGGTCATGATGGCACTGGAAAGTTGTGCCAGCATCTGGAAAGAGGGCAGATATGGAGATCAGCACTGGTTGTGTATGGAGAATATGTGCTCAGGGTATGCACGTCAAATGCTCTTTTCAACTAGCTGCTGCTTTTTGTACTCTATAATATGCTGAGGTTTTTTAACAAGAGAGATTTGATGTAAGAATGAATTTGTTTCCATATTCAGATGTGAAGTCATGGTGAAAGCTCCTAAGTCTGTAATTTCCTTAGCAAAATACTCCTTGTACTTCAGCCTGCTGGGCCATCTCGCTTTTATTATTAATTTCAGTGATAAAAGGATCTCTTATGTTTGCCCACAGCTATTTAAAAAAAGAAAAGCTTTAAGAGTAAGTGGCAGTATTTAACCAAACAAAATGGTTTTCAGGGTCCTACACTCAAACAAACAATAAATATATAATTTACTGAACTGTAAGCCATCACTAAGTGGATTACATGCAAAACTTTATTGCATTTACTAATGAATATTGTGCTTGGTATAACAGTGAGAACTTCTTGTTTCCTACTTGTATGTGCTGTAAATCCAGTACCTATCTTATTCTCCATTTGGCTAGGGAGCCCTTTAACCGTATCTAGCTATAGTGAATTATCTTTAATTACCAAAAGTGACTTTGATTCTGTCATGGCTGCTGACAGGCAATCCGTGAACTCTGAGCTATGTTCATTGTGTACTGTGGGGACTGGTAGAATGCTTAAATCTGACTTAGAGTGAGATAAACTGCTTATTTTAATCATAGGCACGCTGAGAAGTTTTCTTTTGCTCTGACAGATTATTTAACAGAATAGTGTACTGAGTAATTATGAGATGCCGTATCCTAAAAATTCACTTGTGGAAGGAAATCTCTTTCAGATGTAGCTATGGAGACATTTAGAGTGACAGCAATTGCCCCTGAAATTAACGACTGTGTATCAGGCAGCAGAAAAGAAAATCTGTTTTAATCTCTTCTCCCCCAAGAAGTTAAAGCACAAGGGAAATGATACCACTTGAGGTTAAGACCAGGTTTAAAAACCTCTTCCAAACATGAGAAGATCTGCATAGATTACTTGGAATACTCCAAGTAGGTGTCTTCACACTTAGGGAGTTATACTACCCATCTGTCCATCCTCCTCATCCCCCAGCAGAAATTTGTATTGAAATTGGGTAAGCTTCCTTCAGAACCTGGTCCTTACTGTATTCTAATGTAGGAGCAGGAGAATAGTTGGACACTTTGTAGAGCTTCCTTCCTGTGCTTCATAAGGAACTGGTATTGTGCAGTTACTGTTTTAATAGTGTTTTTCATCCAAGTGTTGTAGTGTTATTTGCATTGCAGAGAGAAGGGGTTGGTGGTTTCTTTTTGCTGTGCTCGCCTGTAGAGAGGAGTTTTAAAGTCTTTGTAGAAAAATCAATCAGGAGGATACATCAAAACAGATAAAAAATGTGCATCTTTTGTCCCTCGCATTCATTCATGCTTCTCTCCAAAGATCGAGGCTTTGTCCTCCCTTGGATCCCAGCATAAATTGCTTCTCAGTGTGCTTCTTTTCTTTTTTCCATCTTCTTTGATTGCAACTCCCTCCCTTGCAGCCATGGTAAGCTGGTGTGGTCAGCCTCCCTTCTTGCTCAAATGGGGTCCTTCATGAGCTCTAAAAGATAGAGAAAATGTATAGTAGCAGCTTTGCTGGCTCTAAGGCCCTGGCCTTGGCATATCTTGTGCTTGAAAACTGGTGAAACCCAATGATTGACCAGTCAACTTTACATCATTATGTTTTCATTCTCCCCTGATTCCACTGTGTTATCATTTGTGTGTAATTAAATGCCCAGCTACTTCAGTAATCACTATTACAAAAGTTGGTAGAGTAAGAAAATGAACCCAATTGAGCCTAGAGATCTGCTGCTTATAGGGCTCATTAATGAAGATACCCAGGTGCCCAATTAGGTGTCTCCTCATTAGGTGTTTCCCTCATTAGGTGTCTTTCTTGGGAACAGCCTTCTGCCTTTCTCAAGCACCGACCACTGCTCTGGCAGGGTGAGCACTGTGCTCAGAGCTGGAGTTAAGGGGAGCTGCTTTGCTGGAGAAAACCAGATCCAGTCATTTTAACATATCTCATATGCACTTGCCAGGATAATGGAGAAGGGCAAACAGTCTTGTCTCTAATTAACCACACTTTCCTAGTGAGAGAGGTGACCCTGAGAAGCCACATCCATAATTGTCCACCATCTCTAGCAGCAGTAAACAGCCAATCTGCCACTGTTCTGTGCGGGGAGATGTTCCCAGCAGAAATGTCTCAGGAAAGACTTAGGGTGTGTGAAGTCCTCTAATGGAACGAGGCATCTGCTAGCAGAGGGCACTGAGCAGCTCACCCTACCGCAATTAACCTGAATTTGCTCCTGGTGAGGAGTTCTGTGTAAGGGGCAATGCTAGCCCAGTGCCTGCAAGCTGATGTGCAGCTCCCACTATTAGCACAGCTGAGTCTGTGAATAGTGCAGTAACTTAAACCAGGCAGATTGATCAGCGAGGCTTGGAGGAATCCTTTTGCCAATGAAAAAATGACTTACCATGTTCAAGTGTTGATTGTAGGAATTGATTAAAACTATTGCTCAACCTGTGTAGTGATGGAAATATATTGAGCAGTGAATTCCTGGCTGGGGGCTGCTGCTAAACAGATTCAATTTTGATAGACAAGCCAGGATGAATATAAATTTAATAGCTTGTGTTTCAGCCACACTTAGGATCCTGATCCCGTTTGTATTCAGTTGAGTTCTCTATCTTCATGTGTTGCATGTTAATTCTCAGCATATTCTGCATACGGTTCCAGTGCAACAGTGTTGTTTACTGGATTTATTCTTCTTGGACAACCCAGGCTCCATCGCTCTATTCCACACACATTAGTAATTCAGAACTTGGGGTCCACACATCAGCACTCAGCTGGGTGTGTGCTTCATGCAGGACAAGACTGACCATGAGTGATAAAGTATATGGTGTGAAAAACTCAGTCCAGTCCCATCTCATAGTGTTGGTACCTAATTCTGTGATTTTAATTAACGTGGTTGCAGCTTGAGTCACCTCTCATTTGGAAGGAAGGGAGGAAATTTGTCCTTACCTAAAATGGGCTCAATATTATGTAATGAATATATTTTTTAAGTGAAGTAAAATAAGTCAAGCTGGTTTTGAGAGTTTCCTCAGCTTTATAATGTGCACCTGGTAGCAATCTACAAAGCAGCAGTTCTGTAATGTGCTACCAGGTGCACATTATTACCTACGTCCTATTGCATCTGTAGGATAACTCCATTTTGTTGCAGTGAGTTAATGCTCTAAATTAACTAATAGGCAAATGATTCAGAAAGGAAAGCTTTTTGGCCAGCAGCACTGCAATAATTAAGGTGATATGGGCTGTTTTTTTCAAGTGCTGAACCTGAAATTATTTTGTACTGTGCTCAAAGGAGTATTGATCTGAGATGTGGTGTGATGTGCAGCTTTGCCCTGTGCAGCTCTTCTTCAACGTATTCCCTGGAATGAGTCCTATCTTACAGGTCTGGGTTAACACGCATAGTACCGTGTAAGATTTATTCCTACTGTTACTTGTTCAAAGGTGTTATTAGCTCTTACTGACAGAGTTAGAGGGAGTGTTCAATTTTTCACATCATTTCAGAAGTTTAAAATATTTCTGTCTCTGTCTGTACCACAGTTAACTATAATATGAAGCATCAATCTTAATTTAGTGCCAGCTGGTGTGCTGTAGATGCAATCTGCAGCCTCCATTGTCAGAAAGATTCCTTCCACTGAATTGAGATGTTTTTGCATTAGACCTGCATGCTTCACTGCCAAACCCAGGAGCTCCAAAGTCTTGGCAGTGCAAGAAAAAAAATTATTTTGCAATCATAGGATATATTTCTTTTAAATCAGATGAACAGTCTGAGCCAATCTGATTTGCCTTATGAGCATTGAAGGTGGTGGATATGGTCATGCTTTCAAGCTTATTTCTTCAGTCAGGAAGGATGGATTCTTGTTCAAGTATCAAATCCAAGTGGAGATTTCCTATCGTGGGGAGCTGGGGCTTCTTAAAAAAACAAAGAGGAGACTTGTGTGAGAGATGGGGGCCATTAACCCATCACTGACAGGAGTGTATCGACCTTTCCCTTTTCTTGCAGCAGTCCTGACTGCTGGATGAAGGGTACGTTTATTTTGTGTATATAGGTGCAGATGGTGAAGGTTGCACTGTACTTAATAATGTAAAGTGCCTTTGCCAGCATGGACTTGAATCATGGGCACAGTCTCTTAATAATCGTTCTTTGCTTGCTATTTTGACAATCTTTTGAGTGCTAGAAGTGCTCTTTTCTCCATTCAGCTTACTCAGTGACTGCAGAACTGTGGGCTGCTGCAAGTAACTGGATATTCATGCCTTCCTCATCACATCTTCATCAGCTTGGGATGTGTCTGTCTGACAGTCAGAGGTTTCACTGCAGATGTATAGGCACAGACAGGTGTGTGTGTATGAATATATGTACCAGCAGCGATGTAATTATGGCTGCAGGGACTTGGTATTTGTTTCCTGACCTCCATTTCTGTGCACCTGCCATCATTTCATGGCTGTTGGTGCCTGAGCAAATTAGGTGAATGTTTTCTGTGTATAATGCAGTTTTACTGATTCTGGAACAGAATTGGTCTGTATTGCTTCTGCTGTTCATAAGTAACAGACGATTTAAGTGTATCCTGATGGAAAGCCTACATTATTCATCATTTCTGGCTTTTGCTTGTGTGACTGATGGGTCTTTGGAGATGTTTTAAAACAGGGAGTAGTGTGGCTGGCCTATTAGCTAGGAGTGTACTGCATATATTTTCCAAATTTGCTCCTGTCTGCAAGAGGTATTGCCTTAAGGAGAAATCTTTGCCCCTTTCATTTGTTTTGCCTCTCAGTGCAGGTTTCCATCAGGAATGTATTCCCACTGCCCATCCAGGCTTTCACCCAGAAGCTCTATCAAGTTATCATTCCTACCGATACATTTTTTAGCTTGATTTCTGTCTGAAGAAAATAAATATTGCCATTTTGTAGCTACATAGGAATTCTGAGAGGATGTTTAATGAGAATCTTTCCTCTCTGTGAATTCAAGGACTTCTTCATTCCCTTTTCCAGCACCTGGGGAGTTTCATATAGCTTTACCTGTGATGTCCAAGCATGAGCTACTGTCTCACAAGCTGGAAAGTCAGTCCATGGTGTAAGGTGTTAGACAACATCATTCCCCTGCTTCTGTGTGGCAGTTATCCATAATACGAAATGATAACATACAGAAATATAATTATCAACGATATAGTTCCATATTGTCCAATTTTCTCTGTATATGCAGGGATGCGTGTGTATGTTTAATGTATGGACGTATACGTAGGTCACTCCACAAGTAATGCCTTCTGTTTATTTCCATTGACAATACAACATACTGAAAGAGCACAATGACACTATTTGATAGGGCAAATTCTCAGCTACAGTAAATTCTTTTTCAACACAGTCACCAATATTAGCTATGCATTTTAACCGGTGATGAACGAGAGCCTGCATGCTGTGTTTGTAACAATCTGCACCAGCGGAGGTGAGTTCTGAGTAGCTGGGGTTTAAAACCTACCAGGTATATTTTTAATTATGATTCTAAGAAAGAGGGAAAAAATCCCATTAGTTACACTTTGTAAAATGTAACTTGAATGAATAATTACTGCTCTCCACTCGGTGAGCTGCAGTTAACAGGGATGAAGTATAGCGCATTAATCTCTGTATTTATGAGGAAGTGTGCATTGTATTGGAGAATCTGCTTGGGTCTTTTCGTGCAGTACTTTGTTCTTAACTTGTTCACAAAGACCAAATGGGACTTGGGAAGCTGTGGGGAAAACATCGAATTCAAAAAGTCATAATTGCTTCTAAGATTCTGTACTTTCTGAAGTATACTTTCTTAAAGGAAGATTTGGGCCTCTTATAGTCACTTCCTGCGAAACAGTGAGTGCTGGCAGCAGACAAATGCCATCTTTACCTTTTAAGTTGTCTCTCCAAGTAACCACTTCCCCATTTAAGTGCACTGATTGCTGACCCATGAAGGAGTGCAGAGATTCAGTTTATCTTCTCTGCCTCATTCCGAGGAACGCGGTGTCGTTCCTGCCTCACTGAACTGCAGAAGATGAGGAGATCTCGGTTTTATGAATGGTGATTTTATCTGTCTGTGATTTGGAAACGTTCTGTCGCACAGTTTCTGAGTCAGCATCCACTGCTTTTTCAGCTTGAATTATTTATATATTACGTTAAATATAGGGAAAAAAAACCACCAATAAAAAAACCATTTTGCTCACATTTCAGCAGGAAAATCATACTGGTCCCCGTTACTGAATTATGTTTGACTGCAGTTGCTGCAACCAAGGCTCAATTCTGTCCTGTGTCCACCTCACAGAGCAAATCCATTAAGCAATTTTGTGCACTTCCAAAATGGTCTGTTTTCTATGAATTATGTAACTGTGCTGAGTACGTCTGTGAAACAGGTTTTAAACTGTGAGTAGAGAGAAGGAAAATTAACTGCAGAGGGTAATTAGAAACAGAACGTTAGGTAAGTTATATATTTGTAGGAAATGCTCTGTGATAAGGAGAGCATTTTAAGGCAACTTGTTTTATCAACTGTATCGGCAATATTATGTATTGCAGTTCATCTTAATAGCATCTCAATCTGTAGAATTATTCTAAAGCAGTTCAATGAAAATGCTGTAACCTTTCTGAGAGATGTTTCTGCTGTACAGGTTACATGAGAAATGTTAGTCCTGGTACTGGATAGGATACCTGAGGCTGAAATAGAAATAGAGGAACAGTCTCTGACCCCAAAGAGCAGTAAGGTTGGATAAATTATTCTGTGTTCCTGAAATAGAGCTGAGTGAAATGTTGCAAGTCCTTAGAGTAAGAAGCATTAAAATGTATTACCTTTTCTTTCCCCAAACTATAAAATCAGAAACCTTCACCAAGGGGCTGCTTGAAGTACCTGAAATCAATAGAGATACTACCACTGACTGATTGATTTCTAGTTTCCTCTTAGTAACTACAAAAATAAAGACCTGGGATACCACTGGGGACTGAAGCAACCTTCTTTCCTAAGTGCCCTTAGTACCACAGTTTCTGCTTCAGAATCTGAGCTGTCAGCCACCAGCCCCATGTTGAAGCCCTCACCCAGCCCATGGGTGGTGATGGGCAGCTTCTGCCTACTTCACTTCTCTTTGTTGCCCTCCATGGGATTCTCTCCAACAGTTCCCTGCCTTTCTTGAACTGGAGAGCCCAGAACTGGACATGGTACTCCCAATGTGGCCCCATCAGGGCAGAGCAGAGGGGGGGGAGGATCACCTTTTTCATGCATCCTAGGACACTGTTGGCCTTCCTGGCCACGAGGGTACACTGCTGGCTCATGGGCTCATGGCTAACCAGGACACCCAGCTCCTTCTCTGCAAGGCTCCTCTCCAGCAGGTCTGCCCATAGCCTGTACTGATGTGTGCGGTGGTTCTGGCTGTGATTGTTTAAATATGCAGGTGTCTCAGGGGTCAGACCCTTTCTTAGTCAGCAAATATTTAAATACAGACTTAAGCAGAACCACCTATGTAAGTAGTTATGTTTGGATTTGGAAACTGGCTGTTGGATCTGCTTAAGATTTAGAGCCCAGGTATTTAGAGGTTAGAAGTCTCAGGGATGGTTTTAGTGGGCTTTTATGTTACCTTTCTCACTGAAGTGAAAATGTTTAATGAGCATTTAAGAAGTGATCCGTGACATGTGGAAGCTGACTCTTAAACAGCATTGCAGATCCATGGTGGAAAAAGTAGCCTGAATGACATAGGCTATCAGTGAAAGCAGGGTTGCTGTGTCAATTAGGAATGACCCTTAGAAATATTCACCATTAGTTAACTACTTATTATGTTCAGGACCTTTTGGAAAATCCATTACCTGCATCTTCAGCTACACTGAGACCTTTACAGTCTGGCTTTTATGCTCTGTGACACTTTGCTGAGCTATCTATAAATATCTTAAAAACCTGGGGCTATTGCTAAATATGCTCAAATACCTCAGATATTTTTAAATCTTTTACCCTTATTAGTTTCCATAGTTGGGAGCTGACGTTTGCTTATTCGGAAGCATAATAGAGTTTGGGAGGAAATCATTTGCATGCTGGAGAACATCACATAACTGTTAACAAATCTTGTCTTGCTGTTTTTCAGGTAAAGGTGATGTGTTTGGTGATATCTTCTGGAAGGAAACCAGTCTGGCCCACGCATGTGCCAATGTACGGGCTCTGACATACTGCGATTTACATATTATTAAACGAGAAGCCTTGCTTAAAGTGTTGGACTTTTATACTGCTTTTGCCAACTCCTTCTCGAGGAACCTCACTCTCACCTGTAATTTGAGGAAACGGGTAAGGCAGCTGCTCTTGTTTTTCCCTTTCTTTCAGCAGGAGATTGCACACTGTTTGCAGTGTTCAGTAACCCCCACTTTACTCTTGATGTTTTCAGGTCATTGCAGATTAACAGGCCTTTCAATAAACGTTGTAGCTCTTTGTTAATGATGGCTCAATAAAAGTTAGCCATAGAGTTGCAGCTCTGAGAAGCAATCCTGGCAGGGTGACATATGAATTACACTTTCTTTTTCTTTGCTTTGCTGTTGTTGTTATTTTTTATCTTTCTGTTGCATAATGTATAAAGTTATATGTGATAGTCTGAGAAAGTCCATATTTTAGATTCCTCAGAGGTGAGGCTCAGTCTCTCACCTGATAGGTCAGAAGAGAATAGTTGGATGGATTTGCACGGCACAGACCAACTAGGAGAAATTTATTGATGTTAAATAAATAAAATGTACTCAACAAAAGTACTACTTTAATACTTGCTTCTCTCATTTCAATAGCTGAGAATTTTAATGTGGCAAGGTTAATAAAGCTTGGTAGCAATTTTACATTCACAGCTCACTTTTTAAATCCTCCTGCTCATTTTTTAATCAATCAGCAATGCTCACTATCCATTAGTTCTTTCAAAGAGCACTCCATCTAAAAATTAATTAGCTATAAGGACATCTCTCGAAAACAGGTGAAGGGATTCTTTAATTCATATTGCGGCCGCAAATTTTAATCTTTATGATGTTGTTTTTTTTTTTTTAAGATTGATGTGGGTTATATAAATTTCATTTGCATAGAGAAATCTCCTAACAATGATTTATAGATTATTGTGCATTAACTGAGAACCTCTAGCTGCTGAAAAGCATTTTTCTGCAGCTAAGACATCTCACCTGATAGGGTATCAAGGCTACTTCCATATTTTGCAAGATAATTTCAGCCTCTGCAGGAACTGGAATTAAACAGAACTAGAATTTCAGTTTTCTGGATATAATTTCTCGCTGGCCACTGGAGTATTTTACATATACTTCTTTCAAAGAAGATTTAATTTTTAGTGTGTTCCCGTGCTCATTAACATACCAACTATGGCACAGAATACCCTTGGCAAGAAGTAGATGCAATGGGATTATAGTCCCCCTCTGTCTATGCAGGAGTATGGAAGAGCTGAATTATAATTAGGTTTGGTTGCAGTTTGTCAGCTTACCTCTGACTTGAAGCTTGTTAACTCCACTTTGAAGAAGGGCTTTTGGCTTGAAAGCTGCTTTTGGGGCTTCTGGCTTTTTGCTTTTTTATTAATCAGATGCCCTCCAAGTCTGGATTTCAGCATCTCCCCTCACTTGCTTGACACATGCCACCAGCTCCAGTCCCAGATGACCATTCTGTTCAGGCCTTCCTGATGGGGATTTCTTGGGACAAGATAATACCACGTACACTGTGTCAAAATTTATCCTTTCTTTCTCAAAATGGTAAACCTGTCACTTCAGCTGGCTTCCTGGGCCTCCCCCAGGTCTTTTCTTGTCAGGCCAACATGCTGGAGTTCAACTCTGCAGTGCTGGGATGCGTAAGGGGAACGATCACTTGGCTGTTTTTCTATGGATTTTCTTTTGTCACATACCTTTTTTGGGCAGTGTGGTTCCTTGAAGGGCTCTGTCAGAGGGAGTCACACCAGTGGAAAAGCACTCAGTGAGCATTAGGTACATGGTGTGTGCCATGGTGCCAGTGACTCAAAGCAAGAAGTGCCTGAAGAGCACTTCTAAAAAAGGTTGGATTTTGCAGAAGGAAGGACAAAGTCAGTTTGTTGGCATTAGAGTCAAAGGAAGATCAGGGCAGTGTGGTACAGGAATTAATTTCACTGAAATGTTGGGCAGTGACATCTGAGCTACCCACCAGTCACTTTTATAGCCCATGTGGAGGATTGCTTCCTTCAGAGGGCAATCGCCTGGTCCCTCTTCAATACCTGATCTGGGATGTGAAAATCATTCCCTTTCTGTTGACTTTTGAGACAGTCCTCGGTTGCTAACTTTTAAATACCAAGGGTGCATCAGATGAACTCCACCTATAATGTCTCCTACTCAAGAGCTGTTTCAGGAAAAGTCTTTCTCCTGGTATTTAAGTTGTGCTGAGCCAGAGCTTGCTTTTGCAGAAACTGTGGGGTATTGTTCCTAGGCACAAAACAGATGATATACTGCTTTCAGCAATGGGGATACAATCCAGGCCATGTTACATAAAATTATTCAGGGGGTTGTTTCAAACAACATATCTGCTGAAATGTACCCAATTCCCTGTTGGATCCGAAGTGTCTGACTGTGAGTTCAGCCTTTGAGAGAAGCCACGCCATCCAGAACAGTTTCATCAGGCGGACAAAAAGCAGTTGTTCAGTAAGTGAAAGTGGGCAGACAGAGATGCACTGTACTGAAGCAGTTTGTGCTAGAGTCATGTAATCTGAATGGAAAGAAAATCATTGCATCCTTTAATTGATTTCAATAGGAATATGCTTAGCACTTTTTCTACGTAGTCATCACTTGTAAGGTTTGACATTTAATTATAACAAAAATACACTCGTTGCAGTTCTGTGCTCAACAAAATGGCTGTTTGTTCTCACTGTCAAAAATATATAGACAGAGAATTGCTCTTTCATCAGGTCTGCTTCTCCAAATAGTCTGCATGAGTGTGGGTGCATACACACACGCGTGTCTGTGCTGCATTGTCCCTCAACAAGCACTTAGATGTAGCCTGTAGACTGTGAAACAATTTCAACGCTCAAAAGGCTAATAAATTAATAATAGTGCAGAGCACAAAAGGTTAGTTCCACATGACAGGGAAGAAAAAGTCACACCGAAGTGGGGAAATAGTATTTTCTCACTCCCAAATAGCATTTAAAGGCTTGGCGTGTTGAATGACCTACTTAAGGCATCTGCTCAGTGTGCTGTTATCAACTCTGGGTTTTTGTTTTCTTTTTCTGTGCTCTAGGTAGCTCAGCCACCACACTGCATTTATGAGCACATAAAGTGAGTGTGCCTACTCGCTTTTCAACCTGCAGTCCTCTCTCCTGCTCATGGTGACAAAGTGACTTTTAATCTGTAATTGCAGAGCATTGCAGCATGTCTTGTTTCGTGCTCTGAAATCTTTATGGCACATCTAACATCGCTAATGTACATTCCAAGGCAAAGGCAGGACTTTGAACTTCTTTTTTTCCAAATAGGGAAAATAATTAATCTGGAAAGATACTCTGCAAAATCGCAATGAGATTTCATAGCTGCCTCTGAAGACTCAAAGTTAGAAAGCAGCAATTGGGATGAGATTTCAAAGAGTTAAGTATTGCCTTCTGATGTTGGAAAAGAATATTAATAATGTCTCATTCATTAAGTGTCTTTCAAGATTTCATGCAGCTGGAGTGAGGGCTCTGCAGGCTTTAACCATGATGTTTGGCCAAGGGAAAGGAGCGAAGATAGACTGAGACCCACACCCATACAGTAATACACATTTGATTGATAGTAAAAAATTGAACAAGTGTTCAGCTGAGATATATTTAAAGCTTTTTCCTCTTCTCCACGTTGCTTCCATTTACACCAACTAATACACCATCTCCAGCTAACTACTAGATCACCACGATCTGTGGAAGTGCAGGAAAAATCAATCTGTAATTTAGGGCCCTCTGAAAGCAAAGCTGAAATTCTCCCATGCTTCAGTAAAGCAAAGATTTCCCTACTCAGCTTTTAAGGTACACGGTTGCATACTGCTGTTTTGTACTGTGAGCCAGAAGAGTTGTGTTAAATGAATCTGGAGGAGCCGAGGAGGGGACGTCTGGCCGTATAGGGTCTCTGGCACATTTTCTCCTGAAAGATATGCTAGGAATGAGCCAAGGAAATGTGAAGAAAGGAAGTGCCTCTAAGGCAGTGAAATACCCTCCAGAGAGTCTCTGTTCTGTTCCATGTTACATCCTTAAAGCCAGGGACAATGCTGTGAGCAACTGATGTTATCTAATTCTACCAGCACAGTGTGAGGCAGGTGAGGCCATCAGACTCTCTTAACACAAATGTTCTCTTTGCCTATTTTAGGTCAGAAAAATTTCTTTTAAAATCAGGTTACTGTTTTTGCTTGAGGTTTTAATGAATCATGTATTGTTTCTTGAATGAATCATACATCATTTTGTTGTTGCATATATATATATATATTTAAAAGCTATATTTTAATTTGAATTCTATACTTCTGTCTCCTGAAAGTGAAGGATGTACCAAAGGTCATTCAGATTTCCCTTCCTCTGTCACTTTTCAGGCTCTTTGAGTGTCCTGATGCAGAAGCAATGTCAGAGGCAGAAGGCATTGCTCTGTGCATTGCTTGCTCCAGAAGGTTGCACGTGTTCTGGTGAACCTGCAGATTTTTGCAGGTTTTGAGCTTTGAAAGCCTTTCACAATTATGTCAGAGCTGTTTGCACTTGTCCAGCTGGTGCTCCTACTTGGTCTTGATTGGCTGGGGGAATGACTTGCTCAGATAGAAAGGGATCAGAGCATGGGGTTTAGGTAACTGGAAGCTGAGGTGTATTTGTGGGGAAAATTGTTCTGGGAACTCCCTGTTCTGTATCTACACACAAGCAGGTCCATCATCCATTTTTACCCCTTTTTGCAGCTTGTCACTGAGAGCTTCCTCCATGTGGGACAGCAGTGGTGACCAAACCTAAATGGGAAAAACAAACTTCCGACATTATTGTTAAAGAGAAGCAGGTAGATGTGCTGCTTAGGGAGTTGCAGTGCATAGTAAGGTATATCAGATCTTGGGGGCTCCAGGGGCGGCTCTGGGCTTCTGTCTTGTGATGAGGAAGGTGCCTACTCCCAGTCTGCCACTTGGTCCCCATCTGTCTCTCACTCCTGGTACTTTTCTTCTGCATGTGCAGCTTATTCCTCTACTGGCTCAAGCCAAAAGCAAGAGTACCAGTGAGTGCAGGATCAAGCCTCTGGAAGGGCAGATCCAACACATCCACTTCTGTTAGAGATTACGTGTCCAGCAGGCTTTTGGCATTACTTTTGACTCAGAATGGGTTTGCAACTCAGTGGCTTGCCTATTGGAAATTAATTTGATCCACTTCTTGATGGCAAAGCATGTATTTCCTTCCCGTCTTAGCCTTTCCCAGGACTCAGTATATCTGCATGTTAATTAATCAGGCTGCTCACAGCCCCTAGGAGAGGTGAGGAGGCACAGAAGGCTTCCCCAGCCCTACATGGTGATAGCCATCTCCACTTGTGCAGGTGAAATACAGCAACGTCAGCCTCTAGCTGTGCTGCCTGTGACAGCATGCTTGGGTTTTCATAGTACTTTTTGCTTTATTACTGCAGCAGCTGTCTTGTGACCATGGCAAACTACACCTTTGTCAGCTGTGTAAGGCAGTGCCCTCACTTAGCCATTTTCCTATTCACCTGTACCAAAAACAACACACCTTTATCCTTACATTCCCCCCTATTCTTTTATTACAGCAATAAGGTCAGCTCAGTTTAAGCATGCAGGATGACTCTCATCCCCACCTTCCCCTCTCAGTACATCTCACAGACTAGCTCTGCCTTTTAACTCACCAGAATTCCTTCATCCAAATTGTTTCTGGGTGTTTTTGCCCTTTCCTGTCCCTCTCTGGTCTTTGATTGTCTCTTTTTTCTCTTCTTTTTATATGAGTATGTTGTCCTAGAAAGTGAAGTCCTACCACTGCAGTTTAGCTGTAGCTACAGTTTAGCACTATTACAGAGCAAATAAGTTATACCCTTCAGAATCAATGCGGTTTCATGCATCCTCCATTATGCTCTAAGAAGCTTTCACTTAAGCCAATTTTCTTTCTTTATTGTTTGACCTCGTAGTATTAAGTTATCTCCATATAGGCCACTCTTCCATTATGCTATTTCCTAGAGGGCTGTTTCACTGATTTAGGTCTGGCACTGCTTCTGGGGATGTCTGGACCTGTGTGTGGGACCCAGGTAGGTGTCTAGACTTGTGTATGTGCAGGGGACCCAGCATGGGCCAGCAGCATAACCCGTGCTGCCCTCCTGCTGAGGCCCACTTTCTGGAAGATGGATGTCCATCCTGACTTAAGGTTTTCTGCAGCTCTTTGCTCTCATCTTCTGCTCCTCTGAGCATAATTCCTTGTGCTCCACTTCAGGGATCTGAGTCAGTCGCTGCAGGGAAGTCAGTGAGTCCTTGGAGGGCCATGCATGACTTCGTTAGGTAGAAGAGCAGCATAATTCAGAGAGAAAGCTGCAACAGCATTAACTTCTCGCCTCTATGCCTCTGCCAGACAGCATGGGACTGCTGTCCCTGAGCAGAGAGGCTGCTATATAAAAGCTATCAGTGGGTTTGCTCTCTCTCTTTCGTTGCTCTGAACCTGGCTTTCCCTTGTGCCTCGCTCTCCTCCCTCTCCTGTTTGCCACTTCATTATCTACCTTCTGTTGGGCACAGGCCGGGTCATGCAGACCATGGGGAATTGGGGCTGTGTGGGCAATTGCAGTGCTGCGTCCTCACTGCAGGCACAGAGGAGAACAGTGGGGATCTCCACATATGCCTGTGTTTCAGAGCCACATTAGTCTCACAAGGTACCAGTGTACCCTAGTTCTGTTCTGAATTTAATTCCTAAATTAAATACCTCCTTCTGAGGTCCCAGCTGTGTTTCTGTGAGACAGAGCCCCTCTGACTGTTCAAAGTGGGGTTGAGCCCAGTCGTGATAATCCTTTGGCATTATAGAGGTGTTCAGTTTGCTTTTTGTGTTGTTTTTCTTGTTTTTGCATGGACATGCAGCTTCTTTCTCTGTCTAAATCAAAGTAGCTTTGATCTCATTTGTCAGACTGTTACTTCACTGCTAGTCTTTGTTGAGAAATGCATGGCAATTCAGCCTTGCTTTCAAGGAGCTTTGAACAGTACAGTATGGCCGCAAAAGAGAATTGCAAGTGCTGATGTGCTGCTCTGTGCACACAGACTCAGCAGCTGTTACACAAGGCAGTGCTGATCTACCCCATCCTTCAGGCAGCCAGGGAAATACAAACTGAGTGATTTACTTGTGTGTGAACACATCATTGATCAAGATGTGTCAGGGATTGGCAGCATCCGCTGAAAAACAGAGGTGTAAACTGCATTTGTTAGAGGGAAGATCCAGGCTGGGGCTGATTTGCTAATGTAGTGTCCATGAATTAATACCATTTTCTTGTTTAGAAAGCTGCCATCATTAAAAGACTCTCTGTAGTTCACTCAGAGAGCTTTCAGCAGGCTGTCTGTTAATATCGATTCAGGGCAGCGTTGCTTGCACTGGATTTGAATGATGATAAAGTAAATCAAATGTTTGCTATTTTTAATCTTGCAAATACTAAAAAAAAATAAATGTTTTGTGTTCTCGTTCCCACATTAATTAAATTGAATGCTTCTAATTTCCTCCAACTGAAAGGGAGGCAGTGTGCATGGTGCAGCAGGAACATGCAGATACTGTACTGGGGGGACATGGTTTAGTGGGGAAACATTGGTTGTAAGTGTGCAGCTGGACTGGATGGTCTTGGAGGTCTTTTCCAAACTTGTTGATTCTGTGATTCTAAGAGTCAGCACTGCTATGTTATTTTCCATTTCCAGTTAAGTTTCTTTTTGTTATCAGCCCCCTGAGCTTTGATGTTATTTACGCAGGCACGGCAGCTCAGCTCACAGCAGACCTGAGCAGATCACCATCATTGCGTGCCTGAGCTTTGCTTGC
This sequence comes from Coturnix japonica, assembly GCF_054131305.1. NCBI lineage: Eukaryota > Metazoa > Chordata > Aves > Galliformes > Phasianidae > Coturnix > Coturnix japonica. The sequence continues at coordinate 51,112,612 of NC_140667.1, forward strand.
AGGCTGTTACTTTGCCAGGCTTAGATCTGCAGCATGCTCTCTTGGGCAGACATACTGCTGAAACTTGTCTTCCCAAGGCTTTGCGTGGCTGCTCTGGTGCCTAATATGCCATGAGCCCAGCCACAGCTTACTGTGTTAAAAATGTGTTTGTGTTGCTGCTGAGAGTAGCAAATGTATTTTGTGATGTCCTCAATGTGATGTCCCAAGTGCTGCCACTGCTGCAGGCAACCTCATGCAGGTGGGATTTGCACAGAAGGTTGGGAAAGAGGTTTGTTGTGTTACCTCACACCTTTCCAAGCAACTCACCCAGAGGAATGGATTACTTCTTGCGTGAGATGCTAGGCCTCGTTACTACAGGAATCTATCACTTCTCCAGCAACTGCAGAGAAAAGGAAGAAATGTTAGGGACCAAGTTCATTGATGGCTTCCATCATTGCTTCCTTGAGCCAAGTGTCAGATGTGATTTTCAAATCCAAAATGAGCTTCTGTACCTACTTTCTCACTCACACAAACCTTCCTTCCCAAGACTGGGAATCCCAGCTGTGCTGCACCCAAAACAATGGCCGGGGGAAGAGAACATGTTTGTTGGGATCATATGAATGCTTGGCCGTTGGCTTCACAGGGAGCAGGCAGAGCTTTAGCACTCACCCAAGTGGGAGTTTTCTTGCTCAGCCCAAAATGGGGCCAATTTTGTCCAGTCCAGAGATATTTAGTAAAAATATCAAAGTTGTTTTGCTCTGAGAAGATCTCTGATCTTATTTTTGCCTCCCTTTGGTCTGATTTTTTGTGTGGAGCCAGCAGTTGGACTCCATGAATCCTTATGGGGTCCCTTCCATCTTGGGATATTCTGTAATTCTCCATACAGTTTTGCATTTGTCTTGGCATGCACAGAAAGGCTCCTCAGTGGTTCCTTATTTTAAGTCTGAAAATTGCTAAATAAAACTCCCTGCATAAGGCCTTACTTTCAGTGCAAATCCATCCCCCTGTTTGCAGCTCACGCTTCACAAGTGTAATAACACTCAAACACATGGTTCAGCCTGTGATAACCATTCAGAATACTGCAATTCTCAGATTTACCTTACTTTGGATGCAGTTTTTGAGCCACTTCTTACTGCAAAGAAGCTGTGCATCCAAGTAAGAGATAAACTTTACACAGAGGGCAAGAGAAACTTGGTGGAGAATTTAGTATGAATCCCTCTTGTTTTAGTTAAAAATGAAACCCAGCTTGTCGCTTCCAACTTAATGACAGTTGTTTGCTTTTTTTAATTGTCAGCTCTTTGCTGTGATTAGCAAAATGCTTTGGTTTAGGTTCTGTGAAAAGAAACTCTGGATGAGCAATTTTTGAGGAGCTGATTTACATATATGCCAGAGTTAGGAATAGGGATTCTGGGAAACACCTGAAATAAGCTGATCCCATTATTGCACTTCTGAGCAACATGCTTGAAGGCAACAAACTGGTATTTAGGAAAGAATACTTATTACTAAACCACGTCTTTTCCTCGTATTTTCACTTCTCAGTTTCTACAGTCCCAGGTCTTAATTTATTTCCCTTCGTAAAGATTACAAAAAACAGAATGTGGTTTTCAGATGTAAGATACTATTAGGAAAAGAGCATAGCATGTGCAGTCTCTGATTCTGTTAACTCCATTAATTAAGCAGTCAGTGATCTTTTGAACTCTGAGACCTCCCCTTGGACATTTAGTTGAAGGTTAGATTACTTATTAGCTTTCTGCAGAAGATGTTTCAGCTGCCAGAAAGATTTTGTACAGTGCTTCCTGTGTAAATGTTTATATTGCTCATTGCGCACCCAGGGCTGATGGCTTACCTCTGTGCACTCTGAGTTCATGGCTCTGCTGGAACTGACTGCTGTCTTCAGCCTTTATTTGTTTAGCTGTTTGTTAAAGAAGAGAGCACTTCTTTTCCTCCAGGCATAGGCTTTGGCTTTTTCTGAGAGGCCCAAACACCACTCACTCTTAGAAATGTGGCAGTAAGCACCAAAGCAGGTAGCAAAACCAGCCTTTTCTAAGTGAACCATTTCTACTGCTCAGCTGAAATACAGCATTTCTGCTAAGATAAGCCTTACTTTTCCATTTGTACCCATTGATTGCCCCTTGATGCATCTAGATTTCCTTCTCCATGTCCCTGACCTTACCAGAGCATTCTCGCTTCTCAGCACTTCATTTCTAGGTCTGGCTCATGGTTTTCACCAATATGCTTTCCTTGACTGCCTGCTATTGTAATGAATTTTATCTCCCTCGTGGTTTAAAGCACATTCATTTTAAAATGAAGCAGCTTTTGGTAGTTAAGAGCTCATTTAAGAATGACCCTTATCCTTCTCCCAGGTTGTATTATCCCTCCTGCCCAAGAAGGCTTCAGAAGAAATGAAAAGGGGGAACTGAACCATGCATGCTCTTCCATGTGCTACTAACTGTTGCTGTTTCCATTTATAAAGACTTATCGAATAACTTCAGGATGCTTTACAGAAGAGTATGAATAATAATTTATAACCATAATCCAGCCAGGCGTTAATATACCAAACAGTTGTCTGACTAATCAGCATGAACCATCAGCCGTAAATTAAAGCATTTGTCAGAAAGCTGGAACCAAGGCACTGTTTGCCATGTGGCCCATCAGAAATGAGTCCCTACAAAGAGCTTCTTCTCAGACCAGTTGTGCTCAGAATCAGTCCAGTATGTTTATAGCTGTAAGGTGGGTGCCAGACTGCACTGAGAACAGACAGTGTCCTGCTAGTGCCTGGACAAGGTCTACCTGGGAGAAGGCGACTGAAGAACCAATGTCTTGCTTGGGGATTTTTGCATTAGCTTCATTTTTCAGACACCAGAAAATTATCAAGTCAGAGGAAAACTGGATGTTTTGGTCTAGGTGCCAGAGGTCAAAATGAGAGCTCAAAGTGAATACAGCATCTGAGATGGAAAAGGTAAGAAAGCTAGAGGTAGAGATCTGTACTTCTATGTGTTATCACTGTGTGACATTGCAGCAATGTTTATCATGTAGCAGCTGGTCTTCTGTTAATTGTGTGTGCACAGGGATTGGTAGAAAAGATACAAACAGTGTGTAAACAGGGTGCAGCATAATCATTAACGAGGAGCTACAGAGCCATCAATGTTATTGATTGCAAAGACCTGTTATTTGTCCAAGCAGAGTTTGGTTTTTGTTTTTTTCACTAGCCCCAGACAGGAATAGGGAACAAATCAACTGGACTGACTCCAATTTTACAGGAGGAAATCATTTCTGATCACTTTTAAAGCCAGATTTGCCAAAGTCTACAATACTGAGGATTATAAACTAATTTGTTTGGGTCTGGAGCAATGAGATAAGCTAAGGCTACAAAAGCAGCAGTCTCAGCCCCTAAGGAGCATCCCGTGTTAGTGCCTAAATGCATGGATAGGAACATAAAGCAGTGCTGATGAGCTTTGAAGAGATCCACATCTAGAAAGCAGGTGACTGTGATGTAGGTATTAGGGAAGATCACCAAGAATCACATGGAGAAATCTGAAGTAACTTTAAGAACAGACTTAATGCTGGGACACAATAGAATGATGTCTGCAAGTAGGATATAGCCAGATCACTAAAATCCTCCCTAGCAGAGTTGTGGCTTATTGTCATGAAAGCCCAGAGAACGATTTAATGCATGTAAATGGGAAGGAAGTGGCTCTTCACCACACCATCTGTTTATCCCATCCCCATGCCCTCACTAGTTAACTCTTTTGTGTTGTCTCTCATGCTGATAGTGTTCAGAAACAAACACCAAGCTCTGTGGAGTCACCATTGGCTGAGTTCCTCAGTCCCATCTTCTGAGGCTGAAAAAAACACCTAATGGTCCTTTGGGGAATAGTCAGAGCACTCAGTCCTCCCTGGGGGGGTCTGCCACGGAGGCAGCCCTCTGGGTTTGCCTGCAGTGAGCTCTGATAGGACTCTCATCAGCAACTTCACTTCTCTGCAGAGAGCCTTCAGGGAACTGTCTATTTCTCTTTGTGTCGAAGTTTGTCATGGAGTTTGTCATGGGCTCTGCAGTATTTCTGTGCTGCTGGAGGTAGCTCTGTGGTTGGAGGGTAACTCTCCCCCAGGCTCATCTGGCTGTAGGTGGTTTTCCTTGACTATTTGCCCTGTAAGAGCTGTTCATTACTTCCCACTCGGGTATCGGGAAACTTTACCAAAATTCTTGAGATGGAGTCTTTGCTCTCTAAGAAGTTATCATTTGATTATGCCATAACTTGAAGGCTCTTCTGGTAATTACAGATTACCTCTGAAAGTCTTTAATTTGTTGAACTAAGGTGCTTTCAGTGGCAGCTCTGCACCAACCACTTTTGGCTAATGGGAGGTTATATCCTTCGATGAAGGATGCACATCTTCCTCATAGAATATTTCTTCTTGGTGGGATGCTCAATGTTAGCATGCTTATGTCTTAGATCTTTTTTTTTCTCCCCAAGAGATTCGTTTCCACTGAAGCATTGGTTGTTATTAAAGGCAATTACAGTGTGTTTCAACAACCAGCACTCCTTACTCACACACTGCCAGCATGCTGCTCTCAGCTGCTAAAATTTTAGCTCTTGCTGATTGAGATGTTTCACTTGAAGAATCCCAGGGATATTTCAGAGCACATTTCATAGTTAAATGAGGTAGACATTGAAAGTTTATATAACTTAGTGTGTGTGTGTTAAATTGAGATTTCCCAATCGTTTGACAAAATCGAGTTATTTTGTGTCTGTTCTGCAGGGGGCTGACCCTGTCTTTCAGTTAGGGAATGGTGTGCTGGAGGTGCTCATCTTTGCTGAGTCTTGATTTCACTTTATAAGAGTTGCCAGGTCACACTGCCAGTTTCATACTGGTGTCTCTGAACTGAGAAGCGGAGGTGTGAGTTGCTGAATTGGCCAACTCGTTCTCCTTGTTAGCATCCCTGTGACTTCATTTGTAGGTTGTCCTGTGGGTGAGAGATGTGTCCTGCAGTTGTTTGAGCTTGGGTTTCATCCAGAAGGTCTGTAAAAAGCAGTGAGCACCAGCAACACTTATTACCCAAAAGCTGATCTTGGTGGACTGACAGATTCAGCCATCTTCAACCCTATGAGTCTTTAAAAGATCAGATCCTTGACTGAGTTCTAGAGGCAAATAGGAAACAAGCAAGTGATTAACCATCCACCAGCCTAGATCTGTTCCACCTAAGAATACTACCATGGATCCATAGGCTGTCCCCTCAAAATCAATCTCTACTGTTGGACTTGGTTCAGGTGAGGAGTGTCTTCTCGTGATAATGAAGAACATTTGACTTCTTGGTTTTGTAGCATAGAAAGTTACCAAAAGGTCCAGTGCTTTGCTTCTCAAGGTGTGTAGACCATCTACTGTCCTTTCATTTGGATCTGTTGTTTGTATGTTCTGCCCTTTAAAGTCATTTCTTCATTTCTGGCTCACCGTTTCCTAACACAACTGATGGTGTTCTGGACTTCATGGCACTGGGAATGCATTGTTTTAATTGAAGCTCCTGTTATAAAAGCTTTTCAGTAAATTAACAGAATGTTGGAAATGGTGTAGTGAACAAATAGAGTAGCTGGTGGTACATTCCCTGTAAAACCAAAGTTTCTGAAAGCCAGTTAGAATGTCTTCAGTGTCAGAAACAAGGCTGATAGGAAGGGTTGATGTAGTTTGTTGTAAATGAGTTGATGTGACTGGAACAATCCAAAAGTTATCAGTTGCAAAACCCTTTTTGGGGGGACTGAGGACTTGAGATTAAATTTCAAGCTATATCTAGTCCGTTAAAGTAATATTTCTTGGAGGGGGAGGATGATTGCAATTAATTTGAATTTCCACTTAAAGTGGAGAGAAATAGTTGTAATTCTTTTACTGATTAATAACATTATAATCAAAGAGTCCTTTTTAGGTATATATTGAGACCATTTCATCTTCAGACAGAAACCAGTAAAAGGAAGAAACACAGAAAACAAAACACAATCTCTGCAAATCCAATGGGCCCGTATTGTGTGCAGCTTTGTGCTAGGAATCTGCAGGACTGCTGGGTCGGTCAGAAGTAGGGCTAGCCAGAAGCCAAACATGTAGACATTGACATTTTTCAATGTAATTGAAGCAAAACCTTCAGGAAACGTTCACTGAAGGAACAGTGATAGCAGTGGCTGTCCCCTCACCCACTTCCAATGCAAATCTGAACAGCAGTAAGGCTGGCCTGGGCTGGATTAAGCTTTAGCAGTTAACTGCAATTAATGTTAAGCCCTTCCAACATTCAGCTGTTTGAAATCCAGATCTGCGTGTCCCAGACTGAACAGAATGAAAAGAAAATCTGTTGCTATATTAATTATTTAGTTTTAATGTCGGTCCTTATGTTCATTTATTTATTTATTTAATCTTATCGCAGCATGGCTTTTCCTATTGTGGGGGCTCTGGGCTGTAAACCTTTGTTTCATCTCTCACCCATCCACTAAGCAGCTCAGTGACCCTGGGCAAGTGATATGACCTCTCTATGCCCTATTTTTGACATCTGGCCAAAGACGTAGTGTCATGAATCCAGCCTTCTTCCGTATGGGGAAAGAAGAGTAGCAGATTAGAACTGCATATTATTATTGATGATTGATTTTCTGTTCTGAGATAAATCAGGCTGAAGAGCAGCTTGAAAAGTCTTTTGGCATTTTGCCCCATCCCGGAGAGCAGCGTTTCTGCAGTCTCCCCCAAGATCATACCACCCCGCTGTCATATGGAGGCTTTGAACTGTCTTGCCCTCTTTATGCTCAGAAGTGTATCGCTCTTAGGAGATACTGCACTGGACAAAGTGAAAGCTGCTTTTTCTTTGAGGAGTTTCTTTTTTAATCATCGGTACTAATTATCTCATTTGCAGCACAGCAGAGCCCTAATCAATTGACAGTGCTGCGTTCTGATGTTATTACATTAGGCCAGTGCCAATAGCAGGTATTGATCCAGTGGCCAGTGTAAGTTTGTGAGGACCAGACCTGTCTGATCTAGCTGGAAGCTGTTCTGTTGAAGAGGCACTGCCTTCCGTTGAGCCCATTGCCACGCAGCCAAGCAAGGAGGCAGTGGGAAGCTCCCTTCAGCTCCTGAGCCCTGAGGTTCCTTCTGGTGATGTGGCAACATGGTTATAGTACTTCACTTGTCAATATGTGTTACCAGCTACCTACATCAATGTAGAGTCCAAAAATTGCTCCCATATGTGCTCCTCGTAGATGGGACTGTGCTTCTTTGGATCACAGTCACAGTTAAGCGTCTTCAGAGGCAGCACAGATCTGTATTCCTCTGTACAGCAAACCAACCCTGTACTACAGCAGCCTGCACTAGGTCCTAGTTGAAGCATACATTAAATACATAAACAGCCTTGCTGCTTATTTGGTTAGTATCATGGGATTGCAGGGGTTGGAAAGGGACCTCAAGAGATCAAGTCCAATCTCCCTGCTAAACCAGATTCCTTACAATAGGTCACACAGGTAGGTGTCCAGATAGGTCTTGAATACCTCCATAGAAGGCGATATAAAATAACTGCGTGTACGTGGAATGTGCATTTTGCTGTATCTGGAGAAACAGATCAGTCTCACTGTTCTGCAACATAACATCTGCTGTATGGTTACAGCAATGAAATCAGAAAAGAGTGAGGGCAAAGCTGGGGAAAAAAAAAAAGAAAAAAAAAGTGATTAGTTTCAATTCCAAAGCCTTGTTTATAACCCATGGCAAAGCTGCTCGCATCCAAAGGTGCACAGTGCCCTTGTTGAGCATCCTTTTCCTGGCAGGAACACAGCCCAACAGGCATCTGATGGAGCAGCTATGCTTGCTGCAGCCAAAAATCCATGCATTGTTTTCCCCTGGCATGCAAAGAAAAGGAGGCTAAATGTATGGACAGGAGGTGCTCGGGTTCAGGGTGACTCGACCAGGAGAGGTTTACCTGTTCTCAAAGAATGTTCCTGTTTATGATGTGTATGTAAGTGATTGTGTTAAAGGAGTAAAGGCCTGTGGTGTTTGTTTTGGAAATCTGCCTCCTTATCCTCAAAGCATAGAATACACTTAGTTAAATGTCTAATCGTGCCATTTTTGCCCATCACTCAGTGTGCGGGACTGCACTGATCTTCCCTTGCTATGCAGTTGTCAGTGCTACCCTGAGCCAGGGTCTGAAGGGTGTGTCAGAGCATCAAGAAGGGCCTTCCTGTAGCATTATACATCCATTGTGCACTGCCCAAGAGGTCTTAGCACAGCAGAAACTTAAGCTTTTTATGCTGAGCTGAAATCCTAAAGCATCAATGTGTGTTTTTTATGGCTTCTCTTCTTAATGAACTGTCTCTGTTTTGGCAATAGGACAAAACTCTGGCCTCACTCTGCTATCAGCCAATGAATCCTAGTCTCTTGGTTGTAAATAGTTAGCTATGATATAGGGATTTCCAATTAACTACAGGAATTATGGCAATATTATTATCTTCTCATATACCAGATGGGATGGAGATTGATACAGAGACAGTGTGATTTGCAAGAGACCTTCCATTTGGCCAAAGGCTGGATCAACAGAATCATCCATTCTCACAAATCCCAGTCTGGTGGTGTCTGTGTCAGGTTATTGTGTGCTTGAGATGTGACAAATGTGACTTGGATCTCCTTCTGCTTCTCTCTCTTCTTCAATCCAGACTTGTTTTTAAGTAAAACAGGATGACTTCAGGTCCATACCAAGTATGGACCTCCATACCACTCTGAATATGCATGCTTGTTAACAGATACAGATCAGCCTGACTGACTGTCAGCATGCCTGATATCTTGTGGCTGTCTCTCTGCAAGAGTAGGTGTGTGCCTTGCAAATTGATTGTGAACACAAAATGGAACTGGATTAAAGTTTAACCTACACTATCCATTTTCTAGAACACAGAGCAATCAGTAAGAAGGTCACCCATGTTTTGGGCTCAGGGAGTTCAGCCGTTGTTGGGTTCTTCTGAAGAGTCTCTTCTTTGCATATCTTGTTTAGAAGAACAATTTGGGCAAATTGATATATTAAGCAATGCTGAAAGGATCTACCCCTATCTTGGCTATAGAATGTAATTAAATTTCCCTTGAAAGGGCTTTTTCCGCCTCACAGAAATAACTTCTTTTGCCCTGAAAAGACATCACTTTGTTATTTGTATTGGAAATCTTCACCTCTGTTACAAGTCAATTCTGTAATCGCTTAGGAGGAAGCTGCATAAATACAGTTTCTCCATAGCAAAACTAAAGTGTGCTTCCTAGCAAGGTTTTGCTTTTGTGTGCAACCACATCTGTGAAGTCAGGATCAATTGAAATTAGCAGAAGGGTTGTTATTTACCGTTTCTTTCAAGCATCCAGCAGAGTAACCCACAGAAATCTTCTTTTCATCCAAAATCCAGCATGAAAGACTGTTTAGTGAAACGTTCCTATCCCAGAGATTAACTAATTGCTCAGCAGTCAGTCATTCCCAGCGCCCAGCCAAGGACAGTGATTCCTTTCCCACATGCAGATGGAGTAGTGGTTTAACAAAGAACAGTTCCTGGTACAGGAGGATTAAGGAGAATTTACTGGAGAGCAATTAAAACCATTGTTAGAGCAATTTGTTTTTGAGGCAGAATTTCACATCAAAGTAAAGCTATCTGTCAGAGGAGTGTACAGAGCAGAACAATAAAGCCATCATTTCAGGCCATCTATCGTGCTTCCTCAGAGTGTGGATTAATAAAGTGAGCTTAGAGGACAGGGAGATTTACAGGAGTAAATTGGGTGAAGCAGCCAAAATGCAGTTTGCATTTGGAAGGTGGTGCTCTGACTTTGATCTCTTCTCTCTCTTCTAGTGGCTTCTGCTGCCATTCTGTTCCTCCCAGCTTCCTCATCATGTCATGCTCTGAAGAGAGTTTCTGACCATGCTGCTTGGTTGCAGACGCTCCTGCAAGCAGAGCACCATGCAGGGCTGACCATTACCAAAATGGTGTTACTGGAAGATGAGTTGGAGCCAGTGCTCCTTGCTGGCCCCTTATTGGCTTTAGTGGGTGTTGCTGGCTTGGTATTCCTATCCTGCCTGCTCCAACCTCCTTGCCTTGTCCTGACCCAGGAGGAGGCATTACTCCAAAGTCTCCTTAGTATTAAGAGAAAACCAGTCCATGCAGAGTGGGTCCACCCAACAGATTTTACATCCTTCCCAAAGGATGTGTAACTTGAGGTTATTTCCTGTGTATCCATTTCTGTACATTCTTTCAACAGTTAAACTTTTTAAATTTATTTTTAATTAATATAAATTAAATGGAAAAAAAAATAAAAATTAACATTAAAAAAAATGTAATATCTGAAAAAAAAATTACACTGATAAACCGGTTACCCTGTATGTATTATCAGCGTATCATGTTCTCTTTGGCCTGCATGAGTTTAAAAAGCATTTTGCTTTTGGAGCAAGCCTGTTTACCAAAGGTTGCATGTAAAAAAATTGGGCTAGCTTTAATGATACCAAAAAGAGCATCTCCAGGTATGCCCTTCATTAGCAAAGCTCCTAGACAGGGCTTGTCCTCAAGAGCTGAGGCATGAAACCTTCTATGCTCATCTGGGCACATCAGAGCAGTCACTAGAAGGTATTTATTGGTTGAGCCCTCTCTGCAGTGGGAGAGGTTTGAGTATGATCTGTCCTCTTGATACATCTGGGATTGGGATGGTATTTTCAAAGGGCTTGATGTACAGGGGCAGCTTTTGGCATGTGGGACACAGCCATCAGCTGTCTTACCCGTTCCCCAGTGGTTTGTCTGAGCCCTCCATGAATATAAAAGTCTTATGTGTTTTTTTCCCATAAGATTTCACTAGGACCCACCAGCCTGGCTTGGTGCAGTCATCTCTCATCCTCCTCACTGCAGCTTTTAAAATAGTACTGCTTATATGGAAGGGCTGGCTGGTCTCTGGGGGCTGGGAAATGCATCCTAACTGGCAAATGGCCATAACCCCAGCATGCTGGAGAGAGTAAAAATAGCATCAGATGAAGGGTATAATACACACACAAAGGCTTTGAAAAAGCCTTCCTTTAAAGCTTGCTCCTAACCCTGACACCTGCACTGCTAGAGGCAGGGCTGGGATACCTCTTACCTACTGTCATACAGAGGATGTCTGCATCGGAGGGACTGGCACAAAGCTCAGTTTTTAGGCACAGGAGACAAACAGACGTTTCAGGATGCAGATGGTCTGACCTGTTTTAACATCTAGCTGCAGGTGAGATGACTCACAGCCTCGGAGCTGTCTGTAGCTCCAGGAGGATGACTTCAATTGCAGGCATTGGCTTTGTAGGTGGACCCTGCTCCAAGGGCCTGTGCTCTGGAAATTGAGTGCAGTTTGTAGTTTGTTCTTAGGAAGGAAAATGGCACGGTTGTTATCTGAGCACAGTATGGATTGGGTTATCCTGTGTTCACATTTGTGTGTTCACATTCCAGGTCTGACACAAATCGTCTCCTCCATTAGCGTGAGAAATACAGTAATTACTGTTCTACAATCCACTCAACAATGTGGAAATTAAGTGTTTTCTTCAAATGTCTTCATAAAAGTTTGCTTTCTGTTGTTCAGCCTAGATGTGAATTAAGCATTCCTTCTCTTTTCAGTTGTATTTGTTGGGTTTTATTTAGCATTGTTCCCAGAGCAAATGAAGAAATTAAGTATATGTGATTGCAGTATTTGTCTGTTGTTGGTTAGATTGTCAAGAGCTCTCAGATCCATTTGCCAGCTTCAGCTAAGCTCATGAGGTGTAGGAAATCTCAAGGATAATTAAATTCCTAAAAAAAAATAAAATAAAATCAGATGCTGGTTAAAGAAGAAAAGATCTAAATTAGCACATCTCAGCTGTTCTGCAGTCTGCTTGGTAGCAGGTAGTCCATAGCATCACCTGTCTATATTCACATTCCTGAACAGTCCCAGCATGTCACTCCTACAGAGCATGCTTGCCTTATGGGAGGGTACAGGCTTGGAAAAGAGGCAATGGAAGACAGTTCTTCTATTATTAAGCAGTCGTGTAGGATGTGGATTGGAACAAATCTCTCCAGTGGGATCTGAACACTGGTGAAAGGGCTGTTCTGTGGGTATCAGACAGCTGCAAGTGAGCCTTGAGTCTTTCAGTGTAGTCAAAAGATGGGTGCATTTCCATAAAAATGTCATTATTTCTACTGATTTCATTGCTGAAGCTATTTGGGAAGTTCCCACTCATACATTCTTGTGTTCCCTATGCCACATTTTCCAGCATGACTCTGAGCCTGTGCTGTCAGATGGATCCCTGGCATGGTCCAGAGCCCTGTTTATTTCTTCCAATTCCTTAACCTCATTCATTTCTCTGATCTGACTTCCAGTGCTTCTGGGGAGGGGAACAGTGAGTAGCTGTCTTCAGGGCCCCATCATTGAATGAGGGGTTCTGCCATGGTGTTCTTGTAGTAAATAGCTGCAAAAACACAGTGTTTTAAATAAATGCACCAGGTTATGAGTGACCAGATGTCGGGACATCTCTAAGACAGAACAATTATCTCTGGAGTAAAGACTTCAGAGGTGAGCTACACCCTCCCCATCCTATCCATGAATTACCATATCAATCTGTGGCCAAATGAGAAGGCTCCCTGTTCTACTTTGCATGGCCCTGTTTAGATGTGGGAGGCTGAAATGTCATGGCTGCTGCATGTTCCAGATCCTGGAGCTGAGTCAGGCAGTTCTCTTAGGGCAGAGGACTTCTGCCTCCATTGTAAATGGAGAACAGTTGTAGGACATCTCAGTCCCGGTACCCGGACTATATTAATCACTGGGAAAATCTTTGCATTAGTGGCCTCATATGGCTTCCCCTCTGCCTCCTCCTTGCACACCCACTGTATTTGTCACCATGACAACTGGCTGCCCTTTTGTTATAGGTTTCCGTGAAATGTCATGTTTTGTGCACCATTAAAACAGCAGTGAGACATTCTGGGAACGGGACACAATGATCCGTGGTCCAATATTTGCCACTTTCATGAACTTACTGCAGTTCTTCAAGATTAATTAATTCGGGTACTTTAATTCATTCATGCCCTTGGAATCACTTACTGAGAGGTCTTTGCAAATCGTACAAGGTTGTGGAGGGATGATTTTCACATTACCAGTACAAAAAGATAGAGGAAAATGGGTACAATTCAAAACATCTGCAGAGATCATAGATTTACCAACTAATTCCACAGGAAATGGAACAAGAGGACTTGTGAAGTGCTTTGGAAGTGATGGGCTGGGGTCATCAACGTGGTGAGTTACTTCTCAGTGTGGTGTGCAGGGAGATGGGGGTTAAGAAGAAATGGAGCACCCAAGTCATTGTTGTCTCCTCCATGCCTGCCTTGTAGATAACCCAAATACCTCAGTTCTCAGGGCTGATCATCAGTTCACTTCTGCTTAACATTCGGCAGCTTGATAATTAATGTAATCCCCATTCCTCTCCTTCCTAAAGTAATTAAAAGAAAGAAAAATAGGAAGTCAGTCTCACGAGACAGGATTGGTGTTGCATGGGATGGTCTTTCCCAGTCCCATCCATAAAGGAAATGAAGTCTTACACTGAATCCCTGTCACATTTACTGAATTAAGCACTTGCTGGAGATCTGAGTATGGCTCTTTACTTCTTGAGTTGTATTCTGCTCACAGTTAATTCAGTTTCTTCTGATTAATTCCTTTGGGGTTTGTGCCTGTTCCTGGGATATATGTTTCAACAGGCCTGAGTGTAACCTTTCTGAAAAGGGTCAGGGACAACTGAAATAGCTGATCCAATTTAAGGTTTGAAAATAAGCCTCACTCAAATCACTGAGGGATGTCAGCAGAAGGTGTTTTTCTGTGCTTATTTACAGATAAAAAGAGCTAGCAATAGTTCTTAGACATTAACAGAATTAAGTCGCTGTGTAAACACATCAAATCTGGATGTGACTTCGGTTTAACCACTGCGAAAGTGGATTAAATCCAACCATGTGAAAACATTCCTAATATGGCTAACTCTGTTGCTGCAAATTAACCGTTACTATTAGAATTCACATCCTAGTTTCCTTCCCTCCCCCCCATCCAGTTCTTTGCCCGAATATCTTTATTTTCTTTCACTTGTCCTGACAATATTGAGTAGTCCCAACTAAGACTGAATTACTGCCACCCGTCCCCATATAATGACCATAGTGAGCTTCCCCGTGCCGAGGCACTGCACTGCTGACCCCGTGCTGCTGGGCTAAGCTCATCCAAGTGAGATCTGGCTCAGTGTTTCAGGTTTGAGCCTCTGACATAGAAAAAAGACAGGAACTTCCTGGCTTTTGGAAGAGCCCGTTTCAGGAATGAAAGGTACAGACTGTGTCAAATGAGCAAAGTTTTGGCTTTTCTTCCGCGGAAGGCAGCAGCAGCAGTCACGGGTAATTATATTCTGTACAAGGAGATAACCTCTGGCTAGAGAAGTTTTCAACAGAGAAAAGCGAGGAATGGGAAAAACAAAATACAAAGGCAGGTTTCAGGGGAAGAAAAGTTTTCGGTGAAATGCAAGCGTTTGGAGGGGGAATCTAAAGGAAAAAAATGATGCTGTTGTTTGTGCTTTGTTTGTTGGCTCTGGTCCTTGTAAACAAGTGGCAGGGTGGAAGTTGAAGATGGTATCTCCATGCTCTCCCAACCCCATATTAACTGGTGCCTGGGGTGTGGGGTCCCCAGGCTGCCTGCAAGTACCACCTACTGTGGCCAATGAGCAGGGGGTAGAGGATGTTTCCCCTCTGCTGATGTTTCCAAGGCATGTGGCCTGGCACATCATGGTGCAGAGCAGCAGTCAGAAAATGTGGCATCACTTATGAGTAACAAGCATAGAGTCAACTTGAAGGGTTGAGGTAGCAATTCCTTGGGTCCTTCCACATGCTCACATTCCTTTCTCTATGGAGCGATGCTTCAGGGTGAAACATCTGCATCACTAAGTGCCTTCCTCTTCCTACAGCATCATGAGACTGTGGATATTGCTGTGTGTTAGAATCACACAGTTCCGTTATGATGCTCCTGGGACACTCACACATATTAGACACATAAAGTGTTGTGCTGCTTTGTGAAGCCACATGACACAGCACATGGGGAGCCTAATTGCACCCTCTGGCCGCTGCCACATCAGTAGCAAGAGGGAGAGCTCAGAAGTAGTGCACACGTTTGGATGTTCCAGTCTCTGAAAGAGTGTACTCATTGAGTTATGCTTATGGCTATGCTGAATTATCGTTTCCTTTTGATCTGCACTAAAGAGAGGAACAGAACAGGTATAAGTGTGAGTGTAATGGATAGGTGCGGGTCTCTGCATTCAGGTTCTTGTTTGCTTCTTTTCTTCCCTTTGTTCAGTTTCTTTCCTCCTGCCATCAGGATATTTTTAGTTTTTCAGGACTGTATCTTCTGCATCAAAATACAGGTGGAACTCACTTTTTATCTGTACCTTAAAGATGGTGTGTGCACATATGTATATATATGCACTAGCATATATCTGAGATTACTATGATCATAGAATCATAGAACAGCCAGGGTTGGAAGGGATCACAATGATCATCCATTTACAACCCCCCTGCTGTGTGCAGGGTCACCAACCACCAGACCAGGCTGCCCAGAGCCACATCCAGCCTGGCCTTGAATGCCTGCAGGGATGGAGCATCCACAACCTCCTTGCACAGCCTGTTCCAGTGTGTCACCACCCTTGATCAGCACCATTGTAATTGACTATAAGAAACTGAGATAGAAAGGAAGGAGAAATATCTTTCCCCAATTAGGATCATGTTGTTTCCCCATCTGCCACTTGTGCTGCACTGTTGTGTTTGGTGTCCTGTGGGTACTGACTGTTTTGGTCTTGTCCCCTGTAGATCATCTTCAGGAAGATCAGTGATGTCAAGAAGGAAGAAGAGGAGCGCATGCGCCAGAAGAATGAGGTGACACTGAGCATTCCTGTGGACCACCCCGTGCGGAAACTCTTTCAGAAGTTCAAACAGCAAAAGGAGATGAGGAATCAAGGCTCAACCCACATCGACCCAGAAAGGAACCAGCTTCAGGTGGAAAGTCGGAGTGTGCAGAATGGGGCCTCTATCACAGGCACCAGCGTGGTCACTGTGTCTCAGATCACCCCCATCCAGACATCCCTGGCTTATGTGAAAACCACTGAGGCAGTGAAGCAGAACAACAGGGATGCAATGGAGCTCAAGCCCAACGGGAATGGAGATCAAAAGTGTCTCAAAGTGAACAGCCCCATGCGGATGAAAAATGGAAATGGGAAAGGGTGGCTTCGACTGAAGAACACGATGGGGACCCACGAGGAGAAGAAGGAAGACTGGAACAACGTCACAAAGGCTGAATCAATGGGGTTGCTCTCTGAGGACCCTAAGTGTAACGACTCAGAGAATGGTGTAAATAAAAACCCACTGAGGAAAACAGACTCTTGTGACAGTGGAATAACTAAAAGTGACCTTCGCTTGGATAAAGCCGGTGAGACTCGCAGCCCCCTGGAGCACAGCCCCATTCAGGCTGATGCTAGGCATCCCTTCTACCCTATTCCTGAGCAGGCCTTACAAACCACGCTGCAGGAAGTCAAGCACGAACTCAAAGAAGATATCCAGCTGCTAAGCAGCAGGATGGCTGCCCTTGAGAAGCAGGTGGCAGAAATTTTAAAGATATTGTCTGAAAAGAACGTACCCCAGGTCTCTTCCCCCACATCCCATTTATCACCCCAGCGGCCCCCCCAGATACCTTGCCAGGATATTTTTAGTGTTTCGAGGCCTGCATCACCTGAATCAGAAAAAGATGAAATCCACTTTTAGCATATACCTATGTGTATATATGTATACAGTATATATGCAGAGGTGTATATATACCTTTATACATATATAGGTGTGTGTATAAGGTAAATATATATACATATATATTTTCACTTGCATCCAATATGACTTGAACACACCAAGGATTTTGATATGTAAATATTGCATGTCCAGCTGGATTCTGGCCTGCCAAAGAAAACAATTATTAACATAGATATTGCTTGTATAATATGCAGTTGACTGCATGCACACTTTACATTTATTTATAATCTCTATTATGTAATAAAAGAATGACTTTTGTTTAACAAAGGCAATGTACTATTTAAAGAATCAGGGTCTAACCTGCCAATATTGCCATGACAGTTTTGATCTCAGGCTGGGTGAACTGAGCTTTTACTTCCTCACTGTCTTTTCTGCCAAGTTAGGCAGTAGGTTAATGTGACATGGAGGACATGTTCAGACTTCAAGTAGTACCATTTCCTGGTATCATTCCATTACAATATACTGTATATTTGGTAATAAGTCCCCCTACTCCTCCTAAAGGGTAGGCTCAGCTCAGTTGACAGGGAAGGGCACCATGTTGGGTGCTGAAGTAGATCACTGGAATTTATTCGTGTGGACGTTGTGCATGCACAGCCTTCTCTTTCAAGTATCCTCCTGCTCTTTTAACATCGTAAGTAAGACATAGTAATGGTGATGTATGTAATGAAATGCAACAAACAGAAGCTCTCTCAGCTGCACACCCTGTCTGTTTGGGGGTAACATCTTTCTGAAAAGCCTCCTTTTATTGATGCAGTTTTTACTGAATCGTTAGAGTAACATTATGTAGATTCTCTTTGCAGCACTTGGCAATGGTGTCCGCTTCTGTCAGTATCTTCATTAGGATGTCCTGTTCTTCAGAGGTTGCTCTCCCTCTGTCCCCTTCATTGCCTCTGGCAAAATGACTTTGAATGAGGTCTGAGCAAGGGAGATAGCAGTCATGCTTCAGCTGCTTGGGAGCCTAGGGAGCAGATTTGGGAAGCTGGAAGTTAAAAGACTGCAGTGAATCCCCCCTTCTGAGGTTGTTTATCCATCTGAAGCTACCTTTGAGAAAGAGAGAAAATCAACAGCCAGGATGGGAAGTTGGTGATGGTAAAATTCCCTTTAGCCTGTGGCACTCGGTTGATGTTGGGGTAGGAGACTGGTGGGTGTGATGTGGGAAGATGTCCTTCTTGCCTTGGACTTGATGAAGCTTTCAGTGGATAGGATGTGAAGATTTGTGTGCAAGCTCTCTGCATCCACACCACCAGTTGTTAGGCATATTAAGGCCAGTAGTTCTGTTTTAGGTGCTCTGACCTTCCTCTTGGCTGGCTCCCATCAGCATCTTCCATTCTTGATCTGTGCTCAGCCTCCTCTGCCACTTAGACCGATGCACTGCCCTTTGTGATGGCTTTGCAGGGCATGCTTTTGCATTTGACCCTGTTTTTTCTGCTACTGGGAGCTGAGCTCTTGGACTCTGGGTCTGATGTTGGGCATGGTGTGGGTATTTTTGCCTCTTTGCACTGTGTGAGAATTCAGGTAGACACTACAGTCAGCAGAAGAGGCCATCATGGCAGAGCTACTGGTGGCAGAGCAGAGGGCAGCAGCTCCTTCAGAGAAGGACATCTCTACCACACTTCAGTGGCCTCTCACATTAAAGTCCCATGTTTTCAGAAGTGCCTGGAGTAAAACATATGTATCAGCCACAAGGCATCACTATCAATCAGGTAAATAAAAGGCATCTTTATAATCAGTGGGTATCCGTACCAGAAATGTTACTTCACATTAGGAAACTAAGTTGAACTAGATGACTTCTTGAGAAACCAAAAAAAATCCAAAGCAAACAAAAAACAGCCAACCAACCAACATCTGTAGTAGTGGCAATTAGGAACCTGCATCACATCTCCTGCTGTGAAATCCAAACCCATAAGCTACAAAAGGATCTTAGAAAAGCCAAAGAAGCCATTGCTTCTGCTGTATCAGCTCGTGGAAGGACAACAGTGATCTTTCTCCTTTGTTATTCCTTTCTGGCCCATTTCTGCCTCTCTTTCGGTCTCTTTCTTCATGAAATCATAGAAAAAAAAGAAAGTAGAATCACTGAAAGGGACAACTCTTCCTAAAGGCTGATGTTAGCCTGCTTGCTCATCGTGCTTTCTGCAGCTGCAGGTGCGATTGTCAAACAGGGCAGCTGTATTTTGCAGCTGCTCTTCTGACACAAGTACAGATCTGCAGCCACACTTTGGTCAGCAGGGACAATCTGCACTCGCAGAACAGCGGAACTTTCAGAGTCCTGCTCTAAACCTTCCCCTGGTACTCTGACAGAGCTGTGGGGTTGCAGCGTTCAGGAGTTACAGGGTTGCAGCAGGCTGCTGGAGCATGCACGGACCTTGGCAGGTACAACTTAAGTGCCAAGTTTTGAAGATGCGGCTGTTGTTGCCTGGCTGGATTTGTGGCTCAGCCTCACAGCAGCTTAGCTCCCTCTGCCCTGAACTATGCAGTCAGCAGCAGAGCCATGTGGCTGCCTGGGTTGTGGTTGAGTCGAGTTCCTTGCATGCATGAGTATGCCCTGAAAGAACCAGCAGGGTGGTAGGGGTGACTCTGTTAGAAAGCTTTAGCCTTAATGGCATTCCTCTGCCTTTGTGAAGGACTTTTTCTGTTTCTCTGTAACTGATATTAACTCTAGCTAGAACTGCATGGCATGCAAAGGGATCTCTGTATCAGTTTATCTTGCAAGTCAGATGTAACTTTGTGCCACCTTACAATGAGAGATCATGTAATAGGATTAATCTAACCTTGAAAATTATTTGAGCCCGGAATGTCTATTGCAGTTCAAGTGCAACTATACTGGTTAAAACACTATAAATAATGTAAAATAGTAAGTTCCTGAAACAAATGCAGCATTTCCAGGGTCACTTTGCTTCAACTCTGATATTCTAGTGTTGTCTGTTGTTCAGTGGAACTGGCTGGTGCCTTGCTCAGTCCGTAGTGTGATGGGTGTCTTGCAAACAACAAAACTCTCTGTGCAGATGGTCTCTGTGTGCTGGGGGTGCAGCTGGAGCTTCAACTCCAATTACTGCTGTGCTGAAAATACGTTTTATACAGTTCGGAAGCATTTTGGAGCATAATATGTTGTTTCATGGAGTTATTGCTGGGGCACTTGTTCAGCTTTCCCATCTGCTAATGGCAGTGCATGGTGTGATCCAGCACACTGCCGGCTGGAGCGTCCCTCTCCTGTTCAAGAAGCATGAGTCCGTGTTGCATTCAGCCTTGACTCAAAGCAACCACCTACAGCCGTGCAGTAAGGGACCACACGTGTCCCTTCCACCTATGCCAGCAGCCACGTGCTGCATGCAGGGAGCTCTCAGCTGCATGCTTTCCTTTCCTGTAAGAGCTGCATACGTGTACAGATGTTCCTGCCACGCCTGGTAGCGGTGTTCATAGCACGTACAGTGTGCTCCGTGTGTTCCAAGCATTTTAGCCACACACAAGTGGATTTTATCTTTCTGGATAAGGTATGAATAGAAATAAAACATGTAAACACTTTCCAAGGCATACAAACTAGAATACTTCAAATAGCATTTTTGTGTAATACTACCTATATGAGATAGAACAGCACTTCTGGCTAATAGCTGAAAAAAATAACTATTGTAGTGGAGATATAGAGGGGAAATATCCCTCAGTTCTTCTGATTTTGTATTTGTATGTCCTGTTTTCTATGTTTTTGTCTTTGCCAGGGGGCAAGGGTTAGAGCAGGGCTGGCTCTGGAAGTGACAAACTTAAGCATTGCCAATTTTTCTTTTCCCTGTTCTGCAGAAGTAGCGCAGCTGTAGGGATTTGAAGCTGCTGGCACTGATGTTTGGGCTCATTGCTAGATCCAAACTGAGTCTTCATTCACCACCGTGTGGAAAGCAATCCTGTTACACAGGTGTGAGCTGAAGTTTGAATCTGATGAACTTATGGAACCATACAGTGTGTTTTGGATTCCAGGACAATTGTAGAGAACTGCAGGCTGCAGAATTAATGTTGCGCTATTTGCAAGCAGCGAGCAGTCGCTCTGGAAGGAACCCATCGTTTGCATGGGTCACAGAACAGATGCGTTCATAAAAGAGCTTGGAGGCTGTTTTGGGAAAAAGGCATCCTGAACTGGAAGGAAAAAATCCACAAAAGCCAAAGGTTTAATGTGCAACTTGGGAGTGAGGAGGAGGAAGTGGGATGCATTACAGTGACTTGACGCTTTCTTACTTGGATTTGGAGCATTTGGAAACCCCAGGCCGATCTTTATGGATGTCAGAATTGGACAGATGATTGTTTGTTGAATATTTTTCTTAAGTGAAGTGCCATCAAAGCAATACTCAATTTTTAAGAAAGCACATTCAAATAGCAGTTTCCTGCAGAAGAGAGTTTTTACAGATCTTGTTACAGTTGGGTTTAGCAGGCTGGATCTAAAAGCTTTATTCAGTTCCTTTTTTGAAGCAAAAGCTTGTGTTAACACATATCTTCAAGCCTATACATCAGTTGTGCTTTATAGTTTTGCTGCCAACATGCTTGATAGGGAGTGTTTAAGAAGTGGGGTTCCTTTGGAGAAAAGCATCTCATCATGGTACCCTGTGCTCTGTGACTCCAGTCCTGAGCTGTAGGAGTTAAACATTTCTCTTGGCACTTGTGCATCTGCACTGGTTCCATTTAGGGAATTTAAGGGGAGAAATAGAATAGTTGATGCAGTCCTTTACTCAGATGGCCCTACTCTTTACCTATGTCTCTGCCACCAGAGCACCTTCTTATGGTGTCCACAGGG
Source organism: Coturnix japonica (assembly GCF_054131305.1). Taxonomy (NCBI): domain Eukaryota; kingdom Metazoa; phylum Chordata; class Aves; order Galliformes; family Phasianidae; genus Coturnix; species Coturnix japonica. The sequence continues at coordinate 51,134,188 of NC_140667.1, forward strand.
AAGGAAGGTTGGATCAGACCAGACCTCAACATCTGAGAACAGGTTTTGTCATTTCCCCTTATTTTTTTCCATACAAGCAACTAATGTGATCTCTGATTTTTCTTATTGGTTTTAATGTGTTGAGGCGCATTTCAAAAGAGAATACATTCTTAAAGCAAATTGCTGACTGGAGCTAAAATAGATAAAAAGAAAGAAATGTCTTGCTTTTTCTGGCAGAAAAGCAAGAAATGTTCATACTGACATAAAGAATATTGTGCAAAGATCAGCGTCGTGATACCCTACAAATGACAAACAAAATAAAATCATCATTCCTGAGGGTGCATTTAATAATACAGAAAATTGACCTTGTGCTTTGCTGTGGGATGAGGAGACTTATTTTGATTTTGAACACTCAGATGATACAACCATTCAAAAAGGGCTTGTGCAGGCCATAGTAAATAAATTATGTGGATTTATTACATTAATCTGCCTCCTGTTGCAAGGCAGGTGGATTCAAGCATCTGAGGCAGTATTATTTCCTCATGGTTTTCTGCTCAGAGATGCGAGCTTGCTTGGCCCACAGTCTGAGACTGCTGATGTGCACCAACTCTGTATCTGTCTGTCCACCATAAATATGTCAATTGGCCTTAATTAAAAGCCCTATAAAAAGAACTTTGTATTAGCTTGGGGTCAGCCACCCCAATAACATGTCTGTCAGTTATCTGGTCCAGAGCACAACTCACAGTCATCAATGGCAAAGTAAATGTTTCTGCCTGTTTGCTAAGGATATATGGGCATATCATAGGTGTATATACCTGCCCATTTGCAGTAGAGACAGATCAGGCCCATTGGAGTCAGGTGTTTCAGATGAGTGGAATAAATAATGCTCCAGAGGTGTTAGTCTCCCACCACTTACAGTAGAGTAACGAGTTCAGATTAGACACTTGATTTGTAGACTGCTGGAGGGCAGGTTAAGAGAATGCAGCCTGTAACTCAAGCTCCCAGCCTGATCCTGCTTGTATGAAAAGGTGCCCCTAAAAGAAACCACTTACCATCTTTCCATCACAGAGGCACTTTCATACAGGGAAAACTGAAATGTCTCAGCATGCACCCAGAAACAAAGTGTTCGGCTCCTAAGCTGCTGAGACAGCTCCCTAAAAACACTCAGGTGCTTGGTTCTTGGCCAGTGGTGATTGGGTTTTTAACTTTTTACTCCAGTATCTTTGTATGATACTCCAGGAATCCTCATTTGGGGATCTTTGCCTGCCATGGGGCATTAAGAATGCCAGGAGTCTCATAGCTAGGCTGTGTTGTGCTGTGGAAAGAGGATGAATCTTGGAAGTGTTCAACAGAGGGAAAATATGTGCTGGAGAGCTTCCAAAGTAGAGAGTGACTGACCATCAGGTGATTGCCCAAAGTGAGCAGAGCCCTGGCTCCATATTGTGCAACGTGGGAGAGAGAGGGGAGAGGAAAGGAAAGGATATAAAGAATGAGGGTCCACAAATGGCCACACGTTGCTGAAGTTATTTTTTATTAGTCCCTATATAGTAGTTGTTGGTGCTTTGTAATTTATTTATCTGGAAGCTGGCAGGGTCGTGTTTCCTAAAGTTCTATGGACTGTGCATCATCACAGCATATGGGCTCTGACTTTGAAGCTGACCCTACTTTGAACAGGACCAAAGGATTTCCCAGCAGTCCTGCCTGAGATGTGTTTTTGTATCACTGGCGTTTCTGGAGGTTTTAGTAGCACAAATGGGAAGTGAAATATGAGAGTTCTCAGTTACATCTCATTATCTTCCAGTTTTTGATATAAACTTATTGAGGAATCTGATGTCAGGTTTCAAGGTAAAATGTGTTTCTAAGAGCTGATTCTTATCAAGAAGACACCAGAGAAATTTGGCGTGATCTGACACTACACCATTTAAATGAATTAAACCATTCGCTTGGTATCAGCTAACATCCACAGTCAGTGCCAAATGCTGAGAAGGATGTCTTGGTGACCATGCAGTTTCTGGAAGCAGTGGACTAAGACAGATACTTCTGCAACATCCAGCCTCTTCCAGCCTCTTCCCCAGCCCATTGAAAAGTGATTGTGATGTCTAGAAATGCCATAAAAAAAAATCAATTGCATTTGAGCTGATTTTCAGTGTTGCACTGGCAGAGATCCGTGGGCTATTCTTACTCTTCTGAATTCAGCCTTTTGTTCTCATTGTCAGCATGTTGACACCATTACTTAAGCAGGATGGGACTGTCCATAGAGTCTGACTACATCTATGGGGCCCATGCACATCCCTAGAGGCTGCTCCAGCCCCATTCCCAGGCTCATCCTCTGTTCTCATGGTGTGATATTACAGGCTCATCCCAAGTTTACTCATGACCCTTTTAGGTTTAACTGGAAAACTGCTTTTCTAAACACTCTGACTTTCTGTGTGCCCCTGCTGTCTTGCAGATTTACTCAAAAAATCCTTTCCAAACCACGGCTTAGCAGTGAATTTCCAAGTAAATCAAGCATGCCAAGGCAAACCTTCCATTCTCATTCTTATTTTATTAAACACACCTTAATTTTTGTTTTATATTGGGCACTTCTTTGTGGTCTTGAACATTATAGTATCCCGTAGGGATGGCAAGGACTGGAATGTTTGTGTTTTCTAATGAGGTTTTCTAATGAGAAAGGGAACTCAAATGAGACACCAGCTTCATGTTCAGTCCAATATCTGCCACGTGTGACTCTTTTCTCTGTTCTCCTCCTGCAGTTACAGCTTAGTTGAAGTTCAGCACTGGCAGCACTTTGAATTGATGCCATCCAGTGCTACTAAAGGTCCTCTTTATTTCCTCCAGACTACCCTACAGCTCTACTCATCATTTCCTTGTGAGTTATGCAGGGATGCTCAGGTGCTTTCCTGTCTTGGACTTATTTCAGAAGAGTTTCCTATTTGATTCACCTGTTTTCTCTGTTGTTATTTGGTTTTCCTAGAACAAAAAGCCTGTTTTGTGTTGGTAGGTCAGGAGAAGACATGCATGGCTTGTTTCAAGCCAGCAAAGAGCAGCAATGCCATACACTTCACTTTCAGGATGATGGAGCAGTTGAGGCTGCTTTCAGGACCATTAGTCTGAGGTCACAGTTCAGATTGTAAATTGAGTGTCTTGCCCAACCTCTCATGGAAAAAGGAGTTTTCTTCTAAAGCAAAACAAAATTTGTGTTCTGCTTCTAATTATCCCTCTGGTGTCCCTGCAGGATTAATTACTGCTGCCTCCACTTGTATCATCAAAAGCCGTTTGGCCACAGCTTCTTTTTTTCTCCTTTCTTTTTAGGTATAATTAGGAGTTCTGGTATTATTGAGAAGTTCAGTCAGGTGGTACTTAAGAGTTACAGAGCTGAAATGTCACTTAAACATGTACCTTAAACCTGCCTTTTGAATGCTAAAACCACCATTGAACTTTGTGAGCTCATGCCTCTGGGATCACCCATACATAAAATCTTTCTTCTGAAATAAAGAGCAAAAGTGTATTTTCATTCATCGTGGTGCTCCCATGATGTGACTAATAGGAAAGGACCACAGGTGCAAGGATGTGATGGCACCTTCCAGCTCTTGCTACCACCTCTTGGTGCTCTCCAAGTTCCCAGCTGCATTTTTTACTTAAGGGAAGGGCTGAGTGCCACCAACTGCGTAATTCTATCAAGTGGTAAATTCAATTTATTGAGTGGGAGAGGCAGCAGCTCGCAATAAGGCAGGATTTGGGTTTTTTAAATCTGCCTTGTGGGAATTGGGCAAGCTACCAGAAAGACAATAAGGGATTTATCTGGCAATGAATGCCAGAGGAATGCTAAATATGTGAGTGGCAGAATTTATTAATACCAATGAAAAAGCTCATTAGTGCTAAAGTGCAAAGCAACTCTGTAAATACACTTTTCAACTGTCCCAATAAAATCCCTCTACTCAGACAAGGAGAACTCAGGCCTGTGCAGTGCAGAATTGGCTGATCAGCTTTCTCACCAAATTCACACACAAAACACATCTCCCCCAGCACAACAGTTTGCACTGTTACATCAGCACAGACAAATTTAACCTCTTTCTGTTTCCGTCGTTGCTAGTTTGACAGTCTCAATGCTGTTCCTAGAGCTCACTCTGGACTGTTCCTCATTTTTCTCTTTGGATAGGTGTGCTTCCTTTTTTGCTTCTTGCTGGTTGTTGATCGTTTGCTTGTCAGCAGATCTGTGGTCCTATAAGGGAAGTGGGAGCAAACATAAAACATGCAGCTTATGAGAGTGCAGGGGAGGTGGAAAGGTTACCAGATTTTTAAGGACAGTGTCCCAGCAGTAAAAATAATGCTTGTGGCTTTCTAAACACTGAGGTCTGCCTGCACATTTTTGTGCAATAGTATTGTTGAGAGGCACGTGGCAACACAATGTACGTGCATTTGGCCGTGATGTGCTTCATAAACTTTACATACCTATTTGATATTGTTAAGCATGACAGAAGCCCACAACTTGTTGGAGCTTTTATGAGCAACTGCAGCTGGGGAGATTGTGCTCAATTCTACGTGCTTTGAAAGCTGTGTGATCTGAAGCAAAGTACTTATGTCCCTTCCCTTCCCTTCCCTTCCCTTCCCTTCCCTTCCCTTCCCTTCCCTTCCCTTCCCTTCCCTTCCCTTCCCTTCCCTTCCCTTCCCTTCCCTTCCCTTCCCTTCCCTTCCCTTCCCTTCCCTTCCCTTCCCTTCCTCCCATCTTCCTTTTTTTTTTTCTCTCTGTCTCTTTCCTTCCTAGCCTCCTTTCATTTTTTCCTCTTGTCTAGGTTATCAGGCTACCTATTAGCTTGTAGAAACAGGCAGATTTAATAAGTTATGCTGCCCTAGCACATCTAATGAGATAATTATCTGTTTTTCTATTTGTGCTCAGAAGAAATAATATGCTAATAGGAGCTGTAGTTAGAGCTGATTTGTTAATGTCCTGCTTAAACACCAGCCAGTGGCTCAGTGGTACAGTAAAGGGATCTCAGCAGATCTGCTAAACACTGTTTTTCATTTGGAAGGTAAATACCTTTGGACTTGGAGAATCCTGCGTAAGAATTCTTACTAAGTGGAATTATTATCCCACTAGTTTCACTAACTCCCACCCAGGTCTGAGGCACAAAGATGGATTTCTGGTGTGGACTGAGCTTTCTGAAAGCCAAGAACTGGTGGTACTGGAAGTTTAATTTCCAGCCCTTGTCTAATGCAAATGTGTCCCTACAGAAAGCATGCCAAATGTCATCAAAATGTAGAGGATGTGTTTGAAGCTTGGGACAGCTAGGTAAATCTCCATAAAATCAGGACCAATCAGAGGAAAGGGCACTCTATAATTAATATGTATTTGAATCCAGATAACTTATTCTCAGTGTCTGAATTGTCAGTAATCTCCATCCAAATTAACTGCTCAAAATTCATGACTGTCTAGAATATCTTCATACAAGACAATATGTACATCAGCTGTGCAAACTCTCTCTGGGGAAAAGAACAGTTAAGAATAAAGTTATTATCGCTGCTGTGGAGAGGGACAGTGACAGAGACAGGGGGTGTGCACTGGGTGCTGCTGGCCCAGACATGGCCTAAAGTGCTCCATTTTTGAGCCCTTTTGGGTTTCTTCATATCCACTCACGTAAGAGGTAGGAGCAGAGCATTGTGCAGTGGCAAAGCAGCTTGCATAATGCTTCATGAAGTATAGCCCCTTCCCCAAACCAGGCTTTGAAGGGTGAATTCCCAGCTCCATGGTGTGCCACCTCTCCCTCCTCCGTCCTTCTGAAATGCTTGTGAGTTCCCACTCACCTTTAGACAATGAAGTCATTCTGGGCTCTTAGGGGAATTAAAATCTGGGGAATGTGAACTGGGAGGAAAGGAGGATGGGGGCTGGGAATGGTCTTTTGTCTGTGCAGCCCCAGCTCCTCAGGGGTGCCAGGTGATAGCATCTCTGCACAGCGTGCTCAGGCTACTCACACCATTGGTGGCAGGTGGAGACTTCCTAAGTCATCACAAAGCACCTCGCTACTATCAGAACTGTCTAGATTTTGTTCCTAGGCTTCCTCCTCCCCCTGAATGGCAACTGAAAACATGAGCATGGCTTAGTGGGTATGATGACAATGGGTTGACCATTGGATGAGATGATAATATGGTCTTTTCCAAGCTTTATGATTCTAAGCTGAGCCAGGAGCTGCTGCACCATTGATCTGTGTGGGGAAAGGCTGAACCTACAACCACGCCAGCTCACTCTTACAAAACCTGCAGTCTCTGCTTAGCACCCACCCCACCCTTCATTCCTATCTCCTTCCCTGCTGTAACACCGCTGTGTGGCCAAGGTGTGGGGTTTTCCCTTTCCCTGGGATCTGTGGGTTTCCAGCCCTGTGCTCATGCTGTGACACCTCACTCAGCATCCCTGAGCACCCAGCAGGGCTGATCCTGTGACACTAATCCTTGGTTTGTGAGAGTGGTTCCACTGAAATTAGCAGGACTTTCTTCCCAAGGGAGGATTAATTCAGAGGAGCATAATGGGCTTTAAAACCTCCTTTTACCCTTAGGTCCTTAGTTTTGCTTTCACATTTCAAGGTGTTCAGTTAGCAGAAAAGGCACCGCCCAGATAATCCCACATGTGACCCTGTTTATAGAGAAATTGGGCAAAACAACTGGTTTTAAAAGCTCCTCTTGGAAAAACGGGCCTACAGAGTAACTGCAGCTTTTGAATGTATGTGATTCACAGACACTGGACTGAGGGGAGAGAAATATTTTGTGAAAACTCTTTTTTTTTTTTTCAAGGGAGAAATGGAGGGAATGGGTTGTTGCTCAGATGATTCTTTTGTTACTACTTACTGCTGTTTGTACGCTTGCCAATGCAGACGGCATTTGTGTTACTGGTGATATTTTTGAACAGCCCAGCTATCTTTTTTGCTGTTGTTAATATACTGAGGATTTGGGAGGATTTTAAATGCCTCTGCCCTTCAGGATTATTTCTACAAAAGCAATTAAGAACTGTATTTTGACAGCAGGAAGCTTATAAAAACCTGGAGAGAAATAATATATATATATATATAATAATATATTAAAAAAAAGCATTTGAAACTGAATAGCTACAAAAGGAATGCACCTCTGCTACCATATCGGAGATTCACAAAGTGATCATGAATGACATCAAGGAAGGACCATCCTTCAACTGAGACATCAGCTCATACAGAATGGACGCTCCTTGACCGCTCGCCTGCCTGCTGACGAGGGACCGTGGGGACACGCTGGTGGGAGGTGATGGTTCTGTCATTCCTGGACATTGCCACGTGTGGGTCAATGCACATTGGTTAATCCGTAGCAAAGTTTCTTGTTGCACTTTTCTGTTTGCTAAATTTCAACAACAAGGAAAAAAATGTGGGTCACTTTAAAAGCATTGGCAGACAACTGTTTCTAACCCAAAGGATTATGGGTTTTAGCACAATGAACTGTACTTCTTCAGGGAGGATCAACTTTGATTTTTTTTTCCACACGTCTTTATTTACATGTGGCTATATTTTCATTGATACAGAATAAAAAGTGCATTTTATTGACCTGGTGTTGGTGTGTTGTTGCATCTCATGAGCTCTGGCACCACAGAAGTGAGAGCTGCTGCTTTTCCTGACCAAAGCAGAACAGAGTTTGATGGAATTAATGAGCAAAGTATAATCTTATTTTTAGGAGGATTGGGGGTGGGGAAGGAACGCAGATCTATTGTTAGAATAGAGCTTGAATACAGAACAATAGGTACAGCGTTAGCCTTCCCCTCACTAGCCTGGAGGCAACAGGAAATAAATCAAGCTGAGCCAGGCACAGTCATCTCATCCATAACATTCTGAAGCATTTAATTCTTCCCCACCCCCATGGTAAATTAGAAGGAAGAGAGAATATTTTTTCTAAATGGATAGTAAGTATTTGTTTGTAGCCTTTCCTTTCATGAAGCGTTCCATTTGGATTGGTGTAAAGGCATAACTTTGCTTCAAAATAATAATAATAAAATCCTACGTTCGTTTCACTCCAAATGAAAAATGAAGATTAGGAGGATGGGTACAGGCAGAAGTGTTTCCCTTGTGCCAAGGTGCCACTTCCCTTGCACACAACGTTGGTGACATGTTCATGAACTGTGGCTGCTTCTATGCTTTGGCCCAGAAAATAAAGCATGTGGAAATGAGTTTTTTTCTGTTCCCTTCCATGGCTTTGACCCACATTCTATGGGCTCTGTGATGGTACCAATGTGTGAGTGAAGTATGTCAGATAGAGTGGAATGGATCCAATCTGAGGATAAGGCATCTAAATCTACCCATCCACATTCTCTACCATCCATAGGGACAGTATTCTGGGGAGAAAATGCTTTCTGTTTATAATGAAAACTATCCATCACTGACCTTTCAGCTTTCTCTTGACTTTCTGAGCTCAGTCTCTGGAACAGTGGTTATGCAGAGGCATGGCTGCCCAGGTAGGTGTTGGAATCACTGCCCCTGGAGGTGTCCAAGGATTGTGGAGATGTGACACTGAGGACCATGGTCAGTGGGCATGTTGGAGGTGGGTTTGCTGTTGGTCTGGATGAACTTAGTGGTCTTTTCCAACCTTAGTGATACCATGATTCTATGATCTTCAGCTGCAGTGAGGCAACCCATGCTCAGCACAAAGAGAGGACATCTTACAGCCTTCATGGCAAGCATAGAGAGAGAAGCTGTAATTTTCATTGCTTGAAATCTTGGTGGTAGAGCCCCCTCCTGCTGCTTGCCATTTCTCATCATTAAGGCTGGCTTTTGCTACACAGGGAGCTGGCAGTATCAGTGTTGCAGCATTTCCAATTGAGCGTTTGGGACAGTGAAAGGATGTGCTTCCCAGCTCGGAGCTGTGCTGGAAGCGGAGCTGCATGGAGATGAGGTGAAAGCAGATGTACTTGCAGAGCCCATGCTGCCTTGCAGATTGCTTTACCTGTGTGCATTAGCTTTGCCTAAGCAAGCCCTGTAAGCCAGGAAAACAAGGTAATATATATGCACATCTCATTTGCTTGGTACCAGCACCAAGCTGGGCTGAAGATTTATTCTCCAGGGCTGCTACTCCCAGTAATTTAGGATCCAGCCATAAACAACTTGTATGAGCCATCAGGGGCAGAGGCGGAGATTTGGTGCAGATCAGCTCCTTCCCCACATCACTGCATGCTTTGATAGGCAACTTCTTACACATTTTGTTTTATAATTTGCCCACAGTGATGTCATTTGGAAGAGCATGAAGCTAAAATGATCATCTTACACCTCTGGTTAGGCAGAGTAATGAAGACGGATTGAGGAAGTTCTTTAATGCTGGAAATCCTTCAGTGGTTAAGTTTGCTGCATAAAAAATAAAGCATTTGCTCACCTCAGAGCACAAATTGTGCTGGGCTTCAAAAGCTGTATGAGTGTGCTTAGTGCAAGCCTAGTAAATGGATAAAGAGAGCCATGCCATGGAAGGTAGTGACTTTGGAGGCCAACATGATGACTGCTCCCTCACAGCCAATGATTTCCATGTAGCCACATGTGCCATAATGTTGTTTCTTGCTCACCTGGTCACACAGCTCAGATGTGGAAAGCAGAGCTTTCACCAAAGTGGTTAACATCTAAATAGTCTTTTTTCTGTTCTGCTCCCTAAGGCCTGTGTTTATCCCACCTGAAATTCTGACAGTGAACTGAGGGACCCCAAATGGGGACTGGTTTTACAAAAGGTGCCTCAGGGTAGACAGTATACACATCACTTCCAGTTCATTGAAAGCCTTTGGATGAGTTTGCCCCCATTACCAAGATAGAGGCCCTAAGGGGATCAAACCCTTACACTGTTAGTGCCCTACTAAACCATGCCATGCAAACGTGTTTTCCTGTGTTATTGCACAGACCCTTCAAGAGCATCTCATACAGTATCTGCATATCAATGTCATTCTCAATGAATGTCCCATTTGCAAAAGATGATAAAAACTACTTCTAGAGAAAGCTTTCTGTGAGCATGTTATGAAGAGCTGGCTAAGTTCCGTTGCTGGCTTTGCTCTGGTTCTTGGCCAGGCCTCTTAGTTCAGCTGCAGAGATGCCTCGGTTGGCCAGTTTGGACCAACACAGGTGGTATCTAATGAGCTCTGCGCCACCCTCAGTGTCAGTCCCAAGGGAAGGTGATTATCTTAGTGGTCTTTTCCAGCCTTGATGATTCCATGATTCTTCTGCTTGGATGGGAGAGAGAAGCTGAGGAGGCCAGATGGGGAAACTGCCTCCACTCTAACTGCTCTTAACAAACTCAATGAAGATTCAGTTTATTCAAATATGTTCTCTTTTAGGAGCTTTCTTTCTATTGCAGAAGCCAAAACAAAGTTTTGCCCCAGTGGGACTCTCTGGCTCCACAGGCACTGTCCCAGGGTTATGCTCAGCACCTCTTTTAATCACCAGCAGGAAGGTCTATGCAGTGGAGTCGCTACCCCTAGAAGTTTACATGAAGTTTGTACATGTGGCACTGAGGGACGTGGTCAGTGGTTTTGGGTTGGACTAGATGATCTTTTCCAACCTGAAAGGATTTTATGATTATATAAATCCTCCTGACATGGGCTGGTGCAGTCTCTGAAGAGCCCTCCAGGGCAGATGCCAGCAGCACATCACAAAGCATTTTTAAAACATCACCGGAACAAAGCCTGGAGTGTGCACTGTCGGGAAGTGTCACTGATTGGCATAAAGATAGGCTGGCTGCTTTAATAAACCTCTTCCATCTCTTGCCTCTGTAATTCTGTGACATTTTCTACAGGAAAGTAGCATACTTCCAAATTAATCTGATTGCAGCCAGGCAGACTGTCGTCGTCCCCTGGAGAGAGCAGGGCTCTGCTGGCAAAGGCAGGATGGAGCAGTGCAGCAGCGGCTGGCAACAGGTGGGAGCTGCCCCATGACATGGAAGGACCCTGAGAGCCTGCCAAGTCGTTTGCCAGTAATTAGCAGGGAAATGAAGAGAGGCTGGGTAAGGAGATAGGCTGAATCAAGTTATTGCCAGACGGATATATAAAGCACAGGCGAGAAAAGAAGAGAGATGAGAAGTAGATGGACAGACTTAATGGATTAATCAATCGTCATCTACTTACAAGTAGACATTAGGAGGACATTAAAAATCAGTTGTATAAACAGTACTCAAAGATTAGCACATTGGTGTGCGAGATCTATGACTGCAGCACAGATGCTATTCTACACAGAAGGAGAATTTGGCTGCATTATCTTTTTTTTCATAAAACCATTAGAAAAGACATTTAAGTTCCTCCAGCCTAACTCCAACCCATCCCCACCATGTCCACTAAAACACATCCCTCAGTGCCACATCTCTATGCTTCTTGAACACCTCCACAGCTGGTGACTCCACCACTCTCTGGACAGCCTGTTCCAGTGCATTGCCAGTCCTTTGCAGAAGAAATGTTTCTTTATATCCAACCTGAACCTCCCCTGGCACCACTTGAGGGCATTCCCTCTTATTCAACTGTTGTTACCTGGGAGCAAAAGCTAACCCCCACCTTGCCACAGCTTCCTTTTCAGGGGGTTGTTGAGAGCAATAAAGTCTTCTGTGAGCCTTCTCTTTTCCAGACTAAACTCAACCTCTCCCATTAAGATTTGTGCTTCAAACCCTTCACAGTTTCACTTCCCTTCTCTGGATATGCTCCATGGTCTCAATGTCTTTCTCACAGTGAGAGGTCCACAACTGCACAGCACTTGAGGTGCTGTGGATGCATATAGGTATTGTAATACTCAAAAGCCCCAACTCCACCGCACCACAGCTTGGCAGCATCCTGCATCATAGACTGAGTGACCAGTGGGACCACCTTTGGGACCAGATGGACTCAGCACAGCCACCTACCCACCTAGATCATGTTTATCACAGCCATGTGTTGATATGGAATGAAGAGCGGGAAGAGAACTGGAGAAACATAGTTCTGTCCTTCTCATTCCATTTATTGGATTCTTTCATTTGGATACTTCACATTACTGTAACAACATATACTGTAATAACATATACTGTAATAATGACTACATACCAGGTTTCATTGGGGAGAGAAGTCTGAAAATACCCACAGCCTTTTAGGAGTAGCTCAGCCAATTGTAATTTTCTGGGCATTCTCAGAAGTGTTCCTTCATGCTCTGGACACCAAAGTTCCATCTTCAGTAGCAGTTTTTAAACAAGAGAAGTCTGGAATCAGTGGGTATGTACAGACACACAGAATGCTATCTCTGGTCCACAATCTGATTGCACAGAGCATACTGTTCATATAAAACACCCCCATCCTCCTTATCTTCTATTTACTTTGTGAAGCTGAGCCAGGAGCTGCAGTGATTTCCTCCAGCCAATAGATCACCCACCCGTTGTCTTTCTCCTTCCTTCTAGAGATTAAAAAACACAACCTCCGTCTTGCACACTGTAATTCTTTAGCTGTGTATATAATCAGCTTTTCTGAGTAAAAAATGACAAGTGCCAAGTAAAAGCTTCCTAGCCGTGCACCATCCTCTGCATCCCTGCAAGAAATAAGGACAGGCCTACTGTAGACTCACTGCTAATAAACCTACAGCTTTAACAAGCCAGGAAACATTGTTAAGAGTTTATGGAGGTGTTAACAGTTTTACAAAAGACCCAATTTTCCTTTTGTAGGCTGATCTTCCTTTTCCTGTTCATCTTTTTCGTTTCCCTATCCTTATCATAGAATCATAGAATCACAAGGTTGGAAAGGACCTACAAGATCACCTAGTCCAATCCTTGGCCCTTTCTTCTTCCTTTTATGTGTTTTCTTTATGTTCTTGAGCTCCATCAAGAAATATTGACTCTTGTTCTGGCCTCTTTGACCCTGAGTTTAAAGTTTGTGTTGCCAAATAACTTTCTAACAGGGAGACAAAGAAACAAACCCAAACAGACGAATTAAAAACAACAACAAGAAAACCACCACCAAAACCAACCCTCTGGGGAAACGAAGATACCAACTGTGATAGCAAAAATACTCTGCCAGTCTAACGCACTCTGCATTTCCAGATGAGCTTGCTTAAAACAAAGCCGACTAAAGAAGACAAACAGAAGAATCCCAGCCTGTTTAAACCTGCAAGAGCTGACCCCTTACCATGCGATATTTGCTAATGAACTCCATGCAGTGAGAATCCTTTCCCAGGCTTTCTTAGGGTGGGTCCTGGGCTATTATCAAGAAATGTAACAAGCAAGCCTGAAAATGGGTTGTGGTGGGTGGTTGCTTTTTATTATTATTATTTTTTTCCCTGCTAAATCACAGCATAAATGTTTCCCTCAGCAGATGCAGACGCACATCATTTCTTTCGGGATTTTATAACCATGACAACCAGTTTTAAAGGAACCTCTTCAGTTTCTATCATTTAAATTAGAAGTATGTCCAAAAAGAGGATTGCAGAATGAGCAGAAGTACACTACTATTCCCACACCTTAAGCACAGTGGAGGGTTCGATTTTTGCCTTTGTTATTACATACAAACATGGTGCAGTGTAAGATAAAGATTCTGTACTTTTACTTAAAAAAAAATAATTTAAAAAGCAAAGTTTATTCCCTTGCTCCAAAGCCTTCCTTTTAAAGGTGATGAAATTAAATCTTCCTCATTTTAACTCATGTTAGATTTAATGATACTGTAATTTATAATGAGTAAAGTGTGTTGACATTTAATGCATATGACTTCTTTGAAGTTACATCCTTTTAGTAAAGATGAATTTTGATGAGCTTTACCAAAAGGGTTGAAAGAGTTTAGGTAAGCTAAAAATAACTCAGGAGCAAGTTTAATCTGGGTTAGACATTGTTCCTTTTATCTTACACTGAAATCTCATTAGCAGCAAGGTGCAGAGAAACTTTCAGTGTTTCCAAATGCTCTAAAAATCGATGTGAAGATCTGGGCTGAAGTCACAAGGAGTGGTCAGCACCTGTGTTCTTCATGCTGACAGTGCTAGTGGCACTCGCAGCCTGCAGAGCTGGGCTTCACTCCAAGAGGCTCCACTTCTGCCTCTGGCTCTGTCCTGCTCTGTCTCAGGTTCATCCATTCTGACCTGCATATGCTCAGCTGAAACACACCAGTGTTGCTTACTTGAACCCAAATGTTCAGGCCAATAGGAAAAGCAATGAGTGTGCACCACCCTAACGGAGGGTTTACAAAGATCCTGCCCCAAAATTTCCATCTTTATTGTCCCATGAAAGAAACCACAAAAGAATGGAGACTGACCTCAGAACTTTGCAAAGGAAGATAAACCCATATTGCATACCCATGCAATGAGTACACCCACTGTTTGATCTCCATAAATGTTCAGTGAGTGTTGAAGAATGTCAGTGGTTGCAAGTTTTTCAGTATGGAGGAATTCAGTGACACACCTTTGCTCCATACGTTCTTCCATAACAGACACCATTTTGTCAGACTGCTCCTCTGCTGCCATCTGTCACAGAACAACAAAATGTAATGGAACATTGATGGGAAGGTTCAACCTCTACTGCCATACTACCAGCATCTGCCTCTGACACCGTGAGTCAACATCATAAAACAGAAGGCAGTGGGATCATTTCATTGTATGGTCTGCTTGAAAGTTGGGTGTTGGGATGAAATGAACCACCCAAGGTGTCTCTGCTGATGAAATGAGGAAGGATTGCTCTCATTTATTCTGATGTTTGAGGAAAGCGACAGCTTTTGGGGTGGCAAATCTTTCTCCCCTGTTGGACTTGCTAGTGCAGAATTAGGGGAGATAACTGAAGAATCTGACTTTAAATTCCATACCTTTGAACGAGCTTTTGACACACAGGAATGAAGAGATTCAACTTCATCTAGCCTGAAGACCTGCTTAGCTGAGGGTTACAGAAAATAATAGTTTTACATATTTTTTTTTTTTTACTATTGTTATGTAAAATTCTCAACGTCTAACAGATGTAAGGTCATTAGACCTTACAGCCACGTGAACGCATCAGAGCCCAAACTTACATGTTTTTTAATGTAAGCTCAGCTACCTTTGAGAATAACACTGCAGCTAGGTTTGTTTTAATAAGGGCTGAGAAAATGCTGGGTGTAATTTTCAAGCAGGAGGAAATGAATGCCATGGTTTAGAAAAGAGCTCTGCAGGGAGAGCAGCAACACAAGTCCAGTGCAAATTACAGAAGACACATACTCCTATACAAGAAAACACACATATATATGCACACATGCACAGATTCCTATGTGCATGAAAAGTAGGTTATTAAAGAGACAGAATGAAGGCAGAAGAAAGACAAAGAGCAGAGGAGGGTGCTGCCTGTGGTAGGAGATTGGAACTAGTTATCTTTGAGGTATCTTCCAACCTAAGCCATTCGGCGATTCTAGGATTCTATGGGAAGTTTTCACCCACAAGAGCAGAATCTGTTGGAGAAAAACACCAAGAAAACAGCACTGTGAAGGGGCAGGTTTTTCCACTGCCTTTGTTATTCCTCTGGGCAGTGCTGCTCCCTCCTTCCTGCCACCATAGAGGCAGCCAATTAGAAGTGAAAGTGTGGTCCTGTTGCCAGTTACTGACAAAGAGCCCGAACACTTTTGCTAAATAATACAGCACAAATGAATAGAACATGGCTCTATGAATGCCCCTACTGAAGAAAAGGACACTTAAAGGAATAAAAATAGAAAATTCTATGTTTGGGTTTTTTCTTTTATTTAAAGAGATTATCTTTCCCAATCAGGTACGACACACCTAGTTACGCTTGGTATGACTGAAGGATATATTAGGCTCTTTCATCAGAGCTCCAATCTTAATTTTATCACGGTTCTCAGGAAATTAAATGCATTGTATGTTGTTCCTTCCTTTGTAAGGTACCTGACTGTAGTGAAAACGCTGAGTCACAGCTTGAACAGGTGACTGAGCACCTGGCAGGAAGGCAAGGCCAACCCAAAGGAGCTCAGGTGCAAGCAAGCAATGCACCTCAATGATTGCAAGGGGTGGAGCCAGGATCCACCTCCTCCAAGACCTCATTTAAGGGCTTGCAGTGTAGGCAAGAGTATCTTGTTGGAGATTTCTGCCTACCTGAGGTCTTCTGAAGGTAGGCAGCTTTTTTCTTTTTCTTCTCTTTTTTTCTTTGCTGCTGCTGCACTTGGGCTTATTCTCTCTTGCTGTAGGTTGGGACTCTGCTACCCGCTATCATTGCTGTGTTTTCTGTCATGTTCTAGTACTATGCTGATTATGGTCTGGTTTTAGATTTCTCCAACTGGGCAGTCATAATTCCTCCATTCTGTTGTTGTTGAACCTGAGATATCTGAATAATTGAGGCCTCTTGTTTCCTTATCATATGATTTGAGCTGCTAAACTATGTACTTTCTCCCTGAGTGATGTATGAAAGAATGAAGACATGGATGATTTATGTGAGGTTCAAGCACTCCTTCATATATGAAACACTAGTCTAGTTCCCTTTTATTTTCCAAGCTGTACTTTGTACTACACAGAGAATGCTCAAATTCTGTCAAATTAAACCAGAAGTATAAAGATAATCCTAAGCATGATGTGCATTAGACCCACTTGAGCTGTGAAAAATCAGCTTAACCAACCTATCTGCTTATACTGTATCTTTGGTCTAAGTCCCTCAAACAGAGCTCCCAGTTCACTGGATAAACCAAAATATACGTTTTGAACTCAAATTAAGTCCTAAAGATTAGGGATAGCTAAGACTTCTATAATAGAATAATCTATCCTTATACACATTTGAAAGCAGAAACTTCCTCATACAGGAAGGGAAAGCTGAAAATTCAATAAAAATATTTGTACTTTATGCTACACATCATGAACAATCCTGTAAAGCACAATGAGACAAAGCTGCAGGATCTCAGGGTAACTCAAGAGGTCAGCAAGTGCAACCCCCAGCTGAAGCAGGCTGCCTACAATAGGTCACACAGGTAGGTAGCCAGCTGGGTTTTTTGTATCTCCATAGAAGGGGAAACCTGCTAGTTATAAGCCTTCAACCAGACTCTGTGCCAGTGATGACCACCTTCTGAGCTCAGCCAGTTCTCAATCCACCTCACTGTCCACTCATCTGTCCCCCATTTTCTAAATTGCATAACAAGGATGTTGTGGCATACGGTGTCATACACCTTGCTCAAGTCAAGGTACACAACATTCTCTGCTCTCCCCACAGTGAGACTCATTGAAGCAGCATTATTCTAGCCTGGCTGTCAATTGACATAACTCAGTATCTACATTGCAGTGAAAGCCAGGTTAGAAGCAGATCTAACTGTTGTGCTTGAAAAAGAATCATCATCTTGGGTGTTCAGGAGAAGATGAAACCCAGGTGGTGTTGAGGCTTTAAGGAAACGGACCTGTTTTTGTCCTTGAACTAAAATCTATTTTCTTCGGGACGTTCTACGCTACAGTTGTGCTGTTTTCTTCATATGCTCAAAATTTGTAAAAACAAATATTTAAAAATAAGATTCCAAATATTAATAGGATAAAAAAGCAGACTAAGTATGGAGTCTCTTCTTTTTTCAGCTAAAGGAGCTTTGTCTGATTTGAAGGAGTTCTAGCTACAGGGCCAAAAATCATTTATTATGAACAGAGCTACTGACAAACCTTCACTTGCATGAATCCAAATGGAGGATGGGTCACAGGCTCAGCTGGTGCAAGTTCAGCATACAACAGCCAGTGCAAGTATTGTGATTTACACCAGCTGAGATGTGCCTTGCTGTTTCTATTTTAATAAATCTGCTGTAAGAATAAATTTCTCCTTACTTGCCTGGCACAGTTCTGTTGAGATGTTTAACCACAGTAACAAAATGACTATGTTTTTAGTGCAGATCACAAATGAAACATCCATTGTGCAATATAATGTCCATCTTACAGCCCAAATTGATTTTAGAGGTGCTAATTATATTATACCATAATGTTGCAGAAACTACAGTAATTTACTTCTAGAATCCTTTTTATTTCTTTTTAATTGCTCATGTTTACCAATTCCTATATATTCAGAAACAGCTCAGAATTGCAATAAGCAAAGGAGGTTTGAAGTGGAATGATTAAGAACATCTGGCACACACATAATTATACCAGGCAGTTTATTTTGCCTTTACCATCTCACTATAGCCATGTTAATGAGGTAGAGTTGGATTCTATCAATCTTCTGGAAATTTAGGATTGCTTTATTGCATGGGTAGTTTCACTGAAATAACTGGCATCAAATAAAGTAGTCACACCAAACCTGGAAGAAAGGGTGGCAGACTCTTCCCTCATACTAAGTGGAGCTTCTGACCTTAGATATGTGGCCAGCCTTACCCATGTCTTATCTTGTTGATCATTTCACCCAAGTCTGAGTTCAACTGATGAGTATGTGAACAGAGTTACAATGGCAAATGTTCCTGGGAAGTGCCGCTAATGAAGAGTTACCAGTGGTTCCTTTATTGTTGGCTTTGTGATCAGTTGGGAAGAGATGTATTTTTCTAGTCTGGAAAAGGATCTGGGGAGACCTACTTATGACCTTCTAACATTTGAAGGGAGATTATAAACAGGAGGGAGATCTCCTGTTATTCTGCCTTTTGAATTTTTGTAAGATACAGAACAGAGAAAACTGCCCCTACTATACTGTCAGAACAGTTTCAGCTGGTAGGGGCAGTAGATGAGTGAAAGACTTGGGTTGCTCAGTCCATTATGAACCAGCTCAGTTTAAGGTGACTACAGCTCTCTTCCTGTTGGAGGGAAATCACTCCCACTCCTCTTAGACCGGTCAGTTGAAGGAACACTTTGTGTCTGTACATCAGCAGTGGCTCAGAAGAGATGGGTAGTGAATTTTCACAAGCAATGTAGTTGCTCTCACCACGAAACTAATTGCAAGGGGAGTAAACAACAGGCCCATCAGTCATTCAGTGTGACTTCATTTATAAGGATGTCAGAATATACTACTTGTGATTCCCAGCTCCTGCAGGTAAGTGGAACTATAGGTAAGCAACATTGTCCAGCGTCTATTACCTTGTAGAAGAACTTTATTTCTTCTGGTTTCTTCTGCAGTCTCCTGTCCTACTCACTCAGTTGTTATTGGCTTCTAGTTACCCCGTGGAACCAATTTCCATTCTTTGTTCTGGGGATCTGTCAAGTCCACAACAGCACTGACCCTAATTTATCATTTCTTGCGGTTTCAGTTGTGTCTTGTTCCATCTTTATGTCTGTTCCTTTGTGCAATTTCAGATTAGCTTACTTTGGCTACATCACTCTTGTGAATACAAGCAGGACTTTTATTGAAGATTCAGCTTTTCTTCCTCATTCCCTGCCTGCCAAATATCGAACTGGGTTTTGCTGGAGCCTACAGTTCACAAACTGAACTGAAAGGCATTTTATTCTAGTGGTTGCTGTCTTTATTTTAAATACTTTTTTTCCATGTATGCATGTTTATTGCTGTATGAAAATTCACATCTATGTCTGGTTCATGATTCAAGTTCTCTTTATAGAATCAAAGCAACTCATTGTACAGATTTCAGTAATGTTACCCCTGATTTGCATTTGTTGGGGAGAGTTCTAAGTCTGATCTGCCCAGCTCTAGTGACTGTGTAAGGATAAATGTGCCTCCAGTATTCACTCTAACTATGCTTCTAATAGAAGGAAATCTTTAGCCCACAGTAATGATAGTGCCTATACTTGCATCATTTTTTTAATTTCAGTTTATGATGGAACAAATTGGTGTGAGTGCTCAACATTGCTGAGGATACATATGGCTTTTGTTTTTTTAATTCAGTTAATGGTATGTATTTATCAACACTAACTTCTATGTTAAATGAAGAGAAACACCACCTACTGAAAGCAAGATGGTCTGACATCCATTTCAGGGAATGTTTGTGCATGTAGTAAAGGCCTGATTAACAATACTTGCTTTAAGAGGATCTGTTTTCTATTGCTTATATCTATCTCATACTATAAAGTGTTCCACTCTAAGAAGTCATATGAAGTAGAATTGCTTTGGATCCCTTTCCCAAAACTGTTTAAGAGCAATATTTAGAACTCCAGAACAAGAAGAAAAGAGAACAGGAAATGTATTTTTCTTTGCTGTCTCAAAATAATACTGGCAACCCTTTTAGTTTTGTTTTGCTTAGTGCCATTAGAAACCACAAACATTCTACGATTTAGTGAGGGGCTGATCTCTGGGGTCACAGTTCTGCCTTTTTTTGTTGCTGTGAAAATCCACCTAATTATAATGTCCTGTTTAGTGGATTTTTCCAGCTTTGGATGTTGATACTTTTAAAGTTTGCAGTGTCAGTCTCAGAGGATTATACAGTCTCTGACGTGTGATTCAGGTGAAGAACGAGGTAGATGAGTTTCAAAAGAGGAACCTGCAAAGCAGCATAATAGAGGAAGAAAAATGAAGATATGAGATGGTATCTAAACCTTGGAGAAGGGCTTACAACAGGACTGTAAGATACAGTAGGTATACATTATCACCACATAACACTTAAAAAAACCCAAACAAACAGCATTTTCAATCTCACAGTTGAAATTAATAATTAAAAAATTATTGTTTT
Organism: Coturnix japonica; assembly: GCF_054131305.1. Lineage (NCBI taxonomy): Eukaryota > Metazoa > Chordata > Aves > Galliformes > Phasianidae > Coturnix > Coturnix japonica. Next base: position 51,154,658 of record NC_140667.1, read on the forward strand.
TCTCATTAAGATCTCTGCACACACATCCACGAAACATGATATGTGCAGCCCACAGGCTTGTACATCTAGTCGTAACAAACCTTGCTTCGTTCTCTACTATTTGTGGAGATACTGACTACTTCAACACCCATAAGTGGAAAGCTCATGTCAAGCTACCAAGTCAGGTGAGTTACTGTTAACCTGTACTATTTTGGATGGCTCAGCTTTTGTTTAATTGTGAAATTCTAGAATTGGAATGCTTCTTACCTTCTTCCTTCATTTTGGAGAGGTGCAGTCTGCAGGCACCCAGACTGACAATAAAAGGCACTGTGCAATGGACCCACTCCATCGGGCACGTTGTGCAGCACAGCACTGAATATTTAAGATGTGCTATCAGTCATTTTAAGAATGACATTTTGGAAGTTTGGGGCAAATGTAAGCATGCTATTAAGTTCAGTTGACTTGATGTTGCTGGATTAAACAATAAAATCAAAGAAGCTCTTCAAGCTATTGATTTCTTCAGTGCATTGTTTGCATTTACGTAAATCTAATTAAAACATTGTGCATAACCCAATTACGCGCTATTCCCTTACAGCAAGTTTTATATTTATCTAAGCCAGGCTGTGCCAGCTGTGAGACAAAACCCTGGATTTGCAAATAGCTATTGTGTAACAGCTGTAGTGGTCAGATAAATACACCGATTATTTTGTCTTTCTGCTAATGAATCATGCACTTGTGGATCAGGAATATTTTTTGCTGTATCAGGTTGCTAAGATTTTTTTCAGAGGCATGTCTCAGCTATCAGATTGTACAGCAGATTAGTAATATAATTTAAAAAGCAGGCAGTTATGGGGCTGAAGGACATCAGGAAGTGCTCACTTTGTGTTCTGCTGGTAGGTGGGGAGGCAAGTCTTTAAAGGTAATATCAACACTCTGGATTGTTCTCTGGGGAAGCCAATCTCTACCCATTAGCAATCCAGGGGAATGGACTTCAAAGTTTACTCCTTGGTTCTCTGAATAAGCTTCTTTGAGACTTAAGGTTCTTAGGTCACCAGTATTTAGATTTAGATGGGGTTTGCACCAGTGTTCATGAAAACTCCCCTAAGAGTCCTGAAAGCTCAGTTTTGTCACCCAAGTACCAGTGGAAGAAGATGAAGAAGGGCAAAACTTCCTGTTTTCTACATACACTATGCATCTGTTGTTTTTTTTCCTGCAACAAATCTACCCCACATTTGTGACAGCCTATGTGTACTTTTTTTTTCCTAATGCTGGATGAAGTACCAGGCTCAAGGGAAGAAAACAATACAACAAACTTTTGTCCACAGCAGCAGAGCCTTCTTGAAATGTTCCTGAACCCTCTAAGAATGCTTCAAAGAAAACCATCCTTCAAGGCTCAAATCTATGACAGCTTATGAAGAAGAGCTAATACAGAAGATCCCATTCCCAGCCTGGGAAAAGGGAGAGAGGACAAACAGTGGGGTAGGAAAGTCCGGTTAGGTACATGAAGAGGAAGAGAGAGAAGAGGAAAAGAGAAGACACAGATGCACTGATGAGGATGGTACAGACCAAAGGAGGAATGGGCAGAGCATGGGTAAGGCAGTACAGAGTGATAGTGGGAAGAAAAGATGCAGGACAACTTTCAGTGTGTCATTTACTATTTCATCCCTCTAAGACAGGAACTGATGTCGTTAAGTGGGAAGACCATACCCCTTTAACGCTCAAGAAATGATTTTTCCTTTTGTTTTTTTTTCCCTCAGACGTTGATAGGGACAACTCAGCTGGCTGGTCAGTAGTTTATTATCCATCCCTACTCAAGGAACACTTTTCCAAGAAACCCTTCAGCTTCTGGCACAGTAACTACAGAGGCAATGCTGCTGGCTGCAGAACAGCATAACAAGGAGCAATCTCTCCTCATGCAACCTTTAAGTATAGGCTTTAAGTGTTGCAAGCATTCCCTAGGGCAAGTGAGACTGAAATGGCACCTCAGCACATGTACTACCCAACTCTGGGATTTCAAACTACATACCATTCCCTTCCAGCTGGAGACAAGTTTATGAGCTTGAGCAGGCAATGAGAGCTTCTTTCCATACTAATGAAATGTCCAAGTCCTAATGGATTAGTTGTTTTCATATCAGATTATATCTGCTATTTTTGCTGATAAAGGCACAAAAGTCACTCCTAATAGGCTTTCAGATTTTGTTAGCAAAAATACATCTCAATAGAGCACAGTGCCAATGAGATACAAACAAGACAGAAGAGGCTTTAACGTGTTATGACGGACTGCTCAGAAACTCTGCTTTCCTCCAACTGGCCAGAACACAGAGAGACAACATGCAGAGGTTGATTGCTGATGCATAGAAACCCTATGGGCACGTTTCTAGAAACTCATGCACAGCCAGCCAACCTCTGGTCTCCACAGAAGTCCCTGGAGCTGTTCTGGAACCCTGATCGGCCACGGGGACTCTGGAGTCTGAGGAAGTTTTCAGGCTATTTTGATGCCAGAAGTTATTCCATTCATTCATAAAGTCACTGATTGGATAGAGATCCCAAATTCAATGGCTCACCAGTAACCTTTCACCATACAGGACTACAAGTGTTGGGATAAAATATCAGCCATGCAGTTCCTCTGGATTTACTTAAAGACAGAAGCCTCACACATCTACCCCAGGTGAAAACATACATCCTGTTGTGCTTTGTAAGCATGTTAAAGTCTCTTCACGTGCCAATTCTTTTGGTGACTCATCTATGGAAGTGATATAAAGTATAGCATAATATTGTCTCTACCCACAAGTACTTGGATAGCTTTTTTAAATGGCTGTTTTTGTTCTTGTTGCTGTTTTCTTCGCACCTATAAGCTTTTCTATTTGTTATTTTGGTTCCTAACAAAGTGATTGCTGTTTCAATCAGCGTTCCAATATGCTCCCTTCCTTTAGTTTCTGAATGAGTCTATGATAATTTTCAGAAAGGAAGGGAAAAAGGCAGATGAATTATGGCACCTGAAGTCAGAAAGAAAATTCTGAAAGGAAAATGTAATTAAGAAATAAATTGAAAAATGGAAGCACCTGTGATACAGTGGTCAGGAGTGATTATTTTAGGGCAGATACCATTGCAGGCAGCTTAATTCCCTTTCATTCTTTTCTTTCAAGATTTGGACTGTTTGCTCATTTATAGGGATAAAATGTAAACCTCTCCTACTTGCACTGTTAGATGTAATGAGTACTATTTTGCAGTTAAGTAAAATACTGACATAGTTCCACTGATGAAAAGGTTTCTGTTGCTTTTCAGAAAGCCCCCGATTCTTTAATTTATAGGGCGTAGTTAAAATCTGCTTGGCAAATATGTATCTGGAACGTGTTTTGCTTGTATGGCTAAAAGCCACCAGTCCTCTAAATTCAAAGGTTTTAGAGAGATCGAAAAGGCTGTAAGAAATTCCCATCTCTAAAGAATTCTTTAAATTAGTTTCTGAGCAAGATGGGAATGGAAAATATGAAGGAGAGTGACTGCAGAAATGGTAAATAACAGTGACATTTTGAATGTTTGATCAAGAATTGATCCTAATATAATTTTACATGGAAATATGAGTACACTGGGATATGAAGCACTGCTGAAATTTTATGGATATTTGAGTCAGTAGCACTGAAGGGGTATGAGATGCAATGAATGTGCTGACACCTGAAAACGTACTTTATCTTTGGGACAGACCCAAACAGATTCTACCCTAGAACATTATAAGAGCATGATGACTTGTTTCTGGCCTCTCATACTTGTTCCTTTCACAGGGCCTGGAAGCAAAGTCTGACTGAAGTTCAGTAATGCAGATTTTCCTCTTTATGATGGACCCAGGGCTATCCCATAACCACAGAACATTAAGCCCTGCCATATTTTTTTCCAATTTGTAGGAAATTTGTCCCCTTTTACCAAATGCATCACAAAGAACATTATTAAGTAACAAATGCTTTCTCAATGTGTCAGTATTCCTTATTCCTAGACCATTTTTTTCCTTCTGTGTCTTTGAATATCTCATAAGAGAGAAGGGTGTTTCATGTCTAATATCTATAGCTGCAATGATTTCAGTGTACCTTAACTGAAATGCTGAGTAAAAACAAATCTCCTGAAACAGATCTGGCATGCAACAGTTACTATTAGCGATCTTGATTCACAGCTTCTTAGAGGCACTTTCAGTTCACTGTTCATTTCTGCGGTATTACATATTTATCAAAACAACCTTAGTAAAAGAAAAAGATGGGAGCAGCAGAATCCCAATAGATCACAAGGACAGTGAGAGAAATGGTTGAGATGACATTAACCTATTTAAGTTTATTAAATCTGAAGTACTTGTTAAAAGTAGAGATAAATTTTTAAAGAGAAGGCTCCAAGACCTTATAGTAGCCTTCTGGTACCTGAAGGGGGCCTACGGAAAAGCTGGGGAGGGACTTTTTATAAGGACAGTTTGCTATAAGGTAAGGGCAAATGGTTTTAACTGGAAGAGGGTAGATTTAGACTAGATATCAGGAAGAAATTCTTTACCTTGAGGGTGGTGAGATGCTGGAATTGTTGCTCAGTGAGGTTGTGGATGCTCCCTCCCTGGAAGCATTAAAGACTGGACTGGATGGGGCTGTGAGCAGCTGATCTAGAGGGAGGTGTCCCTGCCTATAGCAGGGACTTGGAACTGGATGATCTTAAAGGATCAACCCAAACAAATCTGTGATTCTATAAAGTTGCTATAATTTAGAATCAACAGAACTCTGAGACTAAGATAGAAAAAACATGCATGAAGAATAACTGAGCTAAATTTATAGCATTTTTGTCATCATAAGGCACATAATCTCTGCAGCTATTAAAATACATGAGACTTGATAGTAATCTACAACTAGTCCAGATAATAAGATTCCAAGTACTGGATTCCCTTTCCAAAAGCTGGGCTGATTCTAATTGATTTAGAATGTTTTTACAGAGTAACTGTGGGAACAACAGCCAGTCGAAAGTTATGTGAATGGCTGTTTTTACACTAGAAAATGGCATCCTAAACAACTGAGGGAAAACAAAGCAAGGAAAGAAAGAAACAAACAAAAATCCCTCAAACCAAACTAAAGCAAAACAATTGGCAATTGTTTTCAATATTTCAGTGCTGATGCAGCCCAAGAGAACTGCAGACCCACAGAATGGATGAGGTTGGAAGGGACCTAGTTTCACTTACATGCTTACATACAGATGACACATTTGTGAACGTATTTAACACAGCACCATGAACCAATGCTGTCATCTTACTATGGTTTGGAGCGCCTCAATTTTGGGGGTTTGCAGAGCACTTTGTGACCACTGCTCTGATAGAAAGACAATGATTTCTTCAAATCACCACTTGATGTCACTTGACACCATACTGATAAACTTGATAAAGCCCACTTCTGGGCAATAGACAAAGGTTCTTAGAATAAGATGTCTGAAAAGGGGAAACCAAGATGCTATAGAAGTCCTACAGAAAAATAATATTTAGTGGCTTTGGGTTTGCCTAAAATTTCTGTAACCAGTGTTGACAACTGCTAAATTACTTACAAATACACAATCTCTTTTTGTTCACAGAAGTATTTGTACCAGTTTTCTCTTCCAGAGACAGACTAGAATTAATCACTGAGACTATGATTTATTAAGTTAGGATGTGATCCTCAATTATTAGGTGAAGAGGTTTGAAGAGACGTGAAACAGACACAGATGTTTCTAGATCACTGTTCCAAAAATAAGACTCCATATCTCAGTGTCATTTGTCACTTAAAAAGTTTTGGCTGAGCCTCAGGTTTTTTCCCTGCTGCATCTTCATTCCTTACTGATACAGTGAGTTCCATATTTCCCATGCATATGAAATACCAGCTCTGAGAATGAAGGCAGGATAACACATTTCCTAATCTATCTAGTCCAAAGTAAAGTGAATTATTGTTCCCCAATGGAATTTGTCATACGTCGGCACGACCTGAATCTTAATCAGTTTATGTGGTCGCAGTCTTGCAGTCTCTCCTCTTCCATTTTCCATTTATTTTCTGCTGGGACTCAGATTTATTTGTGACAGAAACCTTTACCCTGAGACTTGTGTACATTGGTTGTATTCTCCAGTAATCACCAGCCAGGTGGTCTTGCCAGGAAATAGACCTGATCTTTTGTAGATTAAATATTAACCCACCACATTTTCAATCCCAGAGCTTCTGGAAATATTTTACCTAGAAGAGATCTTCATTGCAGCTTCACTGAAAGCGAAGTGTTTTTCTGGATACTGTTTTCAAACTACTGTTAGATAAAACAGAAAAAAAAATAAAAGTAAAAGGCTGTTTGAGGTTGTCCCAATTTGTTTTGAAGATGTCAAAAGTCATTTGTTCTTACTTTAATCAAAGCAAGAGGAATGAGTGGCACTGAATTATATTCATATAATATTTTGTATGGTTTTTGATGTTTTTTTAGCACTTCAGTGGTTCCAAGTTTAAACAGTTTGGAATCCATATTACCCAAAGTTTTGAAGAACAGAAAAGGTTGTGATTCTTGTTTGCCTTCCAACACTGGCTTTTAGCACAGAAAGAAAATATCCACTGTAGTTAATGCTAGCTGCTTGCTCTCATTTATAAAATGTTATACTTGGAGAATATAGACTTCCACCTGGATAAGAACTTATCCTTGGCAAGGTAGTCTGGATCAATACCAATAAGGTATCATCTGCACTCCTCATTCAGTGTAATTCAACTGAAGTCTGTAGAAACTCCATCCTTATACTCAAGGACTGTCCAAGAAGCCTCAAGGTATTTCATTTACTGTTGTGTCTTACCAGCTATCACTCTTCCTCTCTTCAACAGCTGAGCTCCTACTTGCTTTATTGTATGTCACATTTTAAAACAAACAAACAAACAAAAAACCCACACACAAAGAAACAGAAACAGCAGTGCTTTGATGTCTGTATACGCATCAGAAAACGCTTTGGTTGCATACAGTATGCATGAATGCTGGTGGCATTTCCCACTTGGAAGGGTTGAGAACTTCTTGGTCACTTGTGGGTTTCCGCATCCCACATCAAGCAAACAAGACTATCTATGTTGCATAGTGAATCTGGCTGGAAATTGGCTTGAACTCTGACTCCTTCAAGAGGACCAAGAGCATAAAAAATAATTCTATTTTGCATACATATATACGGACGTTTTAGCCAATATTGCTTTCCATAGGAACTAAAAACTGGAATATTTTTGAAGACTGAGATCCAAAGGAGCCCCAGATAGGTAGGAAGAGTATCCATTTCCAAAGTTTTGGTCCCCCCATTTAGGAATATTATTAAGATAATAAACTTTCTTCCTTAGGGAGGTAACTTCAGAGACAAATTACTTTCCAGCGCTGTCTTCCCTATCAGCTAGTGCTTAGAGCTCTCTAGTGCTTTATAATCTGAATTTCTACAAGCACTGAGCAGATATTGGTGATTTATTCCCATAATTATTGTGCTCCTGAATCTGTACCAAATTGAATGCATAGTTCCTTGCTAAACATTGCAAGTTAAACCCCACTGGTCAGGAAAGAGAAAAAGAAGCAATTTAAATCTATCTATAGCACTTTTCAGCCTTTGCCTGGCTGTCCATCAAACAGAACGATCTTCTAGAGAAAGATGAGAGAGAGAGCCACATGTAATCTATCTTCTTTCAGTGCATGCAGAGCACGCAGGTTATTCATCCAGCAATTTAAACTGTGTCCCTTGGCCCCTCTCTTTCAAATAGGAGCTGACTAGAATTTCTAGGGGCAGGAAAATTTGATATTTCATTGCAAATTGGAATGAGAAACAATTATTTTTAGAAATTATGAAAATAATTGGCAAAGCTACTTTCTCTTTTTTGCAGTGCCAGAGTTGGGTTCTAAAGCACCCAGAAATGTAATAAATGTGAAAACTGACATAAAACAAAAGCTGAAGAAAACCAGCAGAGACAGAGATAATGACTGTATCTCCCCAAAACAAAATATACAGCAGAAACAGAAATGATTGAGCCATCTGTTCTCATACAAAATCATATTTGTAGCAGATTTTGTTAAGTAAAAGTTGACAAAAGTGTTTGAAGTGTGTGTATTTCCTTAGTTTAGGAATCCTGACCTCATGCTTATTCACTGTAATCTTCAGCCACAATGAAAGGCAAGAATTACTCAGCTTTAAAACAACAGAATCTCTATTCCTCTCATCAGGTTGGCAACATGAAAGGAGGTATGTTTGCACTCCACTGCCAAGTTTGTCATGATACCACAATAGAAGAAACTGGTTTGTTGGATCTCAGTGTAACAAAGGGATTCTATACAAGCTTAGCTCTGGTTATAGCAGATAGCATAGCATCATTCATCTGTAGGTGGGTAGATTCCCTCACATTTGCTATCTTTGGGCACAGTGCACCTCTAGCAAATCTGAATGTCAATATTCTTTGCTCATTTTGTGTCCTGAATCACCAGTTAACCTTAACTACTTCTTTCATTGGCCCTGGAATATTAGAATATTGCACTGTACATTGCACTTTCCTCTGTCTTTTCTTTTTGATCCCACTTGTGGTAATTCAAGAAACTCACGCATCAACCCAAGAAATTCAGCCTAAATCTGATCTCAGTGATCTGGCATCCATTCTAATAAGTCTCTTTGTTTTTTTTCAGCAAGTTAACTTTGCCTTCCTATCAAGAGACGATCCTGCTTAAATATGAATCTTGGACGAAATGGAATGAGCCTGAGCAGGACATGGACAGCTCTGAATGTGAAATGGCACCTCCCGGACCCCTCTGAAATGTCCCATGGCTCTCATCATGCTTCTTTGTGCCCTGGGGGTTCTTCCATCCTTACTGAGACACCTCTCCCCACAGAGAGTGATGGGCTGAGACACTCCTTGATGAAATGCTCCTTATAATCAAGAACCAGAAAACTCTGGAGAGTGGGAGAAACAGAGGCTGGAAGTGACATGCGGAAACCACCTTAGGAGGTAACTTGAGAAGGAGCAGTCCAGAAATGGTTTCTGCTTTTCCCATGTCAGATTTCTTTGTTCATTATGCATTTGACACGAAAATAGATGTCAGTAATTAATATCTTGTGTCAAGCTCACCTCGTATTGTTGAAAGAATTAATTTGATAGTGTCACTGCAATTCCTTTGAACTACTGAACTCCATATAATTTTCAGGAGGAAAAAAAAAGTCTCTATTTACAGGGCAGAAATCATTGAAAACCACCCATTTATTATCCTAAGAGCTTCCTAGGGTACACATCAGCACAGATTTGATTTATGTTAGGTTAGGAAGGCAGGATGCTGGTCTAATACACAGACAGGTACAGTTGGGAAGAACAACTGGAACAGTACATCACCAGTCAAAAGCTGATGAGAAAATGCATGAAGAATTAAATGCACAGGCAGAACAAATCTTGGGAGGTGTTCTATGGGATGAGGGAGAGGGAGAAAGGGTGGTGTTGGTGGAGCCTTAGGAGTCAAACAGCCTTTTCATATCATTTTTTCTTCTTTCTTCTTGTGACGTGAAGTGCAATCAGGCTAAAAACAGCTGGAAGAGGCACAGCTGCACCCAGACCTCAACTGTGTGCCATTACCTGATGGAGCAGTTAGAAGAGTGAGAAACCACAGGCTGAAACTCAGGAGTAAACTGCAACAATTGTATACAATCTGCCTGCTGAGTGTTACAGCAGGGGAGGTAGGAGACTTGGGCCATGTCACAGGGGGTGGGATGGAAGGTTGGGGGAACCTCTTAGCAAATCCTAAGAGATGAACTGATGATGAAGGAGGGGAAGCAGAAGAGTAGTGCTGTAGTGATGGAAAAGGTGGGTGGGGAAGTAAAAGTAGGACTAGAAATTTTTTTGTGTGTGTAATTGCAGTTGCTAATTTAAAAATATCAGTGGCACTGGGAGATGGCATTATAATGTCAAACATGTTATGTTACTAGGAGAACTGGTGGAAGAGGGAAAAAGATTAATTGGCAGGATCCTCACAGACAAATCAGCAATCCCATTTTCTTCAGCTGTTGGGAAGCAATGTGCCTCCATGCTTTCTCAGTGGGTTAATTTTGATGGTGTTTCTTTGAGACAAAGTGCTAATTGTTAAGGCCATGCTTCTGCTCCAGTCTAATCCTATGTCCTGTTTAAAGCAGGTTTAGATATAGGCTTCAGCAGTAGCCTGTGCTGGCCATGTTTCTATTAAGACTTGTCTTGGTCTGCGCGCCCATCAGCTTTCTGACAGGATGTCAGCCATGTGATGGGCATTTCTTTGCATTGATGTGGTGACACAGAAGTGCTCATGGATAGGTATGAGTATCCAATCCCTGCCAGCTGTAAATGGGGTTGTATTCTTACTGTGAAACTTACTTTACTGGATTTATAGAATTAATTCACACTGATAGAATCAGGAGCTGACAGGGGTGATAAGACAGATTATTTCTCATTATTAAAAAAATCAGTGAAGGGTTTTCTATCAAATGCATCTAATACATTAAGCTGCATTTCTTTTTATGGCTCCCCTACCCAACTAAGATAAGTCGATCAATGGAGCAAAAAAAAATAGTCTGCATTAAAGTGAGAGTATAGATAATAACCAGCTACAAGTGTGAAGATAATTCATGTTCCATTTGAATGCCTTTGTTTTCTGCTCCAACATTCCTGAAGTGCTCCATGACCCTTGCAGGCCTATTGTGGGAAGGTTAGGATGGGGAGGTGTATGGGAACTGTTGAGTCACAGCCTGAACCACTGATGAGCACCTGGGGAAAGGACCTGATCAGCCCTGAGAGCACAGCTGAAGGCAGTTAAGCTGTGTGACTGGGAGGGGTGGAGCATGGCAGCATCTCTCTTAGACCCCATTTAAAAACTGACTGCCACTAGGGAAGGATCTCTGGTTGGAGATGCCTTCCTTGTGGATTTTTCCTTATGAGCCTAGACCTTCAGAAATGGGTGAGCACTTTTCCTTTATCTTTGTAACACCACTCCATCTCTTTGCACTCCTGTATTGCTCTTCCTGACCTTTCTGATTGTAACAGGAGGGAAGGGGAACCATGATGCCTGACAGTTTGCAGGGAGGGACAAAGCCCTGAGGCTGTGGTAGTGCTGTAAGCAGCTGACAATATCCAAAGCCAAAGTTAAGCCACTGAGTTAAGAGTTACTGCTGAAATGAGGCTTTCTGACCCAGATGTCTTATATTTCTAGAGTCAAAGGATGCAGGACAGCTTCACCTATCTATGTCAGTGTAGAGCTGAACTGACATGTCATTAGTCATAGGAAGCTGATGATTCATGTGGATAGGAACTTATTTGCTGAGACACAAACCATTTCCAGGTGTAGAAGCTTCCCAAGAAGCAGTTTAGGTGTCTATGACTTCCAGCAACATTGGAAGGGAGCACGTGAAGAGAATTCCACTGCCTGAGTTGCTAAGGGAGTATGTCAGTTGTGCACTACTCGACTAGTTCACAAAATTAACACAAAACTCGTGTTTGTTTTAAAAGATCATTAGAGCAGGAAAAGAATTTGAAAAGCCTGTTCCACACAAGAGAAGCTGTGAGTGTGCTGGAACAGTGCAAGCACATCTCATGCTTGAAAAAAAAGCTTTTTCAAGGAAAAAACAGGCAACTGCTCACTGAAGCCTCATCTTTCCTTCCACAAATCAAGAAGATAAGCAGAAAGGATGACAAGCCTGGGCCTGGTTGCCAGTGAGCCGGAGGCCCACGCTAGCCTTTGGGTTTGTTCTGCTCCTGATTCCAGACACGCATTCCTGGATTTGAGTAATGAGGTCTCTCTGATGTGTTTAAGAGGAGGGCATAGAAAGTATTTTACAGAAGGTAAAGCATCTGTGAAATGGAAGCTTGCCTATTCCACTTGCATATGTGTTCACCAGCATCTTTGGCCCGGTGTAGAAATGAACAGACATGATACCAAATTGTCAGTTACTGATCCCTGCCTCCTCTACTTCCTACCTATTATTTTTCTTCTGAATGACCCTGAGCATTAATTACATGCTAAAGTCACTTTGATGCGGTCCATCATGTTAGTGTAGGTATGTTTTACTGCTCCTAAAACTGATGGGACCCAAATGAGGGAAGTGGTCTGCATGATAAGCAAGCCACATTTGGCCTTCTAGCCTGAATGACCACCCAGTCTGGTGCAAAGCCTGAACTGACAGCCCCAGCTCTGCAGCAAATCACCCTCTATATTTTTATCACTAAGCCAGAGGTGCTCTGCAATTAAAACTCAGAAAGAAATTCCTGCTCCAAGGACACAGAAGAAATAAGGACTGATTTTCATTTTACAATCTGGAAAGTGATGCGCTAGAGGATGTTGATTTAGTTATACCATACAAGTAGCTGTAGATACTACTGCAGTAGTACCTTGCCCATAATGAATGCCAGATTTACTGGTATTTGTCCTGTAGATATCTCTGCACATGCTGCCAGTCTCTACAGGCTGCTCAAAAGCAGCGTGGCCAGCAGGTCCAGCGAGGTGATCCTGCTCTTCTGCTCTGTTGCAGGTGAGACCTTACGTGGAGTACAGCATCCAGATGTGGAGTCCTCAGTACAGGAAAGACATGGACCTGCTGGAACACCTCCCGAGGAGGGCCACAAAAATGATCCAAGGTATGGAACATCTCCAAAAGGACAGGTTGTGCAGCCTGGGGAAGAGAAGGCTGTGCAGAGATCTGAGAGCAGTCTTTGGGTATCTAAAGGAGGGCTATAAGAAAGAAGACAGACTCATTAGCATGAGTGATGGTGGATTGGTGGTGTCCTTGGAGACACTCAAGGTCAGGCTGGACAGAGCTCTGAGCACCTGACGGAGTGTCCCTGGGTGTCCCTGTTCATTGCAGGGGAGTGGGATCAGATGACCTGTAAGGGTTTCTTCCAACTCAAATGATTCCACAACTAATCTATGATCCCATGATGCTCTGAACAGATTGGCTTTGAGTCATGGGAAGTGAGCCTGAAGCACCAGCCTTTCCATGCTTGTAGAATTCCTGTTACCTGTGCATACTGTGGACCTTTCTCTAGAGTTTCCAGACAACCAGAATCCAGAGTTTGATCACTGGCTACTACAGCATGGTTACTGGTTGCCTCTGGGAATAGTGGAGCTGACAAGTTGAAATGGGGGACAAAATTGAGATTTGGTAAGTTGCATGTATAGGTATTAAGGAAAAGAACAGGCACTTTTATTACTAAACATATTCTTCATAACCTGATCTCTGTTCTGGATTTCAGAAACAAGATTTTCCATATCTACTTCTCTCAAGCCATTCATTTTTCCCAGTATGAGGAGGGTTCCGGGACCCCCTGGTTGACTTGTCTCAGAGAGTGAACAAGAAGAGTATCCATAATGAGCATCAAGTTAAGGTATGGAGACAAAACATCCTCTTAATTGTGTGATGGGAACTAATCTCACGAGCTGCCTAATAGGGACTCATGCCTTGCACCATAGCAAATACAGGAAAAAAACACTCATGTTTGTTTAAAAATTTCAGTATCTCCCCTTGCTCAGAGAATCCACAACTTCTGTGTCCTATTTCTTTTTGTTATCTATCGCTTCCTTTTTAGGAAGATTGTTTTATTTTGTGACATACACTCCCGGTTATAATCCAAATAATAGTAGCTAAGCTTACTGACAGATGGTACATTCATTATTTAAAGATTCTTAGCCCCAGAGCCACCAGAAAAACCAAAGCTGAAGAACTAATATTTTTACTTACACCAGCACAGTGAAGTGAAGGACTAATGCATTCCCTACTGAGCAAGAAATTAAAATAAGCCTAAAGCAACAAGCAATTTCTGGCTTTTCCATGTGTATTTTTACTTCCATATCTCTGGTGTCTACCTATGAGTAGGAGTACGTCAAAAGCTTCCCTGAACTCCGAACTGAATTATTAACATCAGCAGAATTTCCACCAGGCTTTATTTAGCTGGTGCTGCATGGGTGCTGTGCACCAGCCTGTGGTCTGCTTCCAAGTGGACAGGGAATCCTGTGGGAAATGAGGAGGTTTTGATCAGCAGAGAGGGTTTCAGCATCAGTTCAGAGAGTTTTCCTGGGGTGAAGAATAATCGGGCTGATGTGAAGATGTGCCCTCAGCTCACTGATTGCAGCAGACATCCAGTCCTGCCTTCCCAAACTTGTTTGGTGGTGTATAGCTGTGGGGCCATTACAGTAGTGGGTTTCTTCTTGCACACCTCCCTGCTTGTTGCTTGCTTCGAAGGAGAAACTATTCACATTACAGCTATCAGTCTGCTGCTACACAGACAGTCAAGCCTGTCCATACATTCATAGTGTTCAGCCAGCAGTTATCAAAGCTGCACATGGTTCTTTGCTACTTCAGTTCTCCATCACACACCAAGCTGGGCTTGTTCCCCACTTCTGTGAATCAAAAAAAGGACAAAGAGCACAAGTTGAACTCAGGGAACATTTCTCAGATAAGTTCTGCTTTGTAAGCATTCAGTTCTAGCTTGACTTTTTTCACCGCTATCTGAACTGCCTGAAAAGAAATCAAACGCAGTCATTCCTAGCAACAGGGTGTTAGAAGAGGATGGAACTTACAATATCAGCAGTACCTAAAAATGTAGTACTATACTGACTACAGGCAGTCAGTTTAACCTAAAATTCCTAAAATTAGAGTCTAAAATTGTAACTTTAAAAGGATATTTTTTCATTGAAAATGTCACAGATGGAACCTGTAAAATTACTTAGCTCAGGTTGGTGAGGGACAAGATTGTCTTGCAAGTTAAGCTGGGCTGCTCCCCTGTCTCTTGTTCCAGGGGCTGCAGAAGGATTTGCACAACACCTCACCATGTGCTGCCTTCCTCCACAGAAGGTCTAAAACTAAACTAAACTTCATCCCAAGTCCCCAAAACAAACAGCCTTTGGGAGGCTGAAGGAAGTCCAGTAGCTTCCTTTTCTCGTTGTTATTATTTTTGAACACTTCCCCCATTCAGCCTTTAACAGAAGTGCTGAAAATACAAATGCTTCTTGGCATCTGTAGATAGCAGTATTCCTTACCCTCTGATGGCAATGTTCTTTTCAAGCCTCACATTCATAAATCTTTCAAATGCCCAAAAGATAACTAAGTACTATGGTGTACCATTATGGTAACCTGAGGCACTAAGAGGTTAAGCAACTCTTCATGCGTTACCAACAGAATAAGAGCTTGGCACTGAACCTCCAGGTTCTGATGCCTTACTTTACTTCTGACCACTCACCAGTGATCCCTTTCCCCATGGCCCAGCTTTCTGGCTTGGCGACCACATTTTTGCTGCTGATTCTTTTTCTTCCATTCAGCAGATTCATTAACTTCTAAGATTTAACCTCCTGCTTATGTAAATGGAAAACACATCTAGAATTCTTAGCACAAAAGACTCAGAATTCCATTAAAGAAAACTCATTTCTCGGCAAGAGTGAGATAGGTCCAGTTCCTCCACCATTCAGTTGCTGCCTTCTCTTCCAGGGGTCCACCTTGGAAGTAAGTGTCTGTTCCAGACCCCACTCTGCTGACTTCCAGCCACCTTTGTATGCTCAGCTTAAATAATGAGTGTATGTTATGTAATCTGTGAGACAGCAAGAGGAGGTGAGATTTTACAGCATGGAGGTAGGGGGAAAGGAAGTGAAAAAGGAGCACCACCAAGAGGTGAAATCTGCTCAATTAAATGTGGCTTGAACATCTCTAGTTCAGCCCTTCTCTGCAAGCTTCTTCCAAGTCATCCTGCACAAATAAAGTGGATGGACAGCTTATATTTCTTTGGCTCCTTGCCTGCATCAGGCATTCAGTCAAGCTGGGTGCTGATGAATTCTGCCAGAGGCCTCTGAATTGAATCCATGCCTTTTTCTGTGCACCACTTTTTTCTTTTTTCTTTTTAATAAAGTGACAACAGTAAGTTTATTTTTCATTTTAAAATAAAAGATTCTTCGAATAACTTAAGAATTAATCTTCAATAGGAAGAATGTTGGAAGGTTCCTCCAGGGTCCACCCTAGACTTCACTGAGTTGGATATCTGAGGACAAGCCTAACTGCTTTACATGGCAAGGTAAGGTGAGTAACTGCACAATCCACCCACTAAATAGATCTCAGTAAAGAGGATCCAGAACGTCTTTAACTTCCATTCAAAGTCACTATAATGAGTTCAATAGCTGTTCTCATGGGAGAGGCCCTCAGTCTGCCAACTGCCATCTCTGACATGGGTAGAACAAAGGTCATACCACTTTTGTAGTCATCCCAATGGCATGATCTCTCCCCATTTCATTGACTTTCTTACAGGCAAAGCTGGCAGAATTAATGCCATTCTTCATAAATATTAGCAGGAGGGGCTACTGAAGGAAATGAGTAACTAGATGTTGAAGAGTCTACCCTGACAAACTAACTATAGGGCTGCTGAGAGGCTCAAGCCAGCCAAAATGGAACAAAACCAGAGTCAAAGTCCTGAAGATACAGGCATCTGCCAAGTTCCTTGGACCTGAACAGGGTCTTTTAGTCGATCACTTCTTGCCCTACACCACCCCAAGGAAGCTTTGGGGATTTCAGATACACAAAGGAAAACCTACTGACTACCTCAAATGTGACTTCAAGCAGGTTTGTTAGAGACAGAAATACTAGAAAAAAAAAGCCACAATTATTGGTATCTACAATGAAGCTCAAGGAATGGCTGAGACAGCTGTTGCCAATCTATTTGCAAATTAGGAAGTGAGGCAGATGTACCCCCTTGGCTCTGCCTGAAGCCTTCTGTCAGAAGCTGCTAAAGGAGCAGGTGCTTTGTGCAGACCTTATTACCAAAGAGGCTACAAGATGACAGCTGTGAGAAAATGAAGCTGTTCTCTGCAGAGTGGTTGCAGGAGGAGTAGGACAACATGTCTTGGAAAGAAGCCCTCTTACGGTTTTATTATTCAAGTATGAAAGGAATACTGTATATCCAGGGAACATATGCTGCAATGCTGTTGGGTCTCACTCTTTTTATAAGGCATGGAGAAGTGCTTTCTGCAGAGCTCTAATGGCAGACCTCATCCCCATTGAGTCTGAGTGGACATCAAAACTCTAAGCTGGAATTCAAATCAGCTCCAAACATACCCATGAAGGCTCCCATTCCATTCGATGTAAATTTTTGCAGAAGTTTTGGCTTACTGTAACCAATATTCTGATGATTTCTGAGAGGAACAGCTCCTGCAGGCAACTTGCTGGGACTTGCAGCAATGGCCTGGCCCACCCCATCTCCTGTTAAAGGGAGAATGTGCAGGACAGCCTAAAAAAGACAGATAATCCTGAGCAGAACTACTATTCAATTACAGATGTGCTGAGAAAGTTACAGTCTTGGCAGAATTGAAGTCATCAAGACAATTGCTTGATTGTCTTAGCAGAAAAACAACAGCAATGTTTTGCAGGCTCATTCTTGAAACACAAACCAGAATATATCTGCTTTATACCACCTTAGGGCACCACATCATACTCCATTTTCATCATCCTGGATTGTCCTTGAGCATAAAGAATTTGTCTGATTTGTTAATGTGTCCAAGCAGGTTGATAAAGAAAGTGGGGGACAGATAGTTCTTTTTTAGCTGGGTAGCCACATGATACAAATCTCATACTTCAGACTTGCTGTTGCTTGCATGCAATGGGCAGAAGGGGAATTGTCTGAGCCTCTTCTGTCCTCTTTTTCTCATACTCTTCTGGCATTTGTTTGTTGCAGGTTGTACACTAGTCACAAGTGGGACATGTTTTACATTGCTTGCATGTGTGAACAGTGGCTGTTCTGTGGACTTCTCAGCCAGGTTTCTACTGTTTGCTATCCCGCTCTCAAACAGATTACATCCAGTGCTATGGGTGATCGCTTTTGTGCCAATAATTTTACATTTAATTCATCCCTAATTAAAGGAAAAGATTCACAGCAATAAGAAAAACATAATCAGGCTACAAAGATTATATTGTAGCTATACAAGAATCTTTCAATTCTGTTCTACCAAGTGGGCCTACTTAAAAACTGGGCCCTATGCATTACACAAGTGCTCCATACTATGTAAGCTTTTCTTGCATTCATTCTGTTCTGACAGTGCCATGAACCCAATTCTTCGAGGTCAGAGACTGGAGGAGGAGGGCAAAACCTCAGCTAAAAATTTCCAGTTCCTGGCTGTTTCAAGACATGCCGGCAACATCACGTTTCTCTTAGTAGAAGAGCAATTTTAACCATGTGGTTAAAATGCCACTTCTTAGGAACTACAGTCTTTTAAAAGATCTTTATTTCCCACTCATCCTGATTGCCACCTCCTACCTTGCAGATTCTCTGGAGCAATGGCCAACGTTTCAATGTCAGTTTACATAATGTGCTTTACAGGCAATTCAGTTTTAGCCACTGAAAATAAGAATAACAATTGCATGGGAAAATCTCTCACTTGTTTTGCACTTAAAAACATTGCAGTGAGAATACTGGCTTCGTAGCCTGACACATTTTCCTTTG
This sequence comes from Coturnix japonica, assembly GCF_054131305.1. Lineage (NCBI taxonomy): Eukaryota > Metazoa > Chordata > Aves > Galliformes > Phasianidae > Coturnix > Coturnix japonica. The sequence goes on from NC_140667.1 coordinate 51,173,074, forward strand.
CTTGTCTTTCATGTACGGATACATGCATCTACAAGGTCCGTGTGTGGGGTGCAGCCACACTTCTATGCACATACCTTGAGTAGTTCCTTACTGTAATAATCATCTTATAAAAATCTTTTCTGCTATGCTTTCTCCAGTACCCAAGAGAATCCTCTATAGCCCATAACCAGAATCTTCCAGCTGTAATTAACAATAAAATAATGCCACGGGCAGTAAAACAAACATCCTAGCATGTACAAATTTAAGACAAAAAAATGCATATTCATTTAAACAGCTTCTAAACTAACTCTCTATGTTTTAACTCAGATATTTTTAAGAAAAAGGTTTTGATGAGTTGAAGATATTTGATTTTGAAGCTCTTAACTAACACCATGGATTCGTTTTCTTTTTAATAGGAGTTGGGAACAATGCTTATATGCAGAATTATACACAATCCAACATGTATTTGAATCTTGACAATGTCTGAACTATGTAGCAAATAAAATATTGATGCTCCAAGTACATACATATCACTGCAGAGTACTTAGTTATAACAGTGGAATATAAGTGTCAGGATACACATTGCCCAGTGAATATATGGCATGCTACTTACATAATGTCAAGTATGAGGCTTACATCCTTCAGTCACAAAATACCTCTGATTGAAGTCCTCTTCAATCAGATGTATGGACTTCTTGGTTTCCCAGTCAGAAGTACTTCATTCATAAGAAAGGTAGATCAAGGGAGAGGAAAGTCCTGAAACAGCATTAAGAACCTGAGCATTCAGCTCCCAATGTTAGTAGGAAGTCAGACACGGATGGCTCTTTACCAACTAATGTGGACTAAACAGTATATTTTCAGAGTGCAAGAGAGACAAGTGGGAGGACAAGAGAAGATCATGAGGCAGCAAGGCCATCACAATGCTCCCCTGTTACTGCAAGAAAGCAGAACCAGAAGATTGACATGTTTCATGTTTCTTTTTCCCAAGGAATTCTGGTCCTCAGCCAGAGAGAACAAAAAACATAAACTATTGGGCTCCAGTCTTTGAAAGTATCCTTCTGCTTCCATCAGATTCAGGCTACCACTCTGATGGATTGAAGTGCTCATGCTCTGAGAAAATACGTCGACACTGACACACCCAATAAGCTCTTGGGGTCACCATTAACTGCATTGCCACAGTCAAGTTCAATGACAGCAACATTTGTCTTGGTTACACCTGCCACTGCTGCAGTGCTGCAAGTGAAGAACAGCCTTGACAGTCTGTTAATCAAAGGCAAGGAGAGAGGAAATTAAGAAGAAACTTCATTGCTCCTTACCAGCAGCCTCCTACCCCCTGAGCAAGATGCATGTTGGACTGAGCTTGTAGCTCACCACAGGAAAATAACACCTGCAAAACATTTCACTTTGGCACTAGCAGAAAATCAATGATAGCCTCAGCACTGTGTGCTTTACTATAGCAAAACTCTACTTCTCCTCCATGTATCCCAACACCATGCTAAGCATTCCCAGGATCTAAAGAGCTTAAAGCTGAGAAGCTTATAATACATCACGCTATACCTCCAGTCAATTGAGGCCCCTTATTGTCTGGTAGCATAGGTTTCTTGAGCCCATTTTTAATAGGCATTTACTCATTTGGGTTACAAAAATATGAAAAAACTCAATAGATCTGAATGAACACTCAATATACTTGCATCTCTATTTTGTGCACTGCTGACTAATATTCAGATTCTTCTGAAAGAACATCAAAATGCTGCCAGGCAGAAAGGATCCAATTAGACAAGGGGGTTCCACTGGGCCATATATTTGCTGAAGAAAAGAAATGGAGACTGTAAACAGTAGAAACAAAGATTCTCTTACCCACCATTGCACATCCACCTGATTTAAAGAACAGACAATGAAGGACAACAGCATTTGTCAGATGTTCACAAAGATAGTCTAGAGGAGCAGTCAACCCCAGTTATTTTCTTTTCATGAGGCTATGAACAAAGGCATAGCTAACAAACAACCAGCATTTGGGATCACAGCTCCATGTTTTACATTTTCTTGTTCAGAAGGTAACACATACCAACTAGCATTATGCTGACTTTAGTGCATTGCTAGAGCTGTACCAAGATTAGCATGCAGTGATCCATTTCAGAGTTAAAAAGTCTGTATTTCAGATATTACAGATTCAGGCAAGGATGAAGCAATCATGGACAGCTATCAATCTTGATAACATTAGGATAAATTTCAGACAAGTTAGCTCATATGGTCCACCAATCGAGATTGGCACTAGAACTAAGAGCTGATGAACAATTGAATGCCTTCATAATACTATCATTAGGGTGGCTACCACACCACCACCCATCCAACCTTTTCCCACATTAATACCCACAGACAAGTAGCATGGTTTCTATTCATGTATTTGACCATTTCTTGAACTCTCTTTTCACCTCCAGCACTTTCCATTTCTGGTCACGCCATTTAACTCCAACAGTATCCACATCATGTGGTTTCCTTATTCACTGCAATTCATTAACACAGATGGCAAACCAATCCTCTTCACTAGACCTGCTCCCCAGATCACTGTGACACCTCTTGGAGAGACAGGAAGAGTCCAGCATTTCCAGTTTGGCACATTTAGGTGAACTCAATGATTAGATTGAGTCAGGAAAGCAAATAAAATCCCTTAGTCTCAGTAGAGCTACACGCCATGCAGGCATTTCATCATCCAGCAGACAGTTTGTGTAGCAGTGAACGTTAGAAAAGCACTTCTTGACTAGGTTCATGTTGCAATAACCATATCCAGGTATGTTGGCCTGTGGGTGAGTGACATCCTCAGCAAGTGACTCCCACTGGAGGAGTGAGCAGCTACTCTTGAAAACGCTGCTTTCTATTTCAGTTTGAGGACAGCTTTGCCAGTTTTTATTGTTGCTGCTATACCTGACTGATCATACACTCTGGTGGTATATTATTCTCCCTTGCCTGCCCTCACCAATCACTGTACCTCTGTCAAAAGTGTTGCTGTCAGTTGGCACAGTTGCATTACAATTGGGAATAAGCCAGGTCTTTTGGAAACCCTATGAATTTTCATAGTGCGAGTGAGTTCGCTACAGAAGCTGGCTGAAATTTTAGCTCCGGTGTTGTGTTTTCAAGATGCTGAAAAACATCAGTCAGCACTTAACGGGACTGAATTATAGTGGCTGGACAAAAAAAAATTGAACACCCAGTAACAAAAAGGCAGTCAGTCAAAGAGGACAATTGTGATTTCTGCAAAAGCAATTGGAACATTTAATAGACTTTTTAAAATCCCAGAACGAAGTCACAAAGTCCTCAGACACTGAATTAAAATATCCACAATAGCCAGTTCTGAAATGGAGACGAGGAGGTTTTAGACGTTGAATAAATGGCAGACTTCACACTCAGTGCCAAGACTTCAATTGCAGCTTCGAGCTGCTTCACTTCAATATTGTCTACCAACTTTCCTTTTTTTTTTTTTTTTTTTTTTTTTTAATGTTGAGATTTAGAAATGATATTGCTGTGCTGGCAAGAACTGTTATTAGGTGCTGAAAAATTCAATCATGCAGCAGGGAGCGGGGTGGAGGGGAAATGTATGCCAGGTTATTTATTATCTCCCTGTAGAAGCCCTGCATTTTGTCAAGGCAGCATCCTAAGGAAAATATCATTGTAGTTATAAAAATAAAAAGACAATGGAAAATCCAATACAAATCTGAAAATTCTGATAGTAGCTTTGCATTCAGCCTAGTTTAATTCAGCTGCATACCTTCAATATATGCTGATCTAATTTAGAACTTCTGAATAGCTATTAATAGAAACATATCTGGGATGCTAATAATGTGGGCTTTATGCCCCTGCATAGCAAAGCTGTTATGTTAGAAGCAATAAGACTATTAGTGCTACAAGAAGCTGCTTGCAAAAGATGGTGAATAACTCCATGTGGGCAGCATCTTCCCACCCAAGAGACACTGTAGATATCAGTAGTGCCCCCTGCCTACATGATGCAAAGGACTATCACTTATAGTTCCTGTAAGTAATGACTAATCTTTAAAAAGCACAGACAGAAAGGAGTTTGTCTAGAAAGAGGTACACTTGGTGAAACAGCATCTAATACCTGGCATCTCTTGCACCCCTACATACAACACTCTTACAGCCCTTTGAGCTCTGTTCTAAAAAGAAAGTCATGATCTAGCAGGGAAAGCTGAGTAGACACAAAGCATATTGCACAGTGAGACTGGAGGCATCCTCTGCAGATGCAGACTCTGACACACTGCTAAATATTTGGAGAGCAGCAGATGTGACTGATGTCCAGAAGGGGCTGAAGAAAAATGTCTCCTCAGGTCTGGTGCCATAGCACCATACAAGAGAACTCACTGAGACTAAATTATGAGGTCAACCGAACAGAAAGTCGGAGGTAACGAAACCTAAAGAAGTCTGATTCCTTTTCTCCATGTTAGCTACCTAAGGCAAAACATCTATCTTACTTCTTCCTTGGCTTCATTTGTTTGCTGTTTTTGCACAAAACAGCACAATTGACAAATGAATAAAAACAGGTCTTAAAAGGCTACTTGAACAAGTTTTACAACAGTAAATGTATGTATTTACCCATATATATATATATACCCATATATATATATATATATATATATATAGGACAAAAATCAGGAAGTTTTTCAGGAAAGCATCAAATTCCATCAGTGCTTTCACTGGGAAATGACATTTCGCTGTGATACATTCCAATCATTTTGTTTCAATAGAATAATTTTAGCTATTATTATGACAGCAGAAATAAGAGCAAAATGTTCCAAATTACCATTACGAAGCATTTCAAGAAAGCCATTTCAACTTTTCAGGGACAGAACATTTCCAAAACTTCATCTCGTATTTAATTTTGACTTATGCTGGGTTGAAAACTAAACTTACAAGTTTTCTGCAGAGTGAAAATTCCATTTTCTGACCAGCCACCTTCAACAGGAGCATTTGAGATCTAATAATGAAGGACAATGGATCTATTGTCATGCACCACTATGAGGGCAGCGTTCCATTTTTCTCTTGGCCTTTTACCATACAATGGCCACTGTTCCCTCTCCTTCTCATACACAGAGGGATTTTTTGTGTGCAGCCACAGTGAGCTGCACACAACACATCAACCTGCAATAATGTCCAGGAAGAAGCCTTGGTCACTTTTATAATGATGTTACAAAGCCAGGTTAAGGCAAATCTAATAAACCAGAGGACAGGAAAGCTATTTCAGAGAGCGCTAGAAGGGAAGAAAAGGCTAGGAAATAGAGTTGTGGGAATCCATTTACCCACTGCAAGCTTCAGTGGGTTTCACACAAAATTTGTGGAGATAGAATGGGTCACAAATGTCTTGTCCTCGTGTCTGATAAATAAATTATACATTCAACTAATGCAAAAAGAAAAAGAAAAGAAATAGAAAAAGAGGGGGAAAAAGTGATTTATGTCTAAGAAGGAGAGGAGATGCACTCCCCTAGGAATTACAGTTGGCATGCAAAGGCACTCCCTTCATCCATCTACTCAGTGCACACCTAAGCAGATCCTGCTTTTCTCAGAGGGTCAACATTAGCCTCCTACACCCTATTGGAAGGCACTCTGAAGAGGATTTTTCTGCAAAGATCACACAGACCAGGTATTTCTGTGGTCCATCCTGGCTTACACAAGCTCTCCAACCCTACTGGGGCAGTGGGAGCAACAGAAATGAAGCACCCTGTAGATCTGAGGAATTACTTTCCTTCCAATGTGCTCATGGGATTGCACAGTCTGAGAACATTTAAATGTTTTAAATGATTTTTTCTTTCCTGATAAACCTCACATCTCAAAGGAGTGCTCTCTCAGCTGGGAGATAACACAGAGGGTTCCAAGTGTGAGCAGTCTGCCCCCCTGGAGACCCTGGCAGTGGGAATAAAACCTGCAGGCTACAGCATCATAGCTCTGCTGTGCTTTACATCCAAACTCAAAGCAGCCTGCAGAGGGCTACAAAGATGGGGAAGGGTCTGGAAGCAAAGGTATATGAAGAGTAGCTGAGGCCACTGAGCTTGTTGGGCCCAGAGCAGGCTGAGGGGAGGCCTCATGGTGTCCTGCAGCTCCTCACATGGAGCACTCAGCTCTGCTATCTGTGACAGCAGAAGGTTTGAGGGAACATCATGGGAAAGGTTTTGCCTCAAAGGGCATGGAACAGGGCAGTGGACAGAGCCCCAAGCTTACAGAGCTCAGGAAGCATTGGGACATTACTCTTGGACACAGGGTTTGGGTGGGGATGTGCAGAGCCAGCACTTGCACTCAGTACTCCTTGTGGGACCCTTGCAATGTGAGATATTCTATGATCCTATGAAACTGGGTAGGAAACAGAAGAGGTGAAGTTGGAGGGTCTGGAAGGGACCACGAGTGTGAACCTGGGGATGGAGGAAAAGAACAAATGGTTAAATGTATCTTAAGAGATATCATGGCAATGGCTGCACTGCAACAAACACCACTGTCAGCAGAGGGGCATGTTGCCAGGATACAGCTGGACATGCATCTGAGCAGAGCTGAACTGTTGTCTATGCCCTTCCTGGTGTGAAAGACATACTCTTTCTGCAGGGCTGTGCAACAGGGATGGATTTCATTTGTTTCTCATAGGCATCTGTCCTGAATATCAGCCAGCACACAGAGACACGATGTTTGTAAGCCAGCCATCAGCAGGATTTTATTTCCTAGTCTCTCTTTAATTGCAGTGTTAACTTGTCAAATACCACAGCATTGCTTTCCCATGACCTTTCCTGTTAACCAGAGACTTCGGGGCAAGCTGGATTGCTCCTTGTGCTCAGCAGCAGCTGTGGGAGCAGCCAACTGCATTAGGCAATCTGCAGCACAGGGACTGACTCAGAAGCTTCAACTGAAGTGTGAAATTTGCCTTCCCCTCACTTCTTAATCAGCCTTTTACATTTATAACCTCTGCAACAACTTTGATGCCACCATACTAGGGGGTGGCTGAGTGAATGCAAATCACGGCATATTCATTAATTATGAATTCACATTAAGTGGACAACTAGTGCCAGTGTATCCCTCATTGGGAGGCTCTCATCAGCATGACAGAAGGTTCTTGAAGAAACAGCAATATTTTATAAGGAAAAGATATCTATAGAAAATGGCTTTCCATTTTAACACTCAGAACATATTCTATAGAGCCAGACCCTGCTGAGTTAATACATGTATCCTCCATATGCACTAGTTCTAACTCTACTCTGTTTGTAACCCCACTGACACTTCGTGTCCTAAGTATAACGCTAGTGCTATTACAGACAATGCAGTCGGCTCTGAGGTCATAAGCTCAGTTAGGTGTCTGAAGGGGCAACTAGGATAAACTCATAAAATGAAAAGATATTACCAAATAAACTTAAATTCTCAAACTTACACACAGAAATTAATGGCTTCTAAGGAACAGAGGAGACAGCAGCTTCAAACCTCCAAAAACACTGCCCTGACAGATAAAAGTGGCTGCCCTCTTCACATGCTCCTTGAGGAGAGCCAGACACAGCCTGTATCTGTTACAACACCCCTCATCATCCCACTGCCTTGAGATGAACCTTGAGCTTCATCTCTACCACGTGAGAAAACAATCACATTTTCCACAAGTCTAATGAGCTCAAAGCACTTCACATGCAAACTGCCTTTTTTAGCTGCATTACATTAGGAGTACAATACAGACAGAAAAGTAGAGCTGCAAACCAAAAGTCGCATGGTGTAAGTTGGTGATGGGACCAGATAAGGACCCCCGTTCATGACTCTCCATTCTATCAGCTACCTGGGCCAGCATCCCCAGACTATCCCTGCAATGGGGCATGTGTGTCTGGGAGCACAGTGAACTGCTGACTTGGGTTGTCTGCACTAAATTTCCTTCCTGGGCTGTGGACCAGTATAAAAGGGAATACAGCCAAGCCAAGCCAAACTTTCTCTGCAGAGGCACAGTGAATATTCTTTTCCTTTTTCTTTTTTCATCCCTGATAACAAATTGCAACATTTTCAAACTATTTCTCTTGGAAGCATTTCATGTGCTTTGGGTAGAGCTGCTTATTCAAGATTTGGGGTTAATTTGGGGACAGGATAGAGTTTATTAAAAAAAAAACAAAACAAAAAAAAAACCAAGAAAAGAATTACTACATTGGTGGAAGCATGAAATCTGTCTAACTGCACAGGGTTACACACAGCAAAACACCTTATACTACTGCAAAACTTCTCATTTTAAGTTTACCAGTGCCTTTTAGCACTGATAAACACTGATAGAACTGAACGCTCTCAGGGAGAACTGAGAGTGGCATTTCAATATCGGAAGAGGAGCTATTATAAAGAAGAAGTGGACAGAATCTGCTGTGATAGGACAAGGGGAAATGGTTTCAAACTAAAAGAACGGAGACTTTGACTGGATATAAGGAAAAGGGTTTTTTTACAGTAAGGGTGGTGCAGCATTGGCAAAGGTTGCCCAGAGGTGGTGAATGCTCCATCCTTGTAGACACTCAGTGTCTGGCTGGAAATGGCTCTGAGCATCTGATGGAGCTCTAGGTGTTCACTGCAGTGGGATTGGACCAGGTGGCCTTAAAGGATCTCTTACAACTCCAGTGATTCTATAATCTTATCAAAACATGGTTTGCCCCAGCATTTAGCTATTTACCCTCATACACAAAGCTACGTGGTACACGTTACTCCTAGCTCCGTTATTCAGTTGGACATACACGCAGTATCCTAAAAATGGATAAAAATCCACCCTCAATAGTAGGGGAACTTATGACTTGAGAGATGCCTCTGGATCCCTAAGAAAGGAGAGGAATGTGAGGCTCTTGCCTTCACTGTTATTTGAAGCAGCTCATGTCTTAACAAAGGCAGTATAATCTTCAAATATCCTAAGCAAGTAGGATGAGCTTTTGCAACAAGATCAGCAAAACACACCCGTAATGGTCTGACAACTTTAGCTTGACAAGAGGGAAACGAACTCTCCCAGTTCAGTCCCTGATGAAAAGCAGGCCCTTCATAACCTTCCCCGCAGGCTACAATAATCAGCACCACAGCTCCACTGTTAGTCCAAGATCAGAAGCTGTTTGGGATAGGATCAGCAGAGGATGCTTCATGCCAAGGGATCAACACATCTATCTGGGGCAGTCTCAACATCGCCTACCAGCCCTACAACTGACTCGCATCCATGCTACTCATCCCTTGCTTTCATAAAAGTCGAGCTCCATATGCAAGCTTAAAAAAAGAAGTATTAAAAAAAAAAAGCAAACTTTTTTTTCCCCCCTTCATCAAATCCTGTCTAAGCAGTCAGCTTTTGAAAGGCTCAGCAGTTTCTGAGTTTCAGGCTCCCTTCATGTTTCTCACAAAGTGGCTGCCCAAAGTCATCAGATCTGTTTGAAAACCTTTGCCTTCCACCACATAGGAAATCAGATGCACAGCTGTATTTCCCCAGGGTTTCAGAGTGTCCTCCCTGGCTCACAACATATAGCATGGAAGAGGCAGGTTTGTGCCTAAAATGCAGACAAATAAACGGTAGCTCACATTGTGGGGATTTGTTTATTTTAGCTGAGACTCAGAATGAAAGATGACTTGAAAGGAAAAGGTCATGTGATCCTTATTTTGTCCACTGCATGGAACTTCTTTTCCAAATCCTCCAGCCATTTAAATATGACAGCTTCTGGAGGCTGCCAAGATCAGAGAAACAAAAGGGCAATCCTTCACATAAACACCAGCCCTCCACTTTTAAAGCTCCCTGTGCAATCTTTCAACTTCTGCCCCCAATTATATTTTCTTAACATTCAAAAAAGGCTTTAGGACAGCAGGTGCCTTCCTCGCTCTTGTGCTGCTCACACAATGTTGCCTGCTTTCCCTGCGGTTGTCTTCTTCTTCTTTAAAGTATCACATTTCCTTATTCTCCCCCCTTCACCCCCCACAAAAAGCCGAAAGACAGAAGATCTGCTGTCCTCTACATTCCAGCCTGACCTGTGAGAAGTCTGTGCTCTGAGCTGCTTGGTGTCAATGCAACACTTCTGCTATGGAAAGAAATAATTGGGTTGGGTGTATACCTGCATTGGGGCCGTGTTCTGCAAAGCATAGCCAGGCAGCTCCCCAAATACCCCTTGGTGGGAGTCCACAGAGGAAACCAGAAGGTAATAAAGAAAACATTTAAAAATTCATATCCACATAATGAGTCCTGCAACTTCTTACCCCAGAATGCAGAAGGCCCATTCAAAGCAATATAAGGCACTGTTTCCTCCAAGTTGTTCACACAGACATTTACACCGCAAAAGTGAGTTTGCAAATCATCCTGCTGCAGAGCAGCTTGCACAGCACAGTGTGTTGCATAGGCTGCCATCTTGGTCACCCTTATTAAAAAATAAATCATGTAGAGAAAGGGAGGAGCAGCGTTGTGCTGCTCTGCAAGGGCTCCTGATTAAGCATGCTGCTGCTTTTAATGACCCTCAAATCTGGCATTTTAATGCCTGGCAGGGGTGCGTTGGTTTGATTTTAAAGCATCAAGGGCACATGAAAAACAGACTCAGATGATTAAGTCTATCAATATAACCTTTTGTTTCTCATTTCTTTGTAGAATGGTGCCTGGTTTCAGGCACAGAAAAGAGGCAAAACTGCCTCTGTATTTTTGGCATGTCCTCATTACTTCTAGCCTTGTTTCTGATCATGGCCTAATCACAACAAGTAACAACCAATTACTAGTGCCTACCTATGGATGAAAGCTGTGGAGGACCAATGGGAGCATTTTGAAGGGGAAGGGAGAAAGTTTACTGTGCATACCATTCCCTCTCCCTTTATTTCTTTATCTAGTGGGATCTGCACTGGCCCACCCTACCTGCAAGAAACCCCAAAGAAATTGGAAGACTCAATCCTTACTACCCCTAGAGACTGAGCACTGGAACAGGTTGCAGGGAGAGGTTTAGGAGCCTCCTTCTATGGAGATATTCAAGATCCATTTGAACACCTAGCTATATGATTTATTGTAGGAGACTGCTCTGGGCAGGGAGGATGGACTCACTGATCTCTTGTGGTTCAACCCCTGTGATTCTGTAATTTTCATTCAACAGATCCCCTTGAGGGACATAGGAGGAACAGCAGAAACGTGCAGGATGTTCAGGTAGCATAACAACGGCAGTAAAGCTAGAAGGAATGCCCTCTGACTGCACACTGATAGCTCCAAATGTCTTAATTCCCACTGTCCCACAGCCTTTCTTCTCTGGTGGTACAGATTTACCACCTGGTAAATAATACAGCTTCAGGGTCAGAAGGAAATGCTGCTGTTCTCTACTATGCATTACCCTGTAACACAGAACCAAGGACTTCCTGGGATTTCACCCCATTTAAACCACAGTTCTGTTTAAAAAAGAAACCACAGAACTTTGAACATTTAAGAGATGCCAGCAACAGACAGCTGACAAGAACTCCTCACATTTGCTCCAGTGATTACTTGCCATCACTACGAAAAAACACACAGACTGTTTCCACTCTGGATTAGGCTTGGCTTGAATCTCCAATGCCTTCAAAAGTTTATAAAGAGGAAATGCAAGTTTAGCATGATCATCTTTAGGAGCACCTACAGCATAAGAAAAAACTCATTCACTGTGCCTGTAACTCATTTCTTTCAGAGTGCATATGCCAGCTCTTCCTAATGAGCTCACCAGTGTGGTGACCCTACATGACATCTCCTACTGCCTATTTGGGTCTATTGGTGTAGGAAATATTTCCTTCACAGACCGTGTCCTAGCAATTCAAACTACAGCCTTAGCATATGATCATTAAGGACCAACAGCACTTTGAGTTCCATGAAGTCCCCCAAATGTTGTTGCATTTTTCAAAAAAAATCTTTTTTTTTTCTTCTTCAAAACCGAATTGTTTCAGGAAAAAAAAAATAAAAAAATAAAAAAATCTTTAAAATGCAGCTTTGTGATACTTTTTTCTCCCCTTCCAGCCCACATCAGCAACTCAGGTAGCAGTGAACCCAAATTGTCAGCTTTGGACAATCATGGAAGATGGAGTAGAAGCAATTACTTGCATACTTTAAAACACCGTTGATCTGATGCTGTCACAGGAGAATTCATGCCTGATTCTGATAGCATATATCCTGCTGAAATGAACCTACACTGTCACTCTGTGACTAAAATATATAACAATGTAGAATATTTTGAGCTTAGGTCAGAGATTCCCTGATATCACATGGAAAATTCTGAAGCACGCTTGGAGATATTTTTGCTGATATCACATTTTTCTGTCTATCTCTACCTATTTCAGGTTCTTTGGAACCAACAGCCTATGCATTTATACAATATTATGGGCTATGAATCTTGAAACTTGGAAAAATAAAGGATCTGTTGAAGTTCCTGGGCTGATCTGCCACTATTGCATATTTAACTAGATATGTAATCTTTCACTGAACATATTACATACCTGACTGGTACCTTTTGTTTTTTAAATTCCATTTTAATTGAGGTAAGGGATCCATATGATTCATCCCCAAGAACAGAAAATAGTTTTCTATAAACTAAAGTCTATGTGTTCCTGAAAGAGTAAGCTCATAAAAGAAACCAATAGCCACCCAGAAGTAGCCCTTTCTCGCTTAGAAACTGTATAAATTCATCTGAGGAATAAAACTAGAGGCATAATATGGCTGTGAGGTGTCTCATGGCAGCTCAACAACCACAAGAACATTTGACAAGACAATGACATGTGGCATGTATCTCAGCTTCCCAAAGCCTAGATAGAAGATCTGTGGGAGAACACTTCCATGCTGAGCACTGCATAGGCTCCATCTTTCCTGGCATCCACACCTGCTAAGGCAGCCCATTTCTACTGCAGTCATACCCCTCTGCAGGTTACCATCCACAGGAAATGCTTACGAATAAGTTAGCAATAAAATAAATGCTTTCCTGAACATTTTCAGGAGGGAGTCATTGTTGAAGCCACATAAGTAGACATTAAAGCACCTAAAGGAGGAGAAATTATCTGGGTTGAAGTTCTCAGCAGCTTCATGCTGAGCAAACAGACCAACCTCTGTGGATATATGCCAGTATCAAAGATCAGCAGCATCCCAAATGATAAGAGTGAGAAACACTTGTAAAATTAAGAAAGGTAAAGAAAACATTGATGCCTACAGTTTGTAAAAGAAAAAAGACTTGTTTACAAAGTAAGAATTTGTTTCCCAAGTGGACTGTATTAGCAGGCTGAAATTGGGAGGTGGTAGTTGTTGGTCAACAGTAAGACCACTAAGCTACACACATTAAAAATAGCTTAATACTACATTTGACAGAGTAAGTAGCAGAAAGACTCAAAGCAATTCAACATGGCAAGGCTAGTAGGTAAAACTCTGCATAGCAGTGAGTTGACAAGTGTAAACATCTCTCTTAGCAACTTGTTTGTGTAATTGACCAAAAGAACAAGAAAAGCATTGAAAAGAAAAGTGGTACAAAAAAATTAAGAGCAAAGCATTAAGATAAAATCTCCTAAAAGATCCTTGAATATATTTATAAAGGGATCTTGTATCTTAGAGACTTGTCTTGAAAGGAAAAATGAGTCTACGTAGTATTTTTTTAACATCATCATCTAACATTTGAAATTTTCTTAATAAAAATTTTCAACAAAAATAATCTCTTTAAATAGATTTTCTGTCAAAAACATATGGATTTAAGCGTTTGAGTCATACGTGAACATTCCAGTTTGCTGTCACTCCATCAGGTTATTCGCATTTTACAATACAGTTTAATCAAGGATATTTTCTGCCCAGTTAAATAAACGTCACAATCCATTATCTTTTATGCAGCAGGAATTCTGATTTCCATTTATGCTATTTCCTTTATCCAAGTGAAACTTCAATTGTGATTTAAATGAAGAGACAGGAACAGTAAAAAACGCTCTGTGCAAAAGACTTTTTAAACCAGCAGAGATAACTTCCAATGTTTGGATGCTTAAGTCCGCAAAGTTCAAATACAGAATAAGACATTTCAAATGGTGAGAACAAGTAAAGATTGGAGCAGAATGTGAAGGAGAGGGCAGTACATTGCATTGTTATCTATCTGATCTTTGTAAGCAAAGATCATATGCTTTATTAAAAGGTATATTCTATTTCAGCTGAGCAACCACACAGCAGAGCTTACATCTAAGCAGTGCTCTGAGTCCAGCATTCAGATATCCCATACAGCAGCATCGCATTTGATTGGATGACAAGAAATGTCCTCAAGTCGCACCAGGAGAGGTTCAAGTTGGGTATTAGGAAAATCTTGATCTTGAAAAGCCTTGTTGAACACTGGTCCATGCTGCCCAGAGAGGTGGTGAAGTCACCATCCATGAAGGTGTTCAAGAACCATGGATATGCAACACTGAGGGACATGGTCAGTGGGCAATATTAGTGGGAGGTGGTCAGCTGGACTAGAGCCTAAAGGCTGTAAAGCTATAACAGGGTGATAATTGCAGGATGTCAAAGCCTTTGGCAACAGCAACAAGAACAAACCCAAATGCAACAGTCACAGATACAGAAATGAAGAAAAAGAGCTGCTTACCTTTGGAAGGCCTCAGATAGGCAGGGATCTCCAGAAAATGATCCATTCATCTCCACTGCCAGCCCTTGAATAAGGTCTGAGAAGGGGTGGATCCTGGTTCTACCCCTTCCAGTCACTCAGGTGCAGTGCTTGCACCTGAGCTCCCCTGGGCTGGCCCTGCCTTCCCACCAGGTGCTCAATCACTGTTTCAGGCTGTGACTTAGCATTTCTTCTACATAGGTCTTTTCTAACTTTAATGATTCTAGGATTCACAGCAAGTTTGTATGAGATGGTAAAGTGTCTGTAATTTGGACACAAAACCTTTCTAGCAGGGATGATCAGGGATGAGCTGCTGACCCTCAGCTCAACAGCTGCTCTGGGAACTCATTCACCTGGTCATTTTTAATTGGGAAATCAATGCATTACTGCATGTGTCCAACCTTTTGGCTTACCTGGTTCACATTTCACAAATGCAGGTACTAAGGAAAAGCAATGCAGTAAAACAGTTGTGATTGTGAAGCAAGAGATATTTCTCTGTGGTAAGATAGGACATATCAAAGTCTGGTAAAGAGATGTGATCAGATTTGTAGTTGCAATTCAATACATTCCATTTGAAAATGCCCTGGTTTCAGCTCAGATGGGATTCGTAGTGCACCCATATTCACTTGGTGCTGAGTGTGTGCTGTGCTGGGCCAGCGTGGCCCATGGACATGGACTGGACATGGTTGCATTACTACTTCCCTTGAAGGCAGGGGCAATTTCAGCACATTATCTCCGAGGTTCAGAGCTTACCAAGGTTACCTGTATACCCAACAGCAGGGCACACTGCAGCTTCTCATTTAGAGACTGTAATACCTGCCCAGATCTTGCTCTCAGGGAAGCTGAGAAATTTAATTATTGGGCCTGAAATGAGAGCTGACTGCTGTGACTGGGCCGAGCGTTTTCATACCTGATGCAGCCCTAGAGGACACTCCATGGCCAGGCAGACAAGCCCAAGATGTTATTAGCTTGTCGGCTCATTTCCATCCTTCTCCCTAATTTCAGGGCAGTCATTTCATTGGCTTGGGCTGCCAAGGCTTCACCAACTCACAGGCTGTGTTTGGAACAGTGTCAAAATGGCCTTTTACAACCTACAGATGAGAAAGAACAGGAGTCTCAAACTGTTGGTCAATGCAGAAAAAGCATTGGATTTATCAGCAAATGTGTACACAATGACTACTGCAAGACCGAGCTATCCATCTTTGATCTGTATTTTAGGGCTGGTGGTTTCATTGCCTGACTGACATCTGCATAAGCAGCTGGATTCTGTGTTCCTGAATGAGATTAAAATCATAAATATGATTAATTAACAGCATCAACACCAGAAGAAAGGGTGATAAAACCAGGGTGTGAAGTGGAATACAACATACTTGGAGCCACACTCTATGAATACACAGAACAAATAGTTGGATCTTGGCAGATTTAAGTAAGTTTGACTTAAAACAGGCATTTCTGAGTATACCTGAAGTGAACTTGAGAATCTGACAGCTCCGTCCCCAGGAGGTATCTTCAGTATCTGATCTATCCATGTGGCATGGAGGAAGCTGGGTCCATGGATGAGGCTTTTCCAATCTCACATAAGTCTCATGGTGCCTGACTGATGCCTACACAGGAATCTTGGATGTCCACCAGCTTGACCCAAAGAGAGAGCTTGAGCTGGCAACATAATATGGACACGATCTGCTTAGTGGTATTTGCTGTTCAAAATACCCACTTAAGTCAGATGAGACCTGGGAACACAATTGGGAAGAGAAATCTAATAAAAATGTGAGAAGTAATGTCACCTGTACATGAGACTTACCCCACCTGAGCCAGTTTTAAACAGCTAATGGAGCTGTGCCTTAGCATTAAATGCTTGGCATGAGTAATGTTTTCACACTGACTGGAGAAAGGCATCTTTCCTAACCTACCCAAACAGCACACCGCAGTTTGGCTTTCATCATGAGAACTGAAGGAATATTTTTAAGTGCTAGAGATGACAATCTCACACAGAATCTTTCTTTCTCAGGACAAGTGTTCCTTCTTCAAAAGCAGTTCTGTTAAAACTTTCCTGCTTCACATAATCTTGGCAAAATAGTTGAGACAATACCTCAGGGGAAATCCAAGTTAAATAAGGAAGTCACATTTCAGACTAATAAACGTTAACGAGTCTTTCACAGACAAATCTTATTACAGAGGAAAGTTTTCAGTTCGGTTACCCTAAGCGGAGGTTTTTCCTATGAGGAGTTTGAGTTAGATACAAGGTGGCTGCATGAGAAAGTTTAGATTCAACATTTTTCCCTGTGACAAAGAAGGGAGATTACAACTGCACAAAGAAGGCTGTCAGAGCTCTGTGAGGGCTGAGTGATGGGTGCTGCACTGTCAGTTCACACTGACTCTGGTTCTTCTGTTATCTGTCATTGTTTTGAGGATCTAGGTGCCAGTATCTACCCCTCTTGAAGATATGCCACTTTCTGATCGACCTTTGGGCAGAAGAGACAAGGAGATTGATCCCCTGAGTTGGGCAGAGCATCTACCTGCAAAGCAGCATATCTGTGCTCCTGTCCCTGCTGAGTATTACCTGGCCAGTAATACAGAAGAGTAGCTTTATATCACTGCTCTCTGTAGGGTGAGTTCATGGTGCAGCTGGATGCAGCACTGCATCTTGCTGAGGATGCTGAGACAAAGTTTGGTTGCATCTATCCAAGGGAGATGTGGGCAGCCACAACAAGACCCGTTGCTTGTATAGGTAGAGTGTGTCCCTTAAATGGGGCATACTCTGCATAGTGCCCAAATATAGGTCAGGTTATTTTGTTCACATTATATCCCAAGACAAAAAAAAAAAAAATAAAATAAAATAAAATAAAATGCTATGTATTGGGAACCAATACTGTTGCTGCTTCTTGTTTCCAGTGCAGCAGAGAATGATCTAAAAATAGAAAACAGTCAAAGATCCAAAACTCAACAGCAGCCTGCGTCACTGCTATATATCTTCAGACCACAGTAATATGAGATGATAAATAAAAATTGAGGAAAAAAAACCTCCGGGCCATAAAAACAGAGAAAGGGAAGAAGTTTCCAAGGAGAAAAAAACACCTCTCAACTGTTGCAACTTAAAATGAAAAGCAACCTAACATTAACATTTTATTTATTCCAAGTCACTGAGAAATACCCCAGGTATGTAAAGAAAAAATACTGAGGCCAACAAAGCCTCCTTCCTAAAGAAGCTTATGTCCTTGTTCAGAGCCTCATACCACCATAAGCCTTTGGACCAGAGATCCTGCACTCCAATGCCAACATCAAACCCAGATTTAGAAGGCTGTTAAGTCTAGAGAAGTGAAAGTCTCATAAGAGGTTTCAATAGGGAATTATCCTCACTACCAAAATCACACATGGGTACAGTGATGCTTGGACTCTGGGGATGGTGCAGAAGTGTGTCTCCACACCAGTCCTTGCTGTTTATCACTCCTGGGTAGTCAACAGGCTTGCTTTCTTAACCAGATCAATTTCTGATCTCACGTTTTATGCTAACCCAACTGCTTGAAATAATGAACACTTTTTAATTGGCCAAATATTTATTTAATGCCAGGGGGTGAGCGGGGAGTTGTATTCTCCAGCAGTCACAACTGTCTCTCTGAACACAACCTATGGTGCCACGAGCAGAATTCTTATTGCCTTCATCCCTGCATGGAAATGGGAAACCTTGCTGCACTGGGGCAAACCTCTCTTTGTTCTGCAATATGAAGGCTAAATTTAAACATCATTAAAATTACATCATGAAGCCTGGAGCTTTCTAAATAAAGCTGGTTAGTCTGCATCCCATTTCAGCTGCTGCAGCAGAAAGATAGTATTTACTTATTCACCTGCTTTTTAATAGCATCTTGCACTTAACTATTCAGAAAAGAGGTTTAAGAAACATAAGGACTCTGATAACAGGAAATTTATTCTTTTTTTTCTTTTTCTTTTTTTTTTTTTTTTTCCCCCACGTTAAGAATGTAATTTTTTTTGTCAGTGTTAAAGCTATGGATGGCAGAGTTGTGCTGCTTCAGGCAATTGAAATATGAAATATGAGCAGTTTGGTTTGCTCAGATTTATCAAGCCCTGTAAATTAAACTTCCTTCTGAATCCTCACTGGTACTGCTAAGCTGCAACTTGGTAACAAGAATTCTTTTGTTGCTGGAAACAGATCAATGAAACAAATGCAAAAACAGAAGTAGTGGCAACAATTACTGGAAGACAGAAACACCTTATAAAATATTTTGGGGAGAATTAGACAAAAGCAAACAAATCATGCAGTTCTTTCCTCAATACCTCCAGTGTTCTAGGGAAGGTGGAAGCAAGCACCATGTTGATCATTGTTGCAGTTGTGGAAGCAGCTACACAGATTGTGTCTTCTTGAATCACTTTGCACATTCATGATCTTGCTTATCTTCTCATCAAATGAAACACAGGAGAGAGAGCTTTTTCCCTAAATGACCTAAGAGCAAAAGTCTCACTAATTTTCAATGTAAAGCTGTCACCCAGGACACTAAACTCCTTTTGAAAGTCATACAGCCTGTGTCTCTATTTTTACACAATGGGACTTTCAGCCATACAGACTCTTTGATATCAACTCAAAGTCTCAGAAGAAAGCAGCCCGCTCCGTTTGTCAGTGGCCAGTTCTAAGGCCTCTGTTAAGCTTTTAAATGGAATTACTGAGGTTTTCAAAAGTTACCACAGATTTGTCGCCAAAAGTTAAGCTCATACTTCTCACTGGATGCCTTTTGTGTATCATATAAAAGCAGAGCAAAATGAAGACTCAAAGAACAGCTATTCCCACAGACAGCATAGCACCGAGGAGCACAGAATGAAGATGCAGTAAGGTGCAGCTGGAATTAAGTAGTGAAGACATACAACTTTCCCTGTTGCTTTGTTTCATAATGTGTAAATTAGATGCATTTGTGTGGAGGTAGAAAGCTTTCTGTTGCTCTCCACATCAACAGTCAACCCACAACCATGTTAACCCAATAGTCATTACAAAGCATGCCACTGTTTCAGACTGTGTCACATTGACTTGGCTGTGTGCAGCAGCAGCTTCTTGTTTTAGTACTCTTTTTAGGCCTTGTCTCTCTGAAACATATCAAAACGAGGAAGGAAAACAGACATGCCTGAAATTACTTTCTTGGTTTGATTTACAGAGAAGAAAATAAAAGCAATGTGTACTTAGGTGTCTTCCGTGAGACAAAGAATCTGGTTTCTATGAGTCCTCAGATGACCCTGGGCAAAGTGTGATGCACAGGCACATTGCTGGTTTTTTTGTTCGTGCCCCAGTTTGCAAGGTATAGGCCAGAAGCAGCAACAAGCTCAAACTGGCTGTAGTAGTATGCCCAAACTGTTCAGATCTGGATTTAGAAGTCAGCACCCCCATGGAGACCTGTCTCACATCTACATCTACTGGCATCCTTTCAAGATTCAGATGTTTATTCTCATGATAATATATAGCCACCCATATGAAATGGTAGCATGTTACAGTGTCCTTTCTTATGTTCCCTTATCTGTCTCTGTGTCTTTTTATCCACATGATAACTAAGTGCAAAGAAATGTCCAAGAGTTCTTCAGCACTACCAGCGCTATCTAACTGAGAGAGGATCCATATATTAAAGGTATAAGTAAAATCAGAAGCTTTTATTAAATATGTCACTTCCAGCATCACTTACCCAAACAGGAATAGTATTACTGTAAGACCAAGAAATGGATTATCTATTAAACAAATAAGACATCAACAGAGAGGGAACAAAGTGTTGCCTAACAGATCACTGAAAACCCAGTATCAGTACATTTGTATGCCTGGCAGGGGGGCAGTGGGAGGCTCTGCATTAACTAGATGCAGTCCCATTTTGATCCCCACAAAAGAAAGTCATGTGTCTAACTTGAAAGATGAAATCTTATATGAAGATGCTTTACTGGAGACATGTTATAATTCTGATTATGAATTCTCCAGACTCTCCTGGGGCCAATTTACAAAGGTTTGAGTGCAAACCTAATGCTGAGAGATGAAAACATGACATTCTTTAATATACAAAGAAAACTTGAACCAGAGTACCGTGATCACATGACTTCAGTGGCACCGAAAAAATAAAATGAGTTTGGAGTGAGCAGCTCTTAGAGACATCTTAAGAAAAATCACCATTTCGTGACTACTTTACACACTGCAGCAGACAGATTGTTTCTGAACTGGATCAAAACCTTTTCCAGCAGACACTGAAGAAGAAAGAATGCCTTTCCTTTTAAGGAGGGAAGAAAAACAAAGGTGTGTGCTTTCCTTGAAACATTTCAACTTTTTAGAGAAAATGGAAGCATTGGCATTCTGAGAAGTTCTTAGATTTCAGCCAAAAAAGAAATGACACGCTACTGACATCGCACTGAGATGCCACATGCTCTCTTCATCTCTTTGGGCTGAGTTTCATGTGGGAAGCACAGAAAAAGGATTTAGGAGGCTCAAGGACTTTGGGAAGAGAGGGGTGAATCTGTAAACGTGGGAGGAGAACGGATGCACAAGGCATTGATCTTGAGTTCCCACATTTCATCAGCATTTCCAACCAGACCAGGGAAGAAACAGAGAAAGGATGAAGGGTATCATTGCTTTTTTTGGATAGGAAGAAGAAAATAGCTTAAAAATTAACAGTTTCTTGTTTTATCGGCTGAAAAGCCAAAAACCTCCCATAGGGAACTCTTCCACCCCCTCTCTGATCTCCGACCACATTTGTTTGACCAGATTTTCTGGGTACTGGCATGCTGCTGCAGTGTTTCTTTTTAGGGAAAAGGAGGAGAATGTAGTCTGTCATATCTTAGGGAACTGGGTTAGCAATAAGAGACAGATGACAAGGGTGATTGGGCATGGTGTTGGCAGGGTGTCAAGGGGAACTGAGTGGGGGTGAGAACCATCTGTCTGGTGAAGGTTGCTGAGATGGAGGTAAAGAAGGTGGCAGAAAGAGAACAAGCTTTTACAGCATTTCAGAAAGACTTTTGGATTAGTATGAGAGTAGGGTAAATAAGGATCCTTTTCTAATCTACAGAGAGGGTAGTTATTAATGATTCTCAGTATGACTTTCAGTGAACAAAAAGTTGGGTGAACTCACCCTCTAGAAGTTAGCATTTGGTTTCCTAATATTCAGATTAAACCTTCCTGTGGTAACCAAAGATTCACTCCCAGGTTTAAATTGTTCCTTACCTGAATGTGTAATTTGGCCCAGTATAAACAGAGTCAGAGATAAAAGCATGAAATATGTCTGCATCTATAGCCCCAGATGAGAAGGTTAGTAGGAATCAGAACTTTGCAGTTTTCTGGCTTGACAAAGTAGTGGATATGTTCATGAAAAGGTGGGAATTTCTAATTTCCTGCTGTTCTCAGACTTTGTTGAAATGCTCATGCTGTCTTTCTCCTCATATGACCTAAGCTCTGGAAATGTCCCTCATTTCCCCTGGGCACAAAACAATCTCCCTCCCTCTAGATCTGGTACCCAAGATAATGGTTCAGAGGGACATTAGATACACAGCAAACTACTCCCCAGAGCTCTGCCCTTTGCTTGCTTAGGAATATGTCAGTCTGGATGTAGCAGTTCTGTTTCAAGTTGATCTCAGGCTCTACCCATACAGGAACTTTCAGGCAGAAATATGCATTAATGAGCCAAGAAATAGTTATAGACACATCTATTGTCCTGGCGCTTCACTAAGCCACTGAGAGGGCATTTGGACCTGTGCTGGGAGCTATACCAATCATTTCCTTGGATACGGGACACTCATAAAGACAGCTTCATTGGTGAAATTTTCTGAATGGAAGAGTAGTTATGGAAATACAGGTTTGCTTATTCATTTTCTCCAGACAAGTATAGGAAAGGGTTGAGGTTCAACACTGAGTTCACCTGGTTCACAGCCAGTCTCCTCCCTTCAGAGACATCTGCCTTGAGCAGGGCACAGATCTGGTCTCCTGCAAGCCCAGATATAGTCCTAACAACCATTTGTGGAGTCTTCGTCCTTCCTCTCCTTTCTGCTTCTCAAAAGAGCCTTTCATTCT
Organism: Coturnix japonica; assembly: GCF_054131305.1. Classification (NCBI taxonomy): domain Eukaryota; kingdom Metazoa; phylum Chordata; class Aves; order Galliformes; family Phasianidae; genus Coturnix; species Coturnix japonica. Next base: position 51,195,646 of record NC_140667.1, read on the forward strand.
AAATAATGTATCTCTGCTGTGTGCTATTGTTCTGAAGGCAATACTATTTAATTAAAAACATTCAAAATTAACTTTACTTGTGAACTTAAAATCAATGTAACACTCCAGTTGATGCTGAAATCTTATTGAGGACGGACTAATGAGTACAGCCTAAGTGCTGCATTGACTGCCTTATGTATTTGCATTAAAAAAAGTTGGACTAAGGGTGACAATCTTATATCTCGGGCATCTCATTTCTCCTGCTTCTGAAATCTGTAAAACATTCCCCCATCTGGCACTCAGGCTCCCTTTTTCAATGGAGAATATTCCCCATCATAAGAACCAGGGGATGCAAGAGTGCAGGCACAGCTGTAAATGGCAGGAGTGCTGCAAAAAAGTTCAGATAAATCATTCCATCATTGCTTACAGAAATGAACATTTCCTCTAGCATAAGGGCAACCAATTAAAAAGGGAAAGATTAAATTTGTCAGGTAATTTGCTCGCAATGATTAATTCAACTAGCTCCAAACAATTCCATTATGTAGTCTTCCAGTATTGTGCTAATCTGGATCTCTTTTCCCCACCTCCCAAGAAACTGTGCAAAAAAAAAAACATAAGAAGCTGAAATATTAATATTTTAGCATTAGACAGCCTGACCTTGCTCTCCATTAAGCAATGTTTCCATAGCTTCCATGTAATTTGTCATGGACGTGTTCACCTACATACCCAGTAGACTCTTTATATTACCAGACTTGCATTGGAAATAAAATCTGAATTGCTGCAGTTTAATGAAAATATAAAACCCAAAGTGAAGCTGTAAAATAAAACCCAAACCAGCAAGCATTCATTTTTTTCTGCAGAGCATCAAATGTCCGCTACAATTTTAGGCCTGTCTCTGTGTACATGCAGAGCTCTCCAGAGAAAAGAGGGGGAAGGGGAAAAAGAGAGGAGAGGAGAGGAGAGGAGAGGAGAGGAGAGGAGAGGAGAGGAGAGGAGAGGAGAGGAGAGGAGAGGAGAGGAGAGGAGAGGAGAGGGAGAGGAGAGGGAGAGGAGAGGGAGAGGAGAGGGAGAGGAGAGGGAGAGGAGAGGGAGAGGAGAGGGAGAGGAGAGGGAGAGGAGAGGGAGAGGAGAGGGAGAGGAGAGGGAGAGGAGAGGGAGAGGAGAGGGAGAGGAGAGGGAGAGGAGAGGGAGAGGAGAGGGAGAGGAGAGGGAGAGGAGAGGGAGAGGAGAGGGAGAGGAGAGGGAGAGGAGAGGGAGAGGAGAGGGAGAGGAGAGGGAGAGGAGAGGGAGAGGAGAGGGAGAGGAGAGGGAGAGGAGAGGGAGAGGAGAGGGAGAGGAGAGGGAGAGGAGAGGGAGAGGAGAGGGAGAGGAGAGGGAGAGGAGAGGGAGAGGAGAGGGAGAGGAGAGGGAGAGGAGAGGGAGAGGAGAGGGAGAGGAGAGGGAGAGGAGAGGGAGAGGAGAGGGAGAGGAGAGGAGAGGCGTACAACATAGCATTTCTAAGGATGCAAGAAGCAGAAAGACCTTAAGCCAAAGCCCAGATCCACTGCAATTAACAGGATTTGGGCCATTGATTTCAAAGGATCATAAAGCTTCATAGCAACTGGTTAGAATTTCATTTCAGACCTTAAATTAAGGGCTTAGTTCCAGAGGTCCCATCGCTCAGGGCAGACACTCAAAAGCTGCTGCTCATGTAAGGATTTATGATCGTGTTTTCATGTTTTCTACTGTGGTGAAGGCAAAAGCTCTCCTGAAGAGCACACACAGGCAGATCAAGAGGGTCCAATACCCCCATGCACTGTGGTGCAGCAGATAGCCAGAGAAAACTGATACAGACACTCAGCAAATTGGAAAGCCACAGCACCATGCATTTGCTCAGGTGAGGCACTGTGTGCTGAGCATTTGCTGCAGTTCAGTCATCCATGCTGTAAAAGCAAACAGATCTGATAAACTGTGGGATGCTGCACATGTCAGCATCAGCTGGCAACAACCAGGAGTGTCACAGGAGGATTGCAGAATTGCTTTGGGGTATTTTTTTCCCCCTCAGCTAAGTGCAAATGAGAGATGCTGGCAAGAAGGATAAAATGTTAACTGCAAAACTTTCCACTCTGTTGGCAACCATAAAGAATTAATAGAGTTTCCTGAAAAGGTTTTCTAAATTGGCCAAAGGATTTTGCTGTGGAAAAGTAAGCAAGAGAAATCTTGTATCTGAAATGAAATAACTCTTTTTGGATGCCACAGTCCACAGTTTAAGAGAGCTCTTGGGGCATTCTTCCTTATATTTACGGAAGGAGAACAGTTCATGGTGAAATACAAAAGCATGAGCAGAAGAGTTTCTATGCTATGCACTTTCACATATGTGATCTTCCTGTACCTTCATGTATGGAACATGAATGGTCTTGCTTGAGCAACCTGCCTGAAGGTATCCAGAAGCAGTGAGCACATCTGAATCCCAAAGTAAGGACTTTCAAAGAAAAGAACTGATACCTATTTGTAAATAGAGTAGAATACACCCTGCCTCCTTTTCTTGATGTAGAATCATAGAATATTCTGAGTTGGAAAGGACCCATAAAGATTACTGAGTACAGATTCTACTGGTACTTAAAGGATGAAAGTTTACTTTGGGCTAACCTCGAAGTTAGATGAAAACCACAGTAAACCCAGTAGAGCTAATGGGAAATGGGTTGTTCTTCCAGCAGTGTGAATGCATTCATTCCATGGATTTCAAAAGAGCGCTGTCACTTTAATCAAAGACTGGCACAGAGCAAAATGCTGCAGCTCCCCTAGATGGGTGCTCAGTTGGAATTGCTCTGCTGGGGACTCAGTACCAGTCGGAAAAGTCATAAACAAGAAATTGCTATCGCTTAGTTTGGGAAAGAATAGGCATGACTGGTTTCTTCTCTCAAATCTGTTCACCTGTAGGAACAAGCAGTAACTGATTTTCTGCTGTCCTTGAAAAATCATTGCTTCTTATGCTAATCAATAGGCAAAAGCCACAAAACACACATGATTATCAGCAATCTTTGGAAACATTACCAAAGAAAAAAAAAAGGGCTTTGAAGAGCTAACTTCATACAAATTGAATTAAGAAATCAACCCCCCTTGCAAATGGTGAATCTTTATCACTAGTTTGGATGTCATAAAGTTAGATTGGTGAAATAAATCTGCAGTATGAGCGTGTGCGTGTGTGCACCTCTCTGACTTCACTGTGGTTATAGGGATCACATGCTGTGGTGGGGAAATGATTGATATCAGTGTTGGTAACTCAATTCTACATCAGCATAGAGTCATCAGTCTTCTGATGCTCTTAAAAAAAGTCTGAATAATGTTCTATTGATGTTCCATGGAGTTTCTCCTTTCTGATGTTATGTATTATTGCTGCGGCTTCTTCTGAAATTGCAAAGATTTTCATTGTTTACAAAGTGAATTATGGCCTCATATCTTTTGCCTTACTGCTTCCCCAATTGCTTAGCAACAAGTCTCTAGAAAGAAATACAAAAAATCAAACAAAGCAAAATAACCCCAACAGAGTATTCCTTCTTTCACGTCATGCATCAGCTGCACCTGGGGTACAACACCAACATCAGCCAGCTTAATACTAAGGGTACATTTGGTCCATTGCATCAATCCCAATGTTCTGTAGGGTCTATTTATGTCAATATTTAAATACTGCCTCTTTGCATCTATGACTGTTCCAGTCCTAGGGCTACAACTTCCACATTCAACATTGCTAAGATTGCTACTGGCTTCTGGTTGTAAAAAAAAAACACAACAGTTATTTATCCAGCTAATGAGTATGTACAACTCTGGGAACAGAGTTCTATGGTTTTCAAAGACAGTATCTTCAAAACATGTGTTGATGTTATTTCAGAGTTTTTTAAGCAGCCACAGAGATGCCCACCTTGTAAGAACTGTCTGTACCTCGACAGCTGCCTCTCAATTCTTTGGCTTAGAATATAGAGTTAAATGACTGGCTCCAATACTCTGAATTGACAATTGTTATATGCTAGATGGAACATTAACAGGTATACAACTCTTCTATGTAGGTATTTCAAAGGTTACTGAATGAGGCAAGATATACTGAGTGATGACCATGAACAAGAAGCACAGGGAGCAATCAGAGAAAAAAACATCCCAATAGCATGAGAGAAGAAATTATTGCTTCTCATAACAACACAAAAGGTCACACTGGAACACCAAGGAGGTACCAGACCTATAATGCCAAGGGGAAAGAAGTGCATTACCTAACACAATTTTCTGTCTTTAATTTTAATGAACATCAAGCTGTTATGTCCGATGGAATGTGTTCCCAAATGGGAAGGTTAAATAGGTTTACAGCGTTATAATGGTTTTAGAGTGCACTGAGTCAGATGACATCCAACAGAAGCTAGTGCAGCTCACTCAGCCTTTAATATAATTCAGGAGATGCACAATAAAAGTACAACAAACATGCAGTGCATGCATCCAGGCCAGAACACCTGTACATTGCTTAAATATGGTGAGTTGTGAGTACAGTGAATCTGAAATCTTACTGTATAGGGCTCTCCATGATCTCTGGGGAGTCAGGTCGCAGCAATGCATTGAGCTTACTGACAACTAATCAACTAGTTTGAGGCAAAATTAGGCAACTTTCTAATATGTAAGCATCATGGATAAGTGTACATGGCTTAAGCATTATATCCTTATCAACTATTTTAAGGCAACTTTTGGCAATAGGCTACTGCAGAAGCGTGACTAAAAGAAGACTGAGAAGATAAAAAGAAGAGGGAGAAAAAGAGAAAGAGAGATTTAGAGGTAGATGTGTTTGACCACTCCTGGATCCAGCCAGGAGTAGACAGTGAAGATAATCAGCTCACATACTCTGCATGCTCTGCTTCTAGAATGAGGGTCCATAGATCTTACAACTTCCAACTTGGGTTGTTAAGGGTTGTTAAGGCTTCATTCTTTCACTCTCAGACAGTCGTTAAGCTACCTGTCTGAGTCAAGAAGTACAGTCCTTCAGGCTCCGTTCTGAACGACTCCATTCTGTCTAGCTGGTTGAGTCAAGTTCCTTGTAAGTCTCAGACAGTTTGCTAGTGGCTGAAAGTTACAACAGCAGCCCTCTATGATATTTCAGTTTGGTGAAGAGTTTCTGCTATTCAAGTGACAAAAAACAGTCAGTATTCAGACTGGCATCCCCTGCCTCTACAGCCCCAAGTCCTCTCTGTCTATGTTCACTGCCTCATTATAGATCCAAAAGTTATGTAAAAGCCTAAAAGTGGATTTTTCTATTGTGGAGAAATAAAGACATTTCACTGAAAACTTGTCATCATTTTCAAACCAAGAGGGGTCCTAAAAGGGTGTGTATATTATTAAGGAGCCCATGTTTCCAGTTTTTAAAGTCCTTGACTTGGATACAGCTATCCCATCCCAGCTAAATGGCATGGTGCTGCCTTTCCAGCATCTGACAGGCAGCATTTAAATAGCTTTTGGGAGTAGTGGATTCCTTCTCCAAATGAGTTGTTATCCTTTCCTCGTTTCTACAGCTCACAATTTGTATATTCAGGTGAGTTTAATATGTCCCCTCAGACTGGTACTTGCCAAGAAAGAAGGAATACCCAAATATGCCAACTGAATTTGGCCATCCTTACAGGGAAGTATGAATAACTTATGTACAAATGGAATACTGAAGATCTAGGAAGATAAAGCATTTTAAACAAAGGAAGACATTCATATAAATTGGTACTTACCCTAAAAGTAGAGTCTATAATTATTTACCTTAGAATTTCTTCCATTTTCCTCTGAATTCCTTCAAGGTGCACCATTCATTGACAGCCACTGTGTAAAAAATGAACAGTAACTATAAGAGGTTATGATGTACAGCAAAACACCAAGACATAATTAATTGCCATTTGTCAGCTCTACTATCAGGCCTTAAATGCAGGGGCTGACATTTACCTCTCCAGCCTTTTTATAGGCATTATTAGTCATACTCAAAGGTTAACTCATGCTTCAGCTTTTCAAAGTGAAATAGTTATCATGTCATCCCTACTAGTCTATACAGGATATTCAATAAAAAGTTGGGCAGAGTAGCAGCTCCCATGGGGCTCTGCTGTTGTTTGGTCACAATCCTTGTGTATAAGACACTTCAGTTTCTGTCCCTTCAGAATCGAGTCAGAAAACACATTGTACCTGTGAGTCATTACCCGGTTCCAGTTTTTCCCCTTGTTCACACATAAAACATCACTAATTGTCAGACTGAACAAGAACAGCAAAGAATTTGCCTGTTGCTGCAGGAAGATCAAGTAAGCAGCCCTTGTGAGGCCATGACTCAGTGGGATAATGAGCATACAACAAAACAGGAGAGGAGAAGAGCCATACAGAGCACACCTGGGAGCATGAAACATGTCAACTCATGATTATGTAATGATACTATGCTGTTTGCCACAAGTAAAAGTCGTACTTCAACTGAACTTATGTAAGTGTACAGAACAGAGGTGGCAGGTGTCTGAATCTGACCGTGATCTCAGCTTATCCGACTGTAAGTGGAGACAATCACTGTACTTCTATTTCTTGAGGTATTGCAGGTCTGAGGTCTGGTGCAGACTACAGTGTGATAGCAGGCAAATGGGGACCAATGAAGCCCCTGGACAGATGGGCCTCTCAAAACCTGTACAATGCCAGCAGAAACACAGATGAGAGATGCATTTTGATTCTGCCCATTCTTGCATCTGGAAAGGTCTCTGCATATTTATGCAAACATATGTGACAACCAAGGATGCTTTCCAGAGTGCATTAGAGCAAGTCTGGGCACAAACAGCTCTTCCCAGTAGCAAATGGATTTCTGCACTGAGACATCCCTGCACATCTCATACACGAGGCAAAGCAAACCAGCATCCTACACAAGGTTGTGCTCTCTAACCTATTCCCACATTCTCCAGTGCAGGTAAGGGACAGCATGATTTATTCTAATAGCTTTCTTCAATGATGCAACATTCTTTTAGTTCCAAGCCTGGAAAGAATCCCACTCCAGCTACATACTAAACAGCAGCATTCATGCAGCATTGTGAAAGCCTTACACAACAATCACATCTATGGAAAGTACACCTGATGTACCGGACAACATGGGAAGATGAATTATCTCCCAAGAGAATATTGCAATCTATGCATATTACTTCTACATGAACTTGAATCTTTTCAGTACCATACATGGAGGCTGGCAAAGAAAAACCTTGGTGGATTAACAAGTGTAATGAGTCTGTGCAGATGCCTCACAGACAAACCGATCCAGCCATTACATGCATACTTGGCTACGGTCACAGGTAAATCTTTCTTTCTCTACCCAAGAACTCCTTGTTGTCTTTCATGTTTTTTGAGCACAATAAACAAACCTTGGCTTACTGCAGAATACGGCTTCTTATCCTGAGAGATAAGAAGGAACAAGCACAGAAGAACAAAGAAACCCAACAGATATTTCCAGGTACCCAAGTATTGTTCACTCATGTTGAAACATAGATTACTTCAGGATGTGCCAGGCTCCCCACACAGCACTGCACAAGTTTAACAGAGACAAATGGGTGTTTTACAACAAACTGAAGGCTCAGAGGAAATGTACTGAGGAAACTCTGAGAGAGCAGGCTGGGGTAGCCAAGCACAGTCAATCATAAACAAGATCTCCTCACTCTTGGAGCCATTGGGCTGCTCTGGGTTGGAAGGAGTCTAAAATCTGTAGCAAATGATTATTACAGCACTAGTAAGTGATTCATCACATCTAACTTGAGGATCAGCCACTAGATCTGGGAGACTGAAAAGAGGATGGACAAACCCAGAAGAGATTAAAATACACCTCTTCCATGCCTAGCAGTGTGAGAGGAGAACCCACAGCTATTGTCCTTCCTTGCTTCAGAATGCACTCCACCCTAAGTATTAAAGCTGGGTGAGACATTCAGAAGAAACCCATTATCTATTTCAACCCATTTCTATTTCACAACACACTTGAACTGTGTTTTTTATTTCTTTAATTTTTTTACAGTTACACCTCTGCAACAGTCTTTCTCAGCTTCTGTCAGGGTGAAGGATGCTCATGAATTATTTACTGCGCAGTACATAGAGTGTGCTGATTTGTCATCAAATCTCAGAGGCGATGAGGAGGTTCATGGGTCATATACAAAATAAAAGGAAAGCCACATTTATTTTGCTACCTTTTACCTTAGCACTTTCACGTGAGACTTTAAGATACTTTACTTTGTTCATGTTCTCAACCAAAAGGCCTGGTTTCGTCAGTAAATATGGAAAATTAATTACAAGGATTGTGGAGACCCAGGGAGCAATCTCTGAGATTTACTGAAATACTGCTTTATGCTTCTGTTCTAGATGTGATTGGTGGTCCTTGCCAATCAGCAATTTTATGCGTGCTTTGAAACAAAAATGGGTGGCAATAATTCTACATCTGATTTTGTCATACTTGTATCCAAAATATGAAAGTAATTTGCCAACAATACTGAAAATACAAACACCTCACAAACCTTTCTTTTTTAGAAGCTATAAAGAGTAAATCCATCAATTTTAGCACTTATTTGGTACATTACTTTTTTGCCGTGTTGCTATTATATTCATAAAAAGTGATTGATGTACCTCCATTTACTGTTTCATACAGGCAGATTTGTTTGCTAAGCTACCAGTGCTCAAAGTTAAAGACTGCTCTTTTTATAGGGGGATATTTTATCAGCACATGGTTCAACATAAAAAATCTATTGCAATTCCATTTCAGAGCATGGCTTAAAAGTAGCCTCAGACATCAACAGCGTGTATGTTAAGAGTTGCACCTAAAACTTGTACCATGCTTAGGCCTTCTAAGTACCCATCATACACATAGTACCTTTCCTCTAGTTTCATTCATTTGTTTTTATGGCTGCACCAAAATTTAGGAATAATCTTTGACAAATTACTTATTTTTCTGTTAACAAGACAATAGATCACATACCCTCCTTTTACTGCATACGTAAATATAACTGGGAGAGGTAATTTGCAGAATCAAAGAAGGACAGCAAATAATTATGATGATAAAATAATGCTGGCAAAGGAATTTATCAAAGCCGGTTTACTACTTGAGTTATCAGCAAGTGATTAGAATCTGGGATAAAGCAATACTGCTCTAAGAAATTATATTAATTATTATGCTCCAATTTCATGGCCATTCATGTAAAAGTCAAAATGTCCATAGAAAGCAACTGGGAGAGGAAGAAATAGTGGGCCTTGACATGCAATCAGTTCTACCCCTGAACAGAGGGATCAGCCCTCCACCAACTAAGCCAGCACTGCTCCAGGCATCACAGGAGCCTTCTCTCATTCACTCTAGGTAGGAATCTGAACTCCAAAGTCTGTTAGTTTATGCCAAATAAACCCATTTACTCAGCTGATCAAAGCTTCCAAACTTTGAGCTTAATTTAAGTCTCACCTTTGTATTTTCAGAGGCTGATGAGCACTACCAGAGGAAGCCAGAGGAGAATTAACCACTGTTTTATTAAATAAGAGAGAATACTCAGTACATTTGGGTCTCTCCACTTAATGCTGTGCAGAAGCATGTGGGCAAAGGCTCGACTTTCATTAAAAGCACTGCACCGAAGTGGAGCTTGATCTATTATTCAATCAATGCTCTTTTGAAGCAAATGGTCATTTTACATCAAACCCCTTTTCTTCTTTTCTTTTTAATGCTAATTCTACTGGGGAGCAGGGCACTAACCATCCCTGGGCAGTATTCATTCACCTGCAATGGGAAAGCAGGGGAAGGAAAGGAAAGGAAAGCCACAGAAGTTACTGTAGCAGAGCCTTATGCACTTTCAGTGGGTACTTAGATAAAACGGCTTTGTTTTAATATATATATGAGGCTGCAAGGGAGGTATTTATGCTTCTGGCCACATTAGTAGTTCACTTTATTTTAACCTGGGGTGCCTGTTCCCCCATAAAGCTCCAGAGCTCTGCTTCTGGTCTCTGCCCACCGTTTTTGCTGACAATAGAAGCCTCACAGATGTACCTGCCTGCACTTTTCCATAAGAAGAGAAAAGCTGCAAGAAGGGAACAGCTGGAGCCCTGACGGTGTGGGTACCATGCAGGGAGAGCACACAGACAAATCAATGAGGAGTTCGCAGGTGTCTGCAAGACAAAGGCTGCTGCCAAACAAGGCTCTGTTGGAAAAGAAAAAGCAAGTGGCAAATGGTTACATATTAAAGAAATAGGCTGGAGACAGCATAAACTGTCCTTTGAAATGGAAAGGACGAGAACTGCATGTGATGGGGATGTTGGTGGTGTGGGAAAGAAAGCAAAGAAGCTTTAGGTGGTGGGAGAGCTTCCTGCCTGTGAAAGGGAGAGGTGACATCACAGAGACCCACAGGAGCAAAGACAGGAAAGCAGGAGAGAAAACAGGAGACAGCTTTTCAGAAATAGCTGCCAGCCGGAGACAAAGGGATGGCAGGGAGGTGTGTGTGTGCGTGCACATGCAGGGAAGGGGGGAGGCTGTCAGTGACAGCACAGCAGTAGTTTTTGCAGACAAATCATTCTGGAGGATGATTAATGTGTAACCCAAACAGTAACACCAGCTGTTCAAAATGGGAGAGTTTCAGACCAAGAACAGCAGTGTATATCGGATCCTGTCCTAGAAGAGCCCAAGCTGCAGCATCACTCTGCACCATTAGCCAGGAAAAGTTCCTCTCTCTACAGTCTGCATTTGCTAACAGCAGAAAACAAAGCAAGATTGGGAACTGAAGCCTTGTCTACGAAACTCACTTGGAAACAACATGTTAACTTCTGCTGGCTTAGGATAAGGCCTCTGTAAGGAACTGTATGGAACATATTGCGATGCTGGCTAGGAGGGATGTGGGGCTCAAATGTGCTAGTTAATGAACAGACATGAGAGTCTTAGACAGAAAGCTGCTTAAAAACAATGGCAGCAAAAGCTGGTAACTCAGGGATGCATCCCATCAGGGTTTGAATAGCTTTTACATGTTTTAAAGGAGCCTTCTCATCTTCAGATTAAACAGTTCCACCTCTCAAATTCTCCTTGCATAAGAGATGATGACTCCTTTGCTTCAATTTTGGATTGTACAATTTACATTTTTGGGCATAATTAAATGTGCTTTGGATTTCCAAACCTCAAAAAGTAGAATTTTTAACAGGATAAGAGATGGTCCAAAACACCACAGAAATTAACCCCAACATTCCCTGTCTGCCCAGATGAACATTGTTTCCATGTCCACTTTGGTATTGATTCTTGTCATCACCAAACTAGTGTTTTTCTTCACCTTTTGGGGTGGTTGGAAGGTTGGAGGCTGCATTTGCAGAGAGCTGTTGTTTAAAACTTTCATACTCAGGAGCCAGCAGACTGCAACTTCCAACTATTTTTATGCAATTATCCCCCATTTTGCTTTTGTATTTAGTTCAACAAGACACAGAAGAAGAAAGATTTGCAAAACTTCACTGAAACAACAGCTCTAAGAACAACCCACCCAAGGAAATAGCAGTAGCATTTTCTCATATTCTGAGATAACCTCATACCAGAGAAATCCAACTTATTCCAGTTAAAAAAGCAAGCTGATAAACAGCTTGTGCTGATTTTATTCCCCTAACTTTAATAATGCTTTAATAAAGCATTGACAAGTTTGTGCTGGTAATTATTTAGAAGCCGCCTCATGGTCAGGTTTTGTAGCTTATTGTTGCTGTATGTTTTTCAGTTGTCAACAACTGAAATAGGGCCAGTATTAAAATACCTCATCTAGAATCTCTCATCATGCCTCATGATATAAAAAGAACTGGAAAAAATATAGATTTCATTGCATATTTATGCTTTTCAAATTCTCAGATTATTGAAGAACAGGAATAGATGAGCAAAATGGCATCCTCATTGTGCTGCTCCTTTTATCATCAGGATGCTCAAATCAGACAGTGGGATGCAAACGTACATCTCCTTTTAATAAAAGGCTGCTCTTTCTATTTTACCACATTACGTAGCGTCTGCATTACAAGACTGGCACTTCCTACCTGTCACAACATAACTGGGGACAAGATTTCAGATATGGGTTAGATCAGGACTGGAACAAAGCAGCATAACAAGATCCAGAGGCTGGGATTCTGGGAGTTAGAATATATCCAGAGAAAAAGAAAAGAACAAAATGAGAGGTTTGTTAAACCTCAGCCCGTGATGAAATGTGCCAGGTGTTACCCTCTATCATTTGCAGACTTTCAGTCTTTTCTGAAAGATATGTTTATCTTCAGAACTCTAGGAGAAAATGCAGATTTTTTCAGAGAAAATCTTAGTAACGTTTTGTAAAGCCTTCAAAACACGTTAGCTGTACCCAAAACTGCACCAGTTTTAGCTTTTTGAGGCCAGAACCCAAAAGGGCACAGGCGTGATATCAAGGTCTGCAGCATGTCAAAGTGTGACATTTTGTTCAATGACTAAAATTCACATTACTTTGTTACACATTGCACAAGAATTCTCACCTCGGTATGCTGAATAAATGACACTTAAAAGTCAACCGTTGCTGAAGTCAACAGGACACATCACATACTGCCAGCTTCTTGGACATAGCTCTAAGTTGAGGGACTGCAGAAAAGAATATCAGGGTAACCTAAATTCCAGCTGAAGCCTTCTTCACATAATGTCTCCCATGTCTATTCTTATTTCTACCTTCTACACAACTCTGTTCAATGGATGCATCTCTAATGGAAATGTACCAAACACTGCAAAAATTGGTACCAAACACTGTTGCAAGTCTGTCTTTCTGATGTGGGGAGCCAAATCATCCCCACTGCTCTCCAATTCCTCCTCCTGTTACAACTTCCAAATTTAACATTATATTTCCCCATTGCTAAGCAGAACTGAGAGTGACTTTCCCACTATGAAAGTCATAAGTAACACTCTGCATATCCAAAGATGTAATACTTCAGTTTTCCTTCTAGAAACAGTTTTTGTCAGCACTAAGCCATTACCGTCCTCTTTCTCCAAGGATTTCAAAATTGTAATCAGTATATTTAGCACCTGCACAGCTGTTGTTGCTGCAGCAACCCTTCTTCTCTCCTTCCCTACCCCGCTTTATTTTCATCACAAGTTTAACCAATTAGCACAGGCTTCTCTTGCAGTTGTTTCTTGGATAAGAAAGGCTTTCACCATAAGTTACTGATGCCATCCATCACCAGCCCAGTAGGGTAGTGGCCCTAGGAAGACTTGTCAAGTTCACCAAGAATCAAATCTGGAGTACCAAGCAACTGCAGTACGTGGAAGAAAGAAAGAAAAACATTCATTTGCTAATGTTTTAGATTCAGTTTATAAGCAGTAGCTAGAGACACATTCTCACTTTGTCGGCCTCATCACCACTCAGTGCCATGTGTGGAGTGCATTACTTTACGTTGGCACCCACAGGCTGGATCACAGATATGCATCAGAGGTCAAAGCTGATGAAGGAGGTAGAGCCTGTGACTGAGAACATTTGCCCATTCAGAACCACAGCTCTTGTGGGGATCCAGATAAGTTCTTGTACTACAAAAAACCTCCTGAAATAGGACCTGCCTATCTGAGAGGTCATTTTTTTCCCCCCAAAAGCAGCAGAACTGGCTGCCAAAACACTATGTTGCTAGCAAGAATCTCCAAAAACCCCCACAATTTGGTGAACCCTCCTTCCTCAGCGTCAGAAATAGGGCCTGCACCCAATTGAAGCATCTGCAGCAAGCAAAGCTGAACTTTCTGAGACATTCACTCCCCTCTTTTAGTCCTATCACTATTGGAATATGTAAAATGTTGCTCCCCTTCCTGCTTATAAGCTCCTTTTACATGCTGGAAGGCTGCAATGCAGTCTCCCCTGAGTCTTCTCCAGGCTGAACAAGCTCAGCTCCCTCAACCTTTAATACATGGCAAAACTCAAACACACAGATCAATTCTCTGAATTAAAATACGCTGAGAATGTTCAATCCTTCCACAACTTTAAACTGTTAGATCTTCAAGAAGTAAACTGATATATTCAACAAAGAGACAATTGCTTCACAATAATTACTGGCGTTTTATGTGGAATATCACTTTAGTTAGCCAAACTATTCCGGATACAAATATAACTGCAAGGAAAATTTACCCAAACGTTAACTGAATATTTCATACAGCACATTATCGTGTTAAACATCCCTTGTGTTTTCTAAACATATTTTCAGAGTTGCGAAGTCTAACAGAGTACAATTAACTTAATGAGATTTAAATTACACTAATGTAACTCATTAGGAGAAAAAGCTTATAACGTTTTCAGCAGTTAGTCAAAGGCTCATGTTAACATAGGGAGACAAGGCTCCCAAGCTTCCTGCATAGACCATGAAGAGAAATAGATTCTCATAGAGAGCTGCATTCAGTCTAAAAACTTAAAACCCATGTTCTGATTCAGCCTCAGAGGATCCTGTCTCCCCTCATCAACTCTTAATGAAGCCTAGAGAGTCACCTTCCCAGAAAGAAAGCGGCCTTTGTGTCTGACCATACTGCTCTGAAGCTGATGTTGCATTTTAGGATCTTCTCTATTATTTGAAAGCCTGATTTGAAAGAAGAAATCACAATGAGCTGATTGATCTATTGATATATTTGTTTTCCATAAAGCAGTAGTGATTGAAACAAACAGAAATTTAATTTCCCATGTCTTATAAGTAGACTGTGAGCCTTAAGAGATCCATTAATGGAGCTCCTTGTAAACAGAAGACTGAGTCTTGAGCCAGACTGCTTCTTGAATCTATACAGATAGAGCATAAACTGAGCCCATTAAACCCGGTCAATAATAGGATTAGGAAGATTCAGGCTGAGAGCAGAAATCACAATACTTAACTCAAAGCCATCTGAGCTATTTTAAGAAAGTAAAGATCTTTTTTTCCTATTTTCACTTCATTACAGCCATCACAGAACATTTCAGATATGAGTAGGAAATTGATTAAATGTTTTTATATGCTGCTCTATAATGAGGAATTTACTACTGCACAGAGAACAAAGGATGCCTGAAAGAATGTAAATAGGAATGGCTTGGTATGTAAATATTTAACATCATATTGTTGTCCATTTATCAGCACTTGAAGCCTCCTGAATTCACATGAAATATACTTTCTTATGGTTTAATGACACCTTTGGAGTGTTAAACGTTCTTATGTTTTTTTCTTAATGGCTGCCTTCTGCTCCTTTCCTCTGAACCTCACCTAAGATACAAGATCAGTCTGGGGATTAGGTAATTATGTGTTGCTGTTCTATCCACCATCTTGACATGTGGTGTTTTTGATTGCTGTTCCACAACTTTAGAGGTGGAAGTGATGGTGTTTGTCTGTACCCTTCCTCCACACCTCCATCTGGTTTATAGTCTGCTACCTTCTACCAAGGCAATGACAACAACAGTTCTAAGCACCAAGTCACCTGTCATTCAGCAGAGATCCAAAAAGCAATACAGACTTATTCTTCTATTGGTGAATAATGCTTCCACGCTAATTCTTCTTCTGACCATTGCACTGCCAACAAGAACTACAATCTGGATACAATCAAATGTCCAACTTCCCATGTCAAAGGACAATATAAAATAACAATAATGAAATCCATCTCTTTACTGGTTTGTTTACTTGTTTTGTTTGCACTTTTTGTTATTGTTGTTCTTAATAACTCATCGATATTCTGTTGGGTTTGATGCTTAGGATCCCACTAGTGTCTTTATCAGGCATTATATCATGGTACAAGTGTTGCTATAGTAAGATCGCCTCTAAATAGAAGAGCAAGATTCATAGGTTGTTTTTTTTTTTTGTTTATTTTTAATTAATATTAGACTAAATCTAAGCAGAAAAAGTTCTTTAGCATTCTTAATAACAAAGCACATGATCCTGCCATCTCTCTGGTTAGTAACTTCCAATTATTTCTTCAGTTTATTAGCTTATTTCTTAGATTGAAAACCCTCTGTTAGGAGGGACCGCAATTGTTACAGATAGTGCGCTTACATAAAACGAAATAGACTAATTTTGCTTAAACTAACTTCGAAACAATTTCAGGTGTGTTAGAAACAAGGTTGGCAGCAAGCAAGATGCCACACCATCTTTAGAAACCCTATAACCCCTTCTCATATTGTACATACTTATTAACCATGAATTAGGCATATAATCTGAAAAATATGGAGTAGTTAATTGGTACAGATATGTGAACTAGCTTGTGTCTCAGTGATATTACATTATATTTAATGAATTGTGGCTATCATCTGTAATTAAAAACTATGTTATAGTATGTGCATCACCAAATCCTATTATCTAGTTTAAAAGGACTGCAGCCTAAAAACAATTGACCACTGTGAAAGTATTCCAGACCTGTCACTTGATAAGTCTTTCTTCTGTTCCCAAGTAACTCAGATTTCTTATTTAACAGCCATTATCCATGCCAAGCGTAATTTACTTTTCCCAAGTATTCCATGCCATATCAATATTAGGCATTTGTTTTTCTTTACATTGCAAAGATATTCATAATTGTAAGAATAAAAAGAATGAGCAGAAGGAAAACCAACCAGCCAAAAGTAACCAACAAGCAGCAGAAATCATAAAACTATACACACTCAGATGATACCACAGAGTGATCTCCAGATTGTTACAACAGTCTGTATTGCCCTCCTGCACCAACACACCTTATCTGTTTTGATTGTTGGGGCAAAAAGTCCATTTTCAATTAAAGCCATTTCTAGCTTCATTTGTTCATGCCTGCTTGCTCTGTAGACAAACTTCAATATAAAGCGAGAACCCTCTGAAACAGTTATATAGTATATTTGGCAAAGCTGGAGACAGCAATTCATTGGGGTATTCCTATACATTACAGAAAACAGAGAAGTAAAAAAATGAGAGCTAAAATGGAAAACCCATACAACACCATAATACAACGCCACCTGAAACACTAAGGCTTACCATTTATCTAGGTTTAAAAAGAAAAGTTTTACAGACCAGAACTCCACTTTCAACAGAAATTGCAATGTCTCTTAAGCTGAAGAAATGCAAATTTCAGACTCAAATCACCGTTTCATTGGCAACACTTTGCAGACCCAAAAGAGACCCTAGGCTGCCCAGTTTGAGAAAACTCTTTATTCATCTGTTAGCAGTAAGATGATTCTACATGCATTTCAGGAACATGAAGAGTCTGGGACTAACCAAGATAGCAATCAAATGCAAACATTCACACTGGAGAGCACAAGTGACAGAGCTGCTAACTGGCAGCTCCCCATGGCTTGTTACACTAACAGGAGTTCAGCTATTGCTATAACAAGGATAACGTAGCTGACAGATCCCCCGCACACAGGATACCGAAATCTTGACCCCTGTGAAGTAAGTAGGTGTCTGTCATTAAGTTAAATGAGGACATCTCCATCAGAACGTGCTAATGTTTCCTTTTTTAATTCCCCACACACATGAATATGGACCCCTTCCCTCAGAAACACTCAAGTCTCAGCAAAACCATCCTTTTCTGGATCAGCCACGTAGAGTACTGAGAGCAAGAAAAGTCCTCCAGCAACCCAGTTTCTATGTGGAGCTTACAGAAATAGGGCAGCCCAGACTCCCCTGATAGCACCATACATCCAAGGTTTGCAGAAGGACTTTTCAAATGACTGAAGAAGACTCCTGAAAGGGCACATTGCAGTGAATGGGGCTGCAGTCATCCCTGCCAGTTTGGGCAAGTAATGAGGACAGAGAGAAAACAGATCTCCAACACACAGAGCAGATGACAGGACTGGGTCATCTTGCAGGAGAAATCTCCCCACTGTTTCCATTCATACAAAGGTCCCACCAGTGCTGACTTCCTCAGTAGACCTCTGAGCAGGACCACAACACAGACAACAAAGCTAACTGCATTTAATGAAATCTTGGAGTGATTTAAACTGGATATAAGGATAAGGTTTTTTTACATTAAGGGCAGTAGACTGGAATAGATCAGGAAGCCCAGAGAGGTGGTGGTGCCCTGTCCCTGCAGACACTCAAGGTCAGGCTGGAAAGGGCTCTGAGCACCTGATGGAGCTGTGGGTGTCCCTGTTCATGGCAGGGGGGTTAGCCCAGATGACCTTTTATGGTTCCTTCCAACTCAAGCAATTCCACAATTCTATGAAAAATACACATTTTCCACTGTTTGTTCTACCAGGACAGCTACCAGGAACTTGTTAAAGACACAAAATTGCCTGCCACCCTAGCAGAAAAGCATGTGTAAACTTCTGGTCATTATACCTGTGTGAGCTGCTCTCTTTGTGTGTTTAATCTAAGCCGCACATAAAAACAACAAGCAGAAAAAATGCCTGCAGTTCAGGCTCTGCTGCAATCAGCACTCCTAAAGAGTTGGAAATTCAGGGCTGGGGGCAGGGGGAGCTGAAGGATGTTTAATTTCTGTTATCTCCATGTACAGTGATGCCAGAAAGGCTGTTCCAGGAGTGTGGTCATGTCAAAGAGGGCTATAAATTTTAAAAACAAGCCTGATCCCAGCACCCCAAAGCTGAACTGGAGACAGCAGCCCTTTAGATGTACTTTTCAAATATACAAACCATCGTTTATACCACAGGAAGTCACTACAAAAAAAAAAGCATGGCACTTTTGTTTGGCAGATTCCAGAAAGAAGCTTAACGTGTATGCTGGCTGTGTTATTACATGAACCATACAGAGAAGTGAAGCACTACACAGTTCCAACACAAAGGCAGTGAATGATCTGAAGAGCCTGTCATAAGCTCAGGTCTGGCATTGAGCAGATTTTAGGGAAACCTTTGATTTTGAAAACTGAATTCAAGCTCAGATTCTCCCACACTTGGGCAACATCATGAGTGAATTCATGTCTCTCACACTAAGCAAGGAATCTATGTGTAGAGTGCTGTACTAGTCACCAAAACCAATTCTTTGCCTTTTAAAGCACTTGGGAAACTTTCCATAACTTAGAGACTGCATCACATTGGTTCTAATAAAGAAGAGAATCACCAGACAACTGGATAGCTGATTTTTCCAACAGTACTTTTCCAATAGTATGATCCAGAAAGCATAACACTGAAGGTGATTGCCAAATAAGACAAACAACATGGATGGGGGGGAACACAGCAGCACCCACACTGTGAGCATGCCAGGGTCCTGTAGCTATTCCTGCTATCCCTTCACTGATCTCAAAGAGTTTTTATCATCCTCAAAGCACACCCTGCAAAGGAGTTCAATTCATCTATGATAGATTGGCTTCGTTAATGCAAGCCAGCAATGCACAAAAAAGTGCCAGTTTCTCTCTAGATGTGGTCCCAAAGCATATGCTTTTGACAGCAACGTCTCCTCCAGCAGTGGTTTAATTTTCATATTTCAAACCTTATCATTCAGTCGTTTTCCAAAGACATGCATTTCTCAGTCACCACTGCCATTTTTGCCTTCACTGCCAATCAGAATTCAACTTACACAGCAGATGCCACCTGCCAGCATGAGTACATATATAACTCCCAAAAAAGTTTTGAACCCCTTAGCCAGGAATAAGAAGTCTCAAAAGATATTACAGTTCCTACAGTTCCAATCATGACGTGGCAGAACAGAGAAGAGAGAACCCAAAATAGTACTGCCTTCTTAGTAGACACCAGAGAATCTACAGACATTATCTGAGTTCAGGGGACATCAGGAATATGTCCTAATACCTGAAAAACTTCACTTGCTCTCTGTCTTGTTATCACCAAAGCACTCCCCGTGACATCAGGCTTTAAGATATAGCCACAGCAGGATGGAGAGGGATCTTGCTGCCCTTTAGAAGTCTTTCATTACTGTCGTGGTACTGGAGGCATAAAGAAAACAAAGGTGAGTACCTCCATGATACGTGCTCTAATCCGTGATGTATTCAAACAAGTAGGACTCAGCCAAAACATCTACACATCCAGAAGAGAAGTGCTTTTGTTCTTACTGACCTCCATTCCATGTTCAAATTTTGACTCCTAAGCAGAGTCTCTGCAACCCACAGTAAAACCCTGACTGTACCAAGAGCAGTGAAGCATTTACAGTCATGAAGTAGAAAGGATAACGACATACTTTGCCTTAGACCACATACAAGCAGCACAGAGGCACGCACTGCTCACCACCACTCTCAATCCAAGAGCCAAAGGGCATCAAATGGACCTCATCAGCATCAGACTTGAAGCAAACAGAATCAGTACTCTACACATCTTATAATTAGGCTGTGTGGGAATAAGCACTCAGGTGCCTTCCTTAGCTGCTAGGCAATGGGATATCCAAGATTTAGCCATCACAGTGAGGGGAAGCAAGAGAGAAATGAAGTGCCCAAATACCTTTCTACACACTTGTCCTTGCCAGAGATCTTACTGCTTGCTGCTTATCTCTGTAGACCACAGTGAGCTCTTCCAATGGAAGCAAAAAGCTGAGTGGAGCCTTCTAACAAAGAAAGGTATTTGGGGTCCATCTCTTGCTTCTATCTCTTATGGATGCCCATTTCTTCCCAGATCAGAAGACAAGATATAGGAGAGCAACGAGAAAGAAGAAATCACCTCACGGATTTATGTGTTCAAACCCATGTTTTTGTAATGCAGCTTAACAGAAGATCCCAGACTAAACACCACCAGCACTGAGCTTTGTCTGACGCCAGTCCATATTCACTGGATTCAGATCTGTTTTGTTTTGTGTTTTTCCAGAAAGCTACACATCTAAAACAGGGCTCCTTTGCTGTTCTGTTTGATCTTACTCAAATATTTATAACATTCTCGAGCAAAAATGCATACCGATAGCTTATGTTGTTCTTTGGATTTCTACAGTAACATGAGAACATCAGAAGCAGGAGATTTCTGCTCTGTCTGGGGTATTTTCTTCGCTCATTTTATACAAACAATGTCTTCAAGCTCTTTCACTTCAAGCAGATTATTATTATGTACTTTATTTCAGTCTGAATGTGAAATAAATCATGTAATTGAACTCTTTTTTAAATGTTATATCTGGATGTCCAAAAGCTGAACAAGTTCATAATGCTCCTGGCAGATAAATTTTTATGCTTTAATGAAATAAAAGTGAATTGATATAGGATTAAGGCACTAGCCTACACTTCTCTTAAAGTCAAAATTAAGACTTCATTGATTTTTCTATAATGATAAAAAATTATACAATAAAATGGTTACACAAGCAATATATTACTGCTATTTGCAGCCCCAATGAGAAATTCAATTGTGATGCTGCTCCATTACGCTAAGTGGAAATTAATATATGAGGTATTTTGACATAAAATGTTTAAAACAAATGTAGCTAAAAGATGGTCAAAAAGAAAAGAAAAAAAGTTCATCTTGCCTGTTTTATGAGCAAAATTCTAAAGCAAAAAGTTCAGAAGCAGGTCACCATCTCTCTGACAGAACAAGAGGTAATTGTTTTAAGATGCACAGTGGGGAGGAGATTCAGGTTGGATATTAGAAAATATTAATTCTCAGGAAGGGTGATGGTGCCCAGGAAGTGGTGGGGTCACCGTCCCTGGAGCTGTTCTAGAACCATGGAGATGTGGCACTGAGGGATGTGGGCATTAGGCATGGTGGGGGTGGGCTGGGTTTGGGCTTGGGGATCTTAATAGTCTTTTCCAGCCTTAATGATTCTATGGTTTTTCCTTCTGTATTTCACCAATGCTAAATAGCATTCAGTCAATTCCAAGCATCCCAGTTGTTGCTGTCCTAATTATCTCTAATTGAATCAACTCCCCCTTCCCCCTAACCCAGGAACCTCCCCCAGGATCCAGTCTGCAGCGGTCATGATTTCAAATCCCAGAACCTCTCAAGGATCTATTATAGCCTGCCAAAGAATCACTCTCTCTGTGCTCCATCACCTGGACAGGGTTACAGAAGACAAGCTCTGGCAATCTGCCTCTCTGTACTCATTCAGTATCTCAGCTCTGGCCACAGAGACTTTGAAAAATTATCTTTTCGCTCCATATTATGGGAAAGAGTGAGTGATGTTATCATTTGGTACTTACCTCAGTCTGGTAATGAGCTTTCCCCCCCTCACTATGCAATAAAGCAATGTAAAGCAAGCTTATACTAAAGATACAAAAGTATATTCTGCAATTTGCAGCATGTCTAGCAAGAGAGGACGCATGTGCATTGTACAAGTTTCCTCCATCCATCAGCTGCTGACTCATCCTGGCTGGTCCATGAAATACTCCAAAAGCACTGCACACTAAAGGTTACTGCTCTAACAGGCAGCTTTAAAGTAGCTTGAAATGTATACTATTTATGATATGAACTCCATAAAGTTCTGTCATTCAGGACATCTCCAGGTGTACAGCCACATTTAAGTGAGCCAATGTGGGGTTCCTAAGAAGAAAGTGTTGTCTCACCCAACAAATAAATAGCAGCTCTTAGCAGCTGCTGCTTCTTCCCCCACCTCCATGCATGTTGTCCAAGCCTAGCACTTTTTCAACTGCCTTCAGGTGCAGAAACGAAGAGAAGGAAGCAGGCAGAGACTGATGGGAGAAGCATTTAAATATCCATTAGGAAGGCTCTGGGATGGCTTCAAGCAGCGAAAAGCAACAAAAAGCAGGCTCTGCAATACTTGCAAGTACATATCAACTGAATCCCATAATGTCCTAACAGACATAAGAACAGCAGAACTGCATATGGAATTATATATTTGGCTAAACATAAATTGTGTTTCTGGATGCTAATGAGAGCATCAAATGCACAGCCCACAGAGATGAGAGGCTGGCACTGGTCCATTACTGGCTAACCACAGCCCACTAGAGAGAGCTCACAACAGACACAACGGCGTGAAAGCTCAGATCCTGAAGCAGCTTTACTCCTGCATCACACACCAGCTCTCACAAGATTTCTGCCTTCATTTCTGGTGTTGGGTACAGAGCAGAGGAGCAGGACAAGGGTGAGGGCTGCAAATCTGCTCCTTCTCATCAGCACTGGCACTCGCACTTAGTGATAGCTTCAGGTTTAGAAACACTCCTGCCACTAGGACATCATGGAATCATAAAGGTTGGAAAAGACCTTTCATATCCCCAAGTCCAACCCCAACACACCCTGCAATGTCCACTGACCACGTTCCTCAGTGCTGTGACTTTGTGGTTCATGAACACCTCCAGGCATGGTGACCCCACCACTCCCTGGGCAGTTGTGTCACTGCATCACCACTCTTTATGAGAAGAAATTTTTCCTCCCATCCTAAATGAATCTCCTCTGGCAATGAACCATTCATGAAATATTACTGAATTTACTGGAACTTTATATTACAGAGTTCTCCCATGCAAAGTAAAATTGCTTTCACCATTCATATCCTAATATCTTCTAAAGTAACACATTTTGGGGAAAAGAAAATGTTACTATTGAGCTTATGTGACACATAATTTGCGCTACAGAAACTCCTTTCCTATCCGAGACTCCATCAGTACGCAATAATTTAGGACAGATAGGAATGGTCCAGCCTTGCCTTATCATGGAGAGCTCATCAGGTACAGATGGAGCAAATGCATTAATGGAAGATTCAGAGGATGCTAGTGCAACTGCCTTCCAGTGCAGGTACTGAGCTGCAGGTATTCAGAGCACAAGCACATTTTCTCACATGCACTAATACATACCCCAGCTACTGGCCTATATTCTCATTTAGAAGTTTCAGAAGTATGACTGGAGAGATACCCCAAGCAAACAGAGCTTACATAAAAAAGACAGAGGGTAGTTGATACTTAGAGCTGATGTGGAGACAGAGCCTTTGGGCAAGCAGGTAAAATCCTTGCTATGGTTGGGTCAACACATTTCCTGTCTCTTCATCTGTAGCAGGGAAATGTCAGCTATATTTTAGAAAATTAGACTCTAGGGCAGAAAAATTAAACAAAAAGCCTGACAGCTTTCGTCTAACAAAACTGCAGACCAGCTATCTTCCTCTGTTCCTCATGGGAAGCGCACTTCAGATCCTTCATAGCTCTCTGACACATGTTCCTACATGGATTGGGCTCCTCACCTATGCTTAAAATATGTCAGCTAGAGCCTCCTCTGACTCTGTGGTATTTCTTCAAGAAGCACATGACAGTCTCTGAGCTAGAAGTCGAAATTATTTTTTCTTTCATTAAAATAATAAGGGCAAGGGGAGAGCAGCATTCGGCAAGAAAATATTTCCTAAAAGTACATTTTCTGTCAAAACCAGAGAAGTTGAACAATTTTAACAGGCTTTAAGGGTAGCATAATGCTCCTCTTGCATGTAACCTTCTACCTTCACATTTGCAAAAGTACTTCATCTACGTTTGCTTGAATACAGATCACGTCTTCAGCTTTCAATCATTGAATTCCAAAGCCTAAAGCAGTGTCCCCTCCCATACAGGCTGGGAATACTCTTATTTCCACACTGGCCAACTTCTAAGTTATACCCACATTTTGTGCAAAAATAACATTGGATCTTAAATCCGACTAAAAATAACTCCCTGCCCTTCTTTTTCTAGATAGATATTTTTATCTGGATCATTTCTGTAATGCAACATAGTTCCTAAAGCCTGTATCTGCACAACTGAAGAAGTAAGACAGCAAGGATGAACAAAGAAGTCTTAAGTTGCTCTGTGCTCACAGTCAGCATCTTAAAAGCCACCAGTGAGAGACTTCACTTGACTTTTAGAGTGAAATTACTTCCAGCAAACTGAGTCCTCCCAGGAAGAACCAGACTGGAAGAAAAAACATTCATAAGCATCCTCCACCTATGTACCTATTTGATAGAACAATATTTACAACCATTAGAAATCAGTCTGAATCCATATAATATTACAGATCACTCCTAAATACGTCTTTGAGCTGCCAACCAATTTTCCCCTGGGCACATGCCAAACAACAGATAGTGCCCCAGCTCTCAGGATTCTTACTGGACAGCTGATTTAGTTGGCTTCTTTCCTGTGATACGGTTAATATCAGGAAGCTGAAAATCTGAATCCATCAACACCAGTGTATAAGTACTATGATAATCCATCTTGAGATTGTTACTGAGTCATATAATTGATTTCTGGTGAAATTCTCATGGCTATTTCTAGGAAGCACATGTTTGAATAAATTTCCAGGAGGCATAAGAGATCAATTTAAACAAAGTCAAACCTCCTTACTTTCCTACTTCAAACACAGTAAGTACTGTAAAACTGGCGGAAACAAATTTAAAGTCTCTAAGAATTGTAATGATGTTGGTACAATGAGGAAACAAGAGATCACTGTACAACACAATTGTATTGTTTGGACAATGTGGTGTCCAAACAGAAGAGTTTGTACTGAGACACAAGGAAAAGCTTGCCCACCTTAGCAAAGGGGCAAAAGGAATGTGGGCACTATTCATTTCTCCTACTTGGGCTGTGATTCAGGTGTTCTAATATTTCCTTGGGCTCCAAGGTAAGACAATAATGAAGAATGAGACACTAGCTTTTCACAGATATGCTAATGTTTATCTCAAATCATGCTAAATTTTGTAATTGACACATTCAATTAATAAACCTCAACACTTTCCCACCAGTACCCAGAGGCATTTCACAGAGCTGCAGATACGAGCTACTGTGTGCTGTGTGGGTGGTGGGAAACCCATCCCTGGCCTGCAGGTGCCTATTACATTCTGTATAGCACCTGAGGTGTTAGAGATGGAGAAACAGGAGATGCTTGAAGAAAGCTAAATTGAGTTCACAAGAGAGAAGGAAAAGTGGATTTCACTGAAGGATGCAAAGTGCAGTTAGCTATCTTGTCAAAGTTGGAGAATATTTTTTCCCTCTGCACATTCACCTCTATTTAATTCAATGAATATGTGGTATGTTGTCTAGATAGCTCAGCATGAGAACCCATGGGCAGTTCATTAGGATGTGGGATTTCTTGTTGTCTTCCAAAACTGGTGGGAGATTTTCAGATGGAAGAGATTGCTGTTGGAAAAACTCTACAGAAGAATGAAGAGTGCTGCACAGCAAAGTGCTGATGTTATGAAAGTTTTGACAGCCGGCTTTCTCATGAGCTCCAGGTACGTTGAGGCCTTCCAGCCCAGGCAGCCCATGCACCGAGCAAATTGCTGGGCCAGAGGAAGGTGAACATCCCTGAGTTTCTAAAGTTATTTGTTTCTGGAGGCAGCAAAATGTGTTGAGAAGTGAGATGGGATTTTCTTGTAGCTCCACACCTTTTGGAGGAAAAGCACACATTCAGTAGAGCCCCATATCCTTCTGGTGGGCCAAGTGAAGAATGCTGCAAAGGAGCAGATAGAGGCATGTTCTCTAGGAAGGAGCCACTCTCTGGAAATTCTACTCATCATGAGGCCCAGAACTCGAGTCCATATGCTCCAGGAGCAATGTGGAACCCACTACCATTACAGAGTCCAAGTGTAGCCCTCACGGGGCCTGCTGTGCAGTCATTAGGTATGGTCATGAGCTTATCTTCCTTTCCTGTGCCACACAAAGTCTTGAAAAAGTCAATAGGTCTAAATGTAAGAACAGCCCATGGAAAGAAGGCATTTTGTGAACAAGGACAGAATAAATCCAGGCTCACATTGCATTGAGAAAATTTTCTTACATACCCAGCTTCAATGCACTCAAACCTAAGTTTTTGGGCCCACATATCAGAACCAGGTAACTAAAATCAGCTATGAGGTAGTTGCTTTGGGATTTTTGGTGTGAGTATTTTAATCCTTAACATTACATTTTCAATGCAAAATACGAAAGCTGAAGAGCTGCAAGAATTCCCCCAACAGTGGCCTCATTGAAAGAAAACGATATGCTTAAAACATTATTGATTTAACCTCTGAGAGAGCTATACATCAAAGAGAGCTGACACTCTCGACTCACTGCCAAATTGAAATGACACTCAGCAAGCCACATAATGATAGAAGGACAAGGGCAATAAACTCCAGAGGAGTTCCTTAGCCTCCAATAGAATTAACATCACTATAAGGCACCTCCCTGGAGAAGAAAATAAACCCCACCATGTACTGACCCATTAAACCAATATATATAAATACTTAAACAGAAGACCTGTGCATTTGCTTGTTTGGTTTTCATTACTGACCAGAGCTAAAGTGCACAGGGGGATACAGCACAAAGGTTCTGATGCTTCAGCAGTCACCTACACTGAAATTCAGGTAATGTTAATCAAAATAAAAGATTTCTGCCTGAATGCAATTTAATGCCATATAAAGGAAGAAATCCAGTGTCTAATGTAGTTCTCTAAGCACCCAGGGTACTATGCTCCCAGCAAGATGCAGGTGTACAGACTTCTCCAATGCATTCACTTTCGCACAACATTTTGGAAAAGATGATTAAAAGACAAACCTCACTTTGAATTTACTGTATGCACTATATAGTCACTGAATAGATGGTAACAATACAGCAGCAGTATAATGTTAGCAGCAGCAGAAATACAGAAGCAAATATCTACAGCATTGACACTTCAAAGAAAGTGTCTAGAAACATATACGATCAATTTCTTAAAGTACTATAATTGACCATATAGTCCCTTAACATTCCTAATAGTTTATCCACTTCAGTCCTTTGTCTGGATGATGTTTTTAATCAGAGTACTATTGGATCTTGGGATGTACATTCTAATGGCTATAAATAAATTATGAATGATTGGCTCAATGCATTTTTCCATGGCAACTCCTGCGTCAAACACAGCGTTATGCTTTTGAAAGAGAGCTGTGCTTTTTGAGAGAGGTTGAGATTCAGGTTTAGGGTATGACTGCTCAGTTTTGCGGTTTGTTTGAGTAGGACACGTATTAGCAATGAAAGAGAACAGCTTTAGACTAATTCTAAATTACTTAATTAAGCACCAGCTCCTACCTGGTTCCATTTGCATGGCAAATTCCTACACAAAACATAGGGCTATTAGATTCTTCACATGCAGATGCTATGTGACTTCTCCACAAACACACATCGGCAAAACTCTGCTTTATTTATCCTGCACTAGAGTTTTAAGACACCTGTCCCATGAAGCTGCCAGCCTACAGTGTGCCTCTGAGAAGAGGTTTTTCTATCAGTTATTTAACATGCATTTTCTAAGCAATGTATTATGTGTATTTTCTAAGCAGTACCTACGAAATCCATTGCCCACATTACATAGTTTAATTTCCATTTATTTTGCAGCATTCATGCTTACAATTCTGCCTAATTTTTTTTTTCCTAGTAGGCAGCAGAGTTTTCACTCTTCTGAATATATATTATTTTCTGTTTTCTAGAAACACTGTTGAGCTGTTATTAAATATTTTTGACCAAAATGTTGAGGCTTTCATTTTAAAATTTTCTATTTGTTCAAAGAAATATTCCCTTTCCATGCATATCTATTTTCACCAACTGTTTCCAAAAGGGATGAATAAAGATAAATAACTCCCTCTGAAAAATTGCATTGGACAGCACGTTCCTCAGCATTATCAGCAAAAAAGGGGGAAAGAATTCCATTTGACAGGATTTTTTCATTATAATAACCTATGTGTTTTCAGAAGGAACTGTAATGGAATCTCTCAACCATTCAGTCTAAACTAAGCCCATCTAAACATGCACTTTCAGAGGTAAACTTAAATTCTTGCACAGGTTATATGAAGTCTCTTCATAATTACAAATGATTGTTAGCAGCAACAAAGCTATCTTAATAATAACAATTTGGCTCATGTTAATTATTACAGCTATCCTGCTAAGGTAACTTGCTGTCTCAGAGCTTCTAGACATGAGGCCAAACGAGAATGGCTTGTACTTCATCATACCAGTAAATCAAAATCACTTTAATTATTCTCCAGTGGGACTCCAAATATTTCAAGTCAGCATGTCACGAGCCATATGTTTCTTTCCATTTGGGCAACACTGCTAATTAGCAAAGTTGAGGAAATCCTATCTCAAAGCAATGAACTACAAAGCTCAGCGTATGTTTACCTGAGAAAAAGAAGTAATTTTAATTACAACGAGTACACTCGCTGCTGTACTAACAAGGAGGCTTCTAGGTTAAGGTAAAAAATGACTTCATTATATCCTCAATGAGAGCAAGTTAATGTTGTTTTGCAAAGGAGCTATGCTGAATTAGACTATATTGGGCTGTGGCCCGTTCTGTTGCTCATTATTAAGTGCTTATAGTAACATAAATACCTCAGGGCCTGATATACTCCTTTTATTCGGGACAACCTGAAGCAGTGACAGGGTCATTTCCCACAATAAACTTTGGGACAGAATATGTTGCCAGGCAGATGACACCAGATGACTCAAGAAAGGCTAAAAATCCAAGTGTTAACATCAAAGCTGCTAACTAAGCACTAGCTCAAACAAGGCTGAACCTTCCTAAATCCATCAAGAATTCTTTGAGTAAGTATTTTTACATGGAAAGCTATTTCAGTAAAGCCGCTGCTCAAAATCATGTTTTCTCTCATGCCTTCTGCCACTAGAGGTGCTTGGTTGGTGTTGAGATACCTTCCAAGGAGGTGTTTTCATTTGTGTGGTCCCTTCGTACTCATATTCTTTGCTGTTGAAGACCTACTAGCTAAATACATCCCATTAACATTGTATCAGAAATCATTTTTATTCTCACAGAGAATACTGAACACATAATAAATCTCCTTTTCGAGCTATGAATGCTTTGTTTTGAATTATTTTTAAGAAAAAGAAAATCTTTTAAGACCTGATAATTGCTTGTTTAACTCAAAATCCCCCATGTATGCAAAACTTCTTCCAATTGCAGTTATCAGTATTACTTAACACAGTGACATTCGCCATTTCTTACCCTTGCAGTCAGATTCACCATCAAAATATAAACAGTGTTCCACAATGGTTTCATTTCCCTTCCTTATGCTCGCTCCAACACCTCCCTGTGGATAACAGCTTGCCTGGAATCTTTCTTGGGAATTTTCCAAACATGTACCTAATTTCCTGTATCTTCCCAGATATTGTCTGCAATTACCAATCATATATCAAGCTTGATTTTCAATGTATTGGAAATGAAGGAAAACTGATTTTAAGAAAGACATTAAAAAAAATAAAAAAGTAATTCAGCACATTAATTCTAAGTTAAAACGTAATTTTAAGAAAATTATGTAGCTTGTAAGCACTGCATTAACATAATTAATAACTTACACTAGAAGCACACTAAAATGATGTATCGATATACAGTAGATTTTATATAGTCAACTTGTTACTCAAAGAGACTTCAAACAGGTCTTTCAAAGTTATCAGTTTGAAACTGGAATGCTTTAAGTCTAGGAAACACTCGGTTATTTGGCAAGTCTAAGAACGACCCATTTTAAAACAGAATAAAAAAATCCTGACATCAACAACTACAGTAAAGGAAAACTGCTCCCCACTCAGGTAAGTTCACCAATGCACTTCAAAGGCCATCTTTCGCCATATGTTTTGTGTTTGCTTATTCTTTTTAAAATTAATTAATATATGGTCTATACACTATACCTGAAGGCCCACAACTTTTTTCTGGAACCAAAGGTTTTTGAGATATTAAATTCAAAATTCGACTTTGTTATCAGATGCAGAAAATTACTGGGCAAGACAAGAGGCATAGCTACTACTAACTCTTCATGAATGGATTTCTAAGTGTTTCCACACTAACAGTTACAGATTGCCTCTGGAAAGTACCTCCCTCACTGGATAAATGTTAAGGAATATAAACATATTGTACAATTACCAGCAAGCCATAAAATCAGATTTTTCAAGGAGGTATCCAGTGAGAGTACAAGAGAATGTCAATAAAATACACGTCCAAATGAGAGACTGGATGTACAATAAAGTCTCCTAGTGAGGGTAGTCAAACTCTGAAATGAGTTGCTCAAGATGGAGTCTCCCTCCTTGGAGATATTCAGAAGTGAACTGAACAGAGGCAGTGGTCATTTAAAATCTAGACTAAGGTTCTTTCAAAAAGCTAATCCTACTGCTACCCACTCCAAAATAATATTTGGCTCAGTAACATAATTACAGGAATCTAATAGACAGCAATATTCAATGAGAATACACTTCTGTTGGAACTTTTGAAGAAGGCATTACAAGTATATGGACCAAAAATAAAACTGCATTGCTCTTAACAAAACCATATTGTGGTAAACATGCAAATCCCAGAGGAAATATTAAAAAACTGTCACAAATAGAAGTGAAAAAGAGAGAGAAGATGCTTCAGAGAACCCACAAAGTCTAAATACAGCTTTGTTGTGGTAATTCTAATGAAGACATGATATGAGGCCATTTTAGTAAGCTGATGTATCTCTAGCATAGTAGGAAAGTATTTTCCCTGTACTTCTAAGATGCTGCTATGTGAACATATAATTATTTTCCCAGTCTACTGCAAGCGAGAAAATCTCATGAGTTCCCAATTCCTTTGTTTCAAAGATTTCTCTAGCAAGTATTGTAGCTGACATATTTTGACCTGCATTTAAATATGCATTAACAATCTACACAGCATCACTTTACACCAGTTTTTCAAAGTACTATCAGTAAGAGTTTTTAAAGGATTTTATGGATTGTATATGAAATTTTCTCCTTTCTTTACTCTTTTAAGTCACTTTTTGTTCCTGTGGTGAATCTGAAGGTTTAGTCATCCTCCCCGACTCTTCATAAGCCCTGTTTTCCTTCATACTTCCCATGCATAATTTATTTATTTTATTAGCCATGGTCATTTGAGCCCCTCTAAATATTTATTTCCAGAAAGAACACGTCCTGCTGAGCCATTATGAGTTACAGACTTAGCTTCACACTAACCTTCCTGCTATGACCCCATAGTAACAGAGTCCAATTATCTATGTTCGTCTTCTCCCTCACTTAGTGGAAATTGGGTGTTTTAAATTCAGAACCCTAGCTCTTTTCCTTCACCTCTAAAGCTCAATATGGAAGGTCAAATCTAACAGCTAAGCAATTTCTGTCCCCCAAAGTCTATGGCCTTTACTACTTCTTTTCCCCAGAGCCTGCTATCTTTAGTATTACCTCTTATCTAGCCAATTATAACCTGACAGAGTAAGGTTCTTACCGGTTCTCTTAATCTGTCTACTGCTTCAAGTAAAGCATGAATTTGAGTACCCTGCTTAAATGGGATTATTATTTCAGGATAAGGCATTTTCTTCCTCTCTGATGCCCTATAATCACTCACTAATCAGTTGCATACTCTCATCTGGGCCAAGAGACTCACTCTCAATGGTGGTAGTTTCACAATCTGCATTATTTCCTAAAAAGTAGAGGGAAAGAAGATACTTCCAATATTTTTGCAATATTTTCTCTGTCTCTCAGATGCAAAAGAAATAACCACCAGCCAGACAACTCTCCTGGTAATGGACTTTGTTCTGCCTTTGGATGCTGAACTACCAGAGCCTTTGCAGAAAGATCAGCATCTAGAGTTACAGCATTTCAAATGTAGTGCCAGGTGCCACTGTTTTGTAGATTATAAAACTTTTCACCACTTTCTGTAAGGGAAAATGATCACAAGCACTTGAAGTCTCATTAGAATTGGGTAAATCTTTCTCATGGGGAGTTAGCATTAACATCAGCTTTTAAAAACATAGTAGTTATTACATTTAAAATACAAATAAGAATTGTGTGTAAAAAATGAACCTAGACATCACATTACAGATAAAAGTAAACTGTATCTATGTGTTTGTTTTCAATAAGGAACAATATACTCAATTTCTAGTTGAATTGCAAAGTATTTAACAGAGAAATGAAACTCAGATCAAACAAAACACCATTCTGATTCTTAGTCTCCAGAAACTATGTGTTTGAAAAACAAACCTCAGCGTTTTACTGCAAGAAAAGGGAATGGATACACTTTCCTATAGAAATCAAAACTTGAAAAGCTTTAATATTTTTGGTATTTATACTCACTCTGCAACACATCTACATCAATCACTGCCCACATATACTTTGAAGACTGAAAGTAGATACTAAGTCTAGCAGAACTTCATGGTGGGAGTTGCAGGCTTTTTCTATAGAACCTTGAAGTACGCTTTTACCAAGTAACTTCAAAAACTCTCTTTAAACCCAAAGGATGTTAAAATTTGGGACTGACTACTTATCTTCCAGGCCCTTTAGATAAAACCAGTGGATTCACCATTGCAAGTGATTTTTAACTAAAGACTTAATTATTATTGTTTAAATAACAATTTCCATTAGGTAGCGTGTTTAGTGGGAAGCACTCCTTTGCTTCAGGCACACTTCCATGTCAGGCACCATTTTGTCAGACTGCCCCTCTGCTGCCCTCTGTCTCATGGCAACAACACGTAATGGAATATTGGTGGTAAGGTTCAACTTCTACTGCCATCCCATCAACATCTGCCTCTGACATCATGGGCCAACATAATAAAACTGGAAGCACTACTTTCAGACCAGCCCTTGTATGATTGAATTCATTTGTTTTGGTTTGAACAAATGAATTCAGCTAAGGTGGATGAGGTTTTGCTTTGATCTTACCAGCTGAGATGCCACAGAAGGTGTCCAAGCATATATTTGTACCTTCTGTCAGTTTTGCATAGCAACATGATTTTTTTCATTCTCTAATCTACAGTATATTTATCTAAAAAGGCAGACACACTGAATTATCAGGTTTTGTGTTTGTTTGCAGGGAATAATTGCAAAAATTCAAGCTCCAGTAACTTCACAATGCTTTCCTTGTATTTTCAGTGTTTTCAAACTATACTGCTTTAATTTACCTTATTGATTCCCAATGGAATCAATGTGACATTTTTAGTCCTAAATTACTTTTTTTAATTCTGCAAGACTATCAGACATGGGAGCAAGCAATACAAGCTGCTTTTCCTCATCTCTCATATTAGAAGGAAGGGGAATAACTGCTGCAATACTACCTGGAAGGTTTTTGTCAGCCTGAAAATGACTCCAGTTCCAACACTGAGTGAGGCAGTGCACTGACAGGGAAAGCAATAAAAATAATCCACAACTTTCTGGAACATACATTCCATCTGGTAATGCTGCTCAAAGGATCAAGATGAAATACAAATTCAATGGAGTCTTAGTTGAGTGGGCACAAGAAAAGAGGAGTGGTGGTATAGAACAACAACAACAACACACTTCTGGTTTTGGAACCTCAGATCTTACAGAATATTTCAAAATGGAAGACAGTTTTTATAGCAGTCATACCACAGGAGGAAAGCCTACACACCATGCTGAAACGCTAACAGGTATTAAAAGCAGTGAAGTTTATCCACTACAGAACAGAAGGACAAAGACAAGGTCATTCACTGTGTGAAAGAACAAGGATTCAAAATCCCCAAACAAACAGGGACAGAAAATAATCTCCTTAGCAAAGTTTTGCAGTATTTGAGGACCAGAAGAAAGTCAGAAGCAATATTATTGACTAACCAAGCTGACATTTGGCTACAGAAGTATTTAATTCTTTCAGTTCCTACTAGACAAAAGGACATCCTGTCCATCTCCAAGTAACAGCTTGGCACAGTGAACTAGAGAGGGTGGATCATCAGCATCTTTTTCTTCAGTGGGGTGAGAAAGAAAAGACAGTTATAGAAGTTTCTCAGTTGCATATTGCACCTTATCTTGATTGACTTGTTCAATTTAAGCAATGCTTGCTGGGTTGGAAGGGACTAACAGTTCAAGTCATACTCTTCCCCTCTGACTTCCTTGTTTGCCAGCTACCTACAAACAGAATTGAGGTTTTTTTTCCATTTAACTCAAGGTGTGTTTATAAAGATCCCCATGCTGCATATAATTTGAAGTTCAAAATTCAATCCACCATAGGGCTAAAATTGCAACTCTCAAGATCAGATTTATGGTGCAAATCTTGAAAAAGAACCGTAAAAATTTAAGGAACAGTAATAACTTTTGAAACTTTCATCATAAAACTCCTTACATTTACTCTTTGGACTCAGTTATTAAAGATCAGTAACTTAGCAGAGAGAATTCATTTCAGTTCTCTTTTCTTTTAATTCATCAGCTTCCTGCTCCACCTCCTAACATCTCCCTGTTTTTGAAATCAAGGAAATAGAAAATTTTGGTCAATTTTCTTATGACTTCATGCCTCCTCACTCAGTGCTTTCTTTAAAAAGCTCTCAGTACATCTTGCAGATGAGCATCTACCTTACAAACTGTTTCCCAGATGAGCAGCCAGGGCACTGGTGTGACCCTCAGGATCACTGTGTCTCAGAGGCAACAGATAGGCAGCAGCCATGTTCCCCCACTCTTCTGTGCCCACTGTAATGCAGCCCCTGGGCTGTCAGGCTCAGCAACTTGCAGGAAAACTGAACTTACACCCCATATCTTTCTCCTCTCTGCATCCCCAGTTCCACATATTATCTTAAAAGCTTCATACCCTGATGACTCATCAACACCTGGGAGCAAGTTCTGCGTTTTGTTTGTCTCCAACTAAAACCTTTTCTTCCCCTTAGCAACCAAATGACAAGCCTCCAAGACTTAAAAGAAACAAGTGTGTAAATGTACACTTGTATCCTCGGGGTGCATGAAAGGCTAATTACAGAAATTAAATGCTAATTTTCCAAGATTAATATAGGCAAGTAAAAGGCTTTTTGCATTGTTTGAATAAAAGGCTACTTCAAAAGCTTTCTTTCCTTTTGCTCCTCACCTGTAATTTCCACCCTTCGTCCCTGTGCTAGGTTGCACCTGGTCAGATTTTTAATTGATGCTCATTAGTCAAGCTGTGTTTGCACCTCTCTGGTCAGTCCCTGTGCCCACAGGTGACTGCTGTCTGCATCCCTGTAGGCTGGCAAGAGGAAAGCAGGCTCTGCCATCAATGGCTTTCCTGACACACTGTAGAGAAATTTCAAGGGAAACAAAATACATACAAACAGCAAAATTCTGTAGTCCAGATCCTTTGTATACGAGGAAGCTCCAAAGAAACAAAATGCATGTATTCCTGAAGTTTACATTATGTTGTCGTGTGTATCAATAGGCACTGATTTCTACAACTGTTTCATCTGATTGTGCTAAGATCACCTCAGTTCAGAGCTTTTATACTTCCCCTTAAAGCTTAGCAATGCAAATCCCTCTCTATATTGGGTCTTTAACACATTCTATCTGCATGTATATATATGCATACATGCAAGTACATATGTTGTGTTATACCTGCTTTATCCAGCACAAGAGAAGCTCTTGTTGTGTACTGTACTCTGACTATGGGTGAGACTGAGGACATGTGTAAGCGTACGTAACTTATACTGTCACACACAAAGTAAGAAAAAAAAGTTGAAAATACATTATTTCAGTTGATTCTCTAAGCCAGCTCTCAACAAACTGTGAGCTCTGTAAGCTACCGTATCACCACGCTGGTCAGGGCCCTTCATCAGGGGTGCTGGCTTTACCAAAAGTAGTAAAACAACATCACAGCACAAACCTTGCATTTGATTGAAGTCCAGGTTCTCTTTAGCAAGAATAGAAAGGTTCCAGATATGTCAGGAACACATTCCATTTTGTGCCAAAGTGAAAGCAAGGAGTAAGTTGAGTGTAAAATATATGCTGTGCTGTTTCAAAAGCACTGTGGTTTTTAATTCACCAATCAGAAAAGTGAGTTTATGTTCCTGGTCTTCAGCTAGTAAAGGATACACAATTGCTTCCAAGAAGTAGTTGAAGAAAGAAGTAACAGAACTGCCCCAATTCAAAAGCTGTAACAAGAGAAGGAAAGAAAACAAAGTCATCTGGCATACCTAGGTGCACATATTAATTAAAGATAATGATAGTAATTATACATTTAGGAAAGGCAGACAGGTCCTCAGCAGATCAAGGGGCCTATAAAAATTCTTGTGAAAGGCAGGAAAAGTTAAATAAAAAGGGTGCAATTATTCCCCACCACCCAACGCTGCTGAATGCGGGAAGGGACAAAAAGCACAGCAAGAAAAAGTAAATGTCACAGACAGAGAGAGCAACACTCTGTAAGGTCTTCCATTATGGAACATCTGAACTAAGACTGTACACATCAGGATTTACTCACAGAACTTGGGCATTTCACACCTCTCCTCTATGTGATAATAAATGGGTAGACAATTCTCAAAAACTAATTAGAGAAGATTAAGGTGGGCAAAAATTGGAACGGGTTTTTAGAAGGTTGGTGATGTTTATAATTCAACTCTTTCAAGATTGGGACATGAAAACAGAGATTCCTCACCCCATTAATAAGCACAATGCACCCTCTCTGAAATACTTCTGCAGCAAAGGTCATGTTTGAGCAAGGCATCAGAACAGGTAACTGTTATACAGTTACAGTAAGAGGATTGCATGGTAACACCTTTTTCCAACAGCACAAATGCATAATACTAAGTAGACCCTAGCCAACGAGCAGCACAAGAAGAATAGCTTTGAGTTGATATCCTAGATGAGCCATTCTACACTAATTGTCCAGAGAGATGGACGTCAAAATGTACATCCACTCTTGCACCTCAGGTGTAAGGAAAAGGCTCTTAAGATATGAACTAGGCACATTGAATTGCTCTGAAAAAAGCATCTGACATCAACAAACACCTTAATAACACTTAATAAATAAGTAAGAGAACCAAAAATGTTCTTTTTGAAGTCAGGGGTAAGACTTCCAGACACTGAACTGACACTGAATTTAGGTCAGGTTGATGGCTGAACTAGATGATCTTGAAGGTCTTTTCCAACCTATTGATTCCATGAGTTTGAATAAATGGCATTCTTCCTTGGTGATAAACCTATAAAGAAAGAGCTCCACCGTTTTAAAGGAAAAAGGCTGAAATAACAGGATATAGCTTTTTGCTTGATTACTGAATTGCTTTATGTAGTAACTTAGAACTCTTTTTGGCAGTAATTATATGGCATAACATGCAGATGAGTTGTGGCACACATTCTGCCATATGGGCTGGAAAAAAAAGCAGATGTCTAGGGAACATCTTCCACTAGAAAATATTGTGTCTTCTCTGACTAGCAGAATTGTAAATATTTTAAATGATAGTCAGAATATTTAATTGCACTCCTTGGAATACTGAAATTTACATGCAAGATAATATGACAATTAGATACAACACACTGAAAATGTACTTTGCAGTTCTTTTCTGTGACTGTTATGACAAAAAATATACTCAATGTATAGAAAAAGTATACAGCCGCTGCACATGATCCTTGGGTAAGAAAAGAGGCAAAGGGAAATTTAATGTCATCCAAGACATCTTTGATTGTCTTCAAAAGGCAGTGGCAAAGGTCTAATGATCCTAAAGGCCTCTTCTCAATGTTCACAACTGCCTAAGCTAAAATCAGCTTCCTTTGGAAGCTAGCTGCAGAATATTTCAGATTCCATCACCCATCTGTTAATTTAGCAGAGAACAAATATTGTCATGGAGGATATCAGAATGAGTCACACTAGAAACTAATAATCACCTTCTACATCATGGTGCCTTATAGAAACTGATTTCTGCCACTGGTGTGCCCGAGGAGATGCTCAGTATATATTATAGATGTCAAAAACCTGGAGTTGCAAGTGATATTTATTAAAACAATGGAATTAGGAATTGCAGTCATTATTCGCTCAAGCAATAATTTGATTTGCACACAAGAACCAATACTTCCAGATGAAGACGTAGTACCAAAGATATTTGTAGACTTCCAGTGCACAAAAACAACTGCAAATACTTATGTTATTTCAACAAACAGGATGGTTAAGATGGATATGAATATATAAAATACATAAAAACTAACCACAAACTGAACACAGTACCCCAGTACCAATGTATGCAGATGACAGCCACACTACACCATGATTTTATGGATACAGCAAGACAGCCCTTAGTACTGGGAATTAATTGTCCTAAAATCCTTACTATATGCAGTCAGCAGCTTGTGAAACTGTTTTCTTCATTCCAAACTGCTGTATCCTTGACCCACAAAATTATAATTTCATCTTAAAAATGAGAGCAAGTTGACACGTCTGTTTGGAGACAGCTCACTGCAGACACTGCTTGAGGGAGATGTGATATTGTGAAAGAATCTGGTTTTCAGGAAATCACTTTGATTTGATTTTCTTCCTCAAGATTCCTAAGAGGATTTTTTTTTCTCCCCTCGTCCCATTAAACTTGATGGAAATGCTCTGTTCCTCTAGAAATTTGTTCTCAGTGGAAAATTCATTGTTACTTAAAAGTTGGGCTGTACTAGAAGTGACTTGTCAGCTGCTGAAAGTGAGACTGGACTTCTCCATCTCTCTCAAAAACAAGCTTCACTGTGCATAATGCCATATTCAAGAGGTATTTTAAACCTATTTTTGTGTTGTATGATGCAACAAGCGATGTCATTCAGTACAGCAACAAAAGAGAATTTAATCTTTTTTGTTTTCCACTGCAGATCACTGAGTCACTACTGCTCTATTATGTTTTCATGGTACTAAATCAATGCAGTTTAAAGCCATTATATATGAAGTCAAGTCAGTTGCCTGTATAATTCCTTACTGTACAGAAAAATCTCCAAAGGCAACTGAATGAAAGAGCAGCTTAGATGAGAAAAAAAGAAAAAAGAAAAAAGGAAATAGACCAGATTTCTCAAAGCATTCAGTCACTTACTCAGCTTCTGAGTTTTCAATGGCTTTTCCATATTTATGATGCTTTAAGGAGGTGGTTCAATACACTGCAGGTTAATTCTTCGGCTGTTACAGAACCACAGGGCCACAGGTGAAGGAAGGCACCTCTGGAGACTATCAAGTCTAACAGCCCTGCTCTGGCTGCATCAGGTGTGCAGGCTGCCCTATTCTGATACAGTGTTTGTTTGGTTTTTGTGTTGTTTGTTTGTTTTTTA
The DNA here is from genome assembly GCF_054131305.1 of Coturnix japonica. Taxonomy (NCBI): domain Eukaryota; kingdom Metazoa; phylum Chordata; class Aves; order Galliformes; family Phasianidae; genus Coturnix; species Coturnix japonica. Next base: position 51,235,277 of record NC_140667.1, read on the forward strand.
AACAAAGTAAGACAGCACCATAAACTCATCACTTGTTATTTTTACATGAGATTCAGCCGTGCAGTCACTGATGACCGTACTCCTTCCTAACCTCCCAGGGGATTTGTCTTTCCTTTCACAGAATCTCTTATGTGCATTTGGTGTCCAGCATACTGTAGAAATTGCCCTTCTTGCCATGTGTCACAGGGAGGCAATGTGATATTGGAGTGTTGCTGGTGGCTGGCTCTCCTTAACCATAGGAAACTGAGCCTTAGCATTCACAGATTTGCAGCCAAGAGAAAGATCAATACTTCTGCTTGGACAAAAATCATGTTCAAATATTATCTTCTTTTTTTTTCCTCCCCAAAAACTCTCAGCTTCTCTTTGTGAATTAAAATATGAGGCTCACACTGACTCACTAATCTCCTAGGAACTACTGGATTAAATAAATAAATAAATGAGAAAAAAAATGCATTAACTTTCTTAGAAGCAGATTAGGCAGACCTTGAACACATTGCTAACACTTAAGAAACTGCTTATCACTTTTAAGAAGCCAAAAACTCTCAGTCAAAAGTACCTTCATCCAAACCTGTTTTTTCACTATGCAAGATGTGACACATACCATTAGTTTTCATTTCAATTATTTAACAAGCTAAAATCATCCTTCAAAGCCACTTGTTGAGGAAGCTCCTGGAAGGAGAACTGCAGCATAATATACATATTTGTGTCTCCCCCAAAAAAGGAGTAATTGAAACTAACAGAACTGATGGATAGATGATGTTATACCTGCCCAAAAGCATACCGTACAGCTGCACTGCTCCATGCAACCTACACAGCATTTACATGTTAGCTACCAATAAGATGAAAAATAACTGCAGGTCCTTCTACCAGAAGCAATCTCACCTTCTGTAATCATAGACATGTTTCCTGACCATGCTGGGTCACAGAATTAGATAAAAAAATCTGCAACCAGATCTGAGACAGTGTGGGTTTTCAAGTCATTTCAGAGCTGGCAGTCACCTGTTCCCTGCTATACAGATAGGAACAATTGGTCTGATAGAGAAGAGAATCATAAAGTTTGGAAAAGACCACAAAGACCATCTATCCAAACCATCAACCCATCACCACCATGTCTCTAAATGTACATCTGTGTTTGAACTTCAACTACACCAAAGTTTGAAGTTATACAGATCCAAGGCAATGACTTGATTTATAGGTAAAGTCTGGCATTTATGAACATCTGGTTGATGGAATAAGATTGACACGTGCACTTTCTACAAAAAACAAGTTCTGACTTCCCAACTTTTCCATGCATTACAGATATAGGCATGTATAGTGTTTCCACTGACCAAGACAGAAAGAAGCTTCACTTCTTTTATCAATGAATTTCACTTATTTTATCAATGAATCATCCTCCTGACAGTGGGAAACTTGTTGCCATATTTCTCACAGGAATCAGGCAAAGAAAGTTCTGAATCCTTACACAAGGTATTTGAAGTGTTGTCCCTTCCCTCTATCTGGTATGCCAAAGCTGTGTTACATTGCTAAAGATACACCTCTTCAAACTTGTGCTGCCAGGTATATCCAGAAAACTAGGGTACATCTGAACCAAGCTATGGCCTCATTAGTGGTGGGGACAAGGAGAAGGGTTGAGGAGTTCTGCTTTTCCCACTGTCACCTATTTTCTTCCTGCATTTCTCTCTATAGTAAGAAATGTATCAAGAGCTTTAACCATTACATCTTAAAAAGAAAAGAAGTTAGTACTTTTTTGTACTTCCAGACAGTAGATGAGTGCAGATTGCCTGCCAAACATGATTAATAACTCCGCAAAGGTGTTTTTGCTGTATGTATCTGCCAAAAATGGCAGAAATCAGAAGAGAGGAAGGTGTGCTGCCATGACAGTTCTTTCAGCAAGAACTGCACAGCAAGTTGCAAGAGGATATGTGACTGTGCATCAGCAAAGCGCAAACATACTGCTGTTCTGGTGCAAAGTCTTGGGCTCCAGTGTACGCAAAAGGCAAATGAGTAACACAGAGCTGAAGGAGACAAGGAAAACCTCAGAACAGATGGCAAAGACTAGCCCATCAAACCCAACTTCCACTTGATGAATCAGCTGGCCTCTGCGAGGCTAATCCATTCTTCAATGAATGTGGTCTCAGAGCCACACCTCAACATCAATACCAACGTCACTAGAAACATCTTCAAGAAGCACACATTCATTCCTCACCACATCTGACTGTTTATCTCTTCCACTCCCAGTAAGCACAAGCCTAATGCTGTCTGTCACCCCCAACGTGAGTTCATAAGGTCTAGTGTGGAAAAAAGGTATGATGTGAGATGCAGTCATTCCATTCCTCAGCCTATCCAGCAACAAGGCAGCCACCATTGTGTCAGGAAAAGTACAGCTTCCCAATACCCCTAGCCATCTCAGCAGCCACTACCCAAACAATTACTTCACTCAGAATAAAGAAAGTCAAAAAGAAAAGAAAAAGAAAAAAAAGAAAATGCTCTTCCAGGCTGTAATTTGTATATTGTCTTGTTTCTGTCTGAAAGCACACACACACAGGAACCTCATATTAGCCAGGATATTACTTGATAAGCATCAGATTCTTCACAACGGGGGCTTATATTTTTGTCCAAACTTTAAATAACTGTACCATTACTTTTTCACTGCATTGTGAGACCACAGAGATGATCTGTTCTGCCAATAGACTGTCCCCATCTACTTCTGGAGAGTGGAAAGAGAGCAACACATTCCCCACAAGGAAGCAATGTCATCCTGCAGAATTGCCATCTCAAAAGTGTGGAGGAACAAGAGTGAGTTACCAAGAAACTGCTTCTCAGTTCTGCTGTGGCCTTCATCAGAGGTCTACTCCAGTATCTACTCAGGAAAACCAGTTTCTAGATGTCATCATTCAAAAAATAAAAAAATAAAAAAATTAGAGAACACAATTGCACTCGAGCCACAAAAAACCACTGCCTTCCTAATCTTGCAAAGAGCCTCAAATAATTGCTCAAGTAAATCTGAAGAGGATTATATCTGATGGTGATGTTTAAATACATGTTAAAATACATCTAGATCTTCCACTCCTGCTGATGAAATAGACAATAAACCCAACAGCCAACAAGTTGTAGTGAGATTAGTTATTATCATTTTTAGCAATACTTGTCAAATTTCAGGCATTTCTAAATTAGGAAAACAAACAAACAAACAAAAAAAAAAACAAAAAAAAACAAAAAAAACCCCACAACCTATTTCTTATGTTCCAAGGAGTTTCCAAAATGTATCTGAACAGAGATGGAAGATTCTGACCTTTTCAGGATTCTGAAGTTTATTGAACTCATACTGTTATCTTTGGTCAGCTCCTAACTGACAAGGAGGACAGAAATAAAGGATCAGGTGGAATGTACAGTAAAGATTTAGAAAGGGTTAACTACAAAGCTAAAATTAAGATATTAACAAGCCTGTGTGTCAAAGAAGATGTGGAACAATTCCAGACTCAAACCTTCAACACAGCTCTCTAATTACAGATTACTCTTCCCAGAGGCATGATGAAAACAATCTTGATAAAGTTACCCGTTCATCAGTTACAGACATTTTCCCATAATAATAACCCTGCTTCTTACATAGAAAGCAAGAATTCAAGATCTATCCCTAATACAGAAATGAACAGCTCCATAAACTCAGGGGTTGTCTTCTGAGAAAGCAAACTATTCATCACACTTCTATCGCCCTTTTTGTGCTTGTGAAGTACAAGTGGGCTAAAAATTGAGACAAGACTACTCCCGTGCTGCCTAAGTTAAGCACCTACTTTAAACTACTTCCAAAGGAGAAACAGAATTACTCGCACACTCAAAAAATACTTGCTGAATTCAAATGCTTATGCAGGGACAGTCCCAGTGAACTCAATTTGTAAAATTAAGCACATGCATAAATGCTTGCAAAATTCAGGCCTAAAAGAGAGCAAGTACTCACATAGACTAAGAGAAGCATATTCAGCAAAGGGTATTCTACTTTTGAATCAAAATATGTTCCAATCAAATTTTCAACTCCATATAAACATTCCTACGAAATTGCATCCATTTTCTGCAGGAAGGCTAAAAAGGTAACAAAACAGAATTGAAAATGATTAGTGTGTCCTTATGCCTTAAAAGTGATGGTGAGGGGCATCCAAAATGTTGAGAAAATACTAAGCTGTAAGTTTTATTAAACCCTGAGGGAAAGTCAGGAGAGTAAGAGAAGCCAGAAAAACAGTACAGAGGCAATGACAGATTCCTAGAAATAGGCACTGGAAATCCAGATGTATTAGGCTAAAACAGTTTCTCTCCACTGGCAAATGGCTGGGGATTTCAAAGGTTTTCTGGAAACTGAAATGCTAGAAACTTTTCACTTGTATTTTGAGTGAAAAGTCAAAAGAGAGAGCGTGACCCAATAGCGAAGCAAAATCCTCAAGTGCTGTTAATATAAGCTCCATCGAGAGGGCTTCAGAACCACAGAGCTGACAAGTGATGGTCTCCCTACTGCAGTGATTTAGCAGGTTGTTTAACCGAGTGTGCTATTTTGATCATCTTGCATATTAATCCAAACCACAAACACTTTCCAAATCTAAACTGTTTTACTAATAAACAGTAAGTTAGTTTTAGAATCAAAGAGTCCTTAGAGTTGGAAGGGACATTTAAAGGTCCCCTAGTCCAATTCCCCTACAATAAGCAAGTTCATTCACAGATGGATCAGGTTGCCCAGACCCTTATCTAGCCTTGCCTTGAAAGTCTCCAGGAACAGGGCATCAACCATATCACTGGGCAAACTGTCCCTGCACCTCACCACCCTTTCTGTAGAAGACTTACTCCTTATAACCAACCTAAATCTACCCTCTATAAGCTTGAAGCCTTTCCCCTTCCTTTATTCTATCACCACAGGCGCTGCTAAAGTCTGTCCCCTTCTTTCCTGTAGCTCCCCTTCAAATACTGAAAGGCTGCTATCAGGTCATCTCACAGCCACACGGTACTCCAGGTGAAGCCTCACCAGCATAGAGTAGAGGTGCAGGATTGCCTCTCTTCAGGCCACACTTTTGATGCAGCCCAGGATACAATTGGCTTCCTGGGCTATGAGCAGACACAGCTAGCTCATGTTCAGCTTCCCATCCACCAGCACCCCCAGGTCTCTTTTAGGAGGGCATCACTCAATCCTTTCATCCTCCAGCCTGTATTGGTAATGAGGGTTACCTTGACCCAGGCGCAAGATCTTGCATCTGGATTTGTTGAACCTCATTAAGTTCATTTGGGCCCACAGCTCAAGGCTGTCTAAGACCCTCTGGATGACAGAGCAAATCCTTCGGTACATTCTGAATATTCCTAGGGGGATTCTTAATATTTTTTTAGATGAACACTAGATTTCTGGATAGGGAAAGGGAAATAAACAGTGGTCCCATTCTCCTTAAGCCTCATTCAGATTGTGAACCACCCTCATACATGCCAACCCTCATCCCAACTAACTCCCACTTGAAATTCAGCCTGGAGCACAGGTAACAGAGTTTCCTTCTCTCCAGCAGCATCCTTTGATGCAAACCATTTCTTCATGGGCAAGAATTCTTCAGAAGCTCTTCCCCCATCTCCTAAGAAGTAGAATAAGAGACAGAGTAGCTAGAAGCATGGACACGTCAACGTGAATTAAGCCACAGTCAATGATGCTCCTCATATTTGTATTCTTGCACATTTTCTCATTCCTTGAACTGAAGTATACCTGTCCCCTAGAGAGCAGAGATGCCAATACAGGAAGTCTGTATGTGAGACTATTACAGACAGTGGAGCATATTTTATTTCCAAGCAAAATGTTTCTAGGAATGAGAGAAAACTGGATCAGAACAAGAAGGTAATTTCTTCCAATATCCTTTTGGTAACAAGGACAAGTACCAGCTGGTTCAACAGATTATGCAACAGTGCTAAAAACATAGACTAAAGGATGACCAGATACAGAAAGTAAAGACACACAAAACAAAACACATCTCCCTGATATATAAACAATTTCTTTTCTATTATAGTTTTGCCCTATCTACTGTAACTCCGGTGGTCTCTACCAATAATATCCAGCATGACTCAGAAAAAGATTAAAAAAATAATCTGTCTGCATCCAAGGATATGTGGAGTTTGATATATTAGGTGTGCTGTGTAATATAGACAGTGTTCTCGATAACTACAATATTATATTTAACATGATTTCTCTCTGGGTAATGAAAGCCTTGAAAACCAGCAGCTACAAAAAGAGCACAAGACTGTTCTGCTAAATTACCAAAAATAAAAGGGTTTTGCTTGTCATATATTCCATAGAGCAGCTCATATTTAGAGACCTCTGCTGGGCACGTTAAAGTTCACAAATAACGCAACCCATGGCATTAAAGCATTAATATTTATTGCTTAAAACTGGCTTCTGCCATTGATAGTCTCAGCATGAAATGGAAATTAGAACCAAGTGTAGACAGGTACCCACTCATGTTGATGTTAAATATTCTAATTCTGATCTCTATAAATTGAACTTGAAAAGTGAGGCAGGTGGCGACTTAAGCTGTGTAACTGTGCAAGAAATTAGGGGATAGAAATCACTTTTCCCTTTCATCTTTTCTAGTAAATGACAGAGTTGGAAGTGGGCAGGCTTTGTAAAGATTTCCAGTCCACACAGAGACTAACAATTGCAGAAGCCAGCTTTAAACTTGACTATGTTCATTAGACATTATTTTTGGGCTTTGTAACTTGGGTTCATGGTGAAGGCATGGCCAGGCCCCCCTTTTCTGCAGAGCTGGCACTGCCATCAGCAATGAAGAAAAGTAACAAGATACAATAATCTGACTTAAGGCAGGGTAAACCCATGTCATTGCAGCCGACTTTCCTCCCATTCATCAAAAATTCTGTAGCAACTAAGCAAATACAAAGCAACTAAAAACCGCCAGCTAGGCCAAAGACAGTAAATGTTTCCATGCTTTTAACTGGAGAGAAAAGTAAAAAGTGTCTCTTTTGAGTCAAGAAGTCAAGAGTGGACAAAGATTCAGATTTAAAGTGAACCTGAACAGGCTTAGAAGAAATACATCTGCAGAAAATAATAAAAAGAATATTTCATCAACAAAAACTGAAGAAATTGAAGCAAATGCAACCAAAAAAATCAAGTTAAGAACAAGACGTGTTTAATCAGTAATCGCCCCTTAGAGTAGTACAATATATGATGCCAACTGCTTTCTCTGCAGTAAAACCCGAGGGAAACAAAGGAAATCCAGTCCGGCCACGTGCCTCGGAACAGGGCCGATGCCGCGGCCATGGAGACCCAGGGCAGCTGAGGGGGGCCGAAGGGTGGGGCCAAAGGGTGGGGATGGGGCGTCTGTGACGGCACAGTGCGTCACAATGCGGGGCTGACATCGACGCCAGCAGCGGGCAGCGCTGCTCCACTTTGGCCTGGGCCAGCGGTGAGTGCAGCAGCAGGGGGAAGGCTGTGCTGGGCCGGGCGCGAACAGCGGCCCGCGAGGGGTTTGGGAGCCTGCAGTGCCGGCAGCGAGCGCTCAGGGCAGCCTGTGAGCGGCTCTCTGGGCAGTCAGCAGCAGCTCTGGCCTCAGCCCCCGCTGCCTCCCAGCTCCCTCGGCCCCGCTCCTACCTGACCCCAGGGGCTGCGGCTCCTGGCCCCGCTCCCCCAGCCGTGCGCGAGCTCCCACCCAGCCCCACTGACCTCCCCTCTCTCATCTCTTCCAGATCATGGCTTTGGCGTTTTTCTTCGCCTTGTTGGCGCAGAGAGTGTCTTTCGTTGGTGATGAGTTGGATGCAGAAACGCTTGAACGCATGCGTGAGCGTGCGGTGTTTCTGCAAGAGCAGATGACACTGCAGTGGCAGCACGTAGAGAACGTGGGGCAGAGATGGATGGGCATTCGTGCCTTCCTCTCCTCTGTGTTGCCTTACTGGAAGGTTTACAGCCTTCTTGAACGCATGCGTGAGGTGTTTCTGCGAGAGCAGAAAGAAAAGCCTCTGCAATTAGAAGAGAGGAACCTGGAGAAGAGCAGGGTGGATATTCAAGCCTTGCTCTTCTCTGTGTTGCCTTACTGGAAGGTTTGCAGTGTTCTTTGCATTCTCTTCCTTTTTCTCTGGTTCATGTGGAAGATCTATAAAAAGTTCCAGAGAACTGAAGACATCAGTGATGAGGAGAGCCCCATCAGTGAGGAGAAGCAGCAGGAGCAGGAGGAGAAGCAAGAGGAAGTGGAAAAGGAGGATCTTTTCTTTGCTGATTTGCTCTGGCCAGTTGAAAGCCATGAAAGCAACTGCAGACAGATGCACTTGCTGTTCAGTGGCCTCATCAATATCTGCAAAGGCCTCTTGGTAGATACTTTCTATCCGGTGCCAGAGCACCCCATCGGGGTGGGCAGTACCTATGAAGACTGGTCCCCCCCTGAGAACGTACCCGTCTACTGCCTGCTTGTGCCATTGAAGGCTCCCCGTGGGCACGTTTTCCACCTGGATCTGGGCACCCCAGGGGAGCTGCCAGCAAGGAACTCCCGTATCCGTGTAGATCTGGAATGCACGTGCGGGAGGGAGCAGGAGATGGGTATGCAGTGCTTCCTCCACACCGCCAAGAAACAGCTGGGAAATCAGCGCTCCAGCCTCCTACATGAACTCTGTACTGACTCCTACCTAGATACGGAGAAGACAGTCTTCTGGTTCGAGGCAGTGATCAAAGATGCCTGGGAACGCATGTGTTTGCCAAAACCATGCAGACTTTATGTGGAGGCGCGCAGGCGCTCCTGCAGGCTGACTGTGACAGATCGGAACAAAAGAGAGAACCTTGTCAACATTCTGTTTGGCGTCCAGCAGGACAATACAGACATCTTTCTAAACAGCCAGGAGATACAGGTTGGTCGTGTTTCCAGCACGACCTGGCCACAGACTTGTGCGGTGGCAGAGGTGAAGTTCTTCCAGCACATCGCTGCCCGTGCCGAGGAGTACAATTTCTATGTCCGATACATGCAAGTGGCTGCCTATATCCGGGTTGGCCTCCACTTTTATCCCTATGAAATGAAGACCGTGCTCATGCACCTCCTGACTGCCATCCCTTTGGAGAGCTGGAAAGGGAGGTATTTCCTGCTGCGGGTGGATGACATCGTGCGCTACCTGCGCTGCTGCGTGGAGGAGAAATGCCTGAATCATTTCTTCATAGGAAATGAGGACGTGCCTGCGGAGATTATCTTGCCGCAGGAATTCCGAGCATCCCAACCGCTCAACCTCTTCCAGCACCTGGTGCAGGATCCGGACAGACATGAACAGGCGCTGCAGGATGTGGAGGAGCTGCAAGATCGGCTCGCAAGCCTGCTGATCTATGGGAAATAAGAGACACCCACTTGTTCCACAGACGAGCAGCTACAGCAGGCTACGTCTGATGGATTTCAAAAGAAGCTGCTTACTTAAGGCAGCCTTTGGAGTATTGCAAGACCACGAAGACATCTATCCTAGCAGCCAGAAGACTGAGCAGTGACATCCGTATCCATGTAGCCACCGGCATTTCTGCGTATGCCATGTTAGTCCAGCCTTTTAGATGCCGGGGCCACATGGAGTGAAGAGGAACTGTCTTCGGCCACACTGAAAATACAATTAATGTAGATCAGAAAAAAAAAAATATATTCCATCGATGTATATGTTCTAATAAAATTTAATAAACTTTAAAAAACAAACAAAGAAAAACAGCAGTATAAGTGCCCTTCTTTTGGTGAAACCAACGCATCAGCTTCTGGATCAACAGCAGCGGCTGCGGTTCCTAGTGAGATCCCACGGGGTTTGGCAGAGATGGTGCACACAGAGATCGCTCACTCCCTGGGAGCTGAGTCCGGCCACGTGCCTCGGAACAGGGCCGATGTCGCGACCATGGAGGCCCAGGGCAGCTGAGGGGGGGCTGAAGAATGGAGCCAAAGGTTGGGGATGGGGCGTCTGTGATGACACAGTGCATCACAATGCAGGGCTGGCATCGAGGCCAGCAGCGGGCAGCGCTGCTCCACTTTGGCCTGGGCCAGCGGTGAGTGCAGCAGCAGGGGGAAGGCTGTGCTGGGCCGGGCGTGAACAGCGGCCCGCGAGGGGTTTGGGAGCCTGCAGTGCCGGCAGCGAGCGCTCAGGGCAGCCTGTGAGCGGCTCTCTGGGCAGTCAGCAGCAGCTCTGGCCTCAGCCCCCGCTGCCTCCCAGCTCCCTCGGCCCCGCTCCTACCTGACCCCAGGGGCTGCGGCTCCTGGCCCCGCTCCCCCAGCCGTGCGCGAGCTCCCACCCAGCCCCACTGACCTCCCCTCTCTCATCTCTTCCAGATCATGGCTTTGGCGTTTTTCTTCGCCTTGTTGGCACAGAGAGTGTCTTTCGTTGGTGATGAGTTCGATGCAGAAACACTTGAACGCATGCGTCAGCGTGAGGTGTTTCTGCAAGAGCAGATGATACTGCAGTGGCAGCACGTAGAAAACCTGGGGCAGAGATGGATGGGCATTCGTGCCTTGCTCTTCTCTGTGTTGCTTTACTGGAATGTTTTTAGTCTGTTTGTTCTTCTCTTTTGGTTCATGTGGAAGATCTATAAAAAGTTCCAGAGAGTTGAAGGCAGAGATGATGAGGAGAGCTCCAGCAGTGAGGAGGAGCAGCAGGAGCAGGAGCAAGAGGAAGTGGAAAAGGAGGACTTTTTCTTTGCTGATATGTTCTGGCCGACCCAAAGCCGTCAAGGCAACTGTGAACATATACTCTTGCTGTCTCGTCACCTCATCCGTTTCTGTCAGCGTCTCCTGTCAGGTACTTTCTATCCAGTGCCGCAGATCCCCATCGGAGTGGGCAGTGCCTATGAAGGCTGGTGTCCCCCTGAGCGTGAACCCATCTTCTGCCTGCTTGTGCCCCTGTCAGCCCCTCGTGGGCATGTTTTCCACCTGGATCTGGGCACCCCAGGGGAGCTGCCAGCAAGGAACTCCCGTATTCGTGTAGATCTGGAATGCACGTGCGGGAGGGAGCAGGAGATGGGTATGCAGTGCTTCCTCCACAGCTCCAAGGAAGAGCTGGGAAATCAGCACTCCGGCCTTCTACACGAACTCTGCACGGACTCCTACCTAGATGCGGAAAAGATTGCCTACTGGTTCTACGCTTTGATCAAAAATGCCTGGAAATGCTTGCCTGACTCAACAACAACCAGAATAAATGTGGTGCTGCTCAGGCGCTCCTGCAGGCTTTCTGTGAGACGCTGCAACAAAAGAACCCTCACGGTTCAGACAATTTTTGGTGTACAACAAGACGATACAGACATCTTTCTGACCAGCGAGGAGACAGATGCTGTTATTGTTCCCAGCACGACGTGGCCACAGAGTTGTGCGGTGGCTGAGGCAAAGTTCTTCCAGCACGTAGCCACCAATGCACAGGATGACAATTTCTACGTCAGATACATGCAAGTGGCTGCCTATATCCTGGAGGGCTACACCTTCTCTTCATATGAAATGAAGACCGTGGTCATGCACCTCCTGACTGCCATCCCTTCAGAAAGCTGGCATGGGTTCTATTTCCTGGAGCGGGTCGATGACATCTTGCGCTACCTGCGCTGCTGTGTGGAGGAGATACGTCTGAACCATTTCCTCATACAAAATGAGGACGTGCCAGCGGAGATTATCTTGCCGGAGGAATTCCGAACGTCCCAACCACTCAACCTCTTCCGGCACCTGGTGCAGAATCCAGAGAGACATGAGCAGGCACTGCAGGATGTGGACGAGCTTCAAGATCGGCTTGTAAGGCTGCTGCTCTATAGGAAATAAGAGACGCCCATTTGTCTCACAGATGAGCACGCTGGACATGGAGAAGACGTCACTCAGCAGGCAGTGGGAATTGCTCCCAAATGTTTTCTCCACACTGGGACAGCCAGACCCCATGCCGATGAAGAGGGTGCTGTGTGGACTCTTGAAGTAGAGACTCCTCAGACCATCTGGGCAGAGAGCACCCGGCATCTAGGAGTGAGCCTGTTTGCCCTGGGAACATTCCTCTACAAAAACGGGCAATGGAAGGCCACAGGAATTCTGAGCGTCCCAACTGCTCAACCTCTTCCAGAACCTGGTGCAGTATCCAGGCAGACATGAGCAGGTGCTGCAGTAGGTGGAGGAGCTGCAAAATCGGCTCGAAATCCTGCTGATCTCTGAGAACTAAGAGACGCCCACTTGTCCCACAGATGAGCAGCTACAGCAGGCTACGTCTGATGGATTTCAAAAGAAGCTGCTAACTTAAGGCAGCGTTTGGAATATAGCAAGACCATGAAGACATCTATCCGAGCAGCCAGGAGACAGAGACAGCGACACCCGTATCCATGTAGCCACCAGCATTTCTACATATGCCATGTTAGTCCAGCCTTTTAGATGCCAGGACCACATGGAGTGAAGAAGAATCATCTTTGTCCACACTGAAAATATAGTTAAATAGTTAAATATAGTTAAATAGTTATAGTTAATGTAGATCAGAAAATGTTTTAATAATATACATCGATATCTCATCAATGTATATGTTTTAATAAATTAATAAAAATAATTTAAAAATTAATAAAAATAATAAAAATTAAAAATTTTAATAAAAATGTTTATAAAATTAATAAAAATTTAAAAACAAACAAAACTAGCGGTATATGTGCCCTTCTTTTGGTGAAACTAATGCATCATCTTTTGGACACTGGTGGATGGCAAGCTGGATACAAGCCAGCAATATGTCCTCATAGGCTAGGAAGCCAGTTGTATCATGGGCTGCATCTAAAGCAGTTGTCAGCAGGTCAGAGAGGGGATCCTGCCCCTCTGCTCTGGGCTGGTGAGACCTCATCTAGATAGCACGTCCAGATGGGGAGTCCTCAGTACAGGAGAAACGTGGAGCTGTTGGAGTGCAGCCAGAGGAGGGCCACAAAAACAATCCAAGGCATGGAACAGCTTCCTTCAAGGACAGACTGGGAGAGCTGGAGCTGTGCAGCCTGGAGAGGAGACAACTCCATGGAAAGCTGAGAGTAGCCTTTCAGTATCTACTAGAAGGCTGTAAGAAAGAAAGGGACAGACTCTTTCGGATGGTCTGCTGTGGTAGAACAAGGCAAATAGTTTCAAAGTAAGAGAGAGAAGATTTATACTGGATAGACTTCACAAAGAAAGATCCTGAACAGACTAAAGTCAAGACTGGGGCATTCTAACCTGGGTAGAATTGGCAAAAGCACTAGGGTAAGGTAATTATATAGGCTAAGGGAGAGTTTGGTACAGCACAGAATGAGTGTGCTCATTTTTGAGATTATTTTCTTCCTGTTGCCATAAAAAGTACAGATCATCCCTAAAAACAATGGACTGGTAACAGACATTGTATGGAAACGTAAGGTAGCAACAGTGTCAGAAGACTGTGAGCCTGAGACACTCAAACAATGAGTGCCAGGAGAGGTTTTACCTACGTTAAAGTTTAGTACATCAAGGTGAGGACAATAATTTTGTATTAGAGAGTTAACCAAGATAGATTAGGAAGCCTACAGCAGAACCAAAACCTACGTCCAAGTCTTCATTACATACAAGGTAAACTTTTTCCAATGCTCCTTAGAAGGGAAAGTTTAAACATTGGCGGACAAAACTGAAGAAAGTTATCAACATTTTTGCCCTGAATAAATAAACCTACTTCCATTGAAGGCTGCCATCTCACAGCACAACCCCGCCTCATCAGAATCTAAGGAGAAAAAGTTGCTCTTCCTGAGCCATCCTCAACTGATTTCGTTTGAAGTATTTACAGACAGTTTGAATAACAGAGGCTCCACCTTCCACTCCAGATTTTTGCTATTCTTAGAGCCAAAGTTCTTATTCTAGTTTAAACCTCCCTTGTTTTAAATTGTTACTGCTTCTACCCACCATGTACTTCAACAGATCATTCTGCTGCTCTTTGAAGCCACTTACAGACTTAATGCTAATGAAGGCTGTTTTCTTTCTCCTTTAGTTTTATCTGTATTCAAGAGACACTGCTCTTTCTATCTTCCCACCTAACAAATCAATTTTCCAGGTCCACCGTCAGCACCACACTCCTCACCTAGCCTGTCTCTCCCTGACCACATTCCTCCTGGAGGACAGTGCTCACCTGAGAGCCATGCCAACTCCCTAGCTGCTTTGCTTCCAGTGCCAGCCAGGAATAGTGACATGACTGGAAGAAGACACGAACGTTTCAGGCTCTGGATTGCAGCACTAGGTAAAAGCAGATTTAATTTCAAAACATTGGCACAGAGAATGCTGCTAGTTCTTTCCAACTGTCAGCTCATTGGCAGGGGCACCGCTTGACTTTCAGTGCCAATCTGTCTTTAGGTATCAGAGCCTATAAACCTGCAGATGGAGTTTTGCACAAGCAGAAGCTAACATGTCAGTTTGATTGTAGGATCAACTGGCCACGATCCAACAGCACAGTCTTCCCTGCTATTTGTCCATGGGTCCGAGTGAACAGGGAGCTGAACTTCTCAGAGTTAAGGCACAAGCCAGCAATCCCTTGCTCCCTCTCCCTTAAGAAAGGAGATGCAACAGACTGACCATAAGAGCTAGCAGTGTGAAGATGTTCATCAGTATATATTTATTTGTTCCACGGGGAGGCAGCTATAAAAATTATACCCTGGACTCATAGCTGCATTCCTGCCTGTTGCATCAGTGCACAAGCTAGTAACACCAAGTTCATGGTATCTGGGGATCTTTCATTTGTTTTGTACAAGTTTGACCTTAACACCTTCATTACCAAGTGCTTGACTCTGCTCAGATCTTGGGCCTTCCTGAGCATGATCAGAACATGACGTAAAGGTTTCTTTCACACTATAACCAGGGATGCATGAAATGCATGGAAAAAAAAAAATAAATCCATGAAAACCAGGACATAGAAGAATATAGAATAAAAGCAGCTTAGACAGCCAAGGAGCTTTGAGGGTGATCCTGAAAACTGTCTCACTACAGCCACACACATCTATCCCTTCCACTCCAAACTACCTAGAATTTAAGTGAAGCTTAGTATCATACAAGAGAGAGCTGAGGGATATATCAATGTTTTTCCAACAAGTAAGAAAATTATTTTAGGAAACATTAACAGCATTGAGTCTTATCCATTTAGCTTTTGAAAATAATTCAGATACATTTAAACTGCTGCAACTCAGCCAATAAGTAAAAACACCTTTCTAACAAGCATCTTTGCAATAATAGCCTTTCAGGACATTCACTTATACATATTCTTTCTAGTTGCCAAATATACACTCATGTCTAAATATTCAGCAGATAATTTGAGGTTTCTGAATGTGACATTATGAACAGTATTCCTCTCAAAGCAGTTGGAATACATTATGACTCACACATAACAATTGCCTTCAGCATAAGAAGTAATTAAAACTGGAGTATTTTATCAGAAGGTTATTAATTTTGGAATCTAAAATAATGAGGATTAGAAAGAGGTGGGAGGGGAGGAAAGCTACTAGATGACTCAAATTTAAAACATCATTTAAGGCAGGTTGAGTACAGTCATTATAAAAGTGGCAATTGATGAAAAATTAAGACAGATTATGTCTGAGGTAAAAGTCTACTCAGGACTACAGCAGTTCCTCCAGTCACAGCTACAGATCATCTACCAAATCACCATGGGGAAAAAACAAAAAGTACCCATCATGGCAAGTTTGTCATGAGCTTAACAGGAGATTGCCATGATACAGAACTTTTAAGGACTCAGTTGTATCTCACTGCCACAAAGACTGTAATCAGATGCACAAATAGGTGAACTGCACATAGGATGCAAAATATTCCAAGCCATTCACTAGTGACAGAGCCGAGACAGGGTTTTCTCATCTGTAGCAGTATAGTTATTGGCTAGGTGAGGAGAGGCTGGAGGAAATCATGAGACGCAGACCTCTAGAAGATGTCTGAAGAAACACAGAAATGGCTTAGCCATGAAAAGAGAAATCTAAAAGGACACAAAGCCACCTTCAGATATCTAAGTGAGCTAGAAGAGTGGAAGTAAGCCCCTCTCTACAATCAGGA
The DNA here is from genome assembly GCF_054131305.1 of Coturnix japonica. Taxonomy (NCBI): domain Eukaryota; kingdom Metazoa; phylum Chordata; class Aves; order Galliformes; family Phasianidae; genus Coturnix; species Coturnix japonica. Next base: position 51,251,269 of record NC_140667.1, read on the forward strand.
TAGCGAAGGCAAGGAGGAGCAAGCATAAATTGTAGCAGGGGAAAATCCAGGCTGCAAAAGCTTCAACATTTCTAACATTCAGAACAGCAAAGGAGCTGATGGGAAGGGGGTTTGAGGACCCCATTTCTGAAGGATTTTAAGCACAGTGTCATGAGATGTGTACATAAGGAATGGCAAGAATGGCAATGTTTATGCTGTGGGTCAGGAGGATGCCTTGGAAAACTACTTGCTGGTCATGGATGATAAGGAGCAGCCATTTCCTATGACTATCAAAAGGGCAAAGTTCTGTTCCCGCTCATACAAAATCAAGCATGCAGCTTGGCAGGTGGTAGTAGGTAGTGAGCATTCCCTAGTATTTAGAGAATTTATAACATTCAACATGGGATGACTGCTTCTCTCATATATGGGAATCTTATCAGAAATTATCTCATTAGAAATGTTTAACTTCTCCATTTTGTAGTCAAAATGACCCACACAGAGCTCAACATGAGGTAACATCCAACAAACTTTTAATGGGAATTCAGAGAGCCCTCATTTTTTAGTTTTTTCTTTTTTTTTTTTTTTTTTTTTTTTTGGAAGCATGAATATTAAACCGATTTTCCCTACTGCATTTTTTGTCCTTTATAAAAAAGTAATGAAGTTTTTCTGAGTATTTATAGTACTTCATGAATTTGGGATGAGTACTAGTAAATGGCTTAAGAGCTAGCAGAACAATAGTAAATACATTTGGACTTGCACTTCTGATGTGATAGATCCTCTTCCCTTGTTTCTAATCAGTGATGGACAGCCTGCACATTAGGGTTTGAAATGTGTGAACTTACACAAGATATAATTAACTTTATAGAGACTAGGTCTTCCAAATTAGTTTTGCCTTCTATCTAATAGATCTGGTCCTGGAAACCCCAAAATACACAGGCAATGGGGAACACTAGTGCTAAGAAATCATGAAGGGAATAAACTCGAGTAACTACAGGTGTGTTCAGCTGAGTGAACAATACAGCAGGAGCAGATATCAAACTGGTCTACAGTTCTTGTGCTTCCATTTAAAACAACCCCAATTCCAACAACGACCTGCTAGCACAAACAGGATCATCCTGACTGAAAAACGTACAGAGAGAAATAAAGTCCACTGAAGAATAACATGGCCTGTTATATGAGTGACTAAACAGACAAAGTGCTTTAAGACCAGAAAAGAGATGCCTGGGAGAGGAAGGAAAAATTACATCAGATCTACAGAAACAGGACTACCTCCTCCGCACCAGCCAGCAAGTAGTTATTTCCTATCATTTCAAACATAATAGCAGATACAAGACTGCCACTCCAGGCAGCCATTTCCACAAATTCGCAGATGGAAAGGCCAAACTCTTTGAGGCAGTGTGTTACCTCCTACCTTCTGGTAGAAAACCATGGTGCAGCACATGTGACTCGTAGGTTGTGTGTTTGCCATTGTGACAGAAAGAAGGAGCCACTCTCTGCTGTATTTATTGAGAAGCACTGAACAAAGAAAGCAAAGTATCCAGGTCTCTAGTAAAGAAAACTATTTTCACTTCCCCAGTATTTACATGATTCCTATCTTCTTCCTCCCACACCTCTCTGGGAAGACAAATAATTGTGCAGTGTGTGTAGATCAGTGGCTGGGGAGGATCTTGCTTCTGAGCTCACTTTCTTTCTCATGCTATAGAGCAGCAAACCAGTACAAGCTCATTAGAGGGCAGGATGCCTTTCCTTTGCACAAAAACTGTACTGAAGAGAGGAGAAACAAACTTCTGAATTTCTTCTCCAAAACACATGGCAGGAAACTCTGCCTGCACACTAATGTCACTGCTGTTATCAGTGTTCACCAACTGGCAAAACACAAGATACAGGATTTCCCCTCCTGTTATAACATAAATTAACCTCAGCCAGATCAGAAATGACAAATACAAGTCCTGCAAGGAGCACTGGCATCTGCATTGCATTGGTAGTTGGCGTCCCAAAAGCACATGCCTACTCCATGACTAGAAGGTATTAGCAATATCCACAGGATCACTTAATGAACCCTGTCTATACCTTGCCAGCCTTGCTGCCTCCTCTCCAACCAGCAGTCAAGTGAACAGTTGCTTTCTGCTTTCAAATTGCTGACGGTAGCTGGAAGAGATTTTCCTTGGTTAGAAAAGCTAAACATTAAGAAAGCTCTAACTCTCCTCTTTGCTTAGCTATGGTTGGGCACTTCCATTGATAATTTTCAACCACCTATAAATATTTTACATAAAAGTAGTACATAAACTTATCTTAGTCCACAAGCAAGCATTTTACAACTTGCAAAGCATTAGTGAGCATGCAGTATGGGCCACATGTTGCAGAGAGCTGTCTGGGGACACCTTGGAAGGCATCCTAGCCACAGGGTTTCCATAGTAAAAATGCATTTTCATGGCTTAGAGACAAAAACAACTTGCTTCTCCACACAGACCTGAGAGCAATTTGTAAGTGGCAGGGCTTGGATCTGGGGTCCTGATGTACAGTTTCAGGTCCTGACAGTACTAACAGGAACACACAAAGCCTTGACACACCAGCTCCAGTATGGGCTCAATAAGCAGTATAAGCTCAGATCCTCTCATCAGAAAATCCAAGCAATAAGGCAATCAGAGAAAAAAAAAAAAAAACAACACACCACAAGATAGAATCATAGAATCATTAAGGTTGGAAAAGATCTCTAAGATCCCCAGGCCCAACCCCACACACACCATGCCCATTGACCATATCCCTCAGTACCACATTTCCATAATTCTTGATTGCCTCCAGTGACAGTGACTGCACCACCTCCCTGGGCAGCTGTGCCATTGCATCATCACTCTTTCTGGGAAGAGATTTTTTTCCCTAACATTCAACCTGAGATACTGATTCTGTCATAGAAGAAATTTCCCTCAAAACACCACGTGCCACCTGTTCAGTTCTGCACATCAAGCCCTACTACCTTGTGGGAAAAGATCAGACAAGCCCAACCAAGCAAAGCAAACAGAGCTGGCAGCACTGCTGACAGAGGCAGGTAAATCTGAGTGCTGTCAGAGCAACATTGTACTTGTGCCCATGCTCCAAAAGCTAGCTCTTTCTTTTCCTTCTCCCTCCTTGCTTGGCATGATTTCTTAAGCAGCATCCTGCCGAAAAGGCAGAGAAATTAATGAGGTTTCATCTTTTCAGGAGTTCTTGAGACAGTCAATTGCAAAGCTCAGCTGATCCTCTCCATCCTACCTACACTCCCCTTGCCCAGCTTAAGTAAAGATGCAGCCTTCTGCCATTATCCTGCTAAGAGCCTGCAACTAACACTATAAATATCCAGTATTCAAATGCTGGCATTGAGCTCTTGGAGAATAAACTTCCCTGATGGAAGAATGGGCTCATTAAGGTAACAAAGTGACAGCTTTGAGCAAGCTCTCTTTGCAGTTTCTAAATACTTCCTCTCTGATGGGATTAGAGATGATCTGTGGAATAGGAGGAAAGAATGGCCTTAATGTTAAAGCTGCCTCCAGCCATACACTTCCAATGGATTTTTTGCATGCTTAGGTATGCAGAGACATATAATGGTCAGAGCAAAGCAGTTATAGCTCCTCGGGAGCTGTGATCATTGCACTGGTGCATATTATACACATCCCTCATCTAGCCAAACCCTATGCATTTCCAAGGCAGTAATACTAGCAAGAAAGCAATCACAGCACTATTTTTTCACCTCCCTCATTATCTGGGGGAAAAGAAGGAAAGCAAAAGATTTCCTACCATTAATGTAACACATAAGTAGGAAAGCAAACATGCCCCACCAGCTCCTCTGATTTTGTGGGGCTTTATGGGTAGATCAAAGCAATGAGCTTTGCCACCACCTCTCACTCCTCAGCTGAAAAAAAAATTCACTCCATTATTTTGTGCAAGAGGTTCCTACTTCTACCTTCTTTCTTTGAGAGGATGCTTGGAGCCGTGCAGCTGGTGGATTCCAATTACACCCCTCGCAAACAACCTTTCCCATCTTTTCTATATATATTATAGCAATTACCAAGGTTGATGTTCAAGCTCCCACCTTATCCCAGTACTGCAGCCACAGCCTTGCATTAGAAATGAAAATTTAGACTCACATCTTGCAATATTTATAAATCAGTAGAGGTAATGCAACCAAATTGTAGTTGTCTGTAGCTGAGAAAAGCTGCTGAGCTAAGATGCTTTCCACCAGTAACTATATTTGCATCTTTTATTTACATCAATTTGAAAGAATTCATTAATCATATAACAATTCATATTTTATGGCAAGAAAGGTCCAGCTGAATGAACTGTACTTGTTGTGGTGGGACACTCCCATGATGGAAAATTTCAGGTTAGAGTCCCAGTGAAGAAACCTAAACAACCAACTCTACTGCAGATGGTCACACCCTGACTGTGACAAACTCTGTCAAATAGAAAGCGGCCTGATATAGAGCAAGGAGCTGGCTTTGCAATGGAATCTGTCCCTTCACCAACCTACTCTACTAACTTTGGGTGGTATAAAAAAAAAAGTTTAACTTCTGTTCCAAGTTAAGCCTTCTTACATATTTGCAGCAATGTTCCCAGAAAGAGAAGGTAAACATAGCATTTCCATTTCTTATATTCATAGTTTGTAATGCAGGTTCCTTTGGCAAGAAAGGACAGTGATATGCTGGGATGGTTGTCTTCCACCACACGGAAACGCAGGTTCCTTGACAGGAGCCACAGCCCATCCCATCATCCTTTCCGTATCCATGTACATTTCAGAAAGCATGAAGAGTGAGCAAAGCCTCAAAATGGTGGTAAGGTAACACTGTGCTATAGAAAGGGAAAGGGGAACTTCACAGAAACCAAGACAAAGGGTAACTGTACATTTAAAAGTGCAGGGAAAGGAGGAATTGCAGACACTTAGTCAAAATAAAGCCAGAGAAGAGGGCAATAAAGATAAGAAGAAACTGTCCGGAGACCTCTGACAAGAAGGATTAGATCCCCCCCCCCCGGGCAAGATGATGCCGACATGGGAGGACAATAACAGCAGATAACACCAAGAAGAAAACAGAAGAAGAATTTCACCCCAAAACAACGGCAAGGGTCGCGGGGAATGGGGTCAGGGGGAATGAGGGAATGGGGTTGCGGGGAACGGGGCCATAGGGAATGTAATGAATATGTAATCAAACTGAGGAGGAGACTATTGATTATGTATTAGCTTAACCTATATCTGTAACACACTTTTCTCCTTACGGTGTGCAAGTTTGGAGGAGCTATCCCCCTTGCACCCGGCGCTGCGCAACGCTGGAATAAACATACCTGCTTTATAACCCATCTCTGGATTATAGAGTTTGATTCCGCAAGTCAATTTGGCACCCCAGATGGGACCCTCTCTGTTCGGCTGCAGGACCAGCTGAGAAGGGGGACGCCTTTGGCGCGCCCCGAGATTTCTCGGAAGGACTCCCCTCCCTCATCTGATCACTGCAGGAGCAGACAAGAACCATCTATCGGCGGACCAGGTATGTGAAATGGGGGACCCGTAAGTCGTGAGGAGACGTCCTACGCAGGGCACAGTGGAGTCGGCGTGCTCCCCCCCAGGGATGTGAGCTCACGGGTTAGGTTAGGTTGCCGGCTGGGTTAGGACTCCCTAGGGAGTGCCTACAAAGGGGCCAGTAAGTCGTACGCATGGTAAAAGAGCTATTGCTCACATTCAGGTGATTGCTAATAGGGCAGAGCTTGTCTGCTCTCTGGTACAGGGTGATTTGGGTAATCCTGGGATAATTGGTATCGTACAGCGCTGTCTATATAGGTGACCTAAGTCAACAACTAGCACCGGTGTTCTTAACATCTTTGGTTAAGCTTAACAAATGATATATTGTAATTGTGCTTGAATTGTCGTGTGAGTGTGGTGTGAGTGAGACGCAGCACAGCTGCGGGGCGAGTGTGGAGTCCCGACCCGCGGTTCCGTCCTCCCACGAGGGAAACGGCCGGGGACGGATGAAGCGAAAGTTGTCTCCAATACTTGTTTGTCTTTGTTTTAATACATGTTTATTTTGTATTATTAATTACTGGTTGTTGTAAAGTATGTGGTCATAAGTCATAACAATGCTGTTGTGTCAGAAATGGTTTTACTTATAAAAGAATACAGTGGTTTATATTAAGTTACGATGGGAAAATCACAGAGCAAAGAGGTCCCTGCGCGCTCACCCCTGACGTGTATACTGGCACATTGGCGAGATATCGCTGGGGAACCAGGAGGAACCCTGAGCTGAAAAAAATCCTGATTAAATATTGTAATCAGTGGTGGTTGATGTATAAGCTAGAGGACAGGGACAATGAACATATAGAGGGATGTCTGTGTGGAATGAGTATCAAGCCATTTATGTGATACTGTGTTCTGCCTGCGAAGAGGTGTAAGGGAGGTGGGTCAGTCAGTGCTGGCTCTGTGGCGAGAGGTTTATAACTGAACGATATGGATTGCTAAGGGAAAGTTATAAGGTAGTAAGGGTGTTTATGGAAACTGAAGAACTGTGTTGCTTGATTTGTGGGTTTTGAAGGGAATGGGACAAACTGTTTTGCTGGTATAAGAAAGTGTAGTTGTTAATGGCATACGGAAGTATAGTTGAGGGTATGTGGAAGTGTAACTGAGGGTACAAATAGTGGAATAGTGTACAGAGGAAAAAGGGTTAAAGAGAAAGTGAGTTTATCTGTGCTGGCATGAGAACAACCCCCCCGCACCGTTCCCCTGCAATCAGAACTCTCAGAGTGGGAGAGGGAGCCAGGGTCAGAGACTGCTGCTGTAAACTGCAAAGGGGGAGGTGGAGAGGACAGGGCATTGGAAGTGAGAATAGCCTTCATGTGCAGAGATGTGGGAAATCTGAAATCTGGGCAGCACTGGATGGCTCTGGAGAGGAGGTGAAATGTAATGATTAGAGTTTGGAAAGTGAGAAAGTTTGGGAAGGACACAGGTTGAGGAAGGCAAAGATAAAAACAGGGATGTCAGGTCTGAAGAGAGGAGTACAATAAGAAGAAAACAAACAAACAACAACAACAACAGAAAACAAAACAAACACCTGATTGAGAATCAGAGATGTTCAGGAAATTGAGAATAATAACAGCTGTTACTGTTGTGGTGCTAGAGTAGGGCCATAGGACCCAGAGATCCCCCACGAGGAAAGGGGAGGGAGGCTTGAAGAGCCCAGGGAGGGCTCTGCCCCGCTGGAATGAAAGCAGTGTGCAAATGCAGTGGGACACTGGTAGAGAAATCCGACCAAGCTGAGTGAGAAGGAATTGTCTCTGATTGCAGAACTGAACAATGAGAACTTGGGAAGTTAACCCTAGCAGATACACTGATGAAACTGCAGCTAGGGAAGCAGGATAAAGTAGTTCATTTTCTGATGGATATGGGAGCTTCTTACTACCCATAGATGGTTTTGTAACATTAGTAGGTGCTACTGCCCAACAAGAAAAGGCTTACTTTTGGAATTAATTAAATATAAGCTAAGAAAACAAGTAGGAATACAGGAATTTTTGTACCTGTCAGGTTACCCTGGCAAGAAATTTAATAAAACTGGAGCTAAGGGTCAAACAATATTGGCTGATTAAGAATTGTAAGTCTGACTATTAACACAAACTGGGAAAAACAATGTTATACCCCCAGGAGCCACAGCAATCTCAAATAAGACACACTTAGGGGTGTGGGCATCAGGGCCAAAAATTAAGTTAAAAGCAAGAGCTCACCCACTCAGGGTAAAGTGGTGCCCTTTGAGGCTATGTGACTGTAGAAGGATAAAAGAAATAATAGATAATTTTTTTGAGTTTGAATTACTAATTGAATGGGAATCCAAGTACAAAACTCCAGTTTTGCCAATTTGCTAAATTTTTGGTAGTTTGGTAGAAGACATGAGGACAAGTAATAGAATTGTTGAATGGATACACTCAGTGATGGAAAATCCATGCACTTTATCAACCAATTTAAGGAATGACTAGGTGGAGTTTACCTTCTGGATTTGAGGGATGTCTCTTCTGCCTGGTTTGGCTAAAGGAAGCCTAAGGTTATTTGCCTTTGAATAGGAAAACCCTAATAGAGGGAGAAGAGACTCAGTTAACCTGGACAGTGTTACCCAGGGTTGTGAGAACAGCTTAATGATTTTTGAGAACTGGTCAACTCATGAGCCTGAGACCTGGGATCCTCCATCCTAGGGTGGAACTTTACTGGAGCGTGTGGATGCCACAGCAACAAAAGGACTGTGTACAATAGACTGAGAGTTTGCTGAGTTTCTTGGTTTACAGAAAGCACAAATAACTCAGAAATTACAGCTGGACTTTGAACCTTAAGGACTGCCTAGAAAGAAGCCATCTGCTAAGCCCCTGAGCTGCAAACTGCCAAGGAACTCCATACGTTCCCAGGAATGACAGGAGGGTGCTGACCATGGATACACAGCTACGGACTGATGGTAAACCTCAAACAGCTTGAAGTGAGTAAGGGATGGCCAGGGTGCCTGAGGGCAGTGGCTGCACTAGTGCTCAATATTCAAGAAGCCCATAAATCTACACTGGGCCAAAGGATACCAGTTTTAATATCTCATACAGTGTTTACTGTATTGGAGGCAAAAGGGGGACATTAGTTCATTGGCTCTCACCCCAAAGATTCCTGAAATACCAGGCCATCCTGGTAGAGCAGGGAGATGTAGAAATAATTGTGACTAATATTGTCAACCCAGTATCTTTCCTTAGCGGAACTCCCGGAGAACCAGTATTACATGACTGCTTTAAATCAACTGAAGCTGCACATTCCAGCCAGTCAGTCGAACCTGAAGGACGAACCCTTAGAAGATGCAGAAGACGCCTGGTTTACCAGAAGCTGCAGTTTTATGAGACAAGGAGACTGTAAGGCAGGACATGCAGTAACTGCTACTGACCAGGTAACCGAAGCACAACCACCAGCTGTGGGGACTTCCCCTCAGAAGACTGAAATAACTGCCTTGACAAGAGCTTTAATCATATGGACAGATGCTAAATATGTGCCACACGCTCATAGTACTATCTGAAAAGAGCAAGGATTGCTCACACACAAGGAAAACAGCCTGATTTAAATCTACCAATGGCTATTATAGGTTGTAAAAGACATCAGAAATGTAACACTGTACAGGAAACAGAAAATAAGATGATAGATCAGGTGGCATAACAGGCAGTTGAAGAGGGCTTCAATTCCAGACGGTAAACTTAAAATCTCTGAAGCAAAGTCAAAACCTGTAAAATATTCTAAAGAGAACAGGAGTCCAATTAATAATTTAGAAAGGAAGAGAGCAAGCTGACAGATGTGTGCATGCCCAAATGGACACATTATTATGCCCTTTAGTATTTTATGGAAATTGGTTATAAGGGAAGATAAGAGAATATATTGGGCAAACCAACACTACAAAGTACAGTCCCAGTACCAGGAACAGGGCACAAGTGGGCCTCACAGGAGAGGGCCTTCCAGGGCAACAACGGCAAATTGTGTTCACAGAACTCCCAAGAAAAGGGGGGTACCACTGTATGAAAATTTCTGTAACCTTAGAAACAATTGAGGATGCTGCTGCAGATGCTTGATGGACAATCCAAAAGGAGATATCCTGTTTATCCAAAGATGCATTGCAACATGGAGTAGGCAGGGATAACACCGATTGGGGAATAGTTTTCTCTGGATCATGGGATAAACTTACTAGTTGCCAAATTTAGGATGACTAAAACAGTTTTTCTTAGCCTGCATCACCTTGCTACTCTTGGTGTGTTTTACTTGTGTTGTTATAAGATGACTTTTGTGTCTGTACCAAGGTACTGGAAGGGAATACGAGGTTTGGAAGAGACATGAGCTGAGACAAAAGGTAGAGAGCGGAGCCTATTTTGAGACCCATTAAGAATCTAGCAGGTAAAAGCCTGCTAGATTAAAGAAAAGGGGGGAATTGAAGAGTGAGCAAAGCCTCAAAATGGTGGTAAGGTAACACTGTGCTATAGAAAGGGAAAGGGGAACTTCACAGAAACCAAGACAAAGGGTAACTGTACATTTAAAAGTGCAGGGAAAGGAGGAATTGCAGACACTTAGTCAAAATAAAGCCAGAGAAGAGGGCAATAAAGATAAGAAGAAACTGTCCGGAGACCTCTGACAAGAAGGATTAGATCCCCCCCCCCCGGGCAAGATGATGCCGACATGGGAGAACAATAACAGCAGATAACACCAAGAAGAAAACAGAAGAAGAATTTCACCCCAAAACAACGGCAAGGGTCGCGGGGAATGGGGTCAGGGGGAATGAGGGAATGGGGTTGCGGGGAACGGGGCCATAGGGAATGTAATGAATATGTAATCAAACTGAGGAGGAGACTATTGATTATGTATTAGCTTAACCTATATCTGTAACACACTTTTCTCCTTACGGTGTGCAAGTTTGGAGGAGCTATCCCCCTTGCACCCGGCGCTGCGCAACGCTGGAATAAACATACCTGCTTTATAACCCATCTCTGGATTATAGAGTTTGATTCCGCAAGTCAGCAGGCAGTGGAGAAAACTTGTCTCACTCCTCTGGCAAATTGTCCTACATTTCTGATGTTAATTAGCTGTTAAACAGGATGAAGTACTCTTTAAGAAGAAAGCACTGATGAAGATATCTGCATAAGAAGGTAGATGAATACATATTTACAGTAGCATGTGTTTATTCTAAAATGAGAACCCTCTTGTCCAGTAATCTTCAACCACATAAATCAATAAATATTCAAATATTTCCAATTACAGTAAAAAAATGGATTGGTATCATTTGAAGTGGCTAATTTTTAAACAGACCATTTGTAAATCCAGAATACATACACAACAGACAATGACTTGAGAAGTCACCTGAGCTTCAGTTTACTCTAGCCTTCTTTATGCTGTTACCAGTGTCCCCCATTTTTGTCCTAGTCTCCTACATCCTTTCTGCCCATTTCATTTCACTTCATTCCATATCTCCTGCTACAAGGGCTTTTCTGCACCACCTCAAATCTATACTGCATGTTGCGTGGTGGGGCCACGTTCTTGATCTGTCCATCAAAACAAAAGACAGTATCCTTGTTAGCATAGGAATTATTCTTGAAATGCTCAAAGAACTTCCCATCAAGCTGAAATAATTTTGTTTTAAAGGCTTCAGAGATTTTCCTCCAGCTTTTCCCCAACCCAGTCATAACTTATTAAATGAGACTACAATTTTACTTTAATCAGCACTCTTTCCCCTCCTCCTCCTTCTTACAGGGTTTCAGAGGAGTCATAAATTTGCTTTTATGCCTCTTTAAAGGCTTAATGCCATTTTCTCCTTTCTTGATATTGAGAGTCCAGGTAATCATAACCAGCCTTCTGGAAAACATCTGTGATGGCCATAAGTATATTGGGTAATCTTGAGTGTAGAGAACCATGTATAGAGAACATATGATTAAAAAAAATATCCCCTGCCTACATAGCCTGGGCAGGTGAACCTCAGCAAGTGCCAAGTACTGACCTCCAGCCACAAATAAACTCTCCCCTTTTCAAAAGTATTACCTACTTTACTGAAGAGATGCCTTGAAGTTGCTGTGATAGGAGACATATTTGGCTGAACCCCAGTTAAAATCAGTCCTGCAATACAGCTATGTTCAAATAGGCCATAGACATAGGGTGACACACAAAGGATAGGAAAACAGTACCTTACAAGAAGAAATACCTGACTACCTGGCAGGTGTGAATAGGGAAGAACTTCTACAAGTCTATTAAAGTCTTGTTGTTGTAGCCTCAGAGCTATGAGAGACTTTCTTCAGAACACAGTCTAGTTGTTGCATCTGATGCAAATGGACATCCAAGCACACAGCTGCTTGTGACTGTCACTACCATTACATCAGGGAGGCATCAGTCTGCAAATCAGGCCTCAGACTCACAAAGTCTAGATAATTATCTTAGCAATACTGACTCACATCCAGGCCCTAGAAACATTCAATACCAGGTTGGAGGGAATCCTGGGCAACCTGACCTAGAGTTGTACAATCCCCTGCCCGTGGTAGGGGGATTGGAACTTGATCTTTGGAGGTCCCTTCCAACCTAAACCGTTCTGTGATTCTAACATAATAAACAGCGTGTCCTAGAAAATTTCTACTGAAATAAATTTAAGCAATTTGTACCCCCCCCCCTCTTTCCAACCCCCCGCCTCCCCAATCCTTACTCTTCAGCATGCAATGCTTGTAACTGGTGCATATTCTTCCCATCAGCAATTTCGCAACCAAGCAATGCAACTGAAAATTCTAACTCCTACCATGTTGCAAGAGCATGACATAGCCTTGGGCACTAAGAATTTCCCAAGAATATCCCCTAGCAGATGGCATAAACTGAATGAGCCACAGATAGAAAAGGGAATCCTCAAGAAACGCTGTGAAGGAGATAATTTGTGTCTTCACAATCCATTTCCATAAAGCTGTAGACTTTTCTCCAAATAGTATTTAAGAATTGAGCATCTTTGATGAATCACACCCGGTACCCTCTCTATGGAACAGTCTCCCACCACTCCTCCCTTAAAAAGAGAAAGCAGTCACAACTTCCCACAGTGCACTATTCTCAGTGGACCTGGGAGCTGAGGACAGCTGAGTTTGCCCAGCATCACTCAAGAATTCATCACATAGACCAAAAGCCCATGTTGCTAAGACATCCTGAAACTGTATTAAACTGTGAAACCATCCCCTTTCTCTTTGTGAGCATCAGAAGTGCATCTAGAAACACATCACATAACTGGAAAGAAGAGAGATGGCTGGGCAAGGTGGCACCTCTTTGAGATCCTTTCATTGCGCTCATATGTTAATGGCTCCATGAAACACAAGAAGACTCATCCAGGGAAGATGTGTGGAATTAAGTAACATTAACCAAACACTTGCTTCCTATTAAAGGAAAACTCAGTATTTTGTAGTGCAGGAAAACAAAACAAAAATATATAAAGGTAAATGCAGAATCCAGAGCCAAGCTCTTTAACATTGAAAGTTTGACTCTTCAACCTTAATAACTTTTTTCCTCCTTTTAAAACATTCAAATACAGATAAAAATATCCTAACAATGCTTATAAAAACTTTACAGTGATTGTGTCCATGATGATCACATTATTCATGGGTTAGCAAGCTTTAAGTGAATGGCACAGCTCATTCAACTGATTTCTTATTCAACTTTTACACAGCAGTACATAATTGCACAGTATGTCATAAACCCTCTAGAATACTATTATAATGTCTTCCCAAAATATTCCTAACCTAGCATTACAGCAGTTGAATATAACGGTAGAGATAAATTATGTAGAATACTCGAACCCAAGGAGACTGAACTCTCAAGAAAACATAAGAAGAATAAAAAAATATTGTTATTTTTATTTTTTATTTTTGCACATTAAGACTTAACATTAAGTCAGAATTCTCAAGGATAATTATGCTTTCCCACCTTCAACAGAACATCACAACCAGACCAAGCTTCACTAATGAAGCTGTAGCGGGACATTATGGGGAGACACCCCACAGTCTCTTTTCCACTCATCCCCTTCTCCATCCACTAAATCCATTCTGGTCTGAAGGCGTAAGGTAAGTGCTTTAACTCAGTGAAGAAGGAAACATCTACAAAACACTATGAATCCACCTAAGCCTGTATTACTCTAATCTACATTACACCTACCCTTTAAAACAATCAAGTCACCTTCCGAATTTTCTCAACATAGTTGAATCAAGTCCCGGAAACATCAAATAAACCAGGCCTGAGGAACAGTTGTGTCAGATTAGGATCCCCGGATATTTTCAATCCACATTTTTTCAGACCTCACATAGTAGCAACAGATCTGCCCTTCTGTGTTAGAAAACATAAGACACTTCTTAATTAACAAATGATGACCTCCCAGTTCTTTCGACTAGAAACAAGATCATGCGGATGCTATATGCCACGTGTCTGAATAGCAACAAGACCAAATGAAGTCAAAAGGAGCAAAATACACTTTTGAGAGTTAGATCTGTTATGCATTAACTACATTTTCAGCATGAGACTAAATATGTCTGTTAGTCCATAAACATAAAATTAATACAACCAAAGCATTAAAAGATCATTAAGTTACAACAAACAGCATAAGATACACAGGTGGGGTGCTGTAGTTGGAATCCTTTCATCTTATAACTCAAGCAGGCAACATAAACACTAAAATGCAGTTCCACTTGTGTAATACGATAGCGCAGCAATGACAGCAGAGCAGCAAGATCCCAAGTTACATCAAGTAAGAGGTTTGTTCAAATGCAGTACCTACAGAAAGAAGCTACTTACCTTTGGAAGGCCTCAGGTATACAGCTGTATATATGTAAATCTGTACCACAGCTGCCAACCCTTAAATGAAGTCTGGGAAAGGGTAAATGCTGGCTCCACCCCTTCTCAGTGTACCTTGCATGCACCTGAGCTCCCCTGGGTTAGCCCTGCCTTCCCACCAGATACCCAATCACTGGTTCAGGCCATGATTTAGCATTTCCGCTACAAAAAGTCTTAAAGACAAAATCTTTCTGGAAAATGTAGTCACCTCAGCATAAGCACAGACAGTTTATGGGAAAAGCTTAATTAAACAGGTTTTTGCTTAGCTATTCTCAAAAGATCCCTGGTTTACTTTCAAATCCACCACCACTTTATCAACCACGTAGTTCTTTATACCTCAGATCTTACAAACGCTCATGATTGCTGCTTCTTTTTTAAAGAACTGAATAGAGGGGGAAAAAAACAACCAAAGTCTGAAGAGTAGTCTGAATGTATTTGAGCAATTATGAATGCACTAAAGAGGAATGTGAGTTTGTACATCTCAAAACCAACCCAACCATTTAGAAACCATCATTATCTTGTCCTCAAATTCAAAGGAGCTTCTGAACTGCTGCATTCTCCCAATTTGTTGGGTAAGATGAATCAGCTATGAAAGAAAAATGTGCAAATCTGATTTTTGAGCATTTTCAGCTGATTGTGTTACCTCATAGCCTAAGCCAACCAATTGCTTTGAGTCAACTGAAAGGTAATTGAATTGTTCCCTATAGCTGTGGATCAATGCTGCGGAACTGCATTGATAATACAGGAAAAGCCTATTAAATAAAAAATAAATAGTCTTATTGTGGTGAATGGTACCTTTAAGATAAATTCTTGCTACCATTATGAGTATTGATGCTATTTTTTCTTCTTATTTGTATCATTGTAAAAACATCAAAAACATTTAGCAAGCTGCTCAGAATGAACCAGAGGAAACCAGGTAATGTTTCCACTTCAGGGAGCAATTTTAGAAGATGCTTCTTTAGAAGTTTATTGATTGAAAAGTTTCAAGGACGTTTTAGGTCTTTTGTCCAGGAATCTTGTATTTAAAGAATTCCACCACTAATGATTTGAAGTTTCTTAAGACAAAGTTACAGAAGTCAGAACAACTCTGCACAGCCTGGACTCTGTTGCTTACTATGAAACCTTCATCTTCCCTACACACTCTGCAGGATGCAGTCACACCTGGAGCCTAAACTGAACTCCAGGTGAGCATTGTTACCAGGGAGGTTTCTACAGTGAAGTAGATATAACTGGCTTTTCCAAATGACATTAACTCTTGGCCTTGCTATGACCAGCAGCAGCAGATCTTGGTGAGCAGCGTCTCACTGGGATGTGAGGAACTCTTTGTTCACATAGGTGAGGGTTGAACACCCATTAACAAAACGTCAACACTGATCAGCACATCTGCATCCAACACACAGCCCAGAAGAGAAATCACTAATGGCCTTATGCACTTAATGTACAGGCTACATCTCCTTAGCAAGAAGTAAAGTTGCACAAAAATGAGGCTGAAACACTTCTGAGTCATCAACACATTTTGCACCGAGGAAGCAACCTTTATTCTAGCAGAATATCTCTCAAATATAGATTATCAGCCTCAGAAATAGTTTCAGGTATAGACAGAACTGCAAGAACTCACCCTTTGCCTTTGCCATGTAGCTTCACGTAAGTTAACCTACAGGCAGGCTCTACTGTTTTATCATTTTCAAGACCAACAAATGTCTAAACACTTTTCAGCCCGCCTGTAGTGGTCAGTTTTGTACTCCCCAATGCTAATAAAGCCTAACTCCAAGCAGACACTCCTGGAACTGGCCTCAAAAAGAGAGAGACTGGAAAGCACCAAACTATGTAATAAAACTTTGGCATATCCTCTTCACACTATAGCTGTTTCAAAAAGCAGAGACACCAGGTCTCTAAATCTCCTGCCTGAGGTGATTAATTGGATGATTATTTACACACAGAGTTTAATCTCCAGCCCCTGGAGACCTGAGGGAGTTTACTGGCTAATGACCTGCAAGTTGCGACTCAAGAGCATCCCCAAAGATTAATTATATACCAGACCTGCTCAGATTATAGGCCTGATTTACAACACTACTCAATATTAAGGGTGCCTTACACTTTCTATTATTCAGTTTAATTATAAGTATTTATGCTGAGGTGTTTACATAGCTGCTTCAGGATACATTTGCATTTTTGGAGAGCACTGAAAACCAAACAGGATAGCAGCTTCCAAGTGGGAGGAAAAAATCATAAAAAAATAAAACATAATTATCAAAAGGATATTGTTTTGTTCCTTGGTGCCAGAATTGCAAGAGAGAGAAGGATTTTTAAGCTTTTATTTTTGAAATCCTCTAGCACACCCATGCTGTGGGATGTCAGCAATTGGAATGGGGCTAGCATTCACCAACAGTGTGTTCTTTCCATCATTGCATAAAGTTCCACATTTATGATTCTGGGTATTTCAATTGCAGGAGTATCTCAAGGACCCTATTCTCAGCTCTCAGAGAAGATGACTTTCTGCCATTTCAACTGGACATCACTATGGGCAGTTCTAGGTCTAGATGGAAGCAATGAATTTCTCATTGGAAATGTCCTACTGGGGCTGGGCGTACTGGAGGAAGAGAAAGCATCTCTTTCAAGTGCAGATGTGCCATAGAAGAGAGGGGGGAAATGAGGGATTTGCACTTAAGGGAACAAATTACAGAATGGGATGTAAGATCAGGGGCAATATGAGGGAACTTGTACTTGGCACCTTTAAAGCAAGAACACAGAAATCCAAGTAGCTCCCACCATTTTGCTATTTTGTATTTTATATGAACGTGCAAAAGATTGCTTTGATATTTGCTTCATAGTCCTTTCTTACAAGCTCTCTGTTCAAAAAAAAGCCTTATTTTGTCAGTTTGTCTTCTTCCACCTGTGGAAAAATAGTGGGTATCTTCACCTGAAGGCAGATAAGCAGTTTGTGCTAGCATCAGCATCCATGCCTTACATCAAGTACTGTCCTTCTGGCATGGCATAGCCAGAAGAAAAGTAAAGTTGGTTATTAAGGCTAGGTTACCCATCAAAGCAGTGCCACTCACTCAGATGTGGGAAAAATGAGCATCTAGAGCAGTGACCCTCCTATATACCAGTCAGCTTCTGGGTGCACAAGCCACACTATGAGCCTTCATGAGAGACTCTAAGAAAGTATAACTTCCTGACTAGCCCAGACTGGATCGATAAAGCAGGAGCAGGATCAAGGCACTTCCTACACTGTAACAGATATTTGGGCATGGAAGAATGGGTCTGCACTTTACAACCGATTCTATTTCAGATTGTGCTTGGCTTATGTCCACACATCAATGCATAAAATTCTTGCAAAGAGAAAACGACCCAAGCTGTCAGAGCAATCCATTAGGCTGAAACTTTTAAGTGAGTGTTGCATTAGGCTGCTTGGAAAGGTGAGATAGCATCTGCAGAACAGAGCCTGTTTCACTGATAATGTGGATTAGAATACTGCAGCCATCTATCACTTAGAAGTTATGAGTCTGCAGTAGGGAGCAGTCTGAAAATCCAGGCCTATACGTCAGGGATTTCCCCAATAAGAGGATTACTCATCAAAACAGCACAAAGGAACTGAGCTGAATATCTTCTCCTAGGCAGAAATAAAAAGCAACATGGATGTGTTGAGCATAGATGGCTGCAAAACTGTGACTTCATCAAAACTGCTCTTTCCAGTTTCCTGAGGATCTGGCCTTCAGACCTCTGCCATGCTTCTCATATGCAGCCACCATTAACCTCAACCACCACATCTGAATAGCTAAGGGAGATGCAGGGAGAACATCCAGGAGACAGCTCAGTGTTGGCAAACAAGCCATCATCCATCTGTGGTGGAAGGCAGAGATAAAGGTCTTCAGATAGAAAAATTATTACATGAACAGGACTCCTTCAGCAGCATGGGATGGCCATACTGAACCAACATACTGGCACCAGCCCCAAAAAGGCACAAGACAATGTATATTCAAAAGAATAAACAGATGTTTACCCTGCATAGAGCTCTGCTTGTACCTACAGTCAGCATCACAGAGCAGGCAGGTATAAGGACCCTACACTTCTTTGATCTCCAGCCTAAGTTGATAGTAAATTCCTTCAGTTGAGAAGGAAATGTTCTCAAAAATATGCTGTAACATCACTCATTCAGGTGTTCTATGTCTTCTGTCACCAATGTTCCACCTCCACCAAGGACAAATCACCAGACTGGGTCAGCTGTCCAGGAATGGGATGCTGTGAAAGCATCAAGACAACAAATTAGAAATAGGATTGACAGGAAGCTTTCTCTACTGGATTGTCTTGCTGCTAGTCTTCCTGACTTCAAAGCTCACATCTGTCTTGTGAGGTGGGGGGATGGTTTCTAATTTTAGTCAATCCAAATTACTTCCAGCCTTTTTTCTGCAACACAGGAACACTGAATCTTAGCATCGTGCCTTTGATCACTGCTTCACCAAAATAAACTGGCCTGCATGTCTGTGCAAAGACAGCTTTACAGGCAAACTCATGTAGATGAAGCCAGCTGGTGACTCTGCTGTTTAAACAATTCAAATAGAATCATTGTATCATTTGAGTTAAAAAGAACTTTTAAAGGTTACCTGGTCCAACTCACTGGCAATAAAGAGGGACACCTACAGCTAATCCCTGATTTGAAGTGGTAGAGAGGAACAACCAGCACAAGGCCAGCTGGGCTTTATTTTCTACAAGGTGCTGAGTTTCTGTGCACTGTACCACATCTAAGAGCAATTCCTTACCTGAATAAAGTCACATCAAATGCTGGTTCTCCATGAGATAGTCCTGTAAGTAGCAGAAATGAGCTTTCCTGTAGTCTTGGTTAAGAAAAACAATTCACAAGCACTGTGGTCTGCTCCAACTCTTGACTAGCAGCAGACTGGGCCACTCTTCCTTAGTATCCCCAAATCTCTCCTGTCTCTCTGTCTCTTATTTCCTCAACAACAACACACACTCTGTAAATGCCAAATTAACATGAAGTTTCACATGAAAAAAGTTGTTTAGAACTAGAGAACATATGCTGAGAGTAAGCATTTCAGAGATTCATTTGAGGGAGTTAGTGCATTAATTTTGAGTGCAAACTGCAATCGTATTCCTGCAGAGCAGAGCAAATGTAGCTCTTGCTCTTCGGTTCCGAGATGATTTTCGGTCATCGTATATACTTGCAACACTGCTGACTTAGCTGTAATGGTAGGAAGATATCTGTAGCGTTCTTGGGGAGATTTGGACTTTAAATTCTCTTATTGCAAAGAAAAGTAGAACTCAAGCAAAAAATAAATAAATAAAGTGTGTGTGTGTGTGTACACAGCGTATGAGAAAAGGATAAGGCCATTTTTAGCCACCACAAGTCAGCAAAATACTACATAACTTGAGCTCTTGCCTATTCAAAGATATCGCCCTACTAAAAAACAAAAACAAAAGAGAGAGAGAAAAAAAAAAGATGTATGTGAGGGATTTGTTTTAAATAAATACAGAGCACCTTAATAGCAGAATACTGTGCACCTGCTGTTAGATTCCATCCAGCAATAAACCTCCCAGCAAGTAACAAGCCAAGACAACAGTATTGGTAATGAAAAATAAATAAATAAAAAATATTTTAGCAGAAGCTGTAGAAGCAAAATTTTTTTCAACTATTTTTGCACATCTTTTCATCATGTGCTTCCAGTTTTTAAAGCTGTTTCAAAACTGGGTGGTAAAATGTGTTAAATAGGTCATTCTCTGTGTCCAGCCCAGAGATAAGGGGCTGTTTATATCTTCAGCTGCAGAACTTTGGCTCTTGAGCTCAACTGGTAACTGCTTACACAGCAGGTCTCCAGTGCTTGCCCAGAAGGCAAATGTTACAGTCACAGAAAATAAATAAATCTGACTGCTCTCATGTTTACTCTCATGTTTAGCCCTGCTGCAGCACACCAATACTTCTATATATGGCAGCCCTGGAGCTCTAGTGCACAGAGATCACAAAGGAGCTCATGGCAGTTTAGAGAAGCAGTCCAAAAAAGTTAAACCATTAGACAAGGAGTCAAACTGGATGGTTCTGTGAAAGGATGCAAGGAGGAAATAGGTAACAGTGCTGCCAGAGGGGACTTGAGTCCTCCGCTGCTCACAGAACTGACTCACAGTGACACTGTTTGACTTAACAAGAGGTGGGAAGAATGTGAACAAATGCTGCCTACCTCCTATTTTCCTTGAGGAAAACTGTAGGCTACATGGGGCAACTCCAGAGTGGACTGGCTGTGAGATCCTGGAGCGTTGGCCCCTTGGCAAGTGAGCAGTGTGCCCACCTGTACTTCCCTTCCAAGCAGCATTGCCACTGGTGCAAAGATGGCCACAACACCAGCACTCTGCTGAGTGGCCAAAAAGTAGTGCTGGAGCTTTTCCAGTGCAAGCGGTGGTTCAATTCAATTAAACATAGGTAAATGCCATTTAGCCTGAATTATTCCCAGAGCCCAGGAACCCTGTATGAACTAGAGAGAGCAAAGGAGACCTGTCCAAGTCCCATGGCCAGCCTGCCAAGAAACAGATTTTGCAGCTCTGGCTCCTGCAGTCTAAAGAGGATAAGAAACAATGGGAAGGAGATTGGGGAAAGTGCTTTCCAACACGTAAAAAGATAATACTCAGAGACTGGAAAACTGTTCTGTCTACTGAGGACGGGAAAATTGGGTTAAAATGCATTAAGGTCTAATGCAGGTCTCCTCCAGGGAGAGTTTTCTAACACTCAGGAAAACAGGAGTACAGGAGTACACTGCCTAGAGAAAGCAGTGGGCACTGAGAAACGTGGTCAGTGGGAAAGGTAGGAAAACACTGGCCTTGGGCTTGGTGATCTTAGTGGTCTTTCAAACCTTAATCATTCTGTGATTCTATGAATCTGAAGAGCAGCATGAGCAACAAATCAAATGCTGTTGGCTCAAAATAAGGGATTAGATTAGATATATAGAGCCCCATTAAGCCCTTTCCAAGAGCTGTATTTCATAACAGCCCAGAACCACATTTAAGTAGTGTTTATTACCCTGCATAAATACTTTTACATCCAATTGCAACTGCTCCTACCTCTAAGCTGAGCTAAAGGCTCAAGAAGACTGAATGAGACCAAAGAAGTTCTGAGTCCTATAGAGAGAAGGTTTCAAGTAAGGTCTCTTCTTTCTCTTACCTTGAATCTTCCAGAGACATTATTCAAAACCAGAGCCCTAAATCTTCTCCTGGAAAGGTCTCCTTTTGGTGAAGCACTGGAACAGGCTGCCCGGAGAGATGGTGGATGTCCCTGAAGACACAGAAAGGTCAGGCTGCACAGAGCTCTGAGCACATGATGGAGATGTAGGTGTTCATTGCAGTGGGGATGGACCTTTCAAGAGGTAATTCATCAATAGTGTGTACCACAGGAAAAGCCCAAAACACCTCCCTGATTGCACAGCGATTGCACCTAAAATACTCCCCACTGTCCCCAAGAGGACAGAAGGCATCTGGAAAGCCTTGTTACACCAAAGCTCTGAAGGCAGCAAGGTATCTGCTTCAGAAATCTCTCATTTTTAATAAATAAACCCTGCTGGGAGCACAAGCAGAACCACCTCAGGCACAGAAACTGAAGAGTTCCATCTGATGACTGAAAAGAGTTTGTGAGACTTTGTTTGGAAAAGCAGGAAACCAGAGGATGCAGCGACTGAGCAGGAACAAAAAATTAGACTAATAAATTCTCTCATCACATGCAGCCCTACCCAGCATAAAGACATTAAATAAATAAATAAGTAAATAAAAATACACCAAAGAAAAAGTAAGGCCTGTGGGTGGTGAATGCTGTTCTTGGTCTCTGCATTTCTTCTGTACCTCTGCCCTTTTGTTCCTGCTTTTGGGCACAGCAAGAGAAGTGTGGAAACAAATTAAGAACCAGCTGTACACAGGAGGAGCAAAATCTCAGAGAGCAGCCAACAGAAAGCAGAACATATGTTTACTGTCATCTTCCTCCCCACGTTTGAAAAGCCACCTTATTTCCAAGGGGGAGAAAAATCCTTTTGCAAGGCTTTTGGAAGGGAGGAGAGCACCTCATCAGCTGGTTGCTGGCTCAGCTCACAGCAGTGGTTCGTTTCCCCTCATCTGTTGCAATCCTCCCCAGCACACTGATGGAGTTTGTGATTAATTCAGCTCTTTGCTCAAGTTTAATGCTGTTCCACAATCGTTTCTCTCTAGTGGAAGAAAACAGCATCTTTTGGGCCATTGTTTCAGGTGAAAGACTTGTATTGCCACCTCTCGCTGGGATGTTCCTTCCAACATCTGCACCTGGGCACAAGGCAGGGGATGTGTCAGCCCCAACTGTACAGAAGGGCCAAGAGACCATCAGAGGGATGAGACCAACCCTGGTGATGAATTTCATTTCTGACATCCCTATTTAAGAACAAAAGTGCCTATTTGGTTGCTTTATTCCAGGATTTAACTTTCATCAGCTATCCCTCAGTTTAGTCCAGGGATGACTTCTCTCACCCAAAAGCAGATTCTGCATATAGTTTGTTTGCACAACCAGCTCACTGGGAGACTGAGGGGTTCTTCATGCCCGGAGATGGACTTAACTATAATGCATTACAGGCTTCAAGACAAGGAGGATTAAAGCTGGACCATGCATGAACTACAAGCAAATGACAAATTGCAGTTGTAAGGCTGCTGTGTTTAACACAGCACTAGATATACAACCCAAAGTGAGGAGCACTTACACATATAATTCCTTCTCCAAAAATGTAGTAAACAGATCCTGTGGGTTTCTACCACTTCATTCTCTGTTTTGTTTCAGTCTTCTCAAAAAGTTCACTTGGGCCCAGGCCAGTTATCTGTGGAATTTATTACCATAGTAGTTCCTCAGATTGGACAGTGCTTTTGAGAAGCAGAAATGGAGAGCCATGCAGTGTTCCTGTAATAGGACAGTAATAAAACAGTTAGGAAAAAAAAAAATCAAGCTTGTAATATTGCATATCAATATGAGTGTCACCATGTTGCTGTCACACATGTTGGAAAGGAATTTAGCCCCATGGATGACAGAGTTTGATCTTTCCCAAATATAATCCCTATGTTATTTTCTCTGCTTTACTCTGGAAAGGATAAAGATTTCATGATTCAGATGGATAGTTTTCTCTTTGTGTCCTGGATCTCATTGGCCAGTCCCACCTCCAGCCCTGCAGCACATCCCCACTGCACAACATTCCGACCAAGTCTTTTTCTGCAGGCTGAGATGGAATCATAGAATAATTAAGGTTGGAAAAGATCTCTAAGACCATCTAGAGTCCCACCACCCACCACTGGGCAGGCAGTAAAAAGATTTGCAGAGAGATCAAGGCTACAGAATGAAAAGAGTCTTGAACTGACAAATTAATGGGAATCAGACAGAAGGTGAAAAATAATACTTAATGAGTCGTTGAGGACATTTCGTTTTGCAAAACAGTCATGTCTGCATGCTAACTGTGATGTTCCACAGCCAACACATTTGCTTGTTCAGAGTGTTTGGCTTCAGTTGCTCGCCAGAAAGCTGCAAGGTGCTCTCATTAGAAGAGCTATCACTAGGAAATCAAAGCTTGCTAATTGCTATAACTCAACAAAGCGGAGGATGGGTTAGTAGACAGTGATGTCTATATGTACATTTCTGAAATGCCCTCTTTTGTTCATAACTGGAATTATTTTATGATCTCTAGAAAGAAAATCTCTATTTCATTGGCCCTGTCAGAGAGGTAAAGCACAGCTGGCTTTATCCTTCTAAAACTGCAAACTTACAATCTTTCTTTACCCTCAGAAAGCAAGATCCACAGCTCTACTTTTGGCTTCATGTGTAATCATTGCATTTCTGGACCTTGTTCTTCAAGCCCTGGCCTCTTTAATTTGGACCTAGAAAAACCAGTTGGCAACATCAGATTAATGATTTTAATCTGCCAAACATGGAAAGTCTGAGAGCCTATCTTCTTTTTTGTTTGGTCAGTGAAAGGCAGAGGAGCTACTAAGAAAAAAAGAGCTTTTGCCTTCTATGTTCTTGATACAGTAATTAATAACCCAGATCTTTCTTCTTACAATCGTAGAATCCCAGAGGTTAGAAAAGGTTGCTAAGATCATCCAGCTCCATCATCCACCTACCACCAGTACTGCCCACTGCCCACATCCCTCAGTGCCACATCTCCATGGTTCTTGAACACCTCCATGGACAGTGACCCCACCACTCCCTGTGCAGCTGTGCCACTGCACCCCCACTCTTCCCAAGAAGACGTCTTTTCCTAATATCCAACCAGTTACTACGTTTGGTAAAAGATAAACAGGAATATAAAGCAGCAACTAACTGGAACAGAAGGAGAACTACTGGTAATAATAGGATATGTTATATGCTTCCTGCAACCTTTAGATGCTGTCAAGAGCAGAACTAGGCATACTGCATGTCCCATCATAAATCTTGCTGCACATGGCAGTGTTTTGATTTTGTTTCCTCTCTTCATTTCTCATTCATCCCCAGGAATGAGTCAGCCCGCAGTAAAGCCATCTGCACAAACTCACCGTGACAAGTCACCACTACATTGGCTTCTGGTCCCAATTTGCTCCTCCACAGCCCCCAGCCATGTCCAGTCTGCATCCCACCTCTCATATCACACTGCACCACTGGAAGTTTGCTTTGAAAGAAGGATCCAACAATTAATGGTCACATGAAATGAACTGAATTTACACACAGGAGCTTTACAGTGTGGGTATTTGCTATTGTAAGCACGTTCTGGACAGTGTTAGAGTAAGCAGGATGTTGCAGGGAACATAGCCCTGCTCCAGGAGCTGGATAAGAGTAGCTTTTTAGTATCAGTGTGAAGACAGATCAACTCCTTGTCAGCTATAGCACTATAAATATTAGTCTACTCTTGATTTATCAGTCATTTATCCAGCCCCTGCTCTGCAGCAGCAGCTTCTAGCATTGATGACAGAAAGGCTCGGCATTACTGAAATTCATAATAAAGAAGCTGGGTAAGATCTCCCAGGCTTGGGATTTCCTAATTAACACTAATCCCTAACAGCTCATCTGTCTGGGAGAGCCCTGGACAGGCTGCAGCAACTGAAGCACTGGGGAGCTGCACAATGCACTGAGCTTCAGTGCTCCAAAGATGCAAGCATGGCTCAAGGACAGCAGCTTGAGCAGCGCTCAGTGTGGGCTACGTCTCCAGTCCCCTTTCTTTACAACGCTGACCATCCTTTTGTCTTTCAGTATACAGTATTTTACTTTTCACTTGGAAAATCAGATATGTCACCTGTGGAGAATTTCATGTCAGAGTTCAGGATAATGTTTTCTTAGAAGAGGTAAGACAATGAGAAACACCATCATCCCCAGTGGGAAACCATTATAACCTTCTGTCTAATACCTTTTGCCCTGTAGCTATCTGGCAGCTTGCAGCGCACTTAGCATTAGGCTTTTCTGTGTTCAAAGCTGAACTTGCTGCCTCCACACCCCTACCACCAGGTTGTCTGTCTTCACCTGCTTTCTCCTGTATGAACTGACAGTAGTGAGAATGGGGTTAATGTTCTGGTCTTGACAAAGGGATCCTAACCCCCTTCCAACACACCTGTAGGGTGGCGCATCCAGAACCAATTTTGCATCTTAGCGTCTAAAACACTGAACCAAACTTGAAAAGGCAAGAGTAAAGGAACCGAATAAAGGAGACTTCACTCTGTATTGGCCATGAAATCCTTAATGCTTCATGTCATGCTTTAGAAAATCACTTTAGACTAAGACTCACTCAGTGATTACAGTCCCCTTTTCAGCGCCAGATGCCCAAGTGAAGCTCTGATGGAAGGTTTGGAAAATGCCTTTTAGCCATGGACAGGGAGTTCTATCTGCTCAGTCTCAAAAGAGAGAGACTGGAAGGCAACTTGATTACACTGTCTTCACGTGGGGAAGATAACAGGCACTTAAAAGGAATTCTTAATCTAGGAGAAAGGCTTAACAAAATGCTTTTGGCTAGAAGCTGAATCCAGACCGGTCCCAATTAGAAATAACACACTTAAAAAATCATCTTTTTTTTTTTTTTTTAGAAAAGGCAGCTGTTCCAATGGTTGTGATCACTGGGACAGCACCTGGAAATGGCAGAGCCCCCAGGCTGAGAATCTGTGGGGAGTTCTGCTGTCCTCCTTTCCTCCTTACTGGGCACAAGAGAGGGAAACCTGTCTGTAATTTAGCACCGACCTAACCTAGTGGCCCCTTCTGTGCTTAGTTAAACTCTCAGAATAATTGTATTAAAAAGATGAAGCAACCCTTCCTAGCAATCACATTGCAGCTCTACTTTGGTCCATATCTACCTGGGCATTAACAGAGCTTACACATTGAACCACCTTATCCAAACCATACTTAAAAGGAAGGAAAGAGCTACACAAGACAGCCAGTCCAGCCTGTTTCACTGTGTTGATACCTCACTCCGGCTGGTTTGCTGTTTGCTGCTGTCCTTTTCCATGTATATTTGAATGGGAACAGAAGCTGCCTCATGTGGGAAAGCTTTCTACAATGCTCTCCTGCCCCTATCAGCCCATACGCAGGTAGGTTGGATGGAAGCAGGCAAAAGAGGCAAACCTACATTTCCCCTCATTAATGCTTGCTAGTTCCTAAAGTATAGATATATAGATCCTAAAGTATAAATGCCACCAAGACATGAGGCATTTAACACGACAGTTCCCTTTTTGCAAGGGTTTCAGAGGAAACACTGTGCTTGCACACTTCTGCCTTTACAGCAGTAAGCATAGATCTATATAGAAAAAGAAATAAAAGCACAGTTTTCCATCTTTCCACCCCACAGAGAATCACAGAATCATTACAGTTGGAAAGGCCACTAAGACCATGTAGTCCCACCACACCAACAATATCAGGAGAGCAACATGGTTCTCCCCCAGTCACTGGCTCTGCTGTGGAGACATAAGGGAAGTCCAGGTTTCTACTTGAAGCTGCTAAAAGTAGCACCAAAGTCTTATTCACAGCAATTTGCTGCCCTCTGTAGCCCAAACAGAGCTCTCACTATTAAATTCAGGGCAGGAAAAATGCTGTTCTGTGAATCCCTCGCGGGCCTTGGGAATGATGGTACCACAAAAAGGCTGCAATGCCAGGTCCAGCCGAGCAAAGGCCATGTCACCCCACAAGTGGGTGACACCACTGGAGGAGCCCAGGTTGCCCAGAGAAGCTTCAGGAGCAGCCTGGTGTAGTGAAGGTGTCCCTGCCCTTGGCTATGGGGTTGGAACAGGATGATCATTAAGGTCCCTTCCAACCCAAACCATTCTGTGATTTTAAGTCATCCCAAACGCTTCCCATTGCCAATGGAGCACTTCCCAGGTGTCAATCTCAAAACCTCAAAGGAACCACACTGCAGTTTAAAAGGAGACAAACATGGTTTGGGGCAGTGCCCCAAAGAGCAGCCTGATGCTCATATTTCAAGCAGGTCTGCCATGGTTGTAAGCTATAGGAATTCAAAGCTGGAATAGAAGCCTGCAGAAGCTGAAACAAAAAGAAAAAATACATCAACCTGAAAGAAGACCCCAGAGAGGCCCAACTCTTTAGCATACTTTAAAGCATCTGCAGAAATGGCATTTCTTTTGTCAAGCTGAAGCTGCTCATTTCTCTCTGGTGAATTACCCAGAGTAGAGCCCAACCAATGGAAACCTCTCATACACATGGAACCAAGGGCGGGCTGAGGTTTGGGATTCCATCATCCAGCACAGAAATACATGTCTGGAAGGATACTCCAGAGACTGAGCACTTCTTGGCCTCTGATGCACATGGCCCCAGTATGTGGGTTATTTGTGACAAGGATAACACAACCCCAAACAAACTGGAGCTCCTGTTCTCCTATTATTGAAAAGCAATTTCCCCCTCCCCACTTGTTGCCTTTATGAAAACTAACCACAGAGCTTCCAGCAGGGACAAAAGCTCTTTCAGTGCAAACTGACCAAGTTCACGGCCAGGATTTTCCCCCAAGAAAACATTTCTGCTTTCCATCCCTGCCCAGTTACCTTCACACAACACATCTCTCAATGCGACAGGTTCTCTGGGTTGGATGTAACCTATTTGCAGTCCTCGAGTGGATGTAGCCCCCTAGTGGTGAATAAAGACACAAACAACGATGCAGTTTTTTCTATTTATGCATAGGATTGTCTTAATAGACAACCACCGCTTCTCCTTCTCTCTGCTATGTGCATTTGGGGATGCAAACCTTGGGCACTGCCTGGGTCCAAATGCTGAGAAAACACGCAAAAAAAGGCTGAAAAACGAGTACAGAAGTCTCGTTTTGGCACTGTGTGGGAGATGAGGTCCTTCCCACCCCTCCAGGTCTCCTGGTCGCACCCCCTCACCGCCGCAGTCATCTCCCATCCGTCCTTCGATCCAGCAGTGCCATCGTCAGGCAAAGCGCCCTCCCTGCACCGCATCTCGAACACATTTTGCTGTCCCCACGCTGCCACCCACAGGGCCCGGTACTGTGACCCTCTCTGCAGTCACAGGTCCCCAACAGGTCAGGGCCATGCTCAGCTGGACGCTGATCCGGTCAAGGGTTCCCCAAACCTTCACACTCAAGCTGCATTTGGGTTGTTTTTGTTGGTGTGGGGTTTTTTTGGCTCAGAAGGCAGTGAAGCCCTGGCAGTGCTGCCCAGAGCTGTGGGTGCCCCATCCCTGGAGGTGCCCAAGGCCATGGATGGAGTCCTGGGCAGCCTGAGCTTTGGGGAGCCCATGGCATGGGGTAGGGATGAGGGGGCTCTAAGGTCCCTTCCAACCTAACAAGTCTGCAGTTCTATTTTTCTCACCTGTCTGGACAGAAGCACATCTCCATGGCCTGGTGGCAGCTGGAACATCTCCTTCAACAGTCTCAACAATGCTGTGGACTGTCCTTCTGAGATGATATCGATTTCCACCTGTGTGCACTGGGAGTGCTGCACCATCCAGGGAGAGACAGACCTTTACCTTCCAGTCACCCTTCCTCTTCCTTGCCAGTAGGTGACACACACAGCCCTCCTTGCTGCAAAATGACAACAATTTCCATGAAGCATTTTGCTTCAGCAGCAGTCACCTTGCCCTGGCAGCACTCAGCCCAGCTGGGTATACTTTGCCATTAGCAGCTCATCAGCCTGTGTGCAGCACAGCCTGACCCACTGAGCTCGAACAGCCAAAGGATGCTCTTGAGCTATGCCTGAGCCAGGAGTGCCCAGCATCCCCCAGCCTGACAAACAGTGCTGCTTATCTGAGGGCCTGAATTAATTAAGCCCTGAAATGCACATGGTATGGGATGTAATGCTTGAATTACAGCTGTAGCTGCTCTCACCTGGCGTAGAGGCGAGTGATTTGCTACACCTGAGGCAGCTAATGGCAATGCTCAGGTCTGGGAAACATGTGAGTTCCCCCAGGTGGGACCGGAGCCCTGGCTGGAGGTGGGCACTGTAGTACCCAGCTCTGGCTGCTCCAAGAGGCTCTTCACAGGCTCCCATCCTGCAAGGGAGGAAAGCTCTCCCTTTTATAAACATTCATAGAATCATTAAGGTTGAAAAAGACCTCTGAGATCACAAGGTCCAATTGACAGCCTACCCTCACCATGCCCACTGCCCACATCCCTCAGTGCCATATCTCCACTGTTCTTAAACACCCCCATGGATGGTGGCCCCACCACTCCCAGGGCAGCTGTGCCACTGCAGCACCACTCTAGGAGAAGAAATTTTTCCTATTATGTGTTGGGGACAGGATGAGGAAGTGCCAGGATAAGGGTCTGCATGGAACCCATAAGATCTGCTCTAGCCCTGCACATCAGACATGTCAGATGGGCCTGGATTCACCCCTGAGAAGCCCTCCCTCCAGGAATAGGTGGGTTTTTCATCTATCAGAGTGTTAACGTTGTTAGAAAGCTTTCCTGAGTAGCTTTGCATGTTAACTCCTAAAGAAAACAGCATGTATTCAACAAGACTCCGTCTGATTCAATAGAAATAGACCTTTATTAATAACATGCACGTTGTATGTATATTTAAAATACATATACATTTTTCTACTATCCACTTTAGAAAACAATTTCATAAAAACCTTTCCGTCAGGTCCCGAGTAATTTTAAACATTAAAAAGCCACCTTCCATCATAGAATCCATAGGCATTATCCCAATGAGGTGGTGTACAGTCGCCGTGTAACACAGTGCAGGCTCATGCATTCCGGCAGAAGCGAGCGTTCCTATTTTCTGCCAAGTTAACCACGTCAAATATCAGATGAAATACTCGACGGCACCTGCCGCAGTCGTTATATGCAGTGGAGATTCCCTGCTGAGAGCACAATATGGCATTGAAAAGCTTTTTTTTTACACTGGTTGGAGCTCACATGAAGGCATTGCGGGTAGCACAGAACCCGGAGATGGCAGGAACTGGGAAAAAGAGAAGTTTGGGGACCAACCATAGGGAGGAAAGCAGTCTAGAAAAGAGGAGAGGAGGGAAGTGCCAAACTGTGAGGTGGGGGTGGTGCTTCCCAAGGCCCCGTGGGCACAGAGCTGCATGGCGTGCATGGGGCTGTAGGCTAAAAGGAGGGCTGTGGGTTTGCATGTACAAAGGCTGCATGAGGATGCGACTTTAAGGCACCATAGTCCAGATACTCAACACATTCATCAAAAATCAACAGTTCCATTTACAGTGCAATATCAACATATTCCAGAAGCCGAGCGGCAGCTCTGCCATAGCTTCTCACCAGTAATTCAGCAATGGAGGAGCACACTGGGGCAGGGCAGCCCCCACGCTGCACATGCTGAGCATGGAGCACATAAGGAGCCTTGCACGGATGTGCACAGAGAGGCACAGGCAATAACCAAGGTGTGCGGTGGAGCAGAGCCCTACAATTTGGGGGTGTTGGGTTGCAAAGCTGATTCTGTGCAGAGCCTCTTGTTGCTGCTCAGTGCCACCAGCTCAAGTCCAGCACTCACAGCCAGGTGAGAGAGTGGCACAGAGGGAGCTAAACTTTTAAACACTAATTACAGTCACATGTGCTGTTCCGAGATGACAGTGCATTGTCATAAGCCAGCCCTATTGGGAAAGAACAGCTACCTGTGAGCAGGTTTGTCATTGCCTCCCAGCATCACCTAATGAACACTATCTCCAAGGCAACAGAGTCAGAGGGAAAGAAGGACCTTCCTTACATCCAGTGCAAACATAGCCCATGTGTGGGAGTTCCTACCGCAGTCATAATGGAACATATATATATGTGTGTGTATATATATATATATATACATATATACTTATCACTGGAATCTGACCACCTACATATTCACACATCAGAGCCAGAAGAGCTGAATTGCAGCTACGAGCCCTAAAGCAGAACAA
The DNA here is from genome assembly GCF_054131305.1 of Coturnix japonica. Classification (NCBI taxonomy): domain Eukaryota; kingdom Metazoa; phylum Chordata; class Aves; order Galliformes; family Phasianidae; genus Coturnix; species Coturnix japonica. The sequence continues at coordinate 51,282,912 of NC_140667.1, forward strand.
TCACTGCATGAAGCTGTATGAAATGGCTGGTGCCCAGGAGCTTGGAAACTAAGCGATAAAAGCAGTACGTTGTTCAAAAAGTGTCAAACTGGAGCAACTCGTGATGCTGCTGCACCTCTGTACTGCTTTATCACTGTAGATTATGGCTATCAAGTGCTAATGGATGAGTGATGATGAATGTGAGCCACTTCTCACTGGCGAATATCACTGTGTGAAAGCACAGTGCTCTGTCAGAGGGGCTCACAGTAAGCAGGAACATACCTGCCCTGTTCAGCAGAGGAGGGAATTGTTTATGTGATGGGGGGAACATGCTTTCTTTTTCAGGTGAGGTTAAAGGCCTTAATCCTACGGAGCGTCCATGCCATTGCAGCCATTTTTATTTGATATCAGATTTGTTTTTCAGGCCAGGACTGTCCTCTGAGTGTAACCAAGCAGAACAGAGGGGGCAGGAGCCCTAGCATCTTTGCTGCATTGCTGCAAGTTCAGGCAAAAACCAGACAAAAAAGAGCAAAATAAGGGCATAAATCAGGTCAGTTTAGAGCAGAAGAATCACACTGATTGAACAACTACACCACACACTGTGCCCCCAGTGTCCTCCTGGGCACAGGCACTGCCACTGTCTCTGCCTGCAGTGCCCTATCCTCAGCCTTCCCACAGTGCCTGTGCTGCTCACACTCCCCACTTTGCAGGTTATCCTGCCCCCAAAATAAGCTGTTGTTTTGCACTAATAATCTGTGCCTTCCTGCTGCTTTCTGTCCCCTAAGCCTGTACTGCTGAGGCAGGAGTTCACGTTGCTCCTTGCACCTCCTGCTCCTGCCCTTTCTCCTTTGTCCTGTGCTGTGAACACATGCCCAGCAGCTGCAATGTTGCAGCTGAGGTGCTCTGAGGTTCCCCCTTTAAACCTGTACCGAGCACATCCCAGCCATGCAATGTTATTTCTTTGTACTTAAGAAATAGCATCAGCCATCAGTAGGACAGGTTTGGACCACTGCTGTTTTAGTTCAGCAGTCCCAGCTTCTGAGACACAGGTATATCAGTCACTGATACATCACAGCTCCTTCATCACATTTCCCCAGGTTACAGTGCAATCATTGCTTTTGCTGGAGCATCATCTCTTCCCTTATATTACTCTTTGGTATTTTCATGATATAGCTTTGGCAGCTATAAAAACCTTCCACCTGTAATCACCAGTTTGCTGATCAGCTCTCATGTCAACCCACAGCTCATGAAATATATATTTACATAACCTAAGGTTAATTCCTGGGTCAAAATCAGGCATTTCAGTTAGATGGGGCACTGGGCAATCTGATCTAATACTAAACCTAGCAGCCCTGCCCAAGATGGGGGTTGGAACTTGATGATCTTTGAGGTCCCTTCCAACCCAAGCCATTCTATGGTTCCACAATTTCACTTCACCTGAAACACCATTACCAACACTGAGTAGCTTCATCTGTCATGTACATTCACTCTCTACCCAAAGGAGTTACCACTGTTCTTCTGCCTTTCCATGTCAAAATCAATTATTACCTATGATTTCCCAGCACCAGTGTGAACCCCTTGCCCAACAGCAGGTCAGCATGCAGGAAGGTATGGGGGAAACAACCCGAATAAAGCTAAGGGAGCACAGCAATGGGACAAAGAAATGACCTGTCCTGTGAGCTGTTCTGTTCTGTACTAGAATAGCAAAGTAGATGTTAGCTAAGAGAGAATGTAAGTAAAAAGGTGAATGCAATTATTCTAATAATAATAAACTTGCAAATCTCATTAGAGTTGAAGTAGCAAGCGAGTTAGTCTGTGACCATCCCAGGCAAAGGCCATTCCTTTGGCACTGACTCCTTCATGTACAAAGCATTTCCTTACAGAAACTTCCTATCTGTCCCTTCGCAGTAAGTAACTGGCACCTGGCTCCTCGCTGCCGGACTGCTCCGCTACCTGGGGCTCCCCTTCTGCTAAGGGTGGCACGACTGAACAGCAAAGTGATTCCCGGTGTCTGTATCTACACACAGAGAACTGCAACACGGCTTTGCATCCACACAACATGTTGCACGTGGGTGAGGCCCTCAGCATCACACCTGCCCTGCGTGTGCATGGTGCTTTGTGGCCAATTGGTTAATGGTGGGGCTGCAGAGCGGTGCCCAAAGCACCCAACTCACCCCAAGCTGTTGAGTCCAAGCTCTGCTCCCACCTCACCACGGGCATCTCTGCAATCAGTGCCTCATCCTAACGCCTCAGCAAGCAGTTCAAGCATTCAGAAACAAACATCGGTGGGTCTAACAGCTACTTTAATTCATTTTATAAATAAGCAATTGAGAATTTTGCTCCAGGTGGCTGCTTGTGTAGCCCATCCCATAAACGGCGTTCTCTGCAGAATAAGGCACAATGCGATACGAATGCAGCTCTTCATAATAGAGCGACTGGGAACAGCACTCGTGTACCATAAACTTCAGCCGTTTTCGTGAGTCAGAGTAAGCAGTCCTATAGCACGGAGCCTCCTTAAAGTATTCATAGCTCTCCCTCTCTGTCTCTAGGTGAATCTTCCTCAACAGATTGTTAATTAACACCGACCTACGGAGATACGCTTCGGGATCTTCCAGGAATCGGAGTTTCTGGAGAGAAAGTTTTAGAATACAAGTCCGGTCCTCAGGGAGTATCAGGTGCTGGGGAGCAAAGAGCATCACACGGGTCTTTAGTAGGGAGGGATGGAACGGAGGGAGGATGGGAGCTGGAAGGAGAAAGCTACTCACTTTTGGACAATACTCATGGTAATCTTGATGTAGATGTTCTTCTTCTGCATATTTTCTCTTAAAGTAAGCTACTTTCGACGTCGTTAATGGATTTGGTAGGCCCCTATCAGATCAGCTCTGTGCAAAATTAAGAGAGAATTTAGGTTAGATTTAGGTTAGATGTTAAGAAGAAACTCCTTACTGTGTGCACCCCATCCCTGCAGGTGCCCGAGGCCATGGAGGGGCCCTGGGCAGGCTGAGCTGGTGGCTGGCAACCAGCCCTCAGCAGGGATTGGAGCTGGGTGAGCTGTAAGCTCTCTTCCAACCCAAGCCATGCTCCGGAGTAGTGACCACCCGCACTGGAGCTGCTGCCATAAGTACCATCAGTATCACGGCTGGCGACAGCCGCTCAGACCAGGGTAAATGATGACCCGATCCCAGCTCCGAGTGCTGCTGGCCAGCCTTGCAGTGAGCTCTCGCTAGGTGGTGGTGTGGTCCCATGGCAGCCCGGCTTTAAGTGCAGGCTGCTGTTTGTTGGTTATCACCGAGTGCACCCAGCCTGCTTGATGCTCAGCCCTTCATGTAAGGGAATGCAGAGCAGAGCCCTCGGGGGTCCCGCTGGCTGATCCTCTCTACCAGAGGTGTCACAGTGCTACATTACTGCAATGGGACTGTAACTTTCCTTCTGGTGAGCACCAGACAGAACGCAGACTGGGTTTTGGTTTGCGGTTCATTAGACGGGAGGCGCAAGTGTTCGGGGTTGACATCATCGTGGACAATATTCCCTCTGTTAAAAGCAGTTTCTGTGGCTTCCTTTCAAATATGCTATTTTTTGGAAGGTTATTCATGGTGAATTTTAAAGCCCACAGAACGTTACCACCTGGAGCCACTCACAGTCAGGTCTCGGAGCTCATGCTTCCTCCTCCAAACTGAGATGCCCTTACAGCTCTGTGCAAAACCTTGGCTTTCTGGGGCAATAACAGACCTGATTCTGGAATGTAGAATCTCTCCTATGGTAATAAAGCCAAATACACCGCAGAGAGAGGAGAGAGCTCATATGGAGTGCTGGAAGGATCCTGCCATGCTCCCTGAGCTGCAGCTGGGAGTGAAAGGACACAAACACTGATCCTGCAGGGGCTGGGAGCAACTCTTCCTCCCTGGTAGGACGGAGTGATGTGCTCTGCCTTCCTCCTTCCACACCAAAACCCACATGAGGTGCCCAGAGAGGACAAATCCTCATGGAAGACTCTTCCTGTATTTTCTCGCTGAAGTTCAGGTTAGTGAGGATGGAGGTTTTCTATAAAAGGACATTACAAACCTGGGCAGAAATCCCTTGGCTGGTGGATTAATGGACTGTCTGGAGCCAAGTGACCCAGCCCTGCACCAGGACCAAGCACTGCACTCACAAAAGAGGAATCAGAAAGGGACTGTTCCTCCTTGCAATAGGACGATGCCAAGTTTTGGTCAACCTGGAGCACTGCATGCAGCTCTCAGGAGTCAGGGCACAGCTACGATCTCCACAGCACAGCCAGCCCCAGGCAGCTGAGAAATGTGGTCCAAACGCACAGCCTTCACTGCTGACAGGTTTTATCCTACATTGGAATTCCACTGGAGACAGGGCACCCTGGGCATTTAACTACTCTCATACTGCTTCTCCTAGGTTAAAACCTCCCTGCTGTGTTATCTGAACACAGACAGAAAAGCATTTACGCTCCCAAAGCTGTGGGATAGGAGAACATCACAAGGACTCAGGGGAGACCTTACAATGACCTGAAAGGAGGTTGCATCGAGGTGGGGTTTTGCCTCTTCTGCATAACTAGCAATAGGATGAGAACCAGCCTCAAGTTGTGCTGGGGGGGTGAGGGAGGAAGGGAGGGTTCAGGTTGGACATTAGGAAAAATTTCTTCTCTGAAAGAGTTGCCAGACACTGGAACAGGCTGAGGGAGATGGTGGAGTCACCATCCCTGGAGGTGTTCAAGGAACGTGTAGATGGGATGATACCAAGGGATATGTGGTTTAGTGGGGAAATATTGGTGGAAGGTAGTTGGCCAGACTGGGTGATCTTGGGGGTCTTTTTCAAGCTTAATGGTGATTACAGTTTTCCTCAGCCTTTCTCTGAAGAGGACAGAGGTATGAAGGATGAAGTGATGTTCCCATGGCCCCATCAAGAATGGGAATAGAGCCAAACCCAGAGTGGAGGCTGAACCAACCAGGGGCTTCTTGTTCTCCTTTAAAACAATCTTCTTATAAAACTCACTGCCTGGTGATTTCCACTGAAAAGGCTGAAAGTGCATCTGTGTGCTCTGCATGCAGAACATGAGCAGAGGGAGGACAGAAACCCAGGGCATGCAGAGCATCACTGCTCAGCCCTCCATCTCTTCTCCATTCTCCCTTGAGATGAAGGATGACAACTGGGACACCACCGGCCTTAAGGACAAACGGTCCTGAAGAAGGATCAGCAAACTGCTTGGAGCAGCCATGCCAGATGGACAGGGAGAGGCTGTGTTCAAGAACCACGGAGATGTGGTGCAGAGGAACACGGTCAGTGGGCATAGTGCAAATGGGTTGGGGTTGGACTTGGGGACCTCAGAGGTCTTTTCCAACTTTCTTTCTGTGATTCCATGAAGTTCCCTTCATCTGGCCCCATTCCCTTGCCCTGTCCCCACTTCTGGGCTACAAGGCTGATTTTAAATGGACAAACTCCCACCCGCAAGCACAAAGCTCCTCAAAGACCAAGAGCAGAGCAGACACACGCTGCTCGGTGTTGGCTGTCAGCAAAGCCCAGCGGCTCCAGCCCTGCAGGACTCCTGAAAGTCAGTGCGGGCTGCCTGGCCGGGCTGCAGGCACGCACGGCGGTAGTAATGCGGCAGTGAATCAGACCCTTCGTGTTTTGTTTAAATATAAACATATTGAATCAGTGCTTTGCTTTTTTTTTTTTTTTTTTTTTTTGTGAGGAAAGGCTATTCTCGCCAGCCAAGTGTTTTGACAGCTACAGCAAGGTGGTATGAGTCACTGCCTCCGCCTCAGCCAGCCTTGGAGACAGATACATCTTAATCACATTACGTTTTTTCAGCGCCACACCACAATCCCAGGCACGGGGCCAACCTTCCCCCCAGGGATGGAGCGGTGGATCCTGAGTGCGAAGTTTGCCCTCCCTGCCTGGCCGAGCCCGGCTGCTCGGAATGCACACAGCAGCACGCAGCGGCTCCCGCTGCCATTAGTGCTAATGGAAGTTGGGAACATAAATCCCATGCGTGGCACTGAGGGGATGGAGGCTGCTGCCTCCCGGATCTCCCCAACGCAGCTTCATGAGGTCTTTAACTGTACTTTCAAATACATTCCCGTTCTTACTCCTTGCTCTGGGAATAATTACAGCGCCGCGTGGACCCACAGAGTTATTAAGCATGTTTGGGCAGAGGGCGAGATTAGGCATCTTATCTAAATGGAAATGGAAATTGATTTATAGCACGGCAACTTCATGATCAAGCTGCAAATGGCACAAAATAGTCTTCACCTGCCCCAGGGTCCCCCATCACACAGAGATAGAGCCTCTCCACAGCATGAATTAGTGCTGCTGCTCCCAGGAGGGCTGCAAGGTCAGCCCAGAGAGGGGGGTTTAGCAAATGACTGAGCAGCTGAAAGCAAAGATTGTGCTTTTCCACTTCAAGCAATGGAAAGGAGACTGCCAGCCCTGGGTCTGCAGGTTGTACAGACAGCTGCTCTGAGTGCTTCTGCTTTTCCCACCTTTCCTGGGGAAGAGGACGTGTCCCTGCAGCACGATGCTGCAGTGCTGGGGCCGGAGCAGCTGCTGCTCTCAGTGCATCACTGCAGACGGCTGCAGGGGAAACTTGGGGGCTCACTGGGTGAGCCGGAGCCAACAGCACCTCATACATGAAATGTGCCGGTACCCCATTGGGCTTCCATCACAGCACAAGGGGATGGAAGTGCAAGAGAGCTGGCTGAGATGGAGAGCACCTCTGAGCATGTCCTGCATGCACAAATAGAAAACCCAATACTTCTGAGCAAGCAGAGATGGGCGTTTATTATCAGTAGGAGATGTGACTTTGACATGGCTGGAGATACTGCTGTGTCCTTGCAGCTGCCATCAAACTGCAGTGATGAATTCCCCTGCCTCTAACCTCAGCCATGCTGCAATCACAGAGTGCTCAGCTGAAACCCTGCTCTGATTTCACGTTACACTGCTGCATTTCTCAGGACAAGCAGCCTCAGGTGCCACCGAAGCATTCCCAGCTGGTAACACAAACCACCAAAACACAGGCAGAGAACACATGAATGGGAAACACTGCCAGCCCATGGGTTTCACATGGACTGACAATTGCAGAGCATAGGGATGGATCTCCCACTCCTCACCCAGCCACAGAAATCCCCTTGATTACTTGAGGGAAGATATCAGCCTTGCTACTGGCTGAAGCTGTGGCTCGGCACTTTAAAACTGCCTTCTTTTGGGGCTTCTAATAGCTTTATATATCTCCCTAGTTCATCTGTGTGCAAGACACAGGTGTCAGGATAGTTCTCATGAGTGCATGAAAATAGAGACATAGTGATGGGGCGATTTCTCTGCTCCCTTTCCCTGCAGCCCTGCTGCCTCCATCCCTCTGACCAAGGGAACAGATAAAGCTCAGCCAGATGCAGCAAAGAAATAGAATAACATCCTATCTCAGTCCCCCTTTGGTAGAAATATCCCTCACTCCAAAGCCCGGTCAACAGTAGTTGGCAAACGTGGCAGTTACCTGAGGATGTGGAGTCAGTCTGCAAAGGGTCTCTCTGGGATGACGCCAGCAGTCCCGGTGAGATCTCCTCGCACGGGCTCAGCGAGCATTGCTGGCAGCACAGCCCTGCAGAACGTCACCTGTGGGGGGACCAAGGGGAAACATGGCTCAGATGGCAGCAGCAGGATGGGCACGAGAGGAGAGAAAAACGGAGTTCTGGTGTCACATCCAATTCCTCATAGAATTGGTTGGAGAGACCGCTTAGACAGCCTATTCCTAACTCCCAGACTTCACTCTCGCTTCTCAGACAGCCTTTCAGACATAAACCAGAAAGTGAGGAAAAAACCACGTCAGCCTCTCAGCAGAACGGCTGTAATGCTCCCACAGTGAATAATGCACACACAGCTCCTCGGAATACCCGGAAGTTTGCAGAGCCAGAACACGACTGCAGACTGAGCACAACCTCGTGAAACCAAGGGCTGTGATCCCCATCAGCTCTTGTCAGCCCAGCAGGAAACTGAAGGGATACTACTGAAACCACAGCATCATTTGGAGCGGCAGCGCCCATTTCCCAACAACACAACCCCCCCCTCCCTGCAGAGTAACACAGCTCTGGGCAAAGTCAGATTATGGGTTGAGTGTCCCAGGATTACTGTGCTGTGTATGTTTCTATGTTTGCTTTCTCGAGGGACACCATGGTGTCGCACCTTCCGGGGCTGAGAAACATCAGCAGACCCGTGTGTGCAGACCCAGCTCCGTGCTTGTATGTGCAGAGATGCTCGTACTCCCTATGTCCACACATGAAGCAAAAGCAGATCTAAACACCGTGAAAGATAGAGGAAAACAACGTGTGTGCGTGCATGCGTGTGTGTGTGTGTGTCTCGCAGCAAGAACACATCTATATTTAGGTGGCTCTCTCATTCCCGAGGATGACACTTAGCAAATAGGCAACAAAAAGTAGCTCCGCTTACTTTGCAGAGTTCTCCCATAGGATGACAGCAGACGGAGCAGCACCTCAGTGCACAGCCCGTAGCCCTGCAGGACTAACTGCGCCCGGCTCGGCTCCGTGCCCTCTTCCAGCGCTCTGCAAAGCCGGCAGCTCGCACATACCAAACTCCCTCCGTGCCAGCAGCCGCCCGCAGCCCGGCCAGCAAATGCCACGCTCTCCGACTCGCTGTCCGCAAACACCCTCAGCCCTGCGGCACTCACCCGGCGATCCCCGGCTCTGGAGGGGGAGCTGCTCCCGTCCTTCGTCCTTCCCCGGCCGCTCCGAGCTGTTGGCTGCCTCTGGAGGTGGTGGCACTGGTGGCAGCTCCTGCGGGTCCCTGCAGCCACTGAGGAGCGCATCACCGCCCGGCTGCAGCACGCGGAGGTGGGCGCCCAGATGTGCCCGGCACGGATTGGTCCAGCGGGAGCAGATGTTGCCCGGTTGCTAGGAGCGTTGCCAGGCGCTTTGCTAGGAGACGGTGACGCTCTCCCCATCACTGGAGCGACTCGAGGCGGCGGGGAGGGAGGGGAGGTCCCGGCAAGAGAACGGATGGGAAGGGCTGGAAAGGACGGGACGGGACAAGATGGGATGGGATGGGATGGGATGGGATGGGATGGGATGGGATGGGATGGGATGGGAGGAATGGGATGGGATGGGATGGGATGGGATGGGATGGGATGGGATAGGATAGGATAGGATAGGATAGGATAGGATAGGATAGGATAGGATAGGATAGGATAGGATAGGATAGGATAGGATAGGATAAGATAGGATAGGCGGGATGGGAGGATAAGGACGGGGAGAATTGGACAGGACAAGATAGGACAGGATAGGAGATGAACAGGATAAAATGGTTTGAGGTGGGATGGAAAAGGATAGAATGAGTTGGGATGGGGTGGAATAGGATGGGATTGGACACGATGGGATGGGGAAGATGAGACACACGTATTATGGCTGCAGTGTGTCACAGCTCAGAGCTGAAAAGGGGATGAGTTGCTGCCAGGATCATTGCAGCAGGGCAAAGAATGGGGAAGTGAAACGCCATAGGTAGGAGGTGGCAGCCCTTCTTCATGTCTTGCAGGTGGAGAGGACAGCTGATGTCCCATATGGGCAAGCTGAAGGGAGTATAGAGTGGAGCAGCAGCTTCAGGGGAAAGGATGCCAGGTAGCTGCTCCAGCACAGGGAGAGACTGAGACTGGGATAAACCCAACCCAGTGCCCAGAACGGAGGGAGTGGTGGGTTTGACTGGGGACTGCTGGTAATGCACACTCACAGTCTGCTCTTCCTCTGGGTGACATTCATCTGCCCTCTCACTTCATGCCTATGTCCCCCTCTGGGCACACTCACCATTCCTTAAGTATTTCTCAGACCCCTTCAGAGTGCCCTGGCTGGGGCACATATACCCCTGACCCCAAAGAGGCACCACAGCACTCTGAAATCCCATGGGCAGAAATAGGAATTGCTTCCTGAAGAGATACCATACAGAAAAACAGCCCAAACAGCAGCTCAGTGAGGCATGGAGCACCTCAGGCATTTCTGCTCAGATAGGGCATCAAGCTCATGTTACCCTAATGAGGATCCAGCCAAAAAGGCTCAGGTAAAAAGAGTAAGTAAAATCTTATATGCATAAGGCAGTGTGTGCAAAGAAGGACAGTTCCTTTTCCAAAGACCCCAACTCTATCTGCAATGGCAAAGAGGAGATAACATATATATAGATAATATATATATGGATGTATCTATCTGTAAAACCAGTCAGTTTCTCCCATCCAGCAGCATGCAGAGCTCTTCCCTGCAAGAGGTGGGCCACCCCTGACCTGGGAAAAGGGGAAGAGTTGTTTGGAAAGACACAGCAGTATCTCTACTAAGGAAGGTTTGCCAGTGGCTAAATGAAGGCAAGATGTTACGGGAACACATCCATTCTGGCCACAAGCTGAAGATCCTGGACAACTCCCCGTCTCCAGTGATCTGGAAGATAAGGGCCCTGGGGCACATGGTGCCTGGATGTGTTACTGCTGGTGGGAAACATGGAGATCCCCTCCTGCTTGTTGCTCCATGGTCTGCAGGAAGGTCCCATAGAGCAGAATGTGCCAGGCTTGGTCCCCCTCCCTCATACATGCTGGAAACTCTTCACTTGGCACTCACCTGATCAATACCTCAATCCAAACCTTACAGCACTGGCTCTTGGCAGGCCCAAGTCCCAGTTTTCAAACACCAACACAGCAGCCTCAGACCAGCCTGAGGTCTGTGCAGCTGAAGAAAAGACCCAGCCACGTACCTATTGCAGACTGCCTCAGAAGTTCCACTTCTCATATTGAAAAGTCAAACGAACTCAAACTAATCTCAGATTTGAATTTTCTAGGACAATGGGAAGGCGCTGGAATTTAATTGATTTTGATTACCTGCCTTATTATTATGCTGCCAGTAGCGATAGTTCGGGTTGGTGTAATTTTAAATTTACTGTGAGATGAATCTGACATTTTTCTGCTGTCGAACAGAGGACTCGAGCAATGCTTCAGCTCTTCACAAAGATGTCGTAATTAGTGCAGTAATCTCTCTTCTGGACATGGAGATTGAAAAGGAAGACACAGCAGCACGTTCTCTGCACCTCGAAGCTGAATGAACGACGAATGCGCTACTCCAGTGTTCATGAGATTTATTGTATTTTCTGCTGCAAAGACACCTCTTCCCCTCTGCTGTCAGCACTCAAGTGGGAATTATTAGCTGGCAATAATTTACAGCCAAAAGGTCATCTAATCTTCCCCCAGCTGGCTCCAGGAAACATTTCCATCCTCTGAGAAGCCTGGAGCAAATTCTTCTAAAATCCAAAGCTTGCTGCTTTCTTCAAGGCAGTTTGAGCCGTTCTATCTTATTCCCTTCCCACCAGGTGTGCATACAGCTTCCCGGCTAAAGACAGGGCTTGTATGAAATTGGGCTGTCCAAATACTTGGGATAAATGTTCTGGCTTGGGAGCTCCAGTCTGGGAGCCCTTCTTCGAGCCAGAGGAGCTGCAGCAGGAGAAGCAGACCTGAGAAGTCACGCTGATGTGCTGTTAAGCATACAGGGCAGCCAGCAGGCTCACTGCTCTGACATAAGGGCATCAACTCCCTGCGTGTTGGCATGTACAGACCTAAATTCTGCTTTCTGAACACTTGGTCATGCAAAATGAAGGAAGACGTGCAGCAGATGCTCCATCCCACCCCCACCTTATCCCACCCCACTCCATCCCACTGCATTGTGTTGCATTGCATTGCATTGCATCCCATCCCATCCCACCCCATCTATTGTTATGGAAACATGATCCATACCCTCCCCTCCCATGGGAAAAGTTTTCCCATCTGCCAGGGATGCCTGGCTGGGAGCTGCTGCCCAGCTGAAGCACATGTTGTTTTCGTGCAATGGAAATTAAACAGAACTGTGAACTGGGACCAAAGTCTCTATTGACAGTGATATTAAATGAAAAGATAAGACTTCAAATGCGTGCTGCATAAGATAAAGCCTGGACAGGCAGACAATAGAAGAGTAGGACGCTGTTGGTTTTGGTTCGCTTTTTCTTGTTGTTTTTCTTTTAAGAATATGGAAAGCAGGATAGCGTAGCGTAGTTAGTATAAAATAATGAATGTGTTTTAAAATGGTTTCGAGCAACTGGGAATATGAAAAAAACCCACAACACCACCACTTACTTTACCTTAACTGCCAAGTAGAATGAGAAAAAAACCCAGTTCCTTCATCTCACAGCAGTTACATCTCAAGCCAATCGTTAAAGACACCTTAAAGAATTAAATTAATGTGCCCTTCTGAATTGAAGCACCAAGCATTCAAAAGATGTCTGCATAGGAGCACCAGTGCTCCCAGGCAGCACAGACCTCCACAAGTGCTATATTTCTCAACACAGCCAAAGGGACCCACTGACATAATGGCATAATCACTTCCAGGTGGGCAGAAGGCATTGTATAAGGATGAGATGTACCTGAAAGGCACATTTGAACACGGAGCAGCTGGAGATGTGAGGAGTTGTGTCCTGGACCAATTTTCATTCCTGGCCTGGCCCATTTGGCTGAGGTGCTCCCAGACGCTGGCTCATCATTGCCCAGCTGGATGAGCAGCTCCCATGATGTCTTAGAACTTTGGATTTCTGCTCTATCTTGCAATTCATCGTGCCAGAAAATTTGCTGGTATGCGAGACCGTGTTAAGGGTTTGTTTCGTTCTGTTGACCTGTTTACACTTAAAAAGATCAATAGTGAGACTTCAGCAGGCAGATGGGGAGCAGCAGAACAAACACAGCCTGTTTTCCTGTCCATTTGGGCTCTTTCTTCTAAGCAAGAACCCCAACCCCAACACCCAAATTCCATCACATCCCGAGGAGGCAGCTCACCATCGCACCGGCTGACCTTGAGCTGTCAAACTCGTTCCTTTCCACCTCTCTGTGAGTGTTCTTCTGCCAGGTAACACAGTTTCTAGAAGCATAATTGTCTTTCAGCCATCTACCCTTCTTTCATATGTGATTGAAATTGGCCAAACTGCTCAAAAACGGGGATGGTGGGGGAGAGACTGGCGAGGAGACAGATGGCAGACAGCTCAGCTCCTCCAGCCTAAATTGGGCTGATTGAGACGTGGGAATGCTTTCACCCTCTCATGAAAAATTCTATCACTCTTTCGTTGAAATTCAAAGCTTAGTTTCAGGACATTCAAAATGTGACTTTTCCACCTGGCCAAAGCTGGGATGACATGAGGGATATCTTGGCAAAACAGCACTTGGTGCTTCGCCAAGGAGCAAAGCAGCTCTGAGCAAGGAATTAAAATGCAGCTGGAGGGAGAACAGAGTAATGGGAATAAAACAAAGCAAAACAAGGCAAAACAAAATGTGGAGTTTGCTGAGGATGGGAGACGGCAGCATGAATTTTAAATGCATCTGAGAAGAAGTGAGCCCGGTCACCCCACCAACATCAGTCCTCAGCCAAACAACAAGACTCAGTTTGCATCAAAGATCTGTACCACTGGGGTCCTGGAGAGGCAGCCCTGCAGATCCCAGAAGGGATTCAGAAATCCTGGCTCCCCATATTAGTACATCACTGCTCTCTCAGTGCTCTAAACACTCACAGCATGAAATCACCACTTCTGAATTATTCTTTTGGCTTTTCTTGCCTCAACGTGGGCACAGGTTACAACGACTACCTGATGGAAGGTTTGATACACACCAGCACATCACGGTGAAAGGCACACACAAGCCAAGTGGCCATCAGACAGGGACGCGACCCTCACTGCTGCTGGGATGTGCTTGACCTTGCATTAGCCCAACGCCAGCTCCCCAGCCCAAGGGACCAAGCACACACTGATGACACAACACACATTGATGAGACAGATAACTAAGAACAGCTCTCATGGGAGAAGCAACGTGCAGACAGACGGGGATGGAGAGGGAGGGATAATTCCCATTCCCCCCAGTTATGCATTATGCACTGGCCACCTGCATCTTTGTTCTGGACAAAACACGTCCACCTCTCCTAGATGCATATTCACTTGATTCTGTCACAATAAGAACACAAAGGAAGACACGCTGGTTTTGCATGTCTACATGAGCCATCTGCTTCTATTTTATTGATAAAAACCTGCTCACTGAAACAAAATAAGACTGTTTCTAAGGTGTGGATGGTTGTATATGTGTGCGTGTGGGTAATTTCAGCCCAGAACTCCACAGAAGCTGGGTTTAATGCTTTTTTTTCCCTTTTTTCCCAGTCAGATATCATCGAGACATTAGCATTCCTAACACAGCATATAATTAGCAAGAGGCAATATATTGTATGATCATGCACGTTAACACTTAAGTAGAATAAAAATGTTTCATTGTCAAGTACATGAAAAGCTAAGAATAAACCCGTATCACTCTTCCTGCTGAATATCCAAACATCTTTTCATCATATTTTTCATCCTTTTTTAAAATCAGTTTTGCACTTCAGCTCCCCTCTTTCAACCGCATGTAGCAAGCAAAACAATGCTGATATCATTCCAGTTGCCACACCAGACAGTTCCAGTCCTTTATTAGCTACACAGAAAGTACAGTTTTTCAGTGCAACCTTTGAACCTTTACAGAAGTGAAAAGGGGATATCAATTTGCTTTGTATAACTTTACAAGTATGAACAGTTCCCCTTCTATAAACGTATTTATAACCGAGCAAGAAATTCAAGCCCCACAGGCCTTGCTGTGGACATGAAGTGCTATAACATGTCCTGGGATGCGTGGGAGAATGTGCCCAGCTGAAAATGCAACGGTAAGACATAAAAACCAACCCTGCCAGAAATGGTGTGCTGTTCCAGAAGGGAAAGAAGCTAACGTGCACTAAGAAATGATTTATTTAGTACGGTGTGCTTAAATCAATAGTCAGATATACATTGAACCGTGCTGCATGCAAAGGCCTTGGGGGCACAATACCTAAAAAACGTTTTTATATACACATATATAAATGCCACGTGGTATTTAAATGCTAAGTCTACTAAATGAATTCTTCGTTTACTCTTCATGACAAACAGAAGGCCAAACTCTGATGGGAAAGAGTCACAGAAGAGAACAGAGCACAACAAGACAAAACTCAGAGCTGTGCCAACGGGAAGGAGATGGGATTGGTTTAATTGGAAACCCTGTGCTAAAGATGCTACATGGTGACAGCAAGAGACCAGACAACAGGTTTTGTCCTGAGCACCATGAACAGAAGATATTGCTGCCAGGCATGGCCCTGACTTGGAGCGGATCTCTGCAGATACTAATGAAAGGATGGGAGATGGTGTGAAGGAAAAGCACCTGGAAAGTGTTAACAAAACAACTGAGATGAGGAAAACAGGCAGCCTTCCTCCCATCTCACCAGCAGCAGGACTGTGGTTGGGTCTGAACCCATGGCAGGCAGGACCCAAATTCCCCACTGGTCCCCAGATGATGATTGATGCTGAACTTTTACCTTCCATACCCAACTCCTGGGTATTCCCTGATTCTTCTCCAATGTGGGAGCACAGGGGACCTACAGTGCCCTATTCTGAAGTGGGGGGAAGCATTCTTGCTGCACCCCAATACAGACAGGTGGTTTGCATGGAGAAGGGAGGGAATGGAACACTAGAAAAGATGAATGATGCCTACCAAGTTCTTTATCCAGGCTACAGCATTGACCTATATCTGCTTCACAAAGGTGAAAAACATGGATAGCTGTGTGGGCTGAGCAGGAACATCTTCCTGCTGCCAGCTGGCAAACAGCTTGGGGATTACAGCATGAGGATTAATAGCCTTTGTCATTTGTAAGTGCAGATGCTAACCTTACTCACATGACGGACTGATCTTCTTTGGATTCTGTGCCTGTTTGCTGTTCCAGAAAGATGACCTTGGGCTGCTGTGAGAGACAAAATATTTACACATTCATTTCTTAAGACCTACAGTGTAGACTGTGGGAAGGCATGAGCTCACCCTGTGCTGGTGAGAAGAAAAAAAGAAGTAGGAGAAAAAAAAAAGAAAGGAAGTGCTGTATGCCTTCAGCAGTTCTGGAACTAAGGAACTGAGGTGGGAAACAAGGGAAACAGCAAAGCCACAGCTCAGCAGCAATGCCAGCACTCAGCCTTCCCTATCTACCACCATCCTGACCACCACTGGGGGCTTTCACTCCTGCTAAATCTGCATCAGGTTCCCAATAAAAGCCCACGTTAGTTATCCTGTATTTCTTTCCAAGCTGCAAGACCTGTCAGCTTCTGGCTGCATTTATCACTGAAGAAGATCAGCTGGATGCCAGCATCACTGCCTGAGGTACGAGAACGTTCCGGTGGGTAGCTCTTGCTGCAGGGAAAATCCTGCCTCCCTCAAAGAGCAAGCACTTCTACAAACCCTGGCTGCTTTTTTCTTCCCCTCAAACCATAGTTGCAAACATCACACTCGGTACATTTCAAATGGAAAGTGGATGCTCCTGCATACTAATTTCTTCGAGCTCTGCTGTCCTTTTAGAGAACACAAAAAACCTAGAAGGAACCAAACAGAAAAGGCTGTTCCCTCCACCTTTAGCTCTGTCCTACTGGGGCTGAACAGGTGTCACAACCTTGTAAACATTAAAGCATCACAACCCTACCAGCACCTCAGGACATGGCCACATGGCCTCATGCAGCCTTTATCCCTCCATTTTGGAGGCAAGAGGTAGAGAGGTGAAGTGTGGAGACTGTACAGATTAAAGATGATGATACATATGGGAAAGCTCTGTGGGCATGTGAGCTCCAAGGCCAGCACCAGCTTCAGCTGAAGGAGAAATGAGCGGCCACCAGAAGAAAGGCCTCCTCTGCCAAGCAGCCACCTTGGGCTTTGTGCTGGAGACATGATCAATAGCAGCTGGCAGTCTTCTGTTCTGTGAGTCTAAGAACATCCGAAGACGTTCATGACTGTGGATTAATAAATTATGTAAAGCACCAAGTAACTCCTCAGGCTCCGCAGACACTAAAAATACCAAATTACCTCACACAATCCCAGAACTGTAGGGGTTGGAAGGGACCTCTGGGCACCATCCAGTCCAACCCCCTGCCAAATCAGGCTCCTTACCTCCACCCATTGCCCTCCATGCCCCAGGAACCACACAGCCACATTACTCTGTGACAGAGCATTGCACAGTAGGGCCAGAGTAACTAAAGCCAGTGGTAGAAAGGAAACCCAAACTAACCAAATCATGCTGCAGACAGCCCAGAGAAAGCCTTCACAAACAGCCACGTCAGTCAGCTACCTCTGCAGCACAGTGGGCTAAAAGAGGTACTCGGTTCTGTGGGCATCAGTTGAAAGTTGGCATTACTGCAGAGAATACAAACGTGGTGAGATCATTCTGTTCTGTTGTCAATACACATTAAAAACAAGAAATAAAATAACAGCAGAGTGCCTAGCAGGACAGGGATGTGCTGCTGGACAGAGACCAAGGAAGGAACAGACTGCAGCTAGCTGAGTGATGCTGCTCGAGATAGAGATGGATCCAGAGCACTTTGCCCACAGCATCCTGGGCTTAAGCCAGTGCAGTTAGTTCCTTCCCACACAAAGGTTTTGTGGCTTTGGAGCTTTTTTCTTTCTCCCTCCTAGAGAAGAAAATTCAAATATTATCTCTGGGGATTCCAGACAGCGGTGTCAAAGGAGATAAATTATCTTAGAAAACGTGCATTATTCTGCACTACACAGCAATAACTGCATAGTCAGGCCATACAAGCACCCAAGCATTCCCAGAAGCAGGTCAGCTGCTCACCCCATGGCCCTCCTCCTCTTCTGGAGCCCCCACAGGAGCAGGGACCCAGCACAGTGCACATGGGGATGGAAGCCAGAGGGGAACAGGGCCCAGCTCCAGTGACTATCACCTATGGAGAGCCAAGTGTGAGGCAGGATTCCAAAGGAATGGAAGCATGCCTGGAAATTCTGATTTCTCAGCCACTTCTAAAGGAAACGAGGGGTTATAGCAGTGACTGAAAGGGCAGTGGTGTTTACATGTGAAAGACCAGGAGCACAAGGTCAGCCTGTACCAATGTTAACAATAACTAATTCAATCTGTCTATGAAAAGAATTACAAGAGCTCTGAAATAAAGGGGAGCTGCAGCTAAGCCTTCTTCATTTCACAGACGGTCAATACTCTAAAGAAAAACAAACCAGAAAACCAACCAAAGTCCTGAAATACAGCTAGCAAACATGAGCACCCCCAACACCACTCAGCCCAAGAGTCATCAATTCCTCTGTGCTTCGGTAGGAATTTAATGAACTTTGCTCATGTTCTGCTCAAGGCATGGATGTGCCAACAGTTTTAGCAGCAGTTCCAAACAATGCTCCCCCCACCTCATCCCTTTCTCCTTCCCACCATTATTTTCTTGTAAAACATCAGGCCAAAACGTTATTGCAATGATGCGGGAAGCTGCTTCCATCTGAGAGCGAAGTTTTAACACATGCTCAGATATCAACAGACTCTATGGATGCTGATGTCAGTTTGTGCTGCATCTTCAGAAAAGATCTAGGTATGAAAACAGCACGTATGTCCCAAATGAGCTCACCTTGTTGCTTTTTAAAGCTAACCTTTCCAATAATTCTTTTTAATCACACAATTATAAATCAGGGTTATCCCCGGTTCACTTGTGAAGCATACTACCAATTGATACCATTCCCTTAGCTAATCATTAAATTAAGCATAAAGCAACACTTTACAGGTTCAAGAAGATACTAAGAGAATCTGCATAAGTTTATTATACACATCTCAGATAATAAAATTACTTATAAACACTTGTATATACATTTTCATGCAGTTCAGAAAAATTATGCAGAGACTGGAAAACGACTGAAATCAGCAAATGCACCTTTTGATTTGGTCTGTTTTCTGTACTTCTTCCAGAAGAAAAATATATGATTAAGAAAGCAAAAAGCCACATTTAGACTGGTTTGCTTATTACCACTCAGATGCTTGTTCTCTCTCCTATTGGCAACGCAGCAGAATTAACAGTGCAGTCAAAAATGCAGTTGTTTTTGAGTTAGATCCTGATTTGAAATACAAAGCCCCAGTAGTGCAAAGCAGATATTGTGCCAGCTTATCTAGGCAGTGGAGGACAATCCTCCTGCATAGAACAGCCACCAGTCCCACTGGAAAATGATGCCCAGGCAGGTAAGTGTAAAGAACATATGATCTGTAGGGTCTGTCTCACCCACACCAGAAATCCTTCTTCTGTGAGATTATCCTCACTTGGTGGGCTGCCATGTGAGGACAGACAAAGCCTGTGTGTATTACACCAACTGATAACCTGTATCTACCACACCACTGCCCAGTGGGTGATCACTAGCCTGAGTGTGATGCAAACCAGCACCCAGGCTCAATTTTGGTTTAACAGCCAATGCTGAAACTTGCACAGCACCATTGAATGGAAGGAAACAGCTGTGGTGCAAGAGATGGAATTTGGTGCCAGACTAGTAAACGACAAAAACAAAACACGAGGTGATTCAGAACAAAAAAACCCAAACCTTTCCAGCATAATATTTCCTTCCTATCATCAGAAGGGATGAAGAAATGCCAATCCTCTCCTAAGGAGCTCCAGGAATTAAATTTAGGTAGCTGATGGTATGTGAATATCTTGGCACCTTTCTGTCTACATACCATCACTGCCCTAGAGAATCCACGTCCTCAGCTGCGTCACATGCAGTTTTCCAGCAGCTAATGAGAGCTCAATGTTCAGAAATCAAGCAAATGAAGACTTCTTCCCTTGCCACTGACTCTACAACTTTAACTGATGGAAATGGGAAAAAAATGATGAAAATGGAAAATAACAAAATGGTCTGAAAAGTAACTACCTTGAAATGCCATCGCTTCATCCAGGGATCCTGCTCCCTGAAAGCTGCCCCTCTAGACGTGGGTCCCCTGGATCCTATTTTACCTGCTCTTGTAGGAGAGACTGTCCCAAAGATGAGGTGACTTGGTCTGGCATTCTTTACTGCTCAACATGCCAAAAATGGTTCTCTTTCCAGATCCCAAACATACTACAGATAGCCCATTTGGACAAGAGCCCTCAGCAAACTTGAGCTGTGCTTAACTGAACAACAGTGAAATCATGGATCAAAAGCTTTTCTGTATAATGCTCACAGAAATGCTTTTCTGAATGAAACTCACTTTTACAAGTGAACAAAATAACACATAATCAAAACAGTGATGCAGAAAAGAGTGATTCAGGCACAAAGGTGGATGTGCAGCTTGTTCTGGTCTTTGTTTTTTTGGTATTCATGATGACAGAAGCCTTGAACTTCAAGTAAGCATCCAAACATGCATTGTATAATCACAATATAAAACCACTATTAGTTATCCCTCATGCAATCTCTGTGGCAATACAGGCTAACAAGTGCAAGGGATGCTAATTAAGAATACTGGCAGTATTAAGTCCAAATAAACACTATCAGTTAGTATCAGAAACAGTAATAACGCCTAGGCACTTTAAAGTTGACAGAGTATTCAACAGTGCTTTCCCATGCTGCCTGAAAAATCCAGTCTATAGTGCTACCAAATGTTCATTTCTAGGACTTAAAAAATAAGATAATAAAGGAGAGGAAAATGTGATCTGCATGCAGTTTAGCCTATCTGTGAGCTATCTGCGTGTCAAGAATGTTTGCAGACTTCATTAATATAAATAAGGAAAGGATCAGAGAATTTACTCCAGAAGAAAACAGCATCAAAATCAAACTGTGATGATTAGACATATGATAAAATGAGCAAGAAAGGGAGGATCTTGTAGGTTTGCCCTTGCTTTTCCTAAGGTTACTAATTTGGATGTAGAAAATGCAGGGCAACCTGGAAAGATAAAAACTAAACTTGCTTCCCAGGCCTTGTCACTTCTAATGCTTGACAGATGATACTGAAAAGTCAGGTTAAAGAGTACATGACCTGTCAGAGCACAGTGCTTGCCATGGGACAGCTGCTTCCTGCTGACTGAGAATGAGGGAAGACAACCCACAGTCCCAGGATCTACAGGCTGCCCTGGTTACCATTAGGACTCCAGCAATGTGTGCCACCTGCAGACCTGCAGCCCCTTTGACTCTTTCATCTCCTGCCAATGACTTTGCTCTTCTTCTCCACTGCTGTTCTGCCCCATGGAGATCCAGCCGATCATCTCTTTGCGTTTCATGCTGCGTTTGTTGTATATGGAGATCATTAGTGTGACATCGGAGAGCTGGAAGAGGGCAACCTGGAAGATGAAAGTTTCTTTGTAGACGGGGTTGGGCTGCCCTCGACGGATGGAGGTCTTGCAGCGAGACATCTCCTGGCCCACAGAGTTGAGCAGGCAAAGCTTTCCATAGGTATCTAGGACAAAACACAGAAAACAAAATGTTTGGCAGAGTTAACAGATTAAATGGAAGCCCCAGGTAGTCAGAAATCACTCCAAAAACTCCAAGCAGAGCAGCTTTGTCTGCACTGCATATAAGATGAGGGTTGGACAAATCTCCTTCATTCAAGGGATGAAGAGCAGTAGATGAGAGCAAACCTTGGACTTCCTCATGTCCAGCTGGGGAGAAGAATGGAAGGAAGCAAATATGTGATTCAGACCTATACTCTTGGAAATAAAAACAGCAAAAGAACTGCTTCTCAAATTCAGGAAACCTAAGGCTAACTGAATCCATGAGCATCTCCCTGGATTCTCCATGTCAAACAGTGTGTCAGCACCTTTCATTCCTCTCCCTCACCCCTCACAACAAAGGTTTGGTCGCAAAAAAAGAGGGGGTGAAATGATTTGATCTCACATGATGATTTCAAGACCTGTTCCAAATTTTCATCTTTATTTAAATTATTATTATTTTTTGGACTTAAGGTCAATTTTATTCATTATTCGAGTGAATGCAAAGAGTAAAAATTATAAGTAGATACAGGGAAGGGATGGTCTAATTCAATATTTCCATAAATACACCCTTAAAACTCTTGCTGCCTCCTGTGCTAATGATCCCATGTCTGGTACGTGTTGGCTAATGCTGTGGTCCAAGGCAGAGCTCTCTGCTCCACAGACCCAGCTCGGTGCAGTCTTTCACCTTGCTCTGCAATCAATAGCAGAACGCTTGGCAAGAAAAACCCCTCTCCTAACCTCTCTGCAAATCTGTGCCCTGGTTTCTGCAAGTGATTATTATTTCAGAGTGTGCCGAAGACAGGAAATAAATAACAAGCTACGGTCTCTTGTCTACAGCATGTCTGTCCTCTTGTGTTCCCGTTTGATGTGCTATTTTACGCACTTATCTGCTGAGCGACACAAGGTGTGAAATTACACTTCAGGTGTGAAAACACTTCTGTGTCTCCAAAGCAGGGCTCTCCGCTCCTCAAACTGTTCCACTGAAAAAGCTGTCAGGAGACTGACAATCGAGGAGCAAATTGTGAGCATGCACAGCTGTACAGCTATCGAGTTTCTGCGGAGAAAGTTCAGTCCAATCATTAGCTAGCGGTGCCAATTTGGCTCCCAGCATAACACTGGAGATGAGCAGATCTTGCCAACAAAGACCTACTCGTTAGACAGGAAAGCGGAGCTCTGACGTGTGATAGTTTGCTGATTGTAGCTGGGAAGGAAAGAGCTGCTTCACTAAGAGCTGCTTCACTGAGAGGTGGACTAATTCCCACAGTAATATCCGATTTCGGTGATGCTGAAGGACTGAATTCTCTAACAACTTCAGATCCATCAGAAACAAAACCTGCAAGAGAGAGCCCTCTGCTCTAACTCAACTCAGTGTGAAACCAAGCAAGCTAAGTACCAGACACAATCTCTTGCAGTATTTGTAGAGATGTCACTTTACTTTGCACTGACTATTAAAGATAAATGGGGAGTAGAGGGCTGTGTTTTCCTTTTCCTCCCTATTCCATTCACCCTTACTATTGAGGGGGGAACTTCAAAATAGCTCAAAAATCATCCAGACTTATATTTCAACACAAGCAAGCAGCTAAGTAGGACAATTCCCTGTTTAAATTTCAAAATGTATTTCCTTTAAAAGTTGAAATCTCACACTTAGATAATTTCAGTACATTTTCCAAACCAATCCCATGTGCAGGCAGAAAGCTGAAGAGGTTCATTTCTGCTGGCATGTAAGAAAGGAGAGCAACTAGGACACAGGACTTCATGGAGATGAGACCCTCTCTGCTCCCTGCCCAATGTCTCCATTTTCCTGTAGATACATCTGACAACTGCTTTTTTGAGGGTAAGGGGATTTCAGTAAACCTTTCTATCATCCTCCCTTCTTACTGCCAGCACTGACAGCTCAGGTGGGATTCATCACACCTAACTTCAGGCACAAACATTTCAGCAGACCCCTACAGAGTCAACCAAGTCACAGTCAATTCTGCCAAAGAGACATATGGCATAGTTCAGCAGCTATCTAGTAAACAGTGTGGCTACTAGAGATGATGTACGTTTCGACATAAAACCAAGTGCCACAGCTTAAATCTCACAGGATGTTGTTCCAGAATGTCCCAGTTAATTTTCCAGGTAAAGAATAGATTGGTTCCTTACAGCTACGTTCAAGGATCCACACCCCTGCCTGGGTCCTCACCTTTTGCAAGCAGGGAGTAGCATAACTAGTTTTAAAGACACTGCACAGCTGATGACTTAAACCAAGCAAAATGAAAAACAGAAAATTAGGCTTCATACATGTCAAATTCTGCTACATAATACAGAGAATAAGCTCTGTGCAGAGCTAATAACCAGGAGCCTTATTCATTCCCATGTAAACACAAGGGCAAAACTGTTGCAAGAGACAACATCAGGCTCTTCTCAGATTTATTCCACTGGGTGTATTTTACCAGCTGAAAGAATTGAGCCTGAACAGAAATAAAGGAGTAGGTGTGGATAATATATTTAGCATGTGAAATTCGCTCTGCAGAGCTGGTACGTATGAAGCAGAGCTGATATTCTGCTTCACTGACTACATTTAAAGACTGTAGCTCTCTTGCCCTCATTGCATTGTGCTCCTTTCAGCATCTCCTTAGGTGTCTCATTAGAGAACACCTTCTAGCTCTCCTTGTGGTCCACTTTGGTCCTCTGAGCTGGAAAGCTTTCCCCTTTGGTTGGCTTTAACAAAGGAAATCCATTCCTGGACACATGGTGAGATTAGTGGAACTAAAGCAAGCATGAATCTGCCAATTTGTTGAGGAATGTATGTGTGAGAGCATCTATTCGTTATGAAGGCAAACATTTCCCATCTAATTACATGCTCAGATTCAGTAATGGCCTCATTACTGTGGTATCTCAGCACTTTACACTCTTCAGTATATTTACTTTCACGTCACCTCTGTCATGCACAAAAGGAGACGAGAGATCAGGCTTCCTTTAAAACACCAAAGAGCCTGCCTTCTCTTTAGGCACCTATTTCACTGACAGAAAGAGCCAGACCTCTTAATAGCTGGGAGTGGATGAGACTGCAACAGAAGTCTGCAAAGAAGCAGGAACAAAGCTGAATTTTGCCAAGACCAATTTTAGCACCACATCCACCTGAGGAAGTTCTTGCTATGGATCATTTTCACTTTCAAGTTGTCTTTCATCCCTGGGATGAGTGGAGTGAACAGTGATCACATGCACAAAATATCAGCGCCTCTGCATTTAATACCAGAGTGAAAAGCACTAAATTAAGGTGTGCTGCAAGAAGCCAGACACATTTTGGGCTGGCGCTGCGTATTACTCCAGAGGTTTGGCCAAACATCTTCTCATGCAGACTGCTCTGTCTCCGTCAACAGCGCCTCAACCATAAAACACCTCTTGAGAGCTCATCTGCAAAGGCAATCAGTTTATCCGAGATTCTTCTAATGACCCATTTCTGTCATCATCCTTCCAAGGGAACTAACCGATAATGACAACTCAGGGGAATAATCAACTATAATTTATATGCTCCTGTTTTTGGAGCACGGAGCACAGCGTAAGCTCTGCTTTCCCTTATCCTAAGCTCCACCGCTATTAATAACACTAACCCGGGAACAAAAACACTGCAGCATGAAAGGGTCCAGCTCCCTGCTTGAATTTATATTTAGAAAGAAAATGAACAACCAAAGCCTCCTGACCTCTCAGACTGTGGGCTGCAGGGTGTACCCCATGCATAGCAGTAAGGACTCTCCCAGCCTCACTGCAGGCAAGCGAACTCATTTCCAAAACCAGTATAACCATGCCAGCATGCTGCAATCCAGACTAACATGTAGTCACAACCTCAAGCTGCCAGAGTTCAAGGAGCATTTGGACAGCACTCTCAGACACAGGGTTTGGATTTTGCATGGCCCTCTGTGGAGCAAGGGGTTGGACTCAATCTCCCTTCCAGCTCAGAATATGCTTCTTTGATTCTCCCTTCAGCTTCTTTGATTCTGTGATACTCTGTGCTGAGTACAGATCTGCACAGGTATCTCCACTAGCTCCAACTGACCTGTCCCAGAAGGCTCTCTCCATCAGTGCATGGCATTACCTCCCCATGATGTCACCCTGCAGCAGACCACTGAGCCTGGATCACTGCAGCTGTACCAGGAAAGAGCACAGAGGAGAGTTAAACTCCAGCTTTTTTACCCCAGCCCCACACTGTGAACATCTACATTAGGCCAGAGGCAGCTTGTGGCCTACTCTATTTACTATACAAGCACTGAGATCTGCCTACTACGTTGCTGAGGAGCCAGATTTCTTTCCCCATTCCCACTGAGTCTCTGCCACTCAGGTCTGCTCTGCCGTGGCTGGCAGCCCTCCCGCACGAGGCTGGGATCTGGCAGCCTTCCTCGCAATGCGTGAGTCACTGGGGAACCAGCAACACCTTTCATGTAAAAGGCAGCAGAAAGGAGAACACTGCTCCCTGGAAGGGAACTGCCAACATAAATGGCTTGTTTGGTGAGAGGGGAGAGGCTGCAGAGGGGCAGGAGGTAGGGCTCCCTGCAAGCAAGGTCTCTCAGGAAGAAAAGCTGCTTCCAGACAGCCTCCAAGCTCAGGCCCTTGGTGATCCGAAGTGCTGACACAACCCTCGTGGCCCAGCAAAGGGGCTTTCACAGAGCCAGCCCTAAGCTAGGACATGTCTGTGGCACCAGCAGCGACCTTCCTCACCCCAAGAAGGTGCAGCTTCTGTGCTTATGCACCTGAAGTGCAACACAGGCACCTCTCCAGATGTTCAGGGTGCTACCTCTAATAAGGGCATTTTCAACACTTCTGACAATGCACGGTGTGCTTTATGCATTGCTGCTGCCTTGGAAAGAATGGGAACTCTAAATGAGAGTGTATGATGAATGCCCAGCTTCTCAGCAATGGGAGCAGTAGTTCTGCTGCAGCACGATGTAAGGATGCTTAAGTTTGGCTGGTCTCACCTTCAGCAATGGTGCCCACAGGCACGGCTTTATTACACAGCCTGTCATCAGATCTTCCACAAACATTGCCCTGTGGAGTTACTGTTGATTTACATTAAACATTCAGCTCCAACTGAAATTTGGAATTAGCAGAATTCTACCCTGGGAGCAATTGTTTTGTCTCCTGCTTATTTTGGGAGAGGGAAAATAAGATTCTTCTTCTTGTTCACAGCTATAGGAGCAGGAGAAGCATCACCATACACGCTCAGCTTCAAATGAACTCCTCTGGTTCAGAAACATCTTCACTTTACATATAGCAACGTAATACCATCGCAGACTTTTAGAAATTTACTGTACTTGCTTAACAGGGTTAATATGCAACTGGTATAATAATGATCACGTGTGGATGTAATTATTACATGTGATCAGTTCTGCAGCTGCCAAAAAGCTTGGAGGACTTTTCTTAGACGAGAGAATATCTTTTTACAATAGCCGTTCTCAAATCACATTACTTACAGACATAAACCCCAAACTAAATGTGAAAGGGGAAAAAACAGAGGCTGGATTAGAGGAAAGAGAGCTGCACCTGGAGCAGCTGACAAAGGTTAAACATCATGTGGGCAGAGACCATCTCTCTGTTGTGTGTTTATACACTGACTAGTGCAAATGACCCCTGGTCCAACACCACAATCCCAAAGTACTACTGTAACATGCAAACAATCTGTAACCAGCTTCATATCTTTAAAGATGTGTCTGCCAGCATTGCACGCTTCTGTTGTTACTTTCTTTATAATAAACAGTCTCTAAATGAACGTGCTGGCGTTTGCTCTTCTAAGATCAAAATGCAAACCTCTATGAAATGATAAAACAGCTGAATGACTTCAACAAGAGCCAAAGAGAATGAGGTGCACAATACATACATCGCTAAGTGTTAGGATACCTGGGGTGCTCACATCTGACAAACCTCTAGGTGCTTTTCTGTAAGAGGCTTTTTAGCAGATGCTACCAATTTACAGTGGAGTGCTGCTACCATATAGTCCAATGCTGCTACTATTCTCCTGAGTGCTTTTAAGTGCTCAGAGTGATAATGGACCTATTCACATGGTTATGGACTGTGGACTCAGGCCTGCAGCTCCACACACTCCCCAGGACAATGCCTGAATGTTTATCTTTGACCAAGCTGTCCTTAAATTTCACATATGTGATTTGAAGAGAAGACTGGCTGCAAGATGTGTCTGTAAGCTGCCCAGCTGTACCCTAACCCAGCTATCACCCATGTAAGCACCCATAAGGGAACTGTATGGGTTCTGTGCATGCAGGAAATGGATTCTGCCCACTGACTCTCTCAGTCTTAGAATAAATGACTGCCTATCACAGCAGCTTGAGCTTGGTATTTAAATGTCTTGGATCACTGTTAAATCTTTAATCTCCATGATACTTTGAAGAAGTAAATCGCTCTCTAGATAGGATGCATATAAGAAAACGCAAGGGATATTTCCTCATCTTCCAGAAAGAAAGACAGCAGTTTTAGTCTTCACCTAGTGAAGGACTTCTTGAGCATCTTACTCACTCAGACAGCATGTTTCAGACAGACAATCAGACCTCACAGCACCCCTCTGCAATGTCTGCAGGAGTTATCAGTGAAATGCTACTCCAGCATGTGAGACAAGTGCTGGCTTTCTTCCTTCTTTTAAGCTTTTTTTTTCCATTTCTGCTTCACTGGGTCTTCCTCTTCTCATTCATCACACTACGGGGCACTCTACGGGTGCAGAAGTACAATGCAGAATGCAGAAGAAACACTGAGTAAAAGCAGATAGTGATAGATTCAGAACCCCTCTACAATAACTGATGAACTTCACCTAATAGCAGACCTAACACAGAGACACTGCAGGCTTGATAGTGCTGTAGTTGATCTGTGTATAGAAAGGATGCAAAGGGCCAAGTCAAGATGGTCTTAATATCAAAGATAGGAAAAATTTGTTATGAAACACTGTCAGGAATATTAGTTTGGGTGGCTGACAGAGGACTTTGGTTACCTTATCAGACTGATTTAACAAGGCTTATCTGAAGCCCCACAGACACTGAAAGCAGAAAATTCAGACAGAATTTAAAGCAGAAACTCCCTCAAAAATTGCCTTCTTTTCTCACACACTGGACCTGTTCTCTTCTTATCAATAAATACACAAAATTCTTATCAGCTTTAAAGATGCTGTCAACCAACCTACTGTTTTTCTGTGAACCCATCAGCTGGAAAGCTGATTGTGACACATAACCAGGGCAGGTAACTCATGCTGAAAGTAAATTTATGTGCAGGTTGTTAAACTGCCAAACCCCGTCCAAGAAGCCCAGGACAGACACAATTCCCCAGCACCCAGACAATGAATTAAAGGGTTGCTCAGCTTATTGTAACACACAGTACTGTCCCATAAGCACCCAGAAAGACATTCTTCAGAATAATACCAACAAATGGCAGTCATTTCATTATTATATTGTAGGTAGAAAACTGGACGCCAATTATTCAAGTTCTTTGCAGTGCAAGCATTTCATTTACTGGGAAAGTGTGAGGCATTAAGCTTCCTGACTCAGCTAGATACAAGACTTTTGTAGGGCCTGATATAGAAACAGAAGTGCTGCATAATCCTGCCCTTCAGGCAGTTATGTGACAAAACTCCAAGACCACAGGCAGATGTGTGAAAATACAGCAGAAAAACTGGAGCAAATTAACTTGGACCTATATTGGGACAACTTCCATTTAAGAATGATAGTAGACTTTGCCTACCTTTTCTATAAATTGGCTAGAACCGTTCTGGCTTGAAACCTTTAAGAAAACACAGACACAAACAATACCATTCCTTCAAGTAAATCCCATGGAGATCTACCCTTGTTGTCATAGCTAATATGAAACTAGCTAGGGCTACACAGACTGAGGGCAAGTGTTTC
The DNA here is from genome assembly GCF_054131305.1 of Coturnix japonica. Taxonomy (NCBI): domain Eukaryota; kingdom Metazoa; phylum Chordata; class Aves; order Galliformes; family Phasianidae; genus Coturnix; species Coturnix japonica. Next base: position 51,312,068 of record NC_140667.1, read on the forward strand.
ACTGTTGCACAGACCTGCTCTTATTTCTGGAAGGACTGGCTGTCCACATGGTCAGATTACTTCTGGAATATACTGAAGTACTGACGCAGTTCAGTCAAAACTTAAGATTTCATGTCTGCATACTGAAATATGACACAAATATCTGTTAGCTCTGGGACAATCACAGCATCTTGCAAAAGCAATCTAAGCATTTTGCAAGCTGAAGATACTACATCAAATGCAGTGAATGCCAGAAGCTGTCAAAGGTTGTTACCTATGATGCACGGACAACTAGATCCCAAAAAACAAACACAACAGCAAACAAAAAGTGCTACTCCAAATTGCCATTCTCTGCTGGTTTCAGTCAGCAGGCAATAGAACAACATGAGACAAACAGAGCTGCCATTCAAATGTTGAGTGAGGGGCATAAACAAAAAAGCAGACAACACTGTTGTTGCATGACCCCATCTATATCACAGACATTAGCACCACCCATCCCCTAACACTGTAAAGTATTAGCTACAGCTCTAGCACTATCCAAATCTACTGTAATGCAATTTTCACTTTTTCCTTTGGGTTTTGGAGGAAGGGAGCTCAACTGTTGAGATACAGGAGAAAAACTTGTTTTTTTCTCCTACAAAAGACTTTTTTTTGGTGTGGCCACAATGCATTCAGAATGGTAGGATCCCCAGAGTGCCAAACGAACCAGGTCAGCCAGAGCCCAGCCCAGAGCAAGTGGACTGAAAGTACAGCTCTTGGAAACATCTAACAGCACTAAGCAGGGCCTCTGCATAGAACCATCATAGAATCATAGAATTGCTCAGGTTGGAAAAGACCTTAAAAATCATCAAGTCCAACCACAACCTAACCATACTACCCTAACTAACAACTCTCTGCTAAACCATGGCTCTGAGCACCACATCCAAATGGTTTTTAAACACATCCAGAGATGGTGACTCAACCACCTCCCTGGGGAGCCTATCCCAGTGTTTTACTACCCTTTCTGTAGAGATGATTCTCCTGATAACCAACCTAAACTTACCCTGTCACAACTTGAGGCCATTTCCCCTCGTCCTGCCACCTGTCACCAGAGAGAAGAGACCAACCCCGCTCTCACTCTAAGCACCTTTCAGATGTTGGAAGAGAGCAATAAGGTCTCCTCTCAGCCTCCTCTTCCCCAGACTAAACAGTCCCAGTTCCTTCAGTAGCTCCTCATAGGGCATATTCTCCAAGCACTTCACAAGCCCTGTTGCCCTTCTTTGGATCTGCTCCAGCACCTCAACATCCTTCCTGTATTGAGGTGCGTGTCACATGGCAACATACAATCACTTGAAAAGTGCTTCTTTCTTTTTATTAATTTGCTAAGTGTTACTCCATGATTTGGGTATCACAGCAATTTTGCTGTATTCAGATGCTGCAAAGGTATATGCAATAAAAGAGGCACTGTGGTATTACTGTCCTGTCAGCTGTGTTTTCATGTGATTGCATCCACTTACACTGCAAAGTTTACCAGCACACACATTTGAAATCACGCTTTTAATTTTCAATCAGATACTCTGTAAGGAAATCTAACTCAGGAATGACATAATTGAATATCCAGGGGAAGAAAATTAAAAGCAGAATTTGGACTCAATGGTGTTATTTAATAGCAGTGAAAGTACTTACCAGGTGGCCTATTAATTGCGAGGTTTCGGAAATGACTGCCTTTGATCATCTCCACTGACAGCCGCCCCGTAGTGGCATTGTACAACAAGCCCACAAGCAGCTCTGGCACCCCTCCATGCGACAGGGACTGTGTTGAAGAAGCGCTATCACTGTGAGAGATTGCTGACAGACTAAGCTGAGAGTCTGCACTCTGCAGGGAAAGAACACTGAAAGTCTCATCAGAATGTTTACCACCCCCCTACCCCCTTTGGTTTATATTTTGTGGCCTTGTTTAGTAAGATCTCTCTTATGAAATGGCAATGACTAAGAATGAATTATGATAAGACACAAAAAGCATTAAAGCATCACTTTTACAAAAACACCTCTCTGAAACTTCTCTTTAAAGATGAAGAACTCTGTGCAACATGTTATTACTAGTGCAAATCAAAGCCTCTGAGATAAGCACACATCCCAATGCATTAAACGCATGGTAAATCTCCTTAAAAATCGCTTTTGGATGGAATGTATTTTGCACAGTTTAGATTTCTTTTAGTCACAAACTGTGTATTTTCTTAATTTCATTCCTTGAACCACAGTGTTTGCCCTACCCCCTTCTCACCCAGCATATGATCTTGCATTCATCTTCTGTGCATAACCTCTCACTGAGCTTCTTGGAGACAGTGAACCATGTCAGAGCTCCTCTGCACAAATTGATCGGTGTAGCCATACGACTGTGATCTGCATGGAAGGCTCTGAAGCAGCACAGCCAATTCCTCCTCCTATGACCTACCCCTCCAGTATGCCATGCAAAGGAACATCACTATATACTTCTTGTAATGTGGAAGCCTATATATTTCTTGTAATGTGGAAGCTGCTCAGTGCAGAGATCCACAAGCTTGGAGTGAGTGCCAAATGTGGTAGCCCTTGAATTGGGCTCCATCAACATAATGGTGCACAAGAACTACTGTTCTTGTTGAAATTGAGTCAATTAGTCTTGGAGACTCCAGGACTCAAGCTACAGATTCTGCATAGCATATAATTCATAATGCACACCTTCATGTAGGAAAGACATGCCATCTTCTTACCCTTACCACTAACTGTGGTAGAGATTGCAGGACAGATGCACTATTTGCATCCTGTCAGACTTGAATTAAAGTTACTAAGCACAGCCAACCCCCATTCACCAAAGGAACAACTTCATGGACTCCAAATTTCTTTTCTCAAACTTACGGTCAAATTACTCCTTGGCTCCAAGACCAGCGTCACCTTCACTTCCCCTTCCTGGTTGATGTTGCTCAGGTAGAAGAATTGCTCTCCCATCATCTTCTCTCCAATCACCTTGTGCACGGCATAGAGGCGGAAACGGACAGCATGGCCACCTAACTCATGTGGCTCCAGCTTACTAAAGGTAATGTTATCCTTGAACATGGGGATGGGTCCTCTCTGAACACTTGTCTTACCCCTCTGTTTCTTGCTAGGCATCAATACTGTGTGCACTTGCCAAGTGTTCACACCACTGCGGTCTTTGTCTGGGATGTCCCTGGCCTCCAAGACAGTAACTACAAGCTTTTGACTTGAGGCTTTATAACTGAAGATGACATCAAGATCACCACATTTACAAACAGGCTGATGAACACTGTGATGAGCTGGTTCGCTGTTCACCTCATCAGTCTCCTGCAAAGAGAAGGAAGAATAAAAAACCTTCTCTGGAGTTCAACTGCCTGTGAAATCCCAACTCTATTAAAAAAAGGTTGATGACCTCACTTGTGCTTGCAAACGTAGGCAGTTTCTCTGGAAAATAAGGATCCCACATTTTCCTGAGAGGCTAATTTCCTGATTCTGTGTAATATTCTCCATACAATCTAGTAAGCAACAGCACTTGTTGAAACATTTCCAACAAAGAGTCTCATCAATATTTAAATGTTTAGCAGAAGACTGCTAATTTGGCAAATAACTGTACACAGGGAAAGAACTAGTCCAAAAGTTGGGTGTTTTTCTTAATTTCATTTACACTTATTTTGAGGCATTAATAAAACTTTTTGGTTTCATTTGGTTAAAAACATTGCAATCTATTACTTCAATATATGTGGATTTATTTATTTCATATGACTGAAATAAAAACATTCAATCTATCCTGATAACTTCTTGGACATTTTGTTCTGTAGGATAATCAAACCTTTAAGCAGCATGTTCACTAAGATGGAAAGGGAAATCAAAATATCCAAACTCTGCTTCTAGATGCTACTCTCTCTCTCTCTCTCTCTTTCACTCTCTCTCTCTCTCAATATTTTTCCCATAGCTAAAGCAATCATAATCAAGAGAAACTGTCTGATTAAATACATATTGATCCTTTATTCATTTTTTAAGTCTCCCGTGAGATGAATCTGTACCTTCTGTTTAGTGTGGATACTAAAACATTCAGAATAAAAATTCAAAATAGAAAAGCAGAATGCTCGGACCAATTCATGCACAATCTTTTATCTACTTACAAAGCAAAAACCATCTTGATAGAACAAAACAAAAAACACAGATGCTCACCTTACCTTTTGATGAGTGGGCGTGCGCCTTTCTGTTCGAAAGTGCTTGTTATCTTAGAGCTCGAATGTGCTTCAAGTGATAAAGGGGTTGCTATAGTGATCAATGATTTGTATTTAAACATGAGTATACACTGTACTAGGGAAAGATTTCCAGTTAATAGCCTGAAGGTGAATTAAGGCCTGTCACTAGCAGTCTGAGTCACCCTCCTCCTCAAACATTTATCTTCTTTTGCATTTCAAGTAACACTTCTTCTCAACATAGGAATCTTATTGTTTAGAGTACAGCTGATGGGCCATAAGACTTCTGATGTAATTCCCCTGAGAAGTTTCTAGGGTGGGCAGATCTCAAAATTGATATCTATTTCCTGTTAGTCTACTTTTCAAGTGTTCAGATTCATCTGCCATGACGTGCAGAGCTCCAGCTTCTCATATTTGTATTGATGTTTGAGGGATTCGCAAATCTGGATACATAAATCCATTTCTGTGCAATGATGGAGACCTGCTGTCATATATCTTGCAGCAGTACTGCCAAAGAGAGAAGTATCACCTCCTGGTCAGTACACAGAACAACTTGCTTGCCCACAAACATGCCTTTCCATATGAGCAACAGGTTTCAAAGACAAAAACACAAGGCAGGCCAAGTTGCCAGGAGAGAATCATAGAATTGTCCACATTGGAATAGACCTTCAGGATCATCGAGTCCAACCAGCACCTTACCATACTACTCTAACTCTAACAACCCTCTGCTAAATCATGAATGTGATGTTATGCAGATGTAAGTGCTGCTGTGTAGCTGTCAAAGTTATTCCTGTCTGGTTGCTGAAATAATATCTAAGAAGGAAATGTAACGGAATTGCACTTGATTCACTTTTCTCTCTGCAAATTCATCCCTCCTCACTTTCATCTGTGCATTTGTTGTTAAGGAGATGGAATCAAGACACAATTGAGAATTGCTACCAAAGTGCAGAGAAAACTATACTTGCAGCTTAACTGCTTTCACCTACATATCTGAGCTGAAGAACGTGAATATCCATGCATCATCATAAGCTCAAAGTTGCAACAAGCCAAGAGGTACTTTCCTGCCCCGACCAGGCTGAGTGTCTCATCTTCTGGCTGCCTGAAAAGCAGACAGTAGGTCAGGTATCCAGTCTTCCACAGAATGGTAAAAAATGATCTGGATATCAAGAGATATCAGATTGCATCCCAGAAGGTAACTGGGAATGGCATAGGCTTCCCAGGGCAATGGACATGGCCTGAAGCTGCTGGAGCTCAAAAGGCATCTGGACAAAGCTCTCGACAAAGGGTTTGGATTTGAGGTGGGCCTGCTGAATGGAACCGGGAGGTGGACTTTATGGTCCTTATGGGTCCCTTCCAACTCAGGATATTCTGTGATTCTATGAAATCTCAGATCTGTTACAATAGCTGTGGCCATATCCACTGCAGAGAAAACTGCTTACATTAGAGGAAAGTAGGAAAGGAGAAATGCCAGACTGTGGCATTTGGCTGATGCCTTCAGAGAGGTCTGTGCTATCTGGCACTCACTGTGGGTTTTCAGCCCACAAAGCTTTCAGATGCTTAATCTTCTTTCTACAGAAGTCTTAACAAAATCGACACTGGTTTCTGGAGCTCTGCTTGGGGCTGTGTTTTGTGTGTGTACTGGCTATACAAATGGTTAAACTGGAATTCAAGGGGTGTAGAACTTTACCTGAATTTCCTTTTTCCCTCCTCCCAGAACTGTTGTTATGACGCCAATACAGTTATACTATGTGTAACCCAGTCATTCAGGACAGAGCCAACATCCATTTCACTAAGTAAAATAAGTCCATTTCTGCTAGGGAAACCTGTGAGAGCAGCTAATTATGGACTAGGCTTGAAATGGTACTTGTGGTTCCACTGTAGGGGCATAAAATTATCATTTTTTGTCTCTACAGAGAGGTGCTTTGAATGGAGCATAATAGCGCTTCAACATTTCTGGCATGTCAGAACATTTAGTTCCTGCAATAAAGAGTCTTTCATTAATCCACACAATACCTTTGGATGAGAAGCTGCTCATAGTAGATAAACTGGGACTTGGGGATATGTGCCCCCTGATGCTATAATCACTGTTTGCATTTTTAAAATCTACATACCAGGAGTAAATCAAGAGATGTATTCCAAAGAAATTCAAGTGGAGGACATTTGAGACACTGCAACAGACACGTACCAAGGGAATATACGTCAAATGCAGAGAAGGAGAAATGAGCCTCAGATGAGCAGACAAACACAGCATGTCAGCTGCACAGCAAAGAGAAGTCAGAGCTGCCACTGTTCAGAGTTCCTGTGTGTTGTATAGTACTCTGTGGGACTGGCTTGTGCAGCAAACCAAAATGCTATTCAAAATGTCCTTTAAGGCAGGAGCGTAGGCACTGAGGAGTTGGTCTCCATCTCTTTAAGCAGTTGCAGGCAGCATGCTCTGAGGAAAGGAACACTCTTCTCAAAGCCTTGTTGCTTCAAGTATGGAGGCATTAATTTCCACAGCTGAAGAACAGTCTCCTTTAACTCAAGGAGAAGATGTGACCTTTGTGCTGTTCTTTCAATATGCCTGATGCAGGCTGATATTTTTTCAGAAATTTAATCTTGTGGTAAAATAATACAAAAATCAAACACATTACGCAGAAAGAATATGAGAGAAAAAAGGAGCTTGCTAAGTCATCAGGCATTCACAACATCTTCAATTCTAATGTTTTCTTGAGGCTTCAAAACAAAGGTGTAGAACTAAGGAAAAGCCAAAGAGCTCTCTACCCTTGTGCCCCCTCCTAGCCTGGAAAGATGCCTGGTATCAATAGGGACCACAATGACGGTCACTTTGACAAGTCCCAGACACCCCACCAATTGCCTCCAGCTTTCCAGATGCTGTCCAAGTTATAGAAACCACCAGTACCCTTCAAAATCTTACACTATATGTAATAAATGACAGTTTACTGTACCTCAGGGCTCCAAGCTGATGAGCTGTCAGTAGCATCATTTCCTTCAAGTCCCTGGGTGGTAAATGCTGCCTCCAATTCTAAAGGTCCTTCTGCATCTTGGTGGCTGAAGCCGTCAGCAATGCTGGACTCCATCCTAGGCCCTGTATGCTGCCCAGCACTCCTGCACTCCGTTGTTCTTGAATCAATAGATATATGGCCATCTTCACGACAGGATAGGTTGTCTTGGTAACTCAGCTGGCTTAGTCCATCCAGATCTAACAATTTTCATTAAGAAAATAATTTCAGAGGGATTAGAATGAATTCGTCCCCCTCTCCCTCCCAAAATCTCTCTCTTATTTTTTTTTGCTCATGCCACTGTATGGCAGAGGCAGCTTCTCTTAGGAGCACTGCAGCACTGGACTAGCAATAAATCTTGTATCTATCAGCATTGAAGGAGTGGACATGGCTGTTCCTCACTCTCCACATCCTGAACAGAGAAACTAGTTTCCTATTCTTGAAGAAGTTAACCACCAAATGCAATCAAAGGACTGCTTCAGGTGTTCTAGAGCCTTGGTGCTGCTTTGTGACCCCTAAGCAATCACTTACACAAAAACACAGATTGGACAAATGACAGCACAGCACAGGCCTGATGAAAAGGCACCAGCAACATCCTTTTATGCAGAAGAAAAAGGAAAAGGCAGAAGTCAGCATGGCTAAGGGGATGGTGCTGGTAAGAAGAGAAGTTTTGCAGAGGTAAAAGTACAACCACAAACCCATCACTCATCACTGAGAGCTTAGGAGATGCATCCCCTAATTTCCTTGCCTGCTTTTGTTAGGTTTAATTCATCTGGTCTTTAACATTTACTCTGTTCTAAAGGAAGGTTCATAAATGAGAACAAAATGATCTCCTTTTGTTCAAATCACAACAGTTTCCTCCTCTGTGCCATCAAAACCTCTGTTTTGAACACAGAGCACTTTACTCCAAGGCATCAAGGAGAGCACTCTGTGTGGAGTGACACAGGTAATTACCCGGGCAGGAACACAGATGAAAATAACATTGTCATTTGGCCTTGAATGTGTTCCACAAACACTTGCAGAAGAAAACCAGGGACCTTTCTTCTTCTACTGAATGCGATGCCAAGCCTTGCTTTAGGAACAAGAAGAGCCAGGTTCTGCCTCCACCACTTTCAAGTAAGGAAGGAACAGTCAAGGTGAATGGCAAAAAGCTGCACTTCCAGACAGCTGATGAAAGTAATGGGAACGGATTCAAAAATACTTGGGATTTAAAGGTTTGTTCTCGTAAACAATATCTTTTTCAAATTCATCCTCCAGCACAAATATTTAAATAATAGTAATAACTACCACATTAAATAGAAAACAATCACTCTGTTTTGGTTTACATTAACCAACATTATCATTCTCTCCACATCCCACTGTCTGGAACAAGAAGTCCAAATCCTTATGAGTAGTAATTCAATGCTTGGCCCTCAGAAGAAATATATTGTTAGTGATTCATATCAGCCCCACAAAAACAAAACAAACAAACAGAATGGAGATTAATGACTTGGGAACCATTTCTTGGAGGTGGTCAGAAGCCCTCGTCTCCCTCCTTGGCTGCTCTTTCTGTTAATAACTATTAGAACTTGTTCCCTTCCATCTGCCCATGAAGGGTCTCACCCGCTCCCTCCCAGCGAAATGCCTCAAGCATGGGCACTTCAACAGAGCAGTCTGAGAGCACCTCGCAGCTTTATAATTACGGTGCAGCTCTGAGATGTAGGAGATGGTCCTTCAGGAGAATGAGGCATCTGAATTCCGATCTCTCAATGTCAGGTGAGTGCTCTTCTCACTCCCTTCTATAATGCACAGTCCGCCTCTTCTTCTCCTCATCCCCCATCTGGCAGACCTAGTCCTGAAACCAAGAGCCCTCATCCTCTCCCCTCCGCCCCAAGCTGAGGTCCAAGCAAAAGTAGAAAGCCATTTTTTTCTTGTCATCACTCCCACTCTTCTCTACAGTATCAGAAAACAGAAACAAGTAAACAAAGCAACGCAAGAAATAAGACAACGGAAATTCCACGTACACAAATTTACTGAGAGTGAATGGGTGCAGGCACTCCTTAAGGCATTTAATTAGCAAGCCAACGTCTAATACACATTTTAAACAGTGGGTCATCCATCAAAGCACACACCACACAGCAGGCTTTCAGAATAAAATGCTACTGTAGTAAGAAATCATCCTCACACAATTGTCTTGCGGTTTTGACTCCTGCTGGGATAATATCTAGATCAATAATGGAGGAATTTTCAACAACTACATTAAAGCCATAAAAGGCTATTCATAACAGGAAAACTCCAGAAATGTATTAATAGAGCAAGCCATTTCCCTGGGACTCAGACACAAAATGAATGCGTTTGGAAAGCAAATGTAGTATTCAGGGAAAGGAAGGGAAAAGGTGATTCACCGCAGCCATTTAGTGAAACAGTCTGGCTTTTTTCTTTAAATTTAAAGTGGTTTGGTAAGCGATAATCACTTACAAATACCAGTATTAGAGAATTGTTACAGGTAATAGCCCCGCTATACAGAAGAGAAAAACTGTATGTCTCCAATTACATCGGTTTTAGCATTATATTCACACAAAAAAAAATTGGTCAAAACAGAAGTTGTTCATATAAGGGAAAAGGTCATAGCAGTAAAACGCCTGTAATTTACTTGAGAGAACTTTAAGGAAGAAAATGTCAACTGTCTTATGAATACCTGACATGAATAAACAGCACAGTATCAGGGATATATGCCGACACAGACTTATCTAACTATTTCAGTTTTAATTAGCCAGGAGTCCCCACAGAGCAATAGAGATCTGTTCTAAAATTAAGGGCAGATAACTCTGTATACTATATATAAAAGAGTGTGGGTTTTTCAGTCCTATTCCACAACTTTTCCCTGCTGTGTCACATATCACAACGTCCTAATGAAGACCAGGAGCACACCAGGGAACATCCATCACCACAAAATTGGGGAGGGCTGTGTTCAGGTCTATGAAGACACAAGGAATTTGGCCAGGTGAAAGGATGTGCCTCACCTATGACAGCAGAGAACAGAACCCCAAGAGGTACTGGGATAAGGAAGCATCCCTCTTATGTCCATGGGAAGTTCAGCACATGCAATACTGAAATACTGTGAAGATTTCAATTAGCAGATAAATTGTTAGTTGAAGCAAAAATATCTTAACAATGCACAATCTCTCAGTTCTATGAACTACAATAAGCTAAAGAAACACCCTGAGAGACCTCAATGGTTCCTGAAGTGCACTGCCAGAGCTGGAAGATGAAGCCCAGCAGACCTTACTAAGTGAATACCGAATAATTTATTAACCAGAAGGAAACACTGAGGTGAAAAGTTTATTATGTGGCTGTTACTTGCACTGACCAAGGTGATGTTTGCTCTGTGGGCTACAGTGAATTGCTGTGCTTTAACACCCCCCCCCCCCCCCAAAAAAAAAAAAAAGAAAGATTGCCTTTTCTCTGTGATTTTCAAAAATGAAAGAAAATTGATCCCTGCTTCTAGACTGAACATAAGGATGCAAGGGAACTTACAAGCTTGTTTAAGTCATGTACAGTCAAGAGAAGGAAAAGATTTGAGGATGGAACATGGTATTTCTGGACTTGAACTCCTATAAGCAGTGATTTTCATAGAACCATCTGAGTTGGAAGGGACCCTTCAAGGCCATCTGGTCCAACCACCCTGCAATGAGCAGGGACACCCACAGCTCCATCAGGTGTTCAGAGCCCCATCCAGCCTGACCTTGGATGTCTGCAGGCATGGGGCACCACCAGCTCTCTGTGCAACCTGTGCCAGTGCCTCTACCTGAAAGAGACAGCAGCAGAGGAGAGTCAGTGGATTGAAGCACATTTGCCCTCACACTACACTTCTCTTGACTGACCTTTGCTAGAGCCCCATGCCAAGCCACTTCTCGATACCTCAGCACCACACTCTCCCTTGCACTGAGCCACACCAGACACAGGGAGACCGAGTGGTGCCCTTTGCTTACTTTAGCCATTGAGGTGCTAAAAAAAACCTTCCCAGAAGAGCCTCAAAGAAGCAAAACTATTATCTAATTACAATCAATCTAAACAAAAATGGCCTGTAAATTTTAGAGCTTAAAGAGAAAAAGGATCTTAAATTTCAAGTTACATTATGCAATCAGGCCAAGATTGTTTAATTTACCACATGCTGGGTAATAGCACAAGAAGACTCCACGATTCCAGTACTAAAGCAGGCTCTTTATTAGTAGGGTGATTTGCAGTGAAGCTGTGGGCAGAGCTGGCATTCGAGCCATTCAGCTCCCCAGAGCATCCTCCAAATCCTTCCTTCCTGCAGCTCATGCTCCTCTTCTCAAGCTCTACCCAGGTTACTGCAAAGACTTTTAACGGTTGAAAAGCACAGGCTGAACAAGTCCAAAGAACAGTTCATCACAACATTCATAACAAAAACAGAGGGTCAAAGGAAATTTCATTTACGAACATGATCTGAGAAGACTTTGCATGCCAAGGCTGAGTGGGAGAAAAGCTTATCAAGGCTCTCCAGGATGCTCAATTTCCCCTTCTGTCTAAGTCTGTGGTAGGTTTCTGATTCCATAAAAACAGAACATTATCAATTTGAAGAGACCTGACATACCCAAAGACATCAGTATATAGGCATTTGTTCATAATGAAAAGACTAATTTTGAATTGAATGTCCTTAGTGAAAGCAGGTCTCAACGTGTGGCTGAATCTAATTAAACAGCTATTTAAATAGTATTAGTATTACCCCTGAAATTAAGAGCACCATTGCACCACGTTGTGCCAGAAGAAGAATTCAGTGGAGAGCTGTATCTTGAAATGTTCAGAGAGTGCATCGAAATGAAACAATTGTATTTCCAAAGTAAAGCATTCTATGGAAGTAAGAACAGAGGGCACTTTCACAGCTCTTCCCACTATTGAATTTATCCCGATTTTAGAATGTGTTCAGGCCAATTTTCGAAGTAGCTACATTTCTAAATGCATTCCATCTTTGTTTGTATAAGAGAGTCATTACATTAGTCCATAGAAGATCATAAAATTCTTCCCTTCTGTGCCATAAATTTTTAGTTTCTGTCATTGCCTGACATTTGGCATATGTGCTGGCAAACGATATAGCATAATTCATTCAGTGTTCACCTTGTGTTTGCAAAGCTGTTGTAAAAGGCTTTTGCTAAAAGGCTTGACTTGAACGGCACAGATTAAAACAGATTATTAGAACAAAGTCCTGCAATCATTATCCTGACAAAACTGGCAATAAAATCCAAGAAAATCCCTGTGGGTTATGAGCCAAAATTCAAAACCAATGGACTTTCATTGGAAAGATCTTCATAAACCTCAGCACAGCTTGGATCCAGACTCTCTCCAACTATTTTAGAATTGAGATGCAGGTAACCAAGAAGGAAACCAAGTCGAGTAAGAAAGAAAGCAAGATCACATTTCTGATACCTCTGTATCATGCCCCTAAGGCTGGAGAGCAAGTGTTTGAACATGGGACTATGCTTCACGTCTGCTTGTGTTGCTTTTTCAGATATTCATGATCACAAACTTTGTGAGCATGACACACACATTTTTCAAGCTGCTACATCACCTCATCATCACCGTCGGAAGATGCTGTCAATGACAACCTGGGATTCAGAGAGCCTTGCTGTAAGCCAAGAAGATGGATGATACGGCACACTCCTATCTCTCAGACAGCCTTCTGGGGACAAAAAGGAGAGCAAGGGTTTGGGGAGGATGAAGGAATGAATCTGATGTGGATCCAGTTCTTCAAGCCTCAGGAAAACCTCTGGATGTCATATTGCACCTGCAACAGTTAGGAACTGTTAGACCTTGATCCATTCTGCATGTCATTGTTTTTTTTAAATGCAAGTATTTAACAGAGCGGAACAGAGTAGGACACAGTGTACACAGAGAACCACTTATAAAGTCATTAGCACATGCAATGACAAAGTACTCAGCAAAGGGCTTGAAAACTTTCTTATTCTTCCACTCCTTTTCATCTCCCCCTAAGGTGGAAGGGGAACTTCTTTTGTGCAGAGAAAGCAACTCAGATGTGACCTGTTCTCTGGGTAAGGCCACGAGCACACAGATAGAGCACACAGCTAACAGGCACTGCTGACTCCATCTGCCAGCAGCAGAGGAACTCAGGAGACCAATGTAAATTGTAACCTTTAAAAGTGAAGATTCGCAGTTGAGCACATCACCATGAACGCTTTTCCCGTCCTACTACCAACACGTGCTTCAAATACAAGATGACTGCACCCTCATTAGTGTCGAAATAGCTGCCAGATAGAGAAAGAGGGATCGGAACACACTGAATATACTTGGCCTTGCTTTTTGAGGGTGAGATGCAGGGGCATTTTGCTGATCACCCCACCATCAGAAGGGAGGGAGCCTAATAGCAGGATGTTCTGACCCACTGGCACACAGTGGGGTAGTGGGGACAGAGGGTGGTCAGTGTGTGTGTGTTTGTGCATGTGTGTGTGAATAAGCCAGATGTCTAGTGGTCAATTTGCTTCTGCTCTTCAGCATGAAGTGTACAATAATGGTTGCCAAGACTCACTTTGATAATTGCCATGGCAAATCCAAGCAGCTGAACAAATGAGCATTGCAGGCAGCATTCTCAGTGACACGGGCAGGTTTGGGACAAAAAGCAACTTTTTCACTTCCAATCTCACAATAACCACGTGGGTTCCAGCAGAGAAGCAAGATCCTGTCTTTACAGAGTTAGATCTATTAAATCCTGAAATATAAACTTGGTGACAATGGTATCCACCACTCCATAAGCCCTCCTGCTGCCGCTCTGAGGTCAGCACACACAGCTCCTTGGGCAGAAAGACTGAGCAAAACAGTGCCAGAGCAAACTGCACCCAGCCACGGCCTACCAGAACCACAGAACCATTCAGATTGGAAAAGACCATTAAGATCACCCAGTCCAACCACCAACCCATCCCTACATGCCCACTGCCCACACCCCTCAGTGCCACATCTCCACAGTTCTTGATCATCTACAGCCACGCTGACCCCCCCACCTCCCTGGGCAGCTGTGCCACTGCATCGCCACTAAAGCTAAACATTCCTATTCTGATTTAAAAACAAAATGGTTTTATAGGACAGTAGTTTGTAAATGGTTGTGACCAGCTATTGTAAAAGTTGATTATTTTTTTATACAAGCTATTCAAAGTAAGTTTCTTTGAAACTGCTTTAAATACAAATTATTTCAAGTTGCAGGAACCCTATGGCCTAAATCTATTTAAATAACCAGGGGACATAAAACTACATGTCCCTTTTCAGCCAACCGTGCAGTCAATTCGCTACCTCTGCAAAATTAATTTGAATGCTCAGGAAAAGCTGGTAACCTCTACTTACACATGAATATCCTCTGAGCACTTAAGGCACAAAATAAAAGTTTAAAGCCAAGTCTGCTTTAGACTCAGTTTGCCAAAAGTCCCAGGCAAATCTTCTTCAGGGATGGATATACAACCTGCACTCATCATGCATTAGGATCCCTTTGAACTTCCAGACTGCTTGAAAATTCAGTGCTACTTCTCAGCATTCCTAGCTGAGGAGTATTTTAGTCATTTAACATTGAGCGGTGCAAGAGAGAAGAGAGATACCAATGCTCTGCAACAATACCAGGGGGATTCCTTTGTAAATCAGTAGCAAAATTCTGAAGTTAGCAATTCAACTGCAGCTTTAATTGGGCTGTGACTACCACCGCTTCATTGATTGTTTCCATAGAGCTCAGAAACATTCTTTTAAAAGAAAATTTGTTTTGTTTTAATATGTAGAAGATTGGATTGAGCCAAACTAAGTGCCAACTTACCATCCACTGAATTCAGCTACTGCGTCTCGGTTGAGTAAAGGGAGGAATTCGGCCAGGTTTTATACACTATTAGCCTCCTAACTTTGACTCCAACTTCACAGATACCTGAAGCGTGACTGCATCGCTTGTTACAATGCTAGATGCTGTTTCTTACTTGCATTTGGAAGCATGCAGGCTAATTAAACAGCCAGCACTGGGGAATCTGTAGCAAATGCTTGATATGTCTGCTGTTGAATCAGTGCCTGAGCAGCAGACAGCTTCATGTCAGCTTAATACCTCTATATTAATAAAACTAACTTCACCCAGGGGAGAGCAAAATGTTCCCCATTCAAATATACAAGTGTCCTGATTAGGAAAGGACAAGGGGGAAACATTTTCTATATCACCATGGAAACTTAAATAAAGGACCCGTAATTACGATCTAAATTCTGGAAAGATAATGAATACATCTTGAGATCTGCAGATGTTGTGTAGCGTATACATATTTCTAGCAACGTCAACCCAATTACTTCTATGCAGCAGCTGTTTTATAAATCAGCTTCCCACCGCCCTTAAGGATGCATGTGAGTTGGTTTTGGTTTTGTTTTTTTTACCCAGAGATGACAGTGGGGGAGGAAAAAGGGTGACCTCTTTTTCCAGCGAGGTATTTCAAAGTACCAGTATTTGTCCAGAAATTTCACACACCCTATCAGTTACAAAGTTAGCCTACAGGCACCCAGGCACACAAAGCTAAACTGCATGAAATAAATAATTCAAGAATTCTCTGCAGCATTACCAAGTATAAACAATAGCTTACTGTTTGCTCAAAGCTGATCCAAGAAAATAAGCTACCAAATAAAAGACATAGCGTAGGTGTAACATATAGATGTACCACATGCATCCTGTCTGCCTGAATGTTAAAAAACAAAACAAAAAAACAATATAGTGGTTTGGGATGAAAAATGAAAACTTAACAAATTTCTGCTTTCCTGTACATTTAATGCTGCCCTTTGTGCATCCACTTCTTTTTCATAAAGGCTTTGATTCGGTTTTACTGAAGTCAATTAAAACTTCCATTGGAGAACAACCAAGCCATGAAGGAAACAGAAGTGCTATACAAAAAAAAAGAAGAAAAGAATTTGATCACATAACCAAGACAATATGAGCACATCTATGCATACTGCATTCACTTGGAGGATCCCAGAAGCTCTCTGTGCTGAGTTCTTTGCTATTACAGAAGCAGCAACAGAAGCCTGGTCCTAAAGTTTTCATGTTCAGAGAAACAGCAATCTGCACTGGTTTCTAACTCAGCAAAACCTAGAGCTGCACACAGAGTAATGAAAAGGCCTCCTCTTCTGGAAAACTGGAAAGGCTTACTTCAAACAGTGGGTTTGTTGGAGGTTCTCAGACCAGAGGAAGAACCTTTTATTAAGGAACATATGGTGCACATGGGGTTCCCACTACCAATTTCTGTCTAACTACAGCTCTCATCTACACAGCATCTTCAGTCTGGTGTGTTCTCACTCTTGGTATCAACCAGCCAACCTTGGGTTTCAAATCAAAGTACAGAGCAATGCAACTACCTGATTTATGGGTCTGAGTAGGAACTAGGGCATCCTTGCATTCATTTATGCTCAAAACTATTTGGAAATGCAGTCTGGTCACTGAAAAGCCTTCAGTTTACACAGCAGAAACATCCACCTCATCCTCACACATGCAGAACCACTATTCGACAGCGTTAATGCCAGGGGAAATTTCCAACAGAAAGCAGAAAGCCAACAGAAAAGTCAAGGGATAATCAGAAAAAAGACCAATTGCAGTAATTGGTTCTGATCATCAAGCACGTCCACAGCCAAACAATATGGCAGTCAGAGCAATAAACTCCAATTCTACATGCTGCTGTGCAAAGAAATAGAGAACTGCCCACAGAAAACAGCATGAAAATCAACATCTTTTCCTGTTGCCTTTCCCCTACTTTGAAATTTGGTTATAAAAATAGGAACATGAGATTCAGCTTCAAGCTAACTTTCACTTTGTTGCCTAAGGTTCTTCCATAGCAAAAGGAAATGGCAGCCAAGAAGCACCTACTTTATGTTCCACATGTGGAGCAAGCATGAGTCAGGCTTCATTTGTGTCACTGGGATTTATTAGCACAGGCCCAGGACTTGCGGAGAAGTGGAAGACAAAAGACTGCATGCTGTAGGAGATGCTGCTAAGCCAGAAACCCCTGTGGTGTGGACACAGCTGCACCCATGAGTCATTGCACACCCCTCGGCCAGGCTGCTTGAAGATGACATGTGGCTGCAAAGGCAAGAAAGTCCCTTCCAACTGCAGATGCTCTGCTTGCACCAGGATGGAGTTGTTAAGAGCAGCTCCAGAGGAGAGACACAAAGATGGTCAGAGGGCTGGAGCACTTCCCCCTACAAGTACAGGCTCAGAGCTGGGGCTTTTCAGCCTGCCAAAGAGAAGACACCAGGGGGACCTTATAGTGGCATCCCAGTACCTGAAGGGGGAACACAGGAAAGCTGGGGAGGGATTTTTTGTCAGGGAAGGTAGTGACAGGATGAGGGGAAATGGATTTAAACTGGAAGAGGGCAGATTTAGACTAGAAATTCTTTACTGTGAGGGTGGTGAGACACTGGAATGGTTGCCCAGTGAGGCTGTGAATGCCCCCTCCCTGGAAGCAACCAAAGCCAGGCTGCATGGGGCTGTGAGAAACCTGGTCTGGAGGGATGTGCTCCTGCCTATGGGAGGAGATTGGAACTGGATGATCTTACAGGGGTAAGATCTTCTCTTTTTATAAGCATCATTTTCACAATGTCTTCTCTAGCAGTCTTTGTACTCCAACAGGTGGAACTCCTTCAGCTTTCCCAGTGCTCATTTCTTATTTGGCTTGGCACTAGTTCTAATGCAAGAGCCACTTTGTCTCTGTACAAAGCTATAAGGACATTCATCTGAAGTGGCACTGCCTTCTTCCAGAAAATGGCCTGCCTCCTCACAGAAATCAAGCTGGCCAAGGGGGTACCCAGCAGAGCCAGGACTGCTTGGTTTCTCTGTGCCACACTTAGAAGCAGCTAGATCCAGCACATGCATGCTGATTACAGGCCATTCGTTGCACTCAATGCGTAACCATCAGCTTCACACCCACAAGTCTTTGTTTGCTGATTAACAGGGTGGAAATCAACTCCTTCGCAAAGAGATTTGTTTGGGGTTGCTACGGATAACTACTGCATCGCAACAAGGCAGACATTCATTTTCCCACTATTTTTTCTAATTGAAACTTTCTGTTTGCTACCACAGGGTTCATTTACCACAGCCCTCCTGTATCACTGCTGTAACACCTCCATTTTCCTGGGAAAATCACAGCTCTGGGTAGCAGCAGCAGGCAAGGATGTGAAACCAAATACTCATGCGTTTGCAACCAGCAATGTCACCCAAAGCAGATGGTATTGTCCTCCTTCTTTATCCCTATTTCTCCTTGCTTCAGCTTTAGCGACCATGTGGAGTCATAGAATGGCTTGGGTTGGAAGAGACCTCGAGGTTCATCAATTTCCAACCTCCCTGCTGCAAGCTGGGTTGCTGGCTGCTACATCAAGCACTAGAACAAATCGCCCAGGGTCCCATCTAACCTGGCCTTGCATATCTCTAGGGATGAGACATCCATCACCTCTCTGGGCAACCTGTGGAAGGCTCACCTGAATTAAAGCAATAAGGAAGGGACACATAACTATTAAGGGAAGCGAGGAGCTAATTCAAGGCACCATACAGCAGCATGCCTGTGAAGCCAGGTATGGGAAGTAGCATAACCTGTGACCCAGGAAAGACAGCACATCTCAGCCACAGTTTTATGTCTGACAATTATAAAATAGCAAGCTACTGACATCTGCAAGATGACTCCTGGGCCCAACAGCTTTATAGCTACAGCATATCACTTACAGTAAGAGGTCTAGACCCCAAAATCGACCCTATGACACAGAGCTTCAGCAAACCTCAGTGCTCTCATTAATCCAAACTCAAGAGGTTTCTCTTTAGCACCATAACTCTCAACTACTAGCTGAAGAACACTCCGACGTGGATTAAGCTGCTATGTATACACTGTATGGGCTCCACTCTCCCTGAGCCTGAGGAACGCACTGTCTCTGAGCTCAGAGCACACGGTTTGTGTGGGCACTCACTCACGCCCAATATAGTGCTTCCAGGGATGCTTCATCATGCACCAATGCCAAGTTCCAGACAGGGAATGCTTGCCTGAGTGTCGGGGAACTTTCTGGTGGGGTGTGAAAGGCATGAGAGCATCGCTGATTAAAAATCATTTACTTCAAAGGATTTTCTACAGGCTTTTCTATGGACTGGTTGGAAATTCAACCCAAGTCTTCCACGATTGTTCTACAAATTGGTGTTGATGAAACCTCCCTCAATCAGAGGTAACTGCATGAGAACCATGCAAACAGCATCTGCAGAGGTACAGCTCAACCACATCTTCCTCATTACCCAGAAGATCCCCACTGGCACAATACAGCCATCTGCCACTTATAAAACTGCACATTTTTTCCTCCATGAATTCAATCTGCTCCCTTTACTTTCACTTTGGTCTTTTCCCTTGGTTACTATGGTTGTGTTTCAAGAGACTACTAGGACACACAAGATGATGCGTGCTACCAACAGATCATTACAAGAGCCTGAAATTAATTGGGAAAAAGATATTCATACCCAAACCCCTATCTTTAGCAAAAGATGAGGACCACCATCAGCTCATCTTTTGGAAGGGTGAACCCATCTCATATAGCTTCACATGAGTGCAATACAGAGATGTTAGGAAGAAACAGAGAATGATTATCCACGCTTTCAGCAGTCCTAACGATCATTCACTTCTGCAAGCATTTGCCTGCAGTCATGGGTTTGCATGAGCAGCCTTGTACAAAGCAGGCCAAACCAGCAATGACTGCAAACGTAAAGACAAAAAAGTACTACTGTTTGCATCAGCTCACAGAAATACTATGCTCGAGCTCTGCACAGAGTGATGCTAGTATGCCTGCATGTAACCTCCAGCACAGCACGGTGAGATCATTCACACCTGCCTCACCCGTAGTAGGAGATGGAAGGTGAGGAGGCAGGGTTTCTAGGAGAGGCAGCACTTCCCAGATGCTGCCAAGATTCTGCTTATTGGCAAATGAAGCCTCCTGAGCCCTAAACAACCTTCCCAGAGGAAGACGGAGTCGCAACTGCCATATGGGGAGTGGGAAGAGGATGCCACTTAGCAAAAGTGGATTAGAAAATACATGCACAAACACACACGCTCACACACAATTTGTTCTGCAACTGTGCTGAATGGCGACATCTATTTCTTCCTTTTTTAAATAAACCTTTCTCCATACAGCTTATGCAACCTTCTAGATAGCAAGCACAGACAACAGATACCCCTTAAATGAGTATCACTCCTGAAGCCCCTTAAGAAACTGGGCAGGAGGAAGCCTCGCCTGCTAGACAAGGAACTCGGTGAAAATCCAAGCCACCAAAATCTGAACCTTTAAAAGATGCAACTGCAAATTAGTATTTGAAATACAGAAAGGGCCACGGTGCCAGCTTCACGTGGACAAAAGTCTGCACACAAGTACTTTCTAAGCAATCCTGAGTTTTACAGAGATAAAGCATTCAATGCAAGCTCATGTCTGCACTTCACGTTATGCTTTCTCCCACTTGAGCAACCAGGAGTATTTTCTGTGAAGTGCTTTTGCCCGCTATCTGTCTTTGCTTTCCTTCACTCAGCGCTGCTGTCAATTCACTGTAGCCTCTTTAAATGTCCTGCTTGGAGTGCAGGCACTGATTTTATAGGACTGCATTCTGGCTGGAGCGCTGGCTGGCTCTATAACCAGACAGGTAATAAAAAACATCGGCACTTTGAATCTTCAAATGGAAACAGACCATCTATCTATTTTAGCTTCGGGTTCACACTAAAGTTTGATTTATCGCACAAGCAACATATTTTTCTTACGGGTCTATTTTGCTACATGGGACTACAGGACCTAATGAAAACTCACTTCTTGGCTAGGACTTCCTAGCTGTATGAAAGGTCATTTACTGAGGTCAGGATTGTTCACGTACAGCAGAAAGAATAATTTCTTCCACTACAGCAATTACTGGCAAAAATCAATGACCCCTGTTAAGCTGGAGGCCAAGGTAAGTAAATGCAATAGTGCTCTCTAGTTTTAAAATTCCCAGAGCCTCAGAGGTGTGCCTCCTGCTACATGTATTGAAGAGAGATATCTGGCCATCTAGACAAGATTCCTATTAGGACATCAAACCTCCTAGCATTCTAAGGTCAAAAAATTTACTTTAGCTAGCTTTGAGATTGCCTAATTGATGGGAAAAAAAAACCTCCACAGATTTCATGCAATTCAAGTGTAGTGCTCACCTATATATTACGCTAGTGTTATGAACACAGTGTCAGACAGCTCGGGAGACTCTTCAATCACAGAACTCGCTGTGCAAAAATAGCTCCATTTGATTCAGAAGGCTCAGCTCTGCTGGCGTGTCTCTCCCCATGCCTTTTCAGAGCAGTGGTTGCTGAAACCGCTACCTTAGTGGTCACTCTGACTTTTTGTTTGCAAAGGACATGGGCCCTGAGGAAGAAACAGATTAAGATCACTGTACTTATGGAATGCTTATTTCTATTCCTCACTTTTTTCGTTATTACCGGTTTTCTATAATAGAACCAGGCTGAGAAACAGACCTGCTCTTCCCCTCTGTTAGCAGTGCACTACTTTTAGAAGTGCCTTATTGCTCTGCTGGTTTTTTCCAACTCTTAAGCCAAATGTGCAATGATAGATTTGGCAGCCACACTCTCAGCAGCCACCCCCAGTCAGCTGATAGCAGCATCTCAGCCGCAGGAGGATGCAAAAAGCTGCTCCCTATCCATCCTGAGATGGACAACACTGAGGTTAGACAGCAAGGGATGGTCTCAAGGAAGCTGAAAGAGCAAGTTCATCTGTATTTGTGACAAACTGTAAATGTGTAATTTACAATTACATGCTCTGCAAATGCCAGCAGGGATCTGCACGCGTGGAAGGGGCTGCATTCCCATCGCTAACCTCTTACACCAAGCAGCCTGCGCTACTGAGCAACTTCATTCATTTTAAACTCATGGCTCAAAAACATCTGAAGTGAAAAACTTTTCCCTGCATTTGTTTTTCAACTTGGCACAACATTACTAGCATCGCTGAAGTACTGACTGGGACTCAGCAGCAGCCAAACCAGCACCCTGCTGATTAGCACGCCTCAGTGTCTCAGCACTGTGTTCAGAAACGTTTGGAGACATGTTTAGAGACGTGTTTAGAGAAGTGTTGTAGAGAGGGACACAGGTTAGTGGGGAATAGTGGTGATAGGTGGACAGATAGAATGAACGGCCTTTTCCAACCTTGGTGATTCTACGATCTAACAGACATTTGATTTACAAACCCCAGAACCTCACTGCTCGAATTCTATCTTAGATCCCTAAGCTGAAAAATGGTTTTCAGTAATGTGTTTGCTGCTTTGAAGCCTCAGAAAAGCTACTCAGGAAGCTAGGACATATTTTTTTAGGAGGCAAAAATGCAATCAAAAACATACTTGATAAAAAGAAGATGGGTAATGATGGTTTTTAACTGCAGTTTTGTTTTGTCTCAGAAGCACACAGTAAGTTTAGGAGTCACAAAAAACTGCATTTTGTTTTGAATCTTTTTTTTTTTTGAGAGAAAAAATTATTCTCCTCTGGGGTGTGGTTTTCTCTTCTCTTAAACCTAATAAACTATATACTGGAATGAGCTTGTAACGGGTTTCTGTGGCTCTTTAATCACCAGTGGCTGCTAAATGAAGCATATCTATTTTCTCTGTTACATTACTATTGGCAACCAGGTCGTCAGTAAGTGCCCAGGAATATTTCCATGGCAACAAAAAGCATTCAGCATTGCAACTGTTTTGTGCCAATTTAGCTTTAAAATATTCTATTGTGGAGAGAAATATGGTACATTAAGTGAAATAAAGTCAAGATGCAATGTTCTGAAAGAATATAAAACGTATTTTCTAGAAATGAAGAAAATATGCCAAATGCAAGGAAAAATGCTCAAAGCTAATACTGATGCTACCGAATGCCTTTGCTGAATGTCAGCAAGTCCATATGCTCACTTATGTTGTCACTTAGGGTTAGGTAACAAAGCTAACAGAAATAAGGATACCTCAAACATCTTCTCTTGATCGTTTTAATCCACGACTGAAATTTTAAGTGCTCAGGGTATTACAGCCTCTCTGCATGTCTAGGTTATCATCACAAGAGTTCATACTCTTGATGTTAGAGAATGAATCTGAAGGGGAAAAAAAGGAAATATAAAGAAATACATGAAATACAAAGAGCGCGAGTGCATTTTGGAAGACATTTTCAAATCACTGTTCAGCACCTTCTTCCCTATTATACAACTTGGAGAGTTCTGAGGAATAAAAGGCACCAGGTCCCAGCCCTCAAGCAGCCAACTTCATGACTGTCATGTCTTGAGGGCACCGGATCGCCTTCTGTACAGTGCAGTGCAGAGATAAAGGGATAAAAGACCACTTTTAAGCATTTAGAGTGACATTCCCTGTGGAGTAAAAAGCTATGCAGGGCCTTCTGAAGCACTTTGTGTGGAAGCAGAGAGCTCCAGGCTGCACCAATGTAGGTGCTGGCAAGCTCTGTAAAGTCAGCCTCCTAGTCCTCAACAGCTCCAGACAGTCACTAAGAAGGAAAGCTTATAAATAAACAAGAGCCCAGCAACAGCAACTTGGTCAGCATCTGCTCTCAGCTGGGAAAAGGTTCGCAGCAATTCTCTTCTGCTGCAGTGACAGGTTACTCCAGTACCTCTCAGTGTCTCTCTACCATGAGCCCATCTCATCCATCCACATGCTTTTAAGAACCTTGATCTTCAGATGTCCCTGCAGATAACACAGCAGGTGAGAAACTGCTTTGACAGTGGCAGCAAGCCATTCTTGGCCCTCAGCTCTCTGAGAACTCACAACCTTTTCTCCCATCCTCTGTGAATATAGGTACGGGTCCAGAGACAGGACAAAGACCTGGTGGTCACCACCAGAACACATTTGGCACATACTGCTCCCCAGACAGTAATAAGGAAAGGAGCTAATTTTAACAGCCAAAGAATGCAGCTGAAGTTTATAACTTTAGCCTGATATTCCTATTAAAAGCAAAACCAGAAAGCCTAAACTTTGACAGTCCACACTGAAAAGGCTAAATAAGTAACACTTCCCTAGAAGTAGAAAGGTTCTTGGTGAAAGAACTCTTAGTGAAAAGCTCTTGGCCATTTTAAAGCAAACATTTTCAATAACTTCAACATCCTATTTCAAACATTTGGTTGGAACACACATCTCCACTCATTTTCTGCGAACCAAGGAACCTCTAGCCACATCTACAGTGGGATCTAATGAATAAAAGTCCAGTGGCTGAGGTTCAGTCCTGAGCACAAGTACCTGAGAAGCTGTTCATGTCACCTAATGATAAGAAGTCATAGTTAGGTTTAATTAAAACTGAAAATACCGAATTCATTTATCCATCCCATAATCTCCTGGCTGCTGTCCTTGTCATTTTAAATCAAAAAGCTGGTGGTGGTGGTGGGAGAGAGGGAAAGTGATTTGGGAGCCTGTCATCCATAAGATCATGAGATACAACTGGCTTTTTAGAAGAGCATTTTGCAGCACATGGCACAGTAACATCTTGAGATTCCTGGCACAATGAAACAAGGTTTGAGACTACATATATATCTTTAATAGCAATGATGAAAAGGCAGATGGTTCTCAAAGCAAAGGCTTAAGGCTAAACACTCCCTTCAAAAGATCCTGTTACCTGAAACAAAACATGGTGGGCGTACAAAAATGCTCCATGCTGCTGCAACAGGCCCTGACTGGTATTTAATATACAGCATTTAATCCTGAAAATTTCCACTAATTTCAAGTAGATCATTTTCATGGATAAGGAAAGAAATGGAAAGGGAATAGGGAAAGGTTAGATTTTTCTCTGGGATTTTTGATGAGGTTTTATTTAACGGTGAGAAACAAAGACTACACTCAACAAAATGAGGAGATATGCTACTACATCCAATCAATACCAGAGATGAGAAATCTAAGTGTTTGCTAGCTGCTTACCTGCAAAACTTGCCTTGTCTTTATTAATTTCTAAAGAGCCATCCATGCTGATGCTGTGATCATGGCCTCTCATCCTCGCAGAGGGCTCACCTTCATCTTCAGAGATGGTGGGAAGTGGCTGGAGATCTTCGTTCATCCAATGCGATCCATTGGCAGCCAAAGGCTCGGTCCTTTCAACACACTGGCCTGGTAAGCTGGAGGTATTTTTAACCCATTTTTGCCTCTGTAGACTCATGTCAGAGCCACAAGGGAGGGCCTGTGAAGCAAGATCACGACCTGCAATGTGACCATCTTCTCCAGGGCATATGTATTCGTCATCCCGCAGGTCCATGTGTCCTTCATCTTCTGATTCCACAGAATAATCCTCATAAGATACTCCACTGACCTCCAAGCCCTGGTTTCTACCTTCTTCTGACTCACGACCCACTCCACTCAAATTCAGCAATGAAGCAGATATAGAGTCTCCTGCTTGTTGGATAGCTTCGTATATTTGAGACAACCAAGAAGAGAGCGGCTGAAGAAAACTCTGAGCAGCCTCAGATGCCATGGTTAATACTATGACGGTATCTGGAGATTAGATGTTCAGTTCCACCAGCATGTCACTTATAATTCAGAAAGCTATTAAAAAAAACAAAAGGTGTCATAAGAGGTTACTGTAAATTGCTTGTCCATCAACATCAATACATTATCCAGCCCAGATGTCTAGATTTGGAAGGGCATAAAGGACTTCATTGAGAATACCGCTGGAAATCCAGGAACAATGAACAAATGGCATATATTGCTGGAGAGTTCTGGAAAGTTAATGTAAGTTAATTCAGTTAATAAATACATCATAAATATATAAAAATAGAACATGGGAGAAAAGTATGTTTTCTGAAGCAGAAAAATCCTTCTCACAGTTTGCAAAAGACCCTGGAAAAGAACAAACTACAGAAAGAGCTTCAGACAAAAAAATCTAAGTCTCCCAGACCTGACATCCACCACAACCTCAGGAAGTCCAGGGAAAATAAAGCATGGAACATCTGGGGACAATTATGCTTTTGCTGATTAAAACGACAGGTCAAAAGTTTCCAGAACAAGTCAATTTCAGAAAACCTCCTCACAACTTGCTCACTGTTTTAGTAATGTACTAAAAACTAATGTACTAATCGCACTCTTTTATTTTTTAAACAAGAATCAGTATCAGCTTCCTGGAATCTCAAACAAGTTGTAACCTGAAGAAAGCTAAGGTGCCATTTTGCCCAATGTACATTTTCCCACATTGTCACAAAACAGACACTCCGTCAAGACCTCAGAGAAGGAAAAACACAAACAAGGCTCAAGATGGACAGGACCACTTTATTTACCACAATGCAGATAGGCTGAAACACCAGGAGACCCATGTCTTGAGTCAAGAGGCGGACTATGTCTGGGATTTAAGACGGACCGTACCAGGTTTAGTATAGTTATATCTGCACCAAATGAGAAGAAAATTGTATCCCCACAAATTGATTAAATTGGACCAAACACAGTCAGAAGGACTGCCCAACAAGTGTTATTTCATCTCACAGGGTTCCTTAAAGGAATAAATTAACTGATAAAAACTGGTATCTCTGCAATCAAACAATTCTGTTCACCATTCTGGTGGAGGACCTATACAGGATGGATAACTGGTTACTTAGGTGAAAGCTCAGCTCCCCAAGACAACGGAGAAGAGATGTGATCAATATGTGTGGGATGGGACTGGGGGTCTTAACCACCATAGATGCCAAAACATCAATAAATAAACTAGTTGTAGTAAGCCTTCTCCTTATGATCACTGGTCATATTCCCCACTGCATGAAGTAAAGGATGGAAATTCTCCTTGGTTCCTCTCTTACCACTGATACATTTGTAAAACGATTTCTTATTCTCTTTTACTGCAGTGGCCAATGCGAGTTCAGGTTGGGTTTTGCCTTCCTAACTTTTGCCCTGTATACCTTAGCAGCTTCCTTGTAATCTCCCCAAGTAGCCTGTCCCTTCTTCCACAGGACACAAGCTCTCTTTTTCTTCCAGACTCTCAACAATAGTTCCCATTTCATCCACACTGGTCTTCTTCCCCTATGGCCCACCTTAGAGCACTCAGGAACAGCCTGGCCTTGTGACTTGGCTTGTTTTTCAGCCCAACAAGCAAGTCTCTCAATCTGCTTCACAGCATGTCCAGCAACAAAGCCAGGTCACAGGAGTGATGCAAAGTTTTAGCAGGGAGAAACCATAGTTCAGCCCAGTCATTACAAGCAGAAGGGAGCAATCGTCTCTGTCAGCTTGATGTCAGTGGTGATACAAGATTAGTAATCAGCTCAGCTATATCTCAATGCTGATGAGCCAAAAGCATTAATCTTCCTAGACAACATGGCCCACACTGAGCATCCACAGGAATACCATTCCACAGATCAGGAATATATCCAGGGGCAATGCTTTAGCACTCTCATTATTCCATAAATATGGTCCACCATAGTTCCCCTTTTTTGTAGTCCCATATGGGACAGCACACTTTGGCTGCTTGTTTCCTGCTGTATCATTACGCCAACCACACCAACAGTTCTTGATTGGGCTAGAAAAATCACCTAATTTTGGGGTGAGGTTGGTGCCACCTGATATTTTTCTAGCAAGTTCTCTCGACAACCAATTGGGTGTTTCACTGCCAAAGATCAAACATGCTGACCCATTCACTGGCATTGCTCCCACAGCTTTTGACCCTAATAAATTCAATTCCTGCAGATCCCATGGAAGAGTGACGCTTAAATTTTTAATTAAGCATGCAGAAAGATTACTAACAGACAAACTAGTGCGACACTCAACACTCCGATAACTAATAAACTCAGGAAACAATTCCGATCAGCTAAGTATCTGAGGACCTATCAAGCAAGTCTGAAATGGACCACTAACAGGCTGTAGGCTCAAACAGAAATCTGACTTGGGAATGCACTGTTGGATAACTCCCCTAACACAGCCCATTCACCTTCCAGCACTGCGTCCTGCAAAATGGCTGACCATTCCCCCCACCCTGGGGTACATCATTGCAGATGCCCCCTTCAGCCCAACCTGCCGCAACCAGTGTTGACAGTGTTTTCACCCCGAGCTTCACCACCTGCTTCTCTAGGAAACTCAGAAACAAAGACAGTGCTAGCTCAAACACTATGTTGTTTGTCAATGGCAGCTTTGGTGAGCTCCTGGCTGCCATCCTTTCCCCTGCAGAAACACTTCCTGATCATTCCTTGATTGTCATCAATCACAGCCGGGTCCCTGTTCAGGTGCCATATGCAGGAGCAGGATGGTGAAACTCGGAGACTACACGGTATAAGTTAACAACTGAGTACAACTGTATTACCATTTATACCCCAACTGCATTCATGGAATAATACGACTGGATAATCCAGACATGGTACAACAAATGACTGGCTGCCTTCCACTCAAATAAACAGTTCAACAATACGCAGACATCGTGAGGACTCGGGACCCTCGATGCCTAGTCTCTGCCCCACTGCCCCTCTTTCTCCCCAAGCCTTCTCACAAGGCCATAACGCCCTTGAAGCTATCATGTCCTCCCTGCTCTCCCAACCAACTCCCAACACCAAACAAGTTTGCATGGATCATATTTTTGGAATTTAATTTGAGAAGATACACGAGGAGCAGAGCATCCACAGGCCGGGTCACCCAACTTTCTTTTTGAGATCGCTCCGGGCTATTCCGGTCTGCTTTGTAAAGGGAGACCCAGGGAGCTCAGTGCAGACACGTGCCTCGGAACAGGGCCGATGCCGCAGCCATGGAGACCCAGGGCAGCTGAGGGGGGCCGAAGGGTGGGGCCGAAGGGTGGGGATGGGGCGTCTGTGATGACACAGTGCATCACAATGCGGGGCTGACATCGAGGCCAGCAGCGGGCAGCGCTGCTCCACTTTGGCCTGGGCCAGCGGTGAGTGCAGCAGCAGGGGGAAGGCTGTGCTGGGCCGGGCGCGAACAGCGGCCCGCGAGGGGTTTGGGAGCCTGCAGTGCCGGCAGCGAGCGCTCAGGGCAGCCTGTGAGCGGCTCTCTGGGCAGTCAGCAGCAGCTCTGGCCTCAGCCCCCGCTGCCTCCCAGCTCCCTCGGCCCCGCTCCTACCTGACCCCAGGGGCTGCGGCTCCTGGCCCCGCTCCCCCAGCCGTGCGCGAGCTCCCACCCAGCCCCACTGACCTCCCCTCTCTCATCTCTTCCAGATCATGGCTTTGGCGTTTTTCTTCGCCTTGTTGGCGCAGAGAGTGTCTTTCGTTGGTGATGAGTTGGATGCAGAAACGCTTGAACGCATGCGTGAGCGTGCGGTGTTTCTGCAAGAGCAGATGACACTGCAGTGGCAGCACGTAGAGAACGTGGGGCAGAGATGGATGGGCATTCGTGCCTTCCTCTCCTCTGTGTTGCCTTACTGGAAGGTTTACAGCCTTCTTGAACGCATGCGTGAGGTGTTTCTGCGAGAGCAGAAAGAAAAGCCTCTGCAATTAGAAGAGAGGAACCTGGAGAAGAGCAGGGTGGATATTCAAGCCTTGCTCTTCTCTGTGTTGCCTTACTGGAAGGTTTGCAGTGTTCTTTGCATTCTCTTCCTTTTTCTCTGGTTCATGTGGAAGATCTATAAAAAGTTCCAGAGAACTGAAGACATCAGTGATGAGGAGAGCTCCATCAGTGAGGAGAAGCAGCAGGAGCAGGAGGAGAAGCAAGAGGAAGTGGAAAAGGAGGATCTTTTCTTTGCTGATTTGCTCTGGCCAGTTGAAAGCCATGAAAGCAACTGCAGACAGATGCACTTGCTGTTCAGTGGCCTCATCAATATCTGCAAAGGCCTCTTGGTAGATACTTTCTATCCGGTGCCAGAGCACCCCATCGGGGTGGGCAGTACCTATGAAGACTGGTCCCCCCCTGAGAACGTACCCGTCTACTGCCTGCTTGTGCCATTGAAGGCTCCCCGTGGGCACGTTTTCCACCTGGATCTGGGCACCCCAGGGGAGCTGCCAGCAAGGAACTCCCGTATCCGTGTAGATCTGGAATGCACGTGCGGGAGGGAGCAGGAGATGGGTATGCAGTGCTTCCTCCACACCGCCAAGAAACAGCTGGGAAAGCAGCGCTCCAGCCTCCTACATGAACTCTGTACTGACTCCTACCTAGATACGGAGAAGACAGTCTTCTGGTTCGAGGCAGTGATCAAAGATGCCTGGGAACGCATGTGTTTGCCAAAACCATGCAGACTTTATGTGGAGGCGCGCAGGCGCTCCTGCAGGCTGACTGTGACAGATCGGAACAAAAGAGAGAACCTTGTCAACATTCTGTTTGGCGTCCAGCAGGACAATACAGACATCTTTCTAAACAGCCAGGAGATACAGGTTGGTCGTGTTCCCAGCACGACCTGGCCACAGACTTGTGCGGTGGCAGAGGTGAAGTTCTTCCAGCACATCGCTGCCCATGCCGAGGAGTACAATTTCTATGTCCGATACATGCAAGTGGCTGCCTATATCCGGGTTGGCCTCCACTTTTATCCCTATGAAATGAAGACCGTGCTCATGCACCTCCTGACTGCCATCCCTTTGGAGAGCTGGAAAGGGAGGTATTTCCTGCTGCGGGTGGATGACATCGTGCGCTACCTGCGCTGCTGCGTGGAGGAGAAATGCCTGAATCATTTCTTCATAGGAAATGAGGACGTGCCTGCGGAGATTATCTTGCCGCAGGAATTCCGAGCATCCCAACCGCTCAACCTCTTCCAGCACCTGGTGCAGGATCCGGACAAACATGAACAGGCGCTGCAGGATGTGGAGGAGCTGCAAGATCGGCTCGCAAGCCTGCTGATCTATGGGAAATAAGAGACACCCACTTGTTCCACAGACGAGCAGCTACAGCAGGCTACGTCTGATGGATTTCAAAAGAAGCTGCTTACTTAAGGCAGCCTTTGGAGTATTGCAAGACCACGAAGACATCTATCCTAGCAGCCAGAAGACTGAGCAGCGACATCCGTATCCATGTAGCCACCGGCATTTCTGCGTATGCCATGTTAGTCCAGCCTTTTAGATGCCGGGGCCACATGGAGTGAAGAGGAACTGTCTTCGGCCACACTGAAAATACAATTAATGTAGATCAGAAAAAAAAAAATATATTCCATCGATGTATATGTTCTAATAAAATTTAATAAACTTTAAAAAACAAACAAAGAAAAACAGCAGTATAAGTGCCCTTCTTTTGGTGAAACCAATGCATCAGCTTCTGGATCAACAGCAGCGGCTGCGGTTCCTAGTGAGATCCCACGGGGTTTGGCAGAGATGGTGCACACAGAGATCGCTCACTCCCTGGGAGCTGAGTCCGGCCACGTGCCTCGGAACAGGGCCGATGTCGCGACCATGGAGGCCCAGGGCAGCTGAGGGGGGGCTGAAGAATGGAGCCAAAGGTTGGGGATGGGGCGTCTGTGATGACACAGTGCATCACAATGCAGGGCTGGCATCGAGGCCAGCAGCGGGCAGCGCTGCTCCACTTTGGCCTGGGCCAGCGGTGAGTGCAGCAGCAGGGGGAAGGCTGTGCTGGGCCGGGCGCAAACAGCGGCCTCAGCCCCCGCTGCCTCCCAGCTCCCTTTGCCCCGCTCCTACCTGACCCCAGGGGCTGCGGCTCCTGGCCCCGCTCCCCCAGCCGTGCGCGAGCTCCCACCCAGCCCCACTGACCTCCCCTCTCTCATCTCTTCCAGATCATGGCTTTGGCGTTTTTCTTCGCCTTGTTGGCGCAGAGATTGGCTTTTGTTGGTGATGAGTTCGATGCAGAAACACTTGAACGCATGCGTCAGCGTGAGGTGTTTCTGCGAGAGCAGATGACCAAGATGCTGGAGGAGATCGAGCAGAGCAGGATGGATGTGCAACCCTGGCACGTCATTGCACAGCTGCCTTGGAAAACTTGGGCCTTGACTGCAGTGCTGCTTTTCCTGCTCTTGCTCTTGGTCCTGTGCATAGATATGCAAGAGGAAATGGAGATCCAAAACGTAACCAAGAAGCGGAGAAAACCTCACATTGAGATGTGGGAGCCGATGTACCACGAAGGCTCCGATGACGTTACCTTCGTCAGCAGGTTTTACTATCCGTTCTCCATTTGGCCGCTGAAGACCAGGAGACGCATGTGCGCGTTGGTGGAGGATCTGATGTATGAACTTGTGAGCATCTGTCAGATAATTCCCCAGAGTTTCTTCAT
Source organism: Coturnix japonica (assembly GCF_054131305.1). Taxonomy (NCBI): domain Eukaryota; kingdom Metazoa; phylum Chordata; class Aves; order Galliformes; family Phasianidae; genus Coturnix; species Coturnix japonica. The sequence goes on from NC_140667.1 coordinate 51,344,389, forward strand.
GCCACGGCTGCAGCAAGCCGTTGGGGTGGGCGTTGGCTTAGAAAACAACAGCACCGATAAGGACTCCGTCGTCTACCGCATGCTCGTGCCCCTGAAGGCCCCCCCGGAACATGTCTTCCACTTGGAGCACGGCCCCAGGGCGAGGACGGGGGTGAGGAATTCCCGCCTCCGCGTGGAGCTCACCTGCACTTGCATAAGGGAGCGGGTGGTGGGGGACATGATGTGCTTCCTCCACCATCCTGAGGACCGGCTGAGGAAAGAGCAGATGCCCAGCCTCCTAGAAACCCTCTGCCAAGACTCCTACCTGGATATCGAGGAAACTGCAGCCTGGTTCCAGGAACTGGTGACAGTAGCCTGGCTGGATACACCTCAATCGCTAACAGTGCAGGTCGAGATGCTGCCCTCCAACCGATTCTGCAAGCTCAAGCTGACCACCGCCACCGGCAAAGTCATCTGGATTGAGCTCATGCTCGGGATACAGCTCGAGGACTCGGACACGTTCCTGAGCTTTGAGTAGGCAGGGGCTGTCGTTAGCAGCAGCATGAGGAGGCCGCACAGGTGCACCGCCACAGAAACGCCCTTCTTCACAAAACAGCCAGGCATGCCTGGCACAACAGATTCCATCACAAACATCTACAGCACTGCGTCCCTGTTCAAGAATACATCTGGGACAGGAATGGGGGTCTTCACCACCACAGATGCTAAAACACCCATAAATAAACTAAGCACAGTAACAAGTGCTTTATACACATTACAACTGTCGTTGTGGTCTTCTCTATCAGCATTAGGATGTAAGCAATGTTTCTTGTCTGATATTCTGCCTCAGTGGGGAAGAATAAATGAAAGGGACCACCAGGTGGTTGTAGATGGACTTCAAATAGCCCAAGATGCTGTTTCCATAGGGCTCAGAATCATGGAATTACAGAACCACAAGGGTGGAAAGGGCCTATAAGATCATCTAGTCCAGCCATCCTCCCATCACCATTGCTACCACAAGCTACCAAACCATATCTTGTAGCTCCTCACCCAGATACCTCTTGAACACTGGCTCTACCACCTCCCTGGGCTGCCATTCCAGTGCCAGATCACTCTCAGAGAGAAAAAGGTTTTCCTGATCTAAATCTGCCCTGGTACACCTCGCGGCCATTTCCTCAGGTCCTGGGAGAAAAGGCCAAACCCCTCCTCATCAGTAACAAGAAGGCTTCAGCTTTCGCTTCAGTGACACACAATGCTACAGTACATACCATATCATAGCACTAGAAATAAACTAAAACAAGAACTATACTCTGCCCATCTGAGCACAGAGTATGGGCTTATCAAAACTGAAACAAATGGCAAACTGTAGATGTTACCAGGTGAGTTGCATGGGAATAATAACCATTTATTTGTGAGTGCAACACCATCAAAGCCCATGACATTTGTCCTGGCACTGAACAAAACGTTTGCCATTTTGAAACACTTCTTGATGAAATCCTGAAGATGAATCCATATGTCTTCAAAGAGCATGAGGGTATAGGAGAACTCTTTCGGATCATATGCCTGTACGGCATCTCTATGCAACAAACAACTGCTCAGATACCTGCACGTGTAACTTCACTATAATTACAGGATGCAACTCATTCAGCTCTCGTTGCATTTTATGAATTTATAGGCTACTACCATCGGAATGAACTTCACCTTGGTGGTGAAACTACTACAGCGCGACAACCTGTGTCAACTGCTAAGATGCATCTGAAACAATGGAGTTAAGGCTGTAATCACCGCTCATCGCAAGGCAGAAGACAGATGCAGTATCTTGCAAAGAGCAAAGAAGGATGGAGAACACCACTGGTAGGAAACTCGTTTTGGATGGCAAACAAAAGCCACAGGATCTTTTAATTTCATACTTCTTAACACTGTTGTGATTTTACTAACTCTAATATGCACGTTGCTCATAGTTATATTGTATATAAAAGTTTGGCACGTGATAAACCAAGTAACTACAGCCACCTGAGACATACAAACTAATACACAGCACACAGCAATACTTCACTACCTACTTACATGACTCTGTGAGAACAAAAACTATCAAAATACTGGTTTGGGCACAGAGACAACAGGAGAAGACCATACCACTACAACACGTGAATAAGATGAACTGACCATAGTCACAAGGTGGAAAGTAACGGTGTGCTCATCACAGGTTCAGTTTGCACATGAGAAAAGTCATCTTGACCATGAGGGTGCTCAAACACTGGAACAGATTATCTAGAAAGGCCAGACCCCAGGCAACTGAAGAGACTGCTGCACACTTGGGCATCCTAATCTTCACTGTAGGACCTGCTGCTTTCAGTACAGCTCCATCCAGTGACCCTTCAGCAAAGCACACTTCAGACAATCAGATGTTGAGGGAGCTGTGAGCAAAAAGCAGCTTGATATAAGCTGTACTGGACTTGGGGCCTGCTCCCTGTATGGCATCAAAGTACTAAAAAGTGCTTTGGCAGCTTTTTGTCAGGACTAACTTGATTAAATAACACCACGTTTAAAAAAATACCACATTAGCCACAGATAACCTTTCCTTCTGAAATTTTACTTCTGTTCCATGCTATTTGCCCGGCGTAATTCCAGACATGAATTCCGTTTCATTGGCAGGTATGCTCACTCATTGACTCATTTTTCCAGGTTTCATCTTTGGGAATCAATATTTCATCATTTCATCCCATTCCTGTGGGAGCGGGATTGTGGAACTCAGAGACGACTCAGTATTGCAGCGACTCGGCACGGACTCAGATGTGAACGATCCAAAGCGTTTATTACAAGTTCTCACATCCCTTATATACCTTCACAAGTTGTTATTTTCTAACTTTCCCATCCGCCCTTACAACTTTCCCAAACATCTTACATGTCAACAAAGCATTCTACAAAACACTTTTCAACTGTCCATGCAGGCACATAACCAATCAGAGCTGTGAGATTCTTCTTCTCCTTGCAGAGGTGTCCTTGGTTCCCATGCTGTTTATCTTGCTCCACAGGTGCTGCTCTGAACAGCTTTTCTTGTATTCCCACAATTCCCCCTTTTTTGTTTATTGACAAGCTACTACCATACTATAAAATAATAACACTATTTATATTAATAACATAATCATTATAACTCAATCAAGGCCTCGATTGACAATACTCTAAAAGTGAAAAAAGAGACAAGTCAAATACAACATAACAACATTACTGTTAAACCCACTAAAAAGAACAAACATGTTTGTACTGCAACCTAAGTTTCTGCAACCTGAAAATAAATCCATGAGGGTCCCATTGTGTTAATCCGTAACTGATCAGGAAAAGGCTTCAATTTTTATATACTCTGATATATTGATTTTTAATGACCACTAAAATTTGTGCAGTAAATGCTTTTAAGATGTTCATAACCATGCTCTACCAACTGAGTTATCTGGGCTAATAATTGATTAATGATCGCACAATTTAATGGAATAGCATGTCAAATAGAACCAGTTTTAGAGGACAAATGTACTAGAGTATCACTAAGGGCATTATTACTTATTTTCCCTTGAGAAACAGCAAGCCATGTTGGTGGTGGATGTGACAGGTAGTGCCAGCAGGGCGTCCCCTGCTTCAAGGTGCACATTTCCTCTCTCACCCATCACAGATTCTCTCCTGCATTCAGGATCTGAAGGATTTCTTCCAGTTGTACACCACATCCGCATGGCCAGTGCGTGATATAGAGCCCAAGTGGGACACCTGCTTGGAAAACAGAATAAACCATCAAATTTAGTTCTATTAGCGTGCACTTTTGTCTAAAATGATGCATGGTTATATGTTCAGATCCCAATTAATTGGATGTAAAAGAGGTATCCGTTCTATGATACAGGGTCATCTCTTTGCCTGGGATTCCTTTCCAGGTTTTGTCTTTGCAAATTAAGAAAAGCTAATTAATAGGCTAATAACATCATAACCAAACAGTACTAAAACATTAAAAGAGCTATTCCTGTAGATTCTAGCATTGATTAGATCAAATCCTGTTTAATACACATCTGATCTATTACTAAAATAGAAGAAGCACACAACATCCTAGCTAATGCCTTAAACTCTAAATCTTGAGACTGCATTCACCTGTATGTGCTGTGGAAAATACGTAAGAAGAATGAGTATCTATTGTTACATGTGCATATTTTAGACGGCCAAATTCAGGAACGTGAGTGACATCTGTCTGACACAGTTGAAGAGGTGCTGTGCCACATGGATTTGTCCGAGTCGGAGGCAAAGAGCTATCAGTCAAATTATGTAGCTGATATTCAGTCATAAACACGGTGTATTGCATAGGAGAGAGGATCATTCTTAACACAGTTTTCCAATCGTGAGGGGTCATAGTGTAAGTGTCACTGTTTGCAACCAAAAGATTGTATGTAAAGGCTGGCTGAATGTTCTCACTGACTCCCTTAGCTCCTTCACTGCCTCATAAGGCAGAGATTCCAAACGGGGGACCTGATTAGGAAAGGTCTGCAACGTGTCAGCATCACCCCTTAATATTGTTTCTTTTTTGCATTGCTCTAAGACATCACAGTACGCTGTAGGGAAATTTGTCATTCCTGCTTCCTTCAAAGTATCATCAGGAGGAAATGCGTCCGATTCTCTTTCTGGATCTTCTGGACCGGGGTCACAACGATCCCCTGGTTTCGATCCGTCCGTGTCTTTAACCACGTTACACGCCGGCTGCACAGACGCAGCAGCGCATGACGTGAGGGGGGAGGAGGGCAGAAGCGGCGCGACGAGCGTCGTAGGCGGAGCGAAGGGCGAGGGCGCCGTAGAGGGCGGCAACGCGGCGAACGTCGGGGGAGGAGCGAACGGCGGGAGCGCGAAGGGGGGCGGCCGCGGCCCCTCGTCTCCCCGAATCGGGGAGGGGTCGGAGCCGCCGGTCGGATCCGGGCACGGGCCGCGTCCCGCAGCGAGAGGCAGCGGCGGGGTTGGGACGGAGGGCGGCAGGGAATGGTCGGAATAAATTCTTTCCCGTCGTGATTGCTTAATCCCTTCCATTATCCGGCTCCAAACGGGCAACAGCTTAGCAGCCTTTCTGTCTTTAGCGAGAGAAGCCTCGTAGAGTTTTGAGCCGATTTTGTCCCAAAGTTCTCCATCGAGAGAGAACTCAGTTTTTGGAAATTCAGGGACATTTTTGCTTATCCATTTAAGAAGAGTAGCTAATGCTTTAGTAGACACAGTCTTATCCTGATACGGTAACACTGACCGCAATACTTCAAGATTTACTTTCTGCTCCTTCGTTAGTGAGCTCCCCATAGTTCCCGACTGCTCACCTTCTGTCCTGCAGAACGGGGCGGGTGCGCGCGAAACAGTCTCTCCGAAGTTCAGTCGGGCGGCGCTGCCGGACCGGGCTCGCTCAGCCGCGGGTTGATTTGCTCCACGTTGTGGGCGCCATTTGCAGCGACTCGGCACGGACTCAGATGTGAACGATCCAAATCGTTTATTACAAGTTCTCACATCCCTTATATACCTTCACAAGTTGTTATTTTCTAACTTTCCCATCCGCCCTTACAACTTTCCCAAACATCTTACATGTCAACAAAGCATTCTACAAAACACTTTTCAACTGTCCATGCAGGCACATAACCAATCAGAGCTGTGAGATTCTTCTTCTCCTTGCAGAGGTGTCCTTGGTTCCCATGCTGTTTATCTTGCTCCACAGCTGCTGCTCTGAACAGCTTTTCTTGTATTCCCACAAGTATGAGTTAACAACTGAGTACAACTTTACTACTGCGCAAACAACCTTTTATACCCCAACTGCATTCATGGAATAATATGACTGGATAATCCAGACATGGTACAACAAATGACTGGCTGCCTTCCACTCAAATAAACAGTTCAACAATACGCAGACATCGTGAGGACTCGGGACCCTCGATGCCTAGTCTCTGCCCCACTGCCCCTCTTTCTCCCCAAGCCTTCTCACAAGGCCATAACGCCCTTGAAGCTATCATGTCCTCCCTGCTCTCCCAACCAACTCCCAACACCAAACAAGTTTGCATGGATCATATTTTTGGAATTTAATTTGAGAATGTCATCAATTTATAAGCAATGAGCCGATAATGTTCCAATTAGAAACTTTTATTAATTGTAGCGGGTAAAACAAAAAGGCAATTCAGCGCTGGGCGACAGGGGAATCCTCGTTCCTCCAACTGCCGCGCCTTCCCGTCCCTTGCAACTTCTTTTGTAAGGTCCATCCCGAGTGTATTGTCCTTTAATTGGTCGGTCGTGATCGTGCCACACTAACTATGCAGAGTACACAATCTACCCATAAAATTAGAGTGTTCTGCAACCCTTGTGGCCTCCATATTCCACCATCACATCCCGGTCCTAATGAACAAGCACTCCACCACAATGCTACTACATCCCGGTCTTAATGAGCAAACATTTTATCACAGTCCCCCCTTTTCTTTTATTGTACTATTTTGTTTTGCTCATTAAACCGTTTTAGTTCTTGTCGACTCCTGGGCTCTTTTTCTTTGTTCTAACTGTTTTCTTAGTTCAGCCATTGTATCTATTGCTACCCCCGTTTGATCAGCGTAGGTGCAACATTGTTCTTTAAGAGCCACACATTGTCCCCCTTGCTGCAATAGGAGAAGATCCAACCCCCTTCTATTTTGTAACACTACTTCTGATGGGACCACTTAAATGGCTCATGTGTCTGTACCTCTGTACCCCAACCATCATTAATGAGACTTAATATTATTATCAATTGAGCTAGTTTTAGATAGGCAGTTTTCCCACTGCAGTAGTGAGTCTTTAATTGTTCGGGGGAGTTATTTCCAGTCTTGGGGTATCTTCTGGATTCTAAATCTTTGGATTCATTCATAATGGAGCAGACCCCTCCACATGTTTTATCTCCTCTGCCTCGCCCATCGACTCGGTTGCCTCGAGCCATGGGGTGTATAATCTTCTCGGCAGCAAGAGTATTCTTCAGGAGGGGCTGGTTTTGCTTCCCTTTTAAGTGGGTCTTTGGGGTACTGCACCCTATTCTTTTTCCCACTGGTTATACACTTAAGTGATGCTGGTAAGGATCTAAATTCACCCCCAGGTTTACCCCCTTCTATTAAAATTTCCACGGCCACTCTGAAGGCTAATAACCAATTTGTGTATCCCTGTTTCCGCAGTGGGTCCACTACCTTTCTAAAACATATCCCAACAGTTGCATTCACAATAGTCAAAATATTCCCTTCTACATTAAATTCTATACTGATACGTTTATACAATCATTGTTAATTCATGTTCTCATTTTCCTTGACGGAGGGTTTCGTGACAGTTTTACTTTCAAATCACCCGCCGGACTAGTGACTCTCCATTCGTGATTTTGTACTGGACCCTTAACACGACTAGCATGTGTCCATCCTTTTTTTCAGCAGTTCTGATGGCAGTATTGGTAGTCAATAATACTAGATAGGGACCTTCCCAGCGAGGCTGCAGTGTGGTTTCTCTCCAGGTCTTTATCAGAACCCAATCTCCAGGCTTTATTCGATGGAGGGTAATGTCCAGAGGGGGTCTTTGAGTCAATTGTCCCTTTTTCCACAATTCCTGTTTATACTTCATTAATTCCGTGATATAAGCTTGAATGTTCTTATCTAACACCCCCGGGTGATCTTTAGGGGTTCCCGCATCATATGGCATTCCGTATAACATTTCGAAGGGAGATATTCCTATGTCAGCCCGGGGCTGGGCCCTAAGGTTTAAGAGGGCAAGGGGAATGCATTTTATCCATGAGAGCTTAGTTTCTAGTGTTAATTTGGCCAATTGCTTTTTTAGTTCCTCATTCATTCTCTCTACTCGCCCTGAACTCTGTGGGTGCCAGGGAGTATGTTCTTCCCATTTTATTCCCAAGGCTTCAGCTATATTTCTAGTGATTCTTGATGTAAAGTGTGGTCCTTGATCTGAATCTATTACTTCTGTTACCCCATACCTAGGGATGATTTGTTCGAGTAATATTTTTGTTACTACCTGAGCTGTTGCTTTAGTTGTGGGGAATGCCTCTACATAATGTGTGAGGTGGTCTATTATGACTAATACATATTTATATCTTCCTACTTTAGGAAATTCGGTAAAGTCAATTTGGACTCTAGAAAATGGCCTAGTGGCCAAGGGTCTTCCCCCCATAGGCAGTTTTCTTTGTACGGCTCTGTTTATCTTTAAGCACGTAATACATCCTTGAGTAATATGTCTAGCTAAATTATGTAGGCCTATACACATGTACTTAGTGGCAAAATGATCTATTAAAGCTTGGCTTCCCCAGTGGGTCCATTCGTGCAACTGGGTCAGCACCTGAGATGCTATTGACTTAGGCAGTACCTCTCTCCCGTCAGCTAGATACCACCTCCCTTCTGTGTTTTTAGTTATTCCCATTTGATTCAGTTTTTGTTCTTCCTTCAGTGTAAACGAAGGGGCCTCATCATGTGTCAATTCTTCCTGCCTCTCCTGCCTCAGGACCAATTCCCTGAGGGCAGCTTGCTTAGCTTCTAGGTCTGCTGCATTATTTCCTCTAGTCTTGTAATCGGTCCCCTGTTGGTGTCCGCTAAGGTGTACCACCGCTATCTTCTTTGGTTTTCGTAGGGCCACTAAGAGTTGCTTTATTAATTCTTGATGTATTAAGTCCTTTCCTTGGGAATTTATCAATCCTCTTTCTTCCCAAATCTTCCCAAAGGTATGTATTACCCCATAACTATATTTGGAATCGGTATAGATAGTGCCCTCTTTTCCCTGTAATCTTTTTAGTGCCTGTAAAACAGCATACAGCTCGCAAGCTTGAGCTGACCAAGTGTTACTCAAGGGTCCTGATTCCAATACCCGGAGGGTCTTTCCATCTACTATTGCATAACCTGATCTTCTCTTTCCCTCCACTACTCTAGAGGATCCATCCACAAATAATTTTTCCCCTTCTCTTAATTCTTCTTCTTCTAAATCTGGTCTGATTTTTGTTTGTTCTTCTATCGTATGTAAACAGTTATGAATGAGTCCCACATTTTCGGGTTTTCCATATAAGAATTCTGCAGGATTCTGGAGACTTGTGGTCTCCAGGGTTAAGTTAGGGGCTTCCAGTAAGATACCCTCATACTTTAGAAGACGAGAATCAGATATCCATTTTTCAGCTTTTTGTTGGAGCACATTTCTAATATTGTGGGGAGATAGTACCTTTATATTGCTGTTAAAAGTAATTTTCCTGGCTTCTTCTACCAATAATGCACACCCAACAATTGCTTGTAAGCAAGTGGGCCATCCTCGGCTCACAGGGTCTAATAATTTTGACAAATATCCAACGGGTTTCTTCTTCCCTGCCCAATCCTGTGTTAAAACCCCATACGCTGTACCACTGTCTATGTTAACGAATAAATAAAAGGGTCTTTTTAAGTCAGGCAGGCTCAAGACAGGGGCATTGATGAGATCCTCCTTCAGCTTTTGTAGATTCTCTTCATCTTGTCTATCCCACTTTATTAATCCATCGGTACTGAGCTTTTGATATAGAAACTTTACTTTACTGCTATAATTTTCAATCCATTGTCTACAATATCCCACTAATCCCAGCAATTGTCTTATTTGTCTCTTATTGTTTGGCGACTTCAGGGACAATATTCCTTGTATCCTTTCAGGATCTATCTTCTTTTCTCCTTTACTCAGGTAATGCCCTAGATATCTAACCTCCTCTTCCACAAATTGCAATTTCCTTTTTGATACTTTAAGTCCTTTCAGTCCCAAAAAGTTCAGCAATTTAATACTTTCTTTCCGAACCTTTCCCTCATCCTCTCCAGCAATTAATAGATCATCTACATACTGTATTAATTTGGTATCAGGATCTAGCTGATACTCTTGCAGGATCTGTTCTAGGGCTTGCCCAAACAAATTAGGGGATTCTGTGAAGCCTTGGGGGAGTACAGTCCACCTTAATTGCTGTTTTCTGTTAGTATCTGGGTCTTCCCACTCAAATGCAAAAAAATCGCGGCATGTCTCATCTAAAGGGCAAGCCCAAAAAGCATCTTTTAAGTCTATGACACTATACCACAAGTTGTCGGGCCCTAATTTACTTAGCAATGTATAGGGATTAGCTACAACTGGGAACCTAGATACAGTGCGCTTGTTAATTTCCCTCAGATCATGAACCAACCGATATGTTCCATCAGGTTTCTTTACCGGTAATATAGGGGTATTAAATGGGGACATACAGGGTTCCAGTAATCCTTTGCTCACTAATCTATCTATTTCTGGTTTGAGACCCCTCCTTCCTTCCAGGGAAATAGGATATTGTTTTATTTTTACTGGGATTTCAGGATTCTTGATTTTTACCGTGAAAGGGGGTATTTTTAGTTGTCCCACACTCTCGGGGGTATACCAGACATCAGAATTGATCTCTTGTTCATCCTCTACCCTAAGAGGGCAGAGTTTGATTCTCAATTCTTTATTCTCTACTTCTAGTCCTATGCCTAATGCAATAATCAGATCCCGTCCTAACAAATTGAACTCCGCTTCAGGCAGTATCAAGAAATCACCCAACCCCACTTTGGACTCTGCTTCTATCATTACATTTTTAACTATTCCTACTGTAAAAGGTTCTCCCTTTGCTCCTATTACTTTGGTAGTTTCCCGGGAAGGTTTGCATCCGAGGGGGATCTGTTGTATAGTAGACCTTTCTGCTCCTGAATCTACTAGAAACTCTACCTCCTCAGCTTGGGGACCAATTTTCAATTTTATCAAGGGCTCCTGTTGTTTCTGGGTCCCCAATATATAGAGCCCCTGACACCCCTAGTCTTCTTGGAAGGACTTTTCGTCTCTCATTCTAACCCTGCAGTCCCTCTTCATGTGTCCCTTTTTCCTGCAATAATAGCATATTCTCTCCTCCTCCCTGTTTTCAGGCTTCCTAAATTTTTGCTGTCCTGGAATTCGATTTTGCGTCCATCCCCCCATTTTCCTTTCCAATTCCCTACTTTCTCTGACCGCTGCTACCATCATCCTAACCTGCCTATTATGTCTTTCTTCCTCCCTTCTTACATATACCTTCTGAGCTTCCCTCAAAAGTTCATCAAGCCCCCGATCCTGCCAATTTTCTATCTTTTCTAGTTTCTTGCGGATATCTTCCCAAGCCTTAGCTACGAACTGTGTTTTGAGCAGAGCCTGGCCTATCGGTGTATCGGGATCCAATCCTGAATATAGTTGTAAATTCTTGCGTAACCTTTCTAGCCATTCAGTGGGTGTTTCCTCCTTCTTTTGTCTTTCATTAAAAGCTTTATTTATATTCTGACTTCTTGGGACTGCCTCCCTAATGCCCTGGATAATGATAGTTCGCAGGTCCTGCATGTGAGTCCTATGATGTTGATTTTGATGGTCCCATTGCGGATTCTGTAAGGGCCATTTAATATCTGCAGCGGGCCCGTGGGCATGTTGAGCATCCCAAATGCGCATCCCTGCACGCCTAATCATACCTCTCTCTTCTGCTGTGAACAGTATACTTAGAATAGATTGTAGTTCCTCCCAGGTATAAACATTTGGCCCTAAGAACTGATCTACTCTGTCTGCCACCCCCAGGGGATCTTCTAGTATATTACCCATTTCCTTCTTAAAATCTCTAACATCCCCTGAATTTAAGGGCACTGATATAAACCCCATCTGAGGTTGTGGACCTCCCATGGGCATTTCTCTTAAAGGGTAGAGGTTATTTTGTCGTGCCTTTGCCCGTGTCACAGGCCCTCCCCCTTCTATCTTTTGTACTTCCGCCTCTCTCGAATCCATCTGCCCATGATCCAACTGAGGAGGAGAAGGTAGGGGAATTGCTGGTGGTAAAGCATATGGTGGGGGTCCCACTAAGGCCTCCTCTTCCCTTCGAGGTTTACGTTTTTCGACATCTTTTTCTTTTCGTGTCAAATTAAAAATGGGGACTCCTAAACCCTCTGGGCGAGTGACCCATACTGCTGCATAGTCACTTTCTTCTTGATTGAAAGGGGTTTTGGAGTTTACCCAAAAATTTAATTGCTGTTGTACCCAATCTTCATTAGAACCATACTTAGGCCACCATACTGCCGGGCCAATTTGTTGTCCGCTCCAAATTTCTATACAATAATAAATCATCTTTGCTTTATCTTTATTTCTTGTTCCTGGATAGTGCGTCCAGGCAATTAGCATGAACCCTAGAGGTGAGTCCTTAGGAATGGATGGTCGTTTAGAAGGGGTGGGTGGTTTAGTTTTACACTGCCACATCTCGTTCTTTACTTCTTGCTCTCTTGTTTTATTCAACGTCTGTAGCTCCCCCTAGTGCCCGTAGCTCTAGGGGAACACCTAAAAATAATCATCCCTAGTGCCCGTAGCTCTAGGGGAACACCTAAAAATAATCATCCCTAGTGCCCGTAGCTCTAGGGGAACACCTAAAAATAATCATCCCTAGTGCCCGTAGCTCTAGGGGAACACCTAAAAATAATCATCCCTAGTGCCCGTAGCTCTAGGGGAATACCAAAGAATAACCCTCCATAGAGCCCATAGCCCTAGGGGTTGTGGTGGTGAAAGGGTCCCGCTTATACCCTGTACCCACCCTTCGGCGTGCCCTCACTCAGTGTTGCATTCACTCGCTTCCCCCAGGTCGTGGCCCACGCCCTCGCGGGCAATGGGAACCGCACTACTGTGGGGTCCACACTCGCTCGGGTTAGTGCCGGCTGCCGGCCCCCCTTCACAAGCACACAACACTCGCCACACGCCGGATTCCCAACCCAGACCGGACTATACTCACCTGTCCTGCGTCTTCGTCCGGACTTTCGTGCACGAAATTTAAAGGGTTAACCGGTTTTTCCTTGCCTTTGTGTTTTAAATTTCGGATCGTCGGCGGGAGTAGGGCGGGAGGATAGGAGCCGAGGCCGCCTATTTAGGCGGGGCGCCCCCTCAGGCTCCTCGTACCTACGCCAGTATTCCCATCCGAGTCACGGCGCCAAATTGTCATCAATTTATAAGCAATGAGCTGATAATGTTCCAATTAGAAACTTTTATTAATTGTAGCGGGTAAAACAAAAAGGCAATTCAGCGCTGGGCGACAGGGGAATCCTCGTTCCTCCAACTGCCGCGCCTTCCCGTCCCTTGCAACTTCTTTTGTAAGGTCCATCCCGAGTGTATTGTCCTTTAATTGGTCGGTCGTGATCGTGCCACTTGGTGTGTCGTTCCTTGGTTGGTCCTTCCGTGAAACTTTGTATCCATCGGGGCGCGCTTTGCCTGTAACTATGCAGAGTACACAATCTACCCATAAAATTAGAGTGTTCTGCAACACTTGTGGCCTCCATATTCCACCATCACATCCCGGTCCTAATGAACAAGCACTCCACCACAATGCTACTACATCCCGGTCTTAATGAGCAAACATTTTATCACAAGAAAATACACGAGGAGCAGAGCATCCACAGGCCGGGTCACCCAACTTTCTTTTTGAGATCGCTCCGGGCTATTCCGGTCTGCTTTGTAAAGGGAGACCCAGGGAGCTCAGTGCAGACACGTGCCTCGGAACAGGGCCGATGCCGCAGCCATGGAGACCCAGGGCAGCTGAGGGGGGCCGAAGGGTGGGGCCAAAGGGTGGGGATGGGGCGTCTGTGACGGCACAGTGCGTCACAATGCGGGGCTGACATCGAGGCCAGCAGCGGGCAGCGCTGCTCCACTTTGGCCTGGGCCAGCGGTGAGTGCAGCAGCAGGGGGAAGGCTGTGCTGGGCCGGGCGCAAACAGCGGCCTCAGCCCCCGCTGCCTCCCAGCTCCCTTTGCCCCGCTCCTACCTGACCCCAGGGGCTGCGGCTCCTGGCCCCGCTCCCCCAGCCGTGCGCAAGCTCCCACCCAGCCCCACTGACCTCCCCTCTCTCATCTCTTCCAGATCATGGCTTTGGCGTTTTTCTTCGCCTTGTTGGCGCAGAGATTGGCTTTTGTTGGTGATGAGTTCGATGCAGAAACACTTGAACGCATGCGTCAGCGTGAGGTGTTTCTGCGAGAGCAGATGACCAAGATGCTGGAGGAGATCGAGCAGAGCAGGATGGATGTGCAACCCTGGCACGTCATTGCACAGCTGCCTTGGAAAACTTGGGCCTTGACTGCAGTGCTGCTTTTCCTGCTCTTGCTCTTGGTCCTGTGCATAGATATGCAAGAGGAAACGGAGATCCAAAACGTAACCAAGAAGCGGAGAAAACCTCACATTGAGATGTGGGAGCCGGTGTACCACGAAGGCTCCGATGACGTTACCTTCGTCAGCAGGTTTTACTGTCCGTTCTCCATTTGGCCGCTGAAGACCAGGAGACGCATGTGCGCGTTGGTGGAGGATCTGATGTATGAACTTGTGAGCATCTGTCAGATAATTCCCCAGAGTTTCTTCATGCCACGGCTGCAGCAAGCCGTTGGGGTGGGCGTTGGCTTAGAAAACAACAGCACCGATGAGAACTCCGTCGTCTACCGCATGCTCGTGCCCCTGAAGGCCCCCCCGGGACATGTCTTCCACTTGGAGCACGGCCCCAGGGCGAGGACGGGGGTGAGGAATTCCCGCCTCCGCGTGGAGCTCACCTGCACTTGCATAAGGGAGCGGGTGGTGGGGGACATGATGTGCTTCCTCCACCATCCTGAGGACCGGCTGAGGAAAGAGCAGATGCCCAGCCTCCTAGAAACCCTCTGCCAAGACTCCTACCTGGATATCGAGGAAACTGCAGCCTGGTTCCAGGAACTGGTGACAGTAGCCTGGCTGGATACACCTCAATCGCTAACAGTGCAGGTCGAGATGCTGCCCTCCAACCGATTCTGCAAACTCAAGCTGACCACCGCCACCGGCAAAGTCATCTGGATTGAGCTCATGCTCGGGATACAGCTCGAGGACTCGGACACGTTCCTGAGCTTTGAGTAGGCAGGGGCTGTCGTTAGCAGCAGCATGAGGAGGCCGCACAGGTGCACCGCCACAGAAACGCCCTTCTTCACAAAACAGCCAGGCATGCCTGGCACAACAGATTCCATCACAAACATCTACAGCACTGCGTCCCTGTTCAAGAATACATCTGGGACAGGAATGGGGGTCTTCACCACCACAGATGCTAAAACACCCATAAATAAACTAAGCACAGTAACAAGTGCTTTATACACATTACAACTGTCGTTGTGGTCTTCTCTATCAGCATTAGGATGTAAGCAATGTTTCTTGTCTGATATTCTGCCTCAGTGGGGAAGAATAAATGAAAGGGACCACCAGGTGGTTGTAGATGGACTTCAAATAGCCCAAGATGCTGTTTCCATAGGGCTCAGAATCATGGAATTACAGAACCACAAGGGTGGAAAGGGCCTATAAGATCATCTAGTCCAGCCATCCTCCCATCACCATTGCTACCACAAGCTACCAAACCATATCTTGTAGCTCCTCACCCAGATACCTCTTGAACACTGGCTCTACCACCTCCCTGGGCTGCCATTCCAGTGCCAGATCACTCTCAGAGAGAAAAAGGTTTTCCTGATCTAAATCTGCCCTGGTACACCTCGCGGCCATTTCCTCAGGTCCTGGGAGAAAAGGCCAAACCCCTCCTCATCAGTAACAAGAAGGCTTCAGCTTTCGCTTCAGTGACACACAATGCTACAGTACATACCATATCATAGCACTAGAAATAAACTAAAACAAGAACTATACTCTGCCCATCTGAGCACAGAGTATGGGCTTATCAAAACTGAAACAAATGGCAAACTGTAGATGTTACCAGGTGAGTTGCATGGGAATAATAACCATTTATTTGTGAGTGCAACACCATCAAAGCCCATGACATTTGTCCTGGCACTGAACAAAACGTTTGCCATTTTGAAACACTTCTTGATGAAATCCTGAAGATGAATCCATATGTCTTCAAAGAGCATGAGGGTATAGGAGAACTCTTTCGGATCATATGCCTGTACGGCATCTCTATGCAACAAACAACTGCTCAGATACCTGCACGTGTAACTTCACTATAATTACAGGATGCAACTCATTCAGCTCTCGTTGCATTTTATGAATTTATAGGCTACTACCATCGGAATGAACTTCACCTTGGTGGTGAAACTACTACAGCGCGACAACCTGTGTCAACTGCTAAGATGCATCTGAAACAATGGAGTTAAGGCTGTAATCACCGCTCATCGCAAGGCAGAAGACAGATGCAGTATCTTGCAAAGAGCAAAGAAGGATGGAGAACACCACTGGTAGGAAACTCGTTTTGGATGGCAAACAAAAGCCACAGGATCTTTTAATTTCATACTTCTTAACACTGTTGTGATTTTACTAACTCTAATATGCACGTTGCTCATAGTTATATTGTATATAAAAGTTTGGCACGTGATAAACCAAGTAACTACAGCCACCTGAGACATACAAACTAATACACAGCACACAGCAATACTTCACTACCTACTTACATGACTCTGTGAGAACAAAAACTATCAAAATACTGGTTTGGGCACAGAGACAACAGGAGAAGACCATACCACTACAACACGTGAATAAGATGAACTGACCATAGTCACAAGGTGGAAAGTAACGGTGTGCTCATCACAGGTTCAGTTTGCACATGAGAAAAGTCATCTTGACCATGAGGGTGCTCAAACACTGGAACAGATTATCTAGAAAGGCCAGACCCCAGGCAACTGAAGAGACTGCTGCACACTTGGGCATCCTAATCTTCACTGTAGGACCTGCTGCTTTCAGTACAGCTCCATCCAGTGACCCTTCAGCAAAGCACACTTCAGACAATCAGATGTTGAGGGAGCTGTGAGCAAAAAGCAGCTTGATATAAGCTGTACTGGACTTGGGGCCTGCTCCCTGTATGGCATCAAAGTACTAAAAAGTGCTTTGGCAGCTTTTTGTCAGGACTAACTTGATTAAATAACACCACGTTTAAAAAAATACCACATTAGCCACAGATAACCTTTCCTTCTGAAATTTTACTTCTGTTCCATGCTATTTGCCCGGCGTAATTCCAGACATGAATTCCGTTTCATTGGCAGGTATGCTCACTCATTGACTCATTTTTCCAGGTTTCATCTTTGGGAATCAATATTTCATCATTTCATCCCATTCCTGTGGGAGCGGGATTGTGGAACTCAGAGACGACTCAGTATTGCAGCGACTCGGCACGGACTCAGATGTGAACGATCCAAAGCGTTTATTACAAGTTCTCACATCCCTTATATACCTTCACAAGTTGTTATTTTCTAACTTTCCCATCCGCCCTTACAACTTTCCCAAACATCTTACATGTCAACAAAGCATTCTACAAAACACTTTTCAACTGTCCATGCAGGCACATAACCAATCAGAGCTGTGAGATTCTTCTTCTCCTTGCAGAGGTGTCCTTGGTTCCCATGCTGTTTATCTTGCTCCACAGCTGCTGCTCTGAACAGCTTTTCTTGTATTCCCACAAGTATGAGTTAACAACTGAGTACAACTTTACTACTGCGCAAACAACCTTTTATACCCCAACTGCATTCATGGAATAATATGACTGGATAATCCAGACATGGTACAACAAATGACTGGCTGCCTTCCACTCAAATAAACAGTTCAACAATACGCAGACATCGTGAGGACTCGGGACCCTCGATGCCTAGTCTCTGCCCCACTGCCCCTCTTTCTCCCCAAGCCTTCTCACAAGGCCATAACGCCCTTGAAGCTATCATGTCCTCCCTGCTCTCCCAACCAACTCCCAACACCAAACAAGTTTGCATGGATCATATTTTTGGAATTTAATTTGAGAAGATACACGAGGAGCAGAGCATCCACAGGCCGGGTCACCCAACTTTCTTTTTGAGATCGCTCTGGGGGATTCCGGTCTGCTTTGTAAAGGGAGACCCAGGGAGCTCAGTGCAGACACGTGCCTCGGAACAGGGCCGATGCCGCAGCCATGGAGACCCAGGGCAGCTGAGGGGGGCCGAAGGGTGGGGCCAAAGGGTGGGGATGGGGCGTCTGTGACGGCACAGTGCGTCACAATGCGGGGCTGACATCGAGGCCAGCAGCGGGCAGCGCTGCTCCACTTTGGCCTGGGCCAGCGGTGAGTGCAGCAGCAGGGGGAAGGCTGTGCTGGGCCGGGCGCAAACAGCGGCCTCAGCCCCCGCTGCCTCCCAGCTCCCTTTGCCCCGCTCCTACCTGACCCCAGGGGCTGCGGCTCCTGGCCCCGCTCCCCCAGCCGTGCGCAAGCTCCCACCCAGCCCCACTGACCTCCCCTCTCTCATCTCTTCCAGATCATGGCTTTGGCGTTTTTCTTCGCCTTGTTGGCGCAGAGATTGGCTTTTGTTGGTGATGAGTTCGATGCAGAAACACTTGAACGCATGCGTCAGCGTGAGGTGTTTCTGCGAGAGCAGATGACCAAGATGCTGGAGGAGATCGAGCAGAGCAGGATGGATGTGCAACCCTGGCACGTCATTGCACAGCTGCCTTGGAAAACTTGGGCCTTGACTGCAGTGCTGCTTTTCCTGCTCTTGCTCTTGGTCCTGTGCATAGATATGCAAGAGGAAACGGAGATCCAAAACGTAACCAAGAAGCGGAGAAAACCTCACATTGAGATGTGGGAGCCGGTGTACCACGAAGGCTCCGATGACGTTACCTTCGTCAGCAGGTTTTACTGTCCGTTCTCCATTTGGCCGCTGAAGACCAGGAGACGCATGTGCGCGTTGGTGGAGGATCTGATGTATGAACTTGTGAGCATCTGTCAGATAATTCCCCAGAGTTTCTTCATGCCACGGCTGCAGCAAGCCGTTGGGGTGGGCGTTGGCTTAGAAAACAACAGCACCGATGAGAACTCCGTCGTCTACCGCATGCTCGTGCCCCTGAAGGCCCCCCCGGGACATGTCTTCCACTTGGAGCACGGCCCCAGGGCGAGGACGGGGGTGAGGAATTCCCGCCTCCGCGTGGAGCTCACCTGCACTTGCATAAGGGAGCGGGTGGTGGGGGACATGATGTGCTTCCTCCACCATCCTGAGGACCGGCTGAGGAAAGAGCAGATGCCCAGCCTCCTAGAAACCCTCTGCCAAGACTCCTACCTGGATATCGAGGAAACTGCAGCCTGGTTCCAGGAACTGGTGACAGTAGCCTGGCTGGATACACCTCAATCGCTAACAGTGCAGGTCGAGATGCTGCCCTCCAACCGATTCTGCAAACTCAAGCTGACCACCGCCACCGGCAAAGTCATCTGGATTGAGCTCATGCTCGGGATACAGCTCGAGGACTCGGACACGTTCCTGAGCTTTGAGTAGGCAGGGGCTGTCGTTAGCAGCAGCATGAGGAGGCCGCACAGGTGCACCGCCACAGAAACGCCCTTCTTCACAAAACAGCCAGGCATGCCTGGCACAACAGATTCCATCACAAACATCTACAGCACTGCGTCCCTGTTCAAGAATACATCTGGGACAGGAATGGGGGTCTTCACCACCACAGATGCTAAAACACCCATAAATAAACTAAGCACAGTAACAAGTGCTTTATACACATTACAACTGTCGTTGTGGTCTTCTCTATCAGCATTAGGATGTAAGCAATGTTTCTTGTCTGATATTCTGCCTCAGTGGGGAAGAATAAATGAAAGGGACCACCAGGTGGTTGTAGATGGACTTCAAATAGCCCAAGATGCTGTTTCCATAGGGCTCAGAATCATGGAATTACAGAACCACAAGGGTGGAAAGGGCCTATAAGATCATCTAGTCCAGCCATCCTCCCATCACCATTGCTACCACAAGCTACCAAACCATATCTTGTAGCTCCTCACCCAGATACCTCTTGAACACTGGCTCTACCACCTCCCTGGGCTGCCATTCCAGTGCCAGATCACTCTCAGAGAGAAAAAGGTTTTCCTGATCTAAATCTGCCCTGGTACACCTCGCGGCCATTTCCTCAGGTCCTGGGAGAAAAGGCCAAACCCCTCCTCATCAGTAACAAGAAGGCTTCAGCTTTCGCTTCAGTGACACACAATGCTACAGTACATACCATATCATAGCACTAGAAATAAACTAAAACAAGAACTATACTCTGCCCATCTGAGCACAGAGTATGGGCTTATCAAAACTGAAACAAATGGCAAACTGTAGATGTTACCAGGTGAGTTGCATGGGAATAATAACCATTTATTTGTGAGTGCAACACCATCAAAGCCCATGACATTTGTCCTGGCACTGAACAAAACGTTTGCCATTTTGAAACACTTCTTGATGAAATCCTGAAGATGAATCCATATGTCTTCAAAGAGCATGAGGGTATAGGAGAACTCTTTCGGATCATATGCCTGTACGGCATCTCTATGCAACAAACAACTGCTCAGATACCTGCACGTGTAACTTCACTATAATTACAGGATGCAACTCATTCAGCTCTCGTTGCATTTTATGAATTTATAGGCTACTACCATCGGAATGAACTTCACCTTGGTGGTGAAACTACTACAGCGCGACAACCTGTGTCAACTGCTAAGATGCATCTGAAACAATGGAGTTAAGGCTGTAATCACCGCTCATCGCAAGGCAGAAGACAGATGCAGTATCTTGCAAAGAGCAAAGAAGGATGGAGAACACCACTGGTAGGAAACTCGTTTTGGATGGCAAACAAAAGCCACAGGATCTTTTAATTTCATACTTCTTAACACTGTTGTGATTTTACTAACTCTAATATGCACGTTGCTCATAGTTATATTGTATATAAAAGTTTGGCACGTGATAAACCAAGTAACTACAGCCACCTGAGACATACAAACTAATACACAGCACACAGCAATACTTCACTACCTACTTACATGACTCTGTGAGAACAAAAACTATCAAAATACTGGTTTGGGCACAGAGACAACAGGAGAAGACCATACCACTACAACACGTGAATAAGATGAACTGACCATAGTCACAAGGTGGAAAGTAACGGTGTGCTCATCACAGGTTCAGTTTGCACATGAGAAAAGTCATCTTGACCATGAGGGTGCTCAAACACTGGAACAGATTATCTAGAAAGGCCAGACCCCAGGCAACTGAAGAGACTGCTGCACACTTGGGCATCCTAATCTTCACTGTAGGACCTGCTGCTTTCAGTACAGCTCCATCCAGTGACCCTTCAGCAAAGCACACTTCAGACAATCAGATGTTGAGGGAGCTGTGAGCAAAAAGCAGCTTGATATAAGCTGTACTGGACTTGGGGCCTGCTCCCTGTATGGCATCAAAGTACTAAAAAGTGCTTTGGCAGCTTTTTGTCAGGACTAACTTGATTAAATAACACCACGTTTAAAAAAATACCACATTAGCCACAGATAACCTTTCCTTCTGAAATTTTACTTCTGTTCCATGCTATTTGCCCGGCGTAATTCCAGACATGAATTCCGTTTCATTGGCAGGTATGCTCACCCATTGACTCATTTTTCCAGGTTTCATCTTTGGGAATCAATATTTCATCATTTCATCCCATTCCTGTGGGAGCGGGATTGTGGAACTCAGAGACGACTCAGTATTGCAGCGACTCGGCACGGACTCAGATGTGAACGATCCAAAGCGTTTATTACAAGTTCTCACATCCCTTATATACCTTCACAAGTTGTTATTTTCTAACTTTCCCATCCGCCCTTACAACTTTCCCAAACATCTTACATGTCAACAAAGCATTCTACAAAACACTTTTCAACTGTCCATGCAGGCACATAACCAATCAGAGCTGTGAGATTCTTCTTCTCCTTGCAGAGGTGTCCTTGGTTCCCATGCTGTTTATCTTGCTCCACAGCTGCTGCTCTGAACAGCTTTTCTTGTATTCCCACAAGTATGAGTTAACAACTGAGTACAACTTTACTACTGCGCAAACAACCTTTTATACCCCAACTGCATTCATGGAATAATACGACTGGATAATCCAGACATGGTACAACAAATGACTGGCTGCCTTCCACTCAAATAAACAGTTCAACAATACGCAGACATCGTGAGGACTCGGGACCCTCGATGCCTAGTCTCTGCCCCACTGCCCCTCTTTCTCCCCAAGCCTTCTCACAAGGCCATAACGCCCTTGAAGCTATCATGTCCTCCCTGCTCTCCCAACCAACTCCCAACACCAAACAAGTTTGCATGGATCATATTTTTGGAATTTAATTTGAGAAGATACACGAGGAGCAGAGCATCCACAGGCCGGGTCACCCAACTTTCTTTTTGAGATCGCTCTGGGGGATTCCGGTCTGCTTTGTAAAGGGAGACCCAGGGAGCTCAGTGCAGACACGTGCCTCGGAACAGGGCCGATGCCGCAGCCATGGAGACCCAGGGCAGCTGAGGGGGGCCGAAGGGTGGGGCCAAAGGGTGGGGATGGGGCGTCTGTGACGGCACAGTGCGTCACAATGCGGGGCTGACATCGAGGCCAGCAGCGGGCAGCGCTGCTCCACTTTGGCCTGGGCCAGCGGTGAGTGCAGCAGCAGGGGGAAGGCTGTGCTGGGCCGGGCGCAAACAGCGGCCTCAGCCCCCGCTGCCTCCCAGCTCCCTTTGCCCCGCTCCTACCTGACCCCAGGGGCTGCGGCTCCTGGCCCCGCTCCCCCAGCCGTGCGCAAGCTCCCACCCAGCCCCACTGACCTCCCCTCTCTCATCTCTTCCAGATCATGGCTTTGGCGTTTTTCTTCGCCTTGTTGGCGCAGAGATTGGCTTTTGTTGGTGATGAGTTCGATGCAGAAACACTTGAACGCATGCGTCAGCGTGAGGTGTTTCTGCGAGAGCAGATGACCAAGATGCTGGAGGAGATCGAGCAGAGCAGGATGGATGTGCAACCCTGGCACGTCATTGCACAGCTGCCTTGGAAAACTTGGGCCTTGACTGCAGTGCTGCTTTTCCTGCTCTTGCTCTTGGTCCTGTGCATAGATATGCAAGAGGAAACGGAGATCCAAAACGTAACCAAGAAGCGGAGAAAACCTCACATTGAGATGTGGGAGCCGGTGTACCACGAAGGCTCCGATGACGTTACCTTCGTCAGCAGGTTTTACTGTCCGTTCTCCATTTGGCCGCTGAAGACCAGGAGACGCATGTGCGCGTTGGTGGAGGATCTGATGTATGAACTTGTGAGCATCTGTCAGATAATTCCCCAGAGTTTCTTCATGCCACGGCTGCAGCAAGCCGTTGGGGTGGGCGTTGGCTTAGAAAACAACAGCACCGATGAGAACTCCGTCGTCTACCGCATGCTCGTGCCCCTGAAGGCCCCCCCGGGACATGTCTTCCACTTGGAGCACGGCCCCAGGGCGAGGACGGGGGTGAGGAATTCCCGCCTCCGCGTGGAGCTCACCTGCACTTGCATAAGGGAGCGGGTGGTGGGGGACATGATGTGCTTCCTCCACCATCCTGAGGACCGGCTGAGGAAAGAGCAGATGCCCAGCCTCCTAGAAACCCTCTACCAAGACTCCTACCTGGATATCGAGGAAACTGCAGCCTGGTTCCAGGAACTGGTGACAGTAGCCTGGCTGGATACACCTCAATCGCTAACAGTGCAGGTCGAGATGCTGCCCTCCAACCGATTCTGCAAACTCAAGCTGACCACCGCCACCGGCAAAGTCATCTGGATTGAGCTCATGCTCGGGATACAGCTCGAGGACTCGGACACGTTCCTGAGCTTTGAGTAGGCAGGGGCTGTCGTTAGCAGCAGCATGAGGAGGCCGCACAGGTGCACCGCCACAGAAACGCCCTTCTTCACAAAACAGCCAGGCATGCCTGGCACAACAGATTCCATCACAAACATCTACAGCACTGCGTCCCTGTTCAAGAATACATCTGGGACAGGAATGGGGGTCTTCACCACCACAGATGCTAAAACACCCATAAATAAACTAAGCACAGTAACAAGTGCTTTATACACATTACAACTGTCGTTGTGGTCTTCTCTATCAGCATTAGGATGTAAGCAATGTTTCTTGTCTGATATTCTGCCTCAGTGGGGAAGAATAAATGAAAGGGACCACCAGGTGGTTGTAGATGGACTTCAAATAGCCCAAGATGCTGTTTCCATAGGGCTCAGAATCATGGAATTACAGAACCACAAGGGTGGAAAGGGCCTATAAGATCATCTAGTCCAGCCATCCTCCCATCACCATTGCTACCACAAGCTACCAAACCATATCTTGTAGCTCCTCACCCAGATACCTCTTGAACACTGGCTCTACCACCTCCCTGGGCTGCCATTCCAGTGCCAGATCACTCTCAGAGAGAAAAAGGTTTTCCTGATCTAAATCTGCCCTGGTACACCTCGCGGCCATTTCCTCAGGTCCTGGGAGAAAAGGCCAAACCCCTCCTCATCAGTAACAAGAAGGCTTCAGCTTTCGCTTCAGTGACACACAATGCTACAGTACATACCATATCATAGCACTAGAAATAAACTAAAACAAGAACTATACTCTGCCCATCTGAGCACAGAGTATGGGCTTATCAAAACTGAAACAAATGGCAAACTGTAGATGTTACCAGGTGAGTTGCATGGGAATAATAACCATTTATTTGTGAGTGCAACACCATCAAAGCCCATGACATTTGTCCTGGCACTGAACAAAACGTTTGCCATTTTGAAACACTTCTTGATGAAATCCTGAAGATGAATCCATATGTCTTCAAAGAGCATGAGGGTATAGGAGAACTCTTTCGGATCATATGCCTGTACGACATCTCTATGCAACAAACAACTGCTCAGATACCTGCACGTGTAACTTCACTATAATTACAGGATGCAACTCATTCAGCTCTCGTTGCATTTTATGAATTTATAGGCTACTACCATCGGAATGAACTTCACCTTGGTGGTGAAACTACTACAGCGCGACAACCTGTGTCAACTGCTAAGATGCATCTGAAACAATGGAGTTAAGGCTGTAATCACCGCTCATCGCAAGGCAGAAGACAGATGCAGTATCTTGCAAAGAGCAAAGAAGGATGGAGAACACCACTGGTAGGAAACTCGTTTTGGATGGCAAACAAAAGCCACAGGATCTTTTAATTTCATACTTCTTAACACTGTTGTGATTTTACTAACTCTAATATGCACGTTGCTCATAGTTATATTGTATATAAAAGTTTGGCACGTGATAAACCAAGTAACTACAGCCACCTGAGACATACAAACTAATACACAGCACACAGCAATACTTCACTACCTACTTACATGACTCTGTGAGAACAAAAACTATCAAAATACTGGTTTTGGCACAGAGACAACAGGAGAAGACCATACCACTACAACACGTGAATAAGATGAACTGACCATAGTCACAAGGTGGAAAGTAACGGTGTGCTCATCACAGGTTCAATTTGCACATGAGAAAAGTCATCTTGACCATGAGGGTGCTCAAACACTGGAACAGATTATCTAGAAAGGCCAGACCCCAGGCAACTGAAGAGACTGCTGCACACTTGGGCATCCTAATCTTCACTGTAGGACCTGCTGCTTTCAGTACAGCTCCATCCAGTGACCCTTCAGCAAAGCACACTTCAGACAATCAGATGTTGAGGGAGCTGTGAGCAAAAAGCAGCTTGATATAAGCTGTACTGGACTTGGGGCCTGCTCCCTGTATGGCATCAAAGTACTAAAAAGTGCTTTGGCAGCTTTTTGTCAGGACTAACTTGATTAAATAACACCACATTTAAAAAAATACCACATTAGCCACAGATAACCTTTCCTTCTGAAATTTTACTTCTGTTCCATGCTATTTGCCCGGCGTAATTCCAGACATGAATTCCGTTTCATTGGCAGGTATGCTCACTCATTGACTCATTTTTCCAGGTTTCATCTTTGGGAATCAATATTTCATCATTTCATCCCATTCCTGTGGGAGCGGGATTGTGGAACTCAGAGACGACTCAGTATTGCAGCGACTCGGCACGGACTCAGATGTGAACGATCCAAAGCGTTTATTACAAGTTCTCACATCCCTTATATACCTTCACAAGTTGTTATTTTCTAACTTTCCCATCCGCCCTTACAACTTTCCCAAACATCTTACATGTCAACAAAGCATTCTACAAAACACTTTTCAACTGTCCATGCAGGCACATAACCAATCAGAGCTGTGAGATTCTTCTTCTCCTTGCAGAGGTGTCCTTGGTTCCCATGCTGTTTATCTTGCTCCACAGCTGCTGCTCTGAACAGCTTTTCTTGTATTCCCACAAGTATGAGTTAACAACTGAGTACAACTTTACTACTGCGCAAACAACCTTTTATACCCCAACTGCATTCATGGAATAATACGACTGGATAATCCAGACATGGTACAACAAATGACTGGCTGCCTTCCACTCAAATAAACAGTTCAACAATACGCAGACATCGTGAGGACTCGGGACCCTCGATGCCTAGTCTCTGCCCCACTGCCTCTCTTTCTCCCCAAGCCTTCTCACAAGGCCATAACGCCCTTGGAGCTATCATGTCCTCCCTGCTCTCCCAACCAACTCCCAACACCAAACAAGTTTGCATGGATCATATTTTTGGAATTTAATTTGAGAAGATACACGAGGAGCAGAGCATCCACAGGCCGGGTCACCCAACTTTCTTTTTGAGATCGCTCTGGGGGATTCCGGTCTGCTTTGTAAAGGGAGACCCAGGGAGCTCAGTGCAGACACGTGCCTCGGAACAGGGCCGATGCCGCAGCCATGGAGACCCAGGGCAGCTGAGGGGGGCCGAAGGGTGGGGCCAAAGGGTGGGGATGGGGCGTCTGTGACGGCACAGTGCGTCACAATGCGGGGCTGACATCGAGGCCAGCAGCGGGCAGCGCTGCTCCACTTTGGCCTGGGCCAGCGGTGAGTGCAGCAGCAGGGGGAAGGCTGTGCTGGGCCGGGCGCAAACAGCGGCCTCAGCCCCCGCTGCCTCCCAGCTCCCTTTGCCCCGCTCCTACCTGACCCCAGGGGCTGCGGCTCCTGGCCCCGCTCCCCCAGCCGTGCGCAAGCTCCCACCCAGCCCCACTGACCTCCCCTCTCTCATCTCTTCCAGATCATGGCTTTGGCGTTTTTCTTCGCCTTGTTGGCGCAGAGATTGGCTTTTGTTGGTGATGAGTTCGATGCAGAAACACTTGAACGCATGCGTCAGCGTGAGGTGTTTCTGCGAGAGCAGATGACCAAGATGCTGGAGGAGATCGAGCAGAGCAGGATGGATGTGCAACCCTGGCACGTCATTGCACAGCTGCCTTGGAAAACTTGGGCCTTGACTGCAGTGCTGCTTTTCCTGCTCTTGCTCTTGGTCCTGTGCATAGATATGCAAGAGGAAACGGAGATCCAAAACGTAACCAAGAAGCGGAGAAAACCTCACATTGAGATGTGGGAGCCGGTGTACCACGAAGGCTCCGATGACGTTACCTTCGTCAGCAGGTTTTACTGTCCGTTCTCCATTTGGCCGCTGAAGACCAGGAGACGCATGTGCGCGTTGGTGGAGGATCTGATGTATGAACTTGTGAGCATCTGTCAGATAATTCCCCAGAGTTTCTTCATGCCACGGCTGCAGCAAGCCGTTGGGGTGGGCGTTGGCTTAGAAAACAACAGCACCGATGAGAACTCCGTCGTCTACCGCATGCTCGTGCCCCTGAAGGCCCCCCCGGGACATGTCTTCCACTTGGAGCACAGCCCCAGGGCGAGGACGGGGGTGAGGAATTCCCGCCTCCGCGTGGAGCTCACCTGCACTTGCATAAGGGAGCGGGTGGTGGGGGACATGATGTGCTTCCTCCACCATCCTGAGGACCGGCTGAGGAAAGAGCAGATGCCCAGCCTCCTAGAAACCCTCTGCCAAGACTCCTACCTGGATATCGAGGAAACTGCAGCCTGGTTCCAGGAACTGGTGACAGTAGCCTGGCTGGATACACCTCAATCGCTAACAGTGCAGGTCGAGATGCTGCCCTCCAACCGATTCTGCAAACTCAAGCTGACCACCGCCACCGGCAAAGTCATCTGGATTGAGCTCATGCTCGGGATACAGCTCGAGGACTCGGACACGTTCCTGAGCTTTGAGTAGGCAGGGGCTGTCGTTAGCAGCAGCATGAGGAGGCCGCACAGGTGCACCGCCACAGAAACGCCCTTCTTCACAAAACAGCCAGGCATGCCTGGCACAACAGATTCCATCACAAACATCTACAGCACTGCGTCCCTGTTCAAGAATACATCTGGGACAGGAATGGGGGTCTTCACCACCACAGATGCTAAAACACCCATAAATAAACTAAGCACAGTAACAAGTGCTTTATACACATTACAACTGTCGTTGTGGTCTTCTCTATCAGCATTAGGATGTAAGCAATGTTTCTTGTCTGATATTCTGCCTCAGTGGGGAAGAATAAATGAAAGGGACCACCAGGTGGTTGTAGATGGACTTCAAATAGCCCAAGATGCTGTTTCCATAGGGCTCAGAATCATGGAATTACAGAACCACAAGGGTGGAAAGGGCCTATAAGATCATCTAGTCCAGCCATCCTCCCATCACCATTGCTACCACAAGCTACCAAACCATATCTTGTAGCTCCTCACCCAGATACCTCTTGAACACTGGCTCTACCACCTCCCTGGGCTGCCATTCCAGTGCCAGATCACTCTCAGAGAGAAAAAGGTTTTCCTGATCTAAATCTGCCCTGGTACACCTCGCGGCCATTTCCTCAGGTCCTGGGAGAAAAGGCCAAACCCCTCCTCATCAGTAACAAGAAGGCTTCAGCTTTCGCTTCAGTGACACACAATGCTACAGTACATACCATATCATAGCACTAGAAATAAACTAAAACAAGAACTATACTCTGCCCATCTGAGCACAGAGTATGGGCTTATCAAAACTGAAACAAATGGCAAACTGTAGATGTTACCAGGTGAGTTGCATGGGAATAATAACCATTTATTTGTGAGTGCAACACCATCAAAGCCCATGACATTTGTCCTGGCACTGAACAAAACGTTTGCCATTTTGAAACACTTCTTGATGAAATCCTGAAGATGAATCCATATGTCTTCAAAGAGCATGAGGGTATAGGAGAACTCTTTCGGATCATATGCCTGTACGGCATCTCTATGCAACAAACAACTGCTCAGATACCTGCACGTGTAACTTCACTATAATTACAGGATGCAACTCATTCAGCTCTCGTTGCATTTTATGAATTTATAGGCTACTACCATCGGAATGAACTTCACCTTGGTGGTGAAACTACTACAGCGCGACAACCTGTGTCAACTGCTAAGATGCATCTGAAACAATGGAGTTAAGGCTGTAATCACCGCTCATCGCAAGGCAGAAGACAGATGCAGTATCTTGCAAAGAGCAAAGAAGGATGGAGAACACCACTGGTAGGAAACTCGTTTTGGATGGCAAACAAAAGCCACAGGATCTTTTAATTTCATACTTCTTAACACTGTTGTGATTTTACTAACTCTAATATGCACGTTGCTCATAGTTATATTGTATATAAAAGTTTGGCACGTGATAAACCAAGTAACTACAGCCACCTGAGACATACAAACTAATACACAGCACACAGCAATACTTCACTACCTACTTACATGACTCTGTGAGAACAAAAACTATCAAAATACTGGTTTGGGCACAGAGACAACAGGAGAAGACCATACCACTACAACACGTGAATAAGATGAACTGACCATAGTCACAAGGTGGAAAGTAACGGTGTGCTCATCACAGGTTCAATTTGCACATGAGAAAAGTCATCTTGACCATGAGGGTGCTCAAACACTGGAACAGATTATCTAGAAAGGCCAGACCCCAGGCAACTGAAGAGACTGCTGCACACTTGGGCATCCTAATCTTCACTGTAGGACCTGCTGCTTTCAGTACAGCTCCATCCAGTGACCCTTCAGCAAAGCACACTTCAGACAATCAGATGTTGAGGGAGCTGTGAGCAAAAAGCAGCTTGATATAAGCTGTACTGGACTTGGGGCCTGCTCCCTGTATGGCATCAAAGTACTAAAAAGTGCTTTGGCAGCTTTTTGTCAGGACTAACTTGATTAAATAACACCACATTTAAAAAAATACCACATTAGCCACAGATAACCTTTCCTTCTGAAATTTTACTTCTGTTCCATGCTATTTGCCCGGCGTAATTCCAGACATGAATTCCGTTTCATTGGCAGGTATGCTCACTCATTGACTCATTTTTCCAGGTTTCATCTTTGGGAATCAATATTTCATCATTTCATCCCATTCCTGTGGGAGCGGGATTGTGGAACTCAGAGACGACTCAGTATTGCAGCGACTCGGCACGGACTCAGATGTGAACGATCCAAAGCGTTTATTACAAGTTCTCACATCCCTTATATACCTTCACAAGTTGTTATTTTCTAACTTTCCCATCCGCCCTTACAACTTTCCCAAACATCTTACATGTCAACAAAGCATTCTACAAAACACTTTTCAACTGTCCATGCAGGCACATAACCAATCAGAGCTGTGAGATTCTTCTTCTCCTTGCAGAGGTGTCCTTGGTTCCCATGCTGTTTATCTTGCTCCACAGCTGCTGCTCTGAACAGCTTTTCTTGTATTCCCACAAGTATGAGTTAACAACTGAGTACAACTTTACTACTGCGCAAACAACCTTTTATACCCCAACTGCATTCATGGAATAATACGACTGGATAATCCAGACATGGTACAACAAATGACTGGCTGCCTTCCACTCAAATAAACAGTTCAACAATACGCAGACATCGTGAGGACTCGGGACCCTCGATGCCTAGTCTCTGCCCCACTGCCCCTCTTTCTCCCCAAGCCTTCTCACAAGGCCATAACGCCCTTGAAGCTATCATGTCCTCCCTGTTCTCCCAACCAACTCCCAACACCAAACAAGTTTGCATGGATCATATTTTTGGAATTTAATTTGAGAAGATACACGAGGAGCAGAACATCCACAGGCCGGGTCACCCAACTTTCTTTTTGAGATCGCTCTGGGGGATTCCGGTCTGCTTTGTAAAGGGAGACCCAGGGAGCTCAGTGCAGACACGTGCCTCGGAACAGGGCCGATGCCGCAGCCATGGAGACCCAGGGCAGCTGAGGGGGGCCGAAGGGTGGGGCCAAAGGGTGGGGATGGGGCGTCTGTGACGGCACAGTGCGTCACAATGCGGGGCTGACATCGAGGCCAGCAGCGGGCAGCGCTGCTCCACTTTGGCCTGGGCCAGCGGTGAGTGCAGCAGCAGGGGGAAGGCTGTGCTGGGCCGGGCGCAAACAGCGGCCTCAGCCCCCGCTGCCTCCCAGCTCCCTTTGCCCCGCTCCTACCTGACCCCAGGGGCTGCGGCTCCTGGCCCCGCTCCCCCAGCCGTGCGCAAGCTCCCACCCAGCCCCACTGACCTCCCCTCTCTCATCTCTTCCAGATCATGGCTTTGGCGTTTTTCTTCGCCTTGTTGGCGCAGAGATTGGCTTTTGTTGGTGATGAGTTCGATGCAGAAACACTTGAACGCATGCGTCAGCGTGAGGTGTTTCTGCGAGAGCAGATGACCAAGATGCTGGAGGAGATCGAGCAGAGCAGGATGGATGTGCAACCCTGGCACGTCATTGCACAGCTGCCTTGGAAAACTTGGGCCTTGACTGCAGTGCTGCTTTTCCTGCTCTTGCTCTTGGTCCTGTGCATAGATATGCAAGAGGAAACGGAGATCCAAAACGTAACCAAGAAGCGGAGAAAACCTCACATTGAGATGTGGGAGCCGGTGTACCACGAAGGCTCCGATGACGTTACCTTCGTCAGCAGGTTTTACTGTCTGTTCTCCATTTGGCCGCTGAAGACCAGGAGACGCATGTGCGCGTTGGTGGAGGATCTGATGTATGAACTTGTGAGCATCTGTCAGATAATTCCCCAGAGTTTCTTCATGCCACGGCTGCAGCAAGCCGTTGGGGTGGGCGTTGGCTTAGAAAACAACAGCACCGATGAGAACTCCGTCGTCTACCGCATGCTCGTGCCCCTGAAGGCCCCCCCGGGACATGTCTTCCACTTGGAGCACGGCCCCAGGGCGAGGACGGGGGTGAGGAATTCCCGCCTCCGCGTGGAGCTCACCTGCACTTGCATAAGGGAGCGGGTGGTGGGGGACATGATGTGCTTCCTCCACCATCCTGAGGACCGGCTGAGGAAAGAGCAGATGCCCAGCCTCCTAGAAACCCTCTGCCAAGACTCCTACCTGGATATCGAGGAAACTGCAGCCTGGTTCCAGGAACTGGTGACAGTAGCCTGGCTGGATACACCTCAATCGCTAACAGTGCAGGTCGAGATGCTGCCCTCCAACCGATTCTGCAAACTCAAGCTGACCACCGCCACCGGCAAAGTCATCTGGATTGAGCTCATGCTCGGGATACAGCTCGAGGACTCGGACACGTTCCTGAGCTTTGAGTAGGCAGGGGCTGTCGTTAGCAGCAGCATGAGGAGGCCGCACAGGTGCACCGCCACAGAAACGCCCTTCTTCACAAAACAGCCAGGCATGCCTGGCACAACAGATTCCATCACAAACATCTACAGCACTGCGTCCCTGTTCAAGAATACATCTGGGACAGGAATGGGGGTCTTCACCACCACAGATGCTAAAACACCCATAAATAAACTAAGCACAGTAACAAGTGCTTTATACACATTACAACTGTCGTTGTGGTCTTCTCTATCAGCATTAGGATGTAAGCAATGTTTCTTGTCTGATATTCTGCCTCAGTGGGGAAGAATAAATGAAAGGGACCACCAGGTGGTTGTAGATGGACTTCAAATAGCCCAAGATGCTGTTTCCATAGGGCTCAGAATCATGGAATTACAGAACCACAAGGGTGGAAAGGGCCTATAAGATAATCTAGTCCAGCCATCCTCCCATCACCATTGCTACCACAAGCTACCAAACCATATCTTGTAGCTCCTCACCCAGATACCTCTTGAACACTGGCTCTACCACCTCCCTGGGCTGCCATTCCAGTGCCAGATCACTCTCAGAGAGAAAAAGGTTTTCCTGATCTAAATCTGCCCTGGTACACCTCGCGGCCATTTCCTCAGGTCCTGGGAGAAAAGGCCAAACCCCTCCTCATCAGTAACAAGAAGGCTTCAGCTTTCGCTTCAGTGACACACAATGCTACAGTACATACCATATCATAGCACTAGAAATAAACTAAAACAAGAACTATACTCTGCCCATCTGAGCACAGAGTATGGGCTTATCAAAACTGAAACAAATGGCAAACTGTAGATGTTACCAGGTGAGTTGCATGGGAATAATAACCATTTATTTGTGAGTGCAACACCATCAAAGCCCATGACATTTGTCCTGGCACTGAACAAAACGTTTGCCATTTTGAAACACTTCTTGATGAAATCCTGAAGATGAATCCATATGTCTTCAAAGAGCATGAGGGTATAGGAGAACTCTTTCGGATCATATGCCTGTACGACATCTCTATGCAACAAACAACTGCTCAGATACCTGCACGTGTAACTTCACTATAATTACAGGATGCAACTCATTCAGCTCTCGTTGCATTTTATGAATTTATAGGCTACTACCATCGGAATGAACTTCACCTTGGTGGTGAAACTACTACAGCGCGACAACCTGTGTCAACTGCTAAGATGCATCTGAAACAATGGAGTTAAGGCTGTAATCACCGCTCATCGCAAGGCAGAAGACAGATGCAGTATCTTGCAAAGAGCAAAGAAGGATGGAGAACACCACTGGTAGGAAACTCGTTTTGGATGGCAAACAAAAGCCACAGGATCTTTTAATTTCATACTTCTTAACACTGTTGTGATTTTACTAACTCTAATATGCACGTTGCTCATAGTTATATTGTATATAAAAGTTTGGCACGTGATAAACCAAGTAACTACAGCCACCTGAGACATACAAACTAATACACAGCACACAGCAATACTTCACTACCTACTTACATGACTCTGTGAGAACAAAAACTATCAAAATACTGGTTTGGGCACAGAGACAACAGGAGAAGACCATACCACTACAACACGTGAATAAGATGAACTGACCATAGTCACAAGGTGGAAAGTAACGGTGTGCTCATCACAGGTTCAATTTGCACATGAGAAAAGTCATCTTGACCATGAGGGTGCTCAAACACTGGAACAGATTATCTAGAAAGGCCAGACCCCAGGCAACTGAAGAGACTGCTGCACACTTGGGCATCCTAATCTTCACTGTAGGACCTGCTGCTTTCAGTACAGCTCCATCCAGTGACCCTTCAGCAAAGCACACTTCAGACAATCAGATGTTGAGGGAGCTGTGAGCAAAAAGCAGCTTGATATAAGCTGTACTGGACTTGGGGCCTGCTCCCTGTATGGCATCAAAGTACTAAAAAGTGCTTTGGCAGCTTTTTGTCAGGACTAACTTGATTAAATAACACCACATTTAAAAAAATACCACATTAGCCACAGATAACCTTTCCTTCTGAAATTTTACTTCTGTTCCATGCTATTTGCCCGGCGTAATTCCAGACATGAATTCCGTTTCATTGGCAGGTATGCTCACTCATTGACTCATTTTTCCAGGTTTCATCTTTGGGAATCAATATTTCATCATTTCATCCCATTCCTGTGGGAGCGGGATTGTGGAACTCAGAGACGACTCAGTATTGCAGCGACTCGGCACGGACTCAGATGTGAACGATCCAAAGCGTTTATTACAAGTTCTCACATCCCTTATATACCTTCACAAGTTGTTATTTTCTAACTTTCCCATCCGCCCTTACAACTTTCCCAAACATCTTACATGTCAACAAAGCATTCTACAAAACACTTTTCAACTGTCCATGCAGGCACATAACCAATCAGAGCTGTGAGATTCTTCTTCTCCTTGCAGAGGTGTCCTTGGTTCCCATGCTGTTTATCTTGCTCCACAGGTGCTGCTCTGAACAGCTTTTCTTGTATTCCCACAAGTATGAGTTAACAACTGAGTACAACTTTACTACTGCGCAAACAACCTTTTATACCCCAACTGCATTCATGGAATAATACGACTGGATAATCCAGACATGGTACAACAAATGACTGGCTGCCTTCCACTCAAATAAACAGTTCAACAATACGCAGACATCGTGAGGACTCGGGACCCTCGATGCCTAGTCTCTGCCCCACTGCCCCTCTTTCTCCCCAAGCCTTCTCACAAGGCCATAACGCCCTTGAAGCTATCATGTCCTCCCTGCTCTCCCAACCAACTCCCAACACCAAACAAGTTTGCATGGATCATATTTTTGGAATTTAATTTGAGAAGATACACGAGGAGCAGAGCATCCACAGGCCGGGTCACCCAACTTTCTTTTTGAGATCGCTCTGGGGGATTCCGGTCTGCTTTGTAAAGGGAGACCCAGGGAGCTCAGTGCAGACACATGCCTCGGAACAGGGCCGATGCCGCAGCCATGGAGACCCAGGGCAGCTGAGGGGGGCCGAAGGGTGGGGCCAAAGGGTGGGGATGGGGCGTCTGTGACGGCACAGTGCGTCACAATGCGGGGCTGACATCGAGGCCAGCAGCGGGCAGCGCTGCTCCACTTTGGCCTGGGCCAGCGGTGAGTGCAGCAGCAGGGGGAAGGCTGTGCTGGGCCGGGCGCAAACAGCGGCCTCAGCCCCCGCTGCCTCCCAGCTCCCTTTGCCCCGCTCCTACCTGACCCCAGGGGCTGCGGCTCCTGGCCCCGCTCCCCCAGCCGTGCGCAAGCTCCCACCCAGCCCCACTGACCTCCCCTCTCTCATCTCTTCCAGATCATGGCTTTGGCGTTTTTCTTCGCCTTGTTGGCGCAGAGATTGGCTTTTGTTGGTGATGAGTTCGATGCAGAAACACTTGAACGCATGCGTCAGCGTGAGGTGTTTCTGCGAGAGCAGATGACCAAGATGCTGGAGGAGATCGAGCAGAGCAGGATGGATGTGCAACCCTGGCACGTCATTGCACAGCTGCCTTGGAAAACTTGGGCCTTGACTGCAGTGCTGCTTTTCCTGCTCTTGCTCTTGGTCCTGTGCATAGATATGCAAGAGGAAACGGAGATCCAAAACGTAACCAAGAAGCGGAGAAAACCTCACATTGAGATGTGGGAGCCGGTGTACCACGAAGGCTCCGATGACGTTACCTTCGTCAGCAGGTTTTACTGTCCGTTCTCCATTTGGCCGCTGAAGACCAGGAGACGCATGTGCGCGTTGGTGGAGGATCTGATGTATGAACTTGTGAGCATCTGTCAGATAATTCCCCAGAGTTTCTTCATGCCACGGCTGCAGCAAGCCGTTGGGGTGGGCGTTGGCTTAGAAAACAACAGCACCGATGAGAACTCCGTCGTCTACCGCATGCTCGTGCCCCTGAAGGCCCCCCCGGGACATGTCTTCCACTTGGAGCACGGCCCCAGGGCGAGGACGGGGGTGAGGAATTCCCGCCTCCGCGTGGAGCTCACCTGC
Organism: Coturnix japonica; assembly: GCF_054131305.1. NCBI lineage: Eukaryota > Metazoa > Chordata > Aves > Galliformes > Phasianidae > Coturnix > Coturnix japonica. Next base: position 51,380,731 of record NC_140667.1, read on the forward strand.
ACTTGCATAAGGGAGCGGGTGGTGGGGGACATGATGTGCTTCCTCCACCATCCTGAGGACCGGCTGAGGAAAGAGCAGATGCCCAGCCTCCTAGAAACCCTCTGCCAAGACTCCTACCTGGATATCGAGGAAACTGCAGCCTGGTTCCAGGAACTGGTGACAGTAGCCTGGCTGGATACACCTCAATCGCTAACAGTGCAGGTCGAGATGCTGCCCTCCAACCGATTCTGCAAACTCAAGCTGACCACCGCCACCGGCAAAGTCATCTGGATTGAGCTCATGCTCGGGATACAGCTCGAGGACTCGGACACGTTCCTGAGCTTTGAGTAGGCAGGGGCTGTCGTTAGCAGCAGCATGAGGAGGCCGCACAGGTGCACCGCCACAGAAACGCCCTTCTTCACAAAACAGCCAGGCATGCCTGGCACAACAGATTCCATCACAAACATCTACAGCACTGCGTCCCTGTTCAAGAATACATCTGGGACAGGAATGGGGGTCTTCACCACCACAGATGCTAAAACACCCATAAATAAACTAAGCACAGTAACAAGTGCTTTATACACATTACAACTGTCGTTGTGGTCTTCTCTATCAGCATTAGGATGTAAGCAATGTTTCTTGTCTGATATTCTGCCTCAGTGGGGAAGAATAAATGAAAGGGACCACCAGGTGGTTGTAGATGGACTTCAAATAGCCCAAGATGCTGTTTCCATAGGGCTCAGAATCATGGAATTACAGAACCACAAGGGTGGAAAGGGCCTATAAGATCATCTAGTCCAGCCATCCTCCCATCATCATTGCTACCACAAGCTACCAAACCATATCTTGTAGCTCCTCACCCAGATACCTCTTGAACACTGGCTCTACCACCTCCCTGGGCTGCCATTCCAGTGCCAGATCACTCTCAGAGAGAAAAAGGTTTTCCTGATCTAAATCTGCCCTGGTACACCTCGCGGCCATTTCCTCAGGTCCTGGGAGAAAAGGCCAAACCCCTCCTCATCAGTAACAAGAAGGCTTCAGCTTTCGCTTCAGTGACACACAATGCTACAGTACATACCATATCATAGCACTAGAAATAAACTAAAACAAGAACTATACTCTGCCCATCTGAGCACAGAGTATGGGCTTATCAAAACTGAAACAAATGGCAAACTGTAGATGTTACCAGGTGAGTTGCATGGGAATAATAACCATTTATTTGTGAGTGCAACACCATCAAAGCCCATGACATTTGTCCTGGCACTGAACAAAACGTTTGCCATTTTGAAACACTTCTTGATGAAATCCTGAAGATGAATCCATATGTCTTCAAAGAGCATGAGGGTATAGGAGAACTCTTTCGGATCATATGCCTGTACGACATCTCTATGCAACAAACAACTGCTCAGATACCTGCACGTGTAACTTCACTATAATTACAGGATGCAACTCATTCAGCTCTCGTTGCATTTTATGAATTTATAGGCTACTACCATCGGAATGAACTTCACCTTGGTGGTGAAACTACTACAGCGCGACAACCTGTGTCAACTGCTAAGATGCATCTGAAACAATGGAGTTAAGGCTGTAATCACCGCTCATCGCAAGGCAGAAGACAGATGCAGTATCTTGCAAAGAGCAAAGAAGGATGGAGAACACCACTGGTAGGAAACTCGTTTTGGATGGCAAACAAAAGCCACAGGATCTTTTAATTTCATACTTCTTAACACTGTTGTGATTTTACTAACTCTAATATGCACGTTGCTCATAGTTATATTGTATATAAAAGTTTGGCACGTGATAAACCAAGTAACTACAGCCACCTGAGACATACAAACTAATACACAGCACACAGCAATACTTCACTACCTACTTACATGACTCTGTGAGAACAAAAACTATCAAAATACTGGTTTTGGCACAGAGACAACAGGAGAAGACCATACCACTACAACACGTGAATAAGATGAACTGACCATAGTCACAAGGTGGAAAGTAACGGTGTGCTCATCACAGGTTCAATTTGCACATGAGAAAAGTCATCTTGACCATGAGGGTGCTCAAACACTGGAACAGATTATCTAGAAAGGCCAGACCCCAGGCAACTGAAGAGACTGCTGCACACTTGGGCATCCTAATCTTCACTGTAGGACCTGCTGCTTTCAGTACAGCTCCATCCAGTGACCCTTCAGCAAAGCACACTTCAGACAATCAGATGTTGAGGGAGCTGTGAGCAAAAAGCAGCTTGATATAAGCTGTACTGGACTTGGGGCCTGCTCCCTGTATGGCATCAAAGTACTAAAAAGTGCTTTGGCAGCTTTTTGTCAGGACTAACTTGATTAAATAACACCACATTTAAAAAAATACCACATTAGCCACAGATAACCTTTCCTTCTGAAATTTTACTTCTGTTCCATGCTGTTTGCCCGGCGTAATTCCAGACATGAATTCCGTTTCATTGGCAGGTATGCTCACTCATTGACTCATTTTTCCAGGTTTCATCTTTGGGAATCAATATTTCATCATTTCATCCCATTCCTGTGGGAGCGGGATTGTGGAACTCAGAGACGACTCAGTATTGCAGCGACTCGGCACGGACTCAGATGTGAACGATCCAAAGCGTTTATTACAAGTTCTCACATCCCTTATATACCTTCACAAGTTGTTATTTTCTAACTTTCCCATCCGCCCTTACAACTTTCCCAAACATCTTACATGTCAACAAAGCATTCTACAAAACACTTTTCAACTGTCCATGCAGGCACATAACCAATCAGAGCTGTGAGATTCTTCTTCTCCTTGCAGAGGTGTCCTTGGTTCCCATGCTGTTTATCTTGCTCCACAGGTGCTGCTCTGAACAGCTTTTCTTGTATTCCCACAAGTATGAGTTAACAACTGAGTACAACTTTACTACTGCGCAAACAACCTTTTATACCCCAACTGCATTCATGGAATAATACGACTGGATAATCCAGACATGGTACAACAAATGACTGGCTGCCTTCCACTCAAATAAACAGTTCAACAATACGCAGACATCGTGAGGACTCGGGACCCTCGATGCCTAGTCTCTGCCCCACTGCCCCTCTTTCTCCCCAAGCCTTCTCACAAGGCCATAACGCCCTTGAAGCTATCATGTCCTCCCTGCTCTCCCAACCAACTCCCAACACCAAACAAGTTTGCATGGATCATATTTTTGGAATTTAATTTGAGAAGATACACGAGGAGCAGAGCATCCACAGGCCGGGTCACCCAACTTTCTTTTTGAGATCGCTCTGGGGGATTCCGGTCTGCTTTGTAAAGGGAGACCCAGGGAGCTCAGTGCAGACACATGCCTCGGAACAGGGCCGATGCCGCAGCCATGGAGACCCAGGGCAGCTGAGGGGGGCCGAAGGGTGGGGCCAAAGGGTGGGGATGGGGCGTCTGTGACGGCACAGTGCGTCACAATGCGGGGCTGACATCGAGGCCAGCAGCGGGCAGCGCTGCTCCACTTTGGCCTGGGCCAGCGGTGAGTGCAGCAGCAGGGGGAAGGCTGTGCTGGGCCGGGCGCAAACAGCGGCCTCAGCCCCCGCTGCCTCCCAGCTCCCTTTGCCCCGCTCCTACCTGACCCCAGGGGCTGCGGCTCCTGGCCCCGCTCCCCCAGCCGTGCGCAAGCTCCCACCCAGCCCCACTGACCTCCCCTCTCTCATCTCTTCCAGATCATGGCTTTGGCGTTTTTCTTCGCCTTGTTGGCGCAGAGATTGGCTTTTGTTGGTGATGAGTTCGATGCAGAAACACTTGAACGCATGCGTCAGCGTGAGGTGTTTCTGCGAGAGCAGATGACCAAGATGCTGGAGGAGATCGAGCAGAGCAGGATGGATGTGCAACCCTGGCACGTCATTGCACAGCTGCCTTGGAAAACTTGGGCCTTGACTGCAGTGCTGCTTTTCCTGCTCTTGCTCTTGGTCCTGTGCATAGATATGCAAGAGGAAACGGAGATCCAAAACGTAACCAAGAAGCGGAGAAAACCTCACATTGAGATGTGGGAGCCGGTGTACCACGAAGGCTCCGATGACGTTACCTTCGTCAGCAGGTTTTACTGTCCGTTCTCCATTTGGCCGCTGAAGACCAGGAGACGCATGTGCGCGTTGGTGGAGGATCTGATGTATGAACTTGTGAGCATCTGTCAGATAATTCCCCAGAGTTTCTTCATGCCACGGCTGCAGCAAGCCGTTGGGGTGGGCGTTGGCTTAGAAAACAACAGCACCGATGAGAACTCCGTCGTCTACCGCATGCTCGTGCCCCTGAAGGCCCCCCCGGGACATGTCTTCCACTTGGAGCACGGCCCCAGGGCGAGGACGGGGGTGAGGAATTCCCGCCTCCGCGTGGAGCTCACCTGCACTTGCATAAGGGAGCGGGTGGTGGGGGACATGATGTGCTTCCTCCACCATCCTGAGGACCGGCTGAGGAAAGAGCAGATGCCCAGCCTCCTAGAAACCCTCTGCCAAGACTCCTACCTGGATATCGAGGAAACTGCAGCCTGGTTCCAGGAACTGGTGACAGTAGCCTGGCTGGATACACCTCAATCGCTAACAGTGCAGGTCGAGATGCTGCCCTCCAACCGATTCTGCAAACTCAAGCTGACCACCGCCACCGGCAAAGTCATCTGGATTGAGCTCATGCTCGGGATACAGCTCGAGGACTCGGACACGTTCCTGAGCTTTGAGTAGGCAGGGGCTGTCGTTAGCAGCAGCATGAGGAGGCCGCACAGGTGCACCGCCACAGAAACGCCCTTCTTCACAAAACAGCCAGGCATGCCTGGCACAACAGATTCCATCACAAACATCTACAGCACTGCGTCCCTGTTCAAGAATACATCTGGGACAGGAATGGGGGTCTTCACCACCACAGATGCTAAAACACCCATAAATAAACTAAGCACAGTAACAAGTGCTTTATACACATTACAACTGTCGTTGTGGTCTTCTCTATCAGCATTAGGATGTAAGCAATGTTTCTTGTCTGATATTCTGCCTCAGTGGGGAAGAATAAATGAAAGGGACCACCAGGTGGTTGTAGATGGACTTCAAATAGCCCAAGATGCTGTTTCCATAGGGCTCAGAATCATGGAATTACAGAACCACAAGGGTGGAAAGGGCCTATAAGATCATCTAGTCCAGCCATCCTCCCATCATCATTGCTACCACAAGCTACCAAACCATATCTTGTAGCTCCTCACCCAGATACCTCTTGAACACTGGCTCTACCACCTCCCTGGGCTGCCATTCCAGTGCCAGATCACTCTCAGAGAGAAAAAGGTTTTCCTGATCTAAATCTGCCCTGGTACACCTCGCGGCCATTTCCTCAGGTCCTGGGAGAAAAGGCCAAACCCCTCCTCATCAGTAACAAGAAGGCTTCAGCTTTCGCTTCAGTGACACACAATGCTACAGTACATACCATATCATAGCACTAGAAATAAACTAAAACAAGAACTATACTCTGCCCATCTGAGCACAGAGTATGGGCTTATCAAAACTGAAACAAATGGCAAACTGTAGATGTTACCAGGTGAGTTGCATGGGAATAATAACCATTTATTTGTGAGTGCAACACCATCAAAGCCCATGACATTTGTCCTGGCACTGAACAAAACGTTTGCCATTTTGAAACACTTCTTGATGAAATCCTGAAGATGAATCCATATGTCTTCAAAGAGCATGAGGGTATAGGAGAACTCTTTCGGATCATATGCCTGTACGACATCTCTATGCAACAAACAACTGCTCAGATACCTGCACGTGTAACTTCACTATAATTACAGGATGCAACTCATTCAGCTCTCGTTGCATTTTATGAATTTATAGGCTACTACCATCGGAATGAACTTCACCTTGGTGGTGAAACTACTACAGCGCGACAACCTGTGTCAACTGCTAAGATGCATCTGAAACAATGGAGTTAAGGCTGTAATCACCGCTCATCGCAAGGCAGAAGACAGATGCAGTATCTTGCAAAGAGCAAAGAAGGATGGAGAACACCACTGGTAGGAAACTCGTTTTGGATGGCAAACAAAAGCCACAGGATCTTTTAATTTCATACTTCTTAACACTGTTGTGATTTTACTAACTCTAATATGCACGTTGCTCATAGTTATATTGTATATAAAAGTTTGGCACGTGATAAACCAAGTAACTACAGCCACCTGAGACATACAAACTAATACACAGCACACAGCAATACTTCACTACCTACTTACATGACTCTGTGAGAACAAAAACTATCAAAATACTGGTTTTGGCACAGAGACAACAGGAGAAGACCATACCACTACAACACGTGAATAAGATGAACTGACCATAGTCACAAGGTGGAAAGTAACGGTGTGCTCATCACAGGTTCAATTTGCACATGAGAAAAGTCATCTTGACCATGAGGGTGCTCAAACACTGGAACAGATTATCTAGAAAGGCCAGACCCCAGGCAACTGAAGAGACTGCTGCACACTTGGGCATCCTAATCTTCACTGTAGGACCTGCTGCTTTCAGTACAGCTCCATCCAGTGACCCTTCAGCAAAGCACACTTCAGACAATCAGATGTTGAGGGAGCTGTGAGCAAAAAGCAGCTTGATATAAGCTGTACTGGACTTGGGGCCTGCTCCCTGTATGGCATCAAAGTACTAAAAAGTGCTTTGGCAGCTTTTTGTCAGGACTAACTTGATTAAATAACACCACATTTAAAAAAATACCACATTAGCCACAGATAACCTTTCCTTCTGAAATTTTACTTCTGTTCCATGCTATTTGCCCGGCGTAATTCCAGACATGAATTCCGTTTCATTGGCAGGTATGCTCACTCATTGACTCATTTTTCCAGGTTTCATCTTTGGGAATCAATATTTCATCATTTCATCCCATTCCTGTGGGAGCGGGATTGTGGAACTCAGAGACGACTCAGTATTGCAGCGACTCGGCACGGACTCAGATGTGAACGATCCAAAGCGTTTATTACAAGTTCTCACATCCCTTATATACCTTCACAAGTTGTTATTTTCTAACTTTCCCATCCGCCCTTACAACTTTCCCAAACATCTTACATGTCAACAAAGCATTCTACAAAACACTTTTCAACTGTCCATGCAGGCACATAACCAATCAGAGCTGTGAGATTCTTCTTCTCCTTGCAGAGGTGTCCTTGGTTCCCATGCTGTTTATCTTGCTCCACAGGTGCTGCTCTGAACAGCTTTTCTTGTATTCCCACAAGTATGAGTTAACAACTGAGTACAACTTTACTACTGCGCAAACAACCTTTTATACCCCAACTGCATTCATGGAATAATACGACTGGATAATCCAGACATGGTACAACAAATGACTGGCTGCCTTCCACTCAAATAAACAGTTCAACAATACGCAGACATCGTGAGGACTCGGGACCCTCGATGCCTAGTCTCTGCCCCACTGCCCCTCTTTCTCCCCAAGCCTTCTCACAAGGCCATAACGCCCTTGAAGCTATCATGTCCTCCCTGCTCTCCCAACCAACTCCCAACACCAAACAAGTTTGCATGGATCATATTTTTGGAATTTAATTTGAGAAGATACACGAGGAGCAGAGCATCCACAGGCCGGGTCACCCAACTTTCTTTTTGAGATCGCTCTGGGGGATTCCGGTCTGCTTTGTAAAGGGAGACCCAGGGAGCTCAGTGCAGACACATGCCTCGGAACAGGGCCGATGCCGCAGCCATGGAGACCCAGGGCAGCTGAGGGGGGCCGAAGGGTGGGGCCAAAGGGTGGGGATGGGGCGTCTGTGACGGCACAGTGCGTCACAATGCGGGGCTGACATCGAGGCCAGCAGCGGGCAGCGCTGCTCCACTTTGGCCTGGGCCAGCGGTGAGTGCAGCAGCAGGGGGAAGGCTGTGCTGGGCCGGGCGCAAACAGCGGCCTCAGCCCCCGCTGCCTCCCAGCTCCCTTTGCCCCGCTCCTACCTGACCCCAGGGGCTGCGGCTCCTGGCCCCGCTCCCCCAGCCGTGCGCAAGCTCCCACCCAGCCCCACTGACCTCCCCTCTCTCATCTCTTCCAGATCATGGCTTTGGCGTTTTTCTTCGCCTTGTTGGCGCAGAGATTGGCTTTTGTTGGTGATGAGTTCGATGCAGAAACACTTGAACGCATGCGTCAGCGTGAGGTGTTTCTGCGAGAGCAGATGACCAAGATGCTGGAGGAGATCGAGCAGAGCAGGATGGATGTGCAACCCTGGCACGTCATTGCACAGCTGCCTTGGAAAACTTGGGCCTTGACTGCAGTGCTGCTTTTCCTGCTCTTGCTCTTGGTCCTGTGCATAGATATGCAAGAGGAAACGGAGATCCAAAACGTAACCAAGAAGCGGAGAAAACCTCACATTGAGATGTGGGAGCCGGTGTACCACGAAGGCTCCGATGACGTTACCTTCGTCAGCAGGTTTTACTGTCCGTTCTCCATTTGGCCGCTGAAGACCAGGAGACGCATGTGCGCGTTGGTGGAGGATCTGATGTATGAACTTGTGAGCATCTGTCAGATAATTCCCCAGAGTTTCTTCATGCCACGGCTGCAGCAAGCCGTTGGGGTGGGCGTTGGCTTAGAAAACAACAGCACCGATGAGAACTCCGTCGTCTACCGCATGCTCGTGCCCCTGAAGGCCCCCCCGGGACATGTCTTCCACTTGGAGCACGGCCCCAGGGCGAGGACGGGGGTGAGGAATTCCCGCCTCCGCGTGGAGCTCACCTGCACTTGCATAAGGGAGCGGGTGGTGGGGGACATGATGTGCTTCCTCCACCATCCTGAGGACCGGCTGAGGAAAGAGCAGATGCCCAGCCTCCTAGAAACCCTCTGCCAAGACTCCTACCTGGATATCGAGGAAACTGCAGCCTGGTTCCAGGAACTGGTGACAGTAGCCTGGCTGGATACACCTCAATCGCTAACAGTGCAGGTCGAGATGCTGCCCTCCAACCGATTCTGCAAACTCAAGCTGACCACCGCCACCGGCAAAGTCATCTGGATTGAGCTCATGCTCGGGATACAGCTCGAGGACTCGGACACGTTCCTGAGCTTTGAGTAGGCAGGGGCTGTCGTTAGCAGCAGCATGAGGAGGCCGCACAGGTGCACCGCCACAGAAACGCCCTTCTTCACAAAACAGCCAGGCATGCCTGGCACAACAGATTCCATCACAAACATCTACAGCACTGCGTCCCTGTTCAAGAATACATCTGGGACAGGAATGGGGGTCTTCACCACCACAGATGCTAAAACACCCATAAATAAACTAAGCACAGTAACAAGTGCTTTATACACATTACAACTGTCGTTGTGGTCTTCTCTATCAGCATTAGGATGTAAGCAATGTTTCTTGTCTGATATTCTGCCTCAGTGGGGAAGAATAAATGAAAGGGACCACCAGGTGGTTGTAGATGGACTTCAAATAGCCCAAGATGCTGTTTCCATAGGGCTCAGAATCATGGAATTACAGAACCACAAGGGTGGAAAGGGCCTATAAGATCATCTAGTCCAGCCATCCTCCCATCATCATTGCTACCACAAGCTACCAAACCATATCTTGTAGCTCCTCACCCAGATACCTCTTGAACACTGGCTCTACCACCTCCCTGGGCTGCCATTCCAGTGCCAGATCACTCTCAGAGAGAAAAAGGTTTTCCTGATCTAAATCTGCCCTGGTACACCTCGCGGCCATTTCCTCAGGTCCTGGGAGAAAAGGCCAAACCCCTCCTCATCAGTAACAAGAAGGCTTCAGCTTTCGCTTCAGTGACACACAATGCTACAGTACATACCATATCATAGCACTAGAAATAAACTAAAACAAGAACTATACTCTGCCCATCTGAGCACAGAGTATGGGCTTATCAAAACTGAAACAAATGGCAAACTGTAGATGTTACCAGGTGAGTTGCATGGGAATAATAACCATTTATTTGTGAGTGCAACACCATCAAAGCCCATGACATTTGTCCTGGCACTGAACAAAACGTTTGCCATTTTGAAACACTTCTTGATGAAATCCTGAAGATGAATCCATATGTCTTCAAAGAGCATGAGGGTATAGGAGAACTCTTTCGGATCATATGCCTGTACGACATCTCTATGCAACAAACAACTGCTCAGATACCTGCACGTGTAACTTCACTATAATTACAGGATGCAACTCATTCAGCTCTCGTTGCATTTTATGAATTTATAGGCTACTACCATCGGAATGAACTTCACCTTGGTGGTGAAACTACTACAGCGCGACAACCTGTGTCAACTGCTAAGATGCATCTGAAACAATGGAGTTAAGGCTGTAATCACCGCTCATCGCAAGGCAGAAGACAGATGCAGTATCTTGCAAAGAGCAAAGAAGGATGGAGAACACCACTGGTAGGAAACTCGTTTTGGATGGCAAACAAAAGCCACAGGATCTTTTAATTTCATACTTCTTAACACTGTTGTGATTTTACTAACTCTAATATGCACGTTGCTCATAGTTATATTGTATATAAAAGTTTGGCACGTGATAAACCAAGTAACTACAGCCACCTGAGACATACAAACTAATACACAGCACACAGCAATACTTCACTACCTACTTACATGACTCTGTGAGAACAAAAACTATCAAAATACTGGTTTGGGCACAGAGACAACAGGAGAAGACCATACCACTACAACACGTGAATAAGATGAACTGACCATAGTCACAAGGTGGAAAGTAACGGTGTGCTCATCACAGGTTCAATTTGCACATGAGAAAAGTCATCTTGACCATGAGGGTGCTCAAACACTGGAACAGATTATCTAGAAAGGCCAGACCCCAGGCAACTGAAGAGACTGCTGCACACTTGGGCATCCTAATCTTCACTGTAGGACCTGCTGCTTTCAGTACAGCTCCATCCAGTGACCCTTCAGCAAAGCACACTTCAGACAATCAGATGTTGAGGGAGCTGTGAGCAAAAAGCAGCTTGATATAAGCTGTACTGGACTTGGGGCCTGCTCCCTGTATGGCATCAAAGTACTAAAAAGTGCTTTGGCAGCTTTTTGTCAGGACTAACTTGATTAAATAACACCACATTTAAAAAAATACCACATTAGCCACAGATAACCTTTCCTTCTGAAATTTTACTTCTGTTCCATGCTATTTGCCCGGCGTAATTCCAGACATGAATTCCGTTTCATTGGCAGGTATGCTCACTCATTGACTCATTTTTCCAGGTTTCATCTTTGGGAATCAATATTTCATCATTTCATCCCATTCCTGTGGGAGCGGGATTGTGGAACTCAGAGACGACTCAGTATTGCAGCGACTCGGCACGGACTCAGATGTGAACGATCCAAAGCGTTTATTACAAGTTCTCACATCCCTTATATACCTTCACAAGTTGTTATTTTCTAACTTTCCCATCCGCCCTTACAACTTTCCCAAACATCTTACATGTCAACAAAGCATTCTACAAAACACTTTTCAACTGTCCATGCAGGCACATAACCAATCAGAGCTGTGAGATTCTTCTTCTCCTTGCAGAGGTGTCCTTGGTTCCCATGCTGTTTATCTTGCTCCACAGGTGCTGCTCTGAACAGCTTTTCTTGTATTCCCACAAGTATGAGTTAACAACTGAGTACAACTTTACTACTGCGCAAACAACCTTTTATACCCCAACTGCATTCATGGAATAATACGACTGGATAATCCAGACATGGTACAACAAATGACTGGCTGCCTTCCACTCAAATAAACAGTTCAACAATACGCAGACATCGTGAGGACTCGGGACCCTCGATGCCTAGTCTCTGCCCCACTGCCCCTCTTTCTCCCCAAGCCTTCTCACAAGGCCATAACGCCCTTGAAGCTATCATGTCCTCCCTGTTCTCCCAACCAACTCCCAACACCAAACAAGTTTGCATGGATCATATTTTTGGAATTTAATTTGAGAAGATACACGAGGAGCAGAGCATCCACAGGCCGGGTCACCCAACTTTCTTTTTGAGATCGCTCTGGGGGATTCCGGTCTGCTTTGTAAAGGGAGACCCAGGGAGCTCAGTGCAGACACGTGCCTCGGAACAGGGCCGATGCCGCAGCCATGGAGACCCAGGGCAGCTGAGGGGGGCCGAAGGGTGGGGCCAAAGGGTGGGGATGGGGCGTCTGTGACGGCACAGTGCGTCACAATGCGGGGCTGACATCGAGGCCAGCAGCGGGCAGCGCTGCTCCACTTTGGCCTGGGCCAGCGGTGAGTGCAGCAGCAGGGGGAAGGCTGTGCTGGGCCGGGCGCAAACAGCGGCCTCAGCCCCCGCTGCCTCCCAGCTCCCTTTGCCCCGCTCCTACCTGACCCCAGGGGCTGCGGCTCCTGGCCCCGCTCCCCCAGCCGTGCGCAAGCTCCCACCCAGCCCCACTGACCTCCCCTCTCTCATCTCTTCCAGATCATGGCTTTGGCGTTTTTCTTCGCCTTGTTGGCGCAGAGATTGGCTTTTGTTGGTGATGAGTTCGATGCAGAAACACTTGAACGCATGCGTCAGCGTGAGGTGTTTCTGCGAGAGCAGATGACCAAGATGCTGGAGGAGATCGAGCAGAGCAGGATGGATGTGCAACCCTGGCACGTCATTGCACAGCTGCCTTGGAAAACTTGGGCCTTGACTGCAGTGCTGCTTTTCCTGCTCTTGCTCTTGGTCCTGTGCATAGATATGCAAGAGGAAACGGAGATCCAAAACGTAACCAAGAAGCGGAGAAAACCTCACATTGAGATGTGGGAGCCGGTGTACCACGAAGGCTCCGATGACGTTACCTTCGTCAGCAGGTTTTACTGTCCGTTCTCCATTTGGCCGCTGAAGACCAGGAGACGCATGTGCGCGTTGGTGGAGGATCTGATGTATGAACTTGTGAGCATCTGTCAGATAATTCCCCAGAGTTTCTTCATGCCACGGCTGCAGCAAGCCGTTGGGGTGGGCGTTGGCTTAGAAAACAACAGCACCGATGAGAACTCCGTCGTCTACCGCATGCTCGTGCCCCTGAAGGCCCCCCCGGGACATGTCTTCCACTTGGAGCACGGCCCCAGGGCGAGGACGGGGGTGAGGAATTCCCGCCTCCGCGTGGAGCTCACCTGCACTTGCATAAGGGAGCGGGTGGTGGGGGACATGATGTGCTTCCTCCACCATCCTGAGGACCGGCTGAGGAAAGAGCAGATGCCCAGCCTCCTAGAAACCCTCTGCCAAGACTCCTACCTGGATATCGAGGAAACTGCAGCCTGGTTCCAGGAACTGGTGACAGTAGCCTGGCTGGATACACCTCAATCGCTAACAGTGCAGGTCGAGATGCTGCCCTCCAACCGATTCTGCAAACTCAAGCTGACCACCGCCACCGGCAAAGTCATCTGGATTGAGCTCATGCTCGGGATACAGCTCGAGGACTCGGACACGTTCCTGAGCTTTGAGTAGGCAGGGGCTGTCGTTAGCAGCAGCATGAGGAGGCCGCACAGGTGCACCGCCACAGAAACGCCCTTCTTCACAAAACAGCCAGGCATGCCTGGCACAACAGATTCCATCACAAACATCTACAGCACTGCGTCCCTGTTCAAGAATACATCTGGGACAGGAATGGGGGTCTTCACCACCACAGATGCTAAAACACCCATAAATAAACTAAGCACAGTAACAAGTGCTTTATACACATTACAACTGTCGTTGTGGTCTTCTCTATCAGCATTAGGATGTAAGCAATGTTTCTTGTCTGATATTCTGCCTCAGTGGGGAAGAATAAATGAAAGGGACCACCAGGTGGTTGTAGATGGACTTCAAATAGCCCAAGATGCTGTTTCCATAGGGCTCAGAATCATGGAATTACAGAACCACAAGGGTGGAAAGGGCCTATAAGATCATCTAGTCCAGCCATCCTCCCATCACCATTGCTACCACAAGCTACCAAACCATATCTTGTAGCTCCTCACCCAGATACCTCTTGAACACTGGCTCTACCACCTCCCTGGGCTGCCATTCCAGTGCCAGATCACTCTCAGAGAGAAAAAGGTTTTCCTGATCTAAATCTGCCCTGGTACACCTCGCGGCCATTTCCTCAGGTCCTGGGAGAAAAGGCCAAACCCCTCCTCATCAGTAACAAGAAGGCTTCAGCTTTCGCTTCAGTGACACACAATGCTACAGTACATACCATATCATAGCACTAGAAATAAACTAAAACAAGAACTATACTCTGCCCATCTGAGCACAGAGTATGGGCTTATCAAAACTGAAACAAATGGCAAACTGTAGATGTTACCAGGTGAGTTGCATGGGAATAATAACCATTTATTTGTGAGTGCAACACCATCAAAGCCCATGACATTTGTCCTGGCACTAAACAAAACGTTTGCCATTTTGAAACACTTCTTGATGAAATCCTGAAGATGAATCCATATGTCTTCAAAGAGCATGAGGGTATAGGAGAACTCTTTCGGATCATATGCCTGTACGACATCTCTATGCAACAAACAACTGCTCAGATACCTGCACGTGTAACTTCACTATAATTACAGGATGCAACTCATTCAGCTCTCGTTGCATTTTATGAATTTATAGGCTACTACCATCGGAATGAACTTCACCTTGGTGGTGAAACTACTACAGCGCGACAACCTGTGTCAACTGCTAAGATGCATCTGAAACAATGGAGTTAAGGCTGTAATCACCGCTCATCGCAAGGCAGAAGACAGATGCAGTATCTTGCAAAGAGCAAAGAAGGATGGAGAACACCACTGGTAGGAAACTCGTTTTGGATGGCAAACAAAAGCCACAGGATCTTTTAATTTCATACTTCTTAACACTGTTGTGATTTTACTAACTCTAATATGCACGTTGCTCATAGTTATATTGTATATAAAAGTTTGGCACGTGATAAACCAAGTAACTACAGCCACCTGAGACATACAAACTAATACACAGCACACAGCAATACTTCACTACCTACTTACATGACTCTGTGAGAACAAAAACTATCAAAATACTGGTTTGGGCACAGAGACAACAGGAGAAGACCATACCACTACAACACGTGAATAAGATGAACTGACCATAGTCACAAGGTGGAAAGTAACGGTGTGCTCATCACAGGTTCAATTTGCACATGAGAAAAGTCATCTTGACCATGAGGGTGCTCAAACACTGGAACAGATTATCTAGAAAGGCCAGACCCCAGGCAACTGAAGAGACTGCTGCACACTTGGGCATCCTAATCTTCACTGTAGGACCTGCTGCTTTCAGTACAGCTCCATCCAGTGACCCTTCAGCAAAGCACACTTCAGACAATCAGATGTTGAGGGAGCTGTGAGCAAAAAGCAGCTTGATATAAGCTGTACTGGACTTGGGGCCTGCTCCCTGTATGGCATCAAAGTACTAAAAAGTGCTTTGGCAGCTTTTTGTCAGGACTAACTTGATTAAATAACACCACATTTAAAAAAATACCACATTAGCCACAGATAACCTTTCCTTCTGAAATTTTACTTCTGTTCCATGCTATTTGCCCGGCGTAATTCCAGACATGAATTCCATTTCATTGGCAGGTATGCTCACTCATTGACTCATTTTTCCAGGTTTCATCTTTGGGAATCAATATTTCATCATTTCATCCCATTCCTGTGGGAGCGGGATTGTGGAACTCAGAGACGACTCAGTATTGCAGCGACTCGGCACGGACTCAGATGTGAACGATCCAAAGCGTTTATTACAAGTTCTCACATCCCTTATATACCTTCACAAGTTGTTATTTTCTAACTTTCCCATCCGCCCTTACAACTTTCCCAAACATCTTACATGTCAACAAAGCATTCTACAAAACACTTTTCAACTGTCCATGCAGGCACATAACCAATCAGAGCTGTGAGATTCTTCTTCTCCTTGCAGAGGTGTCCTTGGTTCCCATGCTGTTTATCTTGCTCCACAGCTGCTGCTCTGAACAGCTTTTCTTGTATTCCCACAAGTATGAGTTAACAACTGAGTACAACTTTACTACTGCGCAAACAACCTTTTATACCCCAACTGCATTCATGGAATAATACGACTGGATAATCCAGACATGGTACAACAAATGACTGGCTGCCTTCCACTCAAATAAACAGTTCAACAATACGCAGACATCGTGAGGACTCGGGACCCTCGATGCCTAGTCTCTGCCCCACTGCCCCTCTTTCTCCCCAAGCCTTCTCACAAGGCCATAACGCCCTTGAAGCTATCATGTCCTCCCTGTTCTCCCAACCAACTCCCAACACCAAACAAGTTTGCATGGATCATATTTTTGGAATTTAATTTGAGAAGATACACGAGGAGCAGAACATCCACAGGCCGGGTCACCCAACTTTCTTTTTGAGATCGCTCTGGGGGATTCCGGTCTGCTTTGTAAAGGGAGACCCAGGGAGCTCAGTGCAGACACGTGCCTCGGAACAGGGCCGATGCCGCAGCCATGGAGACCCAGGGCAGCTGAGGGGGGCCGAAGGGTGGGGCCAAAGGGTGGGGATGGGGCGTCTGTGACGGCACAGTGCGTCACAATGCGGGGCTGACATCGAGGCCAGCAGCGGGCAGCGCTGCTCCACTTTGGCCTGGGCCAGCGGTGAGTGCAGCAGCAGGGGGAAGGCTGTGCTGGGCCGGGCGCAAACAGCGGCCTCAGCCCCCGCTGCCTCCCAGCTCCCTTTGCCCCGCTCCTACCTGACCCCAGGGGCTGCGGCTCCTGGCCCCGCTCCCCCAGCCGTGCGCAAGCTCCCACCCAGCCCCACTGACCTCCCCTCTCTCATCTCTTCCAGATCATGGCTTTGGCGTTTTTCTTCGCCTTGTTGGCGCAGAGATTGGCTTTTGTTGGTGATGAGTTCGATGCAGAAACACTTGAACGCATGCGTCAGCGTGAGGTGTTTCTGCAAGAGCAGATGACCAAGATGCTGGAGGAGATCGAGCAGAGCAGGATGGATGTGCAACCCTGGCACGTCATTGCACAGCTGCCTTGGAAAACTTGGGCCTTGACTGCAGTGCTGCTTTTCCTGCTCTTGCTCTTGGTCCTGTGCATAGATATGCAAGAGGAAACGGAGATCCAAAACGTAACCAAGAAGCGGAGAAAACCTCACATTGAGATGTGGGAGCCGGTGTACCACGAAGGCTCCGATGACGTTACCTTCGTCAGCAGGTTTTACTATCCGTTCTCCATTTGGCCGCTGAAGACCAGGAGACGCATGTGCGCGTTGGTGGAGGATCTGATGTATGAACTTGTGAGCATCTGTCAGATAATTCCCCAGAGTTTCTTCATGCCACGGCTGCAGCAAGCCGTTGGGGTGGGCGTTGGCTTAGAAAACAACAGCACCGATGAGAACTCCGTCGTCTACCGCATGCTCGTGCCCCTGAAGGCCCCCCCGGGACATGTCTTCCACTTGGAGCACGGCCCCAGGGCGAGGACGGGGGTGAGGAATTCCCGCCTCCACGTGGAGCTCACCTGCACTTGCATAAGGGAGCGGGTGGTGGGGGACATGATGTGCTTCCTCCACCATCCTGAGGACCGGCTGAGGAAAGAGCAGATGCCCAGCCTCCTAGAAACCCTCTGCCAAGACTCCTACCTGGATATCGAGGAAACTGCAGCCTGGTTCCAGGAACTGGTGACAGTAGCCTGGCTGGATACACCTCAATCGCTAACAGTGCAGGTCGAGATGCTGCCCTCCAACCGATTCTGCAAACTCAAGCTGACCACCGCCACCGGCAAAGTCATCTGGATTGAGCTCATGCTCGGGATACAGCTCGAGGACTCGGACACGTTCCTGAGCTTTGAGTAGGCAGGGGCTGTCGTTAGCAGCAGCATGAGGAGGCCGCACAGGTGCACCGCCACAGAAACGCCCTTCTTCACAAAACAGCCAGGCATGCCTGGCACAACAGATTCCATCACAAACATCTACAGCACTGCGTCCCTGTTCAAGAATACATCTGGGACAGGAATGGGGGTCTTCACCACCACAGATGCTAAAACACCCATAAATAAACTAAGCACAGTAACAAGTGCTTTATACACATTACAACTGTCGTTGTGGTCTTCTCTATCAGCATTAGGATGTAAGCAATGTTTCTTGTCTGATATTCTGCCTCAGTGGGGAAGAATAAATGAAAGGGACCACCAGGTGGTTGTAGATGGACTTCAAATAGCCCAAGATGCTGTTTCCATAGGGCTCAGAATCATGGAATTACAGAACCACAAGGGTGGAAAGGGCCTATAAGATCATCTAGTCCAGCCATCCTCCCATCACCATTGCTACCACAAGCTACCAAACCATATCTTGTAGCTCCTCACCCAGATACCTCTTGAACACTGGCTCTACCACCTCCCTGGGCTGCCATTCCAGTGCCAGATCACTCTCAGAGAGAAAAAGGTTTTCCTGATCTAAATCTGCCCTGGTACACCTCGCGGCCATTTCCTCAGGTCCTGGGAGAAAAGGCCAAACCCCTCCTCATCAGTAACAAGAAGGCTTCAGCTTTCGCTTCAGTGACACACAATGCTACAGTACATACCATATCATAGCACTAGAAATAAACTAAAACAAGAACTATACTCTGCCCATCTGAGCACAGAGTATGGGCTTATCAAAACTGAAACAAATGGCAAACTGTAGATGTTACCAGGTGAGTTGCATGGGAATAATAACCATTTATTTGTGAGTGCAACACCATCAAAGCCCATGACATTTGTCCTGGCACTGAACAAAACGTTTGCCATTTTGAAACACTTCTTGATGAAATCCTGAAGATGAATCCATATGTCTTCAAAGAGCATGAGGGTATAGGAGAACTCTTTCGGATCATATGCCTGTACGGCATCTCTATGCAACAAACAACTGCTCAGATACCTGCACGTGTAACTTCACTATAATTACAGGATGCAACTCATTCAGCTCTCGTTGCATTTTATGAATTTATAGGCTACTACCATCGGAATGAACTTCACCTTGGTGGTGAAACTACTACAGCGCGACAACCTGTGTCAACTGCTAAGATGCATCTGAAACAATGGAGTTAAGGCTGTAATCACCGCTCATCGCAAGGCAGAAGACAGATGCAGTATCTTGCAAAGAGCAAAGAAGGATGGAGAACACCACTGGTAGGAAACTCGTTTTGGATGGCAAACAAAAGCCACAGGATCTTTTAATTTCATACTTCTTAACACTGTTGTGATTTTACTAACTCTAATATGCACGTTGCTCATAGTTATATTGTATATAAAAGTTTGGCACGTGATAAACCAAGTAACTACAGCCACCTGAGACATACAAACTAATACACAGCACACAGCAATACTTCACTACCTACTTACATGACTCTGTGAGAACAAAAACTATCAAAATACTGGTTTGGGCACAGAGACAACAGGAGAAGACCATACCACTACAACACGTGAATAAGATGAACTGACCATAGTCACAAGGTGGAAAGTAACGGTGTGCTCATCACAGGTTCAATTTGCACATGAGAAAAGTCATCTTGACCATGAGGGTGCTCAAACACTGGAACAGATTATCTAGAAAGGCCAGACCCCAGGCAACTGAAGAGACTGCTGCACACTTGGGCATCCTAATCTTCACTGTAGGACCTGCTGCTTTCAGTACAGCTCCATCCAGTGACCCTTCAGCAAAGCACACTTCAGACAATCAGATGTTGAGGGAGCTGTGAGCAAAAAGCAGCTTGATATAAGCTGTACTGGACTTGGGGCCTGCTCCCTGTATGGCATCAAAGTACTAAAAAGTGCTTTGGCAGCTTTTTGTCAGGACTAACTTGATTAAATAACACCACATTTAAAAAAATACCACATTAGCCACAGATAACCTTTCCTTCTGAAATTTTACTTCTGTTCCATGCTATTTGCCCGGCGTAATTCCAGACATGAATTCCGTTTCATTGGCAGGTATGCTCACTCATTGACTCATTTTTCCAGGTTTCATCTTTGGGAATCAATATTTCATCATTTCATCCCATTCCTGTGGGAGCGGGATTGTGGAACTCAGAGACGACTCAGTATTGCAGCGACTCGGCACGGACTCAGATGTGAACGATCCAAAGCGTTTATTACAAGTTCTCACATCCCTTATATACCTTCACAAGTTGTTATTTTCTAACTTTCCCATCCGCCCTTACAACTTTCCCAAACATCTTACATGTCAACAAAGCATTCTACAAAACACTTTTCAACTGTCCATGCAGGCACATAACCAATCAGAGCTGTGAGATTCTTCTTCTCCTTGCAGAGGTGTCCTTGGTTCCCATGCTGTTTATCTTGCTCCACAGGTGCTGCTCTGAACAGCTTTTCTTGTATTCCCACAAGTATGAGTTAACAACTGAGTACAACTTTACTACTGCGCAAACAACCTTTTATACCCCAACTGCATTCATGGAATAATACGACTGGATAATCCAGACATGGTACAACAAATGACTGGCTGCCTTCCACTCAAATAAACAGTTCAACAATACGCAGACATCGTGAGGACTCGGGACCCTCGATGCCTAGTCTCTGCCCCACTGCCCCTCTTTCTCCCCAAGCCTTCTCACAAGGCCATAACGCCCTTGAAGCTATCATGTCCTCCCTGCTCTCCCAACCAACTCCCAACACCAAACAAGTTTGCATGGATCATATTTTTGGAATTTAATTTGAGAAGATACACGAGGAGCAGAGCATCCACAGGCCGGGTCACCCAACTTTCTTTTTGAGATCGCTCTGGGGGATTCCGGTCTGCTTTGTAAAGGGAGACCCAGGGAGCTCAGTGCAGACACGTGCCTCGGAACAGGGCCGATGCCGCAGCCATGGAGACCCAGGGCAGCTGAGGGGGGCCGAAGGGTGGGGCCAAAGGGTGGGGATGGGGCGTCTGTGACGGCACAGTGCGTCACAATGCGGGGCTGACATCGAGGCCAGCAGCGGGCAGCGCTGCTCCACTTTGGCCTGGGCCAGCGGTGAGTGCAGCAGCAGGGGGAAGGCTGTGCTGGGCCGGGCGCAAACAGCGGCCTCAGCCCCCGCTGCCTCCCAGCTCCCTTTGCCCCGCTCCTACCTGACCCCAGGGGCTGCGGCTCCTGGCCCCGCTCCCCCAGCCGTGCGCAAGCTCCCACCCAGCCCCACTGACCTCCCCTCTCTCATCTCTTCCAGATCATGGCTTTGGCGTTTTTCTTCGCCTTGTTGGCGCAGAGATTGGCTTTTGTTGGTGATGAGTTCGATGCAGAAACACTTGAACGCATGCGTCAGCGTGAGGTGTTTCTGCGAGAGCAGATGACCAAGATGCTGGAGGAGATCGAGCAGAGCAGGATGGATGTGCAACCCTGGCACGTCATTGCACAGCTGCCTTGGAAAACTTGGGCCTTGACTGCAGTGCTGCTTTTCCTGCTCTTGCTCTTGGTCCTGTGCATAGATATGCAAGAGGAAACGGAGATCCAAAACGTAACCAAGAAGCGGAGAAAACCTCACATTGAGATGTGGGAGCCGGTGTACCACGAAGGCTCCGATGACGTTACCTTCGTCAGCAGGTTTTACTGTCCGTTCTCCATTTGGCCGCTGAAGACCAGGAGACGCATGTGCGCGTTGGTGGAGGATCTGATGTATGAACTTGTGAGCATCTGTCAGATAATTCCCCAGAGTTTCTTCATGCCACGGCTGCAGCAAGCCGTTGGGGTGGGCGTTGGCTTAGAAAACAACAGCACCGATGAGAACTCCGTCGTCTACCGCATGCTCGTGCCCCTGAAGGCCCCCCCGGGACATGTCTTCCACTTGGAGCACGGCCCCAGGGCGAGGACGGGGGTGAGGAATTCCCGCCTCCGCGTGGAGCTCACCTGCACTTGCATAAGGGAGCGGGTGGTGGGGGACATGATGTGCTTCCTCCACCATCCTGAGGACCGGCTGAGGAAAGAGCAGATGCCCAGCCTCCTAGAAACCCTCTGCCAAGACTCCTACCTGGATATCGAGGAAACTGCAGCCTGGTTCCAGGAACTGGTGACAGTAGCCTGGCTGGATACACCTCAATCGCTAACAGTGCAGGTCGAGATGCTGCCCTCCAACCGATTCTGCAAACTCAAGCTGACCACCGCCACCGGCAAAGTCATCTGGATTGAGCTCATGCTCGGGATACAGCTCGAGGACTCGGACACGTTCCTGAGCTTTGAGTAGGCAGGGGCTGTCGTTAGCAGCAGCATGAGGAGGCCGCACAGGTGCACCGCCACAGAAACGCCCTTCTTCACAAAACAGCCAGGCATGCCTGGCACAACAGATTCCATCACAAACATCTACAGCACTGCGTCCCTGTTCAAGAATACATCTGGGACAGGAATGGGGGTCTTCACCACCACAGATGCTAAAACACCCATAAATAAACTAAGCACAGTAACAAGTGCTTTATACACATTACAACTGTCGTTGTGGTCTTCTCTATCAGCATTAGGATGTAAGCAATGTTTCTTGTCTGATATTCTGCCTCAGTGGGGAAGAATAAATGAAAGGGACCACCAGGTGGTTGTAGATGGACTTCAAATAGCCCAAGATGCTGTTTCCATAGGGCTCAGAATCATGGAATTACAGAACCACAAGGGTGGAAAGGGCCTATAAGATCATCTAGTCCAGCCATCCTCCCATCACCATTGCTACCACAAGCTACCAAACCATATCTTGTAGCTCCTCACCCAGATACCTCTTGAACACTGGCTCTACCACCTCCCTGGGCTGCCATTCCAGTGCCAGATCACTCTCAGAGAGAAAAAGGTTTTCCTGATCTAAATCTGCCCTGGTACACCTCGCGGCCATTTCCTCAGGTCCTGGGAGAAAAGGCCAAACCCCTCCTCATCAGTAACAAGAAGGCTTCAGCTTTCGCTTCAGTGACACACAATGCTACAGTACATACCATATCATAGCACTAGAAATAAACTAAAACAAGAACTATACTCTGCCCATCTGAGCACAGAGTATGGGCTTATCAAAACTGAAACAAATGGCAAACTGTAGATGTTACCAGGTGAGTTGCATGGGAATAATAACCATTTATTTGTGAGTGCAACACCATCAAAGCCCATGACATTTGTCCTGGCACTGAACAAAACGTTTGCCATTTTGAAACACTTCTTGATGAAATCCTGAAGATGAATCCATATGTCTTCAAAGAGCATGAGGGTATAGGAGAACTCTTTCGGATCATATGCCTGTACGACATCTCTATGCAACAAACAACTGCTCAGATACCTGCACGTGTAACTTCACTATAATTACAGGATGCAACTCATTCAGCTCTCGTTGCATTTTATGAATTTATAGGCTACTACCATCGGAATGAACTTCACCTTGGTGGTGAAACTACTACAGCGCGACAACCTGTGTCAACTGCTAAGATGCATCTGAAACAATGGAGTTAAGGCTGTAATCACCGCTCATCGCAAGGCAGAAGACAGATGCAGTATCTTGCAAAGAGCAAAGAAGGATGGAGAACACCACTGGTAGGAAACTCGTTTTGGATGGCAAACAAAAGCCACAGGATCTTTTAATTTCATACTTCTTAACACTGTTGTGATTTTACTAACTCTAATATGCACGTTGCTCATAGTTATATTGTATATAAAAGTTTGGCACGTGATAAACCAAGTAACTACAGCCACCTGAGACATACAAACTAATACACAGCACACAGCAATACTTCACTACCTACTTACATGACTCTGTGAGAACAAAAACTATCAAAATACTGGTTTGGGCACAGAGACAACAGGAGAAGACCATACCACTACAACACGTGAATAAGATGAACTGACCATAGTCACAAGGTGGAAAGTAACGGTGTGCTCATCACAGGTTCAATTTGCACATGAGAAAAGTCATCTTGACCATGAGGGTGCTCAAACACTGGAACAGATTATCTAGAAAGGCCAGACCCCAGGCAACTGAAGAGACTGCTGCACACCTGGGCATCCTAATCTTCACTGTAGGACCTGCTGCTTTCAGTACAGCTCCATCCAGTGACCCTTCAGCAAAGCACACTTCAGACAATCAGATGTTGAGGGAGCTGTGAGCAAAAAGCAGCTTGATATAAGCTGTACTGGACTTGGGGCCTGCTCCCTGTATGGCATCAAAGTACTAAAAAGTGCTTTGGCAGCTTTTTGTCAGGACTAACTTGATTAAATAACACCACATTTAAAAAAATACCACATTAGCCACAGATAACCTTTCCTTCTGAAATTTTACTTCTGTTCCATGCTATTTGCCCGGCGTAATTCCAGACATGAATTCCATTTCATTGGCAGGTATGCTCACTCATTGACTCATTTTTCCAGGTTTCATCTTTGGGAATCAATATTTCATCATTTCATCCCATTCCTGTGGGAGCGGGATTGTGGAACTCAGAGACGACTCAGTATTGCAGCGACTCGGCACGGACTCAGATGTGAACGATCCAAAGCGTTTATTACAAGTTCTCACATCCCTTATATACCTTCACAAGTTGTTATTTTCTAACTTTCCCATCCGCCCTTACAACTTTCCCAAACATCTTACATGTCAACAAAGCATTCTACAAAACACTTTTCAACTGTCCATGCAGGCACATAACCAATCAGAGCTGTGAGATTCTTCTTCTCCTTGCAGAGGTGTCCTTGGTTCCCATGCTGTTTATCTTGCTCCACAGGTGCTGCTCTGAACAGCTTTTCTTGTATTCCCACAAGTATGAGTTAACAACTGAGTACAACTTTACTACTGCGCAAACAACCTTTTATACCCCAACTGCATTCATGGAATAATACGACTGGATAATCCAGACATGGTACAACAAATGACTGGCTGCCTTCCACTCAAATAAACAGTTCAACAATACGCAGACATCGTGAGGACTCGGGACCCTCGATGCCTAGTCTCTGCCCCACTGCCCCTCTTTCTCCCCAAGCCTTCTCACAAGGCCATAACGCCCTTGAAGCTATCATGTCCTCCCTGTTCTCCCAACCAACTCCCAACACCAAACAAGTTTGCATGGATCATATTTTTGGAATTTAATTTGAGAAGATACACGAGGAGCAGAGCATCCACAGGCCGGGTCACCCAACTTTCTTTTTGAGATCGCTCTGGGGGATTCCGGTCTGCTTTGTAAAGGGAGACCCAGGGAGCTCAGTGCAGACACGTGCCTCGGAACAGGGCCGATGCCGCAGCCATGGAGACCCAGGGCAGCTGAGGGGGGCCGAAGGGTGGGGCCAAAGGGTGGGGATGGGGCGTCTGTGACGGCACAGTGCGTCACAATGCGGGGCTGACATCGAGGCCAGCAGCGGGCAGCGCTGCTCCACTTTGGCCTGGGCCAGCGGTGAGTGCAGCAGCAGGGGGAAGGCTGTGCTGGGCCGGGCGCAAACAGCGGCCTCAGCCCCCGCTGCCTCCCAGCTCCCTTTGCCCCGCTCCTACCTGACCCCAGGGGCTGCGGCTCCTGGCCCCGCTCCCCCAGCCGTGCGCAAGCTCCCACCCAGCCCCACTGACCTCCCCTCTCTCATCTCTTCCAGATCATGGCTTTGGCGTTTTTCTTCGCCTTGTTGGCGCAGAGATTGGCTTTTGTTGGTGATGAGTTCGATGCAGAAACACTTGAACGCATGCGTCAGCGTGAGGTGTTTCTGCGAGAGCAGATGACCAAGATGCTGGAGGAGATCGAGCAGAGCAGGATGGATGTGCAACCCTGGCACGTCATTGCACAGCTGCCTTGGAAAACTTGGGCCTTGACTGCAGTGCTGCTTTTCCTGCTCTTGCTCTTGGTCCTGTGCATAGATATGCAAGAGGAAACGGAGATCCAAAACGTAACCAAGAAGCGGAGAAAACCTCACATTGAGATGTGGGAGCCGGTGTACCACGAAGGCTCCGATGACGTTACCTTCGTCAGCAGGTTTTACTGTCCGTTCTCCATTTGGCCGCTGAAGACCAGGAGACGCATGTGCGCGTTGGTGGAGGATCTGATGTATGAACTTGTGAGCATCTGTCAGATAATTCCCCAGAGTTTCTTCATGCCACGGCTGCAGCAAGCCGTTGGGGTGGGCGTTGGCTTAGAAAACAACAGCACCGATGAGAACTCCGTCGTCTACCGCATGCTCGTGCCCCTGAAGGCCCCCCCGGGACATGTCTTCCACTTGGAGCACGGCCCCAGGGCGAGGACGGGGGTGAGGAATTCCCGCCTCCGCGTGGAGCTCACCTGCACTTGCATAAGGGAGCGGGTGGTGGGGGACATGATGTGCTTCCTCCACCATCCTGAGGACCGGCTGAGGAAAGAGCAGATGCCCAGCCTCCTAGAAACCCTCTGCCAAGACTCCTACCTGGATATCGAGGAAACTGCAGCCTGGTTCCAGGAACTGGTGACAGTAGCCTGGCTGGATACACCTCAATCGCTAACAGTGCAGGTCGAGATGCTGCCCTCCAACCGATTCTGCAAACTCAAGCTGACCACCGCCACCGGCAAAGTCATCTGGATTGAGCTCATGCTCGGGATACAGCTCGAGGACTCGGACACGTTCCTGAGCTTTGAGTAGGCAGGGGCTGTCGTTAGCAGCAGCATGAGGAGGCCGCACAGGTGCACCGCCACAGAAACGCCCTTCTTCACAAAACAGCCAGGCATGCCTGGCACAACAGATTCCATCACAAACATCTACAGCACTGCGTCCCTGTTCAAGAATACATCTGGGACAGGAATGGGGGTCTTCACCACCACAGATGCTAAAACACCCATAAATAAACTAAGCACAGTAACAAGTGCTTTATACACATTACAACTGTCGTTGTGGTCTTCTCTATCAGCATTAGGATGTAAGCAATGTTTCTTGTCTGATATTCTGCCTCAGTGGGGAAGAATAAATGAAAGGGACCACCAGGTGGTTGTAGATGGACTTCAAATAGCCCAAGATGCTGTTTCCATAGGGCTCAGAATCATGGAATTACAGAACCACAAGGGTGGAAAGGGCCTATAAGATCATCTAGTCCAGCCATCCTCCCATCACCATTGCTACCACAAGCTACCAAACCATATCTTGTAGCTCCTCACCCAGATACCTCTTGAACACTGGCTCTACCACCTCCCTGGGCTGCCATTCCAGTGCCAGATCACTCTCAGAGAGAAAAAGGTTTTCCTGATCTAAATCTGCCCTGGTACACCTCGCGGCCATTTCCTCAGGTCCTGGGAGAAAAGGCCAAACCCCTCCTCATCAGTAACAAGAAGGCTTCAGCTTTCGCTTCAGTGACACACAATGCTACAGTACATACCATATCATAGCACTAGAAATAAACTAAAACAAGAACTATACTCTGCCCATCTGAGCACAGAGTATGGGCTTATCAAAACTGAAACAAATGGCAAACTGTAGATGTTACCAGGTGAGTTGCATGGGAATAATAACCATTTATTTGTGAGTGCAACACCATCAAAGCCCATGACATTTGTCCTGGCACTGAACAAAACGTTTGCCATTTTGAAACACTTCTTGATGAAATCCTGAAGATGAATCCATATGTCTTCAAAGAGCATGAGGGTATAGGAGAACTCTTTCGGATCATATGCCTGTACGGCATCTCTATGCAACAAACAACTGCTCAGATACCTGCACGTGTAACTTCACTATAATTACAGGATGCAACTCATTCAGCTCTCGTTGCATTTTATGAATTTATAGGCTACTACCATCGGAATGAACTTCACCTTGGTGGTGAAACTACTACAGCGCGACAACCTGTGTCAACTGCTAAGATGCATCTGAAACAATGGAGTTAAGGCTGTAATCACCGCTCATCGCAAGGCAGAAGACAGATGCAGTATCTTGCAAAGAGCAAAGAAGGATGGAGAACACCACTGGTAGGAAACTCGTTTTGGATGGCAAACAAAAGCCACAGGATCTTTTAATTTCATACTTCTTAACACTGTTGTGATTTTACTAACTCTAATATGCACGTTGCTCATAGTTATATTGTATATAAAAGTTTGGCACGTGATAAACCAAGTAACTACAGCCACCTGAGACATACAAACTAATACACAGCACACAGCAATACTTCACTACCTACTTACATGACTCTGTGAGAACAAAAACTATCAAAATACTGGTTTTGGCACAGAGACAACAGGAGAAGACCATACCACTACAACACGTGAATAAGATGAACTGACCATAGTCACAAGGTGGAAAGTAACGGTGTGCTCATCACAGGTTCAGTTTGCACATGAGAAAAGTCATCTTGACCATGAGGGTGCTCAAACACTGGAACAGATTATCTAGAAAGGCCAGACCCCAGGCAACTGAAGAGACTGCTGCACACTTGGGCATCCTAATCTTCACTGTAGGACCTGCTGCTTTCAGTACAGCTCCATCCAGTGACCCTTCAGCAAAGCACACTTCAGACAATCAGATGTTGAGGGAGCTGTGAGCAAAAAGCAGCTTGATATAAGCTGTACTGGACTTGGGGCCTGCTCCCTGTATGGCATCAAAGTACTAAAAAGTGCTTTGGCAGCTTTTTGTCAGGACTAACTTGATTAAATAACACCACATTTAAAAAAATACCACATTAGCCACAGATAACCTTTCCTTCTGAAATTTTACTTCTGT
Source organism: Coturnix japonica (assembly GCF_054131305.1). NCBI lineage: Eukaryota > Metazoa > Chordata > Aves > Galliformes > Phasianidae > Coturnix > Coturnix japonica. The sequence goes on from NC_140667.1 coordinate 51,409,270, forward strand.
TCCATGCTATTTGCCCGGCGTAATTCCAGACATGAATTCCGTTTCATTGGCAGGTATGCTCACTCATTGACTCATTTTTCCAGGTTTCATCTTTGGGAATCAATATTTCATCATTTCATCCCATTCCTGTGGGAGCGGGATTGTGGAACTCAGAGACGACTCAGTATTGCAGCGACTCGGCACGGACTCAGATGTGAACGATCCAAAGCGTTTATTACAAGTTCTCACATCCCTTATATACCTTCACAAGTTGTTATTTTCTAACTTTCCCATCCGCCCTTACAACTTTCCCAAACATCTTACATGTCAACAAAGCATTCTACAAAACACTTTTCAACTGTCCATGCAGGCACATAACCAATCAGAGCTGTGAGATTCTTCTTCTCCTTGCAGAGGTGTCCTTGGTTCCCATGCTGTTTATCTTGCTCCACAGCTGCTGCTCTGAACAGCTTTTCTTGTATTCCCACAAGTATGAGTTAACAACTGAGTACAACTTTACTACTGCGCAAACAACCTTTTATACCCCAACTGCATTCATGGAATAATACGACTGGATAATCCAGACATGGTACAACAAATGACTGGCTGCCTTCCACTCAAATAAACAGTTCAACAATACGCAGACATCGTGAGGACTCGGGACCCTCGATGCCTAGTCTCTGCCCCACTGCCCCTCTTTCTCCCCAAGCCTTCTCACAAGGCCATAACGCCCTTGAAGCTATCATGTCCTCCCTGCTCTCCCAACCAACTCCCAACACCAAACAAGTTTGCATGGATCATATTTTTGGAATTTAATTTGAGAAGATACACGAGGAGCAGAGCATCCACAGGCCGGGTCACCCAACTTTCTTTTTGAGATCGCTCTGGGGGATTCCGGTCTGCTTTGTAAAGGGAGACCCAGGGAGCTCAGTGCAGACACGTGCCTCGGAACAGGGCCGATGCCGCAGCCATGGAGACCCAGGGCAGCTGAGGGGGGCCGAAGGGTGGGGCCAAAGGGTGGGGATGGGGCGTCTGTGACGGCACAGTGCGTCACAATGCGGGGCTGACATCGAGGCCAGCAGCGGGCAGCGCTGCTCCACTTTGGCCTGGGCCAGCGGTGAGTGCAGCAGCAGGGGGAAGGCTGTGCTGGGCCGGGCGCAAACAGCGGCCTCAGCCCCCGCTGCCTCCCAGCTCCCTTTGCCCCGCTCCTACCTGACCCCAGGGGCTGCGGCTCCTGGCCCCGCTCCCCCAGCCGTGCGCAAGCTCCCACCCAGCCCCACTGACCTCCCCTCTCTCATCTCTTCCAGATCATGGCTTTGGCGTTTTTCTTCGCCTTGTTGGCGCAGAGATTGGCTTTTGTTGGTGATGAGTTCGATGCAGAAACACTTGAACGCATGCGTCAGCGTGAGGTGTTTCTGCAAGAGCAGATGACCAAGATGCTGGAGGAGATCGAGCAGAGCAGGATGGATGTGCAACCCTGGCACGTCATTGCACAGCTGCCTTGGAAAACTTGGGCCTTGACTGCAGTGCTGCTTTTCCTGCTCTTGCTCTTGGTCCTGTGCATAGATATGCAAGAGGAAACGGAGATCCAAAACGTAACCAAGAAGCGGAGAAAACCTCACATTGAGATGTGGGAGCCGGTGTACCACGAAGGCTCCGATGACGTTACCTTCGTCAGCAGGTTTTACTGTCCGTTCTCCATTTGGCCGCTGAAGACCAGGAGACGCATGTGCGCGTTGGTGGAGGATCTGATGTATGAACTTGTGAGCATCTGTCAGATAATTCCCCAGAGTTTCTTCATGCCACGGCTGCAGCAAGCCGTTGGGGTGGGCGTTGGCTTAGAAAACAACAGCACCGATGAGAACTCCGTCGTCTACCGCATGCTCGTGCCCCTGAAGGCCCCCCCGGGACATGTCTTCCACTTGGAGCACGGCCCCAGGGCGAGGACGGGGGTGAGGAATTCCCGCCTCCGCGTGGAGCTCACCTGCACTTGCATAAGGGAGCGGGTGGTGGGGGACATGATGTGCTTCCTCCACCATCCTGAGGACCGGCTGAGGAAAGAGCAGATGCCCAGCCTCCTAGAAACCCTCTGCCAAGACTCCTACCTGGATATCGAGGAAACTGCAGCCTGGTTCCAGGAACTGGTGACAGTAGCCTGGCTGGATACACCTCAATCGCTAACAGTGCAGGTCGAGATGCTGCCCTCCAACCGATTCTGCAAACTCAAGCTGACCACCGCCACCGGCAAAGTCATCTGGATTGAGCTCATGCTCGGGATACAGCTCGAGGACTCGGACACGTTCCTGAGCTTTGAGTAGGCAGGGGCTGTCGTTAGCAGCAGCATGAGGAGGCCGCACAGGTGCACCGCCACAGAAACGCCCTTCTTCACAAAACAGCCAGGCATGCCTGGCACAACAGATTCCATCACAAACATCTACAGCACTGCGTCCCTGTTCAAGAATACATCTGGGACAGGAATGGGGGTCTTCACCACCACAGATGCTAAAACACCCATAAATAAACTAAGCACAGTAACAAGTGCTTTATACACATTACAACTGTCGTTGTGGTCTTCTCTATCAGCATTAGGATGTAAGCAATGTTTCTTGTCTGATATTCTGCCTCAGTGGGGAAGAATAAATGAAAGGGACCACCAGGTGGTTGTAGATGGACTTCAAATAGCCCAAGATGCTGTTTCCATAGGGCTCAGAATCATGGAATTACAGAACCACAAGGGTGGAAAGGGCCTATAAGATCATCTAGTCCAGCCATCCTCCCATCACCATTGCTACCACAAGCTACCAAACCATATCTTGTAGCTCCTCACCCAGATAGCACTTCAAAATGACTAGGGACACTGGCTCTACCACCTCCCTGGGCAGCCAGTCCTGACCACTCTCAGAGCGAAAAAGTTTTTCCTGATGTCTAATCTAAATCTCCCCTGGTACACCTCGTGGCCATTTCCTTGGGTCCTGTTTGTTGCCTGGCAGAAGAGGCCAAACCCCTCCTCATCACAGCCTCCCTCCAGGAAGTTGTAGAGTGCAACAACCAACACAGTACTCGAGGTGTGGCCTCACCAGAGCTGAGCATAAAAGGGATAATTACCTCCCTGCTCCTGCTGGTCACACTATTTCTAACGCAGGCCATGATGTCTTTGGCCTTCTTGGACACCCAGGCACACTATTGGCTCGCATTCAGCCAGGTTCCAACCAACACCCCCAGGTCCCTTTCCTCTTCACAATCATCCATTCAGCCCCAAGCCCATAGCGCTGCATGGGGTTATTGTGGCCAACGTGCTGGGTCTGGCCTTGTTGAACCTCATCCCATTTACCTCAGCCCAGAGATCCAGCTAATCTAGAGCCCTCTGAAGGGCCTAGATAAACAACATGGGCCCCAGTACCAACCCTTGGAGGACACCACTTGTAATGGGTCGACAGCTGGACTTAACTCCATTAACTACTACCCGCTGGACACAGCCCTCTAGTCAGTTCCTTACCCAAAGGCAATGGTCAAACAGTTTCCCCAGGAGAGACCATATCAAAGGCTTTGCTGAAGTCTACGTAGACTACATCAACAGCCTTTCCCTCGTCTAACAGTCTCGCCAACCAGTCATTGTGGGAACAAAAGACAAACTATTCAGAGCAGCAGCTGTGGGAACAAAAGACAAACTATTCAGAGCAGCAGCTGTGCAGCAATATAAACAGCATGGGAACCAAGGACACCTCTAGAAGAAGAGAGAACGCAAAAGGAATGGCTCATGGCTCTGACTGGATAAGCACCTGAGTGCACCGTTAAGGAGTGTTTGTAGAATATTGCGCCGTGTCTAGGTTATCCAATTATATTATGCCACGACTGTAGTTAGGGGGTATAAAAGGTTGATCACACAATAATAAAGTTGTACTCATTTGTTAACTCATATTGAGTCGTCTCTGAGTTCCACTATCCCGCTCCCGCAGTTTGTAAGATAGGACCAATTGTGACTGCATTTACAGATACTATTGCCATCTAAACATTAATGCTGATCCTGTGTGAATTTTCAGGAGGTACAAACATCTTCCTTGTCTGTAACACTTGCTCTGTATATACCAAAGAGCCAAAAGGTGTAACTTTAGAGACTACACTGAAGCCAGTCATGTCCTCCCAGTCAAAATATACATGCAAAATCCTATCCATGTCAACAGCCGCTTGTCACTGTAGGCACAAAAACCAAACAGTTCTGTGCTCAATAGCAGTACAAGAAAGCAACAATATTCCATTATTTCTATTTCTCAAACTGGGAGTTACAAGAAGTAAAGAAAGTAAAGTAAAGAAGTAAAGAAAGCTACGGATCACTGGAGTATTAGAAAAGTCGTATTAGTAGTGGCAACTGAGTTCTTTCAATGTAAAGGAGCATGAAACATCTGCAATTACTGGATTAGGGGAATGAAAGTAGAAACCTGTAATCAGAAATTACAGAACATTCTGTAACTGAGCTGTTGTCATTCGCTGGCTTGCATGAAGACACAAGAGCCAAAAGGAAATCACAAGTTCCAAAGGCTGGAGAAACACCAGCTTACACTACGCTTGAACCCACCCACTTGTGCTGTCAAGCTGCTCTTGTAAAGCAGACCCAATAGACTGAGTCCCACCCCGCCTGCAGTCATGCTACCCAACCTGCAGGAACTGAACAAGCTGGGGTCAATCAGGGCAATTACTTGCTTGGAAATTAGTAGTGGGAGAGCAAGTCTAGCTGCCTAACACAACTATTTTAGAAATGTTTTGAGAAGTCACCCAGTCACTGTTACTCCTTCCCCCACACACGCTCCATTTTAACACAGCCTATGGAAATTTCTGTACTGATGGTATGGAGCATCATCAGGAAGCACAGGCAGTGCTGATGGGGAGCCACAGCTGTAAATAGCAAATGCAGTGGGTGATGAATTAACTCCTTGTTATGTACCTTTGTACACACCCATAGCTACTGAGCCCTGCACCACTTTTAGTTTGCAGCTTGCCAAGGTCCGTTACTGTCAGGGTTACAAACAACCACAGTTTTATTCATTCAGTGGTATGCTGTCTTTCACAACTTAACACACCACTGGAGGAAGCCAGTTTACGTGCATACCAGATTGGTACCATCACACAGCAGCCACACTGCGTGTTTTTAAACATCCAGCCATGCCTCTGCAAACATATAACTGTCTCGCGTTTTACTCATGACTGGTTTCAAGCTCCTGGCTGGGCCCAGGCTCTGCTGGCAAAGCCAGGTCAACAGGCAATGTACTGCCAGCCTTCCTGCTCTTGACTTTTAGAGGTCTTGATTCCCTCAAGCCTCAGCTACTGCAGATGAGTGGTTTACATAATAACTGCATCTCCATTTATTTAAGTATGCCACCAGCATCAGAGGTTAGAGCTGTGTAAAGCAGCCTGAGAACACGAATTGAAAAAGCTCTCAAGGCTGATGAAACAGAAGGGAAAATGGAAAAAAAGAAAATGTTTCTTCAAGTCTCCTGATGCTTAATGTGATTTCACATACCAGGAAAACAGGATTAACATTGTGGTAAGTGGTCAAAGCAAGGCGTAACTAGAACAGTTTTGTATAAAGCACTGTAAGAAAACCACAATTTCTTTCCTGGTCACAGGTCACACCATTATATAAAAGAGTACAGTGTAGAAAAAAACAGGCATTTTTCTTTCTTGAGTCATAGCACTGAAGCACACAGTCTGACCCAGCTCTTTACACAAGGGTTTGACCAGCATTGCCGAATGTTTCTGTGAAGTTCATTTCATTTGTGAACTTCTGAAGCAAAGGGCTCAGCAGCACAGTAAATACCATCTGTAAGAACAATGCCTCCACCTCTTAGTCATGGAATTCACACCTCAAGACCAGCACCAGACCATCACATCATCCAAAGAGGTCTCACACAAGACCCCAGTGATTCGTCAGGCTTCTGTTTGAGGAAAGGGCCTTCTTCCTTGTGAAGGAAGCCATTCCAAGGGGAGATTTCATACCTCACACACATTCAAAGAGTACACACATACAAAGAGTAACATCTGGCAGCACATGCTTGTGCAAGGTTTGACTAAGGTCAAACTGGCCACAGACTAAGGTCAATGAGGCAATCAAGAACAGGACCCACAAAAGCCTCAAGCATCAGAAACATTATCCATCGTGTCCTAGCAATTGAAAGCCTTTATCTTGGAGTCTCCTCAAAGGTTTACAACTAAATCACCATTTTCACCAACATCTTTCCCTTATCTTGTTCCTCTCATAAGGACACAAACTGCGTGATTACAATTAAATTAGGAACAAATCAGACAGATGCATCACAGAGCCATGATGATGGAAACGTCTATTTCATTGTCACTTAACCCATTGTAAGGTCAGGCTCTTTACGGAAAAGACAAAACAAAACAAAGGAGTCTGGCAGTTTACAGCACATCTTCTGAATGTCAGTTCATGCACCTGCAGAGTGCAAAGCAGGCAGAACTACGTACGTTTCACTACCAACTCTTTTGTATTGGTAGGTAAGTTAAAATTCAGCTAGATCCAAGGACAGGAGAAAAACACGCATTAAGCCCAGAAAAATCTGTGCAGGCTACCACTGTAAAGTGGAGTTTATCATACTGTAGAAGTTATGGTCATGCCAAATTGCATTTGTTTCTACACTTACAAAACCAACAGTCATAGCAGAGCAGTATGTTCTAACCACTGCTGATTCCAGATGTGGAGCAGTGATTTCCCCAATTAGAGAACAGCAACACCTTCAGAATTAGGATCTCCTTGTAATAAACACAGCTCAAAAGAAGCAGAGAACAGGAAAAGTGGTTTTTTTTTAAATTTACTTACATTTCTAAATTATTAACCAGTAAATTACACGTTACAAACACTCCCATCCTGCTCCTTTCTACCCAGCTAAGTCAGACTGAGTCTGAAACCAACTCTTGCTTATCAGCACTCCCCTTGGGAGAGCTCCCTCACTAGGAACTACTGTGCCAGAAATGGCTTCCCAGCTCCAGCTTTCTGCACTTGCCATAAGACATGCTATGTTAGCCCTGGGTTTATTCTGTCCTCTCATGCTGCCGTCCTTTAAAAGCATTAGCATTTCCTACACATATATCCCATATTGGCCTTGCAACTATTCAAACAGCATGGTGAAATTTTAACTAAATATAGACGCCTGATATTTTTAAATAGCTCTTAGTTCTATCTCACCAAGCTGATTCTGTTTGAAAGGAAAAAGCAGGCTCCAACTTTAAGTTTCCCTTGCAATTAATGCTTACAACACATTCCTCTGCCGTATCAGATTTAACACCCCATTAATGTGTGCGGTATTTTGCTTGTGAGGCACAGCTGCAGTTAAAGTTGAATTAGCGTTTCCATTATAAACACGTGTTTTCAAAGGTTTATTACTCAGACACACAAGACTTAGTCTGAAATGAAAACTGCCATCAAGCACGTCAGATGGGAAGCAATTTTTTGTCCTTCAAAATTTGTAAGGAACAAAACACCAAAAAAATAAAAAAGCCACCCTGTTTAGTAATAATTCACATTTAAAAAGGCACTGCAAATACATGTTTACATGATAGCCTGTGACAGCTCCATAGAATGTCAACGCCTACAGACTCCTGCAAGATGTGCCATCTCAAAAGCTGAAATAAAAGCCACGTTTTTACACTACTTGATGGGAGGGGAAGAGAAGGGATAAAAGACTTAAATATCATCTTGATGAAGAAAAACATAGTTTAAAAAACAAAACAAAAATACCCACCATAATCTTTGCATAGAAATAGTGAAGTCAGAACCTGTAGCAGGAAGGTCTTTCAAGCACCATTTGCTTTTTAAACTTGTTGGTACCACCAGCCTGACCCTGACTCACTAACAAATTTAGAAAGAATCAGTGAGTACCACTGACTTCATGTTTTCTTGTTCAAAAGACCTGGATTCTTCAGGTATGACAAGACCTTATCCCTTGCAACAGTCAAGTGAAACTCAGAATGTAAGGCAAAACATGCACCAAAAAAACTCCAGGGCCTCCAGGCCTTGCAATTATGCCCTTCTACAATTAGCTTTATGACTGAACCACTAAGAAGCAGCCTTTATAATTGCAAGGCTTCTGAGGCCACTTCTTGGCTGATTGTTTTGATGACTCTACGCTTACGACATGCAAATTCACAAACAAATATACAATGAGATCACCAAATTCCCATTTACCACCATTAACAGAATGGATGCATCTTCTGACGGCTAAGAAAAATTAAAATGTTATTTCTATAACACAGTAACACAGTAAAATTCCCTGATGGTCTCTGTCAGCTATTTTGTCCCTAGCACCCACGGGTTTACTCAAGACAGTGTTTCCAGACAACAACAAACACAGGAAAGAGCATGTAATAGCTACTGCAAGAAAACCAGGGCAGGCATACCCTTCAGGAGCAGAGAGGCAGAACCAGTACTCAGAATTATTCATATTTTGTTCTTAACTGAATTAACAAAACACTCCTGTAACAGATAGAGAGTGGCGAGTGCACTTTTTTGTAGCGTTGCCCTCCATTTCTCAAGAGAGTACTCCAAACAACAAAGATAATGGGAGCCTGGCAGCAATTGCATATCCATTTCATCAAGTTCTGGAGGTTGCTACAGTCTAAACCCCTGCTGTTATCCACACAGACAACCTGAGACGCAGTAAATAGGTATATATCATCTCCATTCTCTCTGCAATCAAAGTCTCAAGAAGATTCTGTACATCAAAGGTGGTGTAATATCGTGATACTCACCAAGGCCATCATGAAGACTAGGCTCCTCGTTGTAATGTTTTCTTCTCCCTTCCTGTTCCAGGCATGAGAGCCCACCTCTCTTTTCAAAGGAGAGTTTTCTGTTGATGGAGGACTGAAAGGAGGATAACGAAGACTCCAACCATAGGCAAAAACCCAATGGCCTCAAAAGTATCTAGAGACAGAAATTTAGAAAGAAAATATCAGCATAAATGGGATAAGTTACCTAGATATGCTTAATGACATCTTGGACTTGTGTTCAGTGGTCACAAGATCCACGTTGGACCAGTCTTTTGAGGACATCAACAGCAAGGTACGCTGCACACCAAACCAGATTCTGATGGAGGTCTTCACATGGTGAACACCACTACAGGAGACTCCTACCAACTCTAATAAAATTTCATATTAGCACAGGAGTCCACTGGTTTCAGGAGAGAGGCTGTCAATCTATATTAGCAACCAGGATCCAGCCAAGACAGCACAACTGGCCTTAAAGCATTTATGTACAACCTGCAATAAGTCTTTAGGGCAGGCTGTGGGAAGGATTAGCACCAGGTGAAAAGGTCTCAATACCTCCTTAGCAATTTGGACATTTTTCTGTAAAAATCATCTGACTACGCTGTAATGACACTCATTAACTTCATTACTCCTACTAAGAACGGGCTAATGTCTAGTCTATGAACTCTGTTAATCTGCTACCTTACCCTTTAGTAGGAAGTATATTACAGTACCACATCATTCCCAGTCTTTGTTGCAAAGGACCAGCCTCCAGCTGAGGTAATTCAGTTTAGATCCCCTGGTGTCAGCTTTGGCCACTTATAGCAAGCACAATGGATACGCATCAGCTGACAACCTCGTCCTACACCTCAACATCCCCATGTCAAATTGTAGAGAAACAGTCTCGTTTCAATTTATCAGATTCAGCTGTGCCAGTAGGTCTGCTAAAAACCGCAGGCGCCAGCAAAAAGCTTTTAAAGCCATTTCACCTCTCTCACACATATCAAAATGCCAAAACAAGGGACAAACACTACATAGATCACCCACTGTGGATGGCAAGGGCACACATGTCAAAAAACGTAAGTACCGTCTGCAAAAGGAACAAATATAATAAAATTAGCTTGTTATTCTGATAATTACTTCACCCAAGAAGGGGTGAAGCTCAGTTGCCTGATTCAAAACAAAGATCCCATAAAAATGAAACAGCAGCATCAGTAGCACACCAGGGATGTTGTGATTGCATAGCTACAGCTCAGAGATGAGATGAGCAGGAGGAAAGGATGTAAACAGAGCCAGCCCTGCCTGTAAAACATCCCACTGGGAGCTTACAAGATTTGACTCAGCAAAAGGCTCAGGCTAGAAGAGCTGAACCATCTCCAGTTACAGCCCTGAGAGCACTCACCAGGACTATAATCAAGGGGATTTAAAAAACTGATTGCCTACAAGTCGACGTGCCTTAACTGGAAACAAAAATCACAAAAGCTTAGCAGCATCCCACATACAAAGCAGATGAGTGCTGGGTGCCAAATCCAGCACAATATGGGCTACACAAACTCAGGAGCTGGCTCTGATCTTGCTCACTCCAGCCTGTGAAGGGAACGTTAACACACACTGAATTATGTAAATTTAAATGACAGCACAATCAAGTCCCCATTTGCCTTGCCCTCTTCTGCACAGCGCGGTTACTTCTCTAAGGAGTGCATCTACATTCCCCTTGTGTCTCCCCAGCACTAGGCATGGCCATAGAAGCCAGGGAGTCTGGTCTCCCTTTCAGGGCTGAAATTTGCCCATCTCTTCCCCCACATCCCAACCCAAGGAGCAGGGCTGGGGATGCGAGAGCAGCTGAGTGATACACCCACTCCTGCTATTTTCAGCTGCTGAAGTCACCACTAAGTGCCTGCAGGAGCCAAGTATAAATCAAAGGAGCTGAGCAGAAATCAAAGTCGCCAGAACTCCAGAATATATACAGCAGCCCAGCTGGGTCCCATCTCTGACTCTTCCTTTTCTCAAGCATATTTGGCAGAAGGGAGGATTATGGTCTCTACCTTACAATACAAATACAATACAATACACCTGGGATCACCACATCTTAACATAAACACTTATGTGCCTCTGTATGAATGTACGCGTTGTGTGAAGCTGAGCTTAAAACCTGCAGATTTAAAGTGGATTCATAGCAAACTGACAATCATGTTTTGAAGGCTCTGTGTGAGTGATTTCATTGCAGAGGGGTGTAAGGAAATAGTAAATAGCTGTTCATATTTAATAAGCCCTTTCAGCAAATCTCAGCTCTAAGCCCGATGTGATGTCACAGTTTGGCCTTCTCAGACAAGAAAGAAGCAAGCCACCAATATTTTTGAACGCCAGTTGCCCACCACAAGCTCTGTAATGCTACATAACCCCCAGCCACAGAAGTTCCCAAGATACCTCTTCCTCCAACAGTCCTGTATTATACCTTGCAAAATCCCAGAAGAAAGAGCAGGCGTCCTGAAAGAAAGTTCCTATTACCATCTGCTGCCTACATGCTTCAGATGATTGCAGGCTGGTGCAAAAGCCCTGCTGCCCATCTATTCTTGTCTGCTGTTTGGCAACAGAGGAACAAAGATGTAGTAGCACAGTGGCGCTGGACAATCCTTGAGGCTTCCCCTGCTCCATGGGGGCAGGCTGTAAGGCAGCTCCTGTACAGACTATTGATACAGCACCACTCATTTAAGGAGAAAGTGCCCTACAGCAAGAAGGTACCTGGGGCTCCTGTAGCATAGGAGCTCATGCATCTGGTCCCACAGCTGTAAGAAGTTTTCTCTCCCTCATATTATCTGTGCCAGATACCAGAGGCTTGTGCCATAATATCTCTGAGCAAGGGCTGTGAGATTTACATCTGAGCACGGTCTAGCATACATAGGTTGAAACATTACAGTCTGAGCACCTGGCTCCCATTGGAAGCACAGACTCCTCTCTGTTGGAGCCACACTGGCTCTCTGCTCCTCTGCCATCAAGAAGAAATGAACTGCACCTGCATGTGGTCCTAATGACACATCCCAGCTCTCCTCTGTGCCTGCAGCTGAAAGGATTGCTCTGCAGGCTTCAATCTCCAGGCTACAGCAATGCCTGGGAAATTATTTCAAGACTGATTTGGGGTAGAGCTCTGCTTTGGCTTGCAGGAGGATGTCTGGGCCTGGGAGGGTGCTGAGGGGGAAGAAGAGCAGAAGCACACACATGACTTGCATTACAGAATTGCTGGAGTGTGTCAGAGCTTCTTGCGTAAGTGAAACAATCATCCTCACAGCACTGGAGGGAAAAGAAAAAGAGAGTGTGGTGAATTCTTGGTTCACACTCTGGGCAACCAAGGCTCAGGAAGGAGCTGGTCACCATGCCCTCTGAAACATGTACAGTCCATTCAGCCAGTGCTCTCTTTCACTCATTCATGCATTTTTAAGCCAAGTAATCAGTGCCATAGATACCTTCATGCAGTGCTACGGTGAGTCCACATGTTCTGCAGCCCCAGGTGAGACTGGAAGCCAGGAAATGCTGCTGACACACCCAGCAGGTTAAGGGCAAGCATAACTACACACAGTCCTGTGTGTGCTGGGCTGAAATACAAAGCAGAGGCACAATGGGAAGGGCCCCAAGCCAGGGAAGAGGAGACCAGAGACAAAAGGGAGGTAAAGATGTGGCATCTGGCAGAGGACACAGGGGGCACAAGATACTACATCTCTGTTCCTGCTCTGACAGCTTCCTCAAAGCCTCCTCCGTGCTAAAAGACAACCACAAGGCAGAGTCTGCCTGGAAGAGCAGTAGAGAAGTATTGGCCACACTGTGACAGTCGTCATATTCTATGATCACATCCAGCTGGTACTTGTTTTTCAGCAGGTTTCACAGCAGTTCATCCAACCTGCTGGGCACCTCCAAAGAGTCCATGCAAATGAATGGAAGTTCACCACAGATGCACTTGGAGAGTCTATTAACAAAGCCTTACTCCATTCAGCTTTGCAAGAGTTAATTTTTTGCATGAAATCCTATTCCAGGCAATAGCTCTTTAATTCCAACTGATACCAAGCTTCCTGCAATAGGAATGTTTACTGGTACTTTTTAATTACAAAAAACCCATAAATTGTCTGTTTTACTGTCTACGCTAATTACATTTCATTATATATTTGGAGTAAGCTATGATTTTCCTGCTGGTTCCCATGACATTTTTCATTATCAACCACTAATTGTCTAGCATGCACACTGCATTGTGAACCAAGTAGGCTGATGTGTGGGCAGAAGTTCTAGCAAAAGCTGCAAGGCAATAGAAGTGCACGTTATTATTATTGCTATTATGATGTATTAGAAAGTTTCCGCCTACATGCATACCTACGTATCCTCTTCCCTATCAGCAATGTCACAGCACAGCAAAGCACAGGAGTCCATCTGTAATAAGCTTCACACTTGGAAATAATCAGCAGCTATTGAAGGAAAGTTATCTGGGGTGAAATGATGACAGCAGTCCTAGTGCAAGGGCAAATTCCCTTCTGGGTGTGATGGAAACACCAAGAAGGTTTCTCAGTCACTTCTACTCATTGCCCAAAGCACATGAGCATCGGAATCTCAGAGGGAGTCACTCTCCCCACTCACAAGGTCAGGGCCACAAAGCAAAATAGTGCCATACATAGATTTCTAGTGGAAGAGGATATATGGCTCATGGGATCTTCCTGAGGGTGCATGGAAACAAAAAGCAAAAGAGTCTTCGTGAGCCACAGATAACACTGATTGCAGAACAGCAAAATCCATTATGAATCCGTATCTCTGTAAAGTCAGAAAGTGCCACAAAGGACAAAGCAACTTATTGCATTTCCTCAGTTCCAACTGAGGCAGAGTTGTAAGAGCAAATTCTTCATATAGGAAAGTGCTAGAATAAGGAGTGCATGACCACTGCTCCCAGGAACATCGTTACCAGCCTTGGACAGGTGGCAATTCTATTCGTGTGCACCACACACACAATACACAAACACTTCAGAAATAAATGTGTGTTTTCACAGGATTGCAGCTCTTTCCCGGTATCTATATCAAAGGAGACAAAGCCTGACCCTTCCTAACAGCACTGTGAGGGAATGGTTGTATAACTCCCCCTCTTCTCCTCAAGGTGAGCCACAAATACATTATCAAAAAGGCAATCAGATTCCATGGAGCACTGTAGCAGGAGGGTAAAATTCCCACCCAAGGCAGGACTTGCCCTGCATCGAGCTTCAAGTTTCACACACTTTATTTTTATGTACTGGTTTACAGATAGCAAGAAACAAAAGTTCTGCTGGTTTTTATATAAGGAATATGAAGGACTGAAAGATACTTTTGACCTGACTGCATTTATTAAGCTTGACTGCAAAACTGGATTGAAACAAAGTGTGAAAAAGTGTGCCCATCTGTAGCTGTTGCTGATGTGCTTGCAGGTCACCTTTAGAGATTTAAGCAGCCTTATGGCATAAGACAGAAGCATTCAATTTCAAAGGTTTCAGAGACAGTACAGCACCTTGCCTTCCCTTTCTTCTACAGCCCTCACAACTGCAGCATCCAAACACCTTGCAGGCCTCAACGTGTTTATGCCCCCAGCAACTCTGCGAACCAGTGAAACACCGACTCAATCACTCCACAGAATGGGAGCCGCAGCACAGAGAGAACAAAAAGCAGTAGAAGTCAGGTCCAAAAGAACAATCATGGAAAGTCCTGTTAATCTACACAGGCACTTCAGTGTCTAGACCCACAAAGGCCTCACTGTGGCCTTCCAGTACTTGGAAGGGAGCATATAAACAGGAGGGGGAATGGTTGTTTACGAGGATTAGTAGTGACAAGACAAGGGGGAATGGTTTTAAATTGAAACGGGAGATTTAGGTTGGATATTAGGATGAAGTTTTTCACTCACAGGGTGGTGACGCACTGGAACAGGTTGCCCAAGGAGGCTGTGGATGCCCCATCCCTGCAGGCATTCAAGGCCAGGCTGGATGTGGCTCTGGGCAGCCTGGTCTGGTAATTGGCAACTCTGCACACAGCAGGGGGTTGGAACTGGATGATCATCGTGGTCCTTTTCAACCCAGGCCATTCTATGATTCTATGAAGTTCTCCCATAAACTCACATTCTACTTCTCCCAGTACAATGTCCCACATTCCCCTTAAAGAGAACCCTCCGCCCTTATTTTCTGAGTCAGACTCACTGCTTTCAGGCCAGTAAATCTCAAAATCTGCAAGATCTCCCACCGCATAAAGGCTCCTATAGAGCTTACTATGTAATACTCTGCAGCCACATCACTTTCTCTGCAGCAAAAATGCCACCCTCCTCTTGAGCAATGCTCCTGTCAATGTTTGAGACCAAGCAAACTGTTCTGTGAAATATTCTGCCTTCAACAGAAGGCATTTTCTCATTAGAAAGGATGAAGTATTAGTTTTGCTGGATGTGTTTCAAACAACTCCAGGTCAAATCAACAGCAAGTACACTGTGTTTGCATATGATGATGCCTGATGTTCTGCATTTACAAGAGTCCTGGCTCTCACTCCATTTCTCAGCATACACACACCACAGATACAAATGAAAAAAGGAAACAAGCATGTCATGATGGACAAGGGAGTACTCATGTCATCTAATGGAGGTGACTCAATTAACTGCCTACATCTCAAAAGGATGATTCGGGGACTAATTGCTAATCTTATTAATAACCTTAGAAAATTCAACGTGGCTTTTAAAATACACTGAAGTTAACAAGGCCAGGGAGACTGAAAATTGTAGTGGGACAGCACCTGAGTTACCATTCGCAGACTTGAAGTTGGTCCTCCTATATGTCAGAGCTGAGAGTTCAGCAGAGACAGCATAAGGAACATTGTGGTACCGACCAGGCCTCGGTTCTACTGTACAACCACTGGTTCCTGCCTCAGACTACAACAGGAAGGTCACTGCTTTGAGACCTGCACAGACTGAGCCCCTTTTCTTGGACACTGGGAGCATTCAGCTCAGTCTGACCCCAAAACCATCCTTCTGACCAGCTTCCTCATATTCATATCCCTCCTCAGACCTGTTTTGGCTGTGGGAACGTTAGGCAAAGAGTGGTAGTAAAACAGGGCACAAACTTTTAGCAAGGAACAGTCTTACCATGCTCAAGAGTCCGAGATGGAATCAACTATAACACCTACATAATCCTTCCTCCTCCCTCTCAGGTTCTTACCAGGCCAACATTCGTGATCATTTCAGGCTGGGGAATCTTTCTGCATGTCCCACTATAAAATCAGCACTAGGGCAAAAACAAGATCTATAGAAAATTTAACAGACTGAGTGTGTAGGCGAGTGCTTTACCTGCTATGAGAAAACCCTTACGCTCAAGCCTGTGCTCTTTCATTTCCCTCTATCTTGATTCTCACCCTAAACTACAAACCAGTCTAAAACTCTTGTTTCGCACGCTGCAACAATTTTCCATGGTAAAAACAGCCATCAGACAGAGCAGTGAGGGGGCTCACCTGGTGGTGGAAGCTTACAACTAAGATGTAGAAGGGCAAGAAAAAGACTGCAGTGATAACTATCCACACAATTTGGATAGATCAACTGTGAGAAGAAAGTGAGTCCCTAAAATCTTCTGCTTTCACCTCAGAGATGAGACCCCCGTTCAAATTCACGTCTGAACCAAGTAGGGCAGAGGCTTAAACTGGCAGCTTCCATGTGTCTTTTACCTTACCACCAGAAAACCTACTGCTGTGGCAAGAGACATCTGGCTTCTCCTCCTGCCTCTGTGCCCTGCCCAGAGAGGAATACCATCCTGAATAAGGACACAACTTGTTTTTAGCAAAGGATTTTCAAGATGTTTTTCTTAGAAAAGTTACAACTTTTATCAAAGTAGAACCGTGTGGCAAGAACACATCATCTCAGACACTCCCAACCAGCTTACTACAGTAGGTTTGCCTTTCATCATGTCCCAGGCTTGTTTTCAGTCACAGTACAACTCAGAGTTCATAGTCATATACGTTTTGTCATGGCTGACACCGCTGCCTTCCTGGTAGAAAGGGAAGGTTTGTGCTGTCAGTCTGCCACTATTCTTCAGTGCTGAAGTCACACTTCTTTTTTCTTCTTCTTTTCCTTTAAAGACAACTTCTTTGTTGCCATGGTATCACTAATGCAGTATTTTGAGACAGGAAAAGAATATAACCGTGCAACATCACAGTGAAACATCTATCAACTGCCATCCTCTCAAAAAAGGGCAAATAAATAATGATGCCAATGCAGACTTCTAAAGGCTCCTCTACCCTTTTTAATTTCCTCCTCTCATCCACAAATTGCAGCCTACAAAGGCCATGCCCTGGTTTTATGGCAGAGAAGGTCAGAACGTGCATCTCAGCAAGCAGTGCCTAGGCTTATTTTCATTCTTTCTTTTCTCCCCATGCTATGTGACATCAGCTCAGGTACACACACACAAGAGAATCAGAGAACCTGCACTTTCAGAGAATGCCAGCCTGGCTCCCTGTGTTAGACCACGCAGTGAGCATTTCACCATTCTACCTCGAGCACTTATTTCCTTCTGAACTAATAAGGTATCTACTGCTGAGCGCAACCCACATTTATCTCAACAGTAAGAAAGACCAAAAAGGGCACTCTGATGTTGTTTCTCATATACCACCTTCAACTCACCAGGTGTGTTCTTGTTAGCCCTGTAGCATGTCTTCCCTATCAACTCCAGAATTACTTTAAAGGGATCTTTATTAGCACAAGTCCTTACACACTCAGCGTGACAGCACTCCCCTCCTTGACTGTGCAAACACTGCACCTGGTCCCTTCTGAATGTTCAGAGTAAGCTCAGCACAGCACTGGCACAACATTGTTGGCTCAACAAAAACAGGGATCAGCTGCAGCAAACCCCGAGCTGGAGTCCAGGTGGAAATATTCATTTTGCATCTGGGAGACAGAGGAATGGGGAGAGTAGGAAGGAGAATGGAGGATTTCTGTTTGTGCTTCTCTCTTGCTTGGGGAGAAAAAGAATAAGTTGTTTCCACTTAGAACTGAAGTGCTCTCACCGCTTCAGAGAGGAATCTAATTGGGATCTTTAGGTTGTCATGCACTTGTTTTTCTCACCCACACAACCTTGTTCTTAGTTCCACTGGTGACCCAAGGCAGAATGACTCACCACAGTAAAAGGCCGGACAACAGCTTTCTGTTTTTTTTTCCCCCCTTCAAAGACCTAAATAAGCCCAACTCCATCAACTGACCAAGGACGATGCAGATGTAAACCTCTCACTGAAGCCTGTGAGTTGCCTTGGCAACCCGTCTGATCTCCATTGCTCCAGGGACTGGAATTGTTCTGCCAACAGAAGATTTCAGCTAATCAAACCAAATCTCTTCATACTTACACAATTTCCCATCTGCAGAGAGCGGGCCGTGTGCCCACAGAAAGCAGAGCACCCTCCCATCACCACTCTGGACCTCCCTGTTAGCTCCTGGTAGGCCACGGACACCTCCCAATTGCTGCTGAAGGGGATGAGAGAACAGCAAGAGGGCACAATATGTTGGATACCTGCATGGCAGTTTCAGACCTGCACACAGCATATGCCTGGAGGGAGCCTCCTGGGAAGCCACGAGGAGACCATCTGCTCACCAAGAGCAGATCATAGACAGCAGGACCCTAACAAGGCCCATGACTTCTCTGCGGTTCAATACTCCCTTGAAAGGAAGATAATATTCAAAGATAGGTAACACTCACCCCCAACAAGCCTGGAGCCACTTGTTGCAAGTGTGGCCTTCTCAATCCAGCTCACCTCCTTTTTCAGCTCCCTTTAAACAACATCCAGGCAACATCAGTGGCAGCAATCTGCTGGCCAGAAAGAAAAGTGGGACAGGCACGGACCACCAGCTCTTGACCTTCCTAGACCAGGAGCTGGCATCAAACTGCAGTGCCGAACATCTGCACTATTACAAAACATCTAATTGGAAATGCTATAAGGGCAGCTTTGGTGCCTAATTTTGCCTTGAAAGCACAACCAATAATTGATTTTTTAATTTTTTTTTAAAGTAAAAACAAGACTCTCTACTACTCACCTAAATGCATCCGTCTCATGCATTTAAGCCCAGCCACAAAGGCAGACAGTTAGTCTGGCATTTAGGACAACCAAAGGGCCATGAAAGAGAGGCACAAATGCACACAGGAGGGAATTTCTCACAGTCACTCAGCTGCTGAAACTAGAAAGTTTACTTGGTAGTGAAGAGACTCACGTCTGTGAAAACCCACCGATCACCATCTAACAACCCTCAGCCCTACGTCACCCTAACATGGCTCCATCACCATTCCACACAATTGCAAAAGTGAAATTCGAGAGTTCAAACAGCACAGACAACCCTGGCACTCAGGCTCTCCTCCTCTGAGGCCATTCTACACTGCCTTGCAGAAGACCCACCACTCCTGGATACTCCTACACTGAGATCTGTCCCATACACATTGCTTGCAGCCAGTCTGACTCACTGTGTTGCTCCAACTGGTGTGAGGGACCCTTAGGTATTATTTTGGCCCATCTCCATGTGCATCCTGCACAGCCACTTACTGAGCTGAGGCAGGAGCTGCTGAGGAACAGCATGGAAGAATTGTTGGTATTTAAAGGGAGCTACGAACAGGAATAATGCTGCCCATACAGGGTGTGGTTTCAAAGAAAGATTTTATTGTGGAAGATTTCTAGGCTTCTAGTATTGACCAAGTGACCTACACCCTGGGAAAACATGTTTTAACAATAACAAAAGCCATTAGAACAAATGCCTGGAGAAAAATGCCAGTGGTTTCATGAACTTAACAAAGTTAAGAGCTCAGAAAGTACTGCCACCTACTACCACACCACTGTGAAATTTTCTCTGTACACATTAGTATAAAAAACTAATTAACTCATTACTAGGGCTGAAAGGAGAAGGGCATGAACTGATTCAGCTAACCACAAGCTCTGTGATAAAGGAGTGGAAATCAGGTTTAACAGGCATAATGAGGTGGGAATCAGCCTCACCCCCCCTGTATTCTTCTTCTATCATATCTTCCAACTATTACAGGCACTTCTCAGCTTGGCAATACTGAATCAGACTCAGACCCCAGGACTTATACTCAACATATGTCTCTGGAATAGGACATGGAAATCACTGACCTAATAGGGAGCGGGAGTGATCTCAGAGAAAACAAATGCTGACGACACTCAGAAGGCACCCTATTCCTTCATCTAAGTAAATTAGGAATGTGTCAAACAGTACTGGACCTTTGGGGAACACCGCTAGCTACAGGCCTCCAACTAGGCTCTGTGCCATGCATTACATCCCTCTGGTATCTGCTGTTCAGCTGGCTCTCAACCCATCTCACCATCCACTCCTGCAGCCCACACTTCCTGAGCCTGTCTATAAGGATAACATGGGATATAGTGTCAAAAGCTTTGCTGAAGCCAATGTAGACAACATCCACTGCTCAAACATCACCTGTCCAGACAGCGGTGACATCATGGAAGGCAACCATATTCATTAAGCATGATTCCCTTCAATGAATCCATGCTGAGTCCTCCTAATCATCTTCTTGACTTCCATATGATTAGAGATGGCCTTCAGGATGAGCTGTTCCATCACCTTTTCAGGGACTGAGGTGAGGCTGACTGGCCTTCAGTTCCTCAGATCTTCTTTCTTCATTGAATCACAGAATCCTTAAGGCTGGAAGGAATCTCCAAAGACCATCTAGTCCAACTTCCCTGCAATAAACAGGGACAACCACAGCTTTGCCCCGGGCCTGATCCAGCCTTGTCTTGAAAGCCTCCAGGGATGGGGCACCAATCACATCACTGTGCAACCTGTTCCAGTGCCTCACCACCCTCAATGTAGAAGATTTTTTCCTTCTATCTATATAATCTTGCCACTTTTGAAGACTGAAGCAATATTTGCTTTCTTCCAGTCCTCCAGCACCTCTCAGTTACCACAACCTTTCAAAAACAATCAAGATTGGCCTAGCAAGATGCCCATCAGTTCCCATTCTCAAGGCTAGAATGGAGAGCTATGCCACTTGAGAGTCAGATGGACAGTAAGAAGGGGGGAGGCAGAGGTGACTGTTAACCAAAATAGATGCAATGGAGATTAACTAAAATAGATTCCACATATTTTGCTGGCTTTTGCAGTTCTGATACTTCAGCCCACGTGAACAACCATCCCTGCACACATTCTGCAGAACAGTTGACATAGTGGACCCCAAGAATAAAGCGCAGCATGACTCCTTACATGTATTCAGACACATGCAGCCAATGCCTGCTCACTATTTCATATCAGATCTCTTCAGCTATATTCCCCCACAGCCACCATGCTACATTTAGACCCTTTTCTTAACCTACCCCAGCCACAAGCATCTGCAAGTATCGACGGCTTCCCTTGCAGAGGGATCAGATGCACCCTTTGCTTAACATGAATGTAAATTCTCTGTGCTCACATTACTCATTATGGGCCTATAATTATGGTCTGACTACTGTTCTACAGTAAAATCTTAAGTGCCAGCTGGAAACAGCACAAAATCAAAGCAGAAAACAGAAGAAAAAGCTAACTCCTATTTCATTATTTGCAATTTCCAAGACCTCTGTATTACCACTTTAAGAAAACCCAAGCAGCATGCAAATCCCCAGCAACAAGAATTGCCGTAACTCGGGATTTACCTTTAAAACTGTAATTGACGCAGAAGCAACAAAACAGGAAAGCCATCTTCCCACCAAGAAATAGCCACAAATCATTCAGAACCCTGGGCTTACCTAATTGTCCTTACACAAAGCAGCAAAACGAGTCAAGCCGGCAGTGAAAACTCCCAAGAATCCTCTTCTCACAAAGAATACAACTTCAAAGCTTTCTTCCTGAGACAGGTTGCTGCATCCTCCCAACCTGTGGTGTTCACACAAGGAGGGCAAAGCGGAACAGAAGCACAGCCCTGAGTTTCAGGGACTGGAGCGGTGCTCTTTCTCTGTTATGTACTTGTTGACTTAATGACCCAAGGAACGAGGAAGGCTGGTTGGTAAACATGTGACAGCCACCAAAGGAATGTTAGCCTGAGAAACAAGAGATAAAACAGCCTCTACCACTTAACAGGGTGTTTTTTAGAACTACCTTACATGTGGCTTTCCTGACCATTCTGCAGCTTAGGAGTGCTTTATCTGAAGAAAAAAGAGCCCTTCAGTTATCATGAATTTGAAACTGTCAGTAATTATTCCCTCCTGTACAGGTACACATTCATTTTGCTGCTTAAATTCAAGCTCCAGAGATAAATACTTGGGATTCTTTTAACCTTTAAGGTACATTAAAGTAAGCTCCGTGATACTTGGTGTGAGATCACATCCTGTTCTCACTATCCACAAATCTTCTGCTTTGAACATGGATTTTGGATGTAGATTCAATTCCCTGAAGAAGAGTTGCATCATTCAGGCCAAATCCATCCCTAATGTCTCTGCTGAAGTTCACCCTGCAGAGAAATCAAAGCTATTCTCAGCTTCTTTCTTTGCTCTCCCACATTAATTTCTTACTCTAAACTTTACTCCTGAGTACATCTTTTATAACATTACAATGGAAAAGTAACGCAGAAATACCGCTACAATAATGGTAGGAGAACAAAGCTCCCATCCTTGTCTACTCAACACTTCCCTTTCTCCTCCCACTTCATTCTTTTTCCCCCAAACAATTGTGCTGGGAGAGCTTCAGCAGAACCAACACTCAAACCCCTCTTCAAACGGACCCAGTTTTTATTAGTATTTGTCAACCACCAGCTAAACTGCAGCAATATTCCTTTCATACCCCGCTAAATGTCAAGTGGTTATTTTTAAAACCCGGGCGGTGCGTGTCTCAAAAACCTTCACACCATTATTTCACAGACCGAGCATCCTCTGGCCAGGAATCGCAGGCAGCCTGTTTCCCTGGCGACACAGATCGCTTCCAGTGTAATGGCAGCTCCACACAGCCGCCTCCTTCAAAGCCCCACCAACCCTCTGCTGCCCTTGTAGCTCTGAAACGAGCCCCTCTCAACCCACTTCCTGCTTCTCCTTATTACAGGAGCAGGCTTACATCAATCCAATGTGTCTCTCACTGGGGCGAGAGCTCAGCCAGAACTCGTGAAACAATTATCATTGAACGCAGCATTTGCTAGAGGTGAACTGGGCTGACTATAATTGATATGCAGCGGAAGGAGGATTGCAGTATATCCACACACAGACAGTACGCTTTCATTTTGGCCCCTACAGAAAACCTTCCTCAAAGTCTGTAAAAATGCAAACCTCCTGCATCCCAGGCTCAAAGCAATCCTGCTTTTCTCCCTCTGGTCCAAACCTCATGCAAAAGAAACATGAGACAAAGGGAATTGATGAAACAGCCAGGACTCTGAGAGTGCACCAGGACACAGGGAGTCAGCGGGCCCCATAACTAGAAACCCACATGGAATGGACTGTGTGTCAGTGCCCTGCTCAGTTCTCTTACACAGGTGTGAACACAGCAAATTCTGATCAAGTGGCACAGCACAAAGCACAGCCTCCTATACCCAAAACCACACCTGAAAACTATTTGAAATGAGATCGTAAATCATTAACCACAAACAAAACAATTAGTTTCACCTATGTCAACAAAAAGTATCAATAAAATCCATGTGCCTGCTAAGCCCACGTAGAGAAATGTGACCTGGTTTGCCAAAGTCTGCCAAGAAATTGTGCCCTTTCAGGTTTGTTACATCAGCTGTAATTTGACTAAGCATTTTCCCTGCAGTTATTCCATGTGCTGTCCAATGGCCAGGCCCAATACAATTCTGAGTACCCACCATTTTTTATGTGGATTTGAGCAGTCCAGCTCACAGATATTTGCTGCAGTTTCATAGAATCACTGAGTTGGAAGGGTCCCTTCAAGGCCATCTGGTCCAATTCCCTTGCAATGAGCAGGGACACCCACAGCTCCATCAGGTGCTCAGAGCCCCATCCAGCCTGACCTTGGGTGTCTGCAGTGACAGGGCATCTACCACCTCTCTGGGCAACCTGTGCCAGTGCCTCACTAGAGCCAATGGTCTCTGTCCTTCAAACACTGAGTCAGCACATGGGCTCTGACCAAAACAACACAACAGAGTGGTTGAGACAAACAGATCAGGAATATAGGCTGTAACAACCAGCGTACCATGGGAAGTGATACCAAAGGCAGAGGAGAAAACGGCTGCACAATCTCAACAAGAATGAAGATGGACAAGATAGGACGAAATAATCCAGGGAGGGGAAGAAAAAACAAGCCAACAACAACACGTGCGCTGATTGGGAATACTGCTAAAGAATAAAGATGTATGCAGAGTGGCTTTAACTAATTCAAACACTTGCCATGTACAAACACCACAATCTAATCTCAGTAACACCAATAAGCAGCCATATCAGACTGAAGGAAAGGGACCAGCTGCTCGTGATGCACAGTAAAACAATTTAGAGATGCATGAGTAAATGCAGACGGCCATTAAGGAGCCAAAACCACCAGAAATGTTATCACAAAGCCTTCACAGCACTTGACATACACAAGCACTGTCAGCTTCCCATGCTCAGTGCACGTCGATGACAGCCAGGGACCTGTCAGGAGCACCATAAGCAGAAGGGAGGGTGCTAGGGACATGCCCAGCCCCAGACAGGCTCCGAAACAAGGATCTGTCTTCTTCCTGTTGACTGGAGAGGGGAAAAATGGAACCCTTCAGCAGCAGGTGTCTGCGGTCCTAAAAATCTTTCAGTGTCTCTGAAGAGAAATTTAAAAGGAGTAAGGAAATACTTTGATCCCAGTATTAACAGGGAATCCACTTTGAATGGGTCAGCTCTGGTTCCAGGTGCTTCTGTGTAACTCCACTTCAATGTAATACAGTTATCTACCAGCATCAAAAAGAAAATTAAACAGTGAAAAGACAGCTGGCAGACTAACAGCACAGGTAAAACGTGCAGAGGACATTCTCCTATCAATAACACAGCTGCAAGGGTAGCCCAGCTCAGAACATGACTGGAGGGCAAAAAATGAACATGCTTTCAGTGACAGTTTTAGGCCACAGGAAGGACACCAAAAGTCATTAAGAGAAAACCAAGGAAAGCGGGAAGCTTCTACAACACAGGCACCAAGGACTATAAAGCACACAGCAGAGGAGAACGTGACTGGGCTCCACTTGTCCAGCAGTCACTGGAAGCAATGAATAAACTCATGGAGGTCCTCCACAGTTCAGGGCAGTAAGAAGGCGAACCAGAGGAAAGAGAAAAATGAAGACGTTTGAATAAAACTACCTTTAAACCTTAAATAACACTTCTATAACACTTCTACACTCTGGTACTCGGTTTTCAAGGGATTTACATTTAGATAGATATGACAGATTTGAGCTAAATGTTAACAGCGTGGAAAACTATTGAGTGCAATTACTTAAAGCATCTACAGAACTTAGTATTTAAATAACCACTTTGGTTAGCTAAGCAAAGTAACTTTCATTACGTTTCAGAGCTTATAATAATTAAAGTTTACAGTAAATCCACAGAATTCAATAGAATTAGCTGGCTATAAATCTTGAAGCGTGAAACTGGTAAGTGAAGGTAGTGTGCGATTCTCAGCCTTTCTGCAAGGTGCCAGCCATTGAGAAAGCTGATTAGTCAGTCTGTGATTAATTGCCTGCTGTGTATGAGCCAGGGTCAATCTACTCAATTAGGTGAAGGTCTGGTGGAGATCAGAGATGTAAATCAAAACCTACTCCAAGAGCTTCAGCACAAGATGAGGACACAGTCCCTCCTCACCAGGACCCCTCTTTCTGCTCCTTCTGAGCTTGCTTTCTTGTGACACCCCCAGACCTCACAAGGCCATGAAGGGGACTCCCTACAAATCCCTCTGCTGCTACCCTGCAGATCTCTGTCAGACCCCAAAGAGCAAACTGCCTTTCCTTTATTTCAGAGGGTGGTGATGTGCTGGCACTGCTGCCCTGAGCTGTGGGTGCTCCATCCCTGCAGGTGCCCAAGGCCACAGATGGGGCCCTGGGCAGCCTGAACTGGCGGGGAGCAGCCAGCCTAAGGAAGGGTGTTGGAAGTAGATGATCTTTAAGGTCTCTTCCAACCTAAACCATTTATGAGCCTTTGCAAATCAGTCCAGCCCTGTGCCAGGAATCCTTCCAGTTCTGCTGGAGGTGAGGGGATAAAAGCACATGCAGTACTCAAGCTAAACTCTGGGCTTATACAACAGTGTAGCAACACAGGTTTGTTTATAAGTGGATTTCAGCTGCAATATTCCATATTCCTATCACTTGGAAAAGCATTTATCTGAAAACAACACGTAAATATAAGAACTTTAAGATGCTTGGAAAGAATGGGCAGCTTCCACTGTCACTCCCCAGCTTTACCTTAAGAATTGCTCCTGATCTGTAAACCACGGAGGCAGCAGGGAAGGTTCAGAGGCAGAAAAAACCCAAAGGACACCGAAAATCCCCAAACATGGAGAGCAGAGGGGCAGCACAGCAAACAAGACCAGTAGGGAAGCGGTGTGATGGGATAAAAAAGGAACAGATAAGCAAAAGCAACCAGTTTGGGATACTGGCTTCAGGGATAAGGGAGACAGGTTTGCAAACAGCAAGCAACAGCAACCTGAAACCACAGTTAAAACATGCAGATGGGGAAAATATCATGACAGGGTGATGTAAACACCATTTAGATATTGGAAATAATGAGTTAAAAACTTGTGTCAGAGAAGCAGCCAGTCTTCAGATGCATAAAGGAAGGCAATTCTTCAGCAGCCCTGCAGAAGAGAAAAAGCCCACAGAAATGAAAGCCTTAATCTTTGAAAAAGAACTGCATAAAAACCAGTGTAGCAGTAAAAGGAAATAGCTGAAAAGCTGGAAGCACTTCCAAGAAAGCACGTACAGGTATTACAGGAAAGCAGCAGGCCACCTGTATCACCAAGTGAAAACACTCCAAATGAACAGCAACAACAAAAGCTGAATTTCACTTTGTTGATGGGGTTACACGGCGGATTAAGATGACTGAGGACAGCAAAGAATAAAGGAGAAAAACTGTCCTTCAGAACTTGAATATCACGTTCAAAGGAGGAAAGTAAAAATAAAAGACCGGGAACTTCTAGCAAGTTAAATGTAGAATCATAAGAGGGCAGAGCAAGAAACAACTGTGGTAAGCAACTTCCTGACGGCATAAAAATTTAATTACAATTCCTTTTCAAGTGCTGCAGAAATAGGACGCCTTCCAGAGAGCTGCTGGGGTCAAAGATGATGAAGGTGCACCAGGAACACTCATGACGACAGGCCTAGAGCAAGGAAGCTGAATGTTGCATCAGTGTTACCTGCATAGAACCTGAAGGACCCAATTCAGCTATTTTCACTCAGAAAAGGGATCTCAATGACTCTCCGAATAATTCTTTGAAAATAGATCGGTGCCTCAGTAACAAGGCAAATAAAGCAATGTGAAAAGCAGTGAGTGAGTGTACAAAAGCAGTGCTGCTGCTACAAACCCATGCTGCACGTCTTACTTCTCAATGCAAAGTAGAAAATCCAAAAAGGTTTTAACCCAGCTATGCTAAAGCAGCGAGGAGAAGCAGGGGTGTGCAATAGCTTCTGCTCAAGACTTTGTCAGATGGAGAAAGAGATGCCAATGGAATCAGGGTAATAAAAAAATCACAGCCAAGCTTCTGGTACTGCCTTGACTGGTTTAACTTTCAAAAACACTTTTAATTTTGAAGTTAATCTGAGCACACACGATTGGCAGCTACAGCAGAAGTTGGGAAATAAACCCTTGGTTTGCAGCTTTCACTCAGTCAATCAAACAAACAAACTGCTCCAGTAGCTTCACCTGTCAGATGCACCTTCCTGATCACTTGCTTTAAGTTGGCGGGCAGTAGACCCTGCAGAACTGGAACATGAAAGCTGGTTCGTGCTGCTGATCACCTGGCAACTAACAGCACAGCATGTCGGCCCCACGCTGTGTACACACCTGTAACTACGAGTTGCTGGGTCCTGCAGCTCAACTGCACAGAAGCATTGGGAACACTGCGTAACCCAAACACTCACCTAGACTAAGGCAAGGCATTCACTAGAGCCTTATCCACGCTCATTTTACTAAGGGGCTTTTAATTCATGCCAAGCAGTGCAGGGAAAGGTTGCTGCTCTCTAATAAGCCCTCTACCAGGCTGCAATCTCCTCCAGCCCCAGCACAAAGCACAGTGATCTGCAGTTTGCTTGGTTGGGCCACGTTATTCCAGCAGTGATCCAACAGTATCCTGTTCCAGTTTCGGTTGCACACATCAATGTCTGTGCACATCACCACGGAGGCTGAGAGCTTCTCAGGGGGCTCTGCAGCTTCACTAAGGGCTCTGGGAACCACAGCCCCACTCTGCCCCACAGGCTCTTTTTGCCCTGACAAGGATGGAACTGAGAGGAACCTCAGTACATCTGAGGCAGAAAACAGCCCAGAATGAACTCCAGTCATACTCCACGCACTCGAATAACTGCTCAAATACAGCTGGTAAGCCAGTCTCCTTTCAGGGCTTAGATTCACGTTCTTCCTTTCCTTTCCTATCCTCTCTTTTATTAACATAGCACATCTCTGGCATCTCTTTAACTTAATGCTCCATTTGTTGGCTGGCTGACAGGTCTCCAAAAAGCACGTCTTTCTCCTGCCAGCACAATTTTGTTTCATCTAGTTACTTAAGTGATACACCTTCTCCATACTCCTTCTCCCCCTCCTTTTCTGTAAGAAAAGGAAAGAAGTTTGAAAAAAGGAATGACAGCGAGCTGGTTTTTTTAACCTAAACAGGAGCAATTTGCATACAAATCAGATTTTTCAGGTGCCACGGAAGATGTGGGTGCTCTGACAAGCTGGAGGAAGGCAGGGTGAGTTTGACACAAACACTGCCAAGTGATGAACTTGCAATTTACAGCTCTTCCCTGGGGCAGAGCGTCTTGGAGAGAGTCTGTTCTACACTGCATTTATTTTCAGTCTCACTGACACTGTAAGACAAAGACCCTGTTTTTTTCTTTTATTTACACTCCCCCTCCAAACCCCTTGCATGCAAGTCCTACAAATGTAGTCGATATGAGCAGGAGCAGCAGGATGTAAACCCAGGTGGGAAGTGGCTTCCTTAGCAAACCTGATGACAAAATGAGTTACTCAATCAATAAAGTAGCACCACACCATAGTGGAAGAGAGCCCTACGATGCACTAAGCAGCACACAACATTCTTACCGATGCATGTGGGGAGCCAGCAGGGCACACCAAAGTGCTGGAGCAGCTCAGGAAGCAGCAGCAGCAGCCTGACAGTGGCACTTCAGCTCGAGCTGCTGTGATCTTTTGGGAACTAAGTGCTCCTAGCCCTTAGTTAGGGGTGCCACAGCCCTGCACGCTCAGAGCCCTCGCACAGTACCACAAAGAGGCAAGGGAGCCATTGAGACCAAGCTGGACTAGGTGATCTTTGGTTGGGTTAGACAGATGATCTCACTGGTCTTTTCCAATTGGAGCAGAAATCCTGCCTTTGTCTTCCCATGGCTTCTGCAAAACAGAACGTCCTACCAGAGGAGAGTCTTCAGCAGCTGAGGTAGCAAATGAGCTCCAGCTGCTGTTTACTAACACAGCCGTGCACCTGAGCCAGCACTGAGCACAAGTTTCACAAGTACTCACTTCTCTGCTTTCTCCTCCAGCCCTCCCAGCAGGCTGAGATAATTTACCACAACTGTTCTTACAAAAGCGTTACACCCTTTCTAAAATAAAACAGGGCTACGCGACAGATCTAAACCAGCAAATGCATCAGAGCAATTAGCAGTTCTGCTGCTTTTATGGCTCTGATTGGAATTCTGAGCTAAGGCGAAAAACAAGCTCCCCAAGAGGAGAGTGGTGGCTCTGCATACGGGCTCCATCTGCTGGCACGCTGCTCCCCGGCTCCATTTAACATATAGTAAACTGAAACAAAACCTACACAGCCATCAATTACATTTTTCCTGCTCGCAGCCTACGAATTTCAATAAATACGCCATCTGTTCATCTTCTGTGTGGGAAGTTCAGTCATCTTCTTGGCAGCAATATTATTCTAGAGCAATTACCTGTGTCTTTATCACCTATCATTGTGCTTCATCATCTTTTCATCATGTGTAAAAACCAACCACTTTATTACTACAATTTCTGTAGGCAGCCCGGTCCTGTTAGTTACCATGGAGATGATCTGTCAAAAGAAGTCTACATTTTAAGAAGTAAAAGCTGAGAAAAGGAGGAGGAGAGAAACACAAAGAGCCGGGAATGAACTTGTTTCTCAAGTCAGAGTTTAAGCACAAAAGGCACAGCTCAGGCAGCAACACAGAGATGCCACCAACAAGCTGCCAGGGGATCCATCAGGCTGCCAATACAGAGGATGAGTCGGTGACTCACCGGCATCACAGCACGCTCAGAGGTCAGCGGTGCGGCTCTAATCCCTCGGCTGAGCCCCATGATCTGCTCTTAGGAAGGACAGTTTCTTATTACTATAAATCAAAAGATGAACCAGGGGGAGGGAGGGCAGGCAGCAGCAATCTCTCCTCCCTGGTGGTCACGAGCAAGACAGTAAATTTTCCATCAGCCACATGGTAGTTTTACATCCCTTCCCGCAAACAGCTTCACACTCATCTCTTTCTTCCCCAGCTTCTCCCTATTAAGGCTCCGCTTTCTCTCACCCCTCCCACGGATTCCTGTCCAGCTTCTCTGCTCCTTTCCTCAACCTGCATGCACACTGCTCTCCTCTTTCTGTAAAACAAGCACATTTACAAGTGTTTCACCTGTATCTTTCCAAATTCCATACAATCCTAAAGCAGCTTTCAGTACCAACTATTTATAGGTACCGCTCCCCACTCACCCACATACACCCCCTGACTTCGCATCATAAAATCCTCTTTTCAGATTTCTCCTCCAGCCTTCCAGCTCCCATCCTTCCAAGCTATAATTGCACTCATGTTACTGCAGGGGAAATATTAGCAAGGTACAAAGGACTTGCTGATGCTCTGTATTTCTAGGATGCGTCATTAGCAGCCTTCAGCTGAAACACATCAGGCTGCAAGCTGCTTTGGTTCAATTCAGCCTTATCTCTCTGGAATAAATAAGCAATCTCAGAGCTATCTGATTTGTTTAATATCAAGTACACACGCGCTGAGTTTTAATGAGGTGGGCTGTCATTCTGAATCGCTGCAGTGCAGGAGGTGACCACTGATGAGAAGGAAAATTAATTCTCCATCTTCACTACTATCTTCCAAGGCTGAATTATTCCAACCTCACAGATAATAGAAAGATTGTTAGGGAGGGAAAAAGCGTTTTCCAAAAGTTTACTTTAAGAGGTGCAGGCCCTGGGTTTCCTCTCTTCCTCCCCAGATGCCTCATGCAGCCACACTGTGCCATCAACTCCCATATGGTGATTTACCTTCTACAAGACAGGCCCTAGGAGTCTCTTCACTGCTCTTCTGTGGGGTTGGATGCTGCACAGATCGGATGGAGATGGAGACATGCCCAAGCTAAGAGCTGCTTTCCAGCATCATGGGCCAACCGAAGCCACCACTTGGTAGGTAGGCATGCTGTAGGAATTTCTGCTTCTACTAATCTTTTTTCTTCCAGCCAAGCATTCCAGGCAGGCAGGGTCTGCAAGGAGAGCTGCCCCAATAGGGAATAATGCCAGCCCTGCACAGACTGTGCCTGGACCAGGACAACCCACACACCTCATTGCTGGTGGATGGGACTGGACAGCAAAGTTCTTACTCATCACTTCCACTTCCCCAAACTCCCAGCAGCTTTGAAAAATTGCTGTTTCTGCTTATTCTTTGGTTTGAGCAGATGTTCCCAATCACTGCTGTGCATTCACACTACGATCCTCATTCTCTCAGGCTCTTACAAGGGCACGCAGGAGGGGGAGAAGGGGATGCACCACAGGGTTTGTGGTTGTCCTAGCGTGGCAGAAGGAGAGAACAGCAGGTGGTGATAGCCAGGCAGCAAAAAAAAAAGCATGGCCTTCTTCCCAGAGCATCCTGCTGCAGCTCTGCAGTCAGGCCTGTGCTCCTGCTGAGCACCTGGAGGGCAGGCTGGGACAACTCCACTCATCCATGTGAAGTGACACCAGCAATGCTGACCTTGTGGTGGGTGAGCCAGCAGCAACCACATGGCTGGGCCACCTAGACTGCTTTAAACCACCACACATTCATTCTACCCAGCATCTCCCCGCAACAAACCACAAACTGGGGCAATGGGAGAGGCACAGGAAGAGGAGATGTGCTAAGAAGAAAGACCTATTTAATCACATAACAAAAAGCATGATTGACTCTTCGTTCAGATCTTTACCCCTAAAAACCAAACAAAGGACAGTCTTGCATCCCTCATGGCTTTGCAGGTATAAGCAAATCAGCACATCTAACCAGTCATCCAGAAACCAGGTTGGTTTCCCATCAAGAATCCAGTGCACGCAGCCCTTGGTGAGAAACATGCAGCACTGAGCAGGCAGCCTTCCTGCTCACTGACAGACCTGCTTCATTCATCTGGAGCTCTGCGACAACCGCATCTGTATGCATTAATAAAGCCCATTTTGGCACACTGAGACTTGCTTTGCATTATCACTTTCACAGACGTCAACCATGACTGGGACACCACAGCGCGAGGTGCTATGCAGCCACACTATGAAAGAGCAGGCACAGCAGGGAAGGGGTGGAATACAGATCATGCATCACTTTGCTGGCAAGGAGAGAAAACAGGACCTAATCCTCGAAACACCCATCTGAAGGATTAGGTTAATGAGGAGGTATCATTAACACCTTTCACTCTTTCCTTTAAACTCTGTAGTACTCATAGTGCACACACAAAGCAATCCGTGTTTCAATAATGAAAGCACTGTTAATTATTTCAGTTCACAGCACTCTCCTCTGTTTAGCAGTAGCCTTTTGGTTTTGCAATATCCCAATAATAAGAGTCCCTGTGGCCTCATCCTGGGCAGAGCTCCCTGGTAGTGCTGGGCAATGCACAGTCAGCACACACAGCTCTGCACAGCTGGGCTAAAGCAGTGGAAGGGACAGACGGAGCTTCCCCTGAGCTTCTGGGGGAAGAAAGGTGGAAAGACCTCAGCAAATCACACCCCCAGCTGTTCTCATGTCATCTGGGGAATGCATGTGCTTTTTCGTTTTGCCATATGTATTACTGACTTATTGGCTGCTCCAAAGGCTTTTTATAGCTTTTCCATTAAACAGCAATTAAAGCAAGCAGCCAAAGTCAAATTTGACCCGTGCATTGATGAGACACAAAGTCTTGAGTGAACAGTTTTTCTTTCCCCCATATAGATTGAGGAAAGACAGAGAGAGACAGCAGATCTATGCCACCTTTTTCTTGTATCTGCAGGCAGCAGCACACTAATTCTTGAAAGAACCATGGAAAAACTACTTCAGGTAATTGCCCAGCCTTGCTACTTACAGATGTCTGATGAACAGAGTAAAGCCTTCTGGGCCATTTGCTCATGTGGATGAGCTTTAGGAACATCCCACATTCTACGCCCCTCACATAGAATGCAGCATCTGACTTTCAGCAAAACAGACCAGCAATCCACTGGCAGGTGCTGCTACATGGACTCTTGCTCCTCTAACAATGCAATCTAGGATCCTTCATCCCTACAGTGACATTCTCCTTCTGGTTTAAAACCTAAACTCAAGTTGAGATCCTCAGAAAAGAAGCTGCAATAAGCCCAGAGTTCCTCCTTTATCCCCTTCAAGGAACAGCTACTAATGGCAGCTGCTGTCAGCAAGGAAAGGCAGCATTTTCCTGCTTGACACAAAAACAAAACACAGATAGTTGCAACACAAGCCACTACTGCATTCCCATTCTCCAGCCTCTCATTCTGCAGCCCTGAAGGAATCAAATTCTCATATGAATTAATCTTGCCAACAAATCATTTTCAGGATAGACACAGAAAAGTCTGTAAGCTTCTCTGCAATGAAACCCTCTCACCTGTGAAGAGTCTTCTATAACTACAGAGTACCTACAGCCAAGAGATGTCAGCTCCATCTGCACCTGGCACTGCTGAGTTGCACATCCCTCCTCTTGCCTTTACACTGCATATCCCACGTGACAGGAGATGTTTGTGTTTGGTAGAATGGAGCTGTGATCATCCTTGCATGAAGCATGAGAAGCAACCCCTCCTCTTGTACTTCTCAGGACTTCTCTATACTCCTCCTAGTGTATGGGAGCACACTGGGGATAAAGAAAGGAGCAATGTAAACACCCACTGAAAGAATAATATAACGAAAGGTGAAGAAATATCTCAGTGCACAAGGAGAGGGCAAAGAAAGGATCAATTTAGGCTGAAAAGGGAGGGAAACGTTCAAATATTACTACGTATAGAAACAGAATGATATGATCTCAATGTTTTCTAGATACGATGCACAGGAAGATCTGTTAGGAGTGATTTAGATAAGCTCATCTATACACAGAGCAAGGGAATGGACCTGTGGTCCTTCCACCATTACTCTCTACAATTATCTCTGCTCCTAAAATGCCATTGTTCAAGACACCCTCTTGCTGATCAGTACACAAAGCCAGTCAGAATAGCGTCTGGTGCCCATTTCATTCAAGCTAAAGTTTCCTCATAAAACAGCCTCCCATCAGCCTCAGGTTCTAAACAGCCAAATAACAAGAACTACAACAACAACAAAACAGTTACAAACCAACCACAGCCAAACATCAAAAGAGAGAGTAAATCTGCTAAAGGAAAGTCAGTATTAAAACCCATTAGGTGGAAAAAGACAGACTCTATTAAATTTATTGCTTGATTTCAGGACTTGGGAAGAGCCTCTTCATTTCCTGTACCTCCTGAGTATTTACTATGTCTCCTATGAGCTAAGTCTTCCAGAGTCATTTTAATGTCATGTTCTAAGCACTTCTGCATTGTAAATCATCGATTTTTATCTCCTTCTCCCAATCAATACGAAGATATTTATGCTGAACACATAAAAGCTCTTGACACTATAGAAAAAACAATTACACCCTGCAAGACGTTTGCTTTTGGTCGTTGACATCATGGAATTATCCATTACACTTTGCACATGCCTGCCATTTACAGGAAAGCAGAGTGACCTTGCCAGCCCGCAGTTCACATCTGTGCAGCTCGGGGAAGGAAAGCAGCTGATAACCATCTCTGCTTGAGGACTGCAAATCATGGAAGCTGGGAGAAGCCATGTGAGCAGAAGCAGCTCTCTTGTCTGCCTTGCTCCTGTGTTCCTCGCAGACGTTCCTTGCTGTCACAGACAGGATGCTGGCTAGACACATCTTTCTTCCAACCACGACAGTTATGCTGCCCTTCACAGCCCTGGGGCAGACCAGAAAACTTCATTTCCTCTCGTTGCCTGCCAGCACTCCAAGGACTTTGCCAGCTTGGCCCTTCTGCCTCTTACCACCCCTACCCAGGAGGTGCGCAAAGATTATATTTAAACCACAAGGCAAAGATGCTGAAGCACCTGCAAGCTCCTGCTGTACTAACCAAATAGAGCACACCAAGATCCCATGTGGCTTGGCCATCCCTCTCTTGATTAACGCTGCACCCTTCCCGGATGCAGGCAGAGCACTGGGCACAAAAGCACAGCACACCTGAATGGTTCCAACACCTCATGTCACTGCTGAGAGGGTCATGAGAAGTGGCAGACACCAGCCCTTGTATCTTGGCAAAGCTGCAACAGACTTGTCAAGTCTGAGCAGCTTATGTTCATGACTCACCCACCAGTCCCTGTCTTGCACTTTCCTCTTCCAGCAGCAGAAATTCACACCTTTCTAGCAAAGCACTCACCGTCTGCGCTCCCTGGAAAGGACCCACTGCCAAAGGGCCCTGGGAGGTGCAGTCTCCCCAGCCCCATAAAGGACTCACTCAGCACCACACCATGTGGCAGCACCAGAGGAACAAGCACGTTGAACAGCAACACACAGCAGAGTGGTGCACCTTCTCCAGCACTGCTCACCCACTTTGCCATTTCACTCAGGAGATGGTCCACATTTCCTGTGAGGTTATCACATACCTGCAAGCCCAGCAGTGAGGACAGCCTTCACTAACAGCTAAACACAACCACATTTCATTTTAAAACCTCAGTCAGATCTTCCAGGGTAGCAGAGTAATTCCAGCAAAGCTGGGGAGCTGTGATGATTGCATCAGCTCTACCTCAATAAGCCAGGAACACACCTATAAAGGGAGAATTAAAAGCCCAATGGTCATCATTCAAGAGCAAGAATTATGAATGCAGTAATACCAGTATATAAGCTTTAGGGCCCAGAGTCATCCTGTTTAATTCCCTACTGACCCAGCTGACAGAGGTATCTGTCATTAGGAGGACAGTTAACTTCTCTCTGTAGCTGGTAAATGGAAGTTCTAGGCACAGCATAGGAAATCTACACATTCACAGCCTGCTTATACTGAATCCTCTGCTGTTTTTGAACTATTACAGGGAGGTTTTTTGTGTGTGTCAGGGTTTCTTTTTTTAATCTTTTGTTATCAAAACAGTCCAAGTTCAGTGCCTAGTGGCAGATCTGCCCCCATTAATGAAGGACCAAATCACCTGGAGGAAAACAGCAAGAAAAGAGCTTAAAAACCTCCCAGCCTTGCTTGGACTCTCAAATTGCAGGGGAAAAAAAATATATTGATTTTTTTCTTCTGTTCTACCTCGGCTGCTGAACAGCTGGAGCACCAGCAGTCCAAGGAACAGAGTGAGAATGCCAAGCAGACAATGAGGGCAGCAGCAGGAGCAGGGAAGGGGCCTCTCACTTTACAAGGGCTGGCAGAGATGCACAGAGAAGAAATGCTAAAGGCAAGAACTCACAGCGTATCAGCACAACAGCAGTAAGGCCTTCTGCAATATCTCCTCTTCAAAAGCCAAAGCAGCCCTGAATCACAACAGTACACAATTAAGCTGATTGTTTCTTTAATTTAAATCTATTAAGATAGCACATGCAGATCAGTTTTAAGCGGCAGAGAAATAACAACCTCCATTCACAAGGAAAGTGCGTACACGGAGTTTTATCATCATTCTGTTAATCCACTTTAAAGTCACACCTTAACTAATTAGAAAACAGTGAAATTAATTGGCACAAACATAAATTAACTGTCATTTCTACATAACACCTATGCAACACAACGCTCAGCAGTCAACAGGATTCAGAAAGACTTACTGATAAGTAACATACTTAAGAACAAGTGTTTGAAAAGCAGGGCTGTCCAACAGACAGTATCCATTCACTTGGCCAGCTGAACACACCAACACCACTGCTAGCCCTGAAAAAATGCCCTACAGATCCCAGGGTGCAATGGACCTGGCTGATTTACCTGCTGTGCCCCTACAGAGCTCCATGATGCTGCAGCTGGGCTGCTCCAAGTAACATCTATGACAGCTCACAGAACCACTGCACAGTCTAGGTTGGAAGGGACCTTAAATCTCATTCATTTCCAAGACCTGCCATGGGCAGGGACAACCTGCACCAGAACAGGCTGCCCAGAGCTCCATCCAACACAGCCCTGAGCAAAGTCAGGGATGGTTGAAACCAGAGAATGTTCTGTCTTATTTTTCAGCTCGGTAATTTAAAGCCCTGTGTCTGTTATCTCCTGTTTATCCTTACCTATCAATTCTAATTTGCTCGGGCTGACAAGGTGCATCCTAGTTAGAAAACAAACAGATTATTTCAAAAGTATCAAAGAGAAGTGAAAACACTTTGCCCAGGGATGCTCACTTTGTAATTGACATAACACACAAGGCAGTAGCTGTAGGTAATGTCATTAATGGAATGCCCCTAAACAGAAACGATGCACATCAAAGGAGAGTCGTCTGTTCTGTAATGCGGAGTTCACTCAGAGATTCTTGCATGCACCCAGAGCAACTGTTTGGGATGATCCTCTTCTTCTGTGCACCTGTGTGAGCAATGTGCAGGTGCTGCCCAAGGTAGGGGCAGCCCCATGGCACCGCTGGGAGGATGCGAGCACAGCAGCGAGCCTTGCTGATGCTGTACAACAGCAGGTGGTACCGCGTGCACCTCTTCTCTGCTATCAGGGAAAGAGGGTCACGTATGCCAAGCATGCCCTCCATCCTTCTAGATAATTATCTGCACGCGCACACACACACTTCCAAAAAGAACTGCAGGCACCCAAGTGTGGCTCCTGCACTAGCTCACAACAAGCAAATGCCCAGAGGACAACCAGCTCCGCAGCCTTCCTGCACTGCCAGGCCTGGGCTTTGGTTCACTCTGCAGAGACACAAAAGGCCATAAAGCAAAAGCCCGTGTTAAATGCTCATTGGGTAATTCAGCCAGCTGAACTGAGCAGAAAGGAGCTACCGACCCCTTCTGACAGCTAAAGCAGCCTTGAGCTTGTAGCTCAATATCCTTAAGAGCAGCAGCTTGCCAACCTGAATCACCACCTTATCATTTTGAAAGCAGCCTCATAAGGTTATCTGCAGACGTGTGGATGGCACATTTGAGTTCCCATCCAAATTTAATTCAAAACCATCCAGAACAGGGAAGTTTCTTTTCAAGCTGTGTTTCGCTGACATGATGATTTATTGATTTTTCTCTACACAAGGAAAGCACATAGCACCTCCAGTCATAAAGATATGCTGCTGGAGGTGGAGGAAAGCGATGTGGGAACAAATAGCTCAGATGTGGATGCACAGGAATGCTGAGGTTAGGCTGGTTGCTTGCTTAAATCCTGCATGAGTATCCTACAAGTGATTAAAAGCTTTTAAAAATGAGCACAGCCAGTGTAACGTCTGGAGTTCTCTGACAAAGAACAGGTCTTCTTTGCACAAAACTATTCAGCAGCCAAAACCTTCTCTAAAATAAAGCCTAAACTACTGCCAAATATTTTAAGCAATCATCATAATGAGTAAGATTGGTATTAAAGA
Source organism: Coturnix japonica (assembly GCF_054131305.1). NCBI lineage: Eukaryota > Metazoa > Chordata > Aves > Galliformes > Phasianidae > Coturnix > Coturnix japonica. The sequence goes on from NC_140667.1 coordinate 51,447,867, forward strand.
AACAAACATACTAGAGCTCCTCATATTACAAGGATACTGCACTGCCCTCTAGAGTCTCCATCACTTCATCATCCCAGAATCCAAATGCAGAGATTCTTATAAAGTTAGCTCTAAAGACATCATATAAAGCAGAGCTAGTAATTAAAATGAGAGTTCAACCCTTTGAGTGGTTCTCTGCAGTGCTTGGACAACACGTGCTTTCCTGGCCTCTCTGCAGACAGGTGCATCAATAAGATAAGGCTTAGCACCTTAAGAAGGACTTTCAATATCACTGTCTTTCTGTCCTGCAAAAATAAAGATGCTAACAAAGATGAAAGTAAATATTGTACTTTTTAATCCCTTGGTCCCTTCCCAAAAGCCACAACTAGTCCTGTGAACTGTATCGCAGGATGGAGGATCTAACTGGCTCCTTCTAACACAGGCAATTGCTGCACTCAGATCTGCTGCATTCAACCTCAGTGCTGGGCTACAGAGAGATGGATGCTGCTCCTATTAATGGGAGCACAGTGGGCTGCATTTTGTGTGTTCTGTTTCCAGACACAGCGGATAGGGGCACAGGGCAACCGTCAGAGCATGACCATAAACCAAAATCAGGAGGAGGACAGAGCTGCCCAGCAGACATTATGAACCCTTACTTTCCAGCACACGCAATAAAAGAGGCAAGTAGTCGGTATTTCAAGGTTGTTTCCTGCAATGTCTTTCCAAACACCAGACTCTGCTATATCCTATCCTATGAGGCACGAATTTGCATGGAAAATATGGCTTATCAATCTCACATCATGGCTTAATGAAAGCACCTCGCTTGACAACTAGGACTCCCTGGGGGATCCTCAGACTTTGGTATAAAAGATGATAGAAAAGATAACTGGGCTGCTACAAGGTACATCATCACAGATATCACAAACACAAACTCTCCTCCAAGCTGGGTCCCTGTGACAGCTGTTATCACTCTGGATTTGGATACAAACTCAGACAGAAACGGGAAATAAATCTCTGTTCAGTGATGATGAATGGAGGAGAGTGGACATCCCAGTACTTTCAATGCTTCCCAGTCCTCCTGAAAGCCATGTGCTCTTCTGGTTTACCTGTCTTCACATGCACCCTGGTGCTGTTGGAGTTTTGTTACAGAAAGAAATTAGATTCCCCCTGCTAATTCAGTAGTGCCCCCTCAGTGTTTCATACTCCTGAGATACTGTTACCTCCACCCAAAACAAAGTTAGAAAGCTTTTAAGTTGGCCACACAAACACCACATTGAATCTCATTCAATTAACCTAATCAAGTGTTACTCTAATGAAAACATACATTTCTGTTCTGTCAGTTTCCAACTCAACCACAAGTCATTCAATGTTAAAGAAGAAAAAAACAAAAAAAAAAAACCAAAAAACCAACCATTAAAAACCATCCATCCTCCTTCAATAGAGAAGCTATTTTTACCTACATGATGAGCCCGAGTAATTATAAAAGAAGTGGGGTGGATGTCAAAAGAAAATGAAGAGAGGGCAAGGCAGCTGCTACCTTGTGATTATCACGGCACAAACCTTTTACTAACCATGTGGTTTTGCCTTACACTCCTCACCCTGCTATGCAGCACATAACCTGCTGCCAGCCCATTAGCTGAAGCTGTACAGTGTATGCCACAAGGGTTACAGCACAGCCAAGAGATTTGGTGAGTGAATCTTTACATACTATAACTGAATGCCAACTATATGCCAAAGTTAAAGGTCTTAGGAACAGATTATGTTCTGAAGGAAACAAGTAAGTGCTGAATTCAAAACTGAAGCTCCCAAGGGAGCTGACATTTCCTGCCATACAATTCCCCACTAACCCACCTGCTCACAGAAACCATGACAGCATCAACCAAATCAGAACTCCTCATACTCAGTCCTTCCCACAACACAGAACTCAAGCACCTGCCAATGCTTCTTAAAGAGCTGCTCCACTTAACAGACCTAAGAGAGAAATGCCAAAGGAGCAAGACTCCATGGCACAACAGTGAAAGTGTTGTCTGGCTCAAGGCAGTCCTGACTTCTTGTTCAACATTCCAGTGACTCCGGGCAAGCAAAGGCTGCTAAGCAACACCATATGCAGAAGTATTCCTTCTCCCTGTCTCTCCTTTCCCTGGTCTAAATGGGAACAAAACACAAATCGAGGTGAGAGCAGAAGCTGCGACTGCATTCCACTGCCAGGAAGGAAGCAGAAGTTCATAGAGTAAGGAACTGAACTGGGAAGAGGCAAGAGAGCAATAGGAAACCAAATGAGGAGAAGAGAAGCATCTCTGGAGGCTTGTCCCCATGTCTTTAGCCAGGTAAATACATGATGATACATCCTGCATACTTCTTGCTGTGGAGCCTCAGAGCTCATGGATAGTCAAAAAGGTGAGAGTCTGCCAGAATTGGGGCAAAAATGAGAGCATAGTTGGATACAACATTTTTATTGGTTCTGAAGAGTCACTGGATAACAAAAGAGAGGGTAAAGAAATATCCATCGTGGGACAGGCAGCGGTTCAGTCCCCCCTACCTGTGTCTGAAAAGAACTTTTAGGCTCATTTTGTACAGTTACCTAAGAATGAAGAAGTAAAATACCCACAATATAGAATAAGTATTCATTCTTGTCAGAAACTCACCCAAATCTCCCAAGGTCCAGATTTGCTATAGCTCTGATAGATGCCAAAATACTTCAGCTAGGGCTTGTCATCAAAAGACACCTCCCTCCAACAGAAATCCTGCACTACCATCTCCCAGATCAACCTGAGCAGTGGCTTTGCTAATGCATGGGTATATCTCAGCTTCATGCTGCCAGACAATCTCACCTATCAGCATTATGGTTTGCCCTATGCTTGGGGACGCAGAGCATCATGACATGACTGTGCATCCTCCAATATAATCCTCAGAAACTGGGATATTTATTTTCTGTAACCAAAATATTAAATGACAATTACACAGTTTGGAAATGCATGTAAAGGATATAATAGAAAACCACACTTTGTAACCACAAATATATTACTCCTGCTCCAAGAAAGTCTTTCTTCTTTCATCCAGATCAGATGATCTATGGTGCAGCCTGCAGGTGAGACGCTCACCCTGTTCCCCCTGAAGATCCTTGCTGTCAGAAGTCACTGTCTTTTCCTCTCCAAAGATCTCTGTTCAGCTCAGTGCCTATCTTCCCTCCTCCACACTTCTTCCAATGCTTTTCTCAAGTTTATGACCTCAGGACTTCAGAAACTACACTGCAATACTCTTCCCAAAGGGGAACTCGCTATCTGCACTTCATTAATACTCGTGTTTCTTGAGCATGACTCACTGGACTCTCTCCTACTGATGACTGCCCTGGCTGTTAGTTTCTGGTAGCTTGCTAACACTCTCTTCTTCACTCATCAGGCCAGAAATCTACTCCTGAGATGCACTCTCTGCTGAAAGCCATACTTCCTTATCTCTCTCATAATGAAAAGGAGAAAGATCTACTGCAAGTTGTTTGCTGCAGATGACAACCCAAGATCCTGATAATCACCTTTTCAAAGCGGCTCAAATACTGACCCCCTGATTAAATTAACAGCAATCCCAACAGGAATTAGACACGTGCAGAGGTCCTCTATCTGCAGAATCTCCTTGAAGAGCTAATGGTTAGGAAAAGAGAAAGTACGAACCAAGGAGCAATAAAACTTTTTAGAAAGCTCTTTTCTTTCAATCTCTGTGAGATACCACAGAAGACTGAATAGATCTATATGAAAATTACTGGGTTCAGTCACCAAACTCCTTTACTTTTCTTCAACTATATGAGCATTTGCTTCTCAGAAGGAAGTGCTGGGAGAGGTTTGATGGATCTGTTATTTTCTTTAAACAATACACTCTCTGCATATGCTGTCTAGACACTTGTGAGATGTAAATCATGTTCTGATTTTCCACATTTTTGTGAGAAGTGTTTAAGTGTCTCAAAAATATTTCTGACTAAGTAGTTTGGATATCCACACAACTGTACTTGAACACCGCACTAGCATCTAAAACTGTGTGAGCCAGCTGTAAGCATCATCTCATGAGATCCCAGGTGCTTTCAGACCCTGTTAAAGCCAATGAAGGCTAATTATGGCACCCAGTATGGCACATACTCGAGCCATGAAGACATCGTAACACTGCCTACCTCAGGAAGTGAGCAGCAGAACAAGGACTGAAGTGCCGACACAAGGCAGCCCTGTCTGGAGCCAAGAGTTGGACTCAATGATCCTGATGAGTCCCTTCCAACTCATGATATTCAATGATTCCATGAGTCTCAGCCATGCCTTCTGTACAGGGCCCAGAGAAACACCTAAGTGCAAAGGGCAAAAAAAGCATGTCAGAATGGATGCGATTTTTCTTGTAGGTGTTGATGAGGAGGTGTCACAAGGAGCTAAATAAACCAGTCTTATCCCATCTCTGCCCTTCTCTAGTGCAGACTGGCCCCACGCTCTACTCTCTGAAGAAGCTTTCACCAGGGAGCATTTTAATTCTTTAATTCTTTTAATTCAATTAATTCATTTAACCCCTCACCACCAAACTAGTCTGTCTTGCATCTGAAAAGGAAGAAGTTCATTCTGAAAGCCACAGCCAACATAAAACAAAAACAATAAAGACATAAAAAGAGCATGGCCAGCAGGTCAAGGAAAGCGATCCTCCCCATCTACTCTGGCCTCATAAGGCCACATTTAGAACACTGTGTCCAGTTCTGGGCTCCCCTGTTCACAGAGCACAGGTATCTCCTAGAAGAAGTCCAGCAAGGGGCCACAAAGAAGATAAAGAGTCTGGAGCATCTCCCACATAAGGAACAGCTGAAGAACATGAGTCTGTTCAGCCTGGGGAAAAGAAGACTGAGAGGGGATCTGATAAATGTTTGCAAATATCTGAAGGGAGGTGGGAGGCAAATGGATGAGGCCAGGCTCTTCCCAGTGGTGAACAGTGATAGGACAAGGAGTAATGGCCTAAAACTGGAACAAAGGAAGTTCTGTACTAACGTGTGGAAGTAGCTTCTTTACAGTAAGGGTGATGGAGCACTAGAACAGGTTGCCCAGAGAGGTGGTGGAGTCTCCTTCCATGGAGATATTCAAGACCTGGCTGGACACCTACCTGTGTGACAGGGAACCTGTTCTGGCCAGGAAGGATTGGACTTGGATGTTCTCTTGAGGTCCCTTTGAACTGCTGAGATTCTGTGACATCCATGACTGATTAAGACATGTCTAATTGGATTTATTTACAGTCACTGTAGTAAGTTCCACGCATACCTATCAGATAAACAGATGGTAGCCATATCACTCTTTTCAAGGGAATTCATCTCCTGAAGCTACATGAAGAACAGCCAGCACAGGGCCTGTGTGCTTAAAGAGCAGCTCAAAGAATGAGCTTATAGAGCTCATGTCTCCCCATTCCCTAGATAGATTCATCAAAAGCCCCTGCTGGATAATTGATTGAGCTACCCCAGAGCACTTGAGTACTAAGCAATAGATCATACAGTGGGAAGTGAACACAAGGTCTCCTTAATGACTACTTAACCCCACCAATCATGACGTCAACCTATCTGAAGCACGTAAGAGGCTGTTTTTGAAAGCAAAGCTGCCTGATGTCTTTAGATAACCTCTACTGATGATTGGAACTACTCCTATTTTGCTAAGAGTCAGCTGTGCAGCTGAGCAGCCCCATGGAAGGACTTAACCAGACCAGATGGTACACGCTTGTTTTCCATGTGCATGGGAACCAAAGGAACACTTCACGAAAGTAGCATGCGCAATAAATGTTACAGGCTGCTGCAGATGGGTCCCCAAGGCAAAACTGGCATCATTACTTAGAGGGAAGACAAGCCACAGACCTTTGTTTTACAATCCCTTATACAGCTCACAGCCCTCTTGCTGCCACAGTGCTTCCAGTACAGGGCACAGTGCATCTGCAGATCCAGCATCACACTCACAGGACTTCCCCCTTAATGGCCCATCTGCACCAAAAGGATCTATTTCACCATGACCCAAGCATATTAAATTAGTGAAACAGCCATTACGAGCAAGGCTCTGGGGCCATATTTGATTTGAGGTGTCCTACATGCCCAAAAAAGCTTGGTTTACCATCTCACTTGTGCCTTCAAACCTCTAAAAATACCTTCAGAAACCTGGCTCCAGGGCCCACAGGCCCTTTAGCTCACCTCTCCTCAGAGCAATAACACTGCCTACATCCCAACACTGCATCCAGCTCTCAGCTGAATCCCTCCCCACCCTCTCCCAGAGCAGTTGCCTGCTTTCAGGAACAATAATGCTCAAAGCAAGCTCTCCTCAGAGGCAGTTTCCCTGGAGAATAGTCTCTACTTCAACACTCATCAAAACAGGAAGGAAACATTTTAAATGTTCTCCAGTCTATTTTGCAAGCCATTCTGAAGCCTGAGTACGTGTTTCTCTTTGAATGTTTTCTCTTGGGGATGGAGTGTAAGCACAAACTTGGCCTCTTTATAAAATTAACTGAGTATTTAGAAAAGAACACACAATGGCAATCAATATTTTGCACAAAGCAGGCGCTTCTCAAGATTTGCTCTCAACACAATCAGATGTGACGCAGGTCTATAAGAAGCCCCCCATTGTTACGTGCAATTTTACAGCCTGCCACCTGGTGCACACAAGCATAACAGTGGTTCCAACAATGCATAAAAGGGGGAGATTTAAGTTAGAACCCTTTGCTCAAAGGGCAGTGCACCTATCTTCTAACTCCTAGAAGCACAATAAAAACTAAAGACCTGCATCTACATGCCACCAAGACAAAGCAAAGTAATCAACCAGTCTATATTCAGTCTACATTGTAGACAACATGCTCACCTGTGCAACAAATAGGGCTGTAAATGTATAGCGTGGTTAAGTCCCAGTGTTACTGACTCACAGCAGAAAACGTGGACATCCCCACAATACTGTCAGCTTCTCTATGCATCACAGGTTCCCAATGAGGACAAACAAGATCCACCTACAACGAAACAAACTTTCCAAGTGGAGTCACTGTCCCTGGAGGTGTTCAAGGAAACATATGGCTGTGGCACTGCGGGATATGGTTTAGTGAGCATGGTGGTGATGGGTTGGTGGTTGGACTTGGTGATCTTATAGATCTGTTCCACCTTTAACGTTTCTACGATTCTACTCTGAAGGGTGACCTATGTGTCCATTTAACTCATCTTTTCAATATAACCTCTTGGTAATGTTTCTCATTTAGAGACACCTGATGCGCACTTACTACTGCGAGGTGACCATATTTATTGCCATTAGAAGCGTATTAAAGCGATCTGCAGCATTTGGCTCACTCCCACACTGACCTGAACTGTGTCTAAGCTGCACTCATTTCAAATTGGGTTGAAGCCAAAGCTTCTGGAGACCAAACTTGCTTCATTTCTGATCCCTCAGCCAGCAGGAACAATGATTTATTTAACAATAAAGATCAGAGCAGACTGCTCAGACACATATCTTCGATCGCTGCAAGTCATCACCACCAGCTCTTCTGGCAGCCCAGAAACACAGGGGAAGAGTACACCATCTTACCAAATCCAGGAAATGCCCCCTAACAGTGAACACTCCTCAGGTCTTTTGTGCTCAAGGTATTGCTCCTCAATCAAAACATTTACTGAGTGTCAAGGGGATAAGGAAATAAATAACTGCTAGATGTGTTTATCAAGACTGAATGTTGCAAACCAGCAAGGAAACTAATGAACACAAAGCATGTGGGGAGCCTTGAAAGCAGTACAGCCCAGAGCACGTAGCTCTACAGGACGTGATGACTAAGGCTGAGATATGGACTGGTGAGAAATAAAGGAACTTCTGCCAGGTCTGACCTGGCACACTAAACAAGCAGAAAACGGCAAGGAATGCAACATATTCCAATTGCTCTGGACCAGGTCAGATGAATTTAGCAGGCTTTATTATCTTGGTCTTGTTGCAGCACCAGTAAGAAGCAGAAGAAGCCACAAGACAGCAACACGCAGCAGGAACTACAAGGAACAGCATCCAGCAGAGCACAGATGCTTCCTACTCTGCAAAGCAAAGCTCTGCTAAACACAGGTTGAAAACGATGATCCACACTAAAGCTTCTGAAGCTGAACCAAAAGGCAACACACCCATCTTCAGGCTACAACCTGTGTAACAACACTTGCAGTCTGCCTCTGGTGTTAGTTAGGCATGTGAGGAGGTCATGCACAGCGCCACAAGTGACTGCTTCACTCTCTGCTGACCTCTTAGTTCCATCTACTCACGTTCACAGGAGGATCCTCCAAAGGCTGCATCCACATGGTGTCAGTCTGGGCCTTGTCCAAGATCACCTCCCCTTTGGGGCACAGTTTTGCAAGACGGTGCAGAACAGCAAACACAGGTGAGTATCACTGAATGACCAAAGGAAGAGAGAAATTAGTCTCCCCACTAAGCCCAATTCTTATGAAAAGCTCAAGCTTGGGATTTTATTATTACAAGCTTATGAACCGTGGTGTGCCATCCTGACATCTTTCAAGGCTACCAGGTCTATCTGTCCCCCAAACAAGCTGGGGAAAGACACAGAGAGATTCCTGGGCGCTCGGTAACAGCGCAGAGCCGGGTGGTAAGTAGGGGGGCTGCGCCCTGAGGTGGGAGCAGCAATACCAGCCCTCCGGGGCTCTACCGCACCCCGGGCTCACACCGGGCGGTAACGGCAGCGGTAGAATCAACGGCAGCACGGAAGGCGACCACCCATCACATCAGCGCGGTCAGAACCCCAGCAGCCCCGCCGTGCCTCCCATAACCACAAGGCCACCTGCTCTTTGTTCGTCCTTTTCAAAGCGGCCGTCGTTAAACGGTTACTCTCCCCCCCAAACCCGCTTCCCCGCGCTCCTACCTGCCCGCCCCGCCCCGCGGCAGAGGCCGCACCGACACCCACCCCCCCCACCCCCCCGCTTTCGGTGCAGCCCCGCAGCGGCGATCCCGGCCCGGGGACAGGGACCATCCTCTCCCGCAGCCCTCACCGCTGGAGGCCGGCCCCGCTCCGGGCGCCGCCCGCCCGCACTCACCGTCCGTCGCCATGGCCGCACAGCGCAGCCCGGCTTCCCGATGGCGGCGGCAGGGGAAGCGGAGCTCGGCCCGGGCCACAGACAGCGGGGAGGGGACGCGCTGACCGACCCGCACGGCACCTCCCCGCCGCCCGCCTCGCCGCGGGGGGAGCCCCCGGGCAGCACGGAGGGGATCCCGGCCCCGCCGCCTTCTCGCCGCCCGCCCCCCGGGCACGGAGCCGGGAGGGCTGAAGGCGGCGCGGCTTCCCGGCAGCAGCGGGGCTGTAACAGCCTGCACCCCATAAGCACTGCCCGCAGACCTAACAGACCCGGTTAGGGAGGTACATCAGTTTCACCCCCAAAACGCTGCTTCCAACGGCCTCGAGGTGCCCCGGGACCTCCCCGACACGGCACCTGGAACTGAGCTGCAGTCACCGTGCAGCCCACAGCAGAGGGCCAGCTAAGCACAGAGGGCTCTTCCAACCTTAGTGCTCAATGCATTTCTTCATACTGCTGGGACATGTGGGGGTCCACATATACGTTATACAGCTATGAAGACTGTTAGAAGCATTCTCAAACCTTTCCCACTCTAAACTTGCATAGAGACTATCTTCATGCAATGAAAACTACAGTGCCTTCCACCTTCCACTTAAGGTGCTTCTAACCCGATGGCACCTGAGCATTTCAAAGTACATCCCTGCTTTCCATCACCCCCATGACACTGGTAAACACAGCCTCCACACATTCACATGTCCACACAGAGGATCCTTTAGCTTTGCTATATGGAAGGTGATTACTATGGTACGAACACCACTCTTCAGTCAATCATGTTCTTGGCTTTTTAATGAAGCCCTTCCTCGTTGTCCATAAATAGGGTTTGAGTGCAATATTGGCTTAATTATTTTCTCCAGTGTCCAACGTTTGGCACGTAGGCCCATTTTCCTCCTTACCAACTAATGCATTTACTACATGCCCATTTTATATTCCAACCCTTTATCCTTTCACTTAAAGACTTCCTTCATCGAGGTAAAGGCTCTTCCCTTCCTTTGGACTCTGAAATACGTACCACACTAATCCACTCAGTTCAGGCCCCTTTTATGTCCAACAAAATCTTCCCTATTTCCACAAGAAATATCAAAGAGAATTAAAAAAACCCAACAAAACAACAAAGTGGGTAATTAATTATCAATGGCCATAATGGAGTACATAAGCCTATGGCCTTACAGGGCTGAATAGTGACACAAATGCTGCTGACTCTCAGCCTTTTTGCTCTTGCTGCAGCACTGTTGCCTAGCAATTGTTTCCCCACTCTGTACCTTCTCTTGGTGCTACGCTCCATGTTTATTTCCATTCCTACCTCTTCCATCTCATTGCTCAAACTGATACAGATCATTCTGAATGCTAGTCCTGCCCTCGCACAGCTTGGTGTCACCTGCGAAAAACAAATATCTCAATAAACACACTGTATTTCTTCATTCAAATATACAACAAAGCCAGATCTGGAGACCCAATACAATAAAAGGCTTATCACCAAGTTAGTTTCCCACACCTCCAGGATCCTTGATAAATATAATTGCATAAAGAATTTATTGTACAAATACAGCTGTTCCTTCAAGAGTGTCCACTAGAAAGCCATTGCAAGTCAATGTAAGTTCCAAGCAATTACTTGCATTATATAAACTAAATACAAGAAGGAACCGTCTTCTCCCTCTTCTCATCTCACACAGTGCATAGCAACTTCTCTCACAGGAATCAAGGCACCGGGTGCTGTACCATGAGACTGTTAAAGTAAAACAGTCAGTTCCAGTATTCCAGTGTCACCTGTAGCTCTGGTCCCAGCCAGTTCCTGTTGTACCATCAAAGGAATCCAAACAAGCTCTCTGTGTTACAGCTGACATTTACATGTCGTCACCGCAGTTCACATTAGTGTTCTCCAACTGGATCCTAACGTCGTCTTCTCCTCTTGGAGAGAGGTACTTCTGAAAGGAAAGAGAGATTTTACTGACAAACTTTTCAATCTATCTTCCCTCCTGGGAATAATTAAGGTAGAATTAATTCTGCTCAGAAGAAGGAAATGAAGTAGATGAGCTCCTGAGGTTCCCTCCTAATCTCTCTCCATATGACTTTATATATGGGAAAAGAAAAATCTTTCTAGATTCTATGGCACATTATTATTATTATTATTATTATTAAATAAAATCCCATGGATTAACAAAGTACTGTATTTTCAAACTTAATCAACTTTGAGAGCTTTCTACTCCTCATAAACATCTTTAACATGGAATCCTTACAAAGTTATAAGCAAACTTACGTATGGGTATATTCTAATGCTTCAAAACTTGCTGCTAAAACTATTCAGGGAACTGAAGAACACCCCTGACTTAGAGACAAAACATCATGGCAACTTAAAGGAGCAGCAAATAACATCAAGTACAATATGAAACACACCACTGTGCCTTCAACCTGTCTAAAAGTTGAATGAATTCATATTGTCTACAGCCACATATGATGATCAGAGGATGTACTGCTTTGCTGTGAATGTATTTCATTGTTATTTTCTCTTGTATGAAAATAACTTTTTGTTACATACAGTTTTTAAGGCAAGTTAACTCCGAAATATGTTATACTCACACTCATCTGCATTGTCAGACCTTTACAGAAGTTGTACCTGACTCCTTGTTTCCCTTTACATTATCCAATTAAATCCCATTCCTCCAGGTTAAGAGCAATTATCACTGGTCTAGCTCTTAAGTCTGCCTTCCTCTATGTTAAGCAGGAGCTATCAGACCAACAACAAACTGCCAGTGGAAATCATTTAATGTATAAAAAGCACAACTCCCAGGGTTCTGCCATCATGTGTGCTTGCAACAAACTGTCAGAGCAAAGCTTCAGCTTTGATGCAACAAGTTACAGGTTGAAAACGAAGCAAGCTCTTGCAAGAAAGCAAAGCAATGGTCCGAGATACCAGTTTTAGTTAAATATACAACGTAGTACAGAGCAATTAACAAAACAAGTCCACAGTCTCATAGAATTTCAATCATGATACCTTCTGTATCTGAGCTATCCTCTTCTTTGATTACAGGCATCCCAATGCGGTGAGTAACAGCTTCCTTTCCTGCTTGCATCTGACCTGCAGACAGATTTATTTTTTTTTTTTAGGAGAAAATGTCACCTTTGGGTTGTTTCTTTTTCTTTTTGCTGAGTTTGTTTTTTCACTTCTGTATCTTTGGTTCAGTAGTTACAAGTCTGTTCTCTTGCATCTGTATTGACTTTCCAGTCAAAGGCTGTGGAGAAACACCTGTTCCCCTGTATCTCCATATGGCTCACTAGAAAAACCCTCAATAATAAGTAACCAGCAATATTAATCACCAGCTCAGTTCAGAGATTATTCCAAATTCCTCTCCTTATTCTTTCCAATATTACATCTGCTGTTCTGAAGTGAAGCAAAGGCAACACAGCCCTAATGCCCACCTGTGAAGAGGGCTGAAGTTTCACAGAAGCTCAGCACATCACAGGACAGACTTTAGAACTTTGAAACCATTGTCTTCAAAATGGTTTATTCAAAACTACTTCACTTCTCAATTTTAGTTAACCTCTCATAAACAGACAGTCAAATGAAAGACTGAAATGGCTGAGCAACTTCTATCAGAAGTTGAACATGAGAAAGCTGACTTCCTTCAGAAAACAAAAGCCATTTCCCATGCCTTCAGAGCTGGCAGATAGAGAGGAAAGTGATATTTTTCAAGTCCAAAGGAAAATAAAAGTAAAAGATGCACAAGCAGGGATGTGCAAATACTTGGAATGTAAGTAAGCACAAAAAAAATGATACCAATCCAATTTCTCGAGATCCATAAATGAATGGTTTGGGTTGGAAGGGACCTTTAAGATCACCCAGTTCCAGCCCCCTGCTATAGGCAGGGACACCTCCCTCCAGGCCAGGCTGCTCACAGTCCCATCCAGCCTGGCCTTGAATGCTTCCAAGAAGTATCCACAACCTCACTGAGCAACCATTCCAGTGTCTCACCACCCTCACAGTAAAGAATTTCTTCCTAAATGCAATGAAAAAGAACCTCTGATTTCCAGAGAACCTCTTTTCTCTGCTGGCTGTGGTCTCCTACTGTTTTTTTTCCTTCGTCTTGGAGATTTCCCATAATCTGATCCTGATTCGGAAGATTCTAATATTACTTGACGATGTCTTCTGGATTTGGAGACCTAGAAGGGGTAAATATATGTAAAAACTATTAAAAAAGGAAAGTTAAACTGCTCTAGCCACGTGTTATTGTACATCACTTAGTGCTTCATTCATAGCTCTGAAGTACATTCCGAAGCTCTATTTCATAATGAATTATCCAACAAACTATTTAAATAAACAAAGAATGATGCAATGCTTATCATAGGTCCACCATAAGAAAGATAATCCAACAATATTTTTTGAGTAGTACTTAGAGAAACAACATTCCAAAAGTTTCCAATTGGTTTTAAACCCCCAAGTTCCATTTTTGCAAGGATTTACACAGCTTCAAACATCTGAGCCTCAAGGAACCATTAAACTCAAGTATTTTCTCATTCTATTTACTTCAAATTCCATCTATTTAAAAACAGAGCATAGACATGAAAAAGTACCTTGTAAATGAAAACCTCCAGGCACAGACCATACTGGCACTGTTTCTACAGATCTAACAATAATAAGAACCTCACATTTTCCCTGCGTGTTACATATGGAAACTAGAACACTCCAAAGCTGAATTACAGAGTGCACTTTAACTCCTTCCCTTCTGAGCAACTGTTTATATTGATAATTCTTGAAATCATCATTTCAAATAACTGCATCCCTATCATCAAATTTTACACCTACCTCAACAACTGAGGAATAAGACTTTTGTTTGATTCTAGCCAAAGCATCTGCTCTCTCAGAACCCTGCAAAGAATCAAAAGCATTACTCAGAAAAAGGTTTTATTTTCTATGACAGTAACATTAAAACAAACTCTTAAACCAGACTTCAGCAGTATTTCATTGTAGCTGTAATTCCCTAATAAACGGTGACAAATTGTATCTTAAATAAAGTTCAAGTTCCATTAAAAACGTGAAGCTTAATTTGGTTGCTTTTAGTTTCGCAGCTCAGGAACAGAAAATAAGATTTGAAACTTCACTTCTTAGTCAGATTCACAGATTAAACAAGCAGACAAATGCAACACAAGGGAATTTTATAGCATTAAAAGGGGATCTTGCATTTAGGTGAAACTTTGGGAGGAATCACAAAGTGTTAGGCAAAGAAAATACGCTCCTTCCCTTCCTTGCCTGAAAGGGGCCATACCTTTTTATTACAAGCATCCCAGAACTATCACAGCAGTGAAAGCTCAAAGCTTAACAGAAAACAACACGACATAACATAAAAATCCCAACTCTGCTGATTATTCCTGGAACTTACTTTGACTCTGTCAAGCCACCTTGCCTACGATGTTAAGAAATTAACAGATTTTGCCCGTGCAATGTAGCAAACAAGTTTGTTTTTCTTACTTCTGATCTTAGCGAAGTTCCTTCTTCTCCTCTGTTTGGCATTTCATCAGCTTCCTTAGCTTTTAGTAACAACTTCTGAAAAGAACCACACAAAACAGAGTATTTTTTTAGATGTCAATCATTCACAAAGCAGTAACCACATATGCCCATTTTCTTCACTAGTCTTATACCTGACCTTGACTTTACCTTGACCACAAACCGCTACAGAGGTATTTTGTGCAGTCATTCAAATACCATCCACAAATCACTTATTTCAGGGCTTACCTATATGCAAACATTTCTGCTACCATTCAGCCAGTATCACATACAAGCCACCATCCTTTTCCCCAGACCATTAGTCAGACTTTTACTCATTCCATACCTTCAGTGTTCCAATTCCTTCTACTCAAACTGAGATTCCCACTCTACACCAGTTCTTACACGCTCACATAATCTGTTAAATTGCCACCAGCACAATGGTTGGTATTACCTACCAATCTTTTTTGCTGCCATTCCTGATGTTCCAAAGCTATGTCTTTAAGAGAAACTACAAATTCATCTTTTATCAAGCTCAGGGCCTTGTCTGGCTGGGATTTGTCAGCTGATATGGCACATTTCATTTTCTGATAGTGCTCGTGAATATTCATCAGTTCCTAAGAGAGGAAAAGAGGCACTTTTCAGGAAAAAGATTACAGCAGTAAAGCAATATAAACTCTCACTGAAGAAAACCAGCACTGTAATCACACAATCTAAGGAGACCACTGAATTAACCTGCCTTCTGCAACTCATCATTTCCCCTTTCTTTCTTCCCCCTCCAAGTGACAGTTGGCCACTTTTACTTCTTATTGAGGCAAAGCCAGGAAACATAAGAATGTGTGGTACAGGTACCACGTGGTAACAACAGGTACAAAAGTTCTTCCAAATTAAATACTGTGTTTCTGAATACTCAGAATTGCTAGGACAGACTATCACCTTAGTCTGTATTCCATAAGAAATGCACAAAGGACTATCTTGGGCTAATTAGAGAATGAACTGCTTTTCAATAACAGGAAAAGCAAATAAACAAACCCAGAAGTTAAGCCATAGTTTAAAGTTACTGTACCTCCAATACATCATTGGTGATGAGGCTGCTTACTCTGTTACTTGGATCTTTAAATTCTTCTTTACATTCATTTTCCTGGATCTTCTTCTTAGTTCTGTAGTTTAGCTAAATCAGGAGACAAGGCTTTGTAACTCGAATGGTCAACTGAAACCATCCCCACTCTTGAAGTTTTAACAGCTCCTGAAGGTATTTTATTAAAAACAGTAGGTTGTTAAGAAAATAACTCACCAATTTTGGCATTGCTGTGAAATGGAACGCCCTGGCACGACGCAGTGTCCTAAAGATGTACGCTGCATCATAGTGTTGAGAATCTATCAGATCCCGTTGAAAGCTCTGGACTTCAGGCCAATCCTTGAGTGCAATTCTGATCTGCAACAAATCAGTTGAGGACTGTTACAGTGCCCTGCTCAAGAAAGTCATTCTCGTTCCTTGCCTTCCTCAGCCCATCTCATTTTTGCTCTACCTAAGACACCTTCTGAGATGACTCCCAAACTCTCCAACGTTTGCTGTATAAGAGTGGCTTTAAAATTGCCTAAATTCATCCCTGTAAAACAACTCCTCTATAATTAATTTAGAGGAGCCACATCTGTGTGTCCAGTTCTGGGCCACTCAGCTCAAGAAAGACAGGGAACTTTTGGAGAGAGTACAGCAAAGAGCCATAGAGATGAATGGGGACATGGAGCGCCCGTATGAGGAAAGACTGAGAGTCCTGGGATTGTTCAGCCTGGAGAAGACTGAGATCTCATTGCTGTTCATAAACAGACATTTGGCTGTTTATGGAGGCTCGGTAAGTTACCTTTATTTTTGGCTGGCAGAGCTGTGTGTTGTAGAGCCCATACAGAAGATACAGAGCACCAACTCGGATCTGGAAGGCATACGGCGGCAAGAAGTACTGCTGTGCCAGCTCCAAGGTCTTCTTTGTGATCTTATTCCTCTCCAGAGCTCTCATTCTACCACTATACAGCAAACAGAAAGGAGCACACTGCAGCAAGTGAAGCACAGGTGTCACAGCATCCATAATACAGCAGCAAGCTTCAAGAACTTTAATACGTTACCACAGGGCTGTGCTTTATGTGCTCTAATCACAGAATCACACAGAATGACCCGGGTTGGAAGGGACCTCAAGGATCATGTAGTTCCAACCCCCCTGCCTGGCAGGGCCACCAAACATACACCTTTACTACATCAGGTTGCCCAGGGCCCCGTCCAACCTGGTCTTGAACACCTCCAAGGACGGGACATCCACAACCTAAATTAGATTTGGGGCGGAAAAAGGCAACAATGTACGTTATATTGCTTAAAGCCAAGGGCAGTGCAGGGCAGGTCACTCACTGGAAGATGGTGTGGAAGCGGCGCTCTCTCCACAGCTCAGCAAAGCGTTCGAAGCGGACGGTGTCGGCTTCCTGGAAGGCGCGGAGCAGCGCCTCGCAGTCCTCCTGCAGCCCGGGCACGGCGCTCATCGCCCCGGCACCCACCTCAACCCACCTGAATCCTCCTCACAGCCCTCACACACCTCACAACCCTCACACACCTCACAGCTCACCCCGCCGCCATTAACAAACCACCCGGCCGCCCTTCAAGGCGCCTGCGCGGCTCCCGGGCATGCGCTGCTCCCTGTGGCAGCTCTGTGTGCTGGGCTGGGCTGTGTCGGGGTGCGTTGATCCGGTTGCTCCCCGCATGCAGTGCCACACGTAGGCGGGCGGGGAGCGGGGGGCAGCGGCTGCCGGGCTGCACGTAGAGTGTGGGTGGGCGCGGCCTCCGAGCGGAGCGGATCGGAGCGGGATCTGGCGGCTCTCCGGCCCCTCGATCCGCGGCGCACGTAGGCGGAGGAGAGCGGCTGGAGAGCAGGTCTGTGAGAGGGAGAGCGGGTACAGGGGGGAGCGGGGCTGGGGGGTTTGTTTGTATCTGAAAATACGTTTTGTTAATGTGGTGTTTAGGGACGTAGGGCTGTGACCCTGTACAACCCGTGTGTGAGTGAGCCTGGCTTCGCTAATGAAACAGGATGCTGACGGTGTGGGGAGAGCACTTAGTGTTGTTACAGAGCCCGGTGGCTGTAAGGATGTGAGGCACGGGGTGGTGGTGGTGAGGTAGGGGCTGTGCCCATCCCTGCAGTGATGGGGTTATCCCTTCAGCTCTCGGTTTACCAGGTGTATCATTGCGGTGGTGGTCGCTCTGGGATGCTGTGAAGGAGCTGCAGGCGGGATGGCGGCTCTCTAAGGCAGGTAGGTGAGAGGATGTAATGGGATGAGGCTGTTGTGTGTGCGCTGATGGGATGATGAGCCCTTCCTTGGCTACAGCTTAAAGATGGGGAGGAAAAAGCAACAGGATCTTCTGTCACAGTTGTCATTCTGTTGCTTTTACACTCAAATGCTGTTGTTTTTCTTAGTCTAATGAATCCTGCACGTTTCTTGATGAACTGTTTTCACTCAGTGCTCCTTTGTGTTCTTTATTATTATGTTTTAATGTCAATAGATTGCTATTCATACAACTAAACAAAGGCATACGAGTTCCCCCTTGTCCTGCCCTGTAAGATGTAAGTTAAGAAGCTATTTTATCCTGCATAGACATAGCTATAAATAACAGGTTTCTCAAGTTGCACATGGCATAGGGTTATTTATTTTTGAGTATCTTATGTGTTCAGGATACATTTTCAAATGGAGAGCGTGGAAATAAATCTTGTTTTCACGAACGTAAATCACACAAGTGGAAGTTTTAACGTGCTGTTTAACTAAATATATCCAGGCATCACTGATGCTAAATAATGGGATCGTACTCTACCGAGCTGACAGCATTGAATTGATGAACAGAAAGATGACGGACGTCACAGGTTAGAAACAAACCCTCTCTTTTATTGAACTTTATACCGTTACACAATCGAAAAAGAAGTACAATCACAAGTATGTCCAAATGTTTCAAGAGAAATACAATTGCAATAGGTTGTACTTGGTTCCAGAAAAGAATTCCATCAAAATATACCACTTTTTTTCATGAGAGAATACTGCAGTTATTCACAAAAATCTACCGTACTGTATAAATCCAGTAGCAAACTCTTTGAACTTTTTGGTAACTTGGCAAGCTTTGCTCAAGGTAAGAAGGGAAGCAGAAAGAAAATGACACTTCGATTTTAGAACGTGGATTAAAATCACAGTTCTCAAGATTGGAGCTTTCCAGGGAGTCAAGCGTATGATTGCTAATGAAAGCTGGGTGTTCAGCTGATGAGTTCCTATGACAATACTGGCCTTCCTACGGAGTATTCCTGGCCTGTGAAATGTTTAGTTCCATGTTGGATAATTGCAATCTGAACAACATCCAGAAGTGCAGTGATGTTTGGGTGAATTGTGGGCACTGTTCAGTAGCAGCTAATCAGAGGGGATGGAGAACAGACGATTGACCTCAGGCCTATCCACTAGTGCTTGCAGGGTGCTCCTGCCTCCTGGCTTCGTGGAATGAAATGATTCATTCAGCAGTTTAACTACAGAGAAAGCCTGCCAACAGATACCAGCAGAACAGCCCATGTTTCTGTCTTCAGCTACCCCCGTTTAAGAAGCTGTTTAAATAATAAAAGTTACTTTAAAATACGCAGCTATTAAACCTGTAATAGTTTTTGATCCCTGTACCTTTAATTCATTGCAAGCACGTAGAGCTTTAATTGTTCGTTCTGGCATCTGTCTCTTTAAAGTGATTCCTAATTACTGTCAGGGAATTTGTGCGTACAGCAGGAATGGAAACTGTTAATAGTAAAACGTTTCTGTTATATCATATGTTTTGTGTGTAAAAGCAAATACCACATCCAGCCGCTGTTCCTTTTTTACTACTGGTAAAGAGTAAGTGCTCTCAGATAATGCCTCAAGACTTCAAGGAAAAAAAAACTCAACTTATTCAAAATGAAGAAGCTAACCTGTAACCTGTAGGCATGAATGGATACAGAAATCTCATCCTCCAAAGAAGGATTAGCATGAGGCTGTGGAGTCCAAAATCTAAGGAAAGAAATAGAAGCAGCTACAAGGACTGCCTCCAGGCTTTGTGTATTGCAGGAGCTTTAAGTAGCCCAGAGCAGCTACTGTTATTCTTCCATGCCTTCTTCAGCAGCTCTGGGAGCTGAAGAACTGCTCTCAGTAACCACAGCACATCAGTCTTAGTCATCAAAACGTAGGGAAGCCATAACTTCCAGAATACAGCGGGCAGGTGCTGGTAATTACTGTTACAATAATGAGGGGACAAATTGGGAACACTTGAAATTCCTTACCTCTAATTTTAAAAGTTAAGTTTTCAGGCTGAGGCCTTTTTTATATTTTCCTCCAGTTGCCCAGACTGCAAACAGCTACACGTACTGCAGTGCAGTCTTATTGCATTCACTTCTACAAGCACAGCAAACAATATGCTGTGCCTCGTTAGTACTTATGACAGAAAATGTGTACGAATGGGGAAGGTTCTTAGGTGAACTAGTGCTCATTTAAACCCATGTCTGCTGGTGCCTTTCTTAAACCTTTACCAGCTTCACTATCTACAGCTGCTGGAGAAAGTGTTGCCATGGGAAGCACGCCATCCACATAGAAGGGTTTCACTACAAACCCTTCATATTTATTAGGTGTGTATATTCAAGATGTTTGTTCTGCACAAATCCTGAAGTCCGTGCTTAGTGCTTTTCTCTCTCTATGCAACATCTGCTCAAACACACAACCATGTTCCATTTCTACCAGTGCCTTATCTCTTAACATTGGTTCCATTTAGTTCCATTTGCACACTTGCGTCAGTTTGGAAAGTGCTCTTGCTTCAGTAAAACTGTAACAGTATGTTTAAAAAGCACGTTAAGCTTATACACCATCACAGTGATTTTAAAGTACTCTAAAGGAAGTCAATGAAAGATTCCAAAATAAATGGTGACATCCACACTTCATTTCTTACAGTGAAAAAAGATCCCTAAAATAGTTTGTGAAGAATGCACAGAACACCTTGACCCTATTTACACGTTACAAGGTTGTATCAGTAGTATCATGTTTTAGGACAGCAAAGTTACCGAGTCAACAGCACGACAACGTAGAACAACCTTTCTTTATCACAGAGTGCCAGCTGCATTTCTCACTGCAATATTAAGAAGTTCATCTTTAATTGATCCCTCATGGGGATTTGACTTTTTCCTGCTTTCCAGCGTTACCTTGATAATGCTTCCAGAGATGAGCCTCTAAGCTGTCCTTAAGGAAAAAGTCTTTGCTCAGAAGTAACACAGATGTGCTGTCTTCTCCCTTTCAAGTTTGCTAACTGGTGTGATAACAGATTAGAAAGTTTGACATCTTTGGCCGGCGGTAGTACAACACTGTGTGGGAGAATTTAGTACCAAATAGGCTCAAATAATGAAGTCGGAGATGCTGTGAGCAAAATAAGGAAGCTGTGATTTCCAATCAAGTCTAAGTTAAAAAGGGAACACGGATGAACAATAACCACTAACAAAAATATAAATTATCTCATTTTTCTCAGATAACACACTCCCCGAGGGGGCCTGGTCCACATATAGTTTATTGATGTAAGAAAACAATACAGTTAGTGTTAGATCCAACCACAAAGAGCAAAAGAACGAGTGAATGAAGGTTTTGTACAGTACATATAGGAAAATAAGATGTTTGTGACAACTATATATTTCTAAATAAAAAGGCTTCTAAATATATTCAAGTTATTGAAATCTACACGAAAATATACGGATGTTAATAGCAACAAGGTGCTTAAAAACCAAAACATTAAAATATTGAGCAACTCAATGATGTACTAGATAAAACTGCTAACAATGCAAGATGGTTTACAATCTGCTTGAAATATCACCTATACCACACAGGGTAAGCTGAACATTTAGATTTAAGATCATACACAATATTAGCATTAACTTCAACAACTACAGGCAGGGATTTCTTTTAAGCTGGCGAAGTGACTACGTTAAGAACATCAAACTCTCTCTCTAAATTGAGAATGTACCCAAATAAAATGCTGCTAGCCCTTCCCAGATCAATCCTTTCCCTTCGACTAATCACACTCGTAAGTCAAAAGCATAAGACAGCATTTAAGAACAATTTATATTACAATGTGACTAAAATAATGACATAATCCAGGTTTAGACGTGATTTCGTAGGCAAACAAAAGATTCTTCTTAAAAACTAGTTTTTATAAATGCAGATATATTGCATGAGGAACTGCTGGTATTCTTTTTAAGAAAATATATTGTGCGATTGTGGCTACAATGCACTGCTGCAAAGCGTTGTTGTTTCTTATAAAAAAAAATATTAAAATAATAAAAAAAAAACCAACGAAACAAAACCTTACTTGAACATAAAGAGTAAGAGAGCACAAGTCTTCCAGCTACCTATGAAGAGCAGGATAGAAGTATTGCCAGTTTTTCACGTGCTGACATTTTACTAATGATGGATTTTGGTGACCAACTCCCCAGCCAAAAAAATAAATATATATAGGTTTTTAAAATCAGGTGCATATTTCTAAGCTGCTGATGCAAGTGTGTTTTAAATGTAATGGACTTTAAAGTGTACGTACCAAAGAATTATAAAAACGCACTACGGTTTGAGTTATTGTTACATAAAGAATGTAGTAAAAAGACTGTCAAAATAAGTAGAAAGGGGATCAAAACTGAACTAACTGAATTAGTGCAGTACTGTAGCCAGGCTTCTAAAATCAGATATAGAAAATATAAATAGACTGCTTTAGGTGATGATTCACCAGTGTCCAAAAAAGGAACAACTACTGTGAAAGCTCAGTTAACTTGATCCAGAGCTCTGAGCAGTTCTTCACCCTGTAGCAGGTTTCTGTTGCCTTGTATGGGAGCATTTACTTCACAATCGTAACTCGTGAGTTGGGGTAGTCCACTTTCATCCATCGACTGCCCTAGAAGTTTACTCGCTATGTCTATAGAGGGAGGGGAAGGAAAAAAGTGCACTTTATTCACTTTCCTCCCAGATTTTTCAGGAATGAGATGAGCTGGGGTATGTTTGCATCAGTTTTCTTTCACAGCCCCTGCCCCCCTCTACATACGTTTTGTTTGTTAAAGATACTAACCAGTTGATAGTAGAATGATTGTCTTTTGCTCCACTCCATTGTGACCGTTTGTTTTACACGCCTTTACACGTTTCCAAGCAAGCGATGCGTTTCCTCCACGGTCACCTGTCTGCTGGAATAAGGATCCCTAGGAGAAAGTAAAACAAAATCATCTTTGTTGAATGGTGCATCTTGCTTAGACTTCTGCACCCCTTTGCCAAAATAGGGATCCCTGTCACTGATGTTGGCTTTATTACAGTTTACAGCGGACTTCGTTCAGAATTGAGATCAAATATATTTCCAATAGAGTAGCCATAAAAATTACTTTAAAAAAAAAAATGGGATCAGATTTTCAGAGTTTACCTCCCTTGCACAAAGTAATTACTGAATCCTGGTTATCACCAGCTACCAGGCTCAAGATTAGCACGGACAGGTACCTATACATGCCCATTTGATTACCACTGCTCTCATACAAATAACTATCACATTTTTCCATTGGAGTCTCATGGTTTTCTGCACTGGCATTAATAGTGTAAACAGGTGAGTCAGGAACCTCGCTCAGTGGATTTTATCTACATCTCAGTTGTAAAATCTGCTTGTGCACCAGATGCTGCCACCAAACCCAACTGACCTAAGGCTTAAGGGGAATGCAGTCCAGAGCCATTCTATTGCAGAACAGCTCCTTTGCATATTGTTTTGATGGCAGCATCCAAGATGTAGAGATCAGAAAGCTTTGGAAAACTCCATATAATTAGAATAAGAAAAGGCCACGATTGAAACAAAGATGGGATGAAAGGAAAAAACACCATCTTAGTAACAAGGGGTTGAATCTGCAAAATTTTGCCATGTTAGTAATGCTGACTGTTGGGAAAGAAGAAAAAGTACTTAAGAATCCTGCCATTAAGGGACAGCTTTTCAGGTTATTAAACATGCACACAAGTCAAAAGACAGCTGTATAACAGGAGTTAAACAACTCAGAAGCTGCATTCATAGCAAGTCACTGGTACTGTTCCTGTTCTGGTTTTTGTTCCATTCTCCTACTGTGAATGCATTGCAGCCCTCCATATGAAGAAAAATAGCTCACTTTTTTTCTGCTTTAACTATTTGTATCACTATTTCCTAATCTCACTATAGCACTCCTTGTCTTTGCCTAATTCTCTCATTTTCCAGAAAACCTAAAGTTGTATTTTGTCTTCAATTATTTTCACTCTTTTCAATAATTCATAGTGCTTCCATACAGCCATGGAAGTCATGGCAAGTTTTTGCATAGTCCCAAATCTCTGTGTGATACAAGCCTGGATTTAATATAATTTTCCTTCTGTGTGTCTGCAAGGCGTAGTTTGTACACTCAGAAATCCATTCTGGAGAGAGAAACCAAATGACAAAAGTACCTGCTTATAATAATGTCACTAAGACCCCCCACTATGTGGAAAATTCACCTTCTGACCATGCAGAAACTGTCAAAATATTTATAACACTCATCAGGCACAGAAAGAAGGTTTAGCAAAGGGTGAAATACAAACTTGTAAGCTTTAAAAGGGCTCTCAACATGTAAGTTTGTGTTTATTACAATAGTTAATATAGAACTGCTTGTGTTCTGCTACCTTGAAAAGCATATCAGCAACACTGTAACACAGCCATAGCACCACTGCATGAGAAAGGCAACAGAAGGCAATAAAACTTGAAGCAGAGCTGTGAATTCTTAGGAGCTACTGAAAGCAATGGCACAGCATGCATGAAAGTGCAAAGCATTGAGCGAATAAGACCGATAGCATAAGTACGTTTGTTGTTTTGTTGTTGTTTTAAATCTGCTAACCCCATGGCAAAACAAATAAAGAATGGAGGTATGAATGCTTCCTCAGCTGTCACAGATGAGATGCTAAGACTGCATAGAGTGACTTCTCGCATGAGTGAACCATTCAAAGGACAGGTAACCCTGCTCTGTAAGACACGATGGATGATTACATCTAGGAGACGGACTGACTGCTAGAGAAACAACATCAAAGGCTACGATGCAGTGGGAAAAAAACAAGAATTTATTATGTAGAAATTTAAGAGAAGTGGGAATTTGCAATGAAGCTGAGAGATGCAAATCATTGCAAAGCCCAGGATTTCAAGCTACTAAAAAAAAATGACAGTAAGAATCAAAGATCATAGAGACAAAATACCCTTACAGAAGGTAACAAGTTGCATGGTGCCAATGAAGTGACAGAAGCCTTAGAATACCTACAGAATTCCTTCTGAATAGCTTAGATGGACAATGATGCAGTGCTCCCAATCACAAACAACGCATGTGGTAGCAATGCAAGTTTGCTAGATTCTATGAATTCACGTTCTGTAGTTGGGATGGTATTGATATCTGACCAAATTCAAAACAGGAACCTCAGACTCAAAGAGAGATGAAACAATAGGAAGTGTAAGAACACTTTGGTACTCACAAGTATGAAAACTGAGTGTGAAAGTGGAAGTGAAATAAACATGACAATTCTGCCTTACATTAGTGCATATTCTGCTAACAGAGCATGCCTCCTCGCATGCATGTTCACAAGTATCTTCTATCTAATCAAGAAATCCATTTAGGTACAGAGGGCACTTTGAAACAACCAACAGTAAAAGAACTAAAACAATATTCACATATATGAGGGAATTTCATGCCCAAACAGTTATTATCTCTGATCCCAAGGTTCCATTGCACACCAACAGCTAAACTCTGGAGTCTTGCACTGAAGCCTCGTGTCAGAAATTGCAAGGTTAAAAGTGAATATTTTAAAACGGTAAAACAAAACTCACAATTCCAACTGCCTGAAAAAGTGAACCATCATGCTCCATTTTTCGTTTTCTCTGAGCATTATGCAAAGCTAGCATCTTTGGATTTAGTTCTTCATCCATTGCAGTAGATCTAAGAAAAATCGATTCAGGCTGTTAAGACGTTTCTACCGTTCTCGAGCCATTCTTCGTTTGTGGACAAATACAATATGACAGAACTGAATTTAAGAACTATACTAATATTCTTTAGTAACTGACTAATTTAAACAGTTATTGCCTAGGAACATAGAAAACGTTAGCATTTCATCTTTTTATGAAGCTCTGAATGAGTTTTAGCCAAAAAAAGAAAGTCTGTTAAAAACAAACCAAAACAAAGCATAAAGTTCAGTAATTCATTTCCTACACAAAGGAGGGAAGATTGAGGAAAAGTCTTCTGAATATTTGTGTACAGAGTTTCTGCGTTAAAGGTCTGATGTTCTGATACTGTAGAATTTGGTCGTCATAAATACATGCTACGTATGCCATAGTCCACCATCATGAATTATAGCCAATTTTAAAAGCAGTACATGTAGCACAGACTGTGGATGCCTCTCAGCTCAATGAAGTGACAAGAAAAGCATCAGCAATACCATGTAGGTAGAGCCTGCTGCAGTCTTTTTAAATGGCTACACATCATACAAGAGCGGAACAAAATTATGAACACAGCTGGCATGTAGTAGCTGCCTATTGCATGAGATGTTTATGTAAAGGCTACTGCAAAAAAGCTGCTGAGAAATTAGAGTAGCTTACTATATAAAATATATATGGTCTGGATTTAAATATTAATGTCTACTTTGAAGTAGAACGTTGAAGATAATGTACATTAGTTGCAGTATTTCAAAGTCTATCATGTCTAATTTCTTGAATAAATAGTAGGGCTTGAGCTTCACTTTTAAAATACCTTTTGTTCAGCGTGACTGTTATCAAACTGGGTGCTCCTGGACAAGATTTTTCTGTCTGTTCCAATGTTCCTTTTCCTGCTCTGATTGGAGATGCGGTTCGACTCCTGTTCCCACTGTAAGGTGATGCTGGGGCACTACTCGTGTCATTTATTACATGGACAGGAGACGATGGAACAATTAGTGCCTTCACATCATCCACACGTTCTGCCACTGGTTTTATTTCATCAGCAGCCGTTGATGGTGTCTGAGTCTGCTGAAGTATGGTAATGGTGGCTGCATTTTGAGAGCCAGAACTGCTTTCCAGTGGAGATAGCTGATCAAAGGAGCGCAACTGGAAGTCATCATCCATTGGGATGTAAGGAGCCAACATCTCCAAGTCTAAATCAGTCTCCTGGAGAACATAAAAGGTTAAAACTTACATCAGAACATCTCAGCTCATGGCTCTGCAATTTATTTTTAATAAAGCGTCATGTAAAAGAAGAATTAGGTTCCTGGAAGCATTTAACAAAATGAGAAGCATGTCGAGAGCACTAAGATGATACAGAATTTCAAGTTCATGTACATTACCTGAGTGGAGAATGGATTTTTTGCTTCTGTATCTATTGCAAAGAGCTTCTCCACTAATTCCAGTTTGAATTCATTAGCCATGTCATTATCCACATCAAAGCAATAGTCATTGGGACTACTGGGCTGTGAAAACATTTTGAGTGCAGTTTTAACTTTCTATCATTATGTTATTTTGCATTGTATCTACAGATCTGAAATATGTGTGAATGTCAAAACGAATTGCAATCTATGGCTGCACAGAACTAAAATGGGAAAGGAAAACATACACATTTGTTTACCCATTTGGGAAGCACTTGATTAGTTAGAACACAGAAGTAGCCTGTGTAGTACTTTACTGTAACTAATTTCCATTTACAGAAGCCAACTCTGAATCATCTTTTTCTAGGAAGACCAATCTGCAGCTCTTCTTTTCTTTCACATGTACTATTCTACATATTTGCGAGACTCGCTTCCATGAAAAGTTAATTCTCCCTGTGAAAGTGCATTTTTCCTTAGAGTATGAGCATAACTAAGTCACAAGCTAGAAATAATTTTAAATTCATGCCTTGGGTGCATCTTTGACTAGATTTGCTCTACAAGCCTCAACACAGCACATACATTTTAATGACAGCGTATCCAAATTACGTAACTAACCTCAGGTGAACTTTGGCTGGTACTTGCATCAGAAGGGCTGGTTGGTTGCTCTTGCACCTGAGGCATGGTAAAAGAAAGTTCGAGTGTCTCTGTGTTTGGCTCCAGCTTTGATACAACTTCTCTATTGAGCGCAGGATCAGCATTGCTACGAAGTGGCTTTGTAGTTTCAGAGGCAGGTAGTGGGGACATTGCCATATTTATATTCTGCAATTTCTCACTGGATGAGGGGAGCATTACATCGTTATACAAAGGAACTTCATCACATTGTTGTTCATCAGACTCTATAAAAATTAAAAGAGACCATCAACCTAAGTAACAAATACTGAGCGTGTCTACGGACCTCATTAAATTTTAAACAGTGGCTGAGAGATCACGAGGCAAGTGAAAGTGGGAAGTTATTTTCCAAAGTTTACTGCAAAATACCAAACTTTACTAATTAGCATGCTCTCCAATTTAAACACACACCCACCATTGCTGCTGAAATCTAGGGAGATAATCGTGTCTCCAGCAGCTGGAGCCAGCACAGTTAAAGCATCTGGTTCCTGCTTAAGTTTTTCAAAAAGGCTGTTGGTATCATCCAGGTCATCTTTGCTGAATATTTTGGTCATTTTCATTTCAGGAGACTCCACTGGTTTCAGCATACACTCCGTTTGTCCAAGGGAAAATATCAAGTCCTTCTGAACAATTCCACTGCCAGACAGAAAGGAAGATGATTAAAAACCAGCTAGAATTCAGCCTTCACAATTTTCTAAGTTGCCATGAAAGCATCAAGAAAGTAAGAAAAAGAAGTAGAACAAACTTCGGGGCTTTCCTTAAAAGTCTTCTACTTTTTTTAAATGAAGGTACTATATCTTGATGGATTGATACTGATACGTTCACTAAAGCTGTGAAAAACTAACTTAGGACTATTCCACTGTCGCAGAAAAATACTAAAGTCTGCTTTAAGTTGAAGATTTCAGTAGAAAGAATTCAAAGGAAGAAAAAGATAAATAGGATACCTCTGACTCCATCACTAGGAATTACCAGTGAGTATAACTGTTCTAGACTGTGAACAAAAATTAGGTGTCTACAATAGCCAATTTCTGTTTGCCTGCAGAGATCTCCCCACTGATATCACTACAAAGTGATTGTCTTATTTAAATCCTAATCCTACGACTAGCAGCATTCTAAGTAAAAAGCTAATCAGTAGGAAAATCAGATAGCACTGCAGCATATTGAATAGGGACCAGATTCTTAGCAAGTCGAAGATGAATCTGACTCAGTCTTCCAAAAAAAATAAGTCATGACAAAAATAGCAATTCCTACTTAACTTACCTCAACACATAGTTTACACATACTATGCACTGTGGCTGAGAGTTCTTAGTGTTGTATATAACAGTTGCTTGAGTTTCAACCCAGACGTAGCCACCTTGTTTAGCAAGCATTCTGTATTGTCCCGTTGTCACCTGCCCTTTCGTGAACACTAAAACCAGAATGGACATCAGCTTTAATTACAGGCAGAAAAAAATATATCGCTTTTCAAGCTAGGTATTCTCTGCAGATTCATATCTGCAATTAAAAGGAAAACCCTTGTTATTCTGTGGCTTTCCCTTGGCTCTCTATCTCACTTCTTGTACTTGAGAGCATTAAATACATCTTTTTCACTTACTGTCGTGGTGTGTTTTGGTCAGATGATCAGAATCCAGCGCATGATAGTACTCATAGATTGAACGACCCAGCAGTTCCTCTGGCTCATATCCCATCAACTCTGTAATTCTTTAGAACAAGAGAAAATTTGCTGAGCAGACACTGAGCAACAGAAATACAAGAGCATATGGATGCCTGTAGATCCATGGAGAACTTAAGAATCTCTTCCACGAACATTACCAGCAATGATGGTTTAGTGTGAGTATGCTTTTTTTTTTCCTAATGCTCCTTTAATAAGATACAAGACATTTCAGCAGCCATAGGATTTTACTTCTCATTGAATATTTATAAAGCATGTCCTGTGATGGACAGGATTAAGTAAATCCCTGCTTTTTAGATGTTATTGCTTCAAAGTAGACAAGCTACTTACAGACTAGAATATCCAGCTTACACAAATGAGAATATAATAAAATAAAGACATGCTTTAACAGTTTTAACCATGCAACTAAAACAAATTATTAATCTGATTTATTCTCTTCACTGTTGGCTTTCAAAGTATTTTCTACAGCCCCTAGAGGGCAGCGCTAACTAGGAAAAAGCACCGGGCCCTGCTTTATGCACAACATCACCAAATTCACATGTTTTACATACCACCAGCAGCCTAAGAAAGGTAAAAGCTACTGCACGGGGCAGAAAGTGACCTGTACTAACATACTTTTGTATCTAACTGCAGTAACTGATTAGAAATTCGTTTTTACATTAAAGAAAAACAGGAAAGTCTTAGCAGTAATAAATAGAACCCATTAAAAAAAAAGGCCAGTGATTTCCTTCCTATCTGTTTTTTCAGATTTATCAAGCATGAGCTTCCAAAGAGTAGTAAGATGAGTATGTATTAGACTACATCACTGACATACCATAATACAAAATCTTGTTTTCTACTACAGATGTGTTGCATTAAAAGTAGAACAAAGCTTTACTTTTTTTCCTGACTGGAAAAAGCAGATGCTGATCTGACCAAAGAAAAAAAAAGCAGCACAACATGCCTGACAGATATTATGTATGTACTCTTTTTGGTCTATAAACTGCACCACCATCTCCAGCAATCCCTTCCATTTTCTCAGCATCCAGAAAAATCTTCTCATTTCAATGTAATCATTACCACAAAACTGTTCAAACTGGCCTTTAACTGAGGAATTACTCACAATTACCCTACACCTTCCTTACACTTAAGAGTTTGGTTTTTAATACGACATCCTGATCAGTCAGTACAAAAGCCAAAGCATCTCACTGACAACTCCATTTCTGCAGATAATTGAGCCTGTAAAAGCATGAGGCCCACATTAGCCAACGCACACAACCCCTGCAAATCATTCCTTCACATGAATGCAGATTTTAAGAGCTGAATATATTTTACCTTTCATCACAATAGGAAAATTTCATATCGAGACTGTGACGACTGAGGAACGTCTTACTGTCCAAGGGGACCTCAATGTTCGATGGGTGAGGAATTGGTTCACATATCAACACCAAGCACGTCATGGGAGGCTTCTTGTAGCCACAGTGAGTTTGATTATTGCATGTGTCATATACACGTATGTGTCCAGTGCAGTGCAGTACCTGTGGGACAGTTAGACTTAAAAAGAGACCAGACTGCTTTCTGTCAGCCAACACAGATGCACTTCCATTGGTGCACACACAGTTCAATGCTCCCCTCCCCACCTCTCTATGCTCAGCATTATCAACAGCAGGAACACAAGAGTGCATTTAAACTGATTGTTAAAATACAGACAGTTCTCGTCATCTTACATAGGCTGTTAGTACACTCGCTGCCAGCTCCTTCCTCTCGTGTCTGCAGAAGCAATGCCAGAAGTTTCTGCATTCCTGTCAATGTCTTTGACAGCTAAACTCATTACACTGGTAAGCAATTGCCTCAGCAACTGGCATCCTACTATGTCAACCTGAGAGTTACGCTAATAGTATCAGCCTCCCTTTTAGATCTGCAGAAGTGATGTTAGAAGACAAAATCAAGTGCATTCTTCAAATGATGAGAAGGTTTGCATTTTCTCATTTTCCCCTTTTAAAAACAGAAATCTGCAGTAGAAATAGTTCACCTACAGCAAAGAAGTTGTTCTTTGATCAACAGTAACTAAGCTTAAGTTAAAAAGGATATTTTTAACTGTAATGCCACTTTATACAATAAAAGGCTGCCTAAAGGAAGACATGAAAATGCATCCATCTCAGACACTTATCAGACAGGGCTCTTTTAGTTCCAGCTATTACAAAAGGGATAGCCAGCAACTTCAGAAAGAACAACACAGGAGTCCTTCAGAGGAACCTCAACTGTCGGATTTGCAAAGCTGAATCAAAAGGAATGGAGTATCAGTATAAATGGCGTCAGGTATTTTTCCCTCAGAGGAGGCGGCTTTACGCAAGCATTTAGTAATTATAATTTCTAACAAATGAATAACCTCTAATTTAAAAGGGAGAATTACAGAGTTTTGAAAAACTAATTTTAAACATTGTTTCAGTTACCTCCCTGATGCATTCTGCATTAAAATTCAGCATATTGAAGCACAATCATTAAATTAAATACTTACTGAAACCCAACCTCAAGTTACCAAAAGTGAAAAGTGTTGAAATACAATAAGTTATAACACATCTGAAGAGGAAGCTGCCAACCCATGCATGTAGTCCTTTACATTCATTACCTTCCATGTAGCAGACTTGATATTCACTGTTCTTCCCCTGCTGGTCAATGTACACTTCATTCTGAGAAAGAAGCTGCGCTCTGTGTTCTGCTCTTTGCCCTTTTTCACAGGACCTAGTAAAAGGAAAGAGTAACCAGTTCTTGAGCTCATGGATCATCCTGTGAGTGTATTAAAACAAAACCACAACTCAACTACCTGTGTCATAGAACTAAGGGAAAATAAAGACTAGGAGCACTTATAATTAATAAAGCTTTTCAGAAGGAGTTTTGCTGTGAAATAAGGGAGAAAACAGAAGTGTCATTGTTTTAAGATCATTATTATATTTGTCGTCAACTTGACAATCCCAGATTTGAGGAGAAAAATGACTGGCAGAAAATGGAATATATTTTAAAACTGTGACAGGATTCAAGGAAAGCACAGACAGGATGAGAAGCACCTCGGGCTGGTTTGCATTAAATCAGAACTGATGGATGCTTAGGGCCTGTATCTCTTCAGGACTACAGCATTTTAAGTTTTTTAATTGTGAATTAATAGCTTGGCTGTTTAAACACATCTGAGTATTCCCATGGTGATTTGCATTCTCAGAGTAAGCAAGCACCGTGTTCTTAAACATGCTATTAGCATTCGTGAAAGAAGTGAAGAAATTCTGATACAAATCCATATTAGCAGTACTAACTTTTTAGTCTTGCTTGCTCACGGCAGGCTCTAGATTATCTCTTTTTGTTTTTACAGAGTAGAACCCTCCAAAGTCAATTACTAGGTCAGCTATTCAAAAACCCAACAGCCTAATTTGGGCACAGAAAACATACTGATCCTATCAGGAATGCTGCAAGCAGCTCAGTGTGTGCAGACAAAGGCAATAAAGCACCTACGACAAGAAGGGACGCTTAGAGTGGGGACCGTATTAAAATACAGCATGGAAGTTCAGAACACGTGAGCTTGCTTGTGATCTGAGCTTCTATAATGGTTTGACTGTCCCACACAGACAGCAGTTGCAATGAAATCAGTTTTGGTACACTACAGATAACAGCCACTACACTGCTTTGTCTATTGCTTGCAGGTGCAAAAACTAAGGGGGACAAGCCTACATCCTCAAAAGAAGGGGAAGAAAAATAACGTGGAGTTCAAAGAAATAACCGTAGCTTACTTTGTGGTGTGTTTCTAAAGAGCTAAACCAATCTAGATACTCATAGCTGAAGATCTAAACGTCATTGCTATTAAATGCTGATGTTTAAGGCTCTGCTTTGAGAAGCAGCTATAAAAGGCGGAGGAATTTTCTCCGGTCTCGTTTAGCACTGGACATTATACTTATAACAGCCAGCTTGGAAAGTTAAAATGCAGCCTCCCAGAAAACAAGAATGTAGTTCAGTTTCTGCGGATCAGAGCTATATTCATTTGCACCTGCACAGTCCCCAAGAGGATTATTTAATACCTGAATCAAAATAATTCCACTGATGTAAGAGGTGCAGTAGAATGCAACTGGGGATACTAATAAATATAAAAATGTATTAGTAGTGCAATGTAGACTTTTGTCTGCTAGCTTCATTTGCAAAACAGACTTTGTAATAATGCTTTCCAGACACTGTATTCCAGTCTGGTCAATTTAGACATGCTACAGTTCATCTGCATGAAACTCACGACGTTTAAGAATGTGCTTTTGCACCAGACCAGCTTTTACACAGCTTTAGGGTAATAATGTGTCCCTCCAGATGCATTATTTTATTACAAAGGCAGGGAGGATGTCTGATGCAGCCTTACAACTACGCTTCAGTGTTAGGAGCAGAGAAGTTTAGAAAACACTTACAAAGCCAAAGCCAGGGCCCTTAACACAGTGATACCACATTTAGTCACTTCTGCTAAACTAGACAGAATTACAGTGATACAGGAAAATAGAGGTCAGTCCTAACGATGTGGTAATTATTTGCTATCTAGATTTGATGTTCACATAACCCTCTTGTTTGATGAAACAGGAATTAGAGAGGTCCAATTTTAGTTTTATTACGAGCAAGTAAAGAAGATTTGTTTGGAGGCGTGCATGTTGCCAAGTCTTTATAGTTGTTAACAGACCTTCAGAAGATTTAAAGGCAGTAATTCACGGGCATTTGTTAAATCCCAAAGTGTACAGCATATGTGAATACAGTGTTCTATTCCCTTACATGGAGAAATAAAAAGTCTGAAATCTGAAAAGATACCAATTTCATGCACCAATTAAAAGGTGCAGTGAAGCATAAATCCCAAAGCCCAGAATTAACAGTTGCTTTATGGGGCTTTCCAAGTGTTCTTTTTCTATTCTTATCCAAGGAAAGAGCACTCGATAACTGTAAGACCACTACCCAATTAGTTTTTTCTGTGTCCCCATCATCTCTACATACTAAATCTTGCACCACAAGTTTCTGAAAGAAACCATTTGCTTTTCAGTCATCCTGTACGGGCTTATCTGAGACCAGGACAGACATACCAACTCAATGTCTCTGCACTTTTCTGTAGCAATCATTCCAAATAATTCTCACCCAACTTAGATCTAAACTCATTTCATTCCTGTACACACGCTAATTTTTTCAACCCAATTCTTTCAGTCATTAATTTCATTCTAGATTAAAGAGTGCTAAGGAAGTCTCGTGTCCCCTACAATTAGGAGATTTCCAAAACGTTCTGGCTGTATCTGTTAGTATCTCTGGGAGACTAACATTGTGGTCCGAGCAGAAAAACATACCAATCTGTTCTCTTTATGCCTATATCTGGCAGATATCCAACTATACCAGTGCCAAGATGAACTATCCATAAGTAAATTAAAGAGATTGTTGTTTCTTCTCACCATTTCTGTGTGTTAGCATTTCTCTCAGCTCTTCGTGGTCACATGGATGAGTGAAATCAAATACACTGTGCCCTGTCAAATCGAACTGCAAAATAAGAGGTATACAGGTGTCTAACTTAACATATACACAAAGGTAACAACTTTTACAGAAGTGAAACAGTCTTAGGAAATGTCAATATTTCACCTGAGTGAGTCCCATACACTTGTTCACGTTTTCAGACATGTAAATCATGTCCCCATCCTCAGAAAGCACCATAACAAATCCATCAAGAGCTTTTAAGTAGAAACAGTTCAGTTCCTTCTCCATTTTGGCTTCTGTCTCCAGCTCACCTACAAGAGACATTTTTATTCAAGTAAATATCAATCATTCTTATCTTCAGAAATGACTTCTGGCACCAGTCTGCAAGGAGCCAATCTTGCAGAAATATACAGAAGAAGCATCATTTACTTATCTAAGCTTTCAGTTAAATTCAAGGTCTAGTAATGGTATCAGGAATCTCAGAATATCAGTGAGACTGCTTTCATGCATCCACCAGTAAGCTTTCTACTTTAAGGAAAGTCTAGCTGACAAAAATGCTATTGATTTCTTTTAAACCACTGTCTGATTCAGAAATATTGTCACCCTCAACACACATCCAGCCCCTTGCCAGGTTCTGCCGACAAGTTCTGCACTTACCAGCATCCAGCAGCTTCCTCATGCGCAGGTAGCTGATGGTCAGCCTCATTATGGAGGCCTTGTCAAGGTGGGCGCTCACAGTGTGCGGAAGGGGCAGCTGATGAGCAAGTTCATAGAACACTTCTGATTCCTTGCTTCTTCGGCATCTGGCTGCATCTCTCGACTTCTCTTTCCTGCGTTCAGAACTAATCCTGTATTTAAAAAGTTTAGGATTAATATAAAAGCTACAAAATTACCTCAAGTTAAATGCTGAATGGACTAAGCTGCCCCATAGCCAGTTAACCAGTTATTGAAGTTGAGTAAGTTCAAACTTCAATTTACATGTATAAATGCAGTTCTGTGTATATAGTTCTGCCAGAATTAGATTCAGAACCATGAAAGGTCAGTTCTTCAGAACAGTTCTTTCAGTCCTTATCTTGTACACTGACTTCTGCCTCTCTAGCCTTCAAAACCTGTTTCCCCACTAAGCCCTAATGTCCCCCTAAAATGCTGCAGCTTACGTTATATCCACTGTGATGCTCTAGTAATACCATTTACACTCTCCAAGTTCTTCCCTTTATACCACCTCATCCCTCACATGCTAAAGCTGTCATCCTTACAAAGCCTGCCAAACAGGTCAGATAAGCAAATTTACCATGAGGAGTCCAGCCTTTCAAGTGTTTGGAAAAGTCCCTTTCCCACTTCTCTTTTCCCTGCACATCCTCTTCCATTGCCTCCCTCAAACACACCAAGTAAAGGACAGCAGGCATAAAAACAACCATAATCCTCAGCCATTCAATAACGCCAATAATTGTCCCTTCTCCCTGTGCCCACATCAGTGGAAATCAGGTCACTGCAGTTAAAGGTGCTTTTATTTTTAAATGGACTATGGAAAGTAATACATTATGCTTTTGCATTGTGTATATATCTACATCTATCTATATCTTTTGAAAACATCTAGTCTTCTTTTTGCATGTACTTGAGATACCAAACACAGTTGTACGGATCAGTAGATCCTCCTTTCTCCATTTACTTGCACTGAAAACAAATGTATCTCTATAAGTACAGCTGTTGTAATTCAAAGCAGGTGCCTTTGAAGGTCATCATGAAGAGATCAAATGTTACTAATGGAAGATGGCAGAAAACAGACCTTTGTTACATTGTATTATATTTGCTACTGCAGTTTGTGAATGACACTTCGCTAATTGCAGTAGATCACTCAAATTATCCTTGCTATGTCTGTGGATCTGTGCAAATATAATACAACTTTTTAATTAGCACATCATCTTATGAGAGGTACCGAGAGTGACCAAAGAAAGCGACTCGCATGCTGATATTACCAGGGAAATAAGGAACCAGATTCAACGGAAGCAGTTAAATATAAACAAATGGAGACCTTCAGATAACTAACGGATGATTAGCTTAGTAAAAAATCCCTGACGTGCACTAAGTCCATCAGTTTCTGTGACCGCAGTTTGTGTTCCTCAGAAGTACAGCATGAAGTAACTGGTGATCTCTCTTCTCTTGCAGATCTCTCTGCATTCAGTCACAACCTGAAGACTAAGAAATGGATATCTTGGCCTAAGAATCCCAAGGCCCCGGACATACAGGTATATCCTGAAAGTCACTACAAGAAGCCTGAGCTTTAATGGTACTGAAAGAATAATTCAGCTATTTAAAACTGAATGGATTCAACATTCCTTACTGAAGTCGGACCTCGAGTATCTTTTATCTCAGTGGAAAACTAAGGGTGAAGGTGAAAAACCATTCACAATTCTGTCCTTTTTCTATGACCACAGGTTTTGCCTCTGACAAAGGTAATACAGGTAACAGCCCTTCCTTAAACAGTTTCACCTTTATACCTCCCGTTTTCCTTTGTTAGCTACTCAAGATCCCTTTACTTGAAATCCACTACAGAATTATTCGAAGTAATTGGTTCCCATTGGCATGGATGCCAGAGCTTTACTATGGCTTCCCTTTCAACTGCAGACAGCTCTTTTAACCTAAAGCTGTGCTTTAGCAATAATGCTGTGTATTTCAAGTCTGAGCATTTGTCAGGCTCACAAGTAAAAAGGAAACGTAATGAAGGGCAATGCAGGAGATGGAAATAGTCCTTTACCATGCATTTGTTTTCTGTCTGAATGCTCCATGTTCTTGAAAACATTTCAGCTGGGTTCTTGATGTTTGGTTTCAGGACACTCAGCATAGATTTCAATAGAGAAGTCAGAACTCTTCATGGCCCTTAGATGTCTGATTACTGACTTGAATATTGCCCAAATCAAGCTCACAGTGCTGCTCTTAAAAATGAAACCCACAGCAAGTGAATCAAGCACGGCTTATGGAAGCCCAGCGTTACAATGGGCAAAACTTAAGGAAAGCCCAAATGTTCATAACAGTGATGTCCCAGCAGCAGACCCAGGTCTCCCTCTTACTATATATTTCCTTACGAGAAAGGCTACCACTATAGATAGACATTTAAACTGTACAGCAGAACGCTTTACTATTTTTAGCTGTTGTTGAAAACTAAGCTGTAACTAATCTGGGTAAAACCCAGCAATTTAAATGGGAAGATTAACCTCCAGCTTGAAAGAGCATTTCTTTAATGGATCAAATTAATGGGGAAAAGGTCTTTCAGAAATGAAGTTTAATTACCAAGTGAAGTCAGAGTTGCCTCAACATGGGATGTCACCAAATACGAGAAAGCAAGAAACAAAAAACCCTTGTGCTGTTGCAAATCTAAGCTCTGTTACTTCCAGTTGCACAAAGTCAATGAAAAAGCACGCTGTGTAGCTGCCAGAAAGTGTCACTATAGTCTATAATTAAGAGTTCTCATTAATCAACACCAACATCAAAAACTTAAGATGTCTATCACAACCTTTGGCCTGTTGCACCTAAAGCTTCAGAAGATCATCACAGTTGAAGAGGGGGATCATACATGCAATGAAAATAGCAGGAATGCCCATGGAAGGCAGGAAATTGCCTGCATTTTCAGGTATGATGTTTCCTGCCCTATTTCACTGCCAGACATTCATTTCCATTTTGTGTTTCTAGCCATGGGATACAGAAGCAGAAAGCAATCTAATGCAGGATATACACAGAAAACAGCACCTCACTGACAATTCTAGAACCAATTCTTTGCACATCTATGTAAAAGATGTTTGCATGTAATAGCTGAACAAACAACTGAGTTCCAGAAGTCACCAGAGCTGGACATGCAAAGCAAAACCATATTTCGCCACCAGGTTTCACTGCAGCTGAAGGACATTACTCAGGTTTCCACTCACTGCTCCCAGATGACCATCTTTCTTATATATTCTTATATGTCACTATATATTGATGAATTGCTCACCAAATCATCTCAAAGACCCCACAATTCACAGCCACATTCCTCCTTACATAAGACCAGTATTCAAAACCTGGAAGAACCCTGGAAAACACCACTAGTAATAACCAATACACTTAAATAAAAAAGTATTAATAAGACTAAAAATTGGTCAGTGGATGGGTCTTGAAACATGTGCCACATGAACATTATTATTATATTATTATTATATTATCATTACCTTATGTAAAATGTTACCTTGTATACACAGTATTACACAGGTTTCTTTTCTCTTTTTTTCCTGTAGGTTGCTTTACTGCTGTTATTTTCCATCCTTTCTAGCTGCACGTTCATACATACTAACTTACTAATTCTCTACTCAGATTTTTACTCCGTAGGTGTTCTCAATCCCCATGTAGAATAGTTATTGTGCACATGTTAATTCATCAAGTCTCTGTTAATTCATCAAGTCTCATCTTTCCTGATTCAGGTCCTGGCGGGTCACTCCTCACAGCCACCCACACCCCACCATGACCAGCTCTGTTCATGGGGCTCAGCCGCACCAACAGCTCTCACCTGCCCCTCATACAAGCTGCTGACTGGAAAAGCACAGGCTGCCAAAAACCATATTACAGCCGTGCTAAACTCAGCTGCACTGAGCGTGCAGTTATTTGTTTTTCTTCACTGTCTGCTGGTTTGATTTTGCTCAGGGCTGCTATCCACAGTGCTTACTGAATCCTTCTGCCATGGGAAGAAGTCCCAGAGAAGCCTACCAGAGAAATTTAAAGCAGCATCATTCTACTTCCTGAAAGAGGCCTTCCTAGGAAAAACAATTCAAAACGTAAGCAAAGCAGACCACTCAAATCCAGTTAGTTAAACATATGGGAAGTTACTGATGTACTGACTAAACCAAAACACAGCACACAAACAACACCTGCTCATCTCCCACCCAACACACACAGGCAACGTACCCGCTTTTCCCCCATCTCCCCTCAGAACTCCCTGCCGCTCACCCACACGAGGCCAAGTCTGAATTTTCAGTTGCAAACACTGAGGGACGAGCTTTCCAGGAACTGTATTTGCATGCAGCTTTCCCAGAATGTTTTTTTCCACTTGGTTTGGAAGGGCTGCTCCTTCCTTCTCCACAACTCCAACCATCTCTCGGCTCACGATGAGCTCTGTGGTACAGCTTCAGCTCTTCTTGCTTTTACGTAACTTGCTTTTTCCAAGCTCAATACTTTTGCCACTATGGCCTGTTTTATTTACCCATTAACTTTGTAATCCACGCAGGGTTCTTGTGAGAGCAATCCGACACCTTAATCTGATGTGTAGTCACAAGCACGTGACCTTCTAGATAAAAGCCTCACTTATTATGAATTAATTCACTTAAATCACAGTAATCTAACAAGGGAAATATCTATTATTTAAGCACTAAGATTTTTAAAAAGATTTAACTGCAAACTCTAGTGTAACATTAAAGCTCAGAGTCAGCGCTTCTAAATGCAAACCATTGGTTAAATTTCATTCCTTTGTACATTTCCTTCTGACAAAGCAATGTATTTTCTTGCCATTCAGGTGGTTACAGGCATTGACCATAATTTGAACACCATCAAAAAACCCTGACTGAAAAGCACCCCAACAGACCCAGGCACTTGGAGCTGAATGAGCTACAGCAGCACCAGCATTCTGAATGAGCACTGCCTTTAAAATCTACTGCTGTTTGCAAAGTGAGGACTGGCTTTCATGGACGAGTCCACAGAGCTACACGATGAACTACACACTAAGAGGTCTCACTCTCAAGACCACAAATAATAGAATCACAGAATTGTTTGTATTGGAAGGGAGCCTTAAAAGTAATCTATCCCAACTCCCCTGCAATGAGCATGGACCCCTACAGCTCATTCTACAAACACGCAAACTGTGGTGCATGAACTCAGCAAGCAGAGCCCAGCACTCCTGAACCCAGCATGCACAACACTGTGCTTCGAAGATTATCCATCACCTGAGCTTGGCCTCAAAGTGACCTGAAAACCTTCCTACCTCCCTGCTTAGAAAGTGCAAGAAGGTAAAAGCTTCCAAAATTAGTATTTCTAATTAAGAGCACGGTGAAGTGATTCTGCTGTGTCTTACTACACTGAGTAATACACTGATATTTTCACTCAGCACAGTAGTTTACTGTATAAAAATAACCGTATGGCACAAAACGGCTGTTTGTGAGAAAATTATGATTCTTTTTCAACTAAGTCAGTTGGCTTTTTTTTGGAAGGCGGCCTTTTTTTCTTTAATAAGTGCTGTGTTCCATCCTGCAGGGTGGAAGATGCATAGCAGTTATACTGTGCTTATGATTAAAGAACAAACACGACTGTTAGAAGGTGGCTGGACACAGCTTTGACAGAACTGCCCTCCGAGGGCTCTCCTCCCTTCTGCACTCTCACTGTTAATGTCTTTGGCCTCCACAAAGCAGCAAACACATCCCTGAGAAGGGTTCATCACTTGAGCATGCTCCCAGTTACCAATACTTCAGCTATGAACTGCTCTATCTTCAGACAGGTGTAGACTTGTGATAAAATACCTAATTCCAGTCTAAATCATGGGTTTAATAAATATATTCTATGGCACTGTGTTTAAGCTTTTCAGACCAGAGGCCAAAGGACTTTCATAATTGTTGTAACACAAGTTCTTACCCTTCTCTTCAGTTTACATTCTTCATCTGCTTTCACTTAACAGGATATTTCATTATCAAAGGGTTTCAAAACAAATTACAACATTTTATTTTTCCTACATGAATAAAGAACCCGCAGTCAAGAAAAATGCTTCCATCAATAGCAAGGATAAAAACCCTACGGTGATATCAGCTGCACAGCCAACAGCTTGCAAGAGAAAATCCCCTTCTGAAGAACCAAGCACTGAACGTGCTCATCAGCAGCTAAATCACTTCCATTTACAGCGTCCTGTTTGCACAGCTTTTATATTTGACATGGATTGCTTCAAGTCTTCAGCTCCTTGCAGCATATTCCCACCTCTTAAGCACGGGGAAAATGTGAGGAAGCCAACCTCTAACTCCCCTCCAGCGTAACAGTGCAGTTATTGTTCCCAGTTGTGAGCAGCACGAAATCATCTCACAAACAAGATTCTTGGCCCCGGCGTTCTCTTCCTTTCTGAAACGTAAGGACTGTCGTAACACCGTCACTCTGCTTTGGGTTTAGTGATGCATTCTGGTAAACAAGACGGGTCATCTTTTTCAGGCAGCACTTCCAGGATTCTTACAAACTGAATTGAAAGGGATACTTTGTAAATCACAGGGTTGTTGAGTAAAACCTTTCACTGTTGTAAATATAAGAGCACAGATTCCTTCACACAAGCTCTGATTCACTTTTGTCGGTTCTTCGCTAGAAATTCAGGCTCTACTTTTGTGTAGCAAGTAACATTTTCTGAACGCTTCACAAGAATTCATTCATACCACACCAAATTAAACAGAACAGACACTGTGATGTACACATCCATTATGTGTTCACTACCTTAAAGGAACTGCTAATGCATCTTCCTGAAAGCACCATTTCTTCAGCTTCAGACGACACATTTCAGATGTCTGGGTAAAAAAAATACACCAACATTTTAAAACACCACATTGTTGTACAGGTCTGAATATCATGGAGCTCCAGCAGAAAGAAGTGCCACATTGTGAATATCACAGAATCACAGAATGACCCGGGTTGGAAGGGACCTCAAGGATCATGTAGTTCCAACCCCCCTGCCTGGCAGGGCCACCAAACATACACCTTTACTAGATCAGGTTGCCCAG
Source organism: Coturnix japonica (assembly GCF_054131305.1). NCBI lineage: Eukaryota > Metazoa > Chordata > Aves > Galliformes > Phasianidae > Coturnix > Coturnix japonica. The sequence continues at coordinate 51,490,328 of NC_140667.1, forward strand.
GGCCCCGTCCAACCTGGTCTTGAACACCTCCAAGGACGGGGCATCCACAACCTCCCTGGGCAGCCTGTTCCAGGGCCTAACCACTCTCCTAGTGAAGAACTTCCCCCTAACATCCAACCTAAATTTTCCTTCTTTCAACTTAAAACCATTTCCCCATGTCCTGCTATTGTCAGGGTCTGTCTTGGGACCGGTGCTCTTTAACATCTTTATTAATATGATGCAACTTATCTTTATCAATGCACTTATTCTGATATCTTGCATCAAATCAGGCTGGTATGAACAGGCATAGCTTCAATGAACCTGTGCTAATTTACATCAACTGAGGCTATGGCTCCACATCAAAGAACCCTGAAGCATTCGTCACCTATATAAACTCCATTTAAATATATGTATATACGTATGCTGGCATGCATTCACTTGATTTCATGTTTCCAATCACTCCAGAGCTTATTTAGATTAAAACAAAAGACATCCCAAGTAGAGGAAGCCCCCACCAGCCTTCATGGCCATCGTCATTTGGAAACCTGCACCTTTCCTGAATTTACTGTCACTAAAGGACACTAAAGGCTTTTCTCTTATCCTTGCCCATTTCTATACATCTCAAGGCCATAAAACCCCACAGCATCTCCCATCTTCAAGCAGCGCTCAGTGGAAAATAGATTCTCCTGCCTGCCCTAATATGAAAGAAGGTTCTTGAGAGAGGCTCCCAAAAATTCTCAAATGTGAAAGAGAAAGGGCTGTTATGACATGAAAAGATGATTAAGGTCTAAGTTCTTTCCATGCACTGCCGAGGATTTTTGGAGGCATGTAAACACCTGCCTATATACCCGTGTAGGTTAAGATAAAAGGAGCGCTTGAGTTGATGAGTCGTCATCTGGAACATTCCTCTTTCCTTTTGGGCATCAGTGAACAACACAGGAGGCACAGAAGTTCTTGCAAGATTTGTTTTTGTTTTCAAGTATTTTGTTTTTAAAGAACACACTGTAATCTCATCTGCATTTGCATCTCCTCAAAAGAGCAGTATCAGGAAAATCTCGGTACTCCCTTAATGCCACCGCGGAGCCAGGCCATACCTCCCACCTGGCGTTACTGAACAATGCCTGAGAATTATTTGGTTGGCATATTATAATGCCAAGCTCCCAATGAGACAACACTGACCATTTTTCCCTCACAGCACAAAACCGAGTGCATAAAAACAGTGGTTTCCGTGATGCAAAGTTCCTTTTCATACTGAAAAAGCCATGAGAACCCAGCTGAAACCCAGCCCAAGACACAGCAGCGCAGCATGAACACACAAGAATGCAACCTATTTTATTACATAGGCTCAGTAACAGTCTTCAAGGCTTTCAGATAAGAAACACACCAAGGAGAACACGCACACTCCTAAGAGCTTCAGAAGAGTTTGTGCTTACTCCAAAACAGTGCCAACACAGATAGCATTGTGAATGGCTCAATTGCTTTCTCCCAACTTCACCATCAGCAATCTGATTCCTGGGAACAGCTTTATGAACTCCAGGCACATAATTCAAGGATATGAGGGAACAAAGGTCTATCAAGTTGCTTTCACTCCATGCGGAGGAGGAACAAGCAGTTCTAACTACACCCACACTGTTAGATGTCTCAGTAGTTACATTAGTAACAGTACGATCTTCTCAGATCACTGGTCTGGTGGCAGAGTGCACAGAATCACATTTCTTGGGGCTTACAAATGCCATAATTTAACATAACTTCAGCTTAAACTAAGGAAGCCCTGCACAGAAGAGGAAATAAGATAGATTTGCTACATCAGATCTCAACCTTTAAATCAGTAGCTCACCAATTGCCAGGCCAGCATTAGCACACAGCCCCTTGCCATCCCAGCCCCCCCAGCAGCCCCCATTACCCCAGCACACCCACCCCGCAGCTCTCCACTCAGTGCAGAATGGCTGGGGAGGTTGTTTTAAAAGTACAAAGCAAACATCCCTAAACAAAACCCAGCAACCCCCTCCTGCTGCTCCCACCAACACACTACCAGATACCCAAACCATCACCGACAAAAGCGAACCAAACCACCGACAGTGCAAAACTAAGTAACCACAGCGGGCAAATCCTCCACAGCTGCTCCTTTGCTCATTTTCCGTGCCTTGAAAAGCAGAAGGCAATGCCACAGCACTACGCTGCTGCCTTCATTTTAGTGGTCTATTCTGATCACTTCTAGTGAAGGCACTTCAAGTTTGAGGAAAAGGCAAAGAAAAGACAACTCTGGCAATGCTATTTAAGTCCTAAGGGAAGCCAAATAATCCAGAATAGTCCAGAAAGCTGTAAGAACAGCCACTTTATGTAATCCACGAACCACCCCTGCCCTCCCCATACCTGCAGGGAAGTTCTAAGGGAGACTAAGAAAGTTTTCTCCTCTTCTTCCAGCACAGAAAGGCACGGTTATCATACATACAAAAGGTTTTTGTATTAGCTTTCAGCCCCATTCATGGTGGCTCAGTTCCACCGGCGCTGAAAGAAATGCAGACAGAAAGCAGCAGCACACAAACCCTCACAGCCCCATGTAGGTTAAAGGATCAGAGCCAGCAGCACCAAAGCGGGCACCTCGGGCAGGTTTGGGCTCTGACCTCAGTGGCAGAGATACAGCAGAAAAACCTCGCTTCTTCCTATCAACCTCTTTGATGCCAGATGATACAAGTCCCATCTACAAGAAACTGAAAAGCTTTATCAGCTTCTCAGATGCTCATCTCACTACCCTACACCAAACTCATCTGTACCACCTGAAGACCCAGAGCTCTTGAGAGAATACAGTTCAAAAACCTGCTTGTCAACAAGACTGTTTTTAAGTAACTCTAAATGATGTATGTACTTAAAAGCCTGAGAGATTCCCTCTCCTAATAACAGTATCACAGTGCAGAATGGAGGAAAAGCCTGTCCCAGCAGGAGCCACCTAACCAAGGGTTTGCTGAAAGAATATTGAGAAAGTCATCGTGCTTCTAAACCTGAATAAAATGGTAGATAGAAGCAAACAGAGCTCACAAGAGCAGAGTTTTACTTGCTCCGTACGCTGAGACAAACTGAGCCCTTGCAACAAGGAGGGAGAACACAATGAGAAGCACATAAAAATGCTCCAATGACTGAGAAATAGCTAAAATCCAAGTGACTGTCAATGCATAATCATGGCACTGCTGATACACACGGGGCGGGGGGAGGGTGTTGAGATTCCTTGAGAAATCAAACGAGACTGAAGTTTGGAACTACCCAAAGGAACGCGTGCCACAAACCCATAAGTGAATCTGCTTCCAGTTACTGTGATGACTGAATTTCACTTATGTAAGAATGAGGGACACACAGGGTCAAAACTCCCTGATTTCTGTGTCTCACAGCACATCGTTAGCAAGCAATGAGCTTCACTAACTACTGGGAGATAAAGACCCAAATGCAAGTGCGGCAAGAAACGAGCCTAACACATGCTGAATGCAACCTGTGATAGGTCAGCAATCCAAGCGTCCCTATCTAAGGACAGGACGGAGGGGGCTCTGCCCACAGGTAACTCCAAACAAGAACACTGTCAAACCTAAACCCTTCTCCACCACCTCAGGCTCTTGAGCAACGCTTGGGATTTACAACAAGTTCTCTGCTGAGCTCACATCCTTCCTTTTTCACTTTGCTATCTTTGCTCAACTGCAGGCTCGCAGCCCCAGGATGAGCACAGCTCAACACCAGCTTTATGTTTCAAACGAAAGCATACCCTGTAACACAGGTAACCTCAGTATTCCTCAGTGCTTTATGAGAAACACCCTCAATCTTGAACTCTGTCTATGGGAAGCAAGAGACAAGGAATGCTCCTTCTTAAGCCCTCCCTTTAGGAAGGGTAGGATAAGCCACGCATACTGATTCTTGCATTCTGAAGAAAGCAGATTACTTCCAGGATAAGGAGATTGCAATAAAGAAAGAAATAAAAAGTACCCAAGAGGGACAGAATAGAAAGTGAAAAATCACAAATGCTCGAGGACAAAGAAAAACAGCAACAGAAAGGGGGAAAAAAGAAAGAACAACACCTTAAAGTCTCAAAGCTCCTCTCTAGAGCTGCCCCCAAACGAGGCCAAAGCACAAAACAATCCCTGCTGTCACTATTTTCTGAGGCTTCTCAATAGCACGGAGTTGACATTAGCACGGAGATGGCCCTGTCCCGGAGGTACAGCACAGGGGCAGAGCTTTCCCAGCCCCGTAGCTCAGCACAAAGCTCCACATCCATTTTAACAGCCAGCCCCACTGCCCGCTGATCCCAGCTGACCCTTGTAAACCAGCACACAGAGCCCATCTCAAACAGGGCCCCGCCGTCAATACAACCAAGCGCTGCTTCCATCGCAGCATCCAACCCCTCGGCACAGCGCATTGGCGGAGCGCCCCATCGGAAGATCCCATCACCTGAGCGCCCCGACTCCATAACTTCGCCGTGCAACAAAAGCTCCTCGGCCTTTATTTCCCCTCTCTGTCTAATTTGAGCTCACGATCCTCGGTGAATTATTCATCCTCCCCAACTCACATTGTTCGGCGGCCTCCTCCCCCCACCGCCACGCTTCTCTTAAGCTCCAGATGCCCGAAATCGTCCTTTTCCGTACAAAACCGGAGCATAATAGGAGATGAAAGGCCGGCCGGCCGCAATCCATCCCTCCAGCCTCCCTTGGGGGAAACAACCGCAGCTTCGGGGACGAACCATCACACATCCTCAGCTCCGAGCCCAACGCACGCCTTTTCCCTTTCTCCCTTTCGGCTCCTTCTTCCCCCCCTTGTAACTCCCATTACCGTTCCTACAGACACAACATACCCCATCACCCCCCCCCCAACCGAGCGGAGCCGCATCCCGGCGCCTCGGGATACACGGGAACCCCCGACATCGCGGGGCCGCGGGCTCGGCCAGCTCCCCCCGCCGACAAAATGGCGACGTGGACGGCGGCGGGAGGAGGAGGAGGAGGACGAGGAATGAAAGAGCGGAGCGCGCTGAAGGGCTGAAGGAGCGGGGAGAGGAAGGGAAGAAAGAAGGGAGGATAGGAGGGGGCTCGGTGAGGGCGGGCGGAGCGCTCGGCCCCGTACCTCTTCTTGTCGGTGACGCCGCCGGGGCTGTCCATGGCGGCGGCCTGGCTGCTGCTGCTCGCTCGATCCGAGGCGGAGCGGCTCCAATGGCCGCCGAGGGGGGCGCGGAGATGGCGGCGAGGGGCCGGGTTTGGGGCCGCGAGGCCTCACAGCATCGGGGCAGGCGCCGTGGGCCTGCGCCGGACGGGGAGGTGCGGGCGGCGGCGGCGGCGGCTGTGGGCGGGCGGGCGGCGCGGGGCTCGGCGGGGCTGGGCGAGGAGGCGGCGGTGTCTGTGGGCGGGCTCGGCCGGCCCGGGCCCAGCGATGCGCCAGTGAGGAGCGGCGGCACGGCCCGGCCCCTCGGCCCGCGGGGTCAGCTGAGCAAACAGCTGGGAGGAGGGATCGGAGCTTCACGTGGGGCGATGTGTGCGGGGCGGGACGCGGCGCCGACGGCTCCGAGCGCCTCGGGCCGGACGGGGTGATGGGCGGGCGGCGTTAGGACCCGAGCGGCCCCGCGGCGCTGCCCACAGCTGCCCCTGCACCGCCCCGAGCCCGCAGGGGGCGACAAGGAGCCCGCGGTGACACACAGAGCTCCCACCTCCCTGCAATGGAGGCTGAGGGGAGGCTGCAGCTCCTCACAGGGAGCAGAGGGGCAACACTCAGCTCTGATGTCTGTAACAGGGCCTGAGGGAACGGCATGGAGTGGGGGGCAGGGAAAGAATCACACAGAATGACAGAATTGTAGGGGTTGGAAGGGACCTCTAGAGATCATCGAGTCCAACTCCCTGCCAAAGCAGGCTCCCTACACCATGTCACACAGGAAGGCGTCCAGGCGGGTCTTATATATCTCCAGAGAAGGAGACTCCACCACCTCCCTGGGCAGCCTGTTCCAGTGCTCCGTCACCCTCACTGTAAAGAAGTTCTTCCTCACATTCGTGCGGAACTTCTTATGCTGTAGTTTCATCCCATTACCCCTAGTCCTATCCCCACACACTACTGAAAAGAGACCAGCCTCACCACTATGGCTCCCACACCTCAGGTATTTATAAACCTGGATCAAATCCCCTCTCAGCCTTCTTTTCTCAAGGCTAAACAGACCCAGTTCCCTCAGTCTCTCATAGGGGAGATGCTCCAGGCCCTTCACCATCTTAGTGGCACTCCGCTGGACTCTTTCCAAGAGATCCCTGTCTTTTTTGTACTGGGGAGCCCAGAACTGGACACAATATTCCAGATGAGGCCTCACCAGGGCAGAGTAGAGGGGGAGGATCACCTCCTTCGACCTGCTGGACACGCTCTTTTTAATACACCCCACAGCACAAAGCTGACAGAGATCAGGGAGCACTGGGACACCGCGCTCAGACATCAGGTTGGGTTTGGGTGGTGCCGTGTGGAGCCACGGCTTGGACTCAATGGTCCCTGTGGGTCCCCTCCAATACAGGACGTTCTGAGATTTGACAACCTTCTTGCTTTCCTCCAACAGGAATTTTAAGTGCTCACACAGACCTCAGCCATACAGCACCACTCAGTTCACAGCTCTGAGGTAATGATACCTTCTCAGAAGCAGCTTTGACAGCCATAAGTAACATCCCTGCACTGCTGTGTGCACATGTAGCGTGGTAGGAAACACCTGCAGGGCAAAATGATGTCATTACAGGACTGAATCTTTCTAACATCTCTGCAGTGGATTCTGAGCTCCCGTGTAACCAGCAGTCATTTTTTTGCACGCAAACATGGACTGTTTTTGCTTTAAATTTCTTCTGAAGGAAAGGCAGCGACTGTGACATTTAATAGAAATCGCAGGACGATTCTGTATGATACGAATTGCCTCTGCCTGCAGCAGTCTGATGCACTGAAGAGACACAGGTGCTACAGACTCCTTTCTATTCCTTCAAGGCTTTTCATCAGCGCGCTGACAAAGCCCAGCTTTCTCTGGCTTATGAGATGTGACCATACCCCATGGCACCGTGGCTGTGCTATATTCGCTGTGCTATATTCACTGTGCTATATTCACTGTGCTGTGCTCCCTGGCACCTCAGGAAGAGACACCATTGGACTCAGACTCAGGTCCCTTGCATAAGTCCCAAGAAGCCCCACATAGGAGCTCAAAAACACCTCATCTTTCCAAATGAAATATAATGCACAGGGATAAAATCACTCCAGCATGGCAGCCGTGCACTGTTTAATGCCCTCATAGAATCATCACAACATCCTCTAAGGAATTTCCCCACTCAAAGGGGGATGCCCTGGCAGGTGCAGAAGCGTCATACCCTACTCAGTGCTCTCTTTCCCACCCGGGCCATCGCCACTGGGACACATCAGAGGGGTTTCCATAGCGAAGTGTTGCCCACAGAGGAACTTCCCATGCCTTAGAGGAGGCTGTGAGCAACTGTTTCAGCTTCTCTGATCTGGGTGTGAGGATGAAGTGGTTCCTGATGAGTTGTCGCACAGAAGTGAAAGTCTGCTGTGCCCTTCAGCTGCTCGGTGCTCCACAAAGATGACTGGGCTCCCATACAAGCCCAGTCAGCACCAAGGCAGTCCAGAGATTGCCTGGCTGTAACATTGCTGAACCTCCTGGTCCCACCCAGTAGCCTCTTATTTTCAGTCTTATGACTGACACTCCTTTGAATGATGATTAATTTTGATGCCAATAAGTATTGGCATCTCAGGATTCACTTGTGCAATTTCATGAACATCACCTAAATTTGCATACCATACAATGCATTGAAACAGTTCTTCACTGAATTCTCATGCTGGGTTCCAATCATTTTAAATCACTGAGTCACCGAGGCTCTCGTTACATTAACAGTCCCTGAGTAAAACACACTGCAGAACATCTCAGTGCACAAATTACTTGCATTGCTCAATTTAACTGTTTGAAGATATCAGACTTCCCAGCATGAACAGGCTGAGGAGCTGTGAATAAGTGCTGTGGTCTCCTTACTAGACACATTCTCTCATGCCAGACTTGCTTTCTCCAAACCCATAACAAAGAACTGCATCAAAAACTAATTGTGTTTCAGGGTGATGTTGTTGGAAACTTGTTTAGCAGTTGAACGTTTCATGCTATAGCAGCTCTAGAGGGATGTTAGGCAAACATTCTCCTCCCCATCTCCCCATTTATTAAACTTTTGAGTCACACCACTCAAACACTGCTATGCCTTTTCCGCTTTGCTGGAGCTGATAACAGAACCTTATTACAGAGGAGCGTAGTCACTTTTCCTGAACGCTATTGCTGTGCTAAGTTCACACTCCAACTTACGTTAAAAGAACTTCCGGAAAGGAAAATAAAGTTTGCATATGAGTAATTAGGGTAAATGTGCAGAAGACAAGCTGGTGAGTCAGCAGGTGGCTCAGTGAGGACAGCGGCAGGGATTCGATGCAGCAGAACAAATCAACACGAAGATGTGAGATAGGCTCACATTGCTCTGCTGATGGGTCAGATATCACCGTGGTGGGCACTGTGTGCATTTGTTATCAGGACCCTATCACACTGATTGGCACAAGTTCTGTTGATTTCAGTGGGAAAAGATTAGGGCCTGAGCTTTCTCACATATCTTCCTTCCAAAGCACACTTAGTTTCTCAGTAGGGGCTTACAGATGGGAAGGTGTAAAAGAGAACTAAGGACTCCCCCCACCATCTTCAGCTGGTGACTTACATGACACAGGATGCAACATCCAGTACCATTGGCTTCCCTGGCCTTTTGCTTGGCCGTACAGCCCATTACATTCAGGGAAGCAATGTTCATTGGTTCAGTAAATGAGCACCATGTTACAGTGAAGAGAACATAATAATCTATCAGGTTTTGACACAAAACACGCCATCCCCTTACATTTACCTTTCAGGCTCTCTAAGGCTGTGAAGTCCATCGGCTCTGCTGCACACTGCCAGCAGTCCAACATCTGTTGCTATGACTTCTTATGTTCAACAGTGCTAAAACCTGAGATCTCTGACCACCATCTCCTTTCCCAATACAAATATGAATTTGAGTTGCATTTAAACCCCAGCGTAGCAGCCAATGCTGCTGTTACTCACATATGAAATATTTGATGAAATGGGAGTACGTGATGGCAGTCAGAATCTCTCTTTGGAAACTGTGATTTCCGCTGGTCTCTTTTAACTTCATCTTCTCTCCCTCTGATGTCTGGATCTTATTCTTCTATTGGCATTTCCACAATACAATGCTATAAAAATATGACCACCCCTTAAGGACTGCTTGCCTCACTGATGTTGGCTCTGGCCTGCATTTGGCACATGATGGGACTGGGAAAGAATAGCCAAAAGTCTGAGGCCAGGCTGCCTACACTGCAGGTTCTGCTCAAAGGATCATAGAATCATTTCTTAGAATGGTTAAGGTTAGAACGGTTAGAATGGTTTGGGTTGGAAGGGACTGTTAAGATCATCCAGTTCCAACCCCCTGCTATAGGCAGGGACACCTCCCTCCAGACCAGGTTGCTCACAACCCCATCCAGCCTGGCCTTAAATGCTTCCAGGGAGAGGGCATTCACAACCTCTCTGGGTAACAATTCCAGTGTCTCAGCACCCACACTGTAAAGAATTTCTTCCTGATATCTAGTCTAAATATACCCTTTTCCTATTTAAAACCATTAGCCCTTGCCCTGTTGCTACCTGCCCTTATAAAAAGTCCCTCCCCAGCTTTTCTGTAGGCTCCCTTTAGTTACTGGAAGGCTGCTATTACATCCCCTCAGAGACTTCTATTCTCTAAGCTGAAGAGCCCCAGCTGTCTCAACCTGTCCTTGTAGGACATCTTCATGGCCCCCTCTGGACCCACTGGGCTGCTCTCAAGCCATTCTCCACCCAAACTGTATGTTCCTGTGATTGCCAGTTACTAATTCATCTTGGTCCCGAGCCCCTCTGAGCACACCAGGCACTGTTCCCACGGCCATCTCTCCTGCTTTGTGGCATGGGGACACAAGGACCTCCATCTGCTCTTCCTCACCCTGCTCACACACCCAGAGTGCAACTTTCTCATGTGAGCAGTGCGGCTGTCGTCACACAAACGAGCTGTTTTTACTTGTGACCAACGAAGTGCTTTTAACCTACATCCCTGAAGCCAGCAGGACACTCCCAATCTGTCAATCAGACCATAATGCCTCACACCTACCAGGCTTGTTTTACTTTCATCTTTGCCCAGCTTCCTTTTTGATGGTATGGTAAACATAAGCGAAATGCCTTGAGAGCAGCAGTCGGAGGAGACGGCAAGAACTGTGCTGCAGTCTGCACATAAGTTATAACACAGAGCAGAGGGAAAATGCGTCTCAGAAGTGGCTTCGATTTCATGCCAGTTCTGATCAGTAGCAACGTTTTGAGAGACGTTTCTTATTCCATGTTTTCATCCTTTCTGTCCCTCCTATTGAGTCCTTCATTATTTCACGGGTTGGACCTCAAGTTTCTCACACAAGACTGAAAAGACTGAAACAAATGCAAAGATGAACATGAGTAGGCTTCACTTGGAATTCAAATGCAAAAGGGAACAGGCTATTTTGCCTGATCAAATACTGGGAACTATTTCAAATTCTGCTTTCTTCCTGTTTTGGCATTACAACACGCTTTCGAATGATACACGTTTGTTAGATGTTCCTCTTTAACATCTCCCCAAATTGGATCGAGCTGAAACAAACAGGAGCTGAGGTTTTGCTTGTTTGTTTGTTTGTTTTCCCGCGGCACATCAAAAATGCAGCACAAGCTTTAATGACTGTCTGTTATAACTTGCCTTTCAGAGGGTGGCAGGCATTTATAGGGGAATGAGGCAATTAATAAGTTACTTAGGCATGCAAAGACAAGTTAGAGGCAGATGTCTTTCTTCCCTTGATACAGCAACACAGCATTAAAACGACGACTTCTTAAATCTATTTTTTGTCTGTCTGTGTTCACAGGTTGCTTGTTCAAGTCAAAGCTTCAGGAGATCACCATATTTTCAGGACCAGTAATTTCTGTCTCAAGCTCACTGTCCGGTCAGTTATTTCAGCCAACAAAATGAAAACCAGTATCTAAATCCCTTTAAGGGAATGCTAGTAGGAGACTCAAGAGCTCCCATGTTCTAATCTTAGCCTCTAAATAATGGCTTTTATAGAACATCCACTTCTCCTCCAGCCTCAGCTACTGCAGAGCCTGGGGTCCAGAGCTGCATGTCTCACTGCACCCTGCTTTGCCCCTACCAGGTGGGTGGGTGAGGAGAGGTGCATAATGCTTTCTAAATCACAGGGTCAAGGAGCTGCTTGTTGCTCTAGGCAGAAATCAGCACTTTGCCAGCCTGATAACAAGAGAGCTGAGGCGCAGCAGATTACAGTTCCTTTAATTTTCTTCCAGTTAATTAAATGATCAATGGCAGCGTTGGCTTTCAGCCATGGCAGTGCCAGCTGAAGTGAGTTCTCCAGTTTGTGAGAGGCTAATCAATAGGCATCACTTACAGCAGTGATACAGGTCTTTATTTTAAAGCCCAATATCAAAATGCAGAGGTAAAATACTGCTGTTTTCACAGCAAATGGGGATCTGCCCCCAAAATATCCTAAGGAAGGTAAGGGTGGCACCGTAGTTACAGCTTTCGCTTAGGATGCTATTTCACTTCTCTGCTGACCATGGACTTCCCTCATGACCACAGACAAAACCCTTAAGCCCAGATATGCAAAGACATTCAGGCAACCGAGATAAAAATCAGCTGGGCTTGGGTACATAAATAGCTTGTGGATCTGGGCCTGTGGAAGATAGGCTAAGCTCCCTGTTTACTAAGGGGTAATAGGTACTTCCTACGGCCACAGCAGGACTGAAGCAACTCAAGTCACATTGGCCAAGTTAGAGCAAAGAGAAGGCTCAGTGCCTTCTCCAGCAGTACTAAGCGCTACCAAGGGCTACCCACCTCCATCAGTGATAGAAGAGACCAGTTTGCTCTTTGCTTTCTTCTAGCTCTTCCTTGGTTCAAACTCCGTTCCCAGGGACTGTAGCCAGAGACGCTACAGATATGGAGCAATAAAGGCAGGACTACCAGCACTGGGCTGTCAGTGCGCTTCAGCAGGTGGGAAAATTAAAGGAAAACTAGTTGAGGCATAGAACGGACAGGGGCTATTCCTGCAGTGTTAATGAGGAATTCAGCTGTCCTGTCAGGTTATGGTAGGTTGGAGCTAACAAGCACAGGGGATAGGAAAGCCCTGGGTTCACATTTCAGATGTCATGACAAGATGGAAAGTGTCTGCCAAGGAACTGAGTAAGCAAAATTCAGCACCATAATGATTAAGTTGGTGCATCAAACCTCTCTTTGCTATCTGAGATCAAATGTTAAGTAATGAAACTGTTTACCAATAAGAGGTAACTTATGAGCGTGGGAAACAAAGATCTCATAGCAGCTGGATCTAGATAAGAATGACCACAGACCTCACCATTTTCAGAACCAAATGAAGATGTGTTTATGCTTTTGCTCAGTATGAGTCTCCAGTGCATGTATGTATTAATGCTCCCAATAGAGAAGATCGTAGGCAAACTAATGATGTTTTCTTTTTCCTGTCTTGGGAAGAAGGAAAAAGGTTAATTCATGGGTGTGATTTTCAGTTTAGGCACTGGAGCCATTGTGAGTCAAATGCCACTGAGAGCAGAGTCAGAAACCAGTTTCACTTTATCACTGCTTCCCGTCTGCTGCCATTATTTAAGAGAATAGGCAGAGGAGTATGCCAGTAGCATCTTTACCACTCATTTATGTTACTAAAACTGCTGCACAAAGCTGAGACGAAGCACTGCCAGCAATCTCCCCCAGGTAAAAGCAACCACGGGCTGAGTACCACAGCTTGTGGATTATTGATAGTACTGGAAGCTGAACATTCAGCCATCTTCTCCCAAAGCAGCAACAGAAGGACTCTAATGGACAAAGTGGGGTGTGCTTTCTGGAGAAGGAGAAATCCATTCTGCTGGAGCAGGAACATCCCCTCTTACATCAGAATGCAGGCAAACAGGCTTGGCTAAGTCAAAAGATCAGCTCACAGCCAGTCCATTGACTTCTCCAAGGTCACGTACATCCTGCAACATCCTCAGGAACACATCCCAACTTTCCAAATTAGCAGACCTGTGCAGTAACCACTAACCTTCCTGGCAGGGATTTTTATAGGCAAAAAGTACCTCACTGTGTTTTTTTTCTCCATCAAGAAAAGATGAGTAGCATTGCATCGTGTGACTTAAAGATTTTTCCCTTTAAAGCAAATTCATCTTTACAAAATGGGCTGAAAGTTATTTAAACAAGCTGAAGTGTCCCATCCCTGGAGCTGCCCAAGGCTAGTCTGGATGGGGCTCTGTACAGCCTGATGTGGTGGGGGGCAACCAGCCCACAGCAGGGGTTGGGGTTGGGTGGGCTTTAAGGTCTCCTCCGACATAAACTATTGTATGGTTCTGTGTTTCTGTGATATGGCCAGGAATGTGGATATGTGAATATGGATGTGGCCAGGAGTGCTGGCTGTTAGAGAAATCGGGCTGTGCTTCTGTAGCCTCACAGGAGGGGAATGAGGAAAATGGTGTTTCCTGGAATTAGCCAACAGCCCTGACCAGAGAAAGTCAATCTCATCGATTATTATCTCTCCTTCTGGTGGCCCTCTCTAATCTTTTCTGCTGGGGAAACTCCTCCCAAATGCCTCACTGCTAAACAGCAATTAAAGCATGAGGACATGAGCAACGCTGTGTTGTAAAATGGCTCAGAGGCCACAGAGGACTGCCAGACCTGGCTATGATAGCTCACTCTGCCTTTTCTGACTGCTTTCAGGAGCCAAGAGTATCCATCACTCATCAGAGACCCCGCGACACATTGAGTGACATGCTCTAGGGAGGTCACAGATAGTTGAACTAGAAGATGTTGTCGATCTTTTCAACCTTAATGATTCTGTGATTCCCAGGGCTGGAGCAGAGTGCAGGGCCAGGTAAGTGTGCAACCTGCATCTGTAAAGAGCAAATAAACAGCAGAACAGGGGGAACACTGCAGGCTGGGAAAGGGCTGGGTGGTGCTGGGGGTCTGCAGCTGCCCCATCGAGGGCAGAATCACTCTAAAACCCATGAGCTCTTCCATAGAGACCCATCAAAGGGATGCTCTGCTCCCCGTCACCCGCAGCACGATGTGCTGCCAGCTGCCCCACGAAGCTGCACGCCTCTGCTCACGCTCACAAAATACACCCAGCGCTGTTCAGTGCAGGGATTCACTGACGTCAGCAGTTCACGGAAAGCCACCGGATATTAAAAAAAAAAAAAGGCACTGGGATTAAGGGGGAAAAAAAATCCACGTAGAAAACGTAAAATATTAATAGCAGCGCTGACTTTTAAAAGCCTCGACATCAGTAGAAAATAGAGCCAGCCACTGTTCATGAATGTTTAAAGGATGGATGGTACGTTGTGGCAAAACGCTGTTCTCTGTGACAAGCGTGGAGGGAGCATCTGGGGGCAGAGGGACTCAATGACATACATTTGTCTTCCTGTGTATTTTGGAACATGATTTATTCGTGTTCATTGAAATGACAGCTTTTCTGGTAATTTCTTCCTTTCCCAGAAAGAAGCCTTAATCTCCTTACTGGAAATTGTACTATTTATGCAGCAAATCCTGCCTCTGAAATTGCTTGAGATCACAAGTTACGTAAGGTAAACAGATGGAGTCGGACCATTTTTTTTTAGTGTGTCAATTCATATTATAATCTGAGCAGGCTGTGATCGTTTATCAGCTCATTTGCAGCGCAGAGAAATAGATGGAGGGCTTTGAATATGCAGTTAATATACACTTGCATAGGAATGCTTACACCCGCAACAATACCATCACTGAGTAGCAATAATAATAATGCTTGTTAAGGACTTTCTTCATTCTTATGAACAGAGGAGCTCTGTGTGCTGCACAAAGTGCATTATATCATGACCATCATTCCACAAAGGCAGACACATGGCTTTACTTACACAGCAAATAGATGCAGTTATCTGCAGCTCTGGTGCAAAGTTACATCTCCGAGAGTGTCAGTGAGATCGAACAGATGAATGAGGGGCCAGGAGGAGCTGCAGAGAAGCAGAGTGAGAGCCCTGATGAATGCTGCCCGCTTCCACCCTTCAGCAGCAATAAGCCTTAAAGTGATGGATTGTCCACCCAGCTCCCACTGATCACGTGCATTCCCTGCAGAAGTCAACGTACAACATACAATACCCAGTCTTAAAATTCACATTAGCTTAACAGTCCTTCTGCTAACACTCACCAGCAGGTAGATAAAATCCTGAAGGGCTCAATTACACCTGCTTAGATTTTATCTCTTTTTGTAATTCGTGTGGCTTTTTTTGTTTCATGTGAGTTTAAGCTAAGAATGAATCAAGGCTACAGGGAATTAGATGGAAAAAGAGGATGAAAAGGGATGGAAGGGAAAGCTGGTAAGCAAAGGTTATTCCAAAACAAGATAACAGTGCACAGTCTCTCTAAGTGTACTTATAACTATGGGGGCTCGTTGGTCACGTCTAGGGAAGGGAAAACTTTGAGCACCAATCTGATTTTCTAACAAGCCGTAGTTCAACCAGGGCTAAAAAGCCACAGAGTCTAAATATAGTTTCAGTCCAACCACATTTTATACTTTTATTCCATTCTGTGGGAATTTCCTATATGACACACTTGAGTATTTGGGAACAAACTGCAATCATAAGGCTCAGCCCACAGTGAGCAGCTTTGCAAGAGGAGAGCTTTTAAGAAAACCAAAGGAGAGCTCCTGCCACGATACAGCACCTTCTGCAAAAGCAAAACCATAACGCAGCTGTGGGTGCAGTTTTGCTTCTGGGGCAATTGCTGTGCTTGCCAATGGGGCAGAGCATTCCAAGGTGCCCTGTGGATGTGCTGGGATGATGGCAGATCACATTTCATTGCAAGGCAAAACCTTCCATCTTGACCCCATTATGGCTTCTACATTCCTTCATCTCCTCAAACATCAGTGTTTCCAAATGTATTTAAGACTGCAGAGAGAACAACAGATTTCAGTGAAGGATCAAGTGAGGCAAGTTGTCACAAAGATGAACTGATGGAGTAGAAGGAGTAAAGCATCTCAAAGTCAGCCCCATTTTAGCAGAGAAAGTTTGCTCCTGCTTGTAAATACATTGAAATGTTCAGCTGAACATTTAAGCTCAAGCTCATAATGTGTGCTTTCTTTAGAATAGCTTGTCCCTGGATGATGTAATTTACTTGACCGGGTATTTTCTACTCTTGCACAACTGTGTTAGTCGACCTAAGCAGATTAATCTGAGCACCAGCCTGGCACACAGTTTGCCAAATGGTTGTTCAGTGCCCTGCAAAAAAAAGGCTTTTTATTTAGGGGAGGATTGTTTCCCTGTGCCCAAGATGACTCTCAGATGGATGTCAGTCTGTTTGTGTGTAAGTAGGTCTCGCAGCCCCGAGCACTCGCTGACTGGGCTGAGCCAGATGTGGCACGAGCAATTACCTAACAGAAGCAGTGCTAGGAGGAGAAAAACACTGTTTTCCTCTGCTCCTCCCTTAGGGAAGCACTGCAGTCCTGACTGTGCTGGCAAGGCCTTACCCAAAATTCCAGCTCACTAAATCTCTTTATTTTAGCATTGTGGAGGATTGGGGTGGGAAAAAAAAGGAGGTTTATTTTTACTGGAAGAGATTCTCAGCCGTGGGAAATGGGACAGATTGATCACCTTCTGAAAACATATCGTGCTTCAACCTAAAGCTCAGGCTGCAGAAAGCAGTGCCTGTTTGTAAGGCGCTCCAAAAGGCTTCAGCATCGCTCCATCCGCCTGCCCTCCGGGGAGAGATAATTAAGGCTGTGCCGTCTGAATCATTGATTTTTTGGTTCACTGATCAAAAACTTGTTTGAGATCAATTTGAAATGAAAATTTCACTCTTCATCTGTTGGGGCTTGGGGGAAGCTCGGAATAATTAACGTAATACAGACATTAATATTCGCAGGGGAAAAAAATAACCTGTTGTCAATGGGAATAAGGATGTTTTAGGAATATATGATCACTGTGCTGTAGGAGTTTGGCTGCGGTAAAAGTAACCTCCTAAATTCAGCACAGGTGACTCCTACAGTGACATTTCTGCCTGGATGATCTCTGAATCAATGTGCAGCTCCTTGATATTTCTGCATATTGAAGGCTTTGATCTGGCGCATCCAATCACATCTCCCTCTTGTGGCTACTTCCAAGGATTAAAACAACCTGCTGTTCATTCACCATTGGATGGGATTACTATTGGTTGCTTTTCTGGCTCACACACAGTTTTCCAGCACGAAGGCAGCTGATGACAGTAAGGGGACATCTGAAGGGTCACAATACGATTTCTTGCATTGTGCTTCCCAATGAGATGCCATCAACTGCACAGGGAACACAAACCCGAACAGAGAAAGATGAAAAGCACCAAGTTCCATAGACAAGTTCCTCTGGGCTTGGAGGCATCATGGTCCACCAGCAGGGCAAGAGCTGGAGGGCCCAACATCCCCATGCCAACTCAGTCTGCTCATGCACTGCATGAGCTACAGACCACATCAGCAGTGAAAAAGTGTCTGTATCTGCATTATCCAACTGCAGACATGGTCAGCTGAAGGAAACCTGTAAATAGACAGTCCCAAGGAAACCTGATCTTTATGGGAAGTGTTGCCCCCCCCGGGCTCTTGCAGAGAGCTCCCCTCTCTCTAAACAATGGCATTTTTCAGCAGATTGCTGCTCCCCGGTTGGGTTTTACAAATAGCTGCTTTTGTAACTACATTCATCCTCTTGCTAATGGTTTCACAGCAAAAGATATTTCATTTTGATGAGGAAGCTCTTGAGCAGAAGCCAAGCTGCCCCAGGCAAAGCAGATTTTGTTTTCCTGCAGTTTAATCAGTAGGAAATTAACAGGCCAATACTGAGCTGTGAAGGCGAGCGGCTGCCTTTGCTCAGATGTGCTTCCTCTTTCCCCTGCGCCCACTGACGTAACTGGGAGTCAGGAGACACACTGCCCAACATAAATCCAACCATCCCAGCTCTTAACCTGCATAAATCAGCACTGCCCCATTGGGTTAATGGCAGTGCTGCTTATTTACAGCCCTTGCCCATCGGTGGGCGCATGGCACCGATCACAGAACTGCCCGTGATCAGCCAACCTCTCTAATTTGTTAAGAAGTCAGTCCTACCTTCCAAGAGGAAGCGGAGGACAGAGTTCAAACTCCTGTTTGTGTCCCTGCTCTGAGAGGCAGCAGCTCCAAGGCGGCTCCTGGCAGCCGTTCAGACAGCACAAACAGCCACTGAAATTATATGGATGTATTTTTATAGCTCCGCCGTCTGAAAGGGTCAAGGCTGGCTACTGTGAGGGAAGGTGTTTCTAGACAAACATTAATGTGATGCTCTGTTTGCAAGAGGTGACTCAGCTGCACAAATATGTGCCTTTTATCACATGTTCCTAGTGCTGTACCAACAGACGGAAGGGCACAGCTCTGCTTATCCACTGGTGGGATTCAGCTCAGCTTCTCTGTAAGAGAATCAGAATCATAGAATCATTGGAGTTGGAAAGGGCCCTAAAGGCCATCTGGTCCAACATGCACAGGGACACCCACAGCTCCATCAGGTGCTCAGAGCCCCATCCAGCCTGTCCATGGGTGTCTGCAGGGATAGTGCAACCACCACCTCTCTGGGCAACCTGTGCCAGTGCCTCACCACCCTTGTTGTAAAAAGCTTTACCCTTATATCCAATCTAAATCTCCCCTCTTTTAGTTTGAAACCATTTCCCCTTGTTCTATCACAACTGACCCTGCTAAAGAGTCCACCCCTTTCTTTCCTGCAGTCCCCCACTAGGAGCTTTGAGATGAGCAGACCACACTGGGCTGCCTCTGGTCCCCATTGCTCAGCCCCACATGCTCTGCAGATGGAACTGCTCTCCCCAGTCCCCTTTGCATTGCTGTGAGGCAGACGATCGCTGCAGCCGACAGGGAAGGAGCATTTTCTGGCACAGCTCCGGCACTCGGTGTCTTTCCTAGGAGGGTGGCTGCCAATAGCTGTTAGTAGGGCAGGAGATGTGAGTGTGGCACAGCACCCAGCCACCTTTCTCCAGGTTTCCTCCTTTCAAGAGCCAGCTCTTATCATATCACTGGCGGAAACTATTTAAAGGCTCCTTAATTAGTCTGTAGTCTCCAGCAGTTCCTGCACTGGCTGATAGATGGATCTGGGAAACGCCACATGCTTCCTATTGTCCAGGGCTCTCAGGAACAGCCTCAGTGAATGGGACAGAGAAGGAGCTTTCATCCAGCTGAGGCTCGTGGCAGAGGTTGAGTTAAAGCTTTAAATCAGTTCCTGAAGCTGCTGTTAAATTCAGTTGCTAACTCAGGCTTAGAAACCTGCTTTTCAGCTGGGACACCTGGTTGGTTTCCCCAGTGCTTGAGCCAAACCCCAAGCAAATCAAAGCCACAGCTCCTGAGTTAGATCAGGATCCAAAACCAGAGGCTTGAGGACTTCTCTCTGCCCTGGTCTTGAAGGATGTGTTCCCCAATCCTTCTTCAAGCCCCATCTGTTGCTCACATCCCCATTAATGGGACAAGGCAAGAGCTGATCCTGCCCAGAGCACCTTCACCATCCCCCCCCACAGCCCCCGGCACAGCTCTCTCCCACCCCCATCAATCCTCCAGTTGCCAGGAATACTTATCCTACAGCTTGGGGCTTTTCCCTGTACACAGGGGTGCCCCTGCACACACCTCTGCACCTGCTGCTATGGATCAAATAGCACTTGTACGGCTGTGAATGCACACGTGAATATTGTGTTATGTTAGAGGCAAAAGTTTCTCCTATAAGTGTCCGGCAAGGAGCAACCTGGGACCTCAGAGGCTTTCACAGATGATAATGACAGGAAATAGATTTCTGAAGAAGTTTAAATTAAGAATATTGTCCTCTGCTTAGGTAGGCATTTGACAGCGTAATTCTTAAATATGTTCTATTGCTATTCAATTTAATCCCTGCCAAGGATTACGTATCTGCTTCATTGCAAGTCTGGCAGGGTTAGGAGCATGGTGTCTGCTTAGCGTTTTAGAAACATCAAACACTAACACAGCCCTGAGCAAGAAACCTTTTCTGAGGGCTGCAAAATGCCAAGGAACTGGGGAATTGCCCTGCAGCAGGACCTCTATGGTGTGCCCTGTGTGGGGTATGCAGTGCAGATGCCAAAGGACAGGGAAAAGCAGACATGGCTGGAGCAGGATGTGCAGCCATGGGATGGGACGGCATCAGCAGGCTGCCCGTGCTCACTCACTCCCTTGAGAGTCATCTTTCTCCTTAAAAAGGATACATAGCTTCTAAAAGAGGCTGAAACTCCATACTATCAGTGCTAATTAATGGCCCCTCCAGCCCAGGCACCAGCCTTAGGCAAATCACCCCCAGAATCCCTTGGAATAAATACAACCACTCTGATGCATGGGCATGTGAGCAGGGCACAGCTGTGGGCTCTGTGCTCACTCTGCAGGGACCTGGCATTGCCCAGCCACCCCTAAGCACCACACATAGGTAATACACAGCAGGAGAGGTGTACTTTGGATTCAGTCTCAATTACAGCAGCTCTGGAAGAAGAGATCAGAGAATAAAAACGATTCTAAGCATTGCCCTTATAACTCAAGGCATCAGATTTAAATGTAATCTCCAATTATTTCTGCACCTCCACAGCTAAGCTGAAATTCCTACTGTTTCTTTTACATCAAAGACAAAGAAACTTGAAAATATATATATATATCAAAGCAGCAAACAAATCATAAAGCAACTTCTCAGAGCAGCGAGCCAGGCAGGTCTCTGCTCATTTGCCTATGGAGAGCCCAAAGACAGAGACAAGCAGCTGCTTCCAGAGCTCAGCTCACACAGGAAGGCTGTTTGCTGAATCCTCCCCACCAAAGCTCAGGTGAATCTGTTGTAAAGCTGCACTCCCAAAAATGAGTTGTCTGCGTGGGAGAAGAGCTGAGTGCGCAGGATGAGCTCTGGGCCTGACCTCAGTGAGGCTGCCTGGGGATCTGAGCTGCCCCAAGTTCCCCATGCCCACATCTCATCAATTACCCATCCCAATTAGCCTGATATGAAGCAAATGCTTCCTGATGAGCAAAGCTGGGTGTATGGGGGGGGGGGGGGTCACCATACCACAGTGATGCCAGCTGGAATAAGCAGCTCCAAACAAGATAACCGAGAATAAGTATTTTTAGCTCAGGTTCCATGCCATCACATGTCATTGGCCCAGCAAGGGGCTAAGCATATTCTATGCAGATGGCCTGGCTGGAAGTGGACCTTTGAATGATGCTCCAAATTAGTGGTTAATTCATTATCCATCCCTCTGTAGTAAACGCCACTCAGCTCATACTCTCTGTGCAGAAGACTGATTGCTCTGGCAGCGAATGGTGCTCTCCTGGGAAGTTTCCCTTGCAGTAAGTGCTTTTGACACTAATGTTGGTGCCTAAGCAAACACATTAGGATGACTAAAATGGCAGGACTGCCCGGAATCACTGCATGCACGCATTGGGAACGGCGTCTGTCACAGGGCAAAATAAGAGGAAAGCACCATGCTTTTGTCTACACAAAGAGCAAGGGAAAAGGCCAAACCTTGCTCTCCTGCTGCTCCAGTTGCTCCTGGCTTTGCTCAGGTTTAGCTTCATTATTGCAAGACACCAACCAGGTGAGCAGGGACTTCCTCCCAGCACTTCAGATCAGTGCCTTTTAAGAAGCAGGCCTAAATATCCTGCGTGAAGAACTGGTGTGCGTGGATTACGCTCAGGTGAAGAGTAATTGGGTTTGACTGTGATCCTTACAGGCACGGCCCACACTCAGCACAACTGTGTTGTAAGAACAGATGAAATCAGGAGGAAACCAAGCTCACATTTGGCACAGCACAAGGCTGGAGCGTTTGGGTGCACAGACCTGCAGCCCAGATCCTCCCATTTGCAGCAACCTGAGATTCAGGGGATTACGAAGGATCAGTGGGAGTATTAGGCAGTTCTCCATGCGGGAGATGAAAAAGACGCTGATAGAAACACTTAATGGCTTTTGAAACAAGAATAAAGCACGCAGGATATTTTTAGCAGCCCACCTGCACTTGCCAACACCTGCATCTGCCCATGGCAGAGGCTGCCGAGCATCGACGCCGTGCTGAGATCTGTGCAGGGCCATCTATCTGCTGCAGCCCCAAGGGAAGGGCAGTGCAGAATGCATCATGAGGCTGAGGCAGGGTGCTATGGCATCCCCAAAGTCACCTCTGAATGTCTTTAGGGACCTTGGTTCCCCTTCTGCACACTGAGAACGTGTTTCTGCTTGGAAGATGCCACGGTTGCGTGGTGGGATCACCCCGTGGTGCATGAGAAGGATGAAGGTGGGACTTTGATGGCTCCTTCCCTTTCCTGTGCCTTCTCTTAGCTAAGGAAGCAATATCTCCAACCAGATGTCTGTTTGGGCTTCCTTCTGGAGAGCTGGGTGGTGTCTCCTGTCCAAGGACTTGTCCACCAGTTGGTGATGGAAATGCTGAAGTGCTGCAAGTTAACATTTCTTTGGAACTCACACTTCAAAGCAACCTAAAAATACAGAGTGGTTTGGTGTTTTGCATGTTTACCTACCACTCCAAAGGATGGGTAGGAGCAGGTTGATAAGTGGGGTTCTGTAATTATCCTCCGTGTTTTTTCTTTTACCCCATTTGCCATTAGTTTCCTTAAAAATACATACATGCACTGGAACTGAAGCATTTTCCCATGGAGGACTACCAATGCCAGACTGTGGTGTAAATACTCAGGAAATTACTTGTTATTACTTGTTTAGGTTTTGATATTAAACCTTTGTACAGCCTGAATTTTCCAGCAAGAGAAATATAATCTTATTCAATTATTGTATAAGAATTCTCTCAGGCCAGTAATAACATTTCTGAAGGAACCGGTCATGGAAAATGAGTTTCTCAGAACGGCTGTCAGGAAAAGGAATTTTCTAGGAAGATCTAAAAGTTGAAACGAAATGAAAGTTGAAACCCGTGGGCTTGAGACTGAGCTGGAACTGCACTGCACAAGAAGCACAACGTGTTGCTGCTGACATGAAGAGGACTTGCCTCCTTTGCCAGCATAGCCAACCATTGTGCCTTGGATCACAACAGGCCCACCTTATGTGGGAATGACAGTCAGTTGATAGGGGCTGATCTTTGGATTCTAGGATAGAAAGCCACGCAACACCATCCACCACCCCTTGGGATTGGTGTAAAAGTCTGTGATGGTTTTCTCCTTGCATGGTCTCCTTTTCAGTCCTGATCAGGGTCCTTGAGAAGGACAAAAGAAGATGCATCTCCTCTGCAGCATCTTCTGCTCCCACCAAGCAGTGGTGCAGAAACCTCTCCGGAGGGGGATCCATGTTCAGCTCAGCCTTTGGTGCTCTGTGCTGGGAGACACACCAGCACTTCCCGTCCCTGTAGGCCTAGTCTTAGTGGACTCCTCACCCAGAGCCATACATGGGGAGCACATTATGCTGACGGTGTCCTATCTGTCAGCTCCCCAATTAAAGAAGAGATGTGAGTTTTGTTGCCTCAGCGGAGGCTTGTGTGTGCAGTAGAACAACAGATGCACCAAGGAAACAAGCTGGCTGAAAAAGCAGCTGAACTGTAACAGTTCCCATCTATCATCTCACTGGATTGCTGCCGTGCTTCGTGCTTGCCAGGCTCCTTCTCCAGGCCAAGCTGGGAGATGCATCCTCACCCACACCCTGGAGAAGGTTGGGAAGGGACTAGACAGGGAGGAAAAGCCCCAAAGATGTTTCAGCCCTACCAGACTATAACATCAGTGTGATAAATCCGATTCACCAGCAGCGGTAATTATTTGCTTGGGAAACAGATTGATTTGGAGTCAGTCTGACACAGACCTTTTTTTTCCCCTGTATTTATTGTTGCCTCTTGGAGCCTTTCTCTGTGGTCTAAGGGCACACTGCAGAGCTGAGCGCGCTGCTCTCGCATTATTCACATCCCGAGCCAATGGGGAGGATCTTAGTAACAGGAGGCCAAGGGCAATTTCAATCTCCTTCTGAAAAGCCACATTTCATTGAGGCATCCTTTGAGCATGAGAGTTTCTCCGTCATCCGAAGCTATTTCGTTAATCTAAACTGTTGGTTCAATTGCTTACAGTGAATTTAGCACTTAAAGGGGTGAGGGGGAAAAGAGCTCTAATTTTCCTTCTGACCTTTTAACATCACCAAATGAAAGCTAAGACACCAGCAGAGGTATTTTCTTAAGTCAGTAATGGTTTTGTAGTGACTTGAGAACCAAAGGGCGCCCGGCGCCGACCGCTGCTCTGTGCGTGGAACAGTCATCCGCCATTGTCTTTGGGATTTGGCTTTGCGTTGGCCTCGCCAACAGGACAGGACTTGCAAACAGGGTGAGAGAGCAGCAATCCAAATCCAAATCACAGCAGTGAGGCTGCTCTGCTCGAGCCCCAGCGAGTTCTCCAAATGGGATCGTGCTGAAACCCTGACCTTGCTCGCTCTTGGGCTGCTGAAGCTGCTGCTTACGCCGTTGCCAAAGTTAATTAATTTCTGTATTGATGTGTCAAGCAACTGCCATGAAATCATAAAACAAGCAGAAAGCTGCTGGCATCGTGCAGCAGTTTAAAGGAGGAGAGATGGAACCGACAGTGGGACTCGCAGTGCAATGTGCACAGCCTGAAGAGAGGCAGCTTCAAGGACTCATTTGTATGACTCGGGGCTGAAGTGAATGTATTTGCACGGGAATAAAGCATGTGGAAATGAAGGGAGAATAACCAAGCAGGCCTGATTTTGAAGTTCCACGTCTAAAAGCTGTGCGGTGAGGCCTGCTTTGCTCTGCGGCTCAGCACTCACCCCACGTCCCTCTCGCTCCTTACAGGTCTTCCTCTCCCTGGGAGGGAGCCGTCTCTTGCGACATCGGGGTGGTTTCCAGCACAATGAGACCCTGTCAGGAGTCTTAACTGAATCCAGGACCGAAGTACGAGGGAACCACAAACAAGAGCTGCAGTGTTGCAACACCGTGACGCTGTCACAAGCCATCTCTGCTAAAAATACACCGCTGGAATAAGCTGGCAGCCTGAACAGACTTCAGACTTTCTTTCACCAGATGTGGTAAAACAAGACATCCATCAAAAGCATTAACTCAGAAAGGGCACAAACAGCTTCAGATACTGGGACGAGTTTCCTTTTTTGCCTCTCTTCTGAGTGTAATTTCCCCTTAGCCCTCTCCTGCTCCTCTGTCCCAAGCAAGATCTTCAATTAAAATATCTTTTCCACACTCTCATCACACCAGGATATTTTGGGTAGCCTCTGGGAGGGTAAATTCTTATGTAGGGAAAGGAACCACCAGCCTGGAGACTGAACCAACACTTGTGCCTTTGCTGCAGCAGTGCAGTACCAGAGCTCTCCTATGGGGCTGTTTGCTGGAGACACTCTTGCAGAAGCTGCTCAAAAAAGCAAGGACAGACATTTCTGGGCAATTCCCATCCCTGATGTTTCCAGTATCGTTTCTTTACATTACTGGAAGAAGCAATGAGAATATCAAAACCCCTTCTGTCCTGTGGAAAACGTGGGATTAAAAACGCTCCGTCTGGATCAGACACTGAGAACCACAGAGGTGGTGAGTGTGCAGGAGCAGCTCCTGTCTCCCTGTGCACGGGCCTGAAAGGCAAAGCAGAGGACTCCAGAGCATCACACAGCTTTTAATGCCCTTCCATTGCCTTCATTTGTTAATGGGCAGGAGGCAGGCAGGCAGTGCAGTTAAGAGGCTAAAGAATGTTGTCAGAGATGCAAGGCATGTTGTAGCTCCCTGCTTCACCCCAGCTCAATGATCACAACCCTCTCGCTCTGACCTTCAGAGTGTGTATTATCTATACATGCATACACTCAGGTCCTACAAGACCTCCTTGGCCACAGTGCCTGCTGAAAGCCACAGCCTCTTGGTGCTGCACAGCATCCAGCCCTTGGCTCCTAGGAGATAAAAGAGATGGGGACGTGCCTTGTGCATGGATGCTGGGAGAAAACAAAGCTGGAGCAGGAGCTGCTGCCCCTTAAGAAACATGTCATGAAGACACAGCCCAATTTGCAATGGGTTTAACGCCCAGGGGTTGTTGGTTTTTTCTCTTTTTCTGCACAAATGCTTAAAATTCTCCCGAAACAGCCTTTAAAAGCATTCTGTTTTGAATGCAGTCTGTAAGTTATAGGGGAAAAAGAAGCCCTGCTCCAAGCTGCATGTGGCTGAGCTAGCCAGCATAGGCCGACTATAGGATTTATGCTGCATCATTGTTTTATTTGGCTCTTCCTAATATCAATACCCACTGCGCTCTTGGGGTTGCATTAAAAAGTTAAAAAGGGAACCAGACAAAGAGAGCTCAGGCCAAACTTTGGTGCTGTTAAATCAGTCAATATACAAAGCAGCTGCTTTAAAGCCCAGAATCAATATTTTCCCACCAGAGTCCTGCGAAAAACACAGACCAGAGAAATTTGGGAGGTTCTGATGGAATTTTGTTTGGAAGCTTCTGACTCGGCTCGGATGGCTTTGGGGGCTGGGCTGGGAAGGAGTCAAGGCTGCAGGATGTGTTTATAGGAGCTCCGCACAGGGAAACATTCAAGAGTTGCACAGCAATGCAGCCGCGTGGGCCCCAGTGGTGTTTGGTGCTAGGAAGGGAAAAGCTCAAGCCAAGGAGCTTCTTTCCACCAAAGTGAGATTTGTAAAGGAATCCATGCCAGCGTGCTCCTGCCAGCAGGTCTCTGATCAAAGCGGGTTTGAGATGAATGGAGAATCTCCCCACATACAACATGTAGATGCACATGAATGCCACGCCTGCATTTACTGCCTGCCTCAACCGATCTCTCGCTCCAGGAGATGGGAAGGTCAGAAAATCTGGATCCATCCAGCTGGGATCCAGCATGACACACAGAATGCTGAGGGGGAAGGGAAAAAGATCCAAACAAAACCAAGGTCAGATAGAAAATAAAGCCTGGAGATGTCAGGCATTAGGACCTGGGGACATCTCTGCTGCTGGAAGCCACCACCAAGTGAAGGCCATCTCAGAGGCTCTACCAAGGCCATGAGGCAAGTGGGTCCCAAATGCACCCCAGCTGCCAGTATCTCCCAGCACCTCCCACTGATCCCCACATGCCTCAATGTCCCCATTCCTTTTCCAGAGGAGCAGGAGTCCAGGTGCTGGCTCTGTGCACATGGGGCAGGTTCATGGAGATGGGCAGTGGGGCTGATGGCATTGGATGCTCCCAGCCTGGCTCAGTGAGATGGGAAGAGATGAGTCATGATGGGCAGGAAGAAGGAAACGGAGGGGCAAAGGAGTGGAAGGCTCTGATAAGATGGGACCAACAATCAGAGCAAATACTGAGTCACATAGCAGTAGCTGATTGAGGAAGGAGCACAGTGGGGAGTCTGACTGCAGTGGCACAGAATGTCTGGGCTGCATGGCTTCTGCCCCTGCCGCCATCACCAAGCTGCAGTGCCTGCTCATATGCTGTATTAGCCCCTAAACCAGCTGCTGGGCTGCCTTAATATAAGAACAGTGCCTGGAGGATGAGATGTGTGCTCCCATGGGTCTCCGTCCTGCAGGGATGGCTGTGCAGGCAGTAGGCCCAGGACAATCAGCAAGCATTGCTTGCCATGCATCCTGGTAGAGAAACACTGGTGGTGACCAATGTTACCTCCTCTTGGGGTGATGAAAGAAGAGTCCCTGCCAGTCAAGCCTCTAAGAGGGTAGGAAGGCCAAACCACATCGGTTCAGGTCTGAAAAGCCACCAGCACTGCAGGCTCTGGTTGGACCTTCCAGTGCTGACACCAGGAATGTGAGCTTGGATGTAGGGCTGTGTGCTCTTCAAACATTCAGGTGTCTTAAGGATGTCAAAGCCATAGTAGCAATCCCCTCAAGCAGCACAGACCCATGGCAGACATATGCCCATGACTCCCTACCATGATGGGCAGAGCCATGCTCATTTACACCAGTTTCTAGTGCTGACACAGCACAGGAGCAGCTCGGTGAGCTGGGCAGATGAACAGCAACACCCCGAAAACACAAAGCACAGCATAAATGGTGACAAAATCAACTTCTGGCAAATCAAGCTGAATTTTTTTCCTTGGTACAACAGTGCTCCTCCCCAAACAGGGAGCTGAAGTAACACAGAGGATCACAGACAGACAAAAAACGCGGAAGGAGAGGGAGGAGGATAGGTGAGACAACAAGAAGTGTGTGTAGGTGCCAAGCAAGGCACGTCCGCGGCTGACGTGACCTAACACAGCTTTGCAAAGACCTGTCCAGGCACTGACCAGCCTGTGTGAATACAGGTATGGCTCAGCATGATCTGCTAACCAGGTCAGTGGGAGATGGAAAGTCCCTCCAACGCTAACAAGCCTGTGAACAAATCAAGTGGGTGATGCTAACTCCCACAGAGAACAGATCACAGGACTTAATGTACAGCCCTGCTGTTGCCTGACCACTTGAGCTTCCCCAACCAGCATCAGCCAAACATCGTTTGGATTATGGCAGTCACCAGCGATTGCATCAGTTGGTGATGTATGGTGTTGCTTGGTGGCTGGGCCTGTCATTGCTGCTACAGGCCAGTGCTTCCCAGCCTGCCATGCCTCCCTAGCCACCTTCCATGGCCTTGTTAACAGAGTGAGGAATAATTGGGACATGGGTGGTGGTGCTGGTGGTCCCCAGGGAGCAGCACCCTCCTCTTGGTGGAAGCATATTGCCCATGCACAGCCACTGGAGATGAAGAAACACTGCAGAAAGTGGCTGTTCACAACAGATCTGGGGATATCCTTCCTGGGTCAGAACATGGGAAAAACACAGAATGTTTGTCATGGGCTTATTGCCACAGGTGCTTGCTTCAAAACCAACTCAGCCCCAAGATTTCATGCTCTAGAGCAGCCATGAGTCACGGCTGCTCACAAATCCATTCCAGTGCCTAAAGACGAGCTGCAAGTGCCACGCAGAGCTGTAAGCATTCACACCCCACATAACCACCAGGCACAGCTCTGGTACCACTTTCTCACCTCCATCCTCTCACCCACAGGAGAACAGACAGTGAAACAGCAGTGATCTGCCATGGAAGCAAACCACCCTAGCAGCCCTCGTGCAGCTGCTCCCTTGCCCCACACCACCCCAGGACTGTGGGCACCATGGGTGCTTTCCCTGTGCCACTGGTGCAAGAGCTGCAGCCCATTGCATCACCCTGTGCCACCACCTCAAGGCAGGGCTTCAGCAGCAACAAACCTGGCAGCTCCCTAGGGGGGGGATGTTGGCAGCAGGCTCCACCGTATGAGAGGAAATGGGGAAATGCTTCTTCTATCCTCCCCAAAATGTGCGGGGTTTGGAGACATTTCTGAGCCGTGCCAAAGCCAAGACCTGATGAACAGAGACAGAAACACTGCACCTTCCTTGGAGACCTCTGCACAAGCTTGTAACTGCTTGCAAAGACTCAACCTAGAAGGACAAGGGGTTTAGTTACTTGCAAATGCTGTGGGCACATATTCAATATTACCCATTATGGGCTGGGTGATTTTGCCCAGCAACGCTTCCTTGCAGACCAGAAATTAGGGCTGAAGTAGAGCAATTAGCATCTGATGAAGGAATGAGGAGGTTACAATTTAAGGTCAGGGTGGTTGTTTCTCAGCAAAGTGGAGCCTGAATGCTGTCAGGAATTTCTCAGCAGGACTGTGAGAAAGAAGTTGCTCAGAACAGCAGCTCTGCTTGGGCTGGAGGGTGCTTGGAGATGCTCCAGCTCCTGCATGGTTGCATTGCAGTGAGCTCCATTTTCCTTTCAAAGCCTTTCTGGCTGCATGCAGTGGGCAGTCTGCAACTGTGCCACCAGCACCACACAGGGGAGGCTTAGAAAGAGTTGCAAACCTCATTCATAGAAAAATACAGCTACAAAGGGCTTCTGGTCCAAGGGAGTCCCTGAAAGCCCAGGGATAATGGATGTCCCTGGTAAGAAGCAGGTCAGGACCTCAGAGCTCCCAATTCTCACTGGGGGCAGCTGAGGCAGGTAGGGCTATCACTGAGCATCATCATTGTATCACACCCACAACTTTTAGGCCTTCCTTTATGGTCTTTGCTATTTTTGACCCGCTGTTTAATCACGTAAGCTGCTTTCCAGAGCACCTAAAGCATTTGCAGCACTTGTTGACCTCCACCTGGTGCTCAGCACCTCCACAAAAGGCCAGGAGGGAGATGGTAGAGCCAGGTCTGGTTTGGCCTGTTTTCTTCACCCAGAAGTCCACAGGTTCTGAATAAAGCCAGGTGGGCAATGGGGCAGCTGGCACTGACACGACATGTTTGCTTGGCAGAGACCAATAACAACATATATCAAACAATGCTTACATACAGCTCACCCCACACAGCAGGGCCTGAACCAGAAAGCCAAATCATTTTGGTGCGCTCTCAGCTCCATGACAAACAGTGGGTGTTGGGTTTTAAAGAGCTTGTCACCACGACCTCAATGGCCCACTTTATGTGTGGTGGCATGGAAGGGAGCCCAAAGGTGAAAAGGCTTAATTAGTAATACTGCAAGCTGATTACCAGGGCCCATATATAGGGTGACCTGCATCTACTATCACTTAGTGTAGTAATGACTAAGTACAGCCCGTGGTTTAAATATCTCCCTAATGCTAAAGCTAAATGCATCCATAGCCCTAACCCTCTAATTGAATGATTCTAAATATGATAGATTAGCTTTCCATCTCATTATATGCATCTAAGCAGGGGATGAGGGCGTGTATACCCTGACACGCATGGTTTTTCATTTCTACTGCACTACAACAGCAATTACAAGAAAATTACCTGTATACTTGGGCTTGCCGCACACTTATCTTGTACCTGATCTCAGAAAGCTGCCATATTCACTTCATGATGGTAATAAAACCAAACCACAGAATCCTGCCTCTATCTGGACACCGAGATGCAAAGATGTAGGTGTTGCCTACTGACTTCTGCATGATGACCCTAAAGCAGCTCTGGGCTCCTGCAGCCCCAAAAGTGCTCCAGGCAGCAGTGTGCTGTGGGAGAGGCTGGGAGCAGGAAGCAGGGCAGGGTCGTGGCACAGCAGTTTCTTAGGCATTGACAGCTGATACTCAAGGCCACTCACTCGGATATTGCTGTAAAGTCTCCTGCTTCCAGCCACCAGCTGCATGGGGATGCTCTCAGGAGCTGCTCACTGCCCCAGGAACTACTTGCCATGCCCCAGCCTGAGGACACGGGTGGGTGGAGGACTGAGGCAATGTCCCTGACTGACCTCATGTGCCTCTGCCAGCCCAGCTGAGCACTAACGAGCTTGCTCTGTTGAGGCTCTCACTCCAGGTCCGGCAGCTCCAGGCATCCCATCTCGTGCCTTGTCTTTTGTAGGCACCAGTCCCACTATGGACTGGGTGCCAGCATTGGGCTTCCATCAGAATTTCACCAGTGTCATCAGGCCCTGGTTGTGTATGGTTGTGGGAGCTTCACTTCCTCTATCTTTAACCCAACACAGAGGCTTCAGAGCCAAAACAGAGACGCAGAGCACCTCTATGGTCACGCTGACTGATCCAGACCTGCGCACAAAGGTCTATATACACACACAGACTAATTCATCACAGGGAGATGAGCCACATTATAATTTTGTCATTTTCCACTCAAGTGTCCCAGGCAGTGATTGCAATTTGGGGATTTTCCAGCTCAGACAAATTACCAGGCTCCACCAATGCAGCTGAGACAACCCATTTTTGGGTTACGGCGTCTTCACCAGCTTGGCAATAGCTGAGCTCCCCTCTGTCTGCACCAGGGTAATGCCTGCTGTGCATAGGACACTCGGGGCCATGGTAAATTGTTGCAGTGTAAGGAAAATTAAAGGAGTCAGGGCAACAGATTAGAGAAGGCATCCCGAACTGGCAGTGGAAATTCTTGCTCATTAGGAGCAAAACCAGAAGACAGCTTTCAATTGCCAGGGTGTAATTTAGACCCAGGCTCTATGCAGCAATTTCCATGGGTCTGCATGGAGCCCCAGTGACACTCGGTGATGAAGGTTTCCACAAGTGGAAGTCCAGGCTTAGCTGAGAAGGTCTAGAGGTCAGACTTGCCTTTTTGCCTCCAGTTAAAATTGAATTAAGAGTATTGAGAGTAACCTGGAACACTGGCATGTGATGCAGTGACACAGGGCTCATTTCTCCAGTCTTCTTAGGCAGCTGGAAGCAGGTTTTCCCAAGTGCCCAGTGAATGGTGGAAGCCACAAGCTGAAACAAACACTCTGGCTTCTCCATGGAAAGAGGATTAGCGAGGAGTAAGAATAAAGGGCCTGAGAAGCGGCAAAGAGAAAGGCTGCCCCAAGGAGAGCAACGTGTTCAGATCCGTCTATCAGATAACAATACTCGAGCACAAGCCCG
The DNA here is from genome assembly GCF_054131305.1 of Coturnix japonica. Classification (NCBI taxonomy): domain Eukaryota; kingdom Metazoa; phylum Chordata; class Aves; order Galliformes; family Phasianidae; genus Coturnix; species Coturnix japonica. The sequence continues at coordinate 51,522,730 of NC_140667.1, forward strand.
AGTGTGTGTTCACAGAGCATAAGAACAACGGTGACTCAGCTCTAGATGAAATACTCATCCCTACCACTGCCTCCCTGCCCCAAGTACAAAATCGCCTCTCCTGCTCAGACCAACCACAGCACACCTCAGCTGGTCTCCAAAAAGGGCATTACTGCCAGTTATCACAATGCTTTTCTGCTTTGTGTTGCAGGTGTTGCCGCAGCTTTGAAGACCTTGAAATCTTGCTCCTGGAATCAAGTGAGATGAAGAGGGAGCAGGTTTCACTTAAGAAAAAAATACATTTCTCACTGTTGTAGAAAAACTGAAACCGTGACCCCAACCCACATTAAATGCTAGGAAATGAGAAATGAGATGAAAACCAAGGTTTGTTTTTTTTTGATGAGAGGAGAAGGAGGGATGGCAGCTCTAGAGGAGTTGAGTCACCAGTTTTGAGCAATCCTGAACTTGGTGCTGAAATCCTTTATCTCTGCTTTTACAAAACCCATTGCTAACAACAGCTGTGGGAGCTCAGAGCTGGAGTAACAGCAACCCAGAATTGTGACCCCATTTCTCAGAGGTCACCCTCCTGTCCCTTCTCTTTCTTAGCTTTGCACAAGAGGGGAGACAGCCAGGCTTCCTCCCACAGCTTCCATATGGACATCACTAGCACTATGTCAATCTCAGGGTCTCCACCATCTCATTCAGGACATCCAGATGCCAACACTGCTTGGTAACCACGCACCAACCCTTATTTATTGTTTCTTCCACGTTCCTTGTGTGGGCTTGGCTTCATAAGCAAAGGACCTAGGGGCAATGCTGAGCACAGTGCAGTGAGTGGGGACAGACAAGCAGAAGCCAAAGTGATATTCTTGTGCAAGGACTGATGTAGAAGGTCAGCAGTGCTGCTTGACAAGCCCTACATACAGCAACGATACAAGTAGTCAATGCCTTCCCCAGCCTTCCTCTTCACCTTCCTCACTCCTGAGTCTATGCTGCTAAATGGGTTTGGAGACAGGGAGGCAAGGGACCACACAGTGATGACCATACAGAAAGAATAGGAAGAGGTGGAAAAGTACATTAAAACCATCATATGTCTTCTGTTCTTGGGGTTTTATCACTCATCTTTTGGTATCTGGCATTTCTCTCCAAGATCCAAGGCCTGGATTCTCATCAATTCACAGACTCAAGCTTTCATCTAAAAAAAATGTGATTACGAGACATTCCACCTATTGATGTGGAGAAGCGCAAGTCAGAATCTGAAATATTCATAATCCAGATGTTAAAAAAATGAAAAGGTTTTGACATTTATTCTTTTGGAAAGCTCCTGACTTCTGAATGAGCTGTGATTTTCAGAAGACCTGACTCATCATTTCTGAATGCTGGGGTTTGGCAGCCTTGTATCTATTTAGTAATACAAAGCCTTACTTGCAGCTTCCAATAAGAAACCTAATGGTGTGATAAGGCAGATTTTTATCTCATTCATGTCTTTTCCAAATATCAGGAAATGTACTTAACAGCAAGAGTTGTAAAAGCTGTGAAATGATTCCCTGGGGAGGAGCAGAATCCTTGTGACTACACAGCACTGGATGAACCAACAGCTCTCTTCTTTCTGGCTTGGATAGAGTGGATGACCCCAGACACATTTTCCCCTTCACTTCTCTTGGCTCTGTCTAACCAAGTCCTCATACCGCAGGCACTGAAGCCCGTCTCCTGTCCAACCGGGGAAACAGCAACTTCTGCAGGAGGAACACACAGCTTCAAGCAAAAATACCGCTGACAAACCATTTCACAGAGTCATTAAGGTTGGAAAAGACCTCTATGATCTAGTCCAGCCATCAACCCATCCCCACCGTGCCCACTGCCCACGTCCCTCAGTGCCACATCACCACAGATCTTGAACACCTCCAGGGATGGTGACCCCACCACTCCCTGTGCAGCTGTGCCACTGCATCACCACCACCTACACCATCTGCTTCTTACTCTTGACTTTCAAAGGCCTCGAATGAGACGCAGGCCATTGAACTTTATAGCTAAATTTCATCAACCTCTTTGAAAATGAAAGGATTGCGCAGAAGACGAATTCTGAGACATCAAAGGGACCTTCCCTTTTCATGCCAGCACTAAAAGCAGTGCAATGGGAACTAATTACAATCTGCTCTATTGCCAGTTTTCACACTGGAGCAAAAACAAGCATTTTATGCTTTAAACCTTTCTACCTGTGTCTGCCAGCTTACACTCCTGAAGCCAGAACCAAATTACTAGGCTAAAACCATCTTGCATTCACTCAGGCATGCAATGAAGCCAGAAGAGCTGGCAGGCCAGCTCATGGAAAAGCTCTTTTTTTCCCCCCTTCCTGCTTTGTTTTAAAAAATCAACATTTCTTTACATATTCAACAGCAGCGTAAACATTAATTCAGCTTTTCCAAAAGCAGCTCTATCGCACAGATACTTTTAGATGAGCTGATCTTCATCTGTGCTGCTGACAGAGTCTGGAGGGAGCACAGCTGAAATGGCAGCTTCTCGTAAAAGTACAGCAGAGTTCACGGATGTCGGCCAAATGCGGCTGACTCAAGATCTGCTGACTCGAGCAGCTGAAGTCATTACGTAAACAGGCAGGCAATGGAAGGGAAAAGCTACCCTGAATTATGAAGCAAGATCCAGGTGAAATTGTGAAAATCAAGGGCATTATAGCAGAACATGAGACTTCTAGTCCCAACATGCTGTCCAATGAGGTTACGGGTAGGGTGGAGTGACCCTGACGGCACTGGAAATCAATGAGGAGTGAAGCTGGGGAAGAACTTCCCTTTGATATTTCATCCCTGCCCCATCAAGTCAAAACCCCTTAGGCCAGAGCAGGAACTGGCTGGCCAGGGCAGGAGCTCTTCCTGCTCTGTAGGATGGCCTCGGATGCCATTTTACATCTCCCAGTGACCTACAAGCTTTCTGATTTACACTTCACAAAAATCACAATGGAGGACCTACAGAAGTGTCCTAGATTCCATTCCCTGAGCTTTCAGGACAGATTGGTTGGGATCTGTTATTCCAACACAAGTCTCCAAAGGCAAATCTTCCACATGCTTTGTGGCCATCTGCAGTATAAGCAGAGCTGCTTGGACTCCACGGTCATGGAGATGGGATCAACTGTTTTGATGCTGAAGACATCACTATGGCACCTGGAAGAGGAATCATTCCAGGAGGTCTCCTGAGCCCCAAGGAAAGCACAACCAATGAAAACCTGGGATATCACCAACATGTTGGCAAAACCAACTGTCACTTACTGTTCTCCGGCACTGATCTCCAAAGTGGGATGGCTCGTTCATAATCCTCAACAGAGAGTGAATCAAAAAACTCACAAAATTCATAGAAGGTTGCATCAAAAGTTTTGGTGTTCCAACTCTTGGTGGTCAGATTTGCTGCAACTACCCCTTGGGAAGTTAGAAGTGCAGCAGTCAGTAACACTGGGGCTGCTTAACAACACCAAACACTGTGCTTAACACACAAGTTGGTGAGGTGCCACAGTGACCCCTGCACACAAATACGTTCATTCCCGTATCACTTCTTCCTAAGTGAGAAAGCAATTCAAGCTAATTTGCACAGCTGCCTCTTGGATTAGTTTTCTAGATTTCCACTCTTCTTTCTTTCACACACACCTGTCCTTCTTCCTCTCTTGCCCCATTATGATGAAGCTGGCTATCTACAGATCAGCACAGGCCCGAGAGCCTGACTGGTTGCAATACAGCCAGAATATGTCCACAGAAGGGAGGAGACCAGAGGATGAAGCCATGCTTAGATTATAGAGAAAATGCAGGAAATAAAGAGGGAGGTGTGGTACGATGCACAAACACAAAGGCAAAAAGAGTCCAAAGGTAACAAAACCTATGCCCGAGAGTTCAGTGGATGGCTCAGAGGTAGAAGTAAAAGGCAAAAGTAAGGATAAGTAAAGTCAAAGCCCTTTCGACAAGAAGCCTGAAATCCTTCTTCTTCTCCAGTAACTCATCAGCCCAAGAAGAGGTTATAATCCTGACATAACAGCTTCAAGGTGAGCACAGAATGCAAAGTTGTGCCATGGAGGCACAGGAAAATCATTCAGCTCTCAGAGGAGCAGGGAAATCACAGAAATATCTCACAGTCCGACTTCTGTCTGGTTTCCACCAAACAGCACTAAAAAGTTGCCTCTGTCTGCCTGGCAGAGGCTTGAGGCTACAACTGAAAAGTGCCCCTGTGAGTAATAAGCCCTTAAATCTAAGACAAACCAAGTCACCATTTTCTTAGATAAGGCTTATCATTCTCACGGGAGAAAGTCATCCTTTTACGTTACCTACTGGTCAACAACTTCGCCTTCAAGGGATTTCCCAGCTTTGCAGCTCCCATCACAATAACGTTACCAATCAATTAAGCGATACCACTTGGGATCAAAATTTTAATGAGGCACTAAACCCACAAAAGGGGCTCTGTATAGCATAATTAAATAGAGCGGGCCTAAATAAACAGTAAGGTTTTACTGGTTACATTATAGTCGAAAACAGCTGGGAGGCAAAGAATGGAGCATTGAAGATGCGTGACGTAAAAAGGCATTTCACAGAATGCAACACTGAAACTTTTCATATCGCACCAGCAGTAAAACACAACGAGCACGTGACTTCCCTTTGATTTGGAAGAATCTGTGTGGGCACAGGGCGCTTGTTTTTTTTTTCCTTCTGCCAGTCAGCACAATGAAATATTTCACTTGCAAACCCAAACAGCGACGAAGAGAGTCATTTGTCCTTCGGAAAGAAATAAATACTTCAGAAACGGGTCAAGTCAGCAAGAATATCTGTTTCAATCAGGCCACGGGATGCTGGATCATGGCTCTCAAATGCTGGACAGTGCTGGGACTCCACAAAACAGCCTTGCAAGCAATGACAATTATTACAAGTCTGTTAGGCTCAGAGCTGCAAGACACTTGTTTCGTGCTCACGTCAACTCGAATTCGCCGCAAGCGATGACATTCAGGCTGAGCCAACCAGCTCAGCATCCAAATCTCCGTCTGCAGCAGCTATTTACAATATCACATTTGTTCCACCCTGTCGATATTTGATCCAAGAGCTGAATAAATCCTACAGACACAGGAAGGTTTTGATTTCACATTAAGGTAATGTTGACGGTGGTGCTGCTGTATCATGTAAAGTCAATGCACTGTTACTTCTTGAGAATGAAATTTCTGGTAAACCTGGTTTTCATTTCATTCCCCCCAGTTCTCTAAGCAGCCTTTCCTCAGAGTTGTAACTATTGCTGCAGTTCTGGGCTTGTGAACGAAAAGTTTCTAAATTCATCCTGGTTTATCATTGGAAGAATTCCTTCTTCAATGGGAGTCAGAATGGGCTCCTCTTTTATAAAGTCGGGATCAAAGTTGCTCACGTCGTCTTTGGATTTCTGTCAAATGGAAAAGACAAAGGGAAGAGACGTCACAAGTGTGCATCGCCTGCTTGATACTCGCTTTGCATCTTTAGTTTTGAGTGCAATGAACCATTACCTCCACAAAGCTTACAGAGAGATTTTTCTAGGGCAGGACTGGGAGCAGCTGAGTGCCCCTCAGAGCCTCTTACAGTGTAAAGCCTTTTAGAGTCTTTGCAGGCTTCTGACAAACCTCTCACTGATTTAACTGATACTGCTGCTGACAGGTTGCCTGCCTTGATACAGCAGGACAGGGCACATAAATCAGTTCCTTTCCTCCAATGTTAGCACAGATCAAGCCATTCAAAATGGTCCATCAGCGGTGTTTCCAGTTAACTGACTCCATACAGTCCTTCCACATCTGCAGTGCCTCAGCTGGGCTTGCTGGGGGGTACACTCCCCTACATGCAGTCATTAAACTTGCACGATGACTCTGTCCTACAGGAAGATAAATGGCTTGACTCCAGGTGTTGGACTCCTGGCTTTACCAGACAAAGTGGGACTGTTTACAGTGTACACACACAAATTGGGTTTGTGACACATTTTGACAAGGCATGTGTTATTTCTGCATCCAGAACAAGACGTTTTATTAACACTTCAGTCTAATGTTTCCAGATTTGGCCTAGATCATGGATGTGCTAAGGAGGATCCCTTAGTCTTTGATTAAGGTTAAAAAATAATCAAGTGGCTAAGATTGTACTGCTGCAGTTCCCCAGTATGCTTTATCCTGCACTCATTGAGCATTGTGGAGCAGGACCAAGCTGCCCACCGCCATTAAGAGTCAGCAGTGTGACCACAGCATGAGACACAGCCAGCCTAAATGATATCTTCACAGGTAGTGAAGCCATAGAGAGAACCCTGGAAAGACTCTCCACAGGAAAGAACATGGCAGAGGGACATGTGGAACCACTGGGAAAATGGGCAGCACTGCTGGTGGAGCAGGCAGAATGGGGATTACTTACGCTGTTTTACATGTGGGCAAGGCAAAGGGTAGTTAGGTGCCTGACCTGCAGCACCTGCTTTTACAAACCTGCCTCTTCTGGCACTGAACTGACTTCGAAAATCCAGTATGGAGAAGAAAAGCAATCTGGACAACATCACTTATCCAACCAGCAGCCAAGTCGAGACCAGAGACCCACCTCCTGCTTCCCAGACCAGGGCTTCTGAGTCAAGGCTGCACTTCCTCCTCCACCTTTTGAATGTTGCAGCAATAAACCCGCTTAAAACCCCAGAAGAGACAAAACAAAACCAGGCCCCTTTCTTTCCCCCACCCATCCTTCCCACGTACAATTCGGGGTCTGAATGGTGGCTCCATCTGGCGCTGGTTCAGCAGCTCCCAGTCCAGCTCTTTGAAGTAGGGGTGCCGCAGGATCGCGCTCTCACCACCCAGCGCTGTGCTGCCCAGCCGCATGCTGGGGTTCTTCGTCATGAACTGCAAAACAAAAAGGGCTGTTTGTTTCCTCCTGTCCGGCAGGGTCACAGGAGAAAGACCTATTAGAGGTGGCACAAAAGCTTGTCCTCAGCTTTCCTGTTGAACCCAGTTGCTGGCCAGACTTCTCAATTTCACTGTACTGGAACTGCATGCAAGGAACTTGACTCATTCTCTAGAGGAAGAAATCTGGGTGTATTTCTCCCTGGTCTCATTATTTCAGTCAAAACCTTGGTAACCACAACAAGAAAAGAAAGATGAAGTGTGTTGCTTGTAACGTTATAGATGTTACACGGTGTCTGGGGTGTTATTTGTTTCTGTGTTAATTTCTGAGGAAGCTCTCACTCCGTGCTGCTCACCCGCCAGCCAGGCTTTGGATGAGAGCCTGTCCTGAGCTGTGTCTTTTTCCTAAGCCTCAGCCCGCTGAAGTGCAGCCAGAAGCCTACGCTTTCCTTCCTGTCATCTTAGGAAACAGAGGAAAACCAGCGAAGCATTGGCTTTCAGAGTTCCCAAAACCTTGAGCAGATGAATACTTGCAGGTGACTGTCCTCCTCTCAATGTTCAAACTCCAAAAGAGGGTTCCCTTTTATAACATGCTTCACTCTGCTACTTGCAAAAAGAAATCTGAAACTTCAGCCAAAGCACCCTGATTTACCCAAGGAGCAAAACAAAAGCCATAGACCATGCACACAGTGTGAGACAGCATTGGTGGCTGCCCTCGTTAGGTCCCAACAAGAATGATGAAGTGCGAGTGCTACAGATATTTCTTAAAGGGAAGGGAAATATTGGGGGAGAAGAAGAATCCTTTCCCAAGGCAGGAAAAGAGCTACTGTGCTTGTTAACTCAGGATTCTAGTTCTTAGAAACCCAGTAACACAATCTTTTCCTTCCCCTCAAGTATTTCTAATTCATCGGAGAAACCAGGTTATGTTTAAGTTGGGAAAATAGCTGCTTTTATTTGCCTATTGAAACAGCAACATAAAGCAAGCCCCACTCTGGTGGAGGTGTCCAGACGATTTCCTCGAAGATGAAAGAGCATTATGTTTAGCAAACAGCTGAACCAGCCAAACCAGACAATCGGTCACTGTTTTGGGAATGACCAAGTCTGTTACATCTGGGCTGTGGGGAAATGAAGGGGAGATGCAGCAAGAAGCCAACTTGTTTCTGACTGCAGGAGCTTTTCAGCAGGGACAAACTCTCCTAGGTCAACAGGATAAAGTCTGGTCATTCCCTGCCTAGAGAGATGACAGGGAGAAGAAAGAAGACTGCTGGAGCACTCCCCAGTGCTCTGTCTGAAGGGGCCTTCAGAGACAAGGATGAGGGGATATCTGCAGCTCAGAGACCTTGCAGAACCCCAGAATCTGCTAAATTGGCACTAAAGCCCAGCTCCAATGTGACCTCCCCCCATCCTGACCCCTCTCAGGACAGGTACTGCTGCTGCATTCCCTACAGCAGAGCTGTTTTCCACCGTCTCACACCAAATCATCAATACAAAGCACTGCTGAGTGCATCCAGGTTGCAAGAGCCACCACCAGGACAGGAACAAACTAGCACGGCTCCCTCCAGCTGGGGTGTCTGTGTGCTCTCCCTGGATTCTTCACTCACACAGCTTTCTCAGGGCCAAGCCAAAGGAACAGTACAATTTCTGTTTTCTCCTGACCCTTTCAACCCATTTTTGTCCCTTCCTACCAACAGAAAACAAACACAATTTGTTTCCCAAGGGACTCTGGCCCAAAATTTCTGTGTAATTCTGTTCTCCGGACAATATTTTGGTTTCCAAACTAGAAATACGTCCAACCAAAATTGCTCAGAGACTTAATTCAAACAAGCCTTTGCAAGTCTTTAACTAAACTTCTTTGGTTTGCAAAACAGGCCAGAAATCTCCTGGTAAGCCCATGTTTCTCTAGTAATTCCCTGCCCAGATCTCTGTCCCCACAGATGGAGATCTGCACCTCACTGGCTCTGATTTGCATTGCTGGAACATCTAGAAAGCTCAAATGAGATCAGAGCTCGCTGGTTTTGGAAGCAGTAATGACTGGAAGAGTCCAAAAGACAAGACAAAGAGGAGAGAAAGAGCTGGGAATAAGGCCCATGTCTCCTGGCTCCTGACCTACCACCAGCACCATTACACCAGGAAGCTTTTGCTAAACATCTGTGTAAGGAAAAATCATGTAAGATTTAATCTCTGGAAAGTTAACATGTTTTTTGTTGCTGTTGTGTTTTTTTTTGTTTTTTTTTTTTCTCAGGTTCTCATTCGTGCTCAACCATAAGAGACCAAAACCTAAACTGGACTGCTCATTCCCAGACCAGTTCAGGGCCCTGAGATATAAAAGTGTGTTTACATTCCTGTTTGCTTGTTTTGTTCAAAGTGATGCCAAAATTGCACCAAGCAAAGGCATCCGATGCAACAAGCTGAGAGCCAACGTAAATGCATTCCTCACTACTTAAAACACCCCTTTTGTTAGGATAAGGATTAGCCAAGAGCCATTCCTTGAGGTGGGCTGTTTTGGGCTCTGAAAAAACAAAACTTAGGAGTCAAAACAAAGGCTATTTAGGGCTGACCAGCTAGCTCTGATTTGTGCACTCAACCTGTGTACTGAGAAACCTCAGCTGACACCAGGCATCAGGCAACTCTAGGCTCCATCTGCTCCACGTTTGCTGTACAGAGAAGGCAGGAGGTGAGCGAACACTTCAAACTTACCCACTGCTGGAACACGTTCTCCTCACTGGCTGCTGAGAGTGATGCTGGGCTGCAGCGTAAACTCTCTGCATTAATCCTCATCACAAAAGCAGTAAGCTGATGGACAGGATACCCAATCAAGCAGCGCCATCCCTAGCCACCAGGCACATGCTCAGCACTGCTGCCTCTCTTCATCTATAAAAGCAGGGTGCACACACCAGCACCCAAAACACTTTGGCAAGGTTTTTTAAACTCCCAATAGCTTCTTCCTCAAATAGTGCAGCCCTCTGAAGCGAGCTAATGGAGTGTATATATGCAATGCGCTCTATAAGAGAGTATCAGTGTAACATGAAGAGGCTTCTCTTTCATAGGAGTCAAACTCTAACAACTTACTTCAACAAGAGGGTAGGATATCATTTCAAAGAATAACCTCTTATCGTTACTTCCCAACCCTGATAAATGTACTGTACAGTGTGCTGAGACCTCCTGACTGCATCTGTGCATGGGAACTGGTTTTGTACCTGCTGTACTGTATGAGAGATATGAATCAATATATGGCATTATTGAAGTCAGTTTCCACTAGAACATATAGCAAACCCACTCAAACCCTACCTGAATTCACCAGAAATTACTGCACTGACAAAAAAAACCTGGATGATGCAGTTTGTATTGTGCAGGTCAGAAAGAAAGAAGAATTTAATGACCTCCCAAAGCTTAAAGTCCACGAACTCCTCTCTCTCTCTACCTGAGGCAGCATTGACATTCTGCTGCTGCAACAGGGCAGTATCTGAAGGCCTGTCTCAAAATGGCTCTGGTATCTGTTGGCACTTAGGGCATAGAAAACAAAGAACTAGGGATTTCTGAAGAGCTTAATGACCAGCCCAGCTTTTATCTCTGAAATAAGTACCTGGAGTCTGTACCTACAGCTCTGACCATGTAAGCAGCACCTCGGAAGCAATCAGCAGCAGGACACGTAGAGATGTGTGCCCAGAGCACAGATGCTGCCCTCTGCCCAAGGGCAGGCTGTGCAGGGGAAAGCTTTTTGGAAATGCAGCTCACCTTTAGCTGCATTCAGAAACAGCCAGGCTCTGGGGCTGGAAAAAGCCTTACAAAGTGTTGGCTGCTCCTGGCATCCCCAGGAAGGCTGGGGTCAGACTCCTGCTTCACAGCTAAGCTCAGGTTGGTTAGCAATAAGTGTCCTTCCAAGTACAACTCTCCAGTGTTTTTGCAGGTGGTGAAAGAAGATGTTCTGCAGAAAGTTTTTCATGGCAAAAATTTAATCTCCCAGTGTTTATTATCTCTAATTTTGCAGAATCCATAATGAACGTCACCCTCTGGTACGCTAAGTCCAATGAAGAAACACAGAAAGAAGTCCAACAGTAACACCAACAAAGCAAACTAGAAATGTTCCTTAGCAAAAAGAAACATGTCATCACTCCCAGCAAAATCAATAGCAGGTCAAGCAGTGTTCAGCTTGAACCTGGCCACCAGGCCTTAGCTGTGATCATATCCAGCCATGGGGACTGCAAAGAGCACCCCTGGGCTGGGTCCCTTAGGGCAGACTGGAGCAGGGCTCTCACTGACCTCAACTAACCCCTCAGCAACAGCACAGCCAAATCCAGCAGCAGGAAAGAGCCAAAACCATGACTTCATGAAACCATTTGAAAACATTTACTGAAAGAAAAAATGCAGCAAGCCACGACAAGAAGCGAAGAGGTGGAGATCAGCCCTTGTGTGAAGTTACAAGGAAAAAATGCAGAAACAGCAGCGCCAAGCAGGGGGAAAAATCTGCGTCAGCCCTGGGAGCTCGGCCCATGGGCAGGTGAGGGAGCGTGGAAGCTGATGGGACCATGCTGGGAAGGGTTGGAGTCCCCCAGCTACAAGAACAGGGCTGTACTGTGCTTCTCCAGCACTGCTGCTCCCGTCTCAAGAGGCAGCGTGTGTAAATGAGTGCAATGGCTTGTAGATCTGTAAAGGGATGTTTGAACAAGGCAGATGTTCACAGGTGTTCATTTCCTAGAATTTACAGGTTCTTTCTCTCAATAGTGATATTCTGATGCATTTTTATGTAATTTGTTTGCATGCTAATTGCATCAGGATAACTCAAGCTGTGAGTAATATTACAGTGAATAGATTACACGAAGTTCCTTCGTGTTCTAGGAAAACAGGAACAAACCCAGACCCCTCCACAGAAGAAGTGCTCTCCAGGAATACAATCATTCCTTTCACACTGTCAGCCATCTGGAAGGGGAGTCCATTGTAATTTCTTGTGTGAAAGAACATCTTGGATGTCCCAGCTCCCCCCCAGCACTCTGTTGCACTTGGCAGAGCGCATTCACCTTGAAAGAGAAAGCACTGCCCCTGAGCAAAGCATCTGTTAAACTCAAGCCCACGATATTCCCCATTTTGCAGATTGGGAGGATGGAACCAGAGGAACTCCTGCTTTGCTTTGCTGAGCCCAGGGCAGCCTGCCACAGGTATGACAGCAGATCTTCAGCCCCATATCCTCACCGTGACAGCTTCTCAAAGTCTTCACAGAACTACAGAATCATAGAACCACAGAATGGCTTGGGCTGGAAGGGGCCATGAAGATCATCCAGCTCCAACCCCCCTGATACAGGCAAGGTTGTGAACTACTGCATCAGACACCAGCCCAGGCTGCACAGGGCCACATCCATGGCCTTGGGCCCCTCCAGGGATGGGGTACCCACAGCTCTGGGCAGCACTGCCAGGGCCTCACTACCCTCAGACTGAAAAACTTCCCGACCATCTAACCTAAATCTCCCACCTTTTAGTTTAACCCCCGCCCATCCTCACCCTATCACTATCCACCAGTGTAGAAGTGGACTTTTAGTCAATTTCTTCAGGACAGTGCCCATGCAGTCATCAATCCCAAGCTGACAGAAGCAAGAGAGATTCGCCAGTTCATGGCATTAACTTTTCACACCTGTTGGTGTTTCTTGTGTTGCTATTAAAGTGTGGAGCAGCAGCACAGAAGGGTAAAGCCCTACAGTCTCCCCTCTAGTAATGAGGGACTTCAGGGATATCTCGAGGTACCAAACACGCTATGTTCATTAGGATTCATATGCTGAACTAACAAGGCAGAAATACACTCAAAAGGAAATAAGATTTCTCAAAGATCCATTTGATCTCAGACAAAAGGGAGTCGTTACATAAATAGGGCAATTGCTCTAATTAAGGCTTCTCTCTAAGAATCTCCTGACAGAATGCTGCAGTTTGAAAACAATTTGCTTGCCCGTTATGTAAGGCAAACAGACCTGCAGTCTGAGGTTTCACTACCCCTCACCCACCCCTAACAAAGAAAAGAAAGATGGCTCTGTGGCTCTGGTTGTCAACATCTGTATTATTTTTTATGACTGGAAGTCAAGAGGCTTTTTAATAGCAGAGAGACCTTTTTATCCCTTCTTTTTTCCTTCAATGAAAAGCTGCTCTTTTGAGCCAGCCTTGCACTTTTGCTCACTTGGGCGAGGCTCCTACCACCTTCCATAGCTGTTGTAGCACAGCCTGGTTATTTCCCTCTCCAGGTAAAAAAAGCAATGGGAAGAGAGGTAAAAATCAATTGTCAGCCTTGCTCCTAAATAAACTAAGGTAGACAGAGCACCTCACTATGGGATGGGCACACCTGGCTCCACATTTCCTGGAGGTTCAACTTTGTTCACCATCATTAGGTGAGACTTGGGCCAAAAATAATACTGCTTGAATAGCTACAAACTTCCTTGCTGTGTTGGAATCTGCCTCCCTGCCTCCTCCCACCCAATTTAACTCATCCACACTAATGCAGAATGAAAAGGCCACAAACACCAGACGCAGGAGCTTTATACAGGGCCCTGATGATAGCTACTCATTTTCGACACTCCTGACTTTGGTACTCACCTAATAAATAATACAGAGAAATTAACTTTAGTCATCAGATTATTTAACACAGGTTTGAGTCAAGATGTCACTCTACCAATCTGTGTTTTGAGAAAGAATGGGCACAACCCAACTCCCGCATGGATCACCCTCTGTATGGGCTGCTTGGAGCTTCGATATTAAGCTGCTGCTGTTAAAGTGCCCCAGTTGGATTATGGAGACACCACGGGGATACGCAGGTCAATTACTAAATCAATACATCAATCAGAGTAACACAAACGTGCAGAGGGAATGAGCAGCGCGCTCATTAACAGACAGGAGCATGATCCCACTCTCCTTTTAACCAGCTCTAAGATCTCCCTAGGGTTGCACGAGAAAACAATTAATCCTTTTCTGATAGTCTTGTCAAGAGGAGCCGGGCATTTATTACACAACCCTGGGTGGCCTATTTACATAGGGTCAAGTACAAAGGGGGCTAAAGTGCCCCAGACAAACCTGTAAAGGCCAATTAGGGAAAAAAAGAAAAAAGAAAAAAAAAAATCACAGGAAAACACTTCAAAGGAACTCTTTCATGGTCGTGGTTATATTTCAATTCTTTTAATTTCAAAGTTCCTGAAAAGACACGGTGGGTCAGAAAGGTCAACGCTGGGAGGACGAGTGGACAGAAAGAGCTACAGCCCTGAATAGCCGGGACAAGGGGAGATTTATGGCCCCGAGGGGAGCGCTGAGACCCCCCAGTTGGATGCACTGTCTCTCCATGGGCAGAGATGGCCCCAGCTGCAAGCAAAGAGTGGTTATTCCCATGTCCAGGTGGAGGCCGGGTTCTCAAGGGAATTCTCGGCCCTTCCCCAAGATTACATTTTAATGAACTCCACCAAAACACTCCTGAGGGTCTATAATCACCATGTCTATCCATGGCAGAGCTGAGCAGTCAGCCCAGGCCACAAGTTTTAGGCTTGGCCACAAGAATTACCTCTTCCTATGCACCAAGAGCAAGCAGACAAAAAGAAAGTGGAAAGTTGGCACAACGAAGGCCACTTTTTTCTTTTTATTTTAAATCTCTGGCAGGAAAGAGATGGATGAATCATAATTGCTACAACAATAGGCAGGGTTAGGAGCTTTTGTTGGGAAGCAAATCTGAGCCTGTACGCTGTGGGCTTAAATAAGAAGCCAATTTCAGCCTATTGAGAAAGGAAAGGTAAAAGATCTGATGACAACTTCAAGATGAATTTGGCTTTGGCAGGCTAGACACGGATGGCATTAGCTTTCCTTCACAGTGAATTATTCAGAAGCATGAGGCTATTACTGCGGGGAAGAGGAACGCATCGGAAAGGGGTGTGATCAATCAGCAGAAGAGATTAAAATCACTGTGGAACACTGATTGCTTTTTAAGAATTACACGGCAAAGGGACAGGACATTATAGTAATGGAGATGCAAGCTCAGGCAAAAGAGGCAAGACGGCAATCTGCGGCAGAGCTCACTCGGCCCTGTCACTTAACCACACCACATGTTTACTGCATAAATGGTTCAGACGAGAGAGATCGTTTAAAGCTGTAGAATTCCTTCTTGCTTGGGAAACAACCGGCTCCAGGGTCCTGCTTTTCCTGCAGAGGCTCCAGAGCCAACCAGGAAATGCAAGATGAAAGCATTTTTGAAAACAAAACAAAGCAGAAATGTTTACACAGATCCGGCATAGGGTTTCACAGAGATTCAAATATCTGCCCGAGTGTGACAGCCAAAGCTTAATCAAACTGTGAAAGGGATTTATGGAGCCGGCCAGCTCTGAAGGGATGCCAAGGAGAATAATTTATTGGAATATATGAAGGCATTTTTAATATCTGCCTCTGTTAGCTGGCTCCTCGGCTCTGAGGATAAAGCAACGAGCCCATCTTGCTCCCTCTTTGATTTCAGTGGGTCCACCACTGTGTTGTTCCTTTTCCTTTTAATCTTTGTTTAAAAATCACTCCCAGCATCTGGTTCATTCAAAAACCAGCTTCATTCTGACTATTCCAGCACTGCATGTGGAACAGATTATGTGCATTTTTCCATCCGTTTTAAAGAGCCCGGCTCAGATCTGCAGGATGCAAAGGCAAAGAAGAGCCATGTGCCTTGTGCAGCAGACAACAAGATACGTGGACAACATTATACCATCACCACCTGGCTGCTTTGCTTTACATCTTCTCAGCATTTAGGTGAGGACAGAGGAGAACAACACAAAGGTCTGGCCTTGCTCACACTGCAGCCAAACTGACTGCCCAGGGCTGAGGGAAAAGGCAAGGCATAAAGGCAGTGGGAAGCAATTGCATATTGCGCTTGGATGTGCCAAGCCAAGTACAGCAAAGGTGCTCTGAGTCATGCACTGCTTGCTGCAGCATGCAGGGAGGATTCAGACACCTACCACGGTGTCTGAGCTGATGACAGTTCCTACTAGTTCTGACCTCCCAGCATCCAGGTGTGCTGGACTGCAAGCAAACACAGCATGAAGAGAAGGAACATCTCCTAAGAACAGCTCAGAAAACTTCATCTTCCATGCTGACATTCAGGGAGCAGCTGTGGAGAGCAGGCAGCTTGGAGCACGCACATCTCTCCACTCTGATGGCTAAAAACCAGCTCTTTCCTTCCACTTCTCTGTCACTGCAGGCTGTTTGCTTAGATTATGTTAAAATCTGCCTCTAAGTCTTTCTGCTGCAAGAATCCTGGCCTCTCCCTTCTCTCCACATTAATGACATTTTCAAGTTACTTACAGCCTTGGGGCCAGTCTGGTTCAGCTCTGAGTGCTCACCGACCAGAAAACCTTCCTGAAAGATAAGCTAAAGCACACACAAAAGGGAAGCTCACCAAGACTTGTTCTCAATGCAATCCCCTCACCATGCAGTTCACTCCTCCTGCAGCTCATCTCAGTCCTCACTTTGCTTTCTGCTGCCATGTCTGTGTGGAGTGCCCTGGGGGTATTTTGTTTTGTTTCTCTCCAATTTCCATCCCTCTCAGCCTGTTACACTAAGCTCTTGCAGCATAACCCAAATCTCCAAGGGCTCTGCTGGAGCAGTTATCCTGCATTCAGCCAGACAGACCTGCCTTGTGCTCTGGGCACGTGGGTTAACTGAAGCTCCTAAGTGGGAGATTATCATCCTCAATCTGTACTCCCCATGCACTCTTGAATTGAACTCCTCCATGCACAAAAATAATAGTAAGTAACATTTATATCTCATGCAGAGTCACCACTCGCAGCTGTAGTGAAATAAAGAAAAACACTGCTCATTTCCACTGGAAGAAGGGGAAGGAACACAGAACATTTAGTTTTTCCTGGCCTAGCACTACTTGCAGATATAGGGAAGAATAAAACTCTAACATGTCCACACTTCTTCTACTGCTATTTGACATCTTTCTATATATGAATATAAAAAAAACAACCATCAGAAAGCACTACTACAACTGACTACGCACTAAGTCAACCTCTTGTTGTAAGTCAGAATTTGGCCCCATTTCCAGCCATATGCACGATTCACCCCTCCCCAGCTGGAGAGCTCAAGGTACTGAATACCACTCTAAGTTCTAGCTGCAAAAGCAAGCCAGAAGAGCCAAGGAACTAACAGAAATGCTTGAGTTTCTTGTCTTTGGTCTGTCATGGGCTCACAGAGACAAGAGGCTCTTCCTTCTAAATCAGGTGTCAAGGCTGTCTGGAGGCCATTCAACCACTTCCCCTCCCGCTGCTCCCACACCATCTCGCTCCTGGCTGCTGATAAAAGCCAGGCACGAAATCCCAAATCCATCACCTTGTGCTCCAAAAGCCAAACATGTGCCCACAGCAGCTGGGCTCAGAGCCTGACCTGGCTTCAGCTGACCCTCAGAGCATCATTACCTCCACATCTACGCTTGAAGCACTGATTCACAGATGCTTGATGTTAGCAATACAAAGGGGATTCGAAGCAAGGCTGCAAAAGCAAAGCCTAAGGGAGCATGGGGTGGGTGTTCACACCTCAGTAGTAGCGTCAGAGTTCACAGAATGCCACATGAGCCAGAGGGGAGAACTGAACTCAGTGACACAAAGCAGCAGAAACTAAAACCAGAGCACTTCCCTTTTGACTCAGCATCACTTCCAGGCTATTATTCTCTAGAAAAACAGATAAAACTTCAAGTTTTGCTTTTGCATCCTTTTCACTGTATTGCTGACGTCATTTCTTCTCTGAGATATGGCACAGGTTTGCTTTCTCAACTGAGGTTTGCCAACCTTTCCATCTCTCCCAATCCTTACAATAATGCTCATCGTGCTAATCCTCCTGCTGCAGTGCTACCCTGTGCTGTTCTACCTGTGCTGGACTACTGAAACCACAGCCAGCTTCCTCTGCATCTCCCTCTTCTTTTGCCTAATGTTTATTTTTCACAAGAAAACCACTCAGAAGGGGAATCATCCTTTTTGCTTAACTCTGGTGGTGCTTTTCTCCAAAGTACCTGTATTGAACCAGCTGGAGAGCAAACAGGCATCAGTCTGATTTGTGTGCCCAGAACACCCAGCCACATGCCCAAGCCTCACTTTTCAAAGCAGTATTTCAGCTGGACCAGAAGCACCTCAGAGCTGACATTATGACTGGAGGTTGGTACACAAATGCTAAGAGACAACCTCAGCTTCACTGAATTCAGCTACGACAGGTGCAGAAACTCAGGGTGCAGAAGGCAGAGCACTGTTAACACTTCCCCAGGGCAGAACTGGGGAATGTTAAGTACCAATGCTGTCATTTGGCTCGGAGAGCAAAAACATCCAAGTTGCAAATCCTCACCCAAATTTCCAAACCTTTGGGCCAACCACTGTGACTTCAGAAGACTATTCCATGGAGTGACTCAATAGACTTTGTCCTCCTCCCCTCATCTAACACCGAAGAAAATCCCTTTAGCTTTCCCTGTCATGAGAACTTACTTCCCATTACTCCACTATTGAGCTCCAGTTCTCTCTATGTCCCTTCCTTCCCCCCTCCAAAACAAGCCCTCCTGCTACAAACAGTGTGACTGCACTGCATTTGAAAAAGTCATACGCGAAGCAAGTGAAACACGCAGCCAAAATATCACCCTGCTTATGGGAAACAAGAGGGTTGTATTTCATTTTGCAATTCACTCAGCTTAATCCCCAAGCCTCCAGCTGCCTGGAAAGCCGCTTTCTTTGCACAAGCACTTTTTGCTAGTAACAATTCACAAATTCAAAACGTCAACGTGCTGTAACAAAGCAAATCCCAGCTGCACTCTCAGCGTAAAAGATACGGTCCAGCAGTCTCTGCTCCCTGCCTGCTCACTAAGTTCCTCTTTCACAGCCTCTTCGTCTTCAGACATTGGTGATTACTTTGCTGATAGCACAGTATGTGAAAGAGTTCCTTTAACAGGCACAGGTTGCATAGCACTAGTGCTATGGGCCAGTGCTCCTCTGGCATACATTTGGGTAGAGCTCTGAGAAATAGAATTCTTGAGGGAGAGGGGAAGAAAGGATCGTAACCAAAGCAAAACTTTTATTTGGATTGAGATAAAGTGGCCTAAAACAATCCAGCAGTAATTCCCCCCTTCTGCATGTCCTTCCTGCCCACAAGCAAATCCATGCCCAATTGGACTTGCTTGCCCAAGAAGCAGAAGACCTCAGTTTGAGTTCACTCTGCCTGATTTGAACCCATTATTCCCTGAATTTCCCAGTGACTTGCTCCAGTCATGCAAAGTGCTGTACACATATGGGGTATGGGATTTCCCAGTTCCCTGCTCTGGGAGTACAGATTCCATCCAAATCCTGTTCCTCTACACTGATTTAGCTCTGCCCTGCTTCCAGCACTTCAATGACTGTATCGAGGATGAGAAAAAAAACCCAAAACCACAAACCATTAACAAACAGAAAAAGAAAACGTCTCTTAGAGCCCAAATCTAATTTGAATTCTAAGCGTGGTCTCAGGGCACTGAGGTTGTTTTTGTTTCCCTTGGTACCGCTGCTCAAAAACACACCAGTAACACCCACTGCTCTAAATGAGGGCGTATCTTGGTCATTATCAGGAAACTGCAAAGATGAACAGGATGCAATCTTCAGAAATCAGGTGGTTTCTGATGAGGGGAAATTGGTGACACACAAGTATGGTAAATGAAAGCAAAACAACATAACAGCATTCATGAAACAGGTCCTAAAACCTATCATCCTTGCTCATAATGAAGAACTTCTAGAAGTCAGGCTGGTCAAATGCTTTCTAAACCTACATACAGACATTTGTAGAGAACCTCTTAGTGCCTACAGCTAATCGCATCTTCCTGGCAGGGGAATTTGATTTTAGTTTCAGAGCTTTGTACCACTCAAGAGCTAAGTGAATTCTCACTTGTTTTGCTCAAGGTTATAGGCCAGAACTTTTAGAGAGGAGATAATCCAATTACTGAGGCTATTAAGGCCTTAGCCTGCAACTAAGAGACCCCAGGTCTGATTTCCTGCTCTTTCATAGGCCTCCCATGCCATGTAATTACTTATTATCATTTCTGCCACTATGGCAGTGTAGTGCTCTGATTTTCCAGGCTCTTAATATCATGGGTTAGAAAGCATTGCCACAGCTGCACATCAGGGAGCTCACATTCACTTTCTTTAGACATAAACAACACAACAGAGATTAGGAGGTGCTCACACAGTAATGACAATGCTGTGCCTACAGAAAATAACATTAACATCACAAGACTACAATAAGAAATTCTCCTTAAAGATTCTGGCTACCAGATTAAAGCCCTGACAAAATCAAACTCTCCTTTAAATGGTTCTTTCAATATTTAATTTCTCCATTTCTTTGAGTCAGCACTCTACACGTTACTATAAAATGCTGTCTTATCCAATTATTCCTTTGGCTTTCTATTACCATTCAGTAGTACCAACCCTTGAGTATGTCTGTGTTCACAACACTTTGCAAGGGAAGGACATACTCTGATCCTTCTCTACTAGAAGTGTGCTTAGAAATACAAAGAGATGTGATCGTGGGCAGGAACAAGTCAGCAGCAGAACAGCCAAGTTAGGTCTCCTGACTCCCAGGTTAACGACTCTGTCATTGATTCATGACAAAGCCAGGCATCTCCAGTACACCAGGCACTGTTTGTACATGCACAGTCTGAAACCTAAAAACCTTCCTCCTCACTTTACGGACAAATATGCGAGGCACAGGATAAGAGAGCTCCTGGGAAAACTCAGGAATACATGCTAGAACAAGAACTAAGTGTAGTCAGCAACAGCTCTCCTCAAACTATTTGCTATACAGCCCCTCCCCCCCTACCTTTTTTCCCCCAAACACACAAAAATCAGAACCTTATGTACACCAATTGGCAGTGGTCCCCAGGGGAAAGTTAATAGTGCCAACAGTCAGAACAATAGATTATCAGGAAGTCTTCACTTCACCGATGCTTGAGTCACATGGAAATCACAGAACTGGGGAATGACTTGGGCTGGAACTGACCTTCAGGACCATCTAGTTCTAGTCTTCTGCCACGGACATGGACACCTTTCACCAGACCAGGCTGCTCAAAGCCCCATCCAACCTGGCCCTGAGCACTTTAAGAGATGGGGCAGCCACAGCTTTGCTGGGCAGCCAGTGCCAGGGCTTCACCACCCTCACAGTGAAGAATTTCTATCTTATATCTAATCTAAACCTATTTTTTTTTAGTTTAAAACTGTTACTCCTTGTCTTATCATACAGTCACTGCTGGTAATACTGTATATACCTGCTACTTCTGTTCTGGAAGATGACCATATGTTGTAAATCATTAAGCCAGCAAGGAAATGCTCAGACAGGCAGGCAAGCACACACTTTGCTTGCCAAGTTGGCTGCTGGACTGTATAAAGGACATAACTATGAAAGTATACTGAAGTGTGGCAGTTTATTCTTCAGACCAAGACAAGAAAGGGCCAGGGTCAGGGAAACAGCAATTTCTGAGCACCCATCCTCTTTTTAATAGGTTTACACTGAAGAAAGCCAGGACAGAGTGAAGACAGTGGAGGGAACTCACCGCTTTGAGGATTGCCACTGCATCCTGCTGGAGCCACGTTGGGTAGACAACTTCATCATTCAGAATAGCCTCAAAGAGGTCGTCCTCGTTCTCTGCCTCAAAGGGTGCATGGCCACACAGCATCTCGTACAGCAGCACACCCATGGCCCACCAGTCAACATCAGGGCCATACAGCATCTCTTGTAGAATCTGGAAAAGAGATGAGAACAACATGTCACCCTTAGAGGTTCCTAAACTGAGCCAGAGAGGAAAAGAGATTTGGAAACATCATTGCAGAAGTTCTTGCTGTGCCCTCACAGTTCTCTCTGCTATGCTGGATGTCTACATGACTTATAGCTGGGAACCCCTTGATCCACATTAAGGTACATCAGATCTATTAAATGACTGAATTAGCTTGGCTGCTCACTGGGTCAACAACGCCTTTGAAATGATCCTGGAGTTTATCAGGAGGAAAAAAGACACTTCAGCTAAACTAAGAGCCTCAGAAGTGGCAGAGCAGCCATGTGCATGAGCTGATACTGCCTTTTCCTTGCCCCTGGGAATGAAATGCCTGCACAGCTCCAACAGCAACACTTTCAGCTGGAGAGGGGAAGGAGCACGAGGGTGTGAGAAATACACAAAAATCAGCCACAAAGATTCATTTGTTTTGAAAGGAGGATCTGAAACCCCGTCAAAACATCTGGCAGCATCTGGAGGGCAGCTGCTCCTTAATGAGGTGTTTATTAATTTTGTAATGAGGTTGCTGAATGACAGGGAATGTGATAAGGTAGAAAAAGGAGCAGAGAAATGAGATTGAATGTGATGTCCTTTCAAATCAAACTGGGCCAGGATCTGTATGTGCCTCTTCCTCAAGTGTATCTGCAGTTGTAACTCCACTTTTTACCTCACCTTTGCTTAAGAAAAAGATATGTTTACCTTGGTGCCTCATATTTTGTTTGCACCAGGGACCAGCAGCAGAAACGTGCATCTAGTAGGAAACCTTACACCCAGCAGCCAAATAAGGCCTAACTAAAGACATCAGAGAGCATGCTGGCTGCTCAAAACTGACATTTCATGGTCAAAGAAAGATTCCTTATACCTCTGGAGCAATGTAGTCTGGTGTACCGCAGAAGGTTGCTGTGGTAATGCCATTGTGAATGCCCTCCTTGCACATTCCGAAGTCTGCCAGCTTGCAGTGTCCTTCATGGTCCAGCAGCACATTGTCCAGCTTCAAGTCCCTGCAATGACACAAGTTGCTACGTGCTTGGAGCAGCCCAAGAACAATTGGAAGCAGCAAACACTTTCCTGCCAAACTGCATTTTACATGGGTAGGTGCTATGAGTTTGCCCTCACGGCTTTCTAAACACAGCACAGGCCTGACCGGCAGAGCTCCTGCTCACCCAGCTCTGGGACTCACTGGAGCAGAGGTTGCCAGAGCTGTCAAATTGTGTAATGATGCTCTGATGCAGCAAAACGCCACACAGGTGACATTTCCTTGTATGGAAACAAACTTCACTGATAAACCTCACCTGCAAATTCTTGGAAGTCTTTAAAGCCTTCCCAGCTACACCCCTTCCAGTAGCTCATGTAATAACCTATTTCCCACTGCAGTGCTCACTGGGGTGGGGGCTTCCTTGTTTTATACCTATTCCCTGCCATGAGAGTCCTGGAGCCAAATGCTATCAGTGAGCAAGCTGCAGACAGGCACATTTTCCAGTACATCACCTGTAACTGCCAGGAAGCACCTCACAGGGCTGCCAAAATGACAGAGTCTTCATGAAGCTTATCAGGGAGAACGCCTTAGGAATAGCCTGCAGTCCTAAGTACCGTCAGGAACATGACCAGAAAGTACAGGGTCATCTGCAGACTTAGGCAATGCCTTCCTAAAAATACATACTAGCTCTTGGCACCTCCGCTTCTCAGCTGTCAGACGGGCTCTAGGCACCATCACAGATGGAGGAAAGCAGCTACGATGGGAGTGCAAATAGGTCACTTTCTTTTTTTTCTTTACAGATTGGAGAAAATCTGCATCAATGAGTGTCCAAAATCATCCTGGTAAACTAAAAATTACTAAAAGTTTCTGCTGCTTCTCACACAAGATGCAGTTAAACATCTCCAATACAGAATGAACTGACCTAACCTTGGACAACAGTTCTGCACAGCCCTCACAGAAGCTCTGAGGCATGGAATTGTTACCATCAGCATTTACTAAGATGGATGACGGGCTCACTGGCCTAGACAAAGTTCCTTTCAAAGTCAATTGGGTATCCAAATAGAAACCAAAAGAAATGAATTATTTGAGGGTCTCAGAGCCTCTTTATGAAATCCATGCCAGAAATCTAATCAATGTTGACCCCTGGTTGGACATCTATTGTCCTGGAAAGGGGAAGCAAAAAGGAGACTGGAACACAAGTGGCGTCTCCATACCAATGTGAAGATCTGTGGGAAAGCTGAAATCTGAATCCAGCTTGATCCCACCCATCTTCTATGATCTCAAAGTGAAAATCAGGCTGTTGACTGACACCTTGCACTAGCATTCTACAGCCCACACCACCAGCAGAAACCTCTCTAGAGTTTAAGACAAGCTCTCACCACTGCACTGTTAAAATGGAAACACCAGTGACACGTTGTGCTATACAGAGCCACATCCTGCCCTAAAGAGATATGACAAATTATTGTTAGCTTCTTTTGAATGGATAGGTTAAGCAAGGAGTGGAGGTCAAGTATTTACCCGTATTTGCCAAAGCCAAGACCCAACACTGACTTCCTGAACATCAGTTCAAGATCTTAATCATACGACCACACATCCTCTCTCTCCAACTTTAACAACAGAGCAACAGAAGCCAGCAAAAGCCCCTCTATCAGGATGCTGCCCACCCCAGAAGGCCACTGGCTGTCTGGTGGCCAGTGAAATTTGGAGGTTGAGGACAGAGCCTGTGCTCATCTCACACTGCAGTATTTGCTCTGGGGTGGGATGCTCAGCAGAAGATACTTATTTTTCCCCTTCTCAGAATTAAGCATAGCCGTTAAACCGTGTGGGCAAAGGATTAGGTGAGTACAATGAGTAGTATTGTACATGCTCGTCCAGGACAGTATGCCTTCAACAGCAGTTTACAGTCAAAGCTGCTGTTGCTCTTCCTTGTGGTTACTGGCAGAGCAGGGAAGCCCTCCAAGCATAAAGGCAGGCCTTGTTTCCAGGAATCTGCAGTGATGTGGTTGAAATGCACAGTTTATTCTTGGCTTGGTGTTAAATGCAGCAAATGCCATTTGAGTCCTGGGCAGGCCTAACATTTTAGGGAGGGTGCACCTAACCACGTGACCAGAAGGAGAATTTAGGTCCATCTGCTTGGAGATCCCCCTTCCAAGCCTCCTCCCACTCCCCACAACATCCGCCACGTCCTGAAGTTACACCTGAGCCAGAAGAAACGCAGCTATGTACAAGGACTAAATAAGGCTACAGTCGTAGACTCACAGAATCACTACAGATGGAAAAGACTGCCAAGATCCCCAAGCCCAACCCCAGTCCACCCCCACCATACCCACTGCCCACATCCCTCAGAGCCACATCTCCATGGTTCTTCAACACTTCCAGGGATGGTGACCCTGGGCCTTGGTTTCACTGTGCTCACAGATTGCAGCAGCCATAAGCTCTGTACTCTCTGCTCTACGCTGACAGCTCACCCATGCATCCCACCGCATAAACCAGTGCAGAAAAACACAGACAGGTTTCTAAGATTTACAAGGAGCTCTTCATTTCAGCAGCAAGGATTCCGGGAAGCTGATGAAACTGGAAGCCATCCAGCTCACAAGGCCCAAATCTACCTCATTTCCTTAATACTTGCATTTTCCATTCAATATTTTTAGCAGTTCCATGAAGCAAGAATGGCAGAAGGGTTCTCTGAGGGCTGTATTTCTAAGGTCCTGTTGGGGCTCTGCTTTAAGCCTTTCACTGCCAAACTTCCCCTGGAAAACAGACTTCATCCTGACTCAGAAAGGCAGCCTTTGTCCTCATACACAGTTATGGCACATCAGGTTAACAGCATCATTTTATTCTAGACCCAAAAGAAATGACAAAACGAGCTGCCTAAGCATCCTGCACTGAGAGAGGTGTTCTTTACACATTAGCCACTTCAGTCTGACATTTGTAAAGAGATGCAATTACAATTGCAGATGATCCAGGCCTTTCTGAGGCACGTCAAATGCAATTTCCCAGCACCAGCGAGTTTTGCCAATGAATAGGTGTTATATGAGTATCTGCCTCTCGCTCTGCTCAGATCGCCTCACTCGTGACATAGAAATATATTTTAGAGGACGAAGCTTTGTGGTTTTTTCCTCCTTTTGGCTTCAGCACTCTGTGTTGCAAGGGCCATGCATGCAATAAGGAGCTTCTTTGCAGGAGCAGCTGGTTTCCCACTTGAATTGCCTCATGTTGAGGTCCTCCTAGATTTGGAAATCCCAAAGGCACAGTTTAAAGCTCATAAAAGTCCAGAGATCCCATCTTAAGGGAAATGATTTAGTCACTAAAGATGTGGATAATACAGCAACAGCTAGACACAAGGGCAGCTGCAACGAGGATTATACTCCAGCCAAATGTGAAAATCAATATATATATTTCATATATACAAAAAAATACCCAAACCCAAAATTAACCACATGATTGTTCTGTTTGTTTTTTGGCATTACTGAAAGGGAACACTTTGGTTTTTTCAGTCTTCAGCATGCAAAGTAATTTAGATATTCCTGCACATGTGCACTTAACCTCCTTTGCATGCAGGGACTAGACTTTGATTTTTTCTCCACCTCTTCTGTTGAAATCATTTTACCTTGCAGAAATACGAGCATCACCATTACGATGGAGAAAAAATGTGTTTCTATTGCTTGCTTTCCTAGCCAGAGCAATACATGTTTCCATCTCCTGCTGCTCCAGTCAAACTGTAATTCTTATTTTCCAGAAAGAAACAACTGCAGGAGAGGTGAATGAAATAGACATAGCAGGCAGAGCAGTGCAGGTGTTAAGGTACTTATCTAAGAGGAAGGATTTTCAAGCTGGAGGACCTGCTCCAAATACATGCCAGGGACAACACACTAATACTTGGACTAACTATGGAGGGGAGCAGGAGGAGGCCTCTAATGGAGAAAAGCCCCGAATACCTCTGTGAAGTTTATAACATTCCAGTTTTCCTTTGCATAATGCCGAAATTGAAATATCTTATTGTACTTGAAACCAGCATTCTCTCGAATTGCAATAATTAGATGTTTTTATGACACCCTAACAATCATTTTGGGCCCAAGTGAAACTTCCTTTCCTTCCTTCTTTCCACTGTAGGTTTTGGGGGCGCACCAGCCGAACTCAAAGAATATAATTGATTTCACAATGCCATCTGGAAAGGACATCAGAGCTGCGTGTTCCGCCCTTCAGGTGCTGCATGGAGTTGCACCAAAATGCCAGCTCAGGGAGTGCAAAATGTTAATTCAGCTCCAGGCTTTCCTTACCCTTTCCTTGGGTAAAGAAAACGTTCCATCTAGTTTTCAGCCAACTCCCTAAGTGCAGTGGCAAACTCAGGCTAACATGGCACAACCAAGGACAGCAATCAAGGAAGAACTGGCGATCGCTCCATATATGCGTAAGTAAATTCATAATTACAAGAAAGCAGGAATGAAATGGAGCGAGGTTCTCTCCTCCGCTCTTCCAACATCCAGAAGTTATTTTCCAAAGCTGCCCACACCCAGGTGTTCAGTGTCCATAAATATGGGCACAACGGCTCCAAACAGAATAGAATTTCTCAGAAACAAACTGAAAACAGAAGTATGGTATCATAACCCAAGAATAAAACTAAGATCCAGACTAAGTGGCTTGAATGAGGGAAAATCCTTGAGATGTTCTACGCCTGTGCAGTAGGATAAAAGCACAATGGATTATGGCCACCCAGTCTCCATACAGGCTATTGAAGACACCAGGCTGGCATGCAGTGATCCAACATCAAGGCCCAGACACAGAGCTTTGGGAAAATCATGCCAAGCACATGGCCAAGGACCTCTCTGGAGGGCAGATGGGTATCTGAACCTGTGCAAGGTCTCATATCTACCTATTCCCATGCTCACTAGTATGTCCAAAGAAATTCTGCATCAATCTTATTCTCTGACTGGGATAAAACTGATTAAGCTTTAAAATGTATCCTTGCTTGGTCGCTTGGGTTTCAGACTAAGACCTTCAAACACCCGCATCCAGAAGCACCCTGTTATAATGTTTTAATCTTAAAGTCAAGCAGCCCTCCAAGCATACGGACAAGTTTTTGCAAGCCACCAGCCCTGGTTAAGGCAGCGCTGCGTGTTTTCTGGCAGAGATGGGCAGGGAATGGTACTCCAGGTTTCCCCCCGTGTGCCCGACTCCTTCCTGCTGGTGGGGGCTCTCTGTAAGCCAGTTCCTGCGACCAACCTTGTCCCCACATTTCCTAGGCTGCTGCTTTGGAGATTAAACAGTACCCACGAGGCTGACTTCTCTTACAGCAGAGCAGCTGGCAAGCTGGCAGTGCTCAGGATCCAGATCTCCACTGGTTTGAAAAGCCAGCAGTCCCACCTTCCCTCCCCATGGGCACTTCAGAAAAGTACCTGTGGAAGCTAACACAGTTACTGACATGATTTCATTGCTATTGAGATGAATGGGCATGATTCACTCTCCAGTTAAATTAGAGTGCTAGGCTAAAGCATACAGATATAGACTACAAAAAACCCCTGGCACACCGCAATACGTAATCACAAAGCTTCCATCGCATTGGTGGGTCTGAACCCAAAGAGGCACAAATCAAGGGGGACTCCACAGTTGCTCCACGTACCTTCAGGGTCAGGTACACCTATAAGAGCTTCACCTTTACCATACACACGGCAGCTAATGACAGCTCCCACAGGCAGCTTTACAAGGGCAGAAAGACATTCTTGTGCAATGGGGCAGCAGAGAGCTGGGGCCATTACTGCTGAAACACAGACGCGCTGGAGATTGCTATGTAATCCCAAAGATGGTGCAACCCTTAAGTATTTATACGTTCACATGTGTGCGTACCTTTTTATATATATATATATATATATACACATATACATATATGTGCATATATATTATTTGCAGCACCTTTATGTGGCATTCTTG
The DNA here is from genome assembly GCF_054131305.1 of Coturnix japonica. Taxonomy (NCBI): domain Eukaryota; kingdom Metazoa; phylum Chordata; class Aves; order Galliformes; family Phasianidae; genus Coturnix; species Coturnix japonica. The sequence goes on from NC_140667.1 coordinate 51,551,236, forward strand.
TCAGGAAAGAGGTGTTACACTCGAGGTGTGTCCCAGAATCCCAAAGTAAATGTCTCATTTACTGTGGGAAGGTGAGAGGTGGACACAAAAAGGCTTCGAGCCCTCGGTATTCACACCACACACACCTCTCCGGATGAGCTGCCAGGCTGAGTGCCGAGTCCTGTGATAGATTCCTTGGTCCCATTGGGCAGCAACACCGGAATTTGTTGGCCCAGAAAATATCATTTGCTGAGTTGCTCCCAACAGAGCTTCTATTTTATCCCTGCCAAAAAAAGAGGGAAAGAGAAAAAAAAAACCCAAACCAAATCCAAAACACAACACTTCTTTCTGTGAGTCCCTTTGCCTGAAGTCTTCATAGGAGGCGTATAACAGGCTTGAGACCTCAATGCATGGACAAGACTAAGAGGTGGACTTATGATAGACGGTGCCACAAAAGAATAAAAAGCATATGCCTGTTATGTCACCTTGACAAAAATAGAGCAGCATTGACTCAAAGCCTGATACAGAAAACAGAATAAAACCAGGCCTATATCTGCAGTACAACGTGGTCCCAGTGCTTCCAGATGGATGGAAGAGCTACCCAACGAGATCAACGCCAGCTACCCACAGCCCAGCTCTGCAGTCCTGTCCCTGTAGGATCAATACAGGCCCACACTGCTCAAGAGGCTCCTCTCTCCAGCAGCACAGTGACGTATTCTCATGTCACCACTCCTGCCACTAATCCTGCCCCATGGGAACTAACCAGTAGTTCAAGCCCAAGTGACTCTGTGCTCTCACTGTTAATCTCACAGCTGCTCATGAAGTCTACCCTCCCCACGCTCAGAGTCTTAGGAGGAACATTTCCCTCCAGCAAACACCAAAAGGGGGAAAAAAATATAACAAGAGGCACTATGCATCATGATTTTATGTGCAGACTGCCTCCAGCAACAGCCTGAGCAGCAAACAAACCTGTAAAGGCATTTGTAATGCCAACAGCACATGGTGGGGAAGAAGACACTCCTGCACTGAACCTGTATGTCTTGTCAGTCTTCTTCCTATTTGTATAACACGGCTAAGGTTCACTTTACTCTGACCCTTATCCTGAATCCTGGGAAATCAGCACAAGATGTCCTGTCACATTCAGTCAATTTTGGATTAAGCCCTTAGAAAAAAAAAACACACACACAAAAAAGCATTAAACTTCCTAAGGCTGTGAATTACAGATCCAGATTTATGAAGCTAAGGCTACAGGCACTGAGCTCCTTTGTGTAATGGAATGAACAATGCCAAAGACAAGAGTATTCCATATTTTTAGAGGGGGTTTCTTAAAAGCACTTTGCTTTGGCCTGTAGATTTCCACTGTCTGATTTACTATTCACTTTGGAAGGAGAGATATTGGGACAGAACAGACAGTTTGCAAAACCTCACTATTTGCACAGAATTTTCCTGCATGTGATGAAAAAGCAATCTCAGTGCTAACAATACACAGAGCACACAAAAGTCCCAGCCCTGTGCAGGAGGGAGAACTGCCCAGTCCCCAGCAGAACAGATTTGAAGCATGCTTCTTAGGAGCTGCTGTATTGAGATGTTTATGGCCGTTGCCAATAGCACTGACTCCTTTCTCTAAGGCTCCAGTGGGCAAAGTGCTCTCCTTACTGCTCTGATCTCTCGCTTCTTGCCACAACAGTCACTTAAACAGCAGCAGTGAAATCAGATGGAAGAAGTATTTGCAAGAGCGTGGTGAATGGCTCATAGTTTATTGTTGCTGTTCTCTCATTACAGGGAACTCAATCTAGGCTGTGTGAAGCCCACATACCTTGGATAAGCAGGGCAGAGCTGGGTAAACTCCTGTCTGGGTATGCCAAGCTCCCTGCAATTCCACTCCCACTTCTGTGGACTCCTGTCAGCTCTGCACCATGATGACAGGGATGAGATGCATCTAATACGATGGTGTAATCCAGTATATCTAATCTAATATAGAGGGTATCAACCTCACAGAGCAGACTAGGAAGTTTATGTGCAGGAGGCACAAAGGAGCACTTTAAGGACAGGAATGAGAACAATGACTAACTTCAGCATGCAGCAAACCCTAAATATGATGGAAATTTGGAGATGTGGCCCATGTGCCTTGCAGTCAGCTGAAAGCTGATTCAGAGTCAGTTCATGCTGTGACTCCATGTGCTCACTCTTCTCTTTGGGACCAGGACACCTCGATTACTGGTATCTGGTGACTGGTTTTAACTCAGCCCTCTTCAGGCCAATACTAGATTTCGGGAATCACAAGTTTTACTGTTTTAACTGGGGAAGAGCTGAAACTCTCAGGTTCTTCTTTACATAAGCCTTTACTAAGTTCTTAAGGGTGTTTTTTTTATTACTATACATCTCTTTCTACAGGAATTAGATACTACAACTCTTCACTAAACTTATTTCCAATCTAGAAGACAAGAAACCACAGGGAAAACAGAAATGCTTACAGCAGTGATGACAGCACACCAAATCACAACTCACAATTGAACGTACTGCATCTGAACAGGACAGAACTGCATAACAACACACATTTTCTATCGCAATACCAAAGTTAGCCAACCTGAGGGCAAGATGTTTTCCAAAGAACCTTTTGTCTGTCCTTGCTAAAGGTACAAACACCCAGGTGACATCTAAAGTGCTTTGTTTTATAGCTTACATCCCCATCAAAGTTTAGCGCATTTCACCTACAATTGTACATTTTTATCTTGTGGCAGGAAAACAGTTCTTAATGTTATTGACAACTCCAGTGGGTTCAGCCATCAAGCACTCCAGACCCACCTACTCAGAGAAGTACGGCTACTCTTAGATTGCTCTACTGTTTTCAGATGCTTTCCCCATCAATAAATAATTGATTGAGGACTAATGGAAGACCACAGAAGCTCAGGAGTAGAAGGACTCACTCCTGACCTATGAAAAAGGAACAAAAAGTGAAGTATTTTAACTTCTACATGCCAAAATGCATCACCCACAAAAGAGATATTAAAACTTGTGATTTCCTGGAGTCAAGGAGCAACAGAAGATCTGTATCCTCTCCATGTTTTGGGAACACTACATACACGTGTGGTTTATCTGACCCCCACTTCTTTTCTCAAGTAAACCTCACAGTGTTTTACTTCACAGATGGTTTGCAAATCCCCTTATGATTTTGCATGCAAACTGACTCCATGGCGGAGCTGTGAGAGCAGAGAGGGGTGGGGGTGCTGGTGTTGCAGCATCCTTTGGGCTAGACCACATAAGGAAAACATCCACACACCATGATATGGAGACCACTTTCACATCAAGATTACATCCTTTTGCACTGGGAACCAACTTTCAAACACATGGCTGCTTTCACTTGCCACCCCACATTGTCCCTGTGGTGACTTGGAAAGCACCACTGCGATATGAATGCAAACCCAGCTCGGTTCCTCTTCTTCTGTATTATTTGCATTTCTCCACCCATGCCCACCTCCACAACCAGCCATGCTATACAGATCTTGGCCCTGGGGATCTGGTGCTCTGCCCCCTGACCAAGAGCTTGCGGTCCCTCCTGGCGCCAGCAGCAACCTTCATCATAACTGGAATGGCTTAAAACACAAAACACACAACAAAAAGAAAATCCTTATCAACAGCTTTCATTCCTCCACAGCAATCAAAGCATGCTCCCACAACAGCTCTGCCCAGACACAGGAGTAGGAGAACCTGAGATGCAACACAGTGTTTGGATGCAGCAGGCGCTTGTCCCAAAGCTAATCCAAGCTTTGGGGATCAGGCTGTGCACCCATGGATGAGGCTGTACAGCAAACTTATCCACAGAGCATTTCTTTCTATCTCGAGGGGAGGTGCCCCACAGCTCTGGTGCCCACACTGCTCTCATACCACAGACGCCAGAGCTCTGACACCAATGAAGCGTTACTCAGACAAGCGGCGGCTGCTGGTTTTACCAGCAGAGCTCCTTTGTCCTCAATTGCCCTGGGCAGCTGGAGCTTTTTCTGGCATCTGATGAGCAAGCCTGTGGCTTTTACTTCATGTGCAGAAATGAAATAGAATGTGGATCTAGGCTCTGCTTTTTCCTGAATCTTTAAAGGAATGTGCTCGGGTTTAGCTGCTAAGCTACCAGCAGAGCTGTTTTTATAAGCTAAGGATAAGCGCTCTTGCTCTGGCATCTTGTCCAGCAGCATGGCACTGCTTCCCTGCTATTACTACTTTCCCTACTACTTTCCTGTCCCCTCGTTAACTTTGGGGTGCTGGGCAGCTAATGGTGCAGTGACAGAGGGACAGCCAGTGCTTCTCCACAGCTACACCCACCCCCAGCCCTGCACATGGGAACAGCCACAGCCCTCACCCAAGCAGAGGACACCATTCCACACTACTTATGTTGCAAGCGATTACGGGAACACAGACACTGCCCAGATCACTCTGGCCACGCTGCACTGAGGCTCGTGGTGTTGAATTCCAATGCATTTACTTGTATTGCGTAGTCCCTGCTCTGCAGAGCTGTCCCATCACACAGGCTGAGCCATCCCTAGGATCAAGTACCATTAAAATGAGCAAGGCTGGAAAAATCTCCCCCCTCCACTGCACGAGTGCTATATGGGCTTGTCATTGGTATAAGCCAACCATTACTTCACAATTTTCCAGCACCCGCAATCCACATCATCAGTAGGCAGGTGGGCTGGGCTATTTACGCGTGCAAACCACTTAAATGTTAACCCTGCAGTGGGTCAAAAGGAAAAGCAACCGGCACAGAGGGCTCTCAGAGCAGCCAGACTGTGACTCACAAGGAGGGTGCACAAATGCAAGGCTTTCAGCGAGGCAGACAGAGAGGTGAGGGATTTCTCTAGAGATTCATCCCAACAGACAGACAGACGCAAGGAAACACGGCTCACCTTTCCCATAACAGGCAGATCGGGTGACTGCCCTGCCCAGGGAATTGCTATTGTCCAGCTTATTGTTTTCTGCCAGGTTAAAGAGGGGCTGATAGGAGACTAATTGCTTCATTAGAGGGGGGAAAAGAAAAAGCAGTCTGGAGTAACCGAATTATTTTGTAGACTGTTGTTGTTTGGGTTTGTTTCCATCCTGTCTTAGCAAACATTAATGACTTCAGTTGCACGGGTATGGGGGAGGAAAGCCATTACGGTGAGAACATGGGCTGCACAGACATCTCCCGCTCAGCACAGCCCAGCTGGCCTCTACAACCATGTTGGCAACCATCACAGCCGTCTGTCTGTCCACCCTGGACGTCAGAATGAAGAGAGCAAAGAGAAACATCACATTTTCCTTTCTCATCTGTCTGACCTCAGCAGCTCCGACACTTCTGGGTGTTAGCTGCACTCAGTCGCCTCTCCAGAAAATAATGCTGGATGAAGAAAAAGAAGGGAAGGTTTCCCCAGAGAGTGCACAGTAAGGCACCAGAACCCAAAGGCTGCAAGATAAAGTTTGGTTGTTTGGGTTTTCTTTGTTTACAGAAGCAACAGTGAAACTTCTGAGACTACATCTGGTGCCCGGAGTGATAGAATGCATCCTAAAGCCAAGGCACACAATTAACGTTGAGGATCTTCCTTACATAACAGCACCTGGGACACAGCCACTTGCTTGGCCAAGACTGCGAGTGGCCAAAAAAAGCCCAGAAGTGAGAAATGCCTGTGCTGTACCAGTGGCTACATTGATCCTCACTCATTCAGCACAGCATTCAGGGAACTGGGGATCAGGAGCATACAGGAATTCTGTGCTCACATCTATAAACCAAGTCTGCTGGGAGACAACCATCTTCTGACTGCAGGAATCAGATCAAGCCATCCCAGGTCACATTAGAAATGTCACCAGGGAAGAGGTGGAGAATTTCAGCGGGAGTTTTGGTTATAGGAAAGCGAAGGGAAAGCAGGGAAAGCTCTCTGCCTGTTAAATAATAACTTCAATTAACCTGTCCTAGACACAACAGAACACAGAGATACCTGATTCAGGTTAGATATTAAGAAAAATACTTCTCAGAAGGAGTGGTGAGGCCCTGGCACAGGTTACCCAGTGCAGTGAACAGGACAGCTTCCAAGATAGCTCTGTATTATTTTCTATCATATTTTTAATGTATTTATTTTTTGTCTAGTTAACCACCATAGGTGAGCTGAGAGGTCTCACTAGATAAAGAAACACAACAGAGACTTTCCACTCATTAATCAGACACGTGCCTACGCAAACTGCAGATATTTCATGGCCTTAGAGGCTCAACAGCCAGCCTCACTTCACTCTGACTGCTTTCCATCAAGTCAGCACTTCCTTCTTGAGGGTAGACAAGAAAACAAGTTTCAAGCAGCTCCTTCACAGACTAAAGCATCTATTTGGCAGATATGGTGCTACAAAAGCTTATCTGGGCAGTTCTTAGGGATGCTGAGTTCACTTAGGAGGTCAATTCAGTTAGGAGTTACACTAATCACCAAAACCCCAACTGGTTGCCATCAGTCAGCCATTAACTTCCATTAACTCTGCAGCTCAAGGCACAAGGGCTTTGGGCCCTCCACAGGCAGCAGAGCAATGTGCAAAGGGAAGGACGCAAAGGAGTGCTGGGCCACACTATATAAAGCTATCCACTGCTGGCTCCATTTGCACAATCAATTAGTTCCTCAAACGAATCGTGGCACTCAGCCCCTGTTCTACTTTGCCTGCAATGAATACGGGTACAGAGGCTGTTTCCTCTTCTCTAGTGTTTGCAGACAAACCTCATCACTGAGAGTGGGAACAGCTGAATTCACTGTTTTGCCGTGTCCCAAGCAGCACAAAGGAGATGGAGAGCTGCAGCCCTCCTGCGGCTTCAGCCCTGGCCCTGCTGAGTCCCCACTGAGCAGAGCCAGCAGGACCTGCTCCTGCTCTGTGCCCAGTTTGCTGGGGCAGAGCTCTGACCTCGCAGCGGGTGGGCTGTCTCCTTGGGAGCAAGGCCAGCTGGCAGAGCCACAGCAGCTCCTCGCCTTCCTCATCCATGTCAGGGCCAGGCAGAGAGACAAGAAGGAGGAGCCCACTGCCAAGGTCTTTGCTCCTTTTGCAGAGGAGAGGCTGAATGCAGAGACTCCTAGTGCTGCTTGGGCACCAGGTTTGGAAACAGCAATATATGAAATACTGAAACAGCAAGCTTCAGCTAAGAACAGTTATAATGCAAGAGGAAAGTTTAAGCGAAACACACTGGCAACGACAACAGCTAAATTACAATGATGAGATTGAAATCTCCAAAACACAGATAAGCATGCAAATATCCCTGAGATGCTGGGAAACTGAAATACAAAGCGCAGTAATTCAGCTTTCAGGCACAAGTGAATGAGGATACGGGACCTTGCTTGGTGCTTGTTACTTCTTCATGATCAGGTAAATGTCAAAAGGAATGTAACCAGATCCAGAGAAGGGAGGAGAAAACCCGAAGCCTGCCTGCTAAATGCCATGTACCGGATCAGCCTCTGACACGTGTCCCACACCGCCTGTACACTGCAATGTGCTGCAGCTGCACGGTGCCAGCATTTGAAGCTTTATTTGAATGATGATAAAGTTGGAAGGGACAGCTTCCTACCGCTCAGAAATCAGAGAGTGGTGCACCTCTGCAGCTTTGAACATATCACACCTTGTAATACAGTTGAGACTTGATGGCCTGCTGCTGTTCCCATTGTTGTCAGCTGGAATATCTCCACTACCTTTACTGGAATAATAATCAGGTAATACAATTCTGAGACTAAACTGTGCCTTTAGGCACTGCCTGATAAACGGGAGGATCTCTATGCCATTAACTGCAAAAGTGTTATGACTCAGAGGCCAAATGATGAGCAATGCTTTCCCCTTGCTTCACATGAACAGGCTTTGCAATTTTTATCCATTGCTGCACCAGCAGCCAGCTACAACCCCAATAACCAGCTTGGCTGGCACACAGAGGGCAGGAGCTGAGTTGTGCCCGCTGTCCTGCCTGGGGCAACACGGACATCAGGTGTGCTCCTTACCCTATGGCACAGCCAGGCTGCCAATTCGGACTGACACCCAGCAGTGACAGTACCCACTGCTTCTTCCTAAGGTGGTTATCAAAGCCAACCCTGCAGGCATTCAAAGCCAGGCTGGATGTGGCTCTGGGCAGCCTTGTCTGGTGGTTGGCAAACCTGCACACAGCAGGGGGTTGAAACTAGATGATAATTGTGGTCCCTTCCAACACAGGCCATTCTATGATTCTATGATGTTGCTACCAAGCCAGAGCAAGTCAAATTCTCCCTGGAAAGCCAGGGCAGTTGCTGCAGGCCAAGTATGTCAGCAGAGCTGATTTCTCATTGTCACTCTTACATCTCTAGCAGCTTCACTCACTGCAACTTGTCGTACTGCAAGAAATCTTCCATTTCAGCAAGCCAGAGGGAACAGATGCAACAGCATTTTGTTGGCATAATCTTTGTTTTAAAAACACTGTAGAAAACATTCATTAAGGTTGACAGGGACCTTTTCCTCAGCTATAAATATCAGCCTCCCTAATGCTAACTCATGGGTCATATTCTCTGACATTAACGCTGAAAGCTTCTTCAATTCAGTGTTATTTCCAGAATGCAGGTGGGTCCAAAGACCAACCACACGACTGGATTAATGGGAAATTACTAACCATTTCTTATTTTCAGAAAGTTTAATCTATGTATTTCCAGGTACTCTGGGACCTAAAAACTTGAGTCTAATTCTGGGCTTCTCTTTTGAGAGCTTTGGCTGTAACCGTGATGTATAGCAAATTCATAGATAACATGCTTTCTAACTGTGAAATGTCTTCATAAGAATGCAGCGGTCCCTAAAAACACCAGAAAAAATTAACATTGAATTGCTTCTCCCTGCCACACATGAGCAATAGTGCTTATTTCTACTGTACTGGTACCAGGACTACCAAGCAGCACAATGCTCTCATTTCAAGCACTCAGCAATGAGTCCATGTCTCACCGTGCAGCACACAAGTCATTACATGCAAAAGCAAAGCTACGCCAAAGAAGAACAAGAGTAAAAGTACCAGGGACGTAGATTTAGGTGAAGGTTATCCAGCCCTGAGGCAGCTGCATGAGCCAGACAATCTCTTGAGGCCCCTTCGAGCTCTGTATTTAATGATTTATACAAGCTCATCGTGTGCAGAGTTTGCAGGTTTCAAATCAATCCCTTTAAATAAGCATAAAGGAAAAGTAGACACTAGCAGAGCCAAAAACTTCTGTAGGCTATTCATTAGCCCTTAGTCATGTGGAAAGTTGCATTAAAGTTCACAGACTATACACAGTGGAGTCAATGGGGCACAGAGATCTGATCTGTGGATCTCAAAGCAGGACTGCTCTCTGTAAGCACAGCTGTAAATCAGGACCGTGCTGTCTTCACACTGACTGATTCAATGTGACATGGAGCTGTGAGAGGCTGTGTTTTATCTCAGATCAAGTGCACAGAAACAACACTTCAAACAGCACAGGCAGGAGCTCAGCTTGCAAGTGTGTCACAAGCACAGTTTGGTGGGAAATCATATAGAAGAGATACCACCCATAAGCACAAACCACCGTACAGAAGCTGCTGACTGTCACATAGGATAGCTGCAGACATTACCACGCTCCCCACCCTGACAGACATTCCTTCATATTTTTTAAAGCTAAATGAACCACTTCCAAGTATTCCAGCACCAAGTTCTCCCCCCAGCATTAAGTAGCTGCTGCAGGGACCGGGCTGCTGGTATGCCATTCTGTGCCAATTTGCAGCTTTTAGCTGATTTGCTTTACTTGTTCACCATAAAATCAGTTTACACCACACCACATTCTTTCTGCTGCTCTCATAACACAGCAGATCCTTTTCTTGTCCTGCTTACATGTATCTGCTGCAGCCTTCTCAGCCCCAGTTCAGGAAAGCACCAAGTCCTTCAAGCTCCATCAGCAGAGGTCTCAAAGCAGCAGGGAGTGCATCCCTTATGCCAAACCAGAGTGGGCAGGCATTGAGCACAGCAAAGCCTACCTACAGGTGCACCACACTTTTGCAGGCTCACACGAGAGCTTTCAGAACAGCTGTCCAGCTTAAGTAACAGCTCACAAAACCACAGATTCACCTGTGTTTGTTAAGAAAACAAAGTCACGCATAACACCTAAGCAAGGCAGCAGTAACCAATCCCCCTTGCTTACCTCCCACCAGGCAGTTTGCCTTGCAGGGCAGTGCTATCAGCAGCAAACAGCCCACCTGCCCATTCACATCCCTGGGGAGAATCTCTCGACTTCAGGGGAAACCAGATCCAACTCCAGACGTGAAAAGGGGCAACGTGAGATGAGAATAAACAACATCACCAGTTGTAAAATAAAGAAACAGAGAGAGAACACGAGAGATCCTATGTCTACAATGTCTTGACCCATGGAAAAAGCAAACAGCACGCTAATAAGAGCTGCTCTGTTAACAGTGGCTCTGTGTAATTAGGAAAGGCATTCAGCTCCTGTTTTCAGCATGTAATTTTTAATTGATTTTGCTGAAAGAAACTTTAGTGTTGTTTCAGTTCATAAAAGCCATTCCAGCAATACTGTTTTCTCCTTAAAAGGCTTATGTAAACCTCTCTCCAAATGTCACAGTCTTACTGTTTGAATTGGCTGGGAATTAACCTGTTGCAAAAAACCACAGTGCCTATAAAAGCCACCAGTCCTGAGACATACAGCTGCAGACCTGATGGGGCTCTATTAAGCATGGTCAAGTCACAGGGCTTATGTAACACTCTGCTGCCTTTATCTCGGTGCTGATGGCACAGCAGAGCACAGGGACTTGGTGCATATCATCCCACACTCAGACTGTGACACAGCACAAGCAGACCAACATACGGCCACGGGCCAGTCACAATAAAAATCAGGCAGTCATAATGGCATAGGAGTGGGCTAATCAGAATGAGTCCTCAGAATATAAGAAGGGTTTTCATCTGTGCAACAAGCAGCCCTTTTTCCAAGCTTTCCAGCCCTGTGCTTTTCTGGCTTTTAATAACCTGGTTTGTATACACCCTTAGCGACACACCTGCCACTGTGCTGTGATGAGCTGGGCTACACAGCCCCATACTGTGCCCTGGCAAAACCAGCCCTGATGTGCAGTGACACTGCTTCTGGTTCCATAAAACTACTAGCCCGAGGCTAGTTCAGGCACCTCACCATGTACTGCATCCTGCATCACCTCCACAGGTAGCAGAGACATTCTGAAAAGCAGCTGTTTCATCAACCTCCATCCTGTTTAAGATACCACTTGCATATCTCTTTAGTATGCAGGCATGATGCCTTCACTGAGGGTCACTTCATGGGAAGGCAATCACAGCCACCAGCAAAGCTGCACGCCAACCCATGCAATGGTTTGAATCTGAGGGCAGAAGGACAGATCAGACATTCTCACATTAACAACACCTGGAAGGAAATGCTCTGCTTTTAAAATAAACCCTTATAATTGCTCACTATCTCTTTGTTTTGAAAAGACTATATGTGGACAAGTTCATCTGCACTGTGTAAGCCACTGCGCAGTCTCACACTGCTTGGGCTGAATGCTGTTTTGTTTTGTTCCCGGCATGCACAGAAGCCACAGCATGCTTCCTACAGCCTGGGAACTGCTGAACTGGAAAGTGGAAGCCAGGAAGAGCTGCCTCAAGGTAAATAAGGCACACAATCTTCACATAAAAATCACAAACAAGCCCACCAACCTGCAATAGGGCCCAGCATGCTGGTTTTTCTTTAGACGCATCATTAAATAAAGAAGCAGTGCAAGAAGCGTGCCCTGTGAGCAAAGATTTTATCTACGATAGCTTTCATTACTGCCTAACCTTTTCCTGGCAACACTGAGCATGAGCTGATCCTAAGCATGTCCTTGTCCCACCCCTCTGTGCCTAAGGGTGTGCAATATGCTATGATTTGATATGCTGAAAAGCTCGTTTTCATGGCTGCATTTGTTCCAGCTCTATTCCTTGCATGATAGGATATAGGGCCATGCTATACTTGTTAACATTGTGTTTCCAGGAAGCAACTATAAATAGGCACAGCTGAGATGACAGCTAAACCTCTGCTTAAGGCGAGCCAGGCATGTTTCCTCTCTAAGGCCAGAAAGTCACCTCTTCTTTGCCATGCTGCAAGTGAGAAGGAAAAGAAAAAGAATATCTGTGAAAGTAAAAGCTCACTTAAAGAAAGAAAAAACACCCGCACACAAATATGCTCACATACATTTATAGCACTTCTATTCTGGCCGGAGCTTATTAACAAAAAGCAAACTTTTAACAAAGTGAGAGGCAACCACTGAAAATTTCAGTTACATCATAAAAGTCATCCTATGAGAGCACCTTTCCAGCATCAGGCTGATTCTGACCTTAAAAAGTCCCACCTAACCAATGCTGCCTGCCTGTTCTCATGGGCTCACAGCAGCGACGCAGAAATACTGCACGACAGCTATTTCCAATCTTGTACACGTGGCCAGAACTCAGCAGACGCAGAGCCAAAGTGACACGTTTTGGCTGCTTATCAATGAACTTTCAGGGCTCACTCCCAAAGCTCTCTGGCATTTCAAGGCAGAGAAGACCCAGCTTTTGGCAGGATGTGTTGCAAAAGCTTGATGGTCCCGTACAGTCACAGTGTTAGTAAATGCAGGCTGCCTCCTGAGTTGCTTAATCTTGAAGGGAGTGGGGAAATACTGTATTGTTATATTGATGGTTAGCCCAGAAGGAAAACATATGACACAGCGTATTTTGGGCCAGAGACTTACTCCACTGAGCCTGGGAACCCAAAATGAAGAGGCTCATTGAACGGCTTCTGGCAAAACACCTTCTGGTCAGGTTTTTCTGGTCTCTCTCCCCATTCCTCTCAGCTTCCTAAGAAAGCTCTCAGATTCAGGAAAAAAACATCATCAAACCCTCTTATAGAAACATGGTGATTTTCCTCCAAGTATTTCCTTCCCTTCCCGTCTGCAGGCTCCCTTCTGGAGCCAATTTCACACACCTTTCAAAGCCCAAGTTTGTGACCCAACATCAGCAATCACAACTATGACCAGCAGTTCCCTCCCCTTATACCTTCCAGAATGGAATCTCCCTGGCTAATAAAAATAAAGAGCCCTCCCCACCCCCCTTCATCCACCCCATGCAGCTGAAGCTACCTGACTTCGTGGCCCAACCAGTTTCACAAGATCAAAGCCCATGCAGTTGTTCAAGCAGCTTTTCAATTACTCCTCCTGTTTCTATCATGACTTACAGCAGCACTTGAAGAGTGCCAAAACCCAGAGGGATTGATTACTTCTGCCCTGTGACAGGCAGTGGGCTGGGGTACAGTACAAGCTGGAAGCATAGTGGCATTACGTTAGACACAGTTATGCTGCTGAATGACTGACAAGTATTGGATGTCACTATTTTAGGGATAATATCATTTGCCTAATTATCTGGCAGCATCTCTCTTCAGCAGCTGGCATTATTCACAAAGGAAGAATTAGACCGAAATCCAGCTGTAGAATAAGCAGATTTGCTATTCCACGCAGACAATCACCATGTTTTAGAAGCTCAGTATGTATGGTATATATCACTAGTAATTTTCATACTCCCGGGCCCTGGAGAATATTAAGATGATATTCCTTCTCTGTTTTACTGTGCCATATGTATCACATGATTTCATACTTTAAAATAATTTAATATTCTCTGTCTTCATCTGACCATCTGTTTTTTATGGAGCTCAAGCCAGGAGGAGAAAGAGAAGTTGCCTTACTTGATTTATCCTATAATCCCACTATAGCAAAGCGCCTTCTGCACAACCCCTTGGGCCAGTTCAGCTCTCAGCTATTCAGATTTTAATGTATCAAAACCTGGGTTTATCTGACATGGCAGAACGCACTGCTAAACACTAAACAGCATCACCTGAGCTAAACTACGCAAAACCCCAAACCAAATAGCACTTGGCCCAACCCACAGTCTTGAAGGGCTTCTGACTGAGACTGACTCGCATTGGAATTGGTCCCATATGTGGGTTACAGCTGTACAGCTTTAACCAATCCTTCACTGTTCTGACATGCCACAAGTAGGATTGAGCAAGGCCACAACAAACCATACCCAAATATGCATGTTCTGCTGATGGAACCCAGGTAACAGAATCCAAATGAAACAACTGACTGTTCCTCCTTTCCAATGCTATGAGCAAGAGGATGCCAAGGGTTATGGAAAACTCTTAAACTAGACTGTTTCACTACTGACATCTCCTCGCTAGAGTGTCCTTTGCCACCCCAGAACAGCACTCTCAGGGGATGCTGATTGATTGAATGGTCATCAAGGTCAGGGAGGCCACAGAGCAGACCAGCTGTCTGATCCACACTGCCTGCCCCATGCCTTGATGCTTGAACTGATAGTGAGCACTTTAGCAATAGAGAAAGGAAAAGATTTAACCAAAGTGCCCCCTTGGGTCCTGGGAGAGGATAAAACAAGAGAGCTACGTATGGGAAATGGCTTCCTGAGAACAGCTTTGAGACTAGGGAGCGGAGGTTGATGCAGGGAGGCAATGCTGCTCTGACCCTAGCACAAATGCAACCATGTCAAACACAGACACAGGCAGGAAGAAGAATCTCCCCCTGTAGGACTGAGGTTGGAATGAAAAGATATTCAGTAACTGAGCTGAACAGCACCAGACAGGCATGTCAGATTCATAGGATTTAAGCACAGGCTCACACTTAACACAGGCAAATAAAATGGCTTAGGTATAATGAACACCAATTTGCCTTTAAATAACAAGGCATACAGTGGCAAAGCTCCTTTTCTTTACCTCCCTGAAAATCTAAAGGGTTTCACCGAACGCTTCCCCATTTGCCATCAGTTTGGAACGTGCTCCTCATCAGCAGGACAGGTCCCTTAGCTTTGGGGCTCTGGTCATCCAGCAGCAATGTCCCACAGCCAAAAGCACAGACTCTGGGGTGTGCAGATGAGGACCAGCTCTGAGCAAATGGGCAGCCAGACCTGCAGAGCCATGTGAATTGACACCAATACAAACACCCCATGGCTTGGAAGGCAAACCTGTTTTCTTTGTGTCTGCACACACATCATAGGAACACCCTCCCTGCAGACAATACAGCAAGCAGGAATTTCAATCCTTTCTGGAAGCTGGGTGCACCTCAGGTATTTTCCAATGGGAAAGCAGAGGTGTTGTTATCCCAGCTGACAACTTGTTCCTGGTGGGCAGCAAGAGACAGTTATTCACTCAAGCAGAAAACTCAAGCTATCATCTCAGCCATGGGGTTCAGACAAAGAGAATGAATGAATGAATGAATGAATGAATGAATGAATGAATGAATGAATGAATGGAGAGCTCACCGATAAATGATGCCTCTTTCATGGAGAAACATAAGGGCTGAAATAATTTCTGCAGCATAGAACCGGGCCCGATCTTCATCGAAGCGACGCGACTTCTGAATATGGAACATCAAGTCCCCGCCATTTACGAACTCCATCACAAAGAACAGGCGATCCTTCACACACGCAAACACAACAGACATGAACAGCATTAATCATATCCTCCATCAGGCTTAGAAAATTCTAACTATCATCACCCGAACATAAACAGACTGAGCACCCTATGAGATGCTGAGGGAAAAAGCCACCACTGGGGGAAGGGGAAGAACTAAGCCAATGTCAGGAAGATCTGTTAATGCCTCCTTGCCATGCGCTCTCCCCCCCACACCTCCTCAAGTTTTGCCCCCAGAAATGAATTCATGTTCACATGGGGATCGGGCATATCAGCAGGTGCTGATACAGGGGGTTTGCTGAACTGGTTCCAGCAGTGGGATACCCCTTCAGCAGCACTTTATGAGCCCAGCAGTCAGATAACAGCTAAAAGTCATTCCCTCCTGACCCACTGAAACTTTCTAGGGATAAATGTGTTGTAGTTCAAAGCGCATAACCAGAATGCAGCACTGCCACAGCAGCACCATCCCTCTGAACACCAATAACAACGCTGCCTCTAAGGCATCCCAACACTATTTCTAGGGAACACACATTGCCTTAGAGAAAGGGATTTCCTGCCATCCACTGCATGGAAACTGCCTTTTTGGCCTCCATATTTTAGCCTTCCTGACAGCTCTGATTAACCTAAAGATCTCTGTGTGATGAAGGAACTGATAAGGACAAAGCATAAAACAAAGTCTCAACTGGGCAGCAAAACGAGCAGCTCAATAAAGCTCAGCCCATTAACCACAGCTGCTGGTCTTTGAAGTTCCTATTTTAGCCTCGTTGTGGATTTTGCAGAAGTCTGCAGATAGGGAGACACTTGCTTAAACTGCAAGTTCAACAGTCTGGGTGAGGGCTCAGTGTGTGCCAATGGGGTGCTCACGTAATTGAGAGAATGGATACACAATGATTTGCCACAGAACTAAACCCTAGGATTGTTTCAGACCGTTTCAGCATTTCCCTGGTGGGTGTCTCAGGACATTTAGCACTAATTGTTCCAGTTTTACCCAGGGTAACTGGAACAATTAGAGCAGGAAGACATCTCATGTGAAGCCAGCCAGCCCTGCAGTGGTACTATGTGACCTTGTCTCCTCACCAGCCCGTTCCCAGCTCTGATGTTAATCATCTGCAAGCTGGCTTTTAAACCCTCTCTAAATTTAAGAGGATGAGAATTGTTATTCTCCACATTCTGGCAGCCAGCCACCTTGCAATGACAAGATTAAAGGCATTAACATCCTGAGATGTACACAGAAAAGCAACCAGGAAACCCTTCAGTCCTCTCCATCTATGAGCAAATGCCTCATGGTGGAAGAAGGCAGCTTGCTTCTCACCACCATCCCGGGTTTGGTTCTTCTGTGCTCCTTTGGGAAGCAGCAAGGCTTAGGTAGGTGCACACCCAGCAATCTAACAGTGCATGCAGTACCATGGCCATATGCTGACTGCTCTTTCCAGTCCATACAGACAACAGCACTTTAGTGTGTGTTTAGCCAGCTTAGGGCTGGCTTCATTATGGCAGCAGTCTAGCTAAAGCAGCACACACTGCAAACAGAGCACCAACACTGGATCTTCAGCTCACATCCGATCTGTAAAGCCACACCACATTCACTGCAATTGGAAAGAAAAAAAACCCTCTTACCAGATCCTCTACAGGAAGTAATTTAATTTACCAGCAACCTGACAAGGGATGTGTGTGTTTACATAAGTAATATGTGTGCTTGTATAAGCATGCACACAGTTAGGAACAGGTATGTTCTACTCTCTCCTAAAGGCAAGCTTCAGGGAGACAAAGTTAACCCTTTCTCTCTGCTTCTCTAGTGCAGGCAGAGCTCCATGGCCCATCTCAGACTTCTGGATGCACTTCTATGATCTGCAATGCTTAAAGAAAGCTCCTCCTTTCTTCTTAAGACATTCCAGTAAGCACTGAAACATTATGTCACAACATTTACATCATTATTTACATGGGAATATGCAGTAGACATGAATGAGTATCACTGCACAGGTTACATCGTGCCCACAAGTGTGCTAACTAAAGCTAAGTGATAGGACAAGGGGGAATGGCTTGAAACTAAAAGGGGAGATTTAGGCTGGATGTTAGAAGCAAATGCTTTACACAGAGAGCTCTGCTCCACAGAGCTGTGGGTACCCCATCCCTGAAGGTGCCCAAGGCCATGGATGTAACATGGGCAGCCTGACCTGGGGGTCTTGGGGGAGGGGTAACCAGCCCATGGGCTTTAAGACCCCTTCCAAACTAAGCCATTCTATGAATCTTCTCCAGCTGTGATTTCATTTCATAGGCCAAGCATGAATAATCCACTACTCAGTTAATGAAGTGCTCCTGTTTTGACTACCCAAATTTTCATGTGTTTATTTATTTGTGTAGTGTCCAGCTCAAGTTTACAGCTTTCTAATACAGAAGCCCTCCATGGCTGCTGAAGAAAACAGCAAGATGAGCATTACAGCTTCTTCATAACACAGCACGTGTGTATTGGCCTCCTGCAAACCTGGCAACAAATGCCAGCAAGATCATCACTTGTGGGATCATGGATTTAAGGACCAAGCAAGGGCTGCCGTTTTCACTCCTAAATGAGATCACCAGCCTGCCAAGCTACAAAGAGCAACTCCTTTTCCAGCAACTGTTGAGAAGTAAAATAAACAGTGGTATTTTATGGAATAAATAAAGGCAATTTGCAGCATGCAAAGAAAGAGTAGCTTGAAAGGGGGGTCAGGGAAGGGAAAGCCTAAAATAGCAGGCAGTTCAGATGCTTGCAAATTTGAGCTGGCTCTCCCTGTCTTTCCTGAGTGCAGGTGCTGCTCTGCACACAGGTGAGAGGAGGCTCAGGTGAGCTTTGCTTTACACCAGGAGGCTGCAGCTCCTCTCTCAGGTCCAACCCCAATTGCCAGCTGGAGCTGTGAGCTCCTCCCTGGGGGTCTTCTCAGTGCAAATCAGGGGTAAGAAAAAACTGGAGCGTTTTTGCCAGGGCTCAGCGCTGAAATCCTCATGACTGTTTTTGGTTTTGCATTGCTCACAAGCTTTCCCTGATTTGCAATCTCTTCTTGATATTGGCAAAGTAAGAAAGAGCATTCGAGTCAACAGGAAACAGTGACGCTAAAGCTTTCACAGCAGCGGCAGTCGCATGAGGAAATCACATTGCAGCCTTTCTGTACTGGGATGGAGGTGAATAAAGCCACAGAGCAATTGTTACAGTAAACAAAATAAACATTTGAAGCGAGCATAAATACAGCCCATGGAATCGGGTAAGTCCCTAAGGCTGGCTTAAAGCTAGAGTTCACTAAGAGACAACCAGTTGGGTTTCTAGATTTGTTTAAATGTGAGTCTGCTATGCTGGGGCCATCTAAAGAACACACAATGCATGCCCTAATACCAAGCCAGATACCAGCTACCCTCAAACAAATTCCAGCCCAAACACTGGTGTAGCCCTTTGTCTCCCCTAGATCTATTTGGAAGCTGTTTTGAATCCTTGTAACTTTCTTCTTATTTAAGATTGCTATCACCACAGGAATTTTAATAAAATCCAGATTATATTAAGACCTTATTGTAATTTTATTAAGATCTTTTCTCTGCCCCAAAAAAAGGGCCAGCACAATGGCTGGTTTCTACCCACTTCCAGTTAAGAACCATTCAAGGCCAGGCTGGATATGGCTCTGGGCAGCCTGGTCTGGTGGTTGGCAGCCCTGCACATAGCAGGGGGACTGAAACTGGATGATCATTGTGGTCTTTTTCAGCCCAGGCCATTCTATGATTCTATGATAAGCCACACAGAATTGGTGTCATGCCAAAGACCACTGAATTCAGCTAGGGTGAGACCATTACCTCCTTCCACATTAAACAAATGCAAGAGGGCAGCATCACTACCCCAATTTATGGGGTGTGGAAGGAAGAGAAGGGGAAGAGATGTATTCCTATGTGCAAACATCAGAGAAGACAACACAGCTCTGTGCCAGAGCCAGCAAAGTGGGCCTGGAGGAGTTCTGTTCATCCCTCAGCAGCAGAGCTCCCCCAGCACTGCTTCTGCCCATGCTGCTTCCCTGCAGGACAAGGACACAACCCAGGAGGAATTTCACACTGCTCTTTTGCTGACAGCTGTCATCCAGGGCAGCCTAAAGGAGATGGAGTGCTGGTCAAATGTGGTTTAGAGCAATGGTGAAGTCCTCCATAAAAAAAGAGAAGAGAAAAAAAGTCTGGCAGTGGATTTCTGCTAAGCTTGCATTTCATCCTTTTCAAAGTAACTCATGCACAGAACTCCTTAGAAAATCAGCTTTGGACTTGATCTGAGTTCACTGAAGCCAAAGGGTTTCCCCAAGAAAACAGTCATTTTTCACTGTTTTGACAATATAAGCTCTGCAGAGCAGAAAGCAGGCTTTCAAAATTATCTTCCTACAGACACAGCTGTGTCACTGCTCCACAGCAAAAGTTTAATGCTTCCAAAACGAGTAGCAGAGCTCAGGGAGCTTGTAAGCAAATTATTACACGATAATAACTAGAGCTGGCAGGCTCCCTCAGTGTTCCCAATGTTCCCTTTCTCCCTTTGTGGCCAACAACCCCCACACAAAGCAATCTGCCCAGATCTTGCCAGGAGCGTGCAAATAAGCAGGACATGCTCAGGACTGGCCTTTGGGAAGCCACGCTTCCAGCTCCACCAGAAGGACAAGTGACCATTATCTGGGTCAATGCACTCCTGAGCATGGGACCTGGAGGAGGAATAATAAGCAGGTCTGTTTCCCAATGTTTATTTTCGTAGGTGTAACACAACCAATAAACCTGGATCACAGATGTCATCAGAATGGGTACAGTATGAGGGATGGGCAAAAGAGCTGAATCATAGAATCATGAAGGTTGGAAAAGACCTCTACGATCACCTGATTCAACCATACCTCTACCACCAATACTGCCCACTAAGCCATGTCCCTCAGTGCCACATCTCAGATCCTGAACACTGCCAGGGATGGTGACTCCACCACTCCCTGAGCAGCTGTGCCAACGTATCACTGCTCTTTTAGAGAAGTCTTTCCTATTACCCAAACTTCAGCTGAAGTAGCTGAGCTCAGCCCCGAATTTCCAGGCAATATCCAAGCAGCACTCAGCTGCAATGGAGCAAAGATGCTGATTTATGCTTGGCAAAGCTTTGGTCTTTTGATTTCATAGCAGAGTGACTACATTAAGCAGAAGAGAAGAAAAATCTCCATTTCGTGTCTGCTCAGCTGGAATTATCTGGATGCATCACTTACGCTTTCTAAACACGGTCACAGTGATGACTGCCACCAGCACCCACTGCCATGGCCCAACACCCCATACAGACAGTGCAGGCTCTGCAGCAGTCTGCTGGCTGACCTCTGCTGCTCCATCAGCCATTTTTTCCCTGTGCTTCAGCAGCTCCCCATGTACATGCCAGCCCTAAAAACTGCTTACACCAAGGAGAAATCAAACCACAGCAAGGAAGCAGGCAGCACCATACAGCCTCAGGGCTGTTGGGATCAGTGTGTGCCCACCACATCTGTAGGGCTGAGAAAAGGAAGGTCTCTTCCTCTCATTAGGTTTTATCGTCTCTATCAGCCAGAAAGGGGTGAAGTGACAGTTCAGACAGCAAAGCAGGGGAAGCTGCATTTCCTCTCAGCTTGATGAGCAAGTAAATGCACTTCTGAGAAGAACAGATCACATCCCTCATTTCTGGCTCTTGCATCACTATCACAGCTGGGCAATGGGGCAGTTACCGCTCATGACCACACTCTGCTATTTTATGCTGCTGACAGTAGGCACAACACTGGCTTCCCTTATGCAGCAGCAGCCAGGCACAGAAACATCGCCTAGAGAATAGCAAATTGGCTCTTGTATTAGCATAAATAAACTCTCTGGAGTCCCTGGGGGTAAAGGCTGCCTTGTGCACGCATGTGCACGCAGCCCAGCATTAATGCTGAGCTCATTCCAGAAGAGCTGTGTGACTGTCACAACCCAGGGCAAGCAGATGGTAGCCATGGGCTCCCACATGCTCCCAAACAATCTCACTTCATCTTCCATGTTTCTGTCTGTCTTTTCTTACTGCTGGGCTGAAGTAACAAGCTCGCAGGCTGGAGAGGTTTTGTAACGTGCAGTCAAACACAATCATTTCTTTGGGAAAACACAGCCTTTGGGAAATGCAGGTGAACCACATGCACAGACTTCCTCCCCATCTCACCTCAAGATGGTCTAATTCACACTAGGATTAGCTCATTTTGCTACCAAAATCTTTTACTCAACATATATTCAAGAGGATGATATTAAATCACTGTATTTGCATCTGTTTTGTTAGCAACAAAAAGTCCAAAATCACAGGCACGACATCAACCAGCTCATGCCAAAAATCCTTACAGAATCCCAATGCAAAAACGGAAAAAAAAAAGCTATCTTGGGCATTCAAGTAAGACATCCTAAATGTAGAACACAGTGCAAGAAGAATGAAGGAAGGAATCAAATCTAACCCTCCAGATCTCATTAAACAGCACTGAGAAGTACACAAACACTGCTTCCCACCTAAAGGATCAAAGGGCTGGCTGAACTTAAGGAGGAATAAACCCAGGAACAAGGAGTGAGAACATACCAAGCTACAGACATCACTCATTAGCCAGAAATTCATAGGACATCTGCACCCCCCCAGCTATAGCTGCTGCTATTGTGATGTCTCAGAAGAGAGCAGCTTTACAGAGATTATCATTTTTACAGTTCAGAGCAAGCTGCTGGAATTGCTGCTTCCAATTTGGATCGATCAGCTTGAGACAGCTCTGGCCTGTTTTCCAGAAATACTATTTGCAACGCCTGCTGGCTTCAGACTGCACGTGGGGAAAGCCAGAGACCTCTGAAAGTTCACCTAAAGGTCTGCAGGAAAATCAGAGTGGCAAAGTAAGGGCTTCATGAATCCACCCAATGCTGCCTAGAAAGCAATACAGGTTCAAAGAGAGCTAAACCAAAAGCACTGCTGGGTTCAGCCTCAGCTAGTTAACTCATCTCTGAGCACTGACAGCTGCTTCTTATTTAATCCTTTCTCAGCACTAACCATCACTTGGTCATTCAGGCTGATTGGAAGTCGGTTTCATTTCAACTCTGTTTGTTCTGCAACTTTTTAGATTTTAAAGCGAAAGGAAAATATTATTTACGGTTAACCACAGTAAATATATGCAACAAAACGTCCTCTGGCTACCCTTGTTCTAAACTTGACCGTTTTGCCTAACAGGTACAGTTATCTCTCATAAGCCACTGCTGTAAGAGACTTTTTCTCAGCCTCATGGAAATGCAGGTAGCCAAAGTCCCTCCAGTGCCCAGGGCAGGAAAGTGACTGCAGCAGTGTGAAGATGATGGGATCTAACACTTCAGGTCATATTTTCACTTCAGCTCATATCACCTCAGTGTGCAGTGTAAGTGTGGACACCCAGCAAAGTTCACAGACAAAGTCAGAAATGTCAGTCTGATCTTGTTTCACCTTCTGAAGCCAAAACTGCTCTGCCTACAAATAAAAACTACCCAACCTCCTGCAGTGAGACCACCAGAGGTGTGATAGTGCTCACCAGAGATACAGCTGAACTTCTCTAATAGTCTGACGCATCTGTTTTACCAACAAGTCAGACTGTTGTGCTACTAAAGACATCACGGGTTTTTGGTGGACGCCTACAAAACCAGTTTTCACAGATCTGGCTTGATCCCATGTTACATCAGACAGTCAGACTGAGAAACAGAAGCAGACTGTCCATGTGGCGGTCATGAAACAGTGGTCGAGGTGACCCTGCACCCAGGCTGTACAGTGAGAACACAAGGGTGGAGAGAGGAAACTTCTCCACAAGAGGACAAGAGGTAATGCCCTTAAGTTGAGCCAGAGGGGGTTCAGGTTGGATAATAGGAAAAAATTCTTCTCTGAAAGAGTGGCAATGCAGTGGCACAGGCTGCCAAGGGAGTGATGGAGTCACTGACCTGTCTCTCCAAAGCCCCAGATAAAGCACAAGCTCCCCCAAGCCTGACTTCACAAAGGCTCTGCAGCCCCCAGCAGGATGCTTCCCTTTCTTGCCAGTGTTGGTGAACAAAAAGCATGCTAGGCCATACAAAGGCTTTTGCAGAACACCAGGCCTAGGAACAGGATGTTCCCATCACCTTCTTCATTTGATTTAGGCTGGCAGCAATGAAACACAAACACATACTAACCCTTCCGATGTGGTAGCCTGAGGCTAACACCAGTCTCCATGCTTAAGAAAAGGGGAAAAGGATCGGCAAGCCCATAGAAAAACATCCCAGCAGCAAGCCTGCCTGTTGGGTATGTGCACACAGCAAGTTGTATCTTCCTGATAAGCCAAGGGGAAGGCTGGGAGTTTGGAGCCTGGAAGATGATCAGAGCTCTCCTCTCTGCTCCCAAGAGCCTCCCTCTCAGCAACCTTCAAACAACATCAGAGAGTCCTCTCCATCTCCCCATCTCCCACTGGCAGCTCCAAGGCCTGTGTCAAGGCACTGACACACATTAGCTTGAACATGAACAGGAGGTGCTCACAACCTTATCTGCCCCCAAACACCTGTGACCCAATGCCTGCACTGACCCTGCCAGGAACCAGAAGAGAACTCCTTCCCTTCTGTGCTGAGCACAATATCAGCACACGACTTGCAAAGGGGACAGAAAACTGCACGCCGGTCAGCAGGCTGCCCTCTAAGAAAGGTACCACGGCTTCCATTAGCAGCCCTGGAATCCTTACTGACCTCACCAGCACGCTGCTAGCTATTACTTCTGAAGGACGCTTGTTTCAGGAAGACACGCTCTCGTGTCTCACTATTTTTGGAACAGCACAGGCAGGCTCTGTGCCTCAGCAACTGTCAGCAGAGCCACACAGAGAGCAAATCCATATAATGGATCAGGGTAACAGGGACAGTGCTGGAAACAGCATCGCCTGAGGGATGATCCCCTGAAAGCACCCCATGAGAAAAGAGATAAGGGCAATAAACATAAAAGGCAGCAACCTCTAACCAGTGCTTCTGACACTATCTGCATGGGAAGCTGATCTCCCCCAGTCCTCCTCATTCTCATGCAGAAGAGCTGAGACAAAAAGGGTTTAAAAGCAAACCACCTGTGCAGGAAGAATTGTTCCTAAACCCCAGAGATGACAGGATCTACTTATTGCAAACTCATTTTAATTAAAACATTCCAGGATCTACATTCCTCAGTGTTAAATTACTGACTTCGTTATTTAAACAGATAGCTTCCTTCACTTGTTCTAGGCCGGTATTGTTAAGGTGTTGGATGACACCAATGCTGGGTAAACGGAAACAAGCAATTTCAGGTGCTTGTGACCCCTAACACAGAATCCAAGATTACCCACAGGTCAGCCCCAGCACCTGTCAGCAACTCACAGATTACTGCAGCAGGAGCGTAATCCTCTCTGACACTAAAGAGTGGTTGTAAGGCCCTAGAAAAAGCAGAGGTAAACGGCTTATGCAAGGTTTGAAAAGTATTCAAACCGAGGCATTCAATAAAAAAGAATTAAAATAACACAGATGCATCTCTGTGGTGAGCCAGGAGGCTTCACACAGGTGCAGCTGGAGCAGGACCAGCACAGCTCCATCCCTTCAGAGGAAAGGAATCTGGAGGTGCAAGTGCCATCTGCCCAGTGCCCAGCACGCCCAGGGCCATGCCCAGCCTCTGCCACCCTGCGTTTCCCCTTCAGCCTCTGGAAGCTGAGAGCTACCCAGCAGAGACAACACTTGCAGCTCCTACCACCTAGTGGCTGAAATACTCCCTAGGAGAGCAAGGAGGCTGTCAGGAGGTCAGGCAGCCTCAGCCCACTTTAGGATGTTAAAGCAGACCTTAAGCTGCAGCCCAATGTTAAAGCAGATCATACTAAATAGAGATGCTGCACGGAGGCAGCACCAGAGAACAGAAAACCTTTCTGAACACGATCAGCAACCAGTGCAAGCGCAGGAAAAGAACTCAGCTAACTCAAAAAACAGGCAAGCAAAAGTAGCAGCAGCATAGATAAACTCAGACAGCGCGCTGCTGTTTCTGGTACTTGTGCCAGCTCAGCTAATGCTAGATTACTAGCACTGCACAATATAGCACTGTGCAGCACAGACATGCCTTAGGCTGTTTAAGTCAGCCCTGAGCTCTGTATCTGAACAGCCTGCTGGGATAGGTAGAATACTACACAGGAGTGTGAATTCCAATGGCTCTAGCTCCATTCAAACACTCAAAATTTGTTCTTAAAGTGCTGCAGCGTCTCAGTTGCTTTTGAGGTCCTCCTTCCCAGCTCTTATAACTTCCTCTGGTACTGGGGAACCCAATGCTGGACACCTGCATTCTAAGTGTGGCCTCCCCAGTGCCAAGCAGAGGGGATACCTACTTCCCACACATTCTAAAGCAGCCCAGGAGATAATTTCACTTATTTGCAATGAGTCTGCACTGCGGGTTCATACGGAACACAGCACTTAACATGAGCCCCATGCATCTTGCAGAAGGGATGCTACCTGGTTCCAGCTTGTCCTGATACATCTCATAGCATCAGGTTGTTAACTTCCTCTTGAAAAAAAAACCAGAAGTCTCAAAATGGCCATTCCTCTAACAAGTGCTAAAAGGAGGCTGAGTAAGACATTATTTATCCAGAATCTCCACCTACTGCAGATGAGAGTCACGCTTGTTTTTCTTATGACGCGAATGTGTTAATGCCACATTTTCAGAACCTGGGCTGTAATTGTGATCCATGTGATGTGGTTTCCACGTAACTGCGAGTGAAAATAGGTATTGTCTTGTGCAAGCCTCCCCCCAGCTCCAAACACAAGAAATTGGCTTGGTTATTTTTAAATACAGCTTCAGGCCGACATTTTGCTTTAGTGATTACTCTCCCTCTTTCTCTCTCTATATATATGTTTTCTGTCAAGTAAGTGTTAATGGAGGGGATAACCCAATGCCATGTGAAGAACAAGCATAAACCGTACATATTGTATCAGGCCCATTTAAGCCCTCCTGGGAGCACTTTGCCACAAATCCCCTACTGTTGCAATCATTTCTTCATTATAGCAAAGGGATTTAATTATGCCTTTATAAGCAATTTAAATCTGGTTATTCTGGATTGAGGTGGGAGTTGCTGTGTGCAGGAACACGGACAAAAAACAGAATGAAGCACATGAGTCTGAAAGACACTTTCCTTTGCTCCTCTTTCTGTTTTTGTTTGTTACTGGAGGGAAGTTATCAGTCCAGACAGTGAAACAATACAGGACTCAAGTAAAAGAGTAACCTGGGAAATCTGGAGATAGCAGGGCCCTGCTATGACAAGCACCACCCCTCTGGCATCCATTCAGAGACTGACCAGGTTGAGGGCAATGAGGACTGAGGGGTTCTTCTCTCCCCTCCTCTGATGAGAAGTTGGTCCAGAAATTCCTGTTCCAGGCAGTTCTACTGTTTAGCAACCTCCTTTTCATTTCCAGTCTAACTGTATCCATGGCCAGCCTAGACTCATTCAGTCTCAGCCAGCATCTTGGCAGTTTTGTTTCCCTCCTCTCTGGCATCTGCAGACATCAATCAGATCCTCTTTTTGCTTTCAACTTGCTAGTCTAAACAAGCTGAGCTCTTCCCTTTCTTCCATTTGCAAAAGACTCTTCAGTTACCTCTACAGCCCAGCAGACCTTCTCTCTGCACCCAAAGCAGATTGCATTCCTTCCCTGAACATGACAGACGCTACTAGTAGTGACCTTAAATCTTCTCTAAGTTAACTGAAAATACAGAGCCCAGGACCGCATTTGCTATTTACACACCTACACTGCAATTCTCTAAACAAAGCCATGGAAACAGGTTGCAAACTGCTGCCGTCCTGGATCTGATTGCAAACTGCACACATCCATATGGGACACTGCTGCTATTTTACACGAGAAGTTCAGTAAGGCCATGAAAATTTGGGCCCTGCTTCTTCATCTTATGAAACATAAAGAGTTTCCTTGGTTACAAGAAACCACAGTGAGCTTTACGCATTGTTTCTGCTATACAGTACAACTGTTCTGTGAAACTACGTAAGCTGTATATACAAAAACCACAACACCTCATTTCTAGTATATGAGTCTCCCTCAAGGGCTCCACCCTAAACGAGCACAACTCCTGAACTCCATAACTCACTGTTGCATCATCCCAATGAGAAGAGAAACAGGTGGGTGGCAGAACACATCTGAATACCTTTCCCTTTTTCCATTTATTTTTTCTTTGAGTGCATTGGTTTTCACAAAGGAATGAGGCTGCACTTAAAAGCGCAAGTCCCTCCCTCCTCTTCTAAGGGGAAAACAAACCCTTATTAGCATTGACCAATGGACAAAAAGCAACTGGAAGTCAGCCCAGGCAGTTTGGAAGAGCTACACTGTGAAAATGCTTTGGTCCTACATAAAGGCTTAGTTCAGGGCTTCCCAAACTTACCTCATTGTGATACTGCTGAGGCCACTGCCTCCATCACAGCCAATCCTACTTGCACCACCTACATCAACAACCAGCTCCCACCCACATGCACACACACACAAGGAAGCTCTCAGATGGACAGGCAGCATGTGGTCTTTCACTGAAGTACACACATCACAAGTGACAGCAATGCTGTCTTTTGTCTTGTGTGCACACATATGAATACTAACTGTATAGGGGTTTGACTCGGGGTCAACCCATATCAATAAGTTCCCCACCACTAATCTCAGAAGGATCTTTCATTCAATTCAGAGCAGGCAAGGCAAAAGCAGTGCTATTAACTTTCAGGGAGGAGACCAGGAGGGCCTGAGATCCTACAACAATTGCAGGACACTGCAGGTCTGTGGGCATTGCATTTGAAAATACTCCATGCATAAACATGCTTCTATGAAAGACATAAAGATAGGATTCCCTGTTACTACCAGTTTGTTTGAGAGCTTACAGAATGCCAGGATTTTGTTTGACAAATGCCTGTTGGAGGTCCACAGAGTTCACCCTTGAGCAGAGAGCTTTCACCTGAGATTAATGTCTATGTTTATAACAGGTGGGGAAAAACACAAGCGAGTGCCCCTACTTTGAACATGCCAGGCAGTTACCAGGAATAAGGCTTTCCGCTGCCTGAGCTATACTTACAGGAGTCTGGAAGCAACAGTAGAGCTTAGTGAGGAATGGGTGATTCCTTGCTAAGGAGAGGATGCGTTTCTCGGTCATGGTGCACTCAACATCATCATCTTGGAGAATGACGTCCTTCTTCAGCACCTTCACTGCATAGAGCTGCCCACTCTCTTTCATCTTGGCAAGCATCACCTGAACCAAAAGAGAGGATGAGTCACAAGGGCTGAGCCCTTCGTCTCTTTGAGAAACAAAGAGACTGTCATATCTTCTCACACTAGAAAGATCAGTTATCTTGTGAGCAGGCTTGTGGGTGCAAGTGAATCAGACTGTTAGCATGGGCATCACTGTAGAGCCAATGACACATACGCAACAGTCTTCTGCCCACAGACTCCAATGCCTGCTGTGGGGCTGGATGCTCAAAATCATCTGTGGTCAAAGCACAGCTCACTGGGCAACATGCATGTCACATAATGAAGTAATTTCATGTACCTCAGAGCTTCTTGAACAAGAAACAGAGTATTTCCCCAAAGAACACTCACCTTTCCAAAGCTGCCCTTTCCCAATACACGAAGGAAGGTCAAGTCTTTGATCCCGAGTTTGCTTGCTGAACTTTCACTGACCCCGTTGTTATCTTTCAAGCTGCCTTTTCCCTGATGCCTCAAAGAAGATCTTGAAGACAGTTTCTGTGTTAAAGAGTAAATAAACATCAATCTGCATAAAGATTTTACTTTACCTCAGAGGTGACCACAGGTCAGCAATGTGGGCATGCAGGACCTGTTCAAATGCTCTGCCAGGCCACTGGAATGGAAAGTGCGTGGATACTGACACTCCACACAGCAGCTACGTGTGACCAGCCATCCTCATCACTGTGCAGAGGTGTGCTGAGACATCAGAACTGCTTCCTGACGCAGGCATTTTAAGCTGTAAATTACCCCACAGCAGACCCAAGAGACAAGTCTGCCTCTCTCCAGCCTCCCTCCCCATGAAAACAGGACGAGTGCGGAAAACAAAGTCTCCCATTGAACATCACAGGAGGCCTGCACCACTTCTGCAATATGAAAAGTGATGGTGAAATCTGGAATCCAAAAAGATTTCATCTGAGTGATTTCATCTCCAACTCAGGTTTCCACCTGATGTGAAGCCTCTTACAAAAAGCCCATAGAGTTCAGTGGGATCCAAACCTCAAAGTATTTTTCTTTCCCACAGCTGCCTTCTTCCACTGCTGCACATTTGAGTACTATTCACATCCATGCTAGCAATGTTTGCTTGCATTTTCAGCAAATGCACCTGTTTTAGCATGTTCTTGCCCTATATGAAGACCAAATCAGCCTTCATTGTCCTCGGTTCTCAGCTTTCCATACTTGGTATGAGTACACATGGAAATTGAAAGCACTTTTGTTCTGTTTGTTAATGTGAACAAAGTCAAAGGGACTTCTTGAGCTCCACCTTGTGATTACTCTGGTGTAATGCAAAGTTCTATGCACAGGAAGACTTGCTGCTACAGGAATGGTAACCCCAGCCATGCAGACAGCAGCAAAAACACTTGGACAACATCCAACAAAACTCTCCAATTTAACTTCCTGAACACTAAACAAAACCTTTAGTTTACATGTAATAAGAGGAGATTGTTTCTTGTTCTCATCTTTGCTGTACAGCTTACATAAGCAATGAATGTGAACAAGTGCTGATTTTCACAAGACTAAGATGACCATGTGGGGATTGTGTTTTCTCACAACTCCAAGAATAAAGGAACCCTGAAATGCTACAGCATGAAGAAGGAAAATAAGGAAGTTTGATTTTGTACGAACCAACTGAAGTCAAAAGGGGCAGTGTAGCTTAACGAATCAGGGATAATGCACACAAATCAGGGATAATGATGTGTTGACAGTGATTCAGGTTTTACCTGGAGAAGCTGTGGTGAATAATGAAACAGTATTACCCCCAAATGACTCAAAAACAGCACCAAAGCTGTGAAGAGAATGTAGGCCTCTTGCTGAGCTCTTCCGTTGCTCTATCACAAGTCACACATACAGACAGTGCATTTTTGTTTGTGGAAAGACTGAAGAAAGGCATAGCATGAATTACACTGACCACTGGAAATCATGATCACTGGAAACACACTGACCATGAGTCAGTGGAGTCACACTGCTGTGAAACGGAAACAAAGTAATGACATTTATAGACTGATATAGAATCATAGAATCACCAAGGTTGGAAAAGTCCTCAAAGATCATCTAAGCCCAACCATCCACCTACCAGCAGTATTTTCCCACTAAACCACGTAACACACGATGCCCCCACCAGGGTAAATATGGATAGAAGATATTCCTTTTCCAGGAGAAATCTTTGCCATGAGGCCCAGAAAATAACAGTCTATTCATGCAGCCCAGCTGCCACTCGCTGTAAGAGAAGTCTCCAGTTTCTCCTACACCCATACAAACTGGACCCCTTCTTAAACGTCTAAAAACAGAGGAGGAAAAAAAGACTCACCGAATTTGGGGAAATGCTTCCTGGTTGCAGGCCCATACATGCCAAGGTTTTAGCAAGCTCTGCTGAGTTCACCCCGCAGTTTGGTGCGACGTTTGCTTGACATCGGATGTGGACGTTCATTTTACAGACTGACAGATGTGATGGAAAAGGAACATTCAGATTAACTTAGGGGATTTTACAACTTAAAAAAGCAAAGGAGTGTTCTGCTTCAGGAAATATACTGACCTGATTCTATACTGGGCCTGAAAAAAACAGTGTATTTTCCCTGATGTAAGACTCAAGAGAATAACATCCCAAAAAGCAGGTATGCATACCCAAATTCTCCAATAGGGTGCTATGTTACCTGAAGCTATTCATAAGCTCAAATATGTTTGAGGCATGTAAGTGCCATTGAAACTATGGCAGCCTATAAATTAGGATTTATAATGCTACAGAATTAGCATTGAACTTCCACTGCATTTGCAGATATCTGATTTTAAAGATTCACTGGGAAACTAACAGCCTTCTCGCTCTCTCTCAGAGACACACATACACCCCCTTGTGGGTGATGAAGGCAAATGGAAATTGTTAGTTACCCACTTGTTTTTATAGTTTGGAGCACCAAAAAGAAAATGTGGATATGTTTTGTCATCAATTAATGGCGTGACAAAGTCAATCAACTTCCAAGTAAAGAGAAAAATTAACACAGGAAGAAGTAATACTCATAAAAACAATTCAACAATATAAGTTAACCAAAGCTGTGCTGAGAGTAAAGAATTAATATCCTGGAAATTTGAGATTAACATGTAGATCAGTATCTCTGTAATTCTGGCTAAGACTATTGCTTGGCTTTCTCTAGAAGGTTGCACAAATCAGGGCTACGTCAAGAGTTTAAAATACACACATTTTTGGGGAGAGAAAACAGTAAAAAAGCTGCTCACTTTTACACTGTAGGCCTTGTCGCATAATTCCCCACAGCAAGGAACCGCAGTGGTCACAGAACGTTGGGACTTTGTAGTTGTGGACACTGAACTTATGAGGAATGTTGATGCCAAACCTCTGTTCAGTCACCTGAGGCACCAGAAGAAAAGCACGGATTTTAGTGTTCAATTGTGTCACCTTACATTTTTTCAACTGGGGATTGTTGTGATCTCAAAGACACCTTAGAAAATGTTACATCAGCTGAAAGAACCCATTCTTATTTAACCTCTTCATTACTTTCTAATTTGCACCTCAACAAGCAGATGAGGAGAACCCATGGCTTAACAATGCTTGAAGGGGCTATTGAAACATTAAGTTTAAAGCAAGTCTCCTCATGTCTTTCATCCTTTCAAGCAGCTTAATCAGAATCGTGGAATCATTAAGGATGGAAAAGATTTCTGTGATCATCTAGTTCAACCGTCAACCCACCCCCACCATGCCCAATAAACCACATCACTCAGATTATGTTATAAACCACTCACAATCCTATGAGATGGGTGACAAAACTCACCACTGAACTTACACTTTAGCCTTAAGCATTTTAGCTTATTTTCATGTGGTTTGGCAAGGGGTCATTTTAAGAAGTCCAGCTCAGCAGTTCCAAGTTAAGAAGTAATGAGGAAAGGCAATTGCGTGTGTGTGCCGCAAAGGTTTCCATGTGGGATATAATAGAACTATCTCACAATTACAAATATTTCAGTTCAATTTTCCTCAAAGAGTTATTAAACAATTTCCAATTATAGAAATGAGACATGCAATGCACAGTGCAGTTCTAGGTAGGGACATTACTCCTGTTAAATACAGCCAAAACTTGCACACAAAAAGCCAACCAACCAACCTTTGGAAACACAAGTTATGCAAAGCTTTCTTTATTACAACATAAATAATTTCATAGAGAAAAGGTATGATGCAATGGCCAAATGGGCACTTTAAATTACAAGAGGGAGGAAAAAAAGGCATAACAAAGAGCAGTGGTTGGGTTTTCAAGCCAGAGAAATCCACACTGAGAATGGGGTTCTACATTTTGATGTAGATGTAAATCATTAAAGAATTTATCAAGGAAAACGTTTGTTTTGCTGTATCTTGATATCTTTGGATGCAGAATCTTCCTAAATTATACACTGATCCAACTAGTAAGTGGAATTAACAAAGAACAACCAGATGATGCTAAACTGCCTATTGGTAGTGATGCAAACCCCTATCATACTTCGTCAGCTTTCAATCCATGAATGAAGGGACACAGTATAAATTTCATTATGGGAAAATGCCCAGCCACCCAGACAACCCTGAAGATTCACAAATTATGATGACCCAAAATAACAAACACCACTTTTACCTTGAGATCATTCTTGTTAGTATTGTTCTGGCATGTGCAAGCTGTAACAATTAGATGATGGCAGCGCTTGTGTACAACACAGGTGCATACTAGGAAATAAAAAAGACATGCTGAAAAGAGCTGTCAAAAGACATGGAATACATCAACTCAATCTGGTTCCTTTAAAGATCAGTTATATCATTGAGACACATTAAAAACATGAAAACTAACCAGAATTTCCAAAATCTCCTAACAGACTTGGAGATTTATCTCCAACCCATTTCAACAGAAATTCTGTACTGGATCTCTGTATGCTTGCATGAACATGGGTGATTGCTCCTGCATCAAGCCAACAGCCTGACTGCTGCTTGGTGTCAGCTGGCTGGGGAAGAATATGAGTGGTGATTTCAGAGAGGCTTGTAAGCAGCAGCAGGGGGAGTGCTCCTGAGACAGCATATCTGACAGAGTGCAGGAGTGGAGCACCTTACCTTGGCACTGGTATCCCTGCTTCCCAAATACGCCCCTGTTCAAAACAAAATATGAACATAAGTTAACATCAGAAAGCCAGCCTGCCTGTAAACCACTCACAGAAGAGGGAGTCAAAAGACAAAAAGGATTCCAAATGACCCCCTCGGATAAAACTGCCCAGCAATAGTAGTGCAATTCAGTATGGGCAGTGTTGTCAATGTCCATTTATTCCTCACATTCCCCCTCACTCTAGCTTCTAAAAAACTCTATTACAACACCCATCACACTTATTAAAACTGATCCCAACAGCCCACACACTGTTATTCTCTCTCCCACTTTACACTCTTTTAAAAGAGACATACAAGCTTCTCTTCCTGCTCTGCCTACTCCCCCCTCACATATCATCCCACACCTTACACCTATGCTGGCTTTTCTATTCTCCAGCATTTTCTCTAGTTTTTCAAGCAACTCTTTTTCTCTCTGTATTCTCAAAGCCCCACTCAAGCTACTATCTGCAGGGCTTACCTTTGTCCTGAAATAACCTCTGCACATACAGGCGAGGAACACTGTCCTATCCACACACTCTCCCTGTTGGCTTTCAGCAACCAGCTTACACATCAGCTCTGGTCTCTCTCTGCAGAAGACTCTGGTTTGCAGCATAAATGTACCCTGCCAATGCTGGTGGGTAGGAGGAGTCACTTTTGTAGCCCTTGATGAGTTCAAGCATCTGGATTGGCACATCCATCCCCAGAATATGAAGGAATAAGTCTGCACCACCGCTATTGAACCGTTCTTACCAGATGAACTCCTTGCAGTGTGAGCAGTAGGTTGGCTGTCGCAGGTAGGTAGCCATGAATTTGTGCCCGTTCACCTGATGCACTCGCCTTCGCATGGCCCGCTGGCGCTTCCGAGTGAGGTTCTTAAAAATGCGATCCCTCTGGAGGGTCCCTACACAAGAGAAAGCAACAAAAACTGAGTGCCATCACGCATAACTGTCACCCCATTGAAAACTACAGTCTTCATTTAGAAAGACCTGCATCTTCCCACCTTTCTCTGCCTCCTCTCCCCTGTTGAGACATGCCACCAACCCACTGATTCACAAAGTATAAACGGACCAGAAGCTCAAGGCTAATGAGTTATCAACACCCACAGCTCCTTGGGTAATGACTTCTGAAAACGTAACTGCGTGCAACAGATTGACCAGTTCTACAGGGCAGTGCTGAGCCAAAGAAAGCACTGTTGGTGCCCATACACCTTCAGTAATTCATGCTGTGCTCCTGTATCACCGTGTGTTGTGAACAATGCTCCATTCTCCTCCTTCTCTAGAGAGCTCATTTCCAAAGGATAGACAATATTATAGAGTTCTAGAGAGCAAAACCTCGGGAGCTGTAGGCATTGAAAGAACATCATCTCTGAATTGATTTTTATAATTATTTTTTTGACAAGGTTTAGGTAAGCCACATCACCGTTTCCAAGTAAAGCTCATTTTACATAAAACAAATCCCTCTTAAAACACAAAGCTGAGCTCTTGATCAAGAAAGTCATTTTCATACAGCAGCAGACATCCAACTTGAAAATTGAAGCTTAAAAGCCATCTGGTTTCTGGGACCCTTGAACAGACCAGGTCAGACTCATCTGAGTGTCCCAGATCAAAGCCTCATCTGGGCTACACTTGCCTCAGAAGAAAGAAATGAAATTCAGTTTTCAAGTTAGCTGCTTTCCAAGGGATAGGCTCAGGCTCTGCTAACAAGCGCATCTTGGGAACACAAGCTGGGGTCTGCTGCAGGACTCCTGCTTCGAGGGCAAGGTGTTACAGGACAAAAGCCAGCTATTGCCAAACCCATCTGCAGAGATATAAGGGCACAGGAAGAGGCAGGCGGTCTGAAAACTTCCCAGCCCTCTGATCATCCCGGAGCTGCTGAGCAGCAGCGGTACCCAAACACAGCTGTTACCCTACCACATCATCTACCCACTAAAAGGGGGCAGGGCATTTCTCTGCTTTCAACTGGCTTTGTTGATGAACCACTAAAAAATAAAGCAGCAAAAAAACCTAAAACCAACAAAACAAAAAATCCTGTCAGCCCCATCAAGGCTTGAAGTGTGTAGGAGTCCCACATCACAGGCATATTTCCTGGTCCTTTTTGTAAGAGTAAAGATAAGGGAAGCCATCCCGGCACTGCAGAACCCAGCCACTTCAAAGGGATGCAAGACACATGATGCATTCCTGTCCATATTCTTGCCACACAGGTTTTGAAGCAAAGCCTTCCAAAAGGTCAGATTTTTCTGCCGCATTCTCCCAGCCATTCCATCATGTGTCCCTTCATTTCCACAGGCACTAATAGGAAACTTCAGACCCCATGACATAACTGAGACACAGAGGTCAGCCCATAAGACAACATACATTTATTTTAAAAACAGAAGCACGCTCTAAATTAGCATTTTCTCATGTAAGCAGAAGAAGGATGCAGTACGGCTGATTCAAGCACTCAAAAGAAGTATGTCTTTTCCACTGCTGGGCTTCAAGCAGCTGCTCAGAGAGACGGGTGTAGAAAAGCCTGCCCTTCTAGGAAGTGCTTAAATGTGTATTTAATTCTCACTGAAGTCAACAGAACTCAGGGGACCACAGGAAGTGCCAGACTGAATCAGAACATCGGTCCATCTCTTACAGCATCCTGTCTGTCAGCGGGCAACCAGAAACACATGACGGCAAGATGGAGGAACCCTGCAGCTGTGAGGCAATTTGCCTCTTTCCCCCACACACAAGATGTCATTTTGATCTCCTTAAGTGAGAGCTGACGTGCGGAGGTTTAATATCCCTTCCCAACATTCAATCATCATTGCACAATTTCAATAGCCTCGTTATCTGCCCTAGGAAATGTGATGAGAACTTCAAGAGGTCAACCGGTTCATCCCCCTTCCCTGAGAGAGATAAAGGCGCCTCCGGTTAAGTGCTCTCCCATTTCCTGACACTGTCTGGAGTGAAAATGGGCAGGACTGCCCGGCACACCTCGTGGAGGTGAACATCATCTATCATATGATCTGACTGATCCAAATACACAGCCACATCCCATAGAACAAATCCCCAGCAATCCCATCAACCACACCACAGAGCACGTGAGCTCATCCCTCTGACATCAAGGCAGAGTGATTTGGAGATGGTGGAGCTGAAGCCCTGATGGCTGACAGAGCTCATCTAGCAGAGCCTGACCTCGCTGCTGCCATAACCACTCTGGTGAAGGCCACCTAGCCACATCCTACCAGCAAGCAGCACAGGGGGAACACAATAAACAGATGAAGTAAATGGAAGACAGAGGAGGAACATGCATCTAACTTTCCAGCAGTGCTGCAAGAACTCTCTCAATATGTACCTAAAACAGGCTTCTCCACGTTAACTGAAAATAAACAGAGGTTAAACCAGGGTGATTGTTTATCTTATGAACAAATCCCTTATGAAGACTTGATATAATTTAACCAGGAGTTATGGTTATCATCATAAGCACAACACAGCATCCAAGAGTCTGATAGCCCCACTCTGAAATGGGAAAAGGATTTAAAAGCTATGACCTAAGGCTGTATTTTCATTGCTGACTGTTCTGCTTCCCCAGTATACATACTACAGATCTTTCTTTTTTGCTGATGTACTGTGTTTTCATTTCAAGAATGACCTGAACACAGGAACCTGCCAAGGAAGGACAGCCACATCCACACAGAACCTGATAACTACTTGAGATTTCCACTTCAAAACCATCCAAGCTTCTGTCCTGCAGTTTCTGTCAGTTTGTGCACAAAACCAGATTAGTTCAAATCCCAGTAGAGGTTTCTCACAAAGCAGACACATGGCACATCAAACAGAGGCTGGGACTTCTGTTTGAACCAGCTGCTGCTGCTTCCTCCTCTGAAAGTAGGAGACATTTGGTACAAAGACCAAGGAACTGGCTGGTGCTAACAGGACTGGGCTGTCTTCTACCAACACCACCCAGAAAGGCCATATCAATGGGCAGTTCATCTCTTAAGATGCCAACTAGTAAATACTGTCCTAAAGAACCCCAGGGAGGTGGTTGAACTGCCATCCCTGGATGTGTTTAAGAGCTGTTTGTATGTGGTGCTCAGGGATATGATTTAGTGTAGGGCTTTTAGAGTTAGGGTACTATGGTTGGGCTGCGGTTGGACTTGATGATCTTCAAGGTCTTTTCCAACCTGGGTGATTCTATGATTCTATGATGCTCTGACCCTGCAGAATAGGAGTTTTCCCATTCATCACTATGAAACAGAATTCTCAGAAGTTTTGGAAATGCACAAAATGTGAAATCATCCTTGCCCCAGTCAGAGCACCAAACCACATGAATTCTGCAGTCAGGTAAGGCCTTTGTTTCTCAAGCATGTGCTGAAATAGGGCAGACCCTCCTTCCCTGCCAGGCTGAGGACATAAACTCATCTCAGCTCTAAGCAGTCAGTAGTATTTGAGTATGAGGCTGAACGACAACAGTTGCACGCAGCAGCAGGGAGAACAGGATCAACAAAGTTCAATCAGTGTTAGCAAGCATGGCAGCACTCAGCTACTGCTGTAAATCTCACTACAAGCTTATTTCTAGAATGATACAGCAATGCCAAAGCCCTGCTGGCAGCAGGTGAGGAAGAGATCACAATTCTGAGCAGACACACCTCAAGCATTAAGCGCTAAGGATGCAGGAGGAACAGCTGCTTTTTATGTTTGCATAAGTTCTGTGAGAACACAAGAGGGAAGAAGGCAGCTTGAGAAACTTAAAGCAACCAGCAAGGACGTATGATGCTACCACGAGAGCCTACAGACCAACTGTGGATTCTATACAGGTTATTTTGCATAGTATTTTATCAAGATTGCCATGCAGCTTTTCAGATGGGGAAGTATGAATAGAGAGGTTTCTTCATTCATTTCTGAAGCAGGTATGGAAATATAGAGTATAACAAAAGATTCAATTGAACATAAACAACCTCATGACACAGAAGACCAGGTTCTGAAAGGGAAGGCATTGCATTCCAGCTAGTCTATATTTGATGGGACAGCCACATCTCCATGCTCCCCCCTCCCATCTCTTTACAGCCACATCACTGCAAGAGTATGAAAAGCACGGCTCCATTTCCCACCCTGTGTGCGTTCCTCTGACAACAGTGGGAGACACTTAAGTTCATATTTATCATTCCATCTCTGCAAGTTTTTGCATTGGTTTGGAGACATTAACCTCGTGATACTCTCTTGAAAGAGACACCAGGCTGGGATGATAACATGCCTCAATGTGCAGCAAGAGAAGGTGTCAGGAAAGAAGGGTTTTATTTTATATTAAAGGAGAAGCTTGAGAGAACAGGCATCTGGAATACTGTCCTGAGCCCTTCAGAGCCACTCAGAGGCCATAACTGGAAGGCTGCCTTGTACCTGTACCTGTACCCACAGCAGGAAGCATGCAGTACCCACATGGTTTGGAAAAGCAAGGCAGATCAGTCGGTTCACATCAAGCCATAGGGTAGATAAGAATTTCCCTCTGGCTGCAGATGCACGTGATCTCCCAGTTGCTGCTGGGTTGGGCAAACACACTTGCAGCCCCAGCACCGCTACCTGCTCACCATGGATTCCCTCACCCAGAGGTGTCTAACACCTCCCAGATGTGTTAGAAGATTTCAAACTACGCTGTGCTGGCTGAAGAGCACAAGTAGAACCCACGGAGTGACAGCGCTCACAGGTCAAAGTTACCAGCACTTGTGCAAAATCCTTGAGAAACACCTAATTGGCACACTGGGCAAGCAGCAGGGAGATCCTGAACTTTCCCCTGATCCTGATGCCCCAGGGCTTGAATGTGTTGTAACAACCAGCAACTCTTGCTCATGGGCAGCTCCACAGTGGGATTACAACATGCTACCAGGAAGCCATACCTACACAGCATGGCACGTGCTCTGAAATGCATCTGTTTTTAACCAGATGCTGTTTAAAGCTACTTTTAAGTAGATGCTCCAGGGACATCATTCTTCAGGACTACGTGATCAACTTTAGGATGAAAGTCAGACAACTGCACTGAAACAAAAGTGGTTTTACACTCAATTAAGTTTGCTTAAAATTCACGTATTACTGTTAAAGCAATGCAGCTTTTCCAGAGAGATACTGGCTGAACATCTGCCTCAAAGTGGGGGCACCAGAAAGATACTCTCTATGTAACATGAGCCAAAATACATAATGAAGCTGGGATGAACACAAAGCCTGCAGCAGCAGCTTGTATCCAGAAGGACCCAACGTCTTGCAGCAATTTCACAAATTGCAACCACATTACTCAACATCACAGCCATCCCTGGGATAAAACCTCAAGTTTCCCTACTAAGGGCACTGCACCTTTCATCGGGAAAGCAGAATGTAACCAAAAGCACAACTGGAAACTAGACAGGAAGGAATTCAACGGGAAGTTAACTCAGACAAATTAAACACTCCCCCTTGTTCTACTGCTTGGGCTGCTAACCGCTGTTGCGCAGTAGCAATCCCCAATGCCTCAGCCTTTCCCAAGCCTTTGCTTGGGCTTTGGCTTTGTACTGGTGTAGAATGATGACCATCACCTGAATCACCACCACCTCCATGCAACAGCTGGATCCTCCCGGCCAACCGGTCACCCCATGGCTGGGCAGACCCTGCCCAAGCGTTGTGGCCGCATATTTGGCGCTGATTGCACTGCCAGTCCCTGCTGCTCTCAAGATTTCCATATGGCAGCTTGCTAGTAAGTTCCCAAATTGCAACAACCTTAAGCGGCTTGTTTACCATGTCGCACTCCCACACAGATTCCCACATACCACAGGCTGAGCAAAACGCTGCCACAGAGAAGCACCTGTTAAAAATAATAATAAAAATAATAAATTCAGCCTCTTGTGTTCCAAGCTTACTGCTGCCAGAAAGAGATCTGTCAAAAGGCAGCACCTCTCCTCATTGAGAAGATGATGGTAGCATTGCAAGGAAATACTTAATCCCTTTCCCAGCTCCAACCCAGTAGGGTTTTCATGCTGCAATATGTATTCTTCCATTTCTGGGACCATTTCTGAGATTTCAAAAGCAGATGTCCTAAATCCAGGATGCAAGTACAGCTTCTAAAAATGCCAGATGCTACAAGTAGAGGGAGTTGCTTGCATTGGCTCAAGATCTCTTTCAATGCAAGGAAGTGAGACACTCAGGGTCAGGTCAGACCAGTCTCTTAGCACCCTGATGGAGCTGTGGATGTCCTGCTCATTGCAGAGCCATTGGACTAGATGACCTTTAAAGATCCCTTCCAACTCAAATGCCTCCATGATTCTAAGGACCCGCTCAGAAGAAACAAAATGAAAGACAGAACACAGTGCAATACTCCCAACAGTGTGCTTACACTGATTTAAGCAGCACCCCTAAATAGCAGCACCCTGCTTCCTTCTATAGTCACTTCTCAGCTTGATGAATACCCAAATCTGGTTTGCTGTGCACCCCATAAACAGCTGTGCTGACACAAAGGGAGGTGTGAAAACAAGCTGGAAAGAAAATCAGCCAGATTTCATTGTGATTTCTGTAGGATCTGTGTCACCAACAGCCAGAGCAACTAACCTGCATGACTGCCCTGATGTGCAACATACCATCAGCTCTTTGGATGAGATATCAGTGCCTCTCTAAAGGACTTGCTTTTCTTGCCTTATCCAACATTTGGAGTTGAAACACAGGACCTCAGATATGTGCAAAGTGAAAACATGTGCAGGACTAGACTGGGGGCCCAGACAATTTGCCACTCTCTTAAGGGCCATGAGCTGTGCATGATGGAGATGAAATGTCTGTCTGCCTTTGGCTGGTCTGCAATCAGAGTCTGCATCATGAACATATAGGAGGGCCAAACTTTAGATGCAAATCCAAGCATCTCCTTGTATTTTAAGGTTTCAGTTTGTAACCTTAGCAATGAAAAGGCTTTTGTTTTTAAGACGATCTCTCCATTTTTTCTAACAAAACAAAAGCATCACTAAGAACAAATTCACATCCACTGGAAGCACAGCAGTTTTCCCCTCCGTTCCCCATCTGTGGCCTGGGGCACCCAGAGCTGATGACAGAAGGACACACTGACTCAACAAGTTTCACAGCTAGACGGCAGAAAAGAGCTGAGATTCTGGCATAAAAACTGCTCCAGATTCTAGCTACAAACAGGCTCAGCTGGTCTCAGCTCTTTTACTGCTGCCTTTCCTTGTCCCCTCAAGCTCCTGTCCTTACTCTCCTCTTCCCACCCCCTGCAGAAGTTCTCCCAGAAAAGTTGCTATCTTATCTCAGAACACAAACTGAAGAGCAAAGACAGGAGAGGTGATGTTTAAATACTGAAGGAAGTCTGGGCACATATAGAATTGCATGTAGGTGGTGTAAGTACCCATTCTCCTTCCTCCTGTCCTGAGTTCTGTAACAAGCAGCCTGTCCCAGAAACCTTCCTTCCCAAAAATCTCTCTCATGATTGTGAGAGAAATCCCCAAGCCTTGCACATAATCACTTATCTATAGATACACAAGTCCTGGCAGCACAGTGGCAGCCAGCAGAGGGCAGCTGCCATCATCCCTGGCCACAGAACCACAATCCCAACCTCCAGCAGCTTCATGCCCTGCTCCTCTCAGCCCACATCTGCCACTCTGCTTCACTAGACAACACAACCCCTCCAACGCATTGATGGCCTCCAAGTCCGAGCAGACAGGTTTAAGCTCCTCTGGGAACTAACGTCACTTCTTCCAGGAATCACATTAAAATAGAGCAAAATAAAATCTTTGCCCTTCGTCACAGGCAGGAACATTGAAATCCCAGAGCAGATTGCAAGTTTGCATATTTATATCTAGGTTTCGGAGCCTAGACAAAACACAGCCTGCTGAGGAAGTTAACCCTAATACTGCTGTTTATGGTACTTTTACAGAGTCTGAATATCTGTGTAATTGGCAGATTTTGGCAAGATAACCAAAAACCTCTCAGCTTGATATTTAATGCAATAGCTGTGGAGCAAATCAATCATGTTCCAGGAAATGAAGGTGTTCCTGTGATCATGCAGCAGGGCTGCTCACCTGCCTCTGCATTCAAGATCCTCTGTAACATCAAGCAAAGCACTTAATTTCCCACACACAAGACAAAGCAGAGGTTTTCCACCTTACTGAAGACATCAGTCACTTCCAGTAATGGTATTTTGTAGCCCAAACACTTTCTCTCAGAATATTCAGAGGCAATTCGTTTTGAACAGCACCTCTAAATTGTCCTTCATAGAATCACAGAATTGCTCAGGTTGGAAAAGACCTTAAAGATCATTGAGTCCAACCACAACCTAACCATACTACACTAACAACCCTCTGCTAAATCACGTCCCTGAGCACCACATCCAAATGGTTTTTAAATACATTCAGGGATGGTGACTCAAACACCTCCCTGGGAAGCCCCAGTTTTGAGATTCTCTCCTTGGATCTTCAATGTTGCTGAAAAGCTTTAACGTGCTAGTGCTTCACTTGTGGGATCGTCTTGTCCTTGTTAACCTGACAGATAACCTACTGGCAAGGCTGAGGTTGTCCCACCTCCTATACAGAAATGCTCAGCATCAGTGGATGATGCTCCTGGTCTCTGTAAGGACACAGTCTTCTCAAGGGTGTCCTTTGGGTGGACTTTTCCCTGTCGGATTCGATGTTGTTCTGATCTACTTTCATCTGGAAGAGTAGAGCTGAGCCAACACAGAGTGTATCTGGAAACCCCTTGTTTGCAGTACACACATATGTAACTAGTGTAAAGCAATCAGGTATTGAGAAAAAAAACTATAAGGGTATAGAAAAGCACTTCCCTGCTGCTCTGTCACACAAGACTTTTGGCTACGAAAGGCCTCTATGTTTTCAGACTGCATGCCTGAAACAGCAAAACATTTTTTTTACCCTGTTTTGCACTGATCCTGCCTGCTTAGATCAGGAGGTTCTCTGTGCAGTGTCTAATATGTGCCTTAATATTGCCCAGTTTGAGCTAGTAACCCAAAATAGAAGAGCAGCTCAGCACACTGCAGGCTGAGATCAGGACGCCTTCCAGTCTTGGTTCCTATTTCCAAATAACTATTTCCTTTCCTTTATAAAGAAGCATGAAAACAGACTTTACTGCAGTTCACAGAGGACCGGTAAACATCTTCCTTTCCTCCCTCTTGTGCAAGAAGCTAATAATGTACCTGCAAAAGGAGTTTGGTGTGTCGCTGAGGAGCCACACTTCAGCACACAGCGCACAGAGGCAGCACTTCAGACTTCAAGGCTGCAGGTCTTACTGGTGCCTGCCTGAGGAAATGCTGTTTCTTAAGACAAAACCCATTTAGCATGAGGAAAACACGTTCTGAGAAAAACAACAGCAAAAGACAAAGTGCACACAGTGCTTGAGAACAAACCATCCCAAGTACACCACGTGACAGCCGCAAACTAAAGAAACATTTCCTGCTTCAGAGGCAGGTTTGGGCTCCTGTGATGCCACAAAGCCTATCTACATTAAATATTTAGCAATGGGTGCTATATCTGCTCTACCAAATCACTCGGCTCTTCAATATTCTCTTTGTTCTATTTCTTGCCCAGAACACAAATTTATCTTTGTCTTTCCTGACACTGAAAGAAAAAAAGAACCAACCATAACTTACAATACTGAAATTAAAAGGGAACTTCATGCCAGGATTATCACTTTGAGTGGCAACGTCAAGAAGAAAAAAGACAAATGACACCAGTTTGAAAATAGAAGCACTTCATTTTCTACAGAGCTTGCTTCATTCATTAACTCAGTCAAATAATTACTCTGCCTTAATTTCATTAGCTTTGCTCAAATT
Organism: Coturnix japonica; assembly: GCF_054131305.1. Classification (NCBI taxonomy): domain Eukaryota; kingdom Metazoa; phylum Chordata; class Aves; order Galliformes; family Phasianidae; genus Coturnix; species Coturnix japonica. The sequence continues at coordinate 51,595,756 of NC_140667.1, forward strand.
AGCAAACAGCAAGGGAGGTGGCAAACAGAGGGCAGAGCAGCACAAGCTGCATGCAGAGCTCCTCCATGGCTTTGCTGCACCAATGCACAGCCACATGCTCACAAGTAGCAGCACTAACTTCTCACTAATATCCAAAGGTACTAACAGTGTAAGTAGATCACCTGCAATCATTGCACAACCCCAGCCCACCCCCACCATGCCCACATCCCTCAGTGTCATAGCTCCATGGTTCTTGAACAGCTCCAAGGATGGTGACCCCACCATTCCATGGGCAGCTCTGCCACTGCATCCCCACTCCTGAGAGTTATTTTTCATAATATCCAACCTTAAGAAAGATCTGAGGATGAAGTAATAACGTGAGCACTAACAGACAGTCACTAACATAGTGCTGGATTAAAACAAGTAACAAAACACAAACAGGTAAAGAAGCCCAAATAGCCTCACTCACCCCTGCCTCCTCAGGGACATCCTTCCCAGAGCAGAGCCAGGCCCAGCTGGAAACCCGGAGATGGGCTTCCAAACACAGCACTGCCCCTTCTATCCATGCCAAAATACTTCAGGAGGCAGTGACAGATGGGTGTATAAGGATTAACAGAGGACTAATCTGTGAATCTGTGCCAACTGTACCTTTTCTATATCATGCTCATCTTCAGACTGTATGAATGTGTCTTTCAGATATACTGCACGCAGTCATGGAAGCACCATCCCTCTCTGTTCTTGTTATAGATTAAGTAGAACCAAATTAAATCTCTGGCCAGAAGATCTACCCATCAAACAGAAAACAACCACTCCCAAAGCCAAGTAAAGTACAAGCTGCCAAAACCACCAGGACCATCTATTTTGGGTAAGTTTTCTAGGACAGCCAAGTAATTGAGTCAGGTGTACCTAACCCTTTTTAATTCTCTCCTCCCTTCTCCTTAGTTATTTTTTCACTCTTTCACTTTACTGGAGTTATACGATGGTGTTTGAGACTTGGTGAACTTGGCTATTTTCCTAAGCAAACAATTTATAAAGAAAAACAGCTCTGAAGTGATTCACAGATGATGCTCAGTCAGCTTTTGCAAAGACGCTCCCCATAGCACACACCAGCTCCACCACATTGTCCTCCTGGCTCCACTACCTACTGAAAGCAGTGTCAAAGAGATGCTGTGAATACATGAGGATGCCTCAAAGGTCAATGGTCACTAGGTCAATGGGCACTACCAGATCATCCTTGCTTTCTTTAATCTGACTTTTGTTGCAGCACCCTGTCACCATTGCTTTTCAAGCAGGAAACACAGCAGAATGGCACACTTAGCTCATGAGTCACAAGAAGTTGAACAGGAGTCCTAAACATCATATTACTTGAAATTCCACATAGGTCTATGTGCTACCTTGATGGAGTTGAATACAAACTCCTAGAGTAGGCAGTTGGGTTTTATGCAAGCAGACAAACACAGCTTTTAGGCCAAGCCAGCTATACCCACCAGTAAGGATGTGGAAGTGGTTGCCATCCATGTTCAGGCAGACAAATGGGAAGCCTTCTTTTGTACTTTTAAGTTGTGAATTATTCACAGGCTACTGTGACTCTACATTCCCAGAAAAAATAAATAAATAAATTAAAATAAAATAAAATAAATAAAGAACAGGGCACTATTTCATAGAATCATAGAATCATTTCATAGGAAAATACCTCATTGTTTTGAGAAGGTAATCTCAACCAATTACTTCTTCCCAGCTTGGAAGAAGTCAGTATCTGCACTTAGATCTGCACTGGATTAGATGTGTTCTGGAAACTTTAAGGGTTACTATGCATGAATCTAATCCGACAATGAAAGCCCCAAGAGCCATCTCTGATCTTCTTGTTCTGTAAATCCATATATCTTCAATTGCTAGAGAGGAAACAGAACTATACTATTTCCCATTTACCTCTGAAAGCAGTAGAAAGATTTGACTTCATCTCACCTTGTTAGCAACAAGTCCTTACAGTTTAGCTTCCAGTATGACTTTTATCCACACGATGGATTTACTCTCACGTCCAACAGTCCTACTCAGCTTTGCATTAAGTGGCCAAGAATGGTCACAGTCGTGTGTGGATGTAAACTGCCATGCTGCCATGTAGTTTAGTGATTCTGATACACCGTTATTTTCATCATCAGCTTTGTTGAAGACAATACTGTTTGCAATGTAATTTCATCCCTGTTGCTTCTGAGGGGCCTCCCAGTCCTCCAAGGAGTCACACCTCCTCAGTACACCTCTGCACCCTCCCCACTCCCTTCTGACAAACAGAAAGCTTCTCCCAAATGAATCTGATTTGCATGTGTCCTTACAGTGCCTTGTCAAAGCAAAGTTGTGGGCCATGCCTCCCAAGAGAAGAAAGGGTAAACCACCTTTTAACGTTGTGTGCATGGGTAAATGCAAGAGCAGTTACCATAATACAGAGTTCATATACAGACAGAGAAAGGTGTGCCCTTTTTGGATAGATACAGAACCGAAAGTTGAAGTAATACTACGTGGCTTGACTGGATTTATACAGAAAGTGAACCTTGGTGGAAAACTGAACACGGGTCTTCCCCACCCTGCTGCAGTGCCTGGCCAAGAGGATGTTCTTTCTTCCACTCTTATTTCCTAGCCCTTTGAAAATAAGGGAAACAAACCACATTGCTGCTATGGTGAGAAGCCGTTGATCTGCACTATAAATAAAATCACACCATTTGACTTCCCGAGTCAATCATAGCCTATGAGCATCAGGATACCCTACAAGCCTGCAAAAAAGCGCTGATCACCATTGCCTTCACTCCCACCTCTCCTTCCTAGCACCAACACTACATGCTGCAACACTGGACTAGGACATGGGCTGCCACAGCACCTCATCCCCCCAGCACAGGTCCACGCCAACATCACTGCTATTCATCTCACCTGTTGCCTTGAGCCAACACTGCATGAATAAACCCCCACCCCTTTGCAGCCAACAGTCTCTTCCCCATCCACGTGACCCACATTTTGCCCAGTGCATCATGTTTTTCAGAACAGCTCCATTTAGGTACATCTAAAGCAACGTGTTGGCCTGGGGGTTCCTTCTGCTAAGTCAAGGGAAGGTCCTGACATTGTTCTCTCCTCCTTTCTCAAGCCCTGGTTACTAGTGGTCATTTACAGCCCTGATTCTTGGCTTCCATACAGGAGATACCCTTCAGATACAGTTCAAGGCTACAGCTAAAACAAACAACAACCATGAAGTAGGCTTGAGGAAAATAATCCGCCTTTTTCAGAGACCCATTCCAGACTTCCTGGGCTTCTCCAGCATGGCTCACATCCATGCATCTATCAGCGTTCATTGCTATCACAGTAAACAACAGGGAATTAAAACCAACACACTATAAATGATAGTTACTGGGGGGGGGGGGGGGGGGGGGGGCATGTTCTTTAAACATGTTCTACAACACTCACTTGCCCTTCCAGGAGCACTCAGGTGAAAAGTACACGAAGCAAAAACAACCTGTCTGAAGGACAATCTCAGATAAATAAACCAGGCTTAGCATGACACAGCTCCCCAGGTCCAAGATCAGAGCGCAACAGCAGAGCAGATGGACTATAGCACATGAGGTTAGCAAAGGTCCTATCCTGACTTCCAGCCACTCAAGAATCCTCTGTGTGCAGTGGCATGCAACCTGTGTGGGGAATGCCATTGGTTTATATGTCACTCAGTAACCGATGGCAATAATATACATCAAAGGTGAACCCTTCATGGAAACAAGCCAAAGGAACTCCCTTACCTTCTGTGAAGCTGCCGGTAAGAGTAATGACAACAAACACTTTGCCTTCTGGTTCCAAATCCACCTGAAAGAGCAAAAGCAACGTTAGGAGATTGTTTTTCAAGGCAGAGTGTCTTCTCAGGATTTTGCGGGACAGGTCCAACCCCTTCTGTGCTGTGTGCAGGGTCACCAACCAGCAGACCAGGCTGCCCAGAGCCACATCCAGCCTGGCCTTGAATGCCTGCAGGGATGGGGCATCCACAGCCTCCTTGGGCAACCTGTTCCAGTGCATCACCACCCTATGTGTGAAATAGCTGGATGTGGCTCTGGGCAGCCTGGTCTAGTAGTTGGTAACCCTGCACATAGCAGGGGGGTTGACACCAGATGATCATTATGATCCTTTTCAACCCAGGCCATTCTATGATTCTATGAACATGTGAAGCTCCACGTACTCCTGAACACACCCATAACATCACAAGAAATTAAGCACCCATCACCCAAACAGTTCAGCATGTCCATGGAAAAGGATTAATCAAGTCCCCAGTTTTTTTTTAAGGAGCCCTAAATGTTGAACAGTCTCAACCACACTAGAATAACACCAAATTCCCTCAAAAGATCCATGTATAAGCTAAGAAATACCTGAAGTTTGTGTCAGGCTGCTCACACAGAGATCTCACTTAAATAAAGGCACACTCTCCCCAGGCAACCCCAAATTGCAAGGGTAAAATTAGCAAAGAAGAGCTTCACACCTTATGGGTACAGATGATCTGCAGCACGGCAGCTCTGAAAATAGAGCTCTCTCAGCAGAGCAACTAAACGTGATCACTTCTAACTGCATTTGCTCTCGTGCTGTCAGCTTTTCTTGGTTCAAAGTCTTTGTTGCTGAAGTAGTGAAACTGTTCCCAGCTTATCAGGAATTTGTTAGTACGAGTAGAAGCAATATTGTTGTACCACAAGTCAAGAGTGCTCAGGTAAGAGGATGCTGCTGCATTCAATATCTACTCATGGTGCATGTTGGCGGGATCTAACAAAACTGCAGCTGGAAGGCTCCAAATTGAGGACTGAAGCCCTAGAAGGTGTCTTTGGTAGAGCAACAGTCATGGGGTATAGGGCTGGCAGTCAAACCAGCAGCTGGTGTTGCACAAGAGGTCAGACCAGGCCATCTTAATGGCCTCTCTGGTCTGAAATGGATAGTAGCAACAACGGATAAGATACAGTGAAATAAAATAATTAATGTACTACTGATAGAAGCCTGCCTTTTGGACCTGCCATGATCTCCTCTACAGATGAAATCTGACCATCTGCCCAGCAAACCAACAGCCAACACAGCATCTGAGATCAATTTAGAGATATGTAGCAAGCACCTGAAACAGAAAACAGTCTCTGACCCAGAAAACCAAAAGCAAAATGAGATTCTGACACCTGATCCACAGATCTGCCCGAGACCAGGAGACTGAGCAACTCCCAACAGCAGCACCCACCCAATGGGCTGCAGTTTGTTTTGATGCTGCACAGGCTGTCCTGTCCCATGGCTGTGCAGTGCAGAGGGGCCCTGTGCTGACTCCTTGGGATGGGATCTACAATGCTCCTGTAAGCCACTGCTCATGGGATGAGCAGATTCTAAACCAAGGCCCCAGGGCTAACCTCCACCATTCCCTGCTATACACCTTCTTTATCACCTCCACATGTTCTTTTCTTTCCAGTATTATCCGTGGCCGCTCAAAGACAAAACCTATATTTTTGCAGAGAAACAGGAGCCACAATATTATTCCTGACAGAGCTAGTAAGGCCAAAAGGGTGCCATGAGATGGTGAAGCCAGTGGTGGGGAGGCCCAGAGAAAAACTCAACAGTATTTAGACAGCAAATATGACACTAAGAAGGAGCTGTGCATGGAATGGGAACAGACGAACTTAACCATGTGTATATATTTGAAGATAATATCCAGAGAGCAGGAAGTGACATTAGAAGCGTGTGCTTCCACAGAGAAAAGTTTCCTAATGCCTAAGCTTATACCTTAACTTCTGATGAACTTTACAGGCACACCTAAGAGAAAACAAGCACTGGAGGATTTTGGCAAGCAAGCTGGAAATGAGCAGGTAAAGAGTGATGAGCTCAGCTATGGTTTCATGGCCTCCTCGTTGTGAAACACAGCGCAGGCCCAGCGCAGGAGCACGGAAGACTTCTGTCAGTAGTTCAAACTGCTCACAGCCGCCCATGCCCAAACTTGCTCAGATTGCTCAGCTCCGTGTGACTTCAAAAGGAGCTGGGAGAGATCTGGTTCCCACAGGAGGGGCCCCAGTCAATCATCTCACACACCTTCCCTCAAGAAGATGTTAGTGTCACTCCTGACAGCTGGGCAGGTGTTATTAACCCCCCTTCTCCCTCACCTGTGTGTAAAAAACAAACCCTAGTTTAGGCTCAAACAAGGGAAGAGATGCAGGGAGACCAAAACAGGACTGCTTAATCATATGCCTCCACACATATTAAAATAAAACTAGTTGTGCGTGACTCATCAATGGAAGAGGTTTGGAAAACAATTTCAGAAGGAGGCAACGTATCAACACCCAGCTGAAGCATCCGCTGAACTCGAAGAGCAGGTAGAGTCAGTCAGCCTTGCAATAAGCCCGGCCTGCCTCCTAAACCCTGCCCGCAGATGGGAAGAGCTGAGGCTGGCTGCTGCCTAAGGGGCTCTCCGCAAAGCAGAGATGTGAAGGTGGGAGTCAGCAAACCCCTGGGATGAAAGGCCATTGGCAGCAGTGCATCTGGCGTGAACATCAGCTCGTGTAAGATTTCTCCTTTTAACTCCACTGAATACAAAGTCCTGATCTGAACCACACCAAAATCACTGGGAATCCTTTTATTGTCTTTGGATCAGACACAAACGAAAACTGCATTTACCCTGGAGCCCAGAACATCCTTTCTCCCATTGCAGCTCCGTCCTTTCCTCCCCACAGGCACTATTAGTAAGCCTCCTAGAAGCACAACCTTCTCCTGAGCCCATGTCAGGGCTGACGTGGCTTCACAAGCAGAACAAGCCAGACACTTGCAGCGAATAAAGCAAATATAAAAGCTACCTGGGGAGTTAATTAGCTTAATTAAACAAGTAGCTATATCTTTTGACTTCCTACATCATTTTTACATTTAATTAACAGAACTGCATATATAATCACTCATTTACAGAGGCAATTCCCAAGGCTCTGTTCAGTCTGGAAGAATCTGGGTTAGTCTAAATCTGGTCTTTCACATGCCTCTAGTTACTTCTTTTTTCTTTCTCAAGTTCCTAACAGGTCATGCTTATGGAATGCCAGTCCTTTCTGTATTTTAATAACATAGCACCTCCACCTGAGCATGCCTTTGTCAGACAGGTCAAGTCACAACTTTCTCACCCAAACACATCTGGATTCATTAGTCTTTCTTGGACGTTTGGAGCCTCTCAGACACCTGTCTATCAAGTGAAACACCTTAGGAAAAAATCTCTAAGGCTTTCTAATCGAAATATAATTTTGCATTTCTATATGACCAGCAGATTAAGGTGCTTTTCCCTACAAATGTACAGCATGCATTAGTTACGATTCAAACTGGTCTGCCTAAAAAAGCTGGGCTGCCAACAATCACCTTCATCCTGCCAAGGCTGGCAGGCACTTATGGCAGTCATCGCTGCCCAGGGCTAGATGGGGACATCCCTGAGACTCACTGAAGGCAGCATGTGAGAGACCCCGGGTGATGCCATTTGGGGCAAGGCAGAGATCCCAGCTCTCATCTCACCTGAGCTGTGATTCAGACTGAGAAACACTGGGAGCCCACCCAGCCACCAGTGAGCCTCAAACCTCTATGTCCTTCCAGTGACAGCAGACATCCAAGCTTCAATAGGGAAAAGAAACCCTTCCAATGACTCTTGCTGCTGCATATTTAACACTGAAAGTAAACCCACAAATGGGTGGAAAGTTAGTCTCCCTCCTGACTCCTACAACCAGTTCTTCCAGCTGTTACCATAACATTGTCATTCTAATTTTTTGTTCCAGGACAACTGTTTAAAATATTACTTTTGTTTTCAGCCAGGCTGCATAATTATAAGCTGCATGACATCCACGAACAACCATGCATAACTAACCACTCTTAGCTAATCCTAGACTCTTTAATCAATTTTAGCCTGGTTTCACTCGAGAGACTCCCCACCTCAACAGAAGATTTGCTCAAAACAGTCAGGGCTGCAAACACGACTTGCCCTTTCCCATGAAAATTCCTGCCGAGAAAACCTGTTCCACAGCACTGAAGTTTCTCAAAGAAAGTGCTGTCCCCAGCAATACCACCAAACACCAAAAATCTGAAGATGGCCAGCACCTAACAGTGAGGGTGCATATCTGAGGGCACAGTGCAACCCATGGATGGGACAGCTCTGCAAATCTACCAGGACACAGCCAAGCAAAGGCAAGCAGCTTCCTGCCCTACAGGGCCATGGGGTACACCACTGTAAGCCCCATGAAACAAAAATCACATGGGCAGGACATATTTTGCCTTTCCTTGTCACACACATGTACCAGCAGAGGCTTAGCTCTTCTGCATAAAGCACTAAACATAGATCTTGCACGGTGATACACATGAGTAGATTCTCCACATCCACCCATGTCTGGATTCTCCTATGAACTATCACAGCCTTCCTCCCGCAGATGTTTGGTTGGATTTTCAGGGGGCTGGGGAAAACACTGACTATTTCATGTCCTAAAAAGAAGATACTAACAACAGTACTGGACCACTAAGTCAAAGGACAGCAATAAAAGGCTATGTTTTCAGCCATTTGGACACTTGGTCCCAGGGATATGCCCACAGTAGCATATTGGCTTTGTATATGTTATGTATCTGCCTGCAAACAACTGCAGGTAAAACAGGCTGAAAGTGGGACAAGGTCTCTGATCTTAAGAGAACTTAAGATCTTTGGAAAATAAATAAATAAAGCACCCAAAAGAACAACAAATCCACAAATCACACACAAAACCTTCCCTCTGAATGCCATCCAATGGAGAGTAACAAGTCAATGAACCTCAACAGACAGATGTTTAGCAAAGGAATTGCAGTTATTACCAAGAAGACAAAAATCCTTCAACATCCATTGAGCCACCGAGATACCATTTAGCCATAGTGCTCTGGATACATTAGAATCATAGAATCACAAGGTTGGAAAGGCCTACAAGATCATCTAGTCCAACCATCCTCCCTTCACTGTACCTACAGAAAACCACTAAACCATATCTCCTAGCTCCTTATCCAGATGATTATTTGCAAAGGGATGGTGATATCTCAAGTTTTAGATCTCTCGTTAAGCGCCCAATGCAGGGAGGTACAATTGTCTATCACAAAGCTCTGGAGATGATCAACAAATGCATTTTTCACCATCTTTATTAACTCAGTGTAACTTGGCAGAAAAACGAGGAAGCCGTGCCAGTTTTGCTGCTCATAGGGATAAAGAAATAAGTCAGCGATGGCTGCCAAGCAGGCATGTTGGTGGCACTTCCGTCTGGAAGCTGTCCAAGGGCTTCAGCAATGCGTTTCCTCAAAATAAAAACAACACCGACATAGCTGAGCTTATCACTGACAGAATGTCCCTTGACCAGTTGGTCACAGGTCAGTGCAAGGCTGTGCACCCATGAACCACCCAACACACAGCACTGGATGAACACAGAGGGACAAAAATAAATAGACTAGGCTTTTGCTCTTGAGAAGACTTCCAAGGCACAGCATTCACCTGCAGTTTTAATTAAGCTTATTAACAAATCTAAGCAGGCTTATGAATCATTCATGGTGGTACATAAAGCAGCAAAGTCCGCATTATGGCCTGAAGTTCTCTGATCAAGGTAATCTTGTTGACCACCTAAGGATTGCCAAGCATACAGCTCCAGCAGTAAAGCACTGTGTAACGCCAGGGAAATCCATCTGATTGCACAATGGAGAACAGGGCCCTCAACATTCCGTGTATGAATCCAATCCAAGCTATTGTGGACAGCTAAGAACAGCAGCAACACTAAGAGTCCACCTGCATTTGTCTTCCAGGGACTTGCTCAGTTACACACTTATTTTACTCTCCAGCACTCGGTGCTAGAAAATATTTCCTTGTTCTTCACAGGTTTTACTGAATAATCTTGAATTTCTGTGAATCAAAAAGTTCAGTCACAGTGATACATGAAAAAGGCAGCCTACTGAAAAAGCCCATCATGCACGATCACCACTAATGCGTGATATAAAACAGAGAAAGAAAAAAGGATCTCCAAGTGTGATTAGATAAGTATCTAGCTGTCTACAACTTGAATGCAGGAAGCTGGGTTTCCACAGTACAGAGATTCAACCATCAACTAAACTATCTGCAAAGGGCTTGATTTGCAGGTGTTAACCCCTTTTTTCCACATTTAGATAATATTGAGCATCCCGTACTTAATGGAAAGGCTTGTAATAACATACACTCCACAGCTGGGTTTCTTGTCATTTGCTGAATGCATGGCTAACCTGCTCTGACTGTCGCTCACTGATCTAAGCTCCACCTCCAGTGCAACACCGCACTGGCAATAGCAAAAACCCCAGATAAGGCCACAGTGCCTGCTTTCACCCAGAGGAGCCCCCTGTTTCTGCAACCCTCTGACAGGCAAAGTGAGGTCTGAGAGGTCTGTACTCTCCACCTTTGCACCCAAAGATCTTGACATCAGAAGAAACACCACACTGTCAACGTCACAGATGGAAAGCGATGTATGCAGCTGGCATGAGCAGAGCTAGAAACTGTGCTTGTGGTCTTCCAAAGCCTCATCTAGCACGTCACACAGCAAGCTCTCTGACCTCCAAAACCACAGGGCTCTAAAGTACCCATGAAAGCAGCACGTACCTGACTTCAGAGGTGTGAACATCAGGAAGAGCCAACTAACTGCTCATTTTGTGCAAGAGAATCTCCCCTTCTTCATGCACCAGAACCCATCAATCTCCGTGACTACAAAACCTTGCTCTGAGTGCATTACTGGGGGAAATAAAAGAACCTTACACCACAAACGCTGAGACAAACACGTCTCAGCGGCACGCCAGTCTTTAGAACTAAAGATCCCTTGATAGATATCTCCATTTAAAGCTTTGACTGTATTGCTGATCTCTAATGTGGTTATGGATAGGAGGGATTAACTACAGCAGCTTTTGAAACCTGGATCCTAGCATGGGCTGTGACACCACAGAGAAGGACACTGATGCTCTGACCATTCTTTCCATATTCTGAATTAATTTTTCCCTCCTCACCTGGCAGCTTCTTAGCACTGAAGCAATTACAGACTAACTTTTATATCCAGCCAACCCAGCATTAATCCACCACATCTCCTTTCACGTTCCACACTGCAAGATTATTAGCAACATGATTTGAGACAGAAGGAATGAAAACAAGCTGTCAGAGGGTGGTGTCGTATAGGAGAAAAGCTACTTGAGCCATAGGGAAAGGTGAAGGTTAGAGGCATTTTAGACTGCACACTAATTCCTCTCCCATTCCCAGCCACGGCTCATTGGATTGTTTAACATCTTCTTGGTACAACACATCCCAGAACATCATGTAAGAGCAGTAGTAACTTTTGGCTACTTAACCAATCAGATATTTCTGAAGGTAGAAAAAGGAGTGCCAAGGCATGCACTCCCCCAGCATTCCTGAAGGTATGATGCTCACTTGTGGTGTCCAGATGCTTGCTGCTCGTGTCTGTGCTCTAATCCCGCGAGGTTTGGTGCTGAGAGTCATCACCAAGCCTTCATGCAGCACAAAGAATGTTGGTTAGGATCCAGAATGCAGCTGACACCACCCAGAAAGGACATGCCATTGCCAACATTTGCTTTGCCAAGTTAGCTCATGCCTGTTTGTACAGTGGTTCCTCTTTGCATGCTTGCTTTTCTGTTTTAGTGGGGCTTTTTGTTTGTTTTGGGGGAGCAATAAAATATTTCTGCTCAGCAGCAGCTAAGAAAAGATCAGCTTGCGTATTCATACACGAAGCACTAGGAAAAAATCCCAAGAGGCATGAAAATCCTGAGGCCAAACACTGCAATAAGAGACAGACTGTCGAAGACCAGGCAATTTTTGGCCCCATCGTGTCTGTGATTGCAGTTTTCCTCTTCTCCCTCATGGGAGAGGTGATCTCACCACGCACTTGTGACCATACAGTCATAGCTGTGACTCCAGCAAGCGAGTCAAGACGGGAAGGAACTGAAGAGCAGCAGCCTCCAGCCTTCCCAATGCTGCTGGGTGGGTGACAAGGTGCCGTATCACTGTGGGAAATGCTGACCCAGCCATCTGCCTCCATCTGAAGGAGGATGCACTTCTGTGTTTTGCGTGTGACTGCAGGCTGACAGGCAGCACGTTACCATCTAACAGCAGCACGCCGACGCGTATTTCCCTTTTTTAATATTTCAATTTCACGGTTTCAAGATGAGAAAGCATTTCTCAGTATGACCAAGACGCACTTTAGATTAAAGAGATTAACAGAGGAGTAAAGAAGGGAAACCCAGAAAGGGTCCACAGAGGAAAAGGTCAGAACGTGGCTTGAGGAGTTGATCAAAATGCCAAATTACTGTTGACCACATTTCCACCTTTAATTTTACATCACCTGGATTTAATGATGTCTCCAAAGCTGCAGATAGATGTTGCTTCTCCAAACAGAGTTTTTGCTGGGGACCACCGCAAGATCAAGCATGTGCCAAGCCTAGCTAAGCAAAGAACAGCACAGGCTCTATTAGGAGACCATGCTACTTAAAACAATTGCTGTCATATTCCACCTCTAATAAATATTTTGATCCTTTGTGAACAGAAGGCCTGGCATTTTATCTGTGCCACAGTCAGCGATCCATGTGCTCTGTATTACAAATGCATGTGCTTTTAACATCAGCCCAATAGATAATACATTGAAAAGTAGAAATTCCTCTCTGGAGAAAAGCACTTCCCCACCTGAGTGGCACAGCTAATACGGACCTCATGCTCCTCTTCCCACTGACAGAAAGCCCTTGCTGAGAGGGAACACCCTACCTTAATTCCCAAAGTAAAATCATATTCATTCCAGGAAAAGCCACATCAATTTTAGTCTTACAGCTTTAACCAGAGAGCTTTCACCAGCTGAGGACAGAAATCCCCCAGACAGCATTTATATCCTTTCAAAGTAAAATTAAATAACTTCCTTTCCTTAAGGTTTACTAAGCTCTAATGCTGAGAAGCCAAACAGTTCCTCTTGTCTTTACAAGCAGGGTGTCTGGTAAAAATCCTGGGAGAAAAGAAAATGAAAGATATAGTCCTTCTAATGATTGCCATACAGCCATCGAAGTGAACCATTACAAATAAAATCCTCGACAAAAGGGAATACCTAATGCTATTCAGCTAGCATGAACAGTATCAAAGAGACATAGATAAGACAACAGAAGCAAAGAGATCAGTCCTTAGTGGGGAAATCCTTAACGAGCTGAATTGGAGCTACTCACTAGACCCAAAGCTGCACAATCACTTCCAGCTTTTTATAAGCCTAAAGATGCTCCTCACAGTTGAGCAGCACTTGAAAGGCTTCTGGGACATTACCATACACAGTAATACAACACACCAGAGTGGTTTCAGGTATGGAGATACAAAGTCTGAACATGCAATGACCCGCTGGAAAATCTGTAGTGAGAGGTGGAAAGATTTGGTGCTGTTCTAACACCTACACGTCCTGACTGCGGCTTCGAAGCGGCCACAACACTATTGTAGAGCACTGTTCCTGTGGAAACAGTTGATAAATATCCTTTTAAGGAAAGAGGTAAAAATAAGCACAATAGGAGATCTTGTCAACTATCTATTTACTGGAGACCTAAATGTAGATCTATACAAAAACGTAGATAATAGTTATAAACAAAATGCTCCTGCTCTTATTGTTGGCAGTCAATGACATTACCAGGCACAGATGCAGACTATTTTAGTGCAGCTGAAGTAATAAAAAAGAAAATACAAACTTCTCTGCAAAAGATATTTCATACATCCTTAACTTCTAATGTATGTGGGCTGCTTTAGGCAGTCTAGGAATTGAGACGTAAAACTTAGGACGAGAAAATGTTGCGGATCTTTTTTGTGGTCAATGAGATTCCTTTACAGTCTTTCAGAACTAGAGCATGGGGACACCAAGGGTTAAAACCAGCAAGTCTCAGCCTTTGCTCCCCATATTTTCATGTCCAAAACAGGAACAGGAGCTCCCAAAGTCTTAGGAAAAACCAGAAGTGATGTTGCTTCAAAAGAGTGAGTGCTGCATGCCCGACTCTGAAGCAACTCTCTCCGGAGTAAGCTTCTTTATATATAGAAATAAATCCACTGACCTTGTATTAATCACAATAGCCCTTTCTCAATGCAAAGGGAAATGACAAACTTACACGGACACACCAGATGCCTCCTGAGATCACTTCCACAAAAGCTAAAACATGCAACAACTTGAATGGTCTTTCCTTCTTTTGGGAGAAAACTGCCCAGAGCCTGCAGTTTAATTCTTGACAACAGAGTAATTATAACTCTAAGGTTCTTCTAAGACTTCTACAGTTCTTAACTCTGACTTTCACCCATTGAGGCAGTAACTAGAGAGACAACAACCAGCCAAAGGAATTTCTCCTAGTCAAGCACAGTGCTAAGTGGGAACTGAAGTGAATATGTGCCTCTGAGCACACACATGTATACAGGCACTTCTACACCACGAGCATCAATGCCCTGCACTCCTGCAGGGGTGCACCAAGCTGGCCATTTTATACCAACAAATAATTAACCAAGCTCTTCAGTAGACACTACAGGGGAATAGTCATTTCGGTATCAACAAGAGATTACAGTCCCCAGCCCCCCTTTTCCTCCGGACGTCAGCACCCTGCTGCACAGGCAGCAGAATGGACTCTGCTTTCGCATGTCTCCAAAACCACAGCTCACAGCCCACTGCATCAGCTCACTCTGCTTTTGTTTGACACTTCCTTCACCACGCTGAGCTGTGAAGTTGGGTGGGCAAGAAGCGACAACATGAGCAGAAAGCACTCCACTTCTAAGGCACAAGAGGACAAAACCCCACTGGGCACCCTATTACATCTGCCCTGTGCAAGCCGCCAGAGCTCTCAAGGCACACGTTGGCTAGCATGGCTCTGCAACACAATCAGGATAACATGGCACTCCTGGGTTCACACCACAACTGCTAACCAACAGTTTGCAAAGGAAGGTGAAGCATGTTCCTTCACTGAATCAAGAAGATGGGAGAGAATTTCTGTTACTTATTGGCAAGACAAAGTGTTCCCTTACATAGTTATTGGAAAATGTGGTCAGAATGAGTTATTCTCATTAAGTACTGATGGACTATATTCACAGGGGTAGATGGCTTATCTTAGCCTATGTGGGTTTCTAAAGAGCTTTGCTCCAAGCCAAAAACAATACAGGCTTGTTGCTTGTATTGCAGCTACTAAACCTTCACAAATACATCTCACTACTTTAAGAAGTCCTAAGAAGACAGCATTTTTCATAAGGCAGATGTGTGAGCTGCCGCATCATGAATTCCCTCCACAAACAAAAGGCTGACAGTTTTAAGGAAGGAAACTCATTGGAAACGAGCCTAAAACCAGCAACCACTAAGTCACCCCCCTCACAAGCCCGTCTTGCGAACAACTGCTTCAGGAACGTGCAAAGCTCCTACATTCTGATTTTTACTGTTATCTGCTTACTTTATATCAAAGAGCCGAGTTTGAGGGCCAATCTTGCAAAATGATGATAGTCAGCAGTGCTTCTAGAGAGCCCTGCTAGGAGGTGGGTGATGACCCCATGCATTTCACACCGCTATGGATTTTGCCCTAGATAAAACCTACAGCACATTCCAACTTAGTTGCTTCAACAAGAAACCCCACCATATAATAGGACCACACAGTGTTTTTTCACTTTTGCTTCCAAGCTTAGCAGCAAGCTGCCTCACAGAATAAATTCTCATTGAATATATTAATGCTAGATGCCTCAGTCTGTGAATGACCTGGATAATAAACTCATGGCACAGAAGCCAATTTCTTCTTCTTTCTCAGAGCTCTGTGAACACATTGTGCTCAGTAAATAATGTATAACCAGCCATCATAAATCTTCGTTGCACACAGGAAGAAGAGGAAAAAGTATGCCCAGTTCTCCCAATTACGTTGGTGCAGAGCAGGCAGTGTAGTTCCATTGATGCTACTGGGAATCACTGATGTAAACGTGGCAAACAAAAGCAGAGGAGAACACCAGACTTCTGTTCTTCTGAAATCCCACAAAAGATGCAGACAGACTTTTCATAAAGAAACACTTTGCAACAAATGAGAAAGGAGGAAGATGGTTCTCACTCACTAATAAATTATTTAGAACAGATGCCTGAAAGAAATGAGATACAGAGATTAGCGTGGCAGAGCCTCTAGCCCAATTTCTGGCCTTCCCTCAACATAAGAAAGTTCATAGAGTAGCTTGAGATGGAAGGGACCTCAATGATCATCAAAAGCTCCAGCCCCCATGCCACATGCAGGACCACCAACCCCTCCATATCTAAAACTAGACTAGGCTGCCCAGAGTCCCATCCAACCTGGCCTCAAACACCTTCAGGGACATTTTGCTATCTCTTCTCCAGATTTAAAACATTTAAATCTAATGAAAATTAAAGGAGATGAGACACAGAAAAGCAGTCAGTGAATCATTTCCCAGACTGCACTACATAGATCTTTTCTCCTTGGTCCTGGGCACAATCTGGACAAGCTGTACAGTCTTGTTTGCAAAGGGAAATAAATGCAGGAGAAAGCAGAAATTCAAACAGGATGAGCTAGTCCTTTACCAGGCGTTCTTGATCTGGGAGGCCATCCTTACCCTGAATCAACTCAACGCAGAAGTGAATATATTTGATATAGAAGTAGCATATTGACTAGCACACAAGCTGACTTTAATACTATTAAAGGCAGCAGATTGTTGCAACTGTTCTGTCAGATCAAAGCTCTCACGAGTGCAGTCATCCCATGCTCATATTCATGGACCTAGTAAAACTGTCACCCACCTTCCAGCTCAGGCTGCAGAGCCAGCCAGCTCCAGAGACCTGACACAGTCATAAATGATCCTTCTGATAGTGTCCTTCTCTCTGCTTCATACCTACAGCACTCAGCACAGATATGACTGGTTCTTAGTTGAACCTAATGAATGACTGCAAATATTTTCCACCCAAAAGCAATAGAAAAAAGATCTGCAAACTAAGACTCTATTTGCTACTGTAGAAAGTCTAGGACACAAAAGTAAATGAAGACATATTATATGAACAGTTAAATTTACAAGTGACATCTTGCTTACATGGCAAGATAAAATTGAATCTGCTCAAGAGGGAAACACAAAGTGCAGTAATAGGCCAAAATGGAGACTAATGACAAACCACCAAGAAGAAAACAAGCAAAGGAAAAACAGAAACCACAGAACAGGCCAGAGAGAGGGCTAAAAATCAGAAGTGCTACAAGGGATGAGCTGCAATTTCAGATGAAATCAAACCAACTGGCAGTGAAAATCCTACCCATGAGGGTGGCTGATGCTGAACACAGAAGAGAAAGGCAAGAAAAGCAGTGTTCAGCATGAAACTACCATCTCAAATCTCTAGATTGGAGGCAAGCTGTCAGGTTACCTGTCAGTACAGTTCTTACTATTAGCTGTGATGTTCTGCCATACAACAGATACACGTCCTGGTGCTCACATCCTGTCCCTCACTAGCCTGCATAAGAATGGTTACAGGGCTTTGCTGATGTGCCAAGTGATTTTGCACTGCACATCATTTTATCTTAAATAAAATAGAAAGGCAGAGCAGACATGCAGCACTCATGTCCTGTATTGGACATATTTTCCTCCCCTTCCTTCCTTTGACAGAAATACACATTTTGCAAGACATTAAAAATAAATAAAAGGTCAAATGATTTCCACTAAGGCCTACGCCACCATTGTCTTGCTAGTTAAAATAAAATGAAAATGAAATCTCTCCCCCACCTCACAAACTGCTGTCACTTATCACCGCCCAACTTCTGCCCCTGTACCAGCATTCCTCCTATCTGCTCAATGGGAGGAAACCTCCTGCAGAGTTGCCTCCCTCAAACACAGCTACCTAATGAAATTCCAAACTTAGGAAACTTAGCCTCTGTATGCCAAGAGAAAGGTTTTATGTAATGTCATCTCCAGGTTCACGCTCTTCTGCCAACATTTTTTTGTGTGTTGGCAAAGCAGGTGGGTAGCTATACCTGCGTACTTGTACTCTGGCATGAGCTGCATCAGCCCAAAGGGCAGGTCCACACAGTGTAAAGGCACGCAGAAATGATTTGCACACAGTGTCAAGGGAGGTTAGCAGAAAAGCCAAACTCTTGTTGCAAACAGGTCCCGCGTTTAGCCCTGCACTGGAGCTCACAGCCTTCTACCTGATATTCATCTGTTTATAAGGCACAACCTGTTTGACACTGAGATCTGGCACACACCCACTGCACCCCCAGCTGCTGTGGATGCCGCAAGGTTTGCAGGCCTCCAAGATCCCCAACCCCAGCCCACCCCCACCATGCCCACATCCCTCAGTGCCATATCCCCATGGTTCCAGAGCACCACCAGGGATGGTGAATCCCCCCTGGGCAGCTGTGCCAGCTCACTGCACTCACTGCCTTTGGAAATAGCACAGGATGGTTTCCTCAGCAATCAGCTCCAGTGAGTGATCAGAACATTTCATGATGTCAAAGAATGGGGGAAAAAAAAAAGGCACTGCAGAAATTTATGTCATTTGTCTGGCTAACCCTAAGTGGCTGAGCAACATTAATCGGATGCTTCGGGAGGCACTTTGTTTTGGATGTGCATTTGCTATCTCTGATATAATTAGAAAAGAAGCCTTTCCCTCATAATCAGACGTGGCTCCTGGTACCCACTGAGGGCAATATCTTAGAAGAAGCTGATGGACTGTGGGGTGACTGCCCTCAGGACACTAAGCCAGGTGTTCCCCAGGGCTCCAGACTGGTTCACTACAGCCACACAGACAGCACAAGGGTGGAATAAGCAAACAAAATAAAATTGCTCACTGTCTCCAGAAGAAATGAAGCCCAGAGTATGGTCTGACATGTCTTAACTGCATGCCTAAATAGAGGGAGACCTTGCAGGCAAGAAGGTGTGATGCCTGACACAGGATCCTTTACAAAAGCTGCCAGCAACATTTCTGCCTGTCTCCTCACCCCTTTCCCTTTCCCCCCATTGTTACATAAGAGATCCCTGTCTTCTTGATTGTATTAGCAAAGCACAATAGCTACAATCATCCTAAAACATCAAAGGAGCTCTAAAAGGCTGCAAAGGAAGGGTGGGAGTCTTACTCAGTTCAGTAAGGGATATGCTTTCCTATTGAATTACACTGTAAACCAGTTGACTTTTTAATGGCATTTCAATGGCTCGAACAGCCCCCTTGACAATATTTTCTGTGGAGGTTTACTGCCTATAAGCTCCAAGTGGCTGGGAACCAAGTTGTTAGCTGGAAAATACTCAAAACAGAAAGCCCTGGATGGCCGGGATGAAACACATTTTAACAAAAAGACCCGCGGTCAAAGCTAAAAACAAAAAGCAAGCAAAGAGGCTGAGCTCCCCCCACCAGTGCAAGCAGCAGGGGCTGCACAGAAGCTTCCTGTGGTGCTCAAAGTGCTCATGCTGCAGTCTCAGCCTTGCATCTCCACCTCCGCAAGTGGCCCTGCACCCACCCCATCACTATCAAGGGCTCCAGCAAACAGCTGCAGAAAGCCTTGGGTGTTAGGAAGGCATAATCTGCAACTTCTGTTTCAGGCTGCAAGGTATGTTCATGTAGCCCGGTGCACCAGACTGGTGTTCTGAGTGGCTTGTCCATACACACAGAGATCAGCTATCTGCCAAAAGAAAGAGACGAGATGAAATCCTGATAGCTTTCAAGAATTACCCTCTTGCAATGGGCTGCTCCCATTCAACAGCGTAACTGCCTATGGGTAAGTAAATAGCAATTACAGACACAGCTTAAGACTTCACACAAAAAGGGGATGGAGCTTACTTTACTCAAGCCCATTTTGCTATTTATGTGCAGCACAACTGTCAGACCTGCACTGTGTGCATGGAAACGGGAAATCACACAAACAAAATGCTGCTGCTCTTTGTACTTGTGGATGGAGAAACCATTTATGCCATCTCTGCAGGATGCTGTCCATCCCACTGATGAGCACAGGCTGACACAGACAGGTTAAGAAGCACAATCCTCTTTTTGAACTCAGACAGCCTCCATTTGACAGCAGCCACATCATTCTCTTCAAATCTCCATTTCAAGCAAGCCCTCAGAAAATGCAGAGACCACATACATCACAAAATACTCCGTCAATGACTATAAAATACTCTGGCTTCCTGATGCCATTTATGTCCACCTAGAGAACAGTGCAGCAGAGGGGGAGCTGCAAACCCTATAACATTTGGCCCACTGCAACCTGGCACCATGGCCTGGTCATGGTGATCATGGAAAGAAGTCCTGTTCTCCTTTAACTCTTCAACACCACGTTCTATCAATACGTCTGCATATAAATGAAAGGGTAAAACACTATTCTTTCTGCTTTAAGAAAGGAAAAATCACAGGAAAGAGTACAGCCAAAGGAGTTCAGGTTAAGCAATGTATGGGGATTATTTGTTTTAATCTCTTCCTGCAAACAAATCTAGCAGCTCTCACAGGAGCACATGGGAACAAACTCATCAGGAAGTCGCAATTGGCTCATTAATCTAATAGTCCATCTGTTATCTAATTTCCTTCAGTATACTGTGATAATTTGCTATTTCAAGATTGAGTCACAGAAGGTTTAATTTTAACTCCCCGTTCAAGTGCTAGAAATTACACATCTACCCACAGACCAACCATATTTACAGTCATAATTAAATCATTCCCAGTGCCGTTCAATATCTTTTGTACACAGTGCTTCTCCAAGCTCAAAAGTGAGTTCAGCTACTACGTAAACCTCATAGGAATAACTTTGTATATCGTAAACCTCTCTTTCAATTACAACTCAGCGCTCCAAATGATCTGTTGTCTCACTGATGTTTCCTACACTGTACTTGGAGACAGTTAAAATAGGAGAAATTACCTTCTAAAGGAGTAAAAAGATCTTCGTTACACACAGAACGAAATAGACGCTTGGAAAAGAGATGTTGAACTCCTGCTGTAAATCATGACTTCACCTCACACAGACAGTAACCAGCTGAATTCTCTATTACTTTGCACCTGGCAGGGTCATGTGCACCTGTGTAAAATGCTACCATTCAGGTTTGCACCATTTCACACCCATTCATCCACAGGAAACCGCCTACCTGAAAAAGAAGGGGACCAGGGAGATGGCTGCTGGTTTCAGCTGCATCAAAACCTGCTCAAGGAAGGATGGCATTTAGCTGATAGTATTCATAAAGCCTACTACTCTGTCATCTGTTCGGTCAATGTAAAATAATGGGAAAGGGAGAGCAGGGTCTTGAAGCTAATAAGCTCTCATAGATTTGATTCACGTGAAGTTTGCCTAATACATTTGACAACTAACATGAAAACAAAGCAAATATTTCATGGTAATTTGTTTAATAGGAAACAATCCAAATGGTGAGAAGAAAAAGGCAGTTTATAAACAGTCTCTGGAACATGGATTTTAATGCAAAGTATGACCACAGCACCCTGTCCAGTACTGAGTGGGATGACTCAAGCATTACCCAGGAGACGATTCATGCCCATGCACTGACTCATCTGCATAAATGGTTGGGGTGACAATTGCAGTGATGTACCTGCAAGTCACCGGGGAAGCACCAAGACTTACACACCAGTTCCTCCTACCTGCTTCTCTCCGACACTTCCTATAGCTCTATCAAAGAGGTGGTGACGAATGCTGTAACCAATCACTATTTTCCCCTATGGAGGAAACCCCACAGTGATCAACAGAAGAACAAGAACACGAGGGCTCACACCAAACTTGCCCTGTCCCAGGTAGTTCCCAGATGCCCTGAACTGCATGGTTGCATCAATGCATTTGGTGTTTACCAATATATCCTTTTATGTGCAGCTAAGTACAAGCCAGGTTAAATTCTCACCTGTCTTCCCTTCCTTGCCTATGTCAGCATACATGCTTTTGTTTAGGGGTTGGAAGAAGAGCAGCATGAGGGATTTCACTATGAAAATGTTATGAATCATCTATAGAATCTCTGTGGTGCCTTTCCTCGTGCCAGCCGCTTGTGGACCTTGTGCTCATACAGAGCAGCACTTCCTGTCCTTCAGACTGCACAAAACCCAGTGACAGCCTTGCTGGATTTATCAAGACATATTAAATTATCAGGGCAAGATGCTGTTCTCACTGTCATCATGCAACCCTGGCTGCACGCTATGCAGGAAGCTAACAGCACGTCAAAAGGGATGGGAGGAGAAAGGGACAGAAGAGAAACACCTGCTCACCCTGCCCATTAAATCCAGCCTAGTTTTACGTTTTGGATGGTAACTGGAAGGATAGAAGCAGCTCTTCATCTCTGTCCTTGTGCCCAGATAAACCACAGACTGATGTAAACTGATGTTTAACACACTGACTTCCTACCCCACTGCACCTCTCGCTGACGCAGGAGTTCACAGGACACATATCCATCCAACTCTTCCCCTCCCCAAGCACCAAATGAGAATTTAAAAGTGCTCGGCAGGCCATATACTATGTATACTATCTATGGGATGTGTGGACAGAAAGAAGCAGTGGACGTCTGGATGTGTGTGCATCTACATCACAGCCAGTGTTACTATAGGGATTCTGGTAGTGTAAATAAGGCCACCAACCCACAACAGGGCTGCCCAAACCCACCACACTCAGGACTCAGCACACCAAGGGGCTATAAGAGCTCTCTCAACAACAGATAGGAAACGCTCCCAACAAATCAAACAGGAAGAAAACCCTCAAAACCACATCCCTATATCCTGAGTGTGTTCCTTTGCTCATCCCACAGGCGTCTGCCCGTACATAACCTTGTTTTATCACAAGTCACAGGGGGAATTTCTTTCCAGCAGCACAACCTGGGAAATTCAGTATTGCACCGACTGGGCTAACCCCAAAGTACCTGAGAACACCAAAGAGAAACAAATGAATAAACAGCACCAATATAGGCCTATTAAGTGCTTTTGCAACTAGCGTGTATTTCCCTGTAGTCACCCCAGAGATGGAGCTTCACACCTTAATCACAGGCAGCAGCTGAGAACTGAAAGCACCAGCCATAGGAACAGATAGTGATCAGCTCTCTGCTGTCAGCTCTTCCTCTCTGTCTGATTTTATTGTGGTGGTTACCTGACCACGTGAGCTGAGTTTCCTGGTCTCTCAGTGCTAACACCTGTATTAACTTCAGCAATTCTGAGGGGTTTTTTTTCTGCCCAGAAAGAAGATATTTATTTATTTTGAACTTAATACTTACAAGCAAACCACAGTTTGAATCAACACATTCATTTCCTCCTGCTCTAAAAGCACGAGAAACAAAGGCACAACTTTAGAGCCTGTCCTACCCCTCCCACTCACTATTATGACTAAAACATAACTGAGTTCTCTGGGCTGGATAGAAGTGATGTAGAAACAACCTAAAATTAACCTTAAGTGAAACCAGCAGCGTATGTAACACATGCAGGGATGGGTCCTGCTGCTCTGCTAAGAAGACACACAGCAAACAACTGTGCAAACAGGTGTAGAACCCAGTACATCCATCCAAGCATGCACGCTTCCATATCCCTGTATGCTCAGCACTGAGGGATGGAAGGCACATAACCCTGTGAGTGCAGGTGTACTTTGCTGCTACATACGAGGCTCCTCAAGTGGCTGCACTCAGCTGCAAAGCTGAGCCTTCACACTATGACAGATGAGACTCCACGGTCCTCAAAGCAATCAGCTTTCAGCTGCCACCACGTTTCTATCCCCTTTAGTCCAACACCAACACGATGCACAACAGCTCACCTGCATGCACAGCACGCTGCGTGCATCTGCAGCACAGACGTGCAAAGACAAGCCCCGTTCTGCCTCCATTCATTCGCAGGAGCAAAACTACTCACCCAACCCTCGAAGCTGTCGCTGGGTCCCGCAGAACGCAGGAGGTCCTGGAAGTGCAAGGTGCAGTTGGCCACGAAGTCATCGTAGCCGATGGGGGTGTCGTGGAAGACAGACAGCTCGATCTGATGGCCGTCGGTCACCGTGGCGGAGAACTCCTCGTTGTACGTGGGTTTGTTGGTCTTTTGCTTAGTGCTGGTCTGCCCGACTCGCACCTGGTCCACGCTGACCGTCACGTAAGGATCCAGCAGCTGGTATCCCTTACGGAACAGCGAGTGGCGGAGGGACCAACGGGTGGGCTGCAGCCCCACCGCCTCACCGATCCGCACCTTCAAGTACCCGTTGAACTTCATGGCTCCGGACATGGCCACCCCCCCGGGGGCACCCGGAGAACAACCGGAGCCTCGTCCACCTCCCGTCCCGTCCCGTCCCACCTCGCCTGCTCAGGGGGCCGGGCGGCAGCGCAGCAGCCTCCCCCGGGCCATGCCGAGACCCCGCAGCCCCCGCCCCGCGCACCGCCCACCTCCCCGCGGTTGCGGGTGGCCGCTCCGCCCGATGCGGGGCTCCGCTCGATTCTGCTCGGCTCCGACACCTGGAGCGTGGGACGGCGCCGGGCGGGGAGGAGCCGGCAGCCCGAGACGGGAGGGCGGGTCCGGGATGGGAGGGTAAATACTTCACTGTGAGGGCGGTGAGGTGCTGGGTTGCTTAGAGAGATGTGGGTGCATCATCGCTGGAGGTGCCCAAGGCCATGGATGGGGCCCCTGGGCAGTCGGAGGCAGCCAGCCCACAGCACGGCTTACAAGTAGATGATCTCTAAGGTCCCATCCATATAAAGCTGTCCTAAGGTTCTGTGAAATACTGCATTTAAGAAGGGAAGAGCACAGAGCAAACGTAAAGAAACGTTGTTTCTGCTATTGCAAAGTTTACAGTTACAACCCTGTCTTTTGGGATTAGCTGCACGTGATTAACGTTTTTTTGGCACTCCGTGCGCGGGGTTTGTTTTGGGGTGGATTTCTTGCTGGTTTCTGCATGTAGTTAATAAAAGTCAGGATTAAATACAGTTAATTACGTTCCAGATTTCAGAGCGTGAAGCAGGTTGGAGAACTGCAATATCCTCCCTTCCTTCCACTGCTACAGCACAGCCCACCTGCACGATGCTGTGAGCTTAGCAGCTGCAGGTGTGGTCATACCTGTAAGAAAGAAGGGGGAGGACTCGTTAGCAGTAAGATTTCAAAGTAAAAGAAGGAAGATTTAGATTGGATATAAGGAAAACATTTTTTATGGTAAGGGTAGTGCAGCACTGGCACAGGTTGCACAGAGAGGTGGTGATGCCCCATCCCTGCAGACACCCAAGGTCAGGCTGGATGGGGCTCTGAGCACCTGATGGGGCTGTGGGTGTCCCTGCTCACTGCAAGGAATTGGACCAGATGGCCTTGAAGGGTCCCTTCGTACTCTAATGGTTCTGTGACTCTGTGAACTGCTTTCCTTGCTTCTCATTGCTCTGAATCCTCCTGGCTGCCCTCAGCCCTTCACCTTTCACATTCAGTGCAAATGATTGTTTCCCACCTTGTTTTTCCTTGCTCTTTTCTCCTTCCAGACGTTTCACATTTCAGAGGAGACTCCTGTCTCCTCAGGACAGAGCAGGTGGAACAGGTTCAGTCATGGGATCTTTCCTCACATGGAGGCAACAGTTCTGCCAGGAAGAATTGTAGATCCTTAAAATCAGACATCTGACACGTGTCTTTGTGAGGCTTTTAAGTTCCATGATCTGCAGTGATTAGCTAAAGATAAGAAGCATTAAGAATTCTTCAGCTTGGTCATGTCCTAACCTTAGAAATTGCCAAACTGATGATATCCAGGCACTACAGAGCCCAGGAGCTTGCTTTCAGCAGAGGCCAACTCCAGGTGTTTAGTTTAGTTTCTTGGTATTCACTACTCTTCTTTCATGACACCATAAAATAAAAAAGCTCCTCATTTACCTTCTCAAGAGCATCACTGCTTGTCATTTTGTACTTTCATTGCCCCTATCTTTCCAAGCTGTGAGCTGTTGGAATCCATAAGCCTGGACAGATCCTGTTCTGAGCTGGATGATCAAATCTCAGATCTTACAGAACGCCAGGACTCTGTAATGGCCACAGACAGGATCTAAAGACTGATAGAGCTTTACAGTACACAGCCTGGATGTCCATGGGATGAGGCTGAACACCTTATAAAGGCCAGAGCACCTACCTTCCAAGCTCCAAATAATCAGAGTTTTCTCTGCCTAGAGGCATTCAGAGATCTCAGTGCAATAGAAATGATGAATGCTGATTCTAAAAGAACAATTTTTGGCTTACCTTCTGAGTTCCTTGCTCTGCATCTATTTGCCTTACAGAAATCGAGAGCTCTGTGCACACCCCAATAGTGCAGATAAACTTTAAGATGGAGACCCTAATTAATAAATAGGAATTACAATCTCAAACTGCTCGTCAAAATCTTCCCCTTGACCTTTTCCTCCATTTTCAGAGGAAGCAGAGATGAGACTTCCCAAGCAGCTTTGTAGAACTAACCATGCATTTACTGCCACAACCAGGGAGAAGACTAAAATCTGCTACCTGAATCCCCAGCCAAAGCTCAAATGTCTGGTTCTCAAAGAGAACTGGCCGGTGCCATGAAGGCAGAGCATGCCCTGCCTGCTTTGCAGACATCCAAGCGGTGTGAAAACATGCGCAGTTCAGTATTTTCTTCCAAGAATCCCAACGCTGGTGCACGCAGTGACCCTGCAAGACTGAGTGCAGCAGCACCATCTGGTGATGGCTGCACCGAACCTCCACGCACAGCCCTCAGTGCCAGGCAGGAGCTGAGGTGTAATGCAGAACCATGGATTCTCTCCTCATCCTTGAGCTTGGAGAACTGGCTCAAGGCAGGGCAAGTTGATTCACTTTGTGCCCTACGAGTGTGCAGGGAGGCTGAGACCTTCCTGGCTCTTCCTGCCCAGCTGCATGGTTTCCTGAGCGGTCAGATGATGACACATAGTTGTTCCCAAAAAGGGTTGTGAAGAGTGCACGGATGTCCTGGTGCTGTGCCCGAGCAGCAAGGATGGCAGGCAATATGCAGTGGCAGCAAACAGAGAATAAAGCACAAGCTGAGTAATGGGCAAATGATAGAATAAACAAACAGGGAATGGGCACTCTTAGTAACCTTTTAGCATTGCAGGAGATTTTAGAGCAGTAGTGGAAAAACCCTTAGAAAAAAGGAAAAATAAAACAAAACACAAAACAGCTTAGTGTTCACTGATTACCAAAGACAAATAATTAGTAATTATTAGAAACAATTGCAGGCAAAGACACCACAAATGATGCATCTATACCACTGATACTGACTGCAACTCTGCTTCTCTCAGTCTGAAGAAGTATAAAGCAGAACTAGGAAAGGCACAAAAGTCATGGTAGGGGTATTCAGAGGCATGAGACGGGGCTGTGGAGGGAGGGAGAGGGACTGGCTGACTTGTGATTGCTCAGTCTGGGAAAGAATGACTGAAGGGGAACATGTTGGAGAGATCTGTATAATCATAAACCATATGAACTGGATGAATGGGGAAGGATTTTTCATTTTCTCCAGCTTAAGATCTAGGGGGCACTTGCTGAAATTAGGAGGTAGCAAGTCTAAAATGAACAGAAGCAAACACCTTTCCATGCTGTTTATAGTTCCAATATAGAATTGCCAAGAATGGAGTCCAGAAACATATACAGCCTTGTAAAGGGGCTAAACATTTATAGAGGATGGACTCAATGTGGCTACTGACCAGGAGACAAACCCTGGCTCCGGAAGTCCTTTGACCACAAATTGGCAGCTGGGAGACTCTGCAGAGCAAGGAACACGGTGTTTCTCTTATTTCTTATCCTCTTCTGCTTCAGCATCTTATTTCTTACTCTGAAGCCTCTGTTACTGGCCACTCTATGGAACAGTACAGCTGAAGTAGGATGGAGACAATGAGTACCCCTGTTCTGATGTTCCCCTGGACTGTAATTTCCATATCTAAGTGAGAAAACTCAGGAAAGACACTTTTTGAGACTGGCTTATTCACCACTCCTGCAGACAAGCAAATGACCAAAGAAGGGACCGACTCCCTGAGATGACTCTTGCATTCTTCTTTCAGGTCACAGTAACCTTAAGGATAAGTTTATGCAAGCTCTCTCATGTCATTTTGGTACCTTATCTAGAAAACTTGCAATTTGGCTTTGCAAACAAAGCTTATGATTTAAGTTTATGATTTAGGCCTGGCCTTGTTTCACACTGCGGCTACACACAAATTAAAGCCCATTCATGCATCATGTAAAAACCTCCGTTTCCTTTTCCCTAGCTAAATGTGCACTATTCCCTTCACCAGTAACCTGCAATTCTCTAATAATTTGGTATTGTCCCCATCTGGCAAGTTAAGGGCAAACGCTTGGACTACTCCACTTGGAATGTCTACCAAACACTGGTTACATTCAGAAATGAGTCTGTAAAGTGATGGAAAAACCTTGGCCTTCACAACCACCATAGCAAAAACACTGCTGACATCTCTTGTAAATGGAACTGCAGTTAAATACATTTTAGGAACACCAAAAGTAAAAGAGCTGTAGAGGCTAGTGAAGCAGGAACTAACTCTCGTTGGTTCCCCTATTAATTTTAGTCTATTTATACAACTCCTCTCTTATAGTTTTTATTTTCTATAGGAGTGCTTGTTAAACTTCTAAATAATGACAGCTGCTAAAAACTGAATATCCCATCTGTGGAATCATTTGTGGTCTGGGGAAAAGAAAAGAAAGCACGCCAAGAAAAAAGATGTAATTCTCCTCTCTAATGATAATAATTATGGGATTGAGCCCAAATTCACTGAAGTTAAAAGCAAAGCTGCCACTTATTTCAGCTACATAAGAATCAGCCCTGGTTTGTATGTCTGCTCTTGCTCCTGATTTATACCCGTGCAAACTAGGAAGAGAGATTTAGCCTAATATTAGTTTTTCTTATTTAGAATGTGTGCTTATTTTCCACAGCTAAATTGGAGCTCACCTGATCCTTTATTTTCTTTTTTTTTTTTTTTTTCAAGCACCGAGTCATTTTATAAAGTGCTGGTATTATAAACTGCAGAATATAGTTTATAAGAGCACTAACTCCTACAAGCCAACCATTAATACGACTAATGGCCTGTCTGTTGTACTAAACTGCTCTCATTTGTCTGGGTCCATTAACAAATGCAGTGGTCATTAACAGTTAACAGCGACTCAGTTATTAGATTTTATTACTTGTACAGGAAACACTGGAGAACAAACGGATTGTTTTGGTTTACGGGGGTTTCTTTCTTTCCCAGCAGCCTTGCCTTATTACTTATAATTTAGCTACTTGCTTATTACCAGACATAACTGACACACTCAGAAGTGGGTTCAAGTCATCCATGAAGACAGTCAGCTCACGTGCCAGCCACCCTCAGCCCAACAAACCTCCTTTACAGCAGAGCTCCAGGCCATCAGGCTGCAGGGTCTCATTTTTCTGATGTTTCTGTATCTTTCTGTTTCTGATTCTATGAAAATCATAGAATCATAGAAAAGGCTGGAAAAGACCACTGAGATCATCCATTCTGACCATCAGGCCATCCCCACCATGCCCTCTAGACCGTGTCATTCAGTGCCACAGCTCCACGTTACTTGACATCTTCTGCATCACTCTTGGTTACCTCTCTTGAGCTCTCTTTCTGTCTCTCTCTCCCCCTCCTTTTCTAATTCATCGAAATCCAACATGAAAGTTTAAGTGCGTATTTTACTTCCTTCTTTTTGGGACTGATGCATCAAGTAAAGGTCATATCTTTCTGCCTCATACAGACATTTAGCCCAGACAATTGTAGAGGTCTACAAATTACCTTTGAGCCACAGTCTTGCTCATGTTTGCACAAGAGGAGCATTACTCAGTGTTATCAAGCTTGGGAAGACCTTCCACATTCTGACTGCTAAAGACCCCTGACACACTTCTTTCTTGTTCTGCTTTCTTCACCCTGATTCAGCTCAAAGCAGTAGAAAAAATAATCCCAATGTTAAATTGTCACAAAGGACCAGCAAAGGCTTGTCATGAAGGTGGCTTTCATCAAGCAGCTTTCTTCACCTGCATTGCCATGAGGGAGGAGACACCCAGAGATGTGTTGTTATTCTTTGGAAACAGGATCTTCCAGACACCCGCCAATCTGATCAGACTGGTGTTGCAAGGAAGCTATCAGTACTGAGGTGGAGATACATGCAGTGGCTGTGGCTTACCTTCTGTGGGGATTGGTATATTCTATGAGATAGAAATAAGTTCTGAGCTATTGGGCTTTTTCTACTGCACTGCGGATATGAATGGTTTGTATGTTTGTAAGTTCTCTTACAAAGGCATGAAGGCATACCTAGTATGAGTTATACTACTGACTCAGTAAGGGCTTTGATCAGTCTGGAAGATAGGGATATAACCAGCGCAGAGGTACAGTGCATCCATGGCACACGTGATCCCACAAGATGCTAAACTGCCTGAAGAAGAAAAGCCATACTTTCAAATAAAGTGGTCTGAGCATATTGCACTGGAAACACCCTGTCTCTTCTCGTTTGGCTCATGAAAGAGGATCTTACTATGCTTTGATTACACACAAAGCAATCAGAGGTCCATAAGAGAGTGCAGATTTGGCCAAATTACATCAGTCCATTGCTATTTGTAAACCCATTCTGATGCTATGGCAAACAAAGAATGCTATACAGCATTAAGAGGAAAATGATGAGAGATTTTACTTAGAACAGGCTCAAGACTTTTCATGACCACCTCAGGTGATTGCAAAGAATTTCTACTATCCGTGGGGTAGAGATTAAAGCCTCTTCTGTATCTCATGCCTGTGTCTTGGGTGGTGTGTGCATGGAGAAGTGCAGTGCTGTGGTGTTGGATGCTGAAAGATTCATGTCAGCTTATCTGCTCCTGCCTATAAATGAGACATTTTGGTTACAGCTTCCCTCCTATCAGCTTCTGATAACTACTTCCTTCCTACCCTATTTCCCAAGCTAGCACATGCTAGCATCTTGTGTAACAGAACCAGCTGGGCAAGAAATGTGAACACGTTTAAGAAGCCTGCAATGTGTACATTATACCACTAAGGAGCTGACTCAGTGGAGAACTGCTAGGAATGGCTCCAGATTGTTAGGCATATATATGCATCCTCCTTACCTTGCAGTGACAGAGAGGGAAGAATAAGAAGAGCATCTCTGCCTCTTTCATCTTTCCTCTTTCTTGTCTTTCTGCCTCAGGCTCCTCTGGCAGGAGTGGGTCTTGGGTCACCATGCACTTCATGAAGCACTGCTCTCACTGGCTCATTTTCCTTTCTCCAGGGATCTAGGTGTCAAGACAGCAGAAGAGATCCTCTCACAGCAACCAAAGATCATGTTGTGATTTGCTGGTGCACTCAGCCATAGCACACTGACAGGTTGATCCTTCCATTTTTAGTATGTCGTTTATTCTCTTCATGCTGCTCAGGTCAGAAGCTACTATCTAAGTCAAGTTGCTGAGCCTCAGCTGTATGTGGGAAGAGCTTCTCTTTCTACATATTTTAAAAGAGAGGAGAGGGGAGAGGAGAGTCAGGGCAGGGTCTGTCGCTGTGACAGTATGTAGCTTTATTTCAGATCTAGGAGACTTAGCCCCAGCCTTCCCAACTGGAGAAGCAAGTCTGAATCATGGCCATCAAGACTTCATCCCTCAAGTCAATGCATCTTAGATACAGGACAGCAGTTCTGACTTTGGATACTCCTACCATAGCCTCATAGTGCCTACTGCTATACCACTGACCAGCACCACGGCAGGACATCTATGGGGGTCCTTCAGCTGAGGTTAATAACGCAAAACAGAACACAGGTAGGTCCTGAGGGTTAAGAGTTGACTGGGTGTCAGTCATGGAGTAAATCAAAAGCGTGTGGGTAAACACCAACCAGGGCATTACAGGGTAGTGCTGTAGCACAAACAGAACCTTGGTCCTGTAATCAAGTTGCTGCTGGATCTCCATCACCAAGGATGCAAGGTAGAACTTCTGAACCCAGAATGGCACCCACAAGCAGAACTTGGCAAAGCTCTTCTATACCCAGGCAAAATTATTTCTGTGATATTGACAGGTATCACAGAAGGTCAGTATTACAGAACAGAGAAGTTGCGCTGTTATTGATTCATAGGTGTGAAAATCTGGGCACATGCTCCTACGGTTACTAGGAGAAACTTAGCTCTGCCATCCTAATGGAGACTGCTAGATGAATGGCAGAGGAGAAAGAAGGGTAGAGTGTACCCACCTTTGTGCCTCCAGATCGCCAGCACAGCCTCCCAGCTGCAGCAGACCTTGTGCAGGTGCCAACATCGTGTCTCTGGGAGAGGATTTCTGCCAGATACTTAGAGCTGGGGGTTGCTGTGTTGCTGAGAAGACTCAGGGAAGTTTGTCAGTCAGCTCTGAGGGCTGCCATGTTCTGGCCCCCAGGAGACAAAGAGAAACCCCATCTGCTTGCATTGAGTGAGAAGTAATCTCTGTGAGAAATCAGCACCAATTATGCCTAATTGCATGGTTCTCATGGGAGAGCCTGAAGGAGGTGAAGCAATGATAGATGCTCAGTGCACCAAACCACTGCAGTGGGGACTGGAGGTCTGTTAAGAACTAGCACTCCAAATGTCCCCCAGAAGAGTTTATCTAATATGGATATTGCTCCTTAAGAAGTTGGATGTTTATCTTTTCCTGAGCAGTCTCAATTTGATTATTTTTTTTAAGTCCTCAAAAGACTGAACTATGACCTGCACTAAAACAGTAGTAGATATTGTTTAACAGTAAGTAGGCTAAAGAGGAAAGAAAAAGAAACGCATTAAAGTGATGGGACTATAATGACTACATGCCGCAGCCTCATTGTATTAGCTAATAATACCTGAGTTGACTTCTTTAACGCTGACAAAGTATCAACAAGCCCTCAGGGTTCTTCTTTTGGTCAGGGCTTGGTCTGATCTTTCACTTTCCTACAGTGTCTCTCATTAAATTCCTTTTTTCTCTCATCAGAAATAAATAAATAAATTCCATCTGCCCAGAACTGCACATTCTTTTCATCATCTCAAGTGCTGAACTCTGTACCACTGAAATGCAAGAGTTCACCAGTAATCTCTATTTATCTGTACATTTTCTTGTGACCACAAGAGTTATCGTCTTTCATACCTATTGAGCAGATGGAAGTCGAAAAGCAAGCAGGAAAGGGTTAGAATGAATGGAGTGTACTGAGGTAAGTGTACTATAGAGAATATAATGATGGAGAAGAATGTGCGCAGGGAGAAAGGAACAATTACCTGGACTAGATGACAGGAAAAGGAAGCACACAGGAGGTGTTGGGCATTATAAGACTTTAAACTCTACATAAGGCATACAGATTTCTTCCTTCAGTTCATTACAAAGTGCTCTCCTCAGAAGCAAACCTCAAAACATAGCATAGCAATACAGAGCTGTGGCAGGCCTGTACTTCTGGGATATGCTGTGCATCAGATGTGTCCCTCTGTATCTGCTTTCCTCCTTACTGACAGCACGAAAACATGCTGTGTATGCATTTCTACTGAGGTCTTGAAAATCTCAGTAAGGCATGACTGTGATATGAAGATGCTACCCAAGTACTCCTTGATACGAACTGTTAGATTCTCAGGGTTGCTCTAAAACTTCAAGGCCCTGCCCCAAAGTTTTACAACTTACTAAACATTGAGAAACCAGAAGATGCAGCCACACTGCTCAAGGGGAAGTACCCTATGCACACAACGCTGTGGCAGCCAGAAGCTGCAAGTGCAGAGCTAAGAAAACCAGGTTTTTGTCTTCTATCCGACGCCTCTAGATGGAGCTACCCCTTTTCTTTTCAACCCAAGCAACAGCTGGCTAGAGGCACCACTAGTCATAAGGCAGAGAGAAATGCAGTGCTTTGTAAGGGAAGGAAGCTTAGCACTTGCAGCAGCGTACACATCTTTTTGCACATGTGTTTTCCTGTCATTACATGTTCTGAGCTTTTCTGCAATCAAATCCAAAGGCTACAAAACCTGTGACACCAGGAAGAGCATCTCTTCCTTCTGCAATGGGGTCTCTGAAAGGCCTATCCCTTCCATGCATTGCGGTACCCTCAGATTTCAGTCTTCCCAGCTCATTGACCACACAGTGTCATGCTGTGTGGCACTGTGGGCAGATAGAAGGAAGCACTAACCATATTACAACACTCTTTGCATCCCTGCCCTCCCTTGGTTGCCCCTGGTGCCTGTTCCACTAGAGGGTACCCTCAACACACTGGTGCTGAGCCTGGAGCTCAGCTGGATGCTGTCCCTAATGAAACCTGAAGGCCAGGCCTAGGAAAGTATAAGGCAAACTTTACAGAAACGCATGCTGTAATTTTATGGCACGCTTTAATTTGACTCTGTTCAGTCAGAGCAGCCCCCTGGGCAGGCTGGGACTGCACCACACAGCGTACGGCTGTGCTTTCAACTAACAGCTCCAGCCTGAAATGTAACTGTTAGAGCCTCACGTGCAATCAAAGCTGCAAATGACCCTGGGGAGTAAATGAAAAACAGCAGGAGGCCCACAGGAGCTCACGTTTAAAATACATATTTAATTTTATTGGAAGGATAAGAGCAAAAATGTTCAGATCTGTAATATTATTTATATTATAGCAGTGCCTAAGGGGAACCAAATGAGCCTGCATTAGCAAGTGGGCTGTCCTGCAGAACTTGTCATCAACATAAGGCTTAAAGGAGAGGGAAAGCAGACCAAAGAGGGACAAAGTGCTGTCCTCACAACACACTGCAGAGAGAACAGAGCCAAGAGAGGGATTCAGGTCACCCAGTTACCCTACTGGGGTTCTTCTCTTTGGCTCACTCTTTCCTACATGCTTTATGTGCACTCGCTCCTTGTGTTCTGTCCCCTACCATTCAGTTTCAGCTAGACTAAAGCAGGTCACAGCAAAGAACAGGCCATGAGCAAACGTTAAACTAAGCTATGAATTAGCAAAAGGAACCAATATCTGGAAATGCCACTTGCTTTCATGTCAGTGCAAACCAAATCCAGCACTGCCAGCTCTGACTGTTCCAGTTCCTCCTATGTGCCTTCAGTCTGGTGGCTAAGTCTGCTCCTGCCATATTCTAAGGGAAGCTTGGAAGGATTCAGCAAGCAGTTTGGCTCCTGTGCTAGGTTTTCATCCAGATCAGGGCTGTCATCCTGACAATGACTAAACTCATTCAACTCCAGCTCACTTCAATAGGAAGTAAGGACTCTTAGCTACTATTCCCCACTCCTGAAACCTCCTTTCCCTGGTGTTCTGCAGACTGATGTTAAGATATGTTTTGCTTTCTACTAAACTGGAATCTTTAATTTGCATTCTTACACTACAAACCACTTTATTCCACTAGAATCCACTTTCATGCAGTCTTCCCCTACTCACTGCTCTTCAAACATCGATGAAGATAGAACATGAAAGGTGGATGCCAGGTCAATCAAACAGCACAATATTGTCACAGGTTAGAATACGTTACAGCTAAAAATATACAATAATATCATAACAACAGCCTCAAACCAATGAATAAAACAGCTTATGTGAGTATCTGGAACTGCTCCACATGTTTCACTGATACAAAGGGTTCATGTTATGAAGGAAATATTAAGATATATAATGGCCTGAGGTCTCCACAGCAAATACGACAAAAGAATGCTTAACTGGTAGGGCAGAAAGGAATCTTTCTGCAAAAAGATTCTGCTGAATCAAAGCCCTTTGATGGGAAAAGCACTGGTTTCCTCTCAGCTCCCAGGGGAAAGGCAGCTCAGCCCAGGGTGGGATTTTGGTCAGCATCAGACACAGGTCAGCAGACAAGGCACAACCAAGGGATATGGAGCACCAAGGTGTAAATCACACACTGGGAAAAGGACTTCAACTTGGGTCTGAAGAATCTCCATGGATGCTGTACCACAGGGCTATCAACTGTTCTGGCACCAGCTTTCTTACTTACTCAGCATTTCATAGAATCATAGAACAGCCTGGGTTGAAAAGGACCATAACGATCATCTAGTTTCAACCCCCCTACTACGTGCAGGGTCACCAGACATTGATTTTTAGGTTACAGAAATAAATAAATAAGGATGAAAAAGAGAAAAAACCTTCAGAGGGTAACAAAAAATTACTTGCTCCCCCACACAAAGTAATTAGCACCTACCTTGCATGCCTGAAACCACCTGAAGACACAGCTGAATGGAAGGCATTTTTGTGCTCTGAGCACTGACTTGATTGGAAAGACAGGAAAACCTGTGTGCAGATACATCTGTCCTCACTGAGTTATTACTGCAGCCCCACTGGCATCAGTGGGGAGCTTTTTTGTCTGAGGAAGGGATACAGGGATCAGAGCTGCAACACTGTGCTCGGCTGCTATAAAACTTGTCCAAATGGAGTCAGGGGTTCATTTCCCAGTCAAACTTCAGTTTGGGGATGGTGGTGAGGGGGGAATAAACTAGGACAGATTTCTCACATAAAATTATATGATGTGTTTTTGAATAACATGAATGTTTCTGATGTATGTGTCTACACAGCTCTGCCTGTGAAACACTTTAGGCGCCTTGAGCACAAGATGTGTTCTGACATAGGTGGGTTATACATGAACAAGAAGAGCAAAGACTGCACAGTCACACACTTCCCCAATTCCCTGTGGGTCGTTGGATATCAGAGAGAGAACCTGATGTTCCCTGTTGGAGCAGCATGTGCGTGCCTGGAGCTTTGTTCCTACATTGATGGAATGATTTACAAATGAATAGCAGATGGACAGCTGTCATTTCCCTGCTGATTCTGACAGTGGCTGCACCCTTGCAGCAATCAATGTTGTACCTTGGCATTCTTCTTACAATAGAGATTATTTATTGTTGAATCCTTTGTGGTCCATAGCA
Organism: Coturnix japonica; assembly: GCF_054131305.1. Taxonomy (NCBI): domain Eukaryota; kingdom Metazoa; phylum Chordata; class Aves; order Galliformes; family Phasianidae; genus Coturnix; species Coturnix japonica. The sequence goes on from NC_140667.1 coordinate 51,632,489, forward strand.
TCAACGTCTGTCTAATTACCAAGGCAGCCAAGTAATATTTCTCTCCATTTACATATATATGTAGAACTGTAACCAGAAAGAAAGCCACGAGTGACTAGGCCAGTAAACAGTGCAGTTTGCTGACTAGTGTTTGTTTTATAACCTTTGGCACATCTCGATATGTACATAATAATAGTTCTTAACCCATAAATAATATTTTACAGAGGTCACGCTATAGTTATTTAAGTTCAGGGGTTTATTTCCCAGAACACTAAGTAGCTGTGAATGAATTATGTTTAGTCTGATCTGCCACAGAAGGGTCATAAACTTATAAGTTGTAGCAAACCATGGAATATTACTCCTGTATGTCAGGCAAACTGTAAATGTTAGAGAATAATGCTTGATAAGGGGAAAGTCTTTTTATTTTGTTAAAGTAATATGCGTTCCTAGGGAAAGACTATAAAAATTCATGTTAACTTCAGTGACAATTTGGCCAATCTCTCCACATACAGATTGTGATTCTTGCTCAGTGCATGGCTGAGAGGCTGCAAACTCCATTGTGAGCAGGGGATTTTTTTCATTCTTGGCTCCCTTTGGCTTGCATCATCCCAGAAATTACAGGAGGTGATCAGAGAAAGTTTTGTGCCTTTGCACATGGCTAATAAAAAGAAAGGGGGATCATTACATGTTGTTGATGGCTCGTTCAAATGCGTTAGACAAAGAGAAGGCTACCACCTTCGTTATTAACTCCGCTAAATACACAAGGGCAGGGAGGGAAGAGAACAAAAGTAGGGGACTTTGATCACTTCAGAGCTTCTCAGGGTCACCTAACAAAGGAGGGCAGAGCAGAAAGTGGGGGTGAATTCTGAAATGAAGAGACAAAAGGGACTGCGCGTTCTGGGAAAGACGCCTTATACAGGCAAATGGAGATGGGGCATGCTTTTATAACAGAGGGATACTTGCTAATAGCAAGACCAGCTGAGATTAAATAAATCCAGCCAAGAAGGAGAGGAAATGGCTTCTGAGTCCTGAAGAGGAGACACAGACAGGAAGGGTGAGTGAGCCAGACACTTCCTTCCTTTATGCCAACAGATGAACTGGGGAACGGTGAGGGCTCCCAGAAATCTGAAAGGTTTTGGAGTGACCTTTAAGGGATGCCTTACTTAAGTGGTGACAACTTCCCAAAACAGCAGTAAAGTGCAAACCAGGAGGATCAATAATAAAGATCAGATCATTCCGGTTGGCCCAAATTTTCCAACTCCAACCACTTCACTCCCACTGACTTCAGGGGGCCTTGCTGTGAAATTCTAGCCAGCCTGGAGACTTTCAAGAAGAGGAGATAAATAACAATAAAACAAAAAGTCGCCAGCTTCATTTTTCATGTTGGCGTTTGCAGCGCTGGAAGCCGACATGCAGGAGCAGCTTTTGCGAGTGCAGTGGCGTGGTGGGACAGGAGCTGGCTCACCACCCAGCTGAGCCCCTGTTCCTGAGGCTGTGTGAATGCTCTGGTCCCCTCTTCTATCCATAATTAGCCCTGCCTAAATGAATGCTTGCATACCAATAAGGAAGATTTTAAAGTAAAAATATGACTGAATTGTTGAGTTCTCAATGAAAACCACCAACAGCTTGTTTGGTTGCCTTTAAAAACCTCAGTGAATATTACTTTTAAAAAAACAATGATTAAATATTATAAAGAAGGAAAAAAAAAAAAAAAAGTTATATTTGCTGACTCATTTAACAACGTTTAGTGCAAATGATTCCTTATCTATCATAGAATGGCCTGGGCTGAAAAGGACCATGGTGATCATCCAGTTCCAACCCCCCGCTGTGTGCAGGGTCACCAACCAGCAGCCCAGGCTGCCCAGAGCCACATCCAGCCTGGCCTTGAATGCCTGCAGGGATGGGGCATCCACAGCCTCCTTGGGCAACTTGTTCCAGTGCGTCACCAGCCTCTGTGTGAAAAACTTCCATCTATGTAACCTCACAGGGAACTTTGTGGAACTGTCTTGACCACACTGCAAGAATTCCAGTTCAGAGGTGTTTTTTTATGATGCTGAATCCAAATTCAACTGCACTCTCTGGGGGTGGAGTTCTACCATCAAGGGCTGCTGCAAACAACATGACCTGTGAAACCTTGTTCCTTGGGGCTGTCCCACACATGGATCACCCTGTGTCTAACACAGCACTTTTCAAAAGCTTTCTCAGGGGAAAGCCACCCACCCCCACCATGTCCTCTAAGCCATGTCCCTCAGTGCCACATCTCCATGGTTCTTGAACACCTCCAGGGACACTGACCCTATGACTCCCTGTGCAGCCTGTGTAAGTGCCCAGCCACCCTTTCTGAGGATGATTCAAACAACTGATATGTCAAACAGCTCCTGGCTGTGCTCTACGATGATCCCTTTTAGAGATACCAGCATGAGGTCATGCCAAATTTTTTATTGTCTGGATTTTAATTCAAGCATTTGAGATTACAGCGGATAACACCACTGTTATATAAAGCATAATAACTGCTCAGCCCTTTACTTGCCACCTTCAGTCAGCAAACAAGAGCAGGAAATAAAAAGGTTCACAGATATTTGCTAGGTAGTGAAACCTCACAGCACAACGTGGTATAAAGATTGTTGGCTTTCAAGACCACTTTATGCATAACATGCCATTGCCCTCAGCAGGACAGAAGATGTGAAGTGGTTTTCCTTTATTTCTAAGGTTTATACAATGAACAGGAGTGTGAGTTTCACATGCGAAGGTCCTGTACTTGATTTATGAGTGCAATGCTTTTTGTTTCATTTTGGGAAAGGACAGTTTTGGAAAACAAAGCATCTAAAAACCTGACAAAATTGCCCTGATCTGAAAGAAACATCAGCTTACTACGTACTCAATATGTTGCATTTACACAGTGCTTTGAATAAACAGATGATGGCCATGAGGATGCCATTTTGCTAAGCAAAAGAAGAATAAAAGGCCATTCATCTTCTCCCCCTGGCCTCATGCCCATGCCTAGTTCTGTTAAACAAATAGGAAGTTCTGCATCTGGGCTTACAGGCACATTTGTGACCATCAGTTCCTTGCTACCCACATCTCCCTGTAATGAACACAACAACTCTGCATTAAGGGAATTCAAGCCAGCAAAGGCTTTTGACTGCCTAAATAAAACCAAAGGTGTCCTTCTGAAAATGCTACCCCAGGAATGTTAGGCACAGCAGAAATACAAAATGACGCTCTTTCTTCCACAACTACTGAATGCGTTATTATTCATTTAAGATTCTGCGTTTATCATTCCTAAGGATGAATCATTTTCTAGCACTACAGAGCATCACTCAAGCACCATAATCTACAGTGTAGTCAACATCAGCTAATTGCCTTAATTAAATCTGGTTCTTAGAACTGTGACTCCCCCAAGACAGACACACACCAGATTCAGAGTACTGTCAGCATATCATGTTTTCTTCCTAGCTTTCAACATTGGCATTTCCTAATTTCTACATCATCATTATTTATTGATTACAATAGTGCCTAAAAAAAAAACCAAACCCAAATAGCAACTTCTGAAATGGAAGCACAGATAAACAGGGATCTAAGAGCACTGTAGATGAAAGACCCAGAGACATAATCGAGTTACAGCAACTGAAATTACTACACGTCAACAGAACTGCAGTTACTGAGCATGCACATATTCCTAATTCGTTGTAAGAAAACATGATGTGCATTAAGTCAGATCTCTTTTTCTGAGTTTGGAGTGAATATGTTTCACCTTGTTTCTCTTGCAGGTACAAGCATGGTCCCAATGACAAAGCACCACTTAGCTGTGATATTAAATAGGGTAACTCAGCAGGGCATCCCCTGCATCATCCAGGATGGCACGTAGTCACCCCGTACACCTTATGAATATGGGGTACTGTGAAGCACGAGATCAGAAACGTGTGCTTCCCACTGCCCTCTGCAGAAAGGGCAGATTAATAGATAATTAACATGTATTGACGTGCCTTGTGGCGCTTACAAAATGTGTTTTGCATTATGTTTTTGTAACAGTTGGCCAGCAAACCTTGACCTGCAAGGGTTAGGATGAATACCTGCACAGCTGGAGCCTTCATTGGCCAATCACAGTCCTTCTCTCATCATTTCCCGTTTTTATAAATGTAAATATTGGAGGTCTCGTTTAAACCTTCAGAACCTCAACATGTCATCACTATGAATAACATACGTTATAAGACACCACATGCTGGCAAAATAACCTGCAGCAAATGACACCAAAAATATTGAAAAGCTTAGCATAAAATTGAAACTCGTTAATGGTACACTGTGCAGCTTGGCATAGAACTAGAGGCAAGCATTCCACACAATGGGACTGTGTGAGCGCTAACAGCAGGCTCCCGCAAGATAAAATAAACTTGTTTTATGGACACGAGGAATTGATTTTTAATGAGATTCTGCTTGGCTGTAACATCATCCTGGGAGGGTGAGCTGTTTTTCCCTTTGCCTCTGGTGCAGAATTATAGTTTGCAGAATAAAGGCGCATTTAAATTAGGCCTATGGATTTGCACCTTCATCATATTAAGTGAAAAGTAGGTGTTATCCCAGGTCTGAGTATTAAACGGTTGTTAAAAGCGCCTGCAAAGAAGATCTCCTCTTCCCCATATTGCCTACCTGCATGTTCCAGGGTCAGCCCACAAGCAAAACTCAGTTCCTCAAGTCCTGTAGGAGATAAATGACCTTGCAAACTTATTTCCTGAGAAGATCCCCCTCTCTCTTAGGAGAAGCTGAGTGTGGGCATTTGAATGTATCTGTTCATCTTCAAGTCTCACCTGCCTGCTAAGAACACACTTGAATCCAAAGAGGTTATCAAAGTTGCAGTTTGACGTCCAACCAGTGACATGTTCAAACACAGCAAGAAGGAGATGTCCTGTTGCTGCTTATTCACGTTTGATTCTCACTCTCATTCATTGCATCAATTAAAAGCAGTATTAAAATAAACTCTTTGAAGCCCGCTGGAGTCAAACAAATGGAAGAAACAAATGGAAAGTGCTTTGTGGGAAAAGCAGAACACAAAAATGAGAACAAATATCAACCTTCCTCAACTTTCAATTCAGAGCATTTTCTTTAAAAAGAAATCACAGTTTTGCTTCCCAATTCAGTGTCACTTGGCCCAGAACGAGCTGAGCTGCACAGTGTTGTTGCTTTTCTTTCCTCTCTGCTGTTATGGTTTTCACTGTTTGTGTGCAATCATTGGCTTTTAATTGCCTTCTATTGCCTATTTCATTTGTCAATAAATAGAAAGTGCAGACCTATCACCAAAGGCCTTACATCTGTTTCTCATACATCTTAGCCACCCATGGTGCCTTAAGCTAAAGCTATCACCTACTGCTAACCAGGCTACCAGTTTATTAGGGTTCTTTCCCCTGCCCTTTTAAAAAGATGAAAGTTCCTAAAAGCTTTTTTTGGGGGCAAGTGATGGTTGAAGTTAATGAAGTAAGCATCTGTTAGGTGAGAGAAGGTCACCCTGGGGTTGGGCACCTCCCAGCGGTGGAACTGGCATGAACCCAGCGATTAGTATGTGATGACAACACCTTAAAGATAATTAGTTGACAATGAGTTGAGAGCCTGTTAACCCCTTTAACACCTTATAGTTTATGATTATAATGAAACGCTTTGGGACAAAACAAAAAGAGATCCAGTTTTCCTTGAGTGATTTACCTTTTGTTTTGTTCTGCTGTCTTGTTTCACTTATCATGTCTGTGACCTCCTTCCAAAGAGGGAAACAGATACCAGCAGAGCACATTTCTTATCTTAACATTCATGGCTGAAATACACCAGCTTTTCTTTCCATTTTCTTTGATGGGCAACAAAGTGAAAGACACTTTGGCAAGGAGTGGGAGCCACTACTAGGATGGACACACGGGAGCAGTAAGTTAATGGCTTTCCTTATGTGACTGAAGGCTGAAAACTCAATCTTTTCTCCCTGCCCCTTGAAATTCTGATGGAGGCCAATTGGATTTGAGTCACCTGAGCATTTCAGTTGAGCTCGCTCAGGCTTTCCCCAGAAAAAAAAAAAAAAGAGGGGAAAATTTGGACCAGAGAGGCTTTATAAATCATGTGTATAGTTAGGCAGGATCAGGCTGTACCTCCATTTGAGTGAAGCAAACAGGAAACAGCATTGATCATGGGTGTGGGGAGAGGAGGAGGAAGCAAATGGAGAACAACTGGCAGCCTGTGTGATTTATGTACGCCGGCATTTCCCATCTTCATTCATTCACTCAACATGATTTATCACAATGGGAGAGCTCAAATGAGTTGCGATTGGCAGCAGATAAAGAAAGTGGCCATAGCACAGTAAAATAAGTCTGTACACAACACTCAAGTAGAGCCTGTCTTCAGATTAAAATTAAAATTCCATTTAATTTACAAAGATGCCCTTGCGCCATTTTTTTCACTCAGGCCAAGTATAAGGGTTGCTCTTGCTTTCATTGGGTTTCATGTAGGACTTCTGTTGATTTTGGAAGCAATGGGCTACAAGTTTGGTGTGTACAGAAATACATGGCTGCTCTGTAAGCTTTCCATAACGTGCCCATCATTAACAGTTACCAGGTATTAGAATGTGCAGTAGTTCCACACAATTCTCATTTGTCCCGTGCCTCCCACTTCAGCCCCTTAAAATGCTTTAAAAACACCCGTAAATTAAGTTCCATTGTGGCAAAACCTCCCTGGAGAGACTTTGATTCCCAGGTGACAGGCAAGGCGAGTGCTTCCAAAGGATCCCCACGGCAGTTACAAGCCAGACCTCCTGGCTCCCAGCCTTGTGCTTTACTGCTAATTAAATACGTCTAGCTTAATGCAGAAAATGTAGAGTTTTCTTATGCTTTTTATATTTAAAGGCAGTATATGGATTCAGCACTATATCAAATGTCCATAAATTCAAAAATAAAGTATTCCCAGCAATTTCTAAGTAACTTATTAACTAACCTGTAGTACTGGTTAGCACTGAGATTACAAAATATTTGCTGTTATTTGCCTTAACATAATTTTAGGAATAAAAAACTGTCATTCTCTAAAAGTTGATCCTCTGTTATCCCAAACTGATTCAATTCTCTGATGCTACCATCAGTAGTCAACATTTTACCAGTGAAAACAGCTCATAGTAACTTCATCCTAAACAGTTTGCAAATATATATAACTCACTATTGTAGGTAAATGGGTTATAAAGTTAGAATTCCTAGAAGACATGGTTGATTGTTTGAGTCTTGATTATTAAGTGTAACTCAGGGTTTATAAACTCATCTCCTCTGCAGTAGAGCAGAAAAATAGCTTTAAAATACCATATGGAATCAGATCCGGAGGAGTATTACTCTCATACTGGGCTTTATATTTACTTCTCCCTCTTCCTGTAGCCCTCAAATGTACAACTAGTCACAACATTAAGTATGGAATTATTCATCTGACTATGAATTTCAAAAGCATGGCTCATAATTAACAGTGGAAATAGAGGGGTAATTTTATGGGGTGAATCACCATCTACTATAAAATGGTCTGGCTCCACTGGCTTCATCAGAGCTTTAGTTATTTATTTCAGGTGACGATCTGTCCTCATCTCCACACAACGTTTCAATGCAGCTGCTTCCTTTATCCATTTTTAAACTACTTCAGAACATCACTCTGGGGAACCCATCTAAAATATCTGTTTGATAATGGAATTCTCTATCAAGATGTACAATTCAGTTTGAGTGAGGCAATTATCCACCTTATTGCATCAAAAACATTGACGGTTCCTGTTGATCAAAGCAAAAAAAAGCTGAACCCAAAAAACATCCCGCTTGGCTAATTATGCTGGAAAAAGCTGTAAGAGTAGCTGGATGTGGGATGAGTGGAATTATTCCAGGTATCAAGGAACAGTGCTCTTTCCTTGTACAACTCTGAACCTATTTCAAAGACACTTATAGCACCCCTGCCACCACATTGCTCTGTTGTGGGGGTCAATGCAGCACACTTTCCAGACAGATTTGCATTATTCCATCAAAATCACAGCAGCTGTTTTTTGTTGGTTTGTTTTTTCAATCATAAAATATTTCCTTAAGAATTTTCGGGCTGTATAGTAAGGGGTCCAGGCACTTTCAGCTCTCAGTGAGGAAAAAAATGTCAGTACACCAAGATTTGGGTATGAGGCATTTCCTCCCATCATTCACTTCACTTGGGACAAGCCCAATCAAGTGCCTACATGGCCTAGATATGGAGCAACCATATTTTACCCATGTCTTATAACCAGGTCACAGCATCATGAGCTGGACTTTTTGACAAGCACTGTTATTATTACTTATTTTCACAAGCCTGCTGTTCTACAGAGGTGTGACCACAGCCAAAATGTGAAGCTATGGCTAAAGCAATGGCTAAACTCACCAGCAGGTAGGGCCTTCCATGTCACCTTTATTACTAACCAGAAAAGATCTCCTGGACCAGAGAAAAGCAGCAGTGTGTGTTCTGTTGTCCAGCCAAGAGACCTCTTTGAACACTCAGCAAAATGGTCACTGCTTAAACAAATACCTTCAATTGAAGAGGTTACCAGCATAAAGTCATTTGAAAAAGAAGATCTCTGATGAGCGGCACTGCAAATGAAGAAACTTTCCATTGGTACAGAACTAAATAAATACTCCTCTCTCAATGTCAGCAAAATGCCTCCACCAGCACGGCCAAGAAAAAGAAGGAAAACAGCGTGGGAGCCAGCACACAACCTTGTTTGGGGCTGCTACAGACAGGAACGGAGTCTGATATGTTGCCATTTTCCATACACTGGCCATCACGGAAAAATAAAGTGACAGAAATAAACTTTGGGAGACTGCAGAAAGATGAACAAAATTTTCCAGACCCCCTCATGATTTTATAGTTTTAAAAACTCTTGCTACACCAACCAGCAAATTTGCTTCCAAGCCCTTTTGCTGAACTTGACAGAGATCCTATCTGCAGAGCATGGCCAGACCCAGATCCTCTGAAGCTCAGGAAAATATTAAGAACATTCAGGAAGATCTTGGGAGGATCTTTTCAGTAACAGAGTCTGGGAAAATACCTGGAAAATTCTCATCATTTGCTCTGTCACCTTTATGTTTAGAGAAGTTTATACAAGTTGCAGGCTTCTGCCATTGACTTTCAGATCATGCTAAGGATTCAAAGAAGCTTCCTTCTAGAAGGGGAACTGCATGCCTCCAAAGGTGACTTGTCCTTATGTCTATTTAATAGCTCCTATATTTGTCGAGTTCATAGCTATCTGTGACCTGTGTTTCAGGTCAGCAATGTCATGCAAATCCACCACGTCTTATTTGTGCTGCTGCTAGTCTGCTCATGAAAGTCAGCTTTGAGAGATCTCCCTATTTATCTGAAGGCTGTTCTGAAGGCTGCTCCAGTATCCACAGCTCACAAGCACACCCAGTACCAAGTAACACCAAACCTGTAATGTTCTCTGAATCAAGCAGTCTCATTTATTCTAAATTAGAAAGCCAAGCAACATAAGACTCATAGTAACAAGGCATCAAATCTAAACAACCATTTTTTCTCATGAAAGTTCCTGTGGATCATCTCCTACTCTCCAGGACAAACTGATTTTTTACAGTTTAAATTTAAGGGCAGGAAAGGTCCTATAAAAGAATTTGCTTCACAGGAGACCCTCATCACTTGATGTACCCACCCAAGGGTCACCTGGTACTGGGGATGGAAGTTATAAAAAGAATCTCTTACCAGCCCTTTTAGGAAGAAACAAATACTGGATGTGGCCCTGGGCAACCTGATCTATTGCCTGGTTTAGCGGCTGGTAACTTTGCCCATGGCAGGGGGTTTGGTACTGGATGGTCTTTGAGGTCTCTTCCAACCCAAGCCACCCTGTGATTCTAAGACATAAAAGCTTACAGCTCTGCAGAGGGTATTCCTGCTAGTTGGGAGTGTCTCTGAGATTCTCTAGAGGTCTCAAGTGGACAGTAAGGTCTGTATTTGTAAACAAACACAGATTACAGGCATCTTAGAAACATGTCAGACAGAGAAGGACGGAGGCCATGTTAGACACAATCCATACCAAGGGAAAACTAAGGACAGGCAGGCATTTTGTAGTGACACTCACACAGGAACCAGTTATGAGTCCAGCTGGAGGAATTCTACTGGGGCCATGCAACATGCAATGCTTAGTTTTTGTTAACATCTGTGTGGTCTAATTTTCTATTACTGTCAGTGAGTTATTTCTAGGAGCACCAGGTTATTTTGTCCATAAACATTGCCCCCATCACACATTTCTAATTTTAACCCTATTTGTCTCCGGCTGATTTACATTTGGCCAGAAGCAAATTACCTATTGGAAGCATTTATTGAAAATTAATTAGGTGGCTAAAATACCTCCAGCAGATTCTGTTAGCAGTGTCTGTTCCTTGTGGCTCTCCAGAATTCAGCATTTTCCAGTTTAAACACCTAGCAATTAAAAAAAATCCATAAAGTAAATGATATAATTAGTTCCAGAATGGAACTTAGTCTCTTTGAAATTAGATGCTTTCTTGTAAGGCTACAGTACCGTATCATAGCAAGAGGTTTACAGCGCCAGAGGATTTTCGATAGGCAAAAGAATAAGGACTTAACAATAGCTAGGACACTGCATGAAGCAAAAGGAGGGTGTCCTTGCTAGCTTAAAACTGGTCAGTGGTACAGGATAACCACACAAATACCGAAGTAGGGAACAGGAAAGAAGACGAGAAGTACGAAGTGAGATTAAAAAGAGAAACACAGGATTAAATCTGAAGCAATCGCAGCACCCAAGAACATGGAAAATGCACACTACTTCTCTCCAAAGAAAAGCCAGGATGTTAACATGATTTACTGCAAATAGTTCCACAACATTAAAATGAGTTTTTATTTTCTGTGTGTGCTGCTTCAAAGAACAACTCTGTGGGCTCATAAAAATGCAGAGAACAAATAGGGGCCTCTAAGACCAATTTATATGCCATGCCCACTGTGCACTGAGACACATATAATCTGTAAAATGTCAGCTTCAAAGTTCCACAGAGATTGGTGTTAACCCTGACCCTCGACCTTGCCGACTCTAGCTGGGCCCTCATGCTCTCTTAACCAGCTGTTTTAGATAAATGCGTTCCATTTTTAAAGAGATTGTCTCAGAGTTTTACGTGAATAGTAGTAATATTATTAACTCTCGCTGAGAAAACCACCTTAACCGAGAGTCTTTACAGATGGGCCAATCAAAGTCTTACCCCATGCAGAGAGTGGTGGGTTAATAAATATGTCATTGGACTGAAAATATTTAAACAACACTGGGAGAAAAGAGCAAGGCATACGACAAAAGGAAAGCATATTAGTACTGTTTCCTGTCAAAATACACAGAGGAAGCACTTTACTTTGACCATTTTCCTCATAAAGAGACACGGTAGGCCAAAACAAACAAAGCTAAGGAATCTGGTTTATCCCACTGTTGGATGCTGAGGACTATCAACTTAAATGAAGTAAGGCTGAGAGAGCCAAACCAGGTTCTCCTCAACAAGACGGTTAATTGAACGCATCAGCAAAGGTGGTACACACCAACTGTGGCCCTGTCTATCAATACTTCCATTTCATAAGGCCTTGTGTCTGTTTTTCATGTGTTGCTTTGTGCATGTGTCCAAAGTTGGGTGGGAGATTAGACGCTCATGGTCTGTCGGAAGTCCAAAATTATAAGGTAGCCTGCTGGTTTGGCAAACTATTGACAAGTCTAAATCATCCTTTTGGAAGGAAAATGTTGAAGTTCAAGGGCAGACAGTATATTTTAGACAACAAAGAAACAGCTGGTGTCCACTCATAATAAATAAAAATAAGTTGGGGTCAGAAATACAAGTCAACTGGTTCCCCATTCACTGGGCATGAGCCAAAGACAACTGGAGTCAAAGGGAAAGCTCAGAATGATTTCACAAAGTTTTGACTCAAACCCATTGCAAACGGGGTGAGAATATATCCACAGATTTCCATGGCCATCGGATTTCTTTGGCCTTTCTTCAGCATTCATTTTTTGCTACTGCTATGTGCCAAAACTTTCTGAATAGATGAAAAAGTAGAATGTAACCCTTTAAAAGCCACAACAAACACAACTGTGCTGGGTGGAGTCTATAAAGGTGAAAGCAAGATTTGGAAATATTCATAGAATTACAGAATCATACTTTTGTTCTTCAATAAGCAAACAGATTTTAATTCAAAGCACCGTTTATATTATTGCTGCCAAATTGGTTTTGCACTATATAGTATCAAAGACAATGCAAACCAGTCTTCTCACTGCATTTCCAAATTCTCATTCCAGCCCTTCTGGGTTAGCAGATAACCATAATGCTAAGGAATCAAATACATGACTGTCAGAACGTACCAAGTTACAGCTGAAAGGTCATCTTTTCTCTTCAGTCCCTCATTACTCAATAAAGAGAGTCCCCCTGTTGTGGTCAGTTATTTGGTTGCTACTGTGGGAAAAATAAGAACCCTATTCACTAACATGAACAGCATCTTGCCTGCGAAAGGTATTCAGGTTTAAGTATCAAAATGCCATTGACAAGAAAGCTAAGTCTGAAGCAGAATAAGTAATGACCATCCAAACCTTAGCATATCTAAACATTTGCTTTCTGAGCTGCATTTCCCTTGAGGTTTAAAACTGTCCAAATCCTTTGATGCTGCCAATAAATGAAGTCTGAAAGTTCCTTCCCTCATCATTGGATCCATGTTTTCTAAACAGGGTGGAACCTTCCGCTAGAAAATGCAACCCACAAGCAAGAGGAGTTGGCAGAGGCACAATAAATGAAAACTATAAATGAATGAAAGGAGAAACAAAGAGAGACTGCAACAAATATGAAAAAACCACAAACACAGAACTAAATACAAACAATAAATACAGCAAATACAAATAACAAATAAAACAGAGGAGACGCTGGAAAGTCTGATGGAAGGACATAAACAAATACTTTACAGAAGACTGACCTGTAGCTGCTTTGCTTTCGTCAGTCTTTGATACACAAATATGCTCCCTAGGAAATCTGTTTTTGAAACTTAAAATGAGCTTAAATTACAGGCAAAGCAAGTTTGTGAAGGTAAACATTTTGTTTTTCAGATCCCCAAAATAGGTCGATAGTTTTGCAGTCTGTGAACTTTCAGAGTTTTGCCCTTCCCCACCTGAAACGTTATCTTCCTGTTCTCACTTGTGGCATCAGAAATACTATTGACTATCAAAGAAGCAAGAAAGGACACGGACACATTAACCAACCTAAATAAGAAACATGTTTCTCAGTTGTCTATAGTTAAAATTCAATTATAGCTCCTCCGCATGTCCGAACAGTATGGCACAGCCCTTGGGAAGTGGTAGATTGTGTTGACTTCCATCATAGCTCTTTCTAGGAATATGATACTATTCAACCTCCAAGCTGATCCTTTTCTTTTGTTAACCAAGTACTGTTTCTACTGGAACTGTGAGCCTATCCCTGTCAGCCTCTCCTTGGGAGGCTATGTGGAAGCCCAACAAGAAGAACATTGTGGGGCAGCAGTAACCCTCCTTCTTTGTAAAACCCCATTGGATACACAAGCCTAACCTATTTCTCTCCACACTACCTGTACTCTTCACATCCAACACAGAGCTGTGTCCTCCCTGTCTTGCCCTCGTAGCACGTATCAAAGATCTGAGACACACTGTGACAGGCATTACCACAGAACATCTTTTGGTGCCCCACTTACAAACCCAGAGCCTCAGCACCCTCCTTCAGGTTACCACACTCAAAGACACACGTGTGAACACGGAGAGCATGCAGAAGGAAAAACATTTACCAGATCCCACGCAGCACTGAACATCAAGAAGAGAGATGTGTGAAAATGTGTTTTTATTATATCCAGTATTGAGGGGGCAGGAACATTCCTCAGAGATATATTAACCTTCACATTTTTTCCTGCCCAATTCAAGCCCCTCATCTTCCTGGAGATTTTCCTTCTTACTGTGCTATTGGATATTCTGAGGTGGGTCTTTTTCAGTCTCTCATTTGTACAAAATACTTAAATGCTTATTGGAGCAACTGCTGTTCCCGGAGTGACTGTGCTAACCACCAAGCTAGAATAAATCACCCTCTGACCTTTCATGCATCTGAGCACTTAGAAAAATTACTCCGCGAGACATTATAGAGCTGCAGTTTTCAACAGTTTTCAATTAACAAGCCCCCTAAAATTTTTACAGAAGAGGTATGGATCTTTGTGTAGAGAATTTAAACCAACTGACAATAGGCTTGCTTCTGTTAGTTGTTTTTCATGGACCTCTTGGAAGTATTCTACAGGCTCCCAGGGGCACAGAGACCACAGGTAGAAAAATACTGTTGTAAAAGGAAAAAGCACAGGTTTAATAACACGGGCTTGTTCTCCTGAGGCCTTAAGACCGCTGCCCTCATAACGCATGTTCTGCAAGCTTTGGCTCTGAGAAGATGGAATATGAGACACAATCTAGACGTTCACCTGCCAAGTGAGGAAAATCCTTTCCCTTCCCAATGAGACAGAAGTATTGGCACAGGAGGTCACTAAAACCAAGTGTTTGCTGTTGTGGCGATGTGGGTTCGAAAAAGACAGATGTGTGTGAAACAAGATCCTCTGTTCCATAAGTTCCCAGTGTACTGTAAGAAAGTCAGATGGGAACTCTGGCCGTTTTGAATTGCAAAAGATGTGATTTGCTCCCCAGCCCCCCTCCCTACAATCGAAAAGGAAGGGAAAGAGACATCCCTACCTGATATTGATGGGAAGCACATTTCAAGTGATCTGGAAGAATTTCTGATCTATAGCCTGTGGTAACAGTGTCACAGCTGCAAATACCTGGTTGTTAGAATCACTCTAAGATGCTCATGTCTAGTCAGTGCTTGGCCTATGCACGGTGATCAAAAACGCGTGACCCAAATCAACAGATTCGCAGACATTCTCACATCCCATTTCTCTAAGGAGCTAGAGCGAATTTTCCAGTTAGACGTCTGTTTTATAACCACTTGTGCTCCCTTCAGCCACTGGAGACAGTGAAGCACTTCCAGTTCTAGTTCGTCTGAAGTGTTTTGGAGGTCTGCAATAAGATAAATCACACGCCATGTGCCTCTCTCTCAACGGGCTATAAAGCAACGCGCAGTATTAACACAGTATGAAGGACTACACTGTAGGCATTTCCATTTGGACGAATGAACCCCACTCCTCATGTTTAACTAGCACTGGTTCAGATTTTCTGGTGGAATATCAAAAATGCATCGTCCTCAACAAAGAAAACATAAATTGCTGTAATCAACTTTGCAGACACTTCTTTTATTTTCCTATTGGGAGCCTGGGATATTTATTCTTGCTCGATATTCATTTCTGCACACACGTGAGTTGACAAAATAGGGGCTGCAGGCCAAGTACCTCAAAGCCCTGTAGGTTGTGATGCATAGCTGGGCTGTGTTTCTTGTGATAGACTGCGGTGGTTTGGCAGCTGCGGGAGAGAGATCCAGCTACTACTTATCTGGAGATGGAACAAACTCCTCTAATCTGCGCTTGTGTATGAAGAGGACTGTTATGAAAATGCTGGAAGCCAGATGGCTGTGGAACAGGGAGTTAGTTGATTCAAAAAGAAAGCCTTATAGAAACAAGAAGGGAACTGATGCTGCTCAAAAGCCCAGCAACTGTGGCACAACCTAAACAAAATCCTGCTTCAAATCAATTACTTCAGTATTTTGCCTTGGTCCAAAAAAATACAGGCGTTCTGATCAGCTCCAATGTATTTTTGCTACAGAAGAGCAATTAAAGTCATAATTAAATTGTCAGTAAAAGGCCAAAGTGGGAATATGGGGAATAAAGTAGGTATTTCTGGCCTGTGCTGTGTTTTTCTGCTGCACTGGTTATGGCAGGTGTTTGCCAGTTGGCATGGAGCACAACAGTGGTCCCTTATCAGATGACTACCAGCCATGACACCATTGGTCCAGTTTCTTGATATGCAGCTGCAGTGTGGCTTGCCCAACTTTCATCAGTTATACTGTCCATGGAAGGGGAAATGTGTGTGCTCATAGTTCATCACTTTGTTTTCTACCTGATGTAAAATTTCTTCCCAAAACTGTATTTTGGGAATAAAATCTTCCTTAGCTATTTCCCATGCAGTGCTGCAGGGTTAGGAGAATGAAAGCAGCAAGCTGATGGTCATAACATGAAAATAACATGAAATAAGCAATTGGCTCTTTCAGGGAGAGAGCTTGTTCTCTTCTTATGGGTTTGTGTAGTTTCAATAGTGATGGAAATAAGGGGAATAACAGACTGTATCAGGGGATAGTGCACAACAAATAGCAGGGACTTAGCTAAGATCCAAATCCTAAAACTCAGCAGTGATCCAGAAACACAACATCCAAACAAGAATTAGGGCATCTGCTGCCAGCTGTGGCTCTGAAAAGCAACAAGTAGAAATGGAATTCAAGGTTAACAGTCCATTGCAAAAGAAACAGGAACCAAGGATGTGTTTCTCAATGCCAAAGAGCAAGAACACATGAAAAACCAAGAACATTCCAGCACTTCAAAATACATCTTTAAAGCTCAATTTCATCAGTAACCTTTGGGTTTTTTTCCCTCCAATATTCAAAGTCTAAAATGTGACATAAAAAAGATTTTTAGGCTGTACCCACTATTAGCTTATAGAATTCAAGCAATGCATGTTTGAGCAGCATCCTTAGGCAACAATTTTGGTGTGATTGTCTCCTCAAGACTACTACGTTTTTGCCATGACTTCCCTGGTGCTATTTTGTACATAGTGATTTGAACTTCAGTTAACATTCGATATCCAGTTGTACTTTTAAGAGCTTGACAGAACAGCAAAACATTTTTTGCCCTGTCAGCCTACTCAGAGAAAAGCAGAAGAGCTGCTCATCAGTCTGTGCTATTCACTCCCTCTCCCTCTCTGTCTGGTAACATCAAGCAAATCTGACATCAGGAGTGAGGACACGAATACACCAAGCTCCTACTTCTTACACACGCTTGGGAAAAGGGGAGAGATCCAAGTTAGAAACATCTTAGAGGAAAAAGAGCCACGGTGTGATCTCACCTCTCATCAGCCACCAGAGAACACACACATGCAATCACTTCAGAGACACTGGTGTTATTAGACACCAGAGAATCCACACCGAAGAGGCACAGGAAGCCTGACTTCACAAGTTCCACTGCTCATGGAGCAACTTGTGAGATTTACTAGGTTTTATTCCACTGATTTGGGGTCTCAAAAGAATCTGCAGTGCTGACTGTACAAGAACAACTCACTCTGGCACTGGCAAGTAATTAGAGGGAAAGGAACCAGAGCAGCCATTAAAACAGCCAAGGAAACTTTTTGATCCAGACTGTTAAGGTGGAAAAAAAAAAAAAAAGGCTTAAACTAAAAATCAGTGCTTAGGAAGAGAAATCCTTCAATCCTTCCCAAACTGACCCATACACCCTGTCCTCATCTCAAGTTTGGTTCAGGGGGGGCTTACAAGAGCATTAAGACCCTCTGTGTTAAGACAAGGGAGGTTTAGGTTAGATATTAGGCGGAAGTTTTTCACCCAGAGGGTGGTGACGCACTGAACAGGTTGCCCAAGGAGGCTGTGGATGCCCCATCCCTGCAGGCATTCAAGGCCAGGCTGGATGTGGCTCTGGGCAGCCTGGGCTGCTGGTTGGTGACCCTGCACATAGCAGGGGGTTGATACTATGTGGTCATCATGGTCCTTTTCAACCCAGGCCATTCTATGATTCTATGATTTGGTGGCATCAAGCTGAGTTTCCCCATCACGTGAACTTCTAAATTCACAGCAAAGCGTTGCCTGCCTTATGAATAGAGAATCACTTTGCATTGAGTTTTTCACCATGAATAAATCCTGCAGCATGAGTTTTATAGACGTCACAACTGTGCCATGCATCATCTGGAGGAAAGGCTGGAGCTCAAACAGAACCCTCCTCTGCCCTGTGCTGTAAACAGTGAGTTTGGCTCAAGAAAAATGGGGATAGGAAAACCTTTCTCCAAACAAAGGGTGAACACTTGCTTTTTAATGACACTGCTACAAACCAGCTTCATTCAGCCTGCTTCTCCTTAGACTTTGTTCACTTTGTCCTGTAGAGGTCGGTCTTGCCTGCAACACTTGGCAAAATACAGATTCTCTTGCTCTGCAAACGTAGGTCTATGGGTTTATTCCACCCTCCTGAAATTCACTGGGGACTGGGAGAAGCAGAAGGTAGGAAGGTGCTGTTTTTTCCTCAAAGGAGCTTTGTGTGTGTTTGTTTGGATGACAGCAGCACACTGCTTTCATTACAATTTATGTACAACAGGTGATCACGACCCTCCTAAACTATATCATTTATCCCAGGAAAAGCAAAAGATCAAATATGTATTTCCAAAGACTCCATTAATTGGAGAGTAGGAGTTCACATCTGATGACTTTTGATATAAATAGGCTGAATCAAACCTTTTTATTGCTTTTTAAGCTGAATATTTATGCTTGCATTATCCAAGCTTTCTGGATACAGGACAGGCAATAGAGCAAGCTGCTAATGCAGCCAGCTTTTCTTCCGTTGTCATGAACATGCATTCTCCATATTTAGATACAGCCTTGCTCCTGAAGCTCTACTGGAACACAGCCTCAGAGACTACAGCCTGAAGTCCCTCTTACTCTGCACTTCTCAAACATAGGGATGTAGGCATCTCTTCCTGACATTGCAACCCATTACAAAAAATCATTGTCTCATCTTTCAGGAGGAGGGGGGGAAAAAAAATCGCCTTACTTCCAAAGTAATGAAATGCTGCAGCTTTGCTTATTTACCCTAAACAATACTTGACTTAGCAAGTGCTAAAAGCTCCATGCCTCTGCACTGTTAGGGGGTTTCCTTATCTCCTCTAAGCCCCTGAAACATGAGCTGGGTGGCAGCTCTTTGCTAAGTTGGTTTCAACAGCGATTTCACTAACATTTTCCAAACCAGTTCAACTTTCCCACCATCTCAGGACCGACCCCCAGCTAGAAGCATTTAGTGCAGCAGCTGCTTCCTGAGACATTTGGCCTCCTGCACGCATTCCTTTGGGACCAGGAGTAGGACTCGAAGGAAGCCAGAGGTAGTTCACTTCTCAGTATTTTGTGGTCAGCCTCTTTCCCTCATCTGCAGCCCAGTCAGTAGGGTTAGCCAGATTAGGAGGAAAGACAAAACCCTGTTAGCTTAAGTAACCTGGAAAGAAGCAGGGGCTCAGAACAGAGACAGATCTTCAGCTTGCACTTGCATGAGGGCCAATTAAGTCAGGGCTCTCAGTAAGTCTAAAAGCAAACAAAGCTAAAAGAGTGGAAATAAGCCCCAAATGCTGGCTGGAAGAGGACAATGTCTGTGCTTTTTAGTAGGAAGATTAAGAATTAATAAGCAGGAATGATGGCAAAAGTTCACCTGCGGAAACGAAGGGTTTGCCTAGAAGGCCACAAGGCCCTTTATTTAGACATTATCCTGCCTCGTTCATTCCTGTTTATTGCTTCATATTGTCATGTGCTGCTTTGGATGAGCAGCTAATAGCAGCTGGCCCACTTCAACTGACAGCTTGAGAATACCTCCAAACCAAGCAGTATAAATCTGTGCTACTGTAGATGTGGATGTAGATGATTCCTACCTATGCCTCCTATTAACAGGCAGGATTTCCTTACAACCTCTCAATACTTTCCAGGTGAAATCACTGAATCCCTGCTGGGGGTCACATACAGGATGGATCACAGAGAATTGGATTTTTGTCCACAGTGCTTACATCTCATTATTCTTATCTGGCAAACGTATGCTTTCACCTTTATTTGTCACCTTTCCTTCTCTTACGCTTGTAAAAGCTCCCCACGAGTTGAAAATATTTCTGAAGTGACTCGTCAAATACATAAAACAGATGCATGATTGCATCTTGGGATGTATTAATTCTGTCTGTGTGTGAGCAAGAGAATAAATGTGTGGGTAGATGAGGGAATACACAGGACTAAGCACAGCAGCTGATTTTTAAATCTCTAGTCCTTGATCACTGCTTCTCTGTGTCTATCCCTCCCTCCCTTCTTATTTAAGGCAGGAAAGGAACAAGGGGGTTTTGAGGTGTAATCCCACGTCACATATTAATTTAAATGAAACTACCTAAAGATAAGGCCAAAATGTATCCAACACTTTTAATTTCCGTTTCTGTGTTATTTGAAGCGTAACCCAGAAACAGCCAAATCTGCAGGAATCTACCTCTAAACTGGTAAGGCAGGGAGCCAGTTCTGTAGGCCTTCTTTCCAATGTGTTCTTGTAACCTTCACTATCAGCACGCAGTATAAATACTTAGTGGGATTTGTAGGTGTAAATTAGGCTACCAAATGCACTGTGGCGGATGTTCACATGCAGAGATGCAGGTTCCCTCCATGTATTTTGAACAACTGTTCTTTGTCTGAGAGTCTGACAACCTGGCTTT
The DNA here is from genome assembly GCF_054131305.1 of Coturnix japonica. NCBI lineage: Eukaryota > Metazoa > Chordata > Aves > Galliformes > Phasianidae > Coturnix > Coturnix japonica. Next base: position 51,652,899 of record NC_140667.1, read on the forward strand.
ATATCTCAAGTGTCAGGGCTACAGTTTTACAACTAGGCTCAGATCTTCTCAGTTACATCCATCATCCTGCATTGAGGGAAGCATTACTCTTTGGAGAAAGTAAGTAAGCAACACTTGGGTAATTACGTTAACATTGCAACCAACAAAGCTGTAATTAGTGGCAAAAAGTCTGGCTGAGGAAGGAGATGCTGCATGATCTAGGAACCTGGAAGGGGCATTTGGATCACTGAATCTAATTTCAGGTACCATTACCAAACCAATTATCATTTTTATCCATAAATGTAAAGCTACACACCCAGGTCAACAGCCACTTTCATTAGGTGTGGACATCATCTCCTTTGTTACCTTCCGTAGGACAAAAAACAAACAACAGCTTGTGTGTACAGCATTGGTTGGGCCCTCAAGGGAACTCGATTACCTCGTATCTTCTTACACAGCCTTGGGCACGGGAAACCCAGTTACTCCAAAGAGAAACTGTGCTCCAAGCTATTTTGAGGTGTCTAATCTCAGTGATTCAGTTTCCTACCTATAAAATCCTGTTTGCTTTTTAACCATGATGTGTTTCATGGTAAGACTGTGAAGATGTATGTCTGTTTTGACATATTTTATGGGCACATTTTTGTTTTCATAACACTGGTGAGGCCAGGAACTACAGAGAAATATCTAGAAGAGCAAAACATGGTCATTCCACGCTGTCAAGATCTGGTCCTTCTATGTTTAGTTCTATGGGGAGGAAGGGGGAGTGGAACTACATGATCTTTTAGGCTCCTTCCAACTGAAGCCATCCCATCGTTCTATGCTTCTGCATTCTCTCCTAGATAGGAGATTTGAAATGGCCAAATTCAGATTATTTCCTTATCATTTTGTTATATACTTGTATATAAATGTCCGAACCCAGCGTAATTCAAAATTATCCATTAGCACCCTTGTAAAAATTCAGCCCTTTTACTTTTCTAAGGAGTCTGCAAAAAAGAAACAGCTACAGGGTCAACCTCAGGTATAACATTTTTCTTTTAGGCTTCAACAACAGAATAGTTGGTGGTCTCTCAAGCTACTGCCTTTAAAACATTCCTGGGTTTTATTAGGATAACCCATAAATCTGGGAAGTCCCACCCTAGGAGCAGCAGCAGCTTTTGTTCACCAAACACAAGTTTCCTCTTGTACATTGTTGGACTCAGGGGTGTCTGAACTATATGAATGGGTGGCTAAGGGCAGAACAGGCAACAGGTTTCAAGGTTTTATGAGGGGAGGGAGAAAGGCAGCCCTGCATAGTGGTGCTAATGTATAACACCACCTGAAACATGAAAGGATTTCATCCAGCTCCTGTTATATACATGGTCAGATCCTCAATCGCTGTTATACAGTGAAGCTCCACTGACCTCCAGGGAGCTGTGCTGATTTACATCCCCAGCTCAAGTCGTATATCTAAATACCACATTGTCCTTGAAAAGTGAGAGAATGCACAGATTTCTTTGGCAAACCCTTCTGTGGAACCACGTGCAAATGAACATGTTTTCTGAAGTGCATAAAATACACCTATGGAGAGATAACACAATCTCTAAGATTCACAGTAATTTCTTCCATTGGAAATGACCAGATTGTTCCTTTCTGCCTGGAAAGTAATGCCATGGCTCACTGTTCTTAACGAAATTACATTTCTTCTTGGTGTATTATTGCTGACTGATCTCATGAGCTAACTTTTCGGAGGAGCACATGTCAATTTATTCACATACGTGCCAGTTATATTAATAGAAGTTGCGATGACTCATCACTGCACGTTGCTAAAAATCCTCTGGCTCATCTTCACAACAAGGTTTCTATTCTATGTGAATTTCCTCAGCTTACCTTACTCAAAGTTCAGACATCCTTAGCTCCTTGAGAGGAAAAGTTCCCTTTTCTTTCTGAGATAGATAAACCATGACCAAGGCCTGCAGTGTCTTGACTTTGTTACAAGGGCCACTGTAAACTACAGTCCTATCTGGGATTCAAGACCCAGCTGCCTCCTTAGCAGAGGACTGCTGCTTGCTTTTCCACCTCCAAACCCCTGTTCAATGAAGCTCTAAGATCACATGCATACACAAGCAATAAGAGCATCTCATTCAAATTTAGAACACTTCCACAGCATCAGAACATCTGTATAAGATCAGACGTATCTCATGAGGTTGGATCTGGATGGACTGTTAAATAACTGATATAGCTGATATTTGTTTATTAATAGGTTTTCCTTATTCACTTTCTACTCTTTAACTTAGATTCCACATCTTCATTTCTCCCCATCTTTACTTGCTTTTCCTCAGTTCCATTTGATTTTTATCCTTATTTTCATGCTCTCACGGTCTAAACTTTACAAAACACAAATCCAGCCATGATCAAACTGAACTTGATAATCTTATGAGGTCAACATGCACACGAGATTAAGCAAATTGCTCAATAATACATGAAACACCTGCAGGTAAGTAGAAGCATGACTCAAAAATATTATGGTGGGCTTTTCAAAACTCCTCTGTGCTGGCCCAGCACAACTCACAAAGGGAGCTCCTCAATACCCCACTGCAATACTTTAAACTCCTAAACTAGTGTTCAGAACTAATCCCCTGAGAATACTGTGTTTCCTTGAAGATAATTGATTGTGTTCTATAGGGCAGAGTCCAGACTGGGGCATTTTCTTCACGAAGGTGATGAACATGTGCACAATTTAGGCTGTCAACCTGTTCAATTGAAAGGCAGAACTGGGACAGCTGAGGTGTTTTGCATAGAATGGTTGCGACAATCATATTTCAGATATGTCCCCATGTGGGCAGCTACTTCTCAGAACTTCTGTGCCCTGTTTTTAGCTAAGAGTCTAGAGGAAAACTTGAAGGGCAAGGGCAGTGTTTTCCAAATTATTTTTGGCAAGGTTTACCCAATTAGAGATATGAAAAGCGTGATACATCAATAATGAGATTTGATGATAGCACTGCTATTGACAGTGCTTTAGACAACTTTACTTGCTTGTAGAAAGGAATCAAACCTAAAGAAAGCAGTCCCTGTCCCAAGAGAATTAGCAATCGTGTCAGGCCAGAATGATCTAAGATGAAGGATGTGGTGGTAACAGAAGGATGGTTGGTCTAGATAATGTTAGTGATCTTCTCCAACCATAATGATTCTGTTAAAACATCCACAGTTTCCATTTCTGCAGCATTGCCAAGGGAAAGTTGAGGATGTGACCTTAGGAAAGAAAGATCTGCAATTCAAACCTATCGTGGAGCACAGCCATGGAACCTAGAAGAGGGGAAACAACTTCCCCTGGTCACATCACTGAGCTGAACTGAACCCAAGTATATCAAGTCCCAAGGCAGTGCTTCAAGCATCCTTCCACTTAGGCAGCTTTACCTAGGTAGCCTCAGAGGTCCAAGTTCTGCCCTGGAGTACGTATTGGCCTCATTAACTTACTCTAAATAAGAGCTGCGAGCAGAAGTTGGCCCACAGCAAGTAAGATTTATGGACTGAAAATGCCACATACTTTGCTTTTTATTCAGTGAGGAAAAAGAAAAAAAAAAAAAAGGCTGAGCAAAGTAAATGAATCAAGACTATATTTTTCATTCTGCAAACACAAAAATATATACATATGAACATAAAAAACACAGGTGCCTAAATACTGCAGTCGCCTCCTAAATCTGCTATAAAGCACAAATGGCTGTGTTACACTTTTCTCCAGACAGATACATAAATCACCTTTTTTTTGTTGTTGTTTTTTGAAGAGGGGAAAATCAACCATGTTTTGGGTTTGGTTTTTTGGGGGTTTTTTTTGCATCCTTTCCTCCCAGAGCCCTGTGACCCTTCCACTTGAATTAAGTCTGTATAGGTGCCGTTCTCTTTGAACATAAGCTGCACAACAATTTATTCTCAACAGGAAAAGGCAAAGCTTTGGTCATGCTGCATTCCTAATATTTTTTGCAGTTTATGGAAAACTCTCATAAACAGTACAACACAGTAAGCTTTCTCTGCTAATATGCTGTCTAGACTCTTAAAAATATGAGTTCTCCTTGCCTACCGTGTATCGTGGCTTAAACTTTCGACCTTGTTCCTTTTCCCTTTGACCACTTCATAAGCTTTGACCCTCTCAAGAATTTAATACCCAAATGGCACATCACCCAAGTTGCTAGGGGATATATGAACAAGTACTTTTAAAACATCTTTTATTACGAAGCCAAGAAAGCTAAGTGCAGTCCTAACTTACAGCATTAGAAAATGTCTTCTGCCTTCATACAGCCTCCAAAACATGGCACTGAGCATAGATGGCATCAATACATTATAGAAGTGACAGCAGAAAATTCTGTAACACCATCACATATGTGCTAGAAAGGGCAGGGGGTTCCTCGTGGAACCATGCAAACACTGGGGCATTGCTAATGCATGCCTTTGATTTCTGTTTATGGCCCCCAAGTTGAGTGATCTGTCTTGTTGGCACCAACCTAACTATTTTTAAATGATGTAGCAGCTGGCTCAACACATACCTCAAAGATTTATGTTCATGTCGCAAAGCCCACTTACTGAAAGGGAAAGCGTGGAGTAGTTTCTATGGCTTACCCCACATGCAAATATGGTCTACATATTTCATTCTGGGCCATCAGAGCATACATTTTAACAACTAAAAGGAAGAAGCAGTGAGATATATATAAGAGAAGGCAAATATGGAACAACAAACACAGTAATGAGGTCTACAAACCTTGAAGTTACTGAAGGAGGATATCTAGAGCCACTCATGCCTGACAGAGAACCACAGGACCTTTTATCTAGGCTCTTCACATTCTATCACTAACAGTTAAAGACACTCTTTGGCACGATGTCACTTAATACGATATTCAGCCTGCAGTGCTTCTCCATTACAAATAGCCTGAGTGAAATCCTGCAGTTAACTGCTGTCCCAGCAGTGGCTGATCAGCCTTGTCTTAATACAGTTCCAGAAACCCGAGGGTCCATAAGGGAATATTTTTCACTGCTGACTAAGAAAACCTACATCATTCCTATTTCCATAGCTCACTGGATGTGGACAACCCTACCACAAGCTGCAGAAGTGTGAGAAACAAGAAGCTGTCAGAGTACCATCATGACATTTAGGCCTATTGCGATGGGAGAGGTACTCACCAAACAAGCCTAAGAGATGAGTTCCACCATGTAGTTCCACTCAGTAAGGAATGCATATTTCTGATGACTGGCACCAACTGTTCTGATGCTGTGAGGGAGGACCTCCATGCTCCGGTCTCTCAGCAACCTGAGGGAAGAGAAATAATGATCCCATCTTAGTTATGTGCTGGTTATCTCACATGGGGATATTCAGAAATCCCTTCTGCGTTCAGTCCTGCCACGAAGGCACCACTACTGCCACATCTTGTTTTGCATCTCTGGCTGCTCAGAAGCTGTTCCCTGTGCTGTCTGGTTTAGCATCCTAAAATAGATCAGTTTTAAAAGAGAGATTTCATAAAAGTGTCAAGATCAACTGGTGCTCAAACACTTGGATTACAGAAACATTTTAACAGTATACAAACTTAAACCACAGGGAACATAGACAAGGAGATTTTCCTCCCATTCAGTTTCACTACAAGGTTGATACTGGACTCATCTGGACCTTCTGGGGAGCTCCTCAACCCAAGCCATTCCCAGAACTTCTCAGACATCCATCCTGCTGACCAGAGGTCACATTCACTGGTGGTGGGTTACCAGAAAGTCTGAATATGGCCCTACCTGGCTGCATTCTCATTGCAGGCTCCTTCCTACTAAAAAAGCATTCCAATTTTCTTACAGGAGGTATCTGTAAGCAGGGCTAATATGGTGAGATTCCTACACAAGCCAAACCTTCAGCCTGCCAGTCAGTCATAGCTTTCTTTCATGCCTAATTAATATTTTTCTCCATATCTAACTACCTTGAAGGCTGGGTTTAATTCCCAAACTTTGACAATGCTAGCAAATAAACCTTTAGTTTCTGTTTTTCCTTGTGGCCAGCATCTACACCACGTTTTTCATGTGGTTGAAAGAGCTCCTCCCTTTCTCATAAACATTTTGATACCCTAAACTGGGACTTTTTGGTTTGTTATCATTGGTGTACAAGGCCAGGTTGGATGGGGCCCTGGACATCCTGGTCTAGTATTGGATATGGAGGTTGGTGGCTCTGCATGCAGCAGGGGAGATGGAGCTTTGTGATCCTTGAGTTCCCTTCCAACCCAAGCTATTCTATTATTCTACAATTTATTTCTTCTCGTAATCCTATTTCTTACAGTTGAGGAGGTTCTACATCTGAGAAGCCGAACAAGCTGCAGCATGGCAGGACCAGCAGCTTATCGAGCCCATCACTTTTTTTTATCAGAGCTTCCCAGCCACTTATGGGTCTGAGCATGCTCCTCCTAGGCTTCATTCCAGGCACAGAGAGATGAACAATCAGGCAATAGCAGTTTGTTGGAAGGGATGGTAAGCTGATTGACAGAAGTGAACTTCATCTGAACTGGAAAAGCCAGAAAGTAATTCCATGAAATCCACACTAAACACATGCATACTCACATACACATTTACTGCCCATATGTTTATCTCTCAGCTTCTTTAGGGCCTAAGCCAAAGCCCTGGTAACCTGCATCAGGCACTGTGGTTGTCATCTCTGTTCCTCACTGCCTGTAATGTTATTTAGGATATACAGCCAAAAGCCTTTGAGAACAATAGGAATATTTACATCAGCCTCATTGAGTTTCAGATCAGGACCCGAATGCCTGTTCAAGGCCAAAATCTGCGTGCTGCCCTATCTCTTTCCACTCTGATTTTCCCATGTCTGCTACAACTCCCTGTCTTCCTTATAACATCTGGTTGGGTTTTTTGTGCATCAATAACTAAGGGCTGAATTAGATACATGACTTAAAGATTGCTTAAAATACTGTGGCATCTTTCAACCTACTACTAAATCCTACAGATGGGTCAAATTATCTGCTAAGATCTGCTCAGTGGGTCTTACTCTGATGTTTCCTTGACTTTAAGTGTGCAAAACCATTACATGAAAAGGAGTTCCTCCTACTTCAGCTGAAACTTATGGCTCTGAGCTGAGGAGATAAGTTCAGCTAAAAATTTTGTCAGCACGTAGCAAACCAAATGTGAGCCAGGAATTGATATGCTTGGCTTTCGTGCATACATTTATTCCTGTATATCTCAAGAGCTGACAGTGCTCTCTGATACAGGTTTCAGCCATGTGCTGAATACATACACACACCACAATATCGATACACTTATAGTGGCCTTCATGTGGAAAATTCTAGCAGTTTCAAATGATTCACTAAGATTTTGTTTAGGTATTCATGTCTGAACCAGAAACTCTCTAGAGGGCCATTTTCTTGCTTGATAAATCAGAAAAGTACACATTTTCATACAAGTATTTTAATACAGGAAATATGAGTCTAGTCAGTATCTTTCCACATACATGTGTCTGAGTGGTTTTTGATGTGAAACGCTGCTTAATGTCTTTTAAAGTACAATTTAAACAACTTCACATGAGCAACAACCAATCTATGCCTCCTATTTTCTAACACTAAAAGACCAATGCTAAATAAATACTTCTTAAGATTCACATATAATGAGCAAAACAGAAACAACACAGAGAAGAATGAAAACTGCAACAGGGCATTATTTACAATATACATAACCTCAAAAATGTAAATGGTTGCCCCTAGCTTGGCTCTCTCTTGGAAAAAAGCAAGACAAAATAGTGCAATTAGAGACCTTTAGCTGAGGTATGACTCAGCCCACTGCATTTTGTGAGGGCTGGCAGGAATGGCACTGGGAGCATTGGGCAGTGTCCAAGCAGGCCAGAAGCAACTGATTTATGGCATAACGAAGGGTGTAACCAGAGAATAGCTCCCAATAAACACATATGAAATTGAACTGTAAAGAAGTGATGGATTGATAGCAAGGAGCAGACCCCCAGGAAACAGTAGGGTTTGTAAGCTCCCACTTAACTCTGGTTTCATTCTGCTTTGAATGGAACTTACAGAATGAGAGAAGGCTTTCTCGAGAAACCATGTTTTTGTGTGATAAAGCGTAGAACAGCTCAGAAAAGAGTCCTAAGCATCTCAGCAGAGGCAATGGAAGACAAAGCCGCTTGCCAACACGCACTAGCTATATTTGAAGAACTTTCAGAAAAACAAACAACCTTTTGTTAAAATATCATATCAGGAGTGTGACTGAACAAGGATGTGGGGCTGTCACACATGAGGTGGGATATACAGGCTAAAATACAGTAAGTCATATGAGTGGGAATGGTCACTTCATGTTTTGGATGTTGTTTTAACACCAAAAAATGCTGAACAAGGGCTGGGGAAAACAGATAAGACTCTTACACAGCTCAGTACATTTGGTTCACCAAAAACAAAGAGAAGACCAAGAAGTGACTTAACGGGAGTACCTTTGTCTCTCCATAAAATACCAAGTAATAAAGTCTCTGCATGACAAAACCTACTGGTAGAAGAAAAAATTTTAACACTTGTAAGGAAATAATCATTGAATCATAGAAACAAATTTTGGAAGAGACCTCTAAGATCATGAAGTCCAACCAGATTGAACAGATAGCTTAGTTAGCTGAAGGGACTTCACACAAAGGAAAATGAGAGCCTTTCTGCCTCTTTGTGGGCTCAAATTAGGACAAGATGGCTTTCTGGAAAAGAAATTTCAGCAAATTTCAGCCAAACCCAGTTTAGCCTTGTGCCAAACACAAATTATTGGACTCAAAAGAGAGTTACCCTTTATAAGTGGATTACTCTTTACTAAACAAGACTAGATAAACTGTTGGCCCACTCTGACCCTAAACTGCCTCAGTCTGTAAGTTTTTATCTATCCACTTCAATAACATGCGGATATCAATGGTAATATTAAATTAACATTGAAAACTGTATTAATGTATGATTTCTGGGATGGAAAAGCCTTAAATTGAATTAAGGGAGCACTTAAGCATATGTTAAAGTTTCATTGAATCCACAAGGACCTAATTCCATTCATCGTAACACACATTCATGAAGCGCGCTGCAGATAATAAAGATTTCCATGTAAAGTGAAACAGAACTATTGGTATCACAGACATCCTCCCATACAGTTACCCTTGAGCGTCTCTCTCTTATCTTTCTCACTTTGAATCCTTGTATCTTCCACTTACATATATAACTCCTTGTGAGTGCAAGCAGCTCCTGTCCAGCTCAGATCTTCTGTCTCTCAGCTCACTTCTCTCATTTCAAGCTTTTCCTTTGCTATTTTGCTCCTTTCTAGATCTTTTCTGTTTAGCAGCATTTTCTCCAGTTCCATTTCCAGATCTATTAATCTCTTCTAAGTTCATATTCATTCTCCCCTTGAAAACACCTCACTGTGGGAAGAAACCCTTTTGTTTTTAATGTGGCTCTTAACTAGCTCCACATAACAGCCTGTAGTGCTTGTACTGAAGACCATGAGCAGTTGACCATGAGCTCAACCTTTCCATCCATTAGTGGAGTTGTAGACCTCTGTCTTACTCTCTGTGCCCCCCATACTGTCTCTTTTCCAGATTCAATCATTTCTCTTTTGAAAGTAATTGCAACTCTTTGATCATCCCTTTTGCCCTAAATTGAATATTTCCCAGTTTACTGTACCCCTTTTTAGATGAAGGGACAAAACACTCATCACTTGAGATGTGGATGAGCCACAGCCACAGAGTGCAGAAGACATTTCTGTTTTGCTTTCTATTCCTTTCCTAATCATTCCTAGCATTCAATTTTCTTCCTTTTTTAATGGTTTCTGAACCTTGAACTGATGTTTTCATTCATTATTCACTTCTTAGTGTTAAGTCAGCTCAGAGCCCATCAAGTTATGATGAAGGTAGGATTGTTTCCCCCCCTCCAATGCATTACTTTATGATTGTACTGGATTTAATCTGTCATTTTATTGTCGAGTCACTCAGCCTCATAAAGACCTTCTGCAATGGATCACCCTTCACAAGCCTCACTGTTACAACCCAACAGGAAACCTGTGGCTCCTTTCAGGAAAGGTTAGCAAAGCCTGAGCACTGCATAGAGACTCATCCTCAAGCAAAATCATCTGTCTGAATTGTTGTTATGCACTTCTCAAGACAAGCTGGGCTCTCAGGGAGGCTTGGAGAGAACCTGCAGGCAAACCAGAGGACCATCTAGCACACCTACACAAATGCATTTCAGCCTTCACCTAAATAGAGCCCCAAAATAAGGATATATGAGCATGGGGAGGAGCAAGGGAGCCTTACCCCGTACAGCTGCACATGTTGCTTGGGAGTTAGACTGGCTATGGTACAGCCACACGTCTGGTAATGTCAGCTCATAAAAGGAAAAAAAGAAGAAATCGCCTTTGGTTTTAAGTTTGCCCCCTCTGCGCCCCCCCCTTTTCCCCCTTCTCTGCTTCAAAAGAAAGACAGGTTTGAGTCTGATTCTGAAGCACCCTCTGCTACAGTATGTGCCATTTACTTTAGTAAGGCTGATTAAGTCATGCATTTACAAGTAGACCTTCCATCAGAGCTAATTTAAAGCAGATGTTTTGGGTTCCACAGCCAGTGAGGCATCGGTCTGAGAGTTGCAAGGGTCTCTGTAAGAGCACTGTTTTTACTGCACTTTATAGTGCGCTGGGAGGAGGTTAATTGGTGTAAAAGTTTAATTTCAAATAAGGATCCCCTTTTAAAGTTGCATATATGCATATAGTTTTTATGGAGCGTTATATTACAAAGTCAAAGTCGGGGAGCAAAATCATCCAAAAACATTTCAAGATCAAAGACATCCAACCTGTCAAATGCTAAGATATTTTTATGAGGAAATAGGACTCACATTTTCTCCAGAAGACGCAGAGAGAAGCAAGGAGTGGAAAAATATTTAACTAGATTCCATGGTATATTAGGAGAAGGAGAAAAAAAACACCCATGCCAATATGCTGGTTTCAGAACCTTCTGGCTTGGCTTCTACCACTGAAAATATTGGCAAGAAAAAGCTCTGTGCTGGGATTATTTATTAAAAAAGCAATAGATTTGTACAGTTTAACAATAGAGGGAGGATTCAGAATCATCCATTTGCTCTGTCTAACTTTCAACTACTTTTGTTTTTTATTTGTGAGCCAGAATAACTGTACTTATCCCTTGAAATTATCATCAGCACTGGCTTAGCATAGTTTTATTATTTGAGTGATTGTGTTGTCTATGAGGACTTATGACCCAGCTCTTACAGTGAAAGCTGCACTGGCTGCTCTTATCCAAGAGACTGATTTTCTCCTGAATCTTAAGTCATTTAGACTTACATTTAATATTTATTAGAACTTAATGGATTTCTTTTTTTTGCCTTTAGTAAAGACAACAACAGTTACATTTACCTTGAACCTCAGGCTAGTTTTGTAGGCAATACAGACTTACAGCAGTTTTCTGCTCAAGAAAGGCTTCCCCCCCTTTCCTGAAGGAAGCTCCCATTCTGCTACTCTTCCTACCTTGTATTACAGTAGCACCTAAGAGCACTGACCAAAATTGCTTAGCGTTTTCAAAACTACAGCTCTTACAAGTCTACCAGAGCAAGACAATTCCTTTCTGCAAATGAGAAAGGAATTAATTACATAAGACCATAGGAACACCAAGCCCCAAGACATCACACATGACTCCTGCATCCCAACCTAGAGCACCAGTCATGGTAGGTTCAGTTTCTGTTCCTGATAAAGACATCTCACCAAACAGCAGCAAAAAGTGACAGCAAAGCTTCTCCTTTGCCATCTGTTCAATGCACAGAATCACTTCAGACTTGCACGGGTGAGGGCAGTTTTGTGGTGTTTAGTGCCTAGGGTCATTTCAGACTTTCCACACATTCCTATCTCCTTCTCCTCCACAGCTACAGTCATCCACAGCATTGTGCTAAATCAAGACCTACATGGTGATATCCAGACTCATATGAAGCTGCAGTAAGGGATGCACAACATGTTATCCCAAACCTCTGTCCATGAAGGGCACAGTCAGCAGCTACAGAGCAATCAGTATCTGAGCTTTGTGCAGCTTAGGAACAAGGAACATATGGCAGCTGGAAAGGGGAAAGGAAGAGTTTACTTTGGAGATTTCCCAACTGGAGCCAAACACTGAGCAGGTTGGAGATTTAGGCATGCAGGACATTTCCCAGGCAGCAGAATGGTCCAGGTGCTTAATCTACAGTGGCTAAATGTACACTTTTTTAATAAGGAATGTGTTGGAAAGGTTGGCAGGATTTTATCCTTTTTGCTAAGTTCTTTTCTCAAGATTAAGGAAGGGTAGATGTGCAGGACTCAAGACTCGAACCTCTCATATCTCAGTAGGGTGCACCAATCCCATCACTAAATAAAGCATTTCAAAGGATTGCCCAAAAAGGTATTGATGGGATCAGGAAACATCTTGGGCAGGGTTTGCAACTACCCTTTATAGCCTATTTTAGGGGTACTAGAAGACCTGAATGGACTTTGTGCCCAAGGAGGAATATTACCCTTCAGGGGATATGAAACTAACAATCTTATACTGTACTGGAGCCAAAAAGGGCTGAGCACTCTGGGCCAAATGCATCCGTACTGGAAACCCCATGATCTGGGAAGGCTACAACAAGGATGAATTAAACCAGTGTGTTTGAATTAAAATGGATGCCAAGTGGTAACCATTCCCACATTAATATAGCTAACATCTTTTGGAGAAAGCATGTTCCAGTGAAATGCATAAACCTAAGAACTTTTTTTTCCAGGTGAATAATGTAGGGATAAATTAAAAGCAGGAAATGTTGGTAAGTGCTACGAGAATGTCCATGCTAAAAAGCTATCAATCCCCATCTTCCCTGCCTCCCTTTCTCAACACCTTCTTCCTCATTAATCTCACTTGCAATGATCTGAAGCAAGTTGCTGCCAAGTCAGGTAACCAGGGCCAGGCAAAAGCCTTCACACTGCAGCGTCTAAGCTCCTGGTCTCCAAATACCTCTTTTTCTGTTCAAACAACTCCTAACCATGACACCTTTGAGAGATTTGCATGTTGCATTTAAAACTAAATTTGATCCCCAGACTCCTGTTCATAAGCTCTTTGTATCCTGTAAGTGCCTTGGATCCCTACTACCCGCCAGCAAAGTTTGTTGGACACAAACTCATCCTTCACATGCAGCGCCACCTTCTCCTTCCAGGTAGCATTAACCATAACCAGCACAACCAAAGGAGTTTCTGAACTGAGAACACCATCAGAAGTAAATGTTCCTCTGAAATACAGGCATATTTAACAAAGACATGGAGAGATGACTACTACAACCACACCTCAGATTCTCCTGATGACCAATTTACACAGTTTCCCTCTCAGACTCCTTGCCCACTACGTACCATTTGCAGGTGTATATTTCCTCATGATCTGTAAAGGAAACCTTGCTAACTAGCTTAGCTTTGTGTTTTTTTCCATGCTGTTTTACAGCACTGCAATATCAACATAAACCTCACTGCCCCCCTGAAATCGAGGGGAGAAAGCAACAAATATTGATCCATCCTTCAATAAATATTGCACTGATAAAAGAATTATTGGCTTTGGCCTTAGATACCTCTTGACATGAAATTACCCTGCAGAGTGTATAGATAAGGCTGTGCTAGCTCTGTGACTTTACCAAAAGCAAGGAGATTTAAAGCTGGAATTAAGCTAGATCTTCTCTCCTGTCCGTGCTGTGGGGAAGGCTCTGAATTGCTGAGAGCTGCTCAGATCTTTCCAGCTGGAAGATTTCTCCAAGAGGGCTGAGGGCTGATGTCCTGAGCCAGCTTTCAGCCATGAAATCACTGCTCATGCGAGATGCTTTGTTTTATCCCAATTTTCAGCTGCTTTAGTGCCCATGGGGAGCTGAAAACATCTGAACTACTTGTGTCCAAGCCAAAGATTTAAGATTTGACTGCAAGAGTGGTGCTGACCCTGGAGGTAAAACATGATAATTTCCATCAGCTACATATTTCTCCTTTCCTCACATACCTGCTATTGTCTGTAGCATCAGTGATTGCCTAGAAATACCTGCATGGGCAGGACTTCACAGACAAAGAGATGCTTCTTAAATCACTCAAGTTTTATATCATATAGAATGGCTACAATTTGGAAGGGACCTTAAAGAATGTTGATTTCCAGCACCCCTGCTGAAGGCTGGTTGCCAGCTCTAGATCAGGCTGCCCATCCAACCTGCCCTTGAACACCTCCAAGGATGGGGCAAAAGTCTTATAATGAAACACGATATAGATGTACATTTTCCTTATTATTTTTCCTTCTTTCATTTTGAAAAGAACAGAGCATTTTGATGTTCATAAAAACAGGAGACAAACTGCAAGGCCATACCCTTGGATTCACCTCCTGGATCCTGGTGCTTAGCTGCTGGTGCCAGCTGGACCCCACGCTCAGCACCCTCTGCAGATCTGTCAATGCATTCCTTGCTCCCCGCTGACTTATGATGTCACTTGGAGCAGAACTCATCTCAGTATCTCACTTTAATTACGGTAACCGTGTTGCAAAGCTGAAAATAAAAGCAGCAGTTCCCAGACTTCTCAGCTGGTATAAAAAGGAAAGCTGTGTCGGTTTATTCCAACTGAGGATGTGGTCCACACCATTTGGGGAGTTTGGTTGTTGTTTTTTCCTCCCTTAAAAGTCATTTGCTGTAATCTCAAGGACATTAGAATAAAATGTTAACATCAGCCAGTTGGGGGCAGGAGTGAAAAACACCCTGAAAATTTAATATAGTTGCAGAGCACTTCTCGTTTCTTCCATTAACTAATATTCTCAGGTTACCAGAAAGGAATTTGTTGTACTTCTCCATATTTCCCTGCTAGTGAAATGAGAGACTGAAAGATCTCAGAATAAATGACCAGGCCTAGAACTACTAGAGGTCAGGGCCCTTACGCCCTTACCAATCCAAGGCTGATTAGGCATCAATTTCCAGACCCTTGGCAATACAACTAGGAAGTGCGGGAGGTTCATTGTCTTCAGCTGGCTGGCCTGATGCAATAGCTGTACATCACACAGAGGACTGACAGGCTCAGAATGTCCATGTCAATCTGCAGCTGCCTTTAATCATACACAGATTTATGAGACACCCCCCGCACCCCTGCAGAGATCTAGAAACTGTGCTTTGTTTTGACTTGACATACATTTTTCCATTTAAGATTAATAAGTAGGAGCCCTATTAGACTGCAGCTATGAACCAGGAGGGGCAAAGCTCCATCCGAAATGGAGGAAATGATGATGTAATTTTGAACCGTTAAGGACTGAAGGGATTAAAAGATTTGGAGTAGGATTTGGAAAGTCTCTGGTGTTGCTTACGGTAGGGCTGTATTGCCTGCCTCACCATCTGGACAGAAAAGGCCTTTTTCCTATTTACTGGTTTGGGGTTGTTGTTATAGCTGGGCCGCTCACGAGTGCCACTGCACTTAATGCTCCATCATCATTTCCATCATAAACCCTTCTTTGCCCTGAGGGGCTACAACGTCACAGTAAATATTTGCAGTGGGGTAGTGCTCACCACCAAAGCCTGGGCTCAGGCTGAAGAGCAGCAGGGGCACTCGGCAGGATCAGACTTGGAAGCCTTCCACCATATAGCAACTTTACACTTACCTCATTTCGCTAAATTGAACATTTCTAGCCATTAACAACAACCATGGACCAAAGGCTGATGCTCCTTTTCCATGGGTTTGGACAGCTTGCTGTCCAAGGATTCATAATGTGACCATCATGGTGGTGTGACATGTGCCCTGGGTGATCCTGGCTGACACTCTGCACGTGAGGACACATCAGACCACATCAGCACACTGGCTCAGCAGCACAGTGACTCCAGGCAGCTGGCTTCCCTATTTCTTGCTTTCAGATGCACCAGACAGGGTTTGTATGGGGAGGGCTGTATTTCTCAGCACCCCCATGGCCATTCTGCTCTTTCAGAAGAGGACTGAGAGCAGAAGTTATCTCATGCTATGGAAATTGCACTACAGCTCCCTGCTGTTCAGCTCCTGCAGCAGCTCCTCGCAGTGTTATATACCAGTAGTTT
Organism: Coturnix japonica; assembly: GCF_054131305.1. Lineage (NCBI taxonomy): Eukaryota > Metazoa > Chordata > Aves > Galliformes > Phasianidae > Coturnix > Coturnix japonica. The sequence continues at coordinate 51,668,921 of NC_140667.1, forward strand.
GCTAGCGTGCAATAGTTAACCTCTTCATAAATCCAGATCCTCCTTATGAACTAAATGGAGTTCCTCTGAACAGAGCAGGCATCGAGTAACAGGTGGGGCATCACCTGCTCCTACACAAACAACCTGCTCACCACGATTCTCTCTGCCCTCCTGTGTTATTTTCTCAAGGTCAGGTGCTGTGTCTGACTGCAGCTCCAGGCCTTTGCTGTTTTCTCTATTTGCTCCCTTGCCCAGTTCCTCTAATATACAGAGGATTACAGTCAGAGCTGTTCACCCTTGCACTTGCATTGTCAGAAGTGCCTGTTTTTAAGTTACTCATGGAAAATAAAATTTTCCAGTTGCAGATACATCCACATCAAGTGCATAAGAGGGATTTTGAGCTCAGAATAAGTTAACAGATGGCAAGACAATGAATTAACTTCTCTAAGAGCAGAAGAGATAGTTTGACAAGTGCTTCCTTCCCAATGAGCAAACCTGAATTCCAAGCCTGAATTGACATTACTCCGATATACTGAAGCACAATGTGAACTTGTGGTCTGCTCTTGTTAGCTTTAAACACAAAGCAAGTAAAATCAGCCATCCAGACACACTGAAATAAACGTAAGAGGCCTGATAGACCTGCCAGAGCAATCACAGCTGCAAATCAGAGGCTCGAAATAAATAAAAGGTGCATCAATCTAACACAAAAGGATTCCAAATGTCTGCTTCCTCATCTGCCTCCAAAGTCAGGGGAAACTGAGTGCTGTAATGCGCCCTGATAACAACTTCCATGAACTCCTCATCTGAATAGAAACAGCACAGGAACCGCCTCACTCAGGTGATCGTAAATCAGAAATGAAACAACAGGTTTAGTGAAAGCTCTGGGAGCTGCAGGGTGAGCCATTCTATTACAGCATAAAAGCTGGCCAAGAACACAGAGCTAAATGAACCTTTAAAAAAAGAGTATTGATTTACAGGATTCATATTCTTGTATTATTTTTATTATTATTTTATTACACAGTTCATCCAGCGCCAGCTGAAACTCCACAACTCACCAAAGCTGCATTAGCCACTGCAATGGGCAACGTAAGAGCTAAGAGTGGGGAAGTCATATCTGTCTGTCTTATACCCAGGCATACGTCTACGCTGGGACATGGGATGCTGCTATGGGTATAGCTGCTACAAAGCATGGCAGCCTTCCTCAGCTGAAATAATAAGGCACAGGAGTTTTATAAAGCTGCTCTATTGCTCAGAGTGAATAAAAATACAGCATCAAAGCCAATACTGCTTGCCAGTAAACTACAGCAATACTGCTGTAGTTCTATCATCATCCATTTTCACTCTCTTTGTGCCATCCTTACAACAGTTGCCAACCAGAAGCAGATTTCAATGTCCAGAGTTCCACATCCTTTCTGAGGATGGTGGGCTCGTCAGATGAGCTGGAAAAAGTATCTGAGGAGAACGCCTTGCTGTAAGTCACACTTCCAAGTGGCATCTGACTGTTAGGCTGAAGGAAACAACTAGTCTCACCCCAGTTATATTTCCAACCCTCAGCTGTGCCCTGGATAGGTGGTACCGCATCAGTTTGTTCTCAGACCTGGAAGGAGTTTGGTCCCTCCATCCCTGACCCTTAAGGGACAAGTGGAGGTTTGCCACCAGCATGGGAAGAAATCTCCCTCTCAATTCCAGATGCATAACATTATATCTGTAAGCTATGGTCAGCGTTGCCATTGCTGCCTTCCACAGGGAAGTTTAAAAGGGCTTTTTCCCCATTGTTTTTCCAAGGACCTGCCCAAAAAATGTTTCCATCCAAACCACCATCACGCAAAGCTCCAACAGAGGAGCAAAGAACAATAGCGCACAAGGTTCCAAGTTCAATAGCAATTTCAAGGATTTCAACTGTCCAAGTTAATTAGTGGCAATTTCTCTTTGGGCTCCTTTGCTTAACCCCTGAAGGACAATGCTTGGAAAGCTGCTGGCTGAGAGGGCACGAGAGATCAGAAGAGCAGTTTGGCAGCAGCCAGGAAGAGTTAAGAAAGCAAAACTGAAAAACGGAGTGCGTTGTGAAGTGAAAATCTCAGACAAAATGAGATTGACCTTTTATTTCCACTTCTGTTAAGAAAGAGGCATGAGATTGAAGGGTGGGGTCCAGAGCCTGGATTTTGGGCAGGGCTATTTTAGAAAGTTGAATACATGCCAACTGTTGTTCCAGGGCAAGCACCTCCCAATTTCAGGGTATTTTAAAGAAGCCTGGATCCTGATCTGAAACCTGTGGCTTGGGCTTGCTTCTGAACTTCTCCTTACTAAAAAGAAGAGCCATCCTATGGTAAGCCACTGCAGAATAACACTGGAGTTCTGCTTTCTTGCAGCCATCTGCTTTGACATGCCTTCCCTGATGAAAGGTATAGTTGCTATGTACAAGGCTGAAAGCTAGAAGAATTAGGAAAGCCAACATTTCCAAACACTGATGCACAAACTACTTCTAAACAATACACCAAAGCTCCTACACAAGGACCCTGATGTTCTGAGCAAGCCCCTCAAAGCAAACTGCATTGCAGGATGCCAGCTGGGTGCAGCCCCTTCCCTCATGGACACAGATCTTCCTCAGCATCACCTCTGAAATAAAAGACACAGCGTCCTTGACTCAGCCCATTGCTGAGCTGGTGGCAAGGGGCATCCCCTCTGGGACCTCACACAGAACAAACTGAGGCACAGCCAAGAATACAGTAAAGGTAGTTCAGTGAAAACCAAGGGCGGATTCATAATAGCAGAACGGCACTTCAGTGTTACCTGAGATACAGCATTTGCTGGTGACATTCCTAGGGCTCCTGTCCACCTCTCAAACAGCAGCTACTGAAGCACAGGTAAATTCCCCAGCATCACTCCAAACAAAAACACAAGGGCCCTACATTCAAGCAAAATACCCAGCAGTGCCCCCCAGGATCTGATATAAACAAGGAGGGGGAGCTGACAGCAGGTGGAGGCCATCAGGTTAATGACCTCTAACAAGTTGTCTGCAGGTGCTTTGGAGGTGGTCTGAGCCTGGAGGCACCCAAGGAAAAGTGATGGCAGTTCCACACCTCCCATTGCTCCATCCAAGTTATAGGTTTGGGATGGTGAAAAAAGTGCATGTGAACAACTCAGAGTTTTTTTTCCCTGTCTGTTTTGAAGGAGGAGCAAAAGATTTGATGCCATGATTCTCAAGGCATATGAACCTCAGAAGTCACAGTACTTTCTAAGGAGAAGCAGTAATTTATACTGGTGAGAGCTAGAACTTGTGTTGTCAGCAAATCTCATTTCTGGAAGCAAATAAAAAATCCTTTACCACTATTCTGTGCTCTGACGTAAAGAACGTGCTATGAAATAAAGTCACTTGTTCATACTGCATGCTCTGCTGGTTCCTAGCATCAGATACAGCTCTGTGATCAAGTGGGAGTTTTATTGTACATTTGTTCATGTTGCACATGTAATGCTTGGGTTTTATCCCAGCAAGTGGTTATCATCCTTTCTGGGGACACCACTGCTTAAGGCTTAGTGTGGGCTGACCCCAGGTTTACTGAGACACCAAAGGCTTTGTCCACACAGTAGGCATGTGGGAGGGGTAGGAAAGTGCTGGGGAGGTCTCACTCAGATGGCAGAAGAGTCCCTTAAACTCAGCGTGGATTGAAAATGGGAATGTCCTACCTTGAATTTTAGGATGCAGAAGCACAAAGTATTTGGAACCCTCACCAAAATTCACTTTTTGTTTCCCCCACAAAAGTTGCCCTCTGTTATCAAAAGGTGAAACACAACAAAGAGGCACAGACAGAGATCAGAAGAGGTGGCTGTTCAAAGAATGAGAGCAGGGGTATGGAACTGTAAGGGTGGCTAATATAAGGATGTTAATAAAGATGATGGTAGATAATCAAAGGTTATTAGCAAAGGAAAACTCACCAATGTCAGTGCCTTGACTGGAAAGCTGAGGCAGTGTCCACTGGGGAGCAATCTCCAAGAGATGCTGCCTCAGTGGTGGTCAGCCCTTAAATGAGGTCTTAGAGGAGGTGGAGTCGAGGTCCACCCCTTCAGGGAGCACAGCTAGATTACTCTCACCTGTGCTCCCACAGCTGACCCAACACTTGCCTCAGCTGATTAATCAGAGGTTCAAGCTGTGATTTCCCATACAGAAACCGAAGGAAATCCACATTGTACTGCATATGTGAGAATTGTCTTCCTCCTTTACAACTGAGAACCTGCCTTGCCATAAGAGAAATTGTTCGTCAGCACCTTCCCCATGAGATGGGGCACCCTGTGCACTCAGCAGGAGAGATGAGACCCAAGAAGGAAGGGTTTTCTAAAAGCAAATGGGTGTTTTTCAGCCATTGCTAAATAAAGAGCCCTTTCAGAGAAGGTCCCAACCACTCCACGGGAGCCTATTTGCTCTGCGCATCTTCTGCCTCTTGTTGGGCCAACACACCAAGCAGAGAAAAGGAGCATGGACAGAGTACGAATGGTGCCAGCATGAGCCGTATTTCTTTGTCTTGGTGTTTCCATACTGTGAGTTCAATCTGAGCTTTTCTCTGTAGAAGTCTCCTGGGGGATGTTTGATCTTCCCGCTTGTTTTTGTTCCATCTGTCTTTTCAGAAAGTCCCCATGGAATATTTATTCTTTCTTTGGAATCTGCTGTCTCTTTTATAAACTCTTTCTCACTTCTGCTATAAAAACATACCCAGGACAGAATTCCTTCCAGCTTCCAATTTAATTTCATTCTTGGGCAGTTTATTCCCAGTTGTTTCCATGCTTTAACCTGAGCGGCTCTTTTCCATCCCCAGTGTGCTGCCCCACAATGTGTGAAAAGTAAGTTATTTCTTATGAGGGCACCTCACGTTTCTTTATGTTCCAGATGGGCTGTCTTAGACTTATCACAGACCACTTATAAAGCATTTATGAGCTTCCCTTCAAAGACTTTGGCATGCATCAGGATATCAACTAGATACAAGAAGCTGGAAGAAAGGCACACACCCCACTGCAGCCGCCTTTATTAGTGGGGATTTTTCAAGCTGAAAGCCATCTATCTGGCCAGGTTAGTGCCAGTTTATGTGCTAAGAAGTTGTACAGCGTCTATGCAATTCAGCTTTCTTGCTTGGTAGACCACAGCGTTCAGCTCAACTGAAAAACCTTCGAGGATTTTTCCCCTCTCAACATAGTTCTGCATTATCTGAAAAAATAAAACCTCCCTTATTTGCAGTCTTGTGTTGAGAAATGAGTGTGCAGGGCAGCCTCTCATCCTCCCTCAAACCTGCTGATGCAATTCATGCTGGAGCTGTGTGGGGAAAAGCCATAATAAGGAAATCATAACATGGCCATAGCAAAGGGAGGTGAGAGCAAGCAACCACCACATTTCTGTCCATATCAAGTTAAACTGGACTCAATAATCCTTATGGCTCCTTTCCAACTTGGAATATTCTATGACTATTCTTTCCTGAAACTCCTTAGAGTCTTTTATTCCTTTTGGGGCACAACCCAAATACTGCTTATCTGAACTTGCCCCCTTTTCTTTCTGAGAACCTGATTCAGAATATGTAACACCATAAAAACACTGGGGTTTGGGGCTTCCCCCATCCCTGTCACAGAGCCTAGTGTGTGTCACCTGCAGAATAAATCAGTGCAAAGGGAGACGTGCTTTATAATTATGACTCCTTCAGAAGTTTTGCTGGCTCTGTTTTACAAAGTTCTGGCTCAAGCTGGAAGGAATCGGTGTTACTAGGAGGGTCTTCAGTGCCTTCACACACACACATAAGTTATTCTATAAGTAACTCCTGCTCTGTCTATGGGGCATCTTGTGGAGCTGCTGGGACCTTGAACATCTCCTACTTACATCCAGAGCATCTCATGATGTCTCACGTGACATCCCAAAGGGCTAAAGCCCTCTTTCCCCCATTGATGGAAGATGATGTAAGGCACAGTCACAGAATCACAGGGGTTGAATGGGACCTCAAGAGATCATCGAGTCCAAGTCCCTGCTAAAGCAGGCTCCCTACAATAGGTCAGACAAGCAGACATCCAGATGGGTCATGAATATCTCCACAGAAGGAGACTCCACAACCTCTCGGGGTAACCTGTTCCAGTGCTCTGTCACTTTGATCATAAAGAAGCTCTTCTGCATGTTTGTATGGAACTTCCTATGTTCAAGTTTTAGGCTGTTACTCTTTGTCCCATCACTACACACCTCCAAGAAGAGCCTGGCCTCATCCATTTGCCTCCCACCTCCCCTTATATATTTACAAACATTTATCAGATCCCCTCTCAGTCTTCAGGCTTTTCTCCAGCCTGAACAGACCCATGTTTCTCAGCCTTTCCTCATAGAGGAGATGCTCCAGGCCCTCTATTATCTTTGTGGCCCCACGCTGGAGTCCTTCTAGGATACCCCTGTCCTTTTTGAACAGAAGACTGGTCCTACATCAATGGCACACTCATGGGACCAAGATTAATGATTCTCAAAGGGACCACGACCATAGTCCTGCAATCAGGCTGTGGGAGGAAGAGAAGGAACAGGTATATTCCCCTTACCAGCCACATCACACCCTGTAACCAACTGTCTGCAGTGTGTCAATCTCCATCACACAGAGTTGCACTGCCCCTGAAAATGGGTGTTTCTTTCATAACAGAAATACTTTATCTTTTTTCCTTTCAAAACCAATGGAATGTGGACAACGAACAATTTCACATTGAGAGGCCAATTTTTCATCAGGGTTTATCCTTTTGATTTGGAAACTGGCTCATTGAAGCTGGAAAATTCTGTGAGATGTTGCAATAAAAAGAGGCTCTATTTTTGCATTAGTTAAAATATGCACACACACAAACCCCAGCAGTACAAAAGCAAGCAAACAAAGAAGCGCTCAGCCCATAAGCTGCCCCAAATTTCTCATTTCCAGCACAAACAGCAGAGAAACCCTTGGCATCTCTAATAATACAGAAAGCTGCCACCCAACTACACCATAACATGTCCACTATTGAGCCCATTTTGCTCTGTGAAAGTTAACTGTGGCTTCAGATGCCTAAAAGTCACCTCAGTCTGTTGCAATCTGCTGTAAACATTGGTGTTAATAGTCATTATGTCATATACTCACAATGGTTTCTGGATTTGCTTTAAGACTGAAATGCTTCTGGGCAAAACCAATTCGCTACCCTCTGTTGTTGTCTTTTCCTGATTCCCTAGAAGGAGTTTCTCACTGATCTCTTCCCCTTTCTGGCCTGCTTCTGTGCATGCTGCTTTGCTTTATGCATCAGCTCCACCCCAGCTCCAGCAATCAGAAGTGGGGCATCTTGTTTTTCCTGTACTGCAAAACAGAGCAGAACTTCAAATGCTGTCTGAGAGAAAAGGAGAATCCAGATCCAGGACAGGCTTCAGGCCAGACCAGCTCAGATTTTCCATCCCATCTGTAACTGAGACACAACAGGCACAGGTTAGGGCTGGGCAGCAGCACCAGCATCAGAAGCCCCATTTCTAGCAGTTTTCATCTCCAGGTCTGTGTGTGTGTGATTCACGTTATGGCTTCCAGACCAAATACAGTAAAACTAGTTACCAGGATACATTCAGACACTGAATCAAAGTTTGAGGGAAGGGTAGGGCTCTCTGCATTCACATGAAGCCCACATACACTCACTGGCAGATATTTATAGAGCATGATAGCATTAGCTCTCATCTGCAGTCAAGACGTGGGATACATTACATGAATTCAGCGCTGCCAGTTCAACATAATTTCCTTTCAACACCATGACCAAATTGCCGCACCTCATTGCCTTGACTTTCACACCTGTGCAATGGGGATAATACTTATCCCTTTAGCAGGAGATAATGTTAAAAACATTACTGAAACTATTTGTAAAAACGCTCTGGAGAAGCACCGACTCCTTCCTGTAAAATAGCTTTATCTGCTCTGGCTGATGTTAGACAGGAGGAGCTGAAATCTAAGCCAGGACGGTGAGGGGGAAAGGAAGCATAATTTCCTGTTTGCATGGTGCACTCTGAGGAGTATAAAGCTGAGGGACACTGTGAGAAAAGGCTTTTTCAGCCAGTTCCCAGCTTTCAGCAGGCTGTGCTCATGCAATGCCACGGTCCTTAACAAAGGCATTTGCCCGATGTGAGAGGAGAATGCAATCCTTTCACATAAGATCAGTTTTCCCTAGATTCCAGAGCAGACGTGGTGCTGTGTGGTACCCTCTGGTTGCAGAACAAACCTGGGTAACAAACAGAACACAGCTGAGCACAGCAATGGAAATCCAGCCAGGCAGGAAGCTTTTCCTTCTCCATCTCTGTGAAGGTCTCCAGGTCTGACAGGCTTTGTAAACTCGGTAGTGGGAACAGAAAAGGAAAAAACATCACGTACGGTTTTTCTGTGGCTTCCAAAAGTCAAATGAATCAAAAGGTAAGACAGCGAGACATCTGTGATACAAGACTTGTTCTGCAAATGTTTAAAACATTTAATCACCGTCTGTGTGGCTTCCAATTCTGTTTGCTAGGGCTTTATTACTTTACCTATTTTGTAAGGCAAAATCACATATATCTCAAGTGCTTTCAGGCTGTGTTCCATATTCCCCTCTCCTTCACTGGTGTGTTTTCCCCTTTGCATGGCTTGGGCACCTCCCCACACAGTTGCCCATATGTCCTCCTTCCTCTCTTTTCTGCCTTCTGATTTATTACCAGGAATACGTCCAGGTCACACCAGCGAAGACCCTGTTGTCTCAGTGGGGCCAGCCATGTCTCTTCCTTACATCCACCACCCATGGTACCCTGTCAGTGCAATGCCACCCATCTCCAACCAAGCCATGATCACTCCTTCGAGATAGATGGATGACCCCCAGCCCCATCACCCATGGCTCAGCTATGAGGTGAGCGTACCATTGCCATCACGGTCCCATCCATTCAACCCCTGTGTCATTGTTTAGCCCCTTTTGCATCTCTTCACCCACAGCAATGAAAAGCAGCATTGCTTAGGTTGGTATGAGAGACCTGGGAGCCAGCACAACTTGAGCATGGAGCTCAGATGTCCCCAGCAGCCCCCAGCTCTGTGATCTGCACAGACAGGACAAGCAGAGGGCAAGTGGCCTAGTGTGGGTTTGCAAATGGCTGGAAAACCTGAAAACATCCCCTGGTGCCTGGCCTTATTCAGTCCCATCTCAACTCCTCGGTGTCCTGCTGCAGGCCCAAACCCAAGTTCTTAGCTACGGCTGTTGAATTCCCATTAAACAGTTGAGTTTCCTTTAAACTCCCTCCAAAACAAGAAGCTTAAGACTTACAGCAGTGTCTCTCAGGACCTATCAGCTCTCCTTTGGCGATAGAATTCTTTCTATTGAAGGGAAAATTTCACAATACTTTGCTGCTTCCAGGCACCATGACCAGAGATGGCGCAGAGCTGTTCGCCCACCATTTCCCCAGGGGCTCACACATCCCAGGCTATGCATTCGACCTTCAGTTTTCTGCTCTTGTTCTATCCCGTCTGCTAGAATTGATTCAGTACTATAGGAAAAACAACCATCCTGGGACAGCCTGTCCCGTGCTGCACCCACTCCTGTAAAACCCCATCCAGAGCACCACTGGTTCTTATCAGCCATCACACCTTAAAGTATAAAAGGTGTGCCTAATATTAGCCAGGAAACGTCGCGGTGAAGACCTGGACTTTCTCAACTAATCGGTATTAATAACTTCCTATGCTTGAAGACAGCCCATAGGAAATGCAGCCTGACTCATCTACCCCGTAATTAGATGAACTCCTCGAAAAAGTGCAGGTGGCTGCACCACAAAGGCACATTTCGCCAAGGTGCAGAATATGCTGCTGACCAAAGGGCAGATAACAGCAGCAATAATTTCCTCCGCTGATATAATACAAAAAAGCAGTATTTCTGACAGGTCTGGCATCTGGCTGAGGCTGGAAACTCAAGCAGTCCTTTTTGATCGCTCCCTCCCTCTTTAATCTCGCTCCAGGGAAATCTGCAATACGCACAAAGCCTTGATTTATGTTTTACACTCTCACGAATTACTGGAACATAACTACATAGAGAAATCTCACCAAATTAAAGACACAAAAAGAGAAGATTCTCAGGCCTTTTGGCTGTTTTGGTTATACCCCGTTTGTGATCCCTACCAACGATATTTGTTCCCTCCGTCCTCCTTTTCTGCCGAGTTCAGCCATACATCACTTTTATTCACCCAAAGGCCACAGTGTAATGCAATATGAAGCTATGAAGGGGATAAAGTTACATATTCTCCATTGATTTTCCATTGTATCCGTTATCTTTAATGTCAGAACGTGGGTTGGTGCAAGGGCCGGAAGCCTCCACGCCTCTGTGCTGCATGAAAACCATCCTCTGGGGGCAGATAAAATCAGCTGTGAGGTGCAGAGAGGAGACAGGCAGCCCTCAGAGGAGGGAGGGAGAAGGAAGGAGAGGGAAGGAGCTGGAAAGCAAGCAGGGCAGGGCTGGCACTGGAAGCAAGGGAAGAAGAGAGAGGCAAAGGAAGCATGCAGTATTGGAGGTAGGCTGATGGTTGGACTGGATGATCTAAGACTCCTTTTCCAACCTTCATGATTTTATGGCAGATCTGCCTCAAGGCTTCTTAGCAGAGGACAAATATTCCTTGCTTTCATAACGAAGAAGGGAGAAAAAATATAGTTTAGTGGTGTGTGATGCTGCTGGCACAGTGCAAATCCCCTCCAGCCCTACCATTGCTGCCTGGGAGCAAAGGGATGCTCAAAGGCCACTGCCCCCCTCACACAGGGCCTTGTGGAGGATAGGCTGCAAGCTGCTGCTCAACCTGCAGGGCATTGATTTCTGGACCCTTTTCCCCAATCCAGCTGGATTTAAGGCTGAGCACAGTGCTGGGGAGCAAGGAAGGGGAGCAGGCTGGGAGGATGCAGCCACACAGAGGGTGGGCAGCTTGCAGCCCAGATGGACTCAATTGCACTGGGACGAGATGTTAACATTCACTCCCTAACAAGCTTCTCAAATCGTGTTTTTTAAGGTCGTGTGTTAACAGAAAACAACTGTTCAAATTTAGCAAGTTCCAGCACAGCTCTCACCCTCATTACACTGCAGGAGTGAGAAACACTGCTGTGATTCAGTCTCCATCCCTCTTACACAGGGTCAGTGCAGCTCGCCATGCGGGCGGCTGCTTTGCATGATCCCACCTGGGTCATCCTGGTGGGATTTGCCCCCACCTGCCCAGGACGGCTCCCCATCTATCTGCAGAGCTCCATCATCTCCACTCTACAGTCACTGCCGGTATCCCTGGAGTGTATTTTTAAGATGAAAATTATTCTGAAGGACAAGCGACCTGCTCGTCTTCACCCGACCTTTACTGCTCTGGATCCTCGTGCTGACATCTGTGACTAATTTGTGATCTATGAAACCAAGCTGTGACCAATACAGAAAATCTTGATGAGAGCCCTGCCTGGTTTAGCAGCAGGCTTCCCAGCCTCGTGTATGGAAGCTGCCCTGGAGCAGCCGCCTCTGGGTATCTCCACAGGTGACATTTTGGAGTGAGCATCCCACCCCAAATGTGAGAGGAACAGGCTGCCCAGGGTGGTGAGCAGAGCCCTGAGTGCCAGAGCTCAGGGAGTGCTGTGACACCGCTCTCAGAAATGTGAAGTTTGGGCTGTCCTGTGTGATTCCTGCTCATCCAGCTCCAAGCCCCTGCTATGTGCAGGATCACCAACCACCAGACCAGGCTTCCCAGAGCCACATCCAGCCTGGCCTTGAATGCCTGCAGGGATGGGGCATCTACAACCTCCTTGGGCAACTTGTTCCATTGCATCACCAAAGGGGTCACGACTCAATGACCCCTGTGGGTCCATCCCAACTCAGGGCATCCTGTGATACCATCAGGGTGTACATCAGGCTCCTTTGGGGCTGCCTGGCTCTATGTGAGTGCACACTTGCATGTGCTGCACAGCAGGGCCCCGCTCCTCCTTTAAACAGCCAATTAAAGCCTACTTTGGCACTTAGCACACGACATCAGCTTGCAGCACTTAAGCTGCCTAGCACAGTGTGAATTTAATTTGATAAAGGGGCAACTAATAAAGATCTTGGAAGGCCGGTTAAAGTTCATTAAGCTTTTCCTTTCAAGGTACACTTCCCTCCCATGCACAAGCTCACGTCTGTGTTTTTAAAGCCGCATTATATCCTGCCACCAGAAAAAGGTGCCTGTGTCACATCCCGACAGGGTACATTAAAAGTTCTGCTGCCTGAGTCATTTCAGGCCTCAATTCTTTGCCCAGAAATGTACAGAAAGAGGAGAGCACGTTGGGTTCGTGCAGCTTCTGCAAAGGGAGCTCAGCTCCTGTCACACTGCGCTCCATCCATCCTATTTCTTCTGAGCAGCCCGTGGTTCCAGATGGCTTTCATAAACAGATGAGGAGGATCCTCCGAGTTCACTGGCTTAATGAAGCCCGTATGGCTGACTCATGTAATAAGTATTTAATCATGCTGATGAAAATCATTTTCAAAACTTCCCACCACACACAGTGCCGTTCTCTGCACAACCATGGAGATGATAACACAGCAGCACAGCCAAGGAGCCTTCCAGGTGCCATGACTTTCATTACAGAGCTATAAACATGCCCAGGCATCTGTGCATCGCCACTCTTTGCAAACAAATCACCCGCAGAAGTGCCACGAAAAGGAGTTTTTCGAGCTCCGCATTCCCTGGGCGGCTGTTTCAGAGGTCACTCATGGGTTAACACTTTGGTGTTTATATTTTCTCACTGGTTTCAGTGTGTGCTCTCAAATGCCCGTGCCTTGAAAACTGGCTGAGTTAATGTGGTCTCCAATTGCAAACAGGAGAATGCCACAATACCTTGCAGATACTGAGTCACCTCTAGTGGAGATCATTCCTCTTCCCTGCAGAAGTCCTTGATGCCATGAAGAATGTGGACCTTTGTCATTTGCAGAGCACAGATCTAAATGAATGCACCTACGTCCATCACATGGCAACTATGGTGCTGTTGTCACCCAGATCATCCTGCATGGGCTAGAAGGGGACACAAGTGTCAAGGGGACACTGACTCATCCAGGCTGGATGTGGCTCTGAGCAGCCTGGTCTGGTGGTTGGTGACCCTGCACATGGCAGGGGGTTGAAACTGGATGAGCACTGTGGTCCTTTTCAACTCAGGCCATTCTATGAAGACCTGAATTTCTTGGTGAAAAGGGTTCAGAACCATGAACTCCCAGGGCTAGACTCATGTCCTCTTGTTTGTGCTTATCTTTACAACAGGCTCATTGCTGCTCAGTAGGCCAGCACACCTCTGAGAGCTCTGCAAAAAGGAAGAAGATGAATGATATCTTAATATCATGGCACGATAATGCCATGCTATCATGGTATGCCCAGGAACTGCTCCATTCCTCGTGACATTGCTTTTAATGCAGAGTAGGTGCTTCTATCCATAGCTGTTCTTTGTTTGTTCACATTCAAAACTTCAAGACTGGAAAGTCTTCTGATTAACTTCAAATCATATTCCTGTAGCACCCAGGCATATGCAGCTGCAAATAACTGAGGCATTATGGTCTTACAGGCTTGATAATGAGATCCAGAGTTTGCTTTGCACAAGTGCTTCATCTTCTCATGCATGGCCCTATGAAGTTTGGAGCTTCAGGATCAAACTCTGCAAGTAATGGCCTTCTGCACCTCCTCTTGCTTCTCACTTCAGAGCACCCAATAAAGATGTTGTTATGATTTTTCAGAACACCTTAAGCAGAAAAACACCAGAACAGAGGAGAGGTCTCAATTTCCACATTTATGACTTCAGACTTCATAGCTAAACGATACCAAAAAGGGAGTTTAATGCCCATAAATACTTCAGGGCCACCTGATTCATGGTTCAGCCCAAGTGCCCAAGTCCCCAAGAGTCAGGAGGACAACTCTTTAAAACACTGTTTGCTGCTATCACTGGAAACTTTAACCCACTGGTTTCACACTCTGAAGGTTTAAGCTGCAAATGGCAGCTTAGGATTTATGTGCTCCTCTGAACAAAATACGTCAGGGTGGGAAATCTTGACCTGACAGATCTGAGACACGCCTGCCGTAAATAACCAATTGATCGGCTGACTAGCAAAGCCATTAGCAGGCGTGAGGTGCCTGCTGAGGTTCAGACACCACATAAAATGCTGGAGGTGCCAGCAAAATGGACACAGCAATTGGCCACGCAGTCATCTGCTTACAAGCTGCCCGTGAGGGCTCGTGAAAAATGGGGTAGCTTTCATCTCATCCTCTTGACATCACGGCTCTGGTGCTGGGATCCAGACTGTCATGGGTAAACGGGGAAGAAAAGAGAGAGAAAATGAAAGCCTCGTTCTTGAGCAGTAAATCATCTGTGGGAGTAGAACTACTTTGAATTAAGTTGGAGAACCTGCCTTGACAGTTGCAGGCAATGAGTCTTTTCTGCTGTAAATCATCACAGCTGCCAAATGGCACCAGTGAGCCTGAGCTAATGGGGCTTTCCACCCCATGAAAAGCGGCAGCAGCAGACATAGGAGGAGGGAATCTGACATCCCTGATCATAGGCTGTAAGATGAAATGACCAGGGGTTATGTTTTACTGCCTGAGAATGGACTTGGACAAGCTCTAGTCCCTCCATTTCAACACCTCCAAGGTACATACCTGCATGCAGAATCCATTCCAACAAACTCTCCAGCAGTGCCGGCTGCAGGACAGCGAGCATCGCTAGAGCAAGGATCTCACCCTAAGCTCCAAGTCTGTCTGCAGAACTCACAGCATTCATTTCATCAATGCATTCAAAACGTCAAGGGTTGGCTTTGCTGGTGACTGGTGTCCTTATGCTGGTTTGGCAGGAAGCTTCTGGGATCTCAGTTGCATGAAGGCAGATATTGGATCTGTACTTCTGGAAGAAGGGATCAGGCAGTGCTTGCTCCGTTCCCTGTGAGTTTGGTTAGTCCTGCCCTTCCAATGCTTTAGGCACCACAACATTCACCAGCAAGGTGCTCTGCAGTGCCCTGGGCCTGCTGGGAAAGGCCTTCCTCTTGCTTGCTTCGAGTTCGCTCTTGAGCAATGCCTTTAGGCATCTCCTAGTTGTGCTTCTATGACATGACAGAGTGAATAATGACCCTGCATTCACTTCTGAGGGCTCAGCCCAGCTCCCATCCTTGGTAGCTTCTTTCCAAGAAGTGTCTTTCTCTCTTTGGACTGCCCAGGTTTTGGAAACCTAACACTGCATTCTGCACAAACATTTTGCTGCAGGAGAGAAAGTTCTTGGTTTTGGAAGTGACATTTTAGTGCACCCAGCGCAAATGTTTATAAATACATACCTGTACACAGACACAGCGCTTGTCAAATCACATTCAAAGGATACCTAGGTTCTTTCGTGTATTACATACTCAGGGTGAAAATAACCAGCTATATTTAACCCAGATCCCAGCTTAGACCAAATTATTGTAAAGGTCAATTAAAGAACAGAAAATCTCACTAGTGAAGAGGTAAAAAAGCTCCCCTTCGTCTGCCATTCCACGAGCTTCAACAGAACCAAATCACAGAACAAAAATTTGCAATTAAGCAGGATATTATATAAAACTTGGTGACAACTCCAAGTTTCTGTACCTGCCAAGGCCCGAATACAGATGACTGAATTTGGCCTACAGCAGTTGATGGAAACTCCATCACTCACTGTGCTGATGTAGTTGTTTGGAAACCAACGGCTCTTGGCAGAAAAAACACATTTCAGCTTCTGTTGAATGACTGCACACATGATGAGCAGAAGATAGGCCAGTAGCCGGCTTTCAGATCTGGATTATGTTTTGGCTGGGACTTAAAGTTCAGGTCTGGGGCCAAACGAAGGCTAGAATTTAACCTGAAACATAATCCTGAAATCACATGGACTCCTCTCCTCAGGTATTGGACGCGGAGGAACCCGGGGATATTTTCTCCCTTGCAACCACTACCCTGCTCGTTTGGCAGGCGCTGCAGTGCTTGCTGCATTCCTGTTCTTTGGCCCTATATGAGTCAGTTCTAGAAAACTCTTATTTGACCACAACTGGAAAAGAAAAAAACTTCCAAAGAAAAAGAAAAAAAACCATAAAAACACACAAAAATCCCGAGCCCAAACCCACAAATCAAATTTGCCAGGCTGGTTGGAACCACAAAGCCTAGATTTCCACACCAGCAGCCTGCACGAGTCCAGCAGCCCCCACAAGGGCCAGCAGCAGCCGGGGGGCTCACAAGGCTGGGACCCCCCTGCAGACACCCTGTTGGAGCCAGGGGATGATGGGCAGCCCACAGGCAGCCAAATCCCCCAAGAAACACCGGGGTTTGTTCTCTGACCGCCTCAAAAAGCTATTTCCAGATCTTAACTCAACACCTTCCTTCAACCTCAGAGCACCTCCCCGAGTAAACACAACCACCTCCCAGGTTTGGGCCGTATGCAGGAATGATATTTAGCGCAGGTCACAGCTTCAAATGCCATTAGAAATATCTGGAAGGGCAGGCAGGGTTGGGCTCTGCCATCAGCGGTGCGGTGAGGACACCTCGGAGCGTCTGCTGAGGTTGGGTGGGTGATGAGCACCAGAACATTTGTGCAATCAGCAGAAACAAACCCCCAGCTCCACTCCTCGCTGTTTCTCACCATGTCCTGCACACTGGGAACCCATTAGAAAGGCAGGGATGGAAATCTTGGGAAGCGAATCGAAGTGAAGAAAAGCCCTTGGTGTAATTTTACAGCGTGTGAAAGACTTAAAGCAAGAAACACAACCAGATGCCACAAGGAAACTACTTCCAATTAGTTCTGCTTTGTGTTATACCTACTGATGAAAAATAAAAACAAATTTATTCTGTCAACAGCTCTATCTATAGCATAATCCTTAAATGAACTCATCCGTCAAACCGGTCTCCTCTGGCAAAACACATTACAATCCCTGTTTCTCAGCTGTGGGAATCAATCATCTGTTTCCCAAACCCATTGGTCAACATCTCGGGAACCCAATATATTTTTATTGCGCTGAACGAGCCAGTCGCAGGGCACCAACTTCACCACACCACCAAAGCACGGCGTGCCCAGCTATGAGCAAGCTCCATGATTTCTATTAAATCAACTACTAAAAGCATAACGCAGCCCCAGCAGTTTCTTGCAGATGTATCAGCTCAAGCAGACAAACTGCAGCGGAGGTTTTAGCTGGGGCCACCTCATGAAAGGTTATAACCCAGATGTATTTTAACTGTTAGAATAATGGCTATTATGAATTTCAGCAGGAAACCCTCAGAATAATCATGTCTCTCGGTGTTAGAAGAGCAGCAATATCCCACCACAGCTTTCTGGCTCAAGAGAAACTCCCATCATCCCCCATGGATTTCATTTACCTGGGATATTTGGGATGTTTTGTTTCCAGGCTTGACATTTTTTGATGTTAGGTTTTTGCCAATGGCTGAACTCTTCAGAAAGATTTAAGTAGCGTTTCCTTGAGCCCTGGGGTGCACACCGAGCTCTCCCCACCAATGAGCAGAACTTGTTGCTCAACGTGATCCGCTCGGGTCAACAAGAGAAGCGCATGGACCTCTGAAAGCACTGCAGGAAGCTGACCAAGTAATGAAGCCTAACAAAAAAGGAGTGTTTCACCAACATTTGTAACAATACCAGAGTTTAGTGAATGGTTGGGCCAGCAGCAGGTTGGAGAAAATTAATGTATACCTGCAGTGTGGCAACTGACCTCTTCCAGCATGAAGACTGAGCACGGCCAAACTCAAAGGAATTGCGTGCCTGCTTCAGTATGAAGTCTGTGCTGTAGGGGCCCACCGATGCACTCTGAGATCAATACACTTCACTGCAGAGACTTAAGCACTCATTTTGTCAGCTTCATGCCTCCAGCACCAACATCCTTGGGAGGAATGAAAAGCTGCCAGCAGGGCAGGTTGGAAAACAAAGCAAACAAGGTATGTGTGACTGGAGAGCCCATCCTTGCCCTCACTGGCTCTTCATTCAAAAGCTCATCTGCGAATGAAGCTGAAAAGAACCACTGTGGCATCACCAAACCCAAGCGTGGAAACCCTGAGTCAGCCCTGCACTCTGTGTGTGTGCTGTTTCACAGCCATGCACTGAACACACCTTTGCTTTGTTTTGGTATCTCCAAGGTCTGCTCTGCAATCACAAAAGAAGAACTTTTGTTTTCAAAGATGCGATTTTGGCTACTGGCACAGCCTAAAGCTTCTCCACGGATATCAGGTGTTGCTAATTCATACCGTGCCACTAATGAATATAAGAGCAGATACTTGGAGTGGAGATACTTGTGCCCATTGCACCCTGGGGAACTGCCCTGACTGCTCATGTCCCTCCCAGCCCTGGAGCTGCTGCTCATCCCCACTATAAATATCCCCCCAGCCCCTCCTCACCCCCCAGTCCCCAGTGGGGCACCAGCTGCTTCACCCCCAGCAGGACACCAGGCCCTGAGCCCTGGGACATCCCGGCTGGCTCTCCCAGAGGCACCGGCAGATTAGCAGCTCTATTTTTCAAGCTGCCCCTTTAGCTTTCATTCAGTTTGCAGGAATTCCAGGCAACTTGGCAGGGTGGGCAGCCTATATATAAACCCCAGTGGCCATTTCGTCAAGCGAAGCACGATGAGCAAATGGCCTCAGTACCTGGAATGCAGCTTTGTGCAAGTGACAGGTCAGCAAAGCAGCTGATATCTTTCCTTGCAGCACAATGGGGATAGCACAGATGCCATCAGCACTATTTTTTTCCTAACCTGCTGTGCGCTAAAAAATTTATTCTAGGAACATTAGAGAGCAGGGGGGTAAAAATAGATGTGCAGGTTCAGCAAATGGTTCTCTCTACTCCTTGCACTTTAATTTTCTTTTGCAGAGAAGGGGATGCAGAAAGCCGTGCTGAGCTCTGTGTTCAGCAGTTCCAGGGAAGGACACCGCTGCTCTGTGGGCTCCCAGCAGCCTGGGCGTTAATGTGGCTCCGATTCAAAGTGGAAAGATGGGTTTAAAAGAGGAATTTCACTCTGTGAAATATCAACCTCTGCAATGTTAAAATCTGCAGGAGGGGGAGAAAAAAAATCTTTGAGGTCTACACAGAGTTTTCCCTGGCCCTTGACTCCAGCCCTGCAAACCATATCCATGATCCCTCCACCATCCCCATGTGTAGAACCATAGAATCACAAAGGTTGGTAAAGACCACTAAGATCATCTAGTCCAACTGTCAACCCATCCTCATCGTGCCCACCAAACGTGAAAATCCCAACACCAAAAGCAACTACGTGGGAGGGAGGCTCCTGCATGGACCCAGTCTCCAAATTCCTCCGCTCTCCTCTGGCCAGATCCTCCATTTGCTACATGACAAAACTGGAGCCCTAATTTCCACACTGGTCTCCAGAAAAGTAGTTCTATAACCCAGGCCAATCAGACTCCCATAGATCGTATAAATCCAGTGCCTTTGATTATTACATCATGCCAGAACACTGAAATGCAAGTCAGATGGTTAAGGCATTAATGGCTGCACTGCGAAGACTCAACAGTACAAACCTTTCCAAAATGAACTGTCTTGACCTTTGCTGTGCTGACAATAGGAGTGTGACATCATGTGTAAACAAGCCTCAAATCTAAACCAGGTGCAGCGAGCTGCCTGGTGTCCCAGGGCTGCTGTGTGAACCATGAACATGCAAGTGGTGATGCTGGAAGCAAGAGGAAAACCAAGCTGGGATGGAACCCGCTCAGCAGCACCAATGAGTATGAGCAGCTGCTGCAGGGCAGCACCAAATTCTGCATCACACCTGAAAAATGCAGCTGTGGGGCCATTTGTACCAATTATTAATTGGGGTGAATTTTATAAATGAGATGCTCATTTCCACGCAAGGAGCACGCTTCCATTCTTACAGCTCTGGAATCAAGTCAGTAGTAACGTGTTCTGGTCCATATAACTGCCCTGTTCAGGACAGGCCCTTCCCTTCCCTTCCCTTCCCTTCCCTTCCCTTCCCTTCCCTTCCCTTCCCTTCCCTTCCATGATGCTGTGGTTCCCAGGCAGTTTCCTCGCACAGTCGCCCACCTTTCCTTGGCCATGGAGATGCTACAGCCTGAGCTGGGGTAACAGCAACAACTTTGCACTTCTGGAACCAACTGCAGAGCGGCAGCACCGGGTTCGTTTTGCTTTGCACACCATGCACAGGAAGCAAGGATGAGCAGCAAATGAGTTATGCAAACACTGCCCTTTATTTTCTGTTTTTCTTGGAACACGCCGTGGCTGCTCCATAGAAATCTGTGGGAGGAAGAACTCAAAACAGGAAATGCATGGCACACAGATCAGACGCTCACGAGGTATTTTTTACATACAGATGACTCCTTTTAAAAAGCAAAACATCAGTTCCCCATTAAGCTGAATGATCACTTCTGAAACACGGATACACCAAAAACATCACCACAACCTGCAGAAATAAGGCAGCTCCTTTTCAGCAGCGGGAATTGTCAGACAGCAACAGTCACTGGGAAGCAGATGCATCCCCAAGGCTCCATGGGATGCAGAACAACTATAAGGAATGCTCTCAACATCAAAGGCAACACAAAGCAATGATTGTGCCTTAAGTGTTAAATCTAATTAGGAAAGGCGTTCTACAACAATCCGTGTTATTTTAACTCCAGGACTGACCTGAAGCTTTAATTAGAGTACATTAGGATGCCCACTATTGAGCTAATGTTAACTTTCATTTCTGTACATAGGGACAGCTGGAAACAACACAATTAATCTTCATTGGTACAATGTCCATCTCCTCCTACTGCTTATAGGAAGCAAAATAAAGAACCCAGCGTGCTGAATTTGCAGGATTCCATATTCAGAACCTCCCTCTGGCTCTGTAAGAGCCTCGGAGCCAGATCAACACAGCTGTGTTCAAGGTAAAATGATCACCTGTATCCAGAACAGGCACAGCTCTGTCCTCATGTGTTGTTGTGCTCTGCTGAATCTGCATGATGATGCTAATGAAAACTGTCATATTCTATGGAGGTAATCCTAAGAATTAATTTAATGAAATTATTATATATATACTTTAAAGACTGGACATTTTGGATCAGCTCACGCAGGTCTATAACCTGCACTATTGCTACCCAACAGAGGTACACAGGGGTAGTATACGGTTCCTCTGAGTCCTCTCAGCCTTCACAGACTGCAGCTTTCAGAGCACTGAATTCCAGATCCATACCACAATGACTGTGCACAGTCAGAAACACAGCAATATAGAACAAGCCCTAATCCTCTCCCATGCAAACAACATGTTTACAAGCAGGGTGGGATGTAACATCTGCCCTAGCAGCTCAAGCACAGAGATCTTGTTGCACCACCGTGTCTCCGTGCTCAGGGGAAAGGAAAAGGAGGGGCAGAGAGGAGAGGATGGTATCACAGAGGGTCAGTTTACACTGCGCAGGGACATGAGAGAATTTTAAACAAGCTGCAGTGGAAATCAGTATGAAGATGCTTAGAAACAAGGGAATAAACAATAACCATCGAGCACAATACACACACAGGCTGTAAGCACTTGTGCGCAGTGCTCCCTTCTCCAGCCCGGCTTACCACAGCTCATCTGTAACCTGAGCGGCCCTTACATGGACACGGAATGGAAACAGGAGAATGAGAGAAAGCAAATCAAAGGCTACCGACTCATTTTCGTCTCTTACATTGTTCTCCTCGTGCAGCTGGGAAAGGCAACCTTCCCAAGTGAGGCCAGAAATGCTGAGGGATCCCTCTAGCTGAGGCTTCAGAAAATAAAATGGCATACACATAATAAAGCAGAACTATTGAAATTCACCAGTCTGGAAATATAACAACAAAAGTCTGTACACAAGAAAAATATATCTGGAAGCATGTGAGAGTGGAGCTCAACAGAACTCATGCTTGTGTACAGCCGCAGTGAAAACCTTACATGGAATAATGCACAGTCTGGGGAAGACTGAGACTAAAAGCAGCATCCTTGCTCTGATGTTGAATTAATACATTTAGCAGCCCTCTCCTCACGTTTTAAGTTATGTATTGTAGGACTTTCTTAAAAGTAGCAGCATTTCTAACTCTTTTGCAAATGGAAGATGACAGCTCTCTGCAAACCGGTGTGCTTCCATCCCCTCTGCACCGCAGCCAAAATGTAATAATAGAGCTCCAGCAGAGGTGTGAATTGCTTCCCTTCATCCTCACGGAACATTAACTTCACAGGCTGGTATTCATCAGCCCAATGCTACCTACCAGGGCAGTCAGTTTACAGCCTGGCTCGTGTACCCAGGGCTTAAAAACAATAATGCCGTGATTTCCATAGCATTACAGCAAGCAGCTGTAAAACTGACACCTTATTTCATGCATTTTCTCAGCCCCATCTTTTAACACGACGCACACAAACTGTGCAGGCATTGAGGACTGCAGCACAGGGCAGACTCAGTATTTTTTCTCTAGGAGAAACAAAGAGCAAAAGCTCAGCAGAGCCTTGCCAACTTTCTGCACCTTCACAGATGATGTAAATCTTCCATATGAAGCCCTGCTGTTCAGAGTTTAAAATAAAGTGCCTGCAATGATGTCTTACAACTACTACTCAATAGCGAGCTGCAAGACGTGATCTGTGAGAAATGGTTTTCATAAAACCTCACAATTCTAAGAAATATTCCTCCTAATTTTGAGTGTCTTACAAAATATATCTACAGTTCACTGACATGAATGTAAGGTCTCCTGTTTTCCTAAGTTCTGGTTCAGTTACAAAATCATTTCCTGAACTGCAGCTATCGTTGATTTCTCAAGGTACACTTCATATAAAATGGATACTCAGGTTTTTGCAGCGTTGCCATAGATGCTCTGCCTGGCAGAATCCCCACAGCCAACAAAGCCTGGGAGCACACAGCTATCAAAGGGAGGTACAGGCAGGAGGAGCTATACCTGGTTATTGAGAATTGAAAAGGAAGGGTGCTGCAATAATAAAGGCAAAATGAATGGCCCCAATCCCTGTTACTCACACGGTGCTGAGAAACTGTCTGACCAACTCCTTGATCACAGGAGGCCAGAGAGCTCTCAAGTTAGAGGCACCCGGAGTGAACAAAGATGGAGAGTGAGGTTTGTGAGAAAAACACTGATCTAAAACCTGAAAGGCAGTCCAATCCATCCTCCTTCCCTTTCCTGCCCCCAATAGACCTCACTTTGTTCAGTTTTTGGCAGATAACTCATCACTCTTCCAGGTTTTCTGCTAGTGAAACACACTGAGGAGGAGCCACCACCATGCCAGTGCCACAGGAAGAAGCTGTGAGCTTCTACCCAGGAGTGGACGTGCTGTTTCAGGTGGTGACCTCACCTTGTGTCATGAAATCCCAGGTAGAAGCTTTGTGATAAAAACAACTGCAGTCTTTTTATATATTGTACTGATTTTTAAAGAATGGGGATCCTAACAAAACTCCTGAGTTAGTACCTACACCTCACCGCTTGAGTCTGTTTCTGCGTTAAACTCCTAAGCAGAAGAACATTCCTCAGGCAAAAGGATTCCTAAAGCAGTACCAACTGCACACCAACAGCACCTGGGTGCCTGCAGGCCATCTATCAAAAGGGAAAAACATCTTACAGATCCCAAGAGTTGAGTGATCCGCTGGCACTGAAGTCAGAGAAGGCACAGCTTGCCAGCTCAGGAACAGAGATGGTGGTTCCAAGTCTGCTATTTTCTGTTCCTCCCTATTACACAGGGAAGGATCAAGCGCATTCTCTCTGGGTTATGTTGAATTTGGCACATCCTTTTCTGGAGAGCGCCGTCGCCCATTGCTCCCTGCGGGCACTGGCACAGGCAGCCGCGCTTTCCCAAGGCGGTCAGCTTACAAGTGAAGTCCTTCCAAGCTGAAACCAATTTTCAGGTTGCTCTACAGCCACCAGCAGTGAGGACCTGAGTCACCATCTATCGTGACAACATTAACAGCAATAAAATATCAATACTTCAAAGACTGAATGATGCCTCTCCTGCATCATTGGGAAGTATGAGTGTTTATGCAGAAGTGCTTTTGGGAACGGCCCAGCTACGACTTTGCTGTAGCTTTATTTCTCACTTTTAGTTTCTGGCCCCAGTTTTGCACAGGAGCTTAAAAAAGACAGACCCGCTGCTAAGAGGTTCGAAACGTCAGTTTCTAGGGCGTCTTCCCTACCTCAAATGAGAAAACATATGTCAACACATTAACAGAACTGTTTCAACAGGATTTTCTACCTAGAATCAACTAATTTACTGCTCACCTTATGGACAGAAACATTTCCATAAAGGTCATACACTAGCTTCTTTCATATTAACCAGATGAATTAATTTACTATTTCATTTGTACCTTAGTCCAATCCTTAGATGTAAAGTGCTAAGCTGGATTAAAAGAAATACTGCATCTGGAAATAATGAAGAACTTTCCCACTCTTTAAATCTTGCTGTTTGAGTCTGAGGTCCGATTTCTGAACTTTACACAAGGTATTTCTGCAGAGGCTTAACTTCATCAGGGTATGAAGCCTCTAAAGAGATTAGGCTATTCTAAAGACATTAGATTCCATCTGATAGTAACAAATCTAAGGACGCTTACCATGATACCAGTAGAATGAAAGCAACGGCTGATATAAGGAACTTCTGCAGTGGGCACCCCATACTATATGTAACAAAGCCCAGCTGGTGTTGAAAACTGCATTCATGATTCATTTAGGCAGAAAAAAAAAGCAGAATTACAAAAGGGTGTGTGAATGTTTAGAGATTTTAGGGTAAAATTAAGGCTCCGTAAACATAAAATTTCCTTTGCCTTCAGGACAGCAGAATGCCACCTTTCAAGTCCAAACACACAACAGTACATAAAACACAGATATGTTCTATTTCAAGTAGGAAAAACTGGTAGAAATGGGAGTGAGAGAGAAAAAAGTCTCCCACTGGCAGGAATACTGAGGTAATTTGAATGATACTCAGAAGCAGACATTAACTGAAAGTGGTCTATTATTAAATACAAAACAGAATCACGAATGCTCTGAGAACCTACTATGTTGGATGGGTAAAAGCTCCTAATTTAAAAATTACTTCAGTACAATTCAAGTACACAGGAGGTATAAAACAAGAATACTGTTATCATGATGTGCCCATTAAACTGGGCTGAGGTGTTTGGCCTCTGAGTCTGTATTTGGATAAATTAGGGTAAACATTTGGAATCAGTCAGTTCCTAATATCAACTGGCTGAACTTCTGGAACTTAAAGAAGCAACAGCTGTCTTTCACTTCAAGGATAATACGCGATACACACGTCACAACTGATTTAAAATCCATCTCATTCTCTTTACAAGAAAATTTGTCTTAGGGTTCTGAGTTCGTTCACCACGTGCACCAAACTATCTTTGCATAGCAGGGATTATCAAGAGATCCTTTTCCCCGCCACAAGAGCATCATTAAGAACTAGTATTTTAGACTTGAGGGTAATGAAGAAACATCACCAGCAGGCTGAAAAAGTGTTATTTGTTCTGAAGGTGGTTGCTGTCAGTGTTTTCTGTAGGCTGTCAGTATCTCTGGGTCTTGTCATCCTCCTGAAGCTCACTTTGGATTGTAATCACACAGTGTTACTGATTAATCCAGTTGAGGATTATTAGAATTAAACTGAGCAGACCAACACATATGCCAAAGATAACCAATGCACATGCCTGTGGAGAAAGAAGAGACAAGTCTATATTTATATATTTATGTATTATGCTGAACATAAAAAGTCTGTAAAAGCAGGTTTAAACAATGTGTTTTACAATAATCTTTCATGCTGCAAACTACTTAGTCTTCAAACACAAGGTGTCTGCTTAGAATGACATAAGACTAAGTCTGCCTGGGACAGTTTCATTGGGCACACTCACAACAGTTTGGCTCACTTTCACTGCTCACCTGAGAACTGTACAGATCTGCCCAAACAAACACAACTGCGAATGAATGAAGAAAATGAATTTGTATTTTACTCAAAATGGTTGAAAACGCATCACTGGATTTTCTTTCAGGTTCCTTATTTCATCAGCGTGAGAGCAGTCCTATAAGTCACTGCAATGGCAGATGGTCGCAGCATAAGCACTTTGTCACCATTTTTAGGATGAGAGGTAACACTTTTCAGTTGTACCAGGGAAGCTTGGGTTGGATATTAAGACAGATTCCTTCTCAGAAGGAGTGTTAATGCAGTAGCACAGCTGCCCAGGGAGTGGTGGGGTCACTGTCCTGGAGGTGTTCAAGAACTATAGAGATGTGGCACTGAGGGACGTGGGCAGTGGGCATGGGCTGGGGTTTGACTTGGGCATCTTAGTGGTCTTTTCCAGCCTGAACGATGCCATGATTTGAGACACTGCCACGACGTTGGGCTGAGCAGCAGCTAAGAAGTAGACAAGCACAGTCACAGTGCAAAACGCAGGCTGCAGCACAAATTCCAATTAGAACTCAACCTACTGTGCCAAAAGAGAAACCATAGAGGAAAAAGAAAAAACAAAACCAACATGTTTTTGAGAAGGCTTAAATAGAAAACAAGCATAAACACTGTTTCACTTAAACACAGTCTGGCTTTGTCCCAGCTGCCCAAACAACATCAGAGTAATGCGTAAAAACCACAGAGAAACTGGATTAAAAATTGACATCTGAAAACTATAGAGAAAAGCATGTATTCAGATCAACAGTCCAGAATACAGACACTCTCCTAGTCAGAGAGGGCTTGCAATAAAGGAGTTTCAGACACAGCAGAGCTAACGTGAACAATAAAAGAAAATGCTCACAGATTCTGTGAACCGCATTGAAAGCTGGATCTTTGCCCATTAGGTTACATTCTCTCCAGCGCATTAAAATGTATCTAAAAGAAGCCTCTCTAAATACAATTAGCACATGCACAGAAAAATCATACCCCGAGTTTGTGTGGTGACAGGAAGTCCTCTCTGCTGAGTTTAAGATAAAACAGTCCAGGATACACAAAAAGCAAACATGTCGATGTGGTTGAACCTATAAAAACCACAAGACCTGACTTAGAGCACGATTGAAACACACTTGCTCAGCATCATTCTGAACTCCTCAAAGATAACAATAAAAACCACAACAACTTACCAACTACCCCGAATACATTTTTAATGTCTGGCACGTACATTGCAAACAAAACAATGATTGCATTCAGCACCAAAGTGACAAGGATATGGCAAATCCAAGACACGGGAAGGTGAGAGCAAAACACCATCAATACGGCTTTCCTCGCCTACATAAAATGAAAAGAAACATTGCATGGGTAAATGAACACATCTACTTCCTCTTTAAAACTGATTTCAATTTCACAAATAAGAATTTTATCATATCAGATGCAAAAGAACATTTTAACTCGAAATGCAGAAATCAATTGATAATAGTTCAGTTATGTTTTTTTCTCTCTGTAGCATGGAATTAACTTCAGTATTGAAGCAGTATTTGTCACATGGCCCTTAGTCCTAATAACATCTGCTGGGACAAGTAAAGGTTTGGGGGCTAATCCGTGATGCCAAATGGAATGCAAACCATGGGGTACTTACCTAGATGTAGTCCTGATATTTTTTTTTGGTTTATTTTTCATATTATGGTATTGATAAGCCAAAGCAGTATTCTTGTGGTGCAATAAGTCAGTACGTGTTTTCAATTTGCAATGAAATTGAGTTTTCAAGTATAAGTGTGTTTGTGTGTGTGTGCGTGCATGCAGAAAGGAAAACTTAAGTCAGCAAAACTCAATTTAGGAGGGGGAAAAAAAAGATCCAACTAAATAAACTTTAGAAGTTCTGAATTCTCTAAATTAAAAACAATGCTGTGGGTTAGTTTTAATCTGAGATCTGTCTCTAGAGCACAAATTAGCTTAGCGGTTCGTTGTTATGTTGGAGCTCTCGTGGAACATATGCAAATATGTGGTCTTTGATCAATCACTTGACAAGTGAATAAGATACACAAGACTAGATGTGTCTCAGATACTACAGCCTGCAAAGCATTAGTGTTAGCATTGCTTACGCCAGAGAGGAGCACTCACTGGGAAATGGATTAGAGGAACTGTCAGAAGCACGGAGAGCAGTATGGCCAGTTTAACAGTCATGATGACAGTATCATGTGGCAGGTACCTGCTGTAACCTCGCAGCAATTCAGAGTCCACTTTGTCTGAAAAGCAAAAAAAAAATGAATTGTTTGAGAACTAACATGAAGTAATCAGCAACGCGGATGAAGCTTACATTCAAACGGACCAATCTGCTTGTGGCTGATGCACAGCGGAGGGGACTGTATATAAGCACTACTGATAAACCAACTCAAACTGATTTGTAACCTAGCAAAAACAAGAAAAAAACCATGCAAGAGACAAGATCCTGTAGAGCATGTGCTGAACAAACAGCCATCTAAGAGAAGATGAAGGAAATACGGAAAAGGAAGGCTTAAAAAGAAAGCTATTCCAAGCTTACAGATACAGGTTCTGAAACTTTCAGTCCACTCAGCAGTAAGGTAACTTTTAACCTTAACTGAATTTTACCATGTTAGCTAGACTTAAAATAAAAGCCAAGTTTTAGTGACCTGAAGGGATGAGCAAACAGCAGAGGTAAAGCTTAGAAAACAACTGAAAATATCTCAAAGAACTGGAGAAAAAATACAGATGTCAGCATCCACAGGCCTTAACCATTTCCTATAGGAGTATTTTAAACGGACAACAAAAAGCAATGTTCACAAATTAAAATGGAGGTTTAATTAAAGTCAAGATGACCGGATTGACTGAGCCTTGAAAAAGACACTGAAACTTAAGCAGGGGCTTCACTACGGAACAAAGAAAATGCATCTGGGCTGCTTAAGCTTTCCATCACAACCCTCCATCAATGCTGTGAGCAGCACTACTGCTCCATTGACAGCAAGTCAGAGTGCAGGAAGCATCTGTCCGCTCCTCCCACTCAGTGCGCTTTGCTGGACTTCAGAACAGCCCAGATTTCCACCCAAGTCCAGGCGCTGCATCGAGTTTCAAATTCACAGCAAACAGTACAAAACTTCTGAGCCACGGAACGATGAAATGTGACTCATTTCAAAAGAAGGAACTCCTTCTTTGTTTTCAATTTAAAATAAAATGTTTTACATTTTCCTGGACTGGTATTTTGGGAACAGAAAACAGATTCCCCCCTATTTAAAGCAGTAAGTTAATTAAACAAGACAACCAAAAAGTTAAAAAAGGAGCAGAAGCCTGCAAGGAAAAAAAAAAACGTAATGTCTTGCAGACATTCGCTGTTGGTTCTGGTGTTTCAGGCTCTTGAGTCTAAGAATTACTAAAAGAAATTACGCTTGCAGAAAACCAGAAAGATTCACAGTGAAACAGACTAAAAGACTGCAGTCAAAGGGCCTCGCCTCCAAGAAATGAAGGCAGTGATGGTAACAGGAACTGGGCCCGTTTCTACATCTTATTTTGTTTTATTTTTGCTGAGATGTGACCTGGAGACAGATGGTTATCCTGCAACGACTGCTCAATCTCTGAGTGACCCATCAAGTTTTAATTCCCTACGAAGTCACATGGAAACTGTTAGCAAGCACTAATAGTGGCCTATACACTACCAGGGGCTTCAAGGCTGCCCACTTAATTTTTCAAAGGATTCTATATCAAGGGAACGTCTTTGGATGTAATGGTTAAACATATAGTAATGCTTCCAGGTATGGGGCATCCACAGCCTCCTTGGGCAACCCATTCCAGTGCATCACCACCCTCTGGGTGAAAAACTTTCTCCTAATATCCAACCTAAACCTCCCTTATCTTAGTTTGAAACCGTTCCCCATTCTCCTATCACCACCCATCCTCATAAACAGTCATTCCCCCCCCCCTTTAGAAAACTTCCAGCAAATTTCTAGTGAAATTGCTAGTGCTGCTCAATTTGTAAAAACCCAAAAACAAAACAAGGAAGCAATATATGCTTTGTCCCCAGGCTGCATCAGACAAGGCAAGCATGCCTGCAAACCTTCATGCCTCCCCAGCATCAGGGCTAGCTTGTCAAGGGTCACATTCATATCCTGTGTTGCAGAGCATTTTGAGCATAAGCCCTGCAGCGTTCACCTACATTACACGCTGAGAAGTCAATGGGACTGTAACACTTCTTCATGGGACTAAGATTTATGAGGATCCAAGTGTATTAATGCAAAAACAAGCCTGAAGTACTCAAGACAACAGATGTACCATTTACTATTAGGCTGCATTCTAGAGAATACTTGAAAAATATACTCACCATAAAATGTCAGATACCCAAACAAAGCAGACATAAAGTAGATTATGAAACTCAGGCCAATTCCTGTGACAGTTACATTCTGCATTCTGCTTTTGGATGGACTAAAATGTAAAGAAAAAGAAGTATTGTTCCATCTATATTGTGGACCATTCAACACAACATAAGCTACATTATTGGAAAACATAGCAGCCTGACTTTTATGAGAAAGCAACCTCATAAATTTAGGGCCACAGAGTATTTTCTGATGACTGTGCTCTCAGAAACATAGTTCTTTTTAAAGTATTTTTTATCTCATAGAGAAGATTCACTTGTCACAGACATCTAGCACTGCTCCCAGCTGGAAAGGAACTCTGCCATGCCCACCAGTGAGGTTTATTTGTGCATTGATTTGATTTTTAATAAAACAAAAACAGCAATTTATGCAGGATCTGGGCCAAAAAGCACTGAATCTGGTGAAATACAGATTCAGTTACAGGGAAAAAAAATTAGCACCTAAAATTAGCACCTTAGTAAATGACTTTTTTCTTCCCAGATGGCCAAGACAATGTACTGACATTGGTGGTAGAACCACATTTGCTCTTTTTCTCTCCTGTTAAAGAAGATAAGCCAGTGCAAACTAGAGCTGTGCATTTCCAAAAGACATGAAGAGGATTGAGCCTGCAGTGTTTGATGGCATTAACTTGAAAATATAATACTGGAGATTAATTTAGGAAAATAGAACAGAAGGCTCCCATTCTACCTGAATATTGCACGTGTTCTCATACATTACCTTTGGAGCTCACAGTAAATCGGTAAGACTGAGGTATGGCAGAGAAAAGAGAAGGCCATGGTTGGTATTGCATAAGCACTCTAAAATAGAAGATAAACACCTTCTAAGTTACTTGTTATTACAGACAGGTGGGAAATTATCTGGATGAATTCAGTGCAAGCCTTGAAAGACAGTGGAAATCATTCAATTTAATGCTTCAAGATGAATCTCTGTAAGACAGAATGCTGCCTCTGAATCATTATGTAGAACTGGATCTCTTGAACAAGCATCTCTTCTGGCATTGTTCTCAGCTTACTATTTCATGATTCAGGATCACTGGACAGCATGTCAATAAGTTAACAACTGAGAAGACAAGTAAGTAATAAGGGTAGGAATTTCTCCAAGTCCGATGTATCCTCCATGAAATTCTCTAAGTTTCCTTAGCTACCTGTCAAATTATTGACTCCCCTACCCTGACTTCACTGTTTTCTCATTACTTCTTAAATACTTGGACACAGCTACCAGAAAACATAATGTGCTTCCATCATCTAAAGCTTTAAGACAGTTACGTAACTAGGATTGCATCCAACACAATTAGTGGTGTATTATTTCAAAAACTCATATTAGAAGAGATGAATCATCTAGTATAGCCTGCTTTGGTTGCCAAGAGGAATAAACTAAACTACAACAAAGCCCATGCTGGTAAAGAAACGCCACTTTCAATTGATATAACTGAAAAAGGCAAAACGCAACAAAGATGAGTTCTAAAAACCTACAAAGTACAAAGGCCAGACCAAAAGCTGGGCACCTCGTGGTGCTCATTTCTGGCCAAAGCAAAATCTCCTTCTTTGACCTGCATTTAACATTTGTCTGACGTTTGTTTGGGTGGGTTTTCTTGGGGTGAAGTGTTGGATTTTCTGCTTTCAGACAAATGTTACCAACCTACAGACCTATCTCAAACTTAACCCCCTTTCTTTCCCAATTCTCTTTACCCCAAAGAAACCAGAGCTCTACACGACAGCTCCTCCCCTGCAAGCTTTGTTGGGTGATGATGTGATTTAAAAGCCATGTTAATTAGCAAATACCGCAGCTGGCATCCAGTGAAATGTGTGAGGTTGCATTAGGCCTGAAGAATTAGCTCCAGGTAAGAAAAAATGAAATTTATATATATTTATAATGAAATTAAACCTGTTCTGCAAGGATCTAAATGCATGCATACAGCCAAGCAGCGCTGCATTCCAACTGAGGGCACAGACAGTGCCCACATCCAACTGCATCCTGAGGCTGAGCACCACTGCATCTGTTCTACTTCACACTCTGGTCACATTTGCAAAACGCCTTCATAAAATGCTAACTTGGACACCCAGCCTTCATATAAAAGATTGAGACTGGAAAACACTTGGCAGTAGGTATAGGAAATACTTCCACAGCCTGTAACTAGCTTTACAGATGTTTAGCTTACCCTGGATAGAGTTTAAACCCCAATTTTTTAACACCTCCCGCCTTTAGTTAGCTTATTGTTCATAGAGATTACCTCTTTTGAAAGATGAAAGAGCTTTGCTTTACAGTCCGCAGTAGAATTTGAAACCTGTAAGACATACATGGCAAAAAAAAAGAAGAAAAAATAAAAAAGACATAAGGAAAGAATGATCCCAAACCACAGACATGAAAGGTTTTGGTTTCTTGATAGTAAAACCGTGATAGCCAAGAAAAGAAGGAATTCAAATAACAAGTAATTCTGAAAGTGTTAATGTTAAAAAAAAAAGTATTACAGTTATTAATAAAATTTTAGGAGAACTTCCAAACAAAATGCATTTTACCTGTAAAGTCTCTATTGCACTGCTTAGAGGTAGAGGACAAGGGATGGACCACTTCTTTATCATAACCTGCAAAGACAGCATGGATTATAACCCCCAAGTCAAGTTACATTTAGATAGACACAGCTGAAGTATCAGACGGTGCACAGAGCAGGAAGCAAAACACACGGTAAATTAACTAACTTGACTGGTAGGCAGATAGGCTACAGAAAGGGGAGCTTGACAGCAAAGCTTGTCAGTGCCACTCCACACAGCTGCTGGCTAAGCACAGCTGGCAGCCTTATGGCTTGCCTGTCTGGAGGTGCTGTACTGAAATGAGCTACGACATTAACTGAAATACAACCGGTGCTCCACATTCACTCTCTCTGTGCTCCATGCTAACTGCCTCCCATACAGAATAGCTGCTGTGTTAGCTGTCCCAGGCTCTTTCCCTAAGCAGACAAGCCCTAAACAGATATAGAGCAGAGCCTGGGGCTAATCTTAAAAGGCAGAAACATATGGTGTGGACTAGAAAGCAAAGGAAAAACAATAAATGCAATTATTGTCCCGGAATGTCATTGGGGCTTTAGCTACACCCTGCTGCTTTAGGGACTGCCAAGTAACAGGGCTGAAAATCAAAGGGAAATTAAAGTAAGAAATGTTACCTCCTCTTTCAGGAGTCTCGTTTAAAATGATAGTGGCATTGCTCTTCTCACCCTAATTAATTTCCTATTGTAGAGGCCTGGCTCTAGAGGTTATAATTCTTTTGAAGCCTAGAGCAAATAATTAAAAACTTAATTAAAGACTCAGATTCATGAGAAGAATAACACAGGAGAGAGTGTTTCTTCTGGCTCAAGGAATCTGCTTTTTCGATGCGGTGTTTCCTAGAGAATGAGGATTTGACACCCGTTTGTGTCCCGAAGGCCAGGAGAAGAAAACGAAGTCTGCCTGTGTGGGGCAAGGAAACAGCAGATACCCACCATGCTGCTTCAGCTGTGGCAATGCCTCCGTGGAGGTGTTCAAGAACTATGGAGATGTGGCACTGGTGGACACGGCCAGTGGGCATGGCGGGGGTTGAATCTAAATGATCATTATGGTCCCTTTCAGCCCAGGCCATTCTATGATTGAGTTCTCAGAATGTTCTAATAGATGTTGCTTTTTCATACTGTGTGGATGGAAACCAAGAATCCCTTTATTCCAGCAGTCCTGACAGCTCTCAGGAAAGACGGGCTCTGCGTATAACATCATTCACTACATGTGGCAGGTTCCCAATCTGCATCACATTTTGTTCTGGGAACGTAAACAAGGGGCTTAGAAAAATACCACCAGGAATCATTAACACCTTTGTTGAACAAGCTACCAATAGGGCCGTTCCCACCAAAAAATCTGGTTTTACTCATCACCAATATTCAATACAGCAAGAAGTTGCAATAAAAAAAGGGCAACGATCACATTTCATTTCTCTTCATTTAGGATTCACATCGGGAAAGTATTCAACAATGAGAAACAAGAGAAAGTGCTCAGGACCTCACAGAATCTGGCTTTCAATTAACAGCTGAATACATGCACATTTTTTCTCACTCATCAGTTCATCTTGGTGTTTTCATTCTTTCCAAGTGAGGACTATACGTGCATTAACTCTACAGGAAAAGACAGTGAAGCACAGGCAGAGGTGTGTGACCTGCCAAGGCCCCATAGCAGAGCACAGAGCACAGTCTGCAGACCTACTGACCAGGACACACTGCCTATCACACCCATCTTTTCTACATGTTGTATTAAAACTGCCTTGCTGGCAAGAGGCTTCACAGGTGGAATGCACTTGAAAATGCACAGAATTGCTTTGTATGTAAAATATAACGGTACAGCTTGCATATGACAAACACAGCTTCCTTCTGGAATAAATTAAAACATATCTGCCATACAGAAATTAACACTGTGCAAATGAAAACACCATTTCAACAGCACACGTCATCCACTTCAAAGCGATTAGATGTGGAAACTAAACCACAGTTAATGCCTTTGAGCTTCAGCGCCTGATGAAGTCAGAGCAAATACTGTGCAAAGACTATTAGTTCTCCTTAAATATCCAGATTCGATTTGCCACGGCTCCTTCTTTGTCCCTTACCAATAAGGAGTAAACATATAATTGTTATCATTTCATATGAAAGCAATTTTTATCATTTCAGATGAAACTGGACTGCATGCTCCTTACCTAGAACATCCCACACACCTTCCTGTTACAAAGAAAAACACCTAAGCCCGAGCTTAAATCACCATAGTCACGTCTACATGCAAAGTCTTTCTCTTCCGAGCCCCAAATTACTTTCAGCACACCCCCCCATTAGAAAAGCTTTCTTCAGATACGTGCACAGATTCACACCAAGATGCAGGAATTGAAATTGCTGTAAAGCTGTTGCAAGTAGCTTCACCCTGAGACCTACTTCTGCTTTCTTTTTTTCCTCCTTTTAAGATAAATTTTAGGGAAGAGGTCAAAAGTTAAGGTAATTCATAAATATTACAAATGCATTTCCATTAGCTCTGAAAGGTTGTGGCTGCTCCTCAATGCTAAGCTTCGGAAGAATACTTCCCCAGGTCCTCCAAACACTGCAGCTCTCCAGGGATACCCCAGGGTGATGTTTTGACAGCTTTGAAGTTTGGTTTTATCACATGGTTTAGTTCCTAATGGATTACCTTGGTCTCCCGGATGGCATGTTTGTTCAACTTGCCTTCAACTCTGTTTATCCCTTTGTAAAGCAGGTATTAAAAGCAAGTCAATGCAAGCCAGAATGATGAGGGAGAGGGGGCATATTCTTTCAGGCTCCCCAGAAATATTCCCATTGCTCTACCTGGATGACAGAGCGCAAGTTGTGCCATTTACTACACATGTGCTTTACCATAATTTTCACTGTGAGGAGGAAAAATGGTACGACTTAAAGGTATGTTTTTCCTCCCAGATCTGCCGAGCAGTTCTCAATTTAGATATTTGGAAACATCTACCTCAGAGGGGTCTGGAGAGGGTGAGCATCAAGGTCAAAAGCCCCATATGGCTCAGAGAAAAGAACCTTTCCTTTCAGCAGGGAAGAAGAATAAGGTCATTGACGCATTAATGAATCTTGTAAAGTGTCTTAATGAAGTTCTAGTTTTCCTTGCCTTTTTTTTGAACCCAGTCGCTCCATCGTGCATGTAAATCTAATTTATTTGGAGTATATTAAATTTTCTTCCTCACTAGTTGCAGTAAGTAATAGTTAGGAGCTAAGCAAACAGAATTCCATTCTGTTACTAGCAGGGAAACAAAAGTGCGTGTGCCAGCTCCCTTCAGTGCACTGTCAGCAAAACAAAAATACTGTTACGTTTGCCAGTCCAAAATATAATCATTTTAAATCTTTTCACATGTCTGAAAGTTCCTACGCATTTCCATGCCTCAGCAAAACAAACAGAGCCTGCCCAGCGAGCACATCCTGAACTCCAAGAACACTAAATTCTAAGTAAAATGGAAGAGAGGAGAAGAAGACAATTCATTTCCAAACAGCCTTGTGAAAATATTTAAGCAATAAGGGAAAAAAAATATATATAGATAAGCTGTACTCTGATTTTTAACTTACCACGAGCGCAAAGTACACCATAAAGAAAAATGATAAACTACTTGTGTAGCCAAGAAAGCCTGTAAAATAACAGTAAAAATAAAAGAGAATTTATAAGGAAAGTGATCCTAATGTACAGC
This sequence comes from Coturnix japonica, assembly GCF_054131305.1. Lineage (NCBI taxonomy): Eukaryota > Metazoa > Chordata > Aves > Galliformes > Phasianidae > Coturnix > Coturnix japonica. The sequence goes on from NC_140667.1 coordinate 51,705,340, forward strand.
TAAAGCTTTACATTTTAGGCATGTTTTCTATTACAGTGCTTGGTATCTGGGGCTTAGGACTCAGAATAACAACATTCCAACTGCCTGTCACAGATCATTTATGCAGTTTTGTAGGGCAGAATTAGAACTGGCTTACCACTAATGGCATGCTGTAAGTAAATGCAGCTCTTTAATGTTCTGCTGTAAAGATTTTATTTTAGTATTGCAGACAAAATACTACTGCAACCCAAGTAATAGGTTAACTAGGCAGGGCTGGAAGGCAGAACACGGTACAACAACTTAAGCAGCCCCCACAATGGCCAGCCCCCTGCCAGTTTAAATAAATAAATAAGCCATTAAGGTTTTAAAGTCTTCAATTGTAATTGCTACTAAAGTAGAATAATATTTGCTTCTCTCCTTTAATTACTCACCGATTTTAGGAAGAAGCGCGAGGGGAAATACAATGCAGACCGAAGTAATGAGTAGCAGCAGTCTCCCATTGAGGTACCAGGACCTGTTGGAAAAGCTACTTGTGACTGATCCACAATTCATGAGGCCTAAAAAAATATGTTTTGCTTTAAAACTGCCATCTTGGACAAAACAACCACTAAGGACAGAAGCAGTAAATAATTTCAGCTGCACATGCTATTTACATGGGTTTGTATTCTCAGTGTCTGTACTGATATAAAATAGAGCTCCCAGACAGTGAGAAGCAGAGCACCAGCCCATAATTAACCACCACTGCTGGCAATGCTCCATCTGCATGGATCAAGGCTCTGTGGTGCATACAGCTTCTTCTCAGCAGCTCAATACATGAACCCATGCCTCTACTCAAACCAGTGATGAGAGTGCAAGGGCATTCCATACCACGCCGATATCCAACACAAGTGCTTCTATCACAGAACCACAGAGGTTGGAAGGGACCTTCTGGGGATCACCAAATCCAATCCCCACAGCATTCCATGCATCTCAGATTGGGTTAAACTGAGTCACATGTCTCCACAACTGGAAGCAGCAGCAACTCTCATTCCCACTTGCTGCACAGTCTCCTGTTCATTGTTCCTACATGTCATATCATATCATAGAATTATAGAATGGCTTGGGTTGCAAAGGACCACAGTGATCACCCAGTTCCAACCCCCTGCTATATGTAGGGTCGCGAAGCAGCTGACCAGGCTGCCCAGAGCCACATCCAAAGTTAATATAACAAAGAACTGCAATAAGAGAGACTTTCTTGTCTTTAACATAGCACAGAATGATCCTTCATTCACTGCAACACCATCAAAGCACAAAAGCAATGGCAACTGCTATAGAAAAACATAGAAGTAAAAAGCACCATGGAGACATAGAAAGTCTTGATGCTGTTAACAATCTACTCAGTACCAACATCCCATCTCCTAAGCAGAGGGAAGCACAGATGTGTAAGCTGTTAAGAAACAGAAACATCTCGAGGGTGGCTCCCCGAACTTGGCACTGGCCATATCCTGTACTGATAAACATCTTGCACATCAGCCCCTGACTTTACTACCTATAAACACCCTGGCCTTTGACCTCCACGTTTATTTAGTCCAGGATATGGTTAGCACCTAATAAACAGGCAACACCTCAAGTTATCATACGGAAAGCAGCAAACACCTGTGTTGGAGAAGAATTACCAGAGGCAGATATGGAGCCAAGTGGCTGCATCACTTAACATAAAAAAATTACACGTGATGCAAATGAATGGAGAAATGTCAATGCTGAGGGAATACTGCCCGTTTCCAAACCAAAGTCAACCTTAAGTAACAACGCCATACACACGACTGCAGCTTAGCAGGCCCAAGGAAGAAGGTACATTGGTTACTGCATGGTAAATGAAAAGAACACTGGAGGGGGAAGGGAATGAAAAGCGCAGAACTGCAGTGAGGTGATGTGAAGGAGGAAAAAACAATTTTCTAAGTGTTTACTTTTAGAATATCCTCGATTAAAATCTTTCTAAACAACAAACAGACCGACAGAAAGCAGAAGAGCATCTACTGGCTGTCAAAAAAATACAGCCAATTCTCCCAAAATGCTGCTGCAGAAATACACTTATTTTCCACAGGCTGAATAAATATTTCTGTATTTCCTTTAAAATCAGTTAATCCACAAATATAATCCCATATGATAAAAACATTCCAAGTATGAAATGCGGAATATAAATCCTTGCCTCTACTGAAAATGCTTTGGCATGCAGATGTTCCTCCTCCATCCCTCCCCCACTTTTAACTGAAAGCAGACATTTATAAATTGCTTTAATTTCATTCCTGAATGCAACAGGACAAGGGATTCATATGTTCTACATTAGGATCTGACTCTCAGTCCATATCAATTATGTAACACACAAGCAAGACAACTTAATTGCATCAATCATATCCTCCTGACAGGGTCATTAAATGTTAACAGAGGGCTCACGAATTACAACTTTTTAACACAATCCTCGTTGGAAGCTACGTTCATGTCATCAAAACTACACGGAATTCTTATGCAGACAGACAGAAACATCTCAACTTGCAATTAACAAGTGTTTACACTGCGTGTTTTTGTTTTCTAACAAAGACATGTCGATATATTAAACACTGGCTCCGATCCTTTCCAATTGCACGCACACCTGCTCACCTTTAGCTACAAAAATAATCCAATTTGCAAAATGGCTTTCCTGTGAGCATTGGTGTGTGCTTAGAAAACATTTCTCACAGACAGCTTAACTGACACATCTGACAGCTCCTAACTCCAGCTGAAGATAAATTCTGCACCCAAATGGCAGAGGAGCAGATGCCGCAAGGGCTGAACAAAAACAGAGCAGTTGTGCAGCCACATCTGGAAACAAGAGGCCCAGTTAAGAGATTTTAATCAATTGAGGCAATATTTATGCCCTTTGCATACATAAGTTGCTACTTGGTCCTGATAACTGATTGCCTATTTGTCTTGAAAAATTCCCTACAATTTACATTCTCTTACCCAAAAGCTACTCCAGTGTTACGATAAGAAACGCACTGCAGCAAAAGATCATGATCCATCACGGCAATCTATATGAAATACAATAGTGGGCATGCTCAGGCCAGCTGTGTCCACAAAGCTGGGACACTGACTGACTGCTTCATCTCTTTATTGGGAGAGGTGTGTTTGCATAAACAGAGCTGGCATCAAATTAAAAAACAAAGCCAACATAAGTGATGTTACGTGCAAATGATGGTAATGAACAGATTGGAGCAGATACAGCAGCAGATTCAACAGCACTCTGTATGGAACGTGAGGGTTGAAAGCACAGTTTTGAAGGAGCGGGTAATAAAGCCCGAATGAAAAGCTGATGACTATCACAGCTGGAAAAGTTGCATTAACAGAGCAAAAAATGACATGCACATAAAACATAATCATTTATTAAAGGCCCTTACTAAATATACATTATTGTGAGGGCAAAAGGAGGGCAGGAAGACAGAAAGTGAGGTTAGCACCACACCATTTCTCAAAGCACGGGTTATAAAATTGAAGAAAATATACAGGAAAAAAAAATATGATTTGAACTAAAGTGCCTTTTTAAGAAACCAATTTCAACTTCAAAAGCACAGCAGAAGCATCACACGGCCTTTAGGAGACCACACTTTTCAATCCAGTTTGAGCTCAGAACATCTAAAACAAATCAGCTTGGAAAAACTGCAGTAACAGCGTGAGTTGCACCATCAGGAATGACAGCAAAACTACAACAACCTGAACAAGAGATTTCAGCGCTGAAGCTGCAGCGTTTGCCCTATGGCAGGCACAGATTCCTTGTGACAGCTCTAATAGGAATCTGAGGGACACACATTACATACAGCTTTATAGCTCAGTTGTGAAGAATAATTTCTTTACTGGCAGCCAAGTTATGGAATTATAAACCAAGCCTGGAAACCTGGCCTTTTTCCCAAGACAAGTCCAATTACTGGAGCAAGACAACAAAATATTTCAATTTAAATGTCTGCCAGATTTCGTACTGTGGTCTTGAAATATTTTAAGTGATAACATGACAGCAGTTTAAATGTTTCTCCTCCCCTCCCTCCCATCCCTTCCTGCTTCCCCTTTCAAAGTTTTACAGATTTCTTTGAATGGAGCTTTGCCACCAACTTTAAGGTCGTCTGATGGGAAAGAATCAGGCTCTGTGTGTGCTGCAGAAGGTTTACAGATGCCAAATACATTTCATATTCCAAGAATGCCTGTAAATAAGTAATGTTTTTTAGCATGTGAGATCAGAGGGATGTGTCAGTACCCATCTCCTCCAGCAGCCCTGAGCTGTTTGCTTCTCCAAGATAAATTCACAATCCTTGTGGCATTTTAACTTACCCGCTCTCATCTCCGCTTAAGAAACCTGCAACAGCACCAGGAAGCTCAGACTTCACAATTAACAGATAAGATGACATAGCTGCAAACAGAAGCAGAGCAGATTTAGCAGGGGAAGAGCAGTACTGTAACAACCAGCATGGCTTAACTGGTGTGGTTATGAATGGGACATCTCAGCTATATATTAGACACCGTGGCACCAGAGTCAACATTTATTTTCTCATATGCCTCCTTTAAAAATAGCTGCAAATCCCCAAGTACCATGCTGATTCTAATGCTTCCAGAGAGCCTGTAATGACATAAGTCTAGAAGCAAGGAAAACATCATCCAAAGGGCTAACAAAACAATACTGAGCAGCAGGCTGACCCTTTACCTGGCAACACGGGCCTTCATAGGCTGGGGCTGCAGCTCTTCTTCCTGGCTCTGTAGTAGATGTTGTTGATGAGGATGAGAGTAACTCAACGAGATTTGCTTCTACCAATACAACAGATCTCTTTAAAACACTCCGTATTTGTTGCCGTTGAATTGCTGTTGCACTAAATAAATGCGCTGCAAATCTAACCACAAGAATGGGACTTGAAAGGCTCTTTATACACGGCATGTCTGTATTTACAAGAACTACAAATCTGAAGAGAAAGCATTAGTTACTCCTGTGGGAGTGATGATGTGAAATAGAGCGTTTATATTTGTATTCATCAGCAAGTAATGATGCATACAAATAAATCCAAGCACTGGTGCCATTTGTCTGCTTTACTCAGTGAAAGGATCAAAGGCATAAATAATCAGGAAAAAAGAAAGGCATAAATAAAGAAGAGTTCTTACGCTGATCACAACTTGTATTACCCTGATACCTTCACATAGAGCTGCTGTCACTTTTTGCTTTCACACAAACAGCAAACGTTTGTACAGCCCAGAAACCAGGAGAGAATGACTCACAACAGCAGGCGTTACAAAGAGCTCCAGCAAATATCGCAGCCTGCTGGGAGCTGACTGCCATCTGTCCAAGTGATGTCACCACTGCGCCTGCAAACGCCTTCAGTCCTATACAAAGCTTGATGAGAATCCATCCATCTGTTGCGTTCAAATCTTACTGCCCCGCGTTTAGAACGCTGTGCTTCCTCTCCTAATGCTCTACAGTGATAATATTTGTTTTAAATATGTATGACAGCGAACTTCCATATGCTGAGTTATAAGAGCGGATGTTTTGAACCCTGGAAAATGTGTGTGCTCCGACACTGCTGCAGCCAATGTTAAATTTGAAGAAAGGGAATGTGGTCTCCATAAAGAAAGCAAATTGCATTAATGCGAAGTGACATCTACCTACCGCAAGGTTAAATTAAAAACAGTTGGTGGGTCACTAAATAAGGAAATATTCACTTCTTTGTAATTAAAAGCTCTGATTTTTCTAGGATTTGGGATTATTTCCCCATTGTAGCTGTTGTTTACACCTGGCAAGGTGTGTTATCTCCTGCTCCACTTTACTCTCTTATCTGCGCCCTGGAGAACACAGGCCTGATCACAACAGTCTTTACAGCCTTTCTAAACCACCAGAATCTGTAAGAAAATTAACACCCCCGCCCACACTAAGCTGGGGGTGGGTGTGTGTGTTTCACCCTAAGCAAAGAGAGATGGTCAAAAAAAACAAGGGGTGAAAAAAGAAAACTTCCTCTAAAGCATCATTACATTTATTCACCCACTCACCTCCTTCCTTGCATTGCACAACGCTTTGTACACAAGCAATTTGGAGTTTTGATATATTCGTGCACTTCAGAAAGGTTTAAAAATTAGTTCTTTTGCAGCTCAGCTGCAGAAAGCTTCAATTTCCAGATCAGATTTCCTCCTACCATGCAATCTGTCACTCTTCCCTCACATTCCTATTAGCCTCTGGCTAATCATTTGATCACTTATCCTTTGTTGTGCACTTCACCCTTTGTTTTTTTTAAAGGAGTCCAATTTCACTGGATTCCACTCTGCAGTTGGGAACCAACCCTGCTCCAATCTTGCACATGCTGAACATTTGTCTCCATCTCTCTTCTCTGTGCATATCAGAAACAACCTCATGGGGGAGGACTTCTCTTTTTTTGCCCATTTATCTCCTCCTGTTTGTTCTATAAGATGGAGAAAACAACAATTTTATTTAGATCCTGCTGCTCAAATATATAACATGAATCTCATTATGTTTCTCAAAGCTGAAGTTACCTCTGGTAGAAACAAAGCACACGTAGTGGCTGAGAAAGAGTAGCTCATCTTTTGATCCAAACGTGACATTTTACCTAACTTTCCCAATGCCCACAGCGAAAAGCAATGCCAAGCAATGCTGGGAAATCTGTACATCAGCCACCCTTGGCAGTGGGATGTAAAGCAGAAGGAAGAGATCCCAGAGTCACACAGCCACACCGTGCCACAAGTGAGCACCACAAGCATACCTTGGGCTCTGGTTTATTCTGCTTTGGAAATATCACATCCTGTTGCTTGCAAGATAAGAGTAATGTATTAAAGGATAACTTTTAAGGCAGCTTTTATCATACAAAAATCCTGATAGGTCTGCATTGGTCCTTTGGATTCAAGCATTCAAATCTATCAGCAGTAACACTCCCTTCAGCTTGCCCCCCTTTCACACACATAGTACGAGAGCAGAAGTTATTGCTCCTACATCTCATTTCATCCTCTAAATTCAAAGCCAGCAGCCTGTTTTCCTTGTACCACCTCTTTGCAGCCATCTGTCTGAGCACTGGGTGAGGCAGCCTCCTGCAGAACCAAGGGTGTTCAGTGCTGTAACCTGAGGCTCTGGCAGCACACAGGTGCTGATGCCCATCACTGGAACAACCTCAATATGGTCGCTTCCTTGTTTTTAGCTACTGATATTGCAGCATCAATGCTACCTTACAATTGCTTTCAATATGCACCAAGAGCTGTTTGATGGAACCTAAGCGAGTCTGAAGTTCTGTATTTGGGAAAAAAAATCAATATTCAGATACTAAAACAGTTTTCAGCAGGAATCAAAATTGCATTACTACTTTGTAATTGCATTACTACTTTGTCATTCAATAAACTTAGCACTGCCTTGGAAGCAGCAAGAAATTACATTCTTAAAATGCTCACATATATGACTTCGTCACATTCTGAAACTTGGCACTGACTCCTTGGTGAAAGAAGTTTATCATATAGAAAAGAATACTTGCATGACACTTTCATTACTACACTACAACCTGCTGAGCTCTATAACTGTATGCACCATGAAGCCACTGTTCCAAGTACCCTCACTGTACTATAATACTGCTTCACACTCACCATGAAGGCCCCTACCTGAACAGCATGTTAAAAATTCTAGTGAGAAGCTGAGGTTGTTTTTAAGTTAGTCCCAAAACTCATCTTTAGAGGCAGTCCATGTGTGACTCGTGCTTTCGTTATCAGCAAAGTACGTGTGATGTTACCTTACTGTCCTATCAAAAAACAATCAGCTGCTCAAGTCCACAGTAACAATGTAAGAGAATGTATATACATTAAAGCTATGCATAAACATAAGATTTGATCCTCCCTTAGAAAATGGATGGTGATAGAGTCTTCCTTTTGAAGCAGAGCAATCCTGGTCCTCATCTAGGTAAGACATAGAGATTCCTTGCAAGTGCCAACAAATGACTGAGATTAATCAACACATTCAAAACTCTTAATCCTGTGAAGAGTTCTGTTAATAACATCCTTGTATGCCCCAAAATACTGAAAAGACCAGAGGCTGAAAGACAGAAATAACAGGATAAACCCTATCAATCACAGAACACTCAAGCCAAAGTGAGCTGCATCTTACTGCCCTCTTGTTTCATAGGGGATGCACAGGCAGCAGATTTTTTTTACTAAGATGTCATTAGTTTAATTGTATGTGTATGCTTACGCTAATAGAACTGCAATGTTTTCCACACAGCTTTTCATGCTCCAAAGCACAGCTGCAGGTGAGGAGTCCTGCTGTTTTGTTTTTAAAGCATTACCTGCAGCACAAACCTGCCCAACAACCACTAACTGCAATGGGGAAGCAGCACGGGTCATCCATTGTGAAACCAACACGGGAGCACACAAACCTGCCCTTAATTAAGGCAGCTCTGCACTGGAAACCCTCACTGAGAAACAATGAAGGTAATTAGGCTGTCAGGTCAAAAGCAAACTGCGCTGTGAAAACAAACATTTGAGTTTGCTGGAAAACAGAATGAGACTTTCCATCCTTAATGGCAGCTCAGTAATTTCTTAAGGTATCAGCAATGCAGTTCTCAGCACGTGACAAGGTGCGCTTTCTTCTTCCACAACTTACCCTGTTTTGTCTATTTTCAACGTCTAGAGAAATCAGGGTTTCCATCTTATCCATCATTTACTGCATTTAAGATAAATTGTGTTCAACACGTTTAAAATCGAATGTCAGAATAGAGGAACCCTGAGTGGAAAAATACAAAGAACCGCAAAAGAGAAGTGCTCTACCCACGTGGTAAAACAAGCTCCTTGTTTTGCTTTGCTGTTAGAGATGTCGAGTAAGGAGATTGTATTTCCCACACAGGGAAAAGGGGGGAAGAAAAGAGGATGGAGGGGGAAGGGGGAAGGGAAAGGCGGTGCAGGGGCAGCAGGTGGCGCTGCCGGAGCAGCCCGCAGCCCCCGGATAGAGAACCTCGGTATCATTAAGGGTCCCTTCCAGGCTGGGATGTTGTATGGACCTACGACCCTCAGCACGGCAAGAGATGGGCGTTTAGGAGACTGCTTTACTCACAGAGCTGGATGGTTTGGGTTGGAAGGGTCCTCACCTCACTCTGCATTTGGACAACGACAGATTCCTGCGGCTCTACAGAACCGAGCCGTGCTTTTTGCCTTGGGGTATCTGCTAATAGAACAAAACCGGCTCTGCCGTCTGTAAGCGTGGGCAATTAGGATGTCAAACGCAAATCCGCAATTCAGGCTCTCTTTCTAAACGAGCAAAGATGACAAATTAGAAAGCCGAGCTGTATTTCAATGCCTGCTAAAAGCTTTTTCTGCCACAAACGAATGTAAATCACTTCCGAGCTTCAATTATCTTTAGAAGTGATCAAACCGACCTTAAAAACGCTGGGAGTGACAGTAAGGCCGGTGCAGCCGCTTATTTTAATCACAAATCGTTCTTCATTATTGAACGCTCCCCAATCACCTTTGAAATCAGATCCCACATGATGCAATGTGCCCACGTCTGATGATGGAGGAGGTAGCAGAAAACAATGTTTATTTTTAGCCTTATTCTGGAATTAAAGATGTTGACAGAGCCTGGATGTCTGCCCACCAGGCACAGCTTCCTTCCAACAGCCATAAACCAAAAGGAGGGGAACACCTCATTGCACAAAGGTAAAAGGGCACAACTGGAGTTGCAAGCACGGCTCCTATTCAGAGCAAACACTCCCATTTAAAAACCATAGGAGCCAGCAAAACAAGAGACTTTCCTTCTCCAAGCAGCCAGGCTCAGTGAGAGATGGAGAAAGCCCTTCAGCTTTCTGGAAACATCAAGAGAGATCTGAATGCATCATAATGCGGCGCTCAGATACATCCAAAAGAGAAGTTCCTACCTGCAGAATCCTCCCCCTTAACCAGCTGAACAGAACAGTGGTGCTTGGCAAAGCAGGCCCCACTTGCTGGCACAGAGGCCCAGTGCAAAGGACAGAATAAGCGCTTTGCTCACATCCAGCTCAGGCCTCTAGAGTTACCGAAGGGAATTAGATTAAAAATGACACAGAGAAAGTTATGGACTGTGAGGAGGAAGAAACGAGAGCCTTATTTCCTTTGACCACAGAGCCCTGTGCACGATCCCAGATCTCCAGAACCTGCACTGTGTACCCCCCCCTTAACCAATGCTATTTATTAAGAGGTCCACTCTTAACGGAAAAGGAAATTAAAACATTTGTTCACTGCTACAGAACATCCTCTACAACCCGTGTGAATAAATAACCCTTCATCTCGCAATTAAAATGTTCGCTCCTGTCTGAAGTTAATGCAAAGGGTTTTAATCGCTGCTTATGTCAAGCAGTTTTTATTACTGGAGCTTCCAGCATAACAAAAGATTGTGATGTTATCATACGAGCAGTTACTTGGCCTGGACATAGCCACAATGTAGTGACAACAGAGATCACTGAATTGACTGGGCTTGACAGACAGCAACTAAAGGGAAGAAGAACAGAACTGGAATGTCGTTTCCTCCTGGCATTGCAGGTAATGGTGTGTCTTGAGGGCGTAGGAGGGAATGGCAAGGAGGGAACCTTCACACCATTTCCTCATCGAAATGAAAGTATCCAAAACATCCAAAGGAAACAGCCAAAGAAAATAGAAGTAGTTCTGATAAACACCGTTGGCTTTTGGATGAGTTAATTCTAAGGATGATTTACTCCTTAACTCCCATACGTAAACTTACCTGAATAGAGCTGAAGTGATTATTTGAATGCAAAGACAGCTTGTGTTATTTTATTGTTACGGACTAAGGAAAACAAAAGATATCGAAAGTACTGAAATCCAAGGTATTGAACTAACAGGGAGAAAAAAGACTACAACAAAGCACATTAGGAATGTCACAGCTATGCATTCCCTCGTTACCGGTATCACTAAAAGGCATCAGCAAGTTCCAAAGGAAAAAACAACCACACACAAAAGAAAACACAGCTTCCAAGATACAAACATCCAGAAGAACAGGGAGGGGATGGCAGTTCTGCAGCCCCTTCCAGCCTGCAGTGCCAACTGGTGGATGTACTCCACACCATGGGATGCAGAGCAGGAGGACAATCTGCCCTCCAGGAAGCACCCACCCACCCCACGGCCACAGCTCTGTGTGATCACACACATCTCACATCTTTATAATCACAACCTTAAAGCGTTTCCATTTCATTCCTGCCCTCGGCGTTTGTGGAGTTTTGTGGACTGCGGAGATTATAACCCACTCAGTTAAAAACGGAGCGTATGAAGTTTCTTACCTCCTATATTCTGGATAATTATTGTAGTTGCAACAAGGACCTATAAAACAAAAATTGATTTCTTTAGAAAGGGTAGGGATAACTGGAGTCGTATGCCTGGAACGGTCATAAAACACATACGTATAATCTTAAACAGACCAGATGCAAAAGCAGCAACCAGTACTGAAAGGAAAGGCATCTTCTGCTTCACCAAGAGTTCAACACATGGAAACCAACCTCAAATGAATATAAAAGCAAAGCAACCCCTGAAGGAAAATACACTTTCATTCTGAGACGACAAAACAAGAGTAGTTAAAGGGCAAAGCTTTGTTTTGCAGAGCAGGTTTAAAATCATGGAGAACATAAGTGCTTTCCCATCCATGTTATGCAGCTAGAAAGGGAAATCATCCTTTGCCTCTGAAAAAGCACTCAGACAGCAGAGATGATCTACACAACCTATTCCTCGCTCTATGTAACTATGAATATTAACAGTCACAGACGTCGTCCTTTTCAGCCTATAAACCAGACAGACATTTCTTTTTTGTGCTTGCTATTATTCATATAGGACTAATGTGGAATATAAAGACGATCGTAGGGCAATAAAAACACTTGACTGAATCTAAACAGTTGTCAGCTCCCAGCTGACAAAACCCCGGCAGTCGCGTGTGAAGTTTTCCCACTGTTTTCATTTCAGCTCAGATCTAACACAGTGCCCTCATCTACAGTGATACAGTCCTTGGTGCCGTACATCATCATGTAGTAACACCTTCCTACTACCAGAAATCAGCCTGTAAAATACATTGAAAGCAAAATGAAATCAAGCCACGGTTATGGCAGGAAAGTTCCTTGTTAAGATGTGCTGATTCTTCCCTCATCCAAGCCATCCGCTGCTGATAGAGCACATCTTAACATACAGAGAAACAAAAAGAAGCAAAAACTGTGCAATCTGTGCCTGACCGAGCTGAGAGAAGTTCAGGGGCAGCGCTGGAATTCAGAATGACCGTGATAAACGACGAGAGTCTAAAAATCAATAGCACCAGTTAAAAGCAATGCAGTCAGGAAGCAGAGATCAAATGCAGGGCTTACAGTTATTAGACTGCAAATGGAGAAAAGAGCCTGAGATAAAACAATTAGTGGCAGCCACAGCAATGGCAAACCTTGTTTATCCCTGGCAAGTTCTCAGCCAGCATCCTGCATTCCACTGTTTCATCAAGATCTATGAACATCACAGATACTTCCACAGAGAAAGGTCAGTGCTGCAGGAAAACATGGGTTCCTCCAGAATAAAAATCATCACAGTAAAGCTGTGATACCTCCTTCATTGGATAACACTGAATATCCACCAAATAACAAATATCTGTCATGAATTGTTTCCCTATGTTTATCCCTGCACTGCAGAGAAGTGGGGGGGGGGGGAAGGAAATCAGTCACATTGTAATATCTATCTCCTTAAGCGCTGTGCTTCTATGACTGCTGCACCTAATGGGTTGTGGCTAGCATCACACCGCCCCTCTCGTGAAAATAAGATGATAAATCTCGATATTAGCAAGGTATGAAATCATCTGTTGAGGGCGATCGCATCTTAACTCCCCTCAATAGATATTGATCTCACACACCACTCACTCATTATCTGCTCGCTAATGCTAATGGCAGCTTGCACCTAACAGCTGAGTTTTAATTCTCACATGAAAACAGAAGTGAGACTCTGGTCTGTTAAGCAGAACTCAATTAAAGAGTTGGGTTTTTTTTTTTAAAAGAAAACTATTGAAATTGCAGTTGTGTGGTCAAACCTGCTTTTAGAATCACTTAAATGACACAGGGCGTAGTAGTCACAGTATTAAAGGCACAGCATTCACCATTAGGATGTTGTGTTAGTGGACAATAATGTCCAGCAAGAAAAACAGATTCAGTTCCCATCGCTAAAATGGTACAACTCACATGCCAAAAAAAAATTAACATGCATGAAACATTCCTGTTTCCTTATGTTGCATAAACTGCATGAAAGGCAAACACCATCGAGCTCTATGAGAACCTCCATCAGCAGCAGTAAATCAACCAGGCGTCTCTAAGCAGCTCACAGCAACGGTGCAATGGGACCGAGACCGAGCTGCGATGGATGGCTGAGCTGACCTGAGCGCAAAGCGAGTGAGCAGACACTGGGAAATGGAGTCGTAAGAGGAACGTGTGGGCAGGAAAGGAGCACAAAACCTCGCGTGTAAGAAGTGTCTGTTAGACAGCTAATGACCTTCATGCTTCTGCAGCACAACACATGGGCTGAAAGGGAAGTTGTTGGTTTGGGGAACTAAAGGATTTTTTTGTTGTTGCAGTATCAGAATTTTAGCAGTTACACAGATTGCATCCCTGTGCCCTTTGTTATGCAATGAACAGCTGGGTATAAGAAGTAGGAGAGCAAGAAGAGGAAACACACCAGCGCTGACAAACACTTGCCTTTCCTGCTGATCCAAACGCAAACAGGCCGAGGTCCTCATAGGAGGTGACAGCTGTTGATGAGAAAGAAAGAAAAAAGCTGAAATATTCCTAACTGCAAAAATCACCCAAGAGCTCCAGCTTTGTCTTCTTGGTTTTTTTGCCTCCTTATAAATAAGCACAGCTCAGGATCCGATTAAGAGACTATTTTATAACGCAGCCCACTTAACAGCATCAGCAAACGCTTGTATTCTTGCTACAAAACATCCACCCAACCATTCAGACTCACTAGAAATTCAATGTACCATTAAAAACAGCCGTATCAGAAATAACAGCACTGCACCAGAGCAATCTGCCTTTCCTAGAGAGTTTTGCAAGCAACACAGATGAAGAATTTTGCCATTAGACTTACGAATGAGAGGCGAGCTATCTCTAGATTTTATTTCCTAAGTGCATGTTTGCTTTTAAGTGAGGACAGTAAGAGAAAGGTGCCTTCATCGTTCCCGAACATAAACACCAATCAATCACCATGATGGCAGCTTTCAAAAACACAGCGCTCCTCACTTCCAAGACTGCTGAAGGTAAATGCCTTCCTGGGCTGCAATCTGTTACAAAGAGCAGACGACAACAAACAAAACCAAGCACGCCAAAGCAGGGGTAAAAGCAAAGCAAAGCAAAGCAAAGCAGCCTGCCCTTACTCGCACCTTTCCCAACTAATCACACCACAACAGCCTGCGGTTTCCTGAGCAGCCAAAGCTCACCTCTAACACTGAAAACAACTCACAACGATCCCTTCTCAGAAAGGAGGAAATCATATTGAAGCCTTCTTTGTTGCCCTGCACTCGAAGCTCTAACGACACCAAAAGGATGAAAGCTCCAGAGAACGACCCAGAGCTCTAAGTGTCTCTAAGGGTAAAATTAACCTCCAAAGCACAGAATTCTCTTGATGGTCGCCTCCCCTTCCTTGGTTCCACTCCATGGGCTACAGTTGCTCCTCCTGCTGCTTGTTCCTTTCACATCGAGGGCTGGGGGAGGAGGCTGCTCCATACCAGGGCTGCAATATTTAATACACTTAATTGTCTACTTCTAGATCTCACCCTCTGTTTTTCTTAGATTTGCATTTATAAAGCAGTTAGCAGCAGATAAATAGCATTTTAGAAGGCAATCCCCGTTGGCATCAAACAGGAGCAAAATGTTAAATATATTTGAGAGCTTCTTGTAATGCATGGGAACAAATATGTTCTGCACAGAATTCCAAAGCAGCATCACGAAGCCTTGGAAGAGTTTTTGTAGTCATTCTGGTTTTGTAATCAATGCAGTCCTGCAAACACTGAGGGAGCATTAATACTTAACCACATTAATACTTAATCACATTACTTTGGTACTTTCAATAATATACAGAACAAAATATCCAGCTCTATTGGCAGAAATACATGCTGCCTGCCTGGGTTCATTTCTTATATGCTAGTAATGGAAATCGCCCATTTCACCCCAAAGTTAAAAGCAAAGCAATACTCACGAGCAGCTCCAAATGGATAAAAGCAAACAGCCATGAAACTTTATGGGACATCCCCCTGAAATTCCTCATTCCTCCACTTACACCATTTTGCCACCCCAAACCCTGAAACAGCTTCTTTAATACTGGATTCACAGGAGGAAACGCCGTCCAACCCAATGGCACTGTTTGTTTTCTAAGTCATTCGGCCTCACTGATCATTCGACCTGCTCAAAGCCACCCCAGACCAACATCACTTACAAACTCAAGGCACTTCTTTGTTTTCAAACGACAACTTAAAAGCCCGCACTTAAATTCCGCTGTTTGAAATGGAATTAATATTACAGCTTCCTTTTCAAAAGGGCTTTTATAGGTTGCCTCTTACCTAGGATTACTTTTATAATTTCAATACCTGAATGAACAGTTTATCAATAGGCCCATAAGGCTTTCCTGTACCCTTTCTCCTTCACATTTTCCTAGCTCAGTTCTTTAATACAGAACTACTAACATCACTTTCCCATCCCTTACCACGGGTTACTCTTAATACTGTAACACTGTCCACAGATGAACACTTGCTTAACATTAAAATACCCAGTGATTTACTTATTTACAGTGACTTCAGTTTAAAAGGTCACACATCTCCCTTTTTAGAGAGGATATTCCAAGGAAAAGCTATTTAATGTGCACTTGCTTTAGTAGTTCACAGGAACTACAGTTGATAAAATCACTGCCATCACCCCCTCAAAACAACAGCCATCAATGCAGCACAGATACCTGAGTGTAGCTCCAGATCTAGGATGCCCCACCAGCACCAGGTACAAACTACTTACTGACCACACGGTGCTCATTTCAGACTGAGGGACTCCTTCACCCCATCATTTAAGGTTCCTCCTTGCTTTAGGCTGTGAGCACTTCCAAAGTGCATTCTGGGGGTGAAATGTTACTTTTGACAATAAATAAATGAGGAGTTAAACTATACTGGTGTATTTAGGTCTCCAAGCCCAGCTTCCCCCCCCTCCTTCCTTCACAGTACCCCCAGCAGTTCTTTGCAAGGAGATCTTCCTATTATTTTACCAGATAACAACACAATACCATCTCGTGCCTGTATAATACAGAACTTAAGAGGTGAGCAGCCATCACTGAGGAATATGTATTTACCTCTTATTATTTCTCTTGCTTAGTAAGTATCTTTCTAGCTGTTTATCCCAGGTTTTAATCCCTCTCTAACAAGCAGAGCTTCAGAAAGAAAGAAGAAAGCCAGCAAGCCATAAATCACTGAGTAGCCAATACCACACACAGAAATCGCCCTACCTCTGAAGAAGATTTTTAAGGAAAGCATGAAGCTGATCACTCAATAGGTGAAGACAGGAGCAGCAGATCTAAGGAGAATCGAGAAGCAATGATCAGAGAGCACAGTGCTACAGGAAGCACAGCCTGTAAGGATGGAGCGCAGCTCTCTCCCATCACCTTTGAAAAGAGGGGAAAGGAAATGAGATGGAAACAATATCCAGGTTCCTGGGAGAGATGGAGCCTCCCCACTGTGACAAGGCCTCTGTGTGCTGGGACTCGGGGAAGCAGCCAAGTGTTCAGTAACAATTAGAAACAAGCAAGAATTAAAACATTAGACTAGAACTCAAACATTAGGACCTCCTGGTTGGACATTCTCAAAGCAGTGTAATTTCTAAGCAAGGAATGCACGTCTCAGTATCAGAAATGCTGTGAAAACACACATCTGCGACGTCCTAAGTCTATTCACTTCAAACAGTGGATACACGTATGTTACAATTAGAACAAGGGCAGTTGGCTGCTTATTGAAAGCAGCACTGAGACTGCATGTGGAAAACCACACAGCAAAAAAGCACAGCCCAGCTCACACCAAAATCATTTTGGTGGGGAAATAGGAGACCTGCCTTCATGGGTGCACTGTGAGAGAAGTCAATGAGAAGCCAGCTGGGCAGGACTGGGGATAAATCACTTAGTTTGGCTTCTACTTTTTGTATGAGATGTTTTTAAGTGTGTGTGGGGGGTTAAATGGCAAATGGCAATTGTTAGATGGAAGCAGATGATCTTTGAGGTCCTTTTCAACCCAGGCCATTGTATGACCTGTAATGGAAGGCTCCCAGTTGATGGCAGTGGGACAGCTCCTCACTTACCGGTCTGTGTGCACATGCTGAGCAGCAGGAACACGGAGTAAGACGCGAGGCTGGCGACCATCAGCAGCAGGACGCTGGAAGCACAAGGAACCCAGTGAGAAGCAGAACAACGCACTTTCTATCTTTAAAAACGCTCCGTTTGCGGAAAAAAACAAAAAACAAACAAACAATAATCAATCACGAGACAGGATTTCCTCATTTTGTGCCTTCCATTCGGGAGCCACACGGTCCTTAATCAGCGCACACGGGGCAGCGCTGTGTAACACCGAGTGAAGCGCTCAGCCCACACAGCCCGCGGCCTCACCTGAAGCCCAGGACCCCGGTGCCGGCCATGGCGTAGGACAAGCCGAGGATGCCGCTGCCCATGATGGCGTTCATGAGGTTGAACACGGACAGGCCGAAGGAGGAGCCGCGCTGCGAGGAGCCCTGAGGGGAGACAGCGCTCAGCGCTCAGCGCCCACCGAAGCCGCCCGCCCTTCGCCCCCACACGCACTGTGCCCGATGCCCCCGGCAGCAGCGGGGCGCTGTCCCCGTCCTCCTCGCTGTCGCCGTCTCCATCCTCCCCCTGTCCATAGTCCCGCTGCCGCCGGGCAGACAGGTACCAGCCCCTCCAGGCCCCCCGCGGCACAGCCTCCATGTCCGCACCACAAAGCGGCTCTGAGGGAGCGGGGCGTGAAGCCGGAGGGGGCGGAGTGAAGGGGGCGGGGTGAGCGGGGCAGCCCCGCCTCAATGTTGGAGGCGACGCGGTTTGATGACGCGGGGCTCGGCATGAGGTGAGGGCGGACATGGAGGGGCTGAGTGCGGGGCGATGCGGGACCTTATCGGGACCTTATTGGGGACAGGCTCATACCCAGCATGGGGCGGGATGGGCCGCGTGCTTTGGCCCTGCTGCCTCTCAGGGTGCCGAGGCTGCAGCCACTCCCCCAATCCTTCCTCCTTTTCTCCTCTCAGCTCAGTCTGAAGGAATCTTCCCAGCTGTAGGATCCAGACGGTAGAAGTTTTGCCCAGGGAGGTTGTGGATGCCCCGTCCTTGGAGGTGTTCAAGGCCAGGTTGGACGGGGCCCTGGGCAACCTGATCTAGTAAATGTGTATGTTTGGTGGCCCTGCCAGGCAGGGGGTTGGAACTACATGATCCTTGAGGTCCCTTCCAACCCGGGTCATTCTGTGATTCTGTGAAATGAATGATTTCTCTTCTAGGATATTATGGCAATTCAGGTGCTCTGCCAGACTGCTGCAAACTAATCATTACAGGACAGCTGCATCAAATCCATCATCTCCTGCTGTTTGGATGCTGTTAGCACAGCGTCCTGGCCGAATACCTGCACTCTTTGCAGTATTTCACAATAGAATTCACACAATGCCTGAAACAACACAGCATAACCCAAACCCAGAACTGTATTCGCCGCATCCTGATGTGCGTGGGATGACGCTGCTCAACCGAGAGGCCTTTAAAAGGACGGTCGTTGTTCCAGCTCTTAAAGTAAAGAAAGAAATCGTCCATACTTTGCTGAAGTCCCTAAAACACGCGGTGCTGCAGCGACCCGGCCTGAAGCGAGTGGTTGAGGATCCAGAAGATGAGGACAGTAAACTTGTTATATTGGATCCTCAGAAAATACCCGAATTCTCATTGGGAGAGTCAGAGAAAGAGGTATTAGAGCAGCTCCACGTTAATCCCGAGGTGTCCAAGTACAATTTGGAGCTGACTTATGAGAATTTCAAGTCAGACGAGATCCTGCGAGCAGTTCTGCCTGAAGGCCAAGATGTCACCTCTGGCTTTAGCCGCGTTGGTCACATCGCTCACCTGAATCTCAGAGACCATCAGCTCCCTTACAGACATTTGATCGGTAGGTCAACAACTCTCATCAAAGAGGTTATTTCCAAAGATATTATTAAATTTAAAACTATGACATGTACAAAGAGAACTCACAAGAACTTTATTCCCTTATATTGTGGCATTAAACAGCTTTGTGCTGATGCTTTACCTGTACACAGAAGACACAACTCTTTCCTCTGAACTGTAACAGAGGTCTCACTGCACTGAGCTTTATGTCAGGGATAAGTGTGTGCTTCATTGAGATCCAGTAGTGTGCAGTCATTGCAGGGGGGGGGGCTGTTGTAATATACGTAGTACACTGCAGTGTGTGTATCTTCTATGTAACGTTAAGAGGTTAACCAGAATATCTCCTGTCCTCTTTTTCAGGCCAGGTTATAGTTGACAAGAACCCAGGAATCACCTGCGTGGTGAATAAAACCAGCATCATTGACAGCACGTACAGAAATTTTCAAATGGAAGTGCTCGCAGGAGAGAGCAACCTGGTAACCAAGGTACAGGACTTCAAACCCTCTTACTTTAACCTTGGTGTGCTAAAGCCTGAAGCCATATACAGGAGAGC
The DNA here is from genome assembly GCF_054131305.1 of Coturnix japonica. Taxonomy (NCBI): domain Eukaryota; kingdom Metazoa; phylum Chordata; class Aves; order Galliformes; family Phasianidae; genus Coturnix; species Coturnix japonica. The sequence continues at coordinate 51,725,057 of NC_140667.1, forward strand.
TGTGGTGGGAACACACCTTGAAGGCCATTCACCTGCCCAGGGAATGCATTTGAATTGTCAAGTCAGAAGTGACAAGCAAATATTCTGTAGATGGTATTAGTTCCTTAGGCAGACATCTGGTGTACCACGGAGTACACACTAAGGAATGCCAGCACACGTCAGTGTGTTTCTTGCTGGCAAAGCAGACACTGCAGTGAACTGGAATAAGTTACTTCAACACCACGCAATTCAGTGTAGCGGTGTGAATAGAGTGTTGTATTGCATCGCACTCTTGTCTGAATAAACACTTTGTTTCTAGGTCTGTTGGTAGGATGAGGGTCATCTTCAAGTTTGGGGTTGGATCTGCTTCCAGCCTCTGTCACCTTGACAGATAAAATGTGTTTTTCCAGACAGCACAACTGGCCCCCGGTGGCTCTGGGTTTGGCTGACTGCTGCCCTTCTCGTGCTGTATCATTCTCAGACACTTATTTATTGTGTAGGCTCAGTGCTAAGGAGGGTTTGAGGCATCTTCCCAAGATCTGTTTTCAATAATGGACTTGTCAGACAGCCATGAAACGCCTCAGATTTTATTTTTGATGGTCATTTTAAGCTGTTGCTTTACTTCCACCTGGTGAGTAAGAAATGCACAGGTCAGCCATTGGGACTGACAGTTGAAACATTCCTTATGGCTATTTATGATGAGCAGACCTGTTTATACACATTACACATAGACTGGCGTTTGTCCCATTGATAGTAAACACGTTACCTTTTATTTTTTAGCTGCCTTCATTACTGACGTTGCTTTTACATGCCTGGAATGTGAACCCAGAGACTTACCCGAAGGTTTCTGTCTTCCAGGTCAAAGAAAATAATTTCACATATGAATTGGACTTTGCTAAAGTCTACTGGAACCCCCGTCTTTCCACAGAGCACGGCCGTATCGTTGAGCTTTTAAAGCCTGGTGACGTCCTTTTCGATGTCTTTGCTGGGATTGGACCTTTTGCTATTCCAGCAGCAAAGAAAAAGTGTGTTGTATTTGCAAATGATCTGAATCCAGAGTCCTACAGCTGGCTGCTGCACAACTGCAAGCTAAACAAAGTAGACAGCAAAATCAAAGCATTCAACATGGATGGCAGGGACTTCATCCTGGGGCCAGTGAGAGAAGAGCTAAGGAAAGAGCTCACACTTGTAAAAGAGCAGAAAACAGCTTTTCATATAGTCATGAACTTGCCAGCTCTCGCTATTGAATTTCTGGATGTTTTCAGGCATCTCTTAGTTGGAGAGCCCTGCAGTGCTGCTGTCCTCCCCACAGTGCACTGCTATGGTTTCTCCAAACATGAAAACCCAGCCAAAGACATCCAGGAACGTGCTGAGGCTGCCCTGGGAGCCTCCCTAGAGGGACGCTGCTCTACTTACCTGGTTAGAAATGTTGCTCCAAACAAGGAGATGCTGTGCATAACTTTCCAGATTCCAGCGGACGTGCTGTACAAGAGGCCCTGCCCTGCTGGAGGTAAGGGATGATCCGGCATGTGGATTTCAGGCTGCGCTTCTGCTGCTTGAGGTTGGTCCCACCTCATCAGTCCCACAGGCCACTTGTGCCACAAGCGTGTGTGTGCCACAGCTGCAGGGCTTCACACACCACCAGTAACCACGGTCGTCCCCTCTGATCCCAGCAGGAGCCTCCACGGACTGCACAGGATCCTCCCACAGCCATAATGCAGAGTTTTTGCCTTTAGATATCCTCAGTGACCAACAAATCGCTCATTAGTTTATTGTAGAAACCAGTTTCAGTGACACTGAGCTGGGCACAGTGTGACAAGTTGGGATAGGGAGACTTTCCATCTGCAGTTACATGAACTGGAAGGAGGTTTTAATAAGGTTTTAATGCCACAAAACATTTTTATGCTGTTAAGTGCTGTGCTGAGATGTAGGTCAGAATGCAGCTCAGTGCAGGTGTTTGGAAAGTCCTCTTCAGCAGTCCATGAAGGAAAGACCTCCCTTTATTGCTGTACCACTCTCCATTTGTGTTTGGGCTTACTGCCTCTAGTTCAGTCCCCTGTGTGCTGCATGGCTTGTGCTTCAGTTTAGTCTATTTACTGCAAGCTCAATAACTTTTCCAACTTTCTTCTAGACAAACCAGCCTCGAAGCGCCTGCGTACCTGCCAAGATGTCACTGAAGAAGGCTTACAGAGCTGAAAACCAGAGTTCTGGTAACGACTGCTTAGTGTGCATGAGGTGTGCTTAGGTTTCCTCTAGTCCTCCCATTCAGTTGTTACCCACCTCAGGTGCAGAGATGCACAGTGTGCTGTAATTTTCCTTTGCGAGCGCTGCTTCCTGCATTCATTATTTTCTAATTGTGGGATCAATCACCAGATTTTGTTCTTCTTACTGTAATAAATCAAACTTGGCTGTTTTTGTACAAAAATGTATTGTCGTACTCTGTTATTTCACACCCTGTCATAACGCAGACTGGGACGGTCTGTGTTATTTTAGTGCAGTTTGCAGTGAGAACAGATTTGAATGGTAGGACCTAGCAGGATGCTCTGTGTAACCCCTCAGTGACAGCACAGAATAGGATCCTCTCTGACAAATGGTCTTTAGGAGTACTGGATTACTCTTAGCAGAGGCACAGACAGCAAGGCAGCCTTTCAGAGGCTGACCCTTTAAGGTACAGAGAGGCAGCAGTAGCCATGTAGCTCCTGTGCTTTTGGAGTAATAAATGCTTTTTACCACTAGGAGACTGAGCTGGGGTTTAGCTGACTCCTGGCTTAGAGTTAAAGCAGGACATAACTTAATGCTATTTGCACACTTGCAGAATAAAGACACGTTTCTGTTCAAGCACCAGACTGAAAACCAGTAGGTGGCTGCTGGGTCCTCCTCTCATTGTGAGCCTTTCTCCTCTCTGTTCTTTCTCCAAGCTGTCCCCTACCTCTGTTGCAGCCTCTGGATGATCCCTGACTGGCTGTTTGTATTCTGTGGGGATTCAAAAAAGCATTGCCCTTAATTTCCTTTTCTTCCTTATCCAAACTATTGTTGGGCAACATCAACTGCAGATGATTTATTTGGGTAGGGAACTCACATCATGCTCTTGGTTTCAGATACTTTCCTTCAGCCCAAGCTCGCTCATAGCAACACTTGCTACATGTCCCTCACCCTCCTCACTGGGGCCAATGCTGTGTCCTAGTACTCACCAGCCTGCTGCTCTGGATCAGTGTTGCTCAGTGGCTCAGTTACAGCCTTACAGCCCTTTTCCCTCAGCCATGCAGCCAGGCTTCCACAGCCTGATTACTGCTAGATTGCATTTATCAGACTAGGGGGAAAAAAGCCATGATGACTCACTCATACTATCTGAATGCAGCTGTACAGATTGCTTCCCAGCCTGCCACTCCAGCCCCAGCATTCCTCCGCTGGCCTTAAAACGTTATCACAGCGACTTTAACCTATTTGTCCTTCCTGTCAGTGACGGTCACATCACATCCTACCAGCCACGGCTCCTCAGAGCAGGAGCTGGACTCTTGCCTCCAGGTTACGATGCCATCACTGCTGTGCGATATGTTTTCTAGCACCACAGCACACCCTCCTCCAGCTGCTCTTTGCATTTCTCACAAACCCTGTGAAGCTGCTGTTGTTTGTCACAGCTCTCCATAAAGCCGTGGTGGCGATGAGGGCGCTGACCATCCTGGCGCGACGCGGTCACCCAGTGAGCTGAGCCAGCTCCATGACCTGTAAGCGACAGAACGCAGAGCCCTTTGTATCTGTCGATTCACAGTCCCAGCCTGGGGCTTCTTGGCACTAATGCAGTGAGAGAAACAAGGCTCTGATCACCTTGTTGCCATCTACATCGCGCTGATTTTCAGTACGTGACCAAAATTTCTCAGGGCAGGGAGAGTTTTAGTGCTCAGCAGTTTTTTCACTTAAGTATTATATGCTATAGCAGAATGACTTGAGTTTACATGCAGATGAATGGACTACATTTAACTACACTCAAAATTAGGGTGGTTTTTTTTCCATGTTTGTGTGCAGCTCCAACTTTTGCATACAACCCTTGCACATTTAAATAGCAAAAGCTACCCAGCGTGCAGCCAAGCAGCAGCAGCACGTGGTACCTATCAGCACACCTGTACAGTTCTGTGTTCATTAGGTTAAAAAGCTGAGGCTGAACAGATTGAATGGAAACTGGATCTTCAGTCAGGTGCATCCTGGTCCAGGTGAGCACGGAACAGCACAGTGCTCCTGGCTGCTGCCACTCCCTGCCAGCGGCCTGAGCTGAATCCCAGAGGAGCTGCCAGAGCTTCTGGCTGCCAGGGAAACCAGCAAGCAGATCTGGTAGCAGTGGCAGCCATCTGCCACGAGATGAGGAACAGATAAATCAAGGACATGTAAACTTGCAGGCCTCACAGATGATAGGAAAGAAACCTCAGCCCCACACACAGCATTACCTGTCAGCAACACCTGGCACGGCACAACAGGCCTTGAAGAGCAAATGTTGTCATCTTCCTCCCCCGTCCTTCATAAAGGAAGCACTGAGTCTGGAATTGAGCTTATTCTTCTCTTTATTACAACTCAGAAAAAATACATTTGGTCAGTACGCTCCTCAGAGCAGTATTCAACAACTAGGAATGGGTGACATAAAACGTGGTCCAGGCTTTACTCTAAAGGCACACGTTGTCCTGAATGGCTTCCAGCCTCCTGCAGTTTATCCATCCCCATGGGAAAAGCACACCAAGACAGGACCCTGTTCCTGCTGCAGTCAGCGTGAGCGAGGGGAAGGGATACATGAAAGCAGCAAATCCAGCGGCCAGGTTTGTCCCAGCAGCCAAAGGGGAGGATGGTCCTGCCAAAAGAAGCTCCTGCACACTTGGCACAGGAGGTGCAAACAGAGCTAAGGAAACAAAACCAGCTGTGACTACTTCAAGGAACCAGCCGTACACACAGATCTCCTCGACTGCCTTCGAGCAACACGGTGGAAAGACCTTCAGCTAAAACTTGGCTTGTTTTCTAGATAGAGGTAACAACCGAGTGACATCAGGAAGGATCCTACACAAGAGTCGTGTCAGCACAGTTCCCTTGTTTCTCATCTCACCCAGCTGGCAGGAGGAAAAACCCCCTTGTCTGAACTGGGGAAGCCAGTTTTATGGGAAGAAAATGTAGGCTCGAATATTGACACTAAAAGTTCTAATCAAAACGGCATTTAAACGCTTGTGCAAATAAAACCCTGCAATAAGAGTTAAACCACGAACTTTAGAAACTTAAAAAGTCTGGCTTTATTTAAAGAAATTTACAAGTGTATCATTCTTTTTAAACCTCAAACACACGCAGCTGAGTTATTCACATCTTCCATTAGATGTGGCTTTATTGCTTCAGCCTCCCTCAGCAAAGCGCCACATGACTAATGAGCTTCCCCACTCCACAAAGATGTATCTGCCGTTTTACAAAACCCTGGTGCAGACTTCGTTGGTTTGTTTTTTTTCCTTTAGCACTGAAACACAGCTGGTTTGACACAGAAAAGTGACTGCAGTTTAGCTATTGTGCGATGGCAGCGATTTTACCAACCTCTGCCACCTTATCTTGCTCCTCACCTCGTCCAGCATCCCCTTATTGCAGCTGATGTGTGCTGGCTAACTGGGGAACCAGAAGAGACCACTGAAAGCATCCTGCAAGGCTCGGTGGCACGCGAGAGAAGAAGTGTAGCCCCCAGCAAGATCCTGTGGAGAAGCAGCTCGTACGTGGTTCAGGTATCTGAAACAGTGAGAAGCATTACGTTAGCACAGGAAGAAACGTGTCAGACACCTTCATAATTGCAGCGGTGAGGCTGGGTATGCTGTTCTGGGAGAAAGCAGACTGCTGATGAGGGTGGACGGTGATAGAACAAGGGGAAATGGATTTAAACTGAGGCAGGGGAGGTTTAGGTTGGATCTTAGGAGGAAGTTTTTCACCCAGAGGGTGGTGATGCAATGGAACAGGTTGCCCAAGGAGGCTGTGGATGCCCCATCCCTGCAGGCATTCAAGGCCAGGCTGGATGTGGCTCTGGGCAGCCTGGGCTGCTGGTTGGTGACCCTGCACACAGCAGGGGGTTGGCACTGGGTGATCATTGTGGGCCTTTTCAACCCAGGCCATTCTATGAGAGCAAAGAGGAAGAAGTTGCCTGCTTGCAGTGCCCGTGCTCATCAGGGAAGAGGTCATCTTCTTTCCCATTTAGCAGCTCCTTCTAACAGTGTTTTCATTCAGTGCTGTAACCCCACAGCGCTTGCATCCCCCATAAGAAAACATCAGAACAGATTCTCAGCGTTTTACACCCAAACTCCATCAAATAAACTGTCAAATAATAAAAGGCAGGGGATCTGCCTAACACAATTAGCAGAATCTCTCACATTCTGAACACCAGATAAAACATATCACAAATGAGAACTGCTTTGCAGTGCGAGTCGCTGAGTTTCAGAGAGCTGTTGTGATTCATCACCCGGTAAGTGTAGGTCCTGGGAAGTCCTTCCACCTCTGGCTTGGCAATTCAAGCATCGTCTTGCAAAACACATCCAGCCCTTTCTAATGCTATCCCGAGAAACCTAAACCAGCTGCACTTCTGGCAGGAAAGCACGAGACTACCAGTTAAATATCCAAAACAGTTGCATCTTTTAATTTACGACTATACGCTGCTTCCATAAAGAGTATATAAAACAGGTCAGGTTTTATAGGTAAGACATAATAAACAGCCGTACCCATTGATGCCATAAATGTGTAGAAAAAGAGGTTACTTCACAATGATTAATTACAGCTAAAAACTATTTCTCGCACCCAGTAACCACAACACACCATCACGAGCAACACTGCTGAGCTATCATTGGTGAGATGCTAAAGGCAAGAAACAATTTGCCCACGATGGCTGAACTGAGGCGAGTTCTGCTGCCCAGCACCAGGGCACAAACCCTGTGGTGATAGTGCTCAATGCAAAGGGAATCTACAGATACAGCAAGTTGTTGTCATCTCTTACTCTGTAAGGAAAGGCAGAGTGCAGGGAGCTCCTGCTGTGCAGGAGGGTGCGTTCTGCCTTAATAGATGCTTTAAAAGACCATTCTTGTTACTTGTCTCTTTAATTTTTGGAGGAAAATCTCATCCTTCCCCAAGGCCTTTTACAACTGCTGTGGGAAACAGGAGCTCCTTCCCCAGCCAGGAATGATGAAGGATCCTGACTGTACCAAACAATTTCCTCCCAAGCACTGGTGTGAAATTACCTCCACCCTCCAAACCAGAGAGTCTTACAAAACCAATTCCCATCGCAGAGAGATTGCACTTCTATCACGTTTCTTTCATCACACAAGCTTCACTTTCCACTCCTGTACAGAACAGTCCAGAGAAAACGGGGATTATTTTACGTTTCTATATTAACCAAGGTTGGTTGTGCACTTTTGGTTACTTTTCTAATAGACCACTAAAGAAAGAGAGGCAGAGTCTATTGTTTCCCTTCTTTTAGGTCAGCCAAAGTTGGGGTAGTAACAACAACAAGCCCTGACTTACAGATATTACAGCATTTCCAGTTAATTGGTACATGATCTGCAAAGCAATACAGGACTCTTCATGCCAAAAAGGCTCCCATCAGCTCTTCCTCGGGCAACATGCTCCCGTGACACAAGCACGACGTGCTGCTGGCTGACAAGTGAGGTCTTTATTTTCCTGTTAAGTATCTAAACCTAATGCTCTTGACCCATTTAATTACTGCGGTGCACCAGGCAATTGCAAAGAATGTGCCACGCTGCAGCCCCACAATGAGAAGGGAATGTTGCGATGGCTTTTCCACGCCGATCCCCATCTGTGCTGTTGAATCCTGCCATGCCCATCGCCGCAGCGTCTCTCTGAACTGGATTCCTGGGGTTTCTGGCAGAGGTCAGCAACTCTTTTCATCTGCACCTTTAGAACAGCACCAGGAAGAAGCGCCTGCCAAGTCTTGTTTCCAAAAGTCAGGCTCAGTGAGGAGCTGGGAGCTGGAGGTAATTGCTCTGACTAGTTAGCAAATTCCAGCACACTGGGTCTGTTTTTCATAGGTTTATTTTAAGTACCTGTAAATCTTATAAGCAGAAACCAGGAAAGAGAGGTTTGTTTTTTTTTCTGGCGCTCAGTTTTTTAACATAACTCGTATTTACCGAGGGCAGACTCAGCTCTGAAGTTAAAAAACAGAAAAGCCTGTGCTATTATTTCTGAGCGAGGCGAACCAGCAGTGTGCTCCATGCACCATGGTTTCACACTTCCCATTCACTGCAATGCAGGCGCTCCGAGTCACGCTCTGCCCAAGCAGGCCCCTTCCCCTCGCTGCAGCCCTTGGATGTTGATCTTCCCCATTAACCTTTCACATCAGTTAAAACACGTCGTATTTTGTTCTTCATGAGCCTTAAGGGCTTTCATTCCTGACCTTCAGTTTCTCATCGCCACGTGAAAAAAAAAAGCTCCTGTATTCAGGGAAAAAAGGTGTCGTTTGCACTCGGTTCAGCCTCAGCACCAAGCTGGTCATTGCTGGGGCTGGGCTTCCTTTCTGCTCTCTGTTTTCCCAAGGCCGTGTCACCGTCACTTCATCAGAATAACTGCAGCAGCCGGAGAAGCACACAGCAGCACTGAGCACACCGGCGGGCTGCATCCCTGCACTGCTGCTTCGGAAGGCTGGGAGACCCAACACCACACAGCAGCACCTGGGATTGCTGGCAGATGCTCTCACTGTTCAAAAGCTGCCTTCACTGCGTGCCTGAGCTCCTCCAGGCTTAGATGCTGCATACACTCAGTGGTCCCAGCCTGAGCAGCCTCTGCCATGTCTCCTGCTGCCCTGCTCACCACTCACACCAAGAGCCTCACAGCGTCACCCTGTACCGTCCTTGTCATCACCTCAGCATCTCCTCCGGCCTCACCACGCTCCAGGATGTGGTTCCCATACAGCTTAAGCCAACTGATGCTGGCAAGGATGGGGCATCACATTTCCTCCCACCAAAGTATTGATGAGCCAATTCTGAGAGCTTGGCTCCCAAAGAGGTGCTTGCTTTTCTTTTCCCTTCCAACCCAACCAGTCTGTGGTTCTATATGTGAAAGTAATGCACAAAGAAGACACCTTCTGTAACGGTTCTTGACTGAACCTGAAGTGGAAATGGGAGCTCTCTCAATTCACTCCCCAGAGGAGGTTGCTGAGAAAACATGGTGCTGGCTGCTGACCAGCTCATGTGGCTCTTCCCATCCTGATCTTGGCCTGGGCCCCACCAGGTGCTCTGTAACCCAAGGAAAGGGAAACCACAGGAACCAGCAAAGCATCATTCCCCATTTGCCATTAGAGGAGTAAGAAAAGGATAAGCTTGGCCCATTTATCTGGACGGAACACAGCTATGGACACTTCAATGCGGCCCCCACTGACCAAGATGCAAGTTTTGATGCTTTTCTAGGGGGTGGTGCAAGTGGAAGTGTTCACCTGGAACATCCCATGCAAAGAGACTGCTGAGCTCTGCCTGCATCGTCCTCTGTGGGGTCACACATACTGGCTTTCCTTCCTCCTCCCTGGTGGCACCTGGCATAGAGAAAGCCTCTGGGAGCATCTCTGGGGCTCTTCTCCCACTTTTAAGTCTTACAGAAACTCATTAAAAGCTTCAGAAGCATCCAAGGGAAGTACTCAGAATACTCTTCTTTCAGAGAGCGGTTTCTATCAGACAGAAGATACACAAACTGATTTTCCTTGGGCAGTTTTTCTGTTGAAGGATGTGTGACCTGGGTTATACTACAGCCTCTGAGCAGACAGAAACTGAGCTCTTCACTCACCTTCATCTTGGTTTGAACTGGTTCTAGGACGTGACCTACACAACCAAAGCAGAATTTGTTGACAAACTACACCAGGTTCATCTCTGTTCTTCATTAAATGGGCCTGGGAATCTCATTCAGGAACAGTCCTCTGCTAGGTAGTAGAAAAGAGTAGTTTTGCCCTCCTTATCTCAGAGATTGTAATGTCCACGGACAAAAATACAACCTGCAAGGTTGATGATAAGAGCAGCAGTCCAGAATAGCAATTCAACCATGCACAGACTCCATACACGCCTAATCCCAAGCCCTCACAAGTCAAAAAGCAATCTTCCATCTACTTGAACACTCTTTGGGATCTGCCAGTACATCCAGATTATATAAACAACCAAGCTATCACTGGTGTTTGAAAGTCCAGCCTGTACACAGCCTGCTGCAACGTACAACCCAGCTGTAAGGCAACCATCGGCTCCTTGCAGGCCCGGCTCCATCCCTGTTGCAGGCCTTGCACCATGCCTGGGGTCAGGCTTCTATCAGCTGCACTTCTCCCTGGAATTCAATTCAATTCAATTCAATTCAATTGGAATGTGACTATGAACACAATAAGATGGAGAATTAATTACTGTGGTGTGGGGTTTGCTACAAGCACCAGTGAGCAGGCAGGCAGCCCCCAACTGCAAAAACCAATGGCTTTCTGTTGTTTCTCAATGATAGTTCTGTTTACACAATTGCAGCCATCAGTGCGAATGCCTAAAAACTGCTCAGTGCAGCAAGGTCCAAACAGGACAGATCCCAAGGCAGACATTAAAAAACTTATTTTTAACCAGATTATGTCACCTGTTAGTCTTGCAACGGGGCAAGACCAAATGCAGCCCGTAACACAGGGGTACAAGGAAAAGTCAGCCTACATGCCACAATACAAATTCGGCTGCAGAAAAAGAACAGCCACAGACAACAGTGAGCTACCATAAATACCAGGAAACCTCAGCAAGACTTCAACCCCATCTGCAGACAGCAGCTCCACCAGTCCAGGTTCAGCTCACTAAGTTGGTGTGGTTGCTGATTATTAATAACACTGTTTACCTCAGCTACTTTTCTGAGGCAGCTGAAATTGCTTACCACAGTGTCAGATGAGTGCTAGACCCAGCACAAAGAAAGGAACATGACAGTCATTGTCTTTTCCATGCCACAAGCTGGCTCAGCCCATCTTAGTGGTCTTTTCCAACCTTAGCGATCTTACAAATTGCTTTGAATAAACATATCTATATGCTTCCTCTTTTTGCGATGAAATCCAGACTCTCCAGATATAAGCAGCATTTCCACTGAGCAGCTAATACACTTAGTGGGGATGGAATGGAGGAAAGGCCTTCTCAGTTGTTCTGGTTGCTGCAGATGATGCTGCTACAGCTGGTTGTAGAGACCTGCAGTCCCACCGCAGGGTCCTGCCCCAATGGCAGCAGCTTCAGACTCACCATTTCACATGGAGAAAGCCTGCAGCCACCAAGTACTATAGACATAAAGCCTATATTTAGGCCGTAAGCACTTTGCCACGGGACATAACGCCCTTAAACAGTGCAGGCTGATCTAGTCTCACTTTCAAAGGAACCACAAATCCAATTACACCTGCAGACGGTGTGTTAAAAATGTTAAAGCACAATTAAGCTCATATTCCACCAAGGAGTTACACAAGTCAGAGATTTACATCCAAGAATTCATGTATGTAAATCCAGAGCGTGCTCGACTAAACCATTCTGCATTTCATGTGAGCACAGAATGCACCACGGATGACACCCTAATTACTCTGATAATAACCAAATGTCACATTTAATCAGGTTCTCTTAATATGCCACTGGACAGCCTCACTTCAGACAAGGTATAACACTGTTTCGTCCCTAGAAAACGTAAATAGCAGTGCAAGCCTGCACATTCCTGTCTTTGTGGTGAATTTGGGCATCCGAGCCCACGCAAGAAATCTTGGAAGTACTTTCAAAAGCTGAAGCACTGATCGAGGTCACGCTGCTGTTTGTTTTTTCTTCTGAATTAAAAACAAACACCCAAAAAGCCTGAAACAGGCAGAGTACCCCACAGCCAGCAATCAGCAAACTGAGAGAAAGGGACCATATTCACATTGTGATTAAGTTGGCATGGCTTACAGCTTTCTGTGCTGTTACAAACCCAAGACGGTGATTATTCTGACGTTCTCCTCATGTTAACACACAATGTTTTAAAATAAAACAGGGAAATGGAAAGCAGAACCTGCAAACACATTAAGCCTCTGCATGGAGGAAAACTAAAGGCTTCCCAGTTGCCTTTTGTTTGGAAGTGACATGTTGACTTTGCCTTCTTTATTGGCTCGGGGGCTTCCTTACACCCACATCCCTCTCTGTAACACTCTCAGACATTTTTAATGGCTCCACAGACACCGGTCACAAACCTGCACTGATGATGCTGTGCAAACACTTTGCTCCTCCTTGCTCAAACGCCATCCCCAAAACACGCCCAACCACCACCATCTGGATGATTCGTTTTTCCTTCCAACCGAACTGATTTCTGCTTCAATCCTTTCCCAAGCAGCCGCCTGGATTCCTCACCCCAGCATACCTAACTGGGAACAAACGGTTAATGTTTATTTCTAGAAAGGGTTATCTCGCTCACAGGAAGCCTTCCCTCAGCGCCAGCCACTTCCGCAGGCCGTGCCCTCACAAGTGGAGCAGTGAGGAGGGCTCGGAGGGGCACCTGGTCCCCCATCTGTCATCCCCCCGAGGTCACTTGCCAGCTGTCTGTCCTCTCAACACCCGGCCCCCTCCACCACCACCCCAGGCATTCTCCCTCGCTCAGGTTTCCAGGTCTGAACTTCCAGATCCAGTAAATCAATCAGCCAACGCAGAAACTCCTCCAACAACTGCAAGTAAGCAGTTTGACACCCTTGAGCAACCCCGCCGCGTAACAAGGACACTGCAGTCCCAGCTGGAATCCAGCAAAGCGCTCACTCTGCATGGCTGGTATGGATTTCACCCTGGGACTGCTGAACTGCAGCTACATTTAGTCTATGACTAAGTCAGGCTCCGCTCATATTTGACCCTGGGAAGAATGTCATTGAATGTAGGGACTTTTCTCAGCTATAATTTCATATTTTCCCATTTAAAGGCTAAAAGCACCAATAAGCCACCGCATCCACAACTGCAAAGTCACTTGCTTTAACACACTGTGGAAATGTTTCAGCACGGCTCGATCTTCAGAGTTTTCATTTCCCCTTCCCCTCAAAACCGTGCTTTCCTCCTGCAGACTGTGCTTAGGACAAAGGGCACCAGAAGAGCGTGCGTATCTTTAACTACTCTTATTACACCGAAGAACCATTGTTTTGAAGTATGCTACCTGGGTCAGGGATGTTTCCACAGACCTATCCTTCAGAGACAGAGCAAGTTCAGTCTAAAGAACATCACCACACCTCCCCTGTAACCAGGGGGACATTTCCCTGGGTTCAGCTCCTGGAATACAGCATCTCCTGTGCAGGCAAGAAGAGAGAATGCAACTTTTATTCTGAAAGTCCTTTTTTGGATATCCATAACGTACATATACATATTCTTCTTTACGGATCAAAATTCCCCCCGTTCCTCACCCTCTGCCTTTTTCTCCAACTTCCTCACACCCCACCTCATACCATAAATCCCCCAGTGCACAGCCAGCAATCCATATTGATGAACCGCGTTTCTTTTTGAGCAGGAAACATGAAAGAGATTCCTAACAAACCAGCCCCGTGCAAATTATGCAGCTATGAAGCAAACCGGAACCCTTTGTGAGCAGAGCGCTCAGCCTCTACCACCTCCAGGAAGAGGACGGGACGTCCCACAGCTTTTCCCCTCCATTTTTGGTATCTTTTGTGGATGGAATCGAAGGATTAAAAAGCATCGCTTTCTTCCCCTCAGCATAAAGGACTGAAGTGCATGAAAACGACACAGAAAATGCATTTACCACTGCCCCGGGATTTGCAGAAATCACCTCTGATGGGGAAAAAGAAAATCATCTGAACAAAGCAAAAAACGTGTATGATCTCAACCTTGAAAATCCTGTCTCCCCCAGGTCAGCTGTTCTGTTTTCACTGTAATTGCAGAGTCCTCCATTCCGACAGAACACAAGGCATCTGCATCGTATGCCACTTCCAGTTTAAGATGACTCAGAAACAAAACAGTACAAGATGCACAAGAATTTCTGGAGGCTTTTCGAACCACTGATAATGATCAGATAAGTAAGCAGCCAAACCTAATAATTATCTCGAATGAGTAACTACAAGCACAGAGCAAGCTAAAAAATAACCCAAAGTTATTTTCTCTAGGCAGTGTTTAAAAAACATACATGTCAAAAGCAAAAATCCTGCAGGTTGAATGACACCACTTCAAGAAGCTGAGACTGCTCAGGTCAAAACAAGGTGAAAACAACAGCCTGCCTGGTATCACAGCTGACTAATGCTCAAATGCATTAGACTCTTTGTGTCTTTGTGTTCCGGGTGCAGTTGAACAGGTCAGCACTTCGAAGTGATGGTGAGGATCAAGTTTACAGCTCCCAGCCATGCTGACATTAGCTCCTCAGGAAGGCCTGGAAGAGGTGGCAGGGAGAAAAGAGAGGAAGGCAGGAGCTAAGAGTGGGGGCTTATCCAGTGAAACGTGGCTGGGCCAAGAGTTATGAGCATCTGCTTAAGCCACGTGCTGAGCTCTCAAACAACCTGCATAGAGACCACTGAGCCCATCAGGTCAAAGGGGTGATTCTGCCTTTACTCTGCTGTCATGAGACCCCACCTAGAGTATTACATCCAGTACTGGAGCCTCCAACACAGGAAGGTCACGGAGTTGTTGGACTGGATCCACATGAGGGCCGTGAAGATGACCAGAGGGCTGGAGCATCTCTCCTACACGAACAGACTGAGAGACCTACGTCTTTTCAGCCTGTAGAAGAGACAGACTCAAGGAGAGTTCAGAGTGGCCTTCCAGTACATGAAGAGGGCACACAGAAAAGCTGGGAGGGACTTTTTATCAGAGCAGATAGCAACAGGATGAGGTGAAATAGTTTTTAACTGGAAGAGATTAGATTTAGTCTACATATTAGGAAGAAATTTGTTACTGTGAGGGTGGTGAGACACTGGAATGGTTGCCCAGTGAGGCTGTGGATGCCCCGTCCCTGGAAGCATTCAAGGCTGGATTGGATGGGGCTGTGAGCAACCTGGTCCAGAGGGAGGTGCCCTTGCCTATAGCAGGGGGTTGGAACTGGTCTTAAAGGTTCCTTCCAACCCAAACCATTCTATGATTCAGTTTCATGAGGTGGTCTCAGACATGCTCTGGTCTTACAGTGAGAATAATATTGCTCCTCCAACCCCAGACTACAGGTTCAGGGACACGAGAGGTATGGGAAGTCTAAATGCCAGTGAGTACTGAGGCAAATTACATCTTAGGTACCTCAGCCTTTTCCATGTCTACTGAAGACAGTTCTCAGTTCTCAGAGTTACATTCTGAGAGGGTTACACTCTCCTTGGCTTGCCTCTTCTGATGAACTTCCATCAACACAGCATAGGAGCTATCATTCTTTGGCTTAAAACATGATTTGACTAAAAACATTATTCAGCCTCTTTTCCTATTTTAAGTTTAACGTTTCTATTGTGAAATCTGGGTGTAGTTCTCTGGATTTTATTGTCTCTTCCTGTTGCGCCCTCGTTAATTTTCTAGAGGGAGAAAGCCATGATGATAGGAGATTGCTGTTGCACATGAGCGACATTCAAAGTTACTGAAATTCTCCATGGATTATTTGTACAGCAATTTAACCCACATTGCAAACTGTGTCCCCAGTAAACATATCAAAGAAGCTGTGCACGCTGATTGAATTGGTTCTGAAACCCTCTGGTGAAGAAACTGCACCTTTAGATGCTTGCAGATGTGCTCTGCAATTGTGTGTGCAGGGGGGGGAATTATCATTCATAAATAATGGTATTTAATAAATTATCTGGTGATACCTTGCTGAGGAAAGAACTCAGATTAACACTAGGTGGCAGAAGCCTCTGTCACATCAGAGGCACCTGCAAAGAGATCTCCTCATTGACTTAAAACTGTTGGCTTCTCCTGGACTCTGGCACACTTTCTGCACTTGAACTATAAACTGCATCTTTTTTAGTGAGGTGAAATTCCGTGACAGACAATTCTGTCAAGATTTTATGCAAGTAAGAGAAAAACTGACAGTTTAAGAGACAGAAACAGCCACGAGAAAAGCAGCACAATAAAAACATACACAGTTAGTTACTGTGAAAAATAACCTGAAGCCAAGCTTGGATGATAACAGCAATCAGACTGCCACAGATGAACAACCAACAGCCTACAACAATCATGCAAACTGCTCAAGAATCGGTGCTAAGGAGGTCTCCAGAACATGGCAGCTGTTCATTCAGAAGCTATTTTTGTGATTATGTACAATCTTCCACGACACAACTAGTTTATTTGATTTTTATGTATTTGCCCTTTGAAAAATGCTTGTGTTTCATTTTCTTCTGTTCTGGCCACTCTTTTGTTATCTGCTCAAAGTTTCTTTCTCATGTAGTGTAAATACAGAAACAAAACGTTCAGTTTCTGGTTAAAAAGGCAAGTGAAGAAATATCAGCAACCACAACTCAAAGGCAGTAAATGAAGAAGGATTTACTGCAGGCTCTAGCAACCTGGATAGAAAAGAAAGTAAACATCAATGTGAGATGTGAGCAGGAAGCTCAGAATGCAGAAAGGAAAAGTGAAAACCAGGCAAAACCTAGGTGTTCAAAAACATAAATATATGGGGAAAATCACACTATTTCCTTTGACAGTAAGTAAGAGCTGAGAGCAAAGATTGCTTCCAAATCACCATGGCTCCGCTGCTTTTACACTTCCCAACCAGTAACTTCCCAGATTTACAGTGCTTGAGGAGCGGGTTCTGCAGGGGAAGATGGTGCCAATGAAGAAAGAGCTTGGTAGCACTGCAGTGGGTTATTCTGCACCTCTAGACACCGAGGCTCTTGGTGTTTAAATATAGTGTATTTTATCATTCACACTTGTCAGCAGTGGAAATTGTCATCTAAGCAGTAAAAGATGCTGTTGAAAAAACAGGAAGGATTGGTTAGAAAGTAAAAATTACTTTGGCTGTGACACAACTCATCTGATGGCCCATTTGGAGGGTAAAAGATCAAGCCATCCATTGGAAATTGCTGCCTGAAAGTCAGAAAAACCAATAGTAGGTAGGAAAGCCTACTTGCCAAGGCTACAGCCTCTGCCAGCAGATTATTAATGCATGTGTCTGCATTCTTTAATGTTTCCTAAGAAGCAACTACGTTAACTGAAAAGGTGTGATGTGTCACCATCCCTTCCATTCTCTCCTCTTCATCTTCTTTCCTATATTAAAACCTTGGCTACCAAAGAAAACAATCACATTTCACCTCATCTTTTCCCAGCTTTTCTGAAGTTCAGTTCCTGCTTGATAGCAATATATACAGTCTAAGTACTATCCCTGACAAGCTGTTTGACAACCCTAAGTTGCACATCTATTTTACTCCCAGTGCTTTGGAGTTGGTAGGGCTTAGATGGGAAATGGAGGCCAATTAAAATAAACACAGACAATATCAATGAATTCTTCAGAAACACACAGGGCAAGCAAAATGAAACACTACTAGCTCTTGCCCGCAATTAGAGTTCAGCACATCTCGCACATCGAACGCCCTGGCTGAGATCCAGAAAGACACTTAAGCACACGTCTTATTTTAAGCATGTGAGCAGTGCCATTGATTTTTCACTCATGCCAGTAAGAATATTCAATGCGCTTAAAGTTAAGCACATTGTTAAGTGCCTTCCTGGATCGAGGCCAGGCTATTTAGCCCTTGCAAGAGTTAGACTACAGAATATTTACCATTATTTTAACTTCTCGAGACTTTCTTTGAGGTACAGTTTTATGCTGTATGGAAAAACTTCATTGAGCATCACACAAGCAAGGACTGTTTTAAGGCAACCTTCAGGGAACAAGAACTCTCCTTCCCACATCTTTTGAAGTAGTAACCAGAAGGGTAATCGAGACATGCAGGCAAATACACCAATGAAGGGAATTAGTTCTGAAAAGGAAGTCCGTGCTCTATATTATTCATCACAGAAAACAAAATTTGCCCCATAGTTAGAAGTTTTTTAATTTTCAGCAAAAACTAACAAAGCAGTCAGCTAATATTTCATTTTGACACCGTGTCCCGTATAGCAACTTTGAAGAACACGCAAACTGTTGACTGAAATTAATTATCACAATAAACTTGCATTCAGTTCCATTTTTCCTTCTTCCTTTTACATCAAGTCAAACACAGAATTGAAGACCTGTTAGTGCATCATCAAGGTGATCTCACCACATCAGAGCGCTTTACAGAGATCAAAAGCACAACAAACAGCATTGCTTTTTGCTACAAAGCAGCAAACACAATTTACTTTGCAACAGACGAGCCAACTGTATAATTACCTGCTTGCATTATAAAATCCAAGTTTGCTTTTTGATTCTGGGAATGTTCAAACCCAGAAGGGAAAGTATAAAACTGATTGCGGTATACGAACAAAAAGCCAATTGAAAACTGTGCTATCTCTCTGAAACCTCAGGTTGACTCAGCTGTATCACTCACCATTCCTCCCCCCAGTGCAACTCCTGTGGTTTCTCACCAGCAAGGCCACTCCTGATGGTGACTAACATCCACAACACCACTTCAGAAACTTGGGGGTGAACTTCCACAGACAACCACTGAGGCTGCTGCAAAAACTAAGAACATAATGCTGACAGACACTTTCAGGTGGATTCTGGTTTAGAAGTCTTTAATATGATTGAAATACTCTTTTTTTTTTTTTTAAGAGAGATATTTTACATTCCTTGATGCTGAGATTTGGTGAAATTTTATCATTGTTTCACTCAGACAGCAGAGGAGATGGACAGAAAAGCCATAGAAGCAGAAGAGCACATCAGCTGCAAGGCAGGATCAGCCAGGGCAGTCCACTTCTGGAAGACCTCCAAGGAGGAAGGCTTCAACATCTCTCTCAGTGTTTGATCTCCTTCACAATAAAAACATTCATTTCCCCTTCCCTTCCTTTGTGTTTTAATGGCGTTCCTTCTACTTCAGTTTGCACCCACTGCCTCTGCTCTTCTTAGTGGTGCCCACTGAGAAGAGTCTGACCATCCTTTCAGCTCCCGGCCATCCATCAGGTCTTTATACACACTGACAAGATTCCCCCAGGCCTCCTCTCCTCCCCATGTTGAGCTATCCCAGCTCCCGTAATCACTCCTCAGGTGAAAATGCCTTAAGTCTGCAACCACCCCAGTGTTCCTGACCCCTCTTGCACTGAGGAAACATATTGGATTGGTTTAATTAGCTCCCATTTTGAATTTGATGTAGGTTAAATGAGAGAGCTATGTTGATGGGGATATGAACTAACTCTACTTCTAAACAGGTATCTGCTGGCTTTTATCACTTTTAAAGAAGGAAAAACAGACTTCCTACACCTTCACTTGAGATGACAGCAACAAGAAAGCCACATTTGAGATCTAGGATTATAGCCAGTTTATTACTGAAAATAAATATTGGACGTGTATAGTGTTACAGCATTCACTGCCACAACCAGAAAAATTATTCTTGAATTTATACCTTAAATAGAACGTTGTTTAGCTAAAGTGAAAGCATATTCCAAGAAGTGTGAAAAAAACAAACTTACCATGACTTCAAATCCAAATTACTTACACTAAGGAGTTTGTTTTCATAGAAGTACATTTAGTGGCAGAATAAAGTTTCTCAAGAAATGCTTTTAGAGATAATGAATGCCTGATGTCCAAAAGAACGTCACATGAAATTTCATTACCAACTCATGTAAACTAACCTCAAACTTAACCAAACATGACTGCGATCAATACTGTGTCAATCTGAACATATCTGTGCTTCTGCTTTTAAGGCAGGAAAACCAGCTGCAAGAACAAGGAAATGTTGGAATCCACAAATTGAATGGAGGTCCACTGATAGGACTGGAACAGTTACACTGACAGGGAAAAGCCAGAAGAATGTAATGTTTTGAGAGCATTGCCACATTCAGCAAGAAGAGAGTCAAGTGCAGGAGAAAGAAGCTCATCAGTGTGTTACTTGTGTTATTTCATTTCTTCCTTTTAAACATGGCAACCTCCACCTCTACAGAGTTTGCAGCACAGAATGCTCCTCCACACACCTTTTAATTGCTGTGTGGTGTCAAGTACCGTGGGCTCACAGAGTAGACAGTCACGTATCTTCCCAGCCTGTGAAAACCTTAATTCCTACAACAATTTCATCTTTGTTCTGCGGCAGCATGCAGCCACCTGTAGCACTTAGTGGAGAGACGGAATGCAGTCTGGTCACCCAATCTGACAACGAGGGCTATAATATATCAGAGAGACACAGAGCCTTTCTGCAGATATCCTGCTGGATGTGCTGTGTGTTTGTATATAAGTGTAAGCATGCATAAGCATGCATGAGTATGTGCTGCCCATCACCATTATCTGTCATGCATCGCAATTGCAGAGGAATGTGATACAGAATAAAAAGTCACATACACCATGGAGACACTGGAGAGGTTTAAATCATACCAATATGAAGTCAAAGAGAAGAACAGCAACTAAAACCCAGCAGAATACAAAGTGAAGGGCTTTGCTGCCCACAGAGCATCCTGAAAGTCTGTCTTCACACCTCAGGCAGAAAAATCACAGGGTCACAGATGGATATATGAGGACTGAGAACCCCAAAACAAACGATGCAGGTGAGGTGGTTGATTTTATTATTTTATCCCTACATGCTTAACTAATAGTAATTTTTTTCAAGGCATACAGAAAGCACAACTGGTAAAGGACTATGCCAGTATTGTCCTTCAGGCACGTTTCTCTTTCCACCTCTGAAAGGCTGTCTGGCATTTGACATAACTGGGAGGAAGAATTTTCTCCCCTGGCTAAGTCAATTACCTCTGCTGTATTTGTACTGTCTGTCAGAGCTGAATCTGCTGTCTTTCTGGGTTTGACACAAGCTTCTACACCTACTTGACAGATCAAACGGGTTTTAAAGAAATTACCGTGCTTTGAAGGGGAGTTCCCTGGCATTACATTAACTCATACATTAACTCAAAAAGCTGCAAGACAAGAGGTGAGTGATTACTAAATTAGTAAGATACATCCCCCTAAAATATTGAAATACAGCACATCTTTGTACTCGAGCTCATTTTAACTTATTAATGCAATTTGCCATTTCATTATGAAAATCTTTTAGTCTTCGAGTATTATCATAAAAACCTGCATGAAGTCAAGTAAGGTAAACTGAAGTAATTTTCCCACTGTGTGCCCTCAGAGTGCTTAATTTCTCATATCGCTGAGATAGAAAACCTCATTACTGAGGAGAAATTAAAGACACCATGTGGCTTAGTGCTTTACCACGGTCACAAACAGGTGTACTTATGTTTGTACACAAATACGCACACTGGGTGTTACAACCAAATTTGTTTGCTTTTAAGACTACACAAAAATATTAGTGCTTTATGCAACATCATACAACACAACATTGTTAGATTAAACCACGCCAGACTTTGGCATTATTAGACCAGCTGCCAGATCTCATCACATTCTGTTGTCGCTGCAATGCTTGCTCAGACTTATTTCCCATTAGCCCCAATTTAACGCCTGTGTTTGTCTTATATCAGTGGATAGATCTCCTGATTAAAGGTAGATGAGCACAGAAGAATAACACATACTGTGTGCTTAATGCACTTCTCCAGTTAAAACACAAATGAATACACAGCAGAATGGGAGGTAGAGTCAGGGGCTCTGTGGATCCCCACATCTCAGCTCTGAAGCCCCAGTGCGGAACAGAAGGAAAATGGTCACTTGGATTTATTCTGCAGTAAAACGTGGCATCCTCTCCACCAAAACCCCTCTGACGCTTTGATGAGAAAAAGGGTTGAATACAGTCTCTTTCCTAGCAGAAGGAAGGTAGTGATTTCCAGCAGGCTGGTCAAGCCAGCATAGTCCATCACATCTGACAGCTTGCTAACGTGATTTAAGGGAACAGAGCACAGGACTATACTGATTTCTCCCATCAGCAGGACAAGCTAAGGAGGTTTTCAAAGGCTTAAGTAATAGTTTGGCGCACGAATCCACTATAGGCTAATGTGATGTTGGCTCTCAATCCCATTAATGATGAAGAATTTCTCATACTACATCAGTTCTGCTAGCTGGAGCCATGGAGAAGGAAAACACACACAGCAAAAGCAGAGCTGGCTCTTCCAGACCACCTCTGGTATTCCAACACACTCTGGCCATGCCTGTGCTCCACGCGGCTCTGGAAGCTGTCTCAAACACAGCCCCTGCTCTTTACCATGACTACAGCTCTAGACAATTTCTCTGTAACTCTTTAGAGGGATTTAATCTGTTTCTATGCAAATTCCTCACTTAAAAAGAAAAAAAGAAAATAGAAATAATAATAATAATAGCCACTCTGTGGTGTTTTCCTCACTGCTGCTGAATAGGTTCCACGCTGACCTACGTGTTTGTTTAGCCAACACAGCTCTCCAATTCCTTCCCCCCAAGATCTAACACAGCTCTCAGTGACTCACCTCAACAAAAAGGAAAGATGAAGCTCACCTTTAGGTTTCTAACAAAAACACGTCGGCTTTTCTTTAAAGTACCACATTCAAAATTAGTTCGTAGGTGCTACACCAAAATAGATTTAAGTACAGCTTTCACCAATAGATCACTAAAACATAAGTGTGAATGGGGATTCATCATCTGATGAGGTATTTTCCCTGCAGGGATCTCATTTAATCTCAGTGATACTCAACAGCTTTCATCTACTATTTGAAAGAAAATATAAAAATCACTGCTTGTAAAACGTGCAGCTGTCATAAAATCTGAGGGCGCTGAGAAAATAGATGAATTCTTCAGACTAGTCCACAGCACTTCCTAACACTGCCTTCATGTTAATAGCAAAGGTCATGCAGCTAGGAGTAACGAACACAGGGCACACAAGACACAGCTGTACGTACATGATTTAACACTGGAAACAACATAGATAACAGTGGCCAACTCACAAAACCTGAGCTCTAGCTACTCCTGCAGCCTACGAGGTGGGTATGTATGCAAAGTAGTACCAAGCACGGGAAGGTAAAGGGAGATAGATTTACATAAGGACTGAGGCCTAAATCTGAAGGTATTTGGTGCTCAGTTACCTTCAAAGATGTTGGCCTACCTGATTTAACAACAGCTACAGAGGAATCTGTGACAGGAACAGATCTGATCCCTCTCCCAGCATGGCCCACCTACTCCTCTGCCTTTAATGCTCCAGGAGCACGCTCAGCCCCATGCACCAACACTTCCTTTTATACCAACACCACGTCTCCAACACCTTTCATCCTCTGGTCTCATTATCCTTAGCAAGTATGTTTTTCAAATCAAGCCAGAGCCTCAAGTTCATTAAAACCAGCAAGACAGACTCCTCATTCAATTAGCTGCCCCAGAAAATGTAACCTTTGTCTATTCAGTGCTCAAACTGTTCTTCTGTATGAAGTTCTACAGTAAGTGTTAGCTTCTCTCTTCTGGGGCAAGACACCTATCTTAATCTGTGGCTGCTAAAACAGTTAATGCATTGACATGCCTACAGAAACACCTAATAATGCACCAGCAGTAACGGCAATGAGTTATTATTTATGTGTAAAATGATATACACGTGTACCTATACGCACCTACACACATTTCTATATATAAGTCATACCAGCAGGAATGACAGCTTTTCTCAGTGCACAGAGCACGCTCCCAGGGCAGTTATTCTTGATGCCCTGAGGTCATCTCCTTTCTTGTGGGAAATCAACAGTGCCACTGCAGATTTGTCAGCACTTTGCCAGGAAGTGAAGCCTTTTGGGGAGCTCTCCTTGTCCCTCTGCTCCCCCTACCACAATGCAGCATCCACTGGTAGCATCCAAACCTTTTGCCAGAGGAAAAGCGAAACTTTTGGTAACAACTCATTAATAGAAAAGGTAATCAGTGAATTTAGATGTGGGTTGGAAGAAAGCGGAAACAAAAGAAGGTGATGGAAATCCAGGAGTACATATTTATTTAGACGTTATTTTCTTGTTACTCCAAATTACTATTTTTCCTATTACTCCAAACAAGTTTGCTACACTTAACATGACTTCTGAACCATTTTTGTTTAGCGTGTTGGGTTTGGGGGTTGTTTTTCTTTTGCTTTGTCCTGCTGTGGGTTTTTTTTTAAAACATCAAAAGTATTTTAGAACCTCTCCTTTATTTGTATTTCTTGCTTTACATATTGTTTTTGCTTTCTTAAGGAAATTGGCAGCAAAAATGCTCTTCTAAAACCAAGTCACAAACACTGAGCAGTGTTGCCATTTCAAACACCAGACTCAGCTGAAAGTGCTGTGTGGCAAGGCTGTGCTGTTTCAGCTGCTGGAGCCCTCAGAAAGGGCAAAAAAATGCTGAATAAAAACAAAATATAAGTCATGAATCAACAAAATTCTGGGGTTTGTTGCAACTACCCATCCTTCAAAGCAGTCCAAAATATAGGACGCGCTACTCCTTGAAAATACCAGCAGCCTGTGTTACCACCTCCACTCAGTCATCCCAGCTTATGCGGTCTCCTCTGCTGTAATTAGCACTTCCCTGTGCCTAACACTGATATTCCGAAGCAAGTTTTCCAGTTTTGCAGTTAATGAGCTAAATCACCAGTGGGAAAGTCAAAGGACAGCCCAAAAGGAGCTCAGGCATGCAACTAGCCTGGATTTTGGTGAAGATTTGACCTCAGTAACCTTCTCAAGCTTACAAAGAGCAACGCAGCGATGAAATCAGCTCTCCTGAGGCCTGGTGCAGAGCCTATGGAGTCACTGCCTCTCCTGGGCACAGCCTGATGTCTGAAATAAACTGCAGCACTTCCACTGATACAAGATATGCACACGTGCATGAGGAAAGTATGAAATAGTACCTACACTCATGAATTATTTTTCTAATGGGATAAAAATAGCATTAAAAAAAATATTGGATTTTCTTAAGAGGAGCAGATTCTGATCTAAAAAGTCTCAGCATCCAAAACCTGCCAGCACAGCACAGGTGGGCAGCTGATCTGAGCTGAGATAGTTTCAGTCAGTTTTTCAACATTTCTTCCTTGTGATGTGGGAAAGTCAACCAGCAGCAACAGCTCCCTCATAGGCACAGGACCCTCTCATTCACAGTAGGCTTGAAAGCAAACTCTCGTATTTTATTCTCACCTTCTCCACAATACTTACTGGGTTTGCTTCTCTTCTGACAAGAGAAAAATAAAAGAAGCAGGATGCACCTACAACATGGAATAAGGAAAAAATAACAGCAACATTTTCTTTCCTTGTTTCAGATTGTTCACAGAGTCGGTATCTGTAGGGCTTTTCATTCCAAAATTAACTGTGCACCAAAGAGTCTGGATCAGCAGAGCTTTTCTGATTCCAAGTTCTGAGACGGCCTCAGAGCACAGCTCTGCTCTCTCATTTTTGGAATGTTTTTTGACAATTAACAGAATCAATGACCACAGAGCAATGAAGTCTGCCCAATCGATCAAGGCCTAAATGTGAAAAGAGGAGGAGAAAGGGAAGCTTCTAATGACAGGAAGGGGAGAAGAAGTGTAGATTTATTTTGGCCTTATTCATGAGCATTTCCTCATGACTTCTGGAAGAGTATCAGCAAATAAAGATAGCAGCCAGCAGTCACCTCTGAATCTTTATTTTAAGGGAGGACTAAAATGCAGTGGTAGGAAAAAGAGGAAATGCAAATAATTTATTCAAGACAGATGCTACCCCAGTGTGCAAAGCTGGCGTAAAACCAACATATAGAAGCCCTCTGAGAAATTCTCAGTAAATACTAAAAACATGAATTGCTAATATCCACATTTTGTTCCCAAAGCTGATAGAAAAATTACAATGTAGACTGACGCTCCTAATAATAAAGCAATCAGTAAGATTCCCAAGAGTGGAGTGGGGAATGAAAAGATGGATAAACTCTCTCTTATCTTGAATCCCAAGCAACGTCAATAGATGACAGAAATGAGTCACCTTCCTAAAGCCAGGTCCACAGCTCCTTTTCTGCCCTTCCAGAAAAGCTCACCTATAATGTTGAAATAAGAAAGCAGAGGTGCCTGGAGTCATGCCTAAGGAACTAAAGCCCACCAATACCCAAGACATGGGACTGTCTCTTTACACCATTTCTCACTAAATGGTTTGCATTGGCAGGGCCTCCGAGTCCATCTGGCTTAGCCCCTGCTCCAGCAGGACCACCCAGAGCAGGGTACCCACATCCATGTCTGGGCATCTTCAGAATCAGACCTCAAAGAAGGACTCCTTCCACTGACTCCTCAGCACAGGTACATGCATTGCTACCAGCCAACATCTCTCCCTGCTATGACCATTTCTGCTTACGAGGGTGGACAGTAATAGGACAAGGGGGAATGGTTTTAAATTAAAACAGGTTTAGCTTAGAGATTAGGAAAAAGCTTTTCACACAGAGGGTGGTGGCACACTGGAACAGGTTGCCCAGGGAGGCTGTGGATGCCCATTCCTGGAGGCAATCAAGGCCAGCATGGATGTGGCTCTGGGCAGTCTGGTCTGCTTGTTGGCAGCCCTGCATATGGTTGGGGGGTTGAAACTGGATGATCATTATGGTCCTTTTCAACCCAGGCCATTCTCTGATTCTGTGATTTCCCAGCCCCCTACCAAGTAGGGACACCCCACAGATGCCCCGTCCATGGAGGTATTCAAGGCAAGGTTGGATATAGCCCTGGGCAACCTGGTCTAGTATTAGATATGGAGGTTGGCGGCCCTGCTTGTGGCAGGGAGTTGAAGCTTCATGATCTTTGAGATTCCTTTCAACCGGGGCCATTCTACGAATAAAAAGTCACAGCCCCTTCCTCTTAGCACAGCCTTAGCACAGCTCTCTGCAGCACGGCCCCAGTGCTACCTTGCCAATATATCTGCACTTGGGAAAATGAAGAGGTATCAGGAGGCAAGTAGCAAGGGATCAGCCATCTCTCCCTGCCTATCTGACACCATAATGTGCCGCCAATAGCCACAGCCATGCTGTGATTTAGGACAGAAGCTATTCAGGGCTGTCACCAACAGCAGTCTGACCTGGCTGCCCTTTAGGTAGCTGACAAATCCCAGTTAGCTGTCCTACACCTCTCAAATAGCTGCGTATTGTCACCAACTAACTGCAAGGGTAGAGGAGAAGGGAAGAACAGACCCAACAGAAGGCTGCCCTTGTGCTCTGCGCTATGCACAGGAATAACAGCCAAACAATAACCACCAGCTGGTATCTGCAAGGCACTTAAAGCATAAGGAACATGCTCACCTGGCTTAGAAGAAATACTGCTGTTCCATCAGGACTCTGGATTCCTAGCAAACAAATCTGTACTGACAAATCTGTACAGATGGGTCATTACAAAGAATGACTAAAATGGACTTTTAACAGAAATATTTAAGATACAGGAAAACACAACCCCTCCCAATGCAGAAGTAACCAAGCACATAGCACACACATGATGTCAGCTTCAATAATAAATCTAACTTGCTAATATATTCAACACCATACTTGGTTCTCACACACTTCTGAATTACTCCAGCGCTATTTCTAAACAAATCCTTTCAGTGAAAAGAATATCAATATATCAAAACTAATTAAAACAAGTGAGCTTCCTCTTTTGTAAAGCAATCATTCAAAGTACCGAAAACGTTTCCCCCACTTCCAAATGACAAATATCAGCTGGATTTAAAACAAAAGTAACTGAAAAACCCAAATGAGCAGAGTTTGACTTGAGGAAAAACATTAAATATTTTCAAGCAGAGAAACTGAAAAACTTATTCTTAAGGAAAAAACAAGCACGCACACCTGCTGTTCTATCAATCTAAGCAGGAAACCATTTCACTGCTGCATCGTAAGTAGAAGAAAAGTGCTTATTAAAACATTAATCACAGTCCATTATATTCTGACTCCATGCCAGAAGTTCCCATTACATCACTGAAAATATCTATTAACCAAAACCTGATTCTGACAAGTTACAGAAGTGTAGTGTTTAGGATTTAGTAATGTAAAAGTCAGTTTTAAAAGAACAGTTACACAATTGATTTTGCAGTGGCAAGCATGTATAATTAATTGTTTTTGTGACATTTATTACTGCAACGGAGTTGATTTAACTGGTGTTTCTACTGTAAAATTATTCAAAAATTATTTCAAACTTCATCTACTTTTATTAAACACATTTATTGTGAAAGTATTAAATACCCGGGGCTGGCTAAACAATTTTAAAATGTGCTGGATACACCAGTACATGTAAAACTGTATTGTCTTGTGTAAATACGGGCCTTGTTTAGAACTGCGTCTCACAGGAAATTATGCCAAATGAAAACCATCTCCCCTTCTCCTCTCCCTCTGGAAAGGATTTATGTTTTTACATTTAATACCAGTTAGGTAAAGAAACGAAAATGTGGTGGCGTTACCTTCAAGCCTGAGCAATAGTTCATCTGTGAAGGATGATTATGTTCAAACCGCTGTTTCATTATTAGAAACATGGCCTAACTTGAACGCCTTAGTTTTGAAGAATGAGAAGTGAACAACTCAGCTCTTTCTGGAAGCTTGACACTGCACGTTTTGTTTACCTAGAACAGATCTCAACTCACTATGACCAAAGCTTCAAAAAACAAAATGATGAAAATCAGCTCCTAAATGTGTATATATAAACTCCAGCCAACCAACTTAATTGCAGGTACTTTCCTCAACCCACTGTAAGCAGCCCCACACACACACAAAAAAAGCCACAGAGCATGACCCTAACCCTAGAGAGAAAAAGAAAAGGCTCATTTGCAAAAATGCTGAGTTAACAAGTGCTTCTGTAGCTGTCTGTTTAGTACGGCCAGTATTCAGATGATTGCTGTGTGCTCAGGGCTCAAGGCAAACCCTCCCTGGCCATACAATGGAGTCTAACTGGTCAAAGCACTTCAGTTTTCCTCTCCTTTCTTTTTAACAAGTGCCATAAGCACCATGACTCACGTAGCCTGACTTCCAGCAGTCTGCTCTCATGGGTGCTTGCAGGCTCTGACTGAAGCTGTTCTTCAGCAGGCAGGACATTTATGGAGTGCCTCATTCCTATGCAACTTCTTGGATGTCCAGTAAGTTCTAAACTCACCATGCAGCCTTTCCATCAGCAGAAACACTTTTAGAGTCGCCCCCCAGATCCAACATGTAGATCCAACATTAGGATCAGAGGGAATGGTTTTAGGACTAAAGGGAATGGTTTCAAGCTACAGCAGGGGAGATTCAAGCTGGACATTAGGAAGTATTACTTCTCAGAAAGGTCAGGCATTGGAATGGACTGTGCAGGGAGGTGGTGGAGTCACCGTCCCTGGGGGTGTTCAAGTAACGACTGGATGTTGTGTTGAGGGACATGGTTTACTTGAAATGCTGCTTGAATCTCAACACATCTCCCTCATGTTTCTCTCTGCCACTTCAGGAAACTTGTAATTAATCAATATCTTTTAGCCATTTGACACTTGAGCAAACATTTTTGTTTGGAATACTGCATTACCACTACGTTCATCAGCATTAGAGTCAAGAAATTGCATTATTTCTGCCTTTATTTTCTTCTTTTGGGGGTCTGTTTTTCTGCCTCTCTTAGTAATTTTCATTACATACTACCCATTCTTCTTGAAACAGTAGTGTTGAAGGGTCTAGGAAGACTCACTCTTCTGTTTTTCAGACATCCTTCTTGCATTTTTACTACTCAGTGGATTTTTATAATTATCTTAGAGGGCAAATTCAAAACAGGACACTCCTCACCTTTGTGCTTCAACTACAACTGAGACTAAATAATCCATTTAGAAGATCAGTCTATTCAAACAGGCCCTTCAGAAAGCCATAGTAGTGTTTGCTGAGGCTCCCCCAGAACAACTCCTTGTCATGACATGCCTCTATCATTACTTATGATGGAGTGCAAAGCAAGAGTGATTCTCAGATGTCGATCAAGCAGGGTGGTTCTTTCCTCATTCATGAGCAAGCTATTGAGCCTTGCCCTCCCATACTCTCCGTCCATCATCCAAATGACTTTGCTCTTCTTGCTCCTTAGCACTGAGGTATCCCTTTTGCAGTTTATCACTGGTCTTCAAGAAAGCATTCTGTGGCTGTGTACTGGAAAGAGCTACAAAAGCTGAGGGCACAGAGGCTCTCCTGCTGCAGGAAAGAACACTCTTGCCCATACAAAACAATATTTTTCTTGTGGTAACCTGCAATTCCCAATCCATTTGGCTTAGGAGTCAGAGGAAAGACTTAAAAAGGCAACACAATGGAGTGCAGGAGATACAAGGGAGGAAAAATAAAGTGAAGATAAACACTGAGCACAAAAAATACTGACCTCAAACTTACCACAGTTTCAGAGATGCAATGAAAGAGCTAAAAATAACTTCCACAAAAAAATATGCATTTCTAAGCAGATGGAGAATGAGTAAGGAGTGAATTCTGTGGACATCTAAGACACTGGAGAACCACGCATAGAAAGTGATAACAATTTACGGGATGAAGGGAAGGATGAAAGCAGCAAAGGGCTTTCATATAAGAGCTAGTACAGATCACAGACCACCAGGTATGTAAAGATGCTGGTAGTAAAAATGCTTTGATTTGGCGAAGCACAAAAGAGTGCAGAAAACAGTGCATTTGGCCCACACATCTTCAGGATGCCTCCTGTCACATCACAATCCATCATCAGACAGTTTGGCCTTACTTAGCAGCATTGCCACTACACCTGCAGAGTGGGTTCAGGGTTTACCTCCTACCAATTAGCGGCAAAAAAAAGCAATGCTACCATCCTGATTTTTGAAGCAATTTTAAATATTTCCTGGGTAACTGTAGTACAGTTTGCCAGACAGTTAGTTCTTCGTTCCATATGTTAAGGCTCTGATTTATTATTTTTTTATACTACATGTATTTTAATAAACAGCATGGTTTAGTGTTCTGCAAGCCCACACTACAAAAAGACTATTCTGGAATAAGTGGTATAATTACATTTCCTACAGCGACCTTGTAATCTCTCGAGTATTTATTCTAGACTAAACAGCCTTACTCAGCTGCCCTGTGTCTGATTGTCGATGAAAGAAGCTTGTTTGACAACTGCTTCGAGCAGAAACATATTTTTTCCATGATTGCATGAAAAAAGTGAAAAAACATTACCAGACCAGTATTCTGAGTACAGAGACTCGTGTTAGATCGATGAGTTAATATTGAAGCCACACGCCAACAAAAACAATTACCATGGACATTCTGCTGTCATGGCCAGCTTTGGAGGTTAATTTAGTGGTACATATACAACTACAGCCAACTTCAAATATAAGGAACAACACGGTGTATGTATGTTTCCTTCTTTGTTTCTTTATATATTTTCCATATTCTCTGCTTTTATAACCCTCCCGAGACCTTTTACAGTTACAGAACCCACACTATACCCACAGGTGGGCGGGCAGGAAGCAAAACTCTCTGTTTCATAAGCAATCCACTTCTAATATATTCAATGGCTAATGACCTTGACAGAAGAGCTCCATGCAAAACACCATATACTACAGGGTGTCGTTTGAAATGTTCATAGACATTTTTGCCAGAAAGCTGATTTCTTAAACAGTGAGAGTGCAGACTTACCATGGACTGTGCTCCTTCCCTCGGCTTCCATTTCAGTGGAGAAAAATTGGTGTTAATCTACCTCCCATATATTGAATTTGCATTGTTACAGAACCCTACTGCAAAAGCCTGCGGTATGCTAAACCAGTGTAAGACAGCATCCACATCAAGCCAAATACATAGCTGACACATAGGCCTATTTCCTTGTTCCAGCCTCTCTTGAAACACAGCATATTTGACCATATTCATTATTTGGAAAGAAAAATGTAACCACAGATGGCTAACACCATTACTCTTAAGCTTCCATTCAATTATTCATGATACAACAAACAATTTACTTGTAAAGGTTGTATGCAAAAGGAATGGTGTCAGTAAAACAATAATCACTTCCTACCTGCCTATTCTCATTCATTAAGTGTCTGACTCAAAGCACCTCGAAGCCAACAGAAACCTTCCTGTTGACTTCAGAAAACAGGGGATGAGGCCCTGAAACAAGTGGCACCAGGAAATCCAGACCATGTGCTTTGAGAGCCAGGAGAACTCCTGTAAGAACAAGTGCAGCACCCTCAGTGCCCTCAAAGCAAGACAAGCTCTCTTTGCTCTTACTTAGTCTTTTAATTCCGACTCCTGAGCTTGGTGAGAAATTGCATTCTGTTCAAGGAAGCGGAATGAATTTAGTGTTTGAAATGAATGGCCAAGACAGATCCAACAAGCCCTTATGGCCAAGACAGATCCAACAAGCCCTTTGTTTTTGGCTTTCCAAGAAATACCTGCATATTCCAATCGCAAAGTGAACAGATGTGAAAAATCACCTGCTAGAACTTATAAAGCCCAGTGGTTCTGTCACCCATTCAAATCCATTCTCAGTTATTCTCCTGTCTTGAACAAAGTGAAGAAACTGACCAGCTTAGGAACAGTTTGGAGAGCATCCTTATATTGCTTCACTTGAGGGGAAAAGAATGCACCATAGTGATTGACAGCAAATAAGTTAAACTAGTCATCTCTAGATTAAGTGCCAGAGCTCCACATGTGTTTCAGATTACACTGCAACGCTGTACAACAAAGAAATATGCAGAAATTTTCCACTTGAAATGAAGGGTAAAAATTAAATGCTAACAAAGTTGTAACAGATATGAAATCCAGCCCACTCATCTTCACTCAGGATTTAAAATGACGGAGATGTCGCACACCAAGGAAAAAAGGAAGGGATCCATCCAGCTGCTATTAAAAAGAACTGTGGGCTAAAACATATTCATTCTATGTACTAAATTTACACCAAGCTCTGATTTTCCTTCAGAACTTACCCTCAATTCTTAAAATGACAGTTTGATTCATTTTAACTTCTAAATTAATGATGAAGGTATGTTAACAGCTTGCAATAGTGTTTGCCACTGATCTTTGTTTTTGCATCACACTTCAACAAGGCACCAAATGATTTGAGAGCTCCTAGCAATGAGGAAATAGGTGAAAAGAAATCAATACATCAAAAGAAAGACCAATTTTTCCCTAAAGAAAAGCAAATATTCTTGGAGCAAACTCATTTTTACAAGCAGATATAAATACTCAGGATGCATCTCTACAGACCAACTTAAGAAGGCAAATGTCATTTTATTTTAAGCAGAGCAGGCTTGATTTCTTTACAAGATCTGCAGAAAGGTTCCCTGTTAAGGCTGGGGATTTTGAAGTTGAGTGCTAACAGAAATCATAATTAATCATACCTGTAAATTACCTCTGTATTACGAGCATGGCATCAATAGGACTGAGGCTGTGCTGGAGTAAAAGCTGTTGTGGATTACAAGAGAGTGTCTTTAAACTCTGAGACTCAAAATTCTTTATCCAAAGCGTTAATTGCAGAAGCAGGTTTTTCAAAGTACAGTTAGTTTGTACATAGCTTGTGCATGGCACTCCCACAGCTGTAACTACTTGGTCAGACTGCTGTGCAGCAGCTCCTGCTATAACCCTATGGACCATCCATAGAATGAATTTACATTTTTCAGGACCTCAAACAAACCATCATTTTCTGCCTTGAATTATTGTTACTCTTTAAAATCAAAACTACACAGCGAGCATATTTAAATCAGCAAAGCTCTTCACATGTTAAAGGGAACTCATTTCCATCCTCCTCCTGTTTCACCCTTTCACTACTTGGCAAGACAGATTGGTTTATTTTTCATTTCTTCTGTTTTGCAGCAAGAAAAATTCTATCCATTCCAGATCTCTAACCACACAGACAAATTCAGTGTGCTCAGCTTAAACATTAGCAAAAAAGGAAAAAGAAAAAGGAAAGGAGAAATAAAAAAGACCCTTTTGGCTCCTCTTAGGATACCCAGATGTCAAGTAATGGCAGCGAGTGTCCTAGCATGTCTATTCTCAGCCACACATCCTCCATCACCAGACTGATTGCTGTCCATGACTTAAGCAGTTCAACAGATTTGGACTGATTTGAACCACAAGACAATATTCCCCATCTTTAGACAAATGACGCCAACCCAGATGGTTCTCAAAAACAACTGATGTGGCCCATGGATGCTCTGCTCCTACTGTGGTATCCCCAAGTTAACTTCTATTAACAAAATCAATGGAAGCTCATTTGGAACAGAAAGAAATGGAGAAACATTGACTCCAAAATATGATATTGGAAAAGAAAAACTGAATGAGCGTACTTTGAAAGGATACGAAACTCATCTCCGAAACTACACCAGGTAAAGGAGGAGGAACTGAAATAAAATCTCAGAAGGGTGAGATCACAGTGGCCAATGTGGTATTTTTTTTAAACAAGAAAATTCAGAATTGACAAAAGATACACAAAACACATCTTGGCACTGGAACAGAGAGCAGATCTCAAAGCAGGTGCCAATCATGTCAGTATCTCTGCACCTGATACCAAGCTGCCCTTTGCTGATGGCTCCCTCAAGCATCTGGTAGCCTGAAGGTTTGCTCTGCCAAAGGCTTGCTGGATGGAGACCAGTAACGGGTCTGAAAAATGAAGAAGTTCCCTGTCATATTGAACTGGGAAGCCCAGAACTAGAAACAGTACTCCAAATGTGATGCTATGATTCTGTATGGCTTCACCACGACAGAAGGAAAAGAGTGGAGGAGGAAAACCTCCCTTGACCTGCTGGCTATGCTCATTTTAATGCACCCCAGGCTATTACTGGCCTTCTTGGTCACAAGGGCACATTACAGGCTTACGGCCAACCTGCTGTACAGCAGGACACCAAGGTCCTTCTCTGCAGAGCTCATTCAAAGCAAGTAGGTACTCCTCACTAGCTGTAGGACCCTATGAAAAAATTGATTTGGAAGACAGGACTCAGGAAAGACACAAAATCCTATACTTGGTACCAATCCTTTGTATGGGAAAAGAAATAAAATTTGTTTCTTCATTGTTGTTAAACAACCAATAAAACAGCAAAAAAATATGTATCATATGGAATATGGAGTATTCACCCTTTCTCCAGCTTGGCTAGAAATGTCCCTGCCAGCTGTCTCCTTCATTACAGCAGCTTAGTAAGAAAGAAACAGCAACACTCATTCTAAAAACTGAAGGAAGTCTTGCAGAACGTAAAAGGTTAAGATTGGAATATTCAAATCACTCATTTTGTTGGGTGTTCTGAAGATAAATTAAAACAAAGTCATTCATTATGTTAACAGAAGCGAACTCCAGGTTGGCAGCATCTCTGCAATAGTTCTGGCTCCAGAAACTCCAATGATAACAGCCTGCGCATTTGAGGGAACTATTTAGCAGCAATAAATGGCCAAACTTCAATATGCAAAGCTGTTAACAGGAACAACAAATGTTGCTATACTTTATGAGTAACAACAGCAACTGTTGTTACTCACACTGAGCAAATACTGTCAAATTTGGAAGGACTACAGAAAATTGCTTTCCTTCTCAAAGAAAGATGATGGAAATGGGCCAAAGATGAAGGAATAAAAACTGTAATTACTTTTAGATTGAACCTGTCTTCATACGAATCCTAATGAAGAGAAAACTAGCAATCTCTAGCAGGAATGGAGAACATCGTGCCCAGCAATTCTGCCTCACTGAGGCAGCTGCAAACAGCTGCCTGAAGAAAAAATAACACAACAAAAACCTGGGATCAAAGCACACTAGTTAAGCATTCATCATCAACAGGAAATGCACATGAGTTCACATAAACACAGAAACAAAAAATATATAAATGAACAGCCTTACATGGTTTAAGGCATTTCAGATACCCAGACATATAGGGTTAGACATTTAGATGGGATGGATGCGGACAGCAGAGTTCCTGCTGGACCTGGATGCCAGCACTCACCTGACAGGGCACAAGCAAAGAAATGGAGGCTGGGATCCCTCCTGGTACAAGTAATTTATTCCCCCCCCCCAACACTTCCATTTGTGATAAGGCTTAAGGCTGAGAGGGCCCCAAGGCTCTCATCATGCTGGAGGTCCCTCACAGCTGTGCTCCATCCAAACAGGTGGTGAAGGTTGAATCTGGCTCTGCCCAAGTTTAAACTGCTAATTAATATTTGGTCTCGGAAGCTTGGGAACAGATAATAAAAATTACTGGCAGCACAAGGATAGAAACAATAAAAATGAAGACAACTTCAATTCCAGACAGCCTGAATTTTCTACATCACCATTATTTTGCATATTTGTTTTAAAAGGTCAACCTACCTCTATCATTTTCTGGGTGAGACTAAATTCTGCCTGTGCCACTGAACTAGTTGAAATTCCTGTTTGGATTTCAGTGCTCTCAGAATCAGCATACTGAAGCATCTCAGCTTTATTCAGTTCTCTCAGGCTTCAATTCTCCCATAAGCATTAAGGTAAATATTTTTCAATTACTTCTTGCCTGATCTCACATTCACTCTGCCACATCATCTTCCAGCAGCTCTAAATGCTTGTGACCTTGGATGTCAGAAGGCAACCAGTGTGGGGATACTCCCTATCCTCAGAGTTATGCATTTTCAGATGGTGTTTCAGCTACAAACACTTCTTCAGAGAGCAGGCACGCCACTTTTGGCCTTCCCGGCCTCCATTACCCAGGCACAGCAGGGCTCCCAAACTCGCTTCCAAACATGGCTGCGCACCACAATGCTGCCAAGCTGCTGGACCAGCCCTGCATTATACTTTTTGACATAGTTAAGCTCTGTGCTTCATTTCTCACAAACGCAGTTTGACTGTAGACAGCGGTCGACAAGTAAATCTACCCCTTTTCCATGGCAAAAGGCCCAACTTTAATATTTTTACTGGCTTACAGCTGGGTAAATTAAGCCCCAGAATTTTATTTATTTCTTTTTTAATACCGTGCAACTGAAAATGAACAGCTACTTCACTGCGACTGCCAAGGACAACCTTAAAAACACTAATGCAATCCAGTCCAGCTCTCAATAGATCTATAAAGGCTAGAAGACCAAAAATTTTAGCTTATCCACACAAACAAAATGTTGGTTGGGTTGGTCGGGCAGGAAGTCTAATATTTCATTAAGATCCTTTACATACATATATATGTAAAAGAATCTACATGCTGGGAAAGCGAAGATAGTGGCCATCTCAGCTTTAATGCTGTGAAATGGGAATGAAAATCTGCTGTGTAACTTACCCCAGTCTTCCCAAACTTTCAAGCTCTGGAACTGGTGGTCCATATGTCTCCACTTGCAGAGGCTGATACTCATACAAAGTTTCCTCCAGCTTTTGAATGGGAGCCAGTGAAATATGCTGACCCTGTTAAAATAAAAACACAAGAATAAAATTTTTAAAAAAAGAAAAAAGCAGAGAGAAATAAGTGTCTATAAAGCAGGTTAAAGTCTTGTATATACCTATGAAGTGCATTGCAAGAACGAGCATACAGCATTAAGCTGGGTTGGACAAAGACCATCCCCATTAAGGACATACTGTCTACAGCATCACTCATTTCTTCAAGGTTTGAACTTTTTATTGTGATCTACAGTTTGGAACTCATGTTTCACTATTTGTAGCTATCGGGACGAGATAGGAAGGAAAGGATAAAGTTTTATTGCAGGCAAACTTACTGTTAGAGAAAGCAGCTGCCTCCATCCAGCGTCACTAGTAAAATTACCAGTAGGTAAAAAACCTCATTTATCAGAAGTAATATCAAACAAACGTCTCCAAGTGAGCCTATTAGATTCTATAATCAATGGGTTCCTGAAAGTCTTAATTAGAAAAGGAAGCCTCTTTCATTTCTCTCTGCAGGCTTTGTAAGCTACAATATATAATGGCTCTCCAGATAAGACTTTTACAGCGCAATACAATTAATTCATTCAGCAAATTCCCATTTGTTTCATAACTAAAAATACAGAAACACACCAGCATAAAATTTTAATTCCACATGGTACTTTTGCAAGCCCTTCAGACCACTGAGAAACTGCTAGACTCTCCTTCCCCTGCTCCTCCAAGTCCCTATCACTCCAAGCTCCCACAAAACAGGAGACTTGTGGCTGCAAAGGAGGGGTCAGGAGGATATGAGATAGAGCCAAAGTTAACAGATGTTGCTGCGTGACATTCTACACTGATTTGTTGATCTTTCACACAGTTTCAATTTTCTACTGTATTCTATGGTGCTCACAAAAATTAGCAGCGGCAGCAAAAAGACAGAGCACTGTGAACTCCCCCAGAATAGCCTGGCTTCCCCTGCAGAAACTGACCTTCACATCTGCAAAATGCAGGAATTTAGGAAAGTAGTAGTATTGTTCTTGTAGACATTTTGTCTGCAACGGGAGATCGGAAACTTTCCATGCTGTAATGCCACGTTTAACCCAGGCTCCCACTGGTGATCACTTACTGAGCTTCAGTTCCCTGGGGCTCCTCAACATGCATCTACTCCCTCGATTGGGAACTAAAGATTCCTCATGTGGGACACTGGGTTAAAATTAACTGAACAGGAAAAAAAAAAGGTCAGTAGAAAAGGAAAGTTGCTAATTAAATTTGTGGTTGGGGACAATGACCTTCCTGGGATGTCCTACCATGGACACAGGCTGAACTCTACGGCTCAAGATTTCCATTGAAAAAGCTTTGTGTTTGTGATGAAAACAATAGCTGTGGCCTTTCTGCACTGCTTACAAGGCAGAAGGGGCTGCTGGTAGTGGTGTGTTTGTTTCCAGTGTTGGAAACAAAACGTGGTGGAGAAAGTTCTCAAGTCAGCCACGAGTCGCTCCAACGTTCACAGTCACAGTACATTGATTTCTGTGCCACAAGCTACTGCAGCAGCATTAGAACCAGGCAACCACGCATTTAAAAAAGTAGGAAATGAAAGGTTAAAAATTCAGCCTTAATATTCCTACCGGTTTCTTTTTACATTGCTAGAAGTTGTCCGTTTCTAGTACATTCAAGTTCGTGAAAATATTTTCAGTGACAAAGACGATGGCATTGAGTGCACCCTCAGCAAGTTTGCAGATGGTACCAAGCTGAGTGGTGCTGTCAATACACTGGAAGGAAGGGAAGACAACCAGAGGGACCTGGACAGGCTGGAGAAGCAGGCCCATGTTAACCTAATGAGGTTCAATAAGGCCAAGGGCAGGGTGCTGCACTTGGGTCAGGGCAACCGCAGGTATTTATACACACTGGGGGAAGATCTTCTTGAGAGCAGCCCTACAGAGAGAGACCTGGGGGTCCTGGTGGACGAGAAGCTGGATATGAGCCAGCAGTGCGTGCTTGCAGCTTGGAAAGCCAACTGTGTGCTGGGCTGCATTAAAAAAGGGGTGGCCAGCAGGGAGGAGGTGGTGATTGTCCTCCTCTACTCCGCACTTGTGAGGCCCCATCTGCAGTGCTGCGTCCAGACCTGGGGTCCCCAGTACAGGAAGGACATAGAGCTCTTGGAGTGGGTCCAGAGGAGGACCACTAAGACGATCAGAGGCCTGGAGCACCTCTCCTGTGAGGAAAGGTTGAGGGAAATGGGCTTGTTTAGCTTAGAGAAGAGAAGGCTCCAAGGAGAACTCATTGCAGTCTTCTAGTGCTTGAGGGAGCATTTAACAGGAGAGGAAATGGCTGTTTGTGAGGGTGGATAGTGATAGGACAAGGGGGAATGGTTTTAAACTGAGACAGGGGAGGTTTAGGTTGGATCTTAGGAGGAAGTTTTTCACCCAGAGGGTGGTGACGCACTGGAACAGGTTGCCCAAGGAGGCTGTGGATGCCCCATCCCTGCAGGCATTCAAGGCCAGGCTGGATGTGGCTCTGGGCAGCCTGGGCTGCTGGTTGGGTTGAAACTGGATGATCATTGTGGTCCTTTTCAACCCAAGCCATTCTATGAAAACAGTACGCTTTGTAACCATGCTGATGGGGGCTGATAACATCCATTGTAAGAAATGAATGTTTGAATGAGACATTCAGATTTAAAGATTGAACAATCATTTCATCTCCAACCAAAGTGAATGGGAAACGCATATCAACATTGTTCATGTGCACAACCTCATCTGGTGAGTGAAAAGTCCCACTCTTTCCAAATCCCGAGGAATTTTGTTCCAGGCATAGAAAAGAAAAATTCAGTTTCAAGCAAAGATCAAAACTTCGATAAATATTTTTGGAAATTACTTGTGTGTGGAAAAAGGGAGCAGCTCAGATTGCAGGAGCCACATCTCTGGAGGGCATCACCAGAACAGCTGCTTGCTGTTCGCAGAGTTGCCATTGGTGCATTCCTAACACTTGTTTAATGAGAGCAACTCCTGCTGACATAGGCCAAGAGGCACAGGAAGGCTCCTGACAAACCAACCGGGCTCATCACAAGGCCCTTTCCTCACCATTCATGTTGCTGCAGATGCCCATCTCTCTCTGGGAAATCCCTGTAGAAGAGGATGAAAATATTTCATCTGCCTTCCTCTGTGGGATTCCCAAGGTGCCAGAGGTTGCAAGGGATCATGATGGTTATTTGCTCTTATAGTGGTCAGCTGTTAAGCAAAGGTGAGTTGCATCTGGACACTGAGAGGCTAACTGGTGCCAACTGCATGGCTGGCATTGGTCTAAACGTTAAGGGGAAAGCCACAGAGCCATGGCAGAATCCTTCAATGAGGTGCATACTGCAAAAACAACATACCAAGCTGTCCCAGAGAGCAGGGCTGCATGCAAACACCATCCATCCTTGGGCTGCCAGCATGTTCCTCTTGGTGCCCAAGGATGGGCAGCTCCGGCAAAGCCCCTTTTGAACAGCATCCAATCCAGACTTACAGATTTCAGACATCCCATCAGTGAGTTGCTCCAATAGGCAATTGCTTTCACCATTAAACACAGGCAGCTCATTTCTGGTTTATCAAGCACAGTCTCAAAGTGCTCCTTCTCTCCTTGGCCTTCCTCATTCCCATCCCAGGCCAAGGTGTGAGTGTTAGGAAGCATCACGTGCTTTAGCATGGCAAAGTGACTGCGTCTGTTTGGACCTGGCCAGCACATCTGTACCCCAAGGAGATCGCGCAGCTGTGTGACACAGCTCATTTGTTTTCCTTTCCCAAAATCACAACTTTAGCTGATGGGCTTTGGCAACACGGATTAAATTCCACTTAGCAACGAGAAAAATACACAACTGCCTGTTGCAACTGCCCTTATGGCTGCTTGGCCTTTAGGTATAGGCTTTTTCCTACAAACTAGATTTTCATCTTCCTTGCCTTAAGAATGGACTTGAGGGAAGCACAAGAGTCACACGACATATTCCCAGCTGAATCTTGGCCAAAACCCACAAGCACACCAGCATCTGTAGGTATTTTGGACATACAGCAGCTTAGGGCAGGCTGCTTCCTGCTTGTGCAGCCCCACACAATTACATGGGGGTCCCTAAACCAAGCACTGCACAAGTCTGTGCAGAGGGGGCCACAATGGAAGTCAATTTAAGTTTACCAGTAAAAAACATGGTTCCTTATCTTTGCACTGATGTTGGGCTAAGATGCATTAACAGTAAACGTCACTGAAGTTAAAAGGTCCAGTATGACCAATTGAGGCAGCTAAAATCCTTCTGACCAGCAGCATCCCCCTTTTTGTGTCTGTCCCCAGATGTCCCTTACCATTGCACATGTCTGCTATACTGTCATGTAACTTCAGACATCACAAGAGACAGTAACTATTACTTACTATATTACTTATTATTATAGGTACTTTTACAGATCCTCAAACCATCTCACATCTATGAGGCAAGACTGATAAATTCCCTGTATTCCACACAGACAGACAGCCCTACCTCTTTCCAGCATTAGCAAACATTTATTAGCCTGCTAAAACCAAAATAAAGCCACTAGGTTAAGATTCTGCTTTTGCATTACTTTCTCCTGACAAACCTAAGACTGACGCTGTGGTCATGGGTAAGTATTTCTAATTCCCTTTGGATGCCGTAATGTTTGTGTAAAGGAAACTGACAGCTTCCAAATGGAGACAGAAGAGGCTTCCAAGAATACAGACAACAGATTTTCCTGACTCTTCTCCCTCCCACCCTCTATCTTCATGGCACAGAAGTCTTTCTCTACTATTATTCTAGGCACTATAGCTGCTTACTACACCTTGGAATGTACGGAACCTCAAAAAGAAAAACAAAACCAACCACCAAGCACTGCTAATTAGAACTAAGGCATTTGCTTATCCATATAACTTTATGTAGAAGATTACACAGAAACGGATTTGTGAGCATGACTTTCCATTCATGTACTGCATGGTTTTAGATTGAACAAATAGAGGACTGAATTGTGAGGGGTGTGTTCAATAACATTTTTGTGCTACAAACAGAAAGGATTGATTTTCTTTTTGCTCTTTGACACACTTTGTTTGAGGGCTCTAATTTTCAACAGTAATTCTTTATAAAAAGGAGGGTTTTTTCCATTTTGGATTGTGATGCACCATGGCATTAAGAACAACAAAACAAACACTGGTTCACAGATTATATATGTAGATGCAAAGAGCTGCTCTCACAGTGACAAGAAGCTTGTCCCAAACAAAAACAGTTAAATCAAACAACGCCCTTCTAGGAAACATCACAGCCCACTTCAGTCTATTAGAGCATTAGAGCTTGTACAGGGAGCTTGGCAAATGCCAGGTGCGTCAGCATTTGCCTGCTTGCAGAAAGAGGTTCTTTTAGCACACCAAGCCCAGAATGTCAGCTCAAGGTGCAGCATTCCCACTTCTTCCCATCCTCTTGTCTTTCACTCTCCCCGGTGCCAGAACTGCACCGCCTTCCTGCACCTCCCTCCTGCTGCAGCAAAAGGAAAAACAAGCAGCGGCCTTCCCAGAAATCTGAAGTGCCAAAGAGGAGGAGAAAGCAGAATGACAACAGCAAAAAGGCACTAGTAGGGAAAAGAGGAGGAACAGTTATGCCACAAAAACATCCCCAGGCAAGAGACAGAAGCCAGAGATTGGGGTCATTAAAACTTGTCTGGGCAAAGCATGCTTCTGTACTAGAGGTGGCTGGACGAGATAGCGTGGCTAATCTTTTTGCTTTTTTACATTTCCCTCTGCTTAGGAACTTCCCCAGGGCTGCTATCAGCACACTGACATAGCGCACCATGCACACAGATAACAGAACAGCACTATTTACGTGCTGAGTCTCATTGGCAGCGCTGGGTTTGGGTGCGACCCTCTGCCCCACTGCGCTGCACACATGGAGCTCCTGGCAAGTGGGGATGGAGCTGCACAGCACGGGGTGCCAGGACACGACTGCTGCTGCTCCACTGTACGCAGTGCTGCACAACTCAGCCTCAACTCTTCTTGCTGCGCGGCACTTGAGCCTGTCATTATCCAAACGCTTGCAAGGAATGGTAAAACAATACTTCAAATTCCTTCAGTTTCTCAGTCTTAGAAAACGACTTCACTTCCAAACTCACGGCAGATTCAGCTTTTGTGTCCGGATTTTCACGTTAATAGAATTTCCTCCAGTACAACATGAATGCAAATATCCCAAGCAATGCAGTCAGAGCCAAGAGCTGTTTTGTCAGTTCCACCCTCCCCACTTTATTGACAAACCCATGTCAGCAATGCTAATGTGGCTTTCTGATTCTGATTAACTACCTTGTTTGACTACAGTAATACTCAGGAAAAGGAGAGTGAAACTGATAGATTTGGAGGGCTCGGTTAATATTATTTTAACCTTTACCCTCCCTGTCTTCCACAGCTTTTTTAAATAAACAAGAAAACTGTCAAACTAAAATGCATAATTCCATTCCCTCGCCTACAGTTCCTACACCAGTGAGGTTTTTCTGAGCACTCAAATATCTGAAACCAACTGTTCTTTCTTCTGCTTTCAAAAACCAACAATAAATTTCATTTCTTTACACAATGGTGAGAAGTGCTGAGGGGATACCCCAGTAGCTAAGCAGAAAGAGAACAAATGATCTGACACAGAAACCATCAAAATCCATACCGTTTTTTGCTACTGATCTCAAAATGAAGAATGTGACCATGTGTGGAAGGACAAAGATAAAGGACCCACACCCCGCTTCCCTCCAGGGCTGATGACTTCAGATGCCTCTCACCAATATGACCAGATTTGGACTTTTTTTGTCCCCCCACAGTAATTTAATTTTGAAAGCCAAAATATATTTTAAAGCTGTGTTTTCTTTACAAAAGGCAAGAACGCAGCAAGAGATCATCAGCACAGAAGAAGCTGCTACCAAAGACGGTCACATACGTGGTCAGTTACATGGAAAACCAGTATCTGGGAAATTAACCACATAGTTGCAT
Organism: Coturnix japonica; assembly: GCF_054131305.1. Classification (NCBI taxonomy): domain Eukaryota; kingdom Metazoa; phylum Chordata; class Aves; order Galliformes; family Phasianidae; genus Coturnix; species Coturnix japonica. The sequence goes on from NC_140667.1 coordinate 51,769,137, forward strand.
GTGCTCAGCTATACTTGCCTCCAAGCTTTTCCTTACAACTTTCTGACATAAATAATTACTTGACCAGATTTATCTTTAAGCTCCTGCCAAAAAGCCACATTTCTCTAATCTCTTGGAAGAATGGCTACATCCATTGCATAAGCTCTAATATAATTCCCGTTCAGTGCCAGGATCAGGATTTACTGTCTACTCTTTACAGAAGAGTCTTCTGCCCTTTTTTCCATCCGTGGACGACGCTGCCTGTGTGCCACCAGCATCTCACAGCGAGCTGTCGAAGCACAGCCATGACCCAGGGGATAGGCTGGATGTTTGTGGGAGCGAGTCATGCATTCGTTTTCAGCACTGACTCCACAGCTCTGGCAAGCTTTCCTCAACATCTCTCACCGCTCAAAGGACAGCACTGTACACAACACAGCACCGTTTCTGGAAAGAGAGGATTCAAACACAATGACATTTTCATGCAACTTGTGAGCCCACAGCTCAGCACCCTGGTTTTTAGGGCTCATTTCTCAATCTTGTTCAGCTGACCAACCTGGTCTCAGCTCCTCTTGCTTATACTCCATTTAGTGCAATGCATTGTGCTTATCATGTCACACCAGCATCTTCTTTCCATACCCCAGAGGCAAGCTTCATGGAGGGTGACTTGGCATCAGTGTTCTGTTCAGTTTGCTCTGCTGTTTCCCAGCGTGCTATGTCAGTATTGCAGCATTAAGCAGAATTAAACAAACTTTTGTTACATTTCTACCATCAGACTTCTGGAGCCTCAATCATTTTGATTTGGCTCTCAACAGAGCATAAGCTCTGCAGTAGCCAGTCTAATTACAGGATTATAGGCCTTAATATAATACGGCTTTAAATACTCCCATTAAGGGTCTACTTCTTCAAGGGATGTGAAGTAGAAATCAATCTGACAAATGCCACATCACGACACGTAACTTTCAGAGAAGAACAGGCACACAAAATGGGGATCAGAGCACAGCAATAGCTACGTATCACTCACCAGCCAGCAACAATTGCTTGAGCTTCAGTGCAGCTGAACCTGCTGCTGCTCCTGCTGCAGTAAAGTTGAGTGCTATGCTGATAATTATGCAAGAAAATAATTTAGTGCTGTAACTCTGTGGATTCCTGGAGAACAATGGAACTTGCAAAACATAGCTGCTTTATTGGTGAACATGACAGCAGAACATGAACAGCCATATATCACTCTACCCATCGCCTGCTCCTTCCTGGGATCCTCTGCAGCAGCTTCCTCAACCACAAATATCCCCGGCTACACAATTTCATTCTTAAGGAATGCAGAGTCTGATGGATGATTTTTAAAGAAACACCGCTTAAAATAACACGACTGAGCAGAAAGCTGACCTCAGCCTAGAGAAGATGAGAAATTCCATGTGTGAAAATCTGAGCCATATTCCCTATTTCACTGAGCATACAGCCCAGCCCCAGACAAAGGTTGATAAAGATGCAGAACACCACAACCAGAATGGTTTGTGTCTGACTGATAAAGAAATAAAGTGAGATTCCTTGAATAGCTACATTTTAAGGAGGGACTGCTAGAAGTCAATAACTCTCTGGCAAAAGCAAGCATGCAAGTTTTTATAGCAATGGGAACAAAGAAAGGAATAAAATATGAAAGGAGAATAAAGGCAGATGGGAAGCAAGAAAAGAATAGGAAAAAGAGGAATGAGGAGCCACTCAGAACAGCATCAGCCCAAAGCAGAAAAATGAGGACAGCATCACCAGGCGTTAACAGTCCATGACCCACCTTCAAAATATTTATGCTCTACACTTACTATAAATTTTAAAAGAAAACTGAAACCTCTTAGCAATATATTTACAACTTACTGCTTTTAGAACAGAGCGGGAAGGGGTTTATTTCCAGCCTTTTTTCTCACTTGCATGCAGAAAACACTGCAAATGTAAGACACAGTTCAGGCACCGCTTTGTAAACGCACATTAATTTTAATATGAAACACTCTCTAGGGCAGACACAACTGTGTCCTCCATAAACACTCACAAAATGTGCTCTTTTGTCTTTCTTGAGAGGTTTATTTTTTATCTCTGTTTTAATTGCATGTAGCAAAATGACACTTGCACCTGGAATAGAGACAAGTGAGAGCTTTCCAAGAGGTGCATAGTTCCCATGGCACCTGAATCTCAGTAGAATTTGCACAGGATCCCCAGAACTTCACAGGGCCAGCAGCTCTATTTTCAAGCTCTGGCTGTTCCTGGGAGCGCTGCATGAAGATTCCCTCTGTCTACTCAGATACTGACGCAGCCCTGAGTGCTCCTGTGGTTCCAGGGGCTGCAGCTTTGTAGCTCCTTGAAGCACAACAACCAGAAACATCTAAAGCATCCCTAGAACAAGCAAAAAGGAGCGGCTCCTGCTGTGAAAAATCTACAGGCTCGCTTAGAGGAAAAGAGAAGCAGGCAACAGAACAGCAACAAAATCACACGCTTATTTTACTTAGCCCTAGAAAAAGCCTATTTATCTATTTAAAAATACAAGGAGATGCCTCATCTGTTTTACCTCGTTCACTGGCTCCTTTGTGAGTCCCTTAGCAAGAACACTTGCATTCAAATTAAAAAACCACAACCAAGTGTTGCCCCAGATTCTGAAAGAGGAGACTGCTGTGAAAGCAACTGCAGCACAAACATCAGATTTCCAGCGAGTTACAGAGGTTGCATGGGTATTTCCTGCTACAGGCTTACAACAAGACAGTTCTGCCTTAAAAACAACACTTCCAGTGTAGGAAGAGTGATAAGCTCTGAAATAAGTACTGGATGGACTCACACCAGCAGGAAATTCAGAGGGAAATCACTCAAAGTCAGTGCACCAAAGATGAGGGTTTCACTGTGATCGCAGTCTGTGCTTCCTTCTTTCTTTACGGGGAAAGCACCACAAATTAGCTGCACTCCAAGAAAAGGGAAGCTCCAAGAACAAGTATTAAAGCATTTGTTAATCAAAGGACTAAACATATGAAAGTCAAAGAAATGAAAGCTTTCCCGTATGTTATTTCCATGCAGGAAAATAGGCACTGAGCTCTCCTCACACGATGCAAATGTCCAACTCTGGCTCGGGGCAGATGCTGTTCTGAGAAACAAACCAAAATGAGCTGATCATTTGAATTCCCTTAGAACTCAAAATATTGAGCCAAATAAAGCAAAGCAGCGATTACTGCGTGGTTTAAAAAGCCACGTCTAACATCTCTGTGCATTTGAAAGCTATAATTTAACTTTACCTGTAGGAGAGAAATGAAAAAAAATCAAGCTCATTTTCTCCTCAACTCTGAACTACTAAATCTGAATCCCTACATAAGGAGTAATAAAAATAGTTCAGTTTCTGGTAGCAGTAACAAAAACGAGGACAAGATTAATTCTTAACACTTTTGTGGCAAAGAATCTAAAGCAGATGTTTGAGAATAAAAGCGAGATGTCAAAGTAGTTAATAGAAGCGATTCAAAACCAAACACAACAAGACAACTTGCAGCTTTATGTGCTTATATAAAACTCTAAATCGCCTCAGCCAGTTCCATCCTTAGACTTTCTCTATTCTATGGAGCTTCACAGTTACCAAAAATGTTACATTCAGGTCAAACACACTATAGATCCCTGTCTCCCAAAGGACAATAACAGGACAGAAGTGAGCCTTGCTGATTAGAGATCAACAGCTGAATCGGGATCTTTGTGGTTTGCATCACCGGGATCTCTAAAATAAAGTTCTCGTCTTTAAGAGACAGAATATATTTTAAAGATATCTAAAAAAAAGTTCAGCTTCTATTTACACTTCCCTCTAGAATATTCTGTTTTAAGACAGAGATCAAACTTCACGTTGTAAGGTCAAAAATCAACATATGCATTCCTGAGAATCAGACTTCAAATACCCATTTGAAGTTATCCACACTTTCTTGTTTGTGAGTTCAAAGAATTGCCGATCATAAAGCAAATGTGAAGATATTAAATCTTCCAAGAACAAATTTCACAAAAGACAATGTGTGCACGCAGGAGAATTGAGTCCTTCTACATTTAATATGGCAAAAGTTTGTATAAGGTAACCATAAGCACACCCTTTTCAAATGAAACTAGCTTTTATTGTGAACACGAAAGACACTGTGTTAACTTAAAACATCATTCACTCAGATGTGCTTTCCAAAATGCCTTAAGCAGGATTATATTGATTTAAATAAAGTAAATTAGGCAAGTTTTTGCACTCAAGCTTCCCACACAAATAGGATTTGCCAAGCCCTTTGAGTTAATCGGTGGTACAATCACACAGGTACACGAGAGACGACTAAGCACACGCGCACGCTCTTCTGGACTCACCAGCCAAGCTGATTTTTAGGCCAGCTACAAAGAACTGCCTTGTGAGCTATCGGCCCAAATCTCCATCTACCTGGAATCCATCCACCCGGCGACGCTGGGCTGCTGTGCATCTGCATTGCTGTTCTACTCCACGAAACAATAACCCTCCCTTACCGGCATGGGGATACTGTATCAGTGAAGTTAATGGGAGCAAATCGGAAAGTCTTGAGTACTGTGAATAATGATATTTTGTTGTGTTTCCTTTCCCAAGAGCAGGCAGTTACGGGAGGGTGGAGGAAGAAGGTATTCTCCTCCTCTACCCTGCCCCAATTTCACTGCAAGCTGCTTAAGAAGCTCTCAGCACTGAAAGCCATGTATTTGCAATTAGCTTCACACTAATCTTGGGTCCCTGTTAAACCACAACACCGTATCAAGTTTTCTCTCTCCATCTCCTTTTCACAGCTGCCACTGCGCAGCAGAAACATCCATTGCAAAGACAGAGCATTGGTACCTGCAGCAGCTGAGAGATCTGCAAGGAAAACTGCTCACCTTAGGAAGACACGTAATCCCAGTCTCAGCTGCACAAATGGATATGGCAGCCTGCTGTGGGGCTGGGAGTCACAACGACTGCTTGCTGCTACCCAGACAAGGGAATCTGCATGTTTAATCTTCTGTATCTTAGATTTAAACATATACTAAATGGCAACCAGGCAGTGATACTCTTTAGGTCATGCAGCCAGACAACTAACAGCAAACCAGCCAGGACAACACATCACAGAACCTACCTTCGTTTGTTTCTATCAGATGCTAGTGTTTGCTTTTTATTATAATTTATTATAATATCCTTGGTTGCATACAGCATATGTGCACACTGCTTATTTAGTCAAAAAAATAACTCTTAGTTATTAAGAGAGCTGAGTGCAGTGCTTGGGTTGCACTCTGAAAGGAGAAGCTTTTTGTGCTCATAGCCACTTCTGTCACATAAGCATATACCCCGATGCACACATAATCCAGCACAGTAATTACACGGTTCTTAACAAATGCTATCAGTGCACATTTTGCAACACTCTATACTGCCCCAATCCTGTACGGATTTACACACAGGCATACCAAGCCAACAAATCTATTTGCTATGAGGAAATTTCATCAGATGCTTATTTGGAGCTTAGACACAGATGCTAAATTGAATCAACATTACCGAAAATTACTCGTTTTAGGCACAGAAGGCAAAAGCAGCAGTCCCATGCCGATTGCTTCGCCTGGATGGCGGCCTGCAAGTCCAGTCCAACAAAGCCCAGCAAGCCTAAACCTGACTGCGTAAACTGAGCCCATCCGTTCGGCTGCAATTACCAATGGCAGGAAACACAATGGCCTGGGAAGCAGGGGCTTGCAGAAACAGGCCTGGTGTGAAGCAGCCAGCACCCTGACAGTCCCAGTCCTTGCTCTGTGTCCCCTGGCAGCCCATGCACACTGCTTGGAAGCCAAGCAGCTCACTCAAGCCATGCTGAGCCTACAGAGAGCTGCCAGCCATTGGTAGCCCTTGGGGCTGAGCACGCAGCGAGGATGGAGTAATGGAGCCGAGAGTGAAGCCAGCATGAGGACATGCTTGCTTCATTTTATAGCTTAAGGGTTCTCTGGGTCAGAGCCAGGATGATCCGCATCTTATGTGATCAAGCTCCTCTTCCAGGTTTAGGTCATCACTTTAACATGACTATTGCCATAATCAGACTGGCTTGTCCACTAAGGCAGCCTCGTGAAAGCTTACAGTAAGATGAACACTACCAGATTATTCAGGTTGGTTGGGCCATTTCTGAAGCAAACACCCACTTCTGAAATGGATTAACAGATGTTTAGCTGTGCCTCTTTAATTGCAGGTGGGCATCAAGAGAGTAATACACAGCAAGAGAGACAGTAAGAAGTAGATAGGACATTCGAGTACCTGCTTAATTAATTACCTATCGGGTAATTACCTAGTGGTAATTCATGACATAAAACACCTTAATTTTATTAACTGGGCCCCAACCCCGCAACCTACACAAACTGAGAAAAGTCTCATTAGGGATTATGTATAATTGGGTCCATTCCTCAGAACAACTGCATCGAGCATCCTTAAGAAGCTAATTTACAGCTTCCAAATTTCTCTGATTATGCCTTTAAAACATTGAAAAGAAGATAGTAAACAGTTATAAATCACACAAACACACAGGCGCAGTAATCCATGCTATTTTAAGAAGTGGAGCAAAGAAGCGATTCACTGTAATAGCCATTGAATTAACTGTATTGACTTCAGTGTATTATTCGAATAAATCACACCTGAGAGTTGAACAGCACATCTAACATTTGTCTTCACAATACAAAATAATAAATTAAAAAATCACAAAATGCAATGCAGACAAATCACAATGCTTTGTACACTGACATTTGGGGCACCGACATGTAACGCACCTAATCACATCAAAACAACATGAAAATCTGCTTCCTTTTGCAATCCGCATCGGACTTGTTTAATTTCTGCATTTACTGAACTGCACGAACGGCCGCTTGATGCAATCAGTTCAGTTCCATTTAAAGAATAACACATCACAGCACTCTTAAGTCTTTTTGGAAATACCTCTGTTGCCCAGAAGCACAAGGCTTCCACCAGTTGCTGCTCCACATGCTATTGCCAATCAGCTGCATTTGCTGTAGCGCATTCCAAGTTTTACTAATTAATCTCTACACTAAGCCACACCAATGGCCGGTTGCCATTTGAAATGATCATCATCTTTTATTTAAAGACATACTGACCCTATGGCCAATCTCAGACCTTACTTTAAAACAAAGTGCTCCCAGTTTCAGGCAACTTGATCCACTGCAATGATGAGTTGATTTGATTTTCTTTTAGCTGGGCACAGAAAGCAGCCTGGTGCAGTTGTTAATAGTTCAGGTGTTTATACTAAACATATAAACTATTTCCATGTTCACTGTCAAGAAGGGAGAAAAATCGTACGTTTTCATCTAGGAGTTACAGTCAGCAGAGGGTATGAGATGCAAACTCATGGAAGAAAAGACCACTCACTCTTGCAAAACAGGCTTTGAAGCCACGTTTTAAAGGCTCCAGCTTATTGCTACATTTCATATGAGGTTTTAAATATTGATTTCACACAGACCAATGGCTCACGCTATTGTTATAGGCTGCTCTCATTCAGCAGTGCATGTGAGCTCCGTGACCTTCACAATGACCTCTACAAAAGCAGTTGTGCATTTTAGTGTGGTGTAAATCCTCACAGACAAGTCGAACCTGTTCTTTTTGGCATCCAGCCCTTCAGATGAATACTCTGCTGAGATTTATTATGAAAGGGGAATGAAGGGGCATTATTGCACAACAGTCATCCCTCTCATACAGAGAAGGTCTATCTTTTAACAACTTCCAAAGGCTTTTGAGTAAACAGATTTTCATTATTACACAAACTGTTCTTATTCTCAAAGATTTTCTGCAACCAAAATTCACCGTCATTTACCAAAATACAGATATGCCCCAAAAAAGCTTATGTGTGAAGGTGTTTTTTATTATCATTAATAAATAATATTCCTACTTCCTGTTACTGTACACGAGGGATTGGTGTTTCCTAGCACACCATTCAGTTACAACACTGAAGTATTATTCCACATTGTAGAAACACACACTGCCTTAAAAGGGGGACATTAATTACTTTTGTAATGCCACAAAGTTGCTGCAGGATATTAGACTGTCTCCATAGGAAACACACTCCTATGGTAAAATGATGAATGACAATGTTTGCAGGATTTTAATTAGATTTCAGAAGAGTAGAAAGCATTGACAAAGTTATTTTCCATGCTTTCGACTTCATACTTTGCGAGCCCAAATGCAAAGAAAATAGAAGATTAATTATATTTAAAAATGCAAATTATAAGTATAAATCATGAAAGGAACAAATTTTATCAATTCAATGAACTTGCTAGAGCAGAATATTAAACATATCATTCCCATTACCCACCTTTCTTAGCATTTCCTAATTGATTTTTCAACAAAACATGTCCTGTTAGAGAAGACAGCGAAACCAAAACAAAAACCACCCAAAGCTGCACTGACACCCTACTCCAAAAACTCATGTTCAAACCAGCTTCATCTGATAGCCTCTTGGAATCAAATTGAAGTATTTTAATTGAAACAAATACTCTCTTATCTAAATCTCTGAATTCCCCTAAAAAGTTCCTTTCTCCTGCAATGGGAGAAGCCACAGACAAGTGACAATGCATAGACAGTTTTTTCAGCCCAAGCCCTTGTCCCTCTCAATGTCTCACATTCACTAGCACACAGGCTATCAGGTATGGCCTTCCTAAAGTCTCCCCTGGCCTTTCCTCAGCTTTCTTCCTCCACTTCCACCAGCGAAATCAAACACAACAATGCACAATTGTGAAGATTTCCCTATACAAGTTAAAAGAAAACCACCACCACCACCATTCCATCTTTCCCAAGTTCATATTGAACTTCCATAGCATCGAAGTTGCAGAGGTTTTCCTTATATAACATGCAGCAAGAATTTTTACCAACCAAATTTGCTTTCCCTCTGTAGGACCTCATCTGCTACCTTAAGCACAGTCCACTCATGGATTTCCAAGCCTCATAATACCACTAAGATGGATTAGAGATAGCATGAAGATAATAGAAGATAAACCATCATGATATGCAGTGTCGTACTTAAGAATCAAGTGTCCTGAGTGCTAATGAGAGGTTTCTTCCTACAGAAGAGATGCTACATTTTGAAAGGCTGCAGTGGTCATGTACTCTCCATAAATCAAAATAAATTAAAAATAAAATAAAAATAAATTAAAATAAATTAAAAAGCTGTATTTGTATTTCATTCTTCACAGAAACAAAAACAAGGAAACAAACAAGCCCGGTTACAACCATTATTTAACTCAAGGTTTAAGAGCAACCAACAGTTAAATGAATACAATGTTCTTCGAGAACGCTTCTTTTGCTTTAAGATCCACATATTTGTTTGATTTTGTAACTGAAATTAACCAACCAGATGTAAGTAACTTTAAAAAGCAGCAGAAAACAGAAGCTGTACACAACACTATCAGTTAAAATATACTAACACAACACTATGCTTAGAGGTGGTTTTTCGTGTTGGTTGGGTTTTTTTGTTGTTGTCAAACATTACAAACATTTCAATTTCTTGAATGGTCCAATCCTGTCTAGGCTTCAGGTTCTACATAAATCAAAATGGGAATTCAAGATGAAGGCACCTCACAAAGAAGTACATAGAGCAAATTAGTGAAAACTGAATGGGTGAAGATGAAGGAGGCAGACAGTTTCCATTGTAATCCCCTATACATCCTCCCATCAGCTCTGAAGCCAAGCCATCTTCCTCTCCCCACGCAATGAATAAAACCCTAATAATGCACTAGTAGGAACAAATGCAAAAGGGAATCCTTGGTATGCACGCACAGCTCAGATAGTGCCAACAGACATTAAACACCAGGATATAGATGTTGAAGTCCGATGCCAAGTTCTCTTCTGTCAAGCAGACCACATGATAGCCCTCCAACTTCATGCATATGACAGTGTGCCAGTGGCTGGTGGGAAATCCTTTTAATAAAGCTCCTTGGATTATGCTTTTTTCTGAACTGCAGTTACAAACCAGCTCAAAACTTGCTCCAAAAGAAAGCAAAGGCAGTGCCACTCCCAGTATCGTTACCATCAAGCTTTCACAGATACTGCTGCCCTTTTGGAAAGGCAGAAGCTTCTTTGAGTATTTACTAATGGGTTACTCCTCAATCTTCACGTGTATGAGCTCTAAGATCCTACTGCTCTAAAGGCAGCGCTATAGCTGGAATGCTTTATATATAGTTTTAGATGGACATGCCTTTTTTTTCCCCCACTAGTTGTGTCTGTATGCCCACAGGTACACAAATACAAGCAGCCCTAAACCCTGGTGCCAAACAGTGCCTAACGATGGCAAGGATCAGATGCCCACATCGATCCCGTTTAGATCTGTCAGCAAGTCTACATGGCACAGAGCAAAAGGTCTTGTTTACTTGAGCACTGCTTGTGACAGTCTTGCAGGGGATCATGTTTCTGCCATTCTCTTTCTCTGCTTTGGAGAAAAGAGCATCATTGCCTTTATTCACATCTCTCTTTCAAGAGATGAAAGAAGAGAATAGCCCTCAGATCTAAAAATACATGATTCTTCACTCCTGCCCACAGCCTTCAGTTCTGAATTGTTCCTCCCTCCAACCTACTACCCTCCCGTGCACTGTCTACCTTGCCCAGGATCTTCATAATGTCCCAGAGTAACACAAGAATCATCATACTGACACAAACCCAACATTCCATGTTCTACTAATCCTTGTAAATGTTGCAAGTTCCAGTGTCCTGGCCTCCATCCAGCTAATTGGGATGGATTGTTCCATATGTGCTCTCTGTCCCTCCATTTCCTGTCCGTACCACTACTCACATTTGTCAGAGTGAGCCAAAGCAGGTTTCTTCATTTCCAAAATATTCTGAATTATCCTACATTTTTAAAGAGAACCTACATAAAATACAGCATTTATACCACGTCAGTGTCTTCTCTGCAAGAGGCTGAGAATGTTTTGCTCTGCCACACGTCCTGATGGAACTGTAACACAATACAGTTACCTCTGTGGCAGCTACGCTTAGACAAAGTAGAACAATAAACTAAAACAATAATTTACTCACACTGATATATCTCGTATTTAGGATATTCTTCTTTTAAAAAGTTAGGAGGAATGAACACAAGGAAAACTCTCAGAGACCAACACACTCCCTCAGGAGGGTGACTTCTCTTTCATTAGCAGCCAATGTTGTCAATAATTCTTTCCAGCAGCACCCTGACTGACACACTGAATCCAGACTAGGTATGTACAGGGAAATTCACCTTTTCATGTCCAACATTGATTGCCTAAAACAATATTCCCTTCTCCCACCCTCTGCACCTGAACAAACATTCTTCAAGAAAATTATTATTGAAGACTTCTTGGTACAGAATATCGTCTCTTTGATCCAAAATATCTCTTACTGAAAATGTCCTACTACAATACGAGAGCATCTTGCATGGCCGACTACTGGAAACTCAGGCCCTCAGCACAGCTTTGAAAAACATCTTTATTTTTAAATTCATTTTTAATTAGTAAATATGCTATTTTAAACTTCAGAAGTTGAGTAATTTGTCCACTGTGTTGCCTTACATGCAAGCATAGATGCAGAAAGCAAGTGGCTGCTACACAGCACACCCAGCACGGCCTCAATCAACATGCTGAACATTTTTTTCCTTGCAGGGAATTAAGCTATTAGTAAAGATGGTGCACCTCAGAGATTAAATCAGAACAGAAGGTGCTATGGGGAAACAGAGGTCTTGCATGTACACCCCTGCCTACAGCCAGAATCCCTGTTAGAGAGTGGGATGTCATGTTCAAAGCCATCTAAGTGTGCACACACACAATCCTGCTGCCCTCTGAGATCGGACAGCAACAAAAAGGACATGCAAAATTTGTCTGAAGAAGATACAAACAAAGAAGACACAAGAAAGGAAGAAGATACAGGCAAAGGAGAGACCTTCTAACAATGCAACAAAGGTGAACAAGCTTTACAACACAGGCAGACAGATGGTTCAAGTCTCCTCCACTCTGGACCCCAACAAACCTGGGGTCCTCAGCTGTTCCTCATAGGCCTTCTCCTCCAGACCCTCCCCCATATTCATAGCCCTCCTTTTAGAGGCTCTATAATATATATATATGTCTTTATAAGTAATGGGAGTAGTCAAGAAACAAACTAATCTGTGAGGTAAGTCTAACATGTACCTAAAAGGCAAGCATCTCCAAGGCAGATGCAATCCAGCTGACAGGTGACTCGGAGGAATCTGTGAGCCCACTCCCCAAGCTCTGCCATTCCAGGCTGTCAGTTCTCCCTCAGGTAAACAATAGAGAGGATCAAGGAATGACACAAAACTGCTTTGATCAGCAGCAACAGGAGCTTAAAAGAAAACCTGTAGTGTTCTCACGAATGCAGACAAGGCCTAAGAAAATGGGATTAGGGCAGGAAGAGCCCACATTTTTCTGTGCACGTACATAAGTTCAACCTTTTAACATGACTAAATGGCTCTATGTCTTTCTTTGCTCTTATTACAGCTTTACAACATCTTTACTTCTCTCTTTAAGTAAATTTTCCTAATTGTGAAGAGTCCTTTACCACTTGATAAATGTAATTCATATCTAGTCTGTAGAACGGAAACAAACTACCAGAGAACTGCAAAAGAAATCAAGTATTCGATTGTTAAGCAACAGTTAAGACATTAAGGAAAGTAGTCCATACTTTCCTAGATATAAATCTTAAAACACCTCATTCTGTAAAGTCCTTTTATCTCTTCACCTTGAAGTACACAACAAGTTTCTACCCGAAGGCAGAGAGCAACCTGATTTTGCATCCAGACAGAACATAAACCAATGAACCTGCACTGTGTCAAGGCAATGCACTAATAAAGCTTCCCCTACAATGTAAAGACAAGGGCAATGAGCCGCTATTAGGGGCAGCCTGGTGAGATGGCTGAGCCTTCATCTCAGGACATCTTTAGGAACAGGTTAGACAAGTCCCTGCCAGGAACACTTAAGTATCACCAGATCCTCAAAGCAGAAGGAAGGACTCACGACCTCAGGACCTCTGACAAGCACTGCAATTAGACAATTCCACAAGTAACAACCACAATTTTGGTAACAAAGTTTCGCATCTTACTCATTTTTCTTCCTAGACCAAAAGTTCCACTGTTGATGAGGGAATTTGTCCTGTCTTCATTTCTAATATCATCTCTAGCAAGATTTAAGGAGATGGACTCAGTGATCCTTGTGGATCCCTTCCAAACCACAACACGATGAGACAGGTTACAACCACGCTTCCATAAAAGTTATTTGCCTCCTCTTGAGTCTATCACTACCATGCGGTATGTTTACTTTTAAAGAGTGCATCAAGCACTACTATTTAACCTTCTGCATTAAAAAACATGGTTTGATAACATTGTGCTGTTCTTTTAGCATGTACTTAAATACTGGGCATTTGTGATGCATGCAACTCTTGGCCAAAGCGGAGCATCAAAATGGAGCACATACACTAAATTATATCTTCTTAAAAAGAACAGCAGCACCAAAAAGTTATATTGGAACAATCTATTAATGTGTTTGTATTAGATGAATGATTTGCTGTTCCTTCACAAGGCATGTAGGAAGTCAGCACTTCTCAAATGTGTAAAGTATTTCCATGTGCTTAAAGCATGATCTTTCCAAAACAAACAATGATTGAGAAATTTTTTATTATTCCTTATTTTCTTGCCAGCTGTTTTTTTGGACTCCCCTCTCAGCCACCTTCTTTCTTTCAGTCAGATCTCTCCTTATTGCTCACGGTAACACCTACTCAACCAATAGCTTATTCAGAGCTATAAGACTCAGAAATGGGAACATCTCAGTCTGATTTACGTGGTATTTTCCTCAGTTCAGTTTACAATGTGTCTTTGTGCTGTTGTTGCAAGCATCAGGTCTGGTTGGTTGTCCGAATGGAACTTGGGCATCGTACAGTAGAATCTAGAGGCCATTTCTTGCTGTCCTCTCTCAGTGCTGCTCTGCAAAGGAGCAGAGCACAGGCTGACCAAAGCACCCCAGTGGCGTTCTCTCTCCCTGTAAACCTTTTCCTAAGAAACGCATGTTTTGTGTGACTGAAACAATGTACTTATTGCTTGAGACACACACAGATGTACTGCTGAAATTTAATGGGGAAGAGTCAGGCAAGTGAACCCTTGAGCAACTCCATAAATTAAATATGGTGGAGGAGGGAGAAATAAATAAATAAATAAGGGAAGAACGCTTCCATTCCAAAAAGCATCAGCTGAAGGGTAGATACACTACACCACTAGCTACAGCCACTAACTTCACTAATATATACATTTGTCTCATTGTTCACTCCTGTATAATTAACAGCTTTGGCATTATTTCATTCACCAAATTCCACTCATTACAGCTGTGCAAACTTCTGGGCTGAATTCGTATTTATACTGTATGTGTATATAAACATGTGCTGATTTAGCCATGGAAAGGAGCCTTAAAGCGAATGTACAAATATTTATTCTAACAGAGCAGTATAAAAGAGCCCAACTATAAAACAGAATCAGGGCAAGTGGTTCTGATTATGTCTCTGTGCCAAACTGTTTAATTTTGACTATGGCATCTTTCCTAAGGCATTCCAAACATTAATCCTGCTAAGAGATACAGCAAAACGTAGAACCACATTTTCTAAATGCAGTCTCCTTTTCCAAGGCCAACACCATATCAGTGAAAGGAAGGGAAGTGATAAATACTGTCATTTACTTTGCCTTTCTTTCCCCAAAAGCATTTCTTACCTACATTTAGAAAAACACTCATTAAGTGAACATAGCGTGCTTAATGTTTATACACTTCGATATAATAGTAATCACACAGCAAGCCCAGAGCCCAATTAAATGTTTCAGACTTCAGTTTGTGGGTTGGAGTGCACACGAAGCATTCTGATGGTAGAATAGTCTTAAATAAAGTGTACCTGACACACACCTCAAAAACAGAGTTCAAATATTTCAACACAATTCTGCATGTATGCATTCAAAGTTTAACATAACATCTTGAAATAGCAGGCTAGAGATTGGGTGAAACAAGTAGAATTTACTACTGCTAATCATTCTCCATCACACCACTCTGAAGTTGCAGGTACACTGTATATATATAACCCTGTGAGACTGAATTGAGCACTATATGGGTCACAGCACTCAAAATCCAGCACATTAGTCCCAAACTGAATTCTGTCGTTTAGCATTTTGTGTGTCCCTTCATTCACATGTTTGACTTCTATACGTACTGTCAGAGATCCAACAGTCACCATTTCTTCCTCCTTCTTCACTTATCAGAAATAGACATCCTTCCCACCAGATCAATGCAGTGCTCATCGCTGAAAACAATTGCTAATGATGGCAAAAATTCAAAGCTAAAGCAATACGCAGTATTCTTTCTAGAAGTTATGATGAGGTGCTGAAGAAGGGCAGTCTCCCACTGATGTACATGTGCACCTGCTCACCAAACGTGCAACCCCTGAATGTCCACCCCAAAGAAGTGCTGTTTCTTCCAGCATCTCACACATAGGCCTTCTGGAAAGTGCTGCAAAACAAATCCCCTCACCGGCACATCTGGTTCCTCTGCAGTGGGATTCTCCTTTATGGTACTGCTGCCCAGCCCACTGTGTCTATGCATCGAGCTGGGGTACAGCCGTGTGTGTGCAGGCACTGACACTGTGAGGGGAATGAAGCAGCCTCGTGGTATAGATTCAATCACTGACTCCTGCTGGAGCTCCAAACAATGCTCAGTGCTGCTGGAAAACGTTTCACCCCTACATGAATGATTTCTAAAACCAGTGTGTCTATTCTAAGAGAATCTGTACGGCTGAACACATTACTCCCACTTGAAAATGTGTTGCAGTTTTGTCTAGAATCACAACTCTGTGTTATGAAAAGATAAATATTCCACCCAGCTGCAAAAAAAAAAAAGCCATGCGTGGCACAAACCTGATGAAGATTAAAAAGAAGATACTAATTAAACTTAGGCTGGCATAGATCTCAAAGAAATCTGTTCTGTCTGAAGTGTTTCAGCCAGAAGATTGACAGCTGAGCTAACAGCGAAGGAAGGATTTTATTTTACTTTAAACTTTGGGCAAATTCAAACAGCGCTTTAATAAAGCCAACAAAACAACAAGCAAAAACCCAAAACAAAACAGAGCCATAAAAATGGAGAAAGCAAGACTGGGAGGCTGAAACTGTTCCCTGCCACACAGATGGGGTGGCAAAGCTGGAGAACAGCCGCAGCCTAAACAGAAGTGCTGCGCTCACTTCACTTACCTCAGAGTCCCTGGCATTTGTCTAAGCAGCTCTGAAAGAGCACAACTTATTAAAAAGGTATTTTCAGAGAGTTTTTTTTTGTGTGTTTGGAACAGGATTTTGGATAATTGCTCCACGAGCTATAAAAGAAACAGACTGAAAAGCAGGAGCCGCTGCTGAACAGTTGTTTGCACAGGAAGCAATATTGTAGGAAAAGGCAATAATGAAGAACAGTTAATTTGACCTGAGCTGATGAGGTCAACGTTTTAAAAGAAACAGCTCCACATCATGTAAAATAAGAATGCTATTTCCCATTAGAATAATACAGCAAGTGTAACGCTGCAAAAAGAAATCCATTCCTTAGCACATGTTCTGCTCAGTTTAGTAGTAACGTGCATTCCTGAGGTGTCCTAGACATCCTGTGTCTGACACAGATTCATTTCACTGCAATACTGATTTGACTGCTGCCTCCTGCAAGCTCTGACTGCTTCAGCCTGCACACTGCTCTACGGCTCCCAGCTACTAACAGACAAACTACAGCGACTGGAATAAAACCCTGATAATATTCAGACACTAAGTTAAATGCAACGTTGCCGCTGCTGTGATTTGGACGGGAAAGGAGCTGAAGCAGATATTTCACTCTTAATTTGCTGCCATTCAGAGGTGCTGTTGACAGGAGATGGAGCCCGGCTCAGCGGAAGAGACACTAGGTCAGGAATTCAGTAGGGCTGGATCCTATTCCTCCTTCCGCCGCTCTGTTGTCTAATCCTGGGTGAGTACACCGCCTCCGGGCATCTGGTTCCCTCCCCAACACTTCTATTTGAACTGCAAATTCACGATGACCATCTTGGTGATGACGAAGCATGTATTCTGCGCTGGTACTTCTATTAATAAATCCTCCCACTGCCATTAAGTATTAAGACAGAAATCCTGACAGAAATTGAACGATCAATGAGATGTTATATTCCTTTTGGGGTATTTGGATACGAAATGCAGACGGAACGCTTTCTCAAGCGGTAACAGGCCAGAGGACACCCACACTCTTCTACATACTTGGACAATCCAGTCAGAGGTAACTGAGTTTTGAACTACATGAAATTACTTCAAGAATACTATCACTGGAGGCTGAGGGACCCGGGAAAGGGAGCAAAGACACTGTAAAACAGAAAGCAACAAAAAAGCTTGAAATGGGCTTAAGACAGGATGCACTCAAGCCAGTCTAAGGGATTCATTACTACAAACACATAAATAGCTGGGTCCCAGGCTCAGAGTTTTGCACACTCCCAGTCTGAGATGAATTAAAGAGGAGTTGAATCTCTCTACACTTTCATGTGTTTTTAAACCCAGACGTACTGTAAAGCACATAACTACAAGCATGAAAAGGCTCCCATAGTCCTGTAAACATTAGATTCACAAAAAGAAAACTAGAATCGCTGTAGTTTAATGGATTCCTGCTTGCATTTGTACATTGCCATTAACATCCAATGCATAAGAGTACCTCTCCCACTTTAAAAACTAGCTTCCAGTTAAAGGCATCACCCAACCTGAAATGGTCAATATAGTCACCAAGGAATGGAAGCGTGGCTCTGTTCCCAGACATGATGTTTGTTTTGCACAACTTGATAAGCCCTAGAAACAGTATTCACGTCTAGTAACCATTGCTCTTCTTTGGTCTGGTACTAAAATCTAAAGTGCATGCATTGGCAGGCAGTATTTTCAGCATTACCGGACTGTATAACAGTCATTTGTATAGGTTTTTGCAGCCTATACTGATGAGATTAGATCTAATGAGACTATTATTTTACATACTCAAATATGCTAAAAGCCTGTTCCTTATTATGATAAGCATGATCAGCAGAAAACTCTGAAGAGCCTCCATCCCAACTTGAGGAGGCCAAATCACACTGACTGACAGATGGCTGTGCTTCAAGCATGGAAGATACAACATACTGAAGTTAATTTAAAATATCAATGAGATCCAGCAGAATGCAAATAAAAAGCAGCTCCTGCTTGAAAGGAGCAAAATAACAGTTTAATAAAATGAAAAATGAAGAAGGAAACTCTACCCCCTGATCTAATTGTCTTTCTTGTGCTATAGGGGATGCTCTTGCTCAGCTTACCGGGGACAGCCATCCCCTCCCTCCTGTAAGCACAGGAACTCTACAGTACTAATACAACACCTTAAATGAGCCAACTTCTTGAGCTTAGCCCAGGAGACTAGAACGGGCATGCCTCTTAATTCACAAACCAAGAAACTTGTCCAATTATCAGTCAGGCTGAAGAACATCTCTGACCATGACCAGCCCAGGAAGAACACTCACGTTCAAGCAGAAAAAGAAAAACTCACTGCCACAACTGGCGTGTTTGTAAAGCCTTTGTGTAAACACAAGTTCCAGATTTGTCAGCATCTCAGCCAGCTTTACCTGGGTTCCTTCTTTTGAACAGTATTAAAGAAAACATCCACTAGAAAAGATCAGGTAAGGATAAATAGAGAGAAGAATGCACATCTGTGTGCTGTGAGAACCTTTAATGGTGAGTCCAGAACAGAATTTTCAAAGCAGGTGGATTGTGTACCATAGGATCTTAGGAAAAAACTCAACCTGAAACACATGAAGCATCTCAGGTGAGTCTCAAGGTAGGATGTCATCCAGCACTATCACTACACCATCAGCTGCACCAAGTCAAACACAATCAGCACAACTGCTTCTTACAAAACGAGCTCATTCTGAGCTGAAAAACTTGCATTTAACAACAGTAACTTTCCAAAAGTCATCCCTGTCCTGATCTGAAAACTTGCAAGAATTAGAGATTTCATCACATTCCACAGTCAATTTTAACAGTGAGGACAATTAACCACTGGAACATTGTGAACTCTGAGGTCTATTTGTTCCTCCAGTTCCTACTAAGCTCCTATTTGTTTAACTAAGGTTACCAGCTCTTGCTACACTAGCTGTTGTGCTGTTCAGACCTGGCTTTTTCTGCACCGAGGAGGTGCTTATTGCACACTGAGTCATAGCATAACCTTCCCATGAACTACAGGCAGAACTCAGCACAAAGCATAACCTACCACCTTTGAATGAACTTTCGTGCTCTCCAAACACTGTCAGCAGAATACTTCAGTGTATGAGTCTTCCCAACGCCGCACTGAGGAGAAGTCCCTTCCTATTTTATTGCAGTACTATTTATATATCCAAGTCTCTCATGCATTGCTGTGGTTGAGGGTCAAGATTCATTTGTATGGTTAGTTAAACTTCAAGTCCTCTTCACAGAACCCATTATTTATTCTTCTATTTATAATTCTGCATTTAGCCATATTAAGACACAGGTCATTCAGAGGAGGCCAGCTTGCCAGAACTGCCCTGTAAATTGCCAACTTGCATGTCACCCATTGAAATGGGACATCTGCTTCCCAGCACTGCACTGTGTCCTTGCAGAACACCCCTTCCAGAAATACTCCCATTGTGTGGTAACCAACAGCTACAACAGGAGCTACAAGTCAGCCAGACAATCCATTTACTACGCAGAGCATCAATATTCTTACTTTTGTCCAACGTGATTTCTATAAACTTCTAAGAAGCAATGCTATCATGTAATTAAATCAAGCACTCTACAAGAAAATATGGAGATAGACAACTTTCTCTAGCAAACCTGTAATTTTAATCAGTATGAAGTCAATTTTGGTTGATGGAATCCATTTTCTATGAGGCAGTAACTTCAAATACCCTCAACTTTCACTTTTTTATCTTTCACTTTAACTGTACTTACACTATTTTTTATATATCTAAGATCAATCGGGGTGGAAGGTTTTGTTCATTCATCTGAGACTGAACAAATAAAATTCAGTCATCTAATCACACTTCCTGAACACAGACAAAACAACAATCAGTTACCATGAGTATCTCTTCCTATTGTAAATGGTGAGATTTAAGTGTCACAATGTTAGAAATCTCCTCATCCAAGTCTTTTTACCATTTTTGAATGAAGTTTACTTAGGGCTGCAGATCTGAAACATCTGCAATTGCTTAATACTATTTAAAATCCATTTACAAATAAATTGTAAAGTACTTCCATTGTCCTCGTCATGTAGTTAAGCTACATGGAAGCTTAACTTAGCTCTCTAAGCAAAGCTGGAAAGACAAACAGCTTAAGGTCTGAGAATATGTACTAACAGCAAGTATAGGAATTCCAGTGGAATATTTTGTAAGCAGTATCCACAAACATTTTTTGCCTACCAGCTTTTCTACACACAGAAAACATCCCACCAAGAAGATCTGCCTCCCTCTGAGGTCTTAAACTGTAAGAAGAAAAAGGAAGAAGATAAGAGCTTTGTACTACAGCAATGCAAAAGAACAACCCGCATGAGTTTACAAGAGCTGACAAAACTTCTAGCAAAGTAAGCTGCAAATGCTGTTATGCTGCAAACTCTTTGGGGGAAACAAACAATGAACACAACCCAGATATCCTTGACAAATCAAACTGATTAATTGATAGTAGTTTGCACAACAGAAAGGTTTTTGCTTTCCTTACTGTCTGGTTTGCCACAAGGGTGGGAGTGTTGGTTATTTTCAAGACATCCGTTAGCATTATCAACTCAAAAAATAAAGACTAAGAAAAGCACAGGGATTTTTAAAAAAGCAGGAAACCAGTCAGGTACAAAAACAACTCACACTCCATCTACAGCCCTCCCACATCTCAAAAACTAGATTTATTTATCTTACATTTCCATGGACCAGTAAATAGATGCATACTTTGTACCATGTTGAGATAAAATGCAGGAATGACGACAGATCTTTAGCTGTCACTACAGTAGTAACCCTTGAAAAGATACCTGCTGCTTCCTAGATTCCAGTAGCAATGAAAATGACATCCCAAACCACTCTGCATCATTTTCAATGCTGTCTATCCATACTCACTGATTATTTCAGTGCTCAGAGCAAACTTGGAGAATGCAGTCTTCTAATCTAAAACTTCAACTTCCAGAATAGTTACAGACAATTAATTAGAGACAAAATAATTCAACATACAGCACAACGTTGCTGAGGAAAAGGTACAAGTTGGTTTTAGACAATTATGCAATGAAAAGGTTTCCTATGTTCCAAGAAGCAGAACGATGAAATACGTAGACTGTTCTTTTCCAACTTTATAAGTAGAGATTCAGCTATTTAATACAACATGCCACTTTGGTTAAAATAACCTTAAATTTCAAAGCAGGAAACCTTGTGTCTTTTGAAAGGCATTAAAAACAAACAAAAATTAAAAAAAAATAATAATAAAAAAGAAACAAACATTTTGAAAGAACGCTTAAAAACAGTAAAGGAAGAAACTTACCATTTTGATGCCAGTGGAAAATGTGACTGGTTTGGCAGGTTTGGGCTTTTCCAGTTGCATTTCTAGCTGAGTAGATCTGTCTTTATGCTGAGCCAAAAGCAGCGAAGCAGGAAGACTGGAGCTCTCCTGTAAGCGTAAGAATAAACAACTGAATACTAAACTCAAATAAATACTAATTAATGCTGCATATGCTTCAAAACTGCAAGCTGTATCTGAAAGGGCATCCCTAGCACAGCAGTGTAAAGCTAAGTATGCTCTATACAAAAAACAGAGTTTACAGTAAATGATCATTTTTAGTGATAAGAAAAAGCTGCAGTAATGCCATAAATCAGAGTAACCTGCAAACAACCATTTTTATAGAATCCACATTAAAGAAAATGTAACAGGCTTCTTATTCCAACAAGCCAATGTGATCATATTTATTAAAACTGAAAAAAAAAAAAAGCTTAATCAGAGATGGAATAATACAAAGCAGGGTAACTTGGATCAGATGTTTATCTAAGACACATTCTTTCTACCAATGAACTCAGACCAGTTTGAAATTGTTTCCCATTAGATTTCACCTGAGGCCGTTTGGAAATGATCCTTGCTCTGCTTTGCACAATGGCACTATTGTAAGTGCAACCAACAGCATATTTATTTTCTCCTTCGCCGATTTATTTTTAGGGAAGCCAGCCAATTTTTCAGAAATATATAAGTAATAAAATGAATAGTTAAGCAAATTAGCCACTAAAACTCTCATGTTTAGGCTACAACAAAATGATTATTAACATACAGCTACGTACTACATTATGGAGAGAGCCAGCAATTATTAGCCAATTTTCTAATAAACTAATGTGACTGTCCACATGCACACCAAGCTCCCCTGGGCTCCTAAGCCAGAACAGAAGTGAAGCTGAAAGCAGTGAAGAAGTTCAGAATAGATTACTCCCAGAGTTCTGCAGGGTACCATTTTTCACACAACACTCAAACCAAGCAAACACTGAACTGTGAACCACCTTACAACAGACTGAGCTGTGATTTTTTTGTTTCTATTTTAGAACAGTTCCGAGGAAGAAGTTTGGAAGCTTTTTAAAGCTGCACGATACCTTGATGTCACAGAATCACAGAATCACCCAGGTTGGAAAAGACCCACAGGATCATCCAGTCCAACCATCCACCCAACCCTAAAATAGTTCTTACTGCCATAGCAGCCTAAAGAAATCCCTGGAAGTGCTCATGAAGAAAGGTTGTGTTTTACACCTATTACTCCCCCAACACTCTCCCTCTCTTTCTTCTCATTTCTTACACTCACTTCATCTCACGACAAGGTAGCAACTGCTAAGAGCAGAAAAATCTCACAGGATATCGACTCCGGAATGGCAAACATCAGACATAGAACCTCCCTGATATTTCAGCAGATCCCAAGGTGGAAAGAGGTTTAAAAATCTAAACTGTAACGATGAGATTTTCATACAGCTGGGAGAAAATCTGGGCCACAAAAGCTACAGTTGGAGTCCGTGTCTCCATATCATTTCACACACCCACAGCCATCCTGCTGACCACCCTATGTGCTGCTGGCTCTCAGAGTTTAAGGGCTGTAGTTTCTTCTAACCTCCATATTCAACACTGTAGGGTACTCTGGCTCATTTGACCATATCACATTCCTTAAACACTCACTGCATTTCTGGCATGATAAAAGAAGCCAGTTTTTCAACCAACTTCTTAACAGCTCTACATCAGCACAATGGTTGGTAACCAGATTACACAACTGTGGGAAATCACCACAGTGCCAGCAAGCCACCACATTCATGATTGTTTGTCCTTTCTAACGTCCACATAGTCCTCTTGTTAACTATTAACACAGAAACAGAAATCAAAGATCCAATCCTGTAAGCCCTTTTCATACTAGTAATTTTCTGTATGGGAAAAAAAAACCATGTAAGCTACTTACATGTAGAAATTCCTGAAATATGTTTAAAGAAGCCTGAGGCTCTGGCAAAAGGTGGATGCTTGACATCTTTGAGACACCTTGACCTCTGTGTGATTCCAAACTACTGCATGGCCCAGGGGGAAGATGCCTGTTTGTCAAGTGCTGTAGTGCCATTCGGCTCCTACCTGCGGAGTGCAGGCTCTTGAAGAGCTAACTGCAAGTCCCACATCACAGAAGACATCTAAGAGCTGTTCTATAAAACTCAGTTTACAGATGAGTTTATACAGTAAATAAAGGAAGTGCTTTAACATTTTATTAAATCCCGATTGCCCGAGTTTAGAGGATTTAAGGGGGGAAGGGGGGACAAAAACTTAACCCTACATCTCTTCTAGTAAAATCCATTTGAGACTACAAGCCCAAATCACAATGAGGTGCTGTGCTTTTCATGTGTGAGGTTTTATCACAAGAGGTCTTCTATAATGAAGGTGACATAAAATCTATTTCACTCAGCACTGGGAGGCAAAATGGGCAACAGGTAACAGAGCAGGACTGGGAGCTGAAGCACGCGACTGCTCTTCCAGCAGCCTGCAGAGCTTGAGCCACACAAAACCTGCTCTTCCTCGTACCAAACCATGCCAAACTTCCTCCTGCAGCTCCCAGCAGAGCTCCCAAGCTCTTGGAGGCTTGGCCTCAAGGCCAGACCTTTCTGCAAGACCTGAGCAACCCAGAACCCAGAGCCTGCTGCACAACATTTCAAATACCAAGCATTTCTGTGTCTTTTTCCTTGCCTCTGGACTATCTAAATTATAAGCTCTTTGAAAACAGGGTCGTATACCTACATGCAAAATTCTCCATTGGAAAGTGCATAGCACACACTCAGTTCAGGTGCTCTTCTCTTATTACCCAAATCCTTCCATCATTCAATACAGAATGATCAGATTCATTTTCAGACACGTAGCACAGCATTAGAGGGATTTAAGAGACCATAGGAAATGTTTATTTGTTTAGCAACTGCTGGTTTTGCAGGGACTTTATAAGTCATTGTACAAACACCTTAATGCTGGTTTTATACACCTTTAGCATTACAGAATAAGTTTTGATCCTAATTTAAGTTGACAGTGCCCCCTTCACAAACAGAGACAGAACTTAACTTGAAACAACTTAAAGTTGCACGGTTTCCCTCCTCAGCTTTTAAAATCACCTTCCTGTTGTTTTTAGAATACTAAGATGTATTTTAATAGCAGTACATTTGCAATCACAGTTAAAACTACCTATTTGGGTCATGTTTTAAGGATTATTTATAACCATTCTTTCCTCAAGCCATCTGGTGAAGTACATTTCCAGTAAAGCCAATTGCTGTGTAAAAGAGCAACACCAGTCTCAGTAAACTAAGACTTTGTTTTCGAGCAGGACTGAACGAACTCAGAAGCCAGTTCAAAATCCCTTTTTTGATACAATAAATTTGAGTATGCAGTGCAGCTTTTATGAATTGATCCATTACTCAAACTACTCCTAATTGTGGGGATTGTAAGTACTCATATCTTAAAGTAAAGAGAGACTACTGGATGCAAAGTTACAGGCTTGAAGGATTCTCAGGGAACTTTCTTGTCATCTCTGCTCCTTACTATAAACAATGAAATAACAGCTCCTTTAAACAAACCAGGGAAAGGTTTCCACAACCCCTGGCTTTGAAAACAATAGCTGTTCAGGAGAGCTCCCACAACCCGAATTGAACACTGACACTCTCTTTTTATGTCCTGGTTCAAATAATTCTATTTTTCCTGTAAAAATCAGAGAAGTGTCTCCATCTCAAATAAAAATGAAGAGCACAAAGCAGGAATTAATGTTGTAGTAATATAAGATATTGAAATAAGAGAAATTCTGAATTAAAATCTGCCAAGAAGTTTTAAATCAGACATGGACATAACTGCATACTCGATAAGAACACACATACACACCTATTTCTTTTTTAATGTTAATACACAGAATGTTTTCATGGGTTACAGAAGGTGAGAATATTTGTGCATGGGTGAATCTTTATAAAAGAACAAGTATTTTTCTGAGCTCCTCTATGGCCAAATATCATCACTGTACTTCAAATACAGAAATGATAGCAAAATAAGCCAAAACCAAGGCTAAGACCATTTCTAGAAGGAGTTAAGTTTCTCTTCAGCAGTCTATACAGTCCTCAAATGAATCCATCATCTGTTTAAATCAGAAGAAGCATCTCATACACAAAATACCCACCATAAGAGAACATGGCAGGTTCAGAGCAAGAAACCTTCTAGTATCTGTCCAGGAAGCTGCTAAGCCTCCAGTCTTCTTTCCAAGCTTCCCTGAGAGAAACTCTCCCCTTGAAACCTGGAAAAGCATTCTAGGACTAGATGCCCTTCATTATGCACTCAGTCCATTCTGAGCAAAAAACAGTGAATGAAAAAGTCTTTATGCTGATTCAATACAGAGATTCCTGTGCGATCCATTCCCAGCCTATTACTTATGCGCTCCAACTCACAATGGGTTGACCAATGCTCAACTAAACCCACAAGGATACAGTTACCTGCTCTTTATTTTTCTACCTCAGAAGTAGCTGAGCTCATGAAGTAACTCCTGATTACTGCTTTACGTTTTGTTTACCAAAACTGTTCAGCTTTTTCTAGCATTGCAGCAAGTGCAAGGAGAGAGAACAGTAGTATAAAACACGCAAGACAGGAAAACAGAAAGGGGCAGCTGGGTTAATTCCACAGTGAACTGAAAGAGATGTATATAAACCCATCCGCTATTTGCTCTGCTACAGAGCATTCAAAGCCTCCGGTTTTGTTACTCACCAGTTCATCCAAGAGTGCTTGTTTATTCTTCCTTTTCATCATCTGTTGTAGCTGTTCCTCTTTCTGTTCAAGTAGTCGCCTTTGTTCATTTTCCTGTCGTTCTACCTCTAAAGCTTCCTCCAGCTCTTCCTGCTCCCGGGTCTGAAATGGAAACATGAGAAACTGATTCTCAGCAATCTTCATCCTTGCACGGGCTGAGATCTCTCACAACTCTTCGGCCTATCAGAGGACAAACACCAAGCAATGGGAAAGCAGCCAAATCTTACCTTTTAACAGTCATTATGATGATCATCCCTTCACTTGCTGCCCAGAGTAAAGATTTTCACCTTGCTGCCAGTAGAAAAAGTATCCTTCTAGATTTTGGCTCTAAATGATAGAGAATAACAATGGCTTTTCCTTTTCCTAGCAGTAAAATGAAGGCATCCCTCTTTGCTCCCACACACCCTATTTCTGAAGAGATGTAAGAAAGTGACAGAAAATATAATTTCACAAGACTTTCCCTCATCACCCCTGAGGAGCTACGAGATGAAGTTTAGTGGCTTGTGGTAGCAATGGTAATGGTAATAGGAGGATGGTTGGAGTAGATGATCTTGTAGGTCCTTTCCAACCTTGTGATTCTTTCTAGACCAGCTGCATCTTGCGTGCAAACTTGTGTTTATCTGTGGCATAGAAGGAGTGGATGAACTAGAACATATTTAAGAATGAACCCCGAATATCTTACAGGTGTAAAGGTAAGCGAGGTGTTTTTCCTATGACTTGAATAATACTTGTGTGCTACGGAAGTAGAACAGAAACAGCTTACTAGGACAAAGATAACTGAGCTTTTGTTTCAGGATTGACTTCTGAAGACAAAAACAGGCTTATTAAAGCTATTGAGTCAGATGTTAAAACTCACAGTAGAACTAAAAAGAAGAGGGCTGAAAAAAATAACAACCATTTAAAGGCAAAAAAAAAAAGATATAAGGTGAACGGCTTTATACAGAAGAGAGAATCAAAAGAATTCCAATTGGAGGGAAGATAGTACAGAAGAACTCAAGAACCAGAATAAACACAGAGAGTTCTAAAATTATCTAAAGTTTAAATAGTTAATTAATCCACTGAAAGGGTTTATGCAGAACATTTCTGCAGCTAAGAACTTAGTTTGTAACACAACCCAAAGTTGTATCATAATGCACAGTGATGTGACATAAGTCAGAATATACTGAAAAGCATCCTATCAGCAGGTAGATCAGGCTGCTGGATCCCAGGGAGGCCCAGTTACTCCTTGATGCAAGAGCTGATAGATCTCAATGTTTGCCACTGAGTCAACAAATGATGCCTTCATTCTGCAAGTAGCAGTGACACTGGTGAACAGAAGGTCAACAAGATGCTTTCTCTTTGCATTCGATGAAAGGAAACAAAGAAACAAAGATCCTCCCATTGCTAAGTGAGGTTATTTCAAAGAAGTAATACATCTAGTTAGTTCAGTCAACAGAACATAGAGCTCATGGCCTACAAACACTCCAAGTCTCTTCTGTTTATGCATAAAAGCTACCTGGACTTTGCAATGAAACAAAAGCAAAATTGTTAAGAAAGTGCTGACAGATCTGAAAAACCAGCCGAGAATAATTAGAGCCAGGAATATGTAAACTAATATAAAAACCTAAACTAGATCAGGATACAGCAATAACAGAAGAACAAATCAGATAAAATTCTTTCTGAAAGGAAGACCAAACAAAACAATTAAAAACAAGAGAGCTCAACAGGCAGCAAGGGTCACGTCAAGCATAAAGCTTGTCTAGACACAGTTCTGTGATCTGAAGAAATACAGATGATCGTGGTGAAGGCCTGGGGCAAACTCAAAACAAAAGAAGAGATAATACGATGAGCTACTTAATCACTACTGATTGTGAATTTCTTGCATGACAGCGCTGCAAGAGAAAAACAACCTTAGGAACACTCGTGTCTACTTATTTCCAGTTGAGATGAGAAAAAACTGCTGAGGTCTCAAGTCCAACATGACTTTCAACTTTGGTCCTCTCTGCCTGCCAAACAAAGATTCAAACTGGAACAGGATAAGGGTTAAAATGAATAAATAAATAAAATAACATGTATCAAGAGTGACAGAAAATATTAACGTTTCCTCAGGAGCAAAACACGAGTGGATGTTTATTGTCAGTCCAGGAATGAAGGGACAAAGACTGACCATAAGAAGTTTAGGCTTGAAATTAAAACCCATCTTTTCCCGTTCAAGGAGAAACTGCATTCTAAAACCTGACACAAAGAGCTAGAGAATAAAAAAAGCACCATTTCAGCTTTCAGGAGAGGAGTAAATTAATGGGCAAGATTGTGCGTTTTTGTAATTGCAACTGTGTCAAGTCTATTATTTTGTTTCAATTGTTCAAAAATAAAAGAATCCAGACTTAAAGGAGATCTGCAGACATGCAGACTTACCCAGCTTCCACAAGACAGCCTCTAGCACAGTAAGTCCGTACAGTAGAGGAAACAGAAGACCCAGAGGGCTTGGGTGGATACAGAGTATTACTGTGCTGCTTGATGCAATCACGCTGTTAGTGTACGAGCTGTCTGCAAGTCAAGTACATGAATGGGAAGACGGGCAGCAGGTAAAGCACATTATTCTTATGGCAATGCTAGAGGTTGTGCCTATGCTGTAAGATAAGACAGCCAAATACTTGCAAGGTCACTTCCATCTCTGAAGCAAAGGATATTGCACTGTGTCACACACAGGATAACAGGCCAGAGAGATGGTCCCCTAGGGAAATCTCCTTGCCTTTAAGAGGAAGAGGTTCAAACAAACATTTTTCAGATTCCAGTCTCCTCCTGTGAAACCCTCGTGCTAAAGAAATCACTGGGATTTTTGCCACAGACTTTAGGGGAGTGAGGATTTCACCCCTACTGATTTGAAAGCCAGTCCTTAGTGCAACTGCAATACAAACACAAAACCTTGTTAAGTCACACTCTGGGCAGACATTTTCCTTCAAAAACCAATAAAAATGTGTATTTTTATACTGAACAAGTACTTAACAGATTAAACTTTTCTTACAGAAGGAAATGTTAGAATGTTTATTTTTAAAGAACAAAATGATATCCAAGCCATATTTCAGTGAATACATCTTCAAAGAACTGTGTGTTTTGCATATAGATCATGTATACAATGCTCCCGATGTTACTGTTATCAGCTCTTGAACAAAAGTTTAAATGTTTGTTTCAACATCTTTCATTTTACATTTTGCATAAGCCAGACCTGTGCTTTCCTTCAGTTTTACAGTTCTCTCTTGGGAGCTTCCTAATGTCTGCATCTGGATTCTTTTTACTATTCAGATGAGAAAGGAGCAATTGTCCCAGCATAGGAATGAAGTTGGTCTCTCCTGGATATTGTCCAATGAGACTGCCAGCACAATATAGTGCTGATGTATTAAATGCAGACTTCACTGCCTGTCCCTCTTTATAAACGCTTTCCAAAATAAAAGATAATTGCATTTCAGCTATCAATTTCATGTCTTTAAGCAGTACTAAGTATCATTATCACAGAATATTAGCATATTGCAGTTTTTGAATACAAAGCAAAGCATGCATAGTGCCTTCAGCTTTGGCTTCCTTTTAAGATATTTTAGAAAGTGCGTCGCTTTGAAAACCCTTTAACTCTTCTGCTATTGAATAAAAATTGTAAAGGAGAGGAGAAATTAAACTAACCAGTTTTATCTTGTTTTTCTGAATGACTTCTTTGTTATCCTTCTGGTACAGCTCCATTTTCCTTTTGGTGTTCTCCAAATCCACATTGTTAGTCAGGTTAAATACTGCATAAATATTAGAAAGACAGAAGGCAAAAGTATTAGGTCAGCATGCATTTCCATCACAAAGAAATACTATTCTTATGCACTCCATCACTTCCAGCAACAGACACAAACATCACAATAACAGAATTTACTTAGATACGCCTTGTAGAGCAAGATGCAGCCTGCTAAATCCCTGCAAACTTCAATAGAAGCCAGTAGAATTTCTTTAGCTTTACACATCTGCAATAGATTCAAATTGGAATCTTGCACCCTATTTTATGAAACTGCTCATGATGCACCTGAATTATCGTGACGTTGTAACAGACTGACCTTTTTAAGTAGCAGTTGCAGCTACGTTCCAGTTAAATGATGTTAGCTAGTTAACCAGTTCCAGTCTGACAAAGTTTCACCAAACACAATATATATTGAGGTTAGAAATCAAGTTGTTTGATTTCATAGGATTATCTAATGCACAAAGACCACAAATTATCAGATTTTTCAGGAACACGGATCAATTTCACAACCAATATACAATTACCTTTATTATGAAGAATCAGCAAACGCATCCAGATTAACTGGTTAAAACAACATTCTTTCAATGCCTCTTGATAGTGGCAGGCCAGATATCATGTAATTATAAGCAAGCAGAGTTGGCCAGCAACCTCCACAGTTCTGCAGAACATTCCTGACTATCTACACATGACATGGAATACACCTCAAGAACTGATGGGTTTCTATAATCAACAGCTTGAAAATGGTTTGGATGACCAGTAATTCAACACAGAGCCTGAGTCTTTCACCTCTAAGTCGCTAGTTCAGTTGTGGGTCAAGTGAATTCCAACAGAAAGCTATTATGACTGGGAAGTCACCCAGTGTTCAATATCAAGAGTAGATGCTGGGCTCACATCCACAGCCCTAAAGCTTGTGAAGACCACAAACGTACAGCATTCTTCCCCAAAACCTTTAAGAGCTTTGTCACGCACCCACTGTAAGCTTACAAGAGCAGCAGAGAAATTTAAACAGCCATTGATGAATCCCTTCCAATAGAATCACTGCACAGCAATTGCACAATCAACAAGGGAAGGAGTTTCAGTGAAAACACCAGGACAGGAACTGGAAGGTTTTTATTTAGTTCTCTGTTATTAGTTTTCTCAAGTGACTGGAGCAAACTGAACCCTGTGCATGTGTATCTCTGCAAAATTATTTGTGTCAATGAGGCTGAGAGAAATAGAAGGAAACAGAAAGATACCAGTGCTGCTTCCCATCAGAACAGCACACATCTCACTTTAGTAAAGATTAATATTTCTTGTTCTTTTCTTCTCTCCACAGGTAACATGGCAGAAATTAACCTTCAGGAGGACTCTAGATAATGCAAACCACCAATAACAGAGACTGACAGGACAGTTGAGAGCAATTAGAGAAACAGAAAAATCAGGAGATTTTGGTTAGATTTTATGCAGAAATTCTTTACTCTGCAGGCAGTAAGGCACCAGAGGAGTGGGTATCCCTGGAAGTGCCCCACATAGGGCTGGACAGGGTCCTAAGGCAGCCTGAGCTGGTAGGTGGCAACCAGCCCACAGCAGGGAGTTGGAACTGCATGGACTTTAAGGTCTCTTCAGTAATCAATCCATGATTCTACAAAATCAAAGCAAGAAATCAGATACTGGGGGTAGAAGAGGAAGATCTGAAGCGTGAGTCACTGGCTAAGTTGGACTAACCCAGCTGTACAGACCACACTTCCCCCAGGCTCAGGACTGCTCCTCCCCCTGCTCTGACTGCAGGATTCCTGGTGCTTCACAGTGAAACCTCCCAGTAACATGAACTGGCTCAGTGCAGGTGATGGACAAGTGCCAGAGCTGGTACAAGGGAAATAGTAGAAATGTAAGAACTCTCTCTTTCCAGGAGTACAGAACTAACATTTTATCTTATTTCTATCAGAAGCATTCAGTCTTTCCTTGAACCACAGCAAAAGGGGTTAGGCAGGATATAGCTGAAGAAATCCACAACCTTAAACTAACAAACAAAATGCTGTATTTATTATTTTTTCCCCCTTTCTAAGTAATAAGTACCATCAAGAGGATGCACATTTTAATTCAGTCTGGTTCCTGATAAGCAGCTGAACTTTTGCAGCCCTGCCCCAGCCTCATCACTTCAGGAGGAATCTGAGAAGCAGGCTGGTTCTGTGGGCTCAGCATCGGATTGGGAATCAAAACCTGGGTTCAAATCCCAGCTTTGCTGCTATTCCAGGGCAGATTGCTTGACCTCTACACTGGAGGTCTCCCTTAGATGAGAACCATAAGCAGGAGAATAAAGCTTCCCTTCTCATGGATACATTCTGCTGTGTCTCCTTACCATAGCTCCACGTAGCACCTATCTCAGGGTCTTAATCTCATCTCAGGTGGAGCCCTGGACATTACAACAAACCAGCACATTGCTCCAGGAGCTCTCTGACTCTCAAAGTTCAGCTCCTTGGGTTTTGGAAGCAAGTTACTCATTTCAATATATTTTCTCCCCACTTCGAAAGGGTTATAAGAACATTTCCAGTTTCTCCTTGCCATTTCATATTGCTTTCCAGACCTGGCAGCACTGCCTTAATAAAAGTCTCTATTTCAGTCTAAACTTTTATTATTTCAGGGAAGATTTGACCTCCAGCTTTCTATTCTACAGTCCCCAGCTGACAAACAGCTTCACATTTGAGTATTACAGCATAGAAGAATGGTCATGTGAAAATGCTGGCATACAATCAGATCAAGGCTCTGAAATGACAGCAGCTGCATGGGAATGTCAGCACTTCCTACAACTTAAATCCACACAGCAGCTCTGTAAACTTTTCAGTGACGACACAAGAAAGAAATAGCATATGAGCCATGCTGTGCTAGCAGGATGCCCAGATGCCACCTTCAGGTGCAAGAGGAGGAACAAGATGACATGCCAAAATGCCTCTGGCTCCTGAACATCTTGCTTGTTTCTCCAAAAATAATCCAGCAATAAGCAGATGGCCCAAGTTTTGCAAGTGTCGCTGCTTGAAATATTCGAGTGGGTTTTTCTGTTTATTTTTCTCCTCAGTTATTAATAGATCCTAACAACACAGAGTCTCAGTTTGTGAATTTTAAACCTTACGTTTGGTGTTTTACATCAGGTAAGAAAGCAAACATTAGACATATGCGGATGGCTGCCTTTGTTTATGACCACTTAAACCCTGATACCTTCTATCACCTTATATCACCCTGCAGCAAAGTGCTATGTTTCTTTTTCCGTCTGCCTCCCTGTGGTGGCTGGAAACCATGGGAAGAATTCTGTCTGCTATCAAATCTCCTTGCACTGATTCTTCTCTGCCTGTCTTACTCCGTCACCTGAGAATATGGAAAGGCAGCAATCACAGAGATACGTATCTCCTATACCCTCAAAGACCAGAACAGATCTCTCCCACTAAACAGTACCTTGCTGTCACTAAGGAGAAACACTGTCTTGGTCCCAGTCATCCTTAGCTGTTACTCCTCAACACCAAGGGGTCCTCACTTCAAGTCTTAACACACTGGAGATTTACATCTGTGTGAAGACCCGGTTGTGTCTATACCATGATCAGCATCAACAGCTGTCCTCGAATAAATGAAAAGAATATCTTCCCTCCTACGTAAACATCCTAGCAGCAAAACAAACTGTGCTCTTTGACACTGCACAGTTATCAATGGCCGACCTGTCAGCCTAAATACTTTCCAACATATTTTCTAATTTATTTTTCACAGGCTTCAAACATCTCTTCATTAATAATTACAGAATGTAGACTCTTGCCATTTTATCCCCATTATGACAATATTCAGGTTCATCTTCTAAGGGGGACGAGGTCATGATTACTTCCTCTCTTCTCCTATGCACCCACCGCTATTTACTTGGCATTTAAAAACCAGCAAGTATCAAATCAAAGAACACAGTAAATAATACTCAGCATCTTACCTGCTCTAAATATAGGACTACACCATATTGTTTGATTTGGTTTTATTTGCATTTGTGTCAGAAATTTATTTTGAAACTTAATCCTTCCAAATGTTCCTTTAAAAACAAAAATGACAACAAAAATTATAAAGCTAGAACAGAAAGAGCTAAAAAGAAACCCCGACTCATATGCTGGAACTCCCCTGAAAAAATATTGGTACAGGTCTGAATATGACTGGCAAAGCAGATGGCTACTTTGAAAAGGTTTCAAAGAGAAGACAGACTTATTTTTGTCTGTGTTAAAATATAGCATAAGCTGATATAAGAGGTCTGAAACCCTTCAGGGAAAAGAAACAGAAGCTGTTTTGTATGTAACAATTATTTATCTACTTATCCATCTCACACTGGTTCGTTTATAAATTGACTTGCCTTGAGACATCTGTTGAAGTACAACAGGAAGACTATTGTGTTTTCCTGAAACTTTTCATTCTATTTAGGTAAAACTCCTTCCTTTGGAAATTCAGTCTCTGCAGGGAGACTTTCACTGCTTTTAAAAAGCAAAACTTATTCCACAGTTCTGTAACAAATGGGAAAGTATTTTCTTGTCATAAAAGGAACTCAAGATTTGAGTCAAAACTTTGGATGACATGGAACAGTACGTTGTCCAGGCAGCAGCACTGTACGCATGTCACTCCGCTGCAGAACTTCAACATTTGATCTACCAAAATATCCTTGTTTTATGTCTGTGATACTGAAAACCGTCTGAGATTTCTCCTCCTTGAAGAGACAGCAATGTTACCACGTTAAAATATTTGTTATTCAAATATTAGGCTCACTGCTTCTCTGGTGAGACAGCAGGTGGTTTGTTTAATGACCTACAAACTCAGTTCCTATGCTGATCCTTTTTCTCTCATCCAAAATCCTCTTAAAACCTTCACCTTCCACTCTCTGTACTTATAGCTGAACACAGCTAGTGGGAAAACAGCCACACATCCAACTCTTTTCTGAAAGTGAAATTCATGGATTAAGGAAATATCAGTTTGCTATAAAGAATATTCCTCCTACCCTACTACCAAGAACCATTACCATCTCTGTTAACAGCCAGCTACAGACTGAGAATGGCAGAAATGCTTTGGGCAGAGCACTCCAAGTGGATACATGACCACATCCTCAGCCTGCACAGGGAGCCCAGAGCTGCTGTGGCACCTTTGCTTGGTGCTTTCCAACTCTGGGCAAACCTTTGGAGCCTCACACTTTCATGAGGATCCCCACCAGGTCCAAGAAGGATCACTTTGGCTGGAACAGCGTGACACTGAAATCTCAGTTCAGATGAGATGAGTGAAGCTGATCTTGATAAGACCACCCTATTTCATATTAGGTTCCTCCCATCCTTAGCAAGGGCAGTACCATCTTTTTACACACAGAGGAAAAACCTCAAACAATAAACAACATAGCCTACAAGCGATCATAGATAATAAAATCCTGTCTACCTGAGGATCACTTGTTAGATAAATGTTCTGAGCAAACAAGTCACCAGGCAGCTGATATTGCACAAAGTGTTAGAGAAGTAATGAGATCCCGGAATCCAAGGGGCACAAATACAGAAGCCTCCTTCTAACACAAATGTACTGAATGTTTTGAAAAGCAATAATAACTGTTAACAATTGTTTGTGGTAATGCCTAGAGGCCTTGTACAGGTATCAGGAGGGTGGTGCCAAGCAGTGTATACACACAGGCTTGGAGGTGGGCCTTTGGAAAGCTGACACACCTGGTTTTCAAGAACTGGCTGTGAAGACACCCTGGGGAAGAAAGTCTTGTAGAAAGCACAAGAATAGTTTGTATGATATAAAGGGAGTGCAACCCTGGTGGCAAACTAAGGTTTAACCTTGTCCCTCTCAGCAGAAGGACACAAACCTGACATTTCAATAGACGTTGCACGTATGGCTCCAAATGACAACTTCGAACCTTTTCACTTCATTTTTACTCCTAGTGCTAATGACAATTAACTGTTTACAATGTTGCCAAATTGTCCAACTGATTTTTTCTTCTGGAGAAAGCCTGCATTAAAATGTGGTTTCTATTTTAAAGCCTTGTATAACACATTTTAGCCCAAAGCATTATTTAGTGGCTACATTCTAAACCACTTTAAAAATGTGCTTTTTATAACACCAATGGTAAGAGGTAACTACCCTCACGTTTGACCTTTTCCACCACCTCTTTTGTTGTACCACCCAACGCTTTAAATAGAAAACTCTGTAGTCAGTATATCCCTGGTACACAGGGGAAAATGTGCTTCAAGTGAGGCCATACATCATATCAATGGAATAAACCACTGCAGTCACTACAAATGATGGAGATGATCTACCTGAAACATTTGGAAAAGCTATTAGAATCATGCCAGGGTCACATCAGCATACTTTACACAAGATGTTTACGTATTTTCTCTGCCAAGCAACTACTTTATCTGAAACCCCCTCACAACTTAAGAATCAAAACTTACCAGCAAAGAGCAAACAGGGTAAAGTTGCTTTTTAACACACTGACCTTGGCACAGAAAAACTGGAAATTTGGGGTAAGGGAAAGAAAGGGGAAGATCTGATTCCCTGCACCCTAGTTTCCCAACCTGGCAGCTCTAACAACCACCAGCAGCCACTGCCAACCTGCCATACGTTGGCCCCACGAGGCAGAGCTTTGCTCCGCATGACTACACTCTTTCTTTCCCTTCCCGACAGCCCAGTTTCCCATGTGCACAAACGAGCAGGGAATTCACATATACAAAGAAAAAGGAAATAACTGCTCTTACCAGTAAAATCTGAAATACTCAAGAGTTGCAGACGTCTCTAACACATTGTTCTGCCATGCCACACACTACATACCTTATAAAACACTGAAGAAGTAACACTGCATATCAAACAGCCGTCAGTTGGAGCATTGTGTTCGGGAACACAGGCAGGGACGTTTGGGGAGATGACAACAAATCAATGAAGTCTGAAAGCAAAATGTGACTATGGGAAAGAACAGGGCTTGAATTCTTGTTGGATGCGCTCTTGAATCCAACCAGCCCTCTGGATTCTGGATCTACAGCACATTAGTAGATCATAAATTACTCCTTCAACTGTGAAAATTAAGAGCCTTTTGACTGCATCCCTCCCTTCCGCACACAATCCTGGCTCATAAACTAATAAGGAAGGAGGTATTTCATCTTTCTGATCCTTTTGGTATTTTAGGAGTCCCCTTCCAGCAACTAACTTCAGCTCCTGACTGAGCTCCTACGTGATGTGTTCGCAGGACCAGCACAATTACAGACAAATTCATTCTTCTTCACAAGGTTATGAGGACCAGCTGCAAGTTCTGCAGCTTCTAAAGCAAATTGCTATCAGAGGCTATGAAATCATTTGAAATTTAACTACCTAATCCCAAGAGCTGGGGAATCATAACACGCTGCACAAATTGACAAGGTTCAGGAGTTTCCAGGCAAAACTTCAACTCCCTGGTTGCAGATACCAAAATATCACGTAACAGCAGTAAGTGGGAAACCTGTATTTAAAGCTCTAGAAATACAAAGCAGTTTTCCTTTCTGTGTGCACACAGACTCTTCCAGGATCCTCTGGCTAAGCTGCAATCATTCTTTCTATTCACTCTCTCCTTCCTCTACACCATCCAAAAAATATACAAACAGAACTACACCCACATTGTCTCCTCCAGATATTTGGACCCATATGAGTGTGCCTGGTGTTTCCCAGCCACACAATTTAGCTCTCCAGCCTCAGCCTTCTGATGCCAACAAAAACATGACACATTGCTCACAGCAGTAAGCATACTGAATGTGTTTCTGCAAAACGCCTTCGTGCAAAAAGGAGTAAGAGCTCCTTTGAAAAGCAGCATCTCCATTACTTCCTTCAAATGGCATTCACTGCCTTTCCTGTACATTTTAAAATGCCACTTCTTCATCCTCCAGGACAGAAAAAAGCAAAGTCTACAAAACCAAAAAGCAAACCATTTAGGAGTCTCTCCTTTGAACACATCCATGTTTTTCTAAGCAAAATCCATCACTCCACCATAAATCACAAGTCACCCTAACTAAGAAAAAAAATAAACTCCGTTGATAACATAGGCCCTTTCCAAAGGGCAAAGTTCTACTTCAACTAAACCAAAGAAAAAGAAATCAGAGTCTGTTCCTAAACCTTCTTCTTCTACACAGCAACATAAAATGCTACCACAGTGGTATGTAAGGTCATCAGCTTCAAAGCAGCTTCAACTACTGTAACTTGCAGAAGCAAAACTGATGAAAGACACCATATGGCTTCTGTCATGGTAGATAAAGCTAATGGAGGCGTATAATGAAAATTTGAATTTCTCTTCTGTTTAATCTTCCCCAGTGCAGCACCGACAGCCACTTGCAAGCCTTCCTTTTCTAGTTATAAAGCCCTACTTACACTTTGAATTGTGTTTTTCCTCTGGCAGATAAAACGTTTTACTTCACAATGCCCTACAGTTCAGCAAATATGGTTAAAATATACAGGAAAGAAAGTAATTAGATAAACATCTGATACTACGATAAATCCTATTACAGGAACCCAACTTAGACATTCTCATAGGCAGCCTGTCAAGATAAAGGCCTATGGCCTCATGAGCACAGCACATCAAAAATGCAAGCATAAAGACTTACCAATTTCTTCTATTTCTTCCAGGAAATCATTATATTCACGTAGGCTGGGAAAGTCATCCTCTCTTTTATTGTATCTTTGAGAAAGGAGAAACAATCGTTTACATAATGCACACAGATGAAATTTCAATTCAGCAAGGCTCTTGCTGCAAGCATATTAAGTATTGACCTAGTTTTATCAACAATGTTCTTTGTTGCTCCCACAACTGACCGATGTACAGAGTCTTTAAAATGAGACAGAAGTGCTTGGAAAGGAGACGGTCTGGTATAAAATCAGTGCTATCTTTCCCTACTATTTGCAGGCTCCTTTTCCAGCATTTCAGGTAAACAGAAGCACAAAACCTAGTACATCGTTATTCCAAGCCAACCTGTCATTGTGAAAATCCTGCTCAAGGCAGAGACAACAGCAACACCCACAAGAAAAGTTTTTTCTACAAGTATCGGAAAAGAGAGTTGGGCTTTTCGCCAACAAAAGAAAGCTTATGTCAGCAGCAAACTCAGAGCACCACATGATTATCTTGCTCCATATCAATAGATTCTTCCAGAACTCATTTATCCAACTCTTTGTAGCTGGAAAAAAGGGACAAGTCCAGCTAGAACATAGACAAGCTCTCAAAGTCAAGATACATAGGCTTATACAAGAAAATATAGAACAGAGATTCTGTCTGTCCTGAAAACCAAGACACGTGACACCTAGAAATACAAAAATCAGGTTCTGAGGACTCAGGCACAGTTCCAATCTGGAGGGGTTTTTTTCTGTCTACTAAAAATTAATCTGGCAAATCCAAGCGGGCCAAGTGTTTTACAACATTTTCTGTTCTAACTATGCTTCTTTTTGTGTTTAGTCAACCAAGTTGACTTTATTCCAACTTAACTTCTGTTAGCTTTGGTACACTTTATAATCAAACCTC
Organism: Coturnix japonica; assembly: GCF_054131305.1. Classification (NCBI taxonomy): domain Eukaryota; kingdom Metazoa; phylum Chordata; class Aves; order Galliformes; family Phasianidae; genus Coturnix; species Coturnix japonica. The sequence continues at coordinate 51,808,696 of NC_140667.1, forward strand.
AAAATTATTACTTTCCACATCAGCATCTTGGTATTCAGTGAAGCAATTTTCCTACATCTCAGCAATATCGTAAGATTCATTTAATCTAAGTCTTCACTAAGCCTTAGACAAAGGCTGCCAAGCTTATGATTTACCTGTGTGTTCCCTCTTGCACACCTCTGTCCAAGTCTGCTCCATTCCATCAGCAATTCTTTTAGCACTCATCAAGTGGCCTACTTTTTTTCCTTGTAAAGTATGTTTTATGGTCACAAGACATGAGATGCAATTTGAGATGCAATTTATCTCAACTCCAAGAGCTCTCAAATCCACATGATGGTCTCGCAACACAATGCTTGTAAGCAATCATTTCCGCTAACAATTGCTGTGTGGAAAACAATGTGAACAGAGCTTCTCTTTTGCCCATTTTCATTTGGAAGGGAACTAGCCTTCAGTTCTCCAAACAGGTCCCCAGGCAACAAAACAATCCAGGTCCTAATTCTGCCCCACTCCCATGTTCACCCCCTCAAAGGGAAAGCAGCTGTGGTCCTCAGCATGAAATCATCTCCATTTGGGAGGCAGGTCTTTGCCAAATACCCCACACAGAAACACCCAACATTTTCTAACGCTAAGCAGGAATTCCTCCAGGCTAAGCTGAGGCTTCATTCCTCAGTTGTTGCATGAAGTCAGATTCTCTCTAATCCCTCAACGTGAAATGGAGTCCAATTAAGCTATGGTGTTGGTTTTTAGGGGTTTTCATTGGTTTGTTTTTAAATAGCTACTAGAAAAACAAGACCATTGTCAAAAATAGGATCCATGAAACAGATCCGTATTCTGATCTGGTGACACTCACATTTTCAACACTTTCTTACGAATTTCCACTTCCTTGTCAACAGCAGGATCATCGAAGAGCTGTACCCTGAAGTTACTCTTCCGCAGTGGTGTATCACACTCGGGGCAGTTCCCAGCCCCTCTTACAAACAGCAGCTCCACGCAGCTCTCACATCTGAGGGAGAAAGACATAGAGGCACATACACATTAAACAGTAACTGAAACACTTGATGGACCCTCCTTTTTGTTACACACACTCTCTAAACAAGCATCACATCTCCCCTTTCTTTCACTTTTTGCACATTGTCACACCAAACTCTGTTGTTCTTCCCCCAAAGCACCCAACACCAGCACTGAAGCAAGGACTCTGCACCATGCCTGGAAGGAAACTACCTCAGCAGCACAAAGGCATTCACTCACCCTGCCCAAACAACTTCACCTCTTTGCTGAGCCTGAAAGCTAATCCAAACACAATGATGGGTTTTGTGTCACGAGGAAGTTTGTTTATTGACACCAAACTCATTTCACACGAAGCAGGCTGCAATATCCTTATTTACTCTGGGCACTACCTTGCCACACAAAAAGCCCCGTTTATTTTCTCAGTGTGAGGAGGGATACCAGATCCTGCCCAGAGCCTTCCAAACCCTTACCAGCATTACTGTGGAGGAACTGTTGCAATAAACCCAGCTGAACTCCAGCCCAATACAACAAAAGAAACCCAAAAGAATCCCTATACCACTTGTACCAGCGCCTGACATTGTGCACCTTTCCTTCACCTTCTGCTTTTCTACTTTTTAAATTGCATGTAAATATGTTATCTTACAGAGGCTGCACAACAATAAAAATACCCCTCTGGCTTTATTTCTTCTATCTTAATGAAGATTTCAGGATGATGCCAGCTACCAAGTCAGTGTGCATTTAAGAAAGGGAAAGTGCACTAAGAGCTTAGTTATTTTATAAGAAGTACATGGGTACGAATAAGCACAAATTTCTAGCAGAGGACAACACCTGCTGCAGTCATTTCCTACTGCCAAGAGGGGCAAGGGGTGTCTATTTATAACCCGGGCACACTGAAGCCAAGACAGTCATACACTGAGGGCTGTGCTGTGCCTTCACCAGCTCAGCATGAAATCTAAACAAGTTAAGAGAAGCAATACTGACGTGGTTGCAGATGATCTTAAACAGAACTTCCACCCTGTGGGCCCGCTCCCAACTAGACTGGTTCCAGTACACACAGAGGCAGAGCTGACTACTGCCAACCAGTTTTGCCCAGCTGCTGTTTGCGAGATTAGAAAGCACAAGATGAATGTGATTGTATCCTACAATTAAAAGAAAAATTACTGCATTTGTTTTTTTGTTAATAGAAGTAGAACTCCAGCTCTGCAATGCATCTTGCAGCTGACTGCGCTAAAGAGCAAACACTGGGTTTACCTAGAGATTTTTCTGCCTTGGCGTTCCTCTGGTCAGAGAAACAAATGCATTTAAATACACTTGGGCTGAGAAAAGAAAGATCAAACCTTTCAGCAAGCATAGTCTGAAAGTCAGAAGTTAGGAGGAATGAGCTCTGGCTGCTCTAGGGAGGTATTTTAACTCACTGTTAAGCAACACTAAATGAAAGAGAGAAGGGAAAGGAAGCGAAAGGCTCTTTCTCCTTCCCACAAGCGGCCCATGCCTGCAGCAGCCCTGCACCCAACGACAGTTTCACTGTCTCCTTCATTCTGGCAGCCAGCACTGTTTGTACATCTTTCAACACAGCAACGACAGCACTTAGAAAGAAAAAGAAAAGAAAAAAAAACAATAAAAAAAACTCGTCTCCTCCTTCCTATTTTTTAAGTTATAAAAAAGGGTGAGCAAAGCTCCAGAACTTGGCAAGCGGATCCAAGCGCAGGTGTTTGATTTGTTTTTATCACAGTGTTGCCTAAGGACCAACAGAACAGGGTCTCCCTGTGTGAGATGTTATGCACAGACAGTAGCACCTGAAACTACTTCACCTTTTCCCCCCCTCTCTTCCCCAAATCAAAGACATTTCAAGTTTACGCAGGACCCAGCGAGGGAAAACACCCCTCCTTGCACAAGCACTCCATCCAAGTGCTTTTCAGAGCCTGCCCAAACTGGGAGCAGTGCTCCTAAGGCTAGAAAGCTGCTTTCCTATAAAAATTAAGTGTTTTTAAAAAGAATTAACAAAAACTAAAAAGATGAGTGCAAACCCCACAAGGGGAATCCCGTATCAGGTGATCAAGTTCTTTATCGCTCACACATATCCATGCTTATATTCATTCCTTATGAACACATCCGTGTTTATATGGGTCAGGATTGGACTTAGCCGAGCCCTGCCTCCTCCCCATAGGTTTAATGCACCCATTCAGATCCAAACTCAGTCCCAAGCAGTGCTGCCTGTGCCCCAGTGACAGAAGTATGATGGGTCCCACACCTCCTCCTCACTCCTGGAGGAGAAAAGCCATCTCTGGAACTCCAGGCAAGTGAGCCCCTCCTCCTCATCTCCTGGAAAAACAAAGTATCCACGAGAGGATACTAAATAGCACTAGACCAGACATTGCTTTGCTCTGTATTCGTCTTCCCTTTCATCCCCATGAAGGCATGGCTCAGCCTAAGCAGTCTGCAGCAATGCACATTTTTGAGGACAGCAAGCAATAAAGCAGCTCGGTGGTTTGGCACCATCGCTGCACAAAGCACAGCACGCCTTACACACACCTCGGTGTTCAAGGGCTTCAGGATCATACTAAAGAATGCTTTAAATACACTGCAGAAGAAGAGAAGTTCCTCCAACACACTTTGTGCAGGGAGGACCCGAGGTGAGCAGTGAATCCCCTGGCACATCCAAACAGACAAGGATGGCTCAACATAAGTGCATTGCTGGATGGCTCAACACAAGTGCAGCTCCACAGCACTGCTTATTTTCCGAGCTTGGCTGGCAAGAGAGCAAACAAAACAGAATAAAGGAAGAGCCATTCTCACAAGCTGAGCACTACATACCCCTTCCTTCTATACTTTAGATTCTGCTGAGCAGAGCACAGATTTTCAGGACTTTGATACGCAGCCATTAATCAGTTCAGAATAAAAGAAATCTTTTATTGCTGTTGATTGGGAATATTAAGGAATGAGTTACTAACCTTCTTCACAAGGGCTATTTTTAGTAGATAGGCTCGTTAAACAGAACCGAGTATTCCGAATCTCGAAGGCCCCTTTTTTCAGCTTTTATAACCAAGATGTTTCTGTAATTTAAACTAACAGGCAAAACAAACCATCCCCTCTACTATGGAAAAGTTTAGATTAAAAACATAATGATACAGTCTTCTATATGGAGCCAAGACTTGAACTCCAAACAAACCGAATGGAAAGTATCAGTAAAAAAAAAAAAAAGATGTGTTTTCACTTGTTCCTCCATTCTGATGTCAGATGGAAATTTACTTACAGAAACTGAATGATCCTTGATTTATGGACAGGGAGCATTACAAACAAACAGGAAAACACACACACAGAAAGCTTACAGAGTGACATCGAGGTTTCCAAGAACATTCACAGGCTTTTTGTTCAGCTCAGATGAGCCTATTTCGAGTCTCCCAAGGACATAAGACACAATGTGGAGCATGCAGCCATCAGACCTGTTTGTTTCACAACCTCCAGTACATTTAGCAAGTGCTCAGAACCCGCAGTGGTTTCTACCACATAGCCAAGAGCTCATCTACTATTTGCAATTGGCCACTGCAGGTTTGTTTTCCAAAGCCAGGCTGATGGACTACGAGGTGCATCCTAGAAGGCAGCTTCTTCCTGGAGTCTGCAGCAATGATGAGCTCTCATTGATCCAAGCAGCTCTGGGATCCAAATGAAAGCAATTAGTTTGTTGAATGCTACATTACACAGGTTAGGGATCAAAAAACAGAGAAAAGAGAAAGAAGCATGTCTGCAATGGCACATGTGAGAGAGAGCTCATTATGGCTGTAAGACACCTCAGGTTATGCAGAGAAATCACGGTTCCATCCACCAAGAGATAAGAATGTAACACTTCATGAGCTCTATTCAGTTGCCTGCAGCCCCCTCTGCTCAGCCCTCAGTAACTTCAGAAACCACTTCCAACTTCTTTTTTCCCCCCACAAAAACACTGAGACCCCAGAGAGCTGATCTCAACCACTCCATCTTAACCCCTCTTGTAAATGACAAAGCATAACCCAAAAAAAGGCTCTGGTACTCAGTGTATATCTGTATTATGTCAGTTCTCAGCATCATCTGCCAAGCATACCATCTTTCTTTTAGACTATTTATATCTTCAGGGAAAAGGATGCACGCACAGACTTTTGTTTCATTTTTTGTCCTGCCAGACGAGTTTAACTCCATATTGCACAAAGAAGGAGGTGAAATGAACCCAGGAACCTCAAAAATTCAGAAGGCACTCAGCCCCATTTAACCCTATTTTCCAGACACCCAGACACATGCCTGGGTCATTCTGCAAACACTACAGCCCAGCTCATCCCACCTGCACTTACCAGAAAGCAGACCAGGCTGCGGTTGAACTATAGCCCTGAATGAATGGCATTGAAAGCAAAAAAAAAAAAAGATATCGTGCATGAATTAATGATAAACAGAAACACTTCCACCAGCCATTGTGTTTCAACATCTCCATTACAAAACCATTTCAAGTGGCTTGGACCTGATAAGGGAGTTTTGCAGCAAACTGAAACTTGACTAACTCAGAACATGAGACTTTTTATGGGGGGAAGGGGGGGCCTCAAGCACATAGAAAATATTTCCACTGATGTTTAAATAAAAGTAGTTCTTCATGAGATACTGCTGCATAATCAGTTAAGCACACAATAATGAAAACCTATCTCATGGCACATTTATCTCAATTGAGTCGAGATGACAAGCCAATACTTGAAAGGCCAATTCTTGACAATTCACAAGCAGCTGCGTGGCATTGAGAAAGAAATGTTTTCACAATGACTAGGCATACCAAAATCGATAGAGGATTTACCCAATGTACCAGAATAACGACTTCAAATCCATTACAGTCGACTGGGCAAACACATGCACTAAAATAATAATTCAACTATGTCAATAACCCTTTTCTTCTGTTTTATTCTCTTTCAGTAAGAACTTTTGCAAGTTTTTCAGGTTCTCAATAAACATCAGGCTCGGTTGCTTCCAGGATTAGGAGCTGCCCACAGAACACCTGACCCTAAGACACGATTATGAAATCCTCCACATCTGCCTTAAACCTACAAGTAACACACGTGAGGTCCAGCTCAATGCAACCCTTGGCTCATGGCACCCAGGACAAACATGCTCATCGTTGCCCAGTTCAGACCCTCACACCAAGCTCCATACAAGACAAGCTGCCCCACACACATCAGTGCCATGGGAGGAACTCCTGTGCTGCCATAGACAGGCCTTGCTGCCTCACTCACATTGGGTTATGGAACACCTGCAAATATCAGAAATCTCACTTGAAAAACTAGAACACATAATAAAAAATAAACACTTTAGGGACCCAAGTTAGTCACAACAAACATTTTGCTTGAATGAAAACCAACCTACCTTTTGTTCTGCCCTTGCAATGCAATTTAAACTGCATGTGGAAGCAAGACGAGGAAATAAGGCTGTACAGTAGAAAGAGGAGAAAAAAAACTGAAGTGGTATTAAAGGTATGATGTGATATTCTGACCACAATACTAAGGGCTTGTCGTAAGACACTCCCATGTTTCATGTCTAACCCCAGACAGTAAGAAGATAAAGTTGATAAAACACACATCCACAAGAGAACCAGGCACACGCCCAAGGTTTTCCATTAAAACAACAGTGTTCTGGGGTCTCAACGGGAAGCATTTTAAAAACCATCTCACAAGCAAGACTTCTCAAAATGAAAACCTTTACCAATCTCTTGCAGCCATACCTGATGAACACTTGCATATGTTGGCTCCTCTCTCTTGGCCTTTGGGAGGAACCAAGCCAAACTTCTGCCAAAAGCACTGACTTGTATTTCACCCTTAGCATAAAAACTACAGTCTGGTTTCCTTGAACTATTCAAACACAGTGATTTACCGTGGACACATGTACTTTAAAACAGCTAAACAGAACAGTCTATTGCAACAACAAAGACAACTTCCATGGTCCTGACAGCAGTGAGTACACTGCTGGTGCTCAATGAGCAGCATATAAGGAAGAATCATTAGGTTTTCTTGGCTTGAAAGTCACAGCAGATTGTGCTTTCAAAGTGCTCTGTGTTAGCTCCTGTTTTATGATAGAAAACAATCAACTATTTCCTTTTAGATAAGTAGTTTTAGATAGCTTCATTCATTGCTGCCAAAAACTAATGACCAAATAAGTTATGAGACACCAACTCCCATTCCGGTGAGCAGCAAATGTCTTCACAACCTCGATTTTATATGTTCAGCACAGGAAAACAACAATTGCATTTGCTCATGTTGAGCCAGCAGCAGTTCCAAAGAAGCTGTTCATCTCCCTTCATCCTGCTGTACAATGTCCTTTCCCTGCTGCCATTTCTCACAGGCCAGAAACAAACACTTGTGCAGCCACACGGTTATTTGCTGGGTTTTTTTCCTGTCACACAAACTCACCCGTTTGGTTCACCGCATAGCTCACAAATGCTTATGCCAGCACATAGCAAAGGGCAAAGTGAACACAGGAACGAGCATTGAGGGTGAGAACACTTAAATAGGATGTTGCCAAATATAAAATCAAAGTCAGAGCAATAAGTATATCGCACTATGCCATGGAGGTCTCAAAAGGCAGACACAATTCAGAATCATTCCTTAGGGAGGCTGAAGCTGGAAGGGGAGCTGTGTTCGGAATCAGAGGATGCTGGTGCTCAGAAGAATGGTGAAGCACTGTATGAGTAATGCCACATACCTCAATAGCTTGGCAAATCCTGTCTCCAAGCAGAACAAGAAGAACCCATGAGCAAGCTCCAGGCCCCAACAAGTTCAGCAGCCAGACTTCCTGCAGACAGGTCAGGGCATCCCACAAACAGCATTCACAGGCAGCCTGCACCACTCTATTTACACATTGGTGGTACTGACAACCATGGATCCCTTGACTGAGGCCATGCTTGGAACACAAGCATCCTTCTTTACTTGAGGGCACCCTCTGCTGCTTCATCAATATCTCTCCTGAGATGTCTCAGTGCAGTTACCAAAAGCAATACAAGAAGATCAGACAGGATAGAAGATAAAGGATAGCAACTATTTATCAGAACTGATACAAATGAAAGACCCAGAACCCCTATCATTCTATTGCAAAATATCTTTAACAAAACATGCAAGGTTACTTTGCAGGCAAGTGCTTCCACAAGAGAAACAGAAGGTAAAAATTGCAATGGAGTTTAGTAAGCTCATGAGGAAGACTTTGTGACCCAGTTGTCTTTTAGAGGCAATCTGAATTAGTAATCAAGAAGAGGTCATCCAGTCCTACCTACAGTCGTAGCTGCTTGTTCTAGTTCTGTTTTTAAAGCAACAGCACATGAAACAGATGTTCCAGCATCTGCTCTTAACAGAAATAACTCCTAGCTGTCAAACCGAAGCACCCTTTCTTAAATTACACAGATTAATATTCTCCCATCAATAACCAAATAATTTATCTTATCTGGCATAAAACATGATACATGAATGTCTCAGGTCCAAATTTGATTCACTTGGGTCACCTAGAAAAGGAGAGAGGGTAAAATCATACCGTTCTGTTTGTTTTACCTTAGCAACTGATGAAACAGCACCAAAGAAAGAGAGCAAGCATTCTTAGCTTCTTTTGTTTCAGATGGTACATGCAATTTAATACATAAATAACAGATACATATTCAAGCATGTAAAAAAAATCTGTAAGCACATATACATTAGCTGATGCTTTTGTACACTTTGCACTATGACACATCTCAGCCTGGAAGTAACACAAGTTTAAGTGGATGGTTTCTGTGCAGCAAAAGTGGTGGCCACGCCTCAACAGCTCATCATTCCCTGCCCTTCATCAATCCTACCTGGACTTAGTGAACAAACCACATCTCAAGACTGCTGCCACTTGGTGAGACAGGCCAAAGGTACCAGCAGTTTTTCAACAGTAAGGATTCAGGTCTGCCAGGTAAGCGTAGGTAACTTAATCCCAATTCTCTACTGGAATTCCAATTGATTGGGCCATTCGTAATTGCCTGACCTACAGCACTGTTCAGAGTGGCTTGCTAAAGCTTTCTTGCTTTGTGAAAGAATGCGAGAGAAGGAAAGAATGACCTTTAAACAGTCAAAGAGCTGACAGAGCTGAGCCTAAATTACGGTTAACATTGAAAGTTATAGAAAAGCTCATTAAAGGAAAATAAAACAGACCAACATTTTATTGCCATCTCGCATCCACACCGAGATGCGATCCTTGAAAGGCTTGGTTGAGTATCTTCTGAAGTGAAAGATCAGCAATAGAAAAAGTGACAAAGAGTGAAAGGTTTGGGTACTTCCATTTGTGAAAACAGATAAAAATATAAGATGAAATGGCTGACTTGTCGAATACAAACCATTAAAGAAAAGATCTAACAAGTAATGCACAGCTCGCTGAACAAGTTCACTTCACAATAACCACACACAGACAGGTCCGGAAGAGCCCATGGGGTCATTCCTTGCACTTCCACTCAGTATTTGATACCTGCACATCTGCTCCACACGGCACAGGCACATTGAACTTCCAGGTTTACCTCTACTTTCTGTAACCAAACAGATTATATTCTAAAAATAAAAAAATAAAGCTTTTTTTTATCTCACCAGTCTCCATTTTCTTCTGCATACACGCAAAGGAGGATCCTTCAGAAAACCCCAGTAGTAGCAATTCAAACTCCTCCCCCTCCCTCCCGCCTCTCATTTGGGAATCTCCGACTTCCTACCAATTTTTAAGGGTCATTCCTCACTTCATTTTCACATAATCCCTAAACAACCATTATCACATCTTTACTCAGCATGAGATAAAATATAGACTGTGCTTCATAAACAATGGAGACCTTAAGATTACATTCTTAGTGGGACACGGCATGATAAATATTTCAGGGATGTCTTGAAACACCCTACGATATGCAATGTACAAATACAGCATTATATTATATGTATAATATATAACGTGTGAAACAATGTCAAAAATAAACGTTCTGAGGTTGTTCTTGTTTTTAAATAGAGACAAAAGAGCAAAGCCTTCCCCTCATGCAGGCCACCAAGCGGGTCAGTCTGCAACTTCCCTTTTAGGGGTGGCACAGATCCTGACTTATTAAAGCCAACTAAGAAACACTTCTTCACATTGCAAATATAATCATTTAAAATACTTTTTTTTTTTCTCCAAAAAGCAGATATTTTTCCCTGATGCTTAAAAACAAACAGCAATTGCTATTTTAATGCATTAACCAAGTTGGTTAACGTGGTACTCAAAACTTTCTGAAAGCAAGAAATGTGGTCATATCCAGCGCAGCTCTTCATAGAGTAAGGTATTAAATAAAACAAAGAGGACACGTGCCAGGCCTTCATTAGCTACACTGGCATCTCAAGCATTTCCTTAAGATTGTAGGGGACAAAAACCCAGCCCTGTTCTGTAAAGCTGGAGGTATCTTCAAAGGTTATCAAACACGACAAATAAGCAAATATTTTACTCACCAAAGAGCTAAGACAAATTCTTCTCCCAAAGTTGCAGCACATCTCAAACTATTTCATCTATTTAATCACAATGAAGATTTGTGCTATATATTCTATTCCCTTTAGTGGCAGAGAAAAATCAGCACGATGCATTATAGTCCTTTTTGTACTTCTGTCCGCACGCTCTATATGCCACAAAGCACACAGAGCAGCACACCCAGAGCTGTTAGTCTGCAATGGATGCAAGCACTCAGACAAGAGACAACCCAGGACACGGGCAGGGCAGCACACAGCTGCATCCCCCCACACACATTTGCCAGCTTTTCACATTCTAATTTTTGTCCAAAACTTTGAAGTTTTGAGAAATATCCATAAATCTGTTCTTCTTTACACAGAGTTGGAGCATAGAACTGTTGGGTGGTTGTGTGGCTCACAGCCAACCCACAGCCATCGTTATCTGAGCCACAGGGCTCTGCACCCCACAGGTCCCACTGATTGAGTACAGGGCTGTCAAAAATACATAAGGAAACAAATACCCCAAGACACAGATGATCAGTTCTAGACAATACCTGAGCTTATCTGTTTTACCCAAACATTAGCTGCGAAGCACTCAACAATGCCCCAGATTTTCTCATAAACACCACAGTGCTCACAATTACAGAGATCCCTGCACCTATTCAAAAGAGGTGTTGTATTGGGATCACAACAGCCTCGTTAAAAACACTGTTACTAATTGGAGAAACAGCCGCTACCATTTTCCTTATCCATATCAACTGCACACAATAAACGCTTGATACTATCTAGCACTGCTGAAAGCAGTCAAATTAAAACTAATCAGAAGAATATAGCCTTGAGCACATATCCCTAGAAAGACTGGAAGCCTTTGAACGCACAATTTTATGGTTTTCAAATGCTCCCAGCCACATTTGAATAGTAAGTCATTTACTAAGCAAATCTGGGATTCTGCAGACCCAGCCCTCTAAATTGTGATCAACAGGTTGAGGGTCCAGTAAAGAAACCTCCAAACACAAAGACAGGATGCTCAGAAATGACAGGTCTCACCAGTTTCTAACACTGTGGAGGGGCTCACTACAAAAGCGGGCCAGAGCAAACTGTGCACATAAAGCATTTATACACAAGTCTGAATTGTTGGGCTCAATCGTGCAAACTTTAAGCACAATTTGCCACTGATGTCCAACAGGGACATTCTGGATAAACAAGGCTTCTTTAGGACTGGTTTTAGTCTGTTAGCTGAGGTTGTCTCTCCACACAAACCTCCATCCTCCCCAAACCCAGAATCACAAGCTTAGCACTGCGGCACTCTCCATCTAACCCCACTTCCACTGAGGACACAGCCAAGTTTACCAGTCAAATCAAAAAGGAATCCAGATGTGAGGAAAACAAAGGCTGACTGTAGATCCCAAAGCTCACACAGAGGCTGTGCAGACCCCAAGAAGCCAGAACCCAGTACAAGAGCCTGCAGTAGGTGACTATGGGGATATTGCACAGCAGCTGAATCTGAAGAGCAGCTACATGCAGATGTTGTGTTACTGTTACGTTACTGTTCAACCCCAGGCTGGATGGCTTTCTTGGAGAACCTTGCAAAACAAGTTTGGTGGCACTCACAGCAGCATGACTTGAATCTGACGTACAGAGTTAACCAGTTGAACAAAACACCCCTGTAAAAAAAATATATATACATACATGTAAATGAATTCAATGATCCTACAGAGTACATAACTGGCCCTTCTTTCTCCCCTTGCAAGGAGGCCCCTACATGTCACCTCATGCTTCACACTACATCAGCACCAATCCTGGCACGCTGAGTCTTCAAAACCACCTTATAATAAAAATAGAACGCATGACTCAGGTGGTTTAAGGATGGATACGCTTACACGCAAAAAAATAACCCGCAAAAATATCACCTCTAAATAGCAATTTATACAATAGTCGGCAAAACTGCCAAAGAGTTGGCTGCAAAACTTTCAAATGATGGAACTGAAGCACACCATGTGTTCTGTAAGAGAAAAAGAGCTATTAAAATACAGGGCAGAGGGAACTTCCTAGCTGAACTTCTCAGTCTGCCATCGTACAGACACAGTCACACCAAACTGTTACCAAGACTCAATGGGTGGAATTAAGTCTCACACAATTTCTCATAAGTTTTAAATGATAAAGAGTTAAAGCTGTGGGAACGTACATAATAAAGGTAGCTTGGAGTGTAATGCGGGCTAATTGCATTAAGAGTGAATGCACTAATAAGATAATGGCATGTTTTGGTTCTGCTGGCAAGGCAGGAATTTCTCAGTGAGGGCACAAACAGCCCCAAGTGCCAGCAGCACCTGCACAGTGCCCCCACCCACACAGCAAACAGCTGACACTAAGGACAAACTGCTCCTGCAGCAGCACTCTATAGCAAAACCAGGTGCAAGTGGAGCTCAGCGGTCCACGAAATGGCCAAACCAAAAGCTGTCTTTTGTTTTTGACAATATACAGTTAAGTCACTTTTTCCATCCCCGGGGTACCCATTCAAGAAGCATGTTAAAGCTCAATACGTCACTATTGGCTGCACAACAGTTTACAGCCTATACACACGTTTTAAGTTTCTCAGACACAACATGTCAGAAGTTGACTATATTCAGATCTATTTTACTACTAAAAAAGAAATCTGGTCTAATCCTTCAGGCAACTGCTGGAGAGGAGAGCTTGCCTCATAGCCCCATTGGGAACAGAGGAGGCCAAGGGAGGAGGGGAAGCAAAACGTCAACCTCTGGTGGGCTTCAAGCTTTTGGATTCCACTCCATGCTCCTCATCTGAACAGTCCCACAGGTACATCAGTGCTTAAAATCAGACTTCATTAGCGTTCACAAACTCAAGCCCCGCAAGACCTACAGAGAGCAAGCACAAACATCAACATTACACAGAAAGGAGAAGAGAAAAATCAAGAATCAGATTCAAATACCTGAGAAGACTCTTATTAGATGGACTGAGCAATTTCTATGTAACTGTGGAGTTTTTGTTTTCCTTAGAGAGGCAGTGTGGAATTAGGGCTGCCCAACATTCCTTTCTGCAAGCAGCCCTAGCAGCAAGGCTATACTTAAACCAAACATGGGGGGGAACTGATCAAGAACTGCTTTTCACTTGTTCTTTGCTGCAGACATAAACATTTGAGTCCTATTCAAAAAGAAAGGCTATAAATGAGTAATACATATTAAAGGGAAACATAAGCACCGCTTCATAGAAGTGGGAGCCTAAACTCAGCACAACAGGCTATGACTCTGTTCTACTTAGTAATACCAGTGAGGGTCTTCCTACCATTGAGGAAACAAGGAAACAAACAGAAAAACAACACTGCTTCCTGTGCTGTGGGAATTACTTATCAACTATTAGAGCAGAAACAAGCAAAAGAACCTCACTGCCCAAAGGGATGCCTGAGGACGTGGAGCCTGCATTCCGTGTCCTAAAGGTACAGCTATAGATATCTGTAGTTTTGGTTTCTACTTTTGGGACTTTGCTCGTCCTGTCTGAAGATCACCCTGCTCCAAAGGTCTGCAGCTCTCACAGACTGCTGATGCCACCTGGGGAAAATGCGTCACGCCGGTCACTGCCAGAGCACCAAAGAAAACAGGTTAGAAGACAAAAGCCTTCCTCAGCTCCAAGGAGTGTTTACAAATGTGATGAATGCCAGTGTGTGTCCTAGCATGCCAGCTTGAAAATAAGTCGAGCACCTGGACCTCCACACAAAAGGCTGACTCACCTGTATGGCATCTATTATCCTTTGCAGAGACCCCAAGTTTAGCACTCCAGGGACACAAAGTACTTTCAGGAAGCTAAAGGCAGAGTGACTTTCCCTCGTCCTTCTCTGCACCTGCACACAGCAGGTAAGAGCTGTGGGACTGCTTCCCAACCACAGGCAGCAATGACTTGCACATATACAAAACACTCCTGGGATCCATCCCTACTTTACTCTAAGAATGGAAAGAAAAACAGCACAGAGATTTAAGAACCACAGATACAATCACCTAAACTCAGTGTTAACCCCATCCCACCTTGCCACTCCACTGAGAAAAGAGTAAGAGAGCAAGCACTTCAGTGTGGATAGCATAGCACACAAACACCTCATTCACCCTACTGACAACACCAGGAGACCCACGTAAAACAAATCCCTCTGCTCCAGCTTTGAAGGGGCTACGAAGAGACTTGAAAATTCTCACCACACTTCCAAGGGAGAAGTTGCATCCTCCCCAGCACAGCTCTTTTCAAACTGCAGCAATTCCAGTAATCCACAAATGATCCTTTCATTCTCAGGAACATAAGCTTTACACAATACAAAGAGATGGTTGCTTGTGATTTGTTTAAGCCAAATCCAAATCCAAGCTACGCAGCGTTCGAGCAGAAGAAAAACGGAGCCTCTGCATGCTCAGGATGTCAACTAAAGCAAACACATTAACCCTCACAGAACGCAAAGGGGAAATGGTGTGGGATCATCCATCATCCAGGGTTTTGGGGAATGGCTGCCACATACCTACACCTGACGTTGAACAAACACTACCAGCACTGCTGATCTCCTGGTGCTGTGCTGAAACCATCACCAAGGAGGTATATGAGCACTGCGTGCAGATTTCTTAGTTATTTTTACCAGCATCGCATGTAGCTACAATTGCGAGCTATGGTCTAGTCCTACAGTAGCCCATCCTTCCTTCAAATCTAGGCTGCTCTGGCTTCCCAGCCCTCATTCACATCCTCAGGCTTGTATTTGGTTGCCTGGGAGCAGCACAAGGAGCTAATCCAGTTGAAAACCATTAAATGGATCCCAGCTCCACGCTGGCTCACCTTTCAATGCCAAAAAAACAAGCAGTAGGAACATGTGGGAGGACAAGCATGCAACAATGGGGATATCAGAACTTCAATGAGTCGGATTTACCAAGATGACTCAACTGGAAGTCACTGCTCACGTGTCCAGCAATTTTTATTACTTTTTATTACTTTTTACCAAACTGAAATATACAAAATGTGATTCTTAAGACAAACTCCCAATTTACTGCTATCAATTTACCTTCAATAAACTGTGTTAAGTAGATGATTCCACAGAGAAGCGACCATCAGAAAAGATGCACGCTTTTCAGGAGTCAAAATAAATAGTGATCAGGAAAGTAATTGCTATGTAAGGAATCTCACTGCTCCTATGGGTGTTCAAACACCTGATGAACTGAGCCCATCTTCAGGAACACCAGCCTTGCTACACAGCTGTCACCTGCCCCACTGCTCTCATCTGTAAGGCCAGGAAACAAGAACATTCATTAGGAATTTGTACTTTTTCATTATCCATCACAAATTCAGTAAATATACCAATCAGTATCTAGTGGAAATGTCTATCATTGATACATGTCTGACGCTGCCCAGCAGCTCCATAAAATACCTGGAGTAGGCTGGAACAGAAAGTTTACTTCCCTATTCAGGATACATCAGATCCCCCATATCAGATCTCTTCTATTAAGGCAAGAGTCTCTGAAAGCCTGAAAAATCAGGTAGAGTAGGATTCAGAAGGTTAAAAAAAATCCCTATTCCTGTTGGGATCCACTCTAGGGACCAGGAAACAATCAGAGCCGGGTCTTGCAGAGACCACAGGCTGTGCTGCATTGCTCAACTTCCCCTGGCAAAGGCTTGCATTGCAGCAGGACAAGGCTGGCTGGGGAGGCAGAAGCCTGGCCACTCCTGCCCTGTCCCCACTGCCTGGGGGTGACAGCCACAAGGCTCCCTGATGCCTGTGCTGGTGGCAGGCAATGAGCAGCACAAGGCAGGGATGGTGCCACAGCTTCTCTCAATCCTTATCAACAGGGATAAAAGAAAATTCTGGGGCTGCTACATCTACCTGAAAGAACATCCACACAGTATGTTTGACAGACATCAGGGTGTTCCATTTGTGATGCTGTTAAAATGTGCATAAAATATTGGATTAAGAAAATAAAACACTGGAAATCATCCCAACTAACCCTGATAGTGTAATGTACCAAGTAAACTAAGGCAAGAAATTTAGAACAGCCAAAAGCAATCAGGATACAAACATATAATGCACGCATAAATTTATAGAAGCAATAAAATAACTCCAATTTCTTTTAAATATATATATCAAATACAAAACTGCATATTCCTGAGGAAGAGGGTAGAGCAGAAGCTACTGTCTGCACCTCCTGTTGTGTTATTACAAGGCAATTATTTGAGTAGTAGCAAACGTTTCTGGTTATTATATTTTATGTTTCTATACTCGATGGCACTGTATTATATATGGCCTTTTTCTGCAATTAACCTCCAAAACAAATTAAATATTAATGGCTAAATGCCAATTATGATTTTGAGAAACAATAAAAGGATCATAAATAACGCAGATAGAACAGTGAAGCATTTTCACATGATCAAAACAGTGTTTTAGCATTGAAGTTTTTCCCATTCTAATGGGAAATGGAACTGTGCACTCACAGGTGTGGTTACTGCACATGATCTGCAGAGCAATGCCACCTTTTCAGCAGCTCTACCCTTGGTAAAAGCAAGAACAAGGAGCCGTGGTGCTCCTCCAACCAAGCCGAGCAGCACAACAAGATCTGATGCTTCACAGCAACCCTTCATTCGACACTGTGCAGAGTACAGCAGGATCCTTTCACAGCTATTCCTAGACTGTTTCCATCTTCTGCAATTCATTGTACACAATTCTATATTTCACTCAGTAGTACCAGCTCTGCCACATATATGAAGAACTTTCCCACTATTGTACTTCTTAACTAAGGAACTAACCTTAGGCTTGCGAAGGGAAGGGGAAGAAAAAAGCCACAAAGCAGAAATACTTTGAAATATCACTCAGGCAACAGCCTCATTGCTTTAAGGTCACTGCTTCTGTTTCCCAAGGCTGATTTTTATGAACAAAATAGAGGTCTGAAACAAACCATTTAAACCAGCTTCCAAATGTAGTCCAAAGCTGATTTAAATAGCAGCTGCTTG
This sequence comes from Coturnix japonica, assembly GCF_054131305.1. Classification (NCBI taxonomy): domain Eukaryota; kingdom Metazoa; phylum Chordata; class Aves; order Galliformes; family Phasianidae; genus Coturnix; species Coturnix japonica. The sequence goes on from NC_140667.1 coordinate 51,826,116, forward strand.
ATGCTGAGATGCACAGCTCCTCCCACGCCAGCCATCAATGGCTACTTTACAAATCGCAAATGACACGGGACACGTTGTTCACAAACAAATCAGATTTATGGTTATATTCAGTTGTTCCTGTTACCTGAAATTAGAAATTGAAGCTCATTAAAAATGAATACGTTTCAGAGAAAGTAGAGGCACTGCACTATATTGATGAAAGCTTCATTAAATTTTCAATGATAAAGCTGCTTCTGTATCTGCCAAGGAAGGACGTGTGGTAGAAAGGCATCGGTTGGGGCAACTCGCCTTCAGGCAACTTTGCATCTTTCCCCATCACTAAAACCCACATCAGAATAAAATACTGAACTAATTAAGTGTAATAGAAAGTGGTGGAGGTCCATTACATTCAATGAATGATTACTTCATGATACATTCGCCGATTAGATCATTGAAGCTCTAGAAGGAGAGAACCAGGAGAACTCTGGAAATGGGATCCAACTGATCCAGCTCCAGGCTGTGCAGGTTCTTGTTTAATGATGCAGTTATCTCTGAACTACCCACTTAGAGACATACCGTGAGCTTTGGAAATCAGATCTTACTTGCGCAAGTAGAAACACAAAGCTGCATTGCATTCATAAGTACAGCCTTATTGTTTCTGCCAGACTGAAGCAAAGATAAAAGCCAACCTGTGACAGAGCATGAATAGGTCAGACCATGTCTAAATTATGATTCTCTCATGCCAGACAATTAAAATCTCTGTATGTAAACCACCCATAACCAAGCTGCATGGAAGAATGCAGAATGAAACTGCAGAAGAGAAAATCCCAGCGGTCTGATCCCTCTGGTGGTCACGCACGCTGATAGAAATGCACTCCATCCCTCCCCACCGTTACCCCTTCCCATCAGGAAGGCAGGCTGGGGCTGCTCCCTTCTCCATCCATCAGCCTGCTCCAGCCCAGGCAGGCAGTGGCTGAAGGCCTCGTGCCACGTCACTTCTGCACAGCGTAAGGCCTGAGCGCTGCCTTTTTCCCCTTCAAGCTCTGTGCTCACCTGCCAGGAGCTGAGCTGTAGGACTGCTCTTTTCAGCTTGCCAGGACTGCCACCTCTTTCAGCCCTCAACCAACGTGCACGCAGACAACATCATTTTATCCTTGTTTATTCTCCCCATTTAAACCCTGCTTCAACAAGTTTACATTTTTTCCTTCCCCTCCAGTTTTCCTTGGCTTGCAGCGGGAACATTTAACAACTGACCTCCTCAAAAATCACCATGAGGCACTATTATCCTCACATCACCAGATAAGGAAATTAAGCCAATATAACACCTGAAGCATGCCCGAATTGCACATTCCTGATTTGAGAGTGATTAGCATTAGCGCTCTGTAGGATTTCCTCTACTCAAATGGCAGCTACTGGGGAGTGCAGGAGCATTTCTGCAGGCTGTACTACAGCAGGAGAGCCCTGGAGAAACAAACCTGGCAGCTCCAGGACTTCACAAAGCACCCCTCAAATGCTGGGTGCTGCTTCAACCCCAAAAGGGGTTGGCCTCTTCTCTCGTGTAATCAATGATAGAACTAGAGGGAATGGTTTTAAGCTGCGCCAGGGGAGATTCAGGCTGAACATTAGGAAGTATTACTTCTCAAAAAGGGTAGTCAGGCATTGGAATGCACTGCCCAGGGAGGTGGTGGAGTCACCGACCATGGGAGTGTTCAAGAAATGTTTGGATGTTGTGTTGATATGATTTAGCTGGGAAGTATTGGTAATGGTTGGACCAGATGATCTTCTAGGTCTTTTCCAACCTTGGTAATTCTGTGATTCTGTGATCATCCTGGTGTTGCCCTCAGTCCTAAACATTCCCTTTCTCAGGATGCAGATTTTGTTTATTTTCTCTGGAACAAGGGGATTTGGAGGATTTAAAGGCAGCTTCTCATCTCCAGGCCACAGCAAATCAGTCACAGAGTTATCAAACCACACAACCACCACTGACAGCCCTTCCCAACACCATCCAGGGTGCATAAGGACTAAGGGTTTGTGATCTTCTTAAGCTTGCAGACAGCTACTCCCAGAACAATCCAAACCCTTCTCTTTACACAAGGCTATTCATACACTCATGTTAAAGATTATCCAGTCATTAGTTATACACATAGACTTTTCAGCTCCTAATCTCCATGAAGATACCAGTTTTTAATACGACACACACGACACGTTGCCAGCAAGGATGACAGGCACCGCGTGTGTGTCTGCCTGTACTTGCCTGGAACAAGCAAGGTCTCCAATCTGGCACTGCCAGCAGTTCTTGTGATGCAACAAATCCTGGTGCCAAACCTCCAGCCCAACCGGACCCAACACTTCCCATTCTGACTCCCGGGTTTGAAGGTGTCGGTATCAAAGCACTCCCTTCAGTTTTGCTGTCTAGGAAAAATCAGAAATTCTCCATAACCTGGGCACAAACCAACATCCTGCTGACACTGCTTGGCATTACTTAAATTAGGGAGCAGAACACTCTTAGGACTTGAGAACTCTGACCTGAACATTGCTACTTAAAAAGCTCCTCTCACTGCTCCATCCACTGCTTTCCAGCTCTCAGTGGAACCACTAATCTTTCTCTGTGACTATAAGGAGTTAACGTGCTCGGATTAAGCCTAGGATTCTGCAAACGCTTAGACATATATTTAACCTTTGTGCTATGCATTGGAGCAGGACTGTGATAACAGTAAAAATAATTACCTACGTGTTTCCCAGTTTGAAGCATAACAACCATCAAACCAGATTATTTGCTGATCATTCATTTGTGGCGGAGGCATCCTGTTCCCTCTTTCCTGAACATGAGCATTCTCTCTGCCATGTACATTATATAGAATTGCAAAGAAAAACAACTTAGAACATCATATCCAGGGCTTTAAAAGATGATCTTAGCTCAGAGTCTGATTTTGTCAGGTACAGCAGGAACTATTGTGAAGCTCTTAGATCAGATCTCACTACAAAACTCTGTACATGTTCAGCATCAATTTTTATGAGTGTAATAACAATCAGAGCAGCCTTTCTGGGAAGAAACACCCACCATCTCCTACATGTCATTAAATCATAAAGGGACCTGGGGGTGTGAATCCTAACTGCCCACAGCACGAGCTCAGCAGCTTGTCTCACATTCTACCATTAGGGAAGGTTCTTTTTTTTCTTCCTCTGAACCCTGGAATACTCAATTCAGCTTCCAAAATGCTGACCCAGCCTAACTTCAAGCTTCACCTTCACTTGCCCTTGGAACAAAAAATAACAAGAAACCAATGCCTCAGACAAAGGGCACAGGAATGCAACTTCCCAGTGTTCTAAGATGGCCTTTTCAAATCTGTTCTCCTAACAATTAAGTATTATCTGAGACACATCACAGCTTTCATAACTCGGGAAGATATTTGCTTAATTTCCTGTCCTATCTGTGTATATCACCTATTAGAATTTTCAAGCTCAGGCAACAGGGGAGAACTCAAATGTCCTCCTTCCTCACAAACCCACAGAATTATTAGCTCGAATTGTTAAAAATACATCTATTACATTATAATATTTCAATGTTAGTATTTAGACTGCAACCCAGAGCCAAATTTAAAAGCAAATATTCACCATCAAGGCTGGATGGCAGAAGGAAATAACTTCTTGGGTATATCAGTCATGATTTAACCACATCCCGTGACCAACTTGGAGGGGCTTTAGAACAGTAATAGGATGGATCATTTCTAATCTCAATTAATAAAAACAGGAATAACTCCAAAAAGACAGAGAAAGGTGACCCAGATCTTTATACCCCAAGAATTCAGGAGGGAAAAAAAACACCTCTTTCTGAGGGAATACAGTCAGCTAAAAGTGAAATTGTTTTTGCTTCTTCCTTTGAGGATGCAGAGGCTTTGATTGTGCTACTATTTCAAACAAGTGTCAGCCAACCTATCCTCCCACAGCACACCCAGGCAAAAAGCTCCATCATGTTTTTCCCAATTCATCCATAAGAAACAATCAGAATGAAGCATCTTACTTAGTATTTTTTCAGTAGAAAAACCCAGAGGCCTTAAAAATATAAATATATCACACAGCAAACTTCTAGGGAACGAGTGACAACCCTGAATACAACAGCTTGTGCATCTTGTATTTAAGATGCTTCACTTAAGATAAGAAAAAAAAAGCTTGCTGAATAAAACTCAGATATGTATTTAAGCACTTAATTCCCACATGCTTAAGCTAAAATTACAGGTCCGACAGATCCTCACTACCTGCCTCTAATTACACTTCCTCAGACTTAACTTGGCTTAGGTACAGTTCTGTGTTATTTTCCACAACCTCTGGGGCTTCACCCTCCATCCCAAAAGACGGTGATTTTCTTGAACCACACTGCAGAGAAGAATGCAGCAGGAGGCCAAGCCATCTTTTCACTTGGAAGGAGATTAAACACAAAGATTCCAAACTTGTTATTTTTTTTCCAATGGCTCCAGCCCCATGCGCTGGCATGAGATCCCGCTCCACTGAATTCACTGGGGATGCTCAGACTTTCAACTCCTGGTGAATCTGACAGCCGCAAAACTCCGAGTGCTCCTAGCATTAAAATAAACAAGCAAATAATGAAACCTCTGTTTCTTCATTTTAGCAGCCGTTAGCGCTGCAATTAGAGTTCTCCGAGGATGCACTTACCCCCTAATGAATCCCTGGAACAGCCATAACAGGGTGCAGGGCAGATTAGAATCCCCACAACACAACCCACTGAATTGATGTCTCCCCTGAGCGATACAAAGCTGGGCCTAGAGATCGTAAGCATTGTTACGCCATTTTCATTTTGGAGCCTTATTAACAAATTAATTGAGAAATAAATATGTCTCCCTCTGGGAAAAGGCGAAAAAAAATAAATCTATTTTAATAAAGAGACTAGACACCTTTCCATAAGGCTCTGTGGACAAGAAGAAGACAGCAGAAAAGTTTATTATCAAGCAAAACCATTAACAACCATCTAATATTGCAGTCGTGTATGAACAAAGGCAAACACAGGACAGGGATGAAAGCAGGAGCAGAAAGCAAGATATCAGCTTTCTGCAGAGGCTGCTCCAGTGCCCGCACCCATCTCCCAGAGCTGTCAAGCACGGGAAGGACACTTTGCAGAGACAGCACAAGGCTGGGGGAAAAGGGAGTTTCTGTGCTTTTGTTAGTGTGCAGACATCCACGTTTCTGGTTGGGATAGGTCACAGGTAGCTGTAGCAGCCCCACTGACTCCAAAGGAGCTTTACACACCAGTTTCCCCCCCTCCTCCCTGTAATGGGCAGCAGGACAACAAAGCAGAACCAGCAGCCTCAATTAACTGCTCTTTTACATAAGACTTTTGTGTCTGATTGTTGGAGACCATATGGTCCAAGTTTACAGCCAACAGTAAATGTCTTTACCCTGCCCTGTTTGCAGTAACAACCTCAACATTCTTTTAATGCCGTTTTTGGTGGACGCATTTCCTTTCCTCTTTGTGTAAGTAAATCACTGGGATATGCTTAACCTGCCTCCTAAAACTCAGCATAGGCCGTGACGTTCAAGCAGACTGAATAAAAGATAATCTCAAAGCCAGGTGGATTGTAACTGCACCGGTAAGCACACACCCTGCATCTGTATATTCAGAAAAGACATTAGGAACCTGAAAAATCCAAACCTGTATTTGAAAGCCTTTGTGAACACACGACAGCTCTTCAGAGTGAGCTTTGCAAAGCCACCACTTCACCCTAGAAATTAATGCATTGCAGAACTTTAATCAAGCACTGCTCCGTAATTAGACACGCTTTCCCATGCGCAGAAGCATCTTTAAAGCCAAGTATGTGATGCCTTGAACTCCTGTGATACTTAAGAAAATAAACTTAAAAAGACATTCATTATTCTTGAAGTGAACATTTCCATACTAAGTCCCACCTTAGAACAACTTTTAACTGCTAATTTATCACCCGCTCTCCCTGTGACAGGGAAGATTTATAGTGGAAAAGGCCTATTTAACATTACAGTAATGCCAAAAACACATGGCATTACACTTTTTGTTATTTCGGTCAAGCAGCAATAACTAAGGAAAATACTACAAAAATACCCCCCAAATATTCCCATAGTTGCAGGGTTTGGCATGGTTCCATCAGAGCAAACTGCAGCAGCAACTCAACCTGAAGGATGTTTACAGCAGAGACTGAGCGTCCAATCTTATCCCCTTGCACTCATCTGGCTACCCCTTATCTCTGTTGCAGCACCACGGTGCTTATCAGCGTGTTGACCCCTACCATCAGTGGACGTGAGCACATTCCACAGCCCCCCAGCATAGCAAACACATGGAGGAACGAGAAAGCTGCTCCTCCCTCCTCTGCCTGTCTGCCTGTGTCGCTGTGCTCAATGCTACCTGTGTATATAGGTGCTGTGATGCAGAACAGATCTGTTGGCAGGGTCTAGGTCACAGTAAAAGAGAGGCTAAATAGGTGCTAGACCACATACAATCTACTCCACAGATTCATATGAGGAAGGGGGAAAGGATGAACAAACAGCCAAAGCACAGAACTTTATAGCAATGAGGACCTTCACTGCAGACATCTGCCAAGGAAAAAAAAGAACAAAGGAGCAAACAGGACCCACAATGCCCAACAAGCTCTCAAATACTTTGAGATTCACTTTGTTTACATAAGAAGCAGGGGAAAAGAAAGAAGGAAAAAAAGGAAAAAAGCTATGGAAGGAAGACTCTTCTAGTTTCATTCTAACCAGAGGGGAGGAACTAGGTAGGAGAGTGAAAGCAGAAACTTCCAGCTCCTGAGCCAGCAGGAAGAACATCACTTGCTGTTCTTCAGGGGGGCAGAACAGCCACAACATCAAAACAAAGAGCCGTTAAGTAGCAGTGAGTTAACACACCATCTCAAACAGATAATGCTAAAGCATTCAGAGGGTTTCCTGCATGGCCTTCCCAAGGTCAGATGAACTGCCCAACAAAACCCCTGTCAGCACAGAATGGCAAGAACACAAGCCAAAACTGGGAAGTAAATCAGAGCAATTGCCTCAAAGCTCCTGAGCAAACATCAAACAAGGACAATTAAGGCAGTAGAGTTCTGCAGGCAACTTATTAATCTTCCCCCATGGACAGTATTCAGGTGTTACTGCATTAAAAGAGCACTTCAAGGTTTCCAAATCTGTCAGTGTAACAACATGTACCCTACGAAAACCAACGCACGCAGTTATCAAAGACCATTTCTGCTCTACATCAGGTTCCAGCAGCCTGAAGGACACAAGTAGTGAATCCTACAGAGCAGGAAACCAAATACACACGATAGCACAGGTTGGTCAGGGTTGCAATCAGTCCCTGGGATGATGCTGGAACACGTGAGCTGCCAAGCAACCCATCTGTTGCATATTTCAGATAACAATGCAGTTAAGAGCCAACATGCAACGTAATAACTAAACCATATCAAGGGAACAGAATTATTTCCTTCAATGACAGATGAGCAATGCAGATAGGGAAACGTCAACTTGAGGCAATATACTTTCGATTTTGTGAGACTTTCGATACATCAATTAACAGTCATACACATTAAACACAAGGACATACTGAAGTACTGAGAGGCTGCTGGAACCCTATATGAAGAAGTCAGTTACCTTTATTTTAGAGAGGAAACAGCAAGCTGTTACCAAGAAACAGCTTCAAGCATGGAGGCTTATGTAATATCATACAGAAAGAAGTACTTGTAATGCTAAAAACACCACTTTAAAGGGGTTACTAGAAGGATACTACAGAAGAGAAGTGACACACTTGAATCACATCAAGATAAAAAGTTCTTACAACTGAGATAAAGAAACATAGAAATCCTACAGTGAGTAACTTTACCCTCATGCACATATGCTTTAAAGGAGTGGATCTCCAATGCAGTACCCCTGCACTGGGAAGGCAAAGGAGGAACTAACCTCTCTGATCTAGATGGGGTCAGGCTGGGTGGCACTGCAGTTTGTTCCACTTGCAGATACCAGGACTGTCCAAGCCCAAGGCTGCAAGAGCTCAGACCATCAATTTAGCCACAGAGAAAACAATTCTCAATGTAGAAGTGCAAAGTACAAGAGCGGAGTAAAGCAGAGGCAATCTCTGAGCAGCTAGAAAGAAACAAGGGAAGCCATGCAGAAACATCGGCCTCTAATAAGCTGGACCCAGGATAGCACAAAGTATGACTGATATGCTCAAGTAAAACTCAGCTATAAAAGAAAACACTGAGAACCAAAGGAGAGCAGGCTGGAACACACTGTTCTCTGCTGGAAGTGGCTCTGGAGGAGCTTGAAAGCAGAAGACCATAAAGACCACCAGTGCTTTGAGCTCCATTGGAAAAGAAGATAGAAACATCATTTTAAAACTGCACAGCCTCACCTAAACCAGTTGCTTCCTTTTGAACTCCAACTAATGCCACACTTTCACACAGCCAGCACTGCTGTTACCAAAGGGGCACTGCTGCTGCCTCTTCCTCCTACAGCAGCACCACTAGTACAGCATCTACTCACTGATCTTCCACATGCTTCCCTGGTAGCAGCAGAAGCATGTGTGTGGACATAGAGGATCAGGGAAAGAGATTAAAACAACCCCTCTCTCCCCCCCCCTTCCCCCCCCTCTTTTCTTTTCATCCCTGAGCAATATAACATAAATCCCTTAATGCAATCCAATTTCTTCACCCTGATAACTTACTACATCAGCACACAGGGTTTTTTAGGCTGTTTGAAACATGTATGTTATCCTAACATTTATGTAATAGGGAAGTTGGAGAGATGCATTAAGAAGATGAAAAACCAGAACAGATTGTTACTGCAGTATGGGGGTTTCTATTGTGAGTATCTATAAAGAATTTAGAGCAACACCTTTACAACCTGCCCAGAAACTAAGGCAGACTTACAGACCCATGAGTGCACATGTGCAGACAGCACAACGCTTACATCAGCTACAGCCAGCAGTGGGAATTACCACCGAGTTCAGCTTTGGGAGACAGGAACAACGTCGGCAAGGACCTCACTGCTGCAAAGGGGGTGTAGTGGAGAACAACCACCAGCACACGCTCAGAAGAGGATTGCCCAACACTTAAAGCAGCACTAAACCTTCAGGTAAATCATTCCTCATTCAGAACACTCAGGGTAAAATACACATAGAATCACAGAATGACCCGGGTTGGAAGGGACCTCAAGGATCATGTAGTTCCAACCCCCCTGCCTGGCAGGGCCACCAAACATACACCTTTACTAGATCAGGTTGCCCAGGGCCCCGTCCAACCTGGTCTTGAACACCTCCAAGGACGGGGCATCCACAACCTCCCTGGGCAGCCTGTTCCAGGGCCTAACCACTCTCCTAGTGAAGAACTTCCCCCTGACATCCAACCTAAATCTTCCCTCTTTTAACTTAAAACCATTTCCTCGTGTCCTACTATTATCAGCCCTTTCAAAGAGTTTACTCCCCTCCTGGGTGTAAGTTCCCTTCAGGTACTGAAAGGCTGCAATGAGGTCACCCCGCAACCTTCTCTTCTCCAGGCTGAACAAACCCAACTCCCTCAGCCTGTCCTCATAGGGGAGGTGCTCCAGCCTGAACCCTGATCATCTTCATGGCGTAGATAAGGGTGTTGTGTTGTTTTCCCCTCAGTTACCCAAGCAGAACACTAAATACAAGCGAGAAGCTTTTAAACAGCCCAGAAACGCGCTTCCCTCTCCATACCCCGTATCCTGCCCCGGCCACATCCCCAGAGCTCTGCACTAACGAGGGCCCGAGCGCTCCCATTGCACCCCGACAGCCCCGCAGCCCGCAGGCCTCACTCACAGCGTGTGCCCGCAGACGTTGACCATCAGCTTCAAGGATGGGTTGCGGTACTTGGTGGTCTTACATCGCGGACAGCCCTGTTCGTCCATGGCCGCCGCCTCCTCCCCTCGTTTCTCGTTCGGTTTCTCTCCGCTCCCTTCCTTCCTTCCTTCCTCCTTCCGCCTCCCGGTCCGTCTCCAAATCGTCCCCCCCGGCACCTCCCGCCGCCCCGCTCGTTCCGCACCGAGGCCCTCAGCGCTGCAAGCGGCCGGGTCGGGCCGGTACGAACCGCTCCGAGCTGAACCGCAACTCACAGCCCGACCCGCAGCCGAGCTCCGCAGCTTTATTTCTCCATCTCCAGCCCCGCGGGACGGGAACGGAGCAGAACGGAACAGAACGGGCTGAGGGGCCGCGCGGCTCCAGGTGAAGGAGGAGGGAGTTGGGGGGGGGGGGCTGAAGAGAGCGGGGCCGCTTGATTGACAGTCGCCATGGCGACGCGCGAGTCCCCGCCCACTCCTGCCGGAGCAGCCAATGGGAGGGCGCGGCCGGGCCAGCAGGCTGCGGTGCCATGTAGTATTGCGGCGGGGCCGGGAGTCACGTTGGGGGGAGCCGCGGAGAGGAGCCCGGTTCCACTACTTTGCTATAGCAGCTCTCGTTAATGGTTATTGCGTGGCCGGGAGGAAACCTGATCGGCTAGAGCCGGCCGAGAGCAGGAGGAGGAGGAGGAGTGGACTTTCCGGAGAGATAGAAGAGGGGGGAGAGGAGGAGAAGGGGACACCGAGAGAGGGGGGAGAGGAAAAAAAAAACACCAAAAAAAAAAAAAAAAAAAAAAAAAAAGGAAAACAAACCGAGTCATGTCTTCTGCCTCCCCCGCGGACGAGATCACGATCAAGCAGGAAAATGTGATGGAAATCCTCTCCGACGCCGGCAAGGTGCCCCCGGACGGAGCGGCCCCGCTGAGCCCCGCGCCGCCGCCCCCCCAAACCGCCGCCCCGTTCCCCATGGAGCACGGAGCCGCCGCCGGGGAGGAGGAGGAGGGCAGCGCCGAGCCCGTCCTGCTCCACACCGAACTTTTGGCCCGGAACCACCACGCCGCCGCCGCGTCTCCCTCCTCCTCCTCCTCCTCGTCGTCCTCTTCGTCGTCCTCCTCGCAGCCCCCCCTGGCTTTTTCCCCGGACCACGTCGCGTGTGTGTGCGAGGCGCTGCAGCAGGGGGGCAACCTGGACCGCCTGGCCCGGTTCCTGTGGTCTTTGCCCCCGAGCGATCTGCTACGTGGCAACGAGAGCCTGATGAAAGCACGGGCGCTGGTGGCTTTCCACCAGGGCATCTACGCCGAGCTCTACAGCATCCTGGAGAGCCACAACTTCGACTCGTCCAACCACCCGCTGCTGCAGGAGCTGTGGTACAAAGCTCGCTATACCGAGGCGGAGCGAGCCCGGGGCAAACCCCTGGGGGCGGTGGACAAGTACCGGCTGCGGAGGAAATACCCCCTGCCCCGAACCATCTGGGACGGCGAGGAGACGGTGTATTGCTTCAAGGAGAAATCCCGCAACGCCCTCAAGGAGCTCTACAAGCAGAACCGCTACCCCTCGCCGGCCGAGAAGCGCAACCTGGCCAAGATCACCGGGCTGTCCCTCACTCAGGTCAGCAACTGGTTCAAGAACCGCCGCCAGCGGGACCGCAACCCGTCCGAGACTCAGTCCAAAAGGTGAGCGCTCGCTCCGCTCCCCGCCCCCTCTCCCGCCGCCGTTTCTCCCTCTCCCGGCCCTTTCTTCCCTTGCAAACATGGCGCTTACCTTCGGCCTCCCTCCTTCCCCCTCCCCACTCCCTCGCTCCCAGCGCACCCCCCCGGGCACAACTTTTCCGGCCGTCTCTATGAGTGTGTGAAGCGGGGGAGGCGTGTGTGTGTGTGTGTGTGTGTATGGGACGGGGGGGGGGGGGAAGCGTTGTTTGTCTGTTTGTTTCCTCTCCGGTTTTTGTGGGTTTTTTTTTTTGGGGGGGGGTGTTTGTTTTTAACTTGGCCATCCCTCCTGACAGAGTTAATCATTGACGCGCGGGGTCCCGCCGCTCACTCTTGTTTTGAAACCTGACTCGGGAGCGGCCCCCGCTCGGGTTTCAACGGGGCGAAACACCGAGGCCCGAACGACGAAGCCGGAGCTCGGCCCTCCCGCTCGGCCCCGGCCTCCCCCCGCTCCGCCCGGCGCTGCTCGGCCCCGCTCCGCCTCCTTCCCCCGGGGCGTGGGGCCGCGGCGGGGGCTCGGGCAGGTGGAGGTGACCTCCCTGCTGCCGCCCCTCCCGCCCGCCTTCCTGCCTCCTCGGGAAGGAGGGAGGGGAGTGAAGAAAGAAAGGGGGGGGGGGGAAGGGAGAAAAAAGAAAGAGAGAAAAAAAAAGCCGAGGGCCTCGAGGCATTTCTCAACCAAGGGCGCGATTGTGCAGCGCAGCCCCCCTCTCCTCGGGACACATCAAAGGGCGGGGGGGGAAGGGAGGGAGAGACCGAAAAATGCGATGGAGGGCGGTGGAGTCAGAGAGAAAAACGCAGCGCGGCGCCCCGCTCCGGATCCCCCCCAGCACAAAAGGCGGAGGTGGCACCTGGAGGCCCCGGGTGTCCCTTAGGGGCCTCTCCCGCAGCTTCCCGGCCCGCAGCTGCCGCCCAGCGCTGTACCAAATGGCTGCTGCTGCTTTCGCACGTGCGGGTTCCCTTCCATCGGGCCCTCTGCTTGGTTGGGGTCAGCGAGGAGTCTGTAATGCAGGAAAGGTGGCCCTGCCAGGCAGGGGGGTTGGAACTACGTGATCCTTGAGGTCCCTTCCAACCCGGGTCATTCTGTGTGATTCTGTGAAAGTTTCTCCCTACTTTGATGTGTTCTTTACTGAGAAACCTCTGCCTTGACTCGTTTTAAAGGCAAAGCGTAGGAAATAGAAGTTATTCCCACAGCCCGTATCGTGGCAGGGAGGCTCCTTTGGTCCAGAGCTCTCTGGTAACACAGTGTCATCTCTCCTTCTTTCCCAAAAGCGAATCAGATGGCAACCCCAGCACGGAGGATGAGTCCAGTAAGGGGCAGGAGGATTTATCCCCGCATCCGCTCTCCAGCTCATCCGATGGAGTCACCAGCCTCAGCCTTCCCAGCCACATGGAGCCCGTCTACATGCAGCAGCTTGGAAACACTAAAATAGCCTTGAGCTCATCTGGTGTCTTGTTGAATGGGAACCTCGTGCCCGCCAGTAGTTCTCCCGTCTTTCTCAATGGTAGCTCTTTTCTTCAGGGACCCAATGGTGTCATTCTCAATGGACTCAGCGTGGGGGCTTCGCAGCCGGTAACTTTAAATTCACCCAAAACCACTACAAGTGCTGTGAGCAACGGGGTGTCTATCACTGACATCATGTCATCTTCTTCAGAAGATGTGAAAGACTTCAAACTCCTCCAGGCTTCAGTCCCCAACACAGCAGCAGACACGTTCAGCCCCAGCAACATACCTGTTTCCTTCCCCGGATTGATACCGAGCTCAGAAGTGAAAAGGGAAAGCACACAAACTGTTGCTTCCCAAGATGGAGGCTCTGTAGTTACTTTTACTGCTCCTGTCCAAATAAACCAGTATGGCATTGTCCAGATCCCCAATTCAGGAACAAATGGCCAGTTGCTGAACGGAAGCATCGGTTTCTCTTCTCTGCAGCTGCCTCCTGTTTCTGTGGCAGCTTCTCAAGGTAAAAGCTTTATTTGTTACAGGGTAAAGCTGCGAGGAAAAAATCAGGGTTGGGCACATATTACAAAGCTATCGTGCTTCTTCCTGTCATCTACTGTCATATCCTGACCCCAGCCACGTGCAGCACATCACATCATTTGTCCCTTTTCCTTCTGTGTAGATTCTTTTCACAGGTAGGCTGTGGTGTGAGGGCTGAGCTGCTTTACCAAGAGCAGAGAAGGAAGATCTGCTTCATTCCATGCCTTTCCCCCAAAGCCAATGATATCAGTCTTCGCAGTAATTTGTAGATTTCACACGTTTCAGTAAATGGAAATGCTCCCCGTGTGCCATTGAATTCTTTTTTTATGAGAAAGTTTATAAAAAAATGAGAGCTGCAGCAGCTGGAAGCTGTTTGCTGTTGTTGTTCTAAGCGGTGGTTGTTTGGTTGCTTTTTGTTTTTTAACCAACCAGTTTCATAAATAAATTTTAAATGGCCATAGACGCAACAAAACCAAGTTGCGCTCATGAACTTCCTATCCCATAATTAAGAATGAATAAACTGCAGGGAAACAATAGGAAGATGTAACAGCTCGTAGATAGAAAATGCAGGGGGATTGGGGTAAAACTGCCCTCTGCCCAAGGGAAATATGTCATCGCAGGTTCACGTGCCAAGTGTGAAGTCTCCTCCCTGACTTTGCCAGGGTTTGTATTAACAATGCCATGCACTGAGACTTCAGCCAGGAGGAAGCTCAGGGAATGCAGCAGTGGCTCTGCTTCATTATTTTGAAGCGGCTCAAATACAAAGCGGAACTGAACGACTTCGTTACTTATTAACCGCTGTATCTTTGGTTATGAAAATGATTAAACTTGAATGAATTGCTGTAGTTCCAGGAGTGCTGGGTACTACGCTGGAAATCAAATTGTCAGCTAATTTCACTTATGGGAAGTTAACTGTTTTTTGCTGTTAAAATAGCACAGAGAGGATCACTGAGGCTGTACAAAAGCTTTTTAAACAGGTAGAAATTTATAAGAACCTGAAATATGATTTTTTTCCAGTAAGTTTTGGTCAATTATCAGTGACAATTAGTTTAACCAAGATAAAAGGAGGTAAGACATTTGGTCTGAATGCCACCTGTAATTACAAAGCTGTGTAATCCACGTGCTCCAAGGCATAAGCTGACAGCTGGCAGCAGCAAGAATGAAATTTGTGTTCCTGAAATATGGAACAATGGGAAAGCCAAAAGTGCATAATAAGCTGCTCTCTAAACATTTTCCCCATAGCTGAAAATATCAATTCCCACTGGGGGCCGATCCACAGCATGTGTGGTGCAGGGAAAAGTCAAGATCCACACTGGCTGCTTTGTTTTCTCTCCTTTCTGTTTTTTTTTTTAACGTGAAAAGGATGAATAGCTCCCACTATTCCAAGTGAAGTGCATTGCAGGCTGAGTAAGCTACAGTAAATGATATGTTATTGCCAGGTAACTTCCAGTTGACTCAACTTTATTCTTCTGGTTTCTATGTACGAGTGGCATCTTCCAAGAAATCACCCTGATTTATGAGTGGAAATGAATGAGGAGCTAAACTTTTCCCCCAGGTGACATATGCTTCAGTGCTGTTATGAAAAAATCACACTATCACCATCTGTAGCTTCTTAAAATTACAATTATGAAATGCCTATTGTGAAAGATGTTTAAAGGGGGACCCTGTCATAAGAGCCAGCGTATCTTATTGTAGGGATGGTTACAATGACCACTTTCATGGTGTGTCCAGCAGAACCAAATTCAGATCTTGTCTGGCCAGATTTTCTTGCTGTGCTTATCTGGGACATCACCCAAGCAGTCCAGTGGCTTTCAGAGAGGGTGGTTGGGATAGCTTTGCACCATACAGTGGGTGTAAGAGGGATAGGCTTCTAGCAACATGTGATGAAGCAAAGTGAAAGGCAATACGTCTGTATGCTTGGCTGGCTGCATAGTAATCCTGGTAGAAGTTATTGTTGTTTGAACTTTTCCTCCTGCAGGTTCGCTCGGGTAGGTTCTGCCCTGCAATGGTGTGTTTTATGTGACGTGTCTATGCTTTCCCACACACAGGTTGTGATCTGTCTCTGAACTATCTTTAATAGCTTCTCATGCTTCTATTCTTAGATAGAAATTGAGTGGTGGCAACTAGTGAGGGCCAAAGCACGTTCGTTTTAATCACGTGGCCAGGAACTGTTTGCTCCTTAATGAGAGCGAGTCTGAAAGACACCTGATTTACCACAGCTTTAATTTTCTCTTTCTAGACACGGTTTCTATTAACAGAAGCGTTTATTTCTTCCTACCATTTTTTCTCTCACCTGTTGTAAACAAGGCTCTTCCATTTCACATGAAATATATTGGGTGTATGTACTCCAAACACAGGACTACCAAAACGTCTCAGCAAAACGACTGCAGGGCTTTCTGACAGCTGTAATCTGTATTTTCCTCTCTTTTGTTTCCCTTTCCCTAGATAACGTTTCAGTAAATTCTAGCACATCAGACGGAGGAACTTTCACAAGTGACTCTTCAACAGTGCAACAAGGAAAGGTTTTCTTCAGCCCCCTCACCCCGAGCGCCGTCGTTTATACAGTTCCCAATTCAGGTCAGGCGGTGGGATCTGTCAAGCAGGAAGGACTGGAAAGAAGCCTTGTGTTTTCTCAGTTAATGCCAGTTGGTCAGAACACGCAACTCAATGTAAACATGTCTTCTGAAAATATATCCAGCGGAGGACTCCAGTCCCTGGCCTCCTCGTTAGTGAATGTAACGCCCTCACATAATTTCTCCCTTACACCACCGACTCTTTTAAATGCTGCAGAACTGAGCTCTGGTATTTCCGAGAGCCAGTCCATGTCATCGCCCGTAACCAGTACCTCTACTGTGATATCTATCAGCAACACTAACTATGCAACTCTTCAGAACTGCTCCCTCATTACCAGTCAAGATCTGTTGTCTATTTCTACAGCACAACCCACGCTTGGAGAAATCGTTTTTACGACTGGAGACCGTGTGAGCCATCCATCTGCACAAGTCCATCAGGATTTTGTCCGAGAGCACAGGTTGGTTCTGCAAGCTGTACCAGACATCAAAGAGAATTTCTTGCCTAATTCAGAAAGCAAGTCAACTGGCAATTTAATGATGCTGGATTCCAAATCCAAGTATGTTATGAGTAACATGGTTGACACAGTTTGTGAAGAACTGGAAACGGACAAAAAGGAACTTGCCAAACTGCAGACAGTTCAGATGGATGAAGATATGCAAGACTTATAATCATTTTTTTTTCTTGCTTTCTGTTTCAGTAGCTAAGACTCCTGTTGAGGCCCTAAGAAGCACCAAGTGGGGTTTTTTTGTTGGTGTTTTTTTTTTTTAAAGAAAACAGAAGAAAACATTTAGATGGTCTGAATTGATGTACAGAGGAATCTCTGGCAGCGGGTCTCGGTTGCCGCACTTGGTTTGCATGCAGTATTCTCTTTTAAGCAGATTAAAGGAGAAAGGAAATGCCAGGGGAAGTACCAAGCAAATGGGTACAGGTTTGGCTACTGCTACTGCGCTGATAACGTAACTAGATTCTCTGTAGTGCAACATACTATCAACAGTAAGTATACACTCCTAACAGTAGATAGAAAGCAAAAATCTTGCTCTGGAATGGTAGAAACGATGCAGTTCTTTTCGCTGTTTACTTCTAGTCCGTGGGCATTGAAACATTTCTAAGAACTCTAGACGATACCTCACAGGCTACTTTTTTGTTGTTGGAGGTTAAGAAACAAAACGAAACCCTGACTAAGTTTGTTACTGGCGTGTTTGCTATGTTTTTTTCCCCCAGCAGACTTGTGTTCATACCAAAAATCTCACATCAAACATGGGCAGGTTTCAAAGTGCTGCAGATGGCATTTTGTCAGTGCACCAGATAAAGCATCATCTGAAACTCTAATTATGCAACTCGGAAGCTTTCTCTCCAGTATGAATGTAAATATTGTTTCAGTTCTTATAAAGGAGACGTTTTTTAATTAGTACAATGGATTTTATTTATGGTTTATGTTCCCTTTCACTTTAGACACAATGCATCGGAAAGGAAAACGTTTTCTGGCTGTTTAATTTATTTTTATTGTTTGAGCAGGAAGTAAACGTAGTTATTTCTGACAAGGTTTTACTTTTTTTGTAGGTTTTCAAGCAATAGACTGTAAAGTAAAATGTTAATCACACTGAAACTAGAAAATGAGCTCCCAGTCTCACAAACCCAGGAGGTCCCTGTCTCTACCCCCTCTGTCTTTGCGTTCAGGGGTTTTTTTGTTTGTTTTGTTAGTAATTTGCAAATTAGTCGAACCTTTTTTTTGCTTTGTGTATTTTTTTTTACGGAATTCCATGTGCCTTTCTTCCTAGTGGCCTTATCTTTGTTACTAAAGCACAGTGGCAGGAGGAATAAAAACACTGACTTGCAAATCTCCGTCCTCAGGGCTGAAGCCTGATGCCTTACTTTTGCAAGTAGCCCCGCTGACCCCAGAGTCCCTACTTGCACGAGTAAGAAGAGTTGAGTCTTTTGGTCACTCTGGGTGACACTGAGTGGTGGTGCAGGGAGCTGGGGGCAGGAGGATTGTGCAGGGGGACCACAGGCAGAGCAGCGCAGGAGGAAGGATCTTGGCTCTGGCCTCCATCTGATGAGTGTGGAAGGTTGGTGGGCAGGCCGGGGAAGGGAGTCCCATGTTTCCCCACAGCCATTGGCTCCACAGCCCTTGTGGGAGGGCTTCTGCTGCTGTTCAGCAAGCAGGCCCCCATCCAGGAGTGCACTTAAGCATGGATTTATAAATCCTTCCAGAATAAGCAGCGCGGGGGCTGATGGTGGGAACTGCAGCTGCCCAGAAGGAGCAGCCCTGCTCCTGCTCCCTGTCTGTGTGGGGATGGGTGTTCTCTCCCTTTACCCCTCTGCTCTCCTTCAGGTACAGCACAAGCAGGCAGGCTGTGGGCAGGTAGAAAAGACCTTACCTTTCCTCCAGAGAAACTTTTGTAGCGTGGAAAAGCACATCCTTAAGCTTTAAAATAATAATAATAATAATGCAGATGTATAAAAATGACATGCTGTTTATCTTTGTGTTTCTGTTTTATTTTTATTTCTTAATCTAATGTGAATATATACAGTAGCTAAAGCATGTATTCATCCTCATCAGGGCGTGGGTCGAAGCCTTTGGAAGACGATGGGAGATTTTTTCCTAAACTTCTATGGGCTCCACACCAGGCCCAATAAAAAATCACTTGGGCAAAAAGAGTGGACAGGAAAGTGAATAGAGAGTGCACATCCCAGTCTGTTTCTGTCTTGGTTATTACCTGGTTCTGTGGAAAGCCTTTAAGGAATGAAGGTTTCTCCTGTATGGCACAGACATCCTTGCTGTTGTTTTGCACTATATTGAATGCAGCATGTTTTGCAAGGCAGTGTGTGAAACCTCAGAGCTGAGCTCTGCTGGTAAATGCTGCAGTTTATACTGCAAGCTGGAGTCTTGAACGTTGCAGGGAAAAGTGCAGGGGAAGGGAAGAGCAAGTGTGCAAGGCTTGCACTTCGCAGCTGCAGGGAGTCACTGGTGCTTTGCAAACAGAAGCTGCCCCTGAGCAGTTGGCTGTCCCCATGTGCGCCCGAACAAAAAGGGTGTTGAAGGCAAGTGCTTTAAAGTGGAGATTATCACAAGCAGGGCATGGAGCTGTATGTTCCCCTGGCACAACTTCTCTTGGCGTTTAGGGGATCTCCATGTGAGCAGGGAATCGGATGGTGCAGAACTCTGCTCCAGTGGTTTATCCGAGTGCCTCGCTGGGTCCCAGCATGAACAATTTGTTTTCCACCTCTCTTTCACCCTCAAAACAAAGATGCTGATTATGATAACAGGATCTGTATCTGATCTGCATCAATTGCTCAACTTCTTGGAAAAAGAAGGTTCCTGTATTGTTGCATTAATGGAGAACGTATGCAAAGAGCAGGAGCTGTGTGTAGCTCTGAGGGAGTTGTTCAGGGCTTAACGTTTGGTTTGTGAAGCTGTTTCTAGAGGCAAGAGAATATTTCAGAGCTCTCTGTCAAATGTTGATCTCATCAGGTCCCGAAACTGAAAAGACTGTGGTGTCATACCAGTACATTAATGTTTTTTTTTCACTTCCCTTGCATTTGTGGTGTTGCTGAGGCTCTGAATTTTGCAGCACAGTTGATGATAACTGTGTGTGTTGTTACAGTGGTGCGTATCTTGGGGTGCCTGGTACTTCTAATAGGAGACCTCCTGTTCTTTCGTGGGAGCGGAGGATGTATATAAAAGCAGCGGTTTGGGACAAAGTAAGATTAATCTATTTGTCTTCCAGGTATCAAGTAACTTATTTCGTTACGTTTTACTCTTTCTTTCTCCCACTGAAAATAAGTGTCATTCCCTCCAGATGATGTAGTTAGAACCTCATGGGGTTATTTTGCAGGTACATATGCACAATATAAAGACTCATTGCACGGTACAGTGTTTCTAAAATAAATATTTAAATAGTAGTTTTACTCCTACTGTAAATTTAAGGGTCAGTTTTTATTATGCGGCCCTCAAGCAAGAAGGCTGACTGCTCTATGTAGACAGGACACAAAGCCCCATCGAGCATCTGGGGCCACATCTTCAGCTGCTGTAAATAAGGCATTGCTCCACTGTTTCCCAACTGAAGATTTTACATGGTGTTCAGGGGGTACGGATGCTCATCTCCCACAGATACTGATGGCAGAGAGCATCTGAATCTCATGGACAGACCTTACTATCGCGTTCTGTTGTTTCAATGGAAGATTAGTCTATCCAGCACAACCACTTCTCTTCCCTTTCCGCTGTGGATGAGAATAAGGATCATTTCAACTTCACATGTTTGTAACTTGTAAGTCCACTGGAAATCTTACAGGAAACGTTGCCAAATTCTACTGCTTTTCTGGTCCCAGACTCAGCTTTGAAAAATACGCTTAAAGTTTAAGCAAATCCCTATAAAGCATGAGTGCTAAAAACAAACAAACAACCTTTATTCTTCACTACCTTGAATTAAAGCTGCCTCTATTGCACCAGACTTTTGCAGAGAACCAGAAATATACTGAATCGAATGCTCTGTCTGGACTATTTGCAGCATTATTCCTGTGGTCTTACCTAGTTGGACATTTCAGCCACATCAGTCGTGAACATCTATTGGCCAGCTCGTTGGCTGGGATAAATGAGCACAGTTCACTGACTTTCATGTCATTTCACACCAGCTGAGAAAGTGGTCCATTCATTTCACTGGAGCTGGATCAGGGATGGATTTGGCCCAGTTTGCAGTGACACTATGAACCGGTTCACAAGGCCGATGCTCAGACAGTTGCAATGAACAGCACCAATCTATCCAAGCAAATACCTCTTCCCATGTATCGCTTCACCCTGCCTGTGGATTCAGGAAGATGCAGTTAGAAAGCTGTTTTCCCTACAAGTAAGGCTGGAACCGTCTTTATCATTGTTATCTTTATGAGATCAATGACAAAAGTGGATGGATTCACGGAAATAATTTGCAATTAAGTTAAGCAAGGCGGAATTTGGCCCCATGTGCACAGGAGCTTTTCCTGTACGTAGATTTCCAGTGCCTGTGCACTTTTCTTAACGAGGACAGACAAACAACCATCAGGGCGCATCCCTCTGGTTCTGCATGAAGCAAACATGCAGGATCCCAGGGACATGGAGCCGGTGTTGTCTGTGGTCCGGCAGCATCTCAAATCACAATAACAATAATAATGTTGTAACTCCAGAAACAAAATGAATGGCATTTTACAAAGCAAGGAGACCTGAAGTCTTCCTGTATCTCCTAGCAGTGAGTGTCTTGAAGGATGTTTTATATCTTACTCTTACGTTTCATATAATTTAAACTTAGCTTCTTACATTTCTGAACTCAAGGAGGGCGGTGAATCCTCTGACTTTCAGGATTCACATTCAGAGGATGTTTGTTCTTTTGCTGCATGTACTGCTTGTCCAGAACTTACCAGTTATTTCTGCGATATGGGTTTATTGTGCCTTACAACAAATGAGACATTGAAGCGGAATGTACGCGTTAGAGGAGGGAATAATCAGAAGTCTTTACTGCACTGTTAGATGATGCCGACCCAGAGAGTATCATCAAACATATCCGTGCTTAATTACCCAACCAAAGAGATCTAAAGTATGTATGTTTGTTGTACTGTAATAGGGGTTTGTGCCTGGACAATTAAGTGTTTTATTTGTATTCTGAGATGATGTGAACTTATTTTTCTAAACACTATACTGAATAAACTTTATATTTATACACATCTCGTGTAAATATTTCTCTTTACAGTATCTTTGAGTTGTTAGAAGACCAATCCGAGGTAGGATCAGTGCTTTTAATGGCTTGCTGTGAGGGTGGTGGTAGCAGTGAACCCCTGTGCTCACCATAGAACTGATGTGGACCCTCCCTAAGTGGGATGAGCTTCAAAAGTACTAAATTAAAAACCAGAGATTGTCTATTTCACATGAAACCCACTTATCAAATCTGTCTCAAACCAAATTTACACCCTAATTAAATACTATCTTAATAAATTTCTACCTACTGCTTGGGACCGGGACAGCATTTACTCACAGCTTCCTTGGCATTAAGGCTTTTTGGTTTTGAATAGGTAAATCCCTATTTGCTGTATCTGTGCAGATTCTATCCCAGCAGCAGCACACGTCCTGCTCACCCCATGCAGCACAGCTCACGCTGTTCCTGGAGGCCCCCCAGCACAGTGCATCCCTCCCTCTGTGCCCCATGGCTCAGCCTGCTCCTCTGCAGCTGCTGCAGCAAATCCAGCTCCCTGAAGGTAGAAGGAGACAATTGTGTTGCCCAACCACTTTTCCTTCCCAGCAGCAGTGTGTGTGACTCAGTCCTGTTGTTCGTATCACTTACCTTTGGCATGGCAAAGGTTTTGCCTGAGCAGTAGGACTGGAATAATATTTTCCTGCCCGTGGGGGACGGCTGCAGTTTCCAAGTAGTTAATTGATCTCCGACAGCAGCTCCATTCCAGCTTTGCTTGGGGCAAGGCTGAGGGTCTGAAGCTGTCCTTCAGCCCGGCTGACCCAACACAAGTGGGCTGGGAGTGGTTTCTTTTCTGAGGCTTTCCTGTGGGCTCTTGTCACTGCCCTGTTAGGCTCAGGGCAGAGCAGCTGCTGGGTCAGCTCCACTTTGGGGGGGATCCCTCACAGGCACAGGAGGGACTTGTGGCTGCTCAGCCCCCAGCTTGGCCCAGCAGAGCGCAGGAGGGCAAGTGAGAAGAGGAAAAGTCTCTGCCTATGCAAATGTCAAAATTCTCCCTGAGCAGCCACCCATGCGGTATGCAGGATGAATCATGTCCTAACGGAGCACATTCCTACTACTTTGGAGGGCTTTGCAGATGTGCTCCAGGTCACCCTAGGCGAGAAAACCACACACAGCCACGGTTACTTGCTCCTTGGCAGCTTGTGTGCAGATGGGGAATGGGGGACAGCACCTTCAGAAGGGTGGGCAGCCCTCTCCCCAAGCTGGGTCCCTTTGTGTGCACATACAGGATGCTGGAGAGAGAAACAGGGCTGCTGGAGCAGTAGGCATTCAGCTGGGAGGAGGCTGACAGGCTCCTGATCTAGCTGGGAAGGGAGGCAGTGCTGGAAGACTGCTTTTCATCCCCCCGTTTCTGGCTGCATTTTCCCTAGTGATGGCTCAGAGGGGAGTTTTTCTGCTCTAAAAGGCAGAGTGTGGGTCAGTAAAGCAAAGTCTTAATGGACATGTTCATGGCTTGGATACTGGAGGTCTCCTTCCAAGGCTGCGTGCATCCCCCCACCGCAGTGATCGCTGGCTGCAGAAGCCTTTGGACTGGAGCCTCAGTGATGGATACAGATCACATTTTTAATATAGAAATACATTTTAGTAGGAAAATGATTCCCAGAAATAGGAATTCATCTGCCAAACAATGTGCACATAACTGACTTTACACTCAGAGGTGCCAGAAAGTTCAGGAACGAGACCAACAATAAAAACCAACACACGTGTGAAAAATCTACTACATTAAAGCCAGATTCAATAAAAATAGCACCTACTTTATATGCTGCTGAAGCTGGCACAGGCCTCAGAAAGGAGAAGGAAAAAGATAAAATGTTGAGGGGTTGCACCCAGCCCCGAGGAACCGAGCGGTGCTGATGGTGACTCAGTAACTCCCGTGCAATGCTCTTGAATTCCTCATCCTGCTGCTCCTTGGGCAGAAAGACCCCTTTTGGAACACCCGAGCCTGGCCAACAGGCTTTGTGCCCAGGAGCTGTAAGATGTGGCCCTGCCCCTGAGCTACATGCGGTCTGCGGCGCTGGGAGGAAGGAGCCGAGAGCAGAACTCGCCCGGTGATGCCGGTGGAGGAGGAAACCCAGGTCTCTGCCTCCCCCTGTTGCTTTGCCCACTGCCTCCTGTTTCTCCAAAGGATCCAAACCTGATACAACGCCCCCTGAGAGCAGCAGGAGGACGGGCTGTGTTTACCGGAGCCCAGCTTGCTTGCTTCGTTTCTCCCCTTGAATTTCTTCCCTGTGTTTGTGGCCGCATTCTGACGCTGATCAGCAGAAACACCCGAGAGTGGGATGGGAGAGGCTGCTCCTGTGTGCATCGCCCCGATTGATGCACATGCAGCTGGCTCTGTTTTATAACAAAACCCCTTTGTTTTGAGGCTCCCTGTAAAGATGTACCAGAGGCAGGCCCTGCTTGCCAAAATCAAAACCCAGCAGCCCCAAAACCAATGGTATTCGATCAAACCAAGCATTCAAGGCCAGGCTGGGTGGGACTTTGAGCAACCCGGTCCTGCGGGAGATGGCTGGTTGGAAGTGGTTGATCTTAAAGGTCCCTTCCAACCCAAACCATTCCATGATTCCACATGGGATCATACTGCTGGCAGCAGCCCATTTCCAGCTATCACGACAGCAGCTGCACGTAGAGGGCATGGGGACCTTGCTCCCACCAAACAGGAACCCAGGTGGCCCTTGTTTCTTGGAATAGGAAATATTTCTTCTCAGAAGGAGTGGTGCTGCAGTGGCACAGCTGCCCAGGGAGGTGGTGGGGTCACTGTCCTTGGAGGTGTTTGAGAACCATACAGATGTGGCACTGAGGGACGTGGGCAGTGGCCATGGTGGGGGTGGACTGGGGTTGGGCTTGGTGAACTTCATGATCTTTCCCAACCTGAATGATTCCATGATCCCATGACTCCATCTTTACATCCAGCTGCTCCCTATCTGCAGCTTGGGCAACTGAGCACATCTCAGCATCTCCATCAGCAGGGATGTGTCCCAGGTAGCACAGAACTGCCTTCTCACAGCCCCAGCCCTGTCCCAAAATGAAGCGATGTTCTGATTTGCCAACTTTCACAACTCATGAACTCTGCAGTGTTTAGTAATTCGTGAGAGAGAGGAAGTAGGAAGGAGGTTTTACAGCCACAGCTTCCTACTAGTCTGAAAATTGAGTTCCTAGTTGAAAAAAGACAAACAAGAAAAAAAAAAAGAAAAAAAGAAAAAAAAGAAAAAAACAAGGAGATACTGAAGGTCTCCAAAACAAATTAATATTGGTGTATTGCATTTAATAAATAGAAAACAAATATATGAAACAAAATGCAAAAGTGCTTCTTCAAACCAGTATCTCTAAGGCTCTCTCTGTTTTTAAGCAGCTCAAGCAAATTCTTAGTCACAGCCCTGGACAAAGCAGGCAGGATCCCTGCAGCATCCTGTGCCTGTCCTTCAATCGCTTTACCACGAGCAAATGGCTCCTAGTGGTGACAAATGGTGCTCAGCAGAATTACTGCTGATAAGGGAGATGAGACCAACCCCAGAGGTGCTGGGAAATGAAACATCCAGCCCATGCTCTGTGCTAGGGAATGCCTTGAACCCTGCTCCATGAGCACTCCAAAGCATTCATGTTCCCAGGCAGAGAACTGAAGGTAAATGTCATTGATTTGGGGGGTTGGAAATAGATGATCTTTGTGGTCTCTTCCAACCCAAGCCATTCTCAGTGCTGGTTTGGGTGCTGGGGGGCACAGCACAACGTTCAGTCACCAACAGAGCTATGCAGCCATCTCCCCAGCATTGAGATCATGTTTGTACTGCACTGCCTGGCAAGTCTGCAGGGTACGTGGATTAATTTTCTTCTCTATAATGAGAAATCCAATCTGAAATGCACAGATTAGTTTACTAATCTGTGTAAATCCTATTAACAGCCCTTATGCTGCTCTGCTCTCACTCACATTCTCACAAACCCTCCACATTGGGTTGGTTTTCCCTCACTTCCAACCAGCCCCACCTGGCTGCGCTCACACCCTCCCAAACTGTGGCCACCAATGGATGTCTTCCCTTTGCAGTCCCCTCTCCCAGCTCCCTCGTGTCCCATGGTGCAACGTTCCCAGGATCAAAGCATTACAGCTGTAAATCACTGTGGTGCCATCGGAGCTGAAGGGATTATAGGAAGGAGTGCTCAGCTTTCATGGGGACGGACAGAACCAGGATCTCCTTCACTCAGCATCGCTGCCTTGTGGTGCCCATCCACAGTGACAAGGGAAGAGAAGGGAAGAGAATGGGAAAAGGGCTCTGTTGTAAAATCAAGAAGGTCTTCAAGCTTAATTTGGGACCTCAGAGCTCCATTCAAATCAAGCTGGACACAATGATCCTTTTGGGTCCCTTCCAATTTGGGATGTTCTATGATTCTATGATTCAGCTAAACTCCTTCAGGGACCTGGATAGACTGAGCTGGCAAGGGCCAACCAGAACATGGCAGGGATTGGAACTGTGTGGGCTTTAAGGTCCCATCAAACCCAATGATAAAATAGGAGGTATTAAGTTTCTAGTAATAACTGGTGTCACTGAAAAGCTCCCATTCTGACCCTAGGCTGCTTAGGGGACCAGCAGGTGGGATAAGGGGGACAAATAGAGGAGGAACAGGAATCCATTCCTTTCCTTATGATCTGCTCCGATAGGCTCAGCTGATAAGGGACCCACATGCTGCTTTTGTGTGCTCAGGTTTTAGGCTCAAACATTCAGCTCCCCCACTTTGGGTAAAACAAACACATCCAGCTCCTTCAGCGACCCCTTGGGAGCAATGCCATCCCATCACATGTGAGCGATGCAGAAGATGGGGGAGGAAGAAGACGCACATCTGGATGTGCCAAGTGGTACAAAACAGGGCTGCACATCTGGATATGCCAATGGGACAGGGCAGAGCTGCACTGTTACTGATACCCCAGCTATCTGCTGCCCTGGCTTTGAGCTGCTGCTACGCCACATGCTCAGAGCCTGGGGCCTCACAGAGCTGAATGGCTTTTGTAGCTGAGAGCACTAATGTACAGAGGCAATTGGGAATTAATTATTTAATGTGATTCTCATTGGTAGGAAGCTCCTGCCCCTCGCGCTGCTCAGCTCCCATTAAATGTATGTTGCTTCCTTCAGGCTGCAGCAATCTGAGAGCAGCAGAAAATTATGGCTAAACCCAGCTTCCTCTCACAATGAGCTCTGTTTAAATAGGCAGCCTGGCACTCAGGTAACCAGGAGCACAATCTGGTGCTATTAATATGGGCTGTGGGGCAAAGCTCAGCATCCCAATCTGGGAGATCCGCCCCATCGATATCCTTAATCATATCCCCAAACACAAATACGACACTTTTGCCTTTTTCCTCTGTTGGAATGAGAAAAACACACCTGTACAGATGTGCCTCTCTGAGATCCAGGAGCACGAACCCTGAAGTGCGCCAGCAGGGCTCAGGAGCAAGGAGCGCAGTCTCCATGGAGGCAAAGCACTGCTGAAGGTCGATGAAATCATACACCCGGTGTGGGGTGGTGAGTTTATCCACCGCTCTGATCTGCTGTGCACAGAGCCGATTCCCTCGGAAAGCTGCTGGAAAAGATAATCACTCACGGGAGACATGAGGAGAGAAAGGAGAAAAAAACAACGTGGTGCTGGCAGAGCGATTCCCTTCCAGGGCAAAGAGAGGAGAAAGTATCTCGGTGCTTCCCTGCACACCCGGGGGCTGAGCATCCCCCGGTGCTGCAGAGGCAGATGGGGGGCACCCGCCCGCCGCCAGCACCAGCCTCGACATGCGCTGACCTTTCCCCTCTCTAAAATTTCAAAGCTGGGGCTGGCGGCGCTGAGCAGACTGTGTGCCATCTGCGGGCTGACCCCGGCCCCGCACTGCCCGGTGGCATCGCTAATGGGAGGTGAAAGGTCCCCTCCGCCCCACGCTGCCACCGACCCACCGGGATGGGCTGGGATGCAATGAGATGCCGTGGGACCTGATGGGATGAGATGGGGTAGGACACCCCCCAACCGCTGCGGATCACACCCTGAGCCGCATGGAGCATAGTCGCCTTGATGAGAAAATATTTGCTCGGTGCCCAAATGCAAAGCGTATGCAAACAGCCCCGTATGGAAATGCGGTACCAACGCACAGCGAGGTGCTGCGTTTTGCATCTCCCAGATTGGGGCTGTGGATGGAGCCTTCACAGGGACAAAGGGAAGGGTGGACGACTGTACCACATAGTTGCCAGTGGGGAGATGGGGTGGAAGGGATGAGTGCTAAGAACGGAGCGGGTCTATCCCTTCCCTCCCAGCGAAAGGGATTGGGTTGAGGAGTGCCACAGCGTGGGAAGCAGCGGCAGCCCCCATGCAAACTGGCTTGCTTTTTATTCTTTATTATTATTATTATTATTTTAACAATCCTTCCTCACTTTTTAAAGCTTATTTTCAGTGCTTTGTAACATGGCACGGAAAACAAACAAACAAACATCCAAACCCCGATCCTGAAAAACAACCACATACCCCTTTGTGACCGACGTGGAACTCCCACTCTGTCCTCAGTCTCCCGGTGCCGGGCATCCCCTTTCCTCACCACCCCTTAAACAAGCAGCGGCTGCCATTCCCCGCCGACACACGCGTGGGGAGGTTCGGACCCGTGTGGCCACATGTGCAGGGTGAGGTGACAAGGATGGGGTGATCACACGCGTGTGTTTTGGACACGCCGTGGGCAGCCCTTTGTGTGGCTCCGTCCCGCGTGGGCTGCGCGCTGCTCCCTCCGCTCCCATTGAGCTGTTTCGTTTCGGTTTTGCCCGCGATTCACCCGCGGCGCTGACGAGATGCGACAGGGACACGCGTGGGCGGCGCAGTGACCCCACGAGCGGCTGAGCCTTCGAAGCCGTTCTGCGGGTAATTCCTCTTACTGGCGCATCCCGGTGCCTAGAAACGCGACCATTCGTTTCCAGCCCCACCGAGCGTTCAACCGCAATTGCCGGGAGCTCAGAGCCGGAGGCCCACGCGTGTCGGGAACGCGGGTGGCAACGGGGAGCGCCGTGCGGGGATCGCCTGCTCCTGCGGCCCCGCTCGGGGTGGGCGAGCTCGTGAGAATGGGGCAAAAAGCTGCAGCCGGCATCGCCTCGGGGTGTGACAAATCGCGTTGCGCTGAGAAGAGGGAAGAAAACGCGTGGGAACGGGTAGGACACGCGTGGGTATTGTCGGACAAGCGGCCGGGGGGAGCGAGGAGGAGTCGCGCCTGGGAACCGCAGCCGCAAAGTGTTGGGAAGGGGAAACTTCGGTGGGGTTTTCCACGCACACGGCCACGCGTGGGAACGACGAGCTCAATCCCCGGCGTGGTCCTTTGCTTTAGGAACGCGCTCATCCCGCGGAGCTGAGGCTGATCGGGGGCAGCCCGGCCGCTCGTTCTCCCCGCAGCAGCCGAACATCTTGAAGTAATCAGCAGCTGAGAACGGAGACGTCCCCCTGGCATCTCAGGTTAAAGGAGGAGGTCCAGGAAAATGTGGTAGAGCCATTACAAGAAACCTGAGATGCATTCATCAGAGACTCCAATTGCCATCGCATTAGGATTGATTAGAGACCAGCAGTACCGTAATGACCCGGAAAGAGGGGCATAGAGGGATTATTAATATCAGACTTTGAAACAGAAGGGGAAAAAAAAGAAAGAGAGAGAGAAAGAAAGAGAGGAAAAGAAAGGAAAAAGAAGAGAAAGAAAAAAAGAAAGAAAGAAAGGTAGAAAGAAAAAAGAATAAAGAAGGAGAGAAGGAGGGAAAAGTGATTTTAAAGGGGGGAAAATCGCCTTGCGGGGCTGCTGCTGGGACACACACCTACCTGAGGAGCGCGGACGCCGCTCGGCGATCGCAGCCGTATGAAAGCGAAAGGAACGGACCCCCCCGGAGCCCCACATCGACCCGGTGCTGCCCGAGGGGACTCGGCCGAAGAGGGGCTCGGTCCCCGTATACCCGCATCGACGGCGGTGGGGACGGGAGGAGCCGCGCTGCTCCTCGGCTCCGTGCGCCAAAACAAACCGGCCCCTCCTGGTCTGGGTTTAAATGGAGCTCACGGGATAATTAACTCCATCTTTGCAGCCCCGCTTTAACTGTTTGTTTAGTGTCACCCCGTATTACCGTCACCGGCACTTTCCTCTGAACGGGAGGAGCCGGAGGGCTTCACCTCCCCGGAGGAAATTCTTCGGAGCTTAAAAAAAAAATACGTATCAAAATAAAACAATTCAGCATCCCCCCCCCCCCGGAGGTCCATCGGGAGCGGGGAAACGGGGTGCGGGGGGGGGGGAAACAGAGGGGACGGAGGGGACCGCACGGCAGAGTGATCCCTTTTAATCCATAGAAGTGAACGGAGAAAGGGCCCTTTGTGGCCCGGTCCGGGGGTGCGTCCCAGCTAGAGGGGCACAGAGGGAGAGCTGTGCAGGGAGAGGGGGTCGTACCCCCTTCCCCCCCCATCCACACACACACATAACACTCATCCCACGGCCCCCCGTTAAAAAAATAGAATAATATGGGGGGAGAGGGAGGGAGAGGCGACACAAATCCTTATTGTTCGGGGCGAGCCGGCAGCGGGCTGTCTCTCCCTGCGCATTCGGCGGGGAAGGCAGCACGGATCCGGTATCACGTTGCAGATTCTCACTAAAGATAACGAAATGTGATCTATTTTTCAGAACAGCAAGTGGATGGGAAAGGAGCCCTCTCCAACACAAACCTCATTGACTAATGGGGCGGTTTTGGGTTTCGCCTTCGAAAGGTTCGGAAATCGGCAGCGTTCTGTTACCGCCCGCCCGGCTCCAACCCAGAGCCCGCGGCTCTTATCGGACTCCGCTCCCAGCGCTCCCTTCTGCTGCTCCTCTCTCCAGAAACCCACACTTTAATCGTACATACAGTCCTTTAGGTTTATTTTTAAGGTTTATTTCTAAGGCCGGAGGGGCAGAGGGGGCCGTGCTTGCTGTGTTTGCTATGTTTTCTGTACAATTTATTTTTTTTCGGTGAAATCGGTGAAAAACGGCCGAGCGCTGCCCCGGCCCCGTCCCCATCCTCGCTCCGCATCGAATAAACCCGAGGAGATCTGCGCTCCTGCTCAAGGAGCGGGGCCGGGCTGAGCCCGATCCATACGGCACAGAACCGCTCCGCTCTGTCTCTGTTCGGCCGTTCGCTTCGAGCTCCGCTCCTTTGCTTTTATTCGAGCGCTTCGAAACCATTTCTCGTCTGAATTTATGGGGCTAAACGGAGCGTGAGGTTCGGAAATCCGCGCCGTTTTACTTCTTTCGGCTGGTTTGAAGCGAAAACTTTCCGTTTGTTTTGTAGGAAAAGCAGCGGGTCACGCACACCCGCTGGGAGCGGCCCCACGGGCACAACCCCGTTCCATCCGCGGGCGCTGTGGGGTGCGGAGCCGTGCGGCCCCGCTCGGGTCTGAGCCCCAACGTTCGGGTTCGGCCTTGGGAAGGGACTGGCAGGGAGAAGCCGCTCTCGTTACAAAATAAAGAGCTCCCCACGGCCACGCTTTGCGTTCTTCACCCCTCAGCCCTGAACGGACAAACCCTCAGGTCTGCGCTTCCCAAATCTCTTGGAAATAAAAACAGAAGAACGCATTGTAATAAAGGGAAAGGGACTGGGGAGCGCGTCCCGGGCTCGCTGCGGCCGTGGCACCGCTCCTGCGGGAGGCTTCGAGCCCACCGCTGTAATTCTGCGCACTTGCTCCAGACTTTAGGGTATTAGTTGGTGTTAGAGCCGGGTTTAAGGCTCCGTTCCGGTCCCCACGCAGCTGCCTTGTCAATAAGGATCTGTTCCAAGCAGACATTCCTTCTGGGAGGACATTGCAGCTCTTTAAGACTTCATCTGCAACATCACAAGCACTAAAATAAAATGGAAGGGAAAATTAGCAGACACGCGGTCATGGGACACGGCGGTGCCCGAGCGGTGCAGAGCGGACAGACGGGCGGCAGCGCTTTATTTAACAGCCCCGAGAAGAGAAATACGTGGGAAAAACAACCACCGGTGCATGGGGGGACGGCGGCGGGGCCTGCAGCCGGGGTGCGACGAGTGGGACTCGGCCGGGTCCACCCGGAGGGTTCGGGGCCGGGTATCGGGTACCGGGATCGGGCTGCGGGAGCATCGCCGGCCACAGCTCGGAGCCCCGGCCCGGCCCGTCCTTGAGGAGCACGGAATAAATCACCCCGCTCTTAGAGAAGACAAACAGGTTTTCAAGAGCCCTTCGATTGTTCTCAGAACCCACGGAGTGAGCCCAAACGTCGGTTGGAGGGTGCTCAAAGCGCAGCGCTCCGCTTATCTCAGCGCGTATAAACGCTGCCATAAAGATACCCTCATCCCCGCCCTTATCTCAGCGCATTGTCCCCATCTCCCAGCCCGCCCCGGCTCCCGACGGCAGCTTATCTCTGCTTGGGGAACCTAATTGCTTTCTAATTTTTGCAATAATTGCTTTGGAGCGAGGTGTGCAGATGAGGATTTGGGCGAATGAAAGCGCCGCCGCTGGTTTTTTCTCTTTCCTCTTCCCCGGGGGCAGCTCCCAGGGCCGCTCCCTCCCGACCTGAGCGGTCCCGGCCCGGACCCCCCCGGGCTGAGGGGGAGGCGGAGAGGTGCCGGGGGGGGGATATGAGCCTCCGCTCTGCTATTCTGCTATTCAGAGCGCGGCATCCGCCGTGCGGCCGAGCGGTATTTATTCATTCACGCCTGGAGTGAGGGTGATGGAAGACGGGACGGGGAAGGTAGTGTCAGAGAACGGAGGAGAAATAAAAGAAATGAAAGCGTATGAAAGGAAATAAATGAAAGAATAAGAATTAAAAATAAAGAAAAAAATAATAAAGAAAAAAGAAAGGAAAAAAGTAAAGAAAAAAAAAAGAAAAAATAAATAAAGAAAGAATGCAAAACGAACAAACGAAGCGGACTGGAAGCAGGAGGGCCGCGCATTTGCCCGCGGGGTGCGGGGCGCGCCGTGCCCGGAGCTCCCCCCGCAGCCACAGCCGCACCCGCGCAGCCGCGCCGTGGCCGGGGCCGGGGCCGCTCCTCCAGGCTCCGCCCGCCCGTGCCGAGGCTCTGCCCGCCGGGCCGGGCTGGGCTGGGCTGGGCCGGGTCGGGGCCCTCCGCGACGGGGGCCGAGCCGCGGGCGCCCAATCAGCGCGGCGCGGGGGCTCGGGCGCTTTAAGCGCGGCGGCGGCGGCGGAGCGGGGGCAAAGTTCCCCCCGTCGCTCGGCCGAGCATCCATCCCCCCCGCTCCGCCGCCGCCTCCGCGCCTCCCCGCTCTGGGGACGGGACCGGGCCCGGGGCTCTCCCCGCCCCTCCGCCGCCTCTCGGTGCCGCACGCAGCCCCGAGCCGCCCCTCGGCTCCCGGCCCCGGCCATGTCGATGCTGCCGTCGTTCGGCTTCACGCAGGAGCAGGTCGCCTGCGTGTGCGAGGTGCTGCAGCAGGGGGGGAACCTGGAGCGCCTGGGCCGCTTCCTCTGGTCGCTGCCGGCCTGCGACCACCTGCACAAGAACGAGAGCGTCCTCAAGGCCAAAGCGGTGGTGGCTTTTCACCGGGGCAACTTCCGAGAGCTCTACAAGATCCTGGAGAGCCACCAGTTCTCGCCGCACAACCACCCCAAGCTGCAGCAGCTCTGGCTCAAGGCGCACTACGTGGAAGCCGAGAAGCTGCGCGGGCGGCCGCTGGGAGCCGTGGGCAAATACCGGGTGCGCCGAAAGTTCCCCCTGCCCCGAACCATCTGGGACGGCGAGGAGACGAGCTACTGCTTCAAGGAGAAGTCGCGGGGGGTGCTGCGGGAGTGGTACGCGCACAACCCCTACCCCTCGCCCCGCGAGAAGCGGGAGCTGGCCGAGGCCACCGGGCTCACCACCACGCAGGTCAGCAACTGGTTCAAGAACCGGCGGCAGCGGGACCGGGCGGCGGAGGCCAAGGAGAGGTACGTGCCTTCCCCTCCCGCTTTGCTCCCTTTTCCTCCCGGCCCCGCTCGGACAGCGGCTCCGCTCCGCTCCGCTCCCCCCGACGCCCCGTTCTCGCCTCGCTCTCTCCGCCGGACTCTCGGCACCGAAGCTCCGGGCCGCCGGTCCCGACCCGCTCCCACCTGCCTGGGGGGCACCGACCCCCCTCCGCCCCCTCCTCTCCTGCTGCTCTCCCGAGCCGCCCCCGCCTTTGTTCGGTGCCTTCCGGGCCTCGAGAGTCGCGGCCCAGCTACCGGCCCCGGGGGCAGCTCCGGCTGTTGTGCGCGATGCGGGCTCGGGGCGGCTGTTTCTTGCGGCCCGTCCCGCATCCCCTCCCGCTTCCGCGTCCTCCCGCGGCCCCTCGGGGCGAGAATCAACCCCGGCCCCACCGAACGCCGTTCCCGGCCCCGCGGGGCCGCGCTGCGATTTGCGATGAGAAAGAATGACAAAAAGAAACGGCGGAATCCCCGAGTCTTTCCTCACCTCGGCCCCCGGCAGCTCCGGGGCTGGCGATGCGCAGCAGCTGTCTAAATAGGGGCCGAGCCCGGCAGCTGCGGGACGATCCGTTAGGAACAGACCGGGCGCTTTCTTCCTTCTTTTTTTTCCCCCTCTCCCCTTCCTTCCTTCCCCCATCCCGGAGGCCCCCGCCCTGACCGCCCGCTGTGCTTCTGCCTTCGCAGGGAGAACACGGAGAACAACAACGCGGCCACCAACAAACCCAACCAACTCTCCCCACTGGACGGGAGCAAACCCCTCATGTCCAGCTCCGAGGAAGAATTTTCACCCCCGCAGAGCCCGGATCAGAACTCGGTCCTCCTGTTGCAGGGGAACCTCGCTCACGGCAGGAGCTCCGCGTACCCGCTGGGTTCCCTGCCCGCCCCCCCGGGCACGCACAGCCTCCCTGGCCATCAGCTCCAGGACTCGCTGCTGGGGCCGCTCACCTCCAGCCTGGTGGACCTGGGCTCCTAAAGGGCTCCGCTCGCGGACACGGACTCTCGGTTGTACATAGCGGACGGTGATCCTCAACGTCACTTCGGCTCTTCTCCACAGTCTCAGCTCCAGGTCCGGTCCCCCCCCTCCCCTCGCTCCCTTCCCTACTGTCGTTATTTTTATTATTGTTATTATTATTATTATTATTTTTCCACGTAGCCAAATGCAGAGAGCGGCACAAAGCCCTCAGCCTTGAGTTCGAGTGAGTGAGAACTGCAACAACAGAACTAAGAAATAAAAGGGGACAGGGCGGGGGGGGGGGGTGGAAAATCCAACCCCAAACCCCGGATCCCATTGCGCCCCATAAATCCCAACTGTTGCGGCCCAGAGGCAGAGGAAGCGCAGGGCCCTTTGTGGCAGCGGGAGGAGGGAGGGGAACTTTTCGTTTACATTTCTTTTTCTTTTTCCTTTTTTTTTTTTTTTTTTTTTTTTTTCGTATTTAGCTTCACCGGAAGGATTTCGATGTAGTTTAAAAATTAAAAAAAAAAAAAAAGACAAAATAGATATAATTAGGAAGCGGCAGTATGAGGGTTTTACCAAGTGCCTATGTCTTAACGCGGCGGTGCTGCTCCCCGG
Organism: Coturnix japonica; assembly: GCF_054131305.1. NCBI lineage: Eukaryota > Metazoa > Chordata > Aves > Galliformes > Phasianidae > Coturnix > Coturnix japonica. The sequence continues at coordinate 51,861,370 of NC_140667.1, forward strand.
TCGGGACACGCAGCGATTCGGCTCCACATTAGGACAGTAACAACAGCGATAATAAGTGCGGACGGCCCTTCCCTTCTGCAGGAGCGTTTCTCTCTGTCTGCCTCCCCCCCCTTTCTCCCTCCAGCTCTGCCTCGCAGTGAGCCCGCAGCTGTCTGTCTCGAGTCTGTGTTACCGACCTCGCGTGTGCTTTCAGGTTTCTTTTCTATTGTACCCAAACAGCCGAAATTAAACACTGCTGATGGCAGAACCCCGACGCTGCGCTCTTCTTTCTGGGGCTCAGCCCCCCCATCCTCCCACGACGTGGGAGCCGCTCTCTTTCCGACGCTGCCCCTTCGCTGTGTCACCACCGAGGGATGGAGCCGAGGTCGGGTTGCGGGGGCTGCACATCGGGACCGCCCCGTCGGCCGCCCCCGGCTGCACAGCGCGGATGGTGCCGCTTTCCACACCCCCCCGCGTCCGCGTTTCGCATCACCGAGCGTTTAAGGCTCCACCGCGTTTGTTCTGGGGGTCTCGGGCCGTGGAGAAATGTCACCCTCTGCAGGAGGGTCTCTCCCGCTCTCCCTCCTCCCGAGGGGGTCCCGCCATCCTCCTCGGTTGCCCCCGGTTCCCTCCGCCCGGTTCCGGCCGCGGGGTCACAGCTCCGGGGCGCGTTTCATCCTCTCCGGGTGTGACGGCGGCCGCCCCGTCGGGGCACGCGGCTCCGATCCCTGCGGGCTGCGCGAGGCCTCTGCCCGGGGCGGGCACGGGCCGAGGAGCCGCATTGCCCGTGGCAGGGCACTGATCGGGCCCCGTCTCGAAGCTCGTTGGAGTGGAAGGATAAACATTGCGCGGAACTTCGGCCCTGCGCGGCGCAAATCAAAGCGAGTATCGCGAGCCGGGGGCTATTTTCAAAGCAAATGGGGCAGAGCAGGCGGCCGCGAGGCTTCGCTTCCCAGGGGGCGGCCAGGAGGGTCCTGCTCTCCCAGCTCCCCCTTCATCGCGCAGAGCTGCTGCCCGGCCTGGCGGCTGCAGAGCGGGACGGCGCAAATAGCGCGCAGATGCCGCTCAGCGCCGCACGCACCGCCCCTATGCCCACAGCGCCCTGCGTACGGCCCGGCTCTGCGTTCCCTGCTGGGAAGAGCGTGCAGGTAAGTGGCGAGGGTCGGAGGGGAGACCCTGGAAGTAAATGCCAGGCAAAATGAAAGACTGGGCCGGGCGGGTGGGAGCAGAGCCTGGCACAGTTCGTTCGGCTCCCCTCGGGCGTGCTTGACCTCGCAGCAAGCTTGTCACAGCACAGCCAGCCTGGGGGGCAGCCTGGGCCCGCCCTCACCTCGCTCTGCTCTGCTTCAATGGGCAGGAAGGGGTTAAACCCCCCTCACCCCCCCCCCACTCACCTCCCAGGACAGATTTCACACTGTGTCCAGGTCAGCCAAAAAGGGGAGGAAATAGGGAACAGCAGAATGATTAATTCTACCTGCTTTTCCCATGAGTGATCACCTGCTTTTGGGGTCATGAATAGCAGGTAGCTCTCCCCGTCTCCAGCTCTGAGAGGCTCATTTGTTTGGTGACAGCTGAGTGACAAGACCTGAAACCCGAGCCCTCAACTTTGCCTGATGTGTGGATAAAACCCTGGATGTTCCCTCAAACATTTCAGGAAATGAAAGTTGTAACGCGATCCCTTGCGCGCCCACATCTCCCCCAGCAACACACAAAAGCTCAAAGGAACCTTCTCGGATTAAATTCAGCCTGGAGAGGATGGAAGGAAAATGGAGAGCAGGCTGAGAGGGTTGGGGCTGGCAGGCATTTCTGCAGCCCTTATTGGAAATGTCTGTCCAAAGCAGGGATTTGGAAAGGTCACCTCTACCGTAAGTGCCTTTCACCCCGCAGAGCCACCCGGGGAGCCCACTTCTCCCCAGCCCACCTCTGCCTGCAGAGCATTGGGGGTTATGCTGAGATTCCCTGGGCAGGAAATTCAGTGTGTGAAAACCAGTGCCCAGTAGGGAAGCCACCCCCCCTCCTCGCTCCTCATTTCATTTCTCGGGTCATGTTCGGAGAGTGTCGTCCTATGGTAGCGTTTGCAAACAACACGCCTGCTCTGCCCCTACCCTGCCATGAGCTCCTGCTCAGCTCTCCGTCCCCGTTCCCAAAACAGGGCAGGTACATCCCTGCTCTCATTCCCACTGCCCGGGTCCTGCAGTGAATGGCAGATGGTTGCTCAGCCAACACATTCAAATCCACCAATTCCAGGACTGTCCACCGACATTCACAGCTATGTGGGAGTGGTGGTGCAGGTGGGGACCTCTGTGCTCTGTGTTCACCAGGCCACCAGTATCTCACTGATGAGCACCGGAGCTGGGATGGAGCAGGGAGAGAGGCTGGGCTGGGGCATCCATCCATATTGCAGGTGGTTCTGCAATGCCGGCTGTCATGGGGCAGGCGGTCTCACCCAGCCCTGGACAAAACCCCATTCAACAGCTGTTTAACTACTACTGAGGTGCTGAACACTTCGCAGAGCCGCAAAGAAAACTTAGCGCGTGCACCACGATAACACTTCACCTTTTGCCCTCTTCCCTTTGCTGACGCTTTCCCGCAGCAGACAGGGAGCAGCGCGGGAGCAGTGTATGGGAACAGGTGGGAGCCCTCACTGAGAGCTGTGCTGTCAGGAGCTGTGCACAAAGGATGCGCTGTGGCTGCTGTGCTGGGTCTGTGCGGTGCCTCTGGGGAGCCCAGGGCAGCCTCTGGTATTTGCTCCCAGCTCCTTAACATGGGGGCTGAACGTCCTCCAAAGCGTATAATCCCAATCCTAGTAATAAGGTTAAAGAGATGGATTTACTTCAATTATAGTTTCCTGTGTTCGCTGGTCCACAGCTTCCTGAAAGTGTCTCTGTGGGAAGAGGGGCTCCTTTCTCTACCTGCAGGAGCTCTTTGCCTACAGCAGCTGGGTGCAAGCTGCTTTTTCATGGCTTTAAACTGAAAGAGGGGAGATTTGAGAGGAAATTCCTTACTCAGAGGGTGGTGAGGCTCTGGCACTGCTGCCCAGAGAGCTGGGGTGCCCTATCCCTGAGGGTGCCCAAGGCCTTGGAGGGGGCCCTGGACTGCCTGAGCTGGGGGGTGGGACAGAGCAGCCAACCAAGGTCCCTTCTAACCCAACCATGTTGGGATTCCATGGTTCTGTGGTCTTGAAGGTCCCTTCCGAACCAATGTAATCACATTCTGTGATTATATAGTTCCATGACCCTCTGCCTTTGTACAATGTTACCTGCTTAGGCTGAAGGCTGTGAGCTGGGATAGGAACTGTGCCTTCAGCCTTGTAATAAGGCACCACAGCTTATCGTTATGTAACTCAATATTGCTAATCACACAACACACAACAAAACAATGGAATAAAACACAATGCGCAATGAGGCCTGTGGCTAACACTCCCTGAAGAAACAGCCTGTTTTCTAGAACCAAACGACACAAAAAACCCAACGACCAAGGAAATCAGAAACAATTGAGAATGAAATCACATCTGCAAATCATCAGTGAGCTCCTCCTGAGCCCTGGGGACGCGGCCCCACTGCTGGGTGCGGGACCCACAGAAGGGCAAGGCTGCAGCATTTGTTCAGTGAAAGGGTCACATCACGCTGGAACAAATCAGAGATTTATGGAGGGAATGAAGATCTCCCTATTCCCGACTGATCAGGTTGCTTTAAAGCAGGAGGAAAAGAAGCAAAATGAGCGGCAACACCTGAAAAGTGTGGGTAGGATGGAGCTGTAATTCACTATTTGGGGAGCTTGGTGTGCGCAGCATGGACCTGGCACCATAATATATTGCCGTAAAGGCCATGAGCAGGGCAGGAGCTGCGGTGGTGACCACTAGGAGACCCCAAAACCCATAGAGGGCAAAATGAATGCAGCACATAGAGCTGTCCTGGTGCACGTTGGAGCAATCTGTGCTTACACAGCCCCACCTGAGCTGGGTATCTGTGCTTCCAATCTGTGCTGCTACAATTGTTCTCCCCTGGAAATCCCAACCGCAGGGACTGCTGGCAGCTCAGTTGGAGCCACAGTGTCCACCTGAGCCCCGGGGTGCTTTCATGTGGCAAAGAAACCACAGGGCCATTTTCTTGAGATAAGAAGAGAGGAACAGAGAGGCTGCTGGGGGGAAGGAGCAAATGGTGCCGTCACTTTGGGTGCAGCCTGGTGGTGTCATGCCGGCCACCAGAGAGGGGGTAAGCTGTCCCAGTGGGGTGATAGTTGCCACCTGCCATGGGAAAGTGGTCCCCAAAGCAGGCTGGATTTTAGGGATCTGCCCAATCTTGGCTGCTTTTCATTGTAAACCTTTTATTTTAGGGCTGGTGTCAAGGGTGCAGGAATTGTGTGGGGGATGTTGGAAGACCCGGTCATCAACAGTGGGACATGGGGTGCTTTGAGAGTTACTTGGGTGGAACAGTGCATGATTAAGGTCTGCACTGGGCAGGAGATGGAGTACATAAAAATGTCACACTCAGGTATGTCGATGTGTAGAGATAGAGCTGGAAGGATCCATCACATAAGCCATTCTCATGGGAGAAAAGAGTGGGATTAGTTTGAAGCAACATTGTGGGTTTGTGCCTATTGTGGTGCATAAGGCAGCTGCAGGACATGTGTCTGGGCACAGGGATGGGCAGCTCCCTCTGTTCTGCACGTCCATCTGGGCTCCTCTGGAAACAAAAAGCTGGAAAAAGTGGTTATTTGGGGGAAATCCCAACAAGGTGATGCTGAAAGGGGAGTCTCCTCCTGTGGAGGTGGCACTCAAAGCACCATTTGTGCCTGGTGTGCTGAGCTCTGCGCACCATAGGGCTGTGTGGGCACACAGAGCCCCCTGGGGGAGGTTGGGGGGTACAGGGTGGGGGTCCCAGCCAGTACCAGACCCCTAAACCAGGACACATCTCAGTGAGTGACAGTGAATTGTATTTAGGCAAGAAGGGAATGAGCTCAGCCAGGCTCCATTGGCCCGTGGGGACGTGGTGGTGTCACCTCAACAGCTTGGCCTCACTGAGAACAAAGCCATCCCTGGGCACACAGCCACCGAGCACCCAACATGCACACAGAGTCGCTGGGGTGACTGTGACGAGTGACAAACCCTTCTGGCCCTGCCCATGGCTAAAGCAGCTCTCAGCAGCCCTTCCTTCTGCAGGGCTCAGTGCTTCTGGCAAAGCTGACGCGGAATGAGAACGCCTGTAATTTTCTGCAATTCCTTAATCCTGCTCATTTTCTCCCTTTCCCCGGGAGATCAGCAGCCGCAGTGGTCTCCCCGAGCCCACCCACTAATTACAAGACATGAGCTCAGCCAACTGCTGGCCAGAAACAACATCACGGGGCCACGCAGCTCAGCAGCACCGCTCGTGTTTCTGACTCCTCTGTGCCGCAGCTGCTGGAAGGCAAATCGCAACGAGCCCTACAATGCGAAGGGAGAAAGGCAGAAAACAGCCTTTTCTTCTCCCTCCTGCAGCCGTCCTGGCTTCCCATGAGAGACTGACACTAAAATGTCTGCATGGCTTCCTTAGGTTTCTCCCTTTTCCTTTTGGATGTCACTTTTCTCCAGACTTGCACCTATGGGTTGGTGGTTGAACTAAATAGTCTTATTTGTCTGTCCAGCCTTAATGATTGCACAATCACAGCATGGCCTGGGTTGGAAGGGACCTCAAGGATCATGAAGCTCCAACCCCCTGCCATAGACAGGGCCACCAACCACATTTAATACCACATTTAATACCAGCCCAGGCTGCACAGGGCCCCATCCAACCCAGCCTTGAACACCTCCAGGAATGGACGGGGCATCCACAGCCTCTCTGGGCAGCTGTTCCATCACCTCACCACTTTCACAGTAAAGAGCTTCACCCTGACATCCAACCTAAATCTTCCCTCTCTCAGCTTCAAACCATTTCCCCTTGCTCTGCTGATATCTGCCCTTTCAAATAGTTGACTCCCCTCCTAAAGATTTTGTGGTCATCCTTCAAATTTGCCCCCCAAAGGCCCCACAATGGGAGAATGGGAGTTGGTGGCAGGAAGGTGGCATTTAGCACAGTCTCCTCTCCAGAGGTATAGGGTCAGACAGAGCCCTGAGGAAGATGGGCTAAAAATAAAGCTGAGCTCATGGAGAGCTCTGCAATGGTGGTATGTCCCTTAGAGTGTGCTCAGCAGGCACAGCTGGAAGCGCTGGTGGGCAGATCTCTGGCCAGCATAAAGCTGTGCAATGCAGGGAAGGGCGTTTTGTTTTGTTTTGGTTTAATTCTATGTTCACATTCAGGGATTTACAGTAACTCAGGTTCCTTCCCTGAACTGCCCTGCCTTGTGGTGCTGGGTGGCTGCGCTCTGCTTGGGCTGCCTTCCTATTGCTATCCAAAGGGGAAACTCTTTAGTGGGGTCAGTTGTGGTAGAGCAAGGGGAAGTTCAAACTACAACAGGGAGATTTAGAATGGAAATAAGGATATTTTTACACTAAGGATGGTGAGGCACTGGCACACGTTGCCCAGAGAGGTGGTGCCGCTCCATCCCTGCAGACACCCACGGACAGGCTGGTGGGCTCTGAGCACTGATGGAGCTGTAGGTGCCTCAGCCCACTGCAGAGCGCTGGACCAGATGGCTCCTAAACGTCCCTTTCAGCTCCAACCATCCTACGGTTCTACCTCGGTTTCCTGAGCGCTGCGGTGTTCGCGGGGCTGCAGTGCCACCTGCTGTCACCGCGGCCCTTTGCTGGGGGCCATGTCGGTTCCTCGGCCTCCCAACCCAGGCTCGGCCCCTTCCGAGGCTCCGGAATGGGTTGAAATGGCTGGAACTGTGGCTGGAAAATAGAACGGATGAAAGGCAGAGGGCAAAGCCGACGTTGGGTCGAAGGGATGGAGAACAACCCATGGGATGTCCCCACACTGTCACGTCAACCCGGGACACGGCAGATATTGGGATGTGGTTTCCTTCTGAACGTCCTTCATGGCACAGCTGTACAGGGATTGATGGGGTCACCATGCCTGGAGGTGTTCCACAACCATGGAGATGTGGCTCTGAGGGACGTGGGCAGTGGGCATTGGTGGGGGTGGGGTCAGACCAGGTGATCTAAGTGGTCTTTTCCAGCCTTAGTGACCCTATGATCCTCGTGCCTAAGCGGGTCCTGCAGGGGCTTCAGCTGGTGTTACCATGGTTCTCTCTGCTTCTTGCTGCAGGAACAATCTGGGTTTTGCACCATGTGTATGTGCTGACACACCCTGAGCAGGTGACCCACATCCACTTCTCTTCCCCAGGCTATTTTCTGCCTAAAAAGCCCCATATCCTCTCCTATATCACCCACTGTTGCCACCAGCTTCTTGTCAAGGAGAGAGCTGCTCTGCCCAGGGGAAATGGGGAGTTCAAGGCTGGTGTTCTCTGCTGGTTCTTCCATTTACACTGAAAAAAGAATGGAAGCCTAAAGGAAAAAAGAAGAGAGGAAAAAAAACACCACAAACCCAACCCCAAGCCCAGTGGGCAGGGAGGTTATAGCTGCTGGAAAATAAACATTCAGGGTAAAAGAAATGCAAATAGGAGCCAGCTCCAGGCTGGAGGGGCAGCATGTAGAAACAGCAGAAAGGAAATCTCACCATGAAAATGAGTGTGATACTCACCATGAAAGTGTGGGACTTGTAGCTGAGTGAATGTTGCCATAAAAAAGCCATGTCCATGTGGCATGAGCTGCCCCGATGCCATGCAGGTGGGCACATGATGCCCAGGGGGGTGGGGCAGGGCTGGGGGCTGCCCTCTATGTCAGTGGGTTATTGCATGAATTGTGTTTATATTGGCATGAAAGGGTCTTGGGGAGCTGAGAGCTGCCCACAGAGCAACCCAACCCTTGTTTCCACAGAGGAGATGTGCGGCACTGGCATGTCTCCACCATTTGGCATTTGGGGAATGGTGTTTCCTTACAGCTCTGGTGAGGCTGGTGGGGTTGAACATCCCTCATTGGGCTCAGCCAAAATGAAACAAGGAAAGGAAAACTAAGGGGAAACTTGGCATCTGCTGCTCCTCTCACTGGGCTGTAAGGAAGCGGCCCATGGAAAAGCAGCCACATTCCCATCTGTAGCACTGTGTCCTGGAGAGCCGGGGCAACGGGCCAGGGGAGATGGAGCCTGGGATGGGTCGTGTGCTGTGAGCCAGGAGCTGTGGCCCCTCACTGTCCCTCCAAAGACATAAGTGCCTCTCCATCGTACCCCTCTCCATCACTGCATCTCCGCAGGCCAAGCATTCACTGAGTGCCAAGCAGGCAGGCGGCTCACTTTCCTGGCACGCGTTCTCTTTGGCTCCCTGCTCAGACCCACGTCTTCCATTATTTGGTTGTTTATTTATTAATTTTTCCCCTCTCTTTAAAATTCGTCGTCTGTTCTGATTAGTTGGCTGCAGGCTTTGCAGTCCTGGTGCCCATCCAAGAGCAGAAAGCAGAGGTCTGAGCACTGGTACCTGGCACAGGGCAGCCAAAATCACCTCCCCTCCACCCAGAAATGGGGCTCAGAGGTATTAAAAGTGTTCTATTTTATACCACCTCTGGGTCACCCAACTGCATCTCCATGGAGTGAACCCCTTGAGGTCCTACTATGGAAATGCCACCTTGGGGGGAGCAGGAGGGGCAGGATGTGGGGAGCCCCCAGTGGGGAATCCCAATACAAGGGAGAATGGGTAGAGAGGGCTGAGCCTCAAACCAGCAGAGCTGAGTCCCCGCAGCCCCAGGAGCCCCAGAACCGCCCCCTCCCTCTGCCCCAATGTTGTTCTTTCATTTTATTTTTAGACCCGCTGCTCCCGTTAGCTCTTTTCTATTTGTTTTTGGTTCTTATTATTCCTGGCTTCTCCCAGTGTTTTGCTTTCCTTCCTTAGCCCTCGCCCGGATGTTTATTCTCCCCGCTTGTTTTTGGACGTTCCCAAGGTGCCTCTTGGCTGGGAGATGGGGAGGGCTGTCAGCATCACCCCGGAGCTGCAGTGCTGTGCTCCCTGGGGGTCAATGGGGATAAGACCTCAACCTCTGGGTCCCATTTGTTCTGTATTCCCTGTTAAATTCTTAATTCCAGCACAAGGACACAGAGTTCCTTTTATTTTCTTCTTTTTGGGGTTCATCTGCATTCCTCTTCCCCTGAAATTCGCTTTCGGGACTTTAAAGGGCTGCAGGGAGCTCTGTGCCTCTATATGGGGATTTTTATTGCTCGACTTCAAAGCGATGCAATAACAGAGCGGGCGCTCAGGTAGGGAAAGGCTCTTTCTTCTCTCCATCTGTGGAGGTGTGTCACGGGACACCACAGCATCCCCACACACACACAGCGTTATGGGGCCCGGGGGGTGGAAAATAGAATGGGCCGAGAACTTTACATCAGAATAGTGTTGGTTTTGGATGGGAAAAGAACAGCCTACACAGCCCGAAGTCATTATCCTTTAGGCTTAGAGGGGAGAAAAATCAGAAGGAAAATCATTTGGGATGTAAGCACGGTGCATTTGCTGTCCCCCCTGTGTTTGGTTGAGTAGGAGAGCTTGGCTTTGTGGGGAGCAGGGCATAGTCCTCCCAGCTAAGAGCTTGGCAATAAAGTGCAGTTTTCTGCATGTGTGTTTTTAATGAATGTTTTTAATTCCCCAGGGAGGATGGGCACTGTGCTGCCTGTCTGTGGCCTGAGCCCATTGATAACCACGGGACATTGGGCTCCATGGTGGGAGCAGACACCCCGTCCCATGCCTAGGGTTCCTGTTCCAGCCTCAGCTCTACTGATGGCACAGAAACCATCAGTGCACACAAAGTATGGGCATATAAATGGACATGTGTCTGCAGGGGCATCTCTTGAAGGTCACCTCATGCCTTAGGGTCTGGTTTCCACCCCACCACTGCAGGGTGTAACTGCTGTGCCATCCCCCCCATCCATTGCCTTCATTAGAAAGAGGAACATGGGGGATTTTTCATAGGATCATAGAGTCATTAAGGTTGGAAAAGACCTCTAAGATCATCCAGTCCAACCCCAACCCACTGCCCATGTACCTCAGTGCCACATCCCCATGGTTCTTGAACACCTCCATGGACACTGACCCCACCGCTCCCTGTGCAGCTGTGCCACTGCATCCCTGCTCCTTCTGAGAAGAAGTGTTTCCCCATATCCAACCTGAACCCCCCTTGGTGCAACTTAAGGCCATTACTTCTCATCCTGTGTCCTCATGGACCAACATAAAGAGCACTACCTGGGAGGGGAAATCTGTAGGTAGATGGGGACACAGCATCTCCATCACAGCAAAATCAATACCACAGGGTCCTTCCATAGACCCAATCTCCATGTGCCTGCAGGCTCCACTGCTCCCTTAGGGCTTTTTTTAGGACACCGGCCCCTTCCCATAACATCCCCCCCATCATCACCCATCCTGTATCCATGCTCTCCCGGCTGCCCGCGGCTGACCCTGCCGCTCTGCCGTTTCCCCACACGGGAGCGCTGTTGCCCCACGTTCATTGAGAGCAAAGCAACACAACCCTGCTGTTCTCCATAGGAAAACCTCACATAATCCCATGGCAAACCTCAGTGTTTCCAGCCCGCAGCCCTGAGTGTGAGTATTGCAGGTATCATCCACCGTTGTGTGATATTCCTTTTGGATCGGAGCTCTCAATGTTGTGTATCAGGACAGAGCTGCTTCCCAAAGGCCGTCCTGTGTGGGGACACAGCAAGGAGTCCTGGTGGGCCTGCAGAACCTGAGCATTCTCATGTGTCTCCCATGTTTAGATCATAGAATCCTAGAATGGCCTGGGTTGAAAAGGACCACAGTGCTCATCCAGTCCCAACCCCCTGCTATGTGCAGGGTCACCAACCAGCAGCCCAGGCTGCCCAGAGCCACATCCAGCCTGGCCTTGAATGCCTGCAGGGATGGGGCATCCACAGCCTCCTTGGGCAACCTGTTCAGTGTGTCAATGTTCATACCATGCAGAAGATGCTTCCAGGTGCGATGCTTTCTGCCAACAGCCAGGGGATTTTCACACCTGCTGGGAAGCATGAAGGAGAAAAAAAACCCAACAAATTCTCACTGGCAACTCCATATGTTTTCATCTTTCCCATCTGCAGCACTGGCTCCTGGGGGCTGCTCCATGGCCGGGCTGGAAAGCAACTTCAGGTCCTTCAAATCTGTATGGCCAACACCCAGCTCCTGGTGGGGCAGGGGCTGTTTTCCTCCTGCAGGCACCCTTGGGCCCTGGCTGTAATCTTGAAGCATCTGCTCCAAATCATCCAGGATTACAGGAATTAAAGAAAAAACCAATTAGAGACCCGGGGTCCTACAAGCACAAATCCGTTTAACCTTAATCTCATGGGGAACAGAGCTGCTGCCCCTTCCCAAAAGGCAAAGGGACAGTCCCCCCTCTGAATGTTTTTTTGTGTGTCCTCTGGTACCATCCCCTCTCAGCTTAAATATACTCATTGTTACCTATGCAGACTAATGGAGAAAGGGCACACAAGGCTTTGGGGTCTGTCCCACCCTCTATCCCACCATGACCACCCTCACAGGCTTTAGTGGCAAATCAATGTAGAAAACACCCTGGCATCCATTGGGAGGATCTCTCCTTCCCTATTTCTTGCAGTGCTGTAGGGTTTCCTCCAGCAGTTGGTTACATCTCTCACTGTTGCTCTGAACTCCTTAAAACATAAATGTTTTAAATGCCACCCCATGAGATGCCGAGCTCCTTTGGACTCCAGTTGGACACCATCAGCCCTGCCTTGTGTCAGTGGTGCTCAGTGAAGGATTCTTCTCATGAATGGCCATTTGCAGGACAACAAATCCCAACAGTGCCTTTTCCATTTTGGTAATTTCTCTATGTGATGAATGAGAAAAGGGATGTGACCCCTCAGCACCCCCAGGTGCTTCCATCTGCTTCCATCACTCAGAAGATGGCAGTGAAGAACATTCTCAAACTCCTGCATGACAGCCAGATTTCATTTGGTCTATATACCATGTGGGCTGGGAAATCTGGGCTTGGCATCGCTTATGGAGGCAGCTAACAGCCCATCTGCTTGGTGCCCATCAGGACATGACCTCTATCTGTCTCCCTTGGAAAAGCTGCTGCCCACCTCACCCATCTCTGGGACAGTGAGGGTTTTCTTAGGGATCCTTGGGTTTTCCTAATGCCTGGCAGCACTGCTTTTCTTCTGTCTTTGCAATGGAGATTCACAGGCATGGAAAGAGATGTCTCTCAGGGTCTGTGTATTTTGGTACAAAGTTGTGTCTTTTTAATGTCTGGCTGATTCATCCCCTGAAAATGGCGATTTCATGTTGTTCTATTAGGATCCGGCTGAATGGCCGCTGCAGTCAGCTGGAACCTCTCTGTTAATCATCAGTTTGGATCCAGTGTGAAACAATAGCGAGATGTGACGTAGAGCTCAGCAGCCTGTGCTGGGGGAAAGATCATTTATTTATGCTACAAATAAGCATTACACTCCTATTAAATAAATAAATGAAGCCATTAATCACACCCACTTTGCAGTGCTATCAAATGGTCTTTCTGCTCCACAGCAGATTTCTTCTCTAGAAGGGTGGCACAGCTGCCCAGAGAGTGATGGGGTCACCACACCAAGGAGGCAATGAGGGATGAGGGTGGTGGGTATGGTGGGGTGGGTGGATGGTTGGACAAGATGACCTTGGAGGTCTTTTCCCTTCTGATCCTTTGCTGGGGCTCCAAAGGCATTTTGTGGCTGCTCTGTGCCATGCCCCAATGGCTTTGTTGAATACCAAAGATGTAAACGGGATGGATAATGCTGGGCTGAGGCACCCGGAGCTCCCTGAGCTCTCAGATGTGTGCACTTGGAAGGTGAAACCCAGACACCTTGTGCTTGCTGAGCCAGGCTCATAATGCAAACAAAACCGAGCAGAGAGACTGTGCATCTGTGTATGTACAGTGACATATAGAGGTGACACGTGAGCAGCAAGTTCCAATGCCTGGAAGGCCAGGAGAGCCTCAGCAAGGTGACTTACTCCTAACAAAGCACAGGGAATGGTTCAGAGTAATAAAGAAAACAGCTGAAAACCACAGTGCAGAGTGGTTAGAACAGCCCTTCAGCTGTCACCCTGCCTCGTGTGCTGTGGCTGTGAGTGCACAGCCCCCCTCCATGACACAGGCAGCCCCCCGAGTCCTTCAGGAGCACAGGGATGCTGAGGAATGCTGCTCGTGGAGGTTCCACATTGCAGGATCAGCTCAGTGCTGCTTCTGCAGAGTGAGGAGCAGCAAAGAAATGGCATTTCTGATGAAACAGCTGAAGCAGCAGGGATTTACTAAAGCAGTGTTACACTGCCCATGCAGTTTGCTCGCTTGGCTGTTGCTAGCAGTTCAGATATTGTCCGAGCTGTCCTGCTCATCAGTGCATGAACTCAGAAAACACTTAAGCCACTACCAGCTCTGTGCATTATTTCAGCTGGAAGAACCAGGGTAGGTAAAGTAACGATGATGGATCTAAATGATAATAAAGTCTCCCTGTTGAAAATTTAAAGTGCTACACAACTATTTTTAGTGACCTCTCCAGCTGAGATAATGCAGGGAGCTGAGTAGATGTGAACACCCATCTTAGGTGAACTGATTCTTCGCAAACCAAGGTGGATTGGAGGAGGTTAATGTTCATGCTCCAATACAAGAGATATCAGCCATATAAAGAGTCACGTCGTGTGCGTGTCAAGAAATAACTTATTCAGTATGGGATGTGGATGTGATGTTTTCTTCCTTTGTGCACATTTGTTTCTGCAATGGACATTTCTTTCCATCCAAACACTAAGAGCTCCCTCCCTCCTCTCCTCCCCCCTATGTGTGTAAGTGTGCCTGATGTGTGCTGACTCTTCAGGAAAGCAAAGGCTTCTTGGGTGGGGTGAGAGAAAGGATTTCAATGGGGTTTTCCAAAACAAAACACATGTTTTTTTAAACACATTCTAAAATACATTTTTCCCCCTCTTTAAAACCACCCTCAGTCTGAGCCCTCAGGTCCAAATTATCAGATTCAGAAACTCACATAGAAGCGACAACGTCCAGATTTTGTAGCTCCTGAACTAGAAGGGCTGAGCACTCGCAGAGAGATGCAGAACGTTGGGTGTCTGTGCAGCAATGCAGCACTGCAGCAAACTCCTTACTTCCCACAGCACAGTGGTGTCGGAAGGGCTCCGTGTGTCCTCCCCTCCCAGCCCTCAGATGGCAATTAGCGACATCAATAAGTAAGAGGACAAATACTTGTCTCTGCAAAACAAGCCACAGGCAGAGCAGCAGCTCTCCCACTTTCCTCCTGGGCTGAGTTACAAACCTTAATGTTTTATATTTCATCTGTTTAAAGCCCCCTGCCTATGCACACTTCGTTTGGAGATGATGCCCTTAAAACCAATGGGCGGTGAAGTCTTGGAGCGGGTGAGACCCAAGGCTGCTGTGTCCATTGAGTCCAATGCACACAATTAAATGGACAATGGATTTTCAGGGAGATCTTCAGCTCTGGGGTTCCTGGGGCTCCATTTAGCAAAGAGCTCTTGGAATGAAGAAATGACTCCGTTGAACTCTTGGCTCCTGGAGGCAGTGAGTGTCCAGCAGAAGCCAAGCCAGGAGAAAAGGGCAGAGTGCAGCTAAAACACTTCAGTAGGAATGTGTACCAGCGCTTGCATTGTAATATGCTGAAATACTACTGGGAAAATCAGCTGGAAGGAGATGAGCAGATCTGTGAAGAGCCACGAACTGTGTGCTGACAAGTACCAGCCATCATTGCTCTGCTATTGCTTCCAGAGCTGCTCCCCATGCAGACACCCCACTGCTGGAGCCCGGGAGTACTTCTGACCCCTGGGTGACCCGCCCAGCAAAGCTGCTGGGAAATACTCCATTGCCCTAAGTATAACCATCAAATTGGTTAGCAATGCTCCTCCAGCACTTGGGATGTCAAAGGATAAAAAGGAGCACGGGGTGAGAGGGAACAATACTCACAGAAGCTCAACTTTGGCCTTGGGTGTCTCATCTATCTCTGCAGTCAATAGGCAGGGACGAGCTCTCGCAGACGGGGAGCTTGATTAGAGAGCTGATCTCGGTTAACAGTGCTCGGATCTTCTTGCTGGGAAGGATGGAGGGGGAGGAGGTCAAAGCGTCTCTCTGGGCAACAGAGCTGGATTGGCAGGGCTGGATTAGTGCCGGGTGGGATTAGGGGCTGTGCGTCACCCACCCGGGATGGTCCCTCTCTCACTGCCTGCACTGGGGACCTCAGCCTGGGAGCATCTGTCCCTGGTGGCTGCTGGCTGTGCTGGGAAGCAAAGGGCAACGAGTGCAGGAGAAAGTGCCCAGGAGCCCAGGTGATGTTGTACAATGGCCCTCAGAGCCTTACAATGGATTTAAAGAACCACTTGGCCTGAAGAGGTGGTTCTGATGTAAATGCTGTTCTCTTGCAGTGTCTGAAAAGCCCAGACCTGTGTGTCCCCGTGTGTGGCTGGTTTCACTGTTCTTAATGGGGGGGTTGTCCTCCAGTGTGAGGTTCCAGACAAAGAGCCATCATTCTGGTCTCATGACTCTTTGGTATTGCAACTGTGCTATGAAAGCACTTCAAGAATTGCTTCTGCAGAAGCACGTGTATTTCAGTAGGTAACCCAGCCAAATGAAACTGCTAGAAATACAATCACAGAACCATTAAGGTTGGAAAAGACCTCTAGGATCACTGAGTCTGATCCCAGCCCACCCCCACCATGTCCACGTCCCTCAGTGCCACCTCTCCATGGTTCCTGAGCACCTTCACAGCGACCCCAGCACTCCCTGGGCAGCTGTGCCACTGCATCACCACCCAGTGAGTCATGGAAAAGAGGAGGGGGTGGCAGAACAAAGCTCCACGCTCGCCCTGGTGAAGCCTCCAGTAACGTGTCATTGTGGGTTGCTGTGGAATGACTGAAGAAATGCAGAGGAGCTCGTTCTGTGTGTGTGTGCAGGTATGCAGAGAACAGCTCAGGCTGTGCATCTCCTGCAGGAACCCCTCCGAAATCTGCATTCAGCCCATGGGAAGTCTTCTGGGGGGCAGAGCTTCAGAGAAGTACTGGGAGGAACAGCTTTAAGTGGAAATATAGAGGTGCACCTAAACCCTTTAAGTGATTTGGGATATCTCGAGTGGTTTAGTACAGCTGTATGTGTGCGCAGATATTAAAACACATGAGAGATTCATCATTTAACCCATGAAAATAGCAGGAGAGCCCCTGACTCAGGGCACATCAGACCAGGTGGCATCATCCTGCTGTGACAGCAATGAGCTGAAACTGCTGCAGATGTTTTCCCAGAGGAGCCTGTGTTGGAGGAAGGTGTGTTTGGGCAGAGCCCACCTGAAGGTCAAGAAGGGGCTGTGAGGAGGCAGTGCATTGGCACTGCTTTTAGAGCTGAGGTGTCATTGTGCCTTCAGGGAGGGCTGCAGGGAACAAATGCATGAACCCACTTTGCTTTTCTAATGTTTGAAGTTGGAAGCTGACATCCAGACTGGATTTCTTATGGGGTCTGTGTCACAGATTGAAAAATAGCAGGGTTAAATGGGCTTCCCAGGGAATTGCTGCATTTTGGAGGGGACTTGGGCTTAAAATGTTGGAGGGAGGAGAGCCATTTCTAGGATTCCCACAGGCTGTCCTGAAACAGAAAGAAACACAAATCCAAGGGCTTTCTCCATCACGCCCATGCTGAGAATGAAGGCAGATGGATTGCAAAGTGCTCCATCCCTCTGGGGACCTAACACTGCCTGTTCCTTCCCTTAACTCCCAGCCAGGTCTCTCCCCTTCTAAGGGAGGCGCAGCAAGATCAGCCCAAGGTTCAGGATCCCCTGCGTGTGCCTTGGGGAGGGAAATGGGGAGAGGATGGGGCCAGGTTTGGCACAGGTTATCTGTGGCCTCTCACACCTCCATCCTCTGTTTGGATCTCCTGGAAGAGAAATAAATTAGAATATACAGAAGCCGATGCATTCCCGAGGGGGAGGTATGAGCGTCACTGGAGGTATTATGCTCTCTCATGGTATTACCCCTGCTTCAGCTGGGGGTAACTGGATGTGAGACGCACTCTGATCCTCCCAAGCCTTTAATTGGATGCATTGGAAAAGTCCAAAATGCCAGTGGCTCCCGTGCTTCCCCCGGCTGTGAGACACGCCAGTTCCGTGCCACACAAGGCGTCTGCCAACTAGCCGAGCTGGGGGGAAGCTGGGGGAACACCTCGCACGGCTCCAGACTCCCACCCTTATTTCGTCCTGAAAAGCAAATAATGCAGTTGGGCGAGCGGCGGCGGCGGGGCAGTGAGGGATGCAGCAGGGCAGCACCGTGGTTTCCCGAGACCCCCGCACCCCCCGGCCTCCCCGCTGCTGCTCTGTAGGGCCGGCGCTGGAACAATGCGTCCCGGCTAAGTGGAGCCTTCTGTCCCCAGCTGCACCGGGGCCGGGCTCGCCCCAACCTGCCAGCCTTTTGCTTTCCTCCTTTTTTTGCTCTCGCAAAATCAATTTGCGGACAGCTCCCTCATTTTTCCCCCTTGCGAACTTATTAGCTATTCAGCCCCGGCGAGCTCTCGTAAGCATCCTTTGTCCCAGGGAGGGCCGGAGCTCCCTTCATTAGCAGTGATTACCCTGAGCGGTCTGACAGCCTCCCAGCCCGCTTACAAGACTTTCCCATTCAGCCCCGCTCGGGGCTGCCCCGTTTCTCAAAAGAAACGGAAATATTCCCCCATTTCTCCCCCCCCTCCCTGGTTGAATAGAGGAAAAGCTGCTCCTCTCCTCCGCCCTCCCCGTTCGCTTCACTTTTGATACAACATTTTCCTTCTTTGTTAAACCGGAGAGAGAGGGGTCAAGGCAGACTTTTAGCGACCCTTTTCTGAGAGCCGTGTTTAATGTCAATACCTCTCCCTCCTTCCTTCCCCCGATTATTATTATTATTATCATTTTTCAAACAGAGGAAAACTCGGGAGGGACGACGCAAAAAGGAGGAAAAAAATAAATAGGAGAAAATGCGAAAACGGAAAGACGTTGCTTTTAGGTGCGGGAAGGGAAAAGGCAGAGGGGAAAAACATCTATGGGTTTCCTTTGGGGGTCGTAGAGGCGAAGCCGGGCTCTGGAGGGGGAAACCGGGGCCGGGGAGCTGCTCGGTCTCCCCGTGGGTTCGGACATTTGAGGGACCCTCGGAGCGCAACGTGCAGCTCTGGCGGCATTTCAACCCATTGTAGGAAAATATCTTACAGTGGCCGCTGCCCGGCCCCTAAATCCCGGCTTTTGTAGTTAGGAAGGAGTTGTAACCCAGCGAGGCTGTGTGGGTTCATCGAATTATCTCCTTCTTTCTATGTCTTTTCGAAAGGGTTCATTCCTCGCAACGAGACCCTACAGCCTCTACGCCCGCAGAAGCCAAAGGAGAAACCACAACGCGCTGCGCCTATTCCTTCGGAAAAGAAATGATTTGATGGATATATTATAATGAATTAACGGCGCTGTGCTTCAGCCGATTCCACTCTCGGGGTGAAATCAGGATTTTTTCCGCTCTCCCCAAAACTCCCGGCTAAGAAGCCCAGCTGTGGCCGCCCCGTTTGGTTCCTATCGGCCAAAAAGAATAAATCCCGAGAAAAGGAAAACGCGGTGCCCGGCTCTGGGCACGTCAGGGTGGAACCGGGGACAGACGGAGAACCCTACGAGCTCTGGGCCCGCTCACCAAACCGGGTCCCGACGCCGCCAATGTCACCCCGCGGGGAAAGCGGGGGTCGGGAAGGGATTTGAAGCAGCTCGGCAATACCTGGCGCCTGCCCCGTCCTTGGGAAAAGAGGCTCAGACACGGAGCCGACCGAAGGAGGCGAGACGGTGACACTGCGGTGCGGGCAGCGAGGGCGGAGGGGAAAGAAACATCGCCTCGAAACGGAGCCGTGAAGCCGCGGTGCCCCCCGGGCGGTGCCGGGCTCGGGCTGCGGGAGGCGGCGAGCTTAGAGAGCTTAGAGAGCGGGCGGCTCGGCGAGGACACGGCAGAGAACGCGACGAGAGCGAGCGGACAAAAAAAGCACAGCTCAGGCGATTTAAAGATCAATGTCAAATTGTATAATATAAAATCCTTCTGCTGAGGGTGAAAGCTTAGCCCGCTCCTCGGAGCCGCCGTTCGCTTTTCTGCCGAAAAAAACAGCCTTCAAATAGAAGGTGGGAGCACACGGCGCTGGGATTTGGGGTCGCTTCGCCCCGATCCGACCCTGCCCGGGCACGGAGCTGCTCATTTGCAGCCTCTTACACTCACCGAGGAGGAAGCCCGGCGTCCCCGCCTTGGCACAATTCACCCTTCATTCTCATCCTATTTCTCCCTCTCCTTTTCCCCATTCCTTCACCCGAAATCTCTAACCCGACAGTCTGCAGCGCTGCCTCCTCCCTCCTTTCCCCTCGCACCGCATCCTCCTACAGCCTTTCTCCTCGCCCCTTCCCGACCCGGCCGACCCCTGGACTCCCCCCCGGTACCGACACTTCACCCCGTGCCGGGACGCGGCTCTTTGGTTCCGAAGTGCCCGTTGCGCTGCGCGTTACCGCCGGGCCCGGGGCCGTGCGCTGCCATTTGAAAGCAGATCCGAAGGTCGTTCACCAAATATTTTATTACGGTTTTTAGGCTGCTTCATACAGTTTTCGTCCTGCACATGCTCTACAAGTCACCTGTGCACATAGAGAACAAGCCAAAAAAAAAAAAAAAAAGAAAAAAAAAAAAGAAAAAAAAATATTAATAATAATAATAATAGAAAAAAATCTACTATCGCCATCCCT
Source organism: Coturnix japonica (assembly GCF_054131305.1). Lineage (NCBI taxonomy): Eukaryota > Metazoa > Chordata > Aves > Galliformes > Phasianidae > Coturnix > Coturnix japonica. Next base: position 51,881,067 of record NC_140667.1, read on the forward strand.
TAAATAAGTAAATAAACATTATATATATATATAAAAACCCCTTTAAAGTAAAGAGAAACCCAGCCACGAGAACTGCGCCTGTTCCTCTCCCTCTCCCCCCCCCGGATAAGGGCGCTCGGGCGTTTTGCAGTTGGCATTTTGTTCTTTTTCTTTTCTATTTTAAAACACTTTCTGTATTTTTTCCTTTATTTTTTCCTCTTTTTTCTTTTTCTTTTTTTTTTCTTTCATTTTTTTTCTATTTTTTTTCTTTTTTCCAGGCATGAATTCTACGAATCCCGGGCAATAAAGGCGACACAACGATTTTTGTAGCGTTGTTTTGTTTTCTCACGGGTTTTAATGCAGTCCTCTGCGGGGCCGGCGGTTCGGGGGGGGCTCGGTACCCCGGCTCCTGGGGTAGCGGTAGGCACTGGGGAGCCCCCCCCGCTTCGTCATGGCGCTCGGTGTCAGATGTCACATTCACTGTCGCTGGATGTGATGGAGATGGCGGAGGTGGCCGCTTTGCTGGAGAGGCTGACGGCTGGGCTGGAGGCCGCCCCCCCCGCCTCCCCTCCGCTCTCCTCCTCCGCTTGCAGCGAGCGCCCCGAGCCCTGCGCCAGGACCTGCTGCTGTAGCCTGCAAGGAAGCGGCACATCGAGCGTCACCGGGGGGCACACTGAGCACCCCGGATCCTGCAGCCCCTTCCCCGATGGGCAGAGGCCCCTCCCAGCCCGGCTGCCCCTACCCGGCCCTACTGCTGAGCACACCCGGAGGCTTTCGGGCTCTCTTCTCTGGTTTGGGGGTGCTGATAACAGCCATGGCAGGTGACAATCGGGCACTGAGTACCGGGGGGAGCCTCTCGCTTTACCGCTTGCGTGATTGTGTCAGGTTAAAATAGGGGGGGAAAAGTGAGAAAGAAGGAAAAAACCCAAAAAACCACAAACAAACCAAAAAGTGACCCAAGGAACGCTGGTGGGTGGCTCCAAGAATTAGAGCCCAGCGGGGATATGGGGCCGGAACGCTGGCTCTGCTCCGGACAGACAGACGTGAACGAGGTGTCCGTGTGTCCGGACACGGGGCCGGGGGGCCCTGCTCAGTGCGGGTATCTCCGAGCTGCAGAGCACATGGAGCTGCCCGAGCCGGGATAAAAATAGCAATGAAATAAATAGCAATAAGAATCAAATTGAAAAGGAACGATGATGGCGATAACGATAATAAAAGAAACGAAGCTGTCGGGTTTTCTCTCGCTGCTTTTCCCCTGCAGGACCGCCCCGAGGCTCCGTAGGGCCGACCCCCTCCCGGCACCTACCTGTTCTTGGCGGCCGCCGCCCTGTCCCTTTGCCTGCGGTTTTTGAACCAGTTGCCCACCTGCGTGGGGGTAAGTCCCGTGGCCTGAGCCAGTTCCCTCTTTTTGCTGGGGTTGGGGTAAGGGTCCTGCAGGTACCACTCCCGCAGCAAATGCCTCGTCCGCTCCTTGAAGCAATGCGTCTTCTGCTCGCCGTCCCAGATGGTGCGCGGCAGAGGGAACTTCTTCCTCACCCGGTATTTGTCCACCGGCCCCAAGGGTCGGCCCCGCAGCTTCTCCGCCTCCTGGTAGTGCGCTTCCAGCCAGAGGGCTTGCAGCTTGCCGTGGGACTCCTTGGTGAACTTGTGGTTCTCCAGGATATGGTAGAGCTCTCTGTAGTTCCCCGTGTGGAAGGCCACGATGGCCCGGGCTCTCAGCACCGACTCGTTCTTGTTGAGCGCTTCGCAAGCCGCCGGGGCTACGGGCAGGGACCAGAGGAAGCGCCCCAGGCGCTCAATGTCCCCGCTTTCCTCCAGGGTCTCGCATACCCCGGCCACCTGCTGCGGGCTGAAATTGAGGATGGGCAGCTGGAACATGGAGGCGGCTCCGGTGCCCCCCGCACAGCCCCGCGGCGGGGAAGCGGGCAGCGGCCTCGGCGGCCGCCCCGAGCCCCGCTCCTGCCTCGCCCGGAGCCGGCGGAGAGAGGGAGCTGCGGAGAGAGGGCGGCGCGGGGCGGAGAGGCGACGGGGAGCGCTCGGCGGCGACTGGGGGCGGTGGGTAGGGGCGAGGAGGAGGAGGATGGAGGAAGGGGGGGAGGGCGGGCGTGGGGGGAGGGAGGGAAGGGAAAGGGGGGGGGGGGGGAAAGAAAAAAGAAAAACGGGAAAAAAAATAAAAAGGGAAAAAAGAAAAGGCACAACCCCGGCTCCACGCCGCCGTGCTGCTGCGGGAGAGGCTGATTCGCTGCCGGGCTCGGCAGATTGGCTCCGGGTTTCCATGGCGGGGCTGCCACTCACTGTCAGCCGCTGCCAATCACGGCGACAGGCAGCGCCGCTGAGCCCGGGGCACCTCCCCGGCAGCCACAGCTCCCGCTGCCCCGGGCCGGATCCCCGCCCCGCTCCCAGGGGTCCCCATCCTGATCCCGAGGGGTCCCCGACTCTCTCCTGGGGGTCCCCGACCCGTCCCATGGGGTCCCCGTCCAGCTCCGAGGATCCCCGACCGGCTCCGGGGATACCCGGCTCGCTCTCGGGGGTCCCAGTGCCACTCCCAGGGGTCCCTATCCCGCCCCTGGGGGTTCCCGTTCAGCTCCCGGGGTCCCCGGCTCGCTCCGGTGCTCTCTGTCTCTCTCCCAGAGGTCTCGGCCCCGCTGCCAGGCCTCCTCATCCTGCTCCCAGGGGTCCCCGAGCCACTCCCGTGCGTGAGGTCCAGTGCCGGGAGTCCCTGTCCTTTTTCGAGGGCCCCCATCAAATTCCAGGGGTCCCCATGCCTCTCGCCGGGGTCGCACGGGCAGAGTGGGAAAGAGCTGGGGGGAGAACCGGGCCCCGGTGCTGATGGGAAGCCGGAGGGAGCGGGGCACAGGAGGGCGGCACGGGGACCCCTGGCCCGGCGCGGGGCCGCACACCCGGAGCTCGGGGCTCTGCGGGATGAAGCAGGGCGGGGGGATCGCAGCCATCGGCCGCTGCGTTGTAGCAGCGCTGCCGGGAGCCGCCGCCAATGGATGAGGACAGAGCAGCGTAGGAAGGGCTGAGATTTAGGGAAAAGCTGCCCCTCGTCTCCCCTTATCAATGACTTGCCGTCTCTGTTACTACGAGGAAATATCTACAGAGGGCTCAGCGCCCATCTCTGCCCTATTAAAGCTTTATCATTTCTCCTTCCACCCCCCCCCAACATTTAAAACCGTATTGTTTTCGGCTGAGTGGCCCTGCACAGAAGCAGAGAACAGCGGCGGGGAGTGAGAAGTCATCGCTAGGTCAGGACGGCGACTCGGAGCAGATTTCAGGAATCTTGTGCAATATTGATCCCCCCGAGGTAGCCCTTCCCTGCGGCTTCCTCCTCCCCGAGCCCCGACGCGGGGCCGCGCTGGGAGCGGAGCGGGGACGGCAGCACCGCGGCTCACGGGGCCGCGCTCTTTATTCCGCATCTCGCTGCTCAGCGGCGATGCCTTCACGGGAACGTGAGGAACCACGCTCGGAAAGGCAGCATCAATTCGGAAATAAGCTCAATATGTTCTTTGCGAGGCTTTTTTCTTTTTATTTTTTTCTTTATATTTTTCTTTCTTCCTGGAGCACTCGCCAAAGGAACGCTTCCATGATTTGATACCTTGTTGACTTTCCTCTCTCCCTTTCCTTTCTATTTTTTTCCCCCTTTAATTTAATATTTTATTATTATCACTGTGTTGCTTCTCTTTCTCTCCTTTGCCGGTTGCCCGAAATGAAGCAGATTCCCGTTTCCCCCCATCATCCATCTCCCCTCAGAACGGAGCCGCACCGGGCTCGCCTCCTTTCCTTTAGTATCAAGTACAATTTGTCTTTTGCTCGTGAAGATTTGGTAAATCAGAAGGCAGATAGATAGCGCAGATGGTCGGAGGTGTCGGGTCAGATTATGGTACGCCTCAGTACAGTGCTAAGCTCATTCTGACGGAAAACCCTGATATTATTTTCACAGATCTACACAGTTCACTTGAAAAAAACCCTCGGAGCCATTTACATCATTTATGTGAGGCTCACAGCTAGCGGGATGGAGCAGCTTTCAATACTGCTCATTTTCATAGAACCCGACAGAGCCGGGGAGACAGAAAAGCACACGCAGAACTCACGGGTTCAGAAACGCTCCGCAGAAACTTAAAGAATAAACGAGGGAAGCTGAGGCTTCGCTTTGAGGACCAGGGTTGGGGGTACAGACCCTCCTGGGAAATGGAAGGGAAAAACGGGAGAAAGGGAAAATAACATCTGTAAATATTGCTGAGGTTCAAACACTGATGTTTGACTCATCCACGTCACAGAGGACGGGGAAAAGCTTCAACTGAACAGCTCAGGGAGGGATCCCACATTACCCCGTCGGGAAGGATAAAAAGCCCCGAAGCTGCTCGGGGTGAGCATCCCTTGGAGCATCCCCGGACACGGCTGGTGGGAGCAGCCCCGAGTCGTTCTCAGCAATGCTGTGCGGATGGGGGGCACATTCAGATCGGCAATATGACTATTAATAATATACCGCAGCTAATTAATTAATTCATTATTTTTTTTTCAGCGTGCGTATGATCTGGTGAGGGAATAATCAGGCTGCATCCTAATGATCGTGGACAGAGAGAGACGGGCTCCGCAATGAAAGCCGGCACTGTAGGCTAAAGAAATGAATCCTCATTAGGAACAGCGAGAGCCGCTCGCGGGGCGGGGGGCTGCCCCCCAGGTCCCGGCTTTTGTTCCCCACCATGTCTGGGAGGCTCTGGGATTCTGCTGGGGTGGGAAGAACAGCCGACACCGGGCAGCACCCAGCTGCCCCACGTTAACCCCTAAGGGGGGACTGCTGCCGCAAGCCCTGTGGCACGTCCGGGTCCACGTCCCGTGTTGGGAACCGAGGGCTTCGGAAGCGTTTTCCCAACTCAAATTGTAACCATACAAGCTTTGCTCGTGCCATTAACAGCCGGCAATGACGGCCACTTTCAGCCGGGCCACGGCTCTGCACCTCGCTACAGGTAGCGTGCAGAATTAGCCCTTCAGGGATGAACCCACCGGAGAAGAAGGAATAAAATTGCACTAAAGAAATAATACACCAGCAAAAACACTGCCTGCCGTCAGGGCCGTGCCCTGGAGCCCGGGGCCAGAGGAGCCCTCCAGCATCGGCTCCAGGAGCCACCCCGTGCCCTCTCAGCCCCTCCGGCTCCCAGCACCGTCCTCCCCCCGGGATCGTTTATACAGAAGCAGTTTGGTACGCAGCAGAGGTGCGAATAGATTTTTTTTAAGCCTTTGATTGGCGTTAAGTATTGCATTAACAAATCTCTTCCCGGGAAGGTGAAGCCCCATTTTAGAGGTCTCGATAGAATTGAGGGAGATGCTGGAAGTTCATTAAGCGATGCTAAGCGGCGTTGCCTGAGTGCAGGCAGTCCCTGGGGAGGGTCCCTGGGGTGGATACCGGGATTTGGGGTCTCGGTGCTGATGCTCCGGGAAGGGGGAATCAGAGGTTCCCCCACTCTGCAGGGGAGCGGGGATGCTCATCCCCAGGGCTGGGCGGTGTGAGGGGTGCTGCGGTCGGTAGCTTTCTAGTGCTTGTCTTTATACCTATTCCTATTTCTATTCCGACCTCTATCCCTATCCCGACTTCATGCCCCTGAAACATCGCTTACCACTCTTCCCGTTTCTTCCCCCAAAAGAGCTGTCATCTGCTCAGCATTAAGCTAGAGAGCTCAGGCTGAGTGCTCACTTAAAGCACCCATAACCACCAGAAGGACCGAAATGTCCCTAATAACAAGGTGGGTGTTTGGGGCTGTGTGGGGGAGTCTCGCTGTACACCTTCGCTCTCCTTCAGCTCTCTGGTTCCCATCGGGATTTTCTCTGAAAATTCGAGCAAAAGGAAACAAAGCGTTGAAGTAAATACGGGACTTTCTACTGGCTCTTGTTCTTTTCTCTCTGCAAAGTTCCTCTTTTCATACTTTTTTTTTCCCTTAGGAAACGCGACTAGGAGATCCCTATATAGGGAATAGGAGGGAGGTGAGAACCGAGAGGTGTCGTAGGAAAACGCATTTCGTGGCTTCGGAAGCGCACAAAACAATCCTTTAAATATTACATATCGTCCCAGGATGGACACGGAGCTGCTCTTTCCTTGCGGGGGACGCGGCCGGGCTGGCTCTGGTAACGTCCCCATACTCGTTTCATCGCACACCGGGAGACGTAGGACATCGGTGTGAGCCGAACCCCCGGGGCCGAGCAGCTCTGCCCGCCAGGTGGAGCATCCTCATCGCGTTTCAGCCGCTCCCGAAGCTCTCGGAGAGGCGGCCGATCTCCCAGCTCCGGCCCCGGGGCTGCTGCGGGCCGAGCCGCGCTGAGGGGAGGAGGCGCCGCCCCGCCATTTTATCGCCTCGCAGCGCTGGGTGCGCGTGTCAATGTGAGGGAGCAGGTCGAGCAGCCCGAGGAGCTGGGAAGGGCATTTAGCGGGGTGCGGGGCTGCTCCTGGGGTAGGTGCCGTAGGTCGTGCCTTTTTCCCTTGGGGAAGGTGGAAAAGAAGCTGGAGGAGCGAGGCCGTGCCCACACCTCGGCTCCTCTCCGCAGCACGCAGCCCCTCACACACCCTCACACGGTGAGCCGCCATTTTGTGGTGCTCTGCTCTGGCCCCCGAGGTGTCCCCCAAGGAAGTGTTTACCCCTATGTTGTCAAAATGTGTTTTATTGATTAATTTATTTCCAGGAATTCAATCCACAGCGATATATTTTAACTTTATTTGCCCAACTAAAGAAAGCGTTGCAGTCGAGGGGGTATTTAACTTTCTGAAGACTTGAAGTTGGGTAACGAAGACCTCCACACACAGTTATGTGCTTTAAATCCAGTTAGAAACAGGGAATTCAGAAGTGAAGAGCCTTACAACGCTCAGTTACAGTCACAAGGCTTGTGGGTTTGTTACCAGTCAGGAGAGGGCTTCGGTGCTGTGGCAAGAAGTGACAACAACAGCAGTTCTCACCTGGGAGGAGTTCATGTACTTAAAGGATGGAGCAGAAGAGGGGCAGAGGGGTAACAGCACAAAGAGAGAGCAACAGAGATGTTTGCCTTGCTTTTAGCAGAGAAATGTGAACTCAGCTAAATTCCAGGAACTAGATAACTAGTCCTTTAGGGTGAGTCCTTTAGGATAGTGACTATCACAGGTGAGAGTTCACCATCAGAAGAGCTTTGCTGGAATTGGTTTCTACGAAGCCAACAGAAATGGATAGCTTTGTGCAGCAGCATTTAGAACTGAGCGTTGTGACATAATTTTAAGGAGTAAGAGTCGTGTAAATAAAAATAATACACAATCGGTTGTTTTAGGAAGCTATTTGTAGAGGATGCCCACGTGGTTTGAATTCCATGCAAGTGGTTTTAAGTGTGGAATTTTTCTCTTAGTGTATGGGTATTTATCACCTTGCCAGACTAGATATGAAACCACAGCTGTAAATCTGCAATGAGGAATTGCATTAATGTCAGTGTTGTGATAGCAGGCAGACACTCGGCATACAGTCAGGCAGTATTTTTCTGGTTTCTGGACTCAGTGCTGTCCCGTGATTCATGAAACTGAGTCCTATACAGTTGAGTTTATTAAGGTGGTGTGACAGGGAGAGATGTGTAATATATATATTTTAGTAGAGTTCCAAATAGCATAGATAGCATCGACCTGAGAGGTCCATTAGAAATCATCTGTTACTGTTTGAAGCTGTTTTACTCACTGCTGCGTATTACATATTTCTCACACGCATTAAAATACAGAAAAATGTCATGAATTGTTACCAAAGCTGTCAGTTTTATTACATCACCTGTTAAAGGTTGTGATCTATTATTTCTTTTTGAAAAGGACCCTAAAAATGCCTTTTTTTAAAAAAAATTATTTTTTATTTTGGTAGCAGAAGTTGGTGGATTCTGCTCTGCAGCTGGTGGATTCTGCTCTGTAGTGCTTCTTTTGGACCAGAAAAATAATAGCCCCGTGTGAGAACATCTGAATCCCAGGTGGGCGGATGGTTTAACGCTACTTTTCTCTGGTAAGACCAAGGATCAGTCTTTAGTACGGCCATACCCTGAACATGTTTTGTTTCAGGCTCTTTTAAAATCTGCAGTCATCCAACAGATCACCAATGCAGTGAAATCTCAGCCCTTTACATTAGCATTTGCAGAACAAAATTCACTAGAACTATTTTAAAGGATTAAACGATATGTATCATCTTAATAATAAGCTGTTGTGATTTATATAACGAGAAGCAACTCTCTGCTATTTTATGTTCAAAGTAGTGTTTGTGCTCTATTTCCCCCCCCCCTTTTTGTACCTTATTTGTATGCCCCGTTTTTGCAGCTTTAATAGGAGCTGTCAGGGATGTAGCTAACAAGCACTGTTAAGCTGTTTTCTAGAGAAAGAGTAAACATCAAATTTTTCCACCTGGTGCTTTGCTGTTTGACTCCCATTTGGTTATAATACGATTTCCAGAGATTCATGTGCCTCCCTTGGATAGTGGGAGATAACCAGTGTCTGCTTAACTACATGTCAGGGTCAGATAGACATCATTCAGCATTGAGATGGTTCCATCTCGCAGCCTGCAGATCTTCAATATACGCTCCCAACTAATTTTTAGTTCTCAATAAATTACTTATCATTTCCTTTTATTTGTTGCAAAAGCAGAAATGTTTTGTTTTGGCTTAAATTACTTCTGACATTTATTTTCTTTATATTTTCCAAAAAAATGTTTTTTGCTGTTTCCAGGCACTGGTAACTCGGGTACTGATCTTGTACATACGTATGGTAAATCTGTTCTCTCTTTCTTGGAGCTTTTATCACTGCCTGTTCTAATCTGGTCTCTTGGATTAGTAGCTCTGATCCTCACGTAACTATTAGGCAAATTCATTTCTGTCAAACATCCAGCGTTTTAAATGCTTCCCCCCTTCTCCCTCCCTTCTGTTTTCACAGTCTCAGTGCTACACTGTGCAATCTTAATGCCACTTTAGTCCAATTCTGAAGTTGTTTTCTATTCCACTTTATCCTGGATTAGGATCTCATCCCCATCGCCAATTGGTTGTGGCTTTACTTTTTACACACAGCCGAGAGAAGTGTTCATTCACCCATGGTGGGACAGTTATGTTTCAGTGTGTTTGAGCTAACTGCCTGTGTTCTGGGTGTTCTGGTTAGGTACTGCTTGCATCCTTTTAAGAAGATGACATGACTACAAGCTGTTTTAAAAACCAGAACTTAATTTCTGCACGTAGCAGCACTATACAAACAGAAGAATCAATTTGCAATAATCTGCTTTCCATTGCATTTTAGTTCTGTCTTTAATCCCACTTATGCATATACTTTCTGATTCAAATGTACTTTGCAATTATTTCTGGAGGACTGTACAGAATGGATAAGAAGCTTTTCCATTACCGTCTTTGCAGCTGATAGGCTTAGTAAACCAGCTGGAGTAGAGGCTCCACTTTTTGTACATGAGCATTTCTTGCTGCATTCTTCCCACCTTCTAAGAATGCGAAACCTCTCCAAGATAGAACTTCTGCAGGAACACTTCCCTAAGTTGTACGCTTCCTTTTTCCCCAGCTGTGGCTTATCCCTCCAGTAAATCCATTACTACAATGGGTGAAAAATTTGGTTCCATTGAAACGGAATTTTGACTTGTTTATTGTATCAATAAAGCTTTGGATTGTTTTTGTAAATCTGTAAATTACATTTTTCTCCAGAGGTTTACATGATGAGTGACAGACTCTTAAGCAACCTGGATAAACTCCTGCTTGAGTTTGGTAGGTCATTATATTGTATATTTTTAAAGTGAAAAGTACCAGTGCACTGTATATAGTGATATTCTTAACTTTATAGAGTTACATTAACTTTAAATAAACATTTAAATATTAAGGTTTTGATGATTGCCTACATAATGATGATGTTATGGAGCAGGGTTCTACAGATTACTTAATAGCAAAATTGTCTGTATTTTTAGATGTCTTGTTAAAATCTTTGCTAATTGATGTGCAATTAATGTTGCACAGTATTTGTTTAATAGTTCATTGTAGATAAATGTGTTCATTTTTCTTTTCAGTTTTCCAGCTAAAACAAACTTCTTATGCAAAGGAACATGTAAATCAACAGATAAACTGTGAGTAGTGATAAGTTATCGTTTTATTAGCTGTTGAATACTCTGTTTCATTAGTCCTTATACATGTCTGAGTCTCAGAGGCGGAAGCAAGCTTAATAATGAAAGCTGTCCAGTGTCCTGCTCTCACCCTATCTCATCTTTTGCCATCAATGCTCGCTCATTCTCCCTAGCAGACTTTGCTTTTGCCTTCGACTTTTAGCTAATGCTGCTCAGCTGTCTCATGGACAGCCAGTTTCATGCTGCGCCATTTCCTGCTCTTACTTTGTAGCTCCTCACAGTTGCTGGCAGTTCTTGGGTTCAGCTGTGCTTGCTCAATACATCTGCCACTTGTCTGCCCTTCTCTCTTCATGTTTTTTATTCTTCCCAAATTTGGATCTCTGCCTCACTGCTTCTTCTCTCTTTCTGTCTTCCTACAATAATGAAAGTTCTCTCAGTTGCTGCGACCTACTCAAGCCTGGTTCTTCCTTTCTGTGGTCAAGCAGCTGGTAATTTTATTTGAAATCCCAAACAGTAACGTCAATGGGAAAGCCTTGCTCCACATGAATTCTTTCTTCTTAGGACTAACAGTATAATACTATGGACTTAGATCTTGTCTGATTTATTTAACTATCCTGCCCGTTGTATCACTGAGTTACAGGGATGGATATAGAGAAACTATTCTTTAGACAACCTAAAGAAACCCGTGCTCATCTTTGGCACCTCATAGGTAGAAGGCAAAGTTGAAGTCCTTCAGGAATAAGAGGGTGCTCTGGATACCATTGGTGGCAGTATTTCTAATGATCTTAGGACCCTGGAGGTGTTCAAGGCCTGGTTGGATGGGGCCCTGGACAGCCTGGTCTGGTGTTAAATGTGGAGGTTGTTGGCCCTCTGTGGCAGGGGGTTGGAGCTTCATGATCCTTGAAATCTCATCCAACCTGGGCCATTCTATGATGCTGTGATTCTGTGATTAAGTGATATGTCCAAGTAAGTACTTATACACTGAGAGGGTTATCAATATTAGATTGAAGTATTTTGAACATTAGAGCATGTATTACAAAAAATCTGGTATGCATAGAGTTTAGTAATAATCCTTTGGTCTCAGTCTGTAAATTTAGAGCTATTTGTGTCTTAAAATTTGTTTGAGCTTACTGCAAATTAGCACATTTGAGGTGATATCCATTGGCTATGTAGAAACATACAACTGGGCAGCAGTGATGACAAGGGAGATTTGGCACAAGTATTTCTGAACCTCTATAGGGAAGAATAAGAAATAAAAATCACAGGGAAGACAAACACACACCTAGTTATGCTCATTGCATTGCAGTGTGAATATGCATGGTAGCTCTCACAACCTGTACTTGTGAAACAGAATGTTGGTAACATCCATGTTTTTGGGGATTTGTTATAGATGCTCCTCATTAACTGGCATCTGTCTCCTACTCAATATATGAATCCATCATACAATACAGTTCTCCAACTTGTGTCAATTTATTTTTTATTGGTATTTATTTATTCCTGATTCCAGCAATCATTTGTGTGTATGCTGTTAGAGATGTTTTTAGTTTCCTTTCTTGAAGTCAGCTTTCCTATTCAAAACATTCTTATTTCTGGACTTCTGTAAAAGAAAAGGTATTTAAAGAGACTTTAACTCAAGCAACTCTTGTGCTCCGATCAGTCTCCCTCCCCACTTGCAAGCATTACCAAAAGAAAAGTGGCTCACACTGTTTCCCTGTATACTACCTCCAGTGTCTGCAGACACTTGTCCTTCTGTGAACTCTGGAGAAGAGAGTTGGCATTAACTATTGATAAGCATTTTAATTTCTACCACTATTAATAGCTTCACTTTAACACAGACTGGGATGCAGAAACAGAGCTGATGCTTTCTTCCAAAGCCAATTTCATAATATTAAATGAAAATCAGTGTTCTCACCACACAGCTCTCCTTTATTTTTTCCATTCACTTTGTCATTACTTTGCTTAACTGCAGGCTGTTTGCTCTTCTGCTATTACTGAGACTAAGCAGTTAGAAAGAGATGTTGACTCCTTCTGAATGTAGACCTTTTATTTCATGCATACATTGCAAATACTGAAACGTATTTTTACATTTTCAGTGTATTCTTCAAAAATCACGGAAAAAAGGAATGAAATTGCGAGACTGCAGGAAAATATAAATAACTGCAATGATGCAATTGCTGATTTACGCAAGCAAAATGAGAACAGTAAGGACAGCTGTAACGTGTAAGTATAATGTGAGCTTAACTTTTAGATAGAATTGGCATTAAGAATGTCAGTGAGGAAGTAGCATAAGAATATAAGAATATAATCACAGAATCATAGAATGGCTTGGGTTGGAAGGGACCTCAAGGATCATGAATCTCCAAAGCCCTGCTGCATGTAGGGCTGCCAATCTCCACATTTAATGCTGCCCAGTGTCCCATCCAACCTGGCTTTGAACACCTCCAGGGATGGGGCACCCACTGCCTCTTTGGGCAGCTGTTTCAGCACCTCACCACTCTCATAGTAAAGAACTTAGCAGTTAGGAAAAGATATGAGCTTGACAATAACATTTCAGTTTATTTAAACTCCATTTTTTTGGCCTCTAATGCAATATAAAATGAACACTTTTTATTACTTGAAACCATTCCATACTGATTCCCTATTTTTTTAAAGGTTGTAAATCAGCTATTATGTAATGCAAACAAGGAAATAAGAAATTAAGGGTGGAATTAAAGATCTGACCAAATTTTGAACCATTAAATTCAAGGGGCATTGGCTGAGGCCCTAAGAAGAACAATCGGTGGCATTAATGTAAGGTGACTGAAAATAAGAAATGACTCAGTAAGGGATACATGTATTCATAGAGACTGTGCTTGCAGAAGGATGAGATTTTGTCTTAAATTATTGAAAGTATCATTTACCAACATACTGAAAACTGCACTAAACAAGTCCTAGCTGTGAGATGAGACAAAGAAAGTACTAGAATCATCTTAAACTTCTAATATTTATCCTAGTTGGTACTGCTGATGCTCTGTTCAAGTTTCTAGCATTGATCTTGTAAATTCAGATTCTGTATTTGACTGACAATCATCCTCATAGTTGATTGATTCAGAGATGAGTATCATTACATTTAGTTGCCAGGAACAGTCAATAGAGCTCTCAAAGAAACTGCTTGTTGTCTGGATTGCTAGACATCATATTGAGGCACATTCAAAGACTTTGAACAAAATACTGCATTCTTACATGCAACAAGTCTACCGAAAATACAATACATGAGATGTGTATCAGGATACTATTGTGATTTCTAAAAATGTCCATAATAGTCTATTTAACAAAGAACTGAAGAATACAGTGACGAGGAAGAAATACATATTCTTAGAAACATAATGACATTTTTCTAATATTTAGTTGCTTGAATGACTCAGACATGAAATGTTGATCCAAGAACAAGAAGTGGTGAAATACTGTTGGTGAAACCATTTAAAATGTTATTCTTCTTACAGTGTTTTGATTTGTGTTCATGATGGTGGGGTACCATAACAATAAAAAAGAAAGCCAGATGAACACAATGTTTTTAAGTTAGGAAGTGAACTGCTGTCTCATCCATCTGGCTGAACCACAGGAAATTTATAGTGCTTTCAGATATGTGTGGATAGAGATTTTTCAATACCCTTGCTGATGAAAGGAGGAACAAACAAATATGATAGTTATCAAGAACTTCCAGAAAGATGTGGGGTTTTCTGGAGGAAGACACAGTGTTTGTGTGCCTGTGCACTTATATACGCACTGTTAATTTCTGCCTTTTCAGAATCTAACCCCTTAAAGTTGTGGCTTTCTGTTGAATTCTCAGTAGGTGTGGTGAAGTAGCATTTCTTAATTACATTTTTAATCACTAGTGGTATTAACCAGTTTGTACCAAATAATGCTAAGTTTCCTGAATGGATGCTGAACTTCCTTACTGAGCTTTTTTTCAGCGACAATCTTAGTGCTTTTATAAATGATGATAATATGTGTGTTTTATCACCTGGAGTGCATTGTTTCTTGGCTCAAGGTTATTGGACTTAAGCAAATTATTTGTCAGATTTTTGGTCTATCTTTATTTCTGTAATGGAAACAGCTTTTACTGCAGCCTCAGTTTTACACCACCTTTGGAGTGCTTGTCCAGATACACATTCATACTTTCAGTGTTCACATGCTACAAACTCCTGTTTTGAACCATAGGGCATACTCACATCATCAAATGCCTTTTACGTGCCCAACTCATGAATATACAGTGTAAAATGGATCACATGTCCTCAGTTACTATTACCATTGCAGTAGAAAATTGTTTCTTCGCTCAGTTGTGAACTTATTCTGTATTCTCTGCTCACTGATAATTTCCATCCTTTTAAATGTAACTTTTTTTTGTAACCTGTCCCAAATTTATGTGGAAGTGCTTGTCTTCAGGTGTTTTTAGGTTTTCTTCTTCTGCATCTTTGGTGCTTGGTGGATCTGTGCAAGTGCTCCTAAAGTTGGGATTTGCTTGCATGTCTCCTAGGTCTGATTGTTCCATCCAAACTTCATTCATTATAGGTGTTTATATTGCCCTAGAGTAGCTGTATTCTGGATGATGGCATAGAGGCAAAAAAGAACATATCTAGCCAGCAACTGAAGTTCAGTTTTCATCTGCTATTAACTTATTTTTAACTGGAACTTTTTACACTAGAAAAATATGTTTGACTTTCAGAACAGTAAGTGACTTGCTCTAGTTAACTAGCTAAAGTCAGTTGTTTATGTCTTCTTTTTTAATTGACTTTTTATTAGGAAGGACCATTTACACACTTCTTCTTTGTACTTTCTCTGCAGCTGGAAGCCCACATATGCAATTCTTAGCAAGCATGAAGAATATTTGAAGAATGAACTTGAAGTTTTACAAGAAGCCACAGAAAATGAGAGGTATCAATGATCATATGAGATAAGATTTCTAGAAGCAGCTTATTAGAGGCAGTGCTGTCTCAACTGATCAGCAAAGTTATGCAGTTTGCATCAGAAAGTTTTGATAAACATTTCAGTGTAATAATATTCACTTTCCATTATTAGGAGTTCATCTGTGACTTTGTAGATACTAGTGAAATGGGATAAAATATGGCTTTTTCAAATTCAGTTACTTCCCAAATTCCTATTACAGTGTTCAATTAAACACTGTTTAATTGCCCACAATTTCAAGGGAAGTCCTCTAAATTTGGATAGTAATAAGGTAATCGGTGTTTTGGCTTTGACAGAAATAGAAGATATCAGAGCATATTTGCAGAAACATATTTTATCTACAGATGTTTTTTTTTTAACCATTATCATGACGTGTCTTCACACATATTGTAATATCAGTACTTTCAGATATTCAGATTTGGAAGACTTTTAGGAAAATACAGAGGTTCTATGTTTGCTAGAAGCATCACATACATGAACCTGAGCTTTTTCTTTCACATATGCACTAAATAAGATAACATGCTTTATAATGCATAAATAAGATACATTCAAATAATTTGTTTTTCTTTATTTGTGAATAATTCCTCAAAATAAGTACAAAGCATTCAAATTAAGTATTAGATCATGAAAAATAGGGCTGGAAGGATATATCTGCCAGCACTGAATGG
Organism: Coturnix japonica; assembly: GCF_054131305.1. NCBI lineage: Eukaryota > Metazoa > Chordata > Aves > Galliformes > Phasianidae > Coturnix > Coturnix japonica. The sequence goes on from NC_140667.1 coordinate 51,896,740, forward strand.
GACCTGACCTTGCTGTTGCTGTAGGTAACTGCAATTTAAAATGTTGGCTGTGTTCTTATGCTAGTGTTCTTCTTGCAAGTAGTTCAAGACAGCAGAAGCAGAATGTCTGACAGCCTTTAATTAACTCTGTTTGTAGCTTATCTGTCTTCCTGTTTAGAGCTCTGCATTTGGTGAAAAATAAGGCTAAATTGGCTTTCTATGAGTATATGAGCCATTTTGGCCTTCACTAATTTGAGCTGACAAGCCAAAGAAGCATTACTTTTAAATTGCTTCTTTAGATAACTAGTCTCAATTCCAACATAATAGTGTTGTTTTTTTTTTCCTTCCCCTTTTTCCTGAGCTTTTAATTGTAAAACATGACTGCAAACCATGGAATAAATTTAATGTATGTATTTTACGAAACTTGTCTTCAGAGGCTTGTTTCAAATACAGTCCCTCTGTACTAAAGCATTGGCTGGTATACTCAAATCAGCAAGGTGTGCAGTCAACAAATTCCAAATAGATAAATTAGGAAGAAAAATAAGTGCGTTTAAAATGTTACGTGCTGAATGCCCTTCTTAGGCTGGCGTTTGTGGGCATTCAGGACATGCTGCTTTACATGCAAAGATGTTTTTAAAAGATGACTTTAATGTGAGCAGTGCTGAATTCTAAACAGCTGATGTTCAACTACATGAACAGATGAATACGAGTTATTTAGGAAAAATACTGAAAATAGAGTCAACTCCTCAAGACCTATATGCTATACTTTATATGGCCATAAATATTTAACTGTGGAAAACAAGTTTTGGGGAAAAGGTGTATTCAAAGTTTAAGGATGACATTCAGAAGTTTGCAATGTGCCACTTGCAATTATTTGACTTCGTGTTTTTAATTTGACTTTCATTTATGTTTTTAAAATTTATTTGTAATGCATTCTTAGTTTTATATCAGCAAATGTCGCTGTTGCTTTGCTATTGTTTGTAGAATCTATTAAATTAAATCTGTATTTTCTGTCTTTCACTCCTTGGTAGTATAAATAAATGTTTAAGAAATCCAGTAATTTCATGGACTCCCAAGACCATCCATGAAAAAAAAGAACAAATATGTTCTTTTCTACATGAAGTTTGAGAAGTCTCAAGTTCTTGATTTCACAACCTTGAATCATAGCAGTGTTAATCTACAACTTCTTTCCCCTGAATGTGTGCTGAACTTCAGTCAATTTAACAGGAGCTGGGTCCTGGAGCATAGTTTTGTTTGAAAAATGAGATCTTACAATTTTCTGCTATTCTTTAAAGATGAATGCTGTGATTTGGATACAGTGAGAGCTGTTCATTATTGCAGGCAGATAGGTGTGCGTGTGCCTTTACTTGCTGTTATACATAATTTGTTTCACAGCGGAATTTCTGATTAATCAGCAGATGCACTAATAACAAAATATTTTCACGTTTGGTTCTGTTATTAAGCTCTTACTTTTAAATGTGGAGAGAAATATACCAGGCCCTGGTTGTTACTATTGATAATATTAAAAACTGTTGATAATTAACTCTTACTTTCCTGCAGGTTACCTGTGTGTGACATTAACAATTAGAACCTGTTCCTTTGTTAATTACTCAGTGTTAATCACTGTGCTTTCCCTACAGATACTACCTTTGCATTGGAAATGACTTCTAATGCACGTTAGACTTAGCAGCACTACTGGAGTAATAAGAAATGCTTCCCAGTCACATAGTTGAATATTTGATCTGTTCTTCGCAAGCAATGCTGCAAATTCCTAGTTTGAATGAGAAAACAGACTAAAGAATCTTTTCCAGCATAGTCACTGTTACTGATTTAACGCAAGACAATTTCTGTTCTGTGCAACAGTACTTCTTTTCTTTCCCAAGATAACACTGATCAATTTTCAGCTTTATGTGATGAATTACATCTAATTGCTTACTATGGCATTTGTTTTTATAGCAGTATTTCAGAAGCTCATTTAAACTTTAACAATGTCATGAAGATTTATTTAATGGGACCTCTTAATTGATGCTACCAGCTTTAATAATCTGTAGCTATGTTCTCAACCAATGTCAATGAAATTATATCAGTGTGAGATTAATGTAGAGGGCAGTCTTACAAGAAGCTGAGCTCTGGCTGTTTTCCAGTGAAGCATTTGAATGTTTGCTTAACCTTAAGTTTGGTAGTCTTGTTATTTTAGTGTGACTGCTGTGTGTGTGTAAGTCTTCCCTGAATCAGATTGCTCAGCATTTCTTACTCCAGCACTACATCAGGCTGTTCTAAGTCACAGAATCATAATAGCTTGGGTTGGAAGGGACCTCAAGGATCATCAAGCTCCAACCCCCTTGCCACAGCCAGGGCTACCAACCTCCACATTTGATACTAGATATATATATATAAATACTATATGTATATAAATACTGGATGCTAGGCCAAATGATCCTTTGCTGTAAGTTTGATAGAGCTGCACTGATACAGGTGGAGTTGTGCCAATAAGCACAAGCAGAGAATTTGGCTTGGTGTCAGTTTCATGATAATTACATAAGGAAGAACCATTTGTCATCTGTCAAGCTACCTTTTGTCATTTTATGGTCTAGATTCCTTTCAGAATAATGGCTGTTACATCATGAATGTATTCTTTGTTATGTACAGCACAATTTTCTATGAAAACAGATGGAAGAAAAAAAAAGGAAGTTGAGTAGAAACATACTAAAACACTAATCTGACCTTTTCCAGAACAACAAGACTAATTGAGATAGTTCCATAAAGTAATAGCTGTTCTTTGTAAATGTTATCTAAATTATATATTTTTATAGGAAAATGTATCAAGATTACATCATCCAGTATAAAGAGACTCTGAAGCAACACCGTGAAAAATATGCAGAAACTGCCCTTGCACAGGAATATTACAAAAAAAAGAAAGAGCTTGAGGAAATCCAGAACAGAATTCAGAAACGGTCTGAACAATATAAATTGAAAGAAGATGCTAACTTGGATATTCTTGGTACTATTATTATCAGTGCTTATGCAGTAGTGCCTGATGCTAGTAGACCGCATATTACAAGGCTGTACAGAAATCCCCTTATTGATTTATCAAAGTTTCTCTTAAGCTGATAAAATAAAAATCTTAATTTTATTGTACTATTGGTAGGAAAAAAAAAGCTGCAGCAAAGTGAGAATAAGAATTTAGTTAGAGTATACAGGCTAATATTCTTTCCTCCAACATGTGAATGTAATGGGGAGAGGTTTGCCACTGGGCTTCTTTGGGTAAGAAATCAACCCAAAATTAGTTTAGAATTAGTTTCTCAAACATTTATTTACTTATTTATTTACTGTGCTATTTTGAATGTCATTACTTTCTGTATTACTGCTATTTCTTTTAGAAGGACTAAACAATGACAAGTTTTTCATGAACCATTAATTTAAATTGTAATTTGTTGAGAAAATGAGACTTGTTAATGTTCTGAAACAAACTTTTATTTTTACAGAGCCTGCTCCTTTTAAATCCATTAATGACTGGGCTATATATATGTATCCTTGAAGTGTAATGTTAATGTAGTTTACAGGAAGGAAAGTTTATATTTAACTTTCACAGCTTTTTATTTAAAAATATAATAATTGTGTTTAGAGTGGCAGCATAACCATTTCCCTGTGGGCTAATTGTAGGTCAAATAATAGTTTTCAGTTATAATTTACTGGAACATTTTAAGGAAGATAAAAGTATTTCACTTAATGACCTGTATATTGTGAAGCTTCACTAAAGAGAAGACTGAAGTTGGATTTGGAGACTTGCCTAAAACATGTAGAATTGTCAGGACTTTCTGTAACTCTAGCACTTGCACTTACAGCATAGAACTGTGAGGGACCTGATAGTATCTCCTTCTTGAATAAAATCATGTTGCCATGCATATTCCTTAATTTGGAAGTGCTTCTTTGAGGCAAAAAACACAGGAAATGTTAAAGCTTGCTGAAACTGCTACACGAGAATCAGCTGAACTAGAAAAAGAAGCAGACGAATTAGAAATGAAAATTAATTATTTAAAAAAGGTAAGTGTGTTTTATATATATATAGGTATTTATACAAGTAATTTGCTGAAACAAAATAGTAATACATTTTCAAGCACATGAACCAACAGGATGATGGTAGAATTAATAATTATTTGTTTCTGTAATATTGCCTCTGCTTTCTTGGAGAATAGGGGTCCATGAATGCTCAGACTCTTACGGCTTGCTTTCTGTTGACCTCTGTTTACACCGTAATTTCCTCAACTCATTGTATCATGATGACTTCTATGGTAGCTCAAAAGAGTCAGAGCATAGTAGAGGACTCATTAGTGTTGGGTTGATGGTTGTATTTGTTAACATTAAAGGTCTTTTCCTACCTCAGTAATTCTGCAGTTCTGTAACCTGGATGTATGTGCCTTTCTGGACTAGATGATCATTACTGTTCTACCAGCCATGTTCACCTCAGCCAGCCTTACATTGATAGAAGCATAGTGTGCACAGGTGGTGGTTTTTTTCCTATAGTTTGTGGTATTGTTTGACATCAGACTGAAGTTCACAATGAACCTTGGTCTCCTTATTTCTTTAGAACATTTTGGCTAAAAAAAATAAAATACTGCTTATGCCGATTTATCAGGATTAGAAGACCTTTGCAGCATGTAGCTGTATTGTTTTCACATTTTTTTAAATTAAATTGTGCTGTTTATTTGTTCTTTTTCTTTTAAGACATTTGAGAAAACCGCGGAAGAACAAAATAATTCAGGAATGATTGAAGGAAAAAATCTGAAAAGTCTGGAGAAACCGAAGGAATTTAAAGAAAGGTGCGTTTAAAAATGATTTCCTTCTCCTTCATGTCATCCAGAAAACGATCTCAGTATTCACACAAGGGCAGCAACAAAACACAGCTTCTGTGTGGGTAATTTTATGGCTTTTAATTACAGTTACAGTGGCTGTATGGTCAATAATAGAATACACTAACTATACTGAACAAATATTTGGTGAAAAGTTCAGGGTTATAAATCTCATTGCCTTTAGCTGTGAACTACTCCTAGAAATTTAACACTTAATTTGGTTCTTAAAAACAAGTGTGAGTGAAAGTTTCATTGACAGGATTAATGGCTTAGTAAATTAGCCAGTGGTCATTTACAACTGGGACTCGCTTTAATTTGAGCTCAATTACGGTGACTGAAGTCACTATCAGGATCATCTTGCACTCATCTGGATTTTTGTGAGTATTAAGACATGAAACTTAGAACTGATTCTATTGGACAAAAATCCAGAAGACTTAATCCACAAGATTTTACGTCATGGTGTGCTTGATAAAGGCGCTCTTCAGAGTTTTGAACTGGGATTTAATAGGCTATATGTACAGAAAGGTGTCCTTTTAGCTGTCTCCTTCCCACAGGGATACTTGATGTTTTTAATATTTTCTCATAGAACCATGCATTATCCAAATAATGATTTTTTTATGGTTTAAGGTCTTAAACTAGTTCTGCCTTCTTACCTACATCATGGTTATAAGATCCTGTAAACATTTTACACTATTCTAACTCACATTGCTCTTTAACCTCCATATACGTATGTACAACATAAAGGCTTATAGAAAATGGTGTAAAAGTTGTTTTAAAACATCCCTATTTAGTGTAAAAGAGAAAGTATCCGAGTAGCTGCTGATGTTAAAAACTGAAATATTATTAATCTGTGATTGTAATCACTGTGGAAAGAAACAGAAAATGTACTAAGATGATGATTCATATGAACTAAAACCTTTGTAGACTCAAGGCAATATAGAAAGACACAATAAAGTAAGGGTACCAAAGGCAGGAGCTGTTTTGCAGTCACTACAGGGCAATTCCTGAGCAAAGAGATCTTTATAAAGAAGCAGGAGATATCTTCATCTTCTGCCACAAAAGGAGAACAAAAAAAGAGTTGTATTGTTAATGTCCATAAACTGATGGAACAGCATGGAACCAGCAAATGTCAAACAGAACAATGAAAGCACTGAGCAGAATAATGTACAAATTAATACCCATGAAATACTTTAGAGGACTACAAGACAAGAAACCAACATGAAAGTAAACTAATAGCTGCTGGTATGTATGTTCTTTGAGCAGGAGTATGGCAGTGGAAGTCACTTTGTCAGAAAGATTAGAACAGCTGCAAAACATATTAGTCTTCTGATACAACCTATTTTCTTTGAGTAGTGGATTTCTGTAGTACTCCAGTTACATGTTTGTTTGCTTGTTTTATTTTGATTATGCATTAATTCCACCTCTGAAAACCAAAAATACCTTGTGTTCCAAATGAGAGGTTTTTGCTAAAACTTCTAGAGGTTATTCTGTAGAGTATGATTTCAGTTTTTTTCTGTGTCTTTGCATTACAAGTGATAAGGCTTCAGTGATCAAATAAAAGACTTTGCTATATAATTCTTGGAAAAGTACTTAGAAATCTGTTTCTGGACTTCTAAGTGTAAACATCAGTGAAGAATCATAGAATCAAAGAGGCTGGAAAAGATCATCCAGTCCAACCGCCCACTTACCAGCAATAGTTCTCACTAAACCACGTCCCTCAGCACAACATCCAAACATTCCTTGAACACCTCCAGGTTTGGTGACTCCACCACCTCTCTGGGCAGCCCATTTCAGTGCTCATTCCACTCTGTTGGAAAAGAATTAACCCTTTAATGACCACAACCACAATTACTTTTAAGGAAATAAAACTTTATTTTGTTTTAAGAATATATATATTTTTTGCACTTCAACAAAAACTGAAAATATTACATATTTTGCAACATGGATTGAGATAATGATCTTTTATTTGTGGGAATACAAGAAGGACTGTATGGAACAGCAGCTGTGGAGCAATATAAACAGCATTTATCTACTCAGATGTCTACTTACAGTTAAGTAGAAAAAGGAAGACTAATGATCTTTCTTGTTACTGCAGTTCAGACTATTTTGACTTTCAGACTGCAGTTTATTTTTTCTCAGTAGTTATTAATGTCAGATAAGATTTGTTTTTTCTTTAATAGTCTCTTTGGGGAGGGAGGGCAGCAGGTATATTGTATGTTTTAAAGTTGCAGGCCCTTTTGGAAGTTTTTGTTACTTAAAAAATCAATATCTCAAGAGTTTCTGACTCCTGTTTGCAACTCTACCATCAATCCATTCTTCTGAACAGAATCGTATTGTAAAAGGTTTATTTCCTCTATGGTATTTTTTTTAGAAATAAAGGGAGTTGTCTGCTGTGCTTTACAAAAGCACACAGAAACTGACTCCAGGAACTTTTAAAAACACAATTTGGTATCTGAAGTAAGTTCTGTAAAAAAACAGTTGGTTATTGGCAATCTAAATCGTGACCATCAGCAGCTGCCTTGTCCAGTTCATTTCATTTTTGAATGACTGTGATAAAGTGGGCAGATAAGCTGTTCTGAACAAGGAAAAGCCATTTCAGCCTGGGTTCTGTGCCTGGCTCTGCTTTAACCACTCCTTGGTCTAAAGTTCTCCACATCTGATCTTAAAGATAGTCATATAAACATCTTATTTCTTGCAGTATACGTTCTTTACTCAAGTAATGTCTGCAGTTGCTGTAAATAAAAAACAAAGATGCTTTTAAATGATTTCTGTTTGATACATATTTCTGTTTGTCTCAGTAGGTGGTGCATAGTTTCCATAATTTGTCAGATCCAAAATCCTAATAATTGCTTCTAGTTTGGTATGCTTATCCAGTAGTATTGCTTATTGTACTCCATGATACCTTACAAAGTTCATCCTACTTTCTGGCATTCTTTCCTACCCTCCTTTTTCTCAGGATGCACTGCTTCTGGGCTGGAGGAGACGGTCCTTGAATACTGATCAGCTTTCTTGGGCTCCTCTTCCCTCCAGGGCTTTCTCCTGTGTCACCCTGCCAAGCACTTCCCTGAAGAGTTCAAAGTCTGCACTCCTACAGAGTAGCAGGCTTGCTGTGCACCCTTCTTAATGCACTGAGGATCTTGAACTCTACCATTTCATGGTCACATTCCACCATTTCCCAGTCATCTTCTTTGGTACTGACAAAATTCAAGTCAGCAATATTATTATGATCACTTTGGTAGTGTTGCATGTCCTCTGCTTTCAGTGATATTCCATGTCTGGTGTTCTTTCAGGAAAAATTAAAGTCTGATCTATAGCTGGAGCTGCAAAGAGTTAGAATCCCCCTGGAAGCACACATTTCCCTTGAGAACTCCACTTATTTGCTGTTGGATTTTATGATTTCCAATCTTTTTTTTTTATTTTTTTTTTTAGGGTATTTGAAGAGAGTGAACATCCTTCTTTGTTACATGAGAAACATCAACTGTGCAAACCATTGCAGCTCCCATGCATTCCTCGGAAATCAGTCCAGTCTTTACAGACTACCAGATTCTCTATGCAGCGAACAGAAACAGGTGCAGTGTGATTCAAACCATCTCTTTATTCATTTATTTATTTATTTTTGTGAGGGTTATTTTTGCGTAAATAAATGGAAACCATGGCAATGGATATACTCAGCTGTTTGTCCTGTGATGGATATAGCTGGGCTTTCAGCAGAAGTTGGGTGCATACCTGTCTTTGTGTTCTGACAACCTGATTTCTCTCTCAACTGTGCATTTAGTAGAGTGACATGGTGGATATACCGAACACACTGCATCAAAAAAAAAACATGTGTAGCATACTTCTAGGAATGTTTGTAAATATATGGGAAATGTAACTATTATTTGTAGTAATTTGCTTGGTGCTTTCATGTTTTAGCTCTTCATTAACAGGAAAAATTGTATGCCTTGTTGACAAGTTCAGTTTAACAATGCAGTGCTTTGGATATTTATATAATGTTTGTTAATTTAGGGAGAGAAGAAAAAGAAGATCCTATGGAACAATCCATCTCTACTAGCAGTTCTTCCAGCCATGCAGAAAATCCATCACAGGTCTGAGTACTTCCACTGGTAAAATGTGATCTGTTTTGTGTGATTGTTTTAATCTGTTTTGTGTGATTGTTTAAGTACAAAATACTTCAAATATACCCACAGCTATTTTGTCTTACATAGAACTTCTTAAGGATGGATTCAAGATGCTGAAGACTTTTTAATCATAAAAATCTTTTTTTGGTGCCATCTCTAACCCAACTGAAATTGCTTAAGTTATTATAAGATGATTCATGCTATTACTGCTAGTCACATTGAACATTCTAATATTGGTTCCTTGTAGGGAGCCTGCTTTAGCTTGGGGGATGGACTCGGTGATCTCTTGAGGTCCCTTCCAACCCCTGTGATTCTGTGATTCTGTGTGATTTCTTTTCAAACTTGAGGTGAACTCTATGTCCAAATAATTTCTGGAAGAGTTTTAAACACATAAAATTTAACTGTGTGCAGCAATTTTTGGAATTCAAGAAAGAATATAATCTTCTATTACTGATTAATCAGTCATCTACTCTGTGAGAAGGGATTTCATTAAGGACTAAGGATGTAGGATGCTCTGTGGGACTGTCTTCAGTTTAACCAGAAGGAAAAAGGGGCTTAGAGGAGTAAAACCTCAGTAGCATTTCTTTGTGCACTTAAGAAGTCCGTAACTGTTTCCTTCTCTATCCCATAAGCAAATAACTCCAGTGACTTTTTTTTTTTTTTAAAGGGGAAGTGTATTGCAGCTCAATATCTAAAAGACACAAACACAGTTAAACAACCCAAAAACAAGCTGGAGGAATAACCTGCACAGTTGTGAAACAAAACAAAACTAACCCCTACACTAATAAAATCACATTAGGTGAAAGAAAATTAACAGGGCTGATTGACTGTTGAAGTATAAAAGGAGTACTGGAAAAGGTGATATCATCAGAGACAAACAGTTTGCAACTATTTTTGATGTGCAGCAGTTTGGGAAGTGTCCATATTGAAGTTTTCCTTCATAAGGTACAGGTCACTGGGCCTATTTCAAACCAAATGTCAGTGAAAATTGCCAAGTAAAAAAGCTAGCAGGTGTGATTTTCATATAACTTTCAAAGGAAATCGAGGTTTTAGGATGGAGCCTGTGGGAACTAATTAACTAAATAAGACAAGACAGTATGAAATGCAAGAGCTAGACTGAATGAAGCTAGACCAAAGTAAACTTGAGGTAGCTGTGATTTGTGATAGGCCTAGAGAGTTGAACATGATGAAGATAATGGAAGGGTTGTTGCCAGGGTAATCCAGATGAGGATGGTAATCTGGGGCATAGAATTGCTCTTAAAAAACAGTGGGAAGCAGTAAGTCAAAGTTAAGGAAAGTTTAAGAAAGGGTGATGTCAATGGGGAGAAGATGGAGTCAGAAGGAAAATAAAAAGATTGGAGGAAAGGAAGTCTTCCTGCTTCTGGAAGGGAGTGCTGTAAATTGAAGGAGGTGAGTGGTGGACAGATTCTGCATGTCCAGTTCTTTTGTCCTCTCACCCTAATTCAAATTAAAACCAAATCAGAACTAGCAGCTCCCTGTGAAATAAGATGTTATCTCATGCTGAGGCATAGACTCCTAGTGCCATTCTGCCCTTAGGGAACAAATACATGCTACATATTTGAGTCAGACCTTCTGATCTGGAAAACGTCTGTGAGAGGAGTGTTTCCATCTTACCCACAGTTGTTCAGTCAACCTGGCAGACTTCTGTGCGTTCTCACTTTGGCCTTAGGAGATGGAGACAGACCTGTCTGCAGTAGTAGTAATCCTGAATGAAGTTTGTAAATTGTGTAATGTTATCTGTATGACAGACAAGTTAATTATTCACCTCTAGTTGTCAGTGCTGTGAATGCAACTTTATTGGAAAGAACAGATGTGGGTCTGAGTATCGTGTACAAAAAATGTTAAACTGTAGGTAAAGCAGACAGGCAAAAAATTGTCATGATCCCTAAAAAGAGCTTAACTGGCTGGATTTATGCAATCTGAGGACAAATTGGAATGATACTGTCAAAGCCACAATTTCATATGCTGCTCTTTTGAATTTTTCTTGATGTTTTAGATGGTTAGTGGCTCTGCTGTGACTGCTAATCTGCAAGTTGCCCAAGTTCCATCAATAGCAAGTTTTCAAAGCCAAACACAGTTCAGGTAACTTTTCTCTAATGAAATAGCATTCATTTTTGTGATTAAAGTTTATGGAAACAATCCATATTCAAACAAGGGTAATTTCTGTCTTTTAGACTGCTACGGCCTCCAAAGCAAGTGACTACTAATCAACAGTTTGAGAGTGAAAAAAGTGGAGTAGGTAAAGTATCACTGCTGTCCTTTGATTAGCTGTGGTGTTATTGTATAATGACCACATAATGATAAAACAGTATTCTAGAAGCCACACTGTCACTCTGATATGAAGTGGACCAATATTTGTTTCCTTCTCCACTTCATTTAGTTTTAACTTGTGAGTACAGCTCGGAGTCTTAAGTTTAAATGGAGACTGAAGTTGCCATAATGTGAGATGCATTCTTCATTAACCACTGCTAATAAAGGGAATCCCCCAGAATTTCTAGTAAATCCATGCTCTTAGTTTGGGTAAAGTGAAAACGTGCATGCAAATCTGCTGAGAAGGCATGAGAAAATGCAAAGAAAAGGGCTGTAGCAAACAGATTTCGGAATCTTGAAGCATCAGATAAAACTGATATAATAAATACATAAGAAAAACAGAGAATCTATGAATGCACCTGTAGTTTTGAAAATCCAGGGCACTGAGGTTTAGTTTAAATGCACTTTTCCCTAATTGCACCATCCATTTTGTTCCATTTTAAGAATTATAGTCCTTTTTTTTTTTTTTTTTTTTTTCCCCTATAGGTAGAATCCTAATTATGTGTCTTAAAACACAAGATCTTAACTTACAGTGTGTGAAATATTGCATGGTCTGAAGCTTGGAGCAGAAATTTGAGTAACATTCTTCTCATTTCTTATCCTAGCTTTTGCTCAGGTCTTTAAGATGCACTTCATCAGTCTCGTGGACATGCTTTTTATATTGTTTCCGTGTGGTTCCTATTGACTGGTACGAGCATTCTCAGAGTGCAACAGAAGGATTAGGCCAAGATAGCACACTCAGGAAGCAACAGCTAAATTTGAAGAACTTACCAGACAATATGAAGCAACCTTAGTATAGCTTTGACAATAATAAGTGGCAGAATAAGAGGAGACTATTATGAAAGTTGCCACAGAGTGGGTTATTATGAAAACTACGGTCAGAACACTTCCTTATCAATAGCAATGCCAAGTTAGTAAATCTTGTTCAAGGATTCTTCCTCACAAGGTAATTTTTATTTATCCATTTAAAATGCTGTTATAATGTAAGGAATGCTGTCTTCTTTGCACAGAAGACCAAGAGGCCAAATGTGATGATAAAGAAGCAGGAGATGAGCCTAAGGATTCTTCTTACATACCTCAAGTAAGCAGAGCATTTTAATGTCATAAATAGTTATTTTATTTACAGCAGTCAATTTGACTTGATGTAATTGAATCTTTTGGCAAGAGCTAATTGTAATTATAAGGAATTGGCAAAACGACTCATTATAAGGCAACCAACATTTGAAGCTGTTTCTTGTCTTCTGATTGCTAACAGAGTGATCTGGAGCATATAAGTGTTGTATTTTTTAATGCTACCTTGACAATGGGACCTTGAGGACAACTGTCCTATGCACATTATGATTTGTAGATAGAGCTATTGTGTGATGTTTTTATCTGTGTAAGCTAAGGTGCATTTTAACATTTTTTGCATTTCAAATTCACTTCTCCCACAGAAGTATAGTATAGAAAATGGGCTCTGTGCTGGCCACAGATTCTGAATGGCTTCATTTATGCTGCTTTTATTAGGTGTACTTGAATGGGAGTTTAGGCTCACCATGCCATATTATTGAGGCCAGTTCTATGTACAGCTTGCAAATACAGGTGGTACTGAGATCAAATTTGAGACACTCAGCAGCATCTAGCAGACTTACTACAGGCTGACACCCACAGGCAACTGGTGGAGAACAATGTCTTTAAAACGATATTGAGTTTAGTGAAAACTGCTCCACAGAATCCAAGTGTTCATTATCAGTTAACATTTCCTGAAAAGGAGAAAATATTCTTAATGAGATAATGTATATTCTGATGAATGTGTCCCTTTAATTTGCTAGGGAGTATCAAGAGGATTCCAATGTGACTTAAAGCATTAGCTAAGAGATACTTTAGAAAGAAACCAAGGCTTTGTTTTCAACCAACTCAAATGTTTCTTTTGTTTGAATGAAAATTTTCATATATAGTTTCAATTGGAAAAAGTCAATCTTTAATTAGTTAAATTGAGGTTACAGTTGTAACTATGGTGAATATACAACTGGGAGCGTTTGATTAAATTCTCTTTATTTTTCATGAAAAGAAAAATAACTAACCTTAAAACATACAATGAGCATGCTTATAGAAATGGACTAACACTATTTTGAGAAATTATATATGCCATAAACACTACTGTATATTTCTTTTTAACAGGACATACATACGTATTTTAAGCCAAACGAGAATAATCCTGACACAGCAGCAGAAGGTTCAGAACATTTTCTACAAGCACCTAAAACACCTGACTCAAAGGGGAAGAAAACCCAGTTTTCTAAAACACCTCCATTTGACTTGTACGAGTACAGCTTTTCTTTAGATTTCATGAGCAAAGTTGTAATGATGCTTTTTGTTTCAGTATTTCCAGAGTTTTTGAAAGATGCCGTAGAAAGACTTCCATAGAAAGTTCTTTAAAAAAAAAAAAAGACAATTTTTTTTCTAAGTTAGATTTTCTTCTTGCAATATCATTTCTACTTGAATTGTAAATGCTTTTCCTTGAACTGTTTTTTTTTTTTTTTTTTTTTTTTTTTTTTTTTAACAAGCATTTTTTCTAGGAGCATGAGAGTGAAAGGAAGGGAATTAGTTAAGAGCATCACCTCACTCTGATTTAAAGGGTTGTATCACCTGTTAGTTCTTGCAGGAAGCAATTATTGATGGAAGCTATAGAAAAAAAAGCCACCTGTGCTACTCTTTAAAACTACTGATGCAGTTTCTACCTTTCTGTCTTTATAGCATTCACAACGTGGGTTGTGAAGAAGCAACATCAAAATCTCCTGCTTTCTTTTCTTTTTTGGGCATCTCCCAGAAGTCACCTGGCTTTAATTTGTTTGATTCTTCTGTATTTGGGGCAGAAAATTCATCTGATGAGGTAAAAATTAGTACTTAAGAATATTAAATTTCCACAAGCCAAAACATGCTGAGGAAGTAGTAATACCTGTGAATGGTTTTTTTTTTTCCTAAACGAAACTGCTTTTTGGCAAGTGTATTTTAAGAGCTTGCTTAATTTTACACTGGATATCCTTTGAAAATGCTTATCTCCTTATCTGCTAATACCCATGTGATGACCTTTGATCAAGTGTGGATCTTTCCCATATGGATATGCAGATGCACAGATAACTAGATTTACAAAAAGGTTTTCTGACTCAGCATTGCAATGTGAAAACTTTTGATACTACTCATGTGAATATCCTGTATGGCTTTGTTTGGCTGTAGTAGTGAATCAGTTACTTAGGTTTTTATCCTCTGTGCTTCACACAGTGTGGAATACTAAGGGAAGGAAGAAAAGTGCACTTACTAGAAATGTTAAAACATAAATATGTACCAGCAGCTATATATAAATAAAGGCAGTAGATAGATAGCTAACTGGAACAGGGCCAGGAATCCTGGTTACACTTCTTATCCTTTGCCTAACTACAGTGCACTAGAGTATTTTTTTTCCTTTCTAGGCTAGTACTATGTAATTGGATATTTGAGATAGGTGTGTGTCACTGTGTAGTGTAGTGGTTATGTACCATTCACTCGTAATGCATATTCAGTCCTCATTAAGCAAATAAGGCAATGGAATCCAGGTATCTCATATTTCAATGAGTCTCGCAGTTGCTAGGTAAAAGCTGAAGGAGGAAAAACACATTTCTTTAATCTTCCGTTTGGTGAAGAATGTGTTGGTGATACTACCTGGCATCAGCAGTGTGTAGGAGAGAATAGGCTGGTGGGTAGTTTCTGAATCGTTTAGGAATGAGGTGTGTGTAGATAAAGCAAAGAAAGTGCATAGGTAAGTCACATAATGCTCTCAGAACCCATGTTATATTGTGACAACTCAGGAATTTAGCAGTGTCTAGCAGTCACTTTAATCTGTGGTTAGATGGGAGTTTTGACCTTATTTATCCATTGTAAATACAGCTTCAGAGCTCTTCTGAAGTGTATTAAGTGCTCATTTTGTCATTCTTTCTGGCAACATCAGGTCCTACTATGAGGCTGAAACTCCTCTGCTGCTCAGAGGTCTAATAAAATTTTGCAGAATTAAATAATTTTGAATCTTTTCAGGTTAAAATACAGCAGAAAATCAGATTGGTTTTGGCTTGTTTACAATCTGATGTCTTGCTCCAGAAAGACTGAAGGCATGCATTTGTAGATGTAAACAAAACAGGATGCTTATCAAAGAACTTACCTTGTAACTTCAGGGTTTGACATATAAAGTTAAATTTAGGAACTAATACTCACTGGGAAATGTATTTTTCACTTATTATGTATCAGAATTAGAACTTATGTTTTGTCTTCCTCATTTGTTAAATAAAATGATTGTTACATTTCAGATAGATGAAAGTTATTCTGTGGGAAACTTGAACCCCATATCACCACATAAAGATTTTGGTAAGTCTAAAAGTGGAAAGTATTAGAAAGTGTTTGTGTGTATCAGCTGTGTTTTATTTATGTTTATGTGGCAGGTGAGCTCACAATTCTTCTTAACAAGGCGCCTTTGGTTGTATAAAACATATTCATTTCTTATATATTGATCTGCAATAACCCTGTTTAGTGACTTGTTAAGTCAATTTGTATTTTGACTAGTTTAGTTTTATTCTCTAAATACCTGTCCTATGGAATTCGAATGTCCGAGATGTCCTGAAAGAACAGAGTGCTTCAAACACACCTGATACAATCCCTGGTTCTTCCGAGATGAACAGCAAGAGGGGAGAACAGATTTTAAGTGTCAAGGTTCTATAAGCTTTTTCACTCCTAAAAAGAACTCTGTTCTGTAGATGTAAAACTTACAGTACTTGGTAAATGCAATTTTTTAACCTAAGCTACTAGCTCAGTGTTGAAAGAACACATCTATTGTGTCCCTCTCCTCATAAATGGAATCCAAATAGTTTCCAAATGATGAAAGAAACCTAGATCGTAAATTGAAATAATTGGAAGTGCATGATACAAAAATAGCATAAGTGAGGCAGGAGAATCAGGCATCATAAACCATGTTTTCCTCTTACACTCAGCAATTGTTATTAAATGTAAAATGTTATTTTAAAAATGTATGCTGAATGCAGTAAAAATTAATCTAACAATATATTATGTATTCCACATAGGAAGCTTATTTGGGAAATCAGAAAGTGAGGACACATTTGCCTTTCCCTTCCCCTTGGAATCAACTTCTCATGCTTTTGGAGATGGCAAAGATGACTTCAGTTTTCCATTTGCATTTGGACAAGATCAGAGATCATCGCAGTCTCCTTCTGTGAAAGGTTTTCATTCTTCTTTGCAAAATGCGAAGCCATCTACATTCTTTTGAATACGTTTAACTTCCTTTTAAATTCTTTTCCTACTTAGCCTTGACAGATGTTTCCGTTTTCATAAGTTAAAGTACAAAGCATTTCACCTTCTTTCATTTCACTTAAGAACACATTACTGCAATTGCTGCAAGAGCACGTGTGCGTTCATCAAGTGCATGCTTTGAGATGCAGCTTTTATTTTTCTTATTCATTTTCTGAATATGTTGTTTTCATAAAATGTTATGATATGTTCTACCTAAACTGTCTCTGAGAAGCAGAAGAAATGCCATTTTAAGACAGCATGAGGAATAATTATTTCATCATCTGTGAGAGCATCCAAACTTCTAGATGAGTGTTTATAATCTCTGACTTAAGCTTTAGTAAAAGTAACTGTTTATTGTTCTGGACGAAGCTGAATTTGAGTTACTGTTCTTATATTGGTTATCTGTTACAAAGTTCTTGAAATAAACACTTTCATTAATTTTATGTAAAACCACTGTTCTACATCTTGCTGAATGATTACTTAGAGAAATTGGTTAAGCTGGTTGATCATAAGAAAGAGAAAACTACTTCATAAAGGGCAACAGTTCAGTATTTGGGATACTTCTCAGATATTTACAAATGTTAATGGCTTTTAAACATGCACTGGGATTTTTCATTGTTGTCTGTCGAGTTTTGCCTGAAGATGGTGCCTTGATATCATTCCCATCAAATCAGTAGTGGTTATGTTGCTGGATTGTTGAGACTTGCATGCTGAGTTTGTTCTGTTCTGTCCCCTCTGTGAACATGTGATTAAACCTATCTATAGTCAAAAGGTTTAGACAGCGATCCTCTTGTAAACGTAGCAAGGGTGATTTGAGGACAAGTGCTTTTTCTTCATTACCAATTGTAATTTGCTGCTACTGTCCCTCTTGTGTAGATGAAGTTGAAGGACTGTGTGCCCATTCCTCATTCCTCAAGGCAGAGTTGGTAGATTTGATGTGTGTCACTGCTGAAAGTGTGGGAAGCTAACTTAGTTGTTTCTCGATTCCAGTAGATGAGGAACACATGAGTGCAGCTGAGCTAGAGGCCAGTAGGCTCCAGCAGTGGGATAGCAGTGGCAGCTGGGGGGCTGAGATCTCTTAAAGGCAGTGCAGTTGTCTCCATAGCAGTAACATACTGTGTGCTTGTACTTTGTACACTTGGAAACATATTGTCCTGTTCTGCCCTTGTATGGTACCTAGTAAAATGGATTTAGGTTCCTAACTGAGCCCTAAGGCAATAATGATATGAAAACTCACCATCTCTTAAATAAGCAGAGCAGGGCTTTGACTTTTAATCTTGTACATGTATTGTAGTCAGAAGGCAAATATTTTTGTTGATTTTTGGTTGTTGTTTTTGTTTTTTTACCATCTCATTGAAGGTTATAGTTACATTTTTTTTGTCAGAAAGCTGTTTCACTTGGAAATTCCTCATTAAAGCTAACATACCAACCAGCATTAGAAAAGACCTGATCTGAGCACTCAGTCAAGCTGTAGGTGTCCCTCTTTGTTGCAAGCTGGAGAAACTGCACTGAAACAAGTGGTATGAAACTGAATTACCACTCGTTTATTGAGTAGAGAACATTAAATGTAAGTAACGGCTCCATGTTTAGCTACCTGTTAAGACTAACTGTAGGATGCAAAAAACGTCACCTGGAAATCTAAGCAGCAAGAAATTAATTCAAAGTGTTTGCAACTCTTTACTGTCCAAGTTGCATCCTTTCCTTACAGTTCAATAAATTCACTGCATTGAACACCAGTGAAATTCTTTTAATGCTTGCCTGCCACATTTGGGACCTATCTTAAGGAAGAATATTCTACTTTCCTTTTTATTTCAAGACTATGAACACAATTAAGACAGTGCTGGATGTCAAGAGGCATCCCTGCATATATACAGGTAAAAGCAAACTTTTGGGGCAGTGGTAGAAGAATCATTGCACTGTAAGAAAACAATCTTATACGATAGCATTAATATGCTTAAGTATGTCAAGGAAATAAGCTCTAAGTGCTACTTATGGTAACAGATTGGAATGTGTAGACTTAGAGTATTAGATGGTAGTAATCTCCCCAGCGCGAGGCTGATTGCGTGGGCAGCAAGAGTTGGCTAATCCTTTTCGGTCAGTGCCATAAAACAAGGATTAGTTTTTCATTTGCTGCAACTGAGTGGGTCATTAGGATCCAAAGACACTAATGAGCCTGAACGGGCAATTGGATTCTGCTTTCAAAGTTGTGAGGTAGTCTAAAAGGAGATGATTGTGTCTTTTAATGATTTAAAACAGGGTGTTTCAGTGACCTTCTTGGAAAAAAAATAATAAAAATGAATGAAAGGTATGTAACTATGGAATGCAAACCTGGAATGTTGACTTTTTGTCTTGGAACTCAAGTTGTTGCCAGATTCATTGCCTTAGAGGCTGAATGGCTCATTTAGGAATGTATCTGTTGCCTTGTTTTTATGTTCTGCTCTTGATGTCTCCAGAGTTGACACAAGTCACATGCAATCAAGTCTGTATCCCTGGTGGACAGGCACTGTCCTAATGTTCTCTGACTCACACCCAGGTTGTTTGCAGCTCAGCAGTTCTGCTTCCAGACACATCACTTTGTGTTCTGATGCTAACATCTTGCTGAGAAATTGCCTCTTGGCACGCTGTTTCTTGAATCCTGTACCTTGCTTGATTTGATGTGAAGATGATGCTCTTTTTAGCACTTGCAACATGTCACCTTTGAAAAGGTAAGTTTTCCCCCCTTACTTTGCTACGTTCCAGATTTTTTCCTCTTTTCAGTAACTGAGTTCCGCAATAATATGTTGTCTAGGTTTGATTTCATTCAAATAACAATGCTGCCAAAAGGATGTCAAAGAAAACACCAATGGGTGGATAATTCAGTGTTAAGAGAATGTTTAAGTATATACAAAAAGCAAATGTGTTGATCGTCATAACTCCTCAGAGGAAACAAGGTCAAATGTTCTAACAACATGATTTTCAATTGCATACCATAATTCACAAAGCAGCCACAAAATTATTTCATAGCACATCTTATTCCATAGTCCACTGAGAATTGGGTTGGGGAAAATCTGGGAAAGAAGAACTGCAGGGTTAAGTACAAAGTTCTTGCTGGTAGGGAACCAGCTGCTATGGCTGGTGGGAAGTGTGGTAGCTGACAGGCCATTCTGAACCTCAGTCTGGAGCATGCAGTTGTAGTTCACTCCCTCCTGCTGGAGCAGGACCGCCTTTGGCTAAGTGTGGGTTCTTGCTGGTTTTTTTTCCTTCTCTTGAGGCATGTTTGGCTAGTTCTACAAAATGCACAGTACTGTGAGCAGTGATGTTGCTCATTGCTACAGATGGAAAGGGCTTATGTCCAGAAGCTATGGGTATCAGAAGTTATTAAAAACATTTCTTAACCATTGCCTACAAATCCCTTGTAAGCGTTGCTTTGCAGGGAGCTGCTGAGTCTTTGGAGCCTTTTAGCCATCACCCAAATGGGAAAGGTGTGCAATTTAAAATAATTTTTGCCTCAAGAATCTCATCCTGGATGCTTTTGGCTTGTCATGTTTCTCACTGCTGCTTGTATTGAAGGAGTTATCATGTCTATTTCTCCATCATAGTTGGAAGAGGTTCTCAAAAATATGCCAACTCATTGCTGATGTGATCGTAGGGGTGAGATATTAAACCAAGGCCATGGCCACCAATTCTCACTGCAAAGCCCATTGCTCGGTACTGCTGTTATTCTGTTAGAAGAAGAGTGGTGCAGAGCACAGCTTAGATTTTTTCCTCATCTTGAAACAATTCATGTGAATCATCATCAGAGGCCAAGGATGAGTGAGTGATGTTTTGATTAAAAAAATATAAATCACAGAGTATGTGGAAAACCAGTGCTAAATTTCACAGGTACATTTAAACCCAAACTGACCATCCATCCAGTGCACTTAAAAGAAACTGGTTCTGAGAAGTAGGTATTGCTTCATGTAAAACTTCCACTTAACCTTGGATTGTGCTCTTGCAGGATTCAAAAAATAAATAGCTTGTTGCTAGCACAGGGGAAGTATTCTGATTGCAGAAATGGTGCAGTAATAGTTGAGTAGATTTTTCTTCTTTAGCTGAAATTCATGGGCCTGGGAGCTATGAAAGGGGCCTTGCGCTGAGGGGATTGGGGGGTTGCCACTGTCACTGCATCTGCTTGGTTTGTCGAATAGAAATATGGTGTAGCAGAGACTGAGGTCTGCAGAGCACCTGGTGCTACAGGTGGTAAGAATGCAGTGCTCTCTCTTGTGCAGAGCTGTATCAGAACAACTTGTTCATGTGACTTCCTGAAGAGTCATTAAGAAAGCCAGTAATTGGATGCACGTAAGAGATCAGTTGTTCAAGCTGCTCATTTAAATAGTCCTGAGATATTCTTGGTGGTTAGCAATAGGACACTTGGATTACTATATTGTGTTACACCGGAGCTGTGAATCTGCCCATCATCACAGACACTGAGCATCCCACAGTCCCCAGTAACATATAGAGGAGCTACTTTTGGGGTTGGAACGTTAACACTGAATTGTTGCAGGATTCCCTCACATCTACAAGGCGATCACAAGCAGGAATATTAGGTCAGAACTTCTGAATCTGTTGCTGCAGTCTGAACAATCTATGGGTATGGAAAGAACATCTGTCCCCTTGACTGTCAATATGAACATTCCCAAGGGTTACACGTTTACATAAAGGATTTGGAAACAATGATACAGAACTGTGAAGGTTGAAAAAGGCCTCTATGACCATCAAGTCCAACCACCAACCCATCAGCACCATGGCAGGTGAGAGGTTTTTGTGTCAGCATCCAGGGAGCATACAAGTTTTGTTTCTGAGAAATCAGAAACGCTGCTTCCAAATGATGAGATGAGGATCAGCTGCCTTTGTACATGAAGCATCTGTAGGTTTGCCCTAAGCTCATGGCACTTTGTGCCTTCACAGTAAGCATGGATATGGAAGACCTGCACAACCTTCAGCTTCAGTCCTTGTGCAGGTTTTGGGTAAGAGGAATTATGGAATCATGGAAAGGGAGATGCAAATGATATAAACTAGAATACTAGAATAGAATAAAATAGAATACACTGCCAAAATCACACCAGCGTTACTGTGAGCATCTCTGAAATATAGAGCAAAAGCAAAACGTTGAGGATAGGACATTTCCAGCATGTAAATGAAACATCCAGAGCAGAGTGAGGCTGGCAGCAGTGTGCTGCACTTTGTGTGCTGGTTGCAGCTCACTCGCATGCTGTGGTGTCAATATTTCAGTGCAGAGTGTTTTACATCACAAAAAGAGAAAAAGATGCTCCAGTGGATAACGTGTGCATTTCAGTTCCCTGCATTGAGCCTCATCCGAGCTGACACTGTTGGAATAAAGTAGATTGTCAGAGGCTGGGCAGAGCACTTTTATCATTTGCAAGTATTGGCATAAAGTAAAATCATGATTTGAATTTCTGCTTTCTGTCTTTTGTGGCTTACTTTGTCAGTTATGGTGATGTTTTTGACAAGGGAGTGCTGCTGGGTTAGTGATTTCTTCCAGAGCTTCAGCAATAGTTAAGTTATCTGTTATTAACATCATATCAAGTCTGACAGTTGATGGTCACTGCTTATATATTGTCTTTGTAAATTAGAAAATGTAATTAGGAGCAGCAAATGCATCCACTTCTATAAGGTTAATTCCATGAAATTGATTATCATGCACTTACTTATATACGGGTATAGCCAAATTCTGGATACTTTAAGTTGTATGAAACAACAGCAGTAGTAAAGAAGATAAAAATGCTGAACATGTCTTTGGCAAACTGGTTTGGGAAGTATTTGTGTCCAATTATTTGAGAGTCCAGGCTTTGAATGCTTTTCAGTTTAAAAGGGCTGAGCAGACAGTGGTGGGCTGCATCATAAATGCTGAGTGCCTCCTACCAGTGCTGAGCACTCTGGTTTCCTCTGGAGCCAATGGGGGTTAAGGCTGTTTAGGATCCCAGTACTGGTCACACTGCTCCACTGAGCCTGTAGGGCTCACTAAAAAGAAAATATCAGTGAAAGAAAAATAAGGATTTTTCTCCCTTCTGCTGGTGTCATAGCATTCACAGAGGGGGGAAAAACCCTCAGAAGAAATGCCAAGCATTTGGAAATGATGGTTGTAGGAAATAAATCAGAGATCCTCTCTCTGGCTGGGTTTTGTATGGCTGTCTCAGGAAGGCATCACTCACCGCATTCGAACTGGGCCATTTCCACTAGATCAGTGTTACTGACAAGCCACGCTCTGAGCAGAGTTGTCATCGAGGACTTCAGCTGGGAGAAATTTATAAAACCTGAAAAACAGCAGCTTTCAAAGTGCTGAATGTCCTTTCCAGTGTATGTCAGTCGAGAAAGATGATGAAAGAGCAAATCTGGTGAGGGGAGGGGAAGCAAACAGCAAGTCACAGCATCATAGAAGTCATGATAAAATCTTTGATATCAAAGAACGACTGACAATGAGTGCCATGGATACCATGCATTAATTCCTTCTTACCCCCAGATCATGTGTAGGGCTGTATGGAATATGAGTCAACATCTCCGAGCCCCAGAGTCCCAGATCTGGGTTTGGGAGGAGCAGGGGAGCTCTATGGCACAGCTGCAAAGGGCACAGCAGAATGCAGGCTGGCATCCGGCGTGGCTCTTTATATCCCTGCACTGCAGCGTGTGTGTGCAAGCCATCAAGGCATAGCAGCCAACAGCATTTGGCCAGGTGAGTGGCCTGAGAAAGATGGTCTTATTTTCCCTGTAGTAAATGCCCTCTCTTCTGAGCTTTTGCTGTCACTACTGGAGTCAGCATTGCAGCTTCTGGCAGCTGTTGTGGGAGGTAAAAAGAAGGTCGTCCGTATGGTTGTGTGTGTCATAGCCGAAATACGTTGCACCTGGGAGAATTCTTGCAGATGTCACTGTTGGGTCATTTAAGGGCTGATTCTGTTTCAGCAAAGTCTGTGGGGATTGTGGCATTTATTAGTGGGAGCAGAAACAAAACCTTAATCCCTGTCAATTCTATTTGTATTCCATTATAAGCAGCGTGACACAGATGTGCACAGCATGTATGGAAAATACAGAATCGTGTGCTGCCATCACCTGTTCTCCAAGCAACATGATGACATGTTGATGGACAGAGTTCTCCAAAAGTGAGTATACTATTTTTCATACTATAAATCAACCCAAGTCTAGCTGTGTTGTTTCCTAATACTTTCTCAAGCCTTGAAAAGCAAGGACAAACTGTGTTGCAGCTCTATTCCTCTTGCCCACCCTCGCTGTATGGTGTAAGTGCCACTCATACACTCTGGCTGCAGAAGCATTCACAAGCACCAAGAATTATCTCTGATCTCACAGATCAGCTTGCCTCTACATGTACAAAACAAATCAGAGAATCACAGAACCATAGAATGGTCTGGGTTGAAAATGACCACAATGAACATGTAGTTCCAACCCCCTGCTATGTGCAGGGTCACCAACCAGCAGACCAGGCTGCCCAGAGCCACATCCAACCTGGCCTTGAATGCCTGCAGGGATGGGGCATCCACAACCTCCTTGGGCAACCTGTTCCAGTGTGTCACCACCTTCTACAAACAAAGCAGACTTGGATCTGCTTTCATTATGCCCCATAAGTGCGCATGTGATGAAACCTAAATAAGCTTATCCTACTCAAAAAGAAGAAAAAACGTTCCTAGCACAGTTTGGGTAAACCAAGCAATTATTCTGTTACAAAGTGTAATTAATGCCTAATGACTTGCTTTGATTAATGGGACAATCAGCATCTGCTCCTACTAATAGGATTAGTAACCCAAGCCATCTCATATATTAGGAGGCAGGGGGATATTCCATATTAAAATCTATTTTTTCACATTCATCCCAAAGCAGAACAGAGCAGGTCTGTACTATGTCCTAAAAGAAAGGGGAGGTGATTTATTTCTGAGCAAAGGTGGGAGAAGCTTTAGAATGTCCTCAAGAATTTCTATTACTTAGTGGGGAAAATCCATTTTTCTCCACCCTTCATGAAATCTGATCTAAACAATTTTATAGACAAATGACCAAGCCCTTTAAAATCTGCATCTTCTGGGCTGTAGAGGCTCCTCCTGGAATAGAAGGTTGAACTGAGCTAGAATCTGCATTTGGTGTTTCTTAAACATCCCCCTGGTTTGGGAAACAGAGGAATGGCATTTCAGTGATAATCAGTATTGTTTTTTCAGTCTCCCCATCCCTTGTTTATTTAATTACTCTATGGCTGAAGGGTTACAGCACCCAGAGAAGCTACAAGGCTAATCATTCTTTGCCATCTTCTGTTGATCCTAAAGCTAGAGCTGGAGTGGAGTTAGACACAAACACTAATCCGGTCGTATAACAGGCAGTCCCATATGGTTCCTCACCGGCTTTGCCATAAGCCAATCAATAATCACTTTGATGAAGAAAAATAAATGTAGCCCCCTTTTTTTTTTGACCAAAAGACCATTTGTGCTCCGAATGCTGTAACTACCAAATGGCAGCGAGGCGTCACAGACTTCTCATTCACTTCAGTGTCCATTCAAACAGCTCCTGCAGCTGATGGTAGACAGCTAAGGAAAGGATTCTCATTTCTGGGATTACTGCAGAACCAAGAACAGAACTAACATGAGCCACACACCTCTCTTCTAAAAGCCTTCAGAAGAGACTAAAATGAGCAGCTCTCCCATTGTAATGGAAACAAAACATGGCCCTGAAGAAATGAGGTCGGTAGGAACTACTGGACATTGGAGGCTTGTGATGGAGGCTCACCTGGAAGCTTTGATTCTTCGCTCCATGGCTGAGCATTGCAAGATTGGAGAGTGAATCCATTGTGAGAACCTGGTAAGTACTCAGTTTATGCTGTTGATGGAAACACTCACAGAAATACAATCATGGAAGTGGCCCTACTTGAGCTCTTCTCTGAGTTTGTTTGGCTGAGGGCTAACTTGTGTTTGGTCACTGGTTGTGCATTTGCCCTCTGTGCCAGGTCTTCTGCAATCACACAAACTATTTCAGGATCTCTTTAACAGGGACTTGTGCTGCAATTGCAGAAGGACTCCATCAGGGTTTTATTCTGCTTCTGGAATCAAAGCTGCCTTGTCTTCTTTGTCCTTATGGAGTCCAAGAGACATGGATGATTTGCCAGTGGATAATGACAAGGAAACAAAGAATGCTCAGAGTGCCTGATGACACATCAGCACTTACAGGTACCTTCCCCCAGCAGGTCTTTAAAATAGGGAATCTCCACACTCGCAGGTACCAAGCACTCCAGATGCCAAAATGTATTCGTTTATTTTTAAGACAGGATGTGTGCTGTGTGCAGTGTAGGACCTCAACAGAAATAACCTACCTTAAAAGATGCTCAGAATCCAGCCCATGGACATCTTTCTCAGCACATGCTCTCAAGCTGGAGGATGAAGACCAGGTTGGTCTATGTTCTCTGTTAGACCCTACATTCCTTGTTGCACCGTGGTGCATCTTTTTGCCTCTGTTTGTAATTACAGCTGCTGTTTGATTGGTCCTGACAGCAGCTTGAAGTGGTCTTTTTGTTTAGAAATGTGCCCTGGAAGTATATTGATAAAGAGATGCTAAAGGTATTAAAAGCTACAGCATCCCAAGTTACAATGGAGTTATATCTTGTGTATATTCCAGTACAGTCTTTGCAGTATAAAAGCAGAGATAAAACATCTGTGTTTCTTTCCTCCCTTGAATTCCATCTTTCATCACCTCATTCCCTTTGCAGATTGGTGAGCGACAGTTGCTAAATATATGCATAATACTGAAAACCACTACATAATACACTGCATTGAAAAAGAGTCCTGTCAGGCTTCTAGGTCAAGGGAAGGAATATCTCTTTCTTTCCTAGTCAGCTCATCTTCCCATTTGTCTCCTTTCTCTTTATGAAAGAGCTGATGGGAAAGGTCTCCAGTTGAAGGAGCTATTCAGAAAAAGGCCTGACATTTTGAATCAAAATTCAGACTGCCTCCAAACATCCTGTCCCCAGTGCTATTAAACAATAATTGAGCTATAATGAAATACATATTTGCCCTGAAAACAAAACACGTACAGGTACCAGATCTAAGAAAACACAGAAAATTGTCTTATAAAAGAAATAAATGGAAAATGGGTGCAAAACAGATAATTTAGTTGGGGTGTGAAAAAAGTATTGCCTGAATCCATGGGATGAAGAGACGAGACTGAACAGTGGGCAGAAACATGCATGTCTGCATTCTTACTCTTTAGAAGCATTTGCAGATGGATGGGGACGAAGACTTGAGGAAGAAGGTTCCCGGTTTCACCACCACACAACCAGCACAGCACAGCAGTCCTCATGTGTGACTGTTTCTGTCCTCTGTGACACACAGTCTCTGACATCAGGAGCAAATCCAGCACCTTCTCTGTGCTGAATTAATACCTTCAGTGTGTTTCAGTGCAAATGTGGATGGCACTGGGAAGATTTTACCCCCAAACTATGGGTAAAAGCAAAAACTGATTTAACTTAACTGTGTGATTAATCACTCATTACATGAAAACAGAAGCACCAACATAAATCATGTGAAAATTTGCCTATATGAAGATGTTTCAGAAGATCATCAGAAGCTCTAATGCAATGGGATAAAACATCATTGAGGACCATTTAGGTGCTTGCTAACCTAAGTGAAGAGCCGTGGCCTGCAAAAGCCCAGACATGTCCCTCATGGTTTGCCTCAATCATTGGCTCATGTCACATGGTTAAATCCTTACATAAGAGTCTGCTAAGCAGCACCATCCAAAAGCTGCATTCTGCTCTTAAAGACATGTGGCATGGTTTGCATTAATAGTATAAACCTATTGCCTAAAACCAGGACATCCCAGGGTGGTTGAGCACCATAGGAAGCAGCACAATCTTCAGAGGCTGGATGAGAAATGCCATGGACCCAAAGAATCATAGCCTGACCAAGCTGGAAACAGAGAAAACATCAGCTTTGTTAGAAGGATCCATTGTGCTTCACAATGTACTGAGCTCCATCAGTTCTCACTCCTGCCCTGCCTGCCCTGCATCCTGCTATAGGAATTAAAAAAAACAACAACATATGTATCTGCAAAGCCTCCGGGGGCAAAAATCGCCTCCGCAGCCTTCATTGCACCTCTTGAACTCATATTCACAAATACAGAATTCATTGTATTATCCACATCCATTCAGCACAAAGATCATTCTTTGACATCAGAGGAAAAGATAATGTATGAAGAAACAAAAGAATATGTAATGGAGATTTCCCCAGAGCAGAAAGGAGTGGAGAAATCTGCCATCACGTATCAGGCAGCTCACTAACAGATACATATTCATGATGCTTAAATGTATTCTGGTAGTTCTGAAGTCTTCCTTGTAGTTCCTAACAATTATATCTGATCTCTTTGTTAGGGACAGAAAATGGAGACTTAATAAGATGTCAACAGACAAGGAGTATAAAGTAATTGCCCGTTACACTATAAATGTGTAATAATCATTTGCCAGAGGGAAAAGGAGTCTAATTGAATGAAAACTCTTGATGGTTTCATTATGCTTCTATTAAGAGGCAGTCAGCCCTCTTGATCCAAATAAAGAGCCTGATGCTTCTTGCATTTACATCCACAGAAAATTTGGGGTAACTGAAGTGTTGCCAGTGGGTTTGCAGCAATGCAGGACCGGAGTGAGTGTCAGTCCAGAGCACTTCTGAGCCGGGATGAAATGAAAACATTCATCGTGCATGTGAATGAGGAAGAAAAATTCAATACAAATGAAAGCAAAGCTAAATAAAAATCTCTTTCCAGGAACTAGGAACTATATTTGTGTTAGAAGAATGACAAGTAAGAGCTCTATTTCTGCCTTCCAGATGGCACTGCTAAAAACCCAGGATAATTTTTTGCTTGTTTGTAATGTAATAAAACTTCCTTTTCTGCATCCTCCCTGCCACCCAGGCAGAACAGGGCTGTTGAAATCCATCTCTGCTTTTGCCAACCCAGCCTTTGTCAATCCCTCGCTGACTCCCCCTTCCTCTGCATCTTGTTTCAGCTCCTTGTCCTTGCCTCTGTGCCCTGCATCGTTCCTGCATCCCCACTTTGCCTGCTTCCCCCCGCACACCCTCCTTGCCCTACGTACCAACTCCAGTATCTGCTTCATGAGAACCTCTTGGCATTTCCCCTGCTGCCACTACTCATCGCCTTCCCAAGGCGCTGCGCAAAGTCAGCCCCTCACCTTCTCTCAATACTTTCTGAAGAACCTTTTCTTCCATGACCTTAAATAAACACAACTCCTGGTGGCTCCATCCACTCGACTACATGACTGCACATGACTACAGGAACTGTCGCTCCTCCTCTGCATCAGCCTCACTGGATACGCAGCTTCAGCACTGCTGAGCGTTCCTGTGCCTTCTCAGCCCATCCATCCCCGTGGCTGCTGTAAAGAAAAAGAAGATTTCCATCTTACTCTATCTTGTTTTAATTCCTAAACATCTAATTTCTTTTCTTGCACTAGGAATAAGCACCATTGCCTTTAGCCTGTGACAAAAGGCTGACCTTCCTTAATGCTTTTCACATTACCTGGGGACCTCCAAGTCACAGGTGGGTAACTACTGCTTACCCATTTGCTTCCACTGAGCAGAAAAGTTGTGTGAATTCAAACCATCCCTGATATTTTCTTAAGAGCTCATGTTTAAGGCTCAGCAAGATATAAAAACCTGAGTTGCTTATGCAAAAGTTTAGATATACCCTACCATGAACCCCATGGTTAGGTTCTATCTATCTTGCCCTGTCTCTCTCTGTTAGTTTGTCAAGGCAAACATCCCACCTCTTCACTCAGCTTGGATGGGAGGAGATCACGGTGTGTCTCTCAGCTTCTGATCTCACTATTAAGCCCCAACACCACTATGGGGAGAAGTCTGGGGAACAACACTCAGAGTCATCTCAGTTGAGACTGTCCTGCTGCATCCCACACTATTACTGCAGCACTGCATGGCATGATATCTTGCCTTCATTCGTTTGGTTTGTGCACTTTGATGAAAAAGCCATCTCAAAATTCTTGAATCATGAACATTTCACTTGATTTCCTGCCTCTTTTTGGCTCTGTTTGGCTATTTTTACATTCTTCTTCAGCCTCCTGGGAGAGGAGAGTTTTATATTCACTGATGCCAATATCCTGAGCTCATAGAAGATGTTTTTAGCCAGTTCAGACTCTTTAGGGAAGTCACATATGGAGCTCTGTCTGCAGCTGGAAACATGCACACCAAGACAGAGCCTGATCCAAAGCTACCTGGAGTTAATGGATTTCTTTCCCTAAGGCTTGCAAATGTAGATTACATCTAACTGCAATTAACTGGTTTATAAACAGGGGAATTTTCTCTATTTATTGTCTGACTTTCCAGAGCAGATGATTGGTACCGGGAAAGGACTTACAGTTTCTTGTGCTTTGTTTTACATGAAGCATTTGGGACGTAATTGGGATGAATTGAGGTGATAAACAAAGAAGGGATTTTATGTAAAAGAACCTGTGATCACTAATCCCATATGTGGTTTAAGGTCAAATATCAATGCTCTCTGCAGCATCACAAACCCAAGTCAGTTCATAAGTGCCCACTCTTAGCCTGTAACTAAAAACCAGCAGTTTAAACAATTCATTTTAGTGTAGCACCGTTCAAAACAAGAGATATAAAGGTGTAATAAATGAGAAGTCCTTCTGCTGAAATCTTTAGCCAAAAAATTTTCAGCTTAGGTGTGGAAAACTAGGATTTTCTTTTGATAAATTTCCAGTACGAAATGAACCCTCATTTTTTTTTTGTTCTTGCAATCATCAAACCATTAAGGTTAGAAAAGACCAGTAGGATCATCAAATCCAACCACCCAAATCCATCCAAGTGAATAGTTGGGCTCCAATCTCAAACACATCCTGTATTTTAGGTGTGCTTCTCTGGCTACCTTTGAAGTGCAGCTTGACTTTTTGACCAGTGGGATTGCATTGGTATAAACAACAGCAAAGCAGAAAGATCTTCTCCAACAGGGACAATCCAAGTCCTGCAAAAGCTGCCAAGGATTACCATAAGGCAATAATTAATGGCCGCTGCTGCTGGCGCTCTGACTGATGCAGGGAGAATATTGATACAATCCTATTAGCGCATTGCTCTCATTAATGTATTTACATCAATTAGCTGAGCATTTTAGCAGAAAGGTGAATTTCTAATTTATTTATTTATTTTTTAAAATCCAACATAGATTTCCAGTGCAAAAAAAAAAAAAATAAAAAAAAATCAATTTTGAACAACCACGAAAGATCAGGGCCCATTAATGAATCTTATCTGACACTAATGTTGTCTAATTACATTAAAATGTCACAACTAATTTCATGGCATCGGGGCTCCCCGCTCCATAAATAAACACAAGTTTGGTTACATTTCTGAAGATTTTCATTTTCAAACAGGAAAAATAAAATAAAGGGGGCTGGAAATTTCAGCACTGCTCGTTTCCCACATTTTGGTCATCATCATTAATAAGAGTAAGAAAAACCTGGGCTCAACAGAACACTCAACCAGAACCTCACCTGCAAAACAACAGAGCACTCTGGAGAGCATTTGAATGGCATGGGTTGCAGGGGAGCTTAAAGATCACTGAGTACCAACCCCTGCCATGGGCTGTACCCCCCAGTCCCAGCTCAGGCTGCAAAGGGCCCCATCCATGGCCTTGGGAACCTCCAGGGATGGGGCACCCACAGCCTGGGCAGCACTCCTACATGACTCTCCTTTTCTGCAGACTGGGACTGTGGGACTGTGGTGAAGATGCACCAGGAGTTTTAGCTACTCAACACTCTTGAGCCTTGAAAATGAGTTAAAACAGAACCTGAACCAACAACTGTACAAATGACTGATAACAGGCAGAGAGAGAAGACTTTAATCCAGTTCCCACCGTGTTTTTTTCTTCAACAGAATGAGACAGCAGGGCTCTCTCACAGTTGCTGAAGCCTTGGTAAGAGATTATGAGGCACGTAGCTAGTAACCAAGTTCAGATACAAAAGCTGTTCTGATTGGTTTCCCACAAGACAAAATTCTGTTATAAAACCTGCAGCTTATTTTCCATTGAAGGAGTAATTTGGGGAACTGTCTTTCTTTGTGTCCTAACAAGGCAGCAGATGGTTCCAGACAAGTTTTTCTTGGTTGTATTGATTACATTGAAAGGATTTAATTTTATTTCTCAGCTGAAGCACAGAATGACAGAATGGTTGAAGCTCGAAGGGACGTCTGGAGGTCATTGGGTCCAACCTACTCAGACGGGCACAGTTGTATCTAAGGCCCATATCTGGACAGCTTCTGGGAGCAGATTAAAACATGAAGAGATGCATCATAGGCTTCTGAAGTGGTAGAAACCGGAGCTATAGCGTCTGTCCTGCTGTTGGCCAAGCGGACACCAAGAGGATCTCTTTGCCCTGTGATAGCTTGGGGCATCCATCCACTTCCTCTTGCAGCAGCAGTTGTGCCCAGGGAATATCCTTGGCAGAGCCCGTGTGACACACAGACTACACGCAGACAAAGGACAAATGAGTGTCTGTGTGGGAGAGACGCTGTGCAATGTGATTTTTCTTTTACAGCCCGTCCCCAGCGTGGGCTTAATAAATAATTAAACCCCGTTATTTCCCAGCTCAGATCCATTTTCACACAAATGCGCTTTCAACTGCGGTGATAAAAAAAAGAAAAGGGAGATGCTTTTTTGTTGGTTTTTCTTCAGCGCAGCCCTGAAGCAATAAACCAAATTGACTGCTAAATTTAGACACAAACACAGTCTGGCCAAGTCATCTTAGAATCCATAAATTTATTAATAAGAGAGATCAAGACGAGTCAGGAAAGAATCCCTGAGATGCGGAGCTCCTTCCCCTTTTAGTGGGTCAAGGGTAGTTTGGGATTTGAAACATGTTTTGTAAGCTGTTGTCACCCTGTCTTTTGGTCTGTGGAGGTCTTCCTTGCTCACACCACGGTTGGCATCTATTTAGAAGAGAGGCTTTGGCAAAGGAACACCCAGCACATATATGTGACAAGGTCAAGGTCTCACAGTGA
This sequence comes from Coturnix japonica, assembly GCF_054131305.1. Taxonomy (NCBI): domain Eukaryota; kingdom Metazoa; phylum Chordata; class Aves; order Galliformes; family Phasianidae; genus Coturnix; species Coturnix japonica. Next base: position 51,929,368 of record NC_140667.1, read on the forward strand.
AAATAAAGGTCCCTTTCAGCCTCAGCCATTCTGTGAGTCTATGATTCTATGGATGAGCAGAGTAAGAGCTCTTTTATAAGCAGTATTTCCTATGTCTTACCTAGGAAAGGAATCCCTGAGAATCTACCCAAAGCCCAAGCAGCTGTCTGCACATTTTCTGCAAGGTATCTGTGCTGGATGATGCTCAGCCATGCTCCTCACACAGAGCGTAACCTTTAATGCTGGATGTTTTGTGGAGGTATTCTGCAACTTCTTCCAGATAAGAAAACAAATCCATCGCAATAATCAACAGTCTGGTTGCTGTGCTGCACAAATGAGATCACAGCCAAGAAAATGACCCTTTACACAGCAAGGTAGGAAACAAAAGAGAGGGATATGAATGGGGAATTGGTTCCCTTTGCTGGAGAAAGGGACTGGCTCTTACCTTCTCAGAGGAGGGTGGCAGGCAGATAGGTGTCACCACAGAGTAGCTAATGGCACAGTCTTACTTTGCTTAATGTACCCATACTTCGTGGCATGGTATTGCACAAGGAGAACTTCTCTCCTGAAGAAGATTTGGCTTTGAAAGGCATCTCCCATTTCTGTCATGATCTTGCTTCATCCATTGCATTTCTTCTGCAAGGACAACATAGGTATAGCATGCAGGATCGTAGGTTTGAAGTGTAACACTTGGAGAAGCAGCCCCATGTGGTGTAGACCTTGTGTCCAGAAAGAGATCAGTGGTGGATGAGGGACCAAGGCACTTAGTTGCCTCTTTTTACTATTTTCTCCTCTTGTTCACATTGTCTCTTCCTCTCCCAACATCTTCTTTCATCTTCCAAGGACATGTGGGAGAAAGGGGATCAGATGAGAATGAACACCCTTGTGCCTGTTTTCCTGTGGTGATGCACTTCTGCAGGTGAAGGTAAGCATGAATGGTCTCTGTGATGCAGCCGTGGCTCTCTGGGGTTAGAGTTTGCACTCCAGAAATCTACAGCCTTATAGTTACTTAGCAGGAAGTCTCAACTTTTCTGCTTTGCCTTAACACTGGTGCACCCATCACCCTCACAGGTCAGGGAGAGAAAGGAGAAGAACCTGCTCCTGTGTATGCAGCATGAGCCTGAGGCTGAGGGACTGCTGTGGGCTTGACCCTGTCACTGACAGTTTATAAATTAATCATCAAGTTTGCAGTATCAGTCAATGACTGTGAGAAGTACAACTCAAACTAATGGTTGGAAGCCTAGTCAGTCCTCCAAGTAGAAGAGTCAACCCAAATCACCTTTTCCAGGTGGCTTCAAAGTAGATAAGATGGACACACCTTGTTTGGGTTGGAAAGCCTTGGGTTCAACTCATTTGAGTCTGTTCTCCATGATTGTGGATCAGCCACCACAGAATTTTCCATCTCCGATACCAACACACTCTGATGGCCGCATCTTTTCAGTGCTTGCCCTCTCCTGGCCCTATGTATCACTGCGTGTGCTACTCAAAATACAGGAGCTTGCAAATGTTCCTTTCCTCCTCCTTCAGTTCACAGATATGTTCCTCCAGGCAGGGCTTTGTTCTTTGCTAGCAGAGGAAGGAGAAAAACAACAGCACAACTATGGCTGGAAATATCTCTGCTAGTCAGTTTTGGGGATTTCTTTCTTTAAATTCCCCAAGTTCAGCATTTTTGGGCTGAACAGCTGATAGTCCCTTAGAAGCAACAACTGCTGCCTGTTTTCACCAGCAGCACTTCTCACATCTATTTGGCTGTTCTTCTTAAACGGCCATCTAATTTTGAGTACAAACACTGTCTCAGGTAGATGCTTTTCCACGACTGCAGCCTTGTCACAAACCCTCAAGGAAAAACAAGAGCTTTCGTTGCTGCTTTTTAAGTTGATGTGTATTTTCTTGTTGTTTTCTAATTAAAAACAACCAGCAAATGGCCATGGGCGTATTCCTGCAGTGAGCACATCTGCTAATCCCATGGATTTTGCATAACCTCTTGGAATGCAGGGACTTGCAGCCTGATGATCTTTAAGGCCCCATCCAACCTGAGCCATCCTACGGTTCTATGAATGAAAATTGAAATGAAACATGTTTCCAGAGAGATGGATGGAAGGAAACCATTGATGTGATTCTCCACAGCAGATCCATCCTCAGAACAATGCTGAGCTTCATGCTTTGGTCTGCGCACAAAAAATAACAGCAAAAATGAGCGGGGAGAACACTGTCGCTTAATTGACTTCTGCCACTACAAATCTTGGCCAGATGCAGCCCTGGGTTTCCAGTCATTTAAGAAAGAGCCTCATGCAAATCAAATCTATTTTGCAAAATGCACAAGTGTAAGAGCTTGGAAGGTCACCAAGCCTAAACAGTTAAAAACAATCGCGTTTCAATGAAGTTGAACTGAAACAAACAGGCTTTAGAGGGAATGGTAAACACAGAGATGTTTCACTGAGCATTGAGATTAGCAAAGGCCATATCTTCTGAAATGTCTCTTAAGAGCCGTCTCATCGCAGTGCAGACATGAGACATTGCACCGCACAAATCCCCAACTTCCCCACGCCAAGCCAAGCACAAAAATTAAATAGTTTTTCCTCCGTTCGAGATGAAATAATAGCAATAGAGCCATCCAAAGCACGGTAAAAGGGAAACAAATGGATCCGCAGTATTAAGAGAGTTAATTATAGATGCAGATTAAAAGGCAAGACTGAGGAGTGGAAGAAAAGGAAAGAGTAACCTCCGGCACAGAGATACTGACATGCAGCAGTTGTCAGTCACCTAGCAACAAGTTTCCTATCCCTGCTGTGCTCTTTAATTCAGCAAATCTGCTCAGGATGTTGGGCTGTTCTCCTGACAAAACGCATTATGTAGTAGACTAAAGGATACAAAAATCCACTGTACACAACACTCTGCTCCCTATTGACCACTGATCCTTTCTCTCAACCCACAAAAGAGGCTTGCATAATGCTCTGAAAAGAGAAAAGTCTCAACAGAGAAAACATTTGCTTGTAATTGAGATTGACTACATAATGAAAATGATGTTCTTTTTTAAATTCAGCTTGTTGAGGCCATGCTTTTTGTCTCCTGGCTCTCAAAACCCATCCCTGCTGGGAAAAGGGGCAAACATTGTACAAACTCGAACCTGTGGGTTTTTTCCCTTCTTTTCACTCACTGGAAACACACACACGCACACACACATTTTGTAACTAAATGGCCAAGGCTGGCTCCCAGAGACTTAAACAAGTTTGAAAAAAGAAAAGGCAGATAGGAAAAACGTGGTGTGTTTCTGCATCGGAGAGAAGCTGCCTTATTTCTGAGGGCAAATTGAGGTGTGGGGGACTGAATACGTCCTATAAATGTTGTGACAAATGGGGACCATTATCTGAGAAGAAGAGCTGTTGTTGTTGGTTTTTTTTTTTCCACATGCAGTAAATTCTAAGCAATCTGTGCACCCACATGAAGTCAGGATTGTGCTTTGAGATAACGGTTATCTAAATACAAAGGATAAAGAGTATACCTAATTCCTGACCCAGCAGACACCACTCCAGTCCATGGCAGAAGTCTGGGTGATTGCTTCTCAAACACAGAGCAGCGGCACTGCTGCCACCACCAGGAGAGCTGGTGACAGCTGGGGTCTTGGCCAATGTCTTAACCATTGGTTGGTCTTTTCTTCAGTACAGAATCATAGCATCACTAAAGCTGGAAATGACCACTAAGATCATCTCATCCAACCATCCACTCAACCCCACCACACCCACTAAACAAGATAGAAGCAAAAACAAAAGGAAATGGGAGAGAAATTACAGCCCCAACTGTCTCACCTCAGTGCCCACAGCAAATTCAGGAGAAAACAAGCCCTCTGCAGGCTTGGAGCTTTTACCTGTAGGTTCATAGATTCATAGAATCACCAAGGTTGGAAAACACCTCCAAGACCATCTCATTCAACCATCCACATACCATTCATATTTCCCACTAAACCATCTCTGCTAGTATAACATCTAAAGGTTATTGAACACCTCCTGGGACAATAACTCAACAATAACTCAACCACTTTCCTGGGCAGCCTGTTCCAGTGCCTGACCAAGAGCTGATATGACCAAGAGCTGGGATGGAAACGATTCATTTGTTGTCTTGGTTTCAGCTGACAAATGTGAACCTAAGGAATAGCTTCACAAGGCTGAGAACAGTCTGGTGATAATGAGCAATAGTAGAATCATTGAGTCATTAAAGTTGAAGAAGACCTCCATGGTCCCCAGGCCCAACCCCAGCCCACCCCCATCACACCCACTGAGCAAGGTCCTCAGAGCCACATCTCCATGGGTTTTTAACACCAAAAAGAAAGTAGAAAAGTGGATTATGTGAAAAATCTGAAGATAAAAATGTGAAATAGTAGCAGGTTTATAGGAGTGCAATGGGGGAAAAAGAGAAAAAAAAAAGCGGAAGACGTGAATAATTTTGTTAGGGGTGAAATGCATCTTGGTGTCTGCAGAAGGAGCACGGTGTTGTTTGTGGTAGAACTTAAGCCCCCCCTGTCAGTCAGAGAGTGCTGACAGATTCCATAGGGCTTACAAAGAAAATCCCCTGTGAAGGAGTTGGGTCAGTCATGGAATAAGTGGGAGTCCAGACTGCTCTAAAAACAGAAGGAAAAAATAGCCACATATTTAGGAGAAAAGTAACTCCTGGTACAACAGAACGAAGAGAACACATGAATGTATTTACACCCATTTCTGGAGCTTTGCTTTTGCAGCTCCTTTCCTGCGAGCTGTGCACGTTGGCTGTGGAAAGGACCTTGTGTTCAACAGGCAGAATTTCTACTGGGCGGGATATTAATTTTCAGGCGTAACTTTTGGGGAAGTTTTCTCTTGGAAAAGATAAATTGAAGTGGACGTTGGGGTCAGAGCAGAACGGTTGGATCAGGTCCCACCGCAAATAGGGACGGCGAGGGATTCTCCCGTTGATATTTTAAACTTTTGTTCGTGGAAGTTTTAATCAATTAAAATGCATTATCCACCCTCTTAACTTTCTCAGAGAGGATTATCTGACATTTACTATTCACCAGTTTTGCTGAAAAGGTTAATAGTTCACGGGGCTGAAGTTAGAAGTAAACAGAATTGATCATTCCTAATGCTTTGGCTGCAGTGGAGGGGCTTTGTGTTGACAGGCCAGGAGATGTAATGAGCCTCTAGTACATTCTTAAGGCTTGTTTCATTTGCTCCGTGAATGGGGAAAGTAAAATTATAGTCTATAGGTGTTTTCCATGGTTCTTTCACAAGCGGGCCTCCTGACACCAATTAAAGAGATTATGTCATCAACTGAAAAGAAAGCTATAACCTTGTATGTTAATGCCGTGATTACTTAAGACAGGGTCACTGAACCCAATAGAACAGGGAGTGACCTTGGTGAAATTAACTTCAGAGCTCAATTCCTAATTAACTGTTTTCAATGAAAGAATGTGTGATTTCAGGCTATTGGTCAAAATATTCACTTTTTTCTGTACAAGGACTTTGCCACCAGAAGTTGGTCTCCAATGGCATAAAAAAGAACGGATGAGATTAGGAAATGGCAAACAGCACGGCCAGAGCTTTATGAAAGCAGATATTGTGCCCGGGATATTTTGCCTGAAAAACCTTATTCTCTTGGGACTTCTTTACCCACAGTGTGAAAAATCATAATCCCTGGGAGGAAATGACACGCATCCAGGACTGGCACCAAAGTACTAATAATCAGCAACATGGAGAAATATGCGAATGTACAACTATAAACATTAAAAGATTAAAACACACATTAAAAGTGTGGTCCAGGTTGCATTCAGACTAAGAGTGTCAGTCTTGAGGATGTTGCTAATCTAACATTTAGACAAAGAGCAGATATCCTTCAAAATGATGATAAAGCCAAAGGCACCTTGCTTTGCTCTTCTGACCTGAGCTGCTCATCTGAACACATCCTATTACCACGGGGCTGAACTCAGAGGATCAGATGTGATGTTTAGAGCTTCCTGAGGACTTCATTAAATTAAGAGGTTGTAAAGGAAAGTGGTTAGAGATTATAATACACAGTTAGAGGTTGTCTTACAGGGTCTCTTCAGCATACTTTTTTTTCTGTCAGATTTCAGATGATGAGGAGAGAACTTTTGCCAACTTATCAACTCCTTCCCAGTGATGTCTGGAGCTGTCACTGCCTTTCTATTCTCCCACCACCATACTCCAACCCAGGCTGGAATGACAGAGCTGCTCAGACACACAGAGCTGACCCTGCAGACCACGCAGGGTGATATAAAACCAGGTGCTGTGCTTTTGTAGCTATCCTGCTTCCTTTCTTTAGTCTGCATGGATGAGTGTGCACATGGGGACATGGGCTGCAGGAGACAGGCTGGTGAAACTCTGCACTTTGCTATGTTGAAGTGAAGACCGAGGCGAAAAACTCATTTTGTACCTCAAAAAACTCAATTAGTACCTCACTGTTGCATGGAGTGACACGATCTAGAGTAGTCAGAGGTGGGTATTGATAGTTGGACTCGATGATTTTTGTGCTCTTTCCAACCTCAGTGATTTTATGATTCTGGCTGCTGTGATGGGGTGAGGAATATAAAGGAATGAAGAAAGGGAGGCAGGGACATCTGCCATCTGCCCACACCCAGTTCTACAAGTAGCAGTGAGCAGACTACACATCCCAAAGAAATCCCTGAGTCCCTGGTGCTCAGAGATAGCGGAGGTGCCCATGCACTATGTGCAAAACCCACGAGGAGTCTGCAGCCAAGGCAAGGTGTGAGCCAGCTTTCTGAGCCTCCATCCGTCCCTGCTAACAAATCACAGCTGTGCCAGTCACACAGCATCACTAGTTGGCCACTGGGCCATGTGAGAGGAAAATCCGCCTGTGTTGGGACACACACAGGCATTCACTGTTCATGGGAACACTCTGAAATATCGGAGCGTGCAGAAGCGTTTTCCCACGGTCACCAGGTTATAAAAGAGGGTGTTTAAATGGGAACCCACATCTGGCTCCAGGGGACAGATAGGGAGGATGAAGGAGGTGCATTGGCAACCAAACTGGTGAAGCTGGGTCACACTGCTATGTCCTGTCTGGAGCTATGGCACGTGGATGGGGAGACATTGATCAAACATTAACTTCTGTGAAGCTTATCACTACTTATGGGCAACGCACAGCATTCTATGATACAGTGACTACGAATCCAGTTTGAATCCAAGCAAATATGGGCAGCTGCTTTCCCTAAGAGAGAACACAGAAGACCAAATCTCTTGTAGCTTTCTGGCTTTATCTTTACCGTGGGTCACAAACGTGTCGCTTAGGCTGGGCATGGTGCAATCAAACAAGCCGAGGGCTGGATATCACCAACCTCACAGTGAGTTCAGCCTCACAAAGCACACTTCAGATCACCACCTTTCACACTTTGGCCCCTGGCTAATAAATGGCAACGGAGCAGTTGGTAAATTCGTTGAAAGGTGCAATTAAAAGTGATAGGGACATTCTGCCTGCTGAAAGCAATGTATTCTTTGCTGCTTGTTTGCTGGGGATGGAAAAGAAAAGGAAAGGAAAAGATTTCTCCCATCACTGCAGACCACCCATGAAACTTTTTGTCTCTTAATTCTGGCACCATGAAGAAAAGAGGTACTTGTGGCTTAAAGCGATGCCTGGAGCTCTCGTGTGCATCTCTCTCCCCATACAGTAAAGCTTTGGGAAGCTAATTGTATTCATGTGTTGTCAGAGTAAAGGCAGGTGTTGCAACACCTGCATTTTCTAAAGCTGAATTTCATTAGGGATCTTTGCATTTCAGGAGGGTCAGGCTGTGGGCTTTGTATGAAGGTGATATTTAAGGGGCTGGAGCTGCACAGAACAACCAAACTGGAAAAGTTAATAACTTGTACCACAGAACCCTGCAAATTGTGGGTTATCAGAGCTGTCCCCTAAGACAGCACCTGGGTGTCCAGAGGAATTCAGCACGGGTGTGACTTTCAGAAGTGGCAGTGAAGTCAGTTTGTGGGATTAACCTTTAGCTTTTGCTGAGACCCAGTTACAGTGCTCAGCAACCCGCTAAGCACATCCAGTCCCTCCTTTCAGAGATATGACTGCTCCTTCCTTACAAAACAAGTATGCTCAGGTCCTCAGAAAATACCCTGCCTCGTGCCAGCACTGCTTCATACACTGAACCATGAGGAGAACACTTCTTGGGTGAGATCCTGCATGCAGTAACGGGCCCTCCACCACTTGTCCAAGTTTGGCAGCAGGAAGAAGTTTCCAAAGCTCTGTTGAAGGCAGATGAGAGATGGTTCTTGCAGGGCAGACAGTGATGGCAGCGCAATATCTGCCTTCCAAGGACAAATTCTGGTGCTGAGGGTGTGAAGAACGGAGACCTTCATGAGGCAAACCATGAGCAGAGCCCAACCTGATGGGATCAGTATTGCTGTGAGCTTCAGACGGGGCCAGCTCACACCCTGTGTCCCACAGCCACATGTCATGCAATGCTTCAGATTAATGCCCATCTCTGTTTTCTATTATCATCACTACTATTGCTCACAGGAGCCTGATCACACCGTCACATTTAAGCACAGAGTACCGTGTGCTTTCATCCCAGCTCCCTCCAGCTCTCAGTCATGCTGCCCATCCCTGGGCTCGGGGACAAGTGCTGCTGGCAGCACACAGCGTTGTCCTGCCCGGTTCGGAGCTGTGCGAGGAGCAAAGGAAGAACGAACGAGGCTGCGGATCGCAGCAGCTGAAGCGAGCAGGGTGAACTCCTCCTGACCTCCCCCTAACGCCGCCGCCGGAGCACAAAACCTCAGGCTTTCACGCACAACGTGTTTGCATTCATTTTTACAGCTACATTCCTGCTGTGCTTGTTCCAGGTTCTTCTGTTCCCATCTCCCCCGGGGACCTGCCGTCCAGGCACACACAGACACCTTCAGCCGGCACTGACTCGCTGCTCTTTGTCACCGCAGCGAAGCTGCTGCTCTCAGCCCGGCTGCGCTCTTTACAGCAGCCGAGATTTGTCCTGACGAATGGAGCTGGAGCCCTCTTGTGTCGGGTTTTGAAGCGTGCACAAATCTCTCCTACGAGCAGCGGCACGGCGGGGTTCAGCCTTCCCGGCTTCGGAGAAGAGTTGCTGTAAAACTCTGCTGGAAGGTTTTCCGTTGTTCCTACTGCAGGCACATTTCAGACACATCCCCCCGGAATTGTTGCAGCCGGGCTTTAGATCCTACAGCTCCTGACAGCCTCCAGGCAGGGCTCCGAGTTCTGTGTCTTCCTCTCGGGGCCATTCTATTGGAAGCTGTTTGTACTGTTTTATCACTAGCAAAGAAGTAGGTGAGAATGTTGTGCATCTCACTGCTTTCATTGCACCTGCCCTTCCCACCTCCTTCCGAGTCCAGTTCAAGTCAGTGCATTTCCTATGTGGAAGAAATAAACTAAGCTGCAAATCAGGATCCTCCACAGAGAGCAGAGATTTCCAAGCTCTCAGCTGTAAGACAACAAGAGGACACGGCCATTTATGAGCTATTGAGACCCTCTGAAAAGTCAGGCCTTTGAAAGATGACCTCAGTTAGAACCCACATTAAGGCTGGAAAAGATTTCTGAGCTCACCTCATCCACCCATTCCCCTACCACCAGTACTGCCTTCTGACCACCTACATCATTTGTTGTTCTGTTGTTCTATTGCAAGAAGTAAGTGTTAGTGAAAACACCCAGCAGCATGAAGTCACTAAAATCAACCTGCCTATGTCTGGTTTGCAGTGTAGATAGATGAAGGTAAAGGTCATGTTTGGTCTGTCTCCGTTCTGCTTCCTGGTTCTCACCATATGTCAACGATGGTGATTAGAATCTGACAAGAAGTGCATTCAGCGAGTGCTGTGCTTCCTCCACGTGTGGTTAAACACAACACCTACAGCAAAAGAATGTATCTAACGCTTCAAGATCGCAGCTGGAGAGATAACACGGAGGTATTTCTGCTTTACTGCCTGGACCACACAGCACAGGAGAGATTGAAAATCGTAGTGCAGTAGCTGACTTTAACCACAGCACAGCTGAGATGGAAATAACTGCTGCCCACAGCACCTTGCAAGGAGACAGGGGTCCCAATACCTGATGCAAACAGCAGCTGTGCATCCAAGGGATGCTGAGCTCTGATGAAACAAAGAAGTATGAGCATGACAGCAGGCATTAAGGTAATGTGCTGTAATAGGACTTGCTGATTTGACTAAAGTAGCATGTTAAACACTTCACAGTCTCTTTACTGTGTGCCATGGCCCTATTTACAACTCTATACTTTAGATATTTGCCAACACACCCAGATTACTGTGTTTTTCCATTTACAATCTTCTGAATATTTCAAAAAGAGATAGATAGGAGTTTCATTCCTTGGTGGAACAGGTTTTGGGGCAGCATTACCATCATTCACCTCTTAGATATCAGGTTGGATATTAGGAGAAACAACTCCAAAAGAGCTGTAGTGTATTGGAACAGGCTGCCCAGAGAGGTGGTGGGGGTGTTCAAGTGTGTAGATGGGGCATAGTGGTTGGACTAGATGGTCCCAGAGGTCTTTTCCAATCCTAAGGATTCCATGATTCTGTGATTCTATGATTTTGAAATGAAATATTTGCCCTGAGCCCAAGGTCAGCACAAAGTCACCTGTTACTTATAGGAATGCTGCCATACAGCCATCAGTATGACACAGGCAAAGATGAAGAAATAATTTGATTAACAGAAAATATAATGTTGAATGCAATGAGTTATTGCTCTGACTTGGCAGGGCTGGTATCAGATGGGACCCTTTGCATAATTTCCCATATATGAACTCCTAAGAACATCATTACTGTGAGGATAGTCCAACAGAAGAGGCACCAAGATGGAAGGACCACCATAAGCTGAGATGGCAGACTGTGTTTATAAACACAATCACATTTAGTTTAAGCTGTCTTGTCATTTATAAACAATTTGTTGCTGCCTCCATGTGGGTCTGACAGCTTAAGCCCCCCCTGAGGGGTACTTTGCAGGCAGTGCAAAGCATTTGCTGGGGTCGCAGACCTGCTGCCTCCATCCTCTGCTCTGAGGTTACAGCGAGTCCCTCTACTCACAGGGCAGTTTTGGAAAGGGTCTTTCCTTCGTAGAGTCATAGAATCATAGAATGGTTTGGGTTGGAAGGGACCTTTAAGACCATCTAATTGCAACCCCCTGCCTTGTTCCCGTCCATCACTCCCTCTGAATTGTCTCAGGTCCAGGCTGAAAGCAGTGGGTCTGCATGTTTCCTATTGACTGCTGAGGGGTTTTTTTTGTGTATGGAATCAGATTACACCATGTTGCTTTTTGTGTGGTGAAAAGTCAATCGCTTCACCTGAATGTCATGGTTGAGGGCAGTCTCTGGTGCCTCCAAATCAGGAGCTCCTGGCTTAAGGAGATGGCAGAAGTGTTGGTGGTGAAACCGACTGGACACGGCGAATGGAGCAATGTACCACCCAATGTGACCTGAAGCTGCCAGCACTTCAACATCTTGTGGCTTCATGCAGCCACGAGATAGGGCAGGACTGCAGGATCATAACACAGCCTGTGGTGCAGGAGGCCTCAGGCAGCTCACAGCTTTCCTGCTGTGCAAGGAGCCCTCTGCAATGTGCATCAGAGGACAGGGCAGCCAGCAGCATCTGATGTGGGGCCTGGGGGCAGCCTGGAAGTCAGAGAGAGCTGTGACACTACACTGCAATGTCATGAGCTGCTCCTGCTCGTAGGGCTGCAGAGAATACATGAGAACTGACAGTGAGGTCAGGGAGGTAATATGAAGGAGCTAAAGCCGCTGGAAACCTGGAGAGGAAATGACAAGTTCTTTTGCACTTTTTGAAGCTGAATCTTATTTACTTCTGGGGACAGATGATCTGAAGAGCTGATATTATCTAGTGGGTGCATTAGGGATTCCAGGACACGGGGAGAACATCCCCTTAGAGCCATGTGGGGAATACCTAAAAGAGCGTAATTTGGGGTCTAAAATCTGGGTAGAAATTTCCCAATGGAATTTTTTGTTTTGTGTAGGTATATATGCACAAAATAGCTGGTTAGTGATAAAAAAAAGGAGACTACATGATCAAATGTATTCATGCTTAACTAGATCTGAATCATAATGATGTGATGGTCATCATATTGTTTTTAGTGTAGGCAGGGGGAGGAGGGAGTCAGAAGTCAGCCAATAGCTCCTAACAAACCACATCGTAGAATCACAATAGAACCACAGCATCGTCATGGTTGGAAGGAACCTCTGGAGATCATCGAGTCCAACCCCTGCTGAAGCCCTTCCCTACAGCAGGTTGAGCAGGAAAGCATTGAATCGCCCCATGCTGAAGCGCACCATGCTGAGCTCTGCAAATGCAAGCTGCCAAAGCGGCCGATAAACTTCGGTGAGTCGGACCACGAGTCATGACTGATTTATCAAACCATTCTAAATACATCAAGTAAAATAATGGAAATAACAACAAAAGTTATGTAATTCCTCCTTGCCTGAGCTTGGGCCTTGTTGGTGATGGCTGAAACATGAACTGAGTTAGAGCGTGTAAAAAGATTTCCAAGCAAAAGCCTTTGTTTAACATCTCCTTTGCATCACTTGCATGTCCCAGATAAATATATTCTAGACCACGCTTTTGCTGTCCACAGAAAATTCCTCCATCTATTTATACTTTCAGATCTATGACCTCATACATTAATAAATAGTAATGAAGTCCTGAAGTAAATACCAACGTTACGGTTTCACCGGAGATCTTGCTGACATTCGTAAATATCCACAGCTTTCATGGTTCAGGACGCTGGCAAAGCTTGCAGATTCTGTTCGAATATATCACAATCATGTATTTGTGCACGTGGCCTTTCTTTTAAAAGTATAATGCGTGGATTTAATGGAATATTTCTGCTAGGAAGCACTGCCTGTGTTTGCTTTATCAAAAGCCAAGTTTCCGTGGGTGTATCTCAGCTGACCTATAAACCCACCATTTTTCATCTCTGCTTTCACCAATAAACACACATAGCCTGGACTTCCCCAGACTGTAGAAATATTGCTGTTTTGTAGTCATTCCCTGCTCTGAATTAGTCATTCTTTTCTATATCTGCCCATCCAACAAGCCCAGTGGCCATCTCAGTGCTTGTCAAGGCCTACATCTATCACAGAATCATAGGATGATTTGGGTTGGAAGGGACCTCAAGGTTCATCAGGTTCCAACCCCTTTCCCACAGGCAGCGTCTACCTACAGGATTCCAGACGTGGATCCCTGTAGTAGAAAGCTGAGCTCAGCGATGCAAGAGCTCCAGTCTAACAGTATTGCTGCCCTGCTCCAAAAGGTGAGAGAGACACCTCCCACAACATGGCTTGGAACTGAAGTGGGCTTGGGACAGCCCTGGACCAATGATGTTGCTGCTGGGGGCCAAGCTGAGGAGCTGAAAAACATCAGAGAGAATTGGTTTGTTTCTGGCTTCTCTCAGAAAAATTCAAGGGACCAAGAGCAAAAGATGTGGGGAGGAAATTCCTTTCAGCCTCAGATTCACTGTGGTAAAGTGACCTCTGAGCCAGTTTCATGCTGAAAGCTCCTAATTGTGCAAAAAGACAAATGCCATAACATACATTCCTTCAATAGGCTGAGTCCTAAGTGCTGTTTCTTGCATGTATAGAAAAAACGAGGAAGTAGTCAAAGTATTTCTTTGCTCCTTGCACAGAAAGAAAACCACTGCTTTCCCTTCTCCTCCCATCCAAGCAGGAATCAAACAGTTCAAATGGAATGCATGAAGGACCTTTAGACTCTCTTCTCTGCATGTTTCCAGAGATGTATTTATACTGGCCTAAAATAAATGTAACATAGAGGAAGGGAGAAAGGCTTGCTGCATATGCCACAGTACAGATCAAGTCAAGCGAAAAAGCCAGTGTTGGTGGCACATGAAAAATTAGTTCCCTGGAGCAAAGTAGGCAACAACTTATTTATGCTGACTGGAAAAACTGCTTGTGTTACACACTTGTTCTACTCCTACCTATAGCTCTTACCCATGTAAGATCAGCTAGCCCGGTGGTTTTGCATATCAGATCTTTTTATTAGACATTATAATGTCTACAGATGCTGACTAACGTAATGCATGTGAGTTAAAGGACTTGGCAGAGAATCGTGGGTTTAGACATGTAACTTCATCCCCATTTATCATCATTCTGATGAAGGGAGGAAAAGCCGTGATGAAAGAATCATGTACCTAAAAAAAGGTTGTAAGGTCATGTTCTGATCCATATCTGGCAGTGCTAAATTGCAAAGCAGCACAACAAATCCTGCTTGCTTTCAACAGAAAACTGGAGAAAGGTGCTTGTACCCCAGGAACCTGGGAGGGGTTCTGTGCAAGAACTAAAAGCTCATTTTTGGTGTCTGTATCAACAGCAAGAGAGAGCTCAGCAGTGCTTTGAGGCTAACCTTAAAACAACTAAACTGCTTTCAGCATATACAGTGAATCTGGCTGGGCCCTCTGCCACAGTCTCTGCTTTACCTGGCTGAAGATTCATACAATGTATGGGGGTGTTGTGCACGAGCCCCCTGAATGCTTCATGGCACTGTGCTGCAGAGCTTCCATTCCAGACCCAAGGTCTGCGTGGAGGCAGAGCTGCAAAGAGAAAACCATAAATTGGTTGGGTTGCAAGGGATCATTGAGTTTTAACCCCACCAGCTCAGGCTGCCCAGGGCCCATTCATGGCCTTGAGCAGCTCCAGGGATGGGGCACCCACAGCTCTCTTGGCAGCCTGTTAATGGTCAGCCCTAAAGCAGCAGAAGAGCAGCAGTGGGTAACAGAAGCAGGAGGGAAGGTCAAGGGCAGCCACAAGAGGAGAGCAGTTGGACACGCTGCATGAAAAGGAAGGTGGCAGAATATTGCTAAAAATCACAGAGGGAAAAATGTACTTTGAATGCTTTTATGTGAACTCATCAAATTAGCATGCAGCTTGTTTTGTTGTTTGCAGCATCTCACTAACAACCAAACCATTTCCTGGGCTGTTTTCTTGCTAATGTGTATAATTACTGCCAGCTCGGATCAGACTGAAGGTAACAAAATCATATCCTTACCGCGATTTGTTTTGTTTTGCATCTCAAAAGATGAGGTCTTTTAAAGGTCGTGTCTTGATAGAATCCCATTTTACCCCCCTCCGTTGTGCTAAAACAGATCAGCATTATTGACCTTGACAACAATGCCTGAAAGGTTTAGTGACAATCCATTCTGTATCAATGAGCACATAAAACTACTTCTATGGGCTGTGGCTCTCAGTGCCTTTGATAGCAGGGAGATCGGCTCATCTTGGCATGGAGTAAAAAGATTTAATGTATCCATCTCATTGTGAACTGGATCGTACCCTCCTGCCATGAGATCCCAGCCCCAGGGTGAGCCACGCTCAACGCTGTGTTGCCTCATTAGTGGCTTGGAAGGGCAACACTAAGAAACAGAGCACGACAAGAGCAAAGTCATGGAGTGAGTGGGGAACTGCCCAGGTTCCACCAGCTGCTCTGCTTTCCTGGGTTCTGGCCCAAATGAAGGCAATACAAATGTGCCATTAGTGTCAGTGGGGGCAAGACTTCACTTGTTAATTGGGAACAGGTTATGCCAGAATCCTGACTCTTTTCCCTTGAGTTACAGTGATTTCTGGGGGAGAGGGCAGGGGGAGGGAGGAGCTACGACAGAGAAATGAGTGAATGAAAATCACGCAGCGGGAAACTGTCCAATGACATTTGCTGTTCTGATGTTTAATATTGAAATCTGGGAAAACAAAGCACATGAAGAAGATAAGATGGAAATTGAGGGTTTGGTTTCAGGATTTACATTTCTCTTGTCTAAGGGGCTATAAATAATCCTTGCTGATGGGCTGAGTTACCTCCCATCATTAATCGTATCATCTCCACGATGCCTGTTCTGTCATGTTGCTCATTTCAGGGTCAAAAAATTCAGCTGGAAGAGCAGCAATGCACAGCGGGTTTCCCCACGCCCCAGCATAGATGCCTGTTAACCATCACCTTCACCACTCCACCACTGCACAGTGAGCCGCAGCCTCATGCATTGGCCTCTGGGAGCTCCCTCCTCCTACATTACTGCACCTGGACGCATCATGGCAGCATCATAGCAGCAGAGGGCTGGTAAAACCAATTCACCAGTGCTCGGGTCAGTGTCTCAGTCATCTGAGGGGCAGTTCGTAGATTAAAGAGGTGTTGGAAGAAACAAAGACTCAGGTGATCTGAAATACCATCATGGCTGGAATGTGCCACAGTGGGGCTCCTCTCCTAAGACAGCCCCTGACTCCAGGTGTTGCTCTGGGAACAAGAACAAAAAGGAGAAGTGGTGGAGGATGAACAAAACCTTAAAAGGAAGGGAGAGAATGAGGAAGAAAAGAGTAATATCTCACTATCAGCACCAGACTCCAGAGCAGGGCATTACTTCTTCCTTTGCCATCCCAAACAATCACCTGGCATTTAGCTTGCACTCAGCCCTTTCCCCCTATTGCAAGCATGTAATTATTTACACCAGGTGCATTGCTTCAACCTGTCTCTTACAACAACCCCATTCACAAGTAAAAGATTGTAATTTGCCAGCCTTCACCCAAGTTTCTTTGTCAAAGTCCCCTACCCTTGGTGTAACATTACACTGACAAGCAGCTTGGCACAATGGAAAGGGAAATAGAATTTACATGGTGAACAAAGGGCAGGAGTGCTCCCTGCCTCAGCCCCAGGAGGCTGAATGGAGTGGGTCATAGGAGAGCTGTGAGCATGGCAGCACAGCTGGGGGACAGATACACCTGCAGCAGCCCACATAAGCACGGTGCTTTGTGCACTAAATGCTGCCGTGGCTATTTAAAGTTGGAATTAATGAAAGATTTTAGCTGGCAGGGGCCCTCAGAGCTGATGTGGGGTGTTCAACTCGAGTAGTGCTCACCCTGTCCCTTCCCAGACCTTGAACAGAGGATTGCCCCATTGCTGCTCGACTCAGACTGCACAGCTTGGAGTTGCCATTGACTTTGCTGATGGCTGCACACAGGATCAGGTGTGGTAACAGGAGTGTTGTGAAAACTCAGGTCTCGTGGCAGCTGCGACACTGGATTTTGTTTCATTGAAGCTCCTGGAATTTGCCTGTTGCAAGTATGTGGGGCCAGACCTGTGTCCTGGCAGATGCCCCTGGGCACAGCTGTAAAACAAACCAACAGTGACAACAATAATGAGGGAACATTACTGGATCATTTCTGTCTGCGGCTCTTGTCCTTTCATTTGATGCTATAGCACATCCAGGCACAGATGAACAGGGTGATGATGGAGTCTACGTGCTACCTCCTTAGCATAGCTAAATCCCATGTCTGAGAGGAACACCAAATTAGGCTGGGGGGCAACCAGCTGGAAAGCAGCTTTGTAGAGAAGTAATTGCAGGCCCCAGTGGACACCAGGTTAACCATGGGGTAAGAAGGTGCCTCCATGACACATAAAGCCAACAGTCTCCTGCAGTACATGAGGCAGAGAATGGCCAGCATGTCAGGGGAGATGGTCCTCCTTCTCTCTTCACTGGGGAAGAACATCTGCAGTGTTGTGTCCAGTCCTGGGCTTCCCAGAGCAAGAGAGACATGGATGCACTGGGTTGAGCCCAATAACAGCCATAAAGATATAACTGGAGCATCCCTGTAATGAGGGAAGGCTGAGGGAAATGGGACTTTTCAGCCTGAAGATAGAAAGGGTTCTGGAGGAACCTTATCAGTGTTTACCTACTTGGTGGGAAGAAGTAGAAGAGCCAGACACTTCTCAGTGGTGCCCAGTGAAAAGAGTAACAGGCACAAACCAAAGTACAGGGAACCTGATGCACAGAAACTAAAGAGAAAGCTTATGTATGGCACAGGGGATGAAACACTGGCACACACTGCCCAGGAAGCTGTGGACATTTCTTCCTCCAGATGTGCCTTCCAGCCTCAGTCATTGTGTTTCTGCCTTATCACCACCCTGTGTTTTCCCTGTTGCCACAGCCTTTCTCTACTCCCACCACTCAATCAGTGCACAACTCTTCTGCCATCCTCCCCTGGCATCAGACTTACCGCCTCACCCTGACTGCCAAAGCAGCCTTTGCAGCCCTGCCTTGATTCAGCTGGGAGCTGTACGCTCCCTGCATCACTGTATGCTCCTGGGACAGCAGTGAGCCCAGAGCAATCTGTGCACTCACTGAGACCAGCAGCAGTGAGTGAATCCAGGAGCGCTGCCATTTCTCTGGGGCACACACAGGAACTCAAAAGCTTTTCAGAAAGCAGTTTTTCTTGAAGGACACTTCTCTTGTAGGGCGTTTGAAATAACAATCTCACTCTTGCTGTTTGAAGCAGCGGATAACTCTTGTATGAACAAGCTCTTTGAAAATGAATAGCAATAAAAAATGAATGCTACCCATCTCTGAGTTGGTCTGGAACTCAAGTGCTGTATGAAACTGGCCCACCAATGAAACGAGGGCTTTGTGCAGTACTTTAGCCACCACCAGGCTTTTGCTTGCCTCTTTCCCCATGTTTTTCCCAGGTCCCAGAGATTTCCCTTACCTCCCGCTGCTCCAAGTTAAAGAGCACATACCTGTGGGTACAGAGCTGTGCCGTCATACTTTGTATGACTCTGTAGGGTCACTGGAAACTGTGCTGTGGGCCCCAGACACAATAACAGCACAGCTGTCCCACCACATCTCCTCCTGTAACCACATCTCATTGTCTGACTTCTCCAGAAGACAAATTGCTGTTCCAAGAGCATCATTAGCAGCATCCTGCCCTTGGGGAGGCTTTGACATCCCTACATGAAGTTTTTTCCTCAGTAAGAAGCATCATTGCAGGGCACTGGTGTAGGTTTACTATATTGCAACGTCCAGATTTCTGAAGCACACTGCAAATGGAAGTTTCTTACCAGTGAATTAAAGCATGGATCAGTAGGAGACCTCTGGCTTCTAGTTTTCTACTGACTTCTCTGGTTCCTCTGCTGTTCTTTTCCACTCACTCCTCCTTAAAATCACTTGAAAAGAACTGACAATTTAGGCCTCTTCCCATTTATTACATGCAATTGTTTTCCTTTTTGCTGGCTTGCTTTGATCTTTACTGCACAAGAGAGGGCAAGTGAGGCATTTTAACTCCCAATTTTTTGCCCAAATTTCAACTAGGAGCTCAGAGAAGGGGCTGAGCTGGTGCTGAGATGTCCAGACCATGTTTTCACACCAGCTGAATTCTCTATGGCCAGGCTTGGTGGCAGCAACCCAGATCCAGCATTCACCACCAACCAGGAGAAAGAGGCCACCCTATTCTAGGACATCTCCCTGAGAACAGGCAGACAATTATTTAGAGCATAAGAGGGAAGAGGGTGAGAATGCTTCACTAGCGACAGGCTCTTCTACAAACGTTTACAAGTCTCGCTTATGAGAAAATCACTGCAGGAAAATCCAGTGTTCACAGCTGGATGGAAAACCCCCCTGAAATACAGTTTCCTGTGACTCCATCCTGCAACAGTTGGGACTCTGTCTGAAATTCAAATTAACTTTCATACCCTGCCTACAATTCCATTTTGTGCCCCAAAGCAAAATTTCCTGCATAATTGCGTGTATTTAGGTCAGTTCTCCATTGTTAGCTTCTGCAAAAGAAAACGGATGATTTGCTAGTGGAGAAATTTCCTAGTGCAGTTTTCAAAGGCATTCTTGCAATTAGAGGCTGTGCTCCTAAATGAGGCTGGAACACAGGCCTGCGTTAGCTTGGTGCTGCCATGAGACTGTCTGTGAGCCTCTTCTCGAGGGCAGGGTGACTCCATCTGAGCACTGACCATGTTCTACACCCATACAGGAATAAGCTGCTCTGCCAAACTGCATTTTAAGGAGTAGTTGTCCCATTTTTGCGCTCCTATCAAACATGAACTTACACATGGGATTAAATCAAAACATCGCGAGCTGAGCATAATGCAGAAGATTCTCTTAAACATTCCATTAATTGGTTTAAACTGGGGATCTGTGCAACACAATGCAAGATGTGTATTTTCTCTACATCCTAAAGACCCACAGCCTGGTCTCATGGCTTCATACATGTTTTTGTGAAGGCACTGCCAGAACAGGTCCAAACAGTCTGAACACACCATGCCAAGGCCTCATCAAGGCGGTAATACCGAAGCTTGGGCAGAGAAAAGACAGCAGTGATTCTACATGTAGATTTCTAGGCATTAATTAAAAAATCAAATCAAATCTCTGCTCCCTCCCTCCCCCCCTCTGATGCTTGTGAGGGACAACAAAGCATCGCAAATCTACCTCGGGATATTGGAGAGAGGGGAGAAAAGAATCAGGTCAAAGCACACAATATACAAATCCTTGTGTTGCCTGAGGGCACAGAATGCAACGACCTCAGACGGTTCTGAAAATCGATTACAGAAGGCCTTCAGCTGCATGGAGTCAATGACCCTATCCATGCGTATCAAGAGGAAAACAGCTAAATCTTCTCTGAGCTAATAATACTCATAAGGGCTTCTGGTCCAAGATGTGCGTGGTGGCTGAAGAGGGGAGCTACAGAAAGTCTCTCCCAGCTGATCTTCCTCAGCCCATGTGAGTAAAACACTGGTTTGTGTTCACAAAGATCTGATTTCCATCAGATCAGAATAGATGATCCCTGGCCTTCCCTACAGAAACATCACCAGCTACGCTAGGGGTCACAACACAACAGACAGAGAACGTGTGTAATTCAGGAACTGTAACTGCCTCATGAAATACATGTCAAAAGAGACAGCTGGCCTCAAGGCTTGGGGCTGCCCAGTGTCTTTGTCTTCAGGTTTCCTCTGCTGGAAGTGCAGGGGAATTAGGAATGGTGGAAAGGAGGGAGCTTTATCTGGACCCAACGTTTCCTTTTCCTGTAGGTATGTTTGCACCCATCAGGATTTGTAAGTGCTGCTCAAGTAAAACTTCTCTGCTTTGATGTAAGAAATCACAACCAGAGCATGAAAATAAAGGGTTCCCACTGAGCAGAACATTCAAACACAAGGGAAAACCATTGGTTGTGATTTGGATAGCAAATGAGCAGCAGTTTTAAGACTTACAATGCCCAAGTAGACACAGCAAAGAGATTCTGGTGAGAGACCGTTTCCAGCTGTTTCAGTTATCTTCAGCAGAGAGGAACTCCTGAAGTTGTTGGTACGCAGACAAGCATTGAGTTTGCTCTCTCCAACAGTGCTTTAAACCAAATAAGAAGTTCCATTAACCATATACAAACATTCTTAAAGAGGTAAAGGTGAAGGAACTGAGAGTGAGGTTGGAGAACATTACTTCTTAATAACGTGTAAAGTCAGGGCACAAGGATTACATTTCTCAAAGGAATACATTCATACAACATGGAGAACACAATACATCAGCACTGGTCCTCTAAGCATGTTCCAGGCTACACTGCAAAGACTTGAAGTCAAGCAACACTTTAGATTTAATTAAAAAAATAATTAAAAATAGGGTAAAAAAGAAGTAGCCCCATTAATTTTCCTTGCCCTTGCTATCGCAGGCTGCACAGTTGTGTTTTTCTTTGTCTCTCTTTCATCTTTAAAAAAAAACCCATAGCAACAGTGGAGGAAATGAACTGCGGGTTCAGCGCCACAAAAACATCTGACTGCGCTTGCTACTAAACATGCCAGCATCTCGTCAGCTTCAGCTGGGGCGGAATGTTCAGCAGATGCTGCAGGACGCAGTGAACACAGCCAGCTGCATGCAAAAGGACAAGGGTCCAAGCTTAAGGCCAAAAGAAAGAACCAAGCACAGAGAAAGACCCAAACAATTTGAGAACATAGGGAATATCAAAATTAACCTACAGGTTGCAGTCTACCAAGAAGCACAATGATAAACTGGGTATGGACCCTCATCAAAGTCTCAGGATCATAATTGGAAATCACCTGGCCCAAGCAAATCCAGTCCAAATTCTAATATCAAAGCTTGTTATTTGCTATTGAACAAGAAAAGCTGGGCTGTGGCCTGGAGCAGCTTTCTTCCAGTTGAACTCATGCCCACATCACGGCTTTCAGATGCAGGAAAAGCGAGATCTTCACCCTCACTGTAACATCTGAAATTAGTGCAAGACTCAGCCCTAATTAGGCTGGTCACCTATTAGTGTTTGCTAACAGGAAAACAGCATTCTTATATTGGAAATCCCATAGGTTTTAGAAATATAAAATCATTCAGCTAATATGTATCTAAGTGTTGACATTATCTTTATTCATTCTGTATGTTTAGTTACTAATATTTTCACTTAAATTTTTCTAAAATCAGGGTTGTTTGTTTTGTTTTTTTTTTTGCTGAAGCTGACTTCAGAAATCATGGCAACCTCCAGTTCATTACTGGGAATGAACAACAGTGGACTGCAAGGTGACTGGGGAGACTACGAAATTGGAATAGGAAAGTCAGGTAACTGAAGGTGAGCATTAAAATGCCCCAAATAAACAAAACATTGCAATGACATAAATATATATATATATATCTGAAGGGTATGCTTCAGACTGATTAGAATAGGAAGTAAAAAATACTAGGAGTAAGATTATACTGACTATGTTGCTTTATGTTCTTTAAGCAATAGACTCCCTCTCTACCCGTGGCAGTGGTGGGTGCTACCAAAGCAACCCCTTACAGGGCTACTGAGAGGCTGCTGGCCTTTAGAAAGTAGAAAACACAGAAAAACAGCACAGCTACAAAAGAGCTGGAGGCGAGCCATGTCCAAATATCCTGCTCCTCCTGCTTAGATCATAGCTTAGGGATACCACGGGTTATTTTAAAAACAGACCAAAAAAAGATTTAGTTTCCTTAAGTGTCATCATTATCTTTTTTTTTTTGCACGCTGGTGACATACTTTGAATTATTTTGTTGAAGCAAACGATACGGAGCTGTTTCATCCTGTACCTTATTATAGTTTATGGGACAGGATTCAAGTTTCAGAGGAAGGTGACTGTTCCCACCAAGTCATACTTGGTTTGCATCAGCCAGCAGCAAACTGCGCCACACTGGTTCAGAGGAAAGGAGAAGACGGACAATGCAGGTTGGCAAGATGATACTTCCTAAAGAGAAGCAGCGGGATGCCAGGCACTGTCACAGACACTTCTATTGTTAAAGAAAACACACAGAGCAATTTGGATTGAATTCATATCTGCTCTGCCCCACAAACAAGCTCACTGGTTTAAATGTGCGTTGAGCAGTTTTAATTCAGGACAGGCCTATATGTTAGGTGATGTTAAAGCCTGCAGTCCTGCCAAACAGGATGAGAAACCCGGCCAGCAAACCTACTCATAGAGCAGGGGCTGAACACCAGAACGTTGCTAATGGGGAGAAGAACTTCTCACAAGAACAACAGTTCATAAGCAGGATCTATGGAAGGATGAGGCTAATTTTAAGTCACCCCACTTTGACTAATAATGTTGCGAAGTTTCCAATGAAATGCAAGAGTACATAGTTCAACATATGAATTCCATTTATGCCGATGAACTTCAAGTCCTGCAAGCTCCCAACTTCCCCAACCCCCACTCTCCAGTGCCTGCATATTTGCAGGCATAATCACCATGATTTCAAACAACTCTAAATGATTTGATTTGCCCCTCCTTGCCAAACTCACCTTCGTTCCTTCAGAATTTCACTGCATTAGGATGGACTCTTGTACTCTTTAAGCCTAAAAAATGCACAGTTAAATGATTTATCTGCACTTCAATGTTTTACCTTTGTAAAATTAGCCCATGTAAATGCTGTCTGATTAAACTCAACCACAACACACAACCAAGTCAGACGAATACATCTCTCCAAACACCACTAGTGACATTCAAGGCTATGAGGACACGCCAAGCATTAAAAAAGCACTTACATGATCCAACAATGTTAGTCAGGGGTGAATTATTCCTTTCGTTTGAGGAAAAATTAAACTAAAACACCCAATTCCATGGGATGAAGCATTTTCCATAAGCTTTCAAGTAGAAAACAAAGGGATGCACTTTGTCTCCCACGTTTGCTTGATTTGTGTGAACCAAAGCTAACACTCAGTTGTATCACAGCAATTTTAGTTATTAAACACACAGAGAACATCTCCTAATTTTTCTGGACAAGTAGCAAAACCAGTAGGTTTGATTTTTAATCCTTAGATTAAAATCCTTTTTCCAGCTCGCAGGTACAGCAGAATGCCCACCCGTCCCTTCCCTACTGTGACTCATATGGCTCTCCTAAGAACCCTACCAGCTCTCTGCTCAGAGAAAAGACTTCCAAGGAGACAGTATATAAGGCCGTTCTCTCTCCAAATCACGCAGGCTAAAAACAGTGGATTTATCTTTTCATAGAATGGCCTGGGTTGAAAGGACCACAATGATCATTTAGTTCCAACCCCAATGCTATTTGCAGGGTCGCCAACCACCAGACCAGGCTGCCCAGAGCCACATTCAGCCTTTTCCTGTAGCATCCTTATATTCTGCAAATTACAACAGTCTGCTCTGTATTCTATGGTACTGACTCAGGACACAAGGCTCAAATATATCTTGCTCCAGTGTGAGTTGGTCTTCCAGATGCTGGGCATCCTGATCATCCCCTGCTCTCCTGACGACCCCAGATGAGGTGACATCTTAGGAAGACCAGGGCTGGAGCTGTGCACTGCTTGGTCTTGGAATTTTAACATGGAAGAGGGGGATTTTTACTTCCATAATTAACAAGTGGTGAGAACAAACGCTTCATCTTCTATTTGAAACAGGAAACAGAACGAGGCCTGATAGCCAGCTTGTAATTTAGTGACAATAAAGCAGACGTGAAGATGGTTTAGAGCATACCAAATACACACACACAGTGTCATTGCCTGTTTTATTTAGTGGAATCACTTTCGTAGATTAGAAATATTTCCAATTCCCATTCACTCCAAAGCAAGCCTCCACCGTCAACAGGCGTAATGCAGTTCGTTCAACTGATTCCAAACCAAAGGAGAGAAAAAAAAAAAGAGAAAGGTACAATCTCAAAAGTTAAGTTAGAAACTAAGTTCACACATTTTCTTTGGGACCAGGAATCTGTACATAGTACAAAATATACATTTATTGAACTTTCTGTAAACACACAGTTTGAATTGTGTAAAACTGTAAATATCGGTGAACTACGTGGAGAATAAATTATTATATATTGTTATACATTCTACTTAAGGAAAATAGTTATGCTCTGGTATATTACTCTGTTAAATTTATAAATTCCATAACGAAGCTGTGTATTCCGCAAACATGCTTTTCAAGCTTAAATCTCTCCATTTGTAACACACATTTATACAAGTCATCAATGAAAAAGTTACACTTTCCACAAAATAGATATAAAGAGGTGATGAACCTTCTAAAAAGACAGGCACAGCTTGTCACTGCGGACGAGACTTTCATGGTACGACGTGGAGTTAACGCTGTGAGGAGACAGGTGAAAACTCCCTAATTCAGCATGTTGGTACATAGGCTTAGTAACAAGACAGATGATAAGAACCTAAATCTTTGCTTTGAAACATGAATGAAGCAGCCGGTTCTGGAAATGCTATCGACTCACACTTCTCAAATACCCAAATCCCCTGGCTAGGAGAACCTAGGCTTGTGTCTCCTATTAACCCCTTGTCACCAGTGATTCAGTTATCTGAGCACTGAACTGCCTGGCACGATTAGTTACCAACACCTGCAGAACTCAGCACTCGCTCTACAGACTTGATTCCTGGCACCAAAAAGTTAGATCTGGTTAATAAACACAACTTAACTCTTGGTACTTGTGGTCATTGTGAATCACAACACCAGCAACGGACTGTAGGAAATCCCAGTGTCCAGCATCAAGCTGTTCCTATGGCAGCAAGCAGAAGGCATGGGAATGGCTCCTCCAGCACCTTGCAGACTGGGGGCCATCACATAACGCCCAGCTTCCTATTTACATGTCTGAAAGTTTCACACTCAGCAGACTTGAGAGTCCAGCATCAAACACTCAGCAAGAACAAAAGCTCCCTAAAACGCCAGCACTGATGTTTTCAGTAGTTCCATTAATGGACATGGAAACGATGCTCTGCATATTCAGCACATTTGTTCCTAGGGGTTTAGGGCCTTTTTGCATTCCCATCCCAGCTAATTCATTCTGGGTTCCATCCTTTTATTCTTAAAGCCAAAAGCAGTACATGAAAGACCTGAACCTCTTAAATTTTGTCCTTCTGATGTTTTAAAAGGAAAAAAAAAACCAACAAAAAAACCTGCTGACTTGAATACTCAAAGAATTAAGACATTATTAATTGTAGTTAATCTACTGCTCTGCTTTAGGACTGCCACCTTCCTCCCCTTCGGCTTTGAAATCTTTTTCAAAACCAACTCCAAATAATGATTACATTTAGCTCCAACAAAACTGGGACAGCTTTGGCTGCAACGATACTTGTGCAAGCTCTGCGTGCTGGGAGTGACTCTCCACCACCATCAGCAGGCTGTTGTTAACTTCCACTTTCCTAAGATCACTTCAGTTCTATTTTCCCTTGCAGTGTAAACTAACATGTCGCACTGCAGCCTGAAAACCCAACAGTGAAAATGAAATTGGCAACTGGTATTTCCCATTGCTCAAACTGAGTTGAACTCAGTGATACAAATGAAACTCCGAAGACCTCAGTCTACAGGCATCAAGAGAAGTTAAAGTATGTAACGTTTTCTGACCTGCAAGTCTGCTTTCTCATTTTAATTCACAAAGATGCTTCCCAAGAGAAATCACAACAGCAGCTCCTTTGCGTTGGAGGCTCGCTCACAATGCATGTCAAGAGTCCTGCCTACTTCAGCCATCAAGAGCACAGGTTCCATCAGCTGTTCGGAGCCGCACAGTTAATGGAAGCACACGTGAACTGCGGGTTTGGCTCAGTGCTATTGAGCTGAGAAGTGTGGATGCAGTGCTCTTAGGGAAAAATGCAACTGTCACAGCACTCATCCTTGCAAACAAATTACTGGTTATACAGTAGTAAGGAGCATTGGTTTCCTCCCTCTCATTATTATTATTATTGTGTTTTTTCTTTTTATTTCAACACAAAAGGTATTTTAAAAAGCATTCAGACAGGAATCAGAACGAGTTAAGCACACTGATTTGGTTAGCCATAGAAGCATACATAATCCTGAAGTCTGACCTACCATCCCATCTCACCGAAGTTTGGATATTTCCAGAGTCGAACAACATCACTAATGCTACAGAAGGCATTCTTTATATTAAGCCCACCACCAAAACTCTATGATTTCAAAGGCTCTCTCCTAAGAAGCCCTTTTCCTAAGACACCACGACCACTCCTGGACCCTTAGCAGAGAAGCAAAGATCTCTAGTGTAACAGTGCCTGCAGGATAAGGAAAAAACTGTTTTACTGCTACCTGAAAAGAAAATGAAATAAAGAGATGGCTTGCTGTAAGTCAACAACTGCAACACGATCAGATTAAAGTGCCTGACTTTTTCATGTACTAAATGAATTTTGGAAGATTCTCCTGGAAATTCATTTTCAGCAGGAGATGATGTAAACCGTGTTTTCAGCATGCTTTCTGTTCCTTTTGTACTTGAAAGCACTCAGCTGTCTATGACTGTAAACAAAAGCTCTAAGTTCTCCTGCAGCCTCTTGAGCTCCTACGACCAAACACCACGGCCCAGGTGACTGCCGCACTCACAAAGCAACACCAGTATGGAAACAAAACAAGGGTACAAAAAGCTTCTAAAGGCGATGTCTGAGCTGCAGACTGTGCAAGCACTGCAGAGCTCACCAGAAGGCTGCAGCCTCTGATCAACACTGCTCTATTCCAAAATACTCAGCCCAGATTGCCACCTGCAAATTTCACTCTATTTTTATGTATTTTAATGGCTCACTCTAGGAACTGCATTCATTTTATGCACTATAACATGTGGAGCCTCCTCTTGCCATTTAAAGAGTTAAAAATCTATCCAGCCTAGAAGGGACTTTGCACCCTGTAATGTCATATGAAGGCTTGGGTCGTCACCATCTCAAATGGACACAGCTGCAGGAACAAGGAGTGATACCAGTTATCCTGAAGACATTTTTACACCTCCAGAAGCTTGGCACGGAGTAACAATTCCAATTCCTAAGGAAATAGAGCTGTAAAGTACAGCTCCCCAGCTCTACCCAGTTCTGCTGCTTCTTAATCT
The DNA here is from genome assembly GCF_054131305.1 of Coturnix japonica. Classification (NCBI taxonomy): domain Eukaryota; kingdom Metazoa; phylum Chordata; class Aves; order Galliformes; family Phasianidae; genus Coturnix; species Coturnix japonica. Next base: position 51,957,451 of record NC_140667.1, read on the forward strand.
AAGCCAGGCACGTCAGGTTTTTATTAAAATCTTCTATTTGCCCAATTATGAGGAAAAAGGGTAATATTTGATGACTAAAGGTTCACCTATTACTGGAATGGCCAAGCTTAAATATGAAGATATTTAAATGTACCAAGTCATTTGGCCATAAAGCAGTTCAAGAATGCACGTGTAGAAATTCAAGCGAACATCTTAACATGATGAAATCCTGCTGTACACTGAAATAAGGTCGACTCTAAGAGCCTTTTCATTAACCTAATTGTGACAGCCACGCTGCCTCCCTCTTGGGACAGAACTGAATATAAATAGAGATAGTTAACAAAAAGTACATTTGTCAGCATGGAGCTCCCATACAAGACATTAAACTCAAAGCTTCATGATTCCAGTTTCAAGAAAAAGAACGCTGACCAGGGTAAAATATATGTCTTAAGCACAGTGTGGAGAAAGATCTACAAAGGCTTTGATATTTCCTATGTAGGTCCATCACTTATCTGCACTGGGGCTCTGATTTCCCCATGTGTGGCTAAGGAGTGCTACTCACAGCCCTGCCTTCCCAGCACCAGGTACTTGGAACACCCATTTAGCCAAGCTGAAGGGCAGAGTTTTTCTCTCCCTCTCATAACTATTTCACTGACACAAAGCGGGCAGTAGAAGGAAACTTACAGCAGCAGCTCAGTCTTGATATTAGTTGACCATGAAACCATATCCTTAGTTTATAAATTATTAAAAAGCCAAAATGCAATAGGAAGCCTGTATTATCCCAGTGCAACAAGTCAAAATGAGGTGCTTATCGGGGTATCAACTACAGTGCAAACTATTCCCCAGTTTTACTAAATCACCTCAAAGTTTCCAATTCTTGAACTAAGCAGAATGGCTCAGATTTTAACCTATACAGCTGAGACGGCATCAGTTTCATAGTAAACAATTTAATTGTCATTCAAGTCAGTATCCTGAGCACACGTTAAGATGAACAACTCTGGCACCTGCATGAACCACCAAGGTCAGTGCTACAATTCCTCCCCTGCTGCTTAATATTCTGCAGGCATCTCGCTAGCATGAGACAACCTAGAATTACCACAATTCAGCATAGGTTAATAACAACTTCCCATCTCCCATCCTGACTTCTGTTGGAGATTGCAGAGTGCTGGCCACGCACCAGGGGTTCTGCAGAGCTGCTTACAGACTACAGAAGTGCAGGCGAGCTGAAAGGCCGCTGCTTGCTCAGGACCTGCTGATCTGTGCCCACTGTGGGTACCAGGATGCGACTGATACAACGGATTTACAAAGCCTTGCAAGTCTGGGGGCCTGCTTAACGTAATCACACTTAGTTAATCCAACACTGGTTTTAAAACATGCTTTAGAAGCAGCTTCTGTCTTGAACATATTTCAATGCTGAATTAGTGAGAATTATTTGAAACAGTTGACTATAAAGCAGTACAGGTATTTTCCCAGAACGACCAGTGAAACATTGAATCCGACTGTAACAAAACTCACAGAAAACCGAAGCCAGTGAAGCTGTTAAATGTAGAAGGAGAACAAAGTTGCACGAAGAGAAGTAGCTTTACAAATATAATTTCCAAGTTTTTGATTCTGTTTAAAACAGACAAAAAAAACCCCAAAAACCCCAAGCAAACTGGGACCATCCTATTTGAACATGTATTTAAAAATACATCTCTTAAGCATCACACAGTTTTCATTTTTGTCCCACAGGAATCTTTTTCCACGAGGGAAATAAATAGCACACAATACTTCCGAAACAAATTGCTGCCTTGCCCCTGAGGTGCTAACATTTTTAGCATTACAGAAAAGTTTCTGGTGCAAGAAGGAGATGCACAAACGTGCAAAAGTGCCTTTTTCTTTTCAGAGCAGTGAAAAGTACAGCTTGCCTCTTTTCTAGGATGCTTGACATCGTTAGTGTGTTTTGTAATCAAAATCTGTATCTAAAACGGCAGTGTTTGTGCACACAGAATAGATTCAGTGCTCTGACCTCTTCAAAACGCTGAACGTAGGCGGGAGGGAGAAAGGCCTGAAACGGGCTTTCTGCCACTGCCCTCAAACCCAGTTCCAGCACCTGTCACAACAGCAGAGGTACGTTCTTCCTGACCTTCAGGAGGCCTCACAGGAAGAGGCTTCAACTGTACAAGTCTGTCACCGAGACAGTTTAAGTGACTACGAATTATGGCTTTACACACCACAGTTTTGCTTCCGATTTTTTTACAAGTTCGAAACTGAAAAGGTTTCCACAGTCCAGTTCAAGGTTTTGCAGTTTCCAAAGCTAAGCTTCAGTCTATATGAAAAAGGACAGAACCATTATCTGCCTAGTCCTAAATTGCGTTTAGCTTTCTGCACTAACACGCCACGTATCATTACATACACCTGTTAATTAGGTGCCTGTGAAGCTATCACTTAACGTTATTATAGTTTTGCACTCTACAACAAAATTAGACATTTTAAGCATTTATTCATAGGTAGGGAAGGAACTGGTTCGTTAAGCAAAAATTGCTAGAAATTTATAAATACAAATAGTGCTTATGTTTTCTTCATTCATGCTCCAACAGATTACAAACTGAATACAATGAAGTTACGTTTAAGCACCCCACACAGACAAGAGGGATAAAAAGAAAACTTTGCTGGTATATACTATACTTAGTTCCAAGACACTATAAGTTACTTTTGCACTGTTCAGTGTTCCCTAACTCTGCATTAGTTTTAAGGCTATATATACAAATATGTATATTTCAAAGTTAGGGAAAGACACATAGCAAAATGCATTGTACTACGTTTTCCTATCAAAATAATTATACACCACATTTTGATTCTGTTTCACTGCAGTAAATGTTACAGTCTACTTGCTTTACTGATTTTCCTTTTGGGGAATCTGCCTACTAAATGAGTAAACTACATATTAAACACAATACTCTCAACCAAAAGGACAATACAAGGTGCACAAAACAGCAGTTCTGCAAACACGACTGACTTTAGAACTTAATTTTGCATGTTCAATGGGAGAAAGCTAACCTTAAATCAACTTAGCTGATTCTCTTATAAAACTTTAAATTAGAATTTTCAACAACAAACAGTTAGATATTATCAACATGCTATATCTCTACTCACAAGTACTGTTTAACCACTAGTCTCTCATTGTAAGTAAGTGGGTCAATTAAAAAACACACGCCATAAAATGTTAAAGATTGTCAGGCTCTGACAAATGTATTTTTATCAAACAGTAGGCAAATTCAAACCAACGCACATCTTCAGTGGGGAGTAAAGAAGCAGCCTGAAAAAAATCCATACTTGTTAAAAAAACAGGGTCACAGATTAATCCCACTTCATCCTCTAGCATATGGCTATTTCTTGGGCAATCATCAAAACTCTTCCCATCTCAAAAATGGGCTACCAATTAATAAAAATATTCTTCCACGTGTAAAAGATCATTTACAATGGCACTGACATTTTAAAAGGCAGGAAAAAAAAAAGGAATTACACATCTATGGATAAATTTCTTGTTTGTTAAACCAAGCTTTATTGATAAAATGGAATTCAAAGTATTTCACTTGGAACAGCAGCAGATCCAGCCAATTAAGATTGTAAAAATGCTGCAGGCTCCTACGGTATGTAGAAAGCTGCCTGTTTGTGCTCAGTGATTCGTACTTCCAGGTAAGGGTTAATGGAAAGAGGTGCAGAGAATCGAGGCATTCTAATCTCGAGGTTCATATGCTTATGAACGCATGATGCTATTAATAGGGCATGATTTAACTCCCACCAAAGCCGAAATCAGAACTCCCTTCAACTCAATGTGAGAGCAGGAGTACCTCTGAGAAAACAAGATCCGCCTGTTGAAGAACGTGCACTACTCTCTTGTTTTCACATTGCCAAGCAAATTCACTACTGTGATTTTGGGAAAATCACCCACAGGATCAGCTCTCATAGAAGACAAAACGTTATCTTTACAGTTTTGTGCACCTCCTGAGCACCTAGCTGGCTAGGCTGCTGCTCCTTGCAATCCAAAACCACAACATGAATTTAAAGGGATATATATTGTTGCATCACACAAGTCAAACATTTCTTCTAACCTTTGTAGTGATTTAAAGCAGTTCATAATTAAATATGAGCATTTTGTACAAAGACAATTGCACTTTACAAAAAAAAAACCAAAAAACAAACAAAATCATACAACATAAATTGCTGGAGTCTGATTTACAACATGGATTATGGTTTGAAATCACGTTTACAGAAGTCTGTTTTACAAAAAAAAAGATCAGTTCCTGGGCTAGATGTCGTACTGCTGTAGTTTTCTGCTGCAGTCACTCTCACCAACACATCGTACTCCCTTCTTTAATTAGTATTGAGGATGGATGTTAAGAAGGGTCACTGAGGTTGGGCTGCACTTTCATTTGAAGAATGAAACGTGAACTCCACAGCTAGATGAGCAGTTTTACCACATATCATCAGTTGAGGCAGAATCCTTAAAGAAAAAAGAAGGAGCCCTTTAAAGTCTGGAGTGCCCATATTTACAGCAGTTTCTGGATAATCCAGACTGAAAAGGGAAAAAGCTTGAATCATTTTAGGAGCCTGTTTTCTCTCTCCTTTCAGAAATAGCAGAAACAACATTCAAGAGGCATCTAGAAAAACATACACAATTAATGAAACACTATGTAGCAAACATTTCAAAATCTCATCAAGTTTTTTCTCAACTGCTTACTGACAATAATATCCCAGGAATAGTACTTACAAGCATTCCCAGAATAGTTAGAAGTAATGTAAATGCATATCTTTTCTACATTGGCACATTAAAAGGCCAGGATGTGCCTTGTGCTATTATTATTATTTGATATTTCAGTCCTTTCTCACTGCATAGGAAGACAGTCATTAACCAATACTTTATTGTAAATCCGATCAATTTTACCTGTCATAATTTAAGGTTAAATAGGAAAGCGTAGTTTCAGTAAGTAATGCTAGAAACATTAATGTTGAATTGTAATAAGTCTGCAAGGAGAAAAAAAATTCTGCAATATAGAATTGGAATCAAAGACATAGTCGGCTCTAAATCATAACATCATGGTCATGCTGCACATCACTACATCCATGCATCCAATATCTGAGTAACCCTTAAATTAGGTCCATTTAGGCCCCCAGACTATGGAGGGTTTTGTATAGCTGAGAAATGGAACCACTCTGGAAAAATGTTTAATTAATTCCTGCTATCAGTTAAAAGAAAACACATCTTAACACAGACCAAATGGTGAACTTCTAGTGGTATTTAATCATTTTACTTTGTAACTGTTTCCTCTCCCCTCACTTAGTTTGTTCTACATTTGGCGTAATCTAACTGCCTCATCTGTTCCACTAAGTTGGGTATACATGTTAACATGACTAAGCATGGCCGCAGCTTGCTAGCTGAACCAACAGTTAAATCAGTAGCACAGCCAGCAGAGCAAACTGCTTACGTACAGTGGCAATTTGGGGTTGTTTCAGCATTAAGTACTATCTTCTCTCAATAGCAAAGTGACATGATGGGCTTGGACAATGGTCTCAGCTGGTACTTCTACAGCTGCACATCCCTATTGTTACAGAGACTGCAGGAGATAGAAGTATTACTCTTCTTTCAAAGTACTGTCTTACTGATTCTTTTGAGAGGGAAGAGGCTAATTAAGTCTTTAGCAATGCCACATACGACAACTTCTTAGCATTCAATTTCTGCACCCTTCATTCAAACTTGCACACAGAATGCATTACAAACCAAGAGGAAGAACAGTTGGCACGGAGGTGTAGTACAAAAGCCAAGATCGCTAAAATTACTCTTTGCAAGAGTACCACCCCCAGATTTTTCTTCAAAACCAGAAGGAGCAAAGGAGAATATGAAAGACTAAGATGGTTATGCTTTTCCAAGTGTAAGGATGCAGAATAAAAGCAGTAGTGAGTAAAAATGCAGGAGCTGCATGCCAACTATTCAGTATGTAAATTCCTGTATCCTAGTTGCCAACATCATCATCATAAAATGAAGACGTTTGACATTCATTTGTGGAACAGTAACTTAAACAGAACGTTTTACATTCAAAATACACCCCTTTTCAGATAGCATTATGGCATTGTTAGGCTAAAGGTACTGAGAGAGAACTGCCAAACAGTAGCACTCTGTTTCAAAGCCAATGCACAGCTTTATGTTTGAAGGCATTTCACTTCTGTGTCACATTTGCAAGATACAAATCAGGGAATTCCAACACCAACAAGTAAACCATGCTGGAGTTCTACTATCAGCAGAAGGTACCCAAAAACAACCACAAAGGCACAAAATGGCTCTTTTTTTTGGGGAAAGAAGAACTGGAAATACATTTCTTTACAAAACAAATACAGTGACTGGGGTGGGAGGGAAGAATGCCATAGAAGAGATACTTACAGTATCATCATTCCTGTAGGGGTTCAGTCTGTTATACACAGCTTCAATTACACTCCGTCTAGATCAGAAAGAAAAAAAAAACCAAAAAGACAAATACAGTGTTTTAAGTCAAACTGCTTAGGAAAAATGTAATTTAAAAAGCAAACTTTTAAAGATCTTCTATCTGCAGAACCAAGTTTACTGCAAGTTAGTCCTAAGTGCCATTACACACCGACCATAGTTATCCCAATCCTTTAAAACCCTCAAGTTCAAGAAAAAGAAAGCTGAATAGGCAGTTTGCATTCAAGAGAAGAGAAGCACAACCAAACATTCAGAAGAGGAAAAAAAACAAAGGGGGGGGGAAATCAGAGAACCTGATACAGGTTGAATGCCATGGCCATCTGTGTGCCCAACCAACACTGTGCTAGTACCTACGTATATTATGACAAGGCTTAAAGAGGTTTTTCATGAAAAGTAATACACAAAAAAAGGGAGAGTGAAGGATAAGGGACACCTCTGCCTTACCCAGCACATAAGAATTTTGGAGAGAGAGCAGGAAGGAAAGAGAGGAGTAAAGGAAAGGAAAAATAGATTGGACATCAAAAGCAATTTTCTTCCAGATACCCTCATGTGCAGGACCATGTATGACAAAATAGCACGCTACAACTCAGATACAACCTCAAAGCCACCTCTTAACTGCTCATGAATACATGCAAGAGAAACACAAAAGAGTGCATTTGAAGTAAAAGAAAAAGCAGATGGCAGTCTTTATAATCTTCTTGTAACATCGAAAAGTCAAGTACTGCCATAGAGCAGTACAAGCATCACAGAAAATCTAGCGAATGATCATACAGCATGGAAGAGGCTGAATTCAAAGAAATAAAAACAAGCAATTATTCCCCAACTACAATGCACATACAAAGTTGTTCTCCTCCTTGAGATAGATATCGCTGATTCTAAATAAAGCCGTGTTACTTGAAAGGTATTGTTTTCTTTCCCAATTGTCAGTATCGCTTCAAGTTACACTACAACACAATTCAATCCATACTTCTGTCAATCACTATTCAAGATAACATCACTAAAGCACATAATCCCACCAAAGTCAATTGCTTCAGCAACTTCAGCACTGCCTCACAACCACAAAGCTACTGCTAGCCAAAGCAGCTTGATAAACAACTTGTATGCCATCTTTTATGAGTAACTGACTCATCAATGCTTCAAGATGACTGTAACGCATCCTAAATAGACACTACTATTTATATATAATAGCCATCTCTTCTTTTCCGACATCATAAAAGAAGAATTTTGTTATGTAGAAGTCATCCTTACAGCCCACTTATCATTTATTCCTCTACGTGCCCACAGACTTCAAGTTCCTATGTAACGAGACAAAAACTACACACTGAAGTATTAAAAATAAACGCTACACATCACATGTGCTCAGTATACACAGTACAAGTCCATGAATGACCTTCTGAACCAAAAAGCACTTGCTGTGGAAAAAGCTAAGTGCATTTCTTTCTTCACTGCTGAACATCAACTTGAGACCACACTGCACCAGCACTGAACTCTTCAAGGACAAAAACAGCCTATTTAAAATTCTACTTAACCTTTTTGATAGACTTCTATCCTGGTTTTGTGTTTGACACAAGCAGAGAGGTGCATAAGCAAAATTTTAAGCAGTTACCACATTGCCTTAGCTACAGACAAGAAAAGAAAGCTGCCAAGCAAAACATGATACGCATAAAACTTTTTGAAGAGCAGAACCATATGTCCAAGTAGCTACTAAAGGCAGTACATTATTTTTGTACCTTCAAACCACGTCCCACCCAAAGAAACCCAATTAATTACAGAAACAGAGACACTCAGGCCACCCTTAAAAAAAAACAAACAACCCTCAGCCCTTCTCAAAACTACATTTTGACATGTAATTTTTAACAGTGATTCATAGTTAACTCTGTTCTCATGCTTTCCCTTTTCATTCAGAAAAGTTCAGTAATAACAATTGAAGAACAGATCATATTTGTCCTGTGCCCTTCCTCCCTCCCCATACTTTTAAGAGTGGCCTTACAGTTAAGTTTTGATTTAAATAATAATAATAATAAAAACACATTTACACTGATGTGAACTCACTTGCTTGCCAATTCACCCCCTGGCGGGAGGTTTGGGATGCTCTCAGTTGCTAACGTACGCATCACGTGGACTAAGTCTGGCACTCCTTCACCCTGCTTCTTTATGATCTCTGGGAATCAGAAGTACTTTTTTTGTAAGTGCAGTCCAAATTTAACTTAAAAAGATTGAAATACTCAGTTTTATAAAAAGGCAGCTTTAAGTTCTGTTAATATAAGAAATAAATGACAGACCGTACTCAACATGGTGTTAATTTGGTTCCATAACAAAAAAGACCTGTGATGGATCTGACACATGATACCCTGCTAGCTGTTAACATGCACCCTGGTTTCAGAAATACACGGCTAACAATTACAAGTCTAATGGCTTTCCTGATAGGGCATTATTTTATTTTCCCAACAAAACACACTGGGTATTAACATCAGTTTTACCACTGCAATAGAAGGTTAAAGTTTATCACCATCATAGAAAGCAACAGCATTTTCAAAAAACAGAGTTCATTACCTGACACAAAAATAAAATGACCCCCCACTACAAGCATACATGACTGCAAGTCCATAGGCCAGTACTTGTACCTTACCACATCACTGCAACATGCAAATGTAATGAACTGTCACATACAAATTGAAAGCCAGGGACATAAGAGTTAAGAGACAGCTCCACCCTTCACTCAACTTGGAATATGTGACTACTAGGCAGTTCTTTAAAGCTGAGCTCCTCCAACTTCTGAGAAGAGAGGCCTTGCACTGTAGTTCTTTTACTCTTAGGCCTATTTCATTCATAGGCCTATTTAAAGCAGTAAGCACAATGGAAATCACAAGAGATTTTGCTATAATACCTCTGAAAAGATTCTCTTTTGATAAAATTTTAATACATTTTATACATTCTATTTCTTCAAAATGCATTTCTGCAGTTTGCCTGTAAATACGAGCTTAGAAAATAAGTGATGAGTGATTAAGACTCAGCATTATTGATCTTCAAGTGAATACTGTAGCCCATATACAATAGGTATGTCTACACACACACGCATATTATTCTTCATGTATTGATACAGCTTGAAGAACAGTGGGAACTCATCAGTGCCATCCCTGAAAGAAATACTTTAGCATTTAGATTTTACTCTGAAGGGTCATTGCAGAAAATATACCAAGTTTCCACTTTGTAATTTAATCAGTGAGATATGACACACTGAAGCTTAAAACCAACACATCTCCAGTCCTTTTTTTGTAAAATATTTCAGATAAGTAAATAAACTATAAATGTTTTTTTTTTTTGTGCATGTCGTAGTTTTTCAGGGCTATGTGTGTTTACAGAAAGAATCAGCTTTATTTTGCTGGCAGACTGTGCTAATTATTTGCAAGCTACAATGGAAGCACTGTCTAGTCCTCATCAGCGTCAGATTGTAACACAAAGCTTTAATCTGCTCAAATAAGAACCTACATTTGAGATATCTGACACCACACACCAGATACCTCAGAAATTTGCAGTTTTCTTAAGAAAATCTATGGCTAAAATTCATTTTACCATCTAACATTGAGGAAATAATCTAACACTCATAAATCTGAATAAGAAGCAAGATCTCAGATTTGGTTTGCCAAGTTCCTTTATTGTGCAATTTTGAACATCTAATATATTCTACATTGTGCTAGAGCTAGAGTTCTGCTGTACAAAAATAAGGACTTTGTAGTTTACCTATACTACACAGTAACACAACCTGTAACTGCAGTACATGTAACATACAGTCTCCACTAAATGAATACATTTATATTTTGATATAACTAAAGATACAGACTGAATGAACACTGATGACACAACAAATGGAGCGGGTCTGCTAGCTGCATTAATTTATTGGAATTACTTTCTTGCAATACATCTTATAAGCCCCACACCTATGCGATTTACTTTAAAACCTTCTAAACATTTTCATGGCATCAAGCATGGGAAGAACGTGCTTATAACCCTACAAATAAAGAATTCAAAACATATCTGCTTATTTCATTTTCTGAATGGGAATTCCAGATAACGATTAAGAAAATTCAAACTTGCAGTGTTGTGAGAATACGGGAGGGAATGTGTAGCAGCTAACTGAAAACAATTTACCTCTGTGTAGGTAAAATATTGCTACCATTATCTATTACTGAATATTAATACGTAAGAAACTAAGAACAATAAAAGAAGCTCGGACAAGTGTCATTTTAAAGTCAATACATCAATAACTCATATTAGTGCAAATAACAGCAATGCATTTTGGAATGACTGCTTACTTCTACAATGAAGATCACATAACATTTTGTGAGCAACACTTATTTACTGCAAGTAATGGCAAAAAGACGTTTCTCCACACTTGCTTCCTCTTCTGTTGCTATCATAGCTATGAATCTGGACTACAAACACACTGAGATTGATGGTGGCATAGCAAGTAGAAAGCCTTTTTCCTTTAAATCTGAATAATCTCTGCTTGTTCACAGAATCATTTGGAAGATACCTAAAAGATTCTCTAATTTTAAGTCCCCTCTTGTTATAGAGGACCATCAGTAAAGGGCCCCATTCTGTAATAAATCTTGCACTACTTCTTAGCAGTGTAAGAATATATCCTAGGCTAGAATATGACTGGGAAGAATGCACGTTATTAGCAAGCATCAAATCTCATCACCTGTTGAGACTACACTGAGTACTGAAGTGCATAAAAATATGATTTATGCATTTTCACCAGGTTTCCGTTTTAATGAATTTTAATTTTAAGCTGGTATTATAAGTTAGTAAGAGAACTCTGGAAGTCTAGAAGTAGTCCTTACATTTTCTATTTCCTTCAGCTACAAATCAGGCTTTTAAAGTCAAGCATTATCATTCCTAAAGCATCTTAATGAGAAATCATTACTGTAGTGTTGAACATTTCAGGTAGCACAGCAGTTCTACCTTGCAAGCTAATTCTGTATGGTCCATTTCCAGTAAGAAACAATGTAATTGCACCAGAATCAAGTTAACTGTAACAACTGTCACCTGCTCTTGAAGCTCTGCCTTAGTTCAGCCTTTCAGCCACCCTCCTCAGTCGGAGCTAAAAGTGGAAGTCCTGTCTACAGCTGATATAAATCAGTGTAGGGTTGAATAGTGTTCACTACATAATCATAAATTTAAATAACAGTTTTGTGCAACAAGAGACAAAAGTTTGAGGACAACACTAAAAAGAAGTAAATACCCTTGAGGGGAAGTACAAATCATTTCCTCAAGTAGCTCAGACAACTTGTCATTAAATTAGTATTAAAGTGCTTTGTAACTACATACAGAATCTGTTTGCTTCCATCCAAGTATGACACTTCACTCATTACTATTTTCTATTTGTTTAAATGGAAAGAACTGGAGCCAAATTCATTGTATGTACCACAAACACATGCAGATCCAGTGTAAGATTCTTCATTTACTGAGGTGTCTGTACAAAATGTTAACTTTCCCCACTGTTAATAATCTAGGAAATACAGTGGCCATAACTTGAAGATACCTTCATACTGCATGTAACGGGTTTGTCTGAGCTAAGGCATGAAGGCAATACTTGCCCAGATTAGAAAGAGTTAGCATGCTGTAAATTAATGTGTGACTTCACAGCATACTTGCTCTTCAGCAGTTCTGTGAGTGGGCCCTACATAATGATCTCTTCAAATGCCTGCTGCTCACTGCTCTGAAATGGAGAAAGCTATCTGACACTTAACTCATGCAGTTCTGCCATACAGATACTCCTGATACATGGCCAAATAAATCCACACTAGTGCTTGGTGTGCATCAACCTTTCCTATTAGGAAAAAGTTAGAGCATTTTTTCTGGTTTGATCCATCTGGTCAATTGTGTTCAGAGGCACAATGACTGTACTTTGCCACAACCTTGGGGACAAGGTCTTTGAAACAGGCAACTCCTTCCTTAAGGAGCACTTACACCAGTAGTAAGTGCTTTGAACTTCATGTTAATGTATCTGAACCCAGAATTCCCATGTAGACAAGTCCTTTGTGAAACTTACGAAGCTGCACTTTCTATTACCTTCGTGCAAGTTAAGGAGGAAAAAAGTGCACAATATATTCCTGTAACATATTAATCACTGATACCATCGTTGCTAAGTACTCTGTGTACTGTGCTGTGTGTGCTGTTAAGGATTCTCACAGTATATATACATAACTAGACTGGTAACATACAGGTCTCAAAGAGTCCACTTCAAAAATAGACTTAGCCTATGCAAACAATGCATAAAGCAAGTCTTACGTTTCAGAAACAAAATCCAAGCTCTGTTCATCTTTGAAATATCAAAAGGCACAATAAAAGCCAGTTTTAATGAGAAATCTCTGAAATTAAATTGATTTTAAATACCACTTTCAGTTAGTCGATCCAAAACACCCACGACTTGCAGTTTCAGCTCAAAGTTTAAATCATCCAGAAATACAAATTTAAACAAAATTCTTTAGTTATTATCAAGGACATGCTCCCAGATTTCACTCATCGGGAATGCTTAACAATTAACTTTAGCAGACTTCTGATATACTTCCAAATAAATATACACGTCAGCAGGTGCCTTTAATGTAACAGTAATCAAGCTGTAATCATGTAATTAAATACTTTTATGGCTAATTTGCAGACAGAACTACATAGAAAAATGATATGCAAATTACCATCTTCGTAGACATTTTGCAAGATACACTATTTCAGTGTAACTCTGTGTAACAGGAACAATGATTTACTGGCCTGTAGTTATTGCTGTCAATGGACTCGTGAAGAGCAACTCATGAGCACAACTGAAAATTCTGTCATCCTGAACAATTTTCAGGGCAATGAGCTACTGCGCTTGCATAGCAGAATTCTGTCAGGTCAAACAGCAGGACTGTAAGAGTGCCTTTTTCAGAGATGTACACTAGATGGCCAACGGCACTTGACGGTCTATTAAAAAGCTTGCATGGATTAAGTTTAGTTGTTGCAAAGGGAAGGGGGCTGGGGGGTCTGTTTAGAAACAAAGTTACTTATTTTTTTTTAAATGATCCACCTTCTACTCTGCTTTCCAGGTACTTGTCCAACTCTGCCTCTCTTTTCACCGCCTCTGGTGATACCTTTGGTGCATTCGGAAAACAGATCAGTATCACACTCATGTTGTCTCGACTTCCCTGGTGGGAGAAAAAAAAAAAGAAAAGGTTTGAGAACACACGCACACACCAGACTGAAACCAAACCAAAGCATTTTACACACACACTCAAAAATTCAACTGTAGCATTGAGAATACAGACCCATTATCATTAGCCTTCACTTTCTCTTCCAAAATTCTAGTTGTTCATTCAGTAAAAAATACCATCAAGTCACTTTTTTTCCACCTTCATGCCTTGAAGACTATCTGGAATCAGTTACAGACAGCCCACTGTCTTTTCAAAATGATACTACTAATAAGTAATGTACAATTACAGTGTTGGGTTTCCTCTTGTTTTAAGCACTTTCCAATCATTTAAAGAAAACATGAAATACTTGATCAGTAAACAACACATTTACTGCTTAAAAGCAGAACACAGGAAGCTGCTGAAGTCAGACAGCACTTCTACTTAAGAACACTGCTACTGATCAGGGCTTTTTTTCCCCCTTTAAAAACAAGAAATAAAGAAATTACAGGTTATAGTATTGATTAAAAGACCAGCTGGATGGAGCTGTAGCCTTTACAAAAGCACTCTTTGAAATGGAAACATTTAGAACTTTGACTAAATGGTTAAATACAAACATGTTCTACTTAAGAAAATGTACTGCTTAGTTTGCTTTCAATACCCTTGTGCTCTTGTCTACAGACACGCATCTACGCTTAACAATTAAATGCACTGAAGTCAGTGAGATCAAGAACAAACAAGCATTTAAAATTGTCTATAGATAAACAAGAAAGTGCTGGCAGCTGGCTACTGCAAAATATACAGCATCCATAAGACAGTATTTATCCCATGGCATTTGTTTTCAAGACTAGCTGATAAAGTTGTAAACAAAAACATACACCTTATCAATCCTCTAACAGTGCTGGAAAGCAAATTTCTTTTTTTCCAAATGGGAACAATGACTTTGTCAGCCACATGGCATGAGCTGAGACACAGTCTTGCCTTGCAATAGTATAAGAAAAGCTGTGCATTTTACACTGTGACTTAGACCCTGTCTTTAGGGAACTAAGTGCTAAGTCAGGAAATTGAATATTTCAAATCTCTTAACTGTGTCATCCTACAGTTTATTAAAACAAGGTGGAAAGTCACTGCAGAAAATTGCAGAGATTTGTTTAACAAAACAGTGCTAGTTTCACAGCCATACGACAACAGAGAATGAGAAGTACAGTCATTAAACCAGAACAAAACCTGATTCAGGAAGTCAGATTTTCATTTGTCAAGACAAGACTTTGAACTGTAAGATATGAATCTAAGAGTTGAATCACTCTGTATTCATCTTGACATGACTGTGGCAGTAACGTTACTATACGGTCAGGAGAGAAAGGGAAAGCTTATTTTCTACACTGATTAAAAGTTGAGGTTTTGTAAAGTACACTGTGAACCAAAAAAGGACAGTTATGGTCCCTTGCTTTCCCATAAGCTTCTAGTTTCTCATGTATCACAACATATCTGTACATGACTTTCAACTCTTAAAAGGTACCAAGAAATCCATGCTGTTTTTGTTGCGTGCTTATTTACCCATCATTGCCATTTCTCTGATAATTATAGTAGTTATTTACTAACATAAAACATAATTATAGAGCGGTATCAAAACATTAACTTGATTATAAACTTCTAATAGCAAAAACACAAACTTGTCCTCTCAAGCCTTGCTACCTTGTACAAGCAGGTGTCAACTATCTCATTGCAAACTTTCTCAAGGTCATCAGTGACTTCAAGTCTGGATCTTACAAAGTCACAGAGCTCTTCGTTTCCCATAACATCCCAGATACCATCGCAAGCCAGTATGATGAACTGATCATCTTCTTCTGATCTCTCAATTTCATAAACTTCAGGCTCTGGTGAGACTAGCTGCTCTGTAGGACCCTTCCCATGGACACATTTGTAATCAAAGTCCCCAAGTGCCCTTGAAACAGCAAGAGAGCCATTCACGCGCTGAATCATGACAGAGCCTCCTGCATTCTGTATACGCTCTTTCTCCAATGGGTTGCTTGGTTTGTGATCCTGTGTGAAGAAGTGAACCTTCCTGTTTCTACAAAGTAAACCTCTTGAGTCTCCACAGTTGATGAAGTATGTATGTTGGGGAGAAATCATGACGCCCACAGCTGTTGACCCACTTCTGTCTGCACCATGTTTCTTCTCAGAGATGACTCTCATGTGTTCATCAATTTGCAGAAAACCTGTTCTGATGCCACTCTTTACACTTTCCACAGATGGTGGCCCATCTGGCCCTTTAAAATCCTGGTTGCTTGTGATGTGATCTAATAAATGCTCACAGCAGTACTTGGCAACCTGTGATCCAGCGTGCCCATCATATACAGCAAAAAATGACCATCCATCAAGTCCATTTGGCAAACCAATCACAGCTGTATGTGCATCCTCCATTTCGACTCGCCAGCCTTGCATACTACTCAGCCCATAACGAAGCCCGTTCCCTTGCCCTTGGGCATTATGCTTCTCCATCTTTGGCTTGTCTAAAAATGCTCCCATGATGACTTTCCTTCAGGTCTAAAAGGAAAGAGAAAAGGGTTATTAAGATGATCTAGAACCTAAGAAATAAGAAGTAATTATGCGATTAGAAACTTTCCTCCCCTCTCCCCTACAAAAGTAAAATTGTCATTGCTTTAGTCTAAATTAAACAAGGACATTGCTACTAGCTGTTATTTCCAGGACAGCGGCATTGCTTAGGTCCCTACTGCCAGGCCATGAAGTCCTCTTCAACTTCTGGTTTTCCGATGGTAGCATGGAAATGAAAGGAAAATCATCAGGTTTTACTCTGGAGGATAAGGTTTTGCTTTCGTTTGGTTAAAGCAGGTAAAGTGACCTGATGATGAGTGTGAGCCTGCATTAAAAATAGAGGCAATCTGGACAACTAGGAGCAAGACACAGAAGGAAGAGAGCATCTGTCCCTTCAGGCAGCAGCAAGCCATTAGGATGGCTCAGCCATCTCATAAAAGTTCATCCTTAGATTCCCAGTTAAATCACATAGCAAGCTTCTCAGATGTCTACGCAGCAGATTTACTTAAAACCTTAACGTATGCATGCTTTGGTGAAAGACAACTACCCCTGACAAGTTTAAAGAAACCTGTTTGGAAATAAAATCACATATACTCTCAGTTCACACTTCTTTTGTTTTCAAGCCAGACCAACGAACTGCACACCCTGTCTTCCTCCAATTGAAACCATTGGGACGCAATGCAGCAAATATTCATGCTTAAGAGATGAAGAATTACATTTGCAGGCAGCAGAAGTGGACCGGTTGATCTTCATGGCTTTCACACCATGCCCATTAACCCACCCTTCTAATCCACATCAGTTCATTTGTGCATTCATTACATATTTTAAAAAAAAAAAAAAGTACATAAAATAGGTGGCACATTTTACATACTTGCAAATTCAGCAAGCACTGAAGAGTGTGCAAATTGCTGTTACACAACACTAGGTAAGGGAATAACAATAGAAGATTTTCAATTCAAAGATGTCAGACAGATCAACTGCAAGTCAAATCCCAGAGCAAGGTTTTACCCAAGGCTCCAGCTCAGCTGCTGCACTTGCAGAGGTTATTTTCTAGGGATTTTAGGTTTTAATGTGTATGTGAAATATATTAGATCAGTCTCCTACGTGATAACATTGTTTTTGATAACATTATTATTCTAACACATCCCCAGCTATATGTGTAACTCCATATTTTACAAAGCCTTTCAGCATGTCTCCTCCAACACATCATCAGCCTCTTAGAAACATCTGTATGTGTTAATAAAAACAGTCAAGAAATGTTTACATTTGATCTCACCACAACAGTAACTGAAATGTGAGGCAGAGGCTCTGCATGCACGCTCTTCTTGGTCACATGCACAAAACCAAAAGCCATACATTTCAGCTGTATAGATCAAGTGAACACAATACAATAATGCTCATGCAAACCATAACCAGCCAACAAAATAGGGCCAACAAGAATTGGTCTTGTATCCTAAGCACGTGCAGGAGGTTCACATCGCTGCAACTGCTAGGAAAGATGACTTACACAATTTTATCTTGCCATAAAGTTCTAATGGAGTCGGTGTGATCAAAATAATTACTGACTGCCGCCATAAATCAAATGGGGAATTACTTCACAGAATGTACTTCTTATACAGTGTCAGCAGCAGAATTTGAATGAATGTGATACTTTCATTGTTGAACAAATCATAAAACAGAATTCAAATCACTCTCCTTGATTTAGAGCTCAAAAAGCAGAGGGTTCCCAGGCATATACCACATTTTGTGAACTATTCTACATTGTTTTATTACTGTGTTTAAAAAACAACCAAACATGGAAATATTAAGAATAGGATACAGTTAATCTGACCACAAGCACTACTAAGCTTGGACTGGGAAAAGCAAATTTCCTTCTCATCTCCTGCATTAATAGGTGCCCAGAGCTGTGCTCTGTAAGTTGCTCGTCACTTTTTGTCATCTAAACCATGACTAAAAGAACCCCCAGACACATCATATGCAGCTCCAATAACTCATAGAGAACAGCTAGAACTCTTCAAAAATTCACAAGCCCACTCTCCATTTAAAATGAAGACGCCTTATCCCTTCCCAGGAGTGTGAGTTGTTGTTGTTCTTCTAAAATAAGTCTGGTAGGTGACTTGCTGACACGCATTTCCTCAAGGGTGTGAGCAACCCACCAGATGTGAATACAACCAGGCAGAAGGATAACTACAATATGGTCATGAAACTTTTACTTAGGAAATTATTCAGAGCCCACGGTGTAAAGTATTCCCCTCTTGAGAAGGATAGCAAGACACAGCAGTCATATTCCTTGCCATGCTTCAGGTAATTAATTTTCCAACCCTAACACCACCCTGTACCTCTCAGCATGTTTATGAGGGTGGATAGTGATTGGACAAAGGGGAATGGTTTTAAACTGAGACAGACAGGGGAGGTTTAGGTTAGATATTAGGAAGAGGTTTTTCACACAGGGTGGTGTCACACTGGAACATGTTGCCCAAGGAGGCTGTGGATGCCCCATCCCTGCAGGCATTCAAGGCCAGGCTGGATGTGGCTCTGGGCAGCCTGGGCTGCTGGTTGGTGACCCTGCACACAGCAGAGAGTTGGAACTGGATGATCAGTGTGGTCCTTTTCAACCCAGGCCATTCTACGATTCTATGAAGGCCAGACTTTCAAATTCCTTGTTACATCTGAATGGAGACAATAGTTTATCTGCAGGTAGAATGAATACAGCAAGCATTTAACTTTTCTGAACAAGAACAGAAATTCTGGAAGAATGTGAGCTTAATATGACCAATATGTGGCTACAACCTGAGTAATACAGTCTTTAAGCCATAACATTTATTTTTAGTTTTAAAAAAGGGAGGAAAAAAAAAAAACCACAAAGAAGCTAATGTAAGAAAGCTGTGTCTCCTTCCTACTAAAATAATAATCTTTCAGACCTGTTCTCAAGTCTGTATCCACACAGACATCTCTCACACATCACTGCCTACCTGAATCACCACTGTTCTACATATTCCTCCATGAAGATTTTCAAGCACAATACTGCTTGGAGTTGAAATGACACCTTAATTAAGCACACGCAACCCTGTATGCAAATCAGATTAACTTCCAGCAGAGCAAGCACCCAAGTTGCAGCATGACTTTGTTATGTAATAACACGAAAGACAGAACTCAAACCTGGAACAGACTGCATGCATGATTTGCAATAAAGCAGCAAACGAGGCTCAACTGAGTCTTCTCTTTCACATTTCTTCAGTCATTTCCATTAATAGGATCGCTTCTTTTTTAAACCCTTCCCCTCATCCTTCTTAACCCAGCTGCAGTTCTGTGAACAATCAGCAATAACAGTAGGAAATTAGAGCCTGACAGTGGGATATAGACTCATCCTCTGCTCTGGAGTCCTTGACTTTCAGGATGCCTGACTGACGTACAGAATGGAGCCAGATGGCCTTCCTAGCCCTACTAAAGCCAAAGGGAGGAGAAGATGTACTTTAATCCTGAATCTTACAGATGCATGTACAGGCAAACATACAACACCCACCGTCTTTTCTCAGAGGAGGAGGATTCTGAACGGGGTCTATAGCAGAATGATGTGTAGAACATGAGGTACAAAGTTCTCTTCTGAAGAGGTAAATGAAATACCATCAGATACTGCAACTAGTCACAGAATCACAGAATGACCCGGGTTGGAAGGGACCTCAAGGATCATGTAGTTCCAACCCCCCTGCCTGGCAGGGCCACCAAACATACACCTTTACTAGATCAGGTTGCCCAGGGCCCCATCCAACCTGGTCTTGAACACCTCCAAGGACGGGGCATCCACAACCTCCCTGGGCAGCCTGTTCCAGGGCCTAACCACTCTCCTAGTAAAGAATTTCCCCCTAACATCCAACCTAAATCTTCCCTCTTTCAACTTATAACCATTTCCCCTTGTCCTGCTATTGTCAGCCCTTTCGAAGAGTAGTCAACCAAACTCCATTTTTAACCTAAATCAACTTTAGGTTCACCACCTCGTTGTCTATGACTTCCATCAGTTCCCCCCTAAAAGAAAGAGCTTTCTGCAATCAAAGTTCCTAGATTTTAGCACCCAAACAATGATTAGATTAACTTCTGAATACGTACATATATCTTAACTGAGAATGGATTCTTTGCATAAATATGAATATGCATGCACTTATCCATGTGCATTTATGACAGCAAGCAAAGCACGACCTCTGAAATGCTGACTTTGTAGAGGTCAAACTGAAGGACAGCCTCTATAGCAAGTGCTTGAAAAATTCAAGCTGTAGCTTGCAGACAGAAAAGTGGGAGTACTGTACAGGCCTAGAAAAGAAAACGAACACAAGTAACAAAACCTTGGAGAAAACACAAGAGTATCAAAATTCAAAGGACTGCAGCATTAGAAACAAAGCTGAAACAATGAATGGAGCATGCTAAAGAGTCAGTAGCTAAAACCTTTGAAAACAGATGCAATTGGAGAACAGAGTGGCAAAGAAAAGGAGGGTAATTAGTATACCAGACCATGGACATCCATGGACAACCACAGATACACCGCTGGAATGCATGAAATCCCTTTGCCCCTTCATTTGTCTCTCAAATTACACTATTCAGTCAGCACAACTATATTGCCTCCTGATACATGAGAAAGTAAATTTTACCTATGCTTATTTTCTTGAGGGTTCAAATGAAGATGTCTTACACTGTTCAAAAAGGATAGTTGATATAACTCTGTATATCCCTGTAAAAACACTATTTTTCCAAAGAACACTGACTGGAGCGTCTTATCCAAGAAACACCAATTACCCACCATCTGAAATTTGTACTTTAACGATATATAATTTAACAATCCTTTTAAAACAATGTTTGAATTGTATTTCTTCCACTTGGATAAGCTGCTTATACGAACCACACTGAAGCTGGAGCTATTTGTTCTAACTAAGCCAAGAAGTGTCCCCACACTTCAATTTCCTGGAACAATTCTCCAAGTGACATTATGCCCCGTATTCTGGAATGAGCACACAAAGAAAGATTACAATCTTTACTTAAGCTACACAGAAAGGACACAGAAGAAGTCACCAAATCATACACACTGCTATTGAATAGAAAAGGGGCATTTGATCCTTTCAGCTCCAACCTGATTTGTGGCACTTCTCCCCTGCCTTAAGCGGGCAGGATGCAGTCAGCACGTCAGTGTGCAAATATGGAACCATTTCCCAAGTTAGCTCCTGCTGAATGAAAAACGAGTATGTACTGGATGCACCAAATCAATTAACATTACCAAATAACATGCCAGAGGATCAGAAGAATGACTAAAATAAAACAGAACACGTGGATGAGGAGACATAATTACACCACAGTCATGGGCTGAATGAAGTCATGAAAAAGCTTTATGCCAATGAAACTATTTCAGAACTACTGAAGGCTGTACGATGAGTTTCTGGCATTCACGGCTCACAAACATCAATAAAGCACTGAAAATCTGAGCTGATGCTTCTGAATGTGTACTTTCAAATGCGGGAATAGATGGTCGATTCAGAGATGTGAATTGTCTCTGAAAAAGAAGCAGGACAAGAAATAAAACACAGAAATAGGGCTATTTCAGCCAACAAGGAATAACGCTATTTCCCCATCAGAATACTTTCTCCTCAGAGATTAAACTGTAGACTGTGTTAAATTTCGGTAAGATAACTGCAGATAGGAAGATGTGAGTAGAAACTTCCCATTGAGTTAAGAACATTAATGATTATTTTGTGTCAGGACAGATGTTGTTGCTACGCTATGGCATATGGTGGGAAAGCAGAAGGCAGGCAGCTGGAAAGGTTAATGTGATGAAAAGGAAAGAAAAAGCCAAACTCCAAAGTTCTTAGAAAAAGAACATCACAGGCGAGGAAATCCAGCCATCTTCTGTCGTTATCTACCATTTCTCCAGACAATGGAGCCTGTCCCAGGGTTCAAGTAGGAGCTGTTACAATACCCATGTACCCAAACTCCCTCAGAAGTTGTATGTAACCTGGTTTTCTACAAAGAAAGTCCTGAATATGGAAAAAAAAAAAAAACAACCCCGAAGCAGTTTACCTTACAAATCACTCCTGCGTTCATTATGAAAGACTGACATAGCTTCAAGATTTTGTTATGGAATTATTTTTCACTCTAGTCACTTGCTGAAGAAAATAACTCCTTCTCAGTATCACCTGGACCACTGCTGGGAATAGAATAATCACTGAATTGATTTTGAGAGGAGATACAACTTGCAGCCACAAATCCAGGCGCACATCACGATCCAAGCACAACTACCACTCTCAGAACACAATTAAGGGAATAATTCTTGGCCCAGAGAGAATTCTTACTTCCTTCTAAATGTTTGTGCTACAAAACGGAGATAGGAGAACATGAAAAGCACGAGGTGGCATTATCAAAGAACAAGCAGACCAATCGCTGTGAGAAATTGCGTAGACAACCCAAATGGCATTTGCAAGAACTCTGGAAAAAAAAAAATCAATGAAGCAGTTCTGCATAAATTCACAGGCTGCTGCCTGAACTGCTGGAGAAGGATAAAAACCCCAAGGTTTAAAGACATTAATAAGCAGAAAACACCCCCTGTATGGCGTTTAGCTGCAGCACCTTTATGGTTATTTCTCATTTTTCAATGAGTTCTTTTTAAAGAAAAGCGTTGGAAGATAAACAAAAGGCACCCATTTAAGGCACAGAGATTAAACAACCGCTTTGTTAACAGCACACAAACTCCTGCAGCCCACAGCCAAAATTCAAAGCCCCACTGAGGAAAGCACTGTAGAAAGGAACTGTGAGATCCAAGGAAGCGACATTCTATGTGAGACAGGAGTCAGGAGAAAGAAAAGCCCTATTTCACTTTATACAGCAATCAAAGAAATGCAGCAAGACCCATCGTTTATAAAGAGCAGAGCAAAAAAGTGAAAATAATTCCAACCAAATCAGAGATTTCATAGGAAGAGCACACAGTGTTACGTGGTTACAGCAATAGAACCATGCACAGCACTGCAGCTTCACAAGAATAAAACCACATACAGGGGAGCTGGGGGAGGGAAGAGAAAAAGGCAGCATGCAGAAAAATAGGCTGTCATACAAATCAAACTGTAATTCCTCCAGTATTTATAACAACAACAGAGCATCACCACTGTCACCTACCACCACCATGAGGAATATTACCCCATTCCTATACACTGCGGGCCTAACATTCAGTTCTTACTTGGGTACAAATAACCCACCGCAAGTCCAAGAATTGAACAGATCTGAACGTATCAAGCGCTTCAAGTAACAGCTGAATGAAACTGTTCTATAAACTTCATTCTTTCGATCTCTCATTCACAGCTTGAAGTCTCAGCATCTTTGTTCCCTGCTAGTATTACCAACTAAACAGTACTCGCTATTTACAGAAAGATATATTGAAGATTTATAGAGGAATGTTTTCTTTAGTGGAAGAACCACCACTATTTCACTGCTATTTCTGAGTCAGAAAGAAAACAAAACGCAACAAAAAAGCATTTGTTTTCATCAACTTCAGCTAACCCCATTCAGAACAAGCAGAGGGTTTGAGTTCAGCCCATGCCACCATTACCCAAAAGAGGAAAGTGAAATTCTTGGGTAGCTGAACAGCTCATCGGAGGCTGACAGTCATTTAAAGGACACCACAACACCAAACACATCCATTGAAGCACTCCTAAAATGCAGCAAAACAAACCTACACACACACACGATGAAATGGTTTCCTACTCAGGAAACCAGCACTTTGTTTTCGTTTATAGTTCACGTCGTGCAGTGCTGCCAGTTGTGGTTATGTAAATGGAAGGGCAAGCCCTGCAGAATCCCACCATTTCTCTGTCATGGATGCCGTTGCCATGTTTAACCGATACCTTCACCACAAAGAACATCGTGTTATCATTGTTGTACACAGCACAAAGAAAATGATTAAATGCACTGAATCATTACAACATTTCCTCCTGAATTTCCAGCCCTTGTACCTCAAGTTGTACACGATGATACTCATCTCGTGATCAGAAGACGTTTCCATCAGGGCCATAAGTTTTCCTGCAGAGCCAAGTGCTCGATATTACGAAACAATTCAGTGTAAGGTGCCATTCTTCAGACTCTTAAATTTAGTGAGAAAGTATTTGTGGTTGCAACACAGCAACACTGCCACTATTGTGGTGAGGAGACATGAAAAGCAGCACACGAGACTTCAAACCTGCTGACTACACATGGGAGTAAAATGGGAATAAAATAGGAAATGTTCTGAAGTGCACAGCTGTAACCTGGCTTTGCTTGCAAGGAAATTACATCAAAACGATGCCAGAAGCACATTAAGATCTGGAAGTCAAATCCTCAAAGCTTAGGAAAAGCTGCAGTTTGGTATCTGCACACGCAGAGAGCTTTTATTTGACAAAGCCATTTTGCCCTCACATCCTCAGCATTCCTCTCTCATTAAAAGGACAGTAAATGAGTGCTAGAATAAAGGCATTTTCCCCCAAAGTTTATTTCAAAAAAGAAAATGAAATCCAAGGAAAAACAAAAGTCAATTGTAGCCTTTCCATGCAGACAAGAACTTCCAGGACAGCAGGCTTTCCTCTGAGAGCCCAGCACCCACCAAGCTCAGCTCTGGCGCTGTCAGTGCAGCCAGAACTAAAGGGTTACCTGTGATGGACGAGGCTCTCCTGAACCCAAACCTGAGCTCGCTGCAGTCTGAAATACCCTGCCACTGAACCGGGGTGCTGAGGAATTCATGTGCTCTTCAGAAGTTTAAGCAGTGTGAAGATCAGTATTTCCTAAGCTTAGCAGGCCTGGACTGACAGCCTCAGAACAGCTCTGTACAGACAGAGGCTGTAGTGGATCTATAGGAAGGGTCTATCCAAATCTTACTGTATTTATTAGGAAAGAAACTGATTATCTCTTAACACAGTGTCCTACAATGTAAAACTTAACTATTTTACCTCCCTACGTTTCTCTGCATTCTGAATCACTTGGTTGGTTTTATATAACTTAGCAGACAAGTGGTGAACTCCTTCTAATCATCTCCAAACACGAACAGCTTAGGCACAGATTACACAGCTTCTGTGGCTGCTGATTTTTAGGGTATTCCCTTAATCTAAAGCCAGCTGAGTGTTATGCACAAACAGCCACAATACGTGGCCATGGAGAACTCAGACTGCCATGCAAACTCCATACCAGGAGTACAGACAGTGTCAATGTTAAGCGTAGCTACAGAAAATCTTTCAAGTCACAGTTGAGACCCAAAGATGAAAGCACATTTCATCCCCTGGGTCACAACCCAGTAAGGCACGTAAGTATGAGTTACATCACACATCCAAGCAGCCCCACATAATTCAGCTGCACATTGCGTATCAGTGTAAGCACATTGAAGTGCTTTGCTTTATTTAAACTGCAGCTATCAGAACACAGTCACATTATACTTGAGTTTCTCAGGTTTACAAGTGATTTTCCTGGAAGATTTAGGACCTATTTTTTTTAATCCATTAAAATATTCTCACCTGAACCAAGAACTGAGGTGTTAGCAGTCAACAAAGTAATGGACTTTCTCCTTTATGTGCAAACTTTTAGCATTTCTCCAAATTTCAATACTGAAACCTGATCAGCCAGCTTTGTTTTACCTTCATATTAGTCCTAACATGCTCCTTTGCTAATATACTGTTCTAAAGTTTACACTCCAAACAGCAGAAGCCTACTTCAATGGTATGATTTATAGATGGAGGAAGTGTTTATTCTGTTGGTTTGGTCACATCTGAACACCTTTTTAGAAGAGCTGTTAAAAAAAAAAGCAACAAAACAGAGCAAATGTTTGATATATTTATAAACACACTTTGTTCTGCAGACTCTGGTAGCAAGCTGAAATAACCATTAGTTAATTTTACTGGTATGTGAAAACAACAACAAAAAAAATATTAAATGAACACCCGGTTAAACAAAGGCCTGTTGAGCTTAAACACACACAGAAACACAAAAACAGACTTGACAGATACCTTGAACTTAGCGTGGCTTAATAAAAGCACAGCTTGGCAGATAGACGTACAGCCAGGCCAACCTTCCAGCACTGGTTTCACACCTACAGCCCTCAGCAGGACACCACCTCTATCCAGGAACAAAAAGCAGCACACCCCCTCAATTATCACGGTATCTCACTTGTTCTCCTATCACAATTTTCTTCCTAGCCTCAAAGATTTAAATGATTCGCTCTAACAGTATTAAGTCTTAATAAATATGAAGTTCCTTCACAGATGGGAAAGGAAGCAACAAGAAGCCCCAAGGAGGTAATGCTGCCCTCACAGATCCATACCACCTATTTGATATTCATACCACCACATCATGGCTCAAATACATGAATTCTTTCTAAACAGCTCAAATTTTAGCTAAGTTCACTCCTTATCCTACTACTTTTAACTGAAATATGGATCATATGACAAACACAAGCGACACCAATTAAGAATCCAGCAACAAACCTACATTCAGAAATAGCTTAATTTCCAAAAGAAGAAATCTGACCGATGTTTAATCATCTAAGAAGAGCCACAGATTATATATATATAGATATAGATCGAGGAAAGGAGTGAGACATGGTTTAAGAGAAAGGAGGAGCAACAGTCGCAATAGCACAGTATGCAATAGCAGCAAGGCACGTTGCATAGCTCAGGTGTAGCTCTGCTAAGCTGCTGTTGTCTTGACTTCAAACAATATTATTCAAGCCTTATTAAAATGAGTTGCAGGTCTGCAGAGACAAAACAAATCTAGTTATTTTGCAGAACTTCCCATTCCAAAATTTGCTTGTTTGTAAATAACTTGTAATTATGTAAATGCACTTTGACATTAGCACTGGCTAATGTTTCTACATGAGCATCAGAGCATGTAATGACAAAACCAATATCAAAGTCGATATTTTAGTATGAAATGTGCTATTCTTAAATTACCTACATTTAGGTCATTAAGTGAAAGTAGTTCCTTTAAATTCCTAGTTCCACTCTAAAGGGACAAGTGCAATCAGATCTCATATTGACAGCTGCATTCAAAACCATACCAGTTACATAAGTTTGCAAATCACACTGTGCCAAAGTACCTAAGCTTTTTAACGACAGTTCTTCAAACGCTCTCTCAGCACGAGTGACTCAACTTCACCATATAAAACGCGCTCCAGATAAGAAGCAACCAGCTTGGTTTTATAGAAAAGGCTTTTTTTGTCTTCTGCTTTAATTCAAATTGCACCAAGTGAGCTCGGCTTGTTTAGACCTGCAAGCTTTGCCATTCCTTTGGCACTTCCATCTCTCCTCCTTGTTTCCAAAGTCTCTCAAGCTTAATTCCAGACAGCTAAGGAAGCACTTGGAAAACAGGTAGAGTTTTCTACTGCACCTCAATGAGAAACGTTTACCAGAAGACAACTAAAGGACTAAACGTATTGGCCAGAGCTAAGCTGTGCCTACCCTCTAGCAAAACACCCTTCCATCTGAAGACAGCGAGAGCACAGACCAGATGTCTCCAGTACAAACTACAGTTAGCAGAGGGTTTCATCAGATAAATGTGACTGTGAGGAAATTAGTAATTGGCATAATGCATCAGCAAGACTTTTACTTTTAGAGCAGCCCCATGTACAAAACGCACGCCCAGGAAGACAGGCCTGGAGGGAAAAGGTCTGAGAGCAGCTCTCCCTGCCCTGGTGAGAGATGGCTGGTACACCTAGCACAGCTATTCTTCTTCACTATCTCTCCTTTGATCACACAGGGAAGGAGTACAACTTCCTTGACCCATGTTTTCCTCCACCCCTTCCCTGTCTCTGATCTTATTCATAGAAAACCTAGGAATAGTATCAAAAGAAAAGCTGTCGGAGAAGAAACGTGGGTAGAACTTGCACAATTAATGCCTGTTAATTTGGCAATTCACACAGGGTCGTGAGCACAGCAGTTACCTTTAATTTCATGGGGGGCTTCATGAATCCTTCAGCAGCCACCTGGGCACTGAAGCAGTACGTGTAGAGAATAAGCAAAAGGTCACACTGATCCTATCTGCAAAGTAAGTTCCTAGAATCACAAGGGTTAGAACTTCTCTGCTTCACAAGATGATTCTACTTACTCTGTCATTATCCATCATGATCTATGGAAAATCGCCTACCACCAAAGAGGACAGAGCTAAAGCCTGTTGCTCACAGGATTTCATTTAAGACTGCCATCTGCTTCAAAGGAGGAAAATAATTCTTCAGCGTGACACACGCAGCCTTATGGTGACCACACAACCACCATTTCCTCATCTGACAAAAGGTACGGCGCAAAACTAAGTTCCTCACGAGCACTAGGTGGTTTTGCAACAGCAGGATTTTGCCATACCCGTGGCACGGCACTGAAACATTTCAACGTGCGCAAAACAAACACGCAGATATCTACGAGATGCCTACGAAATAGGTTCTGAAACGACGACCCAGCCCTGTGCCTTCCTCAGTCCAAGGCAAGGCCGGAGGCTGGATGTAGCTCTGGAGCGGAGCTTCGTAGCACCGCACAACTTTCAGCTGCGAAGGCTCCATCTCCGCAGCCACACCGCAACCTTTGCTCACACGACGTCGCTTCCAAAGGCGGTGAAATAAACCTCCTTCAAAGTTTAAAACGCCCTAAAGGCGCCGCCGAGGGGAACCCACCCGCCGCATCACGGCAGCGCTCGGGGAGCGCCCGATGCTCCGACCCTCGCTGTAGGGTGGGGTGCTTTATAAATAGATGCGTGCTTTTTTTTTCCCCCCTCTCTCTATTCCCCTCCCAGCGCCGTGCCTCAAGCATTTGGGTGGCGATGGGAGAGGAGGAGGCTGTTTATAGCCATTATTAAATGAACTCTGAAGCGGCCCAGGGAGGGGGGAGGAGAGGAGAGGGCAGCGCGCTGCTACCTGCGCCAGGCCGCCGCCTGCGCCCCAAGCCCAGCGCCCAGCCGCACTCAGGGCCCCTCAGGTCGCCCCCCCACCCGGGATGGCGCCTCACCGCCCCCCTCAGCCCGGCCCCGCACCACTTACCCCCTCCGGGCCGCGGCGGGGACGGCACCGGCTGCGGCGGCGAGGCACGGCCGCGCTCCCGGCGGTGTGTCGGGAGGGGAAGGGGGGGAGAGCAGGGGAGGAGGAGGAGGATGAGGAAGGGGGGGGCGGCCTCGCCTCAGTTCATTCACAGGCGGCGGCTGCCGAGGGCGGCTCGCTGCCCACGGGGAGCCCAGCGCTCATCTCGCCTCCCGCTCCGCTCCGCTCGGCCGCCGCCGACCCCCCCCCTCCTTGTCCCCGCTCCCCTCCCGAGCTCCGCGCCCACCCGCGCAGCGCCAACGAGCGTCTCCCCGCCGCGCTCGCGCACGCACTGCACAGCCACCGCCACCGCCTCCTCCTCGTCGCTTCTGCGCATGCGCCGAAAGAGCGGCGGGGAGGGGAGGGGGAGGCGGGAGCGCGCTCGTAGTACCCGGATGTTGGGGCTGCGAAGGTGGGGGCGGGGAGGTATTACATCACCCTGAGAGAGCGAACCGCGCATGCGCCGGGCGGGAGCTCGGGGGAGGTGACGTCATCTGAGCGCCGCCCCCAGCGCTGAGGGGAGAGATGTGGGCAGGGGGCTGAGGGGGGTCGGGTCATTCCTACACCTCACCCTGATGGTCATGGTGTGTGGATGCAGCCCAGGATACAGTTGGTTTTCTGTGCTGTGGGGACACACTGTTGGCTCATATGGTCCTTTTCTATGGGGCTGTGCTCTGCCCTCTCACCCCAAAAAGGAATGGTTGAAGTAGGTACTTAGTTAAAGAATCAGGAAGGTTGTTGAGGTGGTTTCTGTATTTGACAATAATACGGAGCTGTATGTGAAGGTTTCCCGTTGGAAAAGTGCTGGTTGTGCTTCTGCTGCCATTCCTGTAATGATCGGCACGGCTTTAATCTACATGTGCCAGCAGCAGGAGGCAGTTAATGGTGGATTAATTGAGGATTCTTGTACAGGCAAGGCCTATAGAAGCAGAGATGTAGAGGGCAAGGAAAGCTGAAATTAATGTAACAAAACTGCATGGTTGCAATGCTTCTCCAAAGGATGGAGTTACTGCGTTTCAGCATGACTTCAAAATCTGCAGTCCCCATTGCTGACTGGAGTGGAATGGTATGTTCAGACTCAGTCCTACAGTATTCGTTCTAGTCATGTTAGTGTGAGCATGAACAACACTCAGTAGCACTTGGTATTAACTCTTTCACTCCCTTAAGTTGCAGTGAAATACAATTGTTTTGTTTGGAGTAGGATTTGGATCAATAATCATCTAAATATCAAACATATTGGTGAACTAATGTCCAGGCTGCCTTGAATCAGTGGTGGAAATCAGGCACATACAGATAATCATTCCTTTCATGCTTACAATGGTGTCTAAAGCAGCTTGGTCAGTTTCCCTGCTGAAGGTGACTTTTCTCTCCTGCAGTTTCTCTGGATGTAGATGAAGGTGAGATGACAGCCCTGACAAGATTCTTAAATTTTCTGATGGCTCAAATTAATTATTTAGAGCTTGTCTAACGTAAATCTTTATACTCGTGTAAAGCTTGTAATAATCTTGAACTTGCCAGACACTTACGCTTGGCCCTACCTCATCACTTCTCCAGTGGGCTCTGCCTATTTTTAGAATGTAAAAGCCAGCAGGATGACTGTGCTGCAGGCTTTGCGTCTTCTTAGTACTGTTACTGCAACACCCTGGTGTAATGATGTCTGTAGGTACCTGCTGAGGCAGCTGTGCCATTGGGAACTCCATAAAATGCCAGTGCTGTAGCTATGATTAATAGTCACACGATGTTTAAGTCATCAAATGCACACACCATCCTATATCCAAACTGGATGTATCTGAAAGATGTCACAAAGACTATGAATGTTTGAAGAACACAGTATACAAAAGCCCTGTGCTCTTTAAGTGCAGCAGTTCTGATATGATTTACTTTCTGCTGGATTCTTGTAGGGGGCTAAACAAACTGACATGCTTTGCCTCCTCAGAGAAAAAACATACTCTCCATTTACAGGGTTTTCTGTTTGTTTTTGTTAATTAAAAAAAAAAACATTTTGTGAAAACAAAAACTTGTATTTTGCAGCCTACAAAATCATTATGGCATTGCAGTGTGGTTTTCTGATTCGTGCTTAACAAAAAGAAAGCATTTCTCACCGATTCTGTTCTTCTACTGAGAATTTACTGATGGGAGTAACATGCTGTTCTGGAAAATCAGCCAAAGTAAAGCACTGTGAGACTCAAATATCAACAGAGGGAAAACCATTTTTACTCTGAAAATTAATATGAAGGTTTATTATAGAATAGTTACTATTTTTCTCTCCTCTTTTTTTCTTCAGATCTTCATATTCTATTTATAGATTTCTAATTTGTCAGTACTCATCAGATATCACATTTGCAATGATATTCCAAATACAAATAAAAAGCATATTTTTAATATCTTTTCCATTATAGCTATTGATTGGTGCCTACTACTCAGTAAGGCAGGTGTAGGCTAATAAGTTATGTCACACCTGTGCTGGCTGGGAGGATTGTGCTGAGATATGGAACGTGGTTGGTTTTCCCTGCAAAACTTGGGTATGAAAAGCTTGGGAGCTGCAGCCTTGAGTAGGAAACCTGTATAATAAAGGTTTGTTATACAGGAAACCTGAATAATAAAGATTTGCTCTTGAAGATTATAATTCAGTTGCTCTGTAGAATATTTTCCAGATTTAATAGTAGCATTGGACAGGACTTTGGCAACTGACTGACTATATGAGCTTAAGAAGCCTTGTAACATTCCCTCAGTCTTCCTTTTCTTAGAATCTTGCTGGATGTGTCAGAGTGACAGCTGTGATTCTGAACCTTTTGTCCTTAGCTAGTACTAGTTTTCAGTGTACAACACAGTTTTTGAACTTCCTAAATGCTTTTTTTTGTTACATGATGTAAAGACCAGGTTTAAGCCTGGCTTAATGCACTGGAGTTGGAAGGGACCCTAAAAAGCCACTGCACCAAATTCATGATAGTAGGATGTAAATGATGGTCTCATTGAGATCACCTGCTTTACTCTTCAGCACAGAAACCGTGAAATGGCTTAAAGTGATATTAGTAAAAAACTGAAAGTGATTTAAAATGTATTAAATTCCCACGTGACAGGTCTTAAGCACAAATATTTTCCACGGTTCTTTTCAGTCTGAAGGGTTCATGCTTTATTGAATCCCCATTTGTCAGTGTACAAGATGTACAAGATGTTTTTGTTAGTTGCTGGAACTTGAATTTTCTAGAGGTAGTTTTATTTTTACCTGTAAGACAAACTGTGAGTTACCCAACAATCAGAATATTTTATCACCCAGGCTTTAGGCTATTTCATATATCGGATAGTTCTCCCGATTTAAAAATGTAAGGGTACATGTGAGTTGCTGTTCTCGTTTGCTATTAGTAGTCTGTGCATGAAGGCCTGTATCCTCACTGAAGTCAGTACAAAGCTTCCATTGACCTCAGTGTTGCAGGATCAAACCCTTAGTCATTAGCATGTTGTAAAAACGGCTGTTGTCTCAGTCAATTTCAATGGGCCTGGCTACAGTTGTTAGTTGTTTAACCTAAAAATTAGCTTAGCAATTACAGTTGAAACTACATGTCAGACTGTTGATACACAGGAATACATCATCCTGAGTCATCAGGGCTTCAATGATGCTCTTAGACTTTTATAATTATTAATGTTCAAGTGAGAGATTCTGAAATTGAATAAAGATTGGAATTTCCAGATGTGAAGGAGATTCATATTCTGTGAACTTTGCCTTATTAGTCCTTTTGTTCTATAAACAGCCGTATCTAGTTGCCTTCTTCACACAACCAAAAAGCTTACTTCTTCCTGCTCCCATTCACATAAGTCTGTTCAGTCAGTTGTCCCTTTCAACAAACAACACAACCTGAGGCACAGCTGGGAAAGTTCTTTTGTGCGTGTTTTAATTAGTTGCATCAAACTGCAGTTGATCTAAAACCAACATGTCAAAATCAAATAGCCAAGGTTTGGAGACTGTGCAATCTGAACATTGCTCGGTGTTCTGCAAGATGGGTTTGTAGAGTACCAAGGCTTCTGGAGAATCCAAGGTTTAAATGATATTCTGATTCATGCCATCTAGGCCCATTTTAATTGATAGCTTAACTGAGGTTTCACTTTAGTTTCATTACATAAGCGTAGACATGGTGTGTCTATAAGAAGTAAGACTTCATACTTACTGGCATAAAGGACATCATAAAAATAGACAAGAGATCAAAGCTACGTGTGATGATGACTTCTATTAATATCAGTTTCTCGCATTTTTATGACCACCCCCAGCCTCGTGCCAGTGTTATATTTCTTTGAGACGGAGCAGAAGAAAACATTAGCAAAGCAATAAAGGCAATTATTAAAAAATAAACCCACAACTCCATGTTGTTCAGTTCAAGCTCAGTTTCAGGAGAAACATATCAGAAAAAAAAAGATGATCTCATAAACTGGGACACATTAGTTTATGCTTGAGTTTTATTTTTTTGTAAAGCATTCAAGATATCCATTGCAAATAATGTGGTGCAGTTTCATATCAAAGTATTACTCACAACATAGACGGGACTTGGAGATGATCCAAATCTCCACCCTGCTGAGATGGGATTCTTCCTTCTCAGGGAATTTCAGTTCATCCAATAGATTAAGAAAGAGTCCAGCTACTTCTTAAGAGATTTGGTCATCTGATTTTTTTTAGGTGTTTGAAATACGATTGCTTTCTTGCTTGTTTTCATTCATTGCAGTCTGTCACCTATGTATTTATTTAGTATTTTATATTAGTATTTGAATTAGATTTGTGTGTATGAAAGATGTTTTTATCAATACATGTATTGATAAAACACTGTGTTTTTATCAATACATGTATTGAAAAACTTTTGTAAGGATAATCAAAATAATTGGTTAGTAGCTGACATTTAGCATGTTATATTCTAGTTCCCCCTTGTGTTGTCGTACCCTTGGTATGTGTTCAAAATAAATAATATAACCCTTTGTAAGAAACAAGGCACAGAAAAGGCAAAAAGCTTGGTTTATAATGATGAAGAAAAACAATTAGGTAAAAATGGGAAAGCATTGGTGATGCAAATTTGCAGCAGTCAGCTGAGTACTGGCTTGGAATCATTAGCTCACTCTGCAGAGGTCTCAAGGTTGCCATTCTGTGACATAAATTTCAATTAATTATGGACACAGTTTCAATATGAATGTAGCAGTTGACCTAAGCTGAACCCAAGTTAGATGAGAGGCTCATTACCAGTAATGGGAATTTTCCTGCAAGTGCAAACTGAAAAATGCAGTAACATACCTTCAGAGCACCAAGCAAACAATTCTCTTACTCATTCTCTAGGTAAAATCAGTGAACACTTAAAGATAATGGTTGTGGAATGTTTCATTCTCATCAACAGCAACCTACTGAGTAACCCATAGTGAACAAACAACACCCTGGTGCAGTTTTTAATGCTGTATTCAAAAATAAAACTTAAGATCTTTTCTGAAAAGAAACCTTAAAAGTGTTGAAGTCGATCCAATGCCTTTCAAGTTAAACTAAAGATTCCTACTGACTTCAGTGAGTCTGGATTGAGTTTAAATTTCTTATTTGCCCAGGGAAGCATTAGCACTGTCAAAATGACTTTCATCACTCTAAACTGGATTAACGATACAGTGGTCATTTAGCATGAAGTCATAGAATAATTGTGCTTGGAAGAGATTTCTGGAGGTTTTCTTGGAGGGAGTCCAATCCCCTCAGCTCAAAGCAGATCCTACAGGATGGGGTTGCTGAGGTCTTTGTCCATCTGAGGTCTGGGTATCCCTGAGGTTAGAAATTCCGCCTCTCTAGGTATGTGTTTCAGTGTTTCCAGTCAGAGTTTACTGTGCTGTGATTTTTGTCCGTTGCCTCTTGTCTCATCACTTTGTATTTCTGAGAAGAGTCTGGCTTTGTCTTCTCTGTATCCTCCTGTCACATAGTTGAAGGCGGCAATAAAATCTGCCCTTATCTTTCTCTTCTTACAGCTGAACAAAGCTAAATCTGTCTTCATCATGGTGCTCATCCACTGCACTTTCTCCTGCATGCTGAAGAATTTACTTATCCAGGAAGGACGGCAGGAGACTGCTTACATAACTTTTATTTAGGTTAGTATATTGCCCATTGCTCTGACATTTAAAATGCTTTCTGATGTCATTTAGAAACTCAGCTACTCAAAAGAAGATGTTACTGTCTTGTGACTTGCTGATCCTCTCTGGGTTGACACCTGTGCTGCCACACTGCTACAGAAGGCTGATCGATCTGCAACAAAGCAGCACATTGCTTGCTCTGAAGCTTAATGTCAAGTAAAAGTTGAATTCAGAAAGAGGAATGAGTGAAATATTCAGCAGATCAAATGTACATCTTGGATTTACGTTCCTACAGATTTGAATCAAAGCTTGTTGCAGCATAGCATCCTATACACTGCCAGAGAGGATCAGTGTCATCTTCCTCACAGAAACATCTGCCTGTTCCTGGGTAGCACAGGAATCTTTGTTTAGACATTGCTACTAGTCAGAGCAGTTTTAAAGCCAACTTTTTGTAGGGTTTTGTTATAGCAAATGACTGTTGGCAGTACTGAGTGCACCAAACTTTCCCAGCACCAGCAAGTCCTATATACTTCAGTTGGTTCACAAAGTGCAGTGCTCCAGTTTGATTCTCTGACATCCAAGGATTTTCTCAGATGAATAATTGTATCATTTCTGTCTTATTGTTTCACTGGAATAGAAGCTATTTGTCCACTGCATTTCCTTAGCTCTTTCTCCCCTTAGAAGCTGTACCATCTATGGAAGACTACTGTGATTTTTGCTAGACAGTGTACACAGAGAAAAAAAACCCACAAGTAGAATATACTTCTGGAACTCCTTACATAATACCGTCATTAAAATGCCAATCACAGCTTTCTACAAAGAGCCAAGTCGAACTGTGATCAACTTTTTAGGCCATGTTCACATTTGGACTTTTTTGCCTGAGAAATTCCACAGGTTCACATGCTTGATTATGCAATTATCTTCTTGAATTCATTAAAAAACAAAACAAAAGAAAACCAAAAAAACCCTAAAAAACCCCATAGCCCTAAAGCTGATTTTCCTTATAGCTTATATTCTGGTAGTAAAAGGTCTAGAAACAAAGAAACCTGTTTTCTGTTTGTTTGTTTGTTTGTTTTAATTTTATTTTTATTATTATTTTATTTTTACAAGAGCCACTGTTGTGCATGAAGACTCTCTGCTATTCTGTGTGTTGCTTTGGGAAGGCCAGCAGAGGGTGCCTGAGTTAGAAAGCAACCCCTGTTCCCAGATTTGTCCTGAAATCTGACCATAAGAAAGCGAAAAGAAGATGTAAACTTTAATTTAGTGCTCTATTCAAACCAAAACATTAATGAAAACAGAAGGAAACTAATTGGCAGGGAAAACTGCACTGTTAAGATGGTATCAAAATAGTAGTGCTAATATTTCCAAGAAAAAAAATAATATTAATTTTGATTAGGAAAAAGAGTTTTGGTTATCTGATCCAGTCATCAGCTAACACTAAAGGACAGGTTCCCTGTTCTCACATCTGTTTGTGAGATTTGGAAGACATTCTCACATGCTAACTATGACACACTTTAATGATAAACCAACCATAGCTGCCTCTGTGTAAGGACATCGAGGAAATGTTTCAGTGCAGGACTCAGAGCAGGTTCTTCCTTTATGCTCCCTGGGCACCCACAACAGAGTTTGCTTCTGCTGACTACAGCAGACTGCTCAGAGAGACTGAGCTCTGCAGAGTCTACCCCTTCTGGACACCATGTTTGTTTCCTCCTACCATCTCTCAAGTTAAAACAAAGCAAAATAGCATTATCAAAAGATATAATGTTTTTCAATTAACCTGAACATGTTCTGTGTTTTTGGTATTTGTGTAAACACAGGCGATTCAGTCACAACCCTCAGTGAAGTATTTTAAGAATAGTAAATGGATAATACAATGTAAGGACTCTGAGTTCCATTAATGTCCCACCATACTAAACAAATCATCATATAAATAGCTCATCTCTTGGAGAAGAGATTGGAGTTTTCCTGGATTTCTCTTTTTATTTCTCTGAGTAAAAGTACTTTTAATGTCAGTAAGCAGGAATTCAAAGCATGTGGTCTAAAAGAATGAGCATAGCTGAGGCAGTCAGTCCTGATCTTAAACCTCTGAGTAAAATTCACTGTTATGCAAAGAACCTGCATAACACATCTGGAACACTGAAGTCGCATTCAGATATCCAGTTAGGGCATTGATAGCAACCCAATGTGCAGGAGCTCTTTGTCTGAAGGCAGATGTTCTGTTTAGCAGATATCGTTGATACAGGTGTTAGTACAAGCACACCAAGCACTTCTCAAACAATCAAAAACCAAGCAGTTCATAATTTAATTGAAAAGCCATGGATTTGCAGTTTGGAAGAAGGGAAGGGCCAAGTGTCATTGCAGGGAACTGGGATCACTGCATTGTTTTGTAGCTTCAAACAAAAGCGACACACTGGGCAGAGTGTAGAAAATGCCTCTGTTTTCTTATATTGAGATACTCCTTCTCAGTATGGATGACACCAAAAGTCAGTGACCAATAACCAGGAGTCATCTACTTTCATCTGTAGATGTTTCCTGTTTGTTCTTATTGCTATTGTGTATTTTTTATATGACTATTTTGTATTTTTCCAACACTCCTTGTTCTCAGATGTTTTGTTTGCTACATATTTTTATTTCTGAGGGAGAAACCAATGAGGTGTAGGGAGAAAAGGAACAAATGATCAACAGTTTCATCAGTTTAAGGTCGGATTTGCTTAAATAAATAGTTACAAAGACTTCTGTAACCATCTGTGCTGTGTCTGCTACAAAGTAGAACAACCTTTTGACTTTCTGGTCTTGAGGTCATTGGGCTGGACCCAGCTGGTGTCTGTAGCTGCTGCCCCTTAGACAAAGTTTGGGAGAATGTGCATGGGCTGAGCAAACTGTGAGCCATGATGGTCATGGGTCAGTGCAGAGCTCGTGCCTTGACATAACCATACCTGTTACAGGCAAAAAAAAAAAAGATTTCTCTAGTTTATTGCTTGTGAATAGGAGGTACTGAACTGAAATGCATGAAGACAGTATCAACAGTTTACATTTTTGTTTTAAAAATGAGTGAAAGACCCAGTAGTTCAAGGTGACCTATTCAGAACTGCCTTCAGAATTTCACGTTTTGAATGGATGTATGTTTTCCACATAAAACATAAATTAAACCAACTGAAATGAAGCAGATGGAAGGAATAAGTAAAATTAAGGAGAAAGAAGAAAAGATGGATGTTATTTCCTTCCAGTCTCTCAGTGAACAGGGCCTATTACTTTTCATTTCCTGGTAGTTTATTGTATGGTGGGGCCTCTTTACACCTGTTCTAGTGATGTAGAGATGTCATGCAACTTTTCTCTAAGAAGTTGCTGGTTCTGAAGCAACACAAAGAGCAAAAGAGCGTGTGTTACTAGCAGTACTCAAAGGTGTACTTCCAGAAAGGAAAGACAAAACACTCCTGGTCTTCAAGGTAAGACTGGAAGTTGGCAGCCCGGGACTCCCATTAATCCTTTGCCTATTGTTTTGATGCTGAGAAGAAATGTTGTGGCTGGGCAAGATGCAGATTGTTGACAGGAATCATAGATAACATTTTGAGCTGAGGGGGGCCGAAGGGTGGGGATGGGGCGTCTGTGACGGCACAGTGCGTCACAATGCGGGGCTGACATCGACGCCAGCAGCGGGCAGCGCTGCTCCACTTTGGCCTGGGCCAGCGGTGAGTGCAGCAGCAGGGGGAAGGCTGTGCTGGGCCGGGCGCGAACAGCGGCCCGCGAGGGGTTTGGGAGCCTGCAGTGCCGGCAGCGAGCGCTCAGGGCAGCCTGTGAGCGGCTCTCTGGGCAGTCAGCAGCAGCTCTGGCCTCAGCCCCCGCTGCCTCCCAGCTCCCTCGGCCCCGCTCCTACCTGACCCCAGGGGCTGCGGCTCCTGGCCCCGCTCCCCCAGCCGTGCGCGAGCTCCCACCCAGCCCCACTGACCTCCCCTCTCTCATCTCTTCCAGATCATGGCTTTGGCGTTTTTCTTCGCCTTGTTGGCGCAGAGAGTGTCTTTCGTTGGTGATGAGTTGGATGCAGAAACGCTTGAACGCATGCGTGAGCGTGCGGTGTTTCTGCAAGAGCAGATGACACTGCAGTGGCAGCACGTAGAGAACGTGGGGCAGAGATGGATGGGCATTCGTGCCTTCCTCTCCTCTGTGTTGCCTTACTGGAAGGTTTACAGCCTTCTTGAACGCATGCGTGAGGTGTTTCTGCGAGAGCAGAAAGAAAAGCCTCTGCAATTAGAAGAGAGGAACCTGGAGAAGAGCAGGGTGGATATTCAAGCCTTGCTCTTCTCTGTGTTGCCTTACTGGAAGGTTTGCAGTGTTCTTTGCATTCTCTTCCTTTTTCTCTGGTTCATGTGGAAGATCTATAAAAAGTTCCAGAGAACTGAAGACATCAGTGATGAGGAGAGCCCCATCAGTGAGGAGAAGCAGCAGGAGCAGGAGGAGAAGCAAGAGGAAGTGGAAAAGGAGGATCTTTTCTTTGCTGATTTGCTCTGGCCAGTTGAAAGCCATCAAAGCAACTGCAGACAGATGCACTTGCTGTTCAGTGGCCTCATCAATATCTGCAAAGGCCTCTTGGTAGATACTTTCTATCCGGTGCCAGAGCACCCCATCGGGGTGGGCAGTACCTATGAAGACTGGTCCCCCCCTGAGAACGTACCCGTCTACTGCCTGCTTGTGCCATTGAAGGCTCCCCGTGGGCACGTTTTCCACCTGGATCTGGGCACCCCAGGGGAGCTGCCAGCAAGGAACTCCCGTATCCGTGTAGATCTGGAATGCACGTGCGGGAGGGAGCAGGAGATGGGTATGCAGTGCTTCCTCCACACCGCCAAGAAACAGCTGGGAAATCAGCGCTCCAGCCTCCTACATGAACTCTGTACTGACTCCTACCTAGATACGGAGAAGACAGTCTTCTGGTTCGAGGCAGTGATCAAAGATGCCTGGGAACGCATGCGTTTGCCAAAACCATGCAGACTTTATGTGGAGGCGCGCAGGCGCTCCTGCAGGCTGACTGTGACAGATCGGAACAAAAGAGAGAACCTTGTCAACATTCTGTTTGGCGTCCAGCAGGACAATACAGACATCTTTCTAAACAGCCAGGAGATACAGGTTGGTCGTGTTCCCAGCACGACCTGGCCACAGACTTGTGCGGTGGCAGAGGTGAAGTTCTTCCAGCACATCGCTGCCCGTGCCGAGGAGTACAATTTCTATGTCCGATACATGCAAGTGGCTGCCTATATCCGGGTTGGCCTCCACTTTTATCCCTATGAAATGAAGACCGTGCTCATGCACCTCCTGACTGCCATCCCTTTGGAGAGCTGGAAAGGGAGGTATTTCCTGCTGCGGGTGGATGACATCGTGCGCTACCTGCGCTGCTGCGTGGAGGAGAAACGCCTGAATCATTTCTTCATAGGAAATGAGGACGTGCCTGCGGAGATTATCTTGCCGCAGGAATTCCGAGCATCCCAACCGCTCAACCTCTTCCAGCACCTGGTGCAGGATCCGGACAGACATGAACAGGCGCTGCAGGATGTGGAGGAGCTGCAAGATCGGCTCACAAGCCTGCTGATCTATGGGAAATAAGAGACACCCACTTGTTCCACAGACGAGCAGCTACAGCAGGCTACGTCTGATGGATTTCAAAAGAAGCTGCTTACTTAAGGCAGCCTTTGGAGTATTGCAAGACCACGAAGACATCTATCCTAGCAGCCAGAAGACTGAGCAGCGACATCCGTATCCATGTAGCCACCGGCATTTCTGCGTATGCCATGTTAGTCCAGCCTTTTAGATGCCGGGGCCACATGGAGTGAAGAGGAACTGTCTTCGGCCACACTGAAAATACAATTAATGTAGATCAGAAAAAAAAAAAATATATTCCATCGATGTATATGTTCTAATAAAATTTAATAAACTTTAAAAAACAAACAAAGAAAAACAGCAGTATAAGTGCCCTTCTTTTGGTGAAACCAATGCATCAGCTTCTGGATCAACAGCAGCGGCTGCGGTTCCTAGTGAGATCCCACGGGGTTTGGCAGAGATGGTGCACACAGAGATCGCTCACTCCCTGGGAGCTGAGTCCGGCCACGTGCCTCGGAACAGGGCCGATGTCGCGACCATGGAGGCCCAGGGCAGCTGAGGGGGGGCTGAAGAATGGAGCCAAAGGTTGGGGATGGGGCGTCTGTGATGACACAGTGCATCACAATGCAGGGCTGGCATCGAGGCCAGCAGCGGGCAGCGCTGCTCCACTTTGGCCTGGGCCAGCGGTGAGTGCAGCAGCAGGGGGAAGGCTGTGCTGGGCCGGGCGCGAACAGCGGCCCGCGAGGGGTTTGGGAGCCTGCAGTGCCGGCAGCGAGCGCTCAGGGCAGCCTGTGAGCGGCTCTCTGGGCAGTCAGCAGCAGCTCTGGCCTCAGCCCCCGCTGCCTCCCAGCTCCCTCGGCCCCGCTCCTACCTGACCCCAGGGGCTGCGGCTCCTGGCCCCGCTCCCCCAGCCGTGCGCGAGCTCCCACCCAGCCCCACTGACCTCCCCTCTCTCATCTCTTCCAGATCATGGCTTTGGCGTTTTTCTTCGCCTTGTTGGCGCAGAGAGTGTCTTTCGTTGGTGATGAGTTGGATGCAGAAACGCTTGAACGCATGCGTGAGCGTGCGGTGTTTCTGCAAGAGCAGATGACACTGCAGTGGCAGCACGTAGAGAACGTGGGGCAGAGATGGATGGGCATTCGTGCCTTCCTCTCCTCTGTGTTGCCTTACTGGAAGGTTTACAGCCTTCTTGAACGCATGCGTGAGGTGTTTCTGCGAGAGCAGAAAGAAAAGCCTCTGCAATTAGAAGAGAGGAACCTGGAGAAGAGCAGGGTGGATATTCAAGCCTTGCTCTTCTCTGTGTTGCCTTACTGGAAGGTTTGCAGTGTTCTTTGCATTCTCTTCCTTTTTCTCTGGTTCATGTGGAAGATCTATAAAAAGTTCCAGAGAACTGAAGACATCAGTGATGAGGAGAGCCCCATCAGTGAGGAGAAGCAGCAGGAGCAGGAGGAGAAGCAAGAGGAAGTGGAAAAGGAGGATCTTTTCTTTGCTGATTTGCTCTGGCCAGTTGAAAGCCATCAAAGCAACTGCAGACAGATGCACTTGCTGTTCAGTGGCCTCATCAATATCTGCAAAGGCCTCTTGGTAGATACTTTCTATCCGGTGCCAGAGCACCCCATCGGGGTGGGCAGTACCTATGAAGACTGGTCCCCCCCTGAGAACGTACCCGTCTACTGCCTGCTTGTGCCATTGAAGGCTCCCCGTGGGCACGTTTTCCACCTGGATCTGGGCACCCCAGGGGAGCTGCCAGCAAGGAACTCCCGTATCCGTGTAGATCTGGAATGCACGTGCGGGAGGGAGCAGGAGATGGGTATGCAGTGCTTCCTCCACACCGCCAAGAAACAGCTGGGAAATCAGCGCTCCAGCCTCCTACATGAACTCTGTACTGACTCCTACCTAGATACGGAGAAGACAGTCTTCTGGTTCGAGGCAGTGATCAAAGATGCCTGGGAACGCATGCGTTTGCCAAAACCATGCAGACTTTATGTGGAGGCGCGCAGGCGCTCCTGCAGGCTGACTGTGACAGATCGGAACAAAAGAGAGAACCTTGTCAACATTCTGTTTGGCGTCCAGCAGGACAATACAGACATCTTTCTAAACAGCCAGGAGATACAGGTTGGTCGTGTTCCCAGCACGACCTGGCCACAGACTTGTGCGGTGGCAGAGGTGAAGTTCTTCCAGCACATCGCTGCCCATGCCGAGGAGTACAATTTCTATGTCCGATACATGCAAGTGGCTGCCTATATCCGGGTTGGCCTCCACTTTTATCCCTATGAAATGAAGACCGTGCTCATGCACCTCCTGACTGCCATCCCTTTGGAGAGCTGGAAAGGGAGGTATTTCCTGCTGCGGGTGGATGACATCGTGCGCTACCTGCGCTGCTGCGTGGAGGAGAAACGCCTGAATCATTTCTTCATAGGAAATGAGGACGTGCCTGCGGAGATTATCTTGCCGCAGGAATTCCGAGCATCCCAACCGCTCAACCTCTTCCAGCACCTGGTGCAGGATCCGGACAGACATGAACAGGCGCTGCAGGATGTGGAGGAGCTGCAAGA
Source organism: Coturnix japonica (assembly GCF_054131305.1). NCBI lineage: Eukaryota > Metazoa > Chordata > Aves > Galliformes > Phasianidae > Coturnix > Coturnix japonica. Next base: position 52,000,888 of record NC_140667.1, read on the forward strand.
TCGGCTCGCAAGCCTGCTGATCTATGGGAAATAAGAGACACCCACTTGTTCCACAGACGAGCAGCTACAGCAGGCTACGTCTGATGGATTTCAAAAGAAGCTGCTTACTTAAGGCAGCCTTTGGAGTATTGCAAGACCACGAAGACATCTATCCTAGCAGCCAGAAGACTGAGCAGCGACATCCGTATCCATGTAGCCACCGGCATTTCTGCGTATGCCATGTTAGTCCAGCCTTTTAGATGCCGGGGCCACATGGAGTGAAGAGGAACTGTCTTCGGCCACACTGAAAATACAATTAATGTAGATCAGAAAAAAAAAAATATATTCCATCGATGTATATGTTCTAATAAAATTTAATAAACTTTAAAAAACAAACAAAGAAAAACAGCAGTATAAGTGCCCTTCTTTTGGTGAAACCAATGCATCAGCTTCTGGATCAACAGCAGCGGCTGCGGTTCCTAGTGAGATCTCATGGGGTTTGGCAGAGATGGTGCACACAGAGATCGCTCACTCCCTGGGAGCTGAGTCCGGCCACGTGCCTCGGAACAGGGCCGATGTCGCGACCATGGAGGCCCAGGGCAGCTGAGGGGGGGCTGAAGAATGGAGCCAAAGGTTGGGGATGGGGCGTCTGTGATGACACAGTGCATCACAATGCAGGGCTGGCATCGAGGCCAGCAGCGGGCAGCGCTGCTCCACTTTGGCCTGGGCCAGCGGTGAGTGCAGCAGCAGGGGGAAGGCTGTGCTGGGCCGGGCACAAACAGCGGCCTCAGCCCCCGCTGCCTCCCAGCTCCCTTTGCCCCGCTCCTACCTGACCCCAGGGGCTGCGGCTCCTGGCCCCGCTCCCCCAGCCGTGCGCGAGCTCCCACCCAGCCCCACTGACCTCCCCTCTCTCATCTCTTCCAGATCATGACTTTGGGTCTTGTCTTCACCTGGTTGGTGCAGAGAGTGTCTTTCGTTGGTGATGAGTTGGATGCAGAAACGCTTGAACGCATGCGTGAGCGTGCGGTGTTTCTGCAAGAGCAGATGACACTGCAGTGGCAGCACGTAGAGAACGTGGGGCAGAGATGGATGGGCATTCGTGCCTTCCTCTCCTCTGTGTTGCCTTACTGGAAGGTTTACAGCCTTCTTGAACGCATGCGTGAGGTGTTTCTGCGAGAGCAGAAAGAAAAGCCTCTGCAATTAGAAGAGAGGAACCTGGAGAAGAGCAGGGTGGATATTCAAGCCTTGCTCTTCTCTGTGTTGCCTTACTGGAAGGTTTGCAGTGTTCTTTGCATTCTCTTCCTTTTTCTCTGGTTCATGTGGAAGATCTATAAAAAGTTCCAGAGAACTGAAGACATCAGTGATGAGGAGAGCCCCATCAGTGAGGAGAAGCAGCAGGAGCAGGAGGAGAAGCAAGAGGAAGTGGAAAAGGAGGATCTTTTCTTTGCTGATTTGCTCTGGCCAGTTGAAAGCCATCAAAGCAACTGCAGACAGATGCACTTGCTGTTCAGTGGCCTCATCAATATCTGCAAAGGCCTCTTGGTAGATACTTTCTATCCGGTGCCAGAGCACCCCATCGGGGTGGGCAGTACCTATGAAGACTGGTCCCCCCCTGAGAACGTACCCGTCTACTGCCTGCTTGTGCCATTGAAGGCTCCCCGTGGGCACGTTTTCCACCTGGATCTGGGCACCCCAGGGGAGCTGCCAGCAAGGAACTCCCGTATCCGTGTAGATCTGGAATGCACGTGCGGGAGGGAGCAGGAGATGGGTATGCAGTGCTTCCTCCACACCGCCAAGAAACAGCTGGGAAATCAGCGCTCCAGCCTCCTACATGAACTCTGTACTGACTCCTACCTAGATACGGAGAAGACAGTCTTCTGGTTCGAGGCAGTGATCAAAGATGCCTGGGAACGCATGCGTTTGCCAAAACCATGCAGACTTTATGTGGAGGCGCGCAGGCGCTCCTGCAGGCTGACTGTGACAGATCGGAACAAAAGAGAGAACCTTGTCAACATTCTGTTTGGCGTCCAGCAGGACAATACAGACATCTTTCTAAACAGCCAGGAGATACAGGTTGGTCGTGTTCCCAGCACGACCTGGCCACAGACTTGTGCGGTGGCAGAGGTGAAGTTCTTCCAGCACATCGCTGCCCATGCCGAGGAGTACAATTTCTATGTCCGATACATGCAAGTGGCTGCCTATATCCGGGTTGGCCTCCACTTTTATCCCTATGAAATGAAGACCGTGCTCATGCACCTCCTGACTGCCATCCCTTTGGAGAGCTGGAAAGGGAGGTATTTCCTGCTGCGGGTGGATGACATCGTGCGCTACCTGCGCTGCTGCGTGGAGGAGAAACGCCTGAATCATTTCTTCATAGGAAATGAGGACGTGCCTGCGGAGATTATCTTGCCGCAGGAATTCCGAGCATCCCAACCGCTCAACCTCTTCCAGCACCTGGTGCAGGATCCGGACAGACATGAACAGGCGCTGCAGGATGTGGAGGAGCTGCAAGATCGGCTCGCAAGCCTGCTGATCTATGGGAAATAAGAGACACCCACTTGTTCCACAGACGAGCAGCTACAGCAGGCTACGTCTGATGGATTTCAAAAGAAGCTGCTTACTTAAGGCAGCCTTTGGAGTATTGCAAGACCACGAAGACATCTATCCTAGCAGCCAGAAGACTGAGCAGCGACATCCGTATCCATGTAGCCACCGGCATTTCTGCGTATGCCATGTTAGTCCAGCCTTTTAGATGCCGGGGCCACATGGAGTGAAGAGGAACTGTCTTCGGCCACACTGAAAATACAATTAATGTAGATCAGAAAAAAAAAAATATATTCCATCGATGTATATGTTCTAATAAAATTTAATAAACTTTAAAAAACAAACAAAGAAAAACAGCAGTATAAGTGCCCTTCTTTTGGTGAAACCAATGCATCAGCTTCTGGATCAACAGCAGCGGCTGCGGTTCCTAGTGAGATCTCATGGGGTTTGGCAGAGATGGTGCACACAGAGATCGCTCACTCCCTGGGAGCTGAGTCCGGCCACGTGCCTCGGAACAGGGCCGATGTCGCGACCATGGAGGCCCAGGGCAGCTGAGGGGGGGCTGAAGAATGGAGCCAAAGGTTGGGGATGGGGCGTCTGTGATGACACAGTGCATCACAATGCAGGGCTGGCATCGAGGCCAGCAGCGGGCAGCGCTGCTCCACTTTGGCCTGGGCCAGCGGTGAGTGCAGCAGCAGGGGGAAGGCTGTGCTGGGCCGGGCACAAACAGCGGCCTCAGCCCCCGCTGCCTCCCAGCTCCCTTTGCCCCGCTCCTACCTGACCCCAGGGGCTGCGGCTCCTGGCCCCGCTCCCCCAGCCGTGCGCGAGCTCCCACCCAGCCCCACTGACCTCCCCTCTCTCATCTCTTCCAGATCATGACTTTGGGTCTTGTCTTCACCTGGTTGGTGCAGAGAGTGCAAGGTGTTAATGAGGAGTTGGATGCAGAAACGCTTGAACGCATGTGTGAGCGTGAGGTGTTTCTGTGAGCGCAGATGACACTGCAGTGGCAACACGTAGAGAATCTGGGGCAGAGCAGGATAGGCATTCGAGCCCTGCTGTTCACTGCACTGTCTTATTGGAAAATTTGGGCTGTTCCTATTATTCTTCTCTTTTTGTTCATGTGGAAGATCCATAAAAAGTTCCTGGTGGCTGAAGACAGAGATGATGAGAGCTCCATCAGTGAGGAAGAGCAACAGCAGGTGCAGCGGGAGACGGAGTAGGTGGAACAGGAGATTGAGGAATCACTTTTCTTTCCAGATACACTCTGGCCAATTCAAAGACATCTAAGAAACCCTGAACACATGCTGTCGCTGTTGAGTGACCTCATCAATTTCTGCCAGCATCTTGTGTCAGATACTTTATATCCGGTGCCAGAGCACCCCATCGGGGTGGGCAGTACCTATGAAGACTGGTCCCCCCCTGAGAACGAACCCATCTACTGCCTGCTTGTGCCCCTGTCAGCCCCCTGTGGGCATGTTTTCCACCTGGATCTGTGCATCACAGGGGAGCTGCCAGCAAGGAACTCCCGTATCCGTGTAGATCTGAAATGCACATGCGGGAGGGAGCAGCAGATGGGTATGCAGTTCTTCCTCTGCACCGCCAAGAAACAGCTGGGAAATCAGCACTCCAGCCTCCTACACGAACTCTGTACTGACTCCTACCTAGATGCGGAGAAGACAGCCCACTGGTTCCAGGTGCTGATTGAAAATGCCTGGAAATGCATGCCTGAGTCAGCAACATGCAGCATGAATGCGGTGCTGTCCAGGTGCTCCTGCAGGCTTCATCTTACAGATATCTTCAAACGCATCTTCATCATTAAGGTAGTGTTTGATGTGCAGCAAGACAGTACCAACATTTTTCTGAGCGAGGAGACAGAGGCTCCTAGTATTCCCAGCACAACCTGGCCACAGAGTTGTGCTGTGGCAGAGGCGAAGTTCTGGCAGCATATAGCCGACCATGAGGATGACAGTTTCCACTTCAGATGTATGCAAGTGTGTGGCCAGATACTGACTGGCCACACCTTCTCTATCTATGAACTGAAGACCGTGCTCATGCACCTCCTGACTGCCATCCCTTTGGAAAGCTGGCATGGGATCTATTTCCTGCAGCGGATGGATGACATCTTGTGCTACCTGCGCTGCTGCATGGAGGAGAAACGTCTGAACCATTTCCTTGTAGGAAATGAGGACGTGCCTGTGAAGATTATCTTGCCAGAGGAATTCCGAGTGTCCCAACCGCTCAACCTCTTCCAGCGCCTGGTGCAGGATCCAGACAGACATGAGCAGGTCCTGCAGGAGTTGGGGGAGCTGCAAGATCGGCTCACAAGCCTGCTGATCTATGGGAAATAAGAGACACCCACTTGTCTTACAGATGAGCACTCTGGACATGGAGAAGACTCCTCTCAGCAGGCAGTGGGAATTGCTCCCAAATGTTTTCTCTACACTGGGACAGCTGGACCCCATGGCGATGAAGAGAGTGCTGCATGGAGCAGATCTTCCTTGAAGCTATGTTAAGGCACATACAAGACAAAGAGGCTGCTTGAGAGCAGCCCTGCGGAGAAGGACTTGGGAGTCCTGGTGGACAAGAAGCTGGACATGAGCCAGCAGTGTGTGCTTGCAGCCTGGAAGGCCAACTGTGTTCTGGGCTGCATTAACAAAGGGAACAGGTTGCCCAAGGAGGCTGCGGATGCCCCATCCCTGCAGGCATTCAAGGCCAGGATGGGCAGCCTGTTCTGCTGGTTGGCAACCCTGCACACAGCAGGTTGTGGTTCTTTTCTACCCAGGCCATTCTATGATTCTGTGATATGATTCTATGGACAATTGAAACAGAGACTCCTCAAACCATCCACACAGAGAACACCTGGCCTCTCTGAGAGCATCTGTTTGCTCTGGGAGCATTTTTCTCTACAAAAACTATAAATAAATGGTTTGCTTGAACAAATGAGTGTCCAGGCTTCTTCCTGCTTGCAGCCATACATCAGAATGCTGCCAGTTCTTTCCTAGTGTGGAAACTGAGCAGACTCCTTCTCAACTTCTCAACAATCTTTGCAAGTTATGTTAAAATTGAGATGCCCTCCAAGAACCTTCTATACCAGCAGTATATAAAATTTAAAATATATGGCCCATCCTTACTTTTGCAAAAGCTTGTTTTGCCTCAAAATGGCCACAACAGCACCCCACACGTGCCACATACCAGAGAACTAGCAGATGTACTGCAAGTGTCCTATGCTCAGCAGCCAACTGCACACAGGCTTTACAGACATACTGAGGTCTGTGCAGTTAATCTTGGCTGCAGTAGCTCAATTTCCTGGGCTACTTTAAGGCCAGGCTGGATGTGGCTCTGGGCAGCCTGGTCTGGTGGCTGGTGACCCTGCACATAGCAGGGGGTTGGGACTGCATGAGCACTGTGGGCCTTTGCAACCCAGGCCATTCTATGATTCTCTTCCACCAGAACCTTCACACTGTTCTTGGCAGGGCTGCTCACAAGGAGTTGTTCTCCCAGCCTGTACCCACAGCTGGAATTGCCCCTATCCAAGAGTAGTACCTTGTACTTGGCCTTGTTGAACCTCATTAGGCTCCTGTGTTCCCACTTTGCAAGCCTGTCTATGCTCCTCTGGGTGGCATCCCCTCCTTCTGATCTATCAGCTGCACTGCTCAGCTTGGTTTCATCAGTAACTTGCTGGTAGTGCATTCGATCCCTCAGTCTTTGTCATTGACAAAAGTGCTGGAAGAGCACCAGTCTCAACACAGACCTCAGTAAGACACCAATCATGACTGGCCTTTGATCACAGCCATCTGGCTGCAACCTTCCAGCCAAATTCTTTATCCACCTAATAACAGTCCAGCCTTCAAACCCATCTCTTTCACTATCCAGACAGGTGACACCACTTGCCAGATGCGGATGGGGATGGCCTCACTGCTTCACTTTGTGCTGCTGTCTCCTGTAAAGCATGACATGGAGCCCCCGGGTCGCCTGAGGAGCAAAGGGACGGTGGTGTCCCCTGGGACTCTACACACACAGAATCACACAGAATGACCCGGGTTGGAAGGGACCTCAAGGATCATGTAGTTCCAACCCCCCTGCCTGGCAGGGCCACCAAACATACACCTTTACTAGATCAGGTTGCCCAGGGCCCCGTCCAACCTGGCCTTGAACACCTCCAAGGACGGGGCATCCACAACCTCCCTGGGCAACCTGTTCCAGACTCTCGTCATGGTGAGCTCTGTGTTTTGCTCTCTGTGCACAGAGATCCTGATGATGTGTGTTTACAAGCCCTGCTCTGCTCGAGGGCACTTCACGCTGGGGTCAGAAATGCAGAAAGCAGCCTTCACCCCCGTCACATGCGTGGCCTCTGCCCCACAAACTCTTATCGCCGTAGCCTTGACTGTGTCGAACTCGCAGCCGTTACCAACCGGCCCCAACGTCCCGGGGGAGAGCGGAGCGGAGCCGCCCACCGCAACCCGGCGGGGAAAGTGGGTGGAAAGGGAGGCGAGAGGCGGGGAGCGGGAGGCCGGCGCTGGCTGCGGGCAGCAGGGGCGGCTCCAGCCTGACCGAGGCCTTGATAAAGGCGGGCGGTGTCGGTGTCGGTGTCGGCCATGTCGTGGGGCTGCGGGCTGTGCGCGCTGCTGGCGGGCGGCGTCCTGCTCTTCTTGTTGGTGCAGCTGCTGCGCTGGCTGCGCGCCGATGGAGACCTGACGGTGCTGTGGGCGGAGTGGAAGGGGAAGAAGCCAGGTAAAGCCACCGCCTGGTGGTGGTGGTAACGGTGGTGGTGATCCCGGGTGGGTTTCCGTGAGGGGAAGGGGCGCGGCGGTGCGTGAGGGTGCGAGGTTTCCTCTGGGTTTGTGGCTGAAGTTACTTCAGTGCCGTGAACCGGACCCCCACCGCCCCACGGGTTTGTCTGAAGAACGACATAAATCCCCCTAAAAACTGAATTGTCAGCCCTTTATCCACAGGCTGTGCGGTGCCCTTCGCATGCACCTCCCTTGAGGGACCTGTTGAATAAAGCAGTAATCTGAAGTAACTTTGCGGTGACTGGGCTTGCCTCGAAACTATTGTTTTGTATCTTTTTCCGGTCATACGTCCGGTTCTGGGGTAACAAACAGTTCTGCTGAGCGAGCAAGTTTGCTCAGGAGGCTGCAGCAAAGGAGGGCCCATAAGGACAGGGGATGCGATGCTGCTTTGGGTCCTGGCTGCTGTATAAAGGGCTCCTGTGGAAGTAAGGAGCAGCCTTTGTTACCCGTGGGTATGAAGACTCCATAAAGCCATCAGACAGGATTTTCAACTCTTGCGATGCATTCTTATCTATCTGTAGTTCCGCCCACTTCTAGACAACTAAAGATCTGTAAAAACTTAAATTCTTACTTGCTTTAACAGAGGTTTTTGATCGGATGAGCCACAAATTTTGCAGTATTTCATGTTAGCTTAGCCAGCAGCCCAATTTTGTGAGTTATGGATTTGGATAGTTGAGCCAAAATAGAGCCAGAGCTGTCAGTCACTGTACAGCATCCTCTTGCATTGACTGGTGGGATGGAGAAGCTGGTCTGAAAGTTAATGGGACAGAAAACATGGTAAGCTGTCCTGTGTGAGGAATGAAACTGGATGGTGGGCTGAGGCAGGGAGAAGCAGCATCAAGAAAATGAGTCTGGGGGAATGGAGGGATGAAGATTTGAGTCTGAGGGTCATTTCCCTGCAGAGTTGGGTTTGAGTGCTGAGACTGTTGGTTTGGGCCCAAAATTCATTGAGGCAATTCCGTCTTCTGCTTTCTGTGGAAGCTTGCTGTAAAAGTCTGTATAGTGGCGAGCAGAACAGGGAAGTGTGGACAAGTAACATACAGCTCTAAGAACACTAAATATGTGTGCAACCTTCTGTAACTTTTCATGTATATAAAGTTTATATGAAGTCCAGCAGGTAATTCCCTTGCTATAAGAAAACTGCATTAAAAAATCTCATCTGTATGTATGGTCTTTGCAGAGTTCATGGGAAGACTCAGGGCAGAGAAACATGAGAGGTCTCCCCAAATACAAACTGTCTTGCAGAGGACTTGTTGTGAGGGTCTATGTGTGATGCATATGAAGATCTAGGGGCTCTCAGGTGGATATATTCATAGAATCACAGAATCCCCAAAGTTGGATGTGATTGTGGTGTGATTCTTTATGGGCATGGGGAATGTTCTGCTTAGAACTTCTCCACCCCAAATGTTCTCTTGAATGAAATAAAGTGGCAACTTTGTGTGGTAGGAGCTTTAAAACGATGAAAAACCTTCCAAATAGAGCTGAACAACAGAAGCATGACTTGTAAGACATGTGGTACTACTTTGTTCAACCTCTTGTTTGTTATGCCTTGTAACACAGTAGTTAAAGGTTAGTAAAAGCATGATCTCCTTTTATTTTTCAATTTGGCACGGTTAATTTTTAAGCCTATTTGCAGTATCCGCAGGACATTTATTCCAGAACCATCCAGGTTTTGATGCAGCTCATGAGCTCGATCTTAAATTACATTAACTCCAGTGCTTGGCAACTATCAGCACTGAGAAATCAGTGGAAAACTCTCCTTATCTCTGTTAATTATTCTGTCCACAGACCAAGATCCTGAATAACTTCAGTGAAGCTGCCCAGGAGGAGCTGAGAGCAGGGGAACTGTGATAGGAAAAAGTGAATTTGTTTTCAGTAGCAAAAGGAGATGAGTGTAATAAACAGGGATGAAGGCATATCCATGTGCTCTTCTCTTCATATAATACTTGTTTCCGCAGGGTTTTGGCCAACAAAAAAAAGTTATCTGTGATCAACTGCTGTGTTTCTTGAAATGTATATGTATTGAAAAGAATAAATATTGAATACATATTGAAATGAAACTGTAGGAAGAGTGTGTAAATAAGCACAAGTGGCAGCAGCCTTCTGATGCAATTATTAATTAAAGTTATTCCTACAACTTCAGTGACATCTTTCCACTTCCCACGTTCATAGCCTTAGAATACATCTCTACTTTGGAAAAGTAATTGTTTTAAACAAAAAGACTTATTCTTTGGCTAACATGCAGTCAGCTTAAAGGGCAAAAAGAGGAATGGAAAAGTAATGTTCATTGCCAGTACTGCAAACCCAAGTTGAGCTCTGATAGTCTTGAATGCTCTTGCTCTTCCGTTCAGATGGGAAGAAAGTTTTGGTGCTCATCTCTTCATGGGATTTTCATCATGAAGACTCTGAGAGTAGGAGTTTGAGACAGTTTAGTGCGGAGAGAAGCAGGAACTGATCCTGAGGCAGGAAGTAAAAGTTGTCGTAGTCATTTGTTTTAGTAAAAACAAGTTTTTGCTTAACTGAGGGAGTGGTTAAGGTTCACTGAGCTGCAAAGTGCTGTTCTGGCTATTTTGAGAATCGAATAGGCTTTAAGTCTCAGGAAGTGAATTTGGTTCTGCTGTTGGAATTGTGATGTGAAATCCTTCTTGGTTGGCTAGAAACTGTTTGAATACTCTGTATGTATCTGGTAAGTAGAAGGGAGAGCTCTGCTCAGCAGCCCTGTGTACTTGAGTCAGATTTTCACTAAGGCTGATCTTGAAAAATATGCAAGTTTTAGTCAACATGTGCTGAGGGTGCTTTCAGATTAGCGCTTTAACCACATTCTAGAATGAAGTGGTTGGTTTTGATCTATCTATTTTATTTTATGCTTTTGGATATATCCTTGGAATGCTAAACTTTTTCACAAGTTGCAGGTGTATCTTGGAATGGGGGTGAGGGAATGACTGCAAACAAGGGGGAACAGGCTGTAAGAGGAGCGAGGTTTAACAAACGTACCTGGGCAAGAACTGTGAGCACGCAGGAGATGAAAATGTGAGCTTACACTTTAGGAATTCAGTGTAATGTACTCTGACCAGTGCAAGAATTAACCTGCATCAGATGCAAAACAAGGTGGATGAACACCATTTGGTTTGTTCTTATCAGCCTTCTCTGATCAGAGAACTTGTTTCTTTAAGCAATTCTTCAGGAACATTTTTGAGGTAGGACGTTTATTAGGAAATGTTTGCTCAGCCCTTTGTTTGGATTTGCAATATAGTAACAGTTTTCTATCCTTTCCAAGAATTCCCCTTTTTCAACCTCATTTTGATCAGGTCTGTGGAAATTGTATCCAGCAGAAGAGCAATCAAATACCTCCCATCAGGTAGATAATCCATGTTTGTTCAGATTAACCTTGGAACAAAGTTCAGGTGACAGTAGAAGAGCTTTGAACAATTTCACAACTACGTGTGACTAAAAAATAAAGAAGACAAGATTTTGTAACAGCCAATAAAGTTGAGCACAGGTCTTACAAACAGTATCAGATTGTATCTCTGCGGTGATTTATATGTTTATTCTAGCATTAGCAGTGTGTGAACTTCTGTCCTGGTTCTTTTGACAGAAAATGAGCTGCGTGGCAAGGTTGTCTGGGTGACAGGAGCTTCAAGTGGAATTGGAGAAGAATTGGCTTACCAGCTATCAAAGATAGGAGCTTTGCTTGCTATCTCAGCAAGAAGAGAGGATGAGCTGGAAAGAGTGAAGAAGAAATGCCTTCGTAAGTATTAAGTTCTTGCTTCATGTGGCCAGTTCCACTCTTTCTGTGCTGGAGTTGCTACAGAAGTAGTAACCCACAAGCATGGGAATAAATTTTGTGATGAAAGTGATCTGTATGCATAACTCAGGCATGTGGTATGAGTGCCTTCAAGAACTGGTGTTAAGTCAAGATCTCATTATTAATTCCGTGTTACAAGTTTCTAAATTAAATACAGTGGGGAAGGAAAGAAACATGTGAAGGGGTATCATTCTGCAAAAGTCACTTCACAAGTAATGCCTCCTAATTGCTTCCACGGAAAATACAACATATGCAAAAAGCACAATAACACTATTTGATAGAGCAGGTTCTCAGTTACAAAATGCTATTTTCTGACATAGTCACTACCATTATCTCTGCATTTTTGTCAGTAATGAACCTGTATGCTGTGCTTGTACAAATCTGAGGTGACTCCTCATTTCACAGCTGCTGTGATGGCATTGGGAGTGCACGTTACCCTTGCAGTCTGTCTTTCATCAACACAGACAGACAGAAGTTGGAAGTTGCCAGATCTGAACTATATGGTGGGTGTGGTAGGACAGTCCAGGCAAGACTGGCAATATGCTTCACAGTCTTCAAACTGGTGTGTGGCCTGGCATTATTGTGTTGCAGGAGAAAGGATGTCATCTTCCCTGTCTTAACTCTGAAGGTTTGAGCCTTCAGCTTAACCAGTGTGATTATGTACTGGCTGGATTTGATGGTTTGTCTGAATTTGGGGAAATTCAGAAGGATCACCCTTTCCTATCTCCATGGACTGCTGTTTTGCCTCTGGCTTGAAGTGGTGATACCACATCTTGTCACCAGTAATAATGTGATCCAAGGAACTGGCACCTTCAGCCTCATATTGGTTCTATAGGTCCTGACAAACTTGCATACAATACTCACTTGGCACAAATTTTGCAATATTCCAGCATTGCTACCATAATTTCTAATACACTGGAGCTGACAGCCAGTTCCATTCACAGTTCTCTGATTGTAGTCTACTCATTCACGTGGATGGGCTGATCGTGATGCAGAAAAGAGTATCTCCTGTGTATTGTGAGGAACAAATATTAGGCACTTCTGCTCTGAAAATCTGACAGCGATCTCTCTGAAGTGCACTACTCCTTATTTCCATTTTCTGATGCCTCAAGAAAGCTGTCACTTCAGTAGATATATTTAAAAGGAAGCAAGGGGGATCCATGTGGTGAAGTGGTAATAATGGCAACAATTCACATGCTACATGGTAGGGTTGGTAGGAATACATGAAACTCCTCAGTAAGAAGCCCCCTTGCACTCTTACCTTCTCTCTAAACTCAACCTTCCGTCCCTTTCCTTAACTATAATGTGTGCTAGCTCCTATTGCCATCTTGCTGGCCCTGTGCTGCAGTTTCTCAGTCTTTATTTGTAGCCCAGTAGTATTTGTTTCTGGCTTACATTTAACTTGCAGTTGGCTTTTCATCAAGATCTTGAGTTTTGTTTGGAGATCCAATACCCAACCATTTGGATGTTGGTTTGCAGTGCTGTGTAACACTATTCAGTCCCAGGTGCAGAATTTTTCATTTGATTTTGTTGAGCTTAATGAGGTTTGTCAGTCTATTATTACAGCTTGTTAAGTTGCCTCTGAAAGGCAGTCCTACCCTCCAGCATAACAAGTGCTCCTTTAAACTTGATGTTATCTCAAAATTTGCTGAAAACCCATATTTCATTCCATCATCTGGGTTGTTAATGAAGAAGATACTGAAGGATATTGTCCATAGAGAGGTACCTCTTAGAACTGATCACCAGAGTTTGACTTCGAGTGGTTGGTTGTTCCAGCCTGGTGTTCATTTACAGTGTATTAAGTGTAACTCATTTAGACCTCTCATTTCTCTATTGTTGCTATAAGGTTGCTATGGAAGGCAACACTGAAAGCGATTTAGTCAAGATATAAAACATCTGCTGCTCTCCCCCTGTCCATAGAGCCAGCTGTGTCATCACAAAAGGCAATTACATTGTCGTGCAGTCTACATCCATGGTATATCTATGTTGACAGTTAGCAGACTCCTTGTCTTTTGTATGTTTAGAGGTGGTTTTAGGAGGAATTGCCATATAATTTTCTCAAGGATTGAGGCTAGGTCCCATGATGTTTGGTTTTTTTTTTCCCCCACTCATTGACCTCTAAAGCTCAGTACCACTGCAGTGATACTAGTTGGTTCTTGTAGCTTTTGGATGCAGGTATCATCAACCTGTTGGTATCTCAGATTTGTCCCTAGCTTGGTCTTCCTTTGTTGCTGGTAGTCTTTCCTCCAGATTCTTGCCTCAGGAGTGTGGGAGACTGGACAGATCTTGCCAGTAAAATTCAGGCAGAAAAGATGACATGAGCCTCTTGTGTTCCTGTGTCCATTATCACTTCTTTCCCATCTCTATACTGAGTGATGATCTCACTGTCTTTTGGTCTTCCTTTTGTTGCTGCTATACCTGTAGAAGTTCTTTTTGCCTCTTGCTTTTCTCACCAGCTTTGACTGCATCTGAGTTAGAGCCTTCCTGATTCCATCTCTGCATGCTTGGATGGACTCCTTCATGGGCTGCAGTTCTAGCCTGAGGCTGTTCCTGTGGGGGCTCTATAGGCTGCCATTTCCTCCAGGCCATATCCATTGCTGTACCATGGGCTCCTCTGTGGCTGCTGGTGGAGATGTGCTCCACACTGTGCTCATGGGCTGCTGGGGGACAGTGTGTTCCACCACAGGCCTCTCCTGGGCTGCAGGGAGCTATGCTCCACACCTGGAGTATCTTCTGTGCTCCTGCCCTGACCTTGGTGCTCACGGGGCTGTTTCTCATTTTCTCACTCTTCCAGCTGCAAAGCAGTTTTTTCTTGTCCTAAATCTGGTCTTCCAGAGGTAGAACCAGCGTTGCTTATGGCTCAGCCCTGGCCAGCAGCAGGTTGCTTGTGGAGCCAGCTGGAGCTGGCTATGATCAAACAGCTCCCACTTAACTAACTGCTGGATTCTACTTCCAGAGGCTGAGGCTGCCCCTGCAGCTCCCTTGCTACCAAAATGCTGTGTAAACCAGACCCTCAGGGCAGCCTGTGCCTGCTTCTATCTCCTATGTATTTTCTTTCTGTAATTGAGTTCAAGGGTGTCCTGTAATGCTTAAGTACCATGAGATGGGTTAAGATTGAGTTGCAGTGCGTAGCATCAGCTTGAATTTGGCTAAATTATATGGCATAATTGGAGCTTTTAATAGGCTTTAACATGCCTGCAGTAGGTGCTATGCATAGCAGTAACTTAACCAGATAATTGACATATTAATGTCAGAACAAAGCACATTATCTTGTTCAAAATTCAGACACCACCCTATGATATGTTTATGCATTCTACACTACATAAAAGCTGAAGGTAAGAGGGAGAAGGAAAGTTGTGTAAAGGTTACAGGTAATACCTGTTGTCATGCACATACCAGCTCCACGCTTCATTGCACCTCTGCAGGAGGAAAACAATTTGTGTAACTGGAAGGATTTTTGTAAGTGGCCTTTGTGTTTTCCTGCAGCATTCACTACAACAAGTTGAATTTCACCAGAACTACTGGAATTTATTTTCTCTCAAAAACCCTTAAAAGGAGAAACGGGCTCAAAACCCCATCCAGCCTGGACGTGAGCGCTGCCAGTGTTGGAGCTTCTCTGGGCAGACTGTTGCAGTGCTTCACCACTTTCATCATGAAGAATTTCATCCTAATGCTTAATCTTTATCTGTGCTCCTTTAGTTTAACACCATTCCCCCTCGTCCTGTTGCTATGCTCCCTGATGAAGAGTTGTTCCCCAGCTTCCTGCAGCCCCTTTAGGTACTGGAAGGCTGCAGTGAAGTCTCCCTGATGCATTCTCCAAACTAAACAGTCCCAGCTCTCTTGCCCTCTCCATAGGCTACAGGGATGGTGCACCTCTCCTATCTTGATAGTCTTTGCTTGTGTGGATCTGCTTGTGGGAGTGTGAGGCAGAGGTGTAGTTTAACCCACTAGGGTTTTATTGCTGTCTATAATGAAAGAAGAATTCATGGAGGGGAGAGGAGAGGTCTTGGAGAGGGCTGTACACTACAGTACGGTAGCTTTAAACCAAAGAAATGGTATATTATATCCAGTTGCCTAAATACTAGTGACCTTTGAATAGAGGCAAGCTATGGATTTCAGTCACCTCCTCTGTTCAGCACTGTAGAGACAAAGTTCAACCTGACCTATATATGCAAGTAATAGTGAAAAACTGTGTTTAAAGAGCACAGCAGTTAAAGGGGAAAAGGTGTATGTAATTGTGGCTGGGAATCAATTTAGAAACAAAAATACCACTATTAAACCGGTATAAATAAAGTAATTCTTTAAAATATCTAGTTTTAAAATGGAAGATTAACACTGAAGATTTTATTTTTGTGAGTCAAATGCCCCCAAGCCCCAGGGTAGCACATCACTGCTCTGCAAATGCTTTCTATGGAAAAGGTCAGTTGTTCTGAAGAGGCAGTGGAGGAAACACTCAGCATAATGACTTGATGACAAGTGACTTTTATTCCAGGAGGTGGGTGCTTTGAAGACTCTCAGTTAAACAGAAAGCTTCTTAGAGAATACCCCAGGTTAGAAGGGACTCACAAGGATCATTCTCCTTCTTCCCTTTACAGTAAACCAGCTCATGTATTGAGGTTGTGGCTTTGGCCTCAACTATACTGTTCCTGTTACAGGGGGCAGACATGGTTGAAGTTTACACACAAGGAAGATGTCAAGGCTGCCAATAATAATTGTATAATGTGTTGCTTCCAACCATTGCAATTTATTTGGAGAGTTGCACTGTTTATATTGTGATACACAAATCTAAGTTTTTTACAGCCAAAAACACAATGATAAGAAAAAGACTTGATAGGAACGGATTATAAATGGATTCTATATGGAGACCAAAATGAAAGCAAAGAAAGCATTCGATTTCCATCATAACGTTACGTTTCTTGGTGTCATTTTATTGAAAATGGCTTTTAAAACACACTTCTTGCAGTTGTTGTATTAGCAGCGATACTGGTTCCCATTTACTTTGTGGTTGTTTTTAGAGATCAGCAACTTGAATGATAAAGATATCCTGGTTCTGCGTCTTGACTTGACTGACAGAAGCTCCCACGAAGCTGCCACCAACAGTGTCCTGAAGCATTTTGGCAAGGTGAGGAATGTTCCTGGGGCTGAAATTCCCCTCCTCTCCTATCCCTGCACGTATGTCTGTATTTCACTTCATTTACTGATGCTTACATTCACATCTTGCTGAAGTTTCATTATTGAACACTGTAAGCGTAAAGCCGGTCCTCAATATGAAGGAGTGGTGTCCTGGGGAGGTGGGAGGGAAGGAAGGAAACGGTCAACTAGCAATTGCCTGAGGAAGGAGAAATGTTAAAAAAAAACATCTTGTATTTATTTATCACTTTATCTTTCCCAAGATTGATGTTTTAGTCAACAATGGTGGACGTTCTCAACGCTCACTGTTTGTGGATACAAACCTGGATGTCTTCAGCGCCATAATAGAACTGAACTACCTAGGCACAATCTCTTTGACAAAACATGTTCTGAATCACATGATCCAAAGGAGAAGGGGAAAGATCGTGACTGTGAGCAGCGTGATGGGGATCATGGGTGCTCCTCTTGCCTCAGGGTACTGTGCCAGCAAACATGCTCTGCAGGTAAGTCGCATTCTGACCTTTAATAAAGTCTTGTTGTGTGAAAGGCCAGTGGGAGGACTCCTTCTCTAGTTTCTAGATGCATAGACTCTAAAATACTCTTCCAGGGGACTTCAAGCCCTTCTTCAGCTAACAGCACTGGAAGTTCATTGCTAGAGAATCTGTTTTTTTTGCTAAAAGCCCACACAGAAGCTCACCACACAGAAGTTTACACCAGTTCTTCTGAACTGCACCCGCAGCTGTGGATAATGTGGGAGAAGGGTTTGCCGTGTTTCTCCTCCTCTCCTCCTGACCCATCACACTCACTGTGTGCGAAAGGTGCTGAGCTGAGCAAAGTCTGTGTGCACGTATCTTGGAGTGTGGTGCAAGAACGGGGGCATCGTGCTTGGAGACTCAGCTCAGTCAGGGAGGGGAAACTATAGAAGGACTATAGGAAATCTTGAGGACATTGAAGTGAGAGCAGTGGTGGGTAAAGCAGACTAACAAGAGAAAGGGCAATCCCTGATCTTGGAAAGATCTGAAATAATCTTCCCTATAGCTTTGAGTCTTTCTGTGCTGTGAAGAACTGGCAGCTCGTAGTGTCTTAGGGAGGAGGTCCTACTCTCTTCTGCGTAACAGTGAATTTTCAGTTTTGCTTGGAAAGATTTCTGAAAGCCATTTCATTCATGCAGAAAAACATAGAAGAGCTGAGAAAAATGTCTGCAGGGAAAAGAGGCTGCCTCTATCATTGCGGAATCGTTTGTTTAACTAGCAAATTTATTTAGACATATTTGTCTTTCACCACTGTTTGACTTCCTGCTAATGTACGCTTTGATCTCAGAAAGCCAAAGTTCAGCTGTACTTGGAGATGATTTTAATAACAAAAAGCTGGCACGTTCCTGCTCCCTGCTGGGTTTGTGCACACGAGCAGAGCACAGAACTCTGCTCAGCCCATTGGATCAGTATCTTTTGGACAGTTTGACCACCAACAGCAGACATGGAACAAGTGGCTGATATTGCAAAGCCAGGAGGGACTTGTAAGAATGAGGACGTAGAAGACAGCAACAGGTCTCTGCTTATAGAAAACTTTCAGTTAATGACAGGGAGAGAGCTGCTACTCTTAGTTTCGGTGCCAGCAATGAAATTGCCCATTAGAGGCCAGCCTAGACTTAGGTCTGGTAGATTTAAATTAGAAGAACACAATGTGCATGAGCATGGACTCCATTCATTTATGCTCCATTATGTGAAGATGTTCTTTCACTTGAATGGTCTTTTGGCTGCGGTGCTGTTGGAATAAGCACAGCTAGTTAGTTGTAGGGAAATCATGTGGTGCTTTAAAAAGTCTCAAAACTTTGAATTTCATGTGGAGACCGAGGATGTGGAAGAAGATTAAAAGGAAATAGCTAACTAAAGTGTCTGGATTAGTTAAAAACAATGTAACTTTACTGCTTATATCTTTGGTATTTTGACCTCTGCTCAATAAACAGGCCAGACCCCAGACATCTTCTCTTGTTTCTTCTGCAATAGTCCTTCAAATACTAATTGCAGGTGGTTTGCAATATAGATTTTGAAATCAAATGCAGCCTGAGAGTCTCTTACCAGACTAGAGCTACAGGTAGATGTGGGCACGAGCCCCCCAAAGCAATAAAAGCTCTTTTGAAATATCAAACTTCACCAATACAGCTCAGATAAAGGAGGTCTGTCAGAGTGACACTTAGCAAAGATACCCATCTCTGATGACCGAGAGGAAATGACTAGAGAGGAGCTGGGAAAAAATAACACCAAGCATAGAGTGATGCTTTTCATGTTGTGTTTATCCAGCACATATCAGCCTGGTGTCTTGTTGAACTGTAGATTGCATTTTCTCCAGCAGTTGTTAAATATATGCCCCTGTCTGACACCTATTACATAGATAAACAAGCACACCTTGGTTCATGCCAGCTGGAACTCTTTAGAACAAGGAAGAATGGAGGAAGTTAGCCCTCAGCAGCTCGGCTGATGTCTAGACAGGATCTTGAAGGATAACTCCAGCTCACTGGACCAATGCTCAGCTTTTGTTACCTTGCAATTTGTTCAAGGCAATAATCTCCCTTTGTAAAATGCTTGGAGGGAAGCAGCAGTGTGAGGGTGTGTGCCAGAGCCCTCTGCGGGAAGCTGTCTGAAATTCCCTGCAGAGCTGACCTCTGGGTTGTGCCTGTTTTTGGGTAGAATTTGTATCCCTGGAGCCCCCCAGCGTCCCGCTCCTGAATCCCCACTGAGTGGTAAGAGAGTGAGGGTTGGAAGAGCTCTAATTGCTGCTCCTGCAATTCAGTATTGATGGAGGAACCAACGACTGCGTGTGGCAGAGACTGTAACTGCACAGCTTACTGCTTAGGGTGTCTTTGTATGAGAGCCCAGGCCTGTAGTCATTGCTGCAGTAAATAGCATACAAAGCACTCGTGATTGAGCTGGCTGTCTTTACCAATTTGACACACTGCCACCTTCTCCCCTTAAGGTTCAGTGTTCTTTGGCATGTTACTTTCTACTTAACGTGGCTGGCAGCACAGCTTCTGTGATAGAACTGCGCCAATTAAGGATTTAGGTGCTCTGCTGAGATAAGAGTCTCCAGGATCCCTCTGGGATAGGAGAGGATGTGGAAAGCACAGCTGAGGGCTGCAGCATCAGCCCTGGGCAGTGGGTGAAGCCCAGCCAGCAGTGTTGGTGCTATGGCTGAAGGTGTGCGTAGGGATGGAAGAGCGCTCCAGCGGAGAGCCCAGGTTTTTAATCAGTCATCTGAACACTAGGCAGATCTGAGAGGCTTCCAGATCTGCCCAGAAGCAGATTTCCAGACATATAAACATCTTTAATGTTAGAATTAGTCCTCCAGAAGTACACAGCTTAGGTAACTTGCTTTTAAGATCTAATGTGGGGTCTGCAGTTGCTTATAAGTTAAAAAGGAGTGTAGCTGCAGAGCCTACATGCGATCTGTGAGCTGAAATCAGCCCCCAGTGACTGGGAAGTCAGAGCATATGGAAGGTTTTTGGTTGTGAGCGTGCATGGATGTGCAACTCATCGCCTGGCCTTAGTGTATGGCCTCAGTTGTTGTGTTTGGTGTCACCAAAGGAGGACATCTGATTGATGTTTGTCCTACAGTGCATTTTGGATAAGAGCTCAGGTGAGACAGCCCTCTTCCCAAGCTGGATGGGACTGCAAATTATAAATTAATACTGCAGTGGGACATGTTTATCAGCCTGTTTTAGCCCTCTGTCCCTGTTGTGACATGAAACTGTGTGTTTGAATAAATACGGGGAGATGGAAGATAAGAGGTAGTTATGTTATCTGTTAAACCCTGGCTTAGTAGTGCTTGACCAGCAACTTGGGTAGGCGGCACCTTCCTGAAGGGTCATGGTCCCCATGATAGCAGCTGTCTAAGCATGAACTGCTACAGAGGTTAAGAAAAATTGTATTCTTTTAGCTTGAAGAATTTCTTGTAGCTTCTGTAATTGCAGCATAACTTTGTGCATCCCTGAGCTGAAATCAGCTTTATGTCTACCTGGGTGCTCCCCGTCAAGCTCTGTCAGCTCAAACTTTAGAGTAGCCATTGGATGTCAGAATAGTAGGATATTACAGAAATAGGTTTTAAACTGTAGTCACACGACAGTCTTTTCTTCCAGGGCTTTTTTAACTCTCTTCGGACGGAGCTGACGGACTACCCTGAGATAAGCATTATCAACATATGCCCAGGACCTGTGCAGTCTAAGATTATACAGAATGTCTTCACGGAGAAACTTGACAAGGTAAGGACTGGAAATTCTATTATGGTAAATCCAACTTTAGCTACAGGTGAAAATGATCCTTTTGTGATTTTCTCTTCTTTTGCTTCCCCAAGCAAACACCGACCTCCTTCTTCTTCCTTTCTTTGGTTAATGCAAAGGCCATGTGTTGTCACATAATGCTTTGTGCTATCAGATCCATATCAAATGAGAATAAAGCTGGAGAGTTGTTATGCTTTCTCTCTTCCAACGTACCCAATCCACGCCTTGTAAATTACCCATGCAGCTGCCCTGCTGCAGCTGTGGGGAAAAGGCCTCAATTTCTGGACACCATTGCAACAGTGCAGAGCAGCGTTGTTTCAGCACAGGTAGCTTTTTGTTGGCCCTACTTACAACGTCCTCTGTTTGGCTGACTCTGGTGCAAGTGTTGGCAAAGCCGCTGGGGTCAGCTGCTGCGAGGCGTGCATTCTTTTCTTGTTAGTGGTTGTTGAAGGACAAAAAGCCAAACCTCCCAATTGCTCGGTTGTTTTTAATAAAGGCTGTCTCACAAAATAGCTGGCAGAAATTGTCGCTATGATTTATATTGGTAGTGTCATAAATTCGGTTGATTCAAAGCTCAGGATAAGATAACCCACAAGTAAGAAGGGGGGGAAAAAGTTCCCTCATTGTTTAAATCAAGTTCTGAAAGGAATTTTGGCTTGCAAAACTGCATACTTTAATGAAAGAAAAGATGTACTTTTCCAGCAATCTGGGTATCTTGCAAAACAAATTCTTTAGATTTCAGTGGGGCAGAGGACCTAGGAAGGAGGCCGAGTCTAAGCCAGAATTGCTTTTGCTCTGGGAAACAGAAGAACAGAGTGATAGAGCTCCATGACTGCTGTAGTGAGACGTGTATGAATTCACAGAGCTGCAGCTTATTTTCACTATGGGATACCTGCGGAGAAGACATCAAACAAAACATCACTGCCACTGAAGAAGCCTATTGCTCTTCTCTTGAGATAACTGCACTCAGGGCAGAACTGGCAGGAAGTTTTAAGTTAATGGGGGACATGTCCTTGTACTAATTTGATTACAGATTAACTTGTAATGTATAATGGGGTGGGCAGCTGGGAACAGGAAAGTTTGCATTTCTCAGAGCCCTCAGCTGCAGAAGGGGTAATTTGTCCTGATGTGTCTCCTTCAGTGTAATTTCATGCCAAAGCAGAATAGATTTTTGAGGCATTTTTAACCTTCTTTGAACTATCAATGGTGGCACTAATTAAAAAGGTACTTTATTTAATCTAAAGGAAGGCGGTAAGTATTCCTACACAGAAAGCCAGTGGATTAGCAGGGAGAGATGGGTTATTCCTCATTTGCACAGTGCAGAAATGAGGAGCATGTCTGCTACACAGAGCCTGGCCCTTTCTCTCTCTCTGTCAGCCACAACCACAAGTCCAGTTTTAATTCCTGCCCTCTCTTTCCCCTCTAGTCAATAGAGAACAGCGGTGACCAGTCCCACAAGATGCCAACGGAGCGCTGTGTCCGGCTGACGCTGGTGAGCACAGCCAACGACCTGAAGGAGGCCTGGATCAGCGACCACCCCTACCTGGCAGTCTGCTACCTCTGGCAGTACGCGCCCACCTGGGCCTGGTGGCTGATGAACAGAATGGGCAAGAGGAGAATACAGAACTTTAAGAGCGGAGTGGTAAGTTTATTCCTCTCTCCCCCACGTGTTGCTTTTTTTTTTTTTTTTACTCTGCTGACAGACTCTTTAGCTGCAGGAATGCTGGGTTTGCAATTTTGGATCCGTTTCTTTTCCTCCTTCTCACTTCCCTGGCAGCTGATGCCAGGATCGGCTTCAAAGCTGCATGCCCAGTAGTCTAGAATTACCGCAGCACCGTCACATCGCAGAGCAGTCACGTCGGTACATCTTGTAGTGCCAGGGCTCTTCCCTCTGATCTTTGTCACGCAGGCCACGAGTTCACACTCAGCAGCAACACAGGGCTGAGCTGTAAGTTGCCAGCAAGACTTATTTAATGCAGTTTGAAATTAAGACTGTTGACAGACTCTCTGTGGGTTCCATCTAGTTTTTCTATCAGACGTACAATCGGAGCACCTCCCTGAAGCACATTAAGCAGTGCAGCTCTGCAGCAGGTCTCTTCCCTTTCATTCAGTTCCCAGAAGATGGACATACAACGCAGTGTTTTGATCTTGCAGCATTACTTGGTAGATGGCTTCAATATCAGGAAATGGAACACTAATGTTGGCACATACATTGCAAAGGTGGGAAGCTTTAAGTTGCAGGTGCCCATAGTCACAGGCTGGATCAGGCAAAGTAATAGTGAGGGTGAGGGACACCAATACAATACAAGGAGGGGAAATGCTGACAATGTATTCTCACTCCAGGATGCTGATGCCTCTTATTCAAGAAAGAAGAAATAAGGAGAAACGTACAAACTCCTGCTGTACTTGTGCTAAGGCTGAGAAGGAAACATTCCCATCGTACTGCATGGCTGCAAAGGAGAACTTTTTTTATCTCTTGTACCTTTGCCATCATATAACTTGGCAAATCTATTAAGCTGTATACGCACTTGGCTAAATAAAGTTTTTAAATACACCTGGTTTAAAAAATGTTTCAACTCACAGCAATTAAGACAGAGGGCGAACACTGTTTTGTTTTTCTGCTGCTATGACACCAGCAAATACTTTGTGAGCAGGCTATGAATTATATACCCACAGGATTCCATTTCCTTCACTTTTACTCTTAATGGGCTGTTAGCAGAAGAAAAATGCAGGTAGAAGCTTGAGGTTAAAGGAAGCACGGTCAGTGTTTGAGAATTGTTCCTTTGGGAAAAGGAGATGAGATTTCATCAGCATTTAGAAGTACTTTGTCTTCAGGACTCCAGGGACAAGTGCAGAGCCCACAGACCTCAGGCTTCTGGTTGGTGTGTGAAGTCTGAAAATGGGGCAGTGGGGAAGGAAGAAAGAGTGATGATACAACTGTAACCTCTGTCATAGCAGGCACCCAGCTTTACTCTAAGGCTGGTACATGAAATGAAGAGCAAGGGAAAGAGTTGCTGTAGCAGAACAGCATGTAGCTACAAGCACGGGCACAACATTAACTCGTTACATCAGGTTGCTTACAGCCAAGACAACAGCGCTTGTGTCAGAGCTGAATTAGGGCAGGCGTTGCATTGGAGGTGACTCAAGCATGAGACAAAGCTCCCAGCCCTGCCAATAGCAGGCACCTTCATACAACACAGAAGCAAATCCCAGCATCAGCAGTGGAGAACTGGGGGCTGCTGTTCTAAAACTTCTACAACGGAATGAACATTCTGTTCAGCTGTTAACTAGAAATACCTTCACGGTGGTAATTTCCCCGTGCTTACAACTTGGTGCTCAGGTCCTCAGTCATGTTTGGATATATCTGAAGCTACACACTCTCCAGGTAAAAAAAATAATAATCTTACTTCATATGTATAATTGAGCAATAGTAAATAAAACTAGTAAAAGAGTGACCCATTCAGACAGTGCTGAAACTTTCCAAGTGGAGCAGAATCACAAGCGCCATTTTTCACATGATGTTTAATACAGAAGGAGTCTACCATCTAGAACAAGAATGACTGATCAAATGACAAGCAAGTCTCACACGGCTCTGAAAGAACAGAAGGTTCATTTCGTTCCCTTAAGCTGGTTCCTGTTGCATCATAGTAACAGAAATGAGACAGGCTGTATCTGGGACTTCATGTTTTTGTATGAGAGCTAAAAAAATCCTGCTTAGATCAGAAGGGGTAAAAATCCTCTAATGAGCTCTGAACTTTCGTTACATTGAAGCTGATCTCATTCGCTATTCTTTTTTCAAGGCCACATCAGGAGCATCTTATGCTTCCCTTTGTGTGCTGAACACTGCAATCTGTAAAGCAAGAAGGTGATAGTAAGAGTTTACAGCCAAGCTGAAGCACACCAGGTTAGAAAGGTAGAGCAGTTCTCAGGGGTCACATGGCAACCAGATGCTGCATCCCACATCATCCCTCAGACAGATGAGTAGTAGCATGTGTGCTTTGAGCTGCAGACAAACCTGGCTTGAAGGTGCTGTAAATTCCTCATACATCAAAGAAATGCTCCAAAACAAACATGCACACAGAGAGCACCACACGTAACAGAGGCACTCAGCTGCATCAACCTGCAGTGCAGCCAAGAGGCTTTAACCAGCAGTTCTGCCAAAAAATAGATTCTGAAGAGGGCTACAGAAAATGGTTACCGAGAATCAGTGTGATGCTGTCACACAACAAACTGCAACGTGTGAATTGGATCGGTGTATGTTCATGAATGAGGGGCTGCAGGACATGCTGCCTGCGGTAGCAGGGGACAGGATGTTACAGAGCACTGGAGTCTGTCCATAAACAGGAATTCTGCACAGAACTAATTCTGTTCCTCCATCTGGTACCAATTGAGATCGCTGCTGGAACACCGGGGCCAGTAATACCAGTTACCAGCAATGCTTTTCAATAAGGCTGGGTACCAGATGGAGAGAACCAGGGAAAGCAAGAGAAAACAACTGCAGCTCTCTTCAGTCTTTTCTCAACAAGTTTATTCTGTTTACAGAAAACAAAGTAGAAAACAAAAGAATTAAATGTGTGAAGGTAAGTCAGTAGGAGGCACACATGGAGGCAGGGAGGTTTAAATTAGACATAAGAAAGAAAACAACCCAACAATCCCAACCTTTGCAACTGGTGTGAAATGTTTTAAGTTGGATAAAACATTTGCCATTCATGGTCCTTGACCGGTAGCTGAAGTAGGTGCTCTGTAAAAGCCCCCAGCAGGTCTGTGTCCACCACTCTGTGCTTCCAGGTACAAGGCAAGCAAGGATTTGTGTAGTTACCATCAGCACTTTGCTGTTGATGCTCCTGCAGCACACCAGGACTCCATGAATACTGTGTGAATTTCATAGTGTACTGTCAGAGGGTTGTAACTCTGGGGTTTGGTGGGTGTTCTGGTACCACTTATGAGTTCCATTACAGGGTTTGCGTACTTCACTGGTGAAAACACGTAGTTCATAACCACGTCAGTAGCGCACAATCCTGTGACAAATTGCATCCAACAGGAAAACATCTTAAAGGAGAGGAGTAGAAGTGATACATGTGGCTCCAAGTTATGCAGGACAGGGTTCTCTATACCAGCACCACACCAGTCACAGAGCAGACATGCTTTATATCGATTCTACAGCTTAAAGACAAGCATTTAATCCTGCTCAACCAGCAACAACGAACACTGTAACTACAGACCTACAGAGAAAATGCATTTATGTTCTAATGACTGGTGGTAAGGACCAGGATAAACTGAGCACTGGAGAGATGACCTAGGCCTGTTTTAAAGGAGACCTGTAATAATACAAAACAATTGCCAATTGCAAAGTACCTAAAGTACTGGGTACCAAAGTACCAAAAGTACTGGGTACCAAAGTACCTCAGCTCTGCTAAGGTAAAAAATTAAATAAAAATAAAGAAAAAATCCATAATGATCTGCCAAAGACAGCACTGACTGCATTTGTGGAAGACTGCTTAATGATGGGGGCATGGGTTACACACAACAGTTTATACAGCTGGGTACTGGAAGAAGGAAATAAAATGAACGTATTTGGACTTAAATTCCAGCTGTCTCCCAACCACACATGCCCACTTTCTCCTGCAGGCCATACGGGTTATTAATGTGTCAGGATGCAAACTGTTCTCTGTCAATGTCTTTGCCCCCCACAACATGTACATTGGTAAAAATCCTCCCTTAGAACTTCATGAAAGCACATCAGATAACTTACTACAACTAAGGAAGATCACCCGAAGTCATATATTATAACAAATACTAAAACTGAACTCAGTCCAATATAAAATGGCCAGAATTAAAAAAAAAATAATAATAAATCATATAAATAGTCATATATACATTTTGGTTACCAACTCTGTGGTTGACGGTTCTGCAGGGAGCTGTAACCTGTCAGTGCAAGTCACCTGTCCAACGAAGATAAGAATGCACCAAACATCGCTAATGATCAGAATCCTGCTGCTCTTCTCTAACCTGGAGAAGAGAATTTCAGCATCTCCTGGCTTGTCAGCCACACTGGCAACGGTGTCTCAAATGCTCCAGCAGCAAGAAAACAGAACTCCCTGCCTGCTGAAGGTTCTGGCTAGCACCACTTCTGTGCAAATCACGTACACTGGGTTGGCACTGCCACCCAGCGCGATTCTCAGTCTTACTTCTAGTGTATAAATGTAGCATGGGCATCTTTCCCAACAGGCAAATGGAAAATAGAAAATAATAACAACAAAGAAGTGCTACAGACAGCCTAGAACAAAGGCAGATGCAGAAGCTCAGAAGAATAAACAGGATAGCCAAGAGGTGGGTCTGCAGCTTGCACAGTGAGGTTCCTCAGCAGAACTGGGTGTGCCTGGATGCTGTAGCGTTCTTCATCATCGTTCGTGGCATACAGCAGCTCCCAGGACAGATTTGCCCACTGACCTCGGACAGCTTCATCATTGAGCTTTCCCACTTGCACTAACAGTTCCTGGAGAGTGAGGACTCGCCCCGTGTAAATTCCCTTCAAAAACAAACATCAAAACGTTCATTATTTTCTGCAAGGAGTCACACAGGCACCTCAGTTACAAAGCACTGATTGAGGCTCTGAAGCACTGGGACATTCCTGCTATGAGCACTGGCTCTCTAAAATGGCAAAGTGCATCAACTCATCTCCTTGATTCAACTCTTCCATTCCGGAACACAACCACTGAATATCACAGCATCTGCAGAACAATGCCTTGCTATTTTCAACAACGGTGATGTCAGCTCCTGTCTAATACAATTTGGCGGCACAGCCTTCATGTTTTGGAACAGAACAAAAAATAAAGAACCAAAAAGCACACACACAACACATACAAACAAAACAAAACTCCACACAAACCAAAAGGCAGTGGAAGAGAAAACCAAGCTTTGACATTGCTTGCTAGTGATTCTTCTTACCATGTTTCGATCATGCCCCAAAGAGAAAAGGTATGGCTTTTCTTGGAGAACTGCTTGCTGCCACTCGAGATCTGACACCAGCCCGATGTACCAGTCATTTTCGTATTCTTCCAAATAGTTAATGAGCTCCTTGAAGTTCTCAACTGGACCCAGGCTTGCTTTGTCAACCATGAGCTTAAAAGTGTATCTGAAAGGCACAGAAAGACATACAGTAAGTACTGCTGCAAAGGAGGGGAGGAAGAAAGCCTCTCAGGCAGTACTAATGTTGTCAGTTACTTCTTGACAGCTGAGTAACTCTCAGTTAGTGGGCAGATGCTTTTAGCTCAGCCAGACATAAAGCACATTAGCTGAAACATCTTCCATTCACCTCAAACACTGTTACCTGCCTGCTAATAGAAAGTGCCAAACATTTCACTCCATCGCAATTCTCCCAGGCGGCGTGGACAGAGAAAGTGGGTTGAATTTTGAGTGTTGGAGGCAGCTGCAAGCAGGAAATGCATAAAGAAGGAAACTCCATACAACAGGCTTTGTGGCCTTGGGACACAGGCAATATTTACATAGAAAGAAGCTACAAATGCCTGTAAATGAGATGGATTTAAAATGAACTACTCTTTGCAAACCTTTCAAAGTTCAGTACTCCAGAATCACAGAATTATCAAGGTTGGAAAAGACTTAGAAGATCATCTAGTCCAACCATTACCAATACTTCCCGGCTAAATCATATTCCTCAACACCACATCCAAACGTTTCTTGAACACTCCCTATGTCATTTTTCAAATCTGAGAGAGTGTTCTGCACTTACCTGAATGCTTTTAATGCAAGTTGGAACAGCTCTGGTTTGCCAGTCAGCCAGTCCAAGCCTACAGACCAAGGGATACCACCAGTGTACGCTCTGAACACGTGGCTGGGGGCAGGCACCGTGTTATCCAGTCCAAACAGACCAAAGCAACACGATAATACACCATGGACGTATAAGTCTTGTAAAGCCTTATCTTTCATAAGGTCATCAAGTAAATTGGAAGGCTTGTCTTTCAGGTGAAAAAAATCCAGCTGACTCAGAATGAAATGGTACCATTCTTCTGGAAACTTCTCCCTCATTTCATGGACTTTGGAAGGAGGCAATGGGGCCGTTCTCCATTCTTCAGGGATGCTCAGTAGCTCTGAGTAAGAGCAACTAAACTCAACCTGTGGTAAAACTTCCTGCTGTTTTCCTTTGTCTACGGCAGGAAGCCCAAGCACAACAGCTCTGTGTAATTTATCTTCTGGCAACATTTCCTGCAGGACACCTTGGCTTTGTGTATCTACAGACCCTGGAATAGACAGATGCACTTTTGGTGTCATTCCCAAATGCCGAGGTTCTTTTCTGTCTCTCATTCTGCCCCTGGGTTCGAGATCAAAAATATCACTATCATCAGTCCAGTCCTCTACTGTATCAATGCTAAAGCTTTCTTCATCCCTTGGGGGTCTGGGTGCTCCTACCGCACCACTGTGCTGCTTTCCTGCAAATGGTCCTTTCTTGTTCCTGTCTGCACTGCCCAGAGTTTCCCACGATTTTGACTTTTTATAACAATACTGGACAAGCATCCATACAAGCACTTTAATGAAATCATCTTTTAGATGCTTTAAATTCTCATGGGAGTCGATTATTCCAGATAACACATTTCTGGCATCAGAATACAGTCTCACAGGTAGAACAGTACAAGGAGTCAAAATGTGTCCAAAATGGTGATTGAGAGAGAGAATCTTTGCTTGCTCCTGATGTTCAAAGGCCGTTTCAAAGATCTCATCCACCCTGTGAGCTTCAGCAGCATGACAAGATGTTTCCTGCAGCTCCAGTCCCTACAGGAATGAAAACAATCTGCTTTTAGTCTTTACCAGTCCATATCCTGTTTTCTTACAACAGTATTTTTCCCAACAAATGAAGATGTGCTCCATTATCAGTATTTCCAGAGGGGAGATACCTACAAATCTAACCAGACACTTGCTACACTGTTAGGCACAGATAAGTGGCTTTAGAAAAAGCCAAGAATTTGCCTAATGCAAATCTCTATCAGCTAATAAAAATGTTACAAGACAGAAAATAGATAATTTTACACCTGCTTGGCATGTCAGCTGCAAGACTGGTTAATACAGATGGAACTCTCATCTTAAACAATTGACTGTAACATCAGGTAGTTACATTGTTCAACAGCAATACAGCAAAATCTCTGCATGATTCCAGAACATTCAGAAGTAAATCCTCAGCATGCACTTACCTTAATATTAACACCACAGTAAGTGAAGCCTTTTTCCAGCACCAATATCCACATTAGCCTATCCTGAAAACGGCACAAGTAATGCGATCCAGGTAGAGAGAGACCTAAACAAGAAGAAAAAGAAAAAACCCAAACTAACCATAGCATTCCATAGCATAGTATTACCATAGCATTCTATCAGTGAAAGCCTCTTCCACATGCCAGCTAAGGAACTCAATTGCATACACAAAGCATCAACATAAAAATTAATTATAACTGGCTAATTAGTACCCTAGAACCTTAAAGGAGTCAGCTGCAAAACTTGGTCTAGAAGTTGTGCTGCTGTCTTTGAAAAGCTGTGGAAAATTGTGAAAGCCTGACAGAACTGCATGACCACAATATTCACACTGTACCAGGGTTAAGCAACCCCACCATCAATTCCCTTCTTAGTCTTTTGTGATTGAAGATCACCTTCTGGATGAGTCTGGTTGAAGAGCTACAAGATGAGGTTTAGTGGTTTGCTGTAGCTATGGTAATGAGAGGACGGCTGGACTAGATGATCTTGTCGGTCCTTTCCAACCTTGTGATTCTGTGATTCTATGATTTAGCTGCATTTACAAGTGCACAGTTTCCATCAATGTCACAAGGAGATATAAAATTATTGAGACTGTTGAATACAGTGAAGAATCACCACCTC
The DNA here is from genome assembly GCF_054131305.1 of Coturnix japonica. NCBI lineage: Eukaryota > Metazoa > Chordata > Aves > Galliformes > Phasianidae > Coturnix > Coturnix japonica. The sequence continues at coordinate 52,031,288 of NC_140667.1, forward strand.
GTATATGGGTACCTCAGTGGCGCTGCTTACTGTGGAGTACAAAGTTAAGGGAACAAGAAAATTCTAGTTCAGTGTAAGTCAGTACCTATACTACCAGTTCCTGAATTAATTTGCCTGCATTACAGTGATTAAAAACTATATTATTCAGGAGACAAAACACAGGATTTAAATCATTCTGCTCAGGTTGGGAGCAGCTGTTGATTCCCTTGAGGGCAGAGAATATTTGCAGTGCAATGTGAACAAAGCGGTGAGTGGGGCAATCACCAACTGCATGAGGTTTAATGAGCAAGAAAAGGAAAAGAAAAATGGGATGTCATAAATTTGACATCACCAAAAGAAATCACAAAAAAATGAAGTGAAATTTGCAAATTAAGTTCTGAACAACATCAGATCACGGATCAAAGTCAATAATGCTCAAAAAATCTCACAAAGTGCTGATCACTATAAAAATTACAGAGATCTTATGCCCTAAGACAAATGTATTGTTTCTCTCTACGAACCTATTTCAGTAGGAGAGGCAATGCCAAACTTCCTACCAACTGCTGGTTATCACGTATCTAAGTTACGACCACTGCCAACTCCTCACACTCTGATGCAGTTTGGAAGCCTGATGAGGTACCTTTGCAGCAATTTATGACTTGCTTCAGCTCTCACATCCAAGTGATCACTCACTGCCATAGAGAATTTCAGTTTTAGAACGTTGTAAGATGGAATCAGTGAAACCAACCATTAAGCTGCAGTTAAAATTTAAGTAACCTTTTCTATCCCAGTGAGCTAATGAAGTGCATTTTCTTGCTAACATTTTGCAAAGACTTTAATATTTTTCGTACTAGCTGTTAAAGCTACTAAAACTTCTTTACATAGAAAAAAGTATGGCTTTAAATTAAAATAGAGACACACAAAGTGGAACATCTTCATATTTTAACTCATCGGAGAACACAACCTTTTTTCTTGCTTGAAGACATTCGTTCACAGATTCTCCCATTAAAGAGAAGACACTTTTTCCATCAAGACTAGTGTTTTTAATTATTTAACCTGAGGTATGTGTGCCACCAAAGTCACAATGGCCAGAGAGAAATATGGAATATGCACACAGAGCTGATGGACTGGACAATGAAATGTCTCTCTTCCTTAGAGGGAAAATAGTTTCCCTTCTGTTATTATTTTTTTAAAAAACATCTCTCTAATAGTATGAAAACTGCAGTAAATATTTCCCAGTAAAGCAGTTGTATTCAGTCTTCACAACAGAGTGATTAAGTTCCACTCTATCTAAATACCAGTCCAACTTTTCTAGTTGCAAGCCATTTTCTAAGAGGCTTATGTAGATGTTTGTCTTTCGTCAAAGGGCAACGAGCTTTTGATTATTTTTACTATACAAAGACTGCTCGTCTAGAAAATGAGCTTGCAAGTTCAAGTTATTCTGCCTCCAGCTGGGAAAAAAGCAGCATTTCTTCCTTTTTATTTACATAAGCCTATGAAATACCCATCACCATGTTCATCATGTTGTGTTGTTACAACCCTACATGATATGACATTAAGTTTCATCAGCTGGTTCTGGTCTCAACTGCTAACGCTATTAGGTGGCACCATACACCTTACAGACATTCCATCCATATTCATCCTACTTCATTACCATAACCAAATTAGTAGAACCACCTTCTAGCCCCCAAATAATGGGACTGATGAAGAGAAAGACATGCACATACACAAACACAAAGAGCAGCGTGACACCTCCTTCTCTCCACTGTCAAGAGAACTCTATTTGCTGTCTCTATATAAGTGGGATGAATGTGTGCCATCTTTTTTGTTCACTACAGAAAGATCAAGACTGATACTGCTTCACTGCCTCTTTGTTTCTGCTTATTTGCTTATTTTAAAGGCAACAAAGAGAATCCCTTAAGGAAATACTTCTAAGAAGTAGAGTGGCACAAGGATGGGAAGTAATCACTTCTTCCTCAGTGAAAAACCTCTGGGTATCAGGATTTAACCTAATCACTTCAAAAGCATTATCAACCAGATGCTGATTTTGCTGTGTTCCAGCACAATCACATTTCTCAAAGTATTAATTACATTCCATCAGGGTGTAGCTGCCATACCTACCTAGGCTACCGGCTGCTAATGCAGACTGCAGAGCAAGAGCCAGACTTGGAACCATCTGCTGGTAGTACACCGTGTCAGAGCAAACACATGCTGCAGCACCCACCGGTCCTGGCCAGCTTCGGATTGGCCTGGGAAACCCAATCAGAAAGACTGGTAGTGTGAAGAGAGGCAGCAGCGGAGAAGAAAGGAGTGCAGAGATGGCAATGAAGATCAGCAGGATTGGGAAGAAAACCACATTCAGCGTGATTAAGGTGGCTGCAGATTTACGGCGTTGTTTTTTCTCTGTCCATGATGTCAAAAGGATGGCTACAGCAAACTGCAGCTTTGAGGCAAACTGAAGCAGTCGATCCCGTAGGATACCAACCTGCAAGACACACACAACATGCATGTGTTTATTTGTATTTTCTGACACGCTACATTCAGCACTGCTAAAACCAACTTATTGGGACTAATTTTAAGAAAATGAAGGGTGATTATCATTGACTTTTATTGCAGCTCATGTCTCAGTATGTAGCTTTTTAGTCCCTGCTGGATCCTGGACTCTGTACATTTCTAATAGGGGAGGGAGAGGAAATAGAGTTTAGACTACAACTAAATGCACATTAAAATACACATTATCATAATTACCAGCAATAGTCTGATTCCTGTATCAAGGCTCCTGTTCCACCATAGGTCTGGATTGAACACCAACATTTGCACTATCGACACAACCACGATGTCCAGTAGGGCATTTTCTGTATTCTGCCATACCTAAAACACAGACACATTAAAAGTACATTTAAAAAGTGTGCTTATTTTTCCTCTGCTTTCTTGACCTGGAATATTTCTTCCGAGTCATCTTAAATAAAGCTAAAGAGAATTTCTTAGGCTAATGTAATTAAAGTTCAAATTACCATTCTAAATATTCTTGTGAATCCAATGGAGACAGACACAGAATGAAGGTTTTGCAGCGATCGGTCAAGTGACAGGAATGCTATCATAGCAAACGGAGACACTGAAATGGAAACAAAAGAACGACTGATTTCCTTTCAAAAACATAAAGTTTACAGAGGTAAGCAGTATTACTGCAGAATAAAGTCTCAGTGTAAGAAGAGAACTCCTTCTTTCATTATGGCAAGCTCCTCTTAGTAATACGCTTCCAAGACATCAAGCAACACGTTTGCACTAATGGTAATGCAAACATTTACATCAGTGCTTGTTTTTCACTCATTGTTACTTTCTTTGTTTCCCTGAGGAGAAGGGAATATTCCTAGGTCAATCCGCTCCCCCAGACTGGAACTTCTTATGAAATTAAAGGAATTTAGGTCAAATTTTGGCTCCCTCAAAATAAACCAATTGTCCCTAACCCCACCAGAAAGGGGACTGCTCTGTTTGCTAACAAATTCAGTTCACCTGAAGACACTCAAGTCACTTTAGACTCCAAACACTCAAGAAAAAAACAAATAAATCAAGAAAAGCCTTTATTATTATTATTATTAAGTGAATACTGAGTTATAACTACAATCCTCTAGGAGGCCTTACTTCTTGAGCTGGACTTTTAATAATCTCAAATTTTAAAGTTTACCCCTTAGAAAACAAATAAATTGGTAACCAAAGCAAATATTCTGAACCCGAATTGCCTCAATGTACAGTTCAGCAAGAACAACAAATAATTCCAGCTACTTGGTTTTTCTCAGTTCATTCACAGTCTCGCACATACAATAATTCTAGTGTTGTTTCAATCTTCCTATAATCATCATCTAACAAACAACAGATAGTGTGTATTCCTACCTAGTGTTAGTAAAATCCTCCTGACAACACCAACTTTCATTAGCCTTCTTTGCTTCTCCATGAATACAGTCACAGTCCTGATATCCTTGGGATAAAAGGGGTTTCGGAAGGTTCCAAACAAGTACACTCTCTGAATCTCTCTAAGAATCCACATAGTTACAAGTAATAGGAGCAGAATGTAACTCACTACAGCCTGGGGACTGGCCTTGGAAAACGATGAGAAGCCTGCAAACTGATGCAGCAGGCCAGCTTCTGTGAGAGCAAGGGTCAGTACGGTCAAATAAAAAATCAACTCCCTCCACCCAAGCTGCATTCTAAGACCACTATGCATAGCTTTAGATTTGCTGGAGGCTAAACGGCTGCTCAGGGTGTGTTTGAAGGCAAAACCAATCTCGCTTAGGTTAAGACTCAGTATGAACCCAAATCCAGTCATGAAGAGGATCACACCGAGAGTGCTGGGAATGAAATACGATGCTATTGCTGTTCCAGCAGAAATGAGAAACATTACTAACAACCTGTGAAGGAGAAAATAAAAAAGATTTGCTTGAAAAGAAAAAGGTTATAAACAATATCGCTATATTTTATCATTATATAAACAAAATTTACTTTGTGTTACTTGACATAGGTGAACCTCCTAGTCCAAACTCCAACAGTTGTTCCATTCCCCATAGAAAAAGTGCGTCGAGCGGGGGCAGAATTCCCATTGCCCACAAGAACGGCAGACAAAGAAATACGACGTGCAAAACCTGGTTTGCCTGCTCTAGAATGGGTACGTTGACAGCAAACCTGGAAAGAAGAAACGTGTTTGACTTTTGAGAAGGAAAATAGAGCTGATACGGGGAAGGGCTTTTTGCTGACAGTACAGTCGATCCAGAAGCACAAACACGACGTGTTCAATCTATAAGACCTCAACTGCCATCTTTGAAAACTGTAAGATTGTAATAATGTAATTTTGTACATAAAAGTATTTAAACCCTTCCGTAAAATCACAAAGATCAGTATTAGAAGTCGACATACATTCTAGGCCATATACAGTTGATCAGCAAGCAAACTGACTTACAGGTGGACTGCTAAGATACTGGACTGCTCTGTTTCTCCTAGTAAATAAATACACATGCCTCAAAAGAATGTTCTCAGGAATTTAAAGAACACCTGAATTTTCTGTTCATGAGTTTAGAGGGAACTATTTGGGGTCCAAGAACATGTGCGTAATTACTACATTACAACTGAAAAAGCAACCGGGGGTAAACTACATCTTCAAGTGCAAAACTAATAAAATCAAAATCAAACATGTTTTTTTTCAATAACACATTGAAGCACCTCTGTCACATGAACACATTTTCTGACTAAGTGAAATCATTGTTGCTTGACAAGGAGAAAGACTGCATGAAGTGCAACCATAAGCAAACGGACACTGCAGAAGGCAATTTTACCTGTTCCTAAGTTAGAAGCTGCTCAGGGTCTTTCTAGTTTACATGACAAACTGCAGCAATTTAAGAACATCCCATTACACAAAGTGTAGAGCATCAAAATCTGACATACACTGCCTTCTTTTGGACATCCTACAGTTGATTAATTTCCCTCAGAAGAATAATTGCACCTTTCTCATAAAAATACATATAAAATAACTACTGCTTTAATTAGCAAAATGCTGTGTTCGGTTTACCTGTGTGCAAGATCCACTGCAATAAAGATAAAAATATAGAAAGGTCTCATCAGAGCAGTGATTTCGTAGGTATCCAGTGCTTGGAAAGTAGCAGTCTCGGCAGCTGTATTTACAATTAATGAATACTCTGCTATACATACAGTCACCCATCCAAACACAAAGATCATAACAGTTCCTCCAATGTTGTTATATAGCAAGGTTATTCTGTTTGGCAGCAAATACCAAGTTCCCAGCCCGCACAATACCCCTGCCAGAAACGAATGGAATACAGTGTTGATAATATACTTCTTGCCAGGAATAATAAATTTTACTGTCTCTGAACCTACGCAGCTGGAAAATTCAAACTCATCTTCATCTGTTAGAGCATTCTGGATTTGCATTCTTTCTACCGTCACTGTTTTCTGTTTTGCATATAGATTTGCCATCTGAAGAATAAGCGCAGTGACAAACATCAGTCCTCCTGAAAGTGCAGCAGTATAATAGTCTTTCACAACGTCTAATTGGTACAGAAGTGTTCCTACTCCTCCCAACACCCATGGCATCAAGAAAAGAATGATCTGATTCACATATATGTAAGGAGGGGCACAATAGCCCAGTTTAAAGCGGGGACCTCCCAGCACAGTCTGTGGAAAGCGCTTCAAGAAGAACTCCTGCTTGTAATCGTTGAGCAGCGGTACATCTGGACCCATTCTTAATACTCAGGAATGCTGGATGAATATCATTTTTCCTGTAAGAGAGCAGAAAGAAGGAGGAAACGTTACTGAATCTTACACAGAACTGAGACAGGGAGTTCTTTTGTCCTGTTTTCATGTAGCAAATTCCAGTGGAATTTTGATGTGTTTGTACCAGAAATTGTCCTAATGCACCCAGAGATCCTGCTACTAGAATACAACTGGGCAGCAAACACAAGAACATCCATAAGACCATTTCTGAGTTAAAGAACATGTTAACAATTCAAAGCTTTAGCCAGCAGATGATCTAACCTGTTACTGGGAAACGAGAAAACCACTCGTCCCCACACGGCAACGTCTGCCTATAACAGATTTATTTTTCACCTGGGCTAGTTCCAATCACATCTTGCTATGGAGCTCCAGTTTCAGTGAATCCTGTCAGAGATCTCCACGGACAAACAGAAGAGTCTGATTTGGGCAAATAGTCACATAAGTGCAGAGGTAGTTACCCATCATTCTGAAACTAAGTTAGAAACAGTGCAAATGAGAGATTCTAAAGGCCATTCCTATGCATTAGCTCAACCAGAAGCTTGCTTTCAGGGAACACCACCCCAATACACACCCCAGTGAAACACAGGGCCCTGCAGGCTTTCTTCAACCACCCTCCACCAACACCGGGGACTATTTGCACACACAAAACTAAGTAGCTCCAAAGTTAAATACAGCAGATTTATATGTATGTAAAGGACAGAAGATGAGCTTTCAAACAAACACAGAACCAAAAGGTGCATCATTTTCCTTTAAAAACTGTGTTTTTTTGGCAGCTGTGATGTTCAGCTCACTGTAAAAAGGGCTATTTTTGTTTCAAGCCTTCGTTCGCGTTGCGTTGGTATGTATTGCCAACCAAATGTTAACAAAACATCCCTCTTACAGTTTCAGTGTAAACAATAGACATCTTTGTGTGTGAGACACAGAATCTACGCACATAAACAATATAGTTCCACTTGGCCATCCTCCAAAACCTAAGAGGAGCCAGAAAAGGAAGTGAGTTTATTTACAAAGCTCATGACTTAAGCTCAAGAAACACGGCAGGGACACCATCAGGGATCCTGCCGGCTCCACACGGTCAGGTAACACCTCTGGACTTCCATAAGGTGCTCAGACCTGTCTGGTTATTTCTGCACAGAGCCCTTAGCAACAGGGCTCCACACAGCAGCAAGTGTTTACAGGACCTGGCTCCAGCACACATTCCTAACATACAGGCCTGGCCCAGCGCTGACAACTCGCCTGGTTACCCAAACAATCTGCGGACAACAGTTGGTCATCCCCGGCAGGGACTGAAGCGACGTGGAGACCATTGTAACATGAGCGATACGAGGGCTGTACCACCACCACACCGCTCAAAGTGTTCTACCCCCAGTATCCCCTCCACGAGGCCCACAAAGGCACCACGCATGGAGGTGCAGGGGATGTCCATACCCATGTGCACCTGTGCTAAAATCCCTGTATTCTTGCGGGTAAAGGCGCAGCTCAATGGCAGCCCGCTGGCATTGGAGCGGTGGGAGCTTTTCCCCCATCGCCATCAGGCCGCAGCTGGGAACGAGCAGACGGATCAGCTCCTCCGAGCACCTCCGAGCTGCCTCCGGCACCAACCAGCCTCACCTGCAGGGAGCAGAAATAAAGCTGCCCCCATCGCCTCCCCGCAGTGTGTAACGCCGGAGGGGCCGAGGAGCGGGCTGAGGCACTCGGGATGGCCGCCCCCCGCTCTTCATCCCGGGCCCGGCGGGATACAGCCGTGCTAACAGCCTCCGCGAGGCGGCACCTACCTCAGGCCCGGGCTCCGAGCGGCTCAAGGAGAAGGGGGACGGGGCCGAGCTTGCGGCAGGAGGAGGAGGAAGGAGGACGGCAGAGCGCTGCCCCGCACCCCAACACGCCGCTTCCCTCAGGGGCGGGCACGGCGCAGGCCGCAGCTCGGCGCTCCTCCCCGCCGGGGGCGGTGCTGGATAACGGCTGCTCCTCACAAGCACCGCCGCCATTTTGCCGCCTGAGGGAAGCGGCCGAGCTGTCCACCTTAATATTCACGTTATAAATTCTTTGAAACAATTGCACCGATTGACATTTACGGTGTTTCTTTCTGATGGAGGTCCATAGTGCAGGTGACAGCGGAGCACAGTGGGTAGGATGATGCTCATCTCAGGCTGCTTGGTTTCTCCAGCATCTCAGACTTCAGGGTTATTCACACCTTGCCCTTGAAATGCGTCTTTTGCAATCCTATTGAAATACTGAAATACGTAAATCCTCCGGCACTTTCAGTGGTAAGCAGACAAAAGCTTTATTTAAAGACAAGCTCTGCGGCTTGTGCTTCAAAACTTAGAGAAAGAGGGATTCTTGCCTGTCCTCATTTCCAGTGATTTTTCTCTTACGGAAGTGTAAATAAAAAATAGAGTCAGTGAAAACTCCAATCTAATTACTGCAAATGAGAACATATTAACCTATTTCTCTTAGAGTTAGAGGAGCTTTCTTGGTCAGATAAAATAAAACTTGCAAACTGTTACAGGTTACTGTTACATTTATATACTAGCCGATACAGGTTATACTTTCTATGTTTACTTTCTTAAGAAGCTGTGTATGCTGGATGTATGTTATCCACAACTAGTTTATCATGGCTCCCTTGGAAGTAATTCCTTCAGACAGTGTGACCTTCGGCTGGCAGGAAGCCATGGAATATTGGGAGTTTGCTTCTTTCTGGATGAGTTTATCCCTTTAAAAATAAACCACCTACTTTACAAAAAAAAGTTTATAATAGTTCTGTGTGAAAGATATCTACGTTCCCCCAGGGCCAAGGGCTTTTAGTTGCATTTCTGAAGTAGTATAGCCAGTGTAACAGTCATCCATGTGGTGAGTTTTATCAAGTCAAGTATTAACTTTCAGTCAGCTACTCATTTGTCTTGGAAGTCTCTTCCGATTGCTGTGCTTTGAGAATCTGTCACTGATCTGAGGAGAAGGGGACGGAAAAAGAACTACAGATTGCAAATGTGTGTACTGCTAAAATCGTAAGTGACAACCCAGGATTGACTGTGGGATGTTCCGTGTCTGTGGTTTGACAGAGTGTAAGAGTCCTGTGGCCATGAGGGCGTCACAGTTGTCATTTATCCCACAGTCCACGGCCACGTAGATGTGGTTATGAATGGAGGCAGACCGTGTGCAAGGCATGTCACTGCAGCAGCACACTGCATCTTGCTCTTGGAGCTTCAGGACAAGTTGTAGCGCTTGTAGTAGGACTGAATCTGTATCATCTGCATGCAAGCCAGTGAGTGCACTTCACCCAGTCAAGAATGGTCACCTTCACACCCCCAACATATGAGGGCCTGGGTTCTGATTGCCTCCATCATCACTGATGATCTCACTGTCATCATCACTGGGATCTCACTGTGGAGACTTGTGAAATTCCCATAGTACTGAGGAGTGCATGATTTGTATACACCGTCAGCTGCTCCTATATTGATACAGACCTTTAGGCCTGCAGAGGAATCTCCCACTTTACATGAACAAATACCTTTTTAGCCTAATGGTTAGAGGCTGATGATATCCACCCCTCCCATGCTTCACCGTGCTAACAGCAAGTCATTAATTTCATCTCTGCTAGGATCACAGTGAGGGGGTGGGAATGAGTTGGGGTGCTTTGGAGCTCTCACAGGTGGCAATGTTTGGACCTTGGATGAATGTTTTGGAGGAGAGGTTTGTGAGGATGCCTATGTTTAACCCTGTCTGGAGCAGAAAAGCTGTATCAATATTGATGCAGATGGTAAAGTCCTGCTCCTTGCTTGTGCTCAGTACTGTTAATTAAGTACTGTTAATTAAGCTTTGTTAGTTTGATGTCCAGTTATGGACACAATATGCAAAAACCCCGACATGGGTTTTGATCTTATCTTTCAAAAACTCTCCATTTTTCCTTTGTACGTACAAGTACATTTAAAAAGGATTTTCATAATTTCTTTGTGCCCAGCTTCTCTAATAAGGTCGGACAGATTCTCACAGTTTCTGTTGCTAATATGATTCCTGGCAAATAGAGCAGAAGGTTCAGGAGAACAAAAGAAATGATCTAATTTTAGTAATGGTGCAGACTGGGTCTGTCATTTTTCTCTCTCTTTTATCCTCCTACCCTTTTTGAATGTCAGCCTCTCCCAGCATCACCTCTTTTCAGTTTGAATCTAATTCTTGTTCTTTGTCAAGGACCGGGCACGGTGAGTTTTTAGATATTCCTCTGAGCAGAAGCTGTAGTATTTGAGTGGCTTATGGGTGAGATTCGGACTTGTCAGAGGTAATTTACTAAGAGTGAACTACTTCCAGTGAAGCTGCTTTTGAAAGTGAAAAAGCCGTATATCTGAAATTTCACTTAGTGTATGCGTCACATTTCTATTATCTGTTTTAAATCTTCAGTCAAAATCTGAGTCTAAGGAGTGCACTGCAGTGTGAGGATAATAAGAGAATTCATTTGGTTCTGAAAGACGAGGAGGTTTGCGCTTAGTATTGGAGGTCATTCCTCTGTCTAGTTAAGTTCTTTGGCTTGTGCATAATTTAAACATAAGAATTACTACCGAAGCCTTAATATTAAAAGTGTTCTTCCAAAGACAATCCCAGTGTGTTTTAAATTAAGTTTATGCTTACAAACTTTGCTAGATTTGGATCCAGTGACATTGTTCTGTCAAACCGCAGTTATGCTCAGCTTACCCAACCTATATTCTTGTGCTCCTGTTTTGGATGTGAGAAACAAACAGGCTGAATTTGCAATTTGGATGATGGCAATTATAGCGAGCTGATGTGCAGAACCGTGCGAGAAAGAAGACAGTGAAGAGTAATGCGGACTGAAGTGAAAACTGCTGAAGCAGTAACAAGATGCACAGGACATCCTTTCTTATAGGTTAATTTATTGTGCACACAGCAAAAACACCAGCAGGATTAGAAATAAACTATAGCTCAGCATTCACGGACGTAATGGATTCCAAGATGAAAAATGAAGCCAGCATAGAAACTAATTTTGTTCCCAAACGGGTCTATCTAAATAATGAAATTGGCCTTGATTAAAAATGGGCAGTTTTATAAAAGATGTAATTGGTGATTATCTAGCTCTAGCTTCTAACGTTTCATGTCACCTAGATAGAAGAGGGCTCTAAAACCTAAACAATATTCCAGCTAAAATAGATTCCTCTGATGTAACAGACCAGACTGTTAGGCCTAAAGCTGGGCTCTGGGTTGCAGTCAGTGTACTTTAGTATAGTGTTTTCAAGTGCAAATGCTCAGTAAATAATGAGGCAGACCTGCCCTACTTGTGAGACTGATTTAAAAAGTGAGCTCAGTCTCGATTTAACCAGGAGATGGAAGGGAAGGAGCAGCCTTTCCTTATTTCTCTCCCATTTTTGCATCCCATGCACAGGGTTTGTATGTTTTTATAGAGAAGCTCAGCTAAACGCTGCCTTCAGGCTGGGGCAGCCAGCCCCTCTCCTTGCCAGCCATGCAGCTCTCATCGGGGTGCTAATATGGTGCCTAATGATGCCCATGTTCTTGCGGCACATTAAGAAAACCCACAGATAGAGATCAAGTTCTGGAACAATAGTTTACACTGGCAGGCCTTTGTACAGAAACTCACTTTCTCTCCAGCTGGCTGCTGTGATTCTAGCAACTAATCTAACTCTTTCAGTGGCAAAGTTTGTTGATACAGCTTGCTGCTCTTCCTGTCATAGAATACATCCATAACCTGGGAGGTCACACAACCACAGGAGTGTTCAGGTTGGAGAGAGCTTTGGGGTAATCTAGTCCAAGTGCTGCTCAAAGCAGGATCAGCTGGGGTGGATTACTCAGGGCTGTGTCTGACTGGGCTTTGAGTTTTGAGTATCTCCAGGGACTGACAGTGCATAACCAATTCCAGTGCGGGTTGTTTGGGTTTGTTTGTTGCTTTTGTGGTTGCTGTTTTTTTTCTTTTTTTTCTTTTTATGTTTAAATAGAGTTTCCTGTATTTCACTGTCCATTGTCTGCTCACTGAGTGCCACCTAGAAGAGTCAGGCTCAGTTTCCTTTCTCTTCCCCATCAGTGTTGGTAAGATACTCCTGAACTTCTCCGGGCTCAGCAGGCTCAGCTCTGTCAGTCTGTCCTCTTACAACAGATGCTCCAACCCCTTCTGCCTCCATTGTTACCAGTGGTCCCTTTCACGCCAGGATTCAAGGGTTAAGCCTCCGCGAATCCGGCCTCCTCCAGCCGGGGCCCATTTAACTACACGTTCACACCAATATGGTGAATAGCTAAATGGCGTTTTATTGTGTGTGTTAGCGGTTTAAATAAGCCGCTATCTACTTCGTCTACACCCCTTCTACATATGCATAACTCCTTCTACATATGCATAACCGAGCAGGGGAGGGCCTATCGCGTTACATCCCGAGTGTTCGTGCACGCCTAATGCAACATCTCCCCCCCCCCATGCTTAACAAAACCATACCCCGTTACAACGCAAGCGCCGATCCTAATCCTAATATATAAAAGTGTTAGTCCTTATACAATTTAAACTTTGTTACATATTAACTATAAAGTGAGGTATACAGGTTACAAAACATGCAGAGATAAGTGGTGCAATGTCTAACAATGTTAGTGGTGTTCTAAACAGTATGTCCAAGGCATCTTTGGTTATATTATACAGCTCATCCTTCTGCGCAAAGCTTCTTGTATATCCGCTGGAACTCCATTCTCTCATTAAGCACTCTTTCCATCGTAAGTTGTAAGCAACCCCTCAAAGTCCTTGCACTTGTGCCCTTGAGTCAGCAGCAGGAAATCTATTGCAGCTCTATTCTGTAAAACAGTATGCCTGAAAGAAAAGTTCTCAGCTTTCGATTAGTTTTCCGTTTCTCCCAGACCGCCCTTTTGGGTGATGACTACATCAGGTTTTATTCTTCTTGACAGGACCCATAAAATTTTTCCTTATTCTCTATACTTTACTGTGGCATAACCTCTTCGTTCAAAATGATTGATTGCATAATGTGCTGCGCCAATACTTCGCCTGCTGGGCTACTGGAATCCTACCTCTGTGACCTTCCCCCTCCCCAAGGACATGTATCTTGTCCTTCAGGAGTCAGTTGGCCCTTTCCACAATTGCTTGCCCCTGGGAATTCCCAGGGATTCCTGTCGAGTGCGATATTCCCCAATGCTCAAGCCATTCTTGAGTAGATCGCGAGATGAAGCACGAGCCATTGTCTGTCTTGATATGTCGCGGCACACCAAGGACCACGATGGCAGTGGCCCAGTGTCGCTGAGCTGCAGGGGACTTAAATATTAACATAATCATCACTCAATCAAAACCTTGACTGACAATGCACTAAACATAAGGTTACATGTAAGGTCATAATTTTTTGAGTTGACATATACACACTCATTCAAGCATTCATTTTAGACAATTCTATAAATGGAAATTTCTAAGCTAATGTATTATTACTTATCGACAACTATGAGGTGCTAAACCACCAAAAGGAGAGAGAAGGAACACAATAGTGGTGAATGTGATAGGCAGTGCCTGCAGGGCATCCCCTGCTTCAAAGTGCACTTTGCCTTTCTCACCCATCTCAGATTCTCTCCTGTTTTAATTCTTGCTAACAAACCACTATATTAGATCTCTCTACAATACAGACTACTCAGAGGAAGTTATTTACAGCTATAGTTACTTATTCCTATTGTTACTTGTTTTACCCTTAACTTTCTTCTTTTTGTTTTATTTAATTGGTAAGCTTTTCTTGTTGACCTACTCCTACTATAGTTACAAAAATCATCTATGGGTAATAATTCTTGATGCAGTATAGAGTGAGATGCACCTGTAACTGTCAGAAAACAAATATCTTTGCACTGCTGTGTGCACGTTGCATTCAGCCCACTGGGGGCAAAACTCATCCTGGGATCTTCAGGTCCTGCTCTAGTACAGCTGCCACCGTTCCTCCCAACTCCACCACCACAATTCCCCCTCCATACAATTTCCAAGCTCCATCAACAAATTTGTCCAAGTCCTCTACCCTAGTTCCCTAAATGAGTATATTATTGGGAGAAAATGAAGACATTCTTGCTGGCACTAGCAAGAGACCTTCAGAGGTGCAAACAGCTCTGCAGACATAGAGGAAGAAAACCGAAAGATTGTAACAATTCCTGCCAGACAGACCATCTTGGCATGATCACGGGATATCTAGCTTGTGCACCTGGCATGGGTGTGAGCAGATACTATATAGGCCATTGGCAAAACCCACCAAAACTGAGGCGGTTTGGAGTGAGTGGCAAGAGACCATGGGTTCATGTATGACCAAAGCTCAATCAGCTGAGCTGTCTGTGTTACTCTGAATGCAATTGGTGCTGCATTCTTATCCCTGTCTCGGGCCTCTACTACCCACACCAAATTATCACTTACTTTGTCTGTAATTCGGGTCCCAGCAGGGGTAGTGATTCACACTAAACTAGGGGCAGTTGCACTCCCAATGTTTTGCTTTTGTCCCCATTCGGAAGTAACGATTTGTTTACTTTCACAAGCAGCGGAGGAGGGGGGTAGGCAGTGAGGGGGGGCAGTGCGGGGGTTTGCGTTCTCTTTCTGGCACTTAAACTTCTCTGGCTAGAGCAGGTCACATTCGATATTTTAACTCACTGTTCTTCTGTAGCCCTTTTCCTGTTTTTTGTTTTTCACAATTCCACTATTCGTACCCTCAATTACAGTTGCACATAACATTAATAATTCCACTTCCATATAGCATTCATGTTTACACATCCCTATAACATTAAGATTTTCATATACCATTTGCATTTAACAATCACAAAGACAGTGACAATAACCAATACAGTTTATCCTAAGCATTCTTGCTCTCCTCCAAGTTATCAGCAGGAATGGGCCTTCCCATTAACCTGATTCCAAATTCTTTAATATTATCATATTTTTTCCATGACTTTTCACTCTTTCCTTGTTAACTGAAATGAAGTGAGGGCTACAGGTTGTTGCCCATCATCACATCCTTGATTTAAAAGTTCGATACATATGTCATTTTAGCAAGCCTTCCTGCTGGAAGTGCCATCTCTATTCCCTCTTTTTTTTTGCTTAAGTAGCATAGTTTTAAGGGTGATTATTGTCCACTGATACCATTGGGCTGGAACTGACACTGAAAAACAAGTACAAAGGTCTTTATGATAGATTTCTTTTGTAACCACAACTAACAGATATTAGATAGGTCCCTTGGCTCATTTCATTTGGAAACACTATGGAGGAGTTACATGTGAATCATAATCAGTTTGACAAAAAGAGGTGAAAGAAAGGAATGATTATCACTGTGAAGGAAGTACCAGAAATCCAGGATGACCTGAAAAAAGGTCTGCAAACATTTCTAGGTTTTTCAAAAGCAATAAACTTCTTGGAGAAGCACAAACATCAAAAAATTACTTTCTCACTTCCCCAAGAGGTGCACACACAAAACTTTCCAAATTCCAAGATACGTTACAAGTTACTTAAACCACCAATCTTCAAGCCATAACCAAATTATGTAGTTTTAACACATCCAAGGACTGATATCAATCACAATCCACAACCACAACAAACAAAAGCATAGATGAAAAAGGACTTCTCAAAGTTGTTAACAGCAGTTTAACCGACTCCGACTGCCGTGGCTCTCTTATCCGCTGGTCTTGTTTCAGCTTCAGAGACTCCACTCGAGCCCAGGGCCCCCTGACCGGACCCCCAATTAACGACAAGAAGGAATGCCTCCCTTATCTTTGACCAATCCGTGACTTGGTCGCTCTTCTTCTCCCTTCCCCCTCCTCCCAGGTAGAGGCGGACGAACAGCCCACCCTCTTGGGGAAGGGTTATGATGACTAGGAACGCCTCCGCCTCCGCCCCCGCTGATGTGGATTGGCTTCTATCTTGGTTACGCCTATCCACCCAGCCCCCCGGGGCGGAGCCACACCCACAACCCATCCCATCTCGAGGAAGGGACCCATCCTCTCGCCCCTGCTCACTCCCCTTCCCCACCCCCAAGGATGGGCGAAGGAACGCAGGTTGCTTTGGATACCGTGATGGGGCCTCCGAGGAAGGCTTCTGCTGGTCAAGAGATAAGGATGTGGAATGTGTGGAATGCTGCTGCACAGGGCCATCTGGTTGTTGTTCAGCCGGAGTGATGGCTGCGGTCGGGATGTCGCGCTCCACATTGTCTTTGTCTTTCAAATCCTCACATCTGCAAGAGAAAAAGCCTCCCGACCCAATTCCCAAAGCAGCCCGGAGCTGAGCATCAGTCTTCCCTTCTTTCCAAGCCGTTTTCAGCACCCCAAGCACCAACCCCCACGTTTTGAGCTCAGCATCTTTCTGCTCATTCATTGTGCGTTCACAGAGCGAAAAAGTTAAAGAGTCCCACTTATTGTGGTCCAAAATCTCCCAAGGAGAGGAAAGCTCTCTCTCCTTTTCTACGCATCTAATAATGGCCGCGATGTCCTTCTTAGAAGGAACACGCTTGCCACCATGGTCTTTACAAAATTGAAGCAATACCTTTACGACTTGCTCCATAGTCGATCCGAGACGAAGAAGTTCGCTCGGCCCCGAAACCACGGTCCTACCGCCGGTAGCCTGCCGCCGACCTCACAGACTCTCTCAATCCGACGGGCATGCAGAGGATGTCCAACGCCTTGAATCCTAACGTCCTCACACGGGGCACCACTTGTTACCAGTGGTCCCTTTCACGCCAGGATTCAAGGGTTAAGCCTCCGCGAATCCGGCCTCCTCCAGCCGGGGCCCATTTAACTACACGTTCACACCAATATGGTGAATAGCTAAATGGCGTTTTATTGTGTGTGTTAGCGGTTTAAATAAGCCGCTATCTACTTCGTCTACACCCCTTCTACATATGCATAACTCCTTCTACATATGCATAACCGAGCAGGGGAGGGCCTATCGCGTTACATCCCGAGTGTTCGTGCACGCCTAATGCAACACTCCATTGTACAGAGGAGCCCAAGACTGAACCAAGAAGCCCAGATGTGACCTCACTATTGCGGAGGAGAGAAGGATGACCTCCCTTGGCTGCTGGAGATGCTCTTCCTAATGTAGCTTTTGCTGTAAGGGCTCATTGCTGGCTTATGCTCAGGTTATTGCCCTCCAGGTCTCCCATGGGAGTTCCTGCAGAACTGCTTTCCAGCTCCCACCCTGTTCTAGGACTTGTGACCATCCTTTATCAGGGCTTTGCAATTCTCTTTGTTGGACTTTATGAAGTTGCTGTTTGCCTGCTGTAAGTCTTTACAAAGAACCTCTCAGTATAGAGTTGAAGGGATACAGATTTAATTACCTCGAGTTCCCACCAAATCCACACATCATTACTTATCCTTTATGGCCTCATGGTCCTCTATAACACCATGTCATCATCCTGATCTCTCAATGAATCTGAAATGAAAACTAAAGCAGTTCATAAAGTCTTTGTAAGTTTATGCAGAAGAAGGAAGGAAGGGTATTTAATTCTCTGTGTTAGATAAATTATCTGAGTCATACACATTTTATATTTATGACATTTCTGCTTAAACAACAGGAATCCTGCCCAAAAATAAATGTGTATAGACTGAAGCCTCTTGGTTATGAATGAATCACTTATTTTCTTTATATTTATCCAGCTGAAATTCATAGTTTCCTCTGTGTGATATGCTTTTTCCTCAGGGTTCTTTCCAACAAGGCCTCACCGATTCTGTCCTCAGCTCACCTACGGTGGGAAAGCAGAGCATCTGTGCTGTTTCCTGATTGTATAAAATACAGGGAAATGCTGCTATGAAATGCCACAGTCTGGAATCTCCATTAGATTGCCAGATGTCCTGAATATCCAGAATTCTGAATTTGCCTTTCTCATTTTACCTCTTGTTCTGGGTTGAGATTTATATCCTCATGGAGCGGACTGATAGATGGGACTGCTGCTCCCTTCCTTTATGTTTGCCATCCACGTTGCACTGATTCACAGAATTGCAGGGGTTGGAAGGGACCTCGAGATCATCAAGTCCAGCCCTCCTGCTAAAGCAGCCTCCCTGCAATAGGTGTCACAGGGAGCCATCCAGATGCTCAGCATGGATTGACTCTTGTCTGTGAAGATTTCTTACTTGAGGCTCTTCCTTAGATCTGCAATTTCCGGTGTGTAGTGGAAGGCTCAGACAGAGCACAGACTTTGGGACGTAATCCTGGTTTCTGGGGACTCACTACTAAAAATGCCTTTGTGCTGGAGACAGCCTTTGTTTGGAGGTCAGGAGCACCCAGGTCTCTTCTCTCACCTGTACTGAGAAACTCATCCAAAACTCCTTGGTCCCCTTTCTTTGCTTAAACGCAACCAGTATGTTTTAGCATAGGTAAATTCACAAGGTAAATGTGGACTTACTTCTTAAACATATTTGTTTGGTCTGTAATTTCTTTGTGCCCCTGATCTTGCCTTGCTGCCAGCAGTGCCCTGTGTCTCATTGCTGGGAAGCATCAGTGCAGAGCGAGGGAGGGAGAACGGACTTGTGTTGGGGCTGAAGTGCTTCCAGGAATGAAAAATGGTCTTTGAACAAATGTGGTTTCATCTGACCTTCAGTATATCTTCTGACTTTAGTTTTCCTCCTGCAAATTAGGTTCTGTCTGGGTAAATTTATTGAATATTGGGTGGGAGGAGGGAAGGCATAATTATTGAAAGAAAAAAAACCCCAACAAATCCAGCTTCGTAGACAGCTCATTTATTCTAAGTAGGTCAGGGTTGTTACAAAAACATAGCAGCAGTCACACCAGCGATAGGCTTCAGCTTGTTGAGTACCATCCGTTAGCATTTAAGACATCCATCCCCTTTTAATTTTCGATTCTGAAGGCAGGTGACTCACAATGAACACTTTTTTCTCTCCCAGGCTGACCCTGTGTCAGGCAGCAGAAGTAAGGATCCAGGTCCTCCTGTTGCTGAAAGAA
The DNA here is from genome assembly GCF_054131305.1 of Coturnix japonica. Taxonomy (NCBI): domain Eukaryota; kingdom Metazoa; phylum Chordata; class Aves; order Galliformes; family Phasianidae; genus Coturnix; species Coturnix japonica. The sequence goes on from NC_140667.1 coordinate 52,050,450, forward strand.
ACGCCCAGGAACGAGGCTGCAGGATTAAGGAGGAAGCGGAGGTTTTAATGAAGCAGACTCTTTTCTTTGGAGGGGTGAAGGGAGGTAAGGGAAGCTCCTGTTGCTTATGTGATTATTGCTAATTACTGTAATTGAACATCCTCATGACAGGAATATTTGGGGCCTGAGGTAAAGCCAGTTTGCTTCCGTTCCTTTTTTCAACTGTCTCGTGGTGCCCCCTCGAGGTAGGAGAGCAGCTCGTTCCATTCGCGACATTAGAGCAGCAGGGATATTAACTGGAAGCACGGCCCTTGGTGAAGAAGCTGAGATATCAGTCTGCTTTGGAAAAAAAAAAACATTGCCGTAACTCCACGCAAAGTCGGTGGGTTTTGGATTCCATTTAAAAGCGCACACTGATCACTTTGCCTCCAACTTTTCTGTGAATGCCAACATAAAGAAGGACCCAAAAAGCACAGGGGATGTTTCTTTGCAGTACCCTGAGGCCAAAAAGGTGTTTTTCCCCTGTGTGAGAGCAGATTACTGTAAAGCTAAAGGCTGCCTGCTTCCTTGAGGGAAGGGATGCATTCCCCACAATGTGCTCATTTCCCTTGAACTCTTGGATATGTTTGGGTAATAAGGGGATCAAAAACCTCGGCATATTAGGAAGGCCAGCCCCTGGCTTCAAGTTAAATAGAGGGCACTGTGCTTGTGGGGTAGTCCTTGCATGGTGTGCCTGACCCTCCTAGCTGGGGGAAGCCGAGCAGAGGGGAGCAGTCACCACTGTTCTGTGAAGGACTGCAAGCTGCAGGCTTCCTGCTAACAGCAATGACTGGGTTGGAAACAGTTTTTGCCATGTGACAGCAGATTCTCCTTTCCAACGGCCTCATCTTAAATCCCACAGGTAGTGTGGATTATCAGTGCCATGATAGAGTCCTTTAGAGTCATTGAACGAATGATGCTTGTTTTGGACTGAGGGGGGAAGCTGAATGCTGGGGGACACTGTTTGACAGTTGGGTATACTATGTGTGCTTGCTGTTTTATTGGTAAGCTGCCTTTCTGCTGAGTGGGATAAATCCCACCTCACTGTGTCCACTCTGCTGTCACCTTTTCACGGGACCCTTCTGAGTCATTCTGGGTTACTCCCATCTGATATACGTTAGACATAGGAGGTATTTTGTTGTATTATTTTGCTGTATTTTGTTCAAGTCCTTTCAGACCTCCTGCCACACCTAATCATCCCAACAGCAGCAATAACCAGGAAGTCTGTTATGTTCACTGGGCCAAAATCTCTTTGTTTCAGTTGCTCCCTTCAGGCCCAATAACCACAGAGGCTTGAGATGACCTTGCCTTCAGAACCAGGAGGCAGTGGAGGCTGTGGCAGCCTGAGGAGGCGGCTCACACAAATTAGGTGCAGCAAAGTGGGCTGATGAATGCTGCACCTTAGCAAGTGGCTTGACACCTTTTCTTCCTGCTCATAGCAAGACAGCTGTGCCCTTCAGAAGTACCCGGGGAACAACATTTCCTGAAGGTTTTTTTTTTTTCTTCTGATTTTCTTCTGTTTTTACTATAGAAGGCAGACAAGTACGAACTACAGCACCTCCTCTGTCCCATCCTTTATGTGCAGCTTGGTTTTGGAGACTGGAAGGTTTTTCATCCATTGATTTTGTGCCCAACATGGATATGCTTTAAAAACATTATTTTCTTTAAAAGAAAAAAAAAAAAAGTGCCTACTTGTCATGGATAAATTTTGCTGGGGGTGGTGGGAAATAAATGTAAACACATGCTGGATGACTTGCTGAATCTGATAGCATAAAACCCCTCCGCAGAGCTGTAAATTGACTCAAATCTCCTGTTGTGTGGAAAAGAACTCTTGGGCCCAACAAGGGGTAAGATGTTAATAAAACCTTTGTTCACTGTTACAATGGGGACCAGCTAAAGTGTGGTTTGGGGTTTCTGCCAAGTTAACCCTGACTTATTCCCATTGTCACAAGTACTGCTAAGAAACCCTTTAATGTGTTATTATGGGTAAAGTATGAGAAATAGTCAGTACTTATAATTTCAAATGCTCTACTTGAAGCAAAAGCTCATTTTAAGAACATCCTTTATTCCCTTTCCCCATTGCTACACTCGGTGCTATAAAGAAAACTCACATTTTGTGTGGCATTAATTTTCTTTTTGTTAGAAAAAAAGTTGCTTATGTGGTCTGAAACTGCCACTGTCTTTAATACTGACAGAGTCTGATTTTCTTTAAGATGAAAGTGCAGGTGTTCTGAGCCCCCCAAACACACACTAACCTGGCTCACTTGATTGTTCCCTTGCCCGTGGTCTGTTAGTCACTGCGCAACCATGGTCTCTTGCCCTGTTGTTAGCTCCTTCAGTCAGGATGCGTGTACAGTGCATTCAGATCCTTGAGCAGACAGTGTTGCAATGGTATTCGAATAATTATAAAGTTGTGAAAAATAAGAGCGTGCATTTCAACAAGTTAAATTTTTATTTCTCCAATGAAGAAAGGTAAAAGAAAGACAAATCCTGTCCACAGTCCTGCCTTTCATTTGCATCTGCACTGCTAGGGATTTAGAGGCTACTCAATAAATGGCCATGGGAGCCCTCTGGGTGAGCATGACATTGTACAAGGCAGTAATTTAGAAGTATCTCCACTAGAAGCCAGTAGAGTTATGATGATTGGTGGTATCGTCTTGGCAACCAGGGAGGAAATAAAGGAGGCGGTAGGTCTAACCTGGATACTCTCTCGTGGTGTCAAGGTATCTTCGGAGCTGAGTCCACAGAGGTCCAGTCCTGTCATGTGTGAAAGCAGCCTGGTGTCACAGCCACATTCCTTCCAGCCCTTGTACCTTTCCCTGCCCTCGATGCTGCCCGCTCATCTAAGGAAAGGTGACTTCTAACCAAAATACACTTTTGGTGATTTCAATTATAAATGTTTACTGCCATGCTCAAAATGTTTCCACTTGTTTTCTCACCAAGACCTTGCGGGTCTCTCTTGAGAGTTCCTTTCATGTAGATATGCACAAAATGAGCAGTTTATCTCCAGCTCCTGCTGACATCCATGCATAATTTGTTGTAAAACCAAGTTGGACCCCTGCAGCCTTGAGTAACTTTGGAGTACCAGTTTCTGATATTCCAGCCACAGACCTAAGCACAGACCTTTCTACTTATAGAGACCAAAGCAGCCTCCCTGATCTCCATTTATCTGTATCCATCTTGGAAATTTCTACTCATCTTCACTCCCTTTGGGTTCCCCATAAAACCAGCAGCTCCTAACTGGCAGAACTTCCCTTCTAAGTGAAAACTTAAACAAAGAAGATTTGTTGGATCGATGATTTTTACTTTTCATCTTCATGTCCCCAAGTGTATGCCAGGAAATGCAGTGCTGACATATGAAGGTGGGCAGCTGTTTTACAGGGTGTATTCATACACCCAGCCTCATTGAAGGCAGACGGAATTGCTTGTCTGAGTAATGTCACACATGTGCCTAAATGATTGCAGGGGACTGAAAGGAGTTGGGAGTAGAAATAATAGCACTACTTCATCTCTCACAGAGCAGCGCCAACAAAATAATGAAGCCACATGAATAAAGAACCAACATAATAATGGAGCTGTAACCATTTTTGGAAAATTAGCACTTCTTCCATAGCAGTAACGGCTGCTGGGAAAATGGTACCAAATATTAACTGCCAGGTTAAGCACACCTTAATCAACGTGTGCCGAGTCCCACTGATGTGTCCTCAAAACTGTTACTTAAGTACTTGTTAAAGCCAATTAAATAAACAAAATTTTAAAGCCTAACAGCATAAACCACGTAAATAACATAAAAGAGCCATAATGGCTGAATGGGTGAGTGTTTAGCCCTTCCTGATTTAAAACAGTGAAGTGAAAAATGTTGGAGCCCTTGAAGGTGATTTTGAAGACGAGGAAGTGACTGTGCTACACAAACAGCAATCAGAGACAATTAAGAGAACTGGGACAAGTGCCTCATTCTCTCCACAGACTGCATGGGAAATTGCACTTTACATTTCAGTCTCGTTGCATTTAAAATAAGGCCCCCAGCTATGTCATTTTTCAGGTCCAACTCAAATCAAAAGATATTGCTTAAAATCTTCCTATTACTCCACAAGTGAAAAGAATGATTGTCTATGCTGATGAGCCCAGAAGATTGTCTTGGAAAGACTTTGGCAGTTTTGTCTCCCAGTCCCATTATAATGTTATTACTGCCCCTGAAGAAGACTGACAGAGCCTGAATGCTGGAATAAGTACTGGGGTAGTTTAGGGAAGCTGCAGATTTCATGTTGTTTCCCTGCACAGCAGAGAAACTGTGCTGTGCATCTGTTTCCTTTTAAATCTTCATCTGATGAAGAATCTTAGAAAGACGGCGCAGTACCAAAACAGCAGAAAACAAAGGCAAGCTAAAAACAGCCCATAAAAAATTGAAAGAATTCAAATAGGGAATTTTGGAAGTAATGTAATTAGACGTAGACACCTGCATAATTACAGCCCTATCTCTACACAGGTCCCTAGCACACACACCCCTTGGGAAATACTTTCTCAAAAGCTTTCCAGTAAGCATGGAAAGATTTCAGTACAAAAAGGTGAAGTGTTCTGCAGCAGTCAAGTTGCCTCACTTTGGCAGTCGTTTTTGTGAAGACAGGAGCACACTGAGCTTTCACAGCTCTAATCACTGCTCTGATTTGTCATAAAACAGGAAACTAAATCAATTATTTTCTGATGAAAGATGTAACTTTTACTTTTCTCAATATAATAATTAATGAGAGATTGTGGTTGCAGTGATGAGCTGGTGCTCGCTCCCTTCTGTCCAATGGGTAAGTGACCTCAATCTCTGAAAAAAAAGTGATGCCTTGTTGGTCTCTGGGGACTTCAGGGCAAATAATCTTCTTGAAACTAAGACGGGTTTGGGAAGGAAGTCACTTGTAAATTGTAACACACCCAGCAACACAGTGGAGTGTCAGGAATCGAGTCCATCTAAACCATCAGTCATACATGGAACAACAGAAAAGAGAAATTCTGAATGCCACCTGTCCCGCTCCCAACCTGGTTCCAAGACTCACAATGGACTTCCTAGCAGGAACTTCATCCATTTCAGTGGGACTTCCTTGCAGCACTCAGCTAATGATGGCAAAATTGAGTCCTAAACTGTTGCATAAAACAGCTTTAGGAGAAATATACTTAATAGCAAATGCTGCTCTTGGTAAAATCAATGGGAGTTTTGTGACTTAATCTCTGCTGGAGAGAGTGAGAATGAAGAATGGTAATGGATTTCCCCTTTGCTATTCTGTGTTAGTGCAAAAAAGATCCTGTACATAGCAAAGAGAGCAGCAGCAGGAGTGCCAAAGCTTCTCAATAGAGCTGGGGAGAACAAATCTCACTACGGATTCAGAAGTTGGAATTTATCAAAGCTCACACTTGACTTTTTTCCTCCAGAGAGGATCATAGTCAAGTAGGGGCACTGTGAAACAGCTCCTTTCCTGGCATGAGGGTAATCTTTACAGGATGAGCTTGGACGTCTGCCTTACTGCAAGCTGGAAAACTGAAACTCAAAGGGGAAAGTATAGTTCAAATGTGTTTTGTTCCTGAAGAAAATATTTGAAGAGATATTTTCCAAATGTAACTATTTAGCTTTAAGCAGTTTATTTCTTGGCATGCTGAAATTCAGTCAGTAAAATTAAGTCATTAAATCCCACATAGAAACGGGGCAGGGAGTTCGTTCAACCCCATAAAGAAATGGGGCAGGGAGTTTGAATGGTTGGTCCTCACATACAGAAGCAACCCTTTGTCTTACAACATTTCATCCCTTCTATTGGCAAAATCAACAGTGTCTTCCCAGGCAGATACTTTATCCTGGCCACGATGTTCTCTCTTCTACTAGTCAGCCTAATCTGCATGTCAAGCCATAACCTTCAATAAGTACTTGCATGTTACAGATTTATTTACTTATCTAAGGTTCATACAGAAAAAATATGTTTCTGTTAGTGCACTTGTTGTTCTTCTCCCAGAGGCTGCCAGCACTTGTTAGTTTAGTGCTGAGATAGATCGGCATGCAGCTGCACTTTATGGGCTTCCACAGATTATGCTTACAAGCTTAATACCTATTATATGCCTACAGTACATTAAATAAAACGATTACGTTCAAAGAATATGAAGGGTATGAGGCTGCCAGCCAAACAGTGGGTTTATAGTTTAAGGTGAGACCCTCACCTGAGTACTGCAGCAGCACCTCTAAACTACCTGAACCAAATGCTTCTGGAGCTGTTCTAGGACAAGACTTCAGTACACAGCTTCCATCTTCTGCTATAGGTAACATGCACAGCGCCCAGATGGTGGCTTTGTTGCATTCACAAGGTGTGTCTGATTTGGAACATCACAGGTCTGAGGCCGGCTATAAGAGCAGACATTATCTAACTGTTGGTCTCATCTCAGCTTGCAAAGATCAAGAGCCAACCATTGTGCACCACAGCAGAGAGAAACAAAACATTACCATGACCCCAGCTCTAAGCCAGTGATTTTACAAAGGGGTGAATCTGGGTTTAAGTCTTCCTTGGCTTGTTTAAGGTCACTGATTCTCTCTAAAGAAACAAAACAAAACACACATGCAATAATTAAAAGAATTAACACTGTTTGTGCTGCAAACCAGGATTCCTGCTAAGTGGAAATTTGCCAGATGCTCTCCAACACCAGACACAAAGATGAGGCGTTTTTCAAACCTAAACCTCAGTTTTACCGTGGGATTGAAGCACATGATGCTGATTGGTTTGTTTCAGAGGTTAATGTTTGTAGTGCAGGTTGTATATCAGGGTTACTTGGAAGAAGCTGTAGGAAATCCTTTTTCTCTCAGGCTGCTGGGCTTTTATTTTGTGGAGAAAGTAACGTGAATAAAGAAATGCTGGAAGAGCCATTGGGCTTAGTAAAGATCGAGGGGTTTATATGCTTTTTTTTCTTTTTTCCCTTCTTTTTTGTCCTTTCTTTTTCTTTCTTTCTTTTTCTTTTTCTTTTTTTCCCTTAATGGTCCAATTATGTACCACATAGCAGCAACTGGGCTAACAACAGCCATATGACGGAATAGCTTGTAATCCGGTTGTGGGTCTAGCTCCATGAGACAGACTCCAAGTAGATGAGTTTTAAATCTCCTTAGAATTAAGAAGGGTTTGGCAACCAAATTAATTGTTTTGGAAAAATCCTCCTTTATGGATTGTGAAGAGGATAAAAAGGGAAAAAACATGTCATCTGTAGTGGTTAGTCAGATGTTCTTTTGGAGTTACAGCGATTTCCTCTCTAATTCCTCTTCTTGTTGACATTCCCGTTAAAAGAATAATGAGTACTATGTCCATTGCCTTAGCGCTGCTCGTCGCTGTGTACGTTATGAAATCTTTGCATTAAGCCACCCAAATGGATTGAATCACATTGTAAGGCAGGCATTAAAAACAATTGCACTCGACTGTAAGCACGCATAAAAGCAAAGCATAACCGATACGCTGCCGTGCGAGCCATGATCACTGCTGGTGCACTGCACGGTAGATTCAGAGGTGGTTGGGCCCAGACAACTGAGAGCACTGGTGTAACAGGGGTGATTATTTTAGTCTCTGGATTTGTAATATTGATGCACTTACCCTTTTACCAGAGAGGTTGAGATGCTTCGGAACAATGTATCGTGTGTATTATTAATGCCGTGTTTAAGTAACGGGAGGCAATTAAACAATCACTGTGTAATAGTCTCCCAGGTGTATTGCTGCGGTATACATTTTGTAGCTGCATGGCCTGTTCTCACAGTGGCCGTGTTACTTAATTAGCCAATGCTTTTAAGGTATTTTGGCAAAAATAGATGTGCAAAAACAAGATATTATTATTTCACAGGTGGCATAGAAGGAGCTTCATTAAGGCGGCTGGTACTAATAGTCCTTTAATACAGAAAGCCAGAAGATGGTTCCTCACGTGGTAAATTAAACAGTGAAATATACCAATTTTTACTTGATTCCTATCAAGCTAAACTACCCCACGTTCATTTGCTTCAGCTTTAAGCTCTTCCATTCTAGTATTCTCTGGCCCCGGTTACAGAATTGCAGCTTGCTTTTCACCTATCTTCTAACAGTTTAACATAGATGTCTGGGTCCAGCCCATTGTTCCAATTGTATATAGTTTAAAAAGCTCTGCAGTATTTTACTCTTTCCATTATATCTTGGCTTCCCCGAGCGCTCTGCTCGCTGCATTTTACTTGTACTGGCTCTGTTTTCTAAACCCATTTATGCCTTTTTTTCTGTACACACTTGTTCATTGGGGAGCTTAAATTGACTTCTCTCCATTCTGTTTCCTTAACTAAAAACGCACCATTAAGGTTGATTGAAGTCTTTTGAAAACACTTCATAAAAAATGAAAGGCCATAAGAAATTAGGCTACCAGTGTTTGCAAATACCTGTTTTCAGCCAAATTGATGGAAAGGAATAAGAACTGAAATTTAAAAGTGCTACCGATATATATTTGTTTGCTACTTAATTTTATGGGAATGGAGACAGCTTGTGTAAAACACGCTGAGGAATAAAATATCGAGGCAGGAACAAAACATGCCCCGCGGTGGGTTTTTGTCATGCAGCTCCAAAGAGGGAACGTGGCAGAATTAATTCTTATGGAGTAATTTTGATTTTCAAGCACTCCTCTTCGGTGAAGGCTGAAAACTGTTTATTCCTAAGAATAACATTTGTGCACTAGGAGTCCTTAAGAAATGGCTTTCCAAATGGGAGAGAACAAAAGGCTGATTAGATCAGCAGAACTTGGAGTCTCCTTTAGGCACAAAAACATCTGTGCGGTGGTTGAGGATATTAAGTATGTTTTACATTATGTCACGTGCACTTAATAAACAAAGCAGCCTCATTTCACACATCAGCCAGCAGGAATAAGACACTCCAAAAAGCACACTGAATCGTCAGGGAAACTTTTATGGACATATGGAAATACATCTGACTTTGAAAAGAGAAATGCCAAGAGGGATTTTCACAAAGTGAAGAGCAAAACGACTGCTTCAGAATCAGGAGTGATCACATTGAAAATGGCAGCTTGCTTGTCAGGGCAGCTGAGATGGCTCCCTCAGCAAGCAAAACAGCCCAGCTGTTTCCAGACTCTCCTAATACTGCTGCTTGTCATTAAAGAGTGCAAACTTCAGAAATTCATAAAGACGTAAAGGAATAATTGATCAGCTTTAATGTAGTCTTAGATCATTTCTTTAATTTGAAGATCTATTGCTTCCACAGCTCATTCTCCTTCCAGGAACACGTTCACTCTGACAGTCATCTCACTGACCAGAGATGCCTGAAGTGCAGAGGATGTTCAGTATAAGTCTTACCTTACAGCTTTAATACATTTCTACCAACAGAAGTCTTAACATGGGAAAAAACCCACGGCTCTAACCCCAAGGTCAAACTCAGGTTTGAATTCAATATCAAATGAACATGTAAATGAAAGCTGCTTGTAGACTTTGCCCTTAATAGGAGTATCCGTTCACAGTTTGTCTTCCTTTTTACTCTGTTTTTTAAAGCAACAGAATAAAGCCAGCAGCCCTCAGATGCAGCAGCATTTCATGGTGCATGTGAACACAAGTCGTAGCATACTGTATCACTTCCTTGAAGAATTCTCCCGCTAATGGAGGAAAAGAGCAGCGAGATCAACAAGAAAAGTAGCTGAGTACAAGGAGGTCATTCAGAAGCTATGAGTTCTGTAGCAGAGGTACAAGAAAACCCTGTCAGCTTCCATCCCATTAAACAAGCTATGAGCTACGTGTGAGACTCACTGGGATTACCAGCAAACCCCCACCAAGATGTGTGCTAGCTTTTGCTCACGTCCTCTATCAATTATTTAGTTCCTTTTATGCAAATAATGTTTCATAGAAGCGATGGAGATCCATAATGGGAAGAAGAGCAACATCCATTTAGAAGAATTAAATGGTAGATGGAAAGTATGACACTCAGCAGACAATAGCTATTGAAATGGTGCAGTAGCATCACTTCTTAACTGTCTGCATTCATATACAGATGGGGAGATTTGAAGTTTTATTTGCTTTTTTGGTGAACTTTATACAAAATTAAATAAGAAGGCAGTAGACAAAGACTCCTGCAGTTGCAGTGCTGCCCAGGGGACTGTTGCAGAAGTGAGGTCTCTGCAGCAGATTGTTCTTCAAGCTCCAAGCTTTCATTTTGTATTTTACAGGGAATACTTGCAACCAGCCTGGATGCAAATGGTGTTTCTGTGGCAGAACCTTCACTGTTCTTTAGACTTGAGGGTCAGAAAAGGACTAAGGGCCACTCCTGCATCTTTGTATCAGGAAAATTTGTGCCATTGCTTTCAATGCAAATATGGAATCAAAAGTGCTCTGCTGCAGCACTGCTACAGCTGGTTGGGACAAACTGACTAAAGGTGCTTGCAGAAGCAATCTGTTCCCATCATGGGAGTGAGACTCATCAGAGATGCTCCAGGAAGGCTTTCTTTCTTCTGTACTGGATTCTTCCCACAGAAGAGACTGACAAGTAAATGCTGACAATCCTGGGCACATCCATGCAAAGAACTGAGCGTGTCACTACCGAGAGCTCTTAAATCCTCGTCTGGGATTTTACTTGGAAGGTTTATCCCTTTTCTTGTCAGCAACCTAATTATAGCCTTCCTGCTGAACTGTCTGTGGGCTGTGTGACCACTTATGTCTGGATCTGCCCTGGTGAGCATGGCCATGCCCCACTAATGTCTCTCGCAGCAAAGGCTGTGGTGGAGCTGCTTGTCAGGAACAGAACTTGTCAGTGGGGGTGAGAAGGGCCTCCATCATTCCGTGTACTCCAGCATCCTTGAGAGAACCTCAGAATAACCTTGAGTTTTACACCAGAAAACCAGAGAAAAGAATCTTTAAAGCTATAGATGCACAGATACTGGACTGAAGTCTCAAAGCTTTTATCTCCTGCCGCATCCCCTTTGGCACCCTATGCTGTAACTAGAGATCTTTGCATGCAAAGGAGCATGGATCAAAAGCAAACAAAATGCAATCAAATGCTACAGTTTGGGGAGACAAAGTATAAACATTAAAACATTTCTCGCTGCTCCAGCCCGGATTTCTCCCATGCAGAGACATCTCTTCTTCAGGTTTTGTAGCATGAGTGCCCTCTACAGTTCTGTTGCTTTGGCATCTCCAAATGTACTGTTACTCAAAAAGGATATACATATACATTTGCAAAGAGGAAATCCGTCAAGTGCTTTTAAATGGAGATGCAAGGTGGTGCAAACTGTTTGCACTACAAATAAACCAGTTGCTCCCAGATCTATTTCCCAAGAAGTGAGAGCTCCAAATCTAGCAGAGAACAAGTATCTGACTCAGTGTCTGTGCTGCCCTCGCAGGCCCCCGCTGAGTTCTGCAACACCACAGGTAATTTATTATCTCCTCGTTAAATGCAAGGATAGGACCTACAGCTTGGGCTAATTCAGGTGCAAATCTGCCATAATCCAAACCAAGTGAGAGTCTCTGTTGCGCTGAGTACTGGAGCCCTGGTCTAGAAAATCAACGGTACAACAAAGACACCTTGTGGCTGTCCTGCAAGCCACACACGAGACAAAGAAAGCAGCAGCCAGACAGGGCATCCAACCACAACCTGAGAGTCCACAGGCTGTTAACAGCCTTCACTCTGCTGCCTGCCCTGTACCTGGAAGCATCATTAGCAGCAACTGCTCCTCCGAACCACTGACGTGTGATTAACAGTGAGACAAAATGATGCACAGTAAATCTGCCAGCACAATCCTTGATCTGATACGTACTGTTCGGGTTGTTTTTGAGTTTCCCACCTTTTGGAGAAGATTTGTTATAATGTAATCCATGCTGTTTTTCCAGTAGTGTAAATCTGAGCAGGAATTAGGATCATGAAGCTCTTGGAAGACAAAAGTACTGCATAGTAAAGATGGAGAGAACAGACTGTGCCCCATTATTCCACTGCAAACCTGAAGGAATGCTGCTGAATTCAGACTTCTTGGCACCTGGATCCAGAAAATGGAATCCTGATTTATACGGGCTGAGTTATAACAGGGCAAGACAAAGGGATCCCCGAGTCCCACAGGATCCACATATCCTACATGTGTTTAATTGTTTGCTTCAGTGAACTAAATGACTTCATTACTTAATTGCCATTCTGTGTCATTCATTATACATTCACAATCACAGCCTTAAAATGGAAATACAAAATGCCACTCCTGCAGCACCACTCGAGTCTGTGTAATAATAATGAAGAAAAGAATTTCCTCTAACTTCTCACATTTTCTTGGTTATTATTGACCTCTATGGCCATTTTAGCTGCGCTCCCATGAGAACAGTTTTCTTACACTCAACCAGAACTCGGCTGAAGTAACTCAGAGAGCAACCTCTAAATACAGATCCAAAATTCTACTGTGTAAGTCAGTACTTCCCATTACTGTAAAAGTATTTCTAAATCTTGTTGATTTCTATGCATATGGAGAAAGCTTTTAACCCTGTTCCAGTGGTGGTGACATAAAACAACACTGACCTAATGCTGGGGAGCTGAAAGGGCCCATGAGATAACAGTGTCTGTCTTCTTATCACTCACAGCAGTGGGCTGAATTTGAAAGAACTCTGCAAAAAGAGATGGAAGAACCTTAAAACAACAACTTTTTTCTTCAGGGGAAAAATAAGGACCTTCCTACCTGCACGGATATACAGTCAAAGCTGAACTCACATCACTGTACAAAGGAACTGTCTGACCATGGAGTAAGGAAGAGAAGTGTGAGTTCATCAGAATTTTGCACTTTTTCTGGTGAAGCAAAGCAACTATAATTATAGCTTAAATAATTACTGTAGTCATCCTGCTTTGATGTATCAGTGAGTCTTTCCTGATGTTAGGAAGATAAATAAATGCTGACTGAAGACAGACCCTGTGTAACAGAACTGAAGGAAAGTATCGCATGACAAAATTCCCATTCAATTTTTAGCTTAGGGTTGTATGCAAGATTTACCAATTTAAAAAATATAAAATTAAAATAGAAGTTAAACAAACGTCAGTAACTTCGCTATGTGAAATGCTAAGAGAAGCTACAGATATCCTCTAGCTATGCATTATAAAGTTAAAAAATACAAGGAAGATCAATATTTCAAGGAAATCTAACCACAACAAGGTAAAGAGTCCTGTTATGATACTTGAACAGCTTCAGCTCTGCCTGAAGTGATGCCATGAGGGGAAAGGTGAAAAAGGTGGGAAAAGGCCCGACCTGTTCTAAAGCAGCATTTCACCTAATCTGAGATGACATGAGCAGTGTTGCTTCATCAGAGGCAAACATTTATTATGTCTGGGCACCTTTGCTGTGTTCTTCTCATTTTAGCATGCTGGATTTCCTAAGAAGTAAAGGTTAAATTGGAACCACTCAGGCTCTATGCATAGTTCTGCAATGTTACAACATGCTGAGAGAAAAAGGAATGGAGCAAGGAACGGCATGTGAAGAAATGGAAACACAGCTACAGCATTTCATGTACCCTATCTATCTGAGAAGTGCAAAGAGAAGTGCCTGCAGAAGGATCCCAGATTGTACACATTTAATGTAGAATATGGTTATATGGAGAGGCCAGCTTCAAACGAGGCTAAGGGGAGATTTGCATTGTATAGAACAGCCATTGTGAGTAATATTATTTCCTCTGGCCTGCTTTCTCATCTGTAACACCTGAGTCAGCACAGCACTACATGATTAAATCAAGTTTATTTAAGGTGTTTCCCTCTAGAGGTTTGGTCATATTGCTCACTGGAAATACATTTTCCTTTGGAACCTACTCCTGTTGTGTCTGTGCCCATCCAGAAACCAATCTCTGGGAACAAGCCCTTAACTAGCTCTCTCAATGGCAAAATATAGCTAATGAGTTGTTTTTCTTGCAAGAAGAAACAGGGCTTGTATCATAGTTTTTAGTACAAAAATATATTAAGTATGCCTAAGAAAAATGCTCATTTGAGACTAATATTGCAAAAAAAAAAAAAACACCCAAAAAACAACAAAACCAAACAAACCCAAACCAACCAGCTCCCATACTGATTACATGAATTGTCACCTCACTCATTTACACAGCTGACTTCCATGGGATCTCTTCAGGAAGCAAATATTCATCATCAAGATAGAAATATCTTAGTGCCAGAGCTGCCCACTTTCCTATAGTGGATAAATGTCTGACATAGTAAGAAATGCTGGTGTAACTCACCTGTCTCATTTCATCAGGTGGCAGCAAGTAATAGCAAGATTCTGCTGTTTACATAACAGTGATTAGACAGAATTAACCACAGTAACAGCTTCACTCTTGCACTTCTGCTTCCATACTTAATATTCTCAATTACTAAACAAAACTGGGCAACAGAAATACAAAACAAAATGAGGTTCTGAGCTCATGACAGAACAGGATTCAACAGGGATTTGGTGGATACAAGTTATTTTCATCAAACAGCTGGCTCCATTTAATGGTCATTGTTTTAACTCCAACACTTTTAATTGTTTCCTAGGATGTTTTCATAGACGCATTGCAAGTTCTATCAGAAGAAAGAGATGAAACTCATTTTTGGTGGATCTGGAATCAGAGAAAAAAATGCTTGGCAGCATTTGTAGCAAAAAGTTTTATTATCTTCACATCGGTCAAATGACAGAGGAAGAGAGGGACTTTGGCCCTAACCCTCTCTTAAGAAAGGAAAGAAAAATATACTGTGTTTAGAGTTGGTGAGAGTTTTCACCTGCCCGCATTGTCTCTGTTGTTCTTATGCAGTTGGCTGGTTTGCGAAGTAACACCGCGAGGCACCGAAGCGCTTCTAAGATGAGTTGTTGCTCCTTTGGCTTGTCTAAAAGCTCTTTCTCCATGGCTGCTGCGAAAATTGTGTGTTGCAATCAGTGGATTTGTAGGTGTACCTGTAAAACAAAATGCACATGGATATTCTCACTGTGCTATCAGTCATCAAGAATGGCACTCATTCTTCTGCCCGTCATTTTCCCAAGCAGATCAGTGAGACATTCATTTCCTACCATAGTTGAAACTCATTTACAGGCTGAAATTGGTTAATGAATTAAAAGCAATAACATCAAATCATTTGGAAGTGCTGGAAGGCCAATTCTTCCAACAGTGATTCAGGCTGAATCTAAAGATCCATTCACATTAGCAATGTGAAGAACACCCAACAAAGATGCAGTACTCCAAAAAACACAAGTTCTCCCAGTTTTGGGAATGTTATTAGAAACTCTCAGATTGCAGAAACCTGGAGAAATTTGCAAGATTCTCAGGAAAGGTAAAAGTATCCATGCTAAAAGTGCTCTACACGGGCCATATAATCTGTAGTATAAGGAAGTATAACCGCATTAGAGGTTCACAAAAGGGAAACGAGTATCCCTATTTGCTGATGCTTACTTTTATTTGACTTACTCAGTAGAGGCTCTTCAACTTTATGACCAAATGTATCAAATAAACGGTTGATGCTTTCATTCAGATCCACTGTCGATACCCTGAACGGAGTGCGGGTTGTGGAGCTGTCTGGCAGCGTGGGAAATCCAGAGTTCTTTGTGGAGTTGGCAACTCGGAAATCCTCCATCAGTAGAAGAAAAGAGAGGTTAAATGATTAATTAGTTTGGTCTTTACAGTAGAAACCTATCAAGCCCT
Source organism: Coturnix japonica (assembly GCF_054131305.1). NCBI lineage: Eukaryota > Metazoa > Chordata > Aves > Galliformes > Phasianidae > Coturnix > Coturnix japonica. The sequence goes on from NC_140667.1 coordinate 52,066,099, forward strand.
GAAATTGTTTTTACTAAGATGGAAAATAACACATGTTCAGATTTAAACCAATTGCAGGGCACAGGCAACAGATAAAAAAATTACCTTTGGAAGGTTCTATATGGCACTTATAAATATTCAGTAGTTCACAATTCTCGCTTTGTGGTCACCAATTCTAGTAGCAACTGATTTAAAGTTGTATGCCAGTCTGTGCCAGTGTGTTAATTTTGATGGGACTGTGTGCACCAGAGTGACAACAGCAAATGATGCCTTCTGCAAATTGTCTGTAATTCAGCAGTGAACGTTTTAAAAGGAGATTTAATCAATAGCTTGAAAAGAAAAAATAATATTATGTACAGAGTGTTCTGGTGTCTACCTCAAATAGCACTAAACAAAGTGCTGGTGTTTCTGCTGGGAAAATCTCTTTTGAAGCTTAAGATCAAAAGCACTTTCTAAGCTTAAACAACACCATACGGTTTCAATTCTTGCTTTCTAACAAGCACTTTAAAAAGCACAACTAAAATGCAACTGACAAACATGAAAAATCTTTTGTGTTGTTCCACTTGAATGATCTAATGAGAAAATGGCTCAGTTCTGTTGCAGCTAATGAGATATAACATCTTCACTGAACCTAAACATAAAACAGAGATTTCTCTAAAGATAGGCTTTACATTGCCCCTATTGCTTTGCTTATTCTGCCATGTTTTTATTTGAGTGATATCCATGGAATAAAAGTACAGGTCAGTTTTGAAATAAAACATTTACACATGAAATTACTCAATCCAAAAGTGCTTTGAACTCTTGTGTGTCAGCATTGTGGCAGTAAGTGGGAAAATGTGCTTCTCTGGGACAAGCAGTTACAATGGTCCCGAGACTCCAAGCAAAGATGTAAATATAAGCATTCAAAGATCTGTGGTAGCACAACTCTGACTGGTGACGTTTTCAGACAGAACCATGCACAGGGATTTTAACCTTCCTGGTTTCAGCAGTGACCTACTAGCAATGCTAAGGCTGGGATATGGCAAAACAGTGAAGATGTGACTAATCTCACTATCAAGTAATAGCTTTTACTCCATTCGTACCTCTAAAGCAATATCATGCTAAAAGATTCTATTGATACAAGGATGTATTTAAGCCAAGAAATTTCCGACAAGAACTAAATAAAGGATAGATGTGGTTGTGTGTGATGAGAGTATTATGGCAGTAAAGAACTGAAGAAGATACTTGCAGTGGAATACTTTTGTATTGGCAGCTCTTCTGTCTATACATAACTGTGCAGAGAGCTCTGAGGAAAAGCTGGCCAGGGTGATGAGAGTAAATCCAGTCTTACTGAAGCTTCTCAGCATCCTTAGTAGTTGTGTTTCATATGTGTACAAGAATTGTTTCCGTGCTATGTAAGTATGAAAGGGATACGTGGAGAGAACTGCCCTGCACAACAGAGTGGGTACAGACTCCAGATCTCATTCCTCACTGTTGACTCTTCTGTGGAAAAGGATGGTTAAAATGAATACTGCAGTTTTTTGAGCTGCGAGGAAGGAGATTTGTTCATCCAACAAATCTCTAGAGAAATTCCATGCTGTGATATAGAAACCACAGATCAGTTGTGGTGACAACAAACTCTTTCAGTGAGCAGAGCTGTAGTGATAAAGAGACCCACAGAGACAATGAACCTTCTGTCTGTAGGAGACACGTGCTGAGCTGGCCTCCTCTCTGACTCCTTGCTGTTGTTATTATCATGTTTAGGCAACCTAACAGTGAACCCTGCTAAAAATCTCTGTTCCAGTGTGTTTGTATTGTAAAAGGAGATGAGGCACACCCAATGAGTGCAGACAGACTGACAGATGGGTGAGCACAAGGAAATAATGAGTAATAACACTGGTCAGTGTGACAATGGTCGCAGCAGATGCCCAACTGCTGTCAAGCCTTCTATTGGTTTCACAGTCAGTGGCATTTTTAGGGCAAGATCTGCAGGACAGTAAGTGATGTGAATATTGTCCTAAGAATGTAGGTAACATTTACTATAAACTTGCTAAGTGCTGGTACTCAGCTTTTACCTTCTCTTCTGTGTTTACTGAAGTTCCATCCAACACCTGCAGTGCTGGCATCTGGATGAAAAGCAATGAACGGTAGTTCTTCTTGAGATGAACCTGCATAAAGAAAATATAATTCAACTCAGAACTGGGGTCCTCATCCAATAAGACAATCTGATGGCACCTCAGCAACGTTACTAAGTGTCTGAGCGAAACCTCATAACAATGTTACTCTCCTGGAAACAGAATCCAAACTGGGTGTAAACATCCATACATCTCTGAGCAATGGTTTTCAACTTCAGGAGACCATGAATGACTACACTGACAAAGTTGTGCCCTGGGGGAATGTTTGTACCTTTGCCATCATATTAGCCAGGACTGCAGCAACTATCATAGCCTTCAGAACATACAAGAATTCAAGTGCTCTGCACTCCCTGTAAATAAGTTACTGCGAAGCAGCTTTACACAAGAAGAGGCATTGAGATGCAGGCTGTGCTGGAGACAGACAGTGCTAGCAATAGCTTTCTATTTTAATAAAAAAGGTTATTGGAAAGAAAAGGTGATATGCTGTCTGAAGCATGGACCACGGTGGCAGATACTGCTACTGCTACCTTGTGATGTACTTCTCCTTAATGCCACATTATACAGAAGAGAGCTGAGACCACCACTTCTGTCTCCATTAGGGGGAAGTCAAGACCTCAGATTGTAAAAAGCAGACTCTGAAACAGCAACTTCCCAAGTGAAATTTGTTTGGGTTTTTTCCTTGGAAGAATATGACTATCCTGGCCATTACTGGGCGACAGTCAGTTTGCTCGATTTGCTCCTACCTTTTCACCCATTGCAGAAACCAGTTAATTTATTACTCTGTACAACCCTTTGAAGGTTGTCCACTGAAAATTGAATCCATGGCTGCACTGTGTGTGTTATTCTCCAACATACACCCTCACCTTCACTCTCCCATGTGTTTCAAGTTGTTGCTTTAGTCTACAAAGTGCAGATTTATGGTAAAAAATACTTAAGCATTTAGAACTTGAGCATTCAGTCTAATCTTCAAGAGCCTATTTACAAATACAGGCACTTTCACTTGTATTTTCATCTGAAGTCGAAGAACTGAAGAAAGTCACATTTGTTCTCAAACTGACAATGAAAAATGTATTTTTGTTTCCATTCATGTTTGGCGCTACTGTAAAGCTCAGCAGTGCTCAATACATCAAGCTGAGATCCTACTGACTTTCTTCATTTGGCCCCACTGAGATGTACTTTGGAAATGAAGCCTTTTCTGCTGTGTGACAGTGTTATCTGGCTTCTGTCCCACAGCTACGTATTCACAACATCAGAAAGGCTGGAGTTTCCTTTACTGTGTTGTAGTCGTTTGCTTTCAGAGAGAAAAAAAAAAAGGCAAACCAACAGTTCTGCATCAAAGAACAGAAGCACGTCTGGAAAACAAGAAACCTCAAACTTCTTGTCAGGACTTTTTCAAGTGGTGATGTGCAGGACAGCAAAAAAGATTGAGATGGGGCGATTTTAAAAACAAAATCTAAACTTTCAGAGATCCTTTAACATTCTATGACCTTTCTTCACAGAATAGTAGTAGAACGATCTCTTTACAGAAAAAGAAATGGAAGTAGTTTCAATGATTATAGAGGGTAAATAGTGTTCAAGGTGAAATACAAATCTGCATTATGTATCAGTGACAACCATCATACTCACTGGATTTCCATGCAGCGAGAGCACCCTGAGATTAGGAATAGCTTGAAGTTTTTCTAGTTCAGATACTTCCTGTCCAAAAGTTAACACAAAGTTTAGAAGTTAAAACACTGTTATGTCAGGAGTTCTCAGAAGTGTTGCAGCCTCTGTAGATATTTGGGGAAAAATCCAGGTAATTTTACTGAGGCAAATCCATAGAAGAAGGTGGGATTTATGTCTGAATGTAGTCAACAGCATTTAGTCCATTGAATGTACAGCAATAACAAAAACATACTGTACCCGAATTCTGTTGAACTGAAGAAAGAGTTTCTGTAATTTTGCCAAGGGTTTTAAACCATTCAGTTCTCGTATTTGGTTTTTCTCTAGATGAAGAGTCTGAAGAGCACTCAGTCCAGCAAGAGAGCCTTGTGGAATTCTTTTAATGCGGTTATGGTCCAGCACCAACTCCTGCAGAAACTGGAGACCTTCAAGTCCTTCAATTTGGCTGATAAAATTTCCTAACACACCAAGAGTAAATGTGTGAAATTTTCTTGCTCAGTAGCTGAGGGAACTCACAGCCATGGTAAGAATGAAAGTTAGGACCAGAGAAGAGCACCACAAATTCAACATGCAGGTAAGACTGGACACGAGGGCTGTACTGTAAAACTCACAAATTAATGTAAAGAAAAATTATCATCACTTACCCTGCAAAAATAGAAACTTCAGGTTTTTCAGCCTGCTAAGCTGTAGGTAGGCCATGTCAGTGATACCGTTATGGCCCAGATGAAGAACTTCCAAACTCTGCATTATTGGAGGCAGATTTTCTTCTTCTGCATCCCTAAACCAAGAAATTAAATGAGATGGTTTTCCTTGGAGAAAAATTAATGTTAGCTTTTCCCATCTGAACAATGACTGCAGTGTTTAGGTAATAAATCTAAGGTAATAAATGTCGAGTTGTGCCTCATTGTCTTTGTGACTGGACCAAAAGGACAGGTGACAGAAGACTGATGTTGTTAGTTTGGTGAAGAACTGGCCTAACAACTTGTGCCCAAAGAATTTAGGACAGAAAAGCCATCTAGATGATGCCAAATGAATACAAAGACAAAACAAAATCCACAACAACACAATAGAACACCCAAAGTAGAACAGCAAGGATCTCCCAGCTACTGGTTGAAGACTCGTCTTCTTTTCTCAGTGGACTAAAAATGAGACACAGTCATGTTTTAACAGCTTCTGGTACCTTCCTCCTTTGGTATATTCCTGTTGTCCATAACCACTAGAGATCACCTTTCGATGCAGTTGCTGCCTGTTTGTTAACTCGTTTGCTGTTTTTTGTCTGGGCAGTATTGATTCAATGTGGTTGTAATTCAGACATAACACCTTACAAAGGAAACACAGTTAATCAAATGAATGAAGACAATAGTAAACCTGCAAATTACATTTTTCTAACTCAGAAATTTGATATTTTTGAAACAAAATTGGTCAGTTTGGAGTCCTTAAAAATGTCTGGTGCAAGTCACTGATTTTACAGGATCAGTTTAGTGAAAAAATAGTGTATGCTTGAAACAGTGGTCATTGTCAGCTTTTTGCCAATTGATTGCTGTTACAGAACCATGAGCAGCATATTGAATGAGATTAAGGATGTATTTTCAATCTAAGGAAATTAGCTTATTGTTTTTTCTAAAAATAGGAAAAGACTGTCATGAACTCACCTTGACATTAGGAAGGAAGATTAACCCACTGAAAGATGTGAGGTTGTTGTTCTGTAGATTCACGCTGTGGACATTTCTAAACTGATCTGCTGGCACCAGCTCTACAGCTCTGAATTAAGTAAAAAATATAATAGTGAATTTAGAGTACAGGTAAAATCAGAAAATAAGATATAAGTGATGTATATAGCATGAACAGATACCGAACATGCTGGCTTTTTAGTAAGAAAGGTAACGTGCTCCAATGAAATAAACAATCTAATCTAAAATAAATCCACAGTTTTCTTTCCCCATTAGGAAGGAATTGACTTGACTCAGACACCAAAAGCACAGGCTCCTTTTGCCTGTGCAGCTCATTACTGGAATACCAGCTCCACACCATTTAGGCTGTTTTCATTGCTTTCAAAAAGTGCTGGAGCTGCCGTTGCTCAGATGGAGTGTTCTGTTCCCCACTTAGCCTTAGGCTGACAGAAGGGAATTATCAGTTTGCACATTTGTTAAATACAAGTTCTAATCTGAGATTTTCACATTCTAACTGCAATATTGGATGCTACTGTTAACAAACAGCACAATTCTGAAGATCACCGCACCTTATGTTAGAGTTTGCCCAGTTTAATTCTTGCATTTCTGTGAAGTCTGACTGTCCCAGCCTATCTGCAATCATGTCAGAGGTGAGTTTGCCTCCAAACAAATCTTTTGCACATTCTCCTTCTGGAGGTTCCTGTTAAATGCATTTCAAGTGAAGTCTGCTATAATTAATGCAAATCTAAAACTATATAGTAATTTAAGAAACACAAAAACATTTGCAATTGAAGTAACTTAAAAGGTGTCATTTTGCCTTAAAAATGTGACCATTTTTCTTACACAACAGACTGGTCTGGTTTGCCTTCTCTCAGCTGGTTCATAATTTTAAATAATATACACTGATTTTATGATTGGAGCTGATCATGCTGATGCTCCACAGTTATATTTAAAGTCCCTGGATCTTAAGCAATGTGCTTGAGTTAGGACACTATAATGGTAGGTACTTCTACAAAAAGAAAAGAAAAAACAATTTCTATCTCAAAATGACTAAAAATAGACAGAAACAAACAAAGGAGCATTGCTGAGTACCTGAAAAGATGACACATGTGATGTCAGTAAGTCCAGTCACCTGGAACTTGATTTATAAAAGAATGATTCTAACAAAGTCTAGTAATAGTCTGCATACAGTGTGACTTACTACAGAGATGCCATCTAAAGCTTGGAGAAAGGGAAGATGGAATAATACAAACAGTCTGTAGTTATCTTGTTTCCAGACTATTCTGTTTCCACTCATGTCCAGAATTATCAGCTTAGTTAAACCCTGAGAAGAACGAAACAAATCTCGTTAGTATTACTTTTAAATAGCCATGGATAGGTGCTTTCAGGCTACTCTCTCTCTGATAGTTTTCAGCTGTCTCTTCAGGTGTCATCTGCAAGAGTCAAAACCAACTGATCATTCAAGAGAGTCCAGATATTTTCATTTAGATTAAAAGCATTTTGCGCTGCCTAATCTACAAATAAACTCTCAAAGCAAGTGGAAACTATATTAACCAAAAGCCTTTGTCTTCTCACAAAGTTTTAAGAGTCTTAACATAAATAAGAAGCAGGGTCTCAGGCTCTCACTACTTAGTGCCTGAAAACAGCCAACAAAATTTGTCATCCATATGGTACCTGAAATGAACTGTAACTGCTGCATGTGTGGTTGGTTGTTACTGACATACAAAATTATTCCATGGTTTATAAGCCTTGAGGCCTAGGCAGTTTATGTGACATTTAACTGCAGAATGTTTTTGACCCCAGTCTAAGCAGAGGGTTTAGTACCTCCTTCTAAGACAGAGTGTACTCATCAAGAAAGAGTACTGTGGGGCTCTTATTGCTTTAGGTCCAACTGCAAAGCTAGATGAATGCAGCACTCAACGGTGGAACCTTGAATTATGCTCTGAAGTACAACTTCTCAGTTCTAAGCAGCAAAATACTGTATCTCTAACCTGTTAAAAACCAAATTAACCTCTGAAATAGTAAATTCATATTTACCTTTAAATGATATATCTCTTGGCTCATAGAAATACAGTTATTACTTATGTATAATTCTATTAGAGCGTATGTTTTCTTTAAACCAACTAAAGACGCGATCCTGTTGTTCTCAACAGAAATGTAATGAAGATGAGGCAGATTCTCAAAGACGTGTCTTTTGAGGCTGGTCAGATGGTTGTTATTCACACTGAGTCTGGTGAGTTTGGTGAGCTTTGAAATTCCTTGAAAAACAAACAAGATGTACTTAGTAGAGATCGGTGCAACAGAAAAAGGTGGCGGATACAGATGGTAAAACAAGTTACAAGGGACATACTTTGTGTGAATAGGTCCAACTGTGACGATATCATGACCGTTATATCAATTAAATGCAGGTAAATATGCCAGATAAAAAAGAACACCACACTACAACTTGTTTTACTGTAATGTTACTGCTCTGCTTCAATCCCTAACTTCAGTTCAACTAAATATACGCTCAGCAACCAGACATCGGGTTTTTCAGGACTTGAAAAGCTCACACAGCACCCAGCAAATAAAAACTCACCCTCCATAATATTTCACTATGAGCATTTCTATTGAGTCTAAGCCTCAGTAGGCTTAAAAGCCTGCATTACCACTACCATGGTAAATATAGTACCATCAAGTGTTGAAATGCAGTTGTCATCTAAAGTGAGTTCTTCAAGGTTAAGACAAGACTCCAGTCCTTCAACTTGTGTGAGATTGTTGTTGCTAAATGATGCCCATCTCAAGTGCTCCAGTTGTTCCAAGTTGGAAATTTTGCAGAGATGTTGGTCATCCAGATTTAAGACAGTGATCTGCAATAAAACTTCTTATTAGAACTGAAAGAAACCAAGCAGTCAATCAATTTAATTCCACCTATTTATTCTGTGCCCAGTTTCAATGTGAACGTTTCCTACCGATATCTATGACAATTTATTAGATGTGACACTTCCTCGTGATGTGAAAGAACTGTTCATCTGCAATACAATTCTCCCTCAAAATCAAGGACTCCATAACATTATTTTAGTCTCTAGTCTGTTTTAGAGGTACTTGTTCTCAGCCAGGCCTGTAATGGAAGCAGGATTTCAGCATAACTCCAGGGGATTGATATTTAAACCTGGATATATAGTCTAGCAGATACTGAGTCCTGAATCACAGCTTTTATCCTAACTTCATAGTACTTCATGCTCTTCCTATACAAAGTAGTCTCTTTCTTTCCATCCTTGATTAATACCTTCATTAATTTGCTTGAAGTAGTCTTGGATAGAAAAAAGTAAATCTATGTAGGAAATACCTATTTTGCTATCAAAGGACTTAATTAAATGGGTGCTGACTTCAGGCATGGCATCAAGGTTCCTGCAGACCGGGTTATCAGGGCCATCCATAACCTGCTTGTATGATTATGACTCCCCTCCTCTCTGATGATACTGATGATCAATGATTGCAAATCATTGTGCAATGAAGAAACAAAACAGCCATAGAGCCCCAATTTTAAAAAATCAGATAGTGTTGCAGGGACCCAAAATATCCAGTACTGTAAATAAAACCTGACACGTTCGGTGTAATTAGTTACGTTGTTAATGAGAACAGAACATTTTGGGCTACATTATTTTCTTTTTCACAATCTGTGTTTTACCCTCTATGAATCCTTCCTCTCCGATGTCACAAAAGATACATGACATGTGATAACACAGTAACTTTCCTGGCAGTTTCAGTAATTGTGAGCTCCTTAGTGCACACAGAATGAAATGCTATGCTTATCAACAGATCTGTGCTTTCCTCTAGCTATTCTACCTTGTATTAACAAATTGAACTGACAGAGGAGCTTTTAACCTTTCATACTGTGTGGGATTTCAACTGATTTCAACTGATGGGTCACAACAGGTCAGGATGACCTTGGATCTTTCTCCTCTGACTCTTGTGGCTGCCTGTTAGCTCAGTTTCCTAAGGGAAAAAGCCTAGTGTGATTGTGCTACCTCTACACCCATCCATTAGCCTTACCACTAGCTTTCAAATATGGTTATCTGTGCTGCAGCCAACAAATGTTAGGTGAAATTAACCCTAATCTGAATGGCTTTACATAAGTCTTGCTGTAGCTCAGAGAGATCATAATGATCTGGATACAGAAATTACCAGATTATGCTTTGTTCTTGGCCTGCTTTTTGCATAAAGTCACTCCTTGGTCTTAAAAATCTATTAATGCTAAAAAGAAAATTGCACTGCAAAAACTGTGACTGAAATGCCCTCTTCAGGACATCTGGAACCTCCTGTGAGATGTCTGGAGGTGGCTATAATCAGAAACAAAGTAAACACTTGTTAGACTTGTAAGGTTTCTGTAATATATTTTAATCAGCGTAAAATATTTAAGCAAAAATAAGAAATGAAAACAATTACACAGATTAATCTAAGTGTTGATGTAAGTGTATTAAACAGTATCAGCCTTACCATTGAATACCAGTTATGATGCATCTGTAAATCCACCCTGTTCTTGCTGATTTGAGACAGAATTGTAGCACAAGAAAATACACTGAGAACTGCGGGCTTTTCTTCATCAATCCTTGAATATTCCAACAGTGATGCCTAGAGGAAAAAGAACAAAATATTTTATTGAGTACGTAATAAATTATACTGTATACAGTACACCAGCATACACTAAAGGGCATACAAATTTTCTGTTCATGTAAGGAAGACATAATCCATCATAGGTCTAATGAGTTTAGTGGTTTGGAATGCTCCTATAGGTCTTATATATCACATTTTCAAAGTTTTCAGTACTTACGTGCTTCAGAGCAGAGAAGGGAGACCTCATTAAAACCTTTTGTGTTAATCTTACAGATTGTTTTCTGGGAAGAGATCTGTCCATTTCTTTGCAGAAAGATCTTACTTAGCTTTCATTATGAGCAGACAGTAGCACTGTCACTGCGCTCTCATCAGATAAACATTGTGTCAGCATGATACTGAGTTCCAATGTAGCTCATGGTCTGTGTTACTTAAGCTCAGCCTAAGCTTCAGGGGTGCTTTGGAATATAGTCCAGAGCTCTTGTGTTCAGGGGTTGGGAGGATGTGCTTCACACCTGTTGTAAAGTACTCTGAAAATTTACCCACTGAAAAGACCTTAAAGCAAGGAATATTTAAAAGAAATATATAGTACCATTAACCAGCTATTTTCCTCTCCTCTGTTCCCATTTGGCAAACACTGCAATTTTCTTGCATCCTGAATTCAGTAGGAATCGAAGGTGCTTGTTTCCAGCACCATGACAAAACAAAATTCTTGGTAGCAACAGAGATATTTGAAAGACCTATATCTGTTAAGTACTTTAAGATCTGATGATAAAAGCAAAGATAAAACATCCACCCTCAGAAAAAACAGCAACAGTAACAACAAAAGTACGATGTTAAAGAGCACCAAGTGCTCTTTAAAACATCACCTTCCACATCAGATACAGCTGTAGAACTATTCACATGGCTTTCCCTTTCAGTAGCACTCACTCTAAGTTAGAACAGAACAGAATATTGTACCTGGGTTATCTTTGATCCTGCAATATAGTGTGAGGCTTCTGTAGCTTCTTCATCAGTAATGAGGACTCCATCCAGGTTAGTGAGATTCTTTAGTTGGCCAATGACACTTAGCCGTATGGAGGTGGGCTTGAGGAGACAAAAACGGATACTTTTCTTCTGTCTTTTTTTAAATACCAGTACATACCAGGAAGAGACTTACATTTCTTTTCTGCTTATTTTACTGTCAGCTCAGGGATGTTGAGAGCTAGAGCTCCACAGTGATCTTCAGCAGAGCCACCACATCACCCCTGCTAATGTAGTTTGCTAGAAGCACACGACACAAGTTACCTTTGGGCCAATTTTAACTATCCTGATGGAAATAAACTGGTCTGGAGTCACATGACTTGCTCAGAGTGTTGCTAATCTTACAACACTCAATAGTATATGAGCTGCATCAGTATTCATGTTATGTTTTAGGAGTTCCATTTATGAGCTAGAAATATGACAAAGGCAAAAAAGCTTCAGAGGACATGTGAGTGATACTTAAGGGATTTGGAAGCGTCACTGGAGCCTTGAGACATCAACCAGATGTATCCTGCAAATAGGGACTATGTTAGACTGCCCACTAGTTTAAAACAAGACATGAAAAACACATTTATCACGAGATGAATAACAATGTATTTGTGGATGTTATATCAATGTATTCTGACCACTAAATAAGCCATATGCAGTCATTGATGAGCTGCCTGGTAGGATGCATCCTCTGAAAGGTAACAAGGATTTTCTGCTTTGCTCTGAACCGAACTAACTAAACATTGTGGTTGGATGTCGAAGCAGGTTTGTGTCATACACAAGATTTACCACATTGACACAAAGTTGATGGCAAAAAAATTTAGCAAAATTAAAATTTAATCTGATAAAAACTTAATTAATCACAACAAAGAAGCACAGCCTGGAACTGGTAGCTCTCCTTTTTATATTTTAACAAGTAGTGAAAAGCACCAGTGAAGCTTAAGGGGACCAGTGGGTGCCTGAATGGAGTTTTGTTTCCTGTTGGTTTGCTATTCAAAGTATTTAAGAGAGGTTTTCTACTCAGAAAGTATCTGTTTGCCTGAATTTGAATTACAAAATATTAAACTTAGTATTTACATGATCATTAAATAAAAGACCAAGTGTTGTTCAGTGCCTCAAATGCGCAAAGTTTAACTGAGTTGATTCTGACTGAGCCCTTTAAATAATGTTAAAATGCACTGATTCAAAAGAAATAGAGAGAGAAACATTTGTTTCAGAAGCTGATTGGGCAATATCAATGTACAAGTGTCAGTAAAAGGGCTGAGTATTTGCTTTCTCTCCAAAGCTCCAGCCAGCACAGCTGTGCTGCTGCTGAGAGATACACACAGTGACAGAGACACTAACTGTACCTCAGATTACTTACTAGCACTTGGTCAGGATGTGACCACAGAAAAAAGTGAAGGCTTTGTGAGAACAAAGATGCCATAAAATGATCACAAAACTTCTTACACTGGAAAGACCTTGGAATCCATAAGGTGCAGGACCAAATTTTAAGCCTTTATGATATAACCGTGGACCAGGTTAGAATGCTTTCCTGGGAACTTCAGGCACTGATATCTACCTTATACCATGGGTTGTGTCTGATGTCCAGGCTTTGTAAATTGGGAGTATGTTTACATAAGATGTTTATAACTTCCTTGGACTTTTTCAGCTGATTCCAGCTCAGGTCAAAGAATTGCAGTTTGCTTAAGCCTCCGATGCCCTCAAGAGTGATCACATAGTTATGGCTTGCATCAAAATACTCCAGGTTGGGCTGCAAAACAATGCAGAAGATCATTGTGTTGCCAAAAGTATTGCAAAGTAAACTCTGGTGAAAGTAATCTGATACACTGAATCTTCAAATAGAATTAATTAGATCCAAGGTCCAGGATTTCTCTTGTTCTGTATTGTCCCTGTTGTGGGAAGTCTAGTATGTTCCAGCCATGTTCCGGTCAAGACTACAGAGAAACCATTACCTGGCACGCCTTACTTTGGCATAGAATCATATAATAGAATCATAGAATGGCCTGGGTTGAAAAGGACCATAATGATCATCTAATTTCAGCCCACCCTGCCATATGCAGGGCTGCCAACCACTAGACCAGGTTGCCCAGAGCCACAATAGGCACGTTATGTCTGCACACTGACAGCCAGGAAGTTTTTGAAAGGGAGGGAGTAAATCTGGCATTCATATCAGGATCCTCCTACGTGGCCTGAATGTAACCTGGGAACTGGATTCCTGATCCCACATTGGTAAGATGGGAAAGCCCAGAGGTCCTGGTTAGGACTTAAGTGTGTTTAGTTATTCCAGTCTAAAGACTACAAAAGCAGCCACGTGCTGAGTGGCATTCTAAGGCTGAAAATGAATACCTTCCTCACCACCTTGCTCAGAGACCATTTAGTTGTGGTTCTTGCTAATCACTTTTACTTTGATAGTTTTTGTAATTATTTCACTTGACTTATTAGGAATGAAGAAGGAGAAAAACAATATGACAAATCATCAAGTAGCCCAGTGGCAAAGCCAGGGGGAGAATTCAGGTACTGCACTCAGTGTTACTACTTATTAAACCAAAATGGCCACTATGAAGGACAGATGTGTGATCAAGTGATGCTGCTGTAATACTATGATTCAGATTGGAGAACACTGCTGGCTGCTAACAGTATCACAGCATCCATGATCCTAGGTTAGTCCCCATTCTTTTGTGATGTACACTTCTTCCCTCAATCCTGTCTTGTGAGCCCACCCCACAATGCAAGAATATTAATGCCAGTAAAAGCATTTTTCTTCTTAAAAAAACAAAAGAAGTTGAAAAAAACCTGAATTTCTCACCAAGTCATAAATGTCATTTAAAGAAGTAAAGTCATTAAAGCTGATGATAAGCTTCTGAAGTGTTTTAACTTTAGAGATGTTCTGCAGCTTGTTCAGTCTGTTTCCATGCAAATTCAAAACCTAGGCCAAAAGTACATCAGAAATTATGATTTTATCAGACTTGCAGTCAAATTCTCCATAGCTGCCTTAAAAAATATAAAGCTTCAGCTATTGGTGTGCAAATATAAATGCTATCCTATTGATAAATCATGATAAGACTGTAAAAGGTGAATGCAAGGTGTCATGGATATGCTTTGGACATTAAGGAACCTTTTATTCCTCAGTTCTTAAAGAGCAGAATAGGAAGAGTGAGGCCAAGCAGACACTAAATGTAGACCCTTAGGAGACGGCAAATTAAGAGGACAGTTGCTGCTATTACATTGCAATAAATGTCACTGTACAGTTGGCATTTGGTAGCACAAAATCAGGACTGCTGCTCTCCTTTTTCTTAGTATCATCTCTAAACAAGTTTTAGAAAAGAAAGTGTGTTTTAAAAATCCTAAAAATGGGCTTGAGGATATAACCTGCAGGTAAAGAAAGTTACATCAGCTCTCAAACTGGGGTTAAAAATGGGACAGTTTGGAAACTATTTCATAATTGGAAGCATCAGATATTTAGCATTGTTCTTTATAAAGTAGGAAGCAACAGTTGTTCGCATTACATGAAACTGATGGGCAGAGGAACACAAGTTCTACTGATAACAAATAAAACATCAGAATTGGGCTCAAATGGAAACACTGATTTTTGATTTACTGCCTTTGGTTTAGGTCCCTATTACATAATGCATTTATTCTACTGAAAATGTGACTACCTCACCCGTAGCTGACTGCAGATATTGGCCATAGCTACTGCAAGTATATTTTCTTCATCTAAACATGTAATCTTAGGCCTCACTTCTACTGTTGGCTCCATCTTCAAAACTTCATCATCACGTTGCAAATCATCAGACAGAACAAGTTCTGTGCTTCTCTTTCTCCCTTCCATAATTACATTGCATGTCGAAAACAGAGACTTGTCTTTGACCTATGTAGATATATAAAAAAGGCATCTAAGATTTGTAAGCTGTCTGCTTTTTACTTAAGTAATAAATCTAACAATCAGCATCAAACCAGAGAAGTTTGACAAGGGAATTCATAGCTATCAAGTTAGGAAAACATCTTTCAGTGACACAGATCTGCTAGAAATTAGATTTAGAGTTGTCTCATGGCACTACTTGATGATTTTTATGTAGGTCATCATGTATCATATATCTCTGGTTAGAGCCGAAAGAGGTTCAAATATGCACTGAAAGTCAAAGAATCACGATAGAGCAGCCTGCAGCTGAACCTGGTTCCAGGCAGACCTGACACATCAGCGAGTTCTGCTCTACTCCTTCCTTTCCCCAGAGCTGAACATCTTCACAAACTCTTATTCATACTCTTTTGTTTCTACAGACACACTGAGTAGCTCAGAGTCTGAAACGACCCATTTCACCCTAGCAGCAAGTTATGAAGCTAAATGAGTGAAAGAGCAGCCCTGTAGGGGTTATATGTAAAAATGAACAGAAGCAGTTCTTACTTGAGGAAAACTTGTTAAGGATATCAGGAAAATGAGATATATCTCCTTTCTGGTCTCCCAAAACTCTAGTATCACCCCAGGAAAAACAAAGTTCATACCAATGTAATGTACTCAACCTCAGCGATGTATTCTGGCAGGACCAGGTCGTGGTCAAACACAAACCACTCACACTGCCATCCATTGCTGTCACGATTTCTCTGCTCCAAAGAAGCCCACATTTCTAAAGAGGAGGAAATTGGAAAAATACATTGTTCTTAAGCAGTCACTTTAGAATGTTAATAAGTCAAAGATATCTCAATCCATGAAGATACTTCAGATTTATTCCTTCCTGCTATTAGACTTCCTTTGCCATACAGACTCATAAAAGGCTTTAAACTGGCTATCTAATTGCTCATGCAGAATGAGCATGTGCCAAATTCCCCCATGAAGATCACTAACTTAGATCTGGAGATGACACACTGCTCTCCCACAATGCTTCTGTTGCTGCACTGTCCAAAACTCCTTCATTACTGCATGGTGTGATCATCCTCTTAATGATCTTTCTTTTTCTTCCATTATAAAAAATCAGAAGCAAACCCAATTCCTCTATAAAGGGACAGATGCTGCTCCCTTTAAGCACCTGAATGTTTACAGGGCATATCAAACAGAAGAGGTAAAATTATTCCTTAGTCCCCAGTTTGTGTTCTCTTGAAAAGGAAGGGTAAAGTGGAACTTACCACTGAGAGGATGCATATCATACAATACTATCTAAGCTCACTACTCGTAACACTGTATTTCTCAGAAGTAGGCTACTCTCATTGTGGATTAATGGCTAAAATCAGTGTGGCACAGCTCACTTCCACTCTGTGGACTAAACTAGCACAAATATTTATTCAAAAAGGGATCTTCTGACAGTACTAAAAGTGGAAGTTGAGTTTAGAAAGCAAATGTTACTTTAGCCTTAAATTTATGCTAACAAATACCTACTGATACATACCATCTTCTGAAGGAGACGAATCCCTTTCTAGGCATTTCCATGGCCTGAATACTGAATTAGCTTCTGGGTAATTGACTTGACAGATGGGATACATTGGACAAAATGGAACACTGTGGCCAAGGAAAACTTTTGCAATTATCACTGTCCCTAAGTGTGGAGAGAAGACAATGCTTCTAGCTTAGGGAGTGGGAATGGGATAATAAAGCTATGGTGCTTAATGTAATAAGAATGACTGCTTTGGCTGGTAGATGAATGGTCTAATAAGATAAACATCTATGTTTTTCATGACATACATATACTTTGGCAAAAAAACAAGAATGCATTGAAATACAACTTTTCTAACTGGCTATTATTCAAAGTAAGTGAAATCTGAATTACAAGAGGTTTAATGAGCAGTAGAACCTGTGAGGCAAGCTAACCTATGTTTAGCTGTAATTCTACAAAACTTGTAAATGGTTGATTATCTTTGAGACTAATATATATATATATATTTTTTCAGACTTGCTTGAAATTTGTTCATTCCCAAGCCACTGAAATGACAGTCACACTGCACGACTGCCAAATTAACCCGATGTGTTTGTGCCTTTCTTCACTCTGCCCTTTCTTAGAGCTGCTGGATCATGAACAGATTAGATATAGATAATTATTTCTCAGATGAGAACATTTCCCATGGAGTCCTCAAACTCCTGTCTGTGAATTACCCGTTGTAGGCCAAGTCCTTTGTGGAGCTTCCTAATATGCAGAAATGCCACTGGCACAGATCTCCACAAAGTTTCAGAGTTCATTTCAAGGTTAAATATACCAACTCATGGCCTTGGACCTATAACACAAAATACTGCAATTATACAAGCCACCCAACATCAGTTTTACATCCCTCCAAGCTGTTAATTACCGCGCCTGAATGACTCCTCAGGATCACTCCTGTTTTCGCCTTCAGCCTTGGCTTGCTCTGTCAGAAACTCTATTCTGGGACACTCACATATGCTCAGGCTGTTACAAAGAAGAACAGCTTCACTCCTCTCAGGCTGCTGCAAAGATTAAAGCGAGGCCCAAGTATCTTTGACTTAGTCCATCCCATAGAAATGTAAACAAATTGAAGCAGCATGAAAATATACACATGAATTACAGTAAGAGATGCCAGGCAGGAAAAGTGAAGAATAAAGAGTAAGAAAATGGTTTATGGTGTTATTTTAACAGAATGAGAGAAACAGACAAGATCCGATCATTAGTTTTATGTGCAGAGCCTGTCCTCCCCTATGCTTACACACACAGAGCCACAAGTAAGAGTCTCAGTGCAGCCTTTGTAGACTAATATAATACAAATGATAATAAGGTCCCTTCCAACCTCAGCCTTTCTGTCAGCCTGTGAAAAAGCTTCTTCTGATCATTATTTCTTACTCATCATGAAATAATGTATTACACTTGTCTGGCTATTTTTTCAGTCTAGTGCTGAAAGGGGTTATTGGGACAGGACTGACAGATTCAAGGCTTTATGATTGGGCTCACAACTAGGATCCATGCCAGCAGGGACCAATAGTTAGGGTTAAGTAGCTGGAAATAGAGAAAATACTAATCTTAATCTTTGTGTGTTTGAGGACAAAAGAGGCGGTGATTTAGTTTTAGGACAAAGCTTGCAAACCAGGATACAGGATGATGCATTACTGAAATGGAAAGAACTGAAAATCCCTGATATGATTTATAACAGCCCTGGTAGGAAGGAAGAACAAAATAATTTGGTGTTGAAACACATAGAAATGAAAATTCTAAGGTAAATGAGTGTATGTGCATCACCACAGGCAGCTAACAGAGGTGCTGCAGCAGTGACTGTGGAGACCTTCAGGCTAGTCCTGCAACTGTACTGGCAAACTAACGAGCACAAATGAGAAGTGGTGAGTGAGAAGAGATGATGTGCAACAGCAAGAGAAAGGGCAAGGAAAGGACAAGAAGATGGTGAGGAAAAATGAGAAAGTGCTAATCATGGCTTTGCCACAGATGGCATAAAGATGTGAAGAATGAAGCAGGAGTAAAATGAAGAAATATGATAAGGACAGGGAAGAAACAGGAAACACGAATGAATAGAAAACTGATGAAAGAAGAGGGGAGAAGAGAGCAGCACTTTTCTGACTACTCCCTTTGCATCCTTTACTTATAGCATTCCTCTGTCCGTTTCATAGCATACCACATGCATTTCCACGTCATGAAAGCCATCCTCCAGTATCTGAAGCAGCTGCTTTTCCTTAACTGACAACTCAGGATTAAATACATAAAAGAGATACTCCATCTTCTCTTTGTAGTTTCTTAAGAAGAAAAGACACAGGGAAAGGCTTCAGGTTTTCATTATGCAGTTACAAAATACAAGCATAGCTACTCTAACCAGAGAAAATTTATACACATTTAGACAACATTTATAAGATAGCAGACTATAATTAATGCAAGTTCTATAATATTCACTGTAATCTCAAAATCACTTACAAGAGAAAATTGTCTTTCCTGATTCTTTATAACTGGCAGAATTAGCCTCCATTTCCTTTATTATACTTAAAGAAATGTACCTATTTCTTTGCCCCCTGTGATGGTTTTGGCTGGGATGGAGTTACTTTTCTTCATAGAGAAGGGCTGGTGTGGTGCTGTGCTTTGGGTTTTTGAAGAAAATTGTAGTGATGACGCACCAACGTTTTCAGTAGTTGCTGAAAAGTACTTACACAGAGCCAGGGACTTCTCTGCTTCTTGTGCTTCCCTGCCAGTAAGCAGGCAGGGGATACATGAGAAGCTGTGAGGAAACACAGCCAGAACAGGCAACCCAGACTGATAGAAGGGATACCTCATACCATATGGAGTCAAGCTTAGCAGTAAAAATTGGGGCAAAGAAGTGGGGGACATGGAATGATGGCATTTGTCTTCCAGAGAAAGTGCTACACATGGTGAGTCCTCCTTTCCTGGATGCAGCTGAACATTTGCCTGCTGATGAGTTAGTAGCAAATGAATTCCTTCTTTCACTTTGCATGTGTGTTCATCTTTTGCTTTACATAGAAAACTGCCTTTATCTCAACCCGTGAGTTCTCACACTTCTACTTTTCTGATTCTCACCCTCCTCCCACTTGAGAAGAACAAGCGAGAGGCTGCGTGCAGGGGTTAAAACACAATGCTGCTGTAAGAAAAGAAGTCTTTAATTTGCTGAAGATCTCTACCAGGAAGGTAGTTATAGCAGGAGAAGAAAGAAAGTAACACAATCTGTGTTAACAGCAGCAAATACTACATAACTGTTGCTAATTATTCCTTTGTTTCCTGACTTCACTGCCCTCCCCTTCCCCCATCTTTACCAAAACGAGCAGTAAACTGTAAGCTTTCAATTTAAGAACAGTGTTGAGAAAAAGCATGGGCTGATTCCTTGGGAAGATGCATAAATTGCCTGGGATCAATTGGAACAGGCTCTTATTGAAAAAAAAAAAAGATGAACAGTGTATAAAGAGTGGTAAAATTGGAACATTCAAAAGTATGGTGACACATCAAGTCAGCACATTTCTCAGCATTGCAAAGAAAAGAATGGATGCAAGCAGTTGTTCTGACTCATAGCTACAAGTGGACAGCCATGCATCCTAGGACACTGACGATGCAGTTTTGAGCAGGTAACTATCAGTGCTTATTATGAAAGCCATGTTTGCATTGTAAGTTTCAGACTGATTTGTGAAAGGCAGTGAAATAAGTGAGCACAGTGACATAAATTCCAAGATCAACTCTTGCATAAAAACTGGGCTAATCTGCATGGATACAAATCAACCTTGTGACAGCCCTGACATATCCAAATGCTCTCCTGCAGTACAAATGAAACACAGATGCATCCAAGTGGGCTTTGCTTTGCATTGTTCATCTACTGCTCCTTTCATCTTTCAGGAACCTGGCCATTCATAACAACATCTAATGTGATTTCACAGCCACATTAGGAATAGATAAATTAAGACAGATTCTAACATTGTCAATCTGAGGCACATCTCATGTCTAGTATTTTCTAGTACTGTGTGACCAGCAGGTTGGAGGAGATTATTCTTCCCCTCTACTTTTCTCTCATGGGACCCTGTCAGCACTTCCACAACATAAGAACATGGGCCAGTTGGAGTCACTCCAGAGGAGTCCATGAAGATGATCAGAGAGTGGAAACACTTCTATGGAGAGTGAGAGAGCCAAGGTGTTCAGCTCGGACAAGGCTCTGTGGAGACCTTATAGCAGCCTTTCTAGCCCCCCAATAAAGGGGTTCTACAAGAATGCTGGAGAAAGACTTTTTACAAGGACGTGTAGTGATAAGAGATAAGGGCTTCCAACTTTAGATAGGAAAAAATTCTCATTGTAAGGGTGGTGAGGCAATGGCACAGGCTGCCCAGAGAAGCTGTTTGTGCTTGTCCCTGGAAGTGCTGCAGGCAGTTCGATGTGTCTTTGGGTGGGCTGCTCTGCTGGGAGGAATCCCTGCTCATGACAGGGAGGTTGCAACTAAATGATCTTTAAGGTCTTTATGTGAAGAAAACTTCTTCATAGTGCTATATTTTTTGATGCTTTGCAAAGTCCTTTTATACTTTGAAATCACAGATGTTAATTTGTTCACACGGCAGAGCTACACTAAATAGCACTTAAAACTTATGCACTTACTCTGCTACACTGAAGTTTTCTTCTTCCAGAAACGTTTGGAGCTTCTCTTCAAATTTCAGCCTTAGAACTTCATTGTGCACTCTAAATGCACGGTTTATTTTCACTCCAATGATATCATACGCTCTGAAATCCCTGCTACAAAATCTTGATTGAATTAGATTACAACAAGAACTAAACCTGCATGTGGAAATACACAGAAGGAACAGTGTTAATATTTTCTTCTTCAGTGCAACCCACATTATTTTATTCTGTTCCCTTTTCAAAAGAAAATCACAAGCAATAAATACATCTGGCCTGATTCATTTTGTTACAACTTCATTCTCTCCAATGGAGATGAAGAAATTTACCTAATTTTATTCAAATGCTGCATTCAGAGTTGAGCACCAAACATCAAAGGTGATTCACTGTGTTCTTCTCTACTTGCATTCTTGTATTTACAATCTGTTTCAATCTTACTTCATTACACAGATTAGCAGTTCTACGCTGATAAGTGAAGCTATGCATGAAGTGAGCACAGTCTAACACTCATGAAAGAAGAGGTGGTCCACTGCCTAGCTGGGAGTCTTGGGACTGGAGCTCAGAGTTCTGTTCTACCATCTATCCCCTGTGGTACTCCCTACAAGAGCAGTTTGTTAATTTCTAAGCAAAAAAAATATAAAAATTATTAATATTTTTAAACCAAAAGATCCTTGGCTTGAGAAAGTAATGCTAAAAATAAGTAGAACGCTATTGATGAACTACCTCAGATTGAATGTGTAGGTTCAGGGCTACCTGCAGCTCTAACAAACATCCCTGAGCACAGTAGGAAGGCAGACCTGAGGTGGACAAGCTTGGAGTACTCAAGCAGAAAATAGCCCTTGAAATACTGCCAACCTAAATTTGAATCTCTCCTCAGAGTCTCAAGGTTACTCATACACAGATTATGTAAGCACCTTCTCATGTGCCTTCACAATAGAAATCTCTAGGAACTTGGTATAAATATTAGTGTCACTGTCGTTATAAAGTAATTGGGTAACTTGGTCATTTTTTCTTCTTAAAAATATTATTCTCTGTGGAGTCAAAGCTTCGGTCCAGTCCACCACTGAGAGAAGATGAGGGAATTAGCTGTCCACAAATGCAGCGTAACTGGAACAGTAAAGCTACAGAACAATCCAGATCCTCATTTTATTAAAAATGATTAACTTTGAATGAAAAGATTCTATTTTAGAGTATACTAAGAAGCTTACCAGGGATTATGTGGGAAACCTTCTTCTAAGTGAATGTTTCCCACTGTCTCCAGTTCCAAAAACAAGAATTGGAGTAACAAGTTAAAACTCTTCTTCTTCTTCTTCATTTCCATCTGGTATTCTTTTTCAATTCTGCAAAAAAGATACAAAAAGTTTATCTGGAATAACATACTAAGAATGTGCCTAAATTAGTATTGTAAGACAGAGCTTCCTAGAACTACCAATTATCAAGAAAAAAAAGTCTAACAGTGGTGACATTGCAACTGTGGATGGTAAGGTCCTGTGCTGACCATAACACCACGATTCATCAGTTACATTGTGAGGTCATTTTATGGGAATTACCTCTTTCAGGGTGAATTCTTAATTTACTCTTCATTGTTCGTAATGACATCAGTCCAAATTGCAGTACTAACAAAAAGATGATGGGCTTAGGTTCAGTGGGAGACACTGGACTGAAATCTGTGTAAGTAAAGGCAATATATTTCATAGTATAAGCTCTCCCACTCCAGAGATTGCTCCATTCTCACAGTCAAGTCTCTCCATCTTTATAAGGGAGCGTCTAAGCTCTGCTATCTCAATATATTATTTCTACCCAAATGCAAGATCTAAATTATTCTTCCAGAGCTCGATGCTCTATAGACTCTGTACTATTCTTGCCAATAGGAACATTCTTTACTGGTCTTATACACAAAAACAAAGAAAGAACTGGCCACACCAAAGAGCACAGAATGCCTTAAGTATCCTGCAAAACAGCACAGAGAGAACAGACAGCTTTCTGCTCTTCAAAGGAGAGTCATCTGATTCCTCCTTCATGAAGACTGTGTAGAGTGAGCTTCAGATCCATGACGGCATTTAACACTATGCCCAGGGGACCACTGACACTCTCCACACACCCCTACTGTGAGAGACCTGATGGTCATTGACTTTAGAGCAACCTGACACATGAAGCACTAAGCCGGAAACTACAATGACAAGAGAAGGAAATAATTAAAATCACATTGGGATTACAAGCGGAAAAAACCTACAAGAAAATAAACCCCACAGCATTTTGCTAGAACTGCCAACTGTTTAAAGGCCCAGAAATTTTTACAAGCTCTGGTCCAGTATAGATACATATTCCTGTTGTTAACTTCCTAACCAGCACCACCAACTATATCCAAATATTAATATTTAAAACATTACATTTCTTTTCCTAAAGAATCTGCTAAACATACTCATCCAGTTTTCTGTTCCAGAATGTTATTCTTTCCTTCATGGCATTTATTTTTCGTACAAATGCCTTTTTAAGGGATGCCTTTTCTGCATCTTCATTATCATGAGCTGAATTTTCAGTTGCTGGATTCCTTCTCCTTCGGGATTCACTATTTGTTTTTTTATCCAGCATTTCCATCTTGTCCAGTTCATGTTCCAGCTAATAAAAGTGACATATCATGAGTGTGAGGCAGGAGATTAAGTTAAAGCATGGTATGAAAACTATCGTCAGTTTTCTCAACACAGAAACACTCCAGATGTGTACTAAAATATGTCTCTCACAACATCAAATCAGAAAACTATTGCAATAAATATGAACTCTTGATTAGTGAGTAGAAAAGAAATTACTTGGCCAAAGGGACAGCTTTAGTTTGAGTTGATGCACACATTTCTCTTTTGCATCCTGGTTCTATATCAACTGTATCTACTAGAATAGGCAATAACTGTAATAATCTAGGAATCTGGAACATGCTTTGTGAACTTCTGGACTGGATGAATAAAAACAGGAACTCGAAATTCAGTTTACCACGTTAAGTGTGTATCCTACCTAGTCCACTGTGCTGGGCTGCACTTCTATCTTGAGTCTGGTCCATCTAGAAAAGCACTGGCTAAGGTACTCACTTAAGGTTAGACACCACATTTACATTATTGTTAACCTAGAAGAACTGAACTTAGAAATGGATCCCTTGCAAAGTGTCCCAAACACTTTGTTGTCGGCTGCTCTGAAAAAGGACTACCTTGCAGGCAGAAACAAACTCCCAGATTACAAAGATTAGTGCAAGTTGATGCACTTTCATGAAATACTTTATTTAATAAATAATGAATATAACCTTAATGGTGAAAACAAAACTGGAAGTTTCGAACAACACAAGTTTAAGGATGTGAAACTCTGACTTTATTTATTTACATTAAGATGCTCTTTTAATTGATTCAATCAGGAAAAGTAAAATATAAACAAAATAATTCCTCTCAACAGTCACCGATACTTGTTTTATACAATCCATCTCTGCTCATGTTTCAGGCTATTTCAACTTACTTGTTTAATGTTGCAGCTGAACAACTTCATTTTACTTTCTGGCAAACTCTGCAGTCTGCTTTTCTTGTCTTTTAGCTCCTCGAGCTTGTCATGGAGCTGCCTCTGAACACTTTTTACACGCATGCGATAGTACGTTATTTTTTTCATAACTGTAGTCTTTAAAAATTAAAACAAGGAGGTTATTCATTCTTCTTCTCGTGTTACAAGCATTGTTCCCCCAGTAACATTTACCAAAGCAAAAGGATGTATATTCACACAGTGTATTGCACACCCAAATACATGACAGCACTTCCTTCACTGAGGGGTGGAACCTGGTCACAGTTTTTTGTGTACTCTTAAGCATGGAACCTTATTTTCTGTGATTTAAAGATGCTCTACTTGGATAGAAAGACATTTGAAAGTACCTCAGTTGCAAGATGGCCGTTTTTTCCCCATAGCAAATTGCATACATTCAAATTTCTATGAGACAAAATAACTTATTTTAACACAATATCAGTCCAGAAATGTTAAGACTAAGCCAAAACTCAAGATTTTGACAACATAATCCAGTACTGAGCAGTAAGATAAAGCACTCCCCTTAGCTGAAACTCAAGAGATGACAGAAAAATGTCAGTTAAAAAGCCATTCACAAAGACTGAATTACCTCTGCCAGACTCTTGGTTTGCTTTTGGGAAACATCATCTGTGTCCAACCTTTGAAGCTGTGGTATGTGATACAGCACATGGACGGCATAATTAGAAAGCAGGCAAACAGGGTTGGGTCCATACAGAGGATCATTTAGGGCCAAATCTTTTAAATTAGGTAGTCTTGACAAATTAGTGAGTTCCTGAGAAACAAGGAAAAAGCTATAATGACAACATAGCACTAGACCTTATTTAAGAAATGGGTGTTTCAGTACAGTTTAGTACAAAGATCAGGTGGGGCATTAATGACTAAGAGTGTGTATATACAACTAAGAATGCACTAGGAAAAGGGACGGCAGAAGAAAAGGAGCACAGACACAGCAGTATTAATGAGGAAGGCCTCGTGCAATTTTACAGAGCTTTCAAGGTTCACATACAGTTGGGAATTGTTTTTTTCTAGGGGTTTCATGGATTTGGGGAAAAAACAAATCTATAACCATACGTCTGAAGTACAAAGTGACCAGGAAAAGGTCATTATGGGTAATATAACATTCTCAATTCCCACTTGTGTTATTGAGCCTTTAATATCACACAGAAAAGTCAGCTCTCTCCAACCATCGTTTAAAAACAAACAAAATGATGAAGTGTGAACATACCTTGAAGGAAGATAAATTGTTATCAGACAGGTTTATCTTTTCAATTTTTGTATTGAAGTCAAAGCAACTTCCTAAAATTAAAGAAATACAAACCACAATCAAGAAAATTTAGTTGTCTAATCGAATATCTACATTTTCATCCCTGGGACTAGTTCAGTTACATAATGAAATAAGCACTTTTGTGGGTTTGTTTAACACAAAGAAATCACATACACCTGTTACATTATTTTCCATTTCAACCCAAAGAGAGGAAGAAGCATTTGGAATTTGGTTTAATGCTGATAAAGATAAATGAAGAAAAACTTATACATTCTCCTATATATATTTAGAAATGCAGAAATGACTTACATTGCTATTTACAACCAAGCAGATTTGATTTAAACTAGACGCCTTTTTAATACTAAAAGCCGTGAAAAATACATAAACAACACTGATGCCTGTTTTCT
The DNA here is from genome assembly GCF_054131305.1 of Coturnix japonica. Lineage (NCBI taxonomy): Eukaryota > Metazoa > Chordata > Aves > Galliformes > Phasianidae > Coturnix > Coturnix japonica. Next base: position 52,092,385 of record NC_140667.1, read on the forward strand.
GTCTTCTTTGATAGGGTTGCAGCAACAGAAGGGACCTAAGTTCAAATGAATATGAACTATAGGGATTTTTAACACGGACTTCAGGATGATCAGGACTGAATGTTGGATATAACTCTAAACCATGCAAGTTGGTAAGAATGTCTCTATTAGAATGAGAGGAAGATCAAACCACACTTACCTATTTTTGTTATTAAGTTTCCAGCAAAGTTGACCTCTTGCAGATTCTGCAGAGTATGTAAGCCCTGTGAATGTTTTAAACAATACAGTTTTAATCTAATATAGCACTGCAAATGCTGAAGAGCCTGGAGGCTAAGAGGCAGATCATTCAAATGTAAAAATAAATTTGACTGGAGTCTAAACAATGTTAGCCTCTGTTGTAAACTACAGCTTTCTTTTGACATGGAAAGAGAGTTGCACTTTGCCCAGAGGGAAAGAGCTTGGAAAGCCTTTGTAAATGATACTGCAATGGAAATAAATGCGGTCCTCCAGCCTTAGATTCACAGCTGTGTATGAAAAGCTGAACAGATCATGCCTCGTGCCATGAGTACTCATTAGCTTTTGGCTGCAGCCCATGTCTTGGCCTTGGGACATTAAAGGAACTGAATCATTGATGTCAATCATTTGTCTTCATGATGACACCGTGGTTCTTTGCAGAGAGGTGCCACTAATATTTGTAGTGTACTCACTAACAAATGATAACGTCTACCTGTACACGTTCTCTGTCAGCTTTACTTGAAGACACAGATTTCAAACTATTAATATGCCATGCATTGGACAAATGAGGAGACAAGAAACTACAACAAAAAGAGCAGACTCACCTCTATAGTTTTGATCTGGTTATTATTCAACCAAAGTACATGCAGCTTTGTTAGGGCTTCCAGATTTTCAATCTTGGAAATTTCATTGCAGTAAAGGTAAAGCCTTTCTAAATGGACACATTTGTGTAGACCACTTATTCTCTAAAACAGAAGAAGATGCATTTGCAGCACCCAATAAAGCGTCACTCTTTCTGTCAGTACATCACAGAGCATTGCCAGGTAGTTCTGAACTATTAGAAACCACACCCTTTGAGAACAATTACACTAATTTAGGAAGATTTCCATTAACCCAACAAAGAAAGAGTAGTAGCAGATACAATGGCTCATGATAATTATGTGACTTTACATACAGTATTATTTTCATGGAGATGTTTATTGTAACATGGAACAGGTTACAATGTAGCTACTATGGTTTAAAACGGTATCATTCCAAAAGAATAAATCCAACTGAAGGTTATTAAATATAACTAAATAGAAATATTTAACAGATAATTAACAATTATTTCAAAATAAGTAATTTGATCTGCACCTAAAATGTGATTTTTTCATGCTTAAATTCAAAGTGCCAGATCCAAACCCCTTTTAAAAGGAGTTTTGTTTGCTCTGCCTTGAACAAACAGGAGTGAAACAAACTTACAGTGATTGCAAAGGACTGGAAATTGGTTAAAGTTGGCTAGAAAGAAGATGGATAGTAAACTTACCACTAAGCAACACTCAGCAATCCACAGCTCCCTGAGCAACAGGCAGTGGTTCAGGCCTGTAATGTTTTTAATGCATTGCCCAACAAGAGTGAGAGTGGTTAGATTGGGGAAGTATCTCATGCCTACAATTCTGGGGTAACCTGAGAAAAACATCTCCAGCGCTGTTGTTTGCGGTCCCTCTTCATCAATGTTCTCATAAGACAATCCATTACATATGCACTGGAAATGAAATGCAACCATTATTCTCTTTATATCCACAGAGCAAAAGATAAGTTATGAAGCACAAGGTCTTACTGATGTTACAGCACTGCTTAGCATCAGTTCTCCTAAAGCTTCCCACACATCAAAATGTGTTTGCAGGTTGGACCACATTCATTATGAAACGTTTAAATAGCTTTCTTCTGTTCACAAGTCTTCAAAGTATTTTGTGAGTTCTTCTTATCTAACCTCAATACGCACCTTCATTTTAAGACAAAGTAATTTTCAAGTGTGCTAATTTTAGTGAAGATTAAAATCCAGAAATCCATAAGATAGCATATATCCTCATACACTCACATACAGGTAAATGGGTGGTACCTTTATCAGTTTTGTAGCTTTCCACTTCTGAAGTGGTTGTAAATGTAATAACACAAGTTTTTAGCCAAAAAAGTAAGAAGTTTATATGCAATTTCATTACAGATGAGATTTGGTTTGAGGTTAAGGCGTGTGTAGATGTCTACATGTGAAAGTCTTATTCTCACGTTAGTCAGGAGACTTAATGCAGATAAAATGACACTAAATGGCTGCACCTATGCAGATGAATTCCACCCTTATTTCCACTGGCTGTGATGAGCATACGTAGACCTTTAGACACTTGAAGTGAATGTGGACTGCGACCTCATTTTAAGATTCTAACCAGCTCACGTTGGATAAAGTTCCTAATATCTTAATGTATTGGCTGACTCTGCTCATGATGATCTACAAAGATGCATAACTTAAGTCAAAACTACCAGATTTTTTGATGAGGTGTATATAACAAGATTATTTCTCTTTCTGTATAAAAATATTCCTGTATAGCATATAGCACTTCTCAAGAAGTAAGGAAATGTACCTGAAAAGTAAGTTCTTTGAAGACAGCCTTCTTAAGAGAGGAGGTTGGGCCCATCCAACCCCTACAATCCTGTGAGGTTCTTATTTTTGTGTCTTGAATATTCATGTTTTTACCACAGTTACGAAATGTTCAGATCACCACAAGCTCTTACTAGAATGTACCCCATTGGGGCATTCCGGAATGGAGGCTATGCCACAATAGCATCTCTAGAGAAGCAAAACTGTGTGTTCCAGCAAGAATACCGATCATTACAGAAGTAGAGAGGAAAATAATAATAATGAAAAAGAAATATATAATAACAAAACAACAAAAAGGAAGAAATATCTCACCAACTCTTTAATTATCCATTCAGGTTTCTGGTTTTCATTATCGCTCTGCATCATTAATTGAGTTTCCTGCAGTGATGGTGATTGCTTAAGAAAAAATAAAAAAATATAGGAATATTATTAGCTGTGTGGATACCCACGTAGTTCATAGAGGCACAGGATTTCCAAGAAGTTTATAAAATAACATTAATAATGAATTAATCTAAATTCCCAGAAGGTTACATGCCAGAATGTGTATTTCTAACGCACCCCAGATACATTAGAATTATTAGAACTCAAATTAAGCAGCAGAGGGACTCACAGCAGCCCCAGAGCAGCCTTATGAAGCGCAGTGTTTCTCCCAGCCGCCTGCTGAGGGCGCAGCGCTGCCGCCATCACTTGTGGAGCGCCGGCTCCACACACCCCACAGCGCTTCCCGCCATCACCGCGACGCCATGGAGACCGCGTTGCCCAGCAGCCATTGGGAGGCGGGGGAGCGACAGGAAGGCGGGCTCCGCTCCGCCATCTTGGTTGCCTCAGGGTGCGATGCTCAGCGCCAGTATCACCAGAGACACCGGTTGTACGGACCGGCTGGAAATGACTTGTTAAAATGGATTAGAAACGTGGGTGTGATGCAGAACGTGCCCCTCTGACTGAAAGAACTGCGCTCATTGAGCCATTCGTTCAATCAGTGTAAGAACAAAGTGTTAAAAGCACGACACGAAGCTGCCCGAGCGCTTCCCTGTGGTAGGAGTTCCCAGCAGAAAACGGGATCCGTCGTGAAACGGAGCGAAGGGGCGAGTTACTGCGGGTTGGAGGGGCTGTGGCACAGCTGAATTCGTGTTCCTCGCCTTATTTAGCAGAGGGGAAGAAAATGGCGCAATGTTTTTCCTCTCCTTGCCGGCAGGTGGCGCCCCAATGCCACGTATGGGACACTTTCCCTTTATTACTGCATTATAAAGGATGCTGCTGTAAGGTTTGGGGCTTCCCTGCCTGCAGGGGATGCAGTTCCCGTCGAGCAGAAGTCTGTAAGGAGACAAATCTGTGTCCTAAGTAAGCTCTTCAAAATGAACGTGCTGTAACAAGTGTCACGGAACAGCTTTACATGAAAAAGCGGCTGGTAACGCTGTGAAAACTACACACTTTTCTGTTCCAAAGAAACAAACAACGCTGTCATCCACTTTCTCCAGAGAAACTGCAGTGTTACTTAAGGGAGTGCGTCCTATTCCCTTCACACTGGGTCCTGCAGACAGACCCTGTGGTGCTGTTCTTCCAATGCCAACCAAATGGCTGCTGTTCTTCCCCATTGGCACAGCACCCAGAGGCAGCCATCAGTAACTGAGCTGAGGATCCAGGCCAGTTGTTACCATTTTGTGATCTCTGTAGTGTTTTTTAAATAGCGATCGAATGGTGAAGCAGCAAAACTGGGCACTGCATCCAAATCCAGGTATTCATTGCTATTATCAGTAGCAAATGGCAGCGGCTTTCATTTTGGAGAGTGTAAGTGAATGACTCATTATTGGCATTGAGGAAAGCCAAGTGATCTAATTTGGGTGCAGAGATTTCTGCTTTACTGGAAGATGCTCCTCTCTTACCAGAAGAGAATAATGACAGAGAATCAGCATTTTAGTACAGCATCTTTTGTCCTTTCTAAGTGACCGAATCACCTCAGGGTGACCTGCTGGAGCTGGAGGTGTGTAAGTGATATCCCTAATCTCTTCAACTGCAGCAGACATGCAGGGCAGTGTTCCATTATTAATCATGAACTCAGCTCATTAAGAACTAGATAACGCTGCATTCATTGCATAAAGATATTAAAACACATATTTGCATATAGAGTCCTTTAGATGGTCTGGCAGCAGTTGTTAGATTCCTCTTCCAATCTGAAGGGTCTGAATTAATCATTTCAAGTGTGTTAGCCTTCACCTTCCACCGTGGCACATTCTGCTCCAATTCTGCTAAAGCCCTTCAATATCATTTCACAGCATAATCAAAGCAAGTGTTTAATGGCTGATTGGGCCTTGCTGCTGTAAATTTACTTTGGGAATTATCCTTGTAGTTTTGCTGACCGCCACAGGAACTTTTGGAGCTGATATTCATCGTGTTCTTATGGATCAGTGTATATTATGGATATACACTGGATATATGGATATAGGTTTCTGCCCGTGCCTTCATCTGGTGTTCTTGTAGGGTGGTGGTGACTTGAATTCACTGGAGCTGCTGAAAGTGATTTTTACATTTGTTTGTGGAAAGGTCTCTGTCCTTACAAAATACTGTTTGCAATCTACGTGCAGCTTTTTGGTTGCTTCTGCTTTGTATTAATGGTGTATTTCTGACTTCCGTCTGTCATTTATTAATCAAAGTGCTTCCAGTACCCTGCAAACATATTTAGATCAAATATTAAGTGCCAAGAGGCAGTGATGATAAACTACATATAGGCATTTAAAATAGAGAGCCTATTTCTAAAATATAAGCTGTACCTTATCTCTGAGGACTTGTACACACTCTAATTAGCTGTGAGTATCAGCTCAGATAAATGAGACAGTTTGGTGTTGGTTTTTTGTATATGATCCATTATTTTAGCAATCTAAATATCCTGGTATAAGACTTGGCTTTGTGCTTTAAAGTGTTAAAAATGATGGAATCCTAGTTAAGCCATTGGGATATACAGTGTCACCCTTCCAGCTGTAATGGGAGGCAGGTAGGTTAGTAGGATATGCACTGACATTACTTTGAAACATGAAGCTAGTGACATTGATGTCTCCACCTCGCAGTGCAGAGCTGTGATTGCTGCTGGGGCCAGAAAAATGTTGTTGTAACAAGCCTGAAAAAGGCATTGAGGCTCTGACACGACACTTGTGATGCAGTCACTGTGTTTGCATCAGTGCTGTGAACCATGAGCACGAATGTGACAAGGAGGGAAGTGCAATTGCTTTTGGCACTGTCAGAAATAGGCGTTACCTGGGGAGTGTGCGTCCCGGGCTAGTCACAGTCTGACCTGCAGGAGCAAATGGGATAAAAGCACGTTGTCTCAAGTATGACCATGTTTTTGCACCACCACATTTTCTCAGTGCTTTTTAAGGTAGGTCATGAAAACTGAGGAGCGGGCTCTGATGGGTGCTGTGCATTTGTATGAAGTTTCCCTGTCATACAAGGCAAGCTTATTTCTTAGGTCAGTAAAGGACAGGAAAGAAAGCAGTTATTTTGATGTCTTAGAGTCGGGGATAGCTGTTGAAAGTCTCCTGCAGGGAAGTGAAAAAATAAAAGCTCGGTAAAACTTCATCAGGAGCAAACAGGAGGTAAGACATTGTTTACAGAATGTTTTATTATTGCAGTGACTTCTGCAGCCAGCTCTGGATAGGATGTTATGCTAACCGAAGAAGTGAGCTCAGGGTTGATCTACAAAATAGCTGCTGCCTGGTGAGTCATGGTCCTGGCACACTTGCTTTATCCAAACAAAAATAGCACTGTGCAGTAGTGGATACATGCTGACTTTTTGTTGGGGTCACTGCCCCAGCATTGATCCCAGTGCAGACCCCTGAGGGGCACTGCTTGTCACTGAGCTCCACCTGGACCTTAAGACATTGGGTATGATTTTGCAACCAGTTCTGCATCCATTGGATGTTTCACCCATCAAACCCATACATTTATGATTTAGAGAGAAGAGTGTTACGTGGGACCCTGCCAATGGCCTTACTGAAGTTCAGATGCATTATATTGGTGGCTCTTTGTCCACTGCTGCAGTTACAGCATCACAGGAGGCCACGAGGTTGCTCAGGCAGGACTTGCCCTTGGTGAAGCCGTGCTGGCTCTGTCAGTATGAACAATCAAACTGGGGCAGTTAGCTGGGTGGGCGCTCTCTGCCTGGGGACGGGCTGGGCATTGGTTGGCTGGTGATGACCAGCTCTGTTTTGAATTGCTTACCCCTCTTTCTTATTAAACAACCTTCATTTCAAACCATAAATTTTCTAAGCTTTCCCCTTCTGATTCTCTTCACCCCATCCTGCTGTAGAGGAAACTGAGTGAGCAGCTTTGTGGTGCTTAGCTGTGTACTGGGGTTAAACAGACATGCTGGGTTCTCACTGTGGAATGTCACTGTATAGGCATGGCAAGAAAGAATTAAAGAAGGGTAAAAAAAATCTAGTTCATAATACATAAATACAAGCAACATGTAACATTTGCACAGAACTTATTAAATGGATCGATAATTGGCTTAAACACAAACTTCAGTATGGGACTGAGAGGATAACAGAGCATGTTTAGTGAGAGTCCTGGACAAGAACGTTGTACCAGAGTGGTGGAGAACAGCAGTGGTTGTATGGTATGGTTAATGGAGGGAGAACAGAATAGTAGGAATCTGGGAAGGTCTGCAGCAACAGGAGAAAAGCATGAGAAAAAGCAAGGATTTAATTACTTCTTGTCCAGTTCATACTTCAAAGGAAGAAAACAAAATGTTTTTTGGGAAACAAATAAAAAGTCTTATGTTTAAAAGAAAACAAAGCAACAGCTTCTTCTTGTGTTTGGGTTTATACAGCATAGTTCTTAGTCTGGGGTTGCAGTTGGATTCCAAGGATGATTGTGTACTTTTAGAGCCTGTTGCCTTTACTTCCTGCTCAGGTTCCACCACAAAAGGAGGAGGAATGTTCCAGTATTCCCCTTCCATCTATGCTGGATATGTGCTACTTGACATACTAAAAACATAGATAAATAAAAAAGAGGGTGAAGAATGGCATTAATGAGTTTGCAAATGGTGCAGGATTAGGTTAGTAAAAATAAAAGCTGACTGCAGTAAATTGCACAGGAGATCTGACAGTGTTTGGGGAACTGATCTCTAAAGATAACTGCATCCTGTTGAGGAGAAATAGCCGTGACTATTGCAGTGAATTAGTTATCGCATCTCAGGGAAAATACCTTGGAGTCATTGTGGATAATTCAATGAAAAGATCAGTTTCATGTTTGGGAACAATAAAAGACAAACCACCTTGTGGTTTCTAATGTTTCTAGACAGGATATTGTACTGCAACAGCAGATTGTGTTCCTACATCGTACAAGCAGTTTGGTCTTTTCCTAGAAGTAGAGAATAAAGAGCTCACCTTGGGAAACAGATGACTAAATTGCAGAGGTGTGGAACATCACAAGTGGCATTAAGTTGTAAATGGGATCATAGAATGGCCTGGGTTGAAAAGGAACCATCCAGTTCCAACCCCCTGCTAATGTGCAAGGCTGCCAACCAGCAGACCAGGCTGCCCAGAGCCGCATCCAGCCTGGCCTTGAATGCCTGCAGGGATGGAGCATCCTCAGCCTCTCTGGACAACTAGTAATAGGGAGCAATAGCCATTATTCCTTGCTATACAGGCTCTAAAGTGTATCATGAAATCATCAGGCAGGTACAGAACAAACAAAAGGAAGAATTTCTTCAAGCAGCCTATAATTAAATTGTGGATCTTGTTGCCACAGAATGTCTTGAATGCTGGAAACATAAATGGATTAAAAATGTGATTAGACAAATTTATGGATATACCTCCAGGAAAGGCTGTTAGAAAGATGCAGTTTCAATATCAGACCAGGGAGGTCTTTCAGAACAGATTACAGGCAGTTTGCAGGGATATACTGTGGAAGGAAGGCAGGGCATTTCCAATCCCTATGGAAGGAGGTGATTTTTGCTCCTGGTTTCTCTGTGTGTACCTTCATACTCTGCAGCTAGATGCGCTCAGGCAGGATCCTGAACAATCCTGTGACTTTACTCTGGCTTTTTATTATTGTTACTTTATTTTTCCTTTCCCTTCGCTTTCGCTTTATCTGTCTTTGTTTTGATAACAGAACAGTCATATTAGGTAAGACACGTGACTTGGCTCCAGGCTGATCAGAGCCTTCACAATCCCTTCTGCATCTTGGGAGTGTTGGACAGTTCACACACCTCTTGTGTCTCCATGCTGGTGAAATGGGGAGACCTTTATTATCTCCTGGGGGTACCTGAGATGTAGAGTTTGTTTTCCCTGACACTGTTTTGAAAATATTTTGCATGCAGTGCTGGGCAAACGTGGGCAGTGATCTGGGACATAATAAACCAGACTTACAGTCCTGCTTAGTGGTGATGTGCTCTTGGAAAGGCAGTGGTAGGACGCAGTGGCAATAATCAGTGAGTTGAGGAAATTTGAAAAATAAACCCTGCTGGAGCTGTTCTTCATGAATGAATTTCTATTATCCAAAAGGACACTTCAAGGCGTCTCTATAAAGTGTAAATGATGCAGCTCTGGGACAGGATTCAAACACCAACTGGGGACAAAATGAGCAACTGGGGAATGAAATCTGGAAATTAGTGTAAAAAATGAGCTCCTCTTTTGTAAGCTGATACAGCTGGGACCTCCCTCCTCCTCCCCACATTCGTGTTCCGTGGGAGCTAAAATGTTATTGGGTATATTGAAAACAAGAGGATAAAGTGAAGTACAACACGAAAATGAAATAGCATTGAAATGGAACCCAGGATGGTTGATTTGATCTGTGTATGCGGAGGCATTAATTCATGAAACATAGTAAAAGCTTGTCTAGAATATGGCAGCTGGTTTCAGGAAACTGTAAATAAGAGCAAAACAAACTGGATGATCTTCAGAGCTGCATCTAGATGAAAACAGGGAGCGACTTATGGGCAGCTATGAATATCTCAGCAAAGAAAACACCAGGGAGGGAGAGAAGTTGTTTAAGCTGAAGTACACTGTTGGCACAAGAGCAAATGGATGTAAACTGTCCATGAATAAATGTAGGTTTGAAGTTAGAATAATTTGTTTAGCCCTAAAAGGAGTGAAGTTTTGGAACAGTTTTCCAGTAGAAGTGAGAGGAACAGAGCACTGTGTTTTAAAGTGACATTGTGTAGTTTATGTGATATTGTTGCCTGAAGCAGAAAAGAACCGTGCCTGGAAAGCCAAGGAGTTAGTTGTATCTTTGTATTTCAAGCAATTTTATAATATAAGATGAAAATTAGTTTGAGAACATAAACATTTGAAGGGCAAAAGGAGAAAAAGTGCTTCCTTGAGAAACATCCAGAAATGGTTATGTGATATTTACTCAAAAGTACTAATGGATGATTAATTATTTGGGTTGTCCAGGTTAAAGCTGAATCAGTAACCTGGGTACTTTCATGCTGTGCCTTATGGTGACAAGTGTCGGGAGCAGATCTGTCTTCATCAGAAGTGGTGTGACAAGACTCTGAATGTTCAAACCCTGGAGTCCAGTGAGGAAGAAATGAAGCCCAGGAAGATGAATTCTCTTCATCAGGTGCTGAAAAGGGAGAAACAAGTGACTGCAAGTGGTGGCAGCTCCTGCCTCCTCACCTTGAAGGCAAGTCATGTCAGGTTTCCACATTGCAGGTATGAGTAAGATCTGCATTCTTGACAAAATACTGCAAAGTTTCAGGAGGAGCTTCAGGGTGGATGTTTCCAGTCAGATGGTTCAAAATGTCTCGAAAACCTCAGATTACAAAACCAGTTGGCTTCAACAGAATTCATATAATTAAGGCGCAAATCATGCCAGTCAGTATTGAAAAGCTCAGACTTTAGGTAAAAGCATTGTTCAGTGTAAACTATAACATTTTCTTCTAATTTTACTATTGTCTTTAATCACCTTACTTCTTTTTCTCTGAAGATGACTATTAGATATTAAGCTGTTATCTAAGCTTGTGTTTCACTTTGGGTGTTAGAAATGCTCCATGATCCTTTCCTCTTTCTCAGGGACATGGAGAAACCTATTGTGCAAATGGCAAGAATAGTGGGGGTTTTTTGTTAAGTGCTGCTGGAACACTGTTCCATCCTCCACTTTCACCACTGAAAACATGGAAGATACACTATGATAGAAGAGTGGGTCAAAGTATTTTCCTCTTACAAAACAACCACTGGTGCTGAACTTCAGTGTGTCTTTGAAATAGCAGACTGCATCCTTTGCAGTGTATCGTGCACCAGGCTACATCCATGTTTTAGTGTCATTAATATACCAATAGGTTATGGGATAGGTCTTTACTGTAAGATGATGATGTGAATTCTAACTTAATTTATTTTCTAGTGGAAAATAACTGTAGTAAAGGCACATATGTTTGGGAATATAAGCCCTCTGAATGAGTTTTCTGGTTTCAAGTCATAGTTGTGAATCCTTACATTTTTAAGAATTATTCCTGTGTGTGTCACTGTCGTTTCATTGCTGATCTTCTTATCTACACATTTGATATTGACATTTCTTTTTACAACAAACAGGCGGTGGGGGATGTTTAGGATCTTGCTGTGTGCACTTAGAAAACAGATTTCAAGCTGTTATTCTCCAGTACCAAATTGCTAAAACTATTGATATTCTGGGCTCTGTTCAGGACTGATGTTTGAATAATGAAGGTTAAAAATGAGTTCTCACATTCCCTTTTTGTGAACTGACTTGATATTGTTTTCAGTACTGAGAATACCAGAGCTGGATGAAGCTCTGCCAGCAATATGTTCCACCTGAAAGCAGAGTTTCAGGATGATGAAAAATCTTGTATTGATTCTTCTGAAGTGTTTTGTAAGTGAGCACAAAGGCAATTAAGGTAGGGAATAGCTGCAGGTACAGGGTGCTTAGAAAGTTCTGAGAAGCTGGAGAAAAAGAAATCACAAATGAGTCCTCCCTGCTTCCACAGGGCAAACCTCAAGAGATCTCTTCACCTTTTAAATTGTGAGGTCTGTATTGAAGCGAATGGTCATCTATTATGTGTTCATGTCATTTTACATTCCTGCCTGGAGGGCCCCAAAGTCGTCCCTCAACTTCCCCCACCCCTCAGTCCCTGACATTTTTCAGAAGACTCTTTAGAAATTTCACAAGAACTGTGTATTTTAAAGAGAAGAATCAATTGTGCCTTTCAGGTTAATTTAGTTGGGAGTGGTGCTGTGGAGCAATTTATTTCCTATTTGCTGTATTGATTGAGATCCCAGAACTCAGAAAGCACCTGCTGCTGGTGATAGATGATAGGGTGAGGGGAACATGCAGTCCTTCCACCACTAGAAGGGCTGGTGATCCTTAGGAAGGGTTGGTAACACTTCCAAATCTAAAGCATAGAAAGTATTCAGCTAGTTTTACTTGGCTGAATTTTTCTTCCTTACTCCCTGAACTGTGCAAAGGGCAAAAGCTCTTTTCCTCTTCCAACATCCTTCACTGGCTCATACACAGGTTTTTGTTTTCTTATCTATTTCTTTACTGTGTTTGTCTGTAAAGAGCTGATTAGAATTCAGATAAGGAAATTACAATGAATGGGACATGGTTTTTTTTCTGTTTGAGCACAATGAGGGCAGATCCTTTATGAGCTATTCTGGGAAACTCCTTGTAATGTTGCTTGTGAGTGGCGAAATGCACTTTGTAATCACAGAGGTGAGTGGGAACCTGTAGTTCTCTTTACAGCTTTGGCCACCGTTGTGTTTTTGTATGCTGATGTGTGTTACTGACTCTTCCGTGATTCATCTCAGCATTTTGGGGAAGGATGCGTTTTTGCCTAATCCAGCAGAGGGCCCTGGTCATGATTTCAGGGTTTTGGCAGAACATTGGTGTTATTCAGTGGGACTGGATTGTTCATGGGAAGCCATTGGAGCCCCTCTTCCAGTCTGGGTCTTGATTTTTGCATGCTACGAGTTCGTAAAAACACATAAGACTTCTCTACCCACTCCATTGCAGAATGCTGAGAATAAAATTAAAGGTTTAAGGGGTCGCTTATATTGGGGATTAATCCTGCCTGGGATTACATGGGAATGTAGGTTTGTGTTGACTACAAACATTTCATTCTCAAAACAAAGCCACAAATGAGAAGGATTGGTAAGAATTTGCAGGTCGTTGTGTCCAATTTCAGTGCTGAGGTATCCAGAATGTAGAATGAACTACAAAGTGATTTTGAAATGTAAAGCAATAATGTTCCCTTTGAAGTACTGATATCAAGTGCTAAATGATATATCAATTAGATGCAAAAACAAATCCCAGCCCTGCAAATATCATAGGAAAACAGCTTATTTGAAGTTGATGGGATTAATTACAAATGTAAAATAGAATCAGGCTCTACAACACTTTTCCTAACAGGAGTTTAATTTCATATGCTTAAATAAAAATTACATTAAAGGCCTCAGAATAGCTGTCTATTGGCTTCATACAGAGAATACAGTCTCTGCCTGACTCAGCCGTCTGGATCTCTAGTGCCCAAACACCTCAACACTGTATTTATCCCTGAGCCACAGGGTGCTGCAGCTCTCATATCAGCAGTGAGGTGTGTGGGCAGCAGCCAGCAGAGGGCTAAATTCAGGATTAAGGCCTAATTGCAGTAATGTAATACCTAACGTTTAGGCAGGTGGAACCAGCTCAAAGGAGCAGATAAACATGTTCATCATTTGCTGTCTGTTTTCAGTCAGGGCAGCCATGCTCAGGGAATGAGCCCACGGGTGAACAGGGTAACAACATTTGGCTCAGATAACTCCTCATAAGAAATGTTTAAAAGAGTAATGAGGAGTTCTGGGCATGATTCTGATTTATGCATTGGCCCCAGTGGCTGCTGTGAATATGTTCATGGTTCTCATTTGTATACAAAGCAAGAAAATTAGGTCTGTGCTATAAAAAAGTGGAAGCCCAGACAATGATGCTCTTGAATGTAAGACCCAGCCATCAGTGTTTCACTGAGGCAGTTACTTCAGTGTTCTGTTTGATCATAGCTGTCCTCAGACTTCTTACATTAGCCTTGGTCTATCTATTAGCATCTTACTTCTCTGTGAACTGGTGGCTTAGATATTGACATTGCAAATATTATAAAGTTTTACTGTTGACTAACTGATGACAATTGTTTGGAGGTTATCTCTGGGCACAAATCATTCTGTCTATTAAGAATGTGTTCCCTTTCACTGCAGTTACATCAATATCTGCATATTGCAGTAGTTCTGGGTTTTAGGGATGATGGATGCGCCTGTCAGATACACTTGAACGTGAAATCTCTGGTGTTTTAAAAGTGGTTTCAGGTTTTTTTTTTATCCTTTCAGTTGACTCTGTGATACCCTCCATGCTGTTCTAAATCCTAAGTGAAAGCATATCTGGCCATTTCTGTATCCTCCAGCATGCAAAGTGTTATCTTTAGCCCCTGTGAGTTTCCGGAGACTTTCAGACAGTACATTATCAACATGCAGTCAGATAAATGCATGCGCTGCATCAGCATAAATCAGGACTCAAACGCTAACCTCTAATGGACCTGCTGCAGAGCTGTGTAAATGCACAGAGCACTCTGCACAAATAGCTTCTGATGTAATGCAAGGGAACGAGAATTCATGAAAAAAACTGTTCCTGCTTCCCCGATCACTGGCTGAACCTTTTTGGTGCAAATCTAAATGTTCTGTGATGGGTGCAGTTCCTGGATAGACCTAATGGTCTAAAGACCTTCGCTTCACTTTCTTTAGCTTCTCCTAAAAGCAAATACACGGGTGTTTTTATTTTTGCTTTACTTTTGCTGTCTCATACCAAAATCGTTGTGCACATGAAGTTTGGGCCACCATACAATCTGTTCAGAACTCGCAAGTTATCTTGTCTGTCACTCCCCTTTCAGCTGGGCCATTAACAGTGACATGAAATAGCATCAGACCCATCAGTGTTATCCTGGGCAGTTTTTTCTGCAATAAGTGCTCTGCTAAGGCAGCCCTGCTCCGTGCAGCTGGAAATCTACAGGACAAATTCTAGTGCTACTTCTTTTAAGAACACTGGCCTGGGATCCCATGATGTGGGATGAGCGCTGCAGAAAGAGACATGCTGTGAAGATGCTTGGGAACAAAACTTGCGAGAGCATGCAAAGATCCTGATGCTGCATTGGGATGTACTTCCAAAAAATCTCACTACTGAAGTTCACAGATTCCAAATCAGACTCTTTGTCCAGTGTCCTCCAGGACAGGGAATCATTTCATTACGTGTGTGTTCTAGAGGTGAGAGCAGAGCCTTTCAGACAGCCCTTGGATGGCAACTCATCTACCAAGCCATGCTGAAACTAGGGCACTACTGAATGTATCTTGCATATGCAGAGCTCCCCCTCCCACTCACCCGTCTACTCTGCTCAGCTCTCCTTCCCTGCAAAGAGGTTGGAGGTGGGAAGAAAGGGGAGATGGGCTTTGTTAGTCCTCTGCTGGGTTTTCTCCTCTCTGTTATGCGCACATGACTTGTGCCTGCTTATATGGCCAGCAGCATTGCTGTTTAAACTCATGCCAATGGATTTCTCTGTACAATTCTCTTTTTGGTGAAACAGAGGTAATTCTTACTGCTCCCAGTGGCTCTTGATGTGGAGATGAAGGACAGAGCAGTCAGTCAGGCTTACCAGGGGAAGGCACCACCTTTAATCACATTTCATTACAGCCAGAGGGCTAGAAATGCTGAAAGCTCTTGCATGGTGTGGGAATTAAAGGGCCAGGCAGGCGTTTACATACTGCTGTGTACAGCTATAGCCAGGCAGACATCAGAGGAATGAACTGTCTGCTGAAAACCAAGAGCTTTGAACAATGTGCACTAAAAATGCTGCTGTTCAGTCTGGTATTTTTGACAGTGCACTCACTAGAAGTCCAGCTGAAGCCATCTCCTCATTTCACAGCATGTGGTAATAAATGGCTCTGTCCAGCTGCAGATTTGGGCTACGTACCTGTCTCATCTCTGCAGTTGTCCATTACAGGTGGGAGCATACTGTGTGCAGCACTTTGTTCAGAAAGGATGATAGTGTTATATCAGTATGCGCATTTGTCTTTCCTGGGCTTAACCAGATTTGCTGCTGCCTTGCTGGCACTGGGATGTTTGTGCTTTCAAGAGCCAAACTGCATCTAACATCTAACATCTAACACCCACTGGCTGAAGCAGGAGCTTAATCCAGGTTACAAAGCAAAGCAGAGATATGAGCCTGTGTGGTTGGTCTCAGGAGTGCTGTGGTGATGTGGGTGATAATTTGAAGATCTTAGGAGGCTGCTGTTTCCAAATGAGCCTGAATCACTGGCCTTTGTAGCAATGGTAGGAGCATGTGAAAAGATCCCTGAAGATGCTGCCTGGTCCTGCCTTGTTTCCAGAGCTTGCAGAGATGGAGAAGGTGTGAAGACAAAAGATCCACGGGGCACTGTGCAAGGGCTGCTTGGTGCACTGAAGCCTGACAGGTGACCTTTGTGATGGAGAATGCTATTGCTGCAGCTCAGCTTTTTCTTTCAGGACATTTCCCTCTTTGTAATGGCAGTCTTCAGTAGGTTGGCTTGCCCAGCAGAAGTCTGTCCTCATCCTGAAAGCATCATCTTGTGATTTCCAGCCTTATGTTGGTAGTCCCAATAGCTCTCTGTCTCTTGTAGGACAGGACTGTATGCTGGGGAGGGCAATCCATGCATGCTGGCCAGGACAGCGTTGTTGTATATTCCTAGTGCTGTGTCTGTTTGGAGGACAGGGTGTAGAACATGCCTGAAATCTGGGCAGTCTGCAGTGCAGATGTGTTGAATTTAAAACCATACGTCAGGTGCTGCAGTGCCAGAATCTTTTATATGGAGTAGAAGGAAATTGTCTTATTTATCTTTTTTCCCCCTCTTATTCATTTCAGAAACTTCTTTTGTTTCATTTATTCTAAATCCTCAAGAAGAATCCTCAAGGAAGGGGAGATGATATTTCCTGTTACTGCATCAGTTGATATACCCTGCCAGGTCCTATACTCTATCGTGGTAATGTTACATCTGAGACCGAAAATCCCCTCAAGGTTTAAAGTCACTTTGGCCAAGCAACATACATTGGTCCCATAACACAAAGGGCTGTAATGGAAAGAAAAGCAATTTGTGTGTATGTGTTTGCAGACTTCATATATTCAAAGAGAGATATAATGTTGAAAGGGAAGAGCAAGAGAATTCAGTATCAGTGAGCAGACATAGATGAGCCCCGTGCATGTCATTTTTCAACACAGTACAAAACAAACGACCAGGAGCTTTTGTAAATTCATTGGAAACAGAAAGGAATCGGCTTTGTTCATTTGTGCTGAGTGTTACTTAACTCACACTTGTGTTAAGCACGCAATCGATCTTCCTGGGAGATCTTAAAAAACACAGCTCTTTGAAATCTGCAGTGACTTAACCTTACACAAGGCATCCTGAGCTGGGCTGAGTTCAGGCATGCAGAATGGATCAATCAAGCTTGCAGAATGTCTGTTCAGTTGTTCCTGTTCGTTTCTTTTTCATTTATCCTGGCAAAGCAGAACTTTGTCATTGGAAATTTATGTACCACATGTGGAACAGTCAGTGGGAGCCCAGAGTTTTTTAAATCCAGGATCTAAAATTGGACTTGTAGGTTCCCACCCAGTGTTATGTGGTGTTGAGCAGAGCTGATCATATTGCTTAGGACTGTTGCAAGTCACCTGTGGGGCTGTACGTGAATTGGTGAAATGAAGTCCTGGGTTGCACTACAGTTGGGATCCCTGAAGCAGGAGCCACTTTCTGATTTATTCATGTGCTTTTTCCTACTTGTCCCCACCTCTCTTCAATAAGCAGAGCATGGTGTCCACACTCTTCCCTCCGTATCTCCTCCTATAGCAATACTGTGTTCATGGTGGCAGCCTGCACACCATGATAACCTTTTTGGTCCATAGCAATGAATCATTCTGAGTGTGTGTGCACAGCTCTAGTGATGCTGGCTTATCAGGAGACCTTTATGGCCACAGATCACTCACACAGCAACACAGTCAGGGCTCAGTGCTTCTCCTGAGCTCTCCAGTCCACTGCCAACTCCCACAGAAAGCATCAAAGCACCCCAGGAAGGGATGAACACAAAGGAAAACCAGAGAGTCTGAACAAGAACATACATTAAGCTTCACAACAAGAAATTTTGTATACGTGCTGCATATCATTAATATTATTAATAATATCACCAGAATCTTGGCAGAATCATAACCAGACAATATAACAGGCACGATAGGGTGTATGTCAAAGGAGAACCAATGAATTAGTTAAATGTATCCCTGTTGCTCAAGTGGTGAGCTTTAGTTGTGGAATTTGGCAGTAAGAACGTGATGACTAAAATCATGCTACTAAAGAGCAGCAAACACAGTCTTATCTTAATGCAAACAAATAGAGAAACTCCAATAAGCCTGTGCATGTGAGGTAGCTTGAGCACGGTGGTGGGGCATGTTTTTCATTGCTGTTCCATGAAGGTGTTGGTAATGATAAATGCTGTGCATGGGGGTTCCAGGTGAATCAGTGCTCCTAATGAGGGGTTTGGGAAGCTGCATGGAAATCAGTCTGGTGAAGTCACTAAAGGTATTGCTGAGTACTGCAGGAACACAGGCAACAGTGAATCTTTGTCTATCTTGTCATCTGTTGCATTAAAAAATTGAAACTGTCATCAAAGGTGCATTTTCTAGCTCAGGTGATTTTAGAGGATGGGTTTTGTGGTGGGCAACCCTGCCCATAGCGGGGGAATTGGATCTTTGAGGCCCTTTCCAACCCATGGCATTCTGTGATTACCAGGAACTAACTCAAAGTAAAACTGAATTTGGCAGACTATGCTATGTTGCATCCTTCTGTAAGTGCTTTAATGAGGCAGTGGCTCAGGAGGAAATTTGCTGATTGCCTTTACCCTCTGGATAGCCATATTTCAGCCAAGGGGTTTGGAGCAGTTTTCTTCTTGTAGCCCAGATGGTGCTGCATGTAGTGGTAAGACATATGCTGCCCTGAAAAGTAAAGTGACCTATATAATAATCGCTGATCTAGAAATAGCACATAAAGCAGACCAAGACAAGTAGGTTTGAAGTTGTCACTTTTCAGTAACTCATTGGACTAGGGAGCTCAAAATGAGAGAGAAATACCCATTCCATAAGTTTCCAGGGCAGGCAGAGCCTGGAGAGACCTTGTGTGAACAGGTGCAATTGGCAATGGTGTGCTGGGACAAGCTGTCCCACCAGTGCTATCAGGGCAGCTCAGAGACAATAAACTCAGTTTACGGCTGCTTCAGAGGTGGGGTTGGTTGGTTGTGTTGTGTTTTGTTTTAAGGGCAATATCACAGTAACATTGTGATTTCCCTTTCTGAAGCCAAATTGAACTGATCTTAGTCTTCAGTAGCTCCACACTAGAACTATACCACGCAGCCCTGCCTACAGTAGCACCTTATTACTTACAACTATGCTTGCTACTTAGAGCTTGAGACCACAGAGTTTGTCTGAAGTCACAGCAGTCACCTGGCTTGTGTGGTATGGCTGATGCTCAGCACGTTGCTCACGCTGGAACCTCAGTGCTTTGGTTCCCAGCCTCCCCAAAGGCTGAGGAGCCCATCTGTGGAGGGCACAGGGGAGCTGGCACCGAATAGCACTGATTCAAGCAGCAGCAGGACGGCTCCCAGAAATAGATCCTGGACTGGAGTCAGGAGGTTTAGTTTGGATACAAGGAGAAAGTTGTTTATAATAAGGGTTGGTGAAACACCAGCACAGGTTGCCCAGAGAGGTGGTGGATGCCCCATTCCTGGGGACATCCAAAGTCAAGCTGGACAGGGCTCTCAGTGCCTGAGGAAGCTGTAGG
This sequence comes from Coturnix japonica, assembly GCF_054131305.1. Lineage (NCBI taxonomy): Eukaryota > Metazoa > Chordata > Aves > Galliformes > Phasianidae > Coturnix > Coturnix japonica. Next base: position 52,111,825 of record NC_140667.1, read on the forward strand.
TGTCCTTGTTCATTGCAGGGGGGTTGGACCAGATGGCCCATAAAGGTTTATTCTAACACAATTCTGATTCCTTGAGATTCTTTGAGAAGGTAATAAAGAAGATGGAGGCTGCTTCTAAGGCTCTTCATCTGGCAGTACGAGCTTACCCTAAATTTCCTCCCCCTTCACACGGATAGAGTAAAAGTGACTTAAGTTTCCAAATCCAGGTGCAATTGTGGCTTCCTGAAGCTGGAGAGGATCTGAAGCGTGGCTGGGGATGCTGGGACATGAACACAACAGGTCTGTTGCTGCAAGAGCTGGTCTAATTGAAGTTGTATGGCTGGAGCAACAGCTCCCCACCTCACAGCTTGACTCTTCACATTGTAAGAGTCAGATCCTGAAATCCCATTTACAAAATTCCATCTATTTTTTGACCTGTCAGTGCCAGAGCTCTGTGCAGTGCAGGAATGGTCTGATACCACCTGGCTGAATTACAGAATTGTTTGTGTGGGAAGGGACCATTAAAGTCCAGCTGGTCCCACTCCCCCGCAATCAACAGGGACATCCACAGCTCCGCCAGGTGCTCAGAGCCCCTTCAGTCTGAATCTGGCTGTCCCAGCAATGATGCACTCACTGCCTCTCTGGGCAACCTGTGCCTCACTGCCCTTAGCACAAAAATCCTGTTCCTTATATCCAACCTCAGTCTGCACTCTTTTGGTTTGAAAGCACCCACCGTGTCCTGTCACAATAGACCGGACTTTGTTTGCTCTGTAAAATGACAGCATGGTGCTGGTTCCCAGTGCACCTGACTAGTGGCACAGATCCCTTCTGCATTTCTTACCAATCTCTCCTTAATTGCAGGGGTTCCCTGCACCACCTCTGCTAGCACAGCTTGCTTATTAGAATCAGTAAGAATGAAAATACAATAAAGAAAGAAAGAAAGAATAAGCAAGGCATGCAGACACCTGCTGGGAGTTTATTCTGACAAGTGTCATTTACATGCAGGAAGCTGTGATCGTCTCCCTGCAGCGCGGAGCCAACCGCACAAAGCCGAGCGCTCAGCGGCGGACTGTGGCTCCTCCTGCTCTGCCGGTGGAGATCGGGGGCAGTTGGGAGCTCGTGGGATGCGCGTGGCCGTGGGGCTCTTTGCCCTGGAGGTGGAAGGGAAACCAGTGCCATCCCCACGGTGCTGCGCTGTTGTAGCGCGCTGTGCGGGACTCTGTCGCGGGAAGAGATTTAGAGGCGGGGGATGCGCTTGCCTGGAAGGGTCCGTGTTCCCCCGGCGCGCTGTCCGTGCCTCCCCTGCCGAAGCGGTTAAGTGGGGGAGAGCAGCAGCCAGGCTGGCAGATTCCTGCCCTGTGATATGCCAGCCACAGGGTGACGCAAGGGCTGGAAGGCTCCAACTGAACAAGCCATTTTCACCTGCGTAATACGCGCTAGTGGAGATACGAGCGACGGCAGCGGCGGCTCCGAGTCCTGCAGCCGGCCAGACCCAGCGCGGCCGCGCAGCAGCCCAGCCCTCGGCGGCCACTTTCGGTGGCTCCCGCCGCAGCCCGAGAGCCGGAGCCAGCGGCCGCCTGGCAGCAGCATGTCAGCCCCGCCGGACCCCCAGGACCTGCTGCTGGCCGGCACCGCGGAGCGCTGGGCTGCGGCCGGGGCGGAGCAGTGCGCGGCCGGCGCTGCGCTGCGGGATGGAGACGGGGCTCAGCAGCGGGAGCAGCCGGAGTTCGGCTCCGCCAGGGAGCACCCGCCCGTCGCTATGGCGACTGCATCCCCAGGTAAGAGGCGAGGGGTATGATGCTCAACAAAGGGGCCTGGCGGCAGCAGCATCCCCTGCCTCTGTCCCCGTCCCTCCCCCTGCTCCTCGCCCAGCCCTGCTGCTTGAAAACATCGCTAGCGAGTTAGCGAGCGCATAGAAAAGAGCGAGCAATCGCGGCCTCTGCAAATTATTATCTGCTGTGGTGGGGGAGGGGGACGCAGGACCCAGCCAAGTTCCCCAAAGCTTTTTACGATTTGCTGGGCAAAGGCAGTCCGGTTCTCAGTCGGATGTAGGAAGGCACTGGGTTGCAGTTCAACTTGGTGGGGCTCCGTCCTCGTTTGTCTTACACCTGTACACATCCAGAGTGATAGATGGCAAAGGGGTCACTTCACGTATTCCTTACGCACCTGAAATTCCTGCATGGCCCCGTGATGTTATTTCAGCACTCAGATTTTAATGGAGTGACTGTTCTGAAGTGCTGTTATCTTTTCTGCATGCTTTTGGAGATAGCATTGTAACCACAGACTTTTGGATTGCTGTTTTAGGGTGTACCTAACTTAAGGTGCGTTTAGTTGAGCCAGGCTGTGTGGGTTCATATATTTTTTAATTTACTTTGGAGATGTATTTGATTTCCCTTGGTTTGGGGTTCGTTTCTCCAGTGGGTGTGCCAACAGCAAGTGTGCGTGGATTAATGAGGCTCAGAGGGCTTTGGCTTCCAGTACGTCCTGATATAAATGCTTTGGGGAAAGCGGCTCTATTTCCTTCTTGGTGATACTTGCCCACTTTCCCTCTACTGCCCACCTGGGAACTTAAATAACAACCCAGCCCTTGGGAACCTGGTGGATCCCATCTAGATTTCTCTTCACTGGGAAGCAGGTGTTTCCATTATACAACCTGACAGCGTTAAACTTGTGTCGAGTAAGTTGAGGGTCAGGGCTTGGGACGGGAAATGGTCTCGTTATGCAATAGCTGCAGGAGCATTAGGAACTGCGTTTTTGGGCAGAGTCCTTCCTAATCCCCTTCAGTTAATCAGCACAAAGAGTAGCTGGCCAGAATAATCAAGAGACAGCGTGGCTGTATTATTCTGCTCGTACTCATCTGTGTGTTTCTATCAGGATGTGATTGTGCATCTGTGCATGTGTGCTCTCTCGACATGGATGTTTCCCTGCTGCTTTTCTGTCTGCTTAATGCTACCGAGTTCAGTAGTAAAATGGGATCTAATTCCCATTGGCTGCTGTGGGAAATGTTTTGCTGTTTTGTAGCTGTTTTGTAGCTTTGGGCAGGCAGAAAATCTGCTGATGTGCTGCTCGTTCACTGATCTGAGCCGGAGGTCGTGGAACGTGACTTCTTGCTGGCAAGGGAGGCAGATGGTATTATAAGGTTGCTCGGGGCACGAGTCATGTGCATGGGGTCCTGAGGTTGGGCTGCTCAATGGTGCAACGACACGAGGAAGGAGGAAGAGATCACGTGAGCTTTTGTTGCTCACTGATGGATAAAAATATGGCCATGCTGAATCTCAGCATACAGAACAAAAAAAGGCTGATCTCTGAAATAGTGTAAGTCCCAGTAGATTGAATACCTGTTAACATTTAATGGAAGCTTCTTAGTCTTATTTGTAGATTCAGGCTTAGAGAGTACAGAATAGAAAGAACGGTAGGATAAAAGAAAAAGAAGAGAAAGGAAAAAAAAGGAAAAAGGAAGATAAAGATGAGGGAAAAGGAAAAAAGAAAAAGAGGGGAAAAAAAAGCCTGCTTTAGTAATTATCTGCAAAGGGACTTTGCATCTATTTGTTAGCATTTGTCAAATGGTGGCAAGGTAGAGATGAAGTGAGCAATGCAGACCTTTCCTGATGTTTGCTGGCAGTCAGTGTGATTAGCAACATCTTGAGAGCAGGAATGTGTTTTACGTATCTTTCCTTTTGTTTTCCCTGTTTAATAGGTATCTGCTATGTGTGTTTGTGCGTGTGTGTAAGTGTGTACGTGTGCCAGACACAGCAGCAGCCCAATCAGTGGATCTCTGTGCCTGCAGTCTCTATTTGTGGCTGCAGTGCCTACATTTCTGTTCTACATTACCTACACAGGGAGAAGTGCAGCATTTCACGATTCTCTGTGTGACTAAATGTTCTCAAGTTGCTGAGTAAGAGTTCTGTCATATTGCTGAACATCTGAAAGGGATGTCTGAAAGGGAAGCTGGGAAGGATTTCAGAAAACTCTGTAATTCTGCTGCTTAGAGGGGACTGCTGCATGTTCCTAAATGTAGCCATGAACCTATTAAGGATACCTGGCTCCATAAAGTGCTATAAAGTTAGAACTCTTGCTACATAATGGAGCACCTGGGGACAATTCAGGCAAGGAATAAGGCATCCAAACAAGAGCCAACCTGGCCTGTTTGCTTTCCAAACAACTCCCAACACATCCTATATCTTTCTCTCCAGCTCTCAGACAAACCCTTTTTGTAAAGACCACTGTTAAGCTCTGTGAAGCAAGAGAAGGATATGGAGACTGGGAGATTCTCCCAGCATGAGAACAGATGATGGGAATTTATCACAAGATGTTCAGAGATTTTCTTACACAACCTAAACATTTGCAAACTTTCCCCGACCTGGGCTTTTGTTTTAAGTTTGAAAACCAGCCAGGGATTGTTGAAAGGTTCGGGAATATTTTCAAGCTGGCCTTAGGCCCAGCCTTGAGCCAAGCTGGCTTTGTGTCAAAACCTTGTGAGTGGTTTCTGAACGATGAAAAGCAATGGGTTTCACTGCGTGTTCTCTGGATCAACCAAAATCTGCAGTGATTGGAATTACTGAAGAATATTTCCCACAAAGAGTGGAAAGCTCAGAGATTTCTCAAGCAAAGCTGGGGTGATAAGGAGCTGCAGATCTCACAGCTGCTTCTCCTCCAGCAGTAAAGATTGACTCCAGTATATTCTGGGTATGGGCAAAGCAGAGTTCCTCCTGCTTTTACACTTGGCCTCTAGATTTTGCTGACAATATTCCACTCTTTCAAATTGCTCCTTCCTGAAGATGAATTTGGTTTAGGGTGAGAGGAGCTTGCAGGCAGCTCTTGCAAGGCCTGGGAGCTGTTTTGTGTTGATGAAGAAGAGCCCCATATCACCCAACACACCATCTGGTCACAGATTCTGTTATTTATTTTTATACATCAACAGTGATTAAAATTCCTTGAAAAGCATTACTTCCAAAAATATGACACAGGCTGCCAGGCATTTCCCAGAATAAATAAATAAGTTAACGTGGTTTCCTTCGGAGAGATGTCAAAAGGTAAGAAGGGACTCTGCCTCCATGGTGCAGGTGCAGGGTAGTGGGGGATTCTCTGTCCCTTGAGATATCCAAGGACTGTGGAGATGTGGCACAGAGGGGCATGGGCAGTGGGCATGGTGAGGGTGGGTTGACAGCTGGATTTTGGTGATCTTAGAGGTCTTTTCCAATCTTAATGATTCTATGACTATGTGAGTCTATGAGTTAATCCATGGGATGATTTCCAGGCTGTGGTGGCAGTCGCTTCATCTGTGTAGCTGAGGTTGGGAGCTGCCAGTGGACCCTGCTTGCTGTTACTCACACAGGGATGCTCTTTGCCTTCAGCCTGGCACAGTGGTCAGGACTTTCCTGGCCATCGTGTCCCATTCCTCCTGCTTGGAGAAGCCACAGATGGGGTGTGAGCATGAGATCTGCATTTTGTGGTTAGGCAGTGTTGCTGTTGGGGTATGTCAGAGCACAACCAAATGCTGAGCAGGTTGCTTTTGCTACCTTCTTTGCCTTCCTGGCCTCCCAAGTATTGCCCTCCAAGATCTGCCCTGCCAGACATCCAGGGGAATGTACCATACAAGGCTGTGTGCACTGTACAGGCTGAGATCCATGAGAACCTGTTGTTTTTTGGACGGGGCCCTGGGCAACCTGATCTAGTAAAGTATGTTTGGTGGCCCTGCTAGGCAGGGGGGTTGGAACTACATGATCCTTGAGGTCCCTTCCAACCCGGGTAATTCTGTGATTCTGTGATTCTGTTTTTAAAGTTGCTGTAGACAGAGTTTTCATAGGGTGGATTCACTGACCTAAGCATTTGCTGCAGGGGAGCCTGAGGAGTTGTTCACAAATCTGTTCCCAACTTCCAGGCAGTCTTGCTGTGATTTAGCCAGCTGAAGACAGGTTTAATCTCACTGTGGAAGGATATATATCCATGACAATTTTATGTTGGAAATTTTAGTCCTTCCTGTTTCAGATCATTGAATTTCTTTTTTACTCTCCTCCCTGGACTGAAATGATGCTGGAATGAGAGTGATGGAGATCGTTCGGTGGAAGTCTCTGAGTGGCCCCTGGTGTTGCGTGAGTGGAAGTAATACCTTGCAGAGAGACAGAAACACTGTGGGTCTCTTCTTGGACTCTTCCTGCCCTTCTCATAAAGTTTGACAGTGTGTCCATTTCGTCACAGCTCACAGTCAGTCATCTAGAAGAAATTCTTATTGAAATACCACCTTGGTGAAGCAGGAGTGAGAGATCCTCTTGGGCTCTGCATCTGGGTCTGAAAAGTGCAATTGGAGGAGCATAAGATCTCCAGGCTTGAAATCCCTACAGGGATGTAGGTGACTCCATCCCTGTTTGACTTCAGAGCTGCAAATGTGTTGAGGAAGAGGATGAGGCAGATGAAAGAGAGAAGTAACACCAGGGAGGGTGACTCACCTGCTTTCTTTTATTCTTTTTCGCTGGGTAATGAAACGTTTTATTTATAGGCAAGGACAGAGGAGGAGAGGCTGGGGAGGAGAAGAGCAGCAACGGGGAGGCTGTGGATGTTCCAGCTGCGTTTTGCATGTTGTGCCTTCCCTGGGCTGCATGGCACAGGGTCTCAATGGCATAATGTTCCTTGAACTCTGGCAGCTTGGGGCCCTTGGGAGCATGTTCCATGTCATCACCCTGTGGTGCAGAACCTTTTCCTAACACCTGGCCTGACCCTTCCCTGATGCAGTTCCATGCCATCCCTTTGGGTTATGCTGCCTTTGGCTCGGCACTCTTCAAAGAGTTAGGCAGATCCCACAAATCTGCCCATCCTTTATTCACAGTGTGTCCCATGGAGGGACACTGGCCCAAGATGTGGACTGGACTGACCCCATGATGCTCAGGACTCATGTGGCTCTGTATCAGGCCCTGAGACCTAATGACTTTGTGCACATGTTTTACCGCAAAGTTGCTGAAATAGCTGAGGAGTTGTGGTTTCACATCATTAACAGGGGACAGAGTTTTTAAATTGATATCATAAGAGTTTGCCTCACTTTCCCTTCTGAGCAGTCATACCTCCAGAATGGACCAAGCACACACAGAGCCTTTTCCTTCTTAATATGGCATTTATTTCCTTCTCTATTTCTCATATTCTGTTCTTACTGTCAGATTAGGGCTGCCTGAAAATTTCTGGGCTTTCTTTGTTTTTAGCCTGTCTTAGCAAACTGTAGCTTCAAGTAATGAAGCATTATTTATAATTAGTTCTCCAGTTTAAGGGGGGTAATGTGCTGCAGTAGACTGTGCATGATTCAGCACCAAGGAGCAGAATCTGCGTTCAGTATTCGTGGTTCTGAAGTCACGTCTGCTTTATGGTCAGTGCTCTGAGAAAATGCACATCTTCAGCACTGAGAAAATGTTTGGCATTCACCTGCAAAAGCAAACTTGAAATAGTAATAATTGCACATCTCAGTCCTTGTTTAAAGGAAGAACTTAAAACCCTTATAAGACAAGGTAACTGGTTCTTCAGAGACTATTTTGACACTCCTGCCTCTGACAGCTACAGCTTTCCCAGCATCTCCTTCTTATAGTGGTGACTCTGTGACTCTTAAGGTTCTACAATCCTATTCTATGAATCCCAGCCTGGATGTGTTGCCACAGCAAGGAGTTTCCCTGGGTATTGCTTAGGATGGAGCCCAGGAGGCTGCACATTGAGGGGTGCTTTGTGTGCCAGGGGGCTCTGAAGGTCTGCTGAGCTATGCCAGCTGCAGGCTTTGCTGTGCCACTCAGGACATGAGTTACATTCGGTTTTTCAGCAGTGCTGAATTTATGAACTGCATCTGATTTATTGTCAGGAGCTTTGAAGTGCTTGTTAATCACAGCCAGTAAAAAACAAATGTAAGGGACAGCCTTGTCAGGCAGGGAGCCTTCCCAGTGCCAGCTGCTGGGAGTCTTGTGTTTCTTTCTCTTGACCCATAGGAATTTTTTCCATGCAAATGTGGGTTGATGTCTCGGTGACAGACTCTTTAGGAGGGTCTGCTGTGACAGGACATGGGTAAGTGGTTTCAAACTAAAAGAGGGGAGATTTAGATTGGGTATAAGGAAAGTGTTTTTTACAACAGGGGTTAACAGCACCGTAGCTGGGATAAGAAATGAAAACCCAAGGCATGCAGATGTAGCACAGCACCTCGTATCAGCTCCTCTCTGCTTAGCAGCACCCTTTGTGTGGCATGGGAGAGATTGGTGAGGCCTTATGGATATTGTCTCTTATCTCACTACTAATGTGTGAGGGGAGGACTGAATTTCCATAAGCCTTAATTACGCCTTTCCCTGCATGTCCTTAATTCAGAGGCTAAAGAGATGCACTTTCTGCTCATGTAGGAAAAGCTTTGAGTATCACAGTGTCGTCATTCCTGTTGACTTCAGCAATGAGGTTTAGCACAATGCGCTGGAAATGCAGCGTGCACATTGGCTGTACCTCTCTGTGCAGGTGTAGCTGTGGGATGCACACTGTAACCAGACATAGCACAGACTTACAGCAATACAAGGAACATGTGCTCTCCAGTTCTTTTACAAAAGTTACAGAAATGGAGATCCCAATTTTGCTCATCATTTTTTCCTCTGATAGTTGATTTCTCGGCTCTTCCAGGTTATGCCGACCCAAATAATCCATGATTCTCAGACTGGGATTAATTTGCAGGAGGGTTGTTTTGCCTGCAGGAAAAGCTCCAAGGAGATGTGTGAGAGCTGGGAGAAGTCCCAGAGGAGTCAATCTCTTCTGAACATGTTGTTTGTGAAAGAAACAGGATATGGAGCCTCCATGCAGTAGCTCTGTTTATCGTTTTCACTTATCAGAAGCCATTGTATCAAAATGGCTGGCAAATTGCATCTCACTAAAACAGATGAGATAGGATTTTTATATCAATAAACAGCGTGGAGTGGATCTTCAGGAGGTGGCAGCTGATTCTCTATTTAAAAAGTTTGATGTGCATTCAGTGTGGGTACATACTGTTTGTACATACAGCTGTTTGTGTTTGACACGATACAGCTACCAGCAGGGCTCAGAAATGTATCTTGTCTTTGGTTTTATAGCAGGGTGGTTACTCCAAATAAACCTATATTATATTTTAAATGGACTAATTCTGCCTTGAAGAATTCTCTGCTCTACTTCAGAATTGCTGCGTTAGGCGCTTTTTTCTTTTCCTACCTTACAAATTAACACTACGGATTACAGAGGATGTTCTGATTAGCTGTCAGTGTCAGAGCCAGTTGCTGTTTTGGGATCTTTTGTTCTTCGATGTCTCTCCGACATTGGCCTCTGTAATTCATTTGCTGTGTTGCAGAAGTTCAGGTCAGAGCTAAGGAGACAGGCGTGGGGATTTACGCTGTGTGAAGTGTGTGCAATCTGTTTTTTACTTTCAGCTTGCTAAGCAGACCATGCATAATCCCTGTAATATTTAGTAGATCTGCCAGGCCGTGAAGATGGCATTTGTAATATCCAACTAGTTACATGCTCTGTAACATGGTTGTCCATTTCTGTGCATCCATACTATTCAAAAGTGGCCTGAGGATGGAGGGGCTGAATTACACGTGCAAGCAGAATACTTCCCAGTTGGAGCTTTTGGAGTTTGGACTTTTTCCTGTTGCATCATTCTTCTAACCTACTTCATAGCATACTGCATTTTGTGCAGGTGAATCATAGTGTGCAAGGCACTTATGCATTTCTGCTGTGCAAGTACATTGTCAGCTCATATTTGATAACCCACCAGCAAACAGGGGTGTTTTCCTGGAAGCTTGGGATCTTAGCATCGTTTTCCAAGTGAGAATAATGCACCCACTGGTAATAAATCAAGCTGGGTCTGAGGATGCCTCACCACTTTCACTGCCTCCTTGATGAGTGTTATCCTCAGAGGTATAAATTAAAGAGGAAAATATATAATCTGGGAATCTTTCCAACATCGTCTTTGAAAATCTGAGCTGTGCTTTGCTGAAATGTCTTTGGTGGAGGAATGCTAATGGCAGCGCTGAAGATGTGTGCTGATTGCACCCAGAAGAACAGGAAAATGCACAGAATAGCTTCCTTTCTTTTCCCTTTGTCATCAGAATAATTTCTAATGCTGTCTGCACAGGATGAATCTCGAGCTGTTTCTACACAGCGCTGATCCCAGAAATATGGCTTTAGTCGCTCCTTCTCTACTGTTTGTTCCATTATTCTGACATCCGCATGAAATACGTTACATTTCTTTCCATCTCAGCCTCCAGATAATTGCCTGCAGTTGCCAGCACTGAATGCCCGCAGTCCCTCTGCTCTATTGGTCAGAGCCTGAGCTTCAGCAAGGAGGATTTGAGGCATTTCTTCCAACTTTTCTGTGATCATCCATGACCAGTTCCCATGAGGCGTCAGCACAGCCGGGCGGTGCTCACAGTGCTTCCATCACCACCAAGGGAAGGGAAAAGCAGCATGCCGCAGAGTGTGCTGATGGGCAAAAAAAATTTCACAGGGAGGGTGTGATTCTAGCAGAGTTCCAGCTGTTCTGGATGGGTTGCAAAGGGATTTTTCAGCATATCAGCAGCATTTTGGAAATGGAAATGATACATCTTCCAATACTTATTCAGGAGCTGGTTTTCAGCTTACCCTCACTGTAACCCGCTTGGGTCTGTAGTATTTACTGAAACTAAGAGTTTAGCAGGACTGTAGTACTTGGAGCTCTGCTTCAGAATGTCTGTGTTTCTGTTTGCTTTCTCTCTGCCAACATCATCCTTTGCTTTCCAGGAGACGGTGAAAGCACAGACAGGCGGAAGCCTGAGCTAGTGTTCCCCATCCTGGGGAGGTGTGAAGAGGTGAATATCTTTACTGCTGATTTGCAAATGGGAAAACTGATGCATGGTGGAGAGAACAGTCTTACAGGTAGATCCCATCAGCTCCACCTGAAGTAGCTGTGGGTGTGCTGAGCCTCAGGCAGTGCCAGGTTGTTCCACAGGGGTCCTGCTTCACCGTCAGTGACTCGGTTTGTGGGGCCACTCAGGCTGAGGCTCCAAAAAGTCATTCCTGTCTCCTAAAAAATGTAGGGCAGCTATTTTTACTTAGTTGCATGAAGGTATTTTTTTTTTTTCCTGCCTTTTAAATTCATGTTAAGGTTTCTTATGTTTTGCAAAGGCATTCATCCTTCCCGCTGAACAGCACAGAGGGAATCCTGTAAGTGCCATGCATTATTTGCTCCCTATACCGATGCTGCTAAATTAGCTGAAGCAACGTGTTTCAACTGTTCCAGACATTTTTCCTCTGGAGCTTTCTTTCCCACAGAAAGGTTTGCTGTTTCCCCTTCATTTGAGATGAAAAGAAAATTGAAAATAATATGAAATTTTCCCACAGGACAGAATTTGTTTTTCAATAACTCCACTTCAGCTAATGTCAGGAAACACACAAACAAGAACAGTCAGTATGTTTAATTTCAGCCTTGAATTTATGACTTATTCTTCGCCATCACTGTCTGAAAAGCAGCAGCACTGACACACTTTACTCTCAGCTTGAAAATGCCAGTTAAATCTGAGAGCAAATGCTGCACCAACTGGGATTTATTAGGACCTATTTAATGCTCTTAACAGGAGTGTGCTTTTGGTTGTCTCTTGCTGGTGACAGAGAAGTCGCCTTCTGGCCCAGCCCATCTAATGGCTGCTGAACTGTAATCATGTAATCATAGAATCAGTCAGAAAAGACCTCTAAGATCTTCAAGTCCAACTCCAAATCACCCTCTCCATTCCCACTAAGTCATGTCCATCAGTGCTATGTCTTCACAGTTCTTCAACACCCCCAGGGACGGTGACCCCACCACCATGCAGGTTCTTCTCTCTTTATGCCACATGTCTTTGCCACCATATGGTGCAGAAGATACGATGCCATCAGCATCCACCAGCCCAGCAGCTGCCCAGTGTCCTCAGATTCAAAGTGCTTCTTCCCTTACTTGCTTAAAAGCGTGACTTGCATGCTGGTGCCAAGCAATGGAAGGAAAGCCAGTGCCATCAGGATCCATTCCCGACCTACCATGTGGTGTTGCAAAGACAAATGCTTCCTCATCTTTGTTGTGCTCTATGTTTTAATGAGCGTTTTTAGGAAGAAAAGCAAACACACAAGAACAAAGCCACAACCAACTGCTGCAGAATTTTTCAACCAATTCCAGCCCCATTTTCCATCAGTGGTTTGAGGTCTCTCTGCTGTACTACACACAGTTCATGAGAAGACGTTTTAGAGGAGTTGGTTTATGACTTCATCCAGCAGAAAGTTAAAAGGGGAAGGGATATTTGCTCCTGGTGCTTGGGGTGAACAAGAAGAAATGAGCAGTGCTGGAAGTCAGTGTGAGCGTAAGGACAGAATTGTATAAATCGAACAGGAGGATTGGGGAGGGGAGAGGAAATTAGAACGGAGAGAAAAAGAAATGTCAAGAGGAAGAAATCCAAACTACTTTCAGACTTGAGGTTTGTGGAGGAAATTAGGTAGTGTGATGCTTGCATCAGTGAGGAGTAAAGCTTAGAAACTCAGCAGGTGCCTTCTGCCTTCTGCTCTACTTCTCCCTCATTCATGAGCTCTGGAGACTTTCCTGGCCACCCCACCCTAATACACACCCCATTGTTTGCTTGGACCTATTAGCATAATTTCCTTTAGAAAATAACAAAAACTTTTGAATTAATTTTACTTTTCCTGTTATTTCCTTTACTCAACTGGAAAGGCATTGAATCCCTATTATTTAATGGGGATTTGATGAGAAGTTTGTACAGTCCCACCCAGTCAAGTGCTGTGTTGCAGCAGGACCTGGTCTCACTCACCAAATGCTTGGAAACTGGCTGGCTTCTCCCCACAGCTACAGCTTGCACTGGAAAACTACAAAAAGCCCACAAAGACTTGGTGTGGTCTTTGCTAGTTGTATAAAGGGGCTGATTAAATATGAAGAAGTTCAGCAGGCACAATGTCATGTTGACACACAGGCCTTCACAGTAGGATAAACACAGAATGGGAAACCACAGATATGAGGACTGGGGGTGCTGAGGGTCACAGGTGTTGTAGGAAGTGATGCCTGGGCCAATGGTGGATCTTGGTAGTGTCATTCAGGTGCACACCAGCCACGAGTCTCAGAAAATGGGACCTGCTGATATTTCTGTATTTTGGTGCCTTTTGATGCTTTTCTTTTTTGCTGTAAAAGTAGTTTTTAGCCCTGCTTTCCTTGGGGAGTGAAGCGACTCCTGCAGACAAATGTAGCAATCAGTGTTTTAGGTTGGATAAGCTGAGCAATTTTTGGCTTGAAATAGTAGTAACAAAGATTTTTAATAAACGTAAGCTTGGTGGGGAGAAGCTGTAGAGAGTGAGGCATGCAGCGATAGTTGGAAATTAGTAGCGTAGTGCCTGCATCCAAGGAAGCAAGAATGGGAAAAGATACAGCACATTAATTTGATCTGATTAGTATTGTCAAATACATGAAGGTAGATGGAAAATATGAAGGATGAATCACTGATTTGTAAATGCGGACTGTGTGTCAAGCCTGATGGCTTAGTTCAATAAGATGCCCATTGTTCTGTGATGGGATTACAGTGAAATGCAGAACCCTGTGCTATGCAGGAATCTGTTGGCTGAGGTGGAGCTGGGCAGTGCAGTCATGGCACACTGGTTGTTACCTACAGAGCAGAGAGATTGATTGGAAGGAAAATGCACAGGAAGCACAAGAGCTGCTGGTGGGGCTCCTTGGTTAGTCCTGGGACCCGACGTATTGAACTGCTTTTTAGAATGCCTGGCAACAAAAGCCAGATAAGCCCATTAGAGTATGCTCTAATGGCGGATGGAGCATCTGATGAAGGAGATGGCAGCACTGGGCAGTTGTGGGCAATATAAAGTCACTCTCAACGCTCTACAAGTATGAAAGGAGCTGTGCTGTCATGTGCTGGAGCCACCGCTGCCCTCTGAAGAAATGGTGAATATGGGAACAGTGGCAACAGAGAAAAAAATACCAAAGTGTGAAATATTTGACTGTTACTTTCAGTGTTTTCCAAAATAAACCCCAACATTTGCTTGGAAAGAATTTTAATTTGACAAAAACAGAAACAAAGTTCAGTTATACTGAAAATGACTTTTCCCAGCCACTTCCTTAAATGAAAGTTACCCAGCCCCTTCTAATGATGAGGAAACAGTCAGTGAAAGCAGATGTGAGAAATGTGGCACCTCTTCCCAACGGTGTTAATACCTGTAAGGAAGCAGCATCTCCTCAGAGCGACTTGCTCACCAAATCTGGAAGTGTGTGGTTCCATTTATGTTTGGGCTCCGTGGCCTGATCATGAATATTTGAAAAGTGAGCTGTACCGTGTAATTGTAGCCTCTTACATGAGCCACATGATTATTTAATGAGGATTCTTGATTGGAAGAATGAGCAAACACATCTTTTATACATGATTGTGCCAATTTCGGTCCTTATTTTCTCTTGGTGCTGATACACACACGTTTTTCATTGGCCTTGGCAGACCTTTCTTTGCTAAAAAGAAGAAAAATGAGGAATGGATTTAAGTAGTATAAAGTCATTTAAATGTGGATAATATCCACTGATTAATACTTGTATAATCCTCTCTGTACCAAAATTAGGAAGATAAGACTAAAATTCACTTCTGAGTCAAAACTGAGTGGCTGCTTTGTACATGTTCGGTTGTGGAGATGCTATTAATTGAAGTCAGCTTCTGGAAAGACCAGTTACTTTCCTAGGCCTGTTATAGGCTACAGGTCGGGGGTTTGTGTTCCTTCCATGTTTAGGCTTCTCCTGGATGTTAAGAGTGGCCATAATTTTCTCAGTGCAATAGTGGGTGTTGTGGCTGTAATACAGCCACTCCAGCATCACATCCTCTGCCAGACTCTGGGTCTTTTTCTGTATGCAGCTTTAATGTGAGATGGCAAGGTCCACCAAACATCAGCTTGTAAAGACACCGATAGTTTTGCCGTTTGTGGTACAGTGCTTGTTATGAGTTGCTCACTGAAACATTTTTCATATTTGGGGGAAAAAAAGCCTTTCTTTCCTGAAGATCTAATTAAAGAATTTGGTTACAACAAAGTTCAGAAGAGCCTCCTCTGAAAGATGTTTTCAATTAATTTTAAGCTACACTTCATGAATACAGAACATGACATACGTGATCTTCCTTTTGTTCAGCAGTGAAGGTTGCTGCTGATGTAAAACACAGTCAGCAAGCAGTCGGGTTGAGAATTAATCCCCATTTTTCACACCACAAAGGCCACTACAGCTGCAGCAATCCAAGGTACCCCACCTACTCCATCCCTGTGGTTGAAGAGTTTTTCTAATGTGGTTCAAATGTGAGAGTTTATCTGCTTTGTCTGTTTGGGTAGTGACTCCGCTGGTATAGCACACTTATCTTCTGTCCTGGCAGAGATTCCACCAATTGTTGGTGATTATTTTCCAATTTAAATACATTTTGTACACTCATCTTGGTGGCACAGATATTTCCAGAATCCCGCAGCCTTTGTGTTTATTTAAATTATTAACAAGCTTTCAAATGCTTTTGCCAAACCAGCATCAACCCCTTGAGCCACAAGCATCATGAAAGGCAGATTCTTTCATGATACACAATACTCCTGAAAACACAATGCTGTGTGTTGAATAGATCCACTCACTGACCTATTAAGTCATAAAAAAAAAGGAAAGAAATAATGGGCCTGGAAGCTCATCTGAAGCTGAACATTGATGTGAGAAAAAGGATTGTGGCAGCCTATTGAGCATGCAGATAGCACACATTTGATGGGGGAAAAAAAAGAGAGTGTTTAGGAGAACATCTGGAAGGAGCAGTGCCAGATGGCTTTTGGCTCTTTGATAGGACTAGTATTTTTTTGGGGTAGAGTATGAAGACCCAATTTTCATGTTTGCCAATATTTACAGATCTCAGTCTCGATGTGAGGAGGAAAATAAGGTCTCAAATAGCACTCTGTGAATGCTTAAAATAAGCCTGATGCTTGGCGTTTTGCTGACTCAACCCAAATAGCCTGAGATGCTGAAGTGCTGGGAACGCCCAACTCCTCCTCCAGTTGGTGGCATCTGAGAATGCTCCAGCTCTACTCCAGAAAGGATTTTTTGTACAGGATCAAACTCCAGGCACCCTTGATGTGAAAATTGTGGTGTAGCAAAGTCTTGCTGAGCTGATAACAGGATGAAATTGCTAAGATTGCCACATAGTTGGGACCTGGTTTGATATTGCAGGCTGGGGAGAGGCTGAGAGTAATAGAAGTGAGCAAAGGAGAGGAAAAGGATGAATGTTGGTCTGTGCCAAACATGTCATTATGAAATCGTTGCGACTGCAAATGTTCACTTTCCCTCATCAACCACTATGATAAGCCCAAGATGAAGTTCATTTACTTGAACAGCTCCCTATGTCTTTGTTATGTGGCTTTGGGGTAACACTGTTTTCCACATTTGTAAGAGAATATATCCATTGACATATTGATATACACATTGATATAACCTTGAAAAAGTACAGTTAGCAATGTTAGGTGGTTTCTGCCTGATGTTTGAGTTTTCTTTCACAAATCAATAGTTTTAAACTTATAAAAACACTCATAGGTGTTCCATTGAACTGATGTTAAGCAATGGGTATTTTTCATTTCATTTCACTTTTTTCTCTGCTTTGCTACTATCTACTATTCCGGACCACTTCCACCTCTTCTCCTGTTATAAATATAAGATAATTAGGGCTATTTTAAAAGTAAGTTGCTGGCATTCCAGGCAGTACAGCACTAAGGAAAGGCTTGTGTTGCTTCTCAGGCTCAGCTGGGTGCCTTATAGCTCTGCTGGGAAGGTCTCACCTCTCTTAGTGGTCTACAGGCTGAATTAATGGATTTTTAATATGTGTATTTTTGCAGATTAACCTGCAGTGGGGCAGCTGTCCTCCGTGCTGAGTTCTAATGAGTTGAGAGCTATCTGCACCTCTAAAATTAGGATTTGTCCCATCTTTTTCCCTCTTTTCTTTATCCTCCAGTATAACTGCTTGTCAAGATATCTAGTTGGCATTCTGCTAGCACCATTCTGCATGGATGCGCGTTGGTAACAGGAGAAAGGCAATAGTGGGAAAAGTGTTTTCCCACATGCTGTGCCATCAGCTCATGGATGGAAAACTCCATTAACACTTGGGAAAGCTTGATTTCTCCAGGGGAAAAGGTGCCTGGCAGCTTATCTGCCTTCTCCAAGGGTTCCTTCAGTTGTACAGTGGTTTGCTCCAAGTCCTCGGGGGTGCCGTGTCTCTCCTGCTGTGGGTTGCCTTGTTGCTTTTTTTCAGCTTAATTTCCATGGGCATTGCGCACTTCTCCTGCAGTTCTGCTCACTGTGGGGTTGTTACAACATTTTAGCAAGACAGAAGCGAGATGAAAAGCAGCGTTATTTATCTGAGCTGGAAGCTGCTTATGTGGGGGGATCTTCACAGGGGTGTGGGCCCCCAAATGTGCAGTGTGGGAATGGCGCAGTGCTGGCTGTCTTTCCCTGCGATGATGATGCAGTGTGTTCCTGGGCAATGCAGATGTGTCCCAAGGACAAGCAGGACATTTTCCACCATCCACTTTGCAAAGGATGACGACATCTGAGAAGGCAGCCAGCCTTCAGCTTGTGACAGCAGCTGGGCTGAAGAAGGCTTGGAGAAAAAGGGAAGACTTCTTAGTAGGTCTCATTATGGAGGACTGCACGGGAGACTGTAGGTCAATAATAGGAACTGCATAAAAGTATAGGACCTGGGGATGAAAGCATGGCAGGAACCACTGCAATGCTTTGCTGCTGGTTTATTAGACACTACAAGACATACAGTCCTGCTCTGTAGCATGAGTACAGTTGTCCAGAAGTCAAGCTGTGCTCCTGAGCCTTAATTTCCTATGTAACCTAACACAGTCTGCCCTAAGCATCATATGCTGTGGCGTTTGCCTGCATAAAATTGAGCATTTTCTAATGACAGAAACTTTGGGTGGAGTGGAAACAAAACCTATATTTGAATTCTGAGCAGAGTATGAAGCCTATCGTTAATCCCCAAACATGTTTTGAAAGAGGGTTTAAATAAAGCAGAAATAGTCACCACAGATATTTAGAACCACTGTTTGTGCATAGATACATCTTTGGTTGTTTCTCTTCTGGAACTTCAGTAAGACCAAGAAATGAGTCACGTCTCTGCTACCCCAGCATGTGGGTGATGTGGGTGTCAGCCCCAGACCCTCACTCCATTGAGACATTAATATTGTTTATTTGAGCTTTCCTATCAAGGTTGCTCCCTGAGGTCTCTTCTCTGGTTCTTGGAGTTCACGTTGGCCATGTACTACCCCTCAGGAGGCACCAGAAACCTTCTGTGCTCTGTAGCCTGTCCTTGGGAAGGGTACATCGGTACATCTGTTGGCTTTTCCCTCCTACATTCCTACTTTGATTTTTCCAGGAATTTATTCGGCATTGCTTTGAATGCTTTTAGTCCCCCCTTTCTATTTCCTTTGGCATACAGGCAGGGAAGCCTGCATGCACAACATGTGGAATGCTGTTATTAATTTCATACTGTTTATGAGTTACTTTGTCTACTGACCTGTCACAGCAGCAGATTAAGCTGGGGTTGACCTTTCTCTAATCTGCAAATTGAGAAACTTGTCTGATATATCCCTTCGTTATGAAACCAGGATTATTCCAGCAAGGATAAAATGTGAAGGCCATCAGCTGCTCTGGCTGAGATCCTCACCAGCTGGGAGGAAGAATATGTAAAATTAGGCGGATGCATTGTGGAATGTTCACCCTGTTCTAAGTGCTTTGCTTAAAGTCAGGATGTTCTTTGTTTAGAACTTTATGAGGAAAATAAAGCCCCCAGCACTGTGCTCTGTTACTGTAGGAGTTAATATGTAGTTTTGTATCCAGCCCATTTCCAAGGAGATGTGATGCTCACAAGTCATTCTGAGCATCCAAGCTTGTCTTACTTGCAATCCTGCAGTTCTGTTTTTGTGCCTAGGGTCTGTCTGTCCCTTCATCAGGCTTGATTTTCACTGTTTCCTATGCATCAACTGGAGACCACTTCATTTGCTCCTGTAGCACTCTGTGCACTCAATGATGAACTGCAGCTGGCAGAGCTCAGGTGCCAGACAGCCCTCTTGTCCTCCACCAGCACATCACACCCAGCCCCTTCTGACACCATGCAGCGTGTCTGACAAGCCTCCCTCTTCACTCCTTTCCGTCTGTCTCCTGGGGAATAGCACAAGGAGCATCATTACCCACTATGACAGGCCAGGGTTATACAGAGGAGAACTCCTTCCATAAAGCAGATGGGACAAAGAGAGTGAACAAGATACCCTGAAGAGATGTGGATCAGGCAGTGGTGGAGAGGGTGTGTACCAGGATGAAAAAGTAGCCACCGTCCACAGGCTTGATTCTCAGTTCTTATAAACAAGTAAAGCTCCATGCAGGAAACCTGGGAATTCAGGAACATTGTGCTATGCTTTCTTACCTGAGTGATAAGATATCCCACCCAGATCATGCCATGCAATGCTGTTTCTCCTGTGGGAGTGGATTCAACTGATAGCACATGCTGTTGTGCAGGATGTTGGGATTGCTGTGCACCAGAGGCATGGTTTGTGTGGGACAGGCTGCCCAGGGAGCTGTGGGTGCCCTATTGCTGGAGGTACCCAAGGCCAGGCTGGATGGTGCCCTGGGCAGCCTGAGCTGGTGAGGGGTGAGCAGCCCACATCAGGAGGTTAGACCTACATAATCCTTAAGATCCCTTGCAACCTCAGCCATTCTGTGATCATTCCATGATTCTAGATACTGAATTGTGCAGGGGATCGTGCTTAATATGGGAGCAGAAGCCCACTGCATCTTGGGGAGGGATGTCCCTGACCCTCTGCCCTGCTCCTGCTCTTACACAGAGCCAAGGAGAGGTACAGGTCAGTGCATGGCCACACCTCGTAGCATGCATGGAGTCACTGGCCCAGCTGTTGCTATAAGCATCAAAAACATCCTGGTAGAAAGAGCAATAGAGTATGTTCCCTGCCCATAGTGGGAGAGCTCCTGGCAGGGTTTGAAAGACGCGCTGTGTTTGTTCTAACTTTGTGTTGACATTTTCCACAATATTTTTCTTGTTGTTTGCCCGTAGAAGCTCAAATCTCCAGATATTTCTTGCTCAGAAATTGGAAATTGTTTGATCTCAGGCTGTTGAAATCACATGCAGAGACATAGAAGAAAAAGGGAGGCTAGAAACCCCTGGAGGAAGGGGGGACAGGCTTCCCAAGACAATTTCCATTTCATCAGATTGCGTTTTTTTTGTGCTTAGAAGGAAAAAAGCTGTTGTCTGCTAACATGTATTCCCTGTGAGCTGCTCCTGTAAAGTTAATGGGAAGCTGCTCTTAAGGAAATTTTTGGAATACCTTTTTAAAGGGAAACAATGTTAGAGCTCCTGTTTTTCATTGTCCTTTGGGCTGGTTTCCTGCCATTCAGTGTAATGGGGTGTAGATAGGAAGGGATGTGTCCCCACGGGCTTATAAACCTGATGGCTTTAAAACATGCCCATTGTATAGTTTGCACGGAGCGGGGATTTATAGGAGAATAGGACCCCATGAAGGTCCATATCAGAAGAGCTGATCATGAAACAAGGGGAGGAATTTTCCTCCCCATTGTTTTTAATGGAAGAATTACATTTTCCAGCAGCAGTTCTGCCAGATCCTCTGCCACTTGCAACAAACTGGGCTGCTGTACTAAAAAAAGGCATCAGTGGAAGTATGTCTTGTGTTGTGTTGTGTTGTGCACTGTGCATTTTGACCACGACTCCTGTTGTGATGGCACTTTCATTGCAGCTTTGTGGTGCTGGCACTGCTCTCCTCCGCACTCTTCACTGCACCCTGAGCCTTTGCAGGTGGCAGAGCCTGGCCCTGTGCAGGCTGAGAGTTTCCATAAATAGCTGAAATATGTAGTTAGCAGCTCCTGCCACTTAGACATCAAGGAAATGGTTTTTGCTCTGTGTAGGTGGATGAGTGCTCCTCAGCTTGCTCAGCCCTAGACCAGAGGTCTCTGCAGCTGCCCATGGAGTGAGTACTAACCATCGTTTCCCTGTGCGTGTTAGGTAGGTTGCAAAGAGCTCTCACACAAATAATTGCTGGTTTGGGAGCATGCAAGTTAGCAGTGCTGCTGATTGATAAAACCTGCTTGGGCAAAGAGAGACAAACAGCACCTTAAACCGCACAAACTATTGAACAGCCAGTGTAAAGGAAACACCTAAAAACAGAGGAAAGCACATCTCCATAAGGTCCTTTGTTGCCCATGCAAAGTGCCTTTCCCTTCCCCTTTGCCATGCTGCACAGAAACCTCAGTTACACGCTAATGCTTAGTGCCAGGCTGCTTTCTGCATTGCCATCGGCAGGAAATTAATCCCTGCTCTGTGCCAACAGTGCATGTGTGGAAGAACCCCCTGATTTGTTTACTGGGCAGAGACCAAACTGTTAATTGGGAATCCATGCTGTCAGGGCCACCCAGAAAGGGATCTGGAGGTATGCCTTGTGTTAATGCTGGTGCTGATAGAAGCAGTGGAATTACCTGAGCTTAGCACAGGAGTCAGGTTGGATATTAGGAATTCTTTTTTCTCGGGAAGAGTGATTAGACATTGGCACAGTCTGCCCAGGAAGGAGATGGATTCACCATCCTTGGAGGTATTCAGGAACTGACCATGGAGATGTGGCACTGAGGGACATGGCTTAGTGGGCACGGTGGGGGTGGACTGGCTTTTGGACTTGGTGATCTTAGCACTCTGTAAAACCAGCTCTCCATCCACAGAGCAACTCCTGAATTTATTTGGTGATGAACGAAGTGACTGCCAGAGACCATGGCCCTCCAAATGGTGCCTTTGCCTGAAGGGGAGTGCAATGAAGCATGCTGGGTTTTCACTTCTGTTTATTGCTGTCCATCCAGTGAAAGAGCAACTATGGGTCACAAACCAGTTACGTGCATAGCATTTTCCTGGTTTTTGCAGCCTAGTTACTCTCGACTGCCATAATGCAGATAATATTGCTGCAATAACACATTGTTGGAATGTTTTGCATTCAAAACTGTGTTGGTAGTGACATCCTCGGGCAGAGGGAAGAGCTTCTCATCAGCAGCACATAGAGAAAGGAGGTTGAGTTTCTGTCCAGTGAGCAGAGCCCCTCAAACCAGAACCCTTACACAAATATGTGAGGGTTGTTTTGGTTTTTTTTTCTTAACTTGAAATCCTAAGAAACTGTCTCTTGAATAGGATGTTCCGTGCTGGCTCATTCGTCTGTGCATCTCCCTGGCAGGTAGCGTATAAATAGCTCCGAGGCACACGCGATTCACGAGTTCTTTTCAAAATACATTATTGAGTCATCTTAAAGCCTCCTACTGGAGCTCTTTTAAAGATGCACTTGTTATTTGAAGTGGAAGATTTATGCCCAAGAAAGAATGGCAAATCCTGGCTAAAGTTGGTCCTTCCACCAAAGTGCTTTGTTTACAAAGCAGTAAGGAATGAAATTGCATGCGATCCTGCTGGTGAAGTAGGCAGGCAGCATCTGCACATCCCTGCCTTGGGGATACAGCCAGGAATAGAAAGCAGGGTTCCTTGCTCCCTTGCCTTTTGCCACACAGGGCAGAGCAATCCAGCCAAACCTCCCGGCTGTTCTCTCCACCTGACCCCAGACACCATTCAGCTCTCAGCAGTTAGGGCAGAATTAGGGCAAGATCCCCAGGGATGGGAGCTGCTGTAGCAGAGCTGGCTCAGAGGGTAGAGCTCATCTGAATGCTGAGCTGAGTGTCCTTTCTCACCTGGAAATGTGGTCTGAAGGGAACCAGGGGATTCGATAGACATAAGCCTTCAGGTTGTGACAACAGCTCTGCCATGGCACTGGGGGAGTCAGATTTGTCTGGAGTGTGTGTTCAGATAAACACTCACTGCCACTGATACCAAAGCAAGCAGAATAACCAAAAAGGCTGTTTGTCTGTTCCACTGCTGTGGAGTTCAGTGCTGGCTGCCTGAGGAGCAATACAACTCAGCTATGACTGTGCATTAGAGAAACAGCACAATTCCTTCAAACAGTGGGAGAGCTCTAAACAGGCCAAGCTGTAGACCTGCACCGGGAGCCACCTGAGACACTTCTTCCCTCATCTAAAATACCTCTATGCTCCTCATGCACAAGATGATCAGGGCTGTCTCACATATTGCTTTGTTGGTCTGGTTGTGTCTCTACACAGTTTTCAAAAGTTAGGTCAGGATTTACACTGCACTAAGGCACATCAATGCCACATATATATTTTTGGCTCCAAGGTTGTGAGTCTAAAGTGGGACTTTTGACCAGGTTAAGCCCACAAAGGGAGTTTGAGAGGGTACCTGGTGGAATTACTTTTGTCATCAGAACATGCCTGACTGCCCTGCCCAGAGCAGCGCTCTCCTTTGCTATATGTGTTTTCTCGTACAGTGTCTTCAGAGCATCTCCCAGCAACATGGCATCCAAATCCTGCTTTTGGTAATGACCTGTCACTCCTTTTGGTGTCAAAGGAACACAGTCAAGTCCGCATAAGCCTTTAAATATCTGTAACTTCCCCTAAAGTTCAATGTGAACATGAAAAATAGCCTTTGATGTCTGAGACGTGTCATGCACTTTTAGTACGTGGTAATGCTGCCACGAGCTGTGAGTGCAGCCTGAATGAGTCACAGATGTCACCAGCACCCTGCTGCTTCCCAGCACACTTTGAGGTGTCCTTCGGGCGCTCTTCTCACTGCTCTGTCAGTCAGGGGCTGAGCTGGGGCCACAGAGCATCAGGATGCAGCAGTGATGCCTGCAGCTCTTGGGCTGGGCTGATGTCATAAGTGGGACTGATCTGCTGTAAAACAGACAGCTCACTCTATGCTGTAGGTGGACAATGACATACTGACATCTGTTGTCTTGATGACTGCTGATGTTATGATAAAGTAAAACAGTGTTCTTTCTTAAGAACAAAGCGAATAGATTTGAATCAACCTCTTAGGTTGGATATTAGGAAAAAAATTTTCTTGGAGAGAGCAGCAATGCATTGGAATAGGCAGCTCAGTGACATGGTGGTCACCATCTCTGGAGGTGTTCACGAACTGTGGAGATGTGGCACTGAGGGACATGGTCATTGGGCATGGTGGGGGTGGGTTGGGGTTGGGCTGGGTGATCTTAGTGGCGTTTTCCAACCTTAATGGTTCTATGACTATTACTGAGAAGGCCATAACCAATGTGCTGTGGCAGGTCTACTACTGAGATGCCCTAATGCATTAATGTACTTTGCCTTGGCTCAGAATCACCTTCCTGGTGAGTTACAGTGTCCAGGATGGATGAAAACACACAGTGAGTTTCTACCCATGACCGTGGGGGCTGAGGATGCAGCAAAGATAAAATGCTTATGGCCTCTTCCATATCACAGTAGCTGGGAAAAAAGAAGATGGAGCTAAAGAAGAAGTGTATTTTGTGGATGGAAAGTTAGTTGTGGAAGGAAGTGCTCCTTCATGGATTTATGTCAGAAGAAACATTAGCTTATCTCATATGGCATCCTGCAGAACTTGTGCTTAAAGATTTTACCTTAAGGTGCTTCTGCATCATCAAACTCACTCTGTGGGTGTCACCTTGGAAATGACTTTGTGTGTTTCTGTGCATGTGCATATTTGAGAGAAATGGCAATAGAAGCCTTTATGTTTCTTTTATCTGTTTCATTGAGTTCCAGCTGAGTGCTGGGTGGACCATCCTTGTTTGCTAGTAAGAGAGCAGAGCTTCTCTTCATTTATGCAGGGACAGGCCCTGCAATAGAGATGTTTGTTATTCATAATCTGCTGCTGGTTATTCTCATTATCAGTTGAAGGAGATGACACCATGTGAGTTAATTGTTCTGTTCCACAGCAGCTAATGAATAGTGTACGTATTCCCAACTAACAATTTGCCATAGCTCCATGGGGGAGAGAGTATTAAGTGTTCAGTGACAGCATGCACTTATTTATAGAAAGAAGAACTGGGGGACAACAAATAGGCCCACGTGTCTGGATAGTTTATTCTGAAAGATAGTAAAGGAGATCCGGATTAAAAATGTACACGTGCCGTTTGGGAACTCTTGTGAAATTCCCTGCTTGTCAAAAGTTCAAGCCTTTTGTAGGTTCCATTGCAAACAGTGGGAGGACATCCCCTGTGGGGGCCGTGGCTGTTCAATATCTGGTTAAAAGCAATCCATCCAGCATGGGTGATGTGGCCCCCTCAGAAGCTAATCAATTGCTAACAGGTTTCCATCAAGGCAATGCTTGATTCTTTTGTCTGCACCTCAGAAAGACACAGATGCCAGGTGAGCTTGTTCAGAAGATTTCTGTCTTATTATTATCATAACGAGAGTATAACATCAGTCAAAGTCAAGGCATAGTTGAGCTTACAACAGAAACACAGTAAGAAAGATCCTGATCCTTCCTCTACGGTGCAGACAACTGAAATAGCAAAGGGTCCCAATTACACTGGCATGGCTTCTTTGAGTTCCCCATTTCTCCTCTGGTGTCTGACTCTTGTCTTTGAGTCAAGACCATAGTTTGCTCAGCATTCGGCATATAGGAGTATAAGACACCATTGAGTTGCCACTTTGCTTTTTAGGACATGGACAAGTCTTTCCAGGCTGATCAAAAGACATTCACCAAGAGTAGTTGATGGAGAATGGCAGCTACTGACTTGAAGGATAAATGAATTCATGTTATGATTGTTTCTTTCTTTCTAACATTCAAGCCAGGAACATTCCTTGTAGTGACAAATCTTAAGAGTGCTCAGTTCCCTTGGCATTACTAACTCACTTCTTTCCGTATCCTTAAAAAAAAACTGGAGCAGATATAGCTAATGCTGTGTTGCATCCCACGCACTCATGTTGCTCCTGCAGTCTGTTGCTTTTTCAGATTCACACACTTACATTTTCATTTGCAATCACCACTATTGCTTTGCAGTAAACACTGCTCTTGCCTCTCTCCTAAGAGGATCCAGATTTCTTGTTCTCAGGATGGTGCATTTATTTTTAGGTTTCTGTGCTCTTTGCTTGGTACACTGGATGTTCTTTGCTTCTGCATACAGCTTCTGGTCCTCATCACAGACATTGCATCATGGTGTGAGAACAGTGATGGGGAGTGATGGATATTTGTCTTCTAAAAAATAAGTTTTGTTTTTATTCTCCAGATTCCATGAGTTCCCCACGGGCAGGTCTATGCCGTGATCTCTTTTCCCATATGGCCAACTCTGCCTCTATCAGCTTAGGTTGCACGTGGTACGTTGTAGGGATTTGCTGGCATTTGGAAGCTGAATAAGAAAAGGATTTTAGTTGTTCAGTAGCTAAAATTTGAAGAGAAAAGGAAAGGAAAGGAAAGGAAAGGAAAGGAAAGGAAAGGAAAGGAAAGGAAAGGAAAGGAAAGGAAAGGAAAGGAAAGGAAAGGAAAGGAAAGGAAAGGAAAGGAAAGGAAAGGAAAGGAAAGGAAAGGAAAGGAAAGGAAAGGAAAGGAAAGGAAAGGAAAGGAGGAAAGAAAGGAAAGGAAAGATTTTTTGATCAGTTTTATTTAGCAAATGAAGACACAGTGTGGAAGAAAAATGGGCTGAAAACCCCCTTGTTGGGAAAGAGATGGGGACATGGCTAGTGAACGTGGTGGTGAGGGGTTGATGGGCTAAATGATCTTAGTGGTCTGCCCCAACCTTAATGATTCCATGATTCTGTAAGTGATGTGTGAGTTTCAGTCAGACCAAAGACTGGTGAAGGTCTGCTGACACAATCAGAACAGCATCCTGTGATGTTTTACAGCGAGTTCAGTGAGGGCTGAAAAATCATGCGCAGATGAGGAAATGCTTTTATTCTTCCTTCCCCTCCAGCACAATCTTGATGTCATTATTAACACCTCATGTGTACAAACTTGGCTGTCAGAGCTATTTGCCAGAGTCATAGCAGCATTACAGCTGTGCTGGCCTGAGGACACATGAGGCAGAACTGGTAAGTAAAGATAACAACTTATAATCGACCAGCTAATATTGACAGGGAAAACAGACATGCTCCCAGGCACAAATGCCTCCTCGTGTCTCCTTCTGTTTGCCAGGGGCCTGACTCCAGCATCTTGGGCATTCAGAATGAGGATTTGCAACTTCAGGGCACAAAGTTCCTGCCGACCAGAATAAAGGACCAACTCCTCCAGCTCAGCAAATGCAGAGAGTGAATGTTACAACTGAGAGGTGCTGTTGCATTCCTGGGAAGTAATTCTTTTTCATGATTTCTCAAATCTGGAGCCTGCTTGTGTTCAAATGCCTACTAGAAGCAGACTCACAAGAAGCCTTTTCCTCCTATTTTTCTTTAGTAAAGGAAAGGACAGTATTTTGGCAGTCCCTAGGCTTTTCTTAGTCCTGCTAGGAGAGTTGTGTGCATCTTCCATAGCCCCACAGGTATGTTTTCTTGGAAGTCAGGGATTGTGGCAACATAGCAGAAGATCCAGCAAAATACTAAGAGACAGCATTATAAAAAATAAAAATAAAAAATGCCAGTTGAATGGTGGCATTGTGCATAGTCTGATGTATACATTAACAGAGTTATAAATACATCTTATGAATGTACTAGCACAATGCCTGCTAAATGAGAGACATGAGTAAGGAGAAAAGCAGGCCAAAACATGATTGCACAGTGGAGGCACTCAAGGACATTGGTTTCAAACACAAGACAACTTCAGAAAGGGAGAGAGGCAGAAACATGCAATGTCTCACCCTTCCTATATGGCTTCTTTTGGGTGCAGGTGATCACACATGTCTCAGTGCTGGCCGCAGGGTTGGCCATGCCATCAGTGCCTTGCCCAGACCTTTCTTCTCCTCTACCTCCCTCCATGACTTCTCATAGGAAGGAAGTCATATGTTAGATCTTGGTTTTTTGTATTTTTGGATGTGGGTAGAGAAGGAAAGCAAGAAGGTGATTTGATTTTTGGTGGTCTTTCACCCCTCTGTCTATTTTATAATGTCGACCTTCAGAAGAGGATTTCTAGTAGGAGCAGAATCATAGAATCATAGTATGATAAAGGTTGGAAAAGACCTTTCAGATCATCTGGTGCAACCATCAACCCATCCCCACCACGTCCACTAAACCATGTCCGTCAGTGCCGCATCTCTGTGGTTCTTGAACATCTCCAGGAATGGTGACTCCACCACTGCCCTAAGCAGCTTGTTCTATTATTTGGCCGCTCTTTTGCAGAGGAAATTTTTCCTAATACCCAGCATGAACCACCCTGGGCACAGCTTAAGGCCAGGAGGACTGAGATCTTCTCAGGAATTTATCAGGGAAAGTGGGATTAGCCTGCAACACAGCAAGATTTTATTTGGAAAATATTTAATGTCATTACCCAAAGCCACTCTTTTCCCTCCTGTACAGATGGTGACTCATCTGGTGTTGGCATGTTGGAGATCAGGGCCTAATTGGAGATTGGATGTAGCATGTCCTGCCGTATCATCTGTCAGTTGGTACTCATGGCTTCTGTAAGCTCACATCTTATCAAAGCACATGCTGGGAGCTGGGCAGTGTGCGCCTATCTGAGCCACCACTGGTTTGGTAGGCTTCAGAGAGGGCTGCTTTTGAGATTGCATGGCATCGGATGAAGATATTTAATAGGACAAGTGCCAAAGCCACCAAAAATAGCTAGCTGATGTTTTCAGTGCATCATCTGTGGATTTGTGCTGATAACCAAATACTTTAGCAAACATCCTTGTCCCTTTACCACCTGGCTTGTGGTAGTAAAAACAGGACTCTGGGCTGGCCCAAGCCCTGCAAAGTTGTGCTGCCTTCTGCACTTATGAGAAGGAGCTGTTCCCTTGATACCTGTAAATGTCTGACTGCAAAGCTTGTTATTTCCCCACACCACTTATAGTGCACTGAAGTTTCAAAGCTAAAAATTTGGAAAGCATAAAGAGCATCTTAGATCCATTTTTTTCTCCCTAAGTAATTTGCAACATGTAATTTGGTTTCATAATAGTTTCTCTCAGCCTGAGCTTTTTAGTAGTTAATTAGTCAGGGATTTGGGGGAAAGGATGTCTAAACTGTTGAATATATGCTTCCTGGCCCACAAATTGTTCTATCACGTTGTAGCTGCTGTTTTTGAAAGTCTCAAGAAAGAAAGAAGAAAAACTCTTAAAATACTGGAAAAATAAATGATGATGATTTAGGCTTCAATTTTCTGTACATTTATTTGGTGACAGAAGGCAGGGAGGGCATGAAAGGCTAATGTGGGTCAGCAAGGACAGGGCAGGGCTGGAGGCAACACACTCTGCAAAGCCTCTTCCATCCAGCCAGGGGGATCTCTTGGCTCAGAGGGGAAACCCAGCTGACAACAGAGGACGTACATAGACATTACAGCTGTCTATAGACACATCTTTCAAGGGATAGCTGCAGTTTTTTCAACCTAGTGTGTACTCTACTGAGGATCTCCCTCTCCTTTGTAAGGTACCTTTAATTCTTCCCCCACCCTTCTCCTTTCTCTATGCTAAAAGGAGCTATAGAGCACCTTTATCCCTAATACAGATATCACCCAAAGAGCACTTCCAACTTTCAGGCTTCCCTTCTTATTTTTGCCTTCAGACACCAGCTCACGGTGGCATGATGAGTGGGTGCTAATTATGGAGAACTGCATTTCAACAACAGTCTTACTGCTGGTGAATACAGAAAAATTGCTCATTAGAGCAGCATGGTATTTAGTCAGATTGGCTTCCCTAGATGTTAACATTCTAGCGTTGATGCAGACTGGCATTATACCACTTGAACAGAATGATTTTGAGACAAAGCACACAGAAGGACTTGTACAACTGCTGTCCAGCCTTGAGGGCTTTCTAGGCATGGTCCTGTACCTCCATAGCTACATGAGGTGATGCTGCAGCAGTCGTAACCATATGTCCTAGCTGCTTCCTAGTTCCTCCATCAGGCTAACCTAAGTAATTTAAACAGGTACAGAAACAGTGTAACTGCTCAAATCAGCAGCACTCATCAGTCTGCAGAGATACCAGGATTTCCTCTTCTGCAGCCCTCTGGGCTCCCCTTTGACTTGAGCATCAGCTTTTGCTAATTAGCTGAGCTTTATCTAATTAGCACCAGAGTGGGAGCACCACACTTGGCTCCCTCTGGGGATACTATAGGAGATCAGGGAAGAGTTTTCCCTTACTTGGGAGGAGCTTTGCATGGTGTGTCCCTCTGTGTCCTGAGTGTGCCCTTGTGCTGGTGAGCAGTGCCTGCACCAGGTCTTGTTTTGCCTCTGGTGTCTTCAACCTGCTTCTCTTCCTTTCAGTTTACTATGTGTCTATGTATTTTAATATTGGTCATGGTATTTTGCGCCTGGTTTGCCTTGGGAAATAGAATGTGTCCTACATTTGTGTCTATTTTAAGGCTTTGCTCTGTGGTTGCTCCTAGCTGGGGACGTGCCTGGAAGAAGCACTGTTTTCATGGGCACGGTTGTAAGAGGAAATGCTGGCTGTTAATGGGAGCTTGTAGCTGTGGACTACCTGAGAGATGTGCGTGCAAACATGTTTCTAACCCAGGTTACTGTTCTGTCAGAAGTTATACTCATCTCATCTGAGCTCAGTAGTTAAATGTAATTGAAGGTCTATTTACAGACAATGGAGAAAACAAATTACTGTGTCTTCAATTTCTCCTTTAAGGTGCAAGGAATATTGTTCTCTCCTTGTTGCTTCTGTTTCCTTATTTGGGTGTTTGGGGACCAAGAGACATTTCTACTTATTAATTACAAGAAAAAATCTGTTCACAGCAAAGCCATGAAAGTGAACTGGAATTTATCCCTCCAGGTGTTTTGGGTGCTCTTCAATAATGCTGCAGAAGCCAACAGAGCAGTGTTGTCTGTGTGTTGGTGGATGTTTATATTTATGGGTAGCAAACACTGCTGCTTCAGTTCAAACTTCATCTGTGCAATTTCCATTTTACTGACTGTATGCTCCGTGCAGTGGATCTGTCCTTGTATTATTTAGTGCTGTGTCCTGGGTGATGAGAGGGAATGATGGATGTAAATAAGAGTTTTTTTTGCCCAGGAGATGGGCAGCTACTTGACAAACCAGGCATAATTGTGAAGGGTCTCTTTGTTTTGGATGACTTTCCTCTAAATTGCTTCTCTTGGTCAGAAGTTCATGGCTTTCCAAGAGTTGACTGCTTAGTGGTTCAAACCTGCTGAAAAAACATGCTGTGAGATTGTTCCAGAGCCAGATTTGAAGGCCAGTATAAATGCACCTGGTGACCTAATGGTTCCTTTGTCCAAAGTGATGCACAAACTTGTCCTGGGTTTAAGCCAAAGCCCCGGAAATGGTGGGGAAGGATGATGCTGGTTGTAGCAAGCTTGTTCTAGAGGGTGACCAGGCAAACCCCTTGCTCTGAGTTGCACCTTGCCATACTCAGCTGTTCTTAGGTCCCAATCCCAGCGCTTGTGAAAGCGAAGCTTGATAAAGGGAAGAGTGTTCTCAGTGAAACTGAATTTCCCATTCGCTTTCATGTAATATTTAAGATTCAGCCAAGGAGTTGTAGTTTATGCAGTAGTACCAGGGAGTGAATTTTGTATTGATTTAAGGATTAGACATTTTTAGCTTACTATTTTATTCATCAGAATATGGACTTAGCTTCAGTTGAAATGCTGTGTATTACTCATTTACAGTACTGTACTTTTTAATTTATTCTTGGCATCGGTCTGGTGAAAGCACTTAATTCATGTCCTGTTTACTCTTCATGTCCTTAAATGAGATATCTTAATAGAAATGCAATGGGGAGCAAAGCTGTGCTCCTCACATCCCTCTTCTTGGGGGCAGGTGGCATTTCCAGGTGGGTCAGTGCTGTGGTGGTAGCTCTGGAGGTCTTGCACTCACTGACTGGAAGCCATGGGTCTGAATTTGCTACTGAGATGACAAGCGTGAAGTTGAGTGAAAGCAGTGCTTCAGACAGGCCTGTGAGGCACTGGAGCCGTATTTCAGTTCTGTTCTCATGCTGGTTTATTTATAAGCCATTAAAGATGTATGAAGTGATTTTTGGAGCGGGCAGTGTAGCCGTGTCTCCACTTCCAAGGGTGCAGTCTGACTGGCTGGCTACAGATTCTGCTGGCTTTCCTGCCCACTTTCTTTTTTACTGTTGCAGCTTCCTCTGTTGGATGCTGTCCTTGTTCCGGTGACATCAGAATTGAGCCTTCATAGAGTATGGTTTAGCTAAAGTGATGAGCACCAGGACGTAGGTTTTGCTTTGCTATAGTCCTAATCACAGAATCACAGAATTACCCGGGTTGGAAGGGACCTCAAGGATCATGTAGTTCCAACCCCCCTGCCTAGCAGGGCCACCAAACATACACCTTTACTAGATCAGGCTGCCCAGGGCCCTGTCATCAGCAAGGAAGTGCACCATGATGAGCTTCCACTGCTCCCATGCTGGGTTTTCTGCATGTCACCTTGCACCAGCATTGCTGGAAGCTCTGCCCACAGTAGATGTGGCTCAGTCTCCCCTGCCAGCCTTGCAGATGGCCTTGTTTGAATGGTTTGAGCAATACACTGCATGCAGTACTGATGAACCCTGAACCTTCATGAGGCTCTTTGCAAATTGGCCTTTTGCAAGGTCCTTCTCACCACTCACAGCTGGATGTATGGCACTGGAGAATTGCTGCAGGGACACCATAAGGAATGGCCGGCAATGGGTCATTTTACCCTCTTAAATATATGAGGATGCATATAGCAATTGGAGCACATAAGGCTCAGTCTGTGTTGCAAAGCCACTGTAGTAAAAGCTAGGCAGTGAGAAGCATTCTGCTGCAAAGCCCCTTGAAGTCTGTGTAACGGCTCTGTTGAATTCCAGCAGCTTTTGAATGGTGTTTCCCATTGTAGAATGCTACAGATCGAAACCTGCTGTTCCAAAGCTACCTTCAGCAATTGCTTTCTTTCTGTTCTCTCTGGTTGTGAACACAGACACAAACACTGTTTAAGTTTCCTTAGATCTGATGTAAATGACTGCGTAAGAGCTGATATTATTCCATTGTCCTAGATCAGGTTAGTGGGTTACGTGGCCTGTACTGCAGTAAGGCTGCTGCCTTGGATGTCTGCATGAGCCCATTCACTCCCACTTTTAAGCTAATATGACAGAGCTTTCCTTTCTGGAGGAAAAAACTGTTCTAATGACTTGTGGGCCAAGCTCAAAGAATTGCTCTTTGTTGATTTGTCTCAATAAAAGAGCAAAGCACTATAAGAATTCTTTTAATATTAAACCTTGCCTTTCTGAAGCCTTAGAATAGATGCAACCCCCCTACAGTCCTTGCTCTGTGGCTGCAGAAAGTCCTCCCTATATAAGTGAGCTTAGGAAAAGGGGACTCAGTCCTGCACCACTGCCTTGTAGAGCTAGACAGCGGGATCGAGTGTACCCTCTAACTTTCTCACTGGTGTTACCAGGGACTTAATGACACCTGCAAATGTATTTGCTAGTTTTGTTATTCAGACAAAGCCCATTGTTGGCTGATAAGGATGCTTCTGCCCTGCATTGAGCAGGGATGCAACACTGATCCAGTGCAGATCTTCCCAAGCTGAATTGAAAGAACAGTGCCTTGCTGTTGCTCACAAGTGGTGCCTCCTTTAATAATGTCCATGGGAAAACTTCCCAATGTCGAGCACAGGCTGCCTGCCTGCCTGTGGGCTGCACAGATCATCCCAGAGGGTCCTGTAGCTAGGATGTCTTTGATCCATTTTGAGGATCATTCCTGTAGAAACCTATTAATTTCTGCCCTGATTTGATCCTGTAGGGGATGGAGGTGACCTGATGAAAGCTTTAGTTAAATGGAAGCTTCTCCATCTGGATTCAGTGACTTTTCTGCTAGGTCTCAAATAGGTGAGTCCTTGCAAAACTGTGATCTCCTTAAAAGTCATTTTAGCTAAAATTTATCTAAAATTAAACAGTGGACCACTGCAAGCAAAGGCTGCAAAGGTTGCTTTGGAGGGTGGTGTGAATGAGACAGTGCTGTGACTACTTTATTTACAGCTGCTCAGTCACAGCAGACAGCATGTAATTAGAGCAATTGGCTCTGAGAGAGGGAGAGGAAAACCTTGTCAATCAGCATGCTGGAAAGGATGTGTCAGATGGGATCTAGAGAGTGGAGGTGATGCTTTTAGGAAGGGAAGCAGGATGTGTTTGCATCTTGCTGTCATTATGGCTGGAGGAGAAAATATTGCATTACTGGGAATGTATTGAGCAGCTGCTAACTAAAGCTCAACTGGGTATCTTGGAAGGATGAGGAAGTGAATCAGCCAAAGTCTTTTGGGAATGGAGAGGCTGAATTTGAGCTGCTGTGAAACACAAAAAGCGGAAGAGACGAAGGAATGAAGCAAATATGGTGGTGATGCTTGTGAACAAAGTGAGCATCACAGGATTAGCTTACAGCCAAATGGAGGGAGTGCTCTGGCAAGCTATGGAGCAGGTCTGAGCTTACTCTGAATCTTTTCAGGTTATCCTTATCACAGCCTTATAGAATTATGCAGTCATTCAGATTGGTAAAGATCACTAAGGCCGTCTAGTCCAACTGTCAGCCTCTCACCACCACATCCACTACATCTTTCTGTTCCTCTTCAAAGAAAAGAAGGGTTGCCTTGGATCTGGAGGCAGATTTCTCAAGCTTTGTAGTGGTTGCATAGATGGTTTCTCAGCTTCTATCAGCTCTGTAATGGGCTGTTTCTGCAAGCTTTTTGCCAGAGGTGGAGGTCAGCACAGACCCATAAATGCCTTGGAGTGTTGAGGTCCATGGAGAACAAAATTCAGTGATCTCTGGAACAAAAGGGAAGTGAAAACTCAGGGGGAAACGCTTTTATTGAGGATTGCTGGGTGAAGAAACAGTCAGAGGCTGAGATAATCTGAGTATGAGAGGGTCTTTAGGATGGCTAGGAACAGACAAAGAAAAGATTGGGTAGGGATGATTTGTAGAGAGTAAAGATCTAGTGGGTCACAACACTAATGTTCTAATGAAGTGCAGGCTTGTGTTCTGGCTCCTTCTTTCTTTAATGTTTAATATGCCCTTAAGAGCAAGACCTAAGTGCTCTGTAGAAGCAGTCAGTACAGAGCAGATGAAGTTTAGAAAGGTGGAAACGCCAACACAAAGGGGAGCTCCTCTGCACACTTGGGGTTGTGATGCTGGGGTTGTTGGACCCTTTCCCTGAAAATTAGGCTCGCAGCTTTGCCACATCACTTATTAGGCAGATTTCTTTATTAGGAAGCTTCTAATCTCAAACATGAGCAACTCAGAAACCCTCTGCAGCATCTGAGCACTGAGAAAAGTGAGCTCCACTGCAAGTCTCTGCAGTACACTGTGCTTCTTTATCATTCATGGCAGCGTGGTGGTTTTTTTCTTTTATGACAAATGAACCTAATCAGAGTCTTCATGATGGAATACACAGGAAAACACTCAGGGTAACTATAGCTGCAGGTATAGAAAACCAAACTTAATTTAGAAAGGATATACAGGAGCACTCTAAACAGCTGAAGAATTGAGTTAATATAATAAAAAGATGAAGCTATATAATTTTTCATGCTGTAGTCCCGTGAGATAGGATGGTGTTCAGATTCTGCATTAAACTCTTGTTGTGTGCTTAATTCTGAACCAAATCTTTATCATTATTTGTTGCTGAAAAGTGCATTCTGTTGTTGGGAATAATTTCCCTGATGTTGCAAAGTGGAGGAGGGTAGGAACTGCAGATCATTTATTAATGCTCTGCTCCATTGTGTCTCTAATCTTTAACAGATGGCTCTGGATGCTCTGGCTAAAATTCAGTATGAGCATGTTGGCTTGCATGAAGCTTCCCATTTCTGTACAGCAGGGCAAGGTCTGGGCAAGGGCACTGAGTGTGGTGGTCATCATCCAGAAATGAGGCTCCAGAAACTTCAGAGGATGAGAGTTCATTGCTCCAGCTTGGGAGAGAAAGGGCTGTGCATACACAGATGTAGATGTGCTTTGGGGTTTTGATTCTTCCATGTGGCATGAAACTGAACTAAGTACTTGAGGTATGGCCTCAGGTGGGCTGAGTGTGGCGGGTTTATGATCTCTCTGCTTCTGCTGGCTGCACTTCTTCCAGTACAAGCCAGGGTAACATTGGCCTTGCTGGCCACCTGGACATGTCTCATGTTCAACCGCACATTGACCAATACCTTCAGGTCCTTTTCTTCCACACACCTTTTCAGCCATTCTGTCCCGAATCTGTAGAGAATGCTGTCGCCAAAGTGCAGGATCCAATGCTTGGTCTCGTTAAAGGCTTTACAATTGGCCTGGGCTTGTTGATCTGACCTATCTAGATCCCTCTTATGGGGCCTTCCTACCCAAAACTTATGGTGGATGCATTCAATTTCTTCATCCCGATCATCAAGGAAGATATTCAATGGAGATGGGTCCAATGCTGACCCCCGGGGATCACCATTAGCAGCTGGTTGCCAGCTAGATTTAACTCCAGGCACAAAAATTAACCTACTGCTGTAATTGTATTTTCACACACTCCCTGCCAAATGAAATAATGATACAATTAGTCTGCCTTGCGTTGAAGTGCATGAGTGTGGCATCATGTATTCTAAACACTGTAATGCTGTTTCGAAGGAAGAAATCAGAAAGGAGAAGACGCTTCCCTGAGTGTGGCACCAGGCATCCCAGGCTGTCTGAGAGCTTTCCTGAGGAGTCAGTCATTTGTCTGCCTCACTAAATGTGAGCTGCAAGGGAGTGATTGCTTCCTATAAATGCTTTCAAAGGTCAGAGAGCAATGCTGACAGAAGAATTAACAGATACAGGTAGGTGACAGATAAATGTAGGTTGGAAATGTAGGAGGCTCCTGGAAATTTGGCATTTGGTGACCCCACCAAGTGAAGCTGAGAAGCAAGGTTTAGCTTAGGCCATGGAGATGTATGTCACAGTGGGGCCAGAGAAAGCAAGAGCTTATGGCATGCCACCTTTTTCAGTGCAAACCTCATCTTACACATCTGAAAACCCTTTTCCCTGCTTTCATTGACCCCACTGAGCAGGCTGCTATTCCTTTCCAGCAAGGTGGGGCACTCTGGTCTCCTGCTGAACCAAGGCAGG
The DNA here is from genome assembly GCF_054131305.1 of Coturnix japonica. Lineage (NCBI taxonomy): Eukaryota > Metazoa > Chordata > Aves > Galliformes > Phasianidae > Coturnix > Coturnix japonica. The sequence goes on from NC_140667.1 coordinate 52,148,865, forward strand.
AAATAGATTAATTTTCAAGAGACCCTCAGCTATTCCCAGGGCTGACAGCAAGCCTCGTCTGAGATACCCAGGTTTCTCTTGCAGGTGTGGTATCAAGGCAGAATGTTTGAATTTCTGCAACAGAGACCTTGCTACTGAATTGGAGTTCAGCTTGAATTAGATGACATTCTAACTCCTGAAATCTCTGTGAGCCTCTGGTGCGCTTCTTTGGCAATGGCACACAGCCCAGCCTGGTGACTTCATTAAAGCATCTCTGCTGCAGTCAGACTCTGAGCTCTGATTCCGGAGGCTTTGGGAATGAAGAGGGCTGACTTGAGAAACCTTTTCTTAAGCAAGAATCTCCTTCTTCTGATAGAGCAGTGAAGGGATTTGGGAGCCTTATGTCACTTTAATGAGTATCAGCTATTCAGGCACTCAGACATCGGTGCACATGACTGACATTTTTTGTGTCAGGACTCTTAGGAGGATGCATCCTTGTCAGTCCAGCTGCTGTGAAAGCCAGTTGGGTGAGGTCAGATTGCAGATGGATAGAAGTCTTCACCTCTCAGGAAAATGAAGCCCCCTGTGCCAATTTATAAAGATATACTTCATATGCTTTCAGACAAACAGGGCTACATGACATGCCATCAGTAAAACATGGCAGCCAAAGGGAGGGACGGAGGTGTGGGTAAACATATTCAGATGATGCTGGCATGAGGCTGTGGACCAGGTTGTTCCTCTGCCTTTTGCTTCTGTGTTGCCCCTTCTGCTCTTTGCTGGTCCGGACTGGAAAAGCTTCCTCTCCATCCCAGGTAAAGTGCCTGCAGCTGTGCAGGGTTTGAGGCTACCACATCCTTGTTAATTTTTAAACATTCTCTCTTTTGGGGTCTGTGCACACATCTGTGAATAGCTGCTCACCGTAACTTCCTCCACAGGAGCAGAGTTATTTATTCAGTGGGTTTGCTCTGGTAGCCTTTTTGTATTTAATCTAAAAGGAGGTTTTCTTTGTGCCTGGGAAGTGCCTGGCCCTTCCTCCGAAGGCTCTTCATGTGGTTTTATGGATGCTTAAGAATAGTAACCCAGAAGCGCATGATGGATAAATATGAATGAGGGAAATGCAGATTAAATGTAGTAACATTCAGACTACATACAGACAGGGTATGCTTCTCTCTCTGAGCACTCTTAAAGCTTGCCTTCCCCACCTATGCTTCTTTCTCTGCCTTTCTCATCCTTTGTTCCCATTGTTTTTTGTTTTCCTTCCTTTGCATCACTCTTAGTTCTCATTCTGCTCTGCTTATCCCACCACATCTTTGCCCTTTCCACCCTGCTCCCACATGGTTCTGCCTTTTCCCTCTGTCCTGGTTCCTCTCCTCAGTTCTTAGCTCTGTGTTCTTCTCTCAGCTCCTTTCTGCTTCCCTTCTTGGCTGTTTCACCACAAACTATAGTCTGTACCAGGGATGCTGTGCTGTAGTTTAGCTGCCTGATGCAGGGATGACCCAAACCTACATGAGAGCAAGCTGAAAGATGGAGAGACTGAGTAAACTATGCTGGGGGGCAGAATGTTACATCCAGGTAATGTCCCATGGTTAGAATGGAAAAGACATTTCTGCTTTCCTCTTTGAAGAACTTGGTTGACTTCACCTGGGGAGGCCCAGAAATGGACAGGAAGGGATTGGGGTCTGATCCCCTCAAAGGTGAGGGCCTGTTCTGGGGTGCCAGCCTAGCCAGAAATCTCATTGTGATTTCTATTTATGCTTGTCTTGATCTGAAGTAGGCATTGAGTCCTCAAGCCTCCAGCTGATATATTTAAGTGGGTAAAAACCATGAAAATGAAGAGTCTGCCCATATGCTGTGAATGCCTTAGTGACAGACCTGAATATTTATCCACCTGAAGGCCCTTTCACACTGCCGAACAGTGTGAAAAGCCCTCAGGGTAAGTAAAAGCTGAGCCAGCAGTGGTATAAGTAGATAATTGGAAATACTATCCATGCAGTTTCTTGTCCCAGACTAGCCTCATCTATTCTCCTTCCAATTTGGAAAGGAACAAAACACTATTCATTGTCTTTGGACTATTTCGGATCAAGCTGGGAGCTGTGCAACCCTCAGAAACCCTTTTAATGTTACATCCCACTGGTGGCTGTGTGGCTGTCCTGCTGGCCTTGGAGCAGGAGAAGATGCACCTGAGGCTTATGGCAATTGGATAAAAAGATGTTTATAAAAGGTCGTGGTGTTGTATTTTGTCTCTGTACTCTGGAGTTTAATGGAAAAATGTGGTGATGGTGACTTGTGTCCCAGAGTGAAGTACAGCCTTCTTCCTCACTGCAGTCCTCTTCGTCCATCCTCAGCTCCATAATGATTAATTTCATGTTCTCTAAGGAATGTGCACCGTTCTGATCTTTAATGGCAGAAGTGTTGATGGTTCTTGTTACTGCATGCGAAACATTCAGAAAAGGTCTATTTTAGCTTTAATTTCTGCAAGGTCATACTGCAAATTCTTGTGGACAACAGTGGAAAGTCACAGATTTTCCTTGTTTGCTTGGGCTAATAAAATTACCCATTGCCTGTATTTAAATTGGAGCACATTTCCTTCATTCATTTGTAGATATGTAAACAATTTAATATGGGTAACCTAGAAGTGGGGTGCATGCTGCCTTTTGCACCCCACAGCTCAGTGCGATGGGAAGGAAGTTGCCTAGATCAGCTGGTGTTGGGAGCAGGGGAATGGAAAGCAAGAGAAGATGGCTCACCCCTGCTGTGCATCTTCTAATATATGGGATCCGGGGACAGTGATTTCTAATAATACTCAATACAGTGTTACTATAGCAACTATATGGGGTGGTGAATAATTGAATGGGCTCAAATCCAAAATGCTGGGAGCTAAAAGAGCTCTGAGCGTGATTTAGGGCTGCCTGCGAACTTGGGTTGCTTGAGGTGTGCATCTAAATGGCTGGACTTGGGAAGAAGCTAAAGGGAAAGCAAAGAGCTGCTTCTCTGCTGGCTCTGAGGAGAGCTGCAGCCTATAATGTCTAGCTGGTGGTAGGTGGGGAGGATGTCAGCACCCCACAGCATCCCCCTGTGTGCACTGTTTTGCGTGCGCTTTCATCAGGTTCCCCAGTCCACAGTTCTTCTGTTTGGTGTTCAAAGTGGGTGTGATGTAAACTGGATCTATGACATGTAGCTTCAGGTCAGATTACATTGATTTGACCTAGGGTGATTTTTATTGGTTTGTTTTCTTGTTTCACTGAAAAAAAATATAAAAATCATTAAAACAAACAAACAAAAACAACTCTGTTACAGCTTGGTTCCAAGCAGAATGACTTCCCTGTAATTTTCTCCCTTGCCAAACTGAAGTCTCTTATTTAGTCAGCTTTCAACTGAAGTGCTGCTGTGCAAGAGACAGACCTTGGTAGCAGCAGTGCTGGGGACCTGCTGGCAGGGCAGAGCTGTATGTGCTCCCACTGACATCCATCCATCCCTGCTCCTCTCTGCCAAGAAACACACCTTAACACATAGCTTGATTTTTATGTCTCATGTTCAAGCCATTGGTTCTTTCCCATCCCCTAAGACTGTGACTAATTCCCTCTCTTCACTTCGTGCTGGTACCTGGAGAGTATTTATAGCTTAATCTTGCTCTACCCATCCCTTCCCCCATTCTGTACAATGTACATATATCTCCTTTATTCCCTCCTCCAGATAGATCCCAAGGGTCCTGCCCCCAAGTTCTTATGTCACCAGCTTTTTTTTTTTTCTTCTTACCTGCAGGTTCTCAGTATCCTCTGTGCTTTCCCATAATGAAGAAAACCACAAAATAACCCAGCCTGTGGTCACTCATAGGTTGGTGGTTGAACTAGATGATCTTAGTGGTCTTCCAACCTTAATGATTGTATGTTGTGTGCCAGAGGACAAGCTATGGACAAGGAATGGGAATCTCTTCTTGCCCCACCAATCCCTGTGTGGGACCTTCTCTCCTTTATGTTGCCCCATTAGTCCATCAGCTCTTATTTTATTTTGCCATCTGTTCCTGGGCTGCCTCTTTCCTCCTCTGTGCATCGATTCCCTCATTAACACTTCGTCTATTTGACACCAGCTTTCCATATATGTGTTATGAGTTGACTTGAGAGGAATGAGTGCAGAGAATGCAATGGAAAGTGAACTATCCCACAATCACTGCTTTTCCATTGCTTCTTAACACCAAGCTTGTGGGCAAGGTCAATAGAAATTCTTTTAGCACCACCTACAGCAGAATCTTAGCTGGTGATCATGTGCTTCTCTTCCAGATGCCCTTTGGCTCACTCGCTGTGGTAGACTCTCAGAATGGGCTTTTCCCAGAAGATGCATAGTGCTTCATTTGCCCTGAAGTCTTCTGGCTTTCCCCTTCTATCTCTTTGAAAACACAGCAAGAGGAGGGGAAAAAAAGAAGCAGCAGCTTCTTACTGTAGCAGCTATTTCTCTTTATCACTGCTTGTAACTTTGACACAAATCTGCAGATGAATCAGCAATATCTGCAGAGCTGTCCTGTCCAGCATTTGATATAAAAGCTGCTTTCTTCTCAGATGAATCGTTTTACCAGGTGTATCTACTAGAGTGAAAAGGCCCTTCTTTATGATAGCTGTGCATCTCATGTAATTGTCTTCCAAAAGCAGCTGCTACTACAGCAGGAGAACCACTGTGGTTCACATATCCATCCTGTGTCATAGAATCACAGAATGGCTTAGGTTGGAACTGAGACAGGGAAGGTTTAGTTTAGATGTTAGGAGGAAGTTTTCCACACAGAGGGTGATGACGCACTGGAACAGGTTGCCCAAGGAGGCTGTGGATGCCCCATCCCTGCAGGCATTCAAGGCCAGGCTGGATGTGTCTCTGGGCAGCCTGGGCTGCTGGTTGGTGACCCTGCACGTAGCATGGGGTTGGGACTGGGTGATCATTGTGGTCCTTTTCAACCCAGACCATTCTATGATTAAAATGGACCTTAAAGTTTATTGAGCTTCAACACTCTGCTGTCAACACTCTGCTGTGGTCTGTTTGCCCCCCAGCAGGTTAGGCTGCCCAGGAACTCATCTGTACTGGCTCACCCACAGCTCTCTGGGCAGCCTGTGCCCAGGGCCTCATCACTCTCTGAGTAAAGAATTTCTTCCTAACATCTAACATCAGTTTTCCCTCTTCTAGTTTAAAGCCATTCCCCTTTATTCTATCACTATCAAACCATGTAAGAAGTTGGTCCCCATGCAGGAACACCTAGACTTGTAGTATCCAAGATTTTTTAGTGTAGCTTCTCTTAACCCCTCAAATACAACAGGATCTGAAATCTTCTCTGCACAGGAAACTACTCCAGGTCAGGAGCTTTCACTTGTGCAGCCTCCACTCTTTAAATCTGCAGAAGTCTGTGATTTAGCTGCTAACCCTGACTGCAGGGAGCTGGCTGTCCTTGCAGACAGCACAGACATGACTTTGCAAAAGAGATGAAGCTGTCACATAAAGAAGGAGAAGGATCTTGACCTCAGCCTTCAAGGATGTGTTCAGTCCCATTTCACAGTGCTCCCAATAACACCTCTGCTTATGTACAAACTTCAAGCTTCCTGGCTGTTCTCCTGGGTGAGCAAATATTTTTGATGTCTCCAGGTGTCATGTATCCACAATTAAGAGATGGAGGGGTTTGTAGCTGTATCTGCTGCTCCTGAAGTAGAACAGCGGGTGGAATGAGTCTCTGAAAATGTCCTTCAGGGAACTGAGATGTCTGGGGAACAGTTCTCCTGCCTCTACTTGGCATAAACTCATCATTTGTAGGAGAAGAGATGTGGTGGCAGGTAAATAAAGAATAGACCTTGAAGACAAGGACATTCATAGCATTAGTTATAGCACATCTGGCCCGATCCTCGTTAAGCAAGAGCTGGAGCCAGCAGGTTGATGCTGATTTATGACTACGGTGGCTCTGTCCCATATTCTGCGCTATTGTGAGAGCTTTAACTTTTAGTATGCTTTGAAAACTCTTTGATTGACTTTGAGATGCACTCTCAGTGCCCTCACCTTCTAGAAATAGAGGGGAATCACTTAATGTACAAGGAAACCACATTAGTGCTTGGATCAGATCCTGCTGCCTTACCTGCCTCAGCAGAACCTCTGCAATCTGAAGCTGCTCATATGTCTTCACTCCTTGATGTTATATATTCTGTGTCCTACTTGAAACTATACTGTGTCTTTTCTCCTAACACTTCTGTCATTGTGTCATTGCCAAAACCAGGATCCACCAAAACATACTGGTCCTCCCATATTGGCATAGGTCAAGTTGCAATCAGAAAACTTTGGGTGGAAAGCCAAAGATGGGGATTCTGGGGCTTCAGCTCTTTGCCTCCATCAACCTCATGCTTTCACGTCTTCTGACATGAATTTCCCTTCTTTTCCTTGGGCGTTAGACTTGATCATAAGTTGTACCATGGCCAGTACCACATTATCTCTGCGTGGATGACGCATCCCTGAAGGTATTCAGGGCCAGGTTGAATGGGGCCTTGGGCAGCCTGTAATAGTGATTGGCACCAGGGGGTTGGAGCTTGATGATCTTTGAAATCTCTTCCAACATGAGCCATCCCATCATTCTATGTGCTGGTTCCTAGGGCCCTGTAAAAGAATGACATTCTCCAACCATACAATTATACACTCAGAATGTACCTTGGTTATAGCAAATAGAAGGTCCATTGTCGCCAGCAGCTGCCATCTTCTTTGGTCTTCCACAAACAAAGGGTGCAGGAATCACTTTAGCTGGAGGCTGAAGAAAGCTTCCTATTAAGCAGCCCTTTGATTCAGAGTCCACAGCCCTTCCATTGCTTCTTCATGTAGGTACTGCCTTTGTGGAGTTGTTCCTGCCCTGCCCCAGCCCTCAGTGGCTGGCAGCTGGATTTCTCCCTGAATTTCTGCACCTGACTCATCACTGTAGGTATTCTGCTTTGTCACTAAATTAATTTTCCCCTTGAGAGCCCTCAGTGATTTCAGCTGAATGTTGCTGCAGTTGTCTCCCTATCTCACTGTAGGATTCATACTGCTGGGGTGCTCCAGGCCTGGGGCACAGCGAGCCAAGCTCAAGTGCAAGCTAATCCTCTCTTCCTTTTCTTTTTTATTTATTTTTAATAGCTGAATTATAGCAGTCCTCAAGATGTGTGTATCCCTCTTCCTTCAGGACTGACATTTCAGCACCATTCCTTCTCCAGCAGCAGATCTTACCTCCTTGCCATCAAGCCCTTCCCACACATGAAAGAGCCTGGAGCTGTAGGGCAACAATTTCTGTCCCAGTTTTATCAGGGTGTCAAAAGCAGACAGAGTTGATATTTCTCCCTTTTCCAGGCTGAGTCTCAACCTGCAGCCACAGCACTGCAGATTGCTTTGCAGCAAGCAAGGGAAACTGAGTTTGTGGGTGTCCAGGAGCTGGCCAAGGTGGAGCGTGGGGTACAGGGGGGCTCAAAGCAGAGAGGAAGCTGGCCAGGGCAAGGAGGATTCTGCAGGGATATTGAAGGACAGCCTGGACCAGGCTTGGGGAGCCAACAACTGCTCTGGTTTTTGGGTAGCCCTGTGAGGAGCCAGGAGTTGGATATGATGATCCATACAGTTCCCTTCCAACTCAGGATATTCTATGATTCTATGACTGTGATGTTGCAGGTTGGGGATGCAAGCATTGAACAGCTTGAGTTTCTCAGTCATGTTTGAAGCGGAATTTAAATATCTGAGAATCTGAAGAGAAAAGGGACTTAGCCAAACACATGCAGATTTTGAGCAACTCCTGTGGGAAGGGCTTGAAACAGAGTTGGGCTTCATTTCACATCATTTGGAAAGTGTGATTTAGGTGCTATCTCATTTAGGGCTTGGAAGATTTATCTGTTGAACTCAGTAGAGTTTGATCCTTCCAGGGGAAATGTGAGTCTGGTGAAATGAGAATGGATATTTTCATAAATGGGGCTTAATGAACCTTAGCAAAGCACATTTGATAGTGTTTTAAGTAGTACTTCAGTATCACTGAACCCTACTGACCATCACATTACACTTGCTGATACCGCCACAGCAACTCACTTTTTATTTCCCCGAAACTGGTTTTTCTTAAAAATTAAAAAGTGATGTTTGTATTCTTTTCTGCTGCTGATGGAGATCTGCTGCAGCTGTACTCATTGCAGGAGCATTTGAAACTTTATGTAAGTTTTTAATTGTTTTTATGCTACCCTGAAAGTTCATCTTTTGGAGTCTGTGATATTTCACGCTGCCCAGATTACAGGGCAAGGTTATCATGGACCTGACACTGGGTTTTGCTGCCCGGTCAAATTGGAACTCTCTGAAGCAGAGAAGCAGATGGGGATGGGAACTGCTGACTCACTCACTGTGAGTTCACAGTGTATGCCTGCCTGTTGGTTTTCGGGCACCCATCAGACCCAGTGTGCTCTGGGGATGCTTTTGGGGACTAAGGATATTCAGCATCACCAAACCAAGCCCTGCTCCTCAGCACTAATGTTGGGCTTGGCTTGGTCTGGGGTGCACTGGGGCACCTACAGCAGCAATTCACCAACATGTGAGAGATGAGCTCTTGTGTTTTTTTTTTGGAGCAGTGCTGACAGGGAGATGCTTGCTGCTGCAGTGCAGAATCCACAGCAACAAAATATACTCTTAATGGCCTGCCAGGATGATGGGGCTGCAGCACAGCATGTCCTGCATTCCCCAGGATCTGTTTAATGTTATTAAGAGCTCATCAATGTTTTTCCTACGTGTTCTTCCCACAGACAGGGCTGTAGCACTCAGCAGCTGAGCCAGGGCCTGATCCTCGCTCCCCTGTTCTTTTCAGAAGTCAGAGATCTGCTGGGGCAGCCAGAGGATCCCCAGGGCAGGATCTGGGGAAGCTGTGCAGCAGGACCATGTTTCTATACAGTGGGGACCTGATGGTGGCAGTGGAGGGGAACATCTCAACTGGGCATCCCCCAGACCAATGCTCTTCAAAATGCTGGAGGCTCCAGGGGTAGGATCCTGAAAGCAACTTGCCATCATCCCCAGCCACTGTGCTTAGTGGGTGGTGAGTCAGTAAAGGTTGCTCATGCTCAGCAGCAAAAGCTTTCTGGGAACTGGGGTCCCAGCACAGAGGGGAGGCTTGGAACTGTTGGCTGGGATGATGGATGATGGCACTGGGGCTAGAGGCTGCAGGATCTCAAATCCTCTGTAAACTGACTCATAGGAAGGGTTTTACATGCATCAAAGCTTATCACTAATTTGTTCGAGACAGTGCAAGCAGCCCTCTTGCTGCCTATGAGTTTCCATAGCACATTCAGGACCCATACATTGAAACAAGGGAAATAGAACAGGAGTGAGTATCCTTCTGGCACACACAGGGGTTTCTTTAGCATCTATTGTGCAAATGAGTCCCAGAATGACTTTGAGAGGCTGGCCATTCCTGTTTGCAAATGCTGTGCCCTGCAGAGCTGTATTCTTCCTGCAGACAACATTAGGAAGAGTTGGAGGAGAAGTTGCTAGCCTATGATCTGGCTTTGAATATCCTGAGCTAACAGAAAGAGCACCATCTGCTGGCAGCTGGCTGCGAGGGCTGCAGGCTCAGAGAAGCTGCGTTGCAAACAGCCTGCTGCTCTGTGCATCAAATATGCAGCATCTGGATGCAGGACAGCCCGGTGCATCAGACCTACAACATCTGGAGCTAGGATAGCTCAGGGCTGACAGCTGGCTTTGGCTACTGAGAGAGGCTGATCCAGGAGAGTCTAAGATCTGACTTAGTGGAGTTAAATCAGCACAGCATGGTAATGCTGCACTGGCAGGTAGATAGAGCTCTCAGAAGTTTGGGTTTCACTCGCTATTTAAATTTTCACTCGAGTGTTCAAGCAGTTGTGCGGTTTGCCTGGACACTGGGTTAGAAGTCTTGTGTTAGAAGTTCAGGGAGAAGGGCCTGGTGAAATTGGGAGTGTGGCTCCCAAGTAGTGCATTCAGATATCCCTGGGGTACCCATGACATTCATTATCAGGCTGGACAGGACTTTGAGCAATCTGGCATAGCTGTAGATGTCCTTGTTCATTGCAGGGGTGTTGGACCAGATGGCCTTTAAAGGTCCCTTCCAACTCAAACAATTATGTGATTATGCGCAGCTGGTTTCAAGGTTTTGGATGATTTGGCATGAGGCTGGGAGATGTCTGCCCCTTCTGCAAGCTGCCTTCACTCCTGCTGGGAGCATTACCAGCCAAGGATGTCTGGAAATCTTTGCAGCTTCTACAGTCCTTCTGCATCCATCTGTCCGTGCCTCGCAAGGTCACCAGAGCTGTATGTGAGGGTTAAGACAAGCAGGTTAGCATGTAACTTATTCACATGACTCCAGTTAAGTGAACACCATATTCTGAAGTGATCAATTTGAAGAAGATTGAGCATACTCATACTCAAACTTGGGGAAAAAAACCATCATTTTCATTTAAATAAGCTCTTTTTCTTGTCTGTTATCCTCACTTCAACTCCTCAACTAATATAATCCCAGCTTCTCTTCCAATGTGCTGGAGCACTGCAGCTTTCATTGATCCAAGCTGGTCTTCAGCTGCTTGTCTTAAACTAAGAGTTATTCTGCACGAACCCATCGTTTCTAAGTTACTGTGCTGTGTCAGTTGCTAAACTCCAGCGCTGCAGGGAAGGATCTCTGGAACGCTCAGTTACTTATTCTAAGGAAACAAAGCAATCGTTTTCCAAAAAAAAAAAAAAGAAAGGGAAATTCTTTACAGTTGATGAAATTGCATTTGACTTAGTGAGCCCTCAGCTGTGCTCAGAATGCTGGAATCAGACCCATTACTTCTCCCGTGGTTGCAGGAAGTGCAGTGATTTCCCGAGGGTTCGTGTTACAAGCTCCCAGCACTGAATGGCTTGGCTTTACCTGAACTGGCAGGCAGGTTTTTGGGCACATTTGAGAGACATCCAGTTTTTAAAAAAGCCTTTGTAAGAAGGGTAACTTCAGAGCTGATCCTGCCATCCATTACCAGAGCTATTCAAGGCTTCTCCTTCCCACGGATATTGAACTAAACCAACTTAAAATTAGGGAAGACATTGCTTAATCACCAGGCTCTGAATGTGCCATTCTTCAGCAAAAATCGGCTCAGCTTCTACAGGTTTCCATGTCTTTAATAGCCAGCCTAATATCAACGCATTCATGTTTGTCCACTAAGAGGCACTTTTAGCAATGGCTTTCATTCATTCTTTGTGGAAATACAGAGTTGCATTAAATCTCAGTAATTAAGCAATTTCAGCTGTCTTTGAGCTTTTGGTTCTGCAGTTGCCTTGTGAGTTAGGATCCCTCTGTCCTGCTGCTGCAAACACTGCCTGCTCGTGTGCACCTGGACTCCAAGGAGAAACTTATGTACCATTTCACCATTATCTGCGAAAACACTGCAAAGAAAAAAGAGCAGGCTCGTGATCAATGAGTCCATTCTAAGTCAGCTCTTGTGGTTTCTGCTTGTTGCTGCTGCAGCATTTTTTGTGAGCACCCAAAGCAGCAAAGGCTGCACCGCCATCCTGAGCTGATCCGTGGCCACTCGATATAGTGGGATTTTTTGCTAGTGAATTCACTTACCAGGCAGAGCACTTTCAGGATGCTTTTTCTCTTTGCTACCAGGTTTCCCTTTGTGAAGGAGCAAGCATCCCATTCCAGTCTGGGGAAGAGAAATTGTGTGCTGCATGCAGTGAGCAATACATGCACAAGGGAGCTGGTGGTCTGCCTTTGTGCAGGGCTGTGCGTGTGAAATCCAGCCAGGCTGTGTGGTAAAACAAAGCCTGTGGTTGGATGCTTAGGAGTGCTGAGTGGATAAATATATTGTTCACAGCTTGCTATACAAGCTGCATATACCTCATGGCAATTGGTCAAGAGTAATTCTGACTGTTCTTTAAGGTGGTATTGTTGTGTATGTGCAAAGCAGAAAGTAACTGCAAGCAGCTCAGGGGCATTTCCATGGATACCTTACAGCTTCTGACATTGCAGCTGCAGCAATGTCCCTTTAGTTTGCCTTGTGATCGGTAGCCCAGGACACTGCACACGTGGAGCAGTGTGTATCTCTTGCAGAGTAATGAACAGAGGTTGGAGAAAGCCAGCTGGCCTCTCCAGTGCTGTGTGCACCAGCATGTAAGCAGTTAACACTAACAGGCAGCGGATCCTATAGGCATCAACTTTATTCCTTCATGTCCTGATCCAGCAGACACTATGAACACTTTTCTCCTCTCCTCCAGCTTCCACTGAAGGAATCTTGCAGTTCAGTTGCTGAACTATGCTCTCTTGTGATGCTGCAGAGTAGCTACCTTTTATAATTCATTTAGCCACATCCCCAGGAACTTAAAGCACGATAAGGAAATCAAAGGCAGTACATGGGAATGATGCAGGGATGTGTGTAAAGGTTTCACTGCTTTTATGCTGCAGTGCAATGTAGGTGATGAATGTGGTGTGATTTTCTGTCCATGTGTCGTGGTTTGATGATTTTTGATCAGTTTTCCTTATCATAGCATCATGTAGTCTACTGGGAGTTAAAGAGTTATGACTGCATTTCTATGGATTGTCAGTATTTCTGGTCTCTTGGTCTCAGAAGAGTAGAATGAACTACAACTCCCAGAAGTTTTTTCTTTCACAAAGGCTGACACATGCTGGTACTTGTCTTCTCACAGTGCTGTTTTGTGCATTTGCTGTAGGTGTCACGGCCTCATCACACCTCTTTGACTATGGCTCCAGCTCAGCCAATGGAGCTGACAGCTCCTTCTACACCTCTCTGATCTCGGATGTCCACTACACCACTCCCCGGGACAGCACCTACTTCACAGGCATTTACCAGCAGGAGAACAGCCCCATTCCCTGCTCAGGCAGCACGGAAGGCTTTAATGCACTGGGGCATCCCGTTCAAGATGTGACTGGGTTTGAGTCCCGTGGCTTGTTTAGCTTGGATTCGGGAATTGAGATGACACCTGCAGAGTCTGCTGAGGTTGACAAAACCTTAGCAGATCCCATGAAAGTGGAAGGTTATAAATACATGGACATAAGTAGACCAGAAGAAATAAAGTACCAAGAAAAACACAATCCAGATTCGGAAGATGAGAGCCCAGACCTTATTGATGAGTACCGAGGAACACCCATCGGATCCGGCCATGCTGCTGAACCTCAGAGGACAACGGCTTCAGAGTCCATAAAAGCTCCCAAAGAGCAAGACCCACTTGAAGACAAAAGGTTTAGAGACCAGCACAACACCTCTGTGGTGACAGACCCCATCAAGATCACACTCACCGAGACCCCTGGTGCCAGAGAGGCCCCCAGCAAAGAGGCAAGTCCTACACAGCCCACATCTGGTCTGAAGCCGAACCCTGAGGTGGTACCCACAGTGACAGTGTCAGAGCCAGAAGATGACAGCCCAGGCTCTGTCACACCCCCATCCTCTGGCACAGGTAATGCTGTCACCATCACCTTTTTTGCTGTTCAGAGAGAGGTTGCACTGTTAGCTCTGCATTTGTGGAATCACTGTGGTATCACTGATGGTAACAGGCCTTCATGGTGGAGGTGTTTCTGCTCTGCTCTTGTAGCTTTTCACATTGCTGGTGGTCAGCAGGATGCCATCAGGTGCATTGTCAGTGATTTTGGGGTTTCTTGGTGATCCCAGCTGACCACACTGCCCAGAGGGATGCGGGACCAGGGTGCTGTGAAGGGCTGGGTTATTTTGTTAGATTTTAATGGCTTTTTAATGCCTTTTTGCCCTCGCAGAGCATTGGGTTGAACAGTTAAAAATGAGCACTGTTTTCAGGTGAAAGTGCTGCACTTGGAAAAATGCTGATGAGGGAAATGCTGTCATCTCATTTACGGGGGGACAAAGGGCCAATTTCTGAGAAAGGCTGCTGATTGCTTGGCTTCTACTGTGGGGTGGCAGGCACCAAATCCCTCACGTTTTCCTATCATCTGATTACTGCAGCACTGTATGATGTCTGTTCCTCATTTCCTATATTATACAACTGCTGTTCACCGTTAAAACATGGAAGCAGTGTAGCATTTAAAAAGAAATGAGGTCCTCTGTCAGGAAACAGAACTTTGAAACTTGAAATTAAATATCAGCATCCTGGATCGATACCCTGTTAATTGAAAATGAGAGTCCTCGTGCCAGAACGTTCATTCCTTAGATGAATCCTAGGAGCATGTCAAAGTCCAGAGGAACTCCCATAAAATGGCAGTTTGGGACTTCCACCCTTGCTGACACAGAGTGAAACTCTTCCAGAGCTGTGCATGCTTTTGTGCACCTTCAAAACAGAAGAAAAAGGAGCCCTCATTGACTCTAACAGCCTTCGTTAGTTAGAAGCTTTAGGAAAGAAATTAGCTTTAAAGCATCCCATTTTTCTTCTTTTGTTTGACTGAGTGATATCACACACTACATCTGCAGCAGCTTTTATCGATTTACACTTTTTGCACTAAGAGGTAGTTAAGAACTTCAGGCACTAATTATTATTTATGCCATCCTTGGCAGCTGTGAAAGGACTGAATGGCACTGGGTAACCGAATCTCATTGCAGCAGGTGAACAGTGTGTGGCTGAGCCTTGTACTGGCTGAGCCTTGTACTGGCTGAGCCTTGTACCAGCTGCTTGTGGCTACAGAGGACTCCCCTTTACCAAGCTCAGATCACCATCACCTTTGTGCCTCAGCTTTTCCCTTGCTAACTGATGATAGTGATACTCCTTTTATGAAATAGGAAATAACCTATGAGGACAAGCTTTGATTACTGTCAGTCACTCCAGATGAGATGACTTTCTGCCTGTGTTACCAACTCTTCTGAAGGGTTCTATGCTAGTGTCAAATATATTGTTTGTTGCCTAAGCAGACAAAATACCACTTTTTATTAATTTTTTTTCTTTTTTTTTTTCTCCCTTTCTTTCTGTGCACAGAACCGTCAGGCTCAGAATCACAGGGCAAAGGCAGCCTGTCAGAGGATGAGCTCATCAGTGCCATCAAGGAATCAAAAGGTTTCTCCTTTGAGACCTCTGAGGTGCAGCAGTCAGCAGCTGTTTCTGCAGAGAAACAAGAGCAGAAGATAAAACCTGGGCACCCGGCTGTCCCCTCACCCATGGATAATGAAGCCAGCAGCGCTGAGTCTGGGGACTCAGAGATTGAACTGGTCTCAGAGGACCCATTGGCTGCCGAGGAGGTGCTGCACTCCAACTACATGACCTTCAGCCACATCGGAGGGCCCCCTCCCTCACCTGCCTCCCCGTCCATCCAGTACAGCATCCTGCGCGAGGAGCGAGAGGCTGAGCTTGATAGCGAGCTCATAATTGAATCCTGTGATGCCTCGTCGGCCTCTGAAGAGAGCCCGAAGAGGGAGCAGGACTCCCCTCTCATGAAGCCTATGGTGATGGACATTATCAAGGAAGAGAACAGCTCACGTGCCAGCGCCTTGGACTATGAAGCTAGTAAAACAACAGAGAGCAGGATGAACAGGGAGAACCTGGAGGACTCTGCATTCTACCTGAAATGCTCCTTTGTTGCCCCAAAAGTAAGCTCTGAGCCTCCAACATCTGCTGTCAGTACCGAGGAGCTGAAGGAAAGAATAATCCTGAAGAAACCCATTGAAGAAACTGTTGTTAACCAAAGTAAAGTGTCTTCCAAGGACTCTGGGAAAAGAAGCCCCTTGGCTTTGCCTCTGCTGCCGTTTTTAAATAAGCAGAAAGGTAATTGTATATGTTTCTGTTGATTTTTGCAATGCTACTGAGAATTATAGGTTGGAAGAGACCTTTAAGATCACCAAGTCCAACCCCTATCCTTTCCCACCACGCCCACTGACCATGTCTCTCAGTACCACATCTCCTCTTTTCTTGAACACCTTCAGGGACATTGACTCCACCACATCCCTAGGCAGCCTTCTAATACATTACCACTCTTTCTGAGAAGAAACTTTTCCTAATATCCAGCCTGAACCTTCCCTGACACAGCTTAGTGCCATTACCTCTTGTCCTATGACTATTTAACTGGGAAGGGGGAGGAGAGGGAAGCATCTGCTCCTTGCAGGGGAGATGTTTGCATTGTTGACCAGGGGATGCTACTAGCACTGGGTAACCACAGCTCAGAGCTGGGTATGCCCATGACAAAGCAGATGTCCCCAAATTTGCAGTAGAAAGGAACATTTGGGTTGCTCAAGCCTGCTGTGCCCCTGGCAGAGGCTGGCATACAGAGAGCTGCTGCTTCCCTACAAAAAGCTGGATAGAGTTCAGGCAATCCCCACCTCTGCTGCTCAGTGAGCATCTTTTTTGTCTGTCCATCTTTGTGCAGACCACTGACCACATGATAGCCTGGAGATGTGTCAGGTACATTTGTGGCACGCAATATCTGATTTATCCAGCACTGTGAACCCAAGCATGCAAATATGTAAGGAAGCAGCCTGAACATGTGCAATGTGCTGAGGAGCCTACTGCAAGATCTGCAGTGCAATTAGATATGTTAATACTGATATTCTTAGAGGTAATGAGTTAATAGTATTAATAGGCTGAATAACAAACGTCATTATTACTCCTTAGTATGTTTTCCTGCCAGATCTCAGAGCACACAACATCACACCACGTCTCTCTTAGTTCTTATACAGGTGGGTGAGCTCTGTCTTTTCTCTCCCCATTCTCAAATTCCCCTTTTTCAAGGCCTTGCCCAGGCCCTGCCCAAGCTCTCAAAACTGCAGAGCTGATTGAATTTCCCTTGCACAGCCTTCCTGCAGTATGTAGGTTGGGTTTGGCTCCTGCAAGGTTGCTGATTCCTGCAACCACATTAAATGCTGAAGTTGCAACTAGGCAGACAACTCAAGATCTTAGATTTGGGAAGTACCTGGGCAATACTGGAAGGGCAGCTAATTTCACTGTACTGTGATTTTGAGTTTTCAGGCCCCAATACAACTTGCAGGGACATGCACCGTTGTCAACAGATTAGCTTTCCTGGAAAATCCCTCACGCTTCCTTGCAACCCATCTTTAGAGCAGGTCTGTTTCCTCAGAGAGATTATTTTCTTCCAGGCTATACAAGTGTCTTTGAACTCATAGTATAACCCAACACAAAATCCAAAATTCTAAACTTCATCTGGCTGTAGCTCTGCTAAACTCAGTGCAACTACATACAGCACAAATTTAGTTTCTCTTGATCTTATCTGGAGTCCTTTGGCCTAACTTTTCCCTCTGCTTTCTGCTATTGTTTAAGCTGATGATAGCAGGGGCTCATTCCCACATGGCAGTCATGGAAGATCCCTGTGTGCATGACTTTCTACCTGTATCACAGCATGTTCATGTTTCTTATCTACATTCCCATAGGTCTGCAGTGGCAGGAAGGTTTCCTCCAGGTCAGGTATGAGACAGCTAATTACTGCTTGGTGATGCACAAGTACTGTATTTCAGTTTCTGCTTTTCCCCCTTAAGATGCTCCAGTGCCAGAGACAAAGAGAACAAAAACAGAATGTAGCGCCAAGAAGATTATTGCTAAATCTTGAGTTATTTTTTAAAGCAGGTTTCAGGGTAGGGAGAGGTGGGCTCAAGGTGTTAAAAGTGAATAGTAGTGGTGTCCAGTTTACTCTGCCTTCCTATCATGGGTATTTGCTATGTCTGGGCACCAGTTACATTTATGGGTTGAATATAGAGTATAGGACTCTTCTGACCTGGGAAAGAAGAATTTACCCCCTCACTGACTGACATGAATTCACATGAAACACTTAAGCTGTTTTTCAGATGTGAACTGAAGGGGCACATTAAATGGCCTGGTGCAACCAGCGCATTCCCCTTGTTTCTCCCCAGGCAGCATGATCTTGAGGTGGGATTGGCTGGCAGAAAATGGCAAGGCAGAGCGCATCCAAGGGGACAGTGGTTGCCCTTGACTTGAGGTCTCGGCAGAGCTTTTCAACAGAGCCATTAAATATGTGCTGTATGCCAACCTGGGTTCACATGCCAGGCGTTTGGCATGGACCACATTCAGCCTAGTGGTAAGAACAGAAGGGTATGGCATAGTGCCACTCAATGGAAGTTCAGCAAAATGATGTCATCCAAATCATTAAGAGAATTATCTTAGTTATAAGTGTCTATCATAAAGGGGATACCAACATATAGACTGTTTAAACAGAAGAGAAAACTTTGCAGAGTTTGTTACCTCCTTGTTACATGTCACCTTGGTAGTGCTGGTCCACCACCACACACCATCAGTAAGACAGAATGATCTTCGTAATGTACATGGAATCCATGTGGGAACTGACCTTGCCGTGGCCGTCGCAAAGTCCCACCTGAGCTCAAGTCAGTGCACGCTCAGCATTTCTGAACCTTTATGGAAAATCGGTGGATCAAGTGAAGCTGTTCGACTCACATAGCTGTGCTTTTGATGCCCAATTTTAGGTATTTCAGTTGCCTTTGGCCAGCTCACAGCCAGCTATGTGAAATTTAGAAGTAGTCTGACACCAGGTTCATGTCTAAGTTTGAACAGTTTTGCATTGTGATACTGTAATTCCATCAAGGCAGAGAACAGCAAATGGATGTGAGGTTTGCGCAGTGGTAACTCAGCATCTCTGCTTAACGTCTGTTGCCATCCAGTGGCAATAACAAAAATGGGCAGTGACTTCCTACCTCCTTTTTACTGGAGCTGAGTATCTCAGGCTGTAATAGCAAAGCTATCCAATGCTGTTTGCTGCTAGTCAGACTCACTTGCTTTTTTGCATAGTCAGAAATGATGCACTGCTGGACACAGCTCATTCCATCAGGATTTGGGGCTCTTCTGGGTGTAGTTTTGGGGGGAGGAGGTTGCCAGCTCAGTTCCATTTTTATTTTAAATATTCAAACACAGAGAAGGAAGGTTATATAGATGTATTTGTGTTATCTAGTAGCCAGAGCAAAGAGTGTGGATGCTCTTCATTTATTTTCCTTTCTCATTTTGTGGCAATTTATTGCAGGAAAAGGGGGACTCCAGCCTGGGGCTGCTGTCATGCTGCGGCCCACGCACTAGATGGCACAGCTGGTAGGACTCAGGCTCCATGCAAGGACCTCAGCCAAGAAACAGTCTGATAAAATTCAGTGTCTAAAATGCTGTCTTCTGCACTGCATTTGGTGCCACCCTGCGCATCCTGATTTCTCTGCCTTTTGAAGGACCACTGTAATGTTCATCTGGTTAGTCACCTGCAAGGGTGGACTCTCTGTTGTCTGGAGCTGTCCCACTGTGGATACACACAAAGCCACATGGTTTTTTTTCCCCTTAATCTCTGTGTCCACCCCTGCTTCTTGCTGCAGAGGAGCTGGTTTGGCAGTTTCTTAACAGATTGTTTCCCAGCAGAGATCTGCGAGAGTCCTCAAGTTATTGTGAATGGTTTTTGTTTCATCAGGATGTAGTCTGCATTGTGTTAGCACATCTCTGCTGTTGAGAGTTGCTGGTGAGGCATTTTCCTATGGGAAGGGGATGCTTGGTAGGGTGATTTAGTAATATGAGTCTTGTTTCTCATCTGCCTGCTTCACTAGGCTAGCTCTGCAATCAGCAGCAATCCAGGCCGCAGTTTAAGCATACGGTAATGTTAGTTTAATATTGTAGTGCCATCTGCTGTAAGTGCCTCCACACTCCAGCCCATCTGTTTTGCCTGTTAGAGTTTGCTTCAGATGGGACTCTGATAGCTTTGCATCCTTTGCAAAGTCCCCACTTGGAAAAGGTATGGAAAGAGGGGTGTCCTGCCTTTGAGCCAGAGCATTTTCACATGTAAAACCACCTGGAGAGGTGAAGGCATGAATCCAGGTCTGGCTTTGCCTCAAAATCTTGGGTTACATTGGTGAACCTGTTTGCTCTTGCTTCCTACATAACATAATTTAGGTGGGAAGGGCACTGTGAGGTCTCTACTCTGGTCTCTTGCTTGAAGCAGCTTGGTCACGTTGCTCAGGGTCTTGTCTATCAGCCCTTCCAGGCAAAGGCAGATATTTGGGATTAGATGAGATCTATGAATTTAGGTTGGTCCTGGGACACTGCCTGGGCTCCAGGAGCTCTCAGCATGATGCAGTGTGGGGTAGAGTGGAGATACCATGGCACACAGCTTCATGCAGGGGCTTCACTGAGGCCTGTCTGGCCCTCAGCCCAGATCAGCATTGGAGCTCCTGGCAGATGCTTGCGGCGCATTTGGAGAGGGCTCTGTTGGCAGATGCTCCACCTGCTCCCAGGCATCTGCTGAAAACAGCTGTCATTCCTTCTTCATCCTTCTTTACTTCAGGCTAAACAATTCCAGCTTCTTAGGGTTTATCTCTCCAGTCATGTCTTTGAGCCTTGGGAGCCATTTTGTTGTTCTCTTGGCCCTTTTTTGCCAAAAGTCAGTTAAAGGAGATGGCTGATCCCTGGGGAGAGTCCGAGCCAAGCAAAGAACAGAGGAGTTTCTCTACTCTCCTGTAATGATGGTTTGCTTGAGCAGTACCTGGGATCAGTAACCACCAAGGGCAACAGTGTCCTCTCACTTTCAGCACAATGCATGTACACTGCAGCTTGACCTTTGAAACGTCTCAGTAAATCTCATATCCTTCAGGTCTCAACCTTTGTCATCCATATCTTGAGCATTTTAAGCCATTGCATCTCTGGCATCTGTTCTCTCCCCAACTTTTGGCTGTGCTCCCTGTATATTGGGTAAGGCCAATCTTATAATGAGTGTCAAAGCTTAAACACAGTGGCTGGATGCTCAGAGGTGCTTTTAAAATTAAATGCAGTTTAATGTAAGCGGATCATACATCTTCTCCTGGGACTGCCATCCACTCCACTATTCGTCTGTGAGCTAAATAGAGAGCTATAAAACTTTGTAGACCTCATCCTTCTGTTTCCATATAGCTTCTGTTGAAGACTGCCTCTAAAGAGTCACTGAAAGACAAAGTGCTCGAACAGAGCTCTCCAGTAGCTACGGCACAGGATTGTGTTTAGAAATGTGTCTTGCCAGGCCAAGATTACAAGATTACCTCCTGAGCAATAAAAAAATATGAAAAAGAGCTACTTATACTTGTGATTCTGTGATTCTGTATGTCTGTGCACAGGTGCTTAATTGTTGCATGAAGCATTTCGGTATCAAAGACATGGATGGCAATATCTAAGCCAAAAGCGGAGAGTTGCTGGGTGTCTGTATACATAGAGGAACCCACCAAGAGCAGATCCAAAGGGTAAAGATGTTTAACAAGCATAGACTTCTTTGTCTGCAGGCACAAGTTCATGGCTTGCTCTGCTTGTATCCTTGTCCAAGTCTGTGTCCACGCCATGCCAAGCCAAGCACCCAAGGATGGCTCAGTCCTGCTCCTGGTAAAGGCTGCAAGGAGACAATAACCCTGCTCGCAGGTGATTTTCCATTCCTATGAGCAAAGCTCAAGTGCAGAGTTGACCACAGCTGAAGCAAATTTTGTAAGCTCAGATCTTGACATGTTGCCCCTTTCTGTGTCTCTTGGCATCAACAATGATTCAGCTTTCAGATGAGGTGATGTGATGTTTTTAAGGCCAAGTTGCTTGTTTGTTGTGACTGTAGCACTGAGGATCTGATCACAGTGACAGTTCCCCAGATGTCTTGGTACAGCAATGTTTTGCTTGTTTCAGGCTTAATCCTGTAATTCTTCAGATATTAGGCCTAGTAAGGATTTCCCCAGATGTTGTTATTCAGCTGGCAGTTAGAATGAAGTTAAAATTAAAGTGTTTGACTGTACTGAAGTTCTGGAAGGGGTGCATGTGATGGAAGCTCTCCTTCACTGAGAATAGAAGCTGTAGCTGGATATTGATTTTACTGCTGTTAATCCTTCTGAGAGTACATTTCTGATTGGGATGTGATAACAATATCAACTGAAACAGGGATTTTATTTTCTTGGGAAGCTGTTGTGGTCACATGAATTAGGACTGCATAGGAGATACTCAGTGATCCAGTGATTCAAAATGTTTGATTTGTCCCCCAGAGAAACAGCATATGGCATTTCTGTTGACTCTTAACCTGATCTTGATTACCACTTTGTTTTGTTTATTATATTATTTTGTTTATTATTGCAGTGATTTTTTTCCTAACTCTCATCTTTTAACCAGGCCAGGAATGCACTCTTTTTTTGCAGAGACACATCCCAGCTTTCCTCTCTTTTCCCTCCATCTCTCAGTGGCTCAGTGGTTACATGGGAACTGTAGCAGTGATACATCATTTTGGTGTTTTGCTTTTACAGCACTTCATTTGTGTGTGAGGAATAGAAATAATTATGGAAAAATATAGTGCTACATGAGAACAGGTCACTTTGGATGGCATTAAGCTGACTGACCACAGGTCTGACAGAGGCAGGCCTACCTGTGGTGGGGACACTTGGCGATGCTAATGTTGCTTAAATCAGCTCTGAAAATGACAACAAAGATTGTCATTTATTTCCTATCTGGTGCCTTGTTATTTTACATGGCATCAGTGATCTCTTGAAGTTCCTTCCAACTGAAGCTGTTCTGTGATTCTGTGATGCTTTCCTGTATATCTCTACAATCTCTGGAAAAGAAGTGCAATCTGTTTCACGGGTCACATGGACATAATCCACAGCTCAGTTCATGTCAGTGCAAAGTGCTGAGAGGTGACCTCAGGAGTCCTTAGAGCTTGGGTAACTTGAGAAGAACAAAAGGGATACAGATAAGCAGTATTACCTTTGCAAAAAGCCATGTCTCAGAGGAAGAAGGCTTCCAAGACAATACATTTAACCTGCAATATGGATTTTGCATTAGGTCATCCAGATTACCAGATAAAGTAGGAATATCAGTAAAGACTGTCCCCTTCCAAACTGCATCCTAAAGAATAATTTGTCAGGGAAACAGCTCTTGGTGTTGCTGCATCATCTGGCTGGATGTAGACACTGCTGGGGCTTCACATTTCATATAAAAGAGCAATATGGAATCATTTGAAATGGCTTCTTATCTTCTGACTAGCAGGTGCAATGAGGAAGCAGAATTTAAGGAAAAGAACAGCTGCAAGTTTCCGAGGTCTGATAGTACCCACAGCCTGGCTGCTATAAACCTCTGCCTCATGTGGAGTTAGTTGGGATCCGCAGCAGTGTGAGATCAGAATCTAGAGTCTGGCAGTCCCAGAGGCACTGTTTTCACAGCAGCTCATTTCTAAGCAGCCACACTCAGCGCAGCGCTGTCATCAGAGGCAGGCATCGCACAGACAGTGTTTCCTGTTATTCTGGGGGATAGAGACCCCTCCTTACAGATGCAGAGGGAGATACTGCATAAGTCCTGATGAAATGCTGATAGCATCCGCCGAACACAGCCTGCATCTGGGCAGCTGGAAGAGAGCGGGGCATGAGAGCTCATAGAAAAGCCAGCAGAGATTAATAGCCACCATTTCTGAAGATTACTTTGTCAGCTAATGTACCATTGAAACAAGAGCAGCTATGCTCACTGCTTAGGTTAAGTGCAGAAGCTTTTCCAGGATATGCAAGTCACTTCCAAATAGAAAGGGATGCATTCACTGCTTGTTTCAGATGCCTGCACTGGAGCTTTGCTGCTGCAGGAAGAGCACACCCGTGTGTAACCTCACACAAAAGAACAAGGTTTTCTCCAGCCAGGGAGCTGTAAAGAATAAAATTTAATCAAAGCTATAGTAGTAATTGTGCTTTCTGAAACAAGCAGTCACCTGTACACTTTATTTGTACAGGCAGTTATTGCAGCTGGATGTTATGTGCTGACTGTGCTGCCTGGTGCTCCCAGACACAGTAATTGCTCAGACAAATTAGGTCAGAATTGCGTGGGCAATAATGTTTAGTGTTCCAGAGAAACAGCCCTTGCTCCTCTCAGGGAAAGGGTCTGAGTGCTGCAATTTTTGGGAAGGAAAGATGGTTCAGTCCCAGCAATAGCACTATTAGGAGCAGCATGCCTACAGGTTTGGGCCATATTTAGAACATTGCTTTTCTTAGAGCTGCAGATTGGCAGTGAGGGGCAGTGAAACAGATTTCTAGACAAAGCAAGAAAGGAGATGATAACATCCTCATTTTACAGATAGCTGCTGAAATACATGCACACTCATCTTAAAGCCCCTTTGCTTGGGAAAGCTATTGAAAAAGGGATTGTGGTTGACTAATTTATTATGTTATTAATGGATTTGTTGAGTGAGATGAATTGATTTCAGTGCAGCAGCACCAGGTATATGCCACAGAACTGGGAAACAGCCCCACTTTATTTCTGAGTCCTTGTTTGCAAGACCATCTCTATAGCCTGGTTGATGACCTTTACATCTGCTAGATGCCGGTAAGAAATTAGTGGGTGTCCCCATCATTCCAAGTGGCAACGAGCAGGGGCAGCAAGGTAGGAAGAGTTTTGAGTAGCACACCATTACTATCAAATGGATAATTTCCCATGTATACAGATGTACGTCCATGTAGCTGTGGCAATGTGCTTTCTACTTGTAGATTTTACTCCTCCAGAAGCAGTGAAGGGGAGATTATGCTGGAATGAAGCTTAAAAGAAGAAAAAAGCTGAAGAGCAACTTTGTGCTTAGCGGTGCTGAATTATTCATAAATCTGGCTGGCCAAAGTAACACTGCAAAGGGAAGCAAATGAAGGTGCCGAAGAGAAAATGTCAGATGACATGTCAACCAAATGCATGAGCGTCACAGGTTGCATGGAGAATCTGGCCTGGGATCCCAACTCCTAAGTTCTGGGTTGCTGCCTGCCCTTTATAAGGGAGAGTGATCATGTTGGCCATGAATTCTGGTGTGACTTTGGTGATGCCTGGGGGCCTTTGTTAGCTTGATTTGTGACCTTTTCTTCCAGGGAATCTTTTCCTTTGAAGGGAGTAGCAGTGAATGGGGAATAGTCAGCATGCAGCTATCCAGGACCACAGCTGTCCAAGGCCAGAGGCACTGATCTGCAATGCAGCATGTAGAACCACAAATTCTGAACAGTTAATTCCTGTGCAACAGAATGGCCAGGTCACAACCTGAACTTATGGTCAAGTACCAGCTGAGAACATTCAGCTTACCCAGGGAGCTCAGGTGCAATCAGTGCAGCTGTGTGATCAGAGGGGGTGGACTCTGGATCCGCCCCCCCCCCCCCCCCTCTCATTTAAGGGTTAGCAGCCAAGGGGAGAGTGTTTCTTTAGGTAGAGATTGTCCTCCTCTTGAGTTGTCACTGGTCATCAGAAGGGGGTGAGCTAATTTTTCTTTTTTATCATCTTCTATTGCTCATAGTGCTTGTACTGCAGTAGAAGGTACTGTCATTGCCTTCTTTTACTGTGCATCCTGTCAGTCACATCTCTCCAAAGAATGTGCCATCTCCCTTTGTCCTGTTTGAAAGAGTTGCTTTCAGCGCTTCCTGTCCTCCTGGTTAAAAATCAACTATGAATTTTTTCAACATCTTTTCTCTGTGCTTCCTCTGCAGATGAAATCTCTTAGAGTCGCAGAATGGCTTGGAAGGGACCTTAAGGATCCTCCATTTCCAGTCCCTGTGCTGTGGATAGGGTTGCCAGCCACTAGATCAAGCACTAGATGAGGTTCCAGTGCCCCATCCAACCTAGCGTCCATCCTTCTTAGTGTCCATCCTTCTTATTTATTGCCCTACAACTCACAATAGCAGCTAACAGGAGTGTCTGGAGTGAGCAAAAACCATCTGACCCACACCTGGTGCTTCCACGGGGAAGCAGAAAAGATCAGTGTGCTAATGGTGAGCTCAGAAGTGGGGCTATGCAGAAACTTGAGCCCTGCTTGAAGAGCAGAATTTTTCCCTGCTGTTTCTCTGGCTGCTAAGACATAGAAATCTTCCTTGAATCACCATGCAAATGGTTCTGCTACATATAGCTGAGCTCTCCTGGGTACTCCCGAAGAAAATATTCAGTGCACTTGGCTTCACTCCTGTTGTTGTTCTGATTTGGAAATTCCAGCAACTGAGATTTTCTGCTGCAAGTCAGGAGATATTCAGATGGAGGCTTTATTTTGCCCTGTGGGCACGAGTGGAGTTGAAATCTGCAGTTAACAGATCTAAATCAGACATGCATATACATATGTATGCGTGCAAATGTAGGTATTAGATATCTGTAGAATTCTGCAGGTAAGACCCTCACATCCACTTCCAGTAAATGCAGAAAATCAGTGTTGACAGCAGGTCTCTGTGGCTGACCCAGGCTGAGTTAGTTATCAGTTTGTCCCTACCAGCACTGGCTGGGAAAAAGAGAAGTATAAAATATAGACTCATAAATTATCCCAAGTTGGAAGGGACCCATAAGGATCACAAAGTCCAACTCCTAGAGCTGAAAACAAGGAAGCACATAGAAAGCATCTTCTTTCTAAAATACCAAGGTTTGTGTTTTCCAAGGATAAATATGACTCCCAAGGTAAGATCTATGTCTCTGTGAAGCCTCCAGAGCATCTGATGTGTGCTGTGCCCTTCTAGTTAGCTGGAGAGTCCCAGTTTTCAGTGTCCCTTCTTATGGCTGTTTCTCCCCAGAGACTGGGAGAGGCATCTTTGTTAGCTCATTGTAGTTGATCCCCATCAGGAGACTGGAAAAATGGAATCACTGCATAAGGATCTGCCACGGTTTGGGTGTGTGGTTTGTTTGTTGCTGTTTTTAAGCAGGATTTAATTATGATAATTGGATCCTTTCCAGGAAGGGTAGATACAACATGCTCTCAGCTGTGGAAAATCCTGCAGGATTTCACTTTTGCTGACCAAACTGAAAGGTCTCTAAAATGCTGAGGTATCCATTGTCTATCATTTTGTCAATCCAATATAGGAAGGGAGAGGATGTAAATATTTGCTGGAATTGCGTGTTGGAGAGCACACAGTGATCTACATTTGGTTAATCTGCGTTGCAAGTGAAGTCAGAGGAATAGCAGGTGACTGTGGAAGGCTATAGTGCTAGACACCTTTCCTAAGACACACAGATCTCGTTCTAGCTTCATAAGGAGAGAGAAAGGTCTCTGCTGATTTTTGTTTATTCCAGTTGTAGTGTCTGGAGCCGCAATCAGGATCTTGTGTTGGCCAAGATGGACATGTGCAGTATGATCCTCTCCTAGGAGAGTCTACAGAATAAATTTTGGTCTAAGGAGGATTGTTTAAGGCACAAAACCAGGAAACTACACCATTTTGTGCTGGCTGAGGTCAGCCCTGCCTTTGATGTTGCCCATTCTCCTTTTCACTTAGGACACAATAGCTCTGGCTGGAGATGAAGCACAGCCATCCCATGTCAGCAGATGATTCCTCCTGCTGTGTGCTAAAAATGCTGCTTCTGCTGTATGTTAGAGGAGCGGAAGTACGTAAGGGCTGGAGGACCAAATGGTCTGTTTTAATTATTCATCATTTGCAGTAGCTATTATTATTTAAGATATGCCCTTCTTGGTCTGAAATATTGTCTGCTGACCTGTTTCTTTCCTTGGTTGCTACCACCTGACATCCTTCTGCACTTTCTCTGCAAGCAGGCCAGGCCTACAGTCTGGTCCATCAAGTCCCAACCTGCTGCCATCCTTGCAGGAACTGCAGTGACTCCTGTAACCACCTGGGCCATCCCTTAGGCTGTAACTGGCTGCAGTTCTACCAAGCTAGCCAATACTTTGCTCCTTGTGCTGGTCCCAAATGGCTGCTGGGCTTCCCTTGCTCTGCTCCATCGCTTCTCCCCAAGACCAGAACAGCCAGAGTGTGTGAAACATCCAGGGGAAGAGTCGCTGTGGCTGTGCCTACACACCCACTGTCATCCCCATTCCTGTTTGAGAGCTACAGGCCTTCTTTACTCTGCTTTTTAATAACACAGATGATTTTAACTGTTTACTGGCTTCACCCTCAGTTCCATCTCCTTGTCTTTAGTCTGTTTAATGCTTCCTTCTAAGTGATGGCTTTGTCACTTAATCTCATTAAAACTTCTCTTCATTGAACTCCATGTGCTGCTTATCAGACTGTAAGCCTAATCTCCCATTTGTAATTAATTTGTTCTGTGCCTCCTACAATTTGGCATTGTTAGATAATGGCATCAGTCTCAAGGTCATTGATACGCAGCATGAGGAAAGCACCAGCAGTAACTGCCCTGTGAGTCTCCATCCTCCTGCCTTCTCCCTTTGCCACCCTGTTTGATTTTATTGACAGCTTTCTCCCTCAGCCAGTTTCTAATGTGTTTCAGCTGTCTCCTGTCTGGCTTGTGCTGCTCTGTGACTTTATGAATCAATCTCTTGCATTGCCTAGAGGGGAATGCTTTCCTGATATCTTCCAGGCTCATCTGCAGCACTTTGCCCTCTTGCCTTTCAGTTCGTTCCTGTTTGGTCCAGTAATTCAGGTGCTCTGCAATTCCTTTGCTGAGTTATGTGTAAAACTGGAAGAGATTCATCTTTGTGGACACATATTTGGGGATGAGATGCAGGAGTCTTTTACCTTTGGGCCATCGAGCCAAGTGGATGCTCAGTGTCTTACTCAGTGTAGAAATCAATCAGTGCTATAATTAGACATCTGTATTTAAATATATTAATAAATTCTGGATCCCCAGGGTGACACAGCATGCTACCACCAGCTAGTTCTGGTGGCCGGAAAGCAAGCACTGATCAAAGGTGAAAAATGGCCCCTACTGCTTCCTGCAGATGGGATGTGGGTGCTTAGTGCCAGCCCATGTAGAGCAGAGTTAGTGGGGTCCTGCCCTGGCTGGCTCTGCTGGCTTGAAACCTGCTTCTAGCAATAAATTTCAAGGCTAGAAAAGGCAAAAATGAGACCTCTAGTGGTACTGCCATTTTCTCATCAGCAATTGCTTATACAGTTATCTGGAGCCTTTGTGGGCTCTTGAAATAGGGTTAGTCTGGGCCAAGGTAAAGCACTTCATTTTCCCTGATAGATTTATCTTCATCTCACATATTTCCCTGTTTGGAGGTAGAATCCAACAGACTTGAGCTGATTTAGCTCATTCTTAACAGTTCTGTGTGTTCTAGAAGCCATCTATTATACTTAGGTAACAGATCCACATAAAGCTGTCATTGGGCCACAGGTATCAGCATTCAGTGCAGCATTGATCACAGTATTCAGGCAGCTACACAGAGCAGCTCCAAACCCATTACCCAGAGTGGGGTGGAGGAAAATCTCCCTGGAGTTGGTAGAAGGCAAGTAGTCAGATCTGCAACACTGTGGTAACAGACAGCTCATAGGCAAGGTTCAGCTCCATACTTGAGGATGCATGATAATTGCTCCCAGTGAAAGGTGCCTAGCTCAGAAGCAAGAAGACATGTTTGCAGTGTGCTTGTCAGCTGTTAGGAATTGTGTGTTTCGTCTGAATGCAGTTATGCCTAGGGATGCTAGCTAAGAGCAGAAGACTTTGTGTTTGTGGCTGTAGTCACATACTCAGTGGCCAATGGTTTCTGCTCAGTGACCATGCTGATGAGACTAACAGAGTGACGGCTTCAGGAGACTTAGTCCTGTGCTCTGAAGCAGCTCTGCATCAGCAGGTATAAACTGTTCCTTCCTAAAGCATCCTCATTTTGGGCTCTCTCTGCAATACACTCCTCCAAACCATGTTGAAAACATCTTTATAATCCATTTATATAACTCCTTTTGTGTGCTGTGCTGCCATTCTCTGGGCTCACACAATCACTACACCGATGTGATCAACAAAAGAACAAAAATCATTTTATTCAGCACATACTCCTTTCCCTCTGAGAACAAGACAAAGCTCAGCTTTGTTTGGCTGGAATGCACTTGAACCCCAGACCCCAAAAGCACCATTGTAGCACTAAATATCACCTATTTACTCTCAAAAGTGCTTTTTTGAATTTTGATTTGCTTTCATTTTTAATGATCCATTTGTCTCTTCAGACAGGGAGCAGCGAAATAACAGTGATTTGCAGCCACAGGCTGCCCGCTCCATCCTCTGCTTCCATGGAAACACATGTTGGATGAGACAGAATCAGGCTTAAAGCAGATGATTTCCAAGTTGTTTGCTTTTCCTTGCAGGGAGTAACGGATCTCTTGTTTGTATCGAGCTCTAGGCAAGGAGAAGCCACCTTTGGAGGGATAACTTTCAGAGGTGCTAGGCTGGTGGTATTGCCGGGGTTAGAACCATCTTCCTGTGCATATGGACTTGCTGCTTTTCTGCTCAGGTGCTTGGAAGAGAGTGGAGAGGGTGGGTTTGAAGCAGGTGTTCTTATGGGCAAGGTTATAAGATGTAATTCCTTTGCATTACCTTCCTTTCCCCCCCTCAAGAGGTGGAGATCATGCTGTTCTCTGCACTTAAGCACCTCAGAGGGACCCAAATGACTCACCTGATACCTCTGTTCACGTACTGGGCAGCCTCTTCCCTCCGTGAGTCATAGTGAAAAACAGATTATTCGCAATTTGAGGGCAAAATAAGAGAGGAATGGGGAAAGGGCAGGGGCTTACACAAGTCTGCATGGCAGACAGTCAGTGCTTGAGGCAGTGGCACAGGACAACTCCCCTCTGAGCTGCAGGAAACCCATCCATCCTTGGCCTGTTAACAAAACCCCACCCTCAGATGTCAGGAGGTACAAATAAACGTCACCATGTGCTGCCGGCTGGTTCTGCGAGATTCCCACTAATCAGAGCCTTTCATGAATTATTTAGCATCAGAGAAATGTGACAGAAGGATTCTGGCACTTCAGATGTGCAAAATAATGGCTGCTTTTACTTCCCAGCTAATTGGGAAGCCAAAATATATTCTGTTATATGGGCATGCGTGTCTTGGGATGGGTTGGGATCTTCCTGCCCTACCCATGGAGGGCTCAGGGTTGTTCCTCTGTGTGTTGCTGTGGCCTTGGGGGTGTTATGAGTGTTTGGTTGTGGGCATTTCCATTGTCCTCTCTGCCTCCCTGTGAGCAACCTGTCCCTGTGTGTTGTGCCTTGCCTTGCTTTCTGCATGCCTCCCTCCCAAATAAGTAGGTCTCGACTGCAGGTTTGCAACCTGGGAAAAACAAGCAGATGCAGAACAGCATGTCTATATTTATCTGGAACTCAGAAGCTGCGGTTTGCAGGGATCTTTGATCACTTTGAGTGTCAGACTACCTGGAGGGGGGGGGAGGGAAAGGAAAATAAAACAACTGAAAAGCAAGTCTTTTGGAAAAGGAAACAGCTGCTCCTTACAAAGTGAAGCCTCAGCAGCATCAGACCATATCCACCCTGCTGTGATAGACGAGGCTCATCCAAAACCAAGCACTTGAGTTTGGGATTTGCTTTTCTTTCCTTGAATGTACAAAGTTTGTGGTTTTCTTGAATTTATTGTGAATTCGGTCCAAATGTTTTAGTTCAGAATGAGATGTTCATTGACAAGGAGGAAGGAGTATGTGGTGCTAACTGTCTCATCTGGAGATGCAATGCTCACCCAGTCCTTTGTTGCTGCTTCCTTTTGGAATTCCTCAGTTTTTTCCTTATTACATTTTAATTGATACAGAAGGGAAAATAATTCCATTTTGCTCTTAAATATATTCAGATTCAATCTATAGTTCCTGTTGCATATTCACACTCAGAGGGTTATCTTTCCTCTGCAGAAGCAATCAGGAAAATATTGCTTAAGATGTTAAAGAGTATCATCAAGCTAATCTCTGTTCCTAAACCCTTTTAGTTGCGTTTTCTAAATATGAAATAGTTTTTGCTGATCTATCTTTAATCTTTCGGCCTTGAGAATAGAAAATGAAATTGTCTTTCTTCATATACTCGGCGTCAGCATCCACATCAAGGCTTTCTCATTGTGTGCTGAGGGGCTGAGGATGTGCGTTATTCAAGTACTCAGAGATGGAGCCTGTTTTTCTGAAAGGAGCCCACTTCCACAAGTTCAAGGGATTTAGCTGGGCTCTGCATTTCTTCCTTCCCTTTTTCCTCATTTCACACCACTGTGTACAAAATACCTGGTTTTAGGGATGACTGATGCTAAGTCCCTCGTGAGCTGGTTCCAGGGTGTGATTTTTCTTTGTCTGTTTTGCTGATGTGCTGCTAGAAGCTTATTTCACCTTGCTTATGGGATCTGCTGACCCTGTGCCCCATATGGGGGATGTATGGGGCAGGGCCAGCACCCCAGTACTCAGCCATACTTTCCTCTGTAGCTGCTCTTCCAGATGATATCCTAAATTGTCCCATAAAGCCATTTTCCCTGTGCTTTTCCCCAGCAAACACAAATCTGACCACTTTCTAGACAGCACTTCTGGCACATCATTTCCTGATCTAATTCTTCTGGTTACCCTGGAGGCCTGGAGCAGCATCTGAAAATCAGAGGGCTGCTTCACTGGCAGAATATTTCTTCAGCCATTGCTCTACTGACTCTTACCAGAGCCCCGCCATGTTCTCTCAGTGCTTGTCTCATCCCACAGCTTTACACTGACAATTCCTGTCATACCTCTCTGTATTTTGCATCCTCTCTCTTCGCTCTCTTTTTCTTTTTTTCCCTAGCACACTTCTGCATATGTCATTCATCAGCCTTTGGCCCCGTGACCCACCTCCTAATCCTCTGCAGCCTCAGCCAAGTGTTATTCTGTATTAACAGCTGACCTCCCCCCCCCCCCTCCTTTTATCCCTCCATCCTGATGATGGTTTTGAGCAGCAGCAGCAGCTGGGTGAGCACCATCCCTCCCTCTCCTCTGCAGGGTGCCATCTGGTACACAGGTGGTCACATCCACAGAGTGGGCAGCAGCAGGGCTGGGGGACAAGCTGCAGTGATGAGAATGCACCCAGCAGCGTATCGTGGTCTGCTGCTGTTTTCCAGGGAAAGCTGGGGTTGCCATGACAATGATGTGTTGGTTGAGCTGGTGCTTGCATGGCCACAGCAGCTGCACACCTTTGTCTCTAATGCCCGGATGATTCCTTTCCCCAAAGAAAATGGCTTTTTTAGGGGAACATGTGAGGATTTGAGATGTGCCAGTCTATACCTTTACCTACTGACCAGGGTCAGGTTCACAGGAGGGACATTGGCAACAGGAGCCAACAGAAACTCTGCAAACCCATTCACCAGCACCCCTGGGTGCCTGCAAGGATGCCAGCCTGATTTAGAGGCTGAATCTCTGACCTCAGGTTGTTGGTTTTATTTGTAGTTGTGTTTGCACAGTCTGTAGTTGTATTTGCACTTGGATAGAGCATCCCAGGCCTGATTCCCTGGGGGAGAGTCAAATGGATGAGCTGTGCCATGGCCACCCCTCTGTCACCAGCCCCAGCTCTGTGGGGAGTATGACCATGCCATACAGCCCTGAGCCTGACACAGCACCATTTCACCTTTAAATGGCGATGGAGAGACCCTTAGGACAGGGCAGAGGTTGAGCCTAAGGGAAGGGAATTGTGTCCCCTGTGTGAGAGCACGTAACTTGAAATTTGGAGACAGTTAAGCTTTGGAAGTACCAGTGGAGCTTTTGGAATGGCACCCATAGGGTAAAGGACCTGCAGCTCAGTCAGACCTTGCTTCAAGAATTTGCTACAAGTGTGTCCTCCCCTTGTCTCCTGAGCATGCTTGGCTGAAGGCTTCTCTGCTCCTTTCACCTCTACCCAGCACCAGGCAGGATTTCACCATTTCCACAAGCAGTGCAATCCAAGCTAGTCTTCACAACCATGCTTGACCTCCGTTGGTCCAAAAAATAGCAGTAACACTTGTCTGCAACTTGTTTACAAAAATGCATGCGGTTCCTTTGCTAGAGAACAGATGCTGTGCCAGGTGTTGCAGAAAGAAAGCTTAAAAAGCAAATGCTGCCCCAAATTTAAATGGACCCAGAGACCCAAGAGAGAGGATTCCCGAGGTCACACAGGAAGCCTGTGGCAGACATGGGGGTTGAACACTGATCTCCTGAGGCCCAGCCAACGCTGTGGTCTCAGAACTGTCTTTTCTTTTGTCTTCCAGTCCATTAAGACAATCAATTAATGACATGGAATTAATAATGCCAGCTGCAGCACCAGCAGTGCTGTAAGGGAGACAAATTTAGAAGCACGGGCTTACAGGCAGCAGGCTTGGGAGCAGGGGTAGTTTGTGAGTGGTGGATGAAACTGCTCCAATGGGGGAATACAGGTCAGCTGTAGTTCTAGGGGCTCATCAGCTTCATAGTCAAGGCTTAAAGCGAAGGCATAAAACTGCCTCCCCAAAAGGAGAGAAATGCTTCATTGTCAAGTTTCAAGCACTTGAAAAATGTAACCCCTCTGGAAAGAAATGAAGACTTTTCTAGGTCAGTGGCAGGAATAGAGCCTTCGTTCTTATGATGCTTGTGGTTCAAAAACATCATTAAATAACCTAGAGAAATTATCCACTTCTGATGAGCCAGGAGAAAAGTGCAACTGATTCATACATGTCAGACGTGCTGCCTCCCACGTCAGTCAGCCAGCTCCTGCAGAGCATCCCTGGAATGGTCAGTGAATGGAATCTACTCACTGAGGGACAGTAGATCAGCAGCTCAGATTCCATGTTGCCTTTTTTACCTGTGTACTGATTTCTTTTGTGATATGGAGAACTGAGAAAAAAAAGGAAATTAATTGCTGCATTACATGTCCTAAGAGAAAGCATCAGAGCCTTGGGCATGAGATGCAAGGACAAAGCTGTCTAAGGCTCCTAGACTGTGAATAGCAGTGGACCTTCAATAGCTGTCAGCATCTCAGTGATCCTTATGGGTCCCTTCCAACTCGAGATATAACTCTCAGCTCCTGCCCTTTTCCTCTGTGCTGCCTCTGAGCAATTCTGCAACCCAGAAATGTGTTGAGCAAGAATGAATGCAAGACAGCAGAGCCAGGATCTGGCCCATGCCATGCTATTGACAGACTCATCACTAAAATGTAATTGCTGGCTGCCCTTGGCTTGGAGTACTCCGGCAAAAAATCCCCATTGCTCTTGAGAGCTTCAAGACATATTAATGCGACTTTTAAAATAGCATCCCCTCTATTTTTGTTGCTAATGCTAAGAACAAATGAGCTAAGGAAAAAAAAAAGCCCAACAGGCAGTGATCTCCCTTAATGCTATTGTTCCCCTAAGTGCCAAGTGTTGGGATCTCACAGCACCACGCTGCAGATCTGGCTGCCCTCAATGTGTCCTGCGCTGCGTTGATGTGGGGTGATGCAGAGCTCTGTTCTGCAGAACAGAATCAGTCCGAAGTGTCTTCAAAGTCACTGCACTTAGAGCAGAACCGGTGATAATTTTAGCTCTATCTTTGAATGTGTCATCATGAACTGTTCTTTGAAACCAATGCTGGTTTCCACCCCTGTGTGTCCAGCAGGGTGCTTAGGGACAGCCCTGCAGTTTGGGGTTGTACCTGATCCTTCCCATGGAAGAACATTGCAGGTGCTTCTGAGCTATGATGGACTTAGACATATCATCAACTTGTCTCCAGCAGAGCTACGTAATAGGCAAATGCTGCTGAACCCACTTGGCATGTGGACCTCTCACCTGTTGTAGATCCAGGCAGGGCCATGTTATTTGTGCCTTCCACTCTGCTCTGCTCCACAAACAGTCAGTGGCCCTGGTTTCATTCTGCTGCAAGAAAATAGTCCTCACCCTCAGGCTATTGATGGGCAGCTGCTTAGTCCTAATGCTGGCTCACATTCTTGGATACATAATTTAAATTCTCATTGTAGAAATGCTTTTTTAATCAATTGCTATTTTAGCCATTGCCATTTTGTTAAGCTTGATGTTCATGCCTGGGTTGACACATGTACAGTGTAACATTGGTGTTCATGATGTGGAGCAGTCCAGCTACATACAACAGCTCTGAAGGGATGCTTTTCCAAAAGGAGGCAGAAATTGAAGCAGGAAAACTGAGGATGTGGTTTATTTTGGTGGCCTGGGCAAGGAGGTGGGGACCTGAATTTTGGGGTGAGGAAAGTCTCTGCCCGTGGAGATTGTCATGAGAACAGAATGTTAAGTGCACATGGACCTCTCTGCTGTCCAGGGCAAATTATTATAGCTAATGGAGAACCGTGGGGTACAGTGAGATTCTGTCTTCTCATTGCTGTGTTGCTGATGGTGCTGATGTGATGTGCTATGTGAGGTCTCTTGGGCTGTTTTCAGGGACTGCAGGATTTGGGAATTTCCTATGTCTGATCTTTTATGTAAATTGCTTGTAAATAGCTCATGTAACGTGTTGGTGCAGAGCTGCACTCAGTGTGCAGGGCTAAAAGCAACCAGAGAGGTATTTTCTGCTTTTGGAAGGGGTCTACACCAACCAGGCCATGGTGAGATACCATCCTTTGCCAAGTTGTTCCTTCTTTTCTAAGGCAGGAAGTACACAAAATCAAGGCTTGTACATTATTGAACATTACTGTATGCAATGGCAGTTAAAGCCAGTTCTACACCTATTGGTTAATTATTTCTGTTAGGGCACTGCAGATACTGGATGTAAGCTGAGGACAAGTCTGTTTGTGGATTTCAGTGATGATTTAAAAGCACAAACAATAGCTGCTGGCCATGTAACCCCAGCAGAGCTTTTTAGGTAAAGGCTGAGATCTGACTGTGGTGAACCACTCTGTAAATTCTGGCTTTCTTCTGTGAGATGAGTTACCTGAGGGAGGGATGAGTGACCTACTACTGCCAGCTGGGGAGATCTGTTAACTCGGGCGTTAAAGACTTGAGCTTTTGGAGCCAAAAAAGCAGAGAGGTTCAGATTCATTTCCCTGTGCTGATGTGTGTATGACCTGCTGTCTATGTGCTGCTGTCTGTTTTCATGTTAAAAAAAAAAAAAGAAAAAAGGAAAAAAAGAAGAAGAGCACTCAATATAAAATGGCTAAAGGAAAAATATTTAATAAGCAATCATGATCTGGAAGGTGATACAGCTGAGAGGTGGATTTTGGGCAAGGTTTTTAAGCATAATAAAACCTGAAAAAGACTGGGTGAAGGCAAGGCACTTCATTTAGTATTTTCCATGTACCATGTGGCCATGGCTTGCTATGACATCACTGCAGGGAGGAAACTGAGGCAGCTTGGTCCCTGGGCTGGTGTTGCAATCCAGCCATTGGTGCACTGAGTTACTGCTGGGAGCTTTTTCACAAATTATCTCATAAACCTGCTGTCCTACACGGTGTGTGCAGCATTATGGGCAGTGAGGAGGTAGCACTTGGACCTGCACACACCAGCAAGGGAGCAGCAGGGGTTGGTGGGAGGGGTGTGGGTGCTCTGCTGTTTTTTGCTGTTTCTAGAATAGTTTTGATGGGGGCTGAGGGGGGGAAGGGGATTGCTGTGAAGGGACCAGATCCTGCCCTTGGTTTTCCCCTGCCTGCTCCAAGACCTCACCTGGGCACACAGAGGGGAGGGAGGCATCAGCGTCTGGGGGTGGATAGGGAAATTTGTCTCTCAGCCCCAAAACCCCCAATAAGACACCCAATTTCATCACTGTCAAGAAATTTCTGGAACACGGGTAGTCACAACCATGCAGCCACATAGGAAACAGTGCTCCCCGTCTCCACCCGCCCCAAATTTGCTTTTATTTCTTTTGCCATCAGGTTGCTTTAACCATTTCAGTGGCTCGGAGCCGCCGAGCGCAAAAGCTTTTGATTTGAAAGGGGACCGCATCCCCTTTTGAAAGGAGCCTGCTCCCTAGGGCAACCACATCACACTGCTGATTTGCTGCAGTGGAGACTGCAGCGCGTACAATATGCCCTCCCCCCTCCTCCCGTGCTGCTTACAGCATCAGTCCGGAGCTGAGCAGGGAGACGGGCGCGATACCCCATAACCCACCCATGCTCGGGAATGCCTGAGTGCTAACGCAGCGCCTCCGAACGCAGCACCGGCCACCCCTCCACACGCCGAGATGCAAGCCAGTGCCGACTCCACCAAGATGGACTGTCTTTGGAGCAACTGGAAATGTCAGGGTATTATGTCTGTTCGAGTGTTGCATGCTAGAAGGACTGCATGGTAAAGGCAGGATCCGTCCATTTTCGCATTGTTCACCTGCGGGCCTTTGCATGCTTTTTTATCTCCCTTCCTGCAAAGCTTTTATTTGGGGGTTACGTTAAGAAAGGAAGGAAGAACCTTTCATTGTGCTGTTTGAATGCGTTTCTCCCATCTCCAGCTGCCTCGCCCTGTGAGCACCCGGGATGCAGCACCTTCATCCTGCCTCCCAGCCCATTCCCAAGCATCCCTTAGCAGATCATCCTCATCCCAGCATGATTTCTTCCCCATGGGGGCTGTAGGAGAGCCGGGCGATGGGGAATCCGTGCTGACCAGAGAAAGTGGGGCTGGAGGTGGCGGTGATGTGTGCTGGGTGCATCCTGCCCTGGGCACACCCATGGCCAGGGCTGAGCTGAGTGTCGGCACAAAGAAAACGCAGCTCCGGCGGCAGTTCTTGTTTTTTGTGTTTCTTGCTGTTTTTGTGTGTTTTATTGAGCTTCCCAGCACCCCGCTGAGCCATTTGGGGGAAAATATTGTGGGGGTATGTGTAGGGGAACAATAGCATCTTCATTTGGGGCTGATTTTCAGTGATATGGAGCGGGTTTGGTGCCTACGCTGGGTGGGGCTGGCACCTTCTGGGGCGCCTCGGCCGGCTCTGCAGCCATTTTTTGTTGGTTTCACCCTTCCCAGCCAGCATCCAGCCTTTGTTTTGCTAAAGGCAAAGCCTCTGTGAGGCTACCAGCTGGGCACATAGGGAGAAAAGCATGTGGCAGTCCTGCGGGCAGGGAGGGCACATGCGGATTGAATGTGGTTTTTAATTTTTAGGTGCTTGTTTACATTGAATAGAGCGTACATGGTGCTCACAGCGGGGTCCTGGCAGAGAGATTAGAGCATCATCTTGTTAAAGGGACCGGGATGCTGGCAGACAGAGCTCT
Source organism: Coturnix japonica (assembly GCF_054131305.1). Lineage (NCBI taxonomy): Eukaryota > Metazoa > Chordata > Aves > Galliformes > Phasianidae > Coturnix > Coturnix japonica. Next base: position 52,187,495 of record NC_140667.1, read on the forward strand.
GTGAAGGGAGCTGCATGTAACAGGAGCCAGGAGTCCATCCTGAAGTGCTTTTGGGGAGGGCAGGAGGAGGCAGACAGACATACAGACGCTGGTTTTCAGGGCTATTTCTGCAATCTTAATCCGGCACCTAATTGTATCGTGGTGTGAGGGGTTTTTTTCAGCAGGAATCTGGGAAGTAAACAGATGCACCTGTTCAGTGCCAGCCTGCAGCAGTTAGGGCTTTCCATTCCTTAACCCAGGCTTTTCTATAGGATTGTTTGATCCATTCGGCTCTTATGGGAGAGCCCCACCTAAACCTGAGTCTTTCCATATGAGATTTAAGTGCGAGCATCCTTGTGCTCAGATTCTGCTGATATTCCTAAAAATGCTGATGTGCTGAGTCAGGTTGTTGAACCACCTGTATTTAGAGGCAGCTGAATTTTTAACCCTTTTTAATTAGGAAAAAAAAAAATAAAAAGAAAGAATATTTATTCATAAAGTTAAAAAAAAGGGGGTAACAACAAAAGGCACGCTGCTGTTGTTCAATTAATAATTAATCATGGGTAACAACTGCAGGCTTTCTCTGTTTCTGTGCTTTCCTTTTCGAAATCAAGGGGCAGAAAATGAAATGGCACAACACGACCCGTGCTGCTCTGAGACAAAAAGGGTCGGAACAAAATTGACGCAGCTGAAATAAATCACTTGCCTAGGTTGCCACATCATCTGCACATCTTTCTTGTTCTCGGTTGGTGCTCTCTGCTTTAGAAGGGATCCTGCAGGAAAACATGAAGCATGGAGCATTATTTCTGCCAGCAAAATTCTTTGATCGCTCTCAGATAAAATAAAAGCAATTTAAAATTCAGAGGAATGAAGGCTAAAGATTGATTCGACGATTCTCCTGGTATCTATTATTCACGTCCCCCCTCCGTCTCAACCCAGAATATCAGTTTCATGAAAATCTGGGGTTGTATAATTTTGCCAAGTTCGTTCTGCACGGAATTATGGCTCCTCCTGAAAACTCTGGAATATGGCTGCGAACAGAACAGATGCAGTCACAGACCTCAGTAAATTCTGAGCATATTTTTACTGAAATTATGGAAATGAAATGCTGAGGATAACTTTAGTTTTAATTAATAAAATGTCAATCAGTTCTATCATTAGCTTGCCCTTACAGAGCTTTAAATTAATGTAAAATTTATCAAGGCTGTGGAGGAGCTGCAGGGGTGCTTGGTGACGCTTTGGCTTTGCCCCACTGAATCTACGTACTGTTCCTTTCCTTTAGAGGACTGCTGCTAATCACATTTAGAAATACTGCAATGAGTTTTACCCACCCATCCTGCTGGTCATGCTTGTGTCAATGGTGGATCCTGATAGAGCCTTCAGAGATCACATCAACACATCAACCCCACTAGGCACCTGCTTCTTGCAAAGTATTGTCATGGGTAGGTGGTGCGTTGGATTGGCTGGGATTGAGCCATCCATAATGCACGAGTGTGTGGAGAAAGATCTCCAACTGGGCATGCTGGTGGCTGGAGCATGAGTCCATGCTGGGGGCTCATCCTCACACCTCTCTGCACAGGTTTCTGTGGGTTAGAGAGGTCTTGGCACCTCAGCCTGTTGGGCTCCTTGGTGGTAGCACACTGGTCCCCATGTCGCTGCTTCTTCTGCATGCAAGCTCCCAGCTGGACATAAGTAAAATGCCTGTTCACTATAAACTAAAGTGGAATTGGAGTGCAGATTTCATCAAATCTTTCCAGCTGCCACAACTCCACTGGAACTGGAGTTACTGATGAGCTCTCCACCTTTGCAACAGCTACAGATCTGCCCCAGATGCTGGTTTAACATTGGACCTTGTTAAAGCCAAAATCCTGGAACAAAGTCATCATCTGATGTAACTTCTTTAGCTAATATCTTCAAGTAACTCTACTAATTGATGGAGAATTTGCATCCTGATTTTGCAGCTGATTTCCTGTGAAATTAGATTTGTCAAGATATTTTTCCACTTCCAGATTTGCTTTCATTTCTTGTTGCTGCTTCATAAATCCAATCAATCCTTCTTCAGGCACATCCCTGTTGATGGCAATAGGGCTGCAAGATCAAGAGTTTAAATCAGAGGACAAGCTGTCTTAGGCATGAGCTTCATACTGCTGGGTTGCCAGCTTTCTCAACAAACATAGTGATCCAGGTGGTATCAAAAGGGAGATTTCAATAGCTCTACCAAAACATGCTCTGTACATCTCCTGCTTCATATCTGAATGTAAATCTCTTTCTTTTATACTTTTGAGAACAGATAAACAATATATATAAATATATATTAACAGAACAAAGAACAAATTCCCCCAAATTAAGATCAAGATATTCTTTATGGTGTAATTTAATCTCCAGCAAGAGGGTGATGATGTGGCAATAGGCAACAATGGAGGACTTTCATCAGATCTCTGAGAAAATTAACTGAGTTTGAAGGGGCTGTTTTGATATCAAAGGGGTAGCCTCTCCGTGTCACATTCTCATAACTAAAATAGATCTGAGCCTTAATTTTGAATGTCTGCAGACTTTCAGGTGTTTGGATAGAGTTAGGAAGGGTCTGGGTCTGTTAGTTTGGTCCAGGAGCATCTCAGAACAGTCTATACATTTCCATAGCTTCGTGTGTATACAGGGACTGCACCTGGGGACTTTGCTTGGTCCCTTTGTTCTCTGCTTTCTTAAGATAAGAACAACAGCACCTTCATAGAAGCTGGTAAAAGCAGAGAGCAATGAGGTTTGATGAGTAGGGGGATGTGTGGAAAGATGCTTTTTTTTTTTTACCTTTAGATCAAATATTGGTTTCAGCTCTCATGTGAGAATAATAATAACAACAAAAAATAGCAACAACCACAGGAGGCTGAAGGGCCAATTTCTTTATTGTCAGCCCTGTTGTGCTTCTGTCTACCCAAGCCCAGACTGGTGTCTTACATAAAGCTATCAGTCCTTATTGAGCTCACATAATGAAGTCCTGATGTTGCAGATGGAGGAGGTGGGCTGAGGAGCATTCCGAATCTTTTTCCCTGGTTCTATTCCTGCTCCAGGTTTCTTCTCTTTAGGGTTCAGGGTTCAGGTTGAGCATTGGAGCTGAGAGAGATGATAAAGACGTGAAGTTATACTGAGGACAGGAATGTCATGGACTAGATGTGTACAGCAGGGATAAGTATGGAGAGAACCCTCAAGGCTGGAGCTGAAGAACAAGGAGAGATGCCTTGTTAAAACAACACAAATGCTCTGCCTTGGCTCTGCTGTTGATCACAGCAGTCTTCTAAAGGCACCAAACTGCTCACTAAATGCTACATCCATCTGTATTCTGTTTTAATCAGATCTGCTGTGGGAAGGGGAGCAAAGGCTATGGATCCTCCCCTGGAGAGAAGGAGGAAATCATGTCCCCACAGCCTGTGGTTAAAACTGAGAAGTGGCATTTGTTTGAGCACAAGCAGTATTTACTTCTCTTTGAGGACTCATCTCTAGTAGTCATATTTGTTGACAGATATTGTTGCAGCAATGCTATAAACAAGACTTCCCTTCTTAAATTGGATTTCCTAAGCCTTTCACTGCCACTAGGCCTGGGAAATGTATTATGAAGTCTCTATTGTATTGAGCTGTATACAAAATAAAAGACTTTTTCTCAGTTCTCATTAATACTAATATTACACAAGGAATGAAGCTCTACAACCCATTGATTTCACATCCTAAAGAGGCCCAATAGGACCTCCACTGTTGGGAGGGCAGCTTGATCACGTCCACGAGTTTATTAGTATGCTGAAAACATACAACCTTTATTTGATCCTCAAGGTCCATGGCTCTCATCTGAAGGCTGCACACAAGGTTTCTGTGCACATTTTTTGTGCTAACTAAATTCTGCTTGATGGATGCTCATTTTTCATACTGTTGTTGCAGCAGAGGGAAACCTTGCAATTATCAGGAGAGAACCTGTGGAAGGTGTGAATGGATCAGACTGTGCACAGCTGATCTTCATTAATTTTCATATTAAAATGCTTGCTTAAAGGCATGGAATGGAAATACAGTCATGCTACGAGATATGGTTTAGTGGTTTGTTGCAACTATGGTAATGGGAGGACGGTTGGTCTTGTAGGTCCTTTCCAACCTTGTGATTCTGTGATTCTATGAGAAACTACCAGAGCTCAGTTCTCATGATTTCCACCTGGACTTTAGGAAAAGGGAACCAGGAGCATCACTTCTTGGTCCACCTCAACCATCTTGAGCTTTTCACCCTCTTGTGCTGCTCTTTCCAGCCCCAGGTTTGCCTTCTGGCTTTTGTGATGCCAAAGGAGCAGATACATTTTCAGCTGAAAGTCCAGGTGTGAGCTGAGTGAGCTTCCAGGCTCTGTGCTCAGGAGCAGTTCCTTGCTGTCATTGCATGCTGTTGCTGTTATTCATATTTGGGAGGTTACTTTTAATTTACCTTGCAAATATTGGTACTTCCTGACTGCTGGTATTGACAGGTAATTCTTAAATCAGAGACTGTACCTTTGTACATCATCAGTCTGGTGGATGGCCCCAAACAAAGAACTCATATCTAGTTAATAAGATGAAATTACACTATGATTTGTAGCCGAGTGCTTGGCACCGCTGGAAGCTTTTTCTTTCCAATTCATGCTACTGGAGTAGAATTTTACAAGTTCCTGTTGTGAGTTAAAAAATACAGACAGGCAACTCCTTCAGATAAATAGCTCATCAAATGTGCTTCTGCAGAAAAAAAACTCTTTAGAAACAGTACAGTGACCTGCAGCAGTCTGCAATGCTGCTTTCTTAGAGATTGCTGGCAAGTCCCCCATAATAAATAGAAAGTCTTTGGAGACTGAGAGTGTTCTGGCAACACCCAGAGCCCTTTTATAACTCCACAGCTGAGCCAGAGCTCTGCTGCGCCGTACTGGAAAGGCCACAAAGTGACTGAGGGAGGGACTCTGCTTGCTCCTTCCAGGAGGCCGAAGGGAGATCATGAAAAGCTGCAGCTGAACTGCTGCTGCATGTTAATGGGCATGGTCAGGACTTAAGAGTTGGGGTTTTCAACACAGAAGGTTTTGAATGAAACTGAGGCAGATTTCAGTGCCTGTTCTCCAGAACCGTGTTTGCAAATTCTCTCTGAAAAACGTCAATGCTCTGAAATTAACATTTCAGCACTCACAAATATATGTTCCTCAGCCAGACAGATTGACTTGCTGTCCGGCTGCATGCACATCACATAGCAACAGGCTCACGTGGCACCAGCCTTCTGCTTCATGCATATTCAGCATGCGTTGCTCAGAATCATGCCATTGTCGTGGGTCTCGGCAGTATCACATGTGCCCACACAGCCTACAACAAGCCCAGGTCTTGCAGGACTCTTGTCTGCACCAGGATCCTATGGTGTGATTTTACACTGAGACCTGACCAAAGCATCTAATGGTGATGTCAGGTGTACAGTTTTACCTCAGCTTGTGATCACTGTGTTCATGTGTGCTGGGGATGCTGGTCTGAGCCTGGTGTGTGCAGGAAGAGCAGTAAAGTGATGGGGCCAGCAGGTGCTGGAGCGAGCCATGAGGTTCATCTCCGTACAGCACTCCCTGTGTATTCCTTTAGAGACCGGAGTGATGGCTGTTGAACATGGGCACCATGCAAGGACCTCCACCTGCCTTGCTCAGATTTTCCACCTCAAAGCTGGCACATATTTTCTCCGTGCACATATGGAGTATTTGTGTCAAGTCTAAAAGACACAGGATCCCTCCCTCCCAGGTCTCATTTGGCTGGTGAAAGAGGCCAGCTGCCTCTCATCTCCTTTCTCACGCATGCACACAGCCCCAGAACTGTGTCATTTGGTCTCTCTCCATCTCATGGCTGTGGCAAGGCTTCCCTTACCTGATACACCTTAATAAACACCACAGCCATCTCACTGAGGGGAAGTTTGCAGGAGATGCTCACAAAAACAAATCTCTCTCCAGCCATTCAGCATCTTCCTTGTTGAGAGGAGTCAGAAGGCAGTTTGGCAAATCAACATCTATGCAGCCACCTTCTGTCTTGCAGGAATTGAGGCAGGATGTCATAGAAAGAAGGAGCTGCTGCTTTTGCATCTTATCAGCTATCAGTATGAATCCAGGGAACTCCACAGAAATGGGCTGCTGTGCTTTTTACTCAGCTCTCAATTGTTTGCCTGTCTACTGCCTACCTCCTAGGTAATATTTGTCACTGGTACGTGGCCTTTTTGTTTCATCTGCAGGTGATAATCCGCTTACAGCACCCTTAGCCAGCTTACCTATCCATTTAATATCAAGATAGTTTATAACACAGAATTGAAGTATCTCAGAAACTGAGATTTACATAAATTCCCAAAAGTGTCCATTGACAGACCCATTTTTAAGCAGAAAAAGGATGGAGCTGTGAATAATGCAGCCTGTCCAAATGCTCACTGGTAAAAGCACACCAGGTCCTGTGCTGTGCTGCAGAATTTTGCAGTGCCTTCACTGAAAAAGAGAATGAAAAGCGGTAAACACCTCAAACTTACCTTCTGGATGCCATTTTGTAAGGATGCATTGCAAGATGCACATTCCACCTCTGAGACACTGCAAGCAGCCTGTGGAGTTCCAGCTGCGTGGACACAGCTGTGTCTGCTACCAGCCTCCCTGATGGGAGTGCATGTCCTATGCTGTAAGTACATCTTTAGAGTATCCATCAGTCCATGCACTGGGGTTCCTGCAGGGAGAAGACGTGGCCGTACAACTGGAGAGCCTCTGCCAGGTTCCCAGTTTACATGCTCACACTCAGCATGTGCCACTGAGTTCCCTGGTCCCTTGATGCAGTCCTTGGATCTCATCATACACACTTCCAGTCACAGGTCCGGTGCTCAGTGCTGGCACTTAGAAATATGAGTCATTATGCTGTGTATGTTGACGGAGATGATAGTAGGATGGGAATGTTGCATTCAATAATCCAATAGCAATTTTGCACTCAAGCCCATTACTTTGAAAAGCAACGCTAATGTGTGTAATAGTAATGAGTAATGGCTCATTGACTCAAGGGAAACATGCAGCGGTGACTCACAGTGTTTTGAGATGAGATGATAAGAACTACTATGTTGGATTAATATGGTTTCTTTTTGTGTTTGTGAATTTTCTTTGGACAGATTGCATTTTCCCAGAATTTACTCTTTGTTCAAATTGTTTGACAAGCAGCATCTAAGAAATCTGCTTGGCTTGTGTTGTGCTCAAGCTGTTCATGAGGACAGCGTGTGAAATCAGAGCTGCTTTGTTTAGATTGCCATCAGCCTGTCCTTTGGCTGGAAAGGGAGTCAGGCAAGGAGAGAAAAAGAAAGGTTTTTGTTGTGTTTTTTTTTTTAATAGTTCTGAGATGATCAGATTTGTAATAGCAAGAGGAATTACTCTGCATTTGCAGGTTCTGTTTGTTTCCTACCCATGTAAGTGAATGGTTTCCTACCCGTGTACTCATTAAGCAGTGGCAAAACCAGGAGTTTTGTTAGTTCAGAAGTAACAAAAGGATATTGTCAAAACTTTGCATAGTTGAATAGAATATTGGTTTATTGTGGCTAACCCCAGATTTTCTCATTTGTTTTCAACAGCCAAAAGTTGAAGGCGTTTTGATCCAGAAGTGGAAACACATCATTAGCATTTGGACTAATGACCAAAAATATAATAACCCAGAGTTTCAATGTAAAATAGGAACTTTCATCATCTTTTTTCCCTAACCTTTCTCTGCAAAGCCACATAAAATGCAAGTATTCCAGCTAGGTCATTGGTTCTCCTTTCCTCCACATCTGAAGCCACTGAGCTGCTTTCAGCCAAGGAAATTCCTGATGACGTTTGCCCATCATCCTCCAGTGAAGGCCCCAAGCATGGCATTGGTCTTGATGCCCTCCCAGCTCCTGCCATTAACATGCTGTTCTTCTCTCCCCAGCTATCAACCTGTTGTACTGGCGCGACATCAAGCAGACAGGGATCGTGTTTGGCAGCCTCCTGTTGCTGCTCTTCTCCCTGACCCAGTTCAGCGTCGTCAGTGTTGTGGCCTACCTGGCCCTCGCCGGCCTCTCGGCCACCATTAGCTTCAGAATCTACAAATCAGTCCTACAGGCTGTGCAGAAGACTGACGAGGGCCATCCCTTCAAGTGAGTGTGTTGCGGTCATGGCCGGGGATCAGGTGTCTCGTTGGAGATCCATTCCTAGTGGAAAGTCACATTTCTTTCAGCTGCAGCTCTATAAAATTCTTGCTCATAACAGGGCTTTCCATTGTCCAGAGTCTCAAGATTCATATTGGCTCAGATTCTAGGGGGCTGGGGGGAAATAAAAGTTTGTGAAAGCAATTGTCCTCCGAGACATGGACATTTTTTTCCTGCAAGTCTAGAGATCATGGAATTTAGAAGCAGATGCAGAAAAGGGGTTTCACCATAAATAATGATGGCACAGTGCTTCAACATGCAGGAAGAGTGTCACTTCTGGGCGCACTCTGCTGGGTGTAGAGGGGATATTGGTGTCTTCTCTCCAACACTGCCGGGCTGTGGCAGGGCAGTGCATCACCTCTGGGGCTGGTGCTTTTAAGCTCTCCCCTCTCTACTGAAGGCCTGGGCTGTTTGTTCCAGCTGATGAGGGATGCTTCATTCTCTGCTGTGCCAACAAGCCCATGAACCAATATAGGGAACTGATGTGGCTTCCCAGCACACAGTGAAAGCTCCTGCTACAGATAAGCGAGGGCTGGGGAAGAGGGGGTGATGGGGAGATAGGCACGAGCGTGCACGGTGGTGAGCCTTGCTGGGTTTCTAACTGCCCTGTGTTTCTGGCAGAGCCTACTTGGATATGGAAATGAATCTCTCACAGGACCAGATTCAGAAATACACAGACTGTCTCCAGCTATACGTCAACAGCACAGTCAAAGAGCTGAGGAGACTCTTTCTCGTCCAGGACCTTGTGGATTCTTTAAAAGTAGGATTGCTTCAAATATTTTTAACCCCTCTCTAGAGGACCAATTTACATTTCAAAGTGCTGTTTCCCATGTCGACACTGTCCTTATAAAACCGAGTTTTGTGTAGCTCCAGATATCAAAGTTGCTTTGCTATTTGATTTCCAATCTGCTTACTTCCAGTAGCTTAGTTAGGCAATCTGCAGTTGCAGTTGTTTATCCACAATACAGGAGTTTGAAAAGATGAGGACCAGCTTAGCTCCTGCAGGTCTGGAAGCATCTCTTGTTGTGCTCTCTGTGTCCTTGCCACAAAATAACTGGATGCAGAAATCTACCTGCACCGTGCTCAACGCAGGGTCCTAAATGAATGCAATTAAGCCCGAAATATGCATGAAAGTTCAGCTAGGAGTGTGAGAGCAGTAAAATGCAGAAAGGAAAATGGTTTTATAGACCCAGAAAAAGTACCTAGTTCCTGATGTGCCTTACTTAACAAGTCCTAATACACATTAAAAAAGGCTAATGTGCCATTATATTAGCTACTTAAGTGAACTCGTTTCTTCTTAGCTGACACTGGAGATGATGTAACGATCTGTTTTTCATTTAGTTTGCAGTACTAATGTGGCTGCTGACTTACGTGGGAGCCCTCTTCAATGGCCTGACTCTTCTGATAATGGGTAAAAATCATCATTTCTTTTCAAATCTATTTTTAATATCAATTCCCTGGTGATTTCTACTTAGGCAAAACAGCCTCTCCTCACTGTGCCTTCTCCATAGTTAAAGCACCAATCTCTTGGTGTCTTGTTCATTATTCCCATTCCATCATCCATACTGCTAGAACCAACGTGTGTTTTACAGCTTTGCAGCAGCTATGCCCAGAGCTCTGGGCAAACCCATATTTGGGAGATTTGAGCAAAGTTCATTTTTCATGCAAAGATCGCTTGGTGGATCAGCTGACCGAGTGGCACGATACACGCTTGTCGCTGTTTGAAGTAGGTCTCTTCTCTGGAGGAATCTGATCAGCAGGAATTTAACACTGTGCTCTTTCTCTCCTCAGCTGTGGTGTCTATGTTTACTCTCCCTGTTGTATATGACAAGTATCAGGTAAGTCTGTGCAGCTCTGCCATGCCTGTCTGGTTCTGCCTTGTTGATGCCCCACTGACTTTGTCTCCTCTTGGTCTTTGCAGGCACAGATTGATCAATACTTGGGACTTGTGCGGACCCACATAAACACTGTTGTGGCAAAGTGAGTTCAGCAGCACACTTAACCTTGCTGTGCGGTTGTGGTATTCTGGGGTGGCTGAGAGCTGGGTGTTCCCAGGGACAACATCCCCCATCAGTGATGCCCTACCCAGATGACAGAGACATTTCCAGCCAGTAGTTCTGTGGTTCTGAAAACACAGCACTAAAAGTCTGTACTTAATATTTTTTTTGTTTAAGCTTAATTCCTGACTTCCAGTACACAATAACTCATGGTAGGATAACAAAGGGCAGGAGAATATCACTGAGCATGTCTTGTGGTTATATAACCATAGACAACCAGGACGTTTAGTGTGGGGCCTGTAGGAGAGCACGGGCAGGAATCACCTCTATTTCTTGTTGGACTGTAGTCCGCCCATCCCCACAACACACTGATCACAATTACCCCTTGCTAAGACACCAGCTGAGGATCTGCTGGAATGGAGCTACTGCCTGAACATGCAATTCTTTTTCTTTATTTCTAGGATTCAGGCTAAAATCCCAGGTGCTAAGAGAAAGGCAGAGTAAAGCAGACAGCGAGAATCCATCGACTACAGTAATGAATAACGGGGGAATCTGGAGTGAAACAGCTCTGTTCTTACACTGCAAATTTATCCTTCTTTTTTTTCTCAACACCATGATATTAGAAACATGAAACTCGGAAGCAGTGCTTCTCCCCTGCTGCTTCTGCACTTAGAATACTTGCAATCACTTGTGTCAAGCACTAAAGTATAGCAAAGAGAAAAGTGTACTAGATGTGGTTTTTTGTGTTGCTTATAAAGTGCATGATGGTGAGCGCCTAAATAATATTGAACTTTTTTATTTGATCTTTTTTTTTTAGTGTTTTTCCTTCTTCTATTGGCATTGCTTCTATAACTTTCAATGTTACATGTGGCTAGGGGCTTTCCTGCTTAGCGCACTGATGCAATAGTTAAAATTGCTTCTACGTCACTGGGTTGCTGGTTGGATTCATCTTTATTAACTATATAGAATTGTAGACTGATGTTTTAGTGTTTTCCAGCACAAGTAAAATGAGCAGTAATCGGTACTTATGGTAATCAGTTTTGTATAACTCCAAAAAGAAACCCACGAAAACAAAACCCAGTACTTTTGTCATAAGGGATTGACAGGCTGATTTACATGTATGGCAACTGGAAAGTTCCAGCTTGTTCAATTTATTACAATTTGTATTACATTCTCTGTAGTTCCTAATGGACTTAATTATGGACTCTGAATATTTGCACTTATGTACTTGATACCGAATGCAGAAATAAATGTTACTAAATGTACAAAGCCCTCCCTCTCATTGCCATTGGAATCAATGTGACGTTTGCAACCTGGACAGATACATCCCCTCCCCCTTCCCTTGTGATCCACACGTGCTTCACTTGTGCTGTCCCACACAACCACCTGCAGTATGTAACCTGCCCGGCAGTCTCTCTGGGTCCTTAAACCCTTCTCTGAACTTCTTGAATTGAAATCTCTCCTTTGATTTGTTCACTTAATTCATCTTCATCTCCTACACATGGACACGGTGATGTCTGTCCTAGGTCAGGCCGCAGTGGTGGCTGCCTGCGTACAAATGTATAACACAAACTTATGGGAGGAGATGGCAGGAAACTGGGCCATTCATTTCTTGGGATGGCTCTCAGCTACTGTTATTTTCCTTTAAGGTTTCTATTTAAATATTCTACTCTGCTCTCATTTAAAAATACCGGAGCATTTTTAATTGTCACCTGCATAGAGACACAAACATCTTTTCTCAGTGACAAAACCAAACTCCTCCGTGTGACTTGTGCTGCTTTTTGGTCCAGTGGAATATGTTTATTTCAGCACGTGTGCTTTGCAGCCAGCTGTTACAATTCAACACTTGCACCCAGCTTTAGCTGCCCCTCAGGCTTTCCTACAAGCTCATTCAAATGGCCAGTGCATGTCTTGTGTTTCTCAGGAGAGTAACATTGATGATGACCACATTTACTGTCCCATCCCACTGGTCCAACAACCATGTTCTCTCCAGGCACCAACAGCATAATTACACCTAAAGGCATTGAACTTGTAGCACTGAACTCTAAGCAGGACTTAAAGGCTACAGCTTCTGTAAGTTTGGAAATAAGATAAATAGAGACCAAATATTCTTAAAACCCCAAACCAAGAAAGCCCAAGACCCACATTCTTGTCCCGTCCAGCATCGCCCTTATCTACAGTCCCTATCAACCCAACTGTACCCCTGCAAGCCACCTCTCCCACCCACACTTCACTTTCCTCTCATCCCACACTGGGACTTTCTAAACCAGCACACAAGCTTCCTTGAAGCCCCTCAGCTTTCAATGTATGTGACACCATCAGTCTGCATGTGGGCAACATGGGAAGGGTTCATGCTGTGGGTAGGAACAATTTAAAGGACACTGGATTTCAGGTGTTCCGTGCTGGAGCTGCCCACAGCCACTCTCACCTGGCTGGGATGGCAGCAGGACTTGGAGTTCTAAGTATGCAAAAAGCCAGCGTGCCTGGAGCTGCAATAATCCTTGTTAGCAGCCCCCTGCTGCACGGTCCAGCTTGCAGTGACAGAGGCCCTGCTGCAGGTTTGGAGTGAAGGCTCGTGAAGCTTTCACCTGCATCTTCCAGCAGCTTTTTCTCCTACGTTCCTGCCTATGAAGGAGGTGTTTAATAGCTACAGAAGTGCTCTTTTGGTGCTTTACATCACCTGAATGCCTGTCTGTGTACCTCGAAATGAATACTCCGTTGGTGGTTTCACACAGAATGGAAATGATCTTGTCTTTACAGTCATGGAATTGCAGAATATCCCAAGTTGGAAGGGGACCACAGAGATAACCAAGTCCAACCCCAGGCTCCATGCAGCACCACCCCTGCTTCTCAGTGCTCCAGCAGTATTTTACTCTTCCTCTAGGCTATGTATTTACCTCTGAGCTGCTGCTGATCTCTTTTATGCCTCCTGTGCTCTTTAATATTAATCTAGTTGGACTAAGATCCTAAACACATTAGTGCCAGGAAAGCCCTGCGATTTGGAGGAGAGAAGAAAGGTACAGTATTTTGTGAGCAGCTAATCCAGATAAACCCAGGCTGTCTTCTTCCCCACAGCTTTTGCCATCTCCCTGCACACGTTCAGATGGCAGCTGGCTCCCATCCCCATCCTAGCAGGTTACAAGCAGGTCGGCTCTAAGCCTGTAAGCTTTTCCTTCTCCATACGGGCACAGGGAAATGTGTGGCAAGCTCCTGTATTTACCCAGGGCAGCTTTGCAAACAGCAAGTGCTCTGTGTCTCTTCTTAATGCTGTCTTTTCTCAGGCAGAGAATGAAAAGCTGCTTCATCAGTAATTGTGCAAATGAGCTTCCTGGGAAGGAGGGAATGAGTGGAGCAAGGCTGCTGGCATGGAGGGAGCTGGTGAGACCGGCTGCTACTGTGGGACATATGGCATTCGGGTAAGGGAGAGATGTTTGCTGGTAAGAGTCAATAGCTGCAATGCCTCACAAAGTAGGGGAGCAGCCTCTTTCTACTGGGCTCTCTTGCTGCTCAGCACCTTTACAGGAGAGAGGGCAAAACCCTGCCCTGCACCAGGACAGGGGAAAATACTGAGGCTTTGTGGGCAGGCAGACCTGATAACACTCGGGCAAACCCCCACTGATGGAGATGTGCTCATTTCTGCAGTGCCCATCAGTTCACTGTCCCTTTCATTCCTGCTCTGCCTCAGCCCAAATGCTTGGGGATGTAGGAGACCATGAAAATAAGAGGACAGGAAAGAACTGCAGGTCCACAGCCGCGAAAAGATGAAGCCTCTCTAACATACTTATAGTGCTTTACCCTCCTGTCTGCAGCTGAAATAGCAGCTCAGACTCATTTCTTGTGTTCACTGAATATCAAAGTGATTCACCCTCAAGGCTGCAATTTATGCAGCCTCACGGCTCTCTTTGTTTAAGCTGCGAAATAATTCAGACCAGTGAAGCTAATCGCTGCTCACTGTAAGGCCATTCTGCACATATTTTCCTTTATGAGGGAGATGTAAAGTGGAGATTAGTTATGTTTTTATTCTTTTTACAGCCCTGTAATTTAGCCAAAGTGATGTCAAGTACTCCATAACAATCCAAAAATGCTTATGTATTATAGATGTGATTTTTACTGATAAAGGGGAAGGAGACGTGAGGAGGAAAGGGGAAGAAATAGGAAGAGGAAAATGAAGAGGAACATGGCAGGCAGTGAGCGACTTGAACAGCAGATGTCTTCATGCAAAATATCCTTTGCTTGCCAAGTTAGACGTGAGGCCCACTTTCATTCCTCCTAATTCCACTGATGCCAGTTGGGGAAGGCACGTCCACAGCTCTGTCAGCTTTTGCAGTTGAAATACAGATCTGCCATGAACTGAGGAAATCAAAACTATCAAGAATTGCACTTCAGGTTTTCATGATGGCAGTAGGGTCACTTCTGGACACTTCCAGATCCATGTTCATTTACATACTGACATCAGGATACAACCAAGATTCTCCCGTCGTCTCAAGTGTTTTACCTCGCCCACCTTGGCAGCAGCAATCACAAGTCTATGACTCACATACTGTATCAATAGTGCAAATGAGAAGAAAATATTGTTCCTACTGCCATTTAGCCAGAGGTACTCCCACAGCTCCCCAGTCACAAGAGACCTGAGTAAATCTTCCTTCCCTACAGTGCAATGCTGTGGACTCTGAGCCCAGCTGTTGTAACCCACGTTATGTTAAAGAAATAAACAGAGAGTGTACTATAGCTTTGTGCCAGGAGTCTCTGATATGGTGCCGTGCAAGAGATTATGAGCAAACTAAATTAAATGATGATTAATAGAACAGTTTAAGATTTTCTGGAGCTGATGGCAACTCAGATTTACAGAGATCAGCAGTGAAGTTTCCCAAATATGGGCAATGTTTCAACTGAAATGACTGAAAAACAAATAAAATACCCTAGATGCAAAGGCTGCTAATGAGCATTGGTAAAGATTAAAAGTAGTGAAGTATCAGAGGAGAAAAATGGGATTCCATGTGGATGGACCTCAGTAGCATTGAAGCCCAATAAAAATGGGGTGGTGCTTTGCATCACAAGTGCAAGGACACGGCCTTGGTTGAGAATAGGTGAAGTAGTAATTCTTCAGCACTACCCTTATTCTGCTTATTCAGACCTGGTAGCTTTTGCAAGTTGGTGCTGCATTGTCTGGCTCCTCTTACCAAAGAGCTGCTCATGGATTTGACTTTCTCCATTCAACACAAGAGCTGAATTTATTTCCAACACCAGGCAGCAATAAGTTCCTAGAAGTCTAGGGCTAGAAATCAAAGTATCTTGTAGTTTAAATACCCAGCTGCAGTTGTAAAACCATCCTAGCTTATGACCTATCCTTTGCTCACTCTTTTGCTTTTTATGTCCATGTTTAGCCCCCCAGTCTTTATTAGGAGTTTATCTGCAACATCTGCAGATAAAGTCTTACTGGACTAATACCAACCAAACAGAAACAATGGCTAAAATAATATCTAGAAGTGCATAATTGCCTGAAAAGAAATTAATTTCTAGCTTTTCCTCAAGTATAATTTCCAGTTCATGGGCTAAATTCACTAAGAACATTGAAAACTTGCCCCCAGGGCTTTGGCATTAAAGTAATCAATGTGTGTACTTGGCCCAGAATTGCCTGAATTTCAACTGCTGGCCATGTACCAAACTGCCTACTCTCTGGAACCAGTAGGTTCATTGAAGCCTGATTCCTGCCCTAAGACTACAAATGATTTCCAGACAAAGAAGGCCCTTCCTTTCTTTCTCATGAGGCCTTATCTTGCAACTAGCAATCATAAACCACAGATGGCTTCTTATTAAGCCAGATAGCATAGGTCCTCTAGAAGCCCAAGTCTATAGATGGGAGTTCTACTAGTCTAGGGGCCACTAAGCTCACCCAGATACTGTTGTATTTTGTAGGTAATTAAAGAATGATGTTGTCCTGCTGATTATTTATTTCTTTGAGCTCAGATCGTTTAGAAAGAATCAAAGAATCATAGAATAGAATCACAGGATCTTTGATAACGTAAAAGATCTCTAAGATCATTTAATCGAAGCATCCACCTACCACCAATTTTGCCCACTGAACCACATCCTTCAGTGCCACATCTCAGTTCTTGAGCACCTCCAGGGACGAATCAGTAGTTCTACTTGATATTCCCACATTCAACCATAACTTTATCATAAATTTTGAATAGAAACGTGTTTGTTCTTAGAGCCCCCATTTCTAAGGTGATAAGGCCAACACAAGTGATTGCATTTAAAAGATAGATGTTCGCTGGCACAGCTGCATGGGAAAGCTTCAAAATATAACTCAGGTGTAAACTGCAGGCTCAGAAATGCAAATAAGGAATCTACACTTCTTTTTTTTTTTTTTAGTAATAGTAATAGTTTATTACTATTACTTCTAAACCTTGCAAGATTTGAAAGGTTGGGGTAGCAGCATAGCCTCCAAGGCCAGAAATTATCATGTTTAACTGCTAGCATCTAGGAGTACTTTATGTGCTGTGCTTGCAAGAATGCCATGTAATACATGGTCCTAGACACTGGTAGGTTATAGCAATATTTTGGCCTCTCTGGAGGCAGACACAGTGTGATCTTGCAGCCAAGGTAACAGAGCAGTTGGCCTGCAGTGCCCAGTGTCCTAGCAACAGCTTGGCCTGGCCCAACCGCCATGTTGAGGCCTGAGGCAGGCGCTGTGGCATTGCCACCCTCTGCGGTAGCTGTGGCTGCCATCCATCGCCTGCAGAGCCTGGGTGAGCATGTGTGGGGCTGCTGGGGCACCTCCAGATCCCCATGGCAGGATGAGGCTGTGCCATGTGTGGGAGGGAGGGCTGCTCTCCCTTGGATGTGGCCCCACAGCCTGGTGTGAACGGGAGCAAGGAAAGCACCAAGCCTCAGCATTGTTTGTCATAAATATCCTCAGAAAACATTGCTGATGTTATTCCTATGGCTGCTCTGGACATAGGCTATTCCTTCCTGCAGCCTGGTTTGGGGTTAATATGGGAGACATAAAATCCAAAGAAAAGAGTCACTGCAAGTGTTTGATGGAGACGAGCTGTGTGTAGGCCGTGTGTTTCTAAATGAGATGGCTGCCGTGGTTATTAATGCATTTCCTCCTTGTCTTTTTGGTTTTGTTATCACATATGTGGCCATCTGGTTCCTCTGTGGGACTCTCAAGACTTTCTGGCAAGCACGTAAGTGAAGATGTCTAGGGCTTTTTCTTCAAGGCTTTGGTCATGGCAGGTGATGTGAGGCAGGTGCTTGCAGTCCCCATAGCTCCTGAAGTGAGCACATGGCATGGTGTGTGAAGGAAGGACGTTTTAAATAGGCTGAAAGCACAGATTCAGTCCTTTTAGGCATTGAAAAGTTACAAGCTCTTGAGTTATCTTGAATGCTGATTTCTTTTTCCTGGGCTGTATCAGACAAAAATCAGCTTATGGAGCTTTTGGGCCTTCTTGGAAGACAAATGTGACCAATAGAATCACATTTATCACTCTGCCTCCTGTGAAAAATACAGTCTGCTTCTGAGGTAGCTGAGTGGATTACAGAGATGCAAAATGGGAACAATTCAGCAATCAGCAATTTGGTGCAAAGGCCTTTATGAAGGAGACGGAGCAATGACTAAAAGCAGAATAAATTTACTTTAAAATGAAAGATTAATCATCTTGCAAAAGAAGGATTGCTCCAAGTGTAAGCAAGGAAATTGAGCTAAGAGTAATAAAGTTTTCTAGAGAAAAAGCACTAAATAATCTAAATAGCAAGAGACAAATTTCAAACAAGCTTTATCTGGCTCTGAAGTATTCCTTTGAGAAGCAGGGGCAGACAAGTATTAAAGCTGAGCAGTCCCAAAGG
This sequence comes from Coturnix japonica, assembly GCF_054131305.1. Lineage (NCBI taxonomy): Eukaryota > Metazoa > Chordata > Aves > Galliformes > Phasianidae > Coturnix > Coturnix japonica. The sequence continues at coordinate 52,205,513 of NC_140667.1, forward strand.
ATGGATTGCACACACAGGGACGTTGCCTCTGGTAATCATTTCCAATTTCCCAATTTCAGAACATTCAAAACTTTCCATTGCTGTCAAATCTGTTTAACTGTGATGGAGAGTTATTCTTGTCTAACAAAACTGGTTTCTTATACAGAACCAGGATTGGGCACAGCCTGTGGTTATAGATATGTGTCGCAAAACATTCACTTCTGAAGGCCTCAGCTGTCAAACAAAGGACTGTGTGGAACAAGGATCTGAGCTTCCCCATTCCTTATGAGATTTGTTGCAGGGCATCATCTCAACAGCTTCATTTCAAAGACTGTACAAATATAAAGTTCCTAATACAGCTTAAAACCTAGAGGTCAGAAAAAAGCACACACGGGTGAGCTGAATGTCTTGGGGTGACATGAAATATAGTATGAGACCTGATTTGATGTAGAAATACCCCACCGAGTTAATGTCTGTGGTCTGCCCTGCTGGTCATTGCCAGGTGCAGTGCATCATGTGCCATAAGGACCAAGTGTTTTGGAGGAAGGATTGCAGGTGTGGGAAAGCACTGGCTTTATTAGGCTTAAAGAAGGTGGAATGCAAATGATGTTCTGTTGTGTGGAGGGGATAAACTGTGACTGGTGCTGTTTTGGAGCAGGAAGTTTGTGCTTATGGTTCTGAATGGGAGAGGTCAGAAAGTGGATAGCTGATGTGTTTTGCATGTCATTTTGATTTCTGTGCTGCTTTTAATAAGCTTAAGGGTTTGATAAAGAGAAGGGTTTTGACAGTGATGGAGGTGGCATCAGACAATGACTCGTGGAGCATAGAGTAAGAAAAAAACAGAAAGGCTTTAAAAAAGGATCAGACACACAAAGTAATCCAGAGGGGCTCTGAAAGGGGGATGACTTAAAGGACTGCAAAAATAAGGCTTCACAAGCAGAACTTAGATTTTAACATGGCTTTTAGCTTTTACTTCAGCTAATAACCTCTCTCAAGGACTGTTTTAAAAGATGGTTTCCACAGAATTTAACTTGGAGCCATTTTAAGACTGAGAACTCTATCAGGTCCCGTAGCCCTCATGTGCCCCCCATGCATCTGCCTTTTCCCTGCACCACAAGGAGTGTGGAAGATGCTGACCTACTTTAGAACAAGGTGAAAGATATTTGGCACGTAATTTTTGAGCAAATCTTTCTCTTTCAGAACTATTTTTGCAGAGCAATAAATCAGAATTTGAAGTTTAAAAATGATCCATTTTTATTTTATTGTCTTTTGGTGTTGTTTTTGTTTGGTTTTTTTTTCAGAAAAATATGTGAAAAATGAAGACTGTGTGTTCAATGGGGAAATTGTGCAGCATCTTGAAGACACCATTGCTGCTATTAAGAAATTGGTAAGAAAAAAATAGTACTTAGTTTGAGATGTATAGCAGAAAATTAGCTGGTAACCACAAAATCAGTCTCCAACAGTTGTAATTTTACATGTGTTCTCCTGTGTACATTATATTCTACCCAAGAGAGAGGCAGGTTGGGTGAAGCTGGAGGATGGAAGCAGGTGGTGCTTTAACAAGTATCTCCATTGGGTATATTGGGTATATCCATCAGTAGGCTTTGAATCAACTATTCAGACCAGCGCTGTGTTAGCCTTATGAGATGAGTGTTTTATATAACATGCTGAACTCATAAAGCTGTTTTCTTTTTCACTGCTTCAGCTAATTGAGGATGTAATTCATATGAAATTAAGAACCTCTTAGACATTTATTTTACATATCTAAATATTTCATCTTCTCAATGAAAGGCAAATAATTTATAGTCATGCATATAGAATTTGCTCCATACACAGCAAAATTTAACGGTGTCTTTTCTTCCTGCATTGTCTTTGCTGATGATTGTAGCAGCTAGCAAAAATGAGGAGAAAAATAGGTTTGGTTTTATGCATACGTTGCAATATCAGCATCCATTTAGGGACTGATTTCTTTCCCCATAGACTGGGGGGTGAAGGTGTGGGGGCTTTGTCAATCCACCTGAAATTCTCAGTCACTTGAATTTTGGGATTCAGTTGCTTGAAGGCTCCTCCCACCGTTGGTTACCACCGCTGGTTACCTTCTTTTTCTCTTGCTGTACCATCACTCTAAAGGTGACCCTTCTCATACCACCAGCTGTGAACCAGATGATGACCTTCTGGTGTATCTGAAGGCCAGCTATGGGCTCTGTTCTTCAGCACAGCTTTGGGCCATGAGGAAATGAGGCTTTTCTGTTGCACAAGTGACACCCTGTTAAACAAGTTATTGTTACTTTGAAGACTGAAAGGATGAAAGAGAACAAGTATGAGCAAGGAGGATTAAAAAAATGGTCTTTAAGGAAGAAGTGCTTTTTCACCTGTTATGCTTGTTCTCACTTGTGGATTTGTTAATTGACAGGAAGAAATGAGAAGGAACACCATTGAATGCCTAGAAGAAGAGACTATAAAGAACAGCAAGCTTCGCTTCAGGTTGCACAGTCTTCCAAGAGAGATTGCTGCAGAGATGGCAGGTAGAACCAACCTCATGAGCTCTGGAAGGAGAAGAAAATTGAGTTTTCTAAGCATGTGAAGAATTCTGTGAAATAGAAAATAGAACTGGCAAATGGCTGCCAATAAGTTATTAATGAGTGAAGATGGGTGTTTGCTGAGGTGTGACTCTGTAAGGGATTATTCTCTTGTGTAACAGTGAGAGATGTCTTCACTGAATACCATGCTCAAGCACTAGAAGAACAACAGGAGAACTGCAGCATTCATTCCAACTGCAGCAGTGCCACAGCTGTTCTCTGATGCTGGTGATGAGGCACTTGAGTTGTGCTGCAAGTTCCTTTCTTGTGAAGTAGGATTAATAATGATGTAATAAGAAATGTTACTTTGGGTGGGGTTCATCTGACCAGATGCCAATCAAGTGCCTCCTACAGCTCATGGAGAGAAAGGAGCACTTAGCCATGATTCATCTCATGTGGAATGGGTGTTTAAAGCAAGACAGAAGAATCACAGACTTGAAGTACCTTGATCTTTGGCTAAGAAGAGATGAAAATAGATGAAAATGAAGACTGAGATTTCTTTCTTTCTATTTTCACCTTTAAGATGCCCGAGGCATACTCTGCTAGATCTCATAAGTTCTTCACTAGGAGAGTGGTTAAGCCCTGGAACAGGCTGCCCAGGGTGGTTGTGGATGCCCCGTCCTTGGAGGTGTTCAAGGCCAGGTTGGACGGGGGCCCTGGGCAACCTGATCTAGTTAAGGTGTATGTTTGGTGGCCCTGCCAGGCAGGGGGGTTGGAACTACATGATCTTTGAGGTCTCTTCCAACCTGGGTCATTCTGTGATTCATCTGCCTTGATTTAGTGGGCATGGGTGGTGGGTTGATGGTTGGAATAGATGATATTGGTCATCTTTTCCAACCTTAATGATGCTATGATTCTAACTGCAATGTAAGCACAAAGGTCAGTGGTCAAGTAGCTGATCTAGATGAGTAATGGGATTTATTTATTTACAGGAGAAGCAGTGGAGTTGGGTTTGTTTATCAGGGTAACCATGAGGCTGTGTGATCAGCTTTAGGCTCATTGGGAAACAGCAGAGAGTTTTAGTGGAGTTACTGGAGTTTTCTTTTCCAGCTGCATTTTCTGTTTGTTGATTCATTCCCTCACCTTCTCTCTGCCTTACAGCATGGTTGCTGTGCAGGTAGCTGACTGTTTATACCAGCTGCTGCCATTCTGCACAGTGTTTTTGGGTGGGTGGTTGTGCACTCATGTGACTGTTATCTCAGAAGCTGGAGAGATGCGCTAGTACAATGCCCATGCACAGAAGAGCTTTATCCACTCAGCCTCTTCACGTGGGCTCTTCAGTTTCACACAGCTATGGCTCTTCAGGGAGAAATGCTGTTGAATTCAAGCAAGGTGATCCTGCTCCTTCTCTGTGGCTGCCAGAGCTGCTGGTGCAGATGTTTTTCAGTGTATATCATTTTGCTGTATGCCCAGGGAATTTAGTAGGCATATAGTATGAACAAGAGCAATAGCTCTCTAAGAACACAGCAGACTTCTTCTCGTTGATAAATGATGATGACTCAGGGAAATTGTGATGAGACTGAAATGCTGAAATAAAACCTGATTTAGGGGATGTTATTTCGTTAGTGCCTTAGAATCACAGCTATTCCTTGCCAAGTGACAGTACTTATAGCTGTGGGTCCAAGATTATGAATCAATCCCTTTATGCATTATCTCAGCCATGCCTTTTTGCAGCTAAGAGGCTTCTGTGTGTTTTGTATTTATTTTGTAGCTCTTGTTGCTGCATCACGTGAGTCTGGTGCTGTTAAGATGAATCAGCTGCGGTCTGCATTGAAAAACATTGCTTCTGAAATTGAATTATTGGAAAAGAAGCAAGCCCTTTGTGAAAGGCAGAATGCTGCACTGTGGTACGTATTTATCTGAGCAAGGAAAAACATACTGGCAAGGTGATTAAGGCGAACAGAAATGTGATGAAAACATGGTGAGCAGTGCTTGTCTCTCACCCCTGCAGCTCGCTGCAGTGTTTCTAGGCAACTCTGTGCTGCTGCAGCAGCAAGCCTGCTTCTCCAGATCTAGTTTCTTTAATATCAGAGCCTGCTTGCTGCTGCCTGAAACCCTGATAAGCTTGGCTGGGGACAGCTGGCTGCTGCCTGGCTTCTCACTTTGGCAAAGGAAAGTTTTCTCTTTCAATGATTTATGTTAAGGAAAGACTGTAAAGATCATAATTTTTTTTCCTAAACTGAGAATTAAAAATGGGAGGAACCCTAAAACTGGATGATCATTATGGTAGTTTTCAACCCAGGTTACTCTATGATTCTGTGAATCAGTAACTGTGATAGAGGTCCCTCTTCTTCTTCAAGAGGTACCCAAAGATGACAGAGACTCGGTAGATGATTCTTGTTTTCTCCCCAGCAGATTTCATGTTACTGTCACCCCCTGGTAAGCTGCTATGGAGCTGTTCAAAAATAAATCACAGCATGTTTTCTTAGGGGAAGTTTTCTTTCTCCTTTCATTTGGTGCTTGAAGGCAGACCTTCCATTTTTAATGAACCTTTTGGAAAATAATCCCACTGCAGTCCCAGGCTGGATGGGTTGTGAGCAACCTGCTCTAGAGGGAGGTGTCCCTGCCTATAGTAGGGGGTTGGAACCGGATGGTCTTAAAGGTCCTTTCCAACCCAAACCATTCTGTGATTCTATGAAAAAGTAGAACTTTGAGAAGGTAATAATATAAAGAACAGCCAGCTGTTCCATTAGAGTGAAATGTCTTGGTCTTAATAACACATGCTGGTGAATGTTGTGACTTACAGTGGAGTCTGAGTTGTCAACATATGGATAAGCAATTAACATTTGAAGCAGTGATCAGTAACAGAAGACATTAATGGTTTGGGTTTTTTGTTCAGTGAGGAACAAAAGCGCCTGAAGAAACAGCATAAAGAAAGAGTGGACTTACTGAACGAAAGGATGGCAACGAGAATTAGCACAAATGTGCTCTTACTTGAGACTGATCGTAGAACAAGAGCTGTAGAAAGAGAACTAATCAGTGCAAAAGCAGCGTTAGAAGAACTGCAAGCAAAAATAGCTGAAAGAATGAGTCAGCTTGAGAAAGAGATGGAAGAATGTGATGAAAAGGTAAAGGTTTTGAAATGCCCTGAGAAACTGTGCCACATGCTGTGTTTGGTTTTCTATTTGCAGCTAACTTAAGTCTCCACAGCAGCCAAATACAGAACTGACTCGTTGTAGATGTGCTTTGTCTGTGTGTGTGTAGGAGGTTCTTATGTGCACACACAAACACACACACATTGAAATTGCACGGTATATAAAATCCATTTTCTATCAGCTCATCTCATGATGTGTCTGTATCGGTCCTTCTTGCTGCGTGTGGGACAAATGATTGCTGGGATTGCATCCCTCCAGACACACTGCTTAAAATAAAAGTGCCTATATTTACCACCAAACTGTGAGATAAGGTTTTACTGGTTTTTATATCCTGTCCTACTTTCAGTTGCATACATTTGGTATCCTTGCTTGTTAAAAACAAGCAAATAGATTAAATGAAAGCTTGGTCATGGAAATTATATCTCTGCAGAACAGAAATGTAGCAGCGTTCCTGGATGGTATAATCAGGTTCCCACAATGAAATAAAATCACATGAGCTCTTGAGACATCATAGAGTCATAGAATGGCCTGGGTTGAAAAGGACCACAATAATCACCCAGTTAAAACCCCCTGCTGTGTGCAGGGTCACCAAACAGCAGCCCAGAGCCACATCCAGCCTGGCCTTGAATGCCTGCAGGGATGGGGCATCCACAGCCTCCTTGGGCAACATGTTCCAGTGCATCACTGCTCTCTAGGTGAAAAACTTCCCTGTCATATCTAACCTAAACCTCTCATGCCTCAGTTTAAAACCATTCCCCCTTCTCCTATCACTGTCCACCCTCATAAGCAGTCATATCCCCTCCTGTTCAGATTCACATTTGCATCATCTATTAATTATCATTTCTTTTTCATCTAGGATTTATTCCTTTGGTACATAGCTGTGGTTTTTGCAGAAGGTTATTTTCTGCCAGCGTAGCTGTTGTGCTCATTTAATTTTGAAAGGCTCCAGATGCTTTCATATAAATTTTTAAGCAACGCGTCGTGTGTTACTCAGAATGAATTAATTGTGCCATTTTTTAATGCAGAACAGAGAAATGAAAAAAATCCTCGACGCTCAGAAGGAAAAAACTTCGGCAAAACAGCGCGAGTTTGAAAACCTGAATGTAAAATTATCAGACCTGCAACATCTGATCAGTCTGAATTCCACAGTAAGTTCAATGCAGGATTGTTGTGGATCAGTTGAAAGATCAACTTTCAATTCCATAATCAGTCAAAGCGAGGGGAATTTAGAGTAAAATGCAGTCTACCTTTTAAGGATAATAAGCTTATGTGTTAGCTCACTGGATGGCAGATATCTGTAGATAGATGTAATAAATACGGCCTTATCCTCTGTTTTTTCAGTGGACAGTTGTTGTTTTGAGTGGGAAATCTCAGACTTTCTAGAAAACATTAGAAGAAAATCCCATTCAGATGTTACCAAATGTTAAAGATCAGCGGCAGGAAAGGCATTTGTTGTCTGGTGGGTTGCTGTTTGTCACGGTTTGAACTAAAAATCCACCTGCGTCCGTGACAGGGGGCCGTAGGCCCCGGAGGGGCCCTAGGCCGAAAGGAAAAAGTTAATTAGGAAAAGAAAACAGCGGCAACGATCTAAGGAGGCACACTTATTTACTAAATACTATATCGAAATACAGGATAACACAATATAATACAATATAATTGAAATTGAGCTAACGAATCAAGCAAAATAGGAGAGAGAATGAGTCCCGTAACCGAGAGGCCTACTGTAAATCTAGGCGAACGGCTGAAGGCTCCCACACACTCCCCTGAACGCCAGAACTCGAAAGACGTCAGTCTGTTCTGCGACAGAGTTAATATAGAGTCCAGGTCCCGTGACCTATCGTGTTGTTCCCTGGGAGATGTAGTCTTCTTCTGTAAGTTGCAGATTCAGTAAAATTATTCATGCTTAATATGATGTTATGATGTGGAATACTGATAGCAAAAATTACAAAATTATTAAACCATGACATTCCACCCCTTATTCTACATCATTACATTATATTTATACATACATACACACTCATATGTATAATTGTGAATAATCAGCAACCTTATTTTTTCTCAACAATCTATATTTATTCCATACAAATCCCTAAGTTGAGAACAAAACTCTATAACCTAACCTACTATTTATTAATTTTGAGAAAATGGCAAAACTGCCAGAAAAAGGAAAATATGTCAGCGGTAGAGGGGAAAGGCAGTGCTAGTAGGGCGTCCCCCACATCAAGGTGCACTCATCCTTTCCCAGCCACCACAGCAGATTTCCTTTTGACTTATACTTCTTTCCATGTGTGCTCTACACATGCATGGCCAGTGCAGGATATAGAGCCCAGATGGAAAACTTGCTTACAGAATGCCTAATTAAGGTATATAGAGAAAAAGTGTTTCCTTAACATTAATCCACTCTATCTTAAGTCCTATACCTAATTGAACTATTCTGTACCTAATTGAAATATTTTCTGAGACTCTACCTATATATCTACAGGAAAATCATTGGCTGCACTCCCCCAACATCAAATTCCCTTGTGGTACACATTGAACATTCCCATTTTTGTCCATCACCCACCATGTGCACCCAGGTCCCTGGGCAAAGACAGTACCCCGGAGAGGTTTGCCCTTTCCAGACGCTGGAAGGACCCAAACTGTTTTTCCCAACACACTCTTTATGTGTACTACAGGAACCTTATCTCCCTCCACGGTACGTAGGGAGCTGGATTGGTTAGGACCATTACGATTACTAGATCCTCGAGTGTTGACCAACCAGGTGGCTTCTGCTAAATGGTTCTCCCAATTTTTATACGTTCCGCCACCCATTGCTTTCAACATAGTTTTCAATAACCCATTGAATCGTTCAATCTTACCAGAAGCTGGTGCATGATAGGGAATATGGTAAATCCACTCAATGCCATGATTTTTGGCCCAAGTGGTTACAAGGGAATTTTTAAAATGGGTCCCATTATCTGATTCAATTCTTTCCGGAGTGCCATGCCGCCACAGGATTTGCTTTTCCAACCCTAATATGGTGTTTCGGGCGGTAGCATGGGGTACTGCGTATGTTTCGAGCCACCCAGTGGTTGCCTCCACCATGGTGAGTACATAACGCTTACCATTGCGAGATCGTGGCAAGGTGATATAATCAACCTGCCATGCCTCTCCATATTTATACTTTTGCCATCGCCCTTCCCCCCAAATAGGTTTCATCCTCTTGGCTTGTTTAATTATGGCGCATGTTTCACAATCATGAATAACTTGAGCAATAGCGTCCATAGTTAAGTCCACCCCTCGGTCTCTGGCCCACTTATATGTTGCATCCCTTCCTTGATGACCTGAAGTCTCATGGGCCCACCGAGCTAGGAATAATTCACCCTTGTTCTGCCAGTCCAAGTCTATTTGAGCCACCTCAATTTTGGCAGCTCGATCAACCTGATGGTTATTTTTATGTTCTTCAGTAGCCTTACTTTTAGGCACATGAGCATCTACATGGCGCACCTTTACAACAATGTTCCTTATTCGGGCAGCAATGTCTTTCCACAGTTCAGCAGCCCAAACAGGTTTACCCTTTCGTTGCCAATTATCATTTTCCCACTGTTGCAACCACCCCCATAAGGCATTTGCCACCATCCATGAATCAGTATAAAGATGAAGCATTGGCCACCTCTCCCGTTCAGCCACATCTAAAGCCAGCTGAACAGCCTTTACCTCTGCGAATTGACTTGATTCTCCTTTACCTTCGGTGGCCTCTGCAACTTGTCGTGTGGGGCTCCATACAGCAGCTTTCCATCTGCGATGTTTCCCTACAATACGACATGATCCGTCTGTGAATAGGGCAAATTTCTTTTCGTTTTCTGGTAGCTCATTGTATGGTGGTGCCTCTTTAGCACGTGATACCTCTTCTGTAGGTGGTGTTTCAATTTTTTTACTCTCAGGCCAGTCCATGATCACTTCTAGAATTCCAGGACGGCTGAGTTTTCCCATTCGAGCTCGTTGAGTAATTAATGAAATCCACTTACTCCAAGTGGCATCAGTAGCATGATGGGTGGAGGGAACCTGTCCTTTAAACATCCAGTTTATTACTGGCAAGCGAGGTGCTAGAAGAAGCTGAACCTCTGTCCCAACTACTTCAGAAGCAGCCCGAACCCCCTCATACACGGCTAAGATCTCCTTCTCAGTTGGAGTGTAGCGCTCCTCAGACCCTTTATATGCTCGACTCCAAAATCCTAGGGGTCGGCCTCGGGTCTCTCCTGAGGCTCTTTGCCACAAACTCCAGGTGGGACCTTTCTCTCCAGCAGCAGTGTAGAGGATGTTCTTCACATCCTGTCCCGTCCGTACTGGCCCCAAGGCCACGGCACGGGCTATTTCTTGTTTTATCTGCTCAAAAGCCTGCTGCTGCTCAGGACCCCATGAGAAATTATTCTTCTTCCGTGTTACCTGATAGAGAGGGCTCACTATGTGGCTGTAGTTTGGGACATGCATTCTCCAAAAGCCCACTACTCCCAGAAAAGATTGGGTCTCTGTTTTATTTGTGGGCGGAGACATAGCAGTGATTTTGTCAATCACATCTGCTGGGATGTGACGACGTCCATCTTGCCATTTTATGCCTAAGAACTGGATTTCCTGGGCAGGCCCCTTCACCTTGCTGCGCTTAATGGCAAAACCAGCTTTCAAAAGAATTTGGATTATCTGTTTCCCTTTCTTGGAAACCTCTGCTGCTGTATGGCCCCACACTACAATGTCATCAATATACTGCAAGTGTTCAGGAGCATTACCCTGTTCCAAAACGGCTTGGATCAATCCATGGCAAATTGTTGGGCTGTGCTTCCACCCCTGGGGTAAACGGTTCCAGGTATACTGAATACCTCTCCAGGTAAAAGCAAACTGTGGCCTACATTTTGCAGCCAATGGGATGGAAAAGAAGGCATTAGCAATATCAATGGTGGCATACCACCTAGCTTCTTTTGACTCCAATTCATACTGGAGTTCTAGCATGTCTGGTACAGCAGCACTTAATGGAGGTGTAACTTCATTCAGGCCACGGTAATCTACCGTCAGCCTCCATTCCCCACTGGTTTTACGCACTGGCCATATGGGGCTGTTAAAAGGCGAGTGCGTTTTGCTAATCACTCCCTGATTTTCTAATTGGCGAATTAGCTTGTGAATGGGGAGCAATGAGTCCCTATTGGTGCGGTACTGCCGTCTGTGAACCACTTTGGTGGCAATTGGTACCTCTTGGTCTTTTACCTGGAGCAACCCCACAACAGAAGGATCATCTGACAGACCAGGTAAAGTTGACAGCTGCTTAACACCATTTGTGTTTACAGCAGCTATCCCAAAGGCCCATCGATACCCCTTGGGATCCTTGAAATATCCCATCCTAAGGTAATCGATTCCCAGTATACATGGAGCCTCTGGACCAGTCACAATAGGGTGTCTCTGCCAGTTTTTACCAGTGAGGCTTATTTCGGCCTCCAACATAGTCAATTCTTGGGAACCCCCAGTCACTCCATGGATATAAATTGGTTGTGTCCCTTGGTGACTTGAGGGCATTAGGGTGCATTGTGCACCAGTGTCCACCAAGGCTTTATATTTCTGTGGTTGAGATGTGCCAGGCCACTTAATCCACACAGTCCAGTATACTCTGTTGTCCCTTTCCCCCCCCTGGCTGGGGGCAGGGCCCCTCTATTGTTTACCTCGTTGACTTGCAGCAACTGGAACTCTCCCCCGTTTGGAAGAGTTCACCTTGGTGGTTGTTTTGGATTGTAATTCTTTCACTCGTGCCTGAAGTGCAGAAGTGGATGAGTTATACCACTTCTTTATATCCTCCCCATGATTACTCAAGAAATACAACAAAGCAAAACGTATGGTCTTATCATTGTCGTTTGCTTGAATACGAGGTCGTCTCTTTTTTATGGTTGAGATTTTCGATGATACAGGTCGAGAGGAACTCATGTTGTTTAGCTCTCTCAATAGGCGATCGTGGAAATCCTGGTTTCCATCATCTGGTACCACCGTGGATTCATCTACATCAGGCACATTAGCCAATTTGTCAATAATATCACTTTGTGTTTTCTCCACTTTGTCTAACCTTTCCACTATTTTTTTTCCCATTTGGACAATGGCTGAAGTATAAAGCTTAACTTCTGTAGCGCTTATAAATAATTCAAGCTCCTGAAGTCTGCTAATTAGCTCATTTACAAGGGGTTTTCTTTCCCCTTTGCCATATACCAATGCAAGTGCACTGGCATGCTTTTCTGGAGCTGCCTTTGTAAAGTCACGCCACATTTGTCGTGGAACGTGGACTGCTTCAGGATCATGTAATTGGTTTGGATTGTTACGATTGAACTGGGGGCTGTAGAGCATTTCCACCAGAGCCCTTTCTCTCAAAAATTGGATACCTTTCTCCATATCAGTCCATTTCTTTTTCTCAGGCTCCAAGTCCCGTTTAAAGGGGAATCTATCTCTTACCGCTATCAACATCCGCTTCCAGAGGGTGTAGGACTGATTTTGGCATGTGCCTATACCTCTGTCCACACGTGAGTCCCTGGAAATGCTACCCAGTTGGCGAGCTTCACTGCCATCGAGCCACGCACTATTGGCACCATTGTCCCAGCAGCGAAGTAACCAAGTGACCATATTTTCTTTTGGCTGACGTGTGAAATCCTTTCTCAGATCTCGAATTTCACTCAGTTTAAAAGATCGATCAATAATGGTCGTAATACTTTGCTCACCTTTTGCTCTATCAGGAGTCCCAGGTGTTAATGTTGGCAGCTGTGTTGATGAGGCTGCCCCATCTATAAGTTTGGACTCGAGAAATTCTCGTAAAGAAAATTTAGCTTTTGGCTCCTCGTCTGACTCTGACCCTGACTCTGACGCTTGTGTTATTTCCTCCAGGCGACCTTCCTCCTTCTTCCTCTCTCCTAACTTTCTCTCTCCTAACTTTCTCTGCTCCTCTGACTTCTTCTCCTCCTCTAACATCTTCTTATACTGCTCTAACAACCTCTGCTCCGCCGACTTCCTCTGGTCTTCTGACTCCTCCTGCTCTCCTGAGTCCCCCTGACCTCCTGAGTCCCCCTGCTCTCCTGAGTCCCCCTGCTCTCCTGAGTCCTGCTCTCCTAACTCCCTCCGCTCTTCTAACTCCTTCTGCATTTTCTCTATCTGAGTTGAAACTCGTTTTGTTTTTCGCCCTCTTACAGGGGCAACCAACATTGTATCTGGTGCCCCCGGTGGTTGGTTAAGTTGGAGTACATACGGTTCAGACTTGAGGGTGTCGCATTCCGCCCTGAGGACGTTATAACTAGACTGGAGGGCGTCGTGCTCAGACTGGAGAGCGTCGTAGTCAGACAGGAGCTCGTCGTACACAGACCGGAGGGTGCTGCGACTGGCTTTGAGGGCGTTGTAGTCGGCCTTGAGGTCAGTGTACAACGAGTCAATAGAGTCATGTTTGAACTGGAGATCGACGCACTTACACAGGAGGGCGCTGTGCTCGGACTGGAGAGTGTCGTGCTCGGACCAGAGGGCATCGCGCTCAGTCTGGAGAGTGTCATGCTCGGACCGGAGGGCATCGCGCTCAGTCTGGAGAGTGTTGAGCTTGGTCTGGAGGGCATTGTGCTCGGTCTGAAGAGTGTTATGCTCGGACTGAAGAGTGTTGTGCTCGGTCCGAAGGGCATTGTGCTCAGTCTGAAGAGCGTTATGCTCGGACCGGAGGGCATTATGCTCGGACTGAAGAGTGTTGTGCTCGGTCTGGAGGGCATTGTGCTCAGTCTGAAGAGCGTTATGCTCGGACTGGAGGGCATTATGCACAGACTGAAGAGTGTTGTGCTCGGACTGGAGGGTGTCGCAGTTGGATTGGAAGGCATCATGCTCAGTCTGGAGAGTGTCATGCTCGGACCGGAGGGCGCTGTACTCGGACTGGAGAGTGTCGTGCTCGGACCGGAGGGCATCGCGCTCAGTCTGGAGAGTGTCATGCTCGGACCGGAGGGCGCCGTGCTCGGACTGGAGAGCGTCGTGCTCGGACCGGAGGGCGCTGTACTCGGACTGGAGAGTGTTGAGTTGGGATTGCAGGGAGCTTTTCTCATCCCAAAGTTTTTCTGCGTCAGCTCTAAGACTCTCTTTCTCGTACCAGATTGAGTCTCGTTGGTACAGGAGATCTTTTCTCTCAGCTTCAAAAGCTTTTTCTCTCTCTACCTTCTCATCCCAAAGTTTTGCTGCGTCAGCTCTAAGACTCTCTTTCTCGTACCAGATTGAGTCTCGTTGGTACAGGAGATCTTTTCTCTCAGCTTCAAAAGCTTTTTCTCTCTCTACCTTCTCAGTCCAAAGTTTTTCTGCCTCAGCTCTAAGACTCTCTCTCTCAGGAATGGTATTGACTAAGGCCCAATAAGCATTAGCTAGGCCCAAAATCATTTGTGCCTCCTGAGATCTGCCTGAGCCACAACATTCCTGCCTCAAATATGCAATCAAACTCTCAGGATTCTTCAAGTGTTCAGGAGTGAAGCTCCATAACACTGAAGATGTCTGTCCTTTGAGAATCTCTTCAATTCCCTGCCACTCAGTATTCTCTGGTTCTAGGGAAGACTTCCTCCGGATGTTATAAATCCAGATACTGAGTGAGATTATTACAATAATCAACAGTAAGTTCAGGGAGATTAAGAGTGTGACCCACTGATCATTCAAAAACTGCATAAAGGATTCATAGAAAGAAAGAGGAGCACGCTTAAAAATCACCATTTCTGTATAGTTAGTTGCATTAGTTGCTCCCTCTGGAGCTGTATACAGATACGAAGTGAGCATTGCTAACCATGCTTTCAATCCATTATACAATTGTATAGCTCCATAAGGAAAAGTGGCTAGCTTAAACATGGCCCAATATGTTCGGAGCGTCTCAAAAAAGGAACCAATGGCACACAGTCCCTGGTAAAACAAATTTAGTAGAGAAAACATCTTTTTTCCTCCAATAGAGAGAGAAAAGTAAAAGAAAACAAAGCTCAGCAGTGTTTATAAAATATACCGGAGTATTGGCAGTCCGCCTGGACTTTCAAGGTCAAGCTCGCAGGTGCAGAATCCCAAACACGAGATAGCTCCTTAACAGGGAAAAAAACTCGTAGCTCTGTTAAAAGCTAAAAGAGCAACAGAAGAAAACACAGAAAAACAGCAACTCAATTTGCCCGCATTCTCCACCAAAATCTGTCACGGTTTGAACTAAAAATCCACCTGCGTCCGTGACAGGGGGCCGTAGGCCCCGGAGGGGCCCTAGGCCGAAAGGAAAAAGTTAATTAGGAAAAGAAAACAGCGGCAACGATCTAAGGAGGCACACTTATTTACTAAATACTATATCGAAATACAGGATAACACAATATAATACAATATAATTGAAATTGAGCTAACGAATCAAGCAAAATAGGAGAGAGAATGAGTCCCGTAACCGAGAGGCCTACTGTAAATCTAGGCGAACGGCTGAAGGCTCCCACACACTCCCCTGAACGCCAGAACTCGAAAGACGTCAGTCTGTTCTGCGACAGAGTTAATATAGAGTCCAGGTCCCGTGACCTATCGTGTTGTTCCCTGGGAGATGTAGTCTTCTTCTGTAAGTTGCAGATTCAGTAAAATTATTCATGCTTAATATGATGTTATGATGTGGAATACTGATAGCAAAAATTACAAAATTATTAAACCATGACACTGTTGTTGTTTTCTTAATGTATTTTATTTTGGCACAGCCTGTTTTATCTTTTATAGGCTATACATAATGAGAAAATTCTCATCGCAGAACTGAAAGAAAAGAGGGAACACTTGGAAAAAAAGATGGATCTGAATAAGGCAGACATGGTGGCAGCTGTGGAAAAGAAGTAAGAATTCATAAATCCTTTGGTCTGATCTTCCTGCTGAACCTGCATCAGTGTTTTCAGTGGAAAAGATGACACCAATATTTATGATGAAGCAGCCAAATTCCATCCTCAATGTAGCATCACCCAGGGTAGCTCCTCAGCTGCTTCCCCTCTGACTCTGCCACTGGTTGTGTGAAGGTTTTATATGACTGAAGGGGATGGGGAAAAATGAGACTTTCTGATGGTTCAGTTTTGCTGTTTGAACTCCTTTTGCTCTCCAGGATGAGCTAAGAACCCATACAAAGAAGAAAATAGGAATTGTGTGAAATATGGGGAAAATTATCATTCAGAACGTTAACTAATGTTTTTCTTGATGGCAGCACAAATCCATTAATGACCTCATGCAATGAATACTGCCATTAATTAACAGTGTAATTACTGTAAAGAAATGAGCTGCAGCCACCATCTGGTCATGGCTTTTGCTTCTGCAGACAGTTACAAATTGCTTCTCTTTACACTCTGGAGTACCAGTAGGAGGATCTGTGCTAGGCACCTCATCCATGCTCATGTTTAAAGGGCCTAGAAGTAGTTGCAACTTGGTGAATGACCACAGACTCGTGGGCTGTGGTGAATTTTATAGCCTCACTGTAGTAGTGTTGTCCTTCTGTTCTCATTCTACTGAATTTCTGAAGCTGTTAGATGATATGGATGTCTTAATGTCCTTCAAATTGTTCATCCTTCATAACTCATTCTGTTATTTAATGAAGCAGAGAAGTTAAGCAGCTGAGTTAAAGAAAGAATCTGGCTAGTGTATTTTTTCCTTCACAGTATTTGGCACATTATCTCAAAGCCTGCTCAGTTTGGGTTTTGCCTTCTATACAAAAGGACAGCCTTGTGATATCTGCTCTTCCTTTGTGTTAGAATTTTTTCCTGAAGCACTTCTTTAGGTCAACTCTTGTTTCTTCCATGACTTCCAGTTTGTTTAGGAGATAGTCAAAGGAAATGAGTATTATATATGATTATATATATTATACTATTATTATTATATTATAATTATTTATTATATATGATTATATATATGATATATATGATTGGCAGCCCTACCTGCAGCAGGGGGGTTGAAACTTGATGATCATTGAGTTCCCTTCCAACCCAAGCTACTCTATGATAGCTTTTAATAATCTTGTGTTAATACTCACCTAATATGTCCGAATTGTCTTTGTTTGATAGAAATCAGGTTGATTCTGAGTTTCTGCTTTTACAATCACAAATTGTACAAGAAAAAGAGGATTTTGATCAGGAACTTGGAAAGGTAAGAGATTTTTATTCTGGATCAGAACTGTTACTAAGCCAGGTCTTGAAACAGTCAGTCAGACCTGTCCAAAGTGGGACATGAATTGTTTTAGGTGCTTTGATTTGCCCATGTGTCTATGTTGAGTGGAAACAACCATGTAGAAGATGCACAGACATTTGCCTTCTACTCTGCTTAGGCTCTGAAGGCAGTGGTGAGATCTCCTCTTTAATGAAGACCATAGACAAGTGTTATGATACTTCAGGGGGTACTGAGAGCTGGTGTAAACTTGAGGCTGTGGTCTTGTGAGCTGGGATGCAAGAAACCAGGGGGTTGTGAGATTAGGGTGTTGATTTGGGAGAGAGTCCATTTGCAATAAGAGAATGGGACAGACTGATGTATATATAAAGACTGTAGTGAGATCTGTTTACAAGGATGAGATTGGTATCCTGACTTGGAAATCTGGGTGTGGAATTTTCACAGTGATTCTTGATGATTTGCTGCATGCTTCTGTATGTTATTAATTTATATCACCTGTGTGGTAAAGATAACTAGCTGTGGCACTCCATCTGCTGATTCTGTGAAGGAAGTCCTACTACCTGAGATTATTGTTATGCAGTCTACATACATCCATCTGGGGATGGTTTCTGAATTAAGTTCACAACCTCTCCATATGTATGTATATCAGACAAGGTGTCCACCCATTAAAAAGCTGGGGCTCTTAGCCTGGAGAAGAGAAGGCTCTGGGGGGACCTTGTAGCAGCCTTCCAGTACCTGAAGGGAGCCTACAGGAAAGCTGGGGAGGGACTTTTTATAAGGGAATGTGACATTTGTGTATGTTGATTACATATATGAAGTCAAACTCAATTTATTTAGAAGTCCTCTGGGATTTTTTTTGGTGAAAAGCACCATAGCAGCATAGAACATTATTGTAAGGTAAAACAAAGACAGAAAGAATATTCAGCTAACATCTACAATCTTTATTTGTAGGTTAATGAATATCTACAAAATGTTGAATGCCTGAATAATAAACTTAAATTGGAAAACAAAGCTGTGCGCCAAAAGTTTGAGCGAGCACTGGAAGAAGAACAATACTGGGCCAGAAAAAGAAATGAGATGGACACAAAGTAGGTTTTACCTGTCAGCTTTGGGATCCAGATATTTTGTCATTTTACAACTAATGCTTTTCTTGCCATGCACTGAGACCACGTTTCTACCAAAGGATCTAATTTTTTTTTTTTTTTCTGTTAGATCATGGACTTTATCTGTTCTGTTAAATGGAAAGCTTGAATTTCTAAAAAATCTCACGATGAAAACAGATGGCCTGGAGGAGGAAACTGAAAGTCTTAAGGACAGCCTGTTGTACGTAATCTTTCAGTAACAACAATAGTAAATCATTTCAGTCCCCTTCTTGTTGGTTTGAGGTATTCTGAAGTGGAGCATCTAATAAGGAACTTAGAAGGGTTTACAATCACTACCAGTAGGCTGGAATTAAACCTCATACATTGAAGAGGACAGCTGCCCATTACCCTAACTCAGTCTGTAGTTTCTTATCACCAGATGAGGAATATTCAAATAATGAAGGATGTTGTAGCAGTGTAAATTGTAAAGATTCACAAACATTGATTCTGACTGCCAGCTCATGCCTGTAGTACCAGGCCTTGGACTAAACCATTATCCTTTTGTGGTGGTACTTGAGAAAATCTACATTTATTCAGAGAAAGTGAAAAGGATCAGCCAGTTATGTCCTCCAGACCCAGCAGAGTCAAGTATTTGCATGCATTCTGAGTTTTCTTTGCCACCAATTGCCTCATTCAGCACAGCTTTCTTGCAGTGTGCCCCCAAGAGGCTGTTAATGTGGTTTCCCTGCTCCCTCTCTAAATCCTACTGAGGAACATTGTGTTAATGCAGTGCTGTCCAGCTTATGTATATAATTATAGATAAAATGTAAGAAAACATTTGCTTGCCTCCCTTTTCACGCTGAACATGAAAATGTATAATATGTTCACCCTGCTTTGTAGGGAAATAAGTACATTTCATTCTAATAGGACAAAGGAAATACTATTGCCATGTAAATATGGAGTGCAAATAAATTGCTGAAGAGGAGGTCAACTTGTAGAGCAATGTAAACAAAATCTACAGTATAAAACTAAATTAACAAGATAGAGAGGTGAAATAGTCATCAGATGGTATCTTGACACTAGTTCAGTATCTGGAGTAACAAAAGGAAAGGAAGGGATGCTGGAGCTTTCTCTCAGCTATTAGATTCAGGCTTTTGAACCAGACCACATCAAACACTGCAAAACCTCTTAGAAAAAGGGACTGAAAGATCACCCTTTCCCAGACGTTGTCATTCTACTTCTTTTTGTTTTGTTTGTACATGGTAACCTTGTTCTCTGGATCTTCACTGGTCTCCTTGGAAGCAGCATCTCTGTCCATTTAGCCCAAATCATTTAATTTTGGGAATGATGAACAGACATTCCCATCAATTTTGGGTTTTTCATCATTTTGAAAGAATTACTTAGGACTACAGTGTGCTACTACTGAGATGTCTTAGAGTGCTGCTTTGATAAAGTTTGCATTTGGAACAATAAAACCTTTGGAAGAAACCCCCATCCTACCTCTTTGTGAATCCTTCTGGATTTAAAGCAGGTGCTTCCTATCTCCTTTGAGTCTTGAAGGAGTAATAATTGCTCGTCTCACACCACCAACCTTTTTTCCTTGTACTGAGCTCCCCTAGAATACACCGAAAGCACATAAGAATCATGCACTTTGATATTAACTCTCTTAATTTTAAATGGGTATTTTGAAAAGCTCCGCTAAAAATCTGAAGGAAAGTGCTTGTAAATACTCAACACTGTTTCTGAAAGCTTCTCTCTCTTTTTTTTTTACATCCACAGAACAACCAAGGAAAATAATGCAAAGGAACTGGCATCTCTAGAGCAAAATCTGGAGGCAGAAAATAAGATGAGGTAAGATGAGAGACCGTGTGTATTGTATCCTTAAAAACAAAGGTGTAAATTAATGCATTACTGCCCTTGGCTGCTATTATATCAGAGATATAAAACCAAAGCCTCCCTATGTAAATATCCACTGATAGAATGACAGTAGAAGAACATTTCCTCAAATATATGCTTTGTTTCACTTGAACAGTCCCACTATGCTGCCAAGTGGTGAGAAGCATTGAACTTACCATGTAAGTTGGTCTTCATCATTATGGCAGTAAATATTCTCCAGTATTTCATAAGCTTTTTTATATTTATCAGGATAGAAAGCTGTGAAAATATTGATTATTATTTCTTATTAATTTTACATGTAATTAACCTCCATTGGTCACTGAACTGAATACTTACATCATACTTTTATCTCCATGATGCAATCGTGCTCAGTCCAATAAGCTGTTTTTGCTTTTCCCCTCATTAAAATGCCATTCTAAATTCTTACTCTTTTGATAAATAAGAATCTTTTATCTGACTTCCAGTATGCACTTTCATGTCAACAGCTGTTCTTGTATCAGTGCTATGCTCTGTCCTTCTTGTAGTTTACAAGCCCCAGGGATTTATGAACACAAAATCATGTCCCTTCTAGCTTTTCAGTTTGCTAAGATAAATTAACCAAATTATTTAGTCCAGACGTAACAGAAGACTGCTTGCTTCTAGATTCCTTCTCTGTATTCAGTACAGGGACACTTTTAAATAGAAACTCATAGGGGTTTTTGTGTCTTTCTGTGTATCTTTTCTAGATTCTGTCAGGATCCCAGGCTTCCAGCTGAACCCCTTTGATTGTAGTCCTTTCCCCCCCCCCAGCTCAAGCTGCCCAGGGCTCATGTATGGCCTTGGACACCTCCAGGGATGGAGCACCCACAGCTCTGGGTGGCATTGCCAGCACCTCACCATCTCCTGAGTAAAAAATTTCTTCCTAACATCCAACCTTATTCTCCCCTGAGTAATATAAATGAATATTCCATATTCTCAAATTAGGCTTGCTCCAGTAATGCTGTGTCCAGTCATGTTGTGTCTCCCTTCACTGCTTTTTCTCCAGTTTCAACTTATTTCTGTTTATGATCTGTCACTAGAGTGATGCTTCAGTGGAGGCTACTACTGTACTTAGCAATGCAAAGCAAACTCTTGGAAGAGGAGAATATAAGCAGAAAACGGAATGAAAGGATAGAGGCTGGTGAGAAAAGGAAAGCTGAGCTACTTAAGGAGGTATGTTAAACAGCAGGTATTATAACTCATGGCATTCAGTCATACAACATGTTAATGCTATACATTCACAGCAAATTGGTAACTCAGTAGCCTCTAAGGGGAAGTGAATAAGCATGTTATCAGGTCTAAAGGTTTTCAGTATCTAAAGGTCTTAATCTCTCCATCCTTAGAGGTATTCAGTAGCCATTTGGACATAGTCCTGGGCAGCTGGCTCTGAGTGGCTCTGCTTGAGTAGATGGGATTGGACAAGATGAACCCCAGAGGTCCCTTCCCATGTCAGCAATTCCATGATTCATGATCCATGATTTAAAAGCAATTCTTTATCTCAGCAGATGTATTTCCAGTGCAGATTACTTTCGTTTTGTTCTGATTGCTTATTTCCTACTGGTTCAGGTAGACACTGTGTATTTCAGAAATCCCTGTCCTTTGTTTTGTTTTCCATTATGAGACCAAAGAGCTTGAAAAAGAAATTCTTCAGTCTGAAAACCAAATCAAAGTGCTGACTGAAGAAGCACGTAAGAAAAAAAGCGATTACAGGAGTTATAATGAAGATTTTACTAATAAAATAAAACATCTAGAGGTAAGCTTTGTGTTTATTTTGATGCTTTGTTTTGTTGTTGTTTTTAATTAACCCCAGGTCAATTTCTGGTGGATGAAATGGTCCCATCCCATACAGAACTGGTAGTGTTTGCTGCATTGTGATGGAGCTGAGTTCAGCAGTTATTTCAAGACATTTTTCTCTCTCTCTCTGAGTATGAGCCATGCAGAGCTTTGGGAAATTTCAAACTCTTCAGCAGTCTTTGGTACACAGTGTATGTTCCGTTCCCAGGAAAACTCTTTAATTCTTGATCAACGTTCTGATTGGAAATGGGATAAATCAGATGCCAGGACTGTAGGAAGTGTCTGTATTTATCACCTTAGAAAGTTGTATTTAGAGAAGGCCTTAAGGATCTTCCTCATTTTTCTGGTGGAGAGGTTATGTATTGAAGGTTCAGTTCTTAAAACAGCCCCATGGGGTAAGACGCAGAGCTGATCCTCCCAGGAGCCTGTCTTCTGCAGTATCAGATATAGAACCAACACAGAACTGCCCTTCTTTATTGTCTCCATGATAAATAACAAGTCAGAAACTTCTTTGGATGGAGACAGCGTGTACATTAAGTAGCTTTTGATGGAATTTTATGCTATACTGGATAGAAGAATAGAAATTCTTCTACTACTGATTAGTAACTTTGGTTTACACATACATTTATCCTTTGTAATCACTGACCAAATAGAACAGAGCTCCCAAATGGCTTGAGAGTGGCCTGCTCTGAGTTTGAAATTAATGTGTATTTTCTTTAATGTCTCAGGTGGTAGAACAGTGTGAGTGCTGATCACATATGCAGAAGACAGACACAATAAGGGTGGGAGCACCCTCTACAGTGCAGAACTGGAATCACGAATGTTTTTTTAACAAACTGGAAGAATAATTGAGGGGGAAGAAAAGAATTCCTTCAATTAATGTTTCTTTTCATTAAAGGATGACATCAAAACTGCAAGTGAAAATCTTCTTAAAATAGAAGAGAAGTTAAAGGCGAGCATGCTGACTTTGGAAGAAGCCCAGAAGGAAAGAGATGAGAAGCATACAGAATATGAAGAGCTGAGGAAATCATTTCTAAGTAAGTGTGAAGTTCCTCCTCAACACAGTAGGACTTCCACTTGCTGTTACTGCAGTGTGCCATAGCACTTTGTCTGCCTGCAGCTCAGGTGAACTTTGAAACAAGTTTTAGCTGAGCTCTTTGCAACAACTAGAATCCATAGACATAGCTATAGCATAAACATGGAGTATCTTTAAATGCCAGACCAGTTAAACAGCTCACTTACTGATAGAACCTAGTTTTCTTAACAGCAGCTTTACCTTAAAATTCAGTCATTGCACTGCCTTAAAAACCCTTTCTCTGCTTTGCAGAAAAGAAAGATGAAGAGTTACAAATCCAAAGAGCCATTGAGAAATCAATCAAGACTACTGGGACGCTCAAGGAGGAAACAGTAAAAGTTTAAAACTTAATCATACCACTTCTGTAACGTTTCCATCACCAGCTCTACTTTCTCACAGGCGCTATGAGGCTGGGGTTGGAGAAAATGAGCTGGGGCTCAGGGTTGCCATCATCTCTGTTGCTGTGTTTCTGCCTGGTGGGGCGCCGCAGCTTATAGCCCAGCTCATACTGAATTGCCTTTAGGCTTGATTTTGTATTGCCTAGGCACATGGCCAGGCCAAAAAGAGACTGGTGAACTAAGGCCATTGCGAACCTGCTCTTATTCAGATGCTTGCTACTGCTAGGGCAGTGTCCTGTAAGTGAGCATCCCTCTCTGTATTTCTTTCTCTTTCCTGGTGAGATACCCATCTCAGCTGTTACTTAGAAATTACTGAACGAAAGGTGTCGTGTTGTAAAAATCTCTTTTCACTTTATTTGGGTACAAAACTCCTGAATAAAGGTCAGCTAACAGTGAAGAGTTTGTTATTTACAGCTGGAGCTACAGAAGCAATTGCAGATCAAGCGTGATGCTGCCATCAGCCAGATAAAGCATCAAACCGAGAGTATGAAGTTGCTGGAAAGAGACATCTATGAGATCAACAGGAAACTTGACATTGTGAACATCGAGAACTGCAGATTCAAATTAGTGAGTATATTGAAGCTCTTATTCAATGCTTGTTCTCAATCAGAAGTTATCTGTTCATTTCTGAGGGAGCCAGCCATGGAAATGCAGAAACACAACCACCACCACAGGGCAGACTTTGTCTTTTAAAGGACTGGATGTGCTGTGTGTTCCCAGTACCCTTCCTCATTTTATCTGGAACCATGGATGTAGTCATACTGTGTTGATTTTGGCAACTGTTCAATTAGCAAGATGAAATGGATGCTGTCAAAAGAAAGCTCATCCAGAGTACTGCAATTAACCTTTGCTTATCTGCAAGTCCAAGTTCAGCTTCTAGATATCAGGAATAAATTCTTTACTGTGGGGCTGGTGAGACACTGGAATGGTTGCCCAGTGAGGCTGTGGATGCCCCTCCCTGGTAGCATTCAAGGCCAGGCTGGATGGGATTGTGAGCAGCCTGGTCCAGAGGGAGGTATCCCTGCCTATAGCAGAGGGTTGGAACTGGATGATCTTTGTGGTCCCTTCCAACCCAAACCATTCTAAGATTCTTCTTGCTGATATCTTTAGAAACATTGAAACTGCTTGAAATTCATTTAGAAAAGTTACAAACTGTGGCAAGTATTCAGTCGTGTTTATTTTTTTCTCCCAGTGCAATGCGCAGATGAAAGAAGACATCCTGGCAATGAATGCTGAAGCAGAAGACCACCAGTCAACGATAGTGAAAATTCAGAATGACCTGGCAATGCTTCGTGGTAACGTTAATTACAGCTTCCCAACGAGAAGTGATATTTCAGGGAATATCTTTCAGTCCTTACAGAACAACCTACCATAGTTTAACTGTTGACTCTGATACAGGTTTACTTCTGGAGAGATGGGCAGAGGACAGCTCCATTCAGAAGGTGAAATTCAATTCATTTCATATTACAAATAGGGCACTGCCTTTTGTTTAACTTCACAGTGAGACACAGTATTAAACCTGTGTTTTCCAATGATCTGAACCTTCCAGTTTTTAATGCAAGGATTGGGTCATCAATGGAAAACTTCCTGCAGGGCTATTAGTTGGGTGGCTGGTCCAGCTGTGGGAAAACAAGATGATTAAAGCTTTCTCGGCATAATTTTGAGGGAAAGAAACATTCTACCTCATGTCATTGCAGGAATTCCTGGAGAACGAGCAGGAAATTCTGAACGCATTGGCAGCCCTGGTAAGAAAAATCCAGCACCGAGAGGAGAAGATTGGTGACATTAACAGCAGGGTACGGGATAGTCTGGAAGGACTGGATGCTCTGTTTGAAAAGAAAGCTAGAATGGACAATGATGGTAAGATGCACCAACACTTTTCTACTCTTTTTCAGTCCTAGAGGTGTTTCATTCAGTTGGTTCATCTTTAATTTCCACTTTTTAAAGGTTTGTTGTCACACAGGGGCCTTAGATGGACACAAGCGAAACTACTTGCTTCGGTTCCTTTCTTTAGCTCTAAGCCTATAGATTTCTGCTTTCCTTCTTGGTTCACAAGGACCTTGTTTGTAATGACTCACAGGTTTGGTCACTGCGTGACTGCTTGTAACAGAAAGTAGTTTCTAATTGTGTTGTGGAGCTGATAAAGGCTGTGGCTATTGAGGCTGCTTTGAAATGGTTGGGTCTGGGTTATATGCCAGGAAGAGGGAATGAACAGAGGAAGGTAACTGTCCCAAGGAAGAAGCCAGGCAGAGGAGGGGAGGATGGTGAACATGTAGCAGAAGAGCTCCCTGCTTCATCTGAAGGGCCATGTCAGTAATTACTTCCTGGGCAGGTTTTCAATAACACATGAAATACTTACATGGAAATAAATACAGATAAGCACAGTACAGTTCTCAGTACTGCAGCTCTGCAAAAGGCTTCTCCCACCTGCTGCTGCCCTGTCTGCTCACATTCCTACACAGTGTATACTGATGTGGCAAATGTGCAAATATAGACAGACCTGAATGTGGATAAAGTAAAACAGACCAACGCAGGTCAGCTTTATAAATGGTATTTTAGCACATGGGGTTTAAGGCCATACTTTCACATGTCTACAAATGGCATTTTCTGCATCTACTGAACCTTACAGCACTTTTCCTCTCCTTTCTCCTACAATTAGATGCAGTTAAGAATAAATGAGGAAAAGCTCAAGATATTTTTTGGAAGACAGAAGCCAGCATATGGGATGAGGAAACCAATGCTATGTTTTATTCAAGCCCCCCTCATTGAAATTCTATTCCAAAGGTTGTGTTGCTTTATTCAAACACCACCTGAAATCTTACATTAGAAAAATAAATAAATACAAGCAAAATACTGTATGAGAATGGGTCTGAGGCTTTTGTGCATATGCATTATGATAAATACAGACAATTCCTTTCATCCATACTAGACTCTGTCTTCTTCATAGAAGCAAAGGCTTTTAATACCACAGTCTCATTCAGAAATGTTCCACCTGTACACAAATAACTTCTTTTAAAACAGAAGCTTTCAAATGCATAACAAGCACTTGAGCTGTTTAACCCAGATCATTAGGACAGCACTGTTGGCACAAAATCCTTTTAATGTCCATTTCCACCTTCTGAGAGTATGCGTGACGGCTCAGTGTACTTTGCTGTCATCAAGTAGAAGATGGCAGGTGCAGGTACCAAGGCAAGTAATGGGAGGTCTTGCTCAAGATTGTCCAATTTGGGAATGGAGATGATTCCATAGGCATGAAGCAACCAGTGGCTGAAGAGGACAACAAGCCTTTTCTTCCTGACGAGAAGATCCCTGAAAGACTGGAAAATACACACAATATTCTGTTAGCAGGATGTACCTGATATTTAAGACACATCACAGGTCACGCACACAGACACTGCATGGAGCCTTCTGGATTCAAGGCCTTCTAGCACACAGCAGTTTCTCAGTGCACCACAAGAGGGAGCTCTCATAGTAACCTCTTCCAGCTAAGAGAAGTCAAAGGAAGAAGCTTCTAACACACTACTGAGCAAATCCAAGTGACAGTTGTCTTTAATCCTTCGAGTATTTTATGAGGAGTTCCCATATAGAAAACACATTTACCTACCTCCACTTCAGAAGCAGACAAGTACACAGCCAATGTAACCAGAGACAACACCAGTATGATGTACGGAAAGGCATAATCTAAAGGCAAACAGTAACTAGTTAGTTAATAGGTTAAAAAATACAGTGTGATGCATTTCAGCAGAGATTCCTCCATATAACCAAGGGTGCAGAGCACACTAAGCTCACCCACCACCATCACATCCAACACATACAGCAATAGGGATCAGCCGGGCACAACTATTCAGTGCTTCCACCTAAGGTTTTCAAATGTAACTTTTGTCAAATGCAGCAGACACTGGTAATTCCTAGTGAAGGGACTGTACACATAAATCACTAACTGGTAAAGAAAGGTAAAGAGAAAAGCAGTCAGGCTAAGTGGGGATTTTGTTACACAGTTCCCTCCTTGTGAGACGTGTGCTTGGAGCTAAACCAGTGAGTAACTGAGCTCTACAAACTTACACTTAAATCCACTTCTGAAATCAGATGTGCCCTCATTCTGAATTAACTTCCTCCTGCACCCCACTCTATGCCTGTTTTGATAAAGGGACGGCCTCTAGCAGCACAGGCAGAAGGCAAAGCAGTGTTGGGCTACTAACAAGGAACTCATTCACATGGCACTTCTCATAAACAACAACTTAAGCAACATCCTCATCTGTGAAGCAAAAAGTATCATGTTCCTCCCCTCTCTGCCACGCGTCATTTGTTATTGTGCTTATAGGTAGGTTTCTTAGTGCTAGCAGGAGAGAACTCACAGAGCAGGCCTCCTCCAACTGCCTGGAGCACGGTGAGGACTGGGAAGAAGTAAAGTGCCGCATAAATGCTTTTAAATCGGTCAGACTTTCCTAAGCCACAGGCAATTTTCTTAACCAGAAAAGGTCGAAGTAGCATCATCAGCACAAGGCAGAAGGCGTAATATATAAACACAATCGTGTACCTGCAAATAAGAGAGAGAAATTCCTTAAAATGTGCAGTCTTGTTTGTCCTGCAGACTCAACTGAGAACCAGGAGGTTTGGTGTTAGCCAAAACCAGCTGTAACGTACAGTTGTCAGGAGGGGGATATAGAGACACAGAACAGCAGAGTGACTTTTCCTACAGGAAATGGCCAAGATTCAGCAAATGGGGATAAAAAAGGAAGTCTTACATGCTTCACAGAGGAATATCCTAGAATAGGCCACCTTTGGTGTGATGCTGTCCTGCTTTGCAGGGAGTTTGGACTCAGTGATCTCTGGAAGTCACTTCCAACCCCTACAATTCTGCGATTCTTGGGTGGCAAGAAGGAAGCTGATCACAAACTGCTCTCTGTAATACTTCTCTGTCACGTTTCCCTGCTGCATGCTGAGGATGCAGCAACAGGAAAACACAGGAACAGAGACTCTATCCTCACCAATTCAGAAAACATCATTAGGTATTAATGTGTTTGACACAAAGAACAGCTCGGTACATGAAAAGTCTCGAGGGGATTTGATACTTATGGGTACAAGCCAGGTATACAGGAACATGTTCTACAGCTTTGAGAAGAGACACAGACAGAAACAAACATGTACGAAAGGAAGTGAGAGCTCTGAGCACGGAAGCATTTATACTCACAGGGGATAGACTGCTTCATGAGTGCAGTGCACTGTAGTGATGTAATCAGGACTCGGGTTGTAGAGCATTGTGTACCAGTCTGAAAGCTTCTTCACCTTGCAAGAGCGGATGTGCAGAGAGCCAGCGGGGTCACTCACCAGCAGAGTAACAATTGCTGCAATGCTGCACTCAAACAAGGCAGTGATGTGCTGCAACAGTGCACTGGAACTGCAGAAGAGAAAGACATTTACTACTGTTGTGCTATCACTAAAGTAAATCTAAATGCTGACCGTAAAGCATAAGTCCTGAGAAGACAAAACCTTCTGCAGCTGTGATTCATTGTGACCAAGGATAGGACAAAGCCATATGAATAAATCAATAAAAAATATTAAGTTTTTTAAGCTGAATGTGAAAATTCATTTTCCATATCTCGGATGACGCAGTATGTAAAGTAACTGGAAATCATTCCAGTTTCTAAAATGAATGCTTGCTTTAGTATGGACAGAATAAAACAGTATCAAACCATCAGGAGAAGCATTCTCCTACGTATGTGACCTGATGCAAGCAAGCATTGCTTTCTAGGAAGGCACAGGCAGCTGCTTCCAATTGGAAGCATAAGAAGCAAATATCCACAGCCAAAATAAAGCACTGCTTTCTTCATTGTGCCCAATACTTCACATACCTCCTGCTGGAACAGCACAGCTCCTCGGTGCTCAGCCTTGAGATACAAGTAAATACAGCACAAGCATCCCATCAGGTGAAGTCTAACAGTGCTCATATTGTTGCCATGTCAAAGAAAGCAGGAGTGATAACAGTGCATCTGAGAGCCGAGATGGGGAAGAAGGACCCAGGTCTCTCTCAGAAATAAAAACCCCATCCAACTGCCCTGCTGTATTGGCTCAACCAACAGGTGCTCTGCAGAACTGCTCAGTCCATTATGCTCACAGTTACAAGTTTACTTTTCAAGTAACATAACTGAAGGAGGGATTTACTGACCTCTTTTTGCCTGAATACCACTCGATAAAGAACCAGTGCAGGACGAGGGGCAGCATGGCCATGAAGCCGAGGTACAGCCAGTCGTAGCGCTCTGGGGATCCCACACATTCCCGGCAGATCTTGTTGTCATCAGTTCGTTGACCTCTGGGACACACCTACAGGAAGCAGGGATTGACTGAGACACCGTGACCCACCAGGAACCCGTCACAAACCAGCTGGGCTGCGCAGCCTGGAGAGGAGAAAGACTCAATAGGGGCCCTTCAGTATCTAGAGGGAGGAGGTAAGAAAGAACGGGGGCAGGGCGTGCTGTGTTAGGACAAGGGAAAATGGTTTTAAATCAGAAGTGAGATTTAGACTAAATAAAATGAAAAGAACAGAAAGCTTTAAGTATTAACAGGACAAGAAGTGTATCATATGTTTAAAGAGTCAAGGCAGCAGCCTCAGCGATGTCTGTGCCTGCACTCGTGTTCTCCCCATCACATTTGAATGCACACAACACGAGATGGAGCCGCCGATACGAGCCGGGCCGGAGCGGTGCCGCCCGGTGCGCAGCACTTACCCCGCAGTCCCCGTAGAACTCCACGGAGCCGTTGACGGCCAGCACGACCCTGCCGCAGTACAGCCCCAGGCAGGCGGGCTGGATGTCCACAGCTGCGGGGAGAGACAAAGAGCCGCCCCGTTACCGCGGCGATACGGCCCGACCCCACCAACCCCCGCCATACACAGCCCGGCCCGCGGCCCTACCCGAGCGGAGCATCCCGGCACCACGCAGCACAGCCCCGCACTGCTGAGGCACTTCCGCCTGCGTCACTTCCCCCTCCGCACAAACCCCTCCCCATCCACAGTATCACAGTATCACATAGTGCGGGTTGGAAGGGACCGTAGAGATCACCGAGTCCAACCCCCGGGATTCAATAGAGCCTCTTGTAGCAGAGCAGCACTTCGACCACTTGCGCCATAGGGGGATTCGAACCCGGGGCCTCCGCTGTTGCAAAGCGGCGTCCTTAACCTTAACCTTAACCTTACCCACTGCGCCACCGGGGCACACTGTGTTGCTCCGCCTGTTGGGCGGGGCTTGTAGCACAGGGGGCGTGGCGCTGTTCAGGTGGGCGTGGCCTATGGGGGTGTTTCCCGCGCTGTTCCTCCCCCCGCATCGCGGTGATGGCGGCGGTGCGCGCTGGGTGCGGTGCCGGGTGCGGTGCCGGGTGCGGTGCCGGCGATACCCGTCCGCTGCCGCCCCGCTCGCTGTCTCACCCGGTGCTGCACACCGTGGAGATGCACACGGGCGGAGAACCGCTGCGCGTCGTGCCGCGGCTGGAGGCGATGGAGGAGGCGGCATCGGCCGGGCTGTCGCTGCTGGAGCTGCGGCGGCACATGGCGGCCACGCAGGATCACGTGCGGCGGGCGCTGATGCTCGAGCCCCGTGGGCACGGCGACATGTACGGGGCCGTGGTGCTGCGCGGAGCGGCGGCTGTATACGGGGCGGACCTGGCCGTGCTGTTCCTGCACGGCTCCGGGTACAGCGCCATGTGCGGACACGCCGTGCTGGCTCTCGGCCGCTTCGCCCTGGACTTCGGGCTGGTGGCGGCCCCGCGTTGCCCCGAGACCGCCGTGACTCTGCGCTGCCCCTGCGGGCCCGTCACCGCCTTCGTGCCCTGGGACGGGCAGCGCAGCGGGAATCCCGTCCGCTTCCACAGCGTGCCCGCATTCGCCGCTGCCACCGGTGGGGCCCGAGCTGCGGTACCGTGCTCTATGGGGGTGGGGGTGCTGGGCGATGCTCTCCCCTATTGCCATCTCCCTCAGCAGGGGCTGGGTGCTGTGTTGGGTACGGCAGCACTCATGGAGCTCGTGGCTCCTGTCAGCTCGGTGCTGTGTTCCCTCCTCACCGCCCTCTGTTTCCTCTCCCAGACGTGGCCATCGATGTCCCAGGTCACGGCAGGGTGCTGGTGGACATCAGCTACGGTGGCACTTTCTATGCCATTCTGAGTGCTGAGCAGCTGGGCCTCGACGTGTGCTCCTCAAAGACCAGAGACCTTGTTAGTGCAGCCAGCGCGGTGACAGAGGCAGTGAAGGAGCAGGTACAGCCCCGTGCCTTCCCTAAGGGGTAAGGGGCACTGAGGCCCTTTATCCCCCACAGTGCTCAGATCCCCATGCTGAATGTCCTGCGGTCGCTGCCAATGGCCCAAGTGCTGCTCCTGTCCTGACCCCGCTGTGTGCTCTCCCAGTTCAAGCTGCATCACCCTGAGAGCGAAGACCTGGCTTTCATCTATGGCACCATCCTGACAGATGGGAAGGATGCCTTCAGCGAGGAGCCCACCAGCAACATCTGTGTGTTTGCTGATGAGCAGGTACAGAACGGGCTGATCTGCAGTCCTGGAGTCACACAACATCCTGAGTTGGAGGGGACCCATTTCTATTTCAGCCCATGCTGGATTGTATTCTCATCTGATTGTAGGTGGACCGAAGCCCAACAGGCTCCGGCGTGACAGCTCGCATTGCCCTGCAGTACCATAAGGGACTCATCCAGCTGAACCAGAGCAGAACCTTTCGGAGCAGCACCACGGGGTCCTTGTTCACAGGGAAGGCAGTGAAGGCAAGTGGCTCATGCTGGAGCTTCTCTCTGTTGTGGAGTGCTGGGAAAGAGTGCTGGGAAAGTATTCCTGCCTTATACATGGCTTATTGCAGCTGGGGGGTGGAGAACATCCCATCAGCTCTGTCCTGATCCATATTCCTCTGCAGGAAACCAGCTTTGGGGAATACAAGGCCGTTGTGGTGGAAGTCTCAGGAGAAGCCTTTTACACCGGCACAGCCACCTTCACTATGGAAGATGAGGACCCTCTGAAGCACGGGTTCTCCCTCAAGTGATGTGGCAGCCGTTGCTGCTCCTCCTGCCCACACGCTGCTCTTTCCCTGTGGCCTGTTGCAGTGTGCAGAGCAGCAGGACCAGCCTGGGCTGCTGCCATAACAGCCACTGCTGTGCTTTGGGCTGACAGGTGCTGCTTTGTGGTGCTTGAGCTATGGGCTCGCTTAGGAGAGCTGCCCAAATCCCTGTGCCTTCATTACCTTTACACATGATTCTGATACCTATTAAATGCCAGCTGAAAAACACTGCTGGGCTCTTGTTTTCACCTCCTAGGTGCTGCCATGTCCTCATTGCACTGCTTCCCAAGCCCTGCTCTGTCGCTTCTCTTGGACCATGAGCTAACTTGGGTTAACTTTGGGTTAATTTTCAGCAGCAGGAACTGAACTGGAAGACTGGAACTGCTCTGACCTTTGATTGCAAACTCGTTTGCTTCTGAACAAAATGGCACTCAGTTACTGGGGGCAATAATGGGAATTGGCCTCATGAAAGTGTTCTGAGAGTGCTCATAGTTCATGGGGGAGCAATGTGGGAGGAACTAATGCAGTCCAGTTTAGGGGGGTCTTCTGTGACTGGACGAGGGGAAATGGTAAGGAAAAGGTTTAATTCAGTGAGGGGATGGAGGTGGGTGTGATGGCGTGGGGGTGTGAGGGGACGGAGCAAACAGGCTGTTCTGGTGGAGGAGAGAGAAGGCGCAAAGGAAAGAGCCGTGAGGATCGGTGAGAGGATGGGGGCTGTGAGGAGGATGGGGCTATGGGGGAGGAGGGGTGGCGGCAGAAGGCGACGTGCGGGCACAGCGGCCCCGGCGGGTCGTAGCGCTGAGGGCCCCGCGCTGCGGCTGTGCCCGCCCCGAGTGGCCGCGGGGGCGGCGGGCGGTTCCCGGGCGACGTCAGCGCTGGCAGCGGGGGGCGGAGCGGGCCGGGCCGCGGGGCTGCGCATGGAGCCGGCGGCGGCCGGGCCGGGAAACCTGTCCGGCGGCGGCAACGAGAGCGGCACGGCGGAGCCGGAGGCGGCGGGGCCGGGCTGGTCGGCGGCGGCTCTGGCCTCGCAGGCGCTGGCCCTGCTGCTCATCTTCGCCCTGTCAGCGCTGGGTAACGGCGCGGTGCTGCTGGTGATCGCCCGGCACCGGCAGCTCCGCACGGTCACCAACGCCTTCGTGCTGTCGCTGTCGCTGTCGGAGCTGCTGGGCGCGCTGCTCTGCCTGCCCCTGGCCTTCCTCAGCCTGCTGGGCCGCCCGCCCGGCGCCTGGCTCTTCGGCCGTCGCCTGTGCCTGGCCAGCGCCGCGCTGCACGCCGGGCTGGGCATCGCCGCCACGCTCACCATGGCCCTGCTCTCCTTCGACCGCTACTGCGCCATCGTCCGCCAGCCCCGGCACAAGATGGGCCGCCGTCGCGCCGCGCAGCTGTTGGCCGCCGTGTGGCTGGCGGCGCTGGGCCTGGCCGGGCCGTGGTACGGTCTGGCAGCCCAAGGGCGGCGGGAGGCCCGGCCCGGTTCGTACCGCTGTGTCTACGTGCTGCCCTGGGGCTCGTCGCGGCTGGGCCCGCCGTACGGCGCGGCGCTCATCGTGCTCTGCTACCTGCTGCCCTTCGCCCTCATGTGCTTCTGCCACTACAACATCTGCCGGGCCGTGCGCTTGGCCGAGAGCCGCGTGCGACCCCTGGCCACCTACGGGAACCTGCTGCGGGCCTACGGGGAGATGCGCACGGCCACCACCGTCCTCATCATGATCGTCTCCATCATCTGCTGCTGGGGGCCGTACTGCATCCTGGGGCTGGCCGCCGCCGCCGGCCGCCTGCCCTTCTCACCCACCATGGATGCGGTGGCCAGCGGAATGGCCTGGGCCAACGGGGCCATCAACCCGCTCATTTACGCCGCCCGCAACCCCAACATCTCCGTGCTGCTGCGACGCAGCCGCGAGGGCGGCTACAGGACTAGGAACAACGTGGCCGCCTACCTCTCAGCTCCAGGCTGCAGGACGGAGCCCCGCAGTCGAGCCGAGCGCGTGCGGGAACGCTACGTCAACCAGCACAGCGGGCCTTCGGGGAGCGCCCCGTCCTCATCCAGCCCGGCAAGCGGAGGAGAGGTGGCCATGTGGGCCTGCAAGAACCCAGCTGTGCTCTTCTGTCGGGATGGGCAGCCCGACACTGTCTCTGAGGCTGTTTTGCAGGGCAAAGTAGACACCGTCAACACCAGCCTCTGATGGGGTTGAGGGCTGGGATAGCAGCATCGGGCGCTGGGGACATCTCCCTGAGGAATCAGTGATAGCTACCGATCTCTTGGAAATCGGGGAGATGAGCCTGCATGAGCCATAGTGTGATTTCTTCTCCATCGTGCAAGCTCTGGTTTGGCAGCCCGCTCTGCCAGCAGAGAGAGATCCCAAGGGAAGGGTGTTCCCCTTCCATCAGGCTTGGGGCAGTGGTGATGGCCACTGAGCATCAAGAGTTTGATTGCATGTGCAGTTACTCCGGTCCTTCAGAAAGCATCGAACTGGAGCTGCAGAGCAAACACACAAACAGCCTGAGCCGGCCGACTGTGTGAGCTGTTTGCTAAGTGCCAACAGAGCCACCAGGAGCTGAGTGCTGGCAGCTGGAGGACGCTCAGAGAACACCACACTGTGAAAACCGCATCACGGCAGGAAAATGTTGCTTTAACCCATTGTATGTGGCGGTACACAATGTCATTGGGTTTGGGACGGGCTAAAAAGTGATCTGTGAGGATGATGGATTATTTAAATTGCTAAGTTAAACAGAGCAGTGATTGTTGTGACAGATGCCTGCGGAGAAGGAAGATGTGTGATGCTGGGAGGGAGGGAAAGGAAGATGAGATGTGTCAGAATTTCAGCAGCCTTTTATTTACAGGTGCAGCCAGTATTAAATACTGTGAGTGTGGGAAACAGAGCTCTGCAGACAGAGGAAAAGGAGTGGGTGTAGTGTGTTGGATCACATGGGCACAAGGTGTACTCGGAGCTTGGCAGACGTGTCTCACATCTCCAATGATTTAACTGCACTTAGAGGAGCCATGCGAGAGCAGTGTCTGAAAGGAGAGGCACAGCAGTGCTGTGTTTTCTTGCTGTGCTTAAGCATATGAAGATGTGCATATGCAAAGAACAGATATCATAGTGCCCACAGCAAGAATCTGTTAATGGAATGTGATATTCAAAAGCCAGCTCTGTTTGTTTGCCACTGGATAAAATGAAGGTAATACCAGGAAATGGAAGTTCTATTGCAAAGCACAACTTCCTATGGGTTTATCTGACTGATATTTTGGCCCGCAGGCTCAGAGTCCTAACGCCTTAATCAGTATTCAAACTCACAAACTGAGATTGTCTTAAATTAAATGTGAGAGGCAGGTAGTATTGTTCCTGTATGGTCTTCAAGAATATAGTGTTACTGTTGTACAGCTTTTTCACCTGGTTGTGACTCAATGAATGTACCATCGTTACTTTGCAAGCCAGGCAAGAAATAAATGATCTTTTATGCAGGAGATGACAGTGTCTCAGCCTGGCATCATTCACAGCACAGCCCTGAGATGGGAACTAATGTAAAAATATTGCCACTGAGTGGTTGTAGATGGGGATCGAAATGTTGTGAACCTGGGTAAAAGCCCTGCAAAAGGTGGTCCTAGCCTCCTCCTCAGCCCATTCCAGCACCAGTCTCTACTTGTTTTTAACAAGTACTTGCCAGTGGCTGTGCATTAAGGATGCACAGAGCTGAATGGGGGCAGCTGGCTGTGCTCTTTGAGCTTCCCAAACAGCCCTTTTCTGTTAAATACTAACTTGGCACGCAGCAAGGGAAGTCTTGACCAGACCCTTTCTGCAGTTGACCTGCTGCAGCTCTGCTAGAGCAGGGCCTGCTCTGTGCCAGCCATTCAACTACATGTGTCTCTAACAGCCCCCTTTTTCAAAGCGTGCTTTAAGAGACACAACTAAAGGCAAAGTATCTTAAACCACAAACAGCAGAGAGCAAGAGAAACACAGAAGGCACACGCCAAGCTTGCAGGCTGCCGGCCAGAGTGTGCCGCAGTCTCCCAGCTGTGCTGTGGGTCGCTGCCTCTCAGCAGCAGGGCAGTGGAAGCTCTCAGCCACGCTCAGATCCCCCTTTGCTGAGATAAAGTGAGGCGCTGAGGGGTTGGCCACGTGCAGTCTCTGAGGTCATGCTCTGAGAGAGCTGTGCTATTTAGCAATGCTATAGGAGCTGCTGATGAGTTTATGAGTTAGTTCTCCGAAGGGAAGCAGTAAGTCTTCAGGAGTGAGGAGTGTTTCTAAAGGCACCATTCCAGATGGAGTCTGATAATTTTGCCATTGAGGCAATTGGATTCATTTAAGTCATTACCTTCATCCCTCCCTAATACCCAGGTGGAGCCTTGGTTCAGAACAATGGCTTTGTGTGTAATTTACAAACTACAAACAGTTTGTAAGTGGCAGCCTGATGGGCTTCAACAGTCGACAACGAGCAGCAGAACAGGAGCGAGATCCATCAGCTCCACTTCTTTCACACTGGTGTTAGTGTGTGGCTCCAGCAGATGCCAGCAGAGATCTGAGCAGCTAGCACAGCCCTTCTGCTAACAAGCAGCAGGAGAGCTTCTGCTCATGAGATCAAGAGCTCCGCCTGGCACTGGACTCCACTAGGCACTGGAAGAAACCCACAAAACATTGGGGAGCGACTTCCAAATACTGAGGATACTTCATTTTATGATCCTGTTGCTTTTATAAACCATGGGAAAGCAGGGAGCTGCAGCCAGACAGTGCTGTGACAAAGTGTGATTTTGGGGAGGTCACTGGGGAGATGGTGCTCAACTTGCTGAGTGCAGAGCAGGAGGGGGAATGTCCAGCTCTGTGGGCATATTCCTGTTTCTTGTAAGGAGCAAGCCTTAGTTAAGGCAGCAGGGTGTGAGTCATAGAACCATAAAGGTCGGAAAAGACCACTAAACATCAAGTCTAACAGTCAGCCCATCACCTATGCCCTCTAACCATGTCCCACCACTGCTCCTGCACACAGGGAGCTGCCTGTGCTATGGAGAAGCAGAACCCTCAGCTCAGTCCCACAGGTTAAAACCCCTCAGTGTGATGGATGCTCACAAAAGCACTCAGTAGATTTCTCTTACATCCTTCACCAGCCATTCCCTCCCAAACACCCAGGTGGAATTTGCTTACCTGACTCAGCGACACAGCACTGGGGGAAAGCACTGGGGGAAACCAGGTAACATTTCTCTGTGCTCCCCAACACAGCCTTGCACAGAATACTGTGTGATGTGCTGCCCTGAGGCTCACCATCTCCCAAGCGTTGGAGGTGCACTTAGAGCAGCTGATCATCCACAGAAGCGTTTTGAACTCACTGCTATCCTGCTCATGCACTGTGTGTGCCCTGTGCACCAACCTGATGGCAGAGCAGCACACTGCGGGGAAGCCCCATGTCACCACTCATGGCCGTTTGATTCTATGATGATGGATAGAATTAAAATTATCCCTCTTCCACTAAACAGGAGGGAATTAAAGCATACCATTTTTGACTGCTCAAGGCCAAGAGGATGCTGTACTTCTCAGCACAGGGCAGAAAGGTGCCCATTTAGCCCCCAAATCCCAAATATCCCATTTTCTTCCCACCCACAGAGACACCCAGCGGCTGCTGTGTGTGCTGCATTGCACAATGACTCGTGGCCCCGCGCTGCACACTCACCGGAATCGCTTTTCTTTATTGCATATTGCCATCTTAGAAAATGTACAGTCTCATGACATTACACAGCATTTCCTGCTAGCTACGACTAATAACATTCTTACACCTAACACACTACCTTGGTCACTACGAAGCTAACAAAGTCCAAGACATATACTTCAGTTTACAAATTGTTATGGATTTTTTTTTTCTTTCCTTTTTTTGGCATTATTAAAAAAGAAAACCAAACCAAACCAAACTGTCTTTAAAATACACACCGAAGAGAAAAGAGTGGCTACTTACACCAGCACCGATCTAAAAGTAGTTTTCGACAATGGCACATGGAATTACCTGCACGCAGCCTTTGCAGTTATTTATATAGAGATCTTCTGTTCTTTTTTTTGAGGGGTGGAAAAGAAAAACAAAGACATGGCAAAAACTCAGCCCAACCGTGGGGCTGTCGTAAAACCAAACAACAAAAGCCAGGTCTGGGAAGGCAGGAGGGAATCTGACAGGAAAGGTCCTGATGTGGCACTGGGGCCCTGCAGGAGGCCACCCCTTCCCATCCAAATGCCGTGCAGATCCGACGTGAGCAACCATTCCTTAAACCATCAGAGGCCATAGGTTTCTATTTTCAACCTTTTAAATCTTTGTTGTTTTAGTTTTAAATCCCACCCCCCCGAAGTCCATTCCCTCAATTGTATCAGCCCCGTTGTTTGCTTTTCTTTTCTTTTTCAGCCATAAATAAAAAATATAAACAGAGGCACTTTAGTTAAGGAATAGCGTTATCATCACCTTTTTGCCTTTATTTCCCTCTCCTTCTGAAAGCAAAGTGCTCGACTCCACCTATGAACAGAACACGCAGGTTGCACAGCCGCTTGGATTCGAGGTGCTGGGCTCTCAGCTGGCGCTTACCTGCTTTATGCTACTCGGAAAGTCTTTTGTT
Organism: Coturnix japonica; assembly: GCF_054131305.1. NCBI lineage: Eukaryota > Metazoa > Chordata > Aves > Galliformes > Phasianidae > Coturnix > Coturnix japonica. The sequence continues at coordinate 52,244,197 of NC_140667.1, forward strand.
TTTTTTGTCTTTCTTTCTTTTTCTTTTTTTTTAAATCTACAGTGAGTCCAAAGTTGCAATGAAGAAAAGAATAACATGGTAAAACCACAGCTCTTGGCGACTCCGGATATTTCACAGCTTTCACACAGCACGCAGACCCAGCGGCCTTCAGGTGCTTAGAACCGTATCTTTATACAAATCAGTTTAAACAGCACTTTTTTGCTATACAGTACATCTCGTTAACTGACATCCCACACCCCATCAGCAATACCGATTAATCTGACCAAAAGAGAAAACAACCTCAGTTCAAATAGCGTTCGCGTGTAGTGCAACAGGGACAAACTCATCTCTCCACAGGAAAAAGGAACAAACGAACAAAAGATCGCAAAAGTGTTGGTGGTATCAAAAGGTTTCATCTCGTTTCCTTAGAAAACAAACATACCACAAATAAATAAGAGCAAAAAGTAACAGTCCTTTATATATTCAGCATAATTTAAGAATAGAAATGTTAATGCGTTCACTTTTTATTCTCCAATTTCTTAATTTTCTAAACCTTTAAATTATTACTCCCTGAGAGCTTTGAATTCTTTTTATTCTTTTTATTCTTTTCTTTTTCCTTTTTTTTTTTTTTTTTTCCTATTTTTCTTTTTTTTTTTTTCTTTTCTTTTCCGGGCTGACATTTTACAGGTAGTTCTGCTTACAAATTGGCAGGGACGTAGTAGAACAGCAAAGCATTGCTCACAGACAGCACTTCGTCACGTCATTGCTTCTGCGTGCCCATTAAAAGAAAAAAACAACAAACCCAAACCAGACAAGAAAGTGGGTGCAGGTTTGGCCCTAGCCCCACTGCACACCAACTGAGTGACCTTCTGTCTGGACCGACATCTACGGAGGATACAGTTTGTCCCATTGAACAGAAAGTGAGAATAAAAATTACAACATGAAAGTTTATGCCCTTCGTCGCCTCCCAGAACCGACCCTTCCCGTTGCCTTGGGCCAGGAAGCGTTATAAAAGTATAAATACATCTGGGTGCCACGTGCACAAGAAGCATACTCGGGTAAACTCTTCCCTTAGCAAGGCAAGAGGAACAAAAGAGCGTTTCCCAAAAGCAATGGGAAGAAGAGCATTGCCAGGAGTGCTTGTGGCACCGAGCCTGGGGACCAGCACACAAGTGCACATCTGGGGAAAAACCACGACAACAAAAAGAATGCATCAAGTTCAGTCCACTTGGTTTTCTCCTCTTTGCTTTTTTGCCTTCCAGCAATTGGCTCTGCGCGGTGCCCAGGGTTGGGAGAGCGATGCCAAGCAGCTCTCCCTCACCAATGTGGGTCATGTCTCTGCACCCAAGTCTGGTGCACCTGTCTCTTTCTCCATGGACATGACATTGTGCTTGTACATCAGGAGAGCCACTTGTCAAGGGGACGATGGGGAGGGGACGAGCACCCACAGGACACAGCTCCGCCCGGCCTGGCCATGATCATGGCACATACACACACGCTCGCCCGCGGGGAGAAAGAATGTGCCACTGTTTCGCTTGGAATCACAAGGCAGTATAATGAAATAAAACAACAACCCTAGCCACTTCGAAAAAAGACCACTAACCGGGTTTTGAAACGCGCAATTTTCACCGCTGTCCTGTTTCACTGCTCAGAAGTTCAGCTTGGTGATGGGCCTCTCGCGGCCGCTGTCAGCCAGCTGGTTGGCGATGCGCTTGCGGTTGCGCTTCAGCTTGGAGAGGTCCTTGTCAAAGACCTCGCCTGAGCGCAGGGCCGAGACAAGGTCATCGAACTCACCGCCTTCCTCACTGCTCTCCTTCGCCTTCCTCGCCTTGCGCTCCCGCTCCCGTTGCTCCTTCAGCTGGTGGAGGGGAACATCTCACTGTCACATAGGCACCCACAGCCCCAAATTGTGAACAACAACAGCTTCCTACCCCTCACTGAGCAAGTGAGAGCTGGTCAGGGTTACTGACAGAACCACAGCCCCAGGAAGTCACCCCACGGATGGGCATAGAGTGAACAGCTTTTAGGGCTAAGAAGCCTGAGGGCATCTGCTGATGCAGCCAGAGAACACCAGAAAAGCTGGGAAAGCAAAGCCCAACTCTCTTCTTCCAGTGCAGTTATATATCATTATATATATAGCGTCTTAGATATAAGATCTCACCAGCCCCTAAGTGATTAGTTAAGCAGGCCATCAACAGTGAAAGGCAGGGGGATCTAATTGCAGAAGCACCCTGACTGGCCTACATGTGCTTCCCACACCACCAGGTGTCCCCAGACAGATGCTGACAGACCTGTAGGTGCCTGCTCACCTGAGCCTCCATGCGTGCCCGACGCTCCTCCTCCTCCTTCCTTCTCCTCATGTTCTCATTCTCCTGCTTGGCCTCTGTCACAGCCTGAAGGAACTGATCAAAGATGCCGAAGAACTCATCGGGCTGTATTTTGTCCGTGTCTTCTCCAAAGTGTTTCACAGCCTTGGAAAACTAGGAGGGAATCACAGCATTGTAGTGGTTGGAAGAAACCTATAGAGATTATCCAGTCCAACCCCCTGCTAATGAAGGTTCCCTACAGTAAGTTCCAAAGGAAAGCATCCACATGTGTTTTGAACAGAGACTCCACAACCCACAGCCAACCTGAGCAGCCTCTTCCAGCACTCTGTCACCCTCTCAAAGTGAAAAAGCTTTTTGCCACATTCATGTGGAACTTTGGAGAGAGAGCAGACAGGAGGTTGTCAGGTTGTGGAGACACCATGCTGCTGAGACCCCAATGGAAAGCCTTAGGCCTGATGGAGTGGCAGTGGTGGAGAACAGAGTTAACAACAGGGCTTTGATTAGCCAGGCCTTGTCTTAAACATGACATAAATTGTCTGCCATCTGATTTTCTGAGCATTAGCTGCCCCGTAAGCCTTCCAGGAGATGTCCTGTAGGCCCCTCTCCCAAAACACCCCACCAACCCTTTGCACCTCTGGCTCTGCTCAGCCTCCAGCTCGACTTCATTAAACCAAGCAGTAGTAAAAACAAGGAAGCAAAATATTGTGGGACTGAAGACTGAAGACATAAAACTAATAGTAAACACGGCAGGGGAAGGGAAACTCACACTTTTAAGTTTTCTTTGAAGTATTTTTGGGGTATTATTTATCATTGCCACATGCTCTGCTATTGAAACCAAATGTGTTGGTGAGACTTCTAAAAGATGTTTCTGCCCAGGCTCAGGCACAGCACTGGGTAGGGAAATGGGAAGTTTTCCGGTCTTTTGTACTATTTGCACACCATTAGTGTGAGTGAGTCCAATAAGGCTGTAGCAAAGGTCAGGACAGGACACCCACTCTCTGCTGATGCATCCTGGTCCCCAAGGAGCCACAGGATTTATTAGTTGCTTTGATTTTGCTCTGTGGAGTGAGAGGAACATTTTTAAAGCCTGCCAATACGATCAAGTAAGTCTTATTTTCTGGGGTGTCTCAGCCTCTTCAAAAGACACTTAGGGCATTTTTCTTTCTTTGTTTATTTATGAGACTTAGCATTTCAGGATGCAGAGGAAGATCTGAAAATTGCCACTGTATCAATTAAAAACATCGAGGTTATTCTTGTTGATTTTCATGAAGACACTGACATTTCTGTACAGCATAACATTTCACTGACATGTTGCTGAAAGAAGGGAAGCAAAGAGTGCTTGGGTATCAGAGATGTCAGCCAATGGCTACTAATTTGCTCAGATTTAAGCCAGCGTGTTGGGAAGAGAGGACGATAACACAAGAAGCCATGTGGCTGTTGGTGGCTGTAGAGCAATGAATTAAAGCACTGCTCTGGGGAAACTGAGCCTTTTAAGCAGCATCTCTAAGCAGGTCTGAAGTTGGCATCAATCTCTGTCCCCTCCTCTGATGGACACAACTCTCCCAAGGCTAGCCCCTCCCTTGCCCTTCCAACAGACAGACAGGTATCTCAAGGTATTGTACACCATGTCTCGTGTTTGCTGGCCTGACCTTTGATCCCATGGCGCATTGGGTTGTGGAGCAGGAATAAAGCCCTGGGGACAGACAGGGACGTGCCATCCATCTACCACCCACTCTGGACAAACCACAAGGAGCAGTGCTGTTTTCCTCATGTCAGGGTCTCAGCAGGACACTCACCCTACCTCACATCTGTGTGATCTCTTGGGGGATATTTGAGATGACACACACAGCAAATGCTCTGGGAAGGCCAGGGCTGTTCCTCCTCTGCTGGCTAGATTAGGGGATGAAACACTGCCCAGATCAGATCTCAAGGGCATTGGTAACCTTACCAGTTCTTTTGCTTCTGCCAGAAGATCTTCAACATCTGAGAAGCTGAAGCTGGCTAGAGTGATGAACTGGCTGACAACAGACACAAACTTGTCTCCTGTTTGCTGAACTTGAGACTTCTGGAAGTCCAGCTCCTTTGGGAAACAAACAAACAAGTAAACAAACACATAAATCCAGCCAGGATTTAATGAGGGACACAAACATCACTGGTCCCTGTCAGTGCTGCTGGGTTTGTGCCCATGTCAGTGTTGCACTGTACCATTGCTCCCTCTTGCAATGCATGAGACCTTGGATTACCCCATTTTATGATATCTTAGCCATGCTATGCTTCTGAGACCAAATCCTCTGGGAAAGATGCTGAAAGCAGCAATTAATAAGACAGAGAGTCCTTAAGGATACCTTCACTTCTTCACCATTCCAGATGAGCTGCCCAACCTGAGCCCTTGTCCTCTGAGGTTTTACGGCCAAAGAGACACCGCAGCACATTACAGGTCCTGCTCCATGGGTACTACACTTAACTTCCTCTGGTGTGTCAGACACAAACCATGCATGTGCCCAACCAACATACAGTAGCTTCAGTGCCCCAACAGCCCTAGGAGGACAGGTGCACGTACAGGACAGGAAGTGAAAGTGCAGAAGATCTCCAGAAAATACAGTAAGGCAGCTTTGCTTTCTCCCTCGCCTCCATCCCTGCAGAGGGATGCCCTGATGCTGGAAGCCAGGCTGGACTACATTTGATTTAAATAATACTTACAGTCTCCACTGCTCTCAGGCCACTCCTCAGTGTGTTTATTTCTTTCTCCAGCTCAGTCATGCTGTTGGAAACGGCAGGATGTCAGTTTTCAACTTCTCCAGCACATTTTCCAGCTCTCCCACCAACACAACCGTGCTTTTCCACTGAACAGACTGCAGTGCTGCTCACACTGCCTCCTATTTGCAGGCTGGCATGTGCTGAACAGGAAATCATTCTGACAGCCTCTAAGCAAAGGCAGCTGCCTATCTGAAAGTGACTGCTGATGCTTGCTTGAAAGCAGAGCACTTCTCTGTGCTTGTAATCAAAGGGAATGTGCTAAAAATCCCAGAGCAGGCAGCAGTGGGATGGAGGAAGGGGCACTCCTCATCCGTGTCCTTTGTGATGGTAGGGCTGCTGTCATTGCCTGCTCCCATCTCTTTGTATCAGCAGAATATAACTGTCCTATTGCACAGTGGACAGTTATAGCAGCAATAATGATGAGGTGAATTCCACACAAAGCATCCTTCTCACCCTATGGACCAGAGCAGCACTCCTTAACAGAAAAAGCTTTCCTAAGGGGAGGCAACCCAAATATAGAGAAATAAAAATAAATGATCATGACTGGCACTGAGGCTGTTTACACAAGGCTCGAGTCCCCAGTGTGCCGAGATTGAGCACTTATGGGTTTCTCCCATACAAGTGATCAGGAGCTTTCTCACAAAGACTTGATGACCACAGGCTTGAAGCCTTTCCAGGGGTGCCTTCCCTATGTCATGGGGCAAGCGTTCCTGGCAGGTCTAAGTCTGGGAAAATGAAGCTGTGGGAGCCCCGTGCTCTAGCAGTTCATTAGTAGTGGTGGGGCTGACAGAGGCGGCAATTTTCCTTCACAGCTGCAGGGCTGGGGGGAATTGAGGGTTTTCCAGAGATTCAGAAACTTTTTGGTTTTGCTGTAGATTGGACTGAACCCAACCATTACATGTGGTGTCCAGTTTAGCACAAAACTGATAAAGTTCAGGGAAAAAGGCCTCTCTGTAGACGCTTTCTTTCCCATACATGTATCTGTACAACAGCTGCAGAGCATGAGAAAGAAGCCTGCAGGCAGCAGGCAGGGAGCGATGCCTGCATCACAGCAACCACCCACTCCTCTCTGCCCAGGTGTTCGGCCCAACCCCTGCAACGTAAAATTATTGTGTGCTTTAAATGCAAGGATGCTCATCACCCCAAATGCTTTGTATGTTCTTCTATAGAGAATCCACCCTTAAGAGCACTGAAACTTAAAGAGACCTGTGAGCTTCATGTGTATTTGCTGTCTCATCTCCAAAAAGGGGCAGTTTAAGGCCCTCTCTGTGTCTATGGATTATGTAGGCGAATGCTCTCAGCCACACAAGTGCTGCTCACAGAAATGTATAATCTCTGACTCCCTGTCACAGGCTCAGATCCCCACAGCAGCACAGTACATAAGCTCCTGCTCAGCTTTAAGACCAAAACAGAGCCCCATTGATTTCAGAGGGACTTAAGCGCATACTTGAGGGCTTTGCAGAGCAACAGCAGATTCCTCCTGCACTTAACGCTAAGCACGTGCTTAAGGGCTTTGCTGGACGGGGCCTCTCCAGACTGCAGCAGCCCACTCCATGAGTGTGCAGGCTCCCCATGTGCATTATAGGCATCAAAAGCTCCATGCTGGAGGCAGGAGTGCTGGACCCAGAGGGCACCAAGCCTCTCTAGCTGGTGCCCCACACAGCAAAGCCTCCCCGCTGCACCCAGATAAAGAGCTGCCTTTTATCTGCAGCCACACCGCAACCGCTTCCTACCAGATTACTTGACGTACCATTAGAAATTAATTAAATGCTTCTGCGGTGAGATAACAGCAGGAAACAGCTGCCGTAAGCAGCTCTCCTCCCTTGCAGCCAGAGGCTCACGGCCCTTTGGCTGCAGGGACTGGGATTTAAAGCCACAAGGTGATGCTTGCTGCAGCACCGACTCTGTGCTTCTGTCCCTGTGGGTGCAGGGCCGTGGGAGTGTGATACAGAAAGGCAGGCTGAAGCAAGAGAAGATGCAACCCCACAGCCCCATGTAACCCACTCTAATCCCTGCTTACTTGACTTTGGCTGCCTGCGGGATGTCTCGCAGCTCCTCGTGCAGACGGAGGACTTTGGGATATTTCTTTTCAACAATAGTGATGAGATAGTGCAGAAGAGTAATGTTCCTAGGAGGAAGGAACAGCGAGGTTAGTGTGGTGCTGGTGAAATCCCAATCCTCACAACTGTTTTGGGATCCCTGCAATAATGCTGCCCACTGTCTGGAGTGCAGAGCAGGGGACGTGGGCCAGGTCTGTCCCACCACAGCCATAGTGCAGAGCAGCCTGGTCCCTGCATCAAGAGGGAGGGATCCACTGGAGGTGCCTGAATGTCACCGCCCCTTCCTCCATCATCTCTGCTGCTTGGTAAAGGCTGGGCAGGTTTGGGATCTGACCCAGCTCCTCTCTCCCTGTACACAAAGCTCAGAGAGGGTGAATGAGCACCGCAAGGGCAGCCTCAGCTTGGGGTGGCTGCACAGGAGTTCTCTGCAGAGACCAGTCTAAAGATCCCTCCTCTGGCTTCTCAAAGGGAAAAAGAGCTCTTGGAGAATGATCCTCCACACCAGCCTTGATTGGCACTGAGTAGCCTAGAAAGGAAAGCTCCCACCCATCTTCATGCTGACTGCAGCTCGGATCCCTCTAAACTTTCTGTGATCCAGAATGCTTGTGCCATGGGATGTGCCACTCCAGCAGTGCTGGAGCCCATAGAAACTACTGAGGAAGAGGGCAGGGGATGCTCACTTGTCAATGCTGGACTTTGTGTCCGCGATCTTGTTCAGGCTGGAGATCTTAAACCCGAAGGCGTTTCCCCTCTGTCCTTTGTTCATGTAGTTCCCGAAGGCCAGGACCACCTCCAGCAGCTGCTGCAAGCTGCTGCTCTGCAGCACTGCCTTGGAGCCAGCACGGATGGCTGCAAGGAGAGAGGTGCAGGATGTCACCTGCAAGCCACAGCACCTGCACCACATCAGTCCCCTGCCCTGCAGTGCTCCCTCCATCCCTGCCATCTCCACCAGAAGCAGTCAGCGGATGCAGTCACTTGCCTTCCACCTTGGGTTTGACTTCTGCAACTCTCTCTGCAAACTTCTTCTTGAAGTAGAGGGACTGCAACCTTTGCTGATAATGGTTTATCCTGCCAGAAAAAAAGATAACAAGAGAGGTGCAGGCTGAGCTTTACTTGCTCCAGGCAGAGCTCTGCTGCCCAGCTGTTCACAGCCGGGCTTACAAAGCACTCCTGAGCCATGGTGATTAAAAAGCAATGACTGCATTTCCCCCGGAACCTATGCTGGTTGGAAAAAATAAATGACAACTGAAGCTACAGCCATCACTGGGCAGATGCTGATGGGTTCTTAAGCACATGTGTAAGCTATCCTGAACACAGCAGGTTCAACAAGTGCATTTGTACATTCTATTGCTATGAATAATCAGTTAATTTACGACCACTCCTGGACAGAGATGTTGATGAGATCTGGGCTCCCAGTGGCTTTGCAGTGAGCTGTGGCTGGAGACAGACACATTAGCTACCAGTGCTAATGAGATCTGACTTTCAGATGCCCCAAGTGACAATGTCCCCCTGGACCTGGGCAGCACAGCCACCAATACATCCCAACCCAGCCCTTTCCTGGGCAATTTGGGAATGGCTCTGCCCATGTCAGTTGTGCTTAGGCTAAACAAGATCTCACTTGTATGCACATGGCAGCCTGATTTGAGTCACTCAGACCAGGACCCATGGGAGATGTGTTCACAGCCAAGGCCACAGGGTAGGCTGACATACTGATCAGAAGTGACAAAGACATCACACTTGGTTACAGACCACAGGGCAAATTAAAGAGCTATGCATGAAATCAAGGAAAATATTTGCATTAGTACATTGTGCTTCCAAGAGATGAAGGCACAGGAGCAACATTTTAGCAGGAGAAAGAAAGGTAACCTGCAAAAGGAAGGCTAATTCCATCTTTCAGCCCCGAAGGCTTGGTTCTGAACTTCACAGCTCTGTCCTGTCTGATTTGACACTCAGCAACCCCACAGTGCATTGCCGTGGTGTTCTTCAGTGCATTTCTCAGGGAGAACAGGAGCGTTTCTATTTTTGATCTGCTGGAATGAAGTCGCATTGCAAAACTCTCTGACTTATCAAACAAGTGACTCGCTCGAAGTTCAGCTAAGAAACTCCTCAGAGAAAATTTCAAAGAGCTCAATACTCAGCTGGAGTTAAATAACGAGCTTCAAGATTTTAAACCAGAACCCCTGGAGGATGTGCATGCAAAAGATAAGGTCCCTGAAGACCTGTAAGGCATAAATGATTGCTGCCAGGATCAGGAAGAAATGACATTTCCTCTCTGTCTCATATATTCTCAGGAGCCTTGGGGACGAGTCATTCCTGAAGGTGACGAGTGGAACTTATCTTTACAGCAGGGCAAAATTTACATAAATCAGTCTTCAGTATTCATTAGGATATATTAGTACAGAGGGGGAAGGAGCATTGCAATGGCACTGTTATCATTCAAGCAGCACTTCCCACCTGAACCATGATGCAGACAATGGACTGTTCTGCACAGCTGTGCCAGACTGAGCTTTTCCTACCCAGGCAGGAGGGTAAGTGTGTTGGGAGATGCTCTGTGAGTATCATCTCCCCGTCCCCTGCTCTGACTGCTGCTGCTTTCTGGAATGTGCAGCATTTTGAGTGATCCTTATGGATAGGAGCGACTCGCCTGCCCTCCCATCCATCTACCCACGCTTCTTGATGCAAAAAGCAGCAAGCAGGGCCTACTGCCCATCCAGGCTCCATGACATCCCATGGGTCAGCCCACCTGCTCATTTCGAAGAGAAACCGGTCAGCCTTGGCCATGCGGTCCAGTTCGTGCTTATGTTCTTCCAGCAGGTCAATGTCACCCTTTTCTGGAACAAACTTCAGGAGCTAAGGAGAAACACAGTTGTAGACATGAGATCCATGCACAGCTCTGAAGTTTTTTCATGAACAAAGCAGTGATTTAGTCACTTGAACCTCCTGCCTTTTCGATCTGCATGGTGATCTATGAAATAAGTGCATTCCAGCTGTCCCTTTGTCCTTCCTCCCTCTGCCACATCACATTGGCATCTCTTGCTTCTGCCCTGCAACCACTCTGACTTTACAACAGATATGCTGGGTCTACATCAAGGTTTCCACATCAGATCTGCCAAACTAGATATGAGAGTCTCTTGCTGAAAATCCACACTACTGCAGGCAGAAAGTTTGGACAGGTGAATAAAATGCTTCTAAAGGCACCCAGAGGGGGTGAAAAGCTGAATTCCTTTTTTTTTGAGGACCACAAAAATGCTCAGAGACCTTTCAGAAATAACCCCCACCAAGCACAAACTTCAACCTTCGGCCACCAAATGGCTCAGCGCTGGGTCCCAGTCAGACACAGGTACCAGCACATAACAGAAGGGCTATTCTGCCCTCAGTGCTGATGCTACAATTTAGCTGCCTTCATTCCTGATTTTCCCACAACGCTTTGGATGGTTCTCAACACGAAGATGTCAAATAATATGGGGCCTAACACATCTCAGAGCCACAGCTTGATCCAAAACTCTATGTGTGGCCTCATTATAAGGCATGATGCCAACCAGGAGGAGCACGGGATGCACTGCCCACCTGCTCCAACATGTCTTTTGGGAGGTCCTCCTGCTCGTCCATCGTCAAAATGGCTCGTTTGATCTCCTCATTTGAAAGCTTCAGCCTAGGGGAAAAGAGGGAGAAGGAGGATTAATTGCATGCATACAGTGGGACAGATTGAGGAGTATGTCCTCAGCCACCCATCAGCATGGCCAGGTTCATGTGGTCCACCAGCCCTCCCAAACTCTTTCATATGGAGTCTCCTTCTAAGCAGAAAGAGAAAGGAACCTAAAATCTGGGGAAGCAAGCTGAGGAAACTGATAGAAGGACACCCACATTTCCTCCTGAGCTGAGCATCCATCAATCACAGTTTAATAGATCTGCAGCAATGTGTGACCACTCCTTGTGAGGACTGGGATTGCAATAGCACAAATATTTTTTCCTCATATTTTTGCAGTGCAGTTGATTAAACAATCTCAGTGCAAAAGAAGGTGAGTCCCTTCTTCCCTCTGCAGGAGCTTTGGGCCAAGCACTGCCATCACAGACCCGGCTATCTTCAGAGTCTCTGGGTATGTGCTGAACAGCGAGCGTGCCTTTTTAAGCCCTGCTCATTAAAAGCAAACCCAATAATAAAACAGAGACACACAATAAAAGGGCTGAGCAAACTTTTCTCAGAAATCACCAAAACACCATGCCAAGAACAAGAGGCTGCTTCAGGATCGGCAGAGAGCAATCACAGGGCGCCAGAAGAGAACAGCTTCTCAGACAACGTGATGGGAAAGGGGCCAGGGAAAGCTAGAAGCTTATCTATAACCACAATAATTATCATTGTTGGCAGCAGCTGTCGAACGCGAGCCGTCTGAGAGGAACGGGGTCACGGTGCTTGCTGTCACAGGGATTTAAGGCCAGCAGCTCGGCGATGCAAAGTGACAGCCCGCCGGGCTGAGCTTGCTTGCGTGGCTTTTGTAGGGTCCGGCGAAGGATGTAATAAGTGTGAAGGGGAAAAACAAATTCGGCCTGGAAGGGGACGCGCCCTCCTGAAAAGCCACATTCATTTGAGAAAAACGCTCCACACTGCCTCGCTGCAGAGAGGAATCAGACGAGCCATTCACCGCCAGCACACTCAGAATGGATGGAGCAAAGCCCTGATTTGCATCTTGCAGAAGGCAGCACGCTAAAAATACACACGTGTACACCCAGAGCAGAAGCAAAGGCAGGGTTTCACTGAGCAAGATGCTGCAATGCACCGACGTCGGCATTGCTGGAGCGTTCTTAAAAAAGAGGGAAAAAGCAAATGTTAAAAATATTCTTGTGCTGCATTACAAGCTGAAGGAAAATGCAGTGATCTCACTGTGCAGTAATTTCTCCCAAAGCAAGGGAAGCAGGCAAAAAAATAAATCTACAGAGAGAGATAAAGTATCTCACTGGCCGTAATCTTTCCACGCTGCAAGCCAGACAATAGCTGTTTAGCTTACAAACGTCTGGGTTAAACAAGGGGCCAAGCCTGCAGGTCCTTTCACATGTGAAAGGCGGCTCGCTCCTACAACACCCAGCCTTCCGCAGCAGCAGAGCACAGATCTGCTGCTCTGTCTTGCTCAGATGGGCACAGGGCTTGATAGACAGTTTGTTGGAGATGCAGGGGCTGAGCCGAGCCTGCAGAGGTCCCTGGGTGCAGGCAGCACAGGATGGACCTCACAGCATCCCCAGGGCTGAGGAGCCCAGGTGGTTGCAAACTGCTGGAGGAGAGCAGGTCTAGATCTGCTGAAAGTCAGGGCCCACTCCTCCTTGGCATGTTATGTATTTATGTTGCTAAATATATCAGTGCTTAGAAATCATGATGCTGGGAAAAATCATACAGCCCCACGCCCTGCTTGCTGGTCTTCCAGGGAGGGACCCAAAGGGAAGGGCAGGCAGGCAGTGCTCATTCCTGTTGGATTAATTAATGACAACACATTTCCAGCCATCACTACGAGATAAAGATGGGCTGGTGATGGCATATGAAGACCTTTACTCAGAGAGGTGCCTCCAATGCCCCTGCAGTAAAGTGCTTGAGTAGCTCCCCTTCATGTCAAAGGGGCTGTTTGTGTGCTTGTGTGCACAAACATTTGCTGAATTAAGCTGAACCTGCTCTGATTGCATGCAATGCAGGGGAGCAACCCTGGTCCTGCTGCTTTGCTCTCCAGCAGATTGCTGATACGGATGTACTCATCCACATGCTGCTCTAAGCTCCACTTTCACTGTAATCCCTGTTACTCTGACTACTGCATTTGAGGAAATAAGGAAATCCCTAGAAGCAATGCAGAGCAGAAACCAGGCACTGTTCCCCCACCCGGAGGTTTTGTTTGCAGACACCAGCCTGCAGTGTGCCAGGGAAGGAAGCCACATGGGCAGCCCATACTGGCCCTGCTGCCTGCAGTCAGACAAGGCAGGATTTGGGTAATGCACCCACAAACCCATCCTACTCACTGCACTGCCTGGGGTGGCTGGCCCTTGGTGCCACAAAAGCAGAACAGCAGCTTGGTGAAGCAGTGACCATTTTTAATGGAGTTGGATTTTACTGCTGTTGGACATTATTTTTTCCCCAGAGTGCAAAGACCCCCTTTTAACCACCAAAGAACAAACAAAACCCAAGCTGAAGAAGATAAAAGGTGATATGAAGCCCCTCTTGGGGCTAAGCACCCCATTCAGAGCATCTCCCTGTCTCATGCTACCCTGCAATGGAAGGTGTATGGCTACAGCTGCAGCTGCCCCCCCATGGATGAGCAGCCCCCTCAGGCTGGAGCATGACACCCCTGACCACCACATCAGCCATACCTGGAGAGAAGGATGTTGCAGTTCTGAGCTCTCCGGCCATCGATGACTGAGAGCTCCTTGACTTTGTGCCGGGAACTCAACGTGTCATCAATAGCATCTTCCTTCTGCAAAAATAACAGGGAGAAAAAAGAAAAAAAAAGCATGGAGAAAGCATTTAGTACTCTCAGCACATACCACTGCAACACACAGCGGGCCCCCATTAATCAGGAGTGTCACCATGGGTTACGGGTAAAACCCATAGCCTGCAACTGAAATACAGTAAGTCGCTTCATAAACCAGCACGGGCTTTGAAGCCACTGGTTAGAAATGTAAATATTTTCTCAGACAGGGAAGATTTAAGAATCTGCAAACGCACAAGCGCTGCTGAATAAATAAAGCAGGGCTTTCTTAGCATACATATTTGTGATACTTTGTTCAGCCCTCACATGAAATACTTCATTATGGGTGGCTGCACGCAGTCATGACCGCTGTTGTCCTGTTCTCCAGCCATTTGCAGCCGCCCTTCGCACACCAGACCCAACAGCAAATCCACCAACAAAAGCTACCAGACTTCCAAATGCAACCTGCAGCATTTGAGGCTCTTTCAGGGAAATGCTTCCAAAACAAGGGATTTGAAAGCACAAACCCCTGTGGTACGAGCACCTGAATTTCCTCAGCAGCTGTTACCTTCCAATGAACAGCAATGTACAGTGCTGTGGCTGCACACGGATGGGCAGATAAAGCTAACAGTGATCTCATAGTGTTGCCCAAGGAGCACAGTTTCAATTGACCACGTGACATGTTTAGTAAGGTTAAGAAATTAAAACCTGGCTATTCAACCCTGCTGGGAGGAACATAACCCAGAGCTGCGAGGTCTCACGTGCTGCAGATGAGCACTAAATATTTCAGAGATAGAACAACCACTCTTTGGGTAGAAAACAAGCAAAGAACACTTCACTTTTTACTCTTTTTTCTTGCATGAATTAAAAGAACACCTATAAAGAACAGCAAACTGCTGGGGTAAGTGGTGCAGAGCTCTGCTGAGCTCCTCCTGTAGATACAAGTGTGTTCATCTCAGTCTTTAAGGGAGCCTCTGGGCAGGGTCTCCCAGCAATGGTCGGCTTCCCTAATAAAGATCAGGCTGGACAAGGCTCTGAGCACCTGATGGAGCTGTAGGTGTTACTGTCCATGGCCATGGAACAGATGGCCTTTAAAGGTCCCTTCCAACTCCATTGACTCCATGACTCTATGATACAACTGCGACCCACTGCATGCATCCCCATGTTCCCAGCCCTGCCCTCACCGCTCCAACACTGCAGATGCTCACTTACCTGCCGGGAGTTACCGCTCACAAAGAAGTCCTACAGCCATAGCAGAAGCATGGAAAAAGGCAGTAAAAACACATGCAATTCAGTGATCTCGGCAAAACCCAAAGGAATCAAAGCACGGTCAAGGGAAGGGCATCATACAGAGGGGTGGGCAGAAAGGGGGAAAGCGCTCGGGGTCGGCCAGTGCCAAAAAAGGGAGGGTGGGAGAGTGGTGGGGATGAAGGGATGCAGAGGAGGAGGAGGAGGGAGGGAAGGGGGGATGCTGCATGGATGGGTCACACCAAGGTGCTTTGGCGCTACAGGGGACCCTGCCAAGCCCTGCCACCAGCGCCGGCCCCACGCAGCACCGCTCAGCCCGCCGCGCCAGGGAAGAAAATTGCTGGTTTTTGTGAATCTGAGAGGATGAAATGTCATCACGACTGCCAGGAAAAACAGGGCTTTCAAGTGGAAATAACGAGATTCTCATCCCGGAGCAAATCTTGCCGCAGCAAAACTTTACCATTCGCCATGGCAACACGTTTCCCCTTGACTTGTCCTCCTGCAGGGATGCTCCCCCAGTGCCCAGCCTGCACTTCGCCCTTCCCAGGACCCTACAGCCCCGCTCAGCAGGCTGGAAGCACGTGCAGCAACACCGCTACCATGAGACCACACACACACACAAGGGAGTTTCTCCTCCTTGTTTGCTGGGCTGCATCCTTTTTTGTACGTGTGTGTGTTGTTGGCTTGGCTCAAGGTC
Source organism: Coturnix japonica (assembly GCF_054131305.1). NCBI lineage: Eukaryota > Metazoa > Chordata > Aves > Galliformes > Phasianidae > Coturnix > Coturnix japonica. The sequence continues at coordinate 52,259,705 of NC_140667.1, forward strand.
CAGCATAACTGCGATGGGGAGGGAGACTGCAAAGGTGCGTAAGTAGTTTGTTGTGTGTTGAGTGCTGTTGTTTTATTTCTGAAAAGAAGGCACGCAGTGGCCAGAGGTCAGCTGCAGGGAGGGAGGGAGGCTCCAAATGCAGTTCATTTACAAGAGCTCTTCCTCCCACCCCTCTGCTCGGAGGTGACGCAGGTTTTTCCTTGACCAGCTGCCAGCACTTTATCAGCCCAGGAACTGTGCGTGGGTTTGGTTTGGTGGGAGAATGGGAAATGGCTCTGTTGACAACACAAAACATCCCAGGTTTGACCACGGGTGCCTGGCAGGAGGTTGAGCCCGTGTCTGAGCCCTCTCTCCCCATGGTTTACAGTATGCAAATGGTTCCCAGCAAAGGTTCAAGACATACAACAACAACGTGTGAAGCTTTCCTGGAGCGTGAAAAAAATAACGCTGCAGCCGAGAAGCAGAACAAAACGTGCTGGGAGACAAGGAAACATCAGCCAAGAAAAGAAGGAACCAACCCTTTGCTGAGCATCCCAGCCACTCAGCGGAGGTGCCAGGGCTTCCTTCGGCAGCGGCTTTGCAAGGAAAGGGGGACCAACAGCCCTAAATAAAGATACCCAAGCTGCTATTGCTGTATTTCAAAGAGACGTGATGAAAAATGCAGCCCTATGACTGAGCCAGACCTGAGGCTGCTGCCAAGGCAGAATTGGACTCCATGGATCAGAAGGGTTGGTAAAGGTATTTGACACAACGACCTGTGATGGCCCTGTGTGTTTTCCTTCTGTATCTTGCAAGGTTGGTAAGTGCTGATACACAATCCTAGGGGCAGGGGATGTTTCCAGAGCCCCATGACAGGAGGATGCAGGCTGGTGGCTGCCACGGAGCTGGGTGGGAGCTGCTCTCCTGGTAGCCCTGGACAACTGACCCTGGTCTGCCAGCACAGGGTGGGGATGCTCCTGGGGTGGATCCTGGGGTACTTGGTGGGGAAGGGCTCTTTCCCAAGAGCTGCACAGAGCCTTTATGTATGTCCCAGCCCAGGATGTGGGAAAAGCATTCAAGGAGATGCTTAAAACTAAGAATGTAATTAAGTCTGTGTGCTACTGAGATGGGGATTTCCAGGCACTACAGCAACACAAGCTGCTAATTCTCATCTGTAACAGAGCCACCTCTCCTACAGCAAAGGGTAAGCTGTGAGCTATCAGTACATTAGTTTTTATCATCCTTGCCCAACAGGACAGGTAGTTCTCACTGCACTTATTTGCCAGAGTGATGAGGCACAATCACAGCTCCTATCCATAAAATCACAGAATGCCTTGGGTTGGAAAGGACCTTAATGTTCATATAGTTCTGACCCCCTTCTGTGGGCTGGTTGCCCCCCACCAGACTGAGCTGCCCAGGGCCCCATCCATGGCCTTGGGCACCTCCAGAGATGGAGGCACTCACAGTTCTCTGGGCAACCAGTTCCAGTGCCAACAAGCAGAGACCCTCTAGACACCAAAACTTTGTAGTGGTGGTAAAAAGTAGGAAGTATTTACAATTTTTGGCCACCATTCCTAGGTACACAATCCAATAAGAGAAGAACGAAACTGCCTCAGAGAGCTGCATTTTTCATCTCAACAGCACAGCTTTGCATGCTCAGGAGGTGCTGGAGTGAACAAGACCCTGTCATTGTGGAAAACTGGGCACTCCCATGGGCCCCACCTACCCCATGAGCACCCTGGGGACTCACAGGTGGGTGAGGACATGAGTTTGGTACCAGGGACATTGTCACAGAGATCCACTTGCATAAGACAGTGCTACTAAGAGGCTTTACTTGGCCATGATGAATTTATGTGTCATGCTCCCATAGATGGGACTGGCAGCAGCTGAATTCTAGCCACAGCAGCACCTCACAGGTGCTTCCCCTCCCTTTCCCCATCTCCCTTCCAGATACTCTCACACATGAGAACATCTGCCAGTCCTATCCCACCTCTGGCTCCCATGTTCAGCTCCTTTTCAGTGCTTATCCCATCTGGGACACAAACCCATGCCACAGATCTCCCTACAGCATCAGCCCGAACTAACCAGCCACCTCACTCAGCAGGACCTCAGTCAAGTCAAATAATGTTCAGATTTCTGCCAGGCAGTAATTAGCAGCACATCGGCTGACTCTCTGACCCTGGCCAAAAGGCAGGCCATCCACTGACAAGCTATGCTTCTATTCTTACTTCCTTTGAATTTCCATCTCATCTTTTCCACATTCAGAAGGCCCTTGTCAAGCTCCAAAAACGTGGGGGGCAAGAGCCAGCACTGTATCACCTATTCCCAAAACACACCAGGCCAGCACCTACTCCTAGTTTGTTACTCTTGATCTCTGTTCTGCTCTAATCCAACCTGACCTTGCCCTCCATTAGCCTCTAGAAGAGAATAAGCTTTCACACTGTCTAAGAAGATTATGTTCGGGTCTGCTCCTTCCCAGCCCCATCCCTGTGTCTGAGCCCGGCCACTGCAGGACAGCCTGGCCTCTCCTGCCCACCTTGCAGCCAGGTGGGCATAACATTTTCAGCCTCTCTCTCTCTCTCTCTCTCACTTTTTTCTTGCATTCCTGAAAAACCTCATAGCTTGTCAGCACTGACGCTCCTGTCGCAGGTGAAACAAGTGTCTTACTTTCTTCATGTACTATGATGCCTTCCAAACTGGTGCCATATTGCTTGAGAAGGAGACTAAAAAGCAGAGACTTTTGTCTGCAGCATCATTCTTTTGGTTTGGGACTTGCATTTTATTCAAAGCTCACATACTCCTCTGGGCTCACTACAAAAATAAAAGAAGAGATCCACCCATGGTAGATGTGGGTAAAGCTTAGTCCTTCTTGGTCAGAGAGGGATATAAATTTTCCACCCAATACAGAGACATGAAGCAGTGGCTGTTAAGAGCGATCCAAAAACATTACCCAACCGTGGCCACATCTGGGGGTTATTTTCATACACTCCCTGTCATTTTTGTTTGTTTTGTGATCCATCATCCTGACACAGGCATTCCCATGCCATGGCAAACGCGGTCAGGTACATGGGCAGGGGTAAAGTCAGTCACATCTAGCTGTAAGCTACCATTTCAAGGCAAAGGCGCCAGCAGGCAAATGAGAGGATAGACCAGATCAAGTCAATCTGGCAGTCAAAGCACTAGAATGAAATAATGGCAGGAGGATTGTTCTGAGACCACACTTGACATCAAGCAACTTCATAATCACGGTGTCTGTCCCAGATGCCTGCGCACAGCCCCGGCCAGACATTACCTGCTGTCTTTGGTAGGCAGAGAACGTCCTTTCCAGGTCTTCAAGATCCAGGATTTTAAACACTTTTGCATCATCTATATCGGTCCACACAGTGCCTGCCAGCTTGTTCTGGAAGACAGAGGGAGCACTGTACATTAGAGTGTCCTACTGCAGAGCAACAAGGCCCTCTGAAAGTGCAAATGAAGAACCTCTGGCTTACCTCTGGCAGCTTGGACCAGTTGAAGGACTTGAGGGCATTCGTTGGCTGCGGGATGCTCTTCTTCTTGAAAGCAAAGCCCAGTGGTGCTCCTGGGGGGGGCATCACCCCATCCAGGGGTGGGGGACCAGGAGGTGGCGGGGGCCCACCTGGAGGAGGTGGTGGTGGAGGTGGCGGTGGGGGACATCCCCCTGGTGGTGGGGGTGGCGGTGGAGGGGGAATGAGGGATCCTGGAGCTGGAGAAGGTAAAGGGCCACCAGGAGCTCCTGGTGGCAAAGGAGGTCCTCCAGGGCCAGCAGCACAGATTGCCCTCTGAGAGAGAAAGAGAGGAAGGACTGGTCACATAGAGGGAGGACACCATTTAAAAACACCTTTGTTTTTGGCCAAAATTTAAGCAACAAAGGGAGCACACAGAGGCTTCAGCACTCTTGACTGAGGACAAATGCAGACAAAGAGGTGAGATAGCCCCATCTCCAGGGATGGTCATCTTGGTGGCCCTACAAACAAGCACCTTTCTCAGCCCCCTGTGGAGCTTGGTCTCCTGAAATCACTCCTCAGCAACTCAGGGGGATTTGGGGTGAGGCAGCAATGGGGAGGAAGTCTGGGGTCTCACCCTGCTCATCTCGTGGAGCTGTGCTGTGAGATCTGCCACCTGCTGCTTGACCTGCTTGTGCTCGCTGGACTCCTTTTCCAGCTTCTCCTTCATCTTGTTCAGTGTCTGCATCATTTCTTCCTTCTCCTGGGCTTTCGCGTCACACTCCCGCTCCTTCTTCTCCAACTTCTGCTGAAGCTCGGTGTGCTCTGAAACAGCCCCCCACACCAGTCCATGAATCCATTTTAATGCGATGAACACTCCAATGTGGCAACCAGCAGCGTGTGGATTTATAAAACCCACAGTGCACACTTTCCTCATAAGCAGCTGAGGGCAGGGAGTGTGTGCCATACCCTGACCAGAGCTGCCTCTGTGCTGCAGACTCCATGAAGAAACAAGAATCTACTTCCTTGGTAAGCCCTATAGCATAATACAGACTCAGCACTCACACAGAGCCCATTCAGTGCAATATGTAAATACTATCTGCCTAGCTTACTTTGCATGCTCAGTTTAGAGTTAATGCCTTTCATTTTTCCATCACTCACCTTTCCGCATTTTTTCCGCTTGCTCTTTCCACTGTTTAACTTCATTTTCATTGACTAACCTAAAAGCAGGAGACAAGCAGTGCTGTGAGACATCCCTCATGCAGACAGCAAACACTGCCAATAAAAAATATGATTGAGAAGCACTGTGCAGAGGAGCTGGGGCTGTGCGGGGTGCAGCTCCCATGCTGGTATTTCAGACATTTCAGCTGCACCTTCCCATGGCTCCTGGCTGCAAGGTTTGCACACTGGCATGTCTTGCTCCCCTCCAGGGACTGTGCCTTGTCCAGTCAAGGAGCAGAAACATCACTGTGAGAGCAGTGAGCAATGAGTAAGGCACAGTGACAGTGACAGTCAAGGGAAAACAGCTCACTGAGGACACAGTGCTTGAGCTTAATTCACATGCACATCTTGTTGAGTGAGTCTAAATGATCCAACTCTGCCAGGGATGAATCCCAAACCTTGCCATCCTGCCCGCTATCCCTCTTGAACAAGTGAACTCATGCAGCAAACCCAAAGAATGGTGGATGAGCACTTACATTCGGACAACATTTTTGATATTGAAGTTTTCCAGGGGAGTGGCGTCGGGGTCCTGCCCTTTGTCACTCTGAATGACAATCTGCTGTATGATCCTGTCCAGCAGCAGCCAGTACTGGACGGTGTTGCCACTTCTTTTATCTGGACAGGAGGAAGGGGAGAGGCTGAGAGAAGCAGCAGGGATGTGGCTGCCCCCTGGGCAGGGGAGCTGTGCTGTGAAGCCCCTGACAGCGCGTGTTTTTGCCCCTCACACTGTACTCACAAGGCATTTGGAGACAGTGGTGCAGGATGGACATAAAGTGCGGATACGCCTCTGTGTGAGTCAGCCTCTTCCTCGTCAGCTCAAACATCTGAGTTGCACTTTTGGTGTCTATGTGAACCTGTAGAAGAGAGCAAAGCGTGGTCTGGCCTCTGGATCAAAGTGAGCAAGAAATCCTACAAGCCATCTGCTCCCAGTGCAAAGAAAAGCCACAAGAGCCGAGTGAAGGTCAAACAGCACTGGACCGCAGCCAGGAGAGAAGAGAGATGGAGCAACAGAGCAGGGCAACAGGAGGCAGGTTTACAGCCACCAAACTTGATCCAAAAGCCAGAACTTTGTTCCGGTCTACATAGGTGCCTTTAAAATGAACTGCCAGTCTCTGCACCAGTAACGTTCACACTCACCAGCTCAAATCTCTTGGCAAATTCCAGTTCATCTTCATTTCTAAGCATTTCAAAAAAATCTAAATGCCTGAGGAAAGAAAGGAAAGAGAAAAAGCCTATTAAAAGTAGATATGTGCATGACAGTAAATATAAGGCAGCCAGTTTGGAACAGCTTCCAGAACAGCTCACTAGCAGGCAGTGGTCCAGAGATAAGTGGGACATGAAACACCAATGAGAACTTCAGTCTATTGCTACCAGGGCCCACATGTTTGCCTTCACTCTTGCCAGCTTGAAAAACCAGTTCAGAAAGACAGAGGGCAAAGTAATTACAGACTTTCCTAGGAGTCTCTTGGAAGAGAAGAGGAGGAGGACGACTGACAGCATCCTACCAGGGTGGCACATCCTTCCCAGCTCAACTCTGTGTGGGAGTGCAGCGGAGATGGGGTTTTTCCTACTCTCAATTTGGTGACACCAAAGCATTTCCTAAAGAGGAGCCAGGATCCATGTGGTTTTCCCCAGAGGCCAAGTCCAAAAACCAGAAATCATGAATGTAAGGAAAGGGGGAAAATAACAGCAGGCTGTGTGTCCCCACTCACCGGTCTAGGGTTGAGTTTTCATGCTCTCTTAGTTTGTCAATGACTGGCTGGATTCCAAGCATGAGAAATTCATATCTCAGGTGGAGTCTGAAATCCAGGCTTTCCTGTGAGGAACAGTTGTAGGGTCAACACAGCAAGGTGCATTTCCTCAGAAAGCTTCTTGAAAACTCCAAGCCCACCAAAAGACCACCCCATGCAAGAGCCCCAGAGCTCACCACGCCTGCCCCCTGGCTCAGGACTGCGTTGATGAAGGACATGATTGCTGTCTTGAGGCTCACTTCATCCCGATACCGTCCTGTGCTCTTGTCCAGGTCATTGATGAGCGTCTGTCAAACGTACAGAGTAAGTTAACAGCCCAGGGGCAGCAGCATCTACTCCTGATGGCCCCAAAGCCCCCACAGCAATTCACCGGTGACACTTTCTGAAGCAACAGCTGCTGCTTGCTGTAGCACAGCCCATCCAGAACCTGTGCCTGCAAACATCTGCCCATCCAGATGTACTGCAGCTTTACTTTCACTCCTGACGTCTCTATAAAAGCAAGCATTCTTGGGGGGAACTGCCTTAAATTACTTTTCCCATTCTTTGCTCAGCTGTGGCTCTCGTCAGATACAGCACCGGTCTGGGGTAATTCCCAGACTATCAAAATTCACACGGCCATAGCAAATCATGCATACATGGCATTCAGATACCCAGGAGAAGAAAAGGGCAAGAATGCAGATTTGGGCTCTCTGGGGAGGCTCTCTCTTCACCCAGCACTGGGTGATGGTTTGCCCAGACCCAGATCCAAATTTTGTGTGAGTGAAAAAGCGAGTTGAGAGGCACTGACCTGAAAACGAGTCCGTTCACTGGCGTATTTCTGGTAGTGCAGCATAGCCTCCAGTACCTTTTTGTGGCCGCCGGGAACCAGGCACACAGCGCCCATGATTTCCAGCACTGCCACCTTTGTCTTAATATTCTCTGTGCTCAGACTCTGAGCGATTACGTTAATGCTCTCCGAATGGGCCAGGACGTGAGCCCGGCCTAGGGAGTTGTTCATTAGTGCTTTTATACATCCAATGAGCGAGGTATGTATTCGAGACTCTGCTGTCTCATAGTCCATGCTTTTGAGAAAGTTCAGAATACATGACAAGCCATCCAGGTCGATGAATCGGGTTACAAACCTGTCAGGAAGAGGGATGTTTTTAAATCAAATGCTAAACGACTGCTTCACTCACCAATAGGGCTGACTTGTCTGTTCTTGTAAATCCAGAACGTCTTTCTGTATATTTTCTTTCAATGGTCTTTGAGTAGCAGAAAGCCTGCATGACTCCTACAGTCCAGAGCACAGCAACAGGGCTGCAAAATGCCATCCTTCCAATTGGAGGCAAACTTAGCATGGTTCAGCCACGCTGCTGCAAAGCCTCCCCTACACCCAATCTGAGATTTAGATTCGACTCCTTCAGACCAGTTTTGGAGAGAATAGGAAGAAGTTTCCCAACAGTGTAGCTGTCTTCTCACCAGCTGCAGTCAACCCACAGAAAGCCCAAGGACAGCCAAGCCCACTCCCTCCCTCAATGCCTGATGGACCTTCTGCTGCCCCTCCATCCACATCCTCCTCAGCTGTGCACATCTCACACATTTTTAAGCAGAGATTTTAGATTTTGGTGATGACTTCTAACGCTGCTAAATAGCAAGCAGACTGCAAATGCATGCTGTGCCCGGGGCAGACTCAACAAAGCATGCAGACATAACCCACCCCCTTCACTGCACATTGCACATGTGTTTCCAAAAATGCCTCTTTGCCTGATGCTGCTGTGGCTGGGTACATTCTGCTTTGGCAAAAGGAGTGGGCTTGCACAGCAAGTGAGCCAGAAAACATCCCGGCACTGGGATGAGTTTAATTTATAATCACTAGGGTTCATATGCAGCAACAAGAGGGGTAATTACAGACTGAGTGAAAACTGATTGCTCTGCTTGAAAGGCTGATCTTATTCCGGGAAAGTCAATAGGAAATTTGTTGTTCACTTCTCTGGAAGCCAAAGTATGTCCAGCAGGTAAAGTTTTCTACATAGCCTGTTGCATCCCTCTGAATTTCACAGAATCATTAAAGATGGGAAAGACCACTAAGATCATCTAGTCCAACCACCAACCCATGAATTCAGTGTGATGGACTCACAAAGCACTTTTAAGCACTCTCAGAAGTTTCACTGCAGACTACAAAAGCTGGGTGCCACCTGGGAATGGCAGAAGCCAGCACCCAAAAGTACTGGGCTTCATGGAAACCAGCTGCTTACTGCCAACCCTGGGAGCTCCTTGCCAATTACTACCACCAGAACCACTGCAGTAGAGAAATGGAAATGGAGTGTAATGCATTTGCAAACAAGAGCTGTGTCTTCTGTGACCACAACGGGCAGTGCAGTTATAATGAAACATTTCCCCATCAGAATTCAACCTTAGGCACCTGAAAGATTCTGAGCTGATGCAACTAAAAAGACCGAAGAAAAGGAGCAAAACGATGAGGTGATTCAAAAAGGCAAATGCAGTTTCAGAGCTCTTGTGTCCCAAGTCTCCTCCCCATCCTGCACTAGTCCCATTTCTATTTCTATTCTAAAACTCCTCTGCCAGAGAACACAAATCAAAAGCTATAACCAGAGCTATAAAGCAAGGAAATGAAGAAAATTGCCTCATTGGTTTCGTCCTCAGTGCAGTCTTCAAACTTTCTATTGTTTTATTTCTCTCCTCCTCATCTTCTTTTTCCAAAGCAATCAGTGATTTCCTCTGCAAAAGGAAAGATGTGAAGTTGAAACGCGGTGCAGACACAAGAAAAAGGACCATGAGCCACCCCGATGTGCCAAACCACAGTGCAGGAGATGGAGCTGGGACCCGAAACCAACCCTGAAAGATGTAAAGCAGAGACACTTATGGGGCTGGGAGGATGCAGGGGGCTGAGGCAATGTGAACAGGGACTCCACAGGGGAAAGGTGCTAAACTGAAGTGGGGGGTGTGAGAGTGAGGTCTTTTATCCTCCCCTGGTAATTGTGCATCCCATGTGCACCTGTGGGTGGGGAGGAGGAGGGAGCGAGACAGGGGGCTGTAGGGATGCCCTGCAGCCCAAATGGGGCAGGATCTTGTGGTCATGTTTGGGGTCAATGGGGTATCTCCCAGTGCAGCCTTGCCTTACAGGCATTTCCCACAGTGTATTTCATTTTCACCCAGCACAACCACCACCCAGTTCAGCAGCAAACAGGGCAGCAGCAGAGATCTCACTTTCCTTGCATCAGCAGCTTGGTGCCTCACTGCCACTGAATGATCAGGCAGCTTCCTTAAAAACCAGCCTGAAAATCCCTGTTTGCCCTCAGTCCTGCAACCTTCTGGCTTGGAGCTAAATGCAAGACCCCTGTGCCTTGGAGAACTTTTTACTCCAGAGCTGCATCCAATGAACAACAAAACATCTCCCTTCATTTCTCCTGGCTTAAATCTGCCATCAGTGCTGTAGCACTGCAGAAATACTTACAGCAGCCATTGAGTTCAGCTGATCAATGTAAAACTCAGGCCAGCTGGTGGCCCCTTTATTTTCTTCCTGGTCCTGCAGAGAGTGGAGAAAAGCAAGACAAAGATCAGAAAAAAATGGCATTAATGTCTCCTGCCCTTTAGAGCCAACCATCTATGACGTCCCCTCATACTCTCACATTACTTGATACCAATATAGGTTCAATTTTCTGTATTCACAACTCACTGCTGATAGTTCCAGAACATTACCTGATCTATTGAATATGCATTTTTCTATATACAATGTACTTTATGCCATCTGTCTGTGATTGAGCTCTGCCCCAGCGATGCTGCAACAACCTGGAAATCTTACCTTCAGATTTCTCTTGTACTAACTCTACTGTGCCCTTGCAGTTTTGGTTGTACAGCCCCAGTGATGTGCTTTGTGGGGAAAAAAGGAGTTTTTACAAGCTGCAAAGGCTACATAAATGGGACATGAACAAGACTCCACTCTTGGAGGAGGGCTGTGACATACCAATAGGAGAATCTCTCAGCACAAAACAGACAGCTCCCCTGGGGGTTCATTAGTTATTAGGTTATTAGGAGGGAACAAGCACATGGCAATGTCCCCAGTCAAAGGACATCCCCCTGAGCCCATGATCTATGACAGTGATTGATGCAGAGCCTTGTGTGGTCATCCCAGTTACAATGCTTTGCACCTGGTGAGACCCACCAAAGGTTTTCAGGGTCTGTCATGTTCTTGTTGGACGTCATCAACAGATTGCTGAGCTCAGGTTAATAACACCTCAGATGTGTGCAGATATTCTGAAGGAACAGTTCAACTTTGTCCCCCACTGTATTTTCCCAACCAAAAGAAGAAAAAGGATAAAAAAATAAATAAATCTCCTTCAGGTTGGACCAGAAGAAACAATTCATCCCTAACTTTAAGATGGAGCTTGAGGTGTCTATGAGGGTTAACCCACACTGCAATTCCTTGCTAGGGAAGGACCTGGACAAGGCACTCTTGTGCTCCCACATCCGTGCGTGCAGATGACTACTGATAGTCCAGTTGATTTCTGCAAGTCAACAAAGCCCAAAATATTTACTCTGGTTCAAGAGGCGTAAATGGGAAATGTTTGTGCATCCAAATTTCTCAAGGTACAGCTTGCCAAGAGGACAAAAGAGAGCATTAGTGAGCCTCTGCAGCGTGTGGCTTTGGGATAGGGATGGGAGAAGTTTAGGAGCGAGCAGGTGGCAGCCCCTCAGGCATCACCCCCACTGTGCCAAGGATGAGAAAAAAGCTGCTTATCCACAGATCTGGTCAAGTTTAAAGCAAATGAAAAGATTTTTTTCTGAACAAGAAGACTGTATTTACGCCTCCGTGCCCTCTGCTTTATTAGTTTGGGCAGCTCGCCTTTCCTTCGCCTGCCAAAACCACAAGTTTTGAATGAAACACTCCATTCACCTTCTCTAAACTTTTTTCTTTTTTTAAATCCAAGTGGGAATCAGCAGAATTCTTTTTTTTTTTTTTTTTCCAAAGATGTCAGAAAAACAACCAAAGAATGTGTCCTACCCACTGGCTCATGCCAAGCCTAATAAGCCTGCAGGAGGTCCCAGTGCCTGCCTCTGTGCTGGTGAGAGAACCATTAAGATCTGTGCTCTGCCAACAAGTATTTGCCAGCTACGAGTGCCTGAAAATCCCCAAGAAGTCCCACAGGACACGTCACCTGCCAACACATCCCCAGCCATTGTGGGGATCAGCGTGGTGCCCAAACCCAGTAGAGGAGAAAATCATTCCCATCTTGTCCAAATACTGTTGCCAACACAAGAAATGCTCATCTGGCGGTTGAAACACTGACTCTGAAGGGGAGAGATAGGTGTGCTCTGCTTTTTCCACAAGCAGGGAAAATGGGAGGCATGAGCTTCTCTCTGCTTTCCCTGCTTGCAAAAGTTGCTCTGAGTAGAAGGTGAGAGGATGGAGGGCAGAGGTAAGACATGAGACCTCTTGCTGTCCTTTGTCAAACAGACCAGCTGAAACAGCCGCCCCTAAACAACCCATCTGGCTGCTAAACCTGCTGTGTTCTTGGCCACGTTTTCGACTGACATCCCAACTGGCTGTTTGAAGTGATTGCTGTGGGGCAGGGACCATTCCCACCTCTGAGCTATCTCCAGGCAGGAGAGATGCCCTCAGTGCCTCAGTTTTCAGCTACCTGCATCCTGTGATCAGCGCTTCCCACTGTGGGATTTGGCAGAGCAGTGCCCGCAGCAGTCCCATAATCAGCATGCCAGGCTATGGGGAAGTCACAGTTACCCTACAGCTGCTCAGGATCATGGAGAAAGCACTTGGGTGCTGAGAGATGGGTGTAATTTATGTCTACAAGTCTAAGAGAACGACAAAAAGTCATATTGCAAATTCCCCTGCGCAGCTGGGGAAACCCACAGAACATCCCTTGTGCTCTGCCTGCAGCCAAAGGACAACTTGCCTCTGCTGTCTCTATGCAGTGTCCCCCTGTGCTGCTGTAGGACCGCACAACCCCATGCACTCAGCCTTGCTGCATAGTGCAGGAGCCAGGAGCAAACCAAGGCTCCTTCTGGTTTCTCAGTTCACCTGGATGAGCTAACGGGTGCCAACGTAACTAAGCTCACAGCTCCAAACCTGCCTTGAGACGTTGCATGGGAACACAGGCACCAGTCTGGGACCACAAAACCCCACCAGCTTTGACGTAGCTGCTACAGGATGCAGAGGGTGAGTCCCCAGCACCTCCTGGTGCACATCTGCGTGCAGCAGACATAGGAGAGAACATGCACTTGTGCCTAAGGCAATTAAAAAGAGGGAAGGGGGCCAAAGATGCTTCAAGCCTGTGCACTTCTGTCAGCCCACCCCTCCAAGCTGTCCTGCTGCATGAAGGCTCAGCAAGAACCCTGCAAAGCCTATGGGCAAAGATTTCCTTTGTGCCAGCTTTCTTCCTTCCTTTAGAGGTTGGCACGCTCACTTTGTCCCAGGGGATAGTGCAGCCGGAGAGCACACATGTGCCTTGAATGCTGCTCATAATGGGATCAGTTCCTATTCCCTCCTGGAGGCATCACTAAAGGTTCCATCAGCAGTACCACTGGCCCCTTCCAGAGGCAGCACCAAGCCTTGGGAAGGGGGTGGGATCCCACCACAGCTCAGCATGGAACCATGAGATGACTGATACTCCAGTGTGAACACAGACCTGCTGCTGCCTTAGGACTGAAAGGAAGCAGTGGAGCACAAAACACCAAGGTCTCCAGGGGGTGGGGAAGGGGCTGAACAACAAAATTGGCTAAACTGCTCATTTATAATTAACTTGCTGCATTATAAATATTTCCTTTGGCTTCGGCTCCCTCGGGCTCTTGCATTTCCTCCCTGAAACCCCCAATTTAAAGAGCGCTCTCAATTAAGTGTGGCAGAACCTCATTAATTCACATGAGCAGCAGGGCAGGCTCTTCGGAAGGCAGCCTCCCATGCAAAAGGGGAAAGCACAATAAAGCAGCCAAAGATCAGGGCAGGGGCTTCCTTTGGCTCACTGCAGGATGCTGCGCAGTGGTAATTATTGTGGCTAATGGTCTACAGCACACCAATAAGTGTCCTCCAGTGCATCTGGTGGCAATAAAGGAGCCTCCTGACAAAGTGAGGAGCCCGGAGGGAAGTGACTCACATGGCTTTGCTCGGAGGCAGGATGAGGGAGGAAGCTTTCCAGGCACCAAGGTTTGATGGGGTGGATTCATCCAGGCAGGTTTTTGGGGGCATGTGGGATGTAACAAATTCAGCTCTCCAAGATGGTCCATCACATCACTCCTCACGGGAACCAGGGGCAGAAACAATCCCCAGTTTCTTCCTCTAGGCACCAAAGCCTTCTGTTTCCTCTCTCATTGGGAAGCTCGGCCAGGGAGGGGAAAGTGGTGTGAGCGGGTAGGAAGTCATTATGGAAGGAGGGAAGCATCTGGAGACCCTGTGTGGTTGCCACAGTTTCCTTCCTCCTTTCTCCATGTATGGGTCTGAACACCCATCAGGGCAGCTCTGCACATGGCATTACTGACCACTAGAAACTCTGCTTGCCCCAGGAGGACTTCCCACCATGACAGCCACAAGAAAGGTTAAGAAGAAACCTAAAAGAGGCAGGAGCCAGGTTGTCAGGTGTCTGAAATAAGCAGGTAGCCTCTGTTTGACCTGGAGATCTGCATGGGAATACAGCTGCCAGACTCACCAGGGCTGAATCTTCCTTCTAAAAAACTTGCTCATGTTGCAAAAATGGAAGCAGATGCACTGGTTTTCATGCAAGCTCCAAGGGAGAGCAACATAAAGCTCAGTACTGCCAGCAGCCCACCCAATTTTGGCATCACCAAGGCTAAGAGAGAGCAGTCCAGGGCAATCGAGCTGGGTGCTGTTTGCAAGGTGGAGAAAGAAGCAGGCAGTAGCACAAGTAGGTGTAAGCTGCCAGGACTGCAGTTTCAAGCCAGCACAGCTCTGCCAACATGGATGAACCCTTGCCAGGTGTGCACAAGCAGAGGCATCCATACACCAAAAAAAGAAATACTGCAAATAATGTCATTTCCCTGCACTCTGCCAAATGCTCCCGGACTGACCCTACCAGCCTCACAGCTGCTGAGAAGGGCTGTTATTTAATAGCAATCTCCCAAAGTTGCTATCTCAGGTCTAAACCATCCCATTATACCACAGTCTATGCAGTTCTTCTATGACACTTCCTACACTCTCTCCTCTACAGATGCACACAGGCCCTTGTACGCTTTTCCCAGGGTTTAAAAATTATGCTAACAATAAGCAAATACAGCATGACCAGATGCCTTTCATAGTCAGATGGTTCATTGTTTAAAAAGCTTCAGTTTAAAATCCAAAAAAGATTGCTAACAGATGCATTTTTTGGCCGGAGACAGAGAAAATCCTCACTTTAACAAAAGTGTGTTGTGATTGGAACTAAAAAGGGAATTACCTTGAAAGATAAAAACCATAAACATTTCCTATTGAGAAATACCCCCAGCCATGTACACACAGCCGTGTTCCCCGCTGTCCAGAGGGAAAGGGAGGAACATCAGCCAGGAGAATTACACCGAGATGGTGCTCAACCTGCTGCAGCCACAGCTGCAGGTATAGCCCGGCTGCAGCACTTCTCATTCAACTCGGGTGGCTGAGCAGGCAAAGTGCAGGGCTATTTTTTTTCCTCTTCCTCTCTGCCTCCTCTCTTACAGCTCTGCTGTAAGCTACTGCAGCAAAAATAAATATATTAACAAAAAAAAAGGGGAAAAAATGGTTTTAAATGGAGGAAACTGATATCAACACAAGCCCTGTGGTCAAGCTCCAGGACAAAGATGCACGTGGAGCAGAAAGCTGGAAAGCAGGGCTCTCTGGAGGGACGGGTGGAAGGCACAGTCAGACAGGAAAGAGACCATCTGGTTGGGAAAAACAATATCATTGGAGAGTCATCACTCACTTCCCTATTTATCATGTTTTTTCCCCACTCTCCCTGCAAACACACCATTGTTGCCTTTTCCTAATGCAAAGGGACCCTGATGTTCCATCTGACAGCTGAGGAAATGTTAGATGTAAAGGTAACTCTTGCTTGCCTGAGGACAGCTTCGTACTGAAAAGATCTATGCGCCCAGCATCACCACACTAACAGATCTTCAGCACAGGCTTAAAGCATGCAGCATTGTTTGTCATCTTCACAGGTCATTTGTCATCCCTATACAAGCTCTGCTTGGGTTCTAAAGATGCTGTAGAGAGATAGGTTTAAATGAAAGGGAGGGGCCAGAGCCAGAACCCATATATTTTTTAACTGGTTTTAGCTACCAATCCCTTCCGTGCACCTATTTCTGGTGCATTTCTGCCTGAATACCCCTGAATCTATATTTATTCCAAGGATTTAAGCATGACCCAGTGACTTGCTCCAGCAGCATGACCACTGGGGCTGGCAGAAGTCGACCCTCCTGCAAGGAAGAGGTGCTGCAGAGTAAGAGCAAAGTGTTATTAGCTCCCTTTGGAGCCTGGCCTTGCTCTCTCTGCTTGAGAAAGGCCATCCCGAGTCCCTCTTTGTTTTCACTGCCTCAAACCCACAGCCAAAGAAATGTTAAACCTGGAAACCCTCCGGCTTCCTCCCTGTGCTTCCGAGCAATATCCTCTCCTGGAGAGCAGGACCAGCAGGGGAGAAAATGCTTTGAGATGAGGTATGAAACGAGTCATCATCCAGAAATACCACTTCTAAAATCAGAACTTATCCCGCTGTTAACACACCTCCACTTTCACGTTTCCTTGCTTTATCTCGGCTGAAGAAAGAGCTGACAACTTCAAAGGGGGTCCAGTACTCTTTAAATCCTCCCTCCTGATTTGAGTGTGGATTTAATGCAGATTTCAGCTCCTGCCTGAGTGGCTGCTTCCAGACTGGCCAGCCTTGATCACAAGCTGCTTTTTCTCTCCCTACACTCAGAGCATCAGAGGGATGTGAGGCCCTGGAGCTGCGGGTGCCCCATCCCTGGAGGTGTTCAGGGCCAGGTTGGATGGGGTCCTGGGCAGCCTGATCTATTATGAGATCTAGTGTCTGACTTAGTGGTTGGCAACCCTGCACATGGCAGGGGGGTTGGAATCTTTAAGGCCGCTTCCAACCCAAGCCATTCTATGATTATATGATCCCAGAGATGGGGCCTCGGACAGCCCAACATGGGTCTTTCTAACTCAAAGTCCAGCTGAACTCTTCAGCTTCCTTCTAATGGGAGCCAAAATTGGCAGTGGAGGAATGAACAGAAACTGCTCAAGGGAAAGTTCTGGATCCTTGGCAAGTCACTCAACTGCCTACGTCTGATGTCAGCCTTTGCCAGCTCCCCCAGGACCCACAAGGAGTTACAAGTTCTCATGTATTTCAAGCAATGACTTGCTATTCACCAGGGACAGGCCAAAATATTTCAGTGTGTCCTGAATTTCCCAATCACAGCCACTGGGGCTGTGGTTGAGGCAGCCAGGTAGGACCCCAGCCTCATCTCCAGCTCCTGCACTGCTGCCTAATCCCAGTAATTACTCTCAGTTGGAGAAGTCCAACCCTCAGTGCCACATATTACAAGCTACCCTGCAGATACAGCTAGATTTAAAAAAACAGGTACACAAGTATGAGATCTGTAAGGACAAATGTTCCTGTTGTCCTCAGGCCACATTCATCACAGGAGAGCAGGACTGCCTAGAGCATGCCATGCACAGGGAAATGTTCTCCAGCACTCCTGATTCCTGGCCCCCCACGCTTCCCACCTGCTGAAGGCTCTGCTGATACGGTTCTGCTCATTTTTAATTAAAAACCAGGACAAAAGCATTTCTCTCTCTTGCCAACCAGCCACCAGCAAACCTCCTGCATAAGCCCTGCAGGTTGCCCAGATGGTTTCTCCAGCAGGGCAGTGCTCTGGAGGATGGCACAGGGCACTTGTGCAGCTCTTTCCTTCACACCCATCAGGGAGCAGTGACTTTCTTCAGCACCATTTTCAAAGAGCACTGCAGTGCCTGCGTGAGTGCTGGAATGGGGGAACATCAGTCCCATCTAAACCCTGCTCAGGAGATTAGATAGCACGTAATCTCCACACTCAATATTAATTACATGGAGCTGCTTGATTTAAGTTCCTATTGTCTCTGATTATCCAGACACACTGGACTATGGCTATCTTTATCCTAGAGGCAGTGACAAGTGAGCATACTCTGCTCATTTTCTCGCTGATTAGGAACAGTGCCTGTAATTTGTTAACATCTCCTCTCCTTCAATTTAAATCTCGGGTATGCCAGGCCTCTGTATAACAATAATACATGGATTTCAGGGGTATTTATGAGAGGCTTAAAACTTAATCCTACATGAGCAAGGTAAGCCATCTCTTGGCCTGAAATGAGGCTGGAAAATCTGGTGCCATTGCTAGAGCGGAAGAAAACATGCATTAACATTGACAAGTGCCATTTGAGCACAGCCAGGCCACCATGAGCATTTCAGAGCCAACTTCTGCAGCAAAGTAGAAACATCATGGGATGTGGTAGCAAATTTGGGAATGATGGGCATTTGCTCCCCACTGAAAGAACTGAATCCCAACACAGTCAGCTGGGAGTTCTGCAAACCCCAGGGCATGGGCTGCTTTGCAAAAATATGGGTGCAAAAATCTTTGTTATACAGGGGAAAAAGTGCTATTGGAAGGCAGGAATACCAGACCCTGAGTGACCATAATGCTTGCAGTGGTCAGCCCATCCCCAGCTTTGGGACTTGGGGAAATTGCTGGGAAACCAAATACCTTGCAGAGATCCAGCTCATATCCAAGAAGGCTCAAAGAGGAAGTGGACCATCTCAGAGAACAGATGGGTTTCTGTGATGCCCCGAATACTACTTTGCACAAAGAACACACAAAGTTGTTGCTTCTCCTTCCACATGCCCTCCCCCACAGGTACACAGGACAGCACTCAGCTGTGGTAGCACGCAGACATGTCTCTTACTTTTTTCTTGCTGCAGTAGATCTGCCACTTCTTCTCTGCCGGCAGGGCAAACATAGCTTCTCTGTGCTTGTCGGTGAGGTCAAGTTCATCCTGACAAGGGGAAAAAACAAACCACATGAGTACACAGCACAGTGATCACACACACAACCCCCCAGGCGAGCGACGCTGAGCAGTGGCAGTCCTACCGCATCACCCCCTGTCCTGCACCTACTGACTTACCAGGTCAATACGTTAATTATCATCCTGTGATTGCTGACCTCTCTGTGACTCCTGGGTGGCAGCCGGCTGATGGGAGGAAGGAGCTGTAAAACTCTGTCTGGCTCCTTCCAGACATCGCCTAAATTGCTTCTAAGGCAGCAGTGGCTCAGAAAGGACATCAGTACACCAAGAGCCCAGCAGTTACATCTTCACACACAGAGCTGAAGCTCTAAGGGACTTGTGTTGAAAGGTTTTTTGGCTTTTCGTATGTTAGCTAATAATTTTTAAAAGCACTTTTTCCTAATAACTACGCTTCATAAAGAGATACACCCCCTCCATCAAAAGTGCATATGTACTACATAATGCCTTGCGGAGATCAAGCCATCTTCTGACCGAGATCTTGGTTTATGTGGTTTTATTTTAAAGGGCACATCCATTTTGGACTTTGAGGCCTCAGTTAGCAGCGTGCCCTCCACTGGGATGCCCGAGTATTATCAAAGCCTCGTCGCTTCCTGCTGCTAGATGTAGGTCAGAGCTTTTATCAGTGAACAAACTAAATAAAGCATTCTGGCAGGGCTGCGAGGCTCATTTCTAAAGCCAACATTGATCCTACAGCTGTGGATGTCTCTGAAAGCCACCCCCATCGATGACAAGCCTTTTGCTGGAGGGGTGCTGGCGCAGCAGTGGGAGCACTGGAGATGCTGCACAAGGTCACAGGAGAGGCATATTGTGGCCTGCAGCCAACTCATCCCACCCAGTCTGTGGATTTAACTAAGAGGATCCCCATTAAAATTACACTCTTAATTCCTACACACTTAATTCTGGCAACTAAAAAGCAATGGGAAAAAAAAAAAAAAAAGCTGCACAGAGACCCTTAAATTGCTCCTGCTTGAATAATAACACTTACAAACTAATTGTTTTCTCCATGCTGGTAGACTCTGGTACCACAACCAAAGGTAAAAGCTCCATTGGGTGAAGGCTGAACAGGAAGCCTAAGGGTAGAAATGATCCCTACATGAGGAAGCCCACAGGCCATGAAGAAATCCAGCTGATTTAATTAAAGCTTACGTTGCATCCAGTATTTGAGGAAGGGAGACTTCAGCTTGTAACCCAAACACGACATGCCACATCCTGAGCATCTCTGAGAGGAGGGACAGCTGCAATTTCACCTACATATCCACTGCAGGTAATGACTTCACTTCCCAATAATTTGCTCCTCAAAAGGAAATGTATGATGGAGCTTCATTGGTTATACATGCATGGAGGAGCTTTGCCTTTGCCTTGACTTTCTCTTCCATGTCAATTGACCCTTCAGTGGGGGCATCCCCCCACAGAGCACAGCTGATGCACGGGGAGCTCTGGAAGCAGGCTTGCAAGGGAAACACCTAGCAGCAATTCATCCTGTTCAAATACAACCCTTTGAATGAGGATGTTGGGGTGGGTGAGAGAAGATGAGGGTTCCATGATGGATATCCACCTCTGTGGTGAGGGTCACTCCAGTGTGACCCAGCACCTCCCTGCCACCTGAACCCCAGGCACAGCTGTGCTGAGAGGCTCAGGAAAATGTTCATTGAAACATTTCACATACCCAAACCCTAAAAACAAGACTTGTGCAAACACGAAGATTTACTAACCAAGAGAAAATATAAACTGAGCTAAAGCTTCAGCAGTAATAAGAAGGAACAAAGCGGAAGAACATTTAAGATGCTGGCATTTAACAATATCCCAACACATCCAAATAAGGTACAGAAATACTTCTAAGCCTCACACAGTACATTCCATTGTGCCCAAGCTCTAACAGTAATCTAATGAGTTATCACAGCCCTGCATCCCTCAGAAACACCTACTAATGATGTCTGTAAGGATGCTTGGGAGAGGTGTTTAAATAAATAACGAGTGGCAAGCAGTGAATACAAAACCCCTCATAATCACACAGTGACTAATAACTGTTATTCTGAGCTGTAACAACGACTTAACCATGAGGAACGAGATCTCTGCAGTTAGGATATGCATGGGAATCCCTGCACCTGCCCCAGCCTTGCAGGGTTTGACGCATCGCAGTGCTCACAGATGAGTATCTCAGGACTCCTTGGCCCCAAGCAGGCTGCTCACAAACCATCCTTTAAACTCGAGATGATCAACAAAGGAGGCAAAACCCAATCATCTTCCAGCTGTTCACAGGCAACTGTACCAACTCCAGGCTGAGAAAATCATCTGCAACTGCACTGCTGAGTTACGACAGAGTAGTTGGGCACAACCTCAAACCCATCCACACCTTCCAATTAATAAGCATGAACTCAATAATTAGACGCTTCTAAGCAGCAATTAATTATATAGGGCATTTGCAAACCATACACTGCAATTCTAGCACGTGATGTTGGCAATGGTCGAAGAAGACAGCCCGGGGTTAGTGTCCATCCCCATCCACCACTTTCACCTCTTTCACCAGCTCTGCCCCTTTGCACCTGGCTGTCTCCCACAGCCAAAGCTGCCAACTTTGCTATTTTAAAGATTCATCTGGAATCAGGTCAAAGGCACGTAAAATAACAGCCTCATTTTGCTACCAAAAGGAAGTCTCTGCCCAGAGTGTTTTTACTGGAAAGAGATACGCTGCTTTTAAATATTTATCCCATACAGCTAAACTCTTAACCTTTAGATCAGGAAACATGTTTCCACATTAAATCTTCATTTGAATATGATTTAAAAAGCAACAACAGCAACAACAAAGACCTCATAGGGGAGATGTGACTCGGAGTTTATGCTATTTCTAGGATATAAAATACAGCCATACTGCTTGCCTTGCTAATGGCTCAAGGCTCTCTTCTCGCACCAAGCAAACCTCTCTCTCTGTGCACGAGTGCATGGCAAAAGCAGGTCCATGCTGTTCTCCTAAAGCTACTTTAGTTACATATGGACCAAACTGGAGTTTTCATCCCTCCTTCCCTCCCTCCACCTGTCCCATGCAGGTTGCACAGTGGTGCTAAAGGGAGAGTTGCCCACAGTCCTGACATCATCAAGCCAGCAATTGGGTAGAATGGGGAACCCAGGCAATAAGGATGCACCCATGGATGGAAGTATGAGGGCTGAGGATTAAATAGCAAACAAAGAGTCCTGCTGAGTGGTGCAGGGACAGAAAGAGCTGTGAAGTTTCAAGCTGTCTGTGGTGGTAAGGGAGATCTGACTATCTCCAAGGTGGGAGACTCCTCAGCTTCTCTGTTTCGCAGTCAGTGCAGTCTCTGAGCATGGCTTAAATGCAAACCCAGATCAGAGCAAAGGAAAGCACTGCTGCTGAAATAACTAGCTAACTGTCCAAGAGGACAGAGCATCAAAGTGCAGCCCCGGGGCTGCTGCAGACACTTGTGCCACACTGGAAATTTTAATGAGCATCTTCCAAGGGCCATTGGCTTTCACTGGGGAAGCGGCAGGAAGTGAGGAGGTGGCTGGGGCTGCCAGCTCTGTGATAGGAGATCAGCAGAGGGAGGGGGCAGCAGGGTGGAATGGCTTTAGGTCACGTTGGAGCACCGGAGATACATATAAAGAGTGGTTTGAATGCTAAGATTAGGCAGGACAGCCCAGGCATGAAACTGAAGAGCTGGAGACCGAAGCACCCGTGTTCCTTCCCTTTGCTATTCTCTACTCCATGGGGTTGCAGAAATGGGACACAGTGCTGTGTGCACCATCTGCTATGTCAGAGAGGAACGTGCAACTACCATTGGGTTGTCCTTTACAGCCCATGAACTCCACTCTCCACTCTGCAAAAAGTAGGGAGGATAGATTAAATAACAGATAATTAAATAACCAGAGAGGGTTTGCAACTCCCGGAATATTTTCAGAGGTAGTAGGAAACATGATGAAAAATTTATCATCAGTCTGACATACCTTTCAGGCTGATTAATTGTGCAATGGCGACATGTGGAGGAGATGGAGAGAAAGGAGGTTATTTGGTGTCAGAGTTGAAATAAAAATTCATGAAAAGGATGCTGGTTTGTTTGGGGCTGATATATACAAGAGTGCATACATATATATGCATATACAAGAGGAAGCTTTTCACCCAGAGGGTGGTGATGCACTGGAACAGGTTGCCCAAGGAGGCTGTGGATGCCCCATCCCTGCAGGCATTCAAGGCCAGGCTGGATGTGGCTCTGGGCAGCCTGGTCTGGTGCTGGTGACCCTGCACACAGCAGGGGGTTGGAACTAGATGAGCAGTGTGGTCCTTTTCAACCCAGGCCATTCTAGGATTCTATGATATAGAAAGCCATCCTAGACCAATAAAAGAACAACATAACAAACAAGTGAATGAACTCCTGACAGATGAGCACAGAGAGTTTGGAAGCTGCAAGGACACCAGTGAGACTGCAGCTCACAGCCAAGATCTCTGTCCTTAAATATACACAGAGAGATCCATGATTGCCTAAAGAATAACAATAACAACAAAAACCAGGAGAAAAAAGAAACAAGTGGAACTTGTGGTGCTAACTGGTACAGCATGGGAAATGAAAAAAAGACAAAAAATTGCCTGTTGAAGTCTGCATCAGCTTCCTTTCTCAGGGGTCATATCGCTTTCTCACCCTCTTCCAGGCATTCTTCTCCAAGTTCATCAATGTGATTTATCCAAGAATGTTGCAGTGTCAAGGGAAACAGCAATCAGCATTTTTCCTCCCATACCTCATCTAATCTTCTTCCTCCGAACAAACGCGCTGCCTCTCTGGGAGGCTGCTGCACTCACTGCTGCTCCCGGCCATGATTTACAATGGCACATAGCAAATTTTCTTTTCCAGTTGTTCTCTTCAAGAAACAGACTTATTAATCAGAGGCCTCTACAGCTGTATGCAAACAAAACGACACCTTCAAACACAGTCTGAAGGTAGTGCATCCTGCTGTGACGCTCCTCTGTCTCTCTAACACTTCTTTAAGCAATTACAGCTCTCAATGTAGGCAGATTTAGCTTAACTTTTTATTTAAAACATGGAGCTCTTTCGCTTTTAGTACAAGTAATAAAAATACCTCCTCTCTAGCACACGTTTTTCCAGCTACGGTGCTCTGAGGACTTAAACCAGCCCCCAGACAGGCTGACCTGAGCCACTGTTATCATATATGTTTCCAATTTATTCACAGCAACTGGCACCTGGAAATATGGGCCATGACCAAAAACCAACTGTTTATGTTTATTAATGAATAAGCATAAGGGATGGAAGATTCATATTCGTTTTGCCTTTATCATTTAATGAATGCTTTGAAGAACGGAAATTGCCTACAGCAAGGCAACGAGCAGCAACAACGCCTCCTCCCACATTTAATTTGGAGTCCTAGATTAGAAAGGAGAGACCCCAATCCATCCTGCTTTGCAGCTTTCAGTTACTGACCTGAATGCATTGGACAGACATAAACAAAATATATATTCCTCTCCTCTCCTGCAGGAAAGATTATGGCCATCAATATCTGATTTAGCCCTTCAATAAACTACTGCAGCCGCTTTGTGTTCCATCAGTTCAGACACCCAACTGAGGCAGACTGCTTTAGCGTTATTTCATCTAATTAACTACTTCAATAGTCCGTAAGTTCAGATTTTAAAGGTGTTCACATTCCAACACTGATGCATTTTCAAACAGAATTATCAGTGTGGGTTTCTCCATCATTTTGTAGTCATGTGAAACCACATATATGCATATTTTTAATTTACTGAGCTCAGCCTTCCATGACCTTTTCACTGACATCATCTGGGAAACCTTTCTCCCATTTTAATTAAACACTTCTGCAGCCTGACTTACTGTACAGAGCACCCTAAAGCAAGGACTGCGTTGATCTAAAACAGTTCTCCCCATATGGGCTCTCCTCAATCTAAAGCCCTGCAGGTGGATGGTCAGAGAGCTTCTTCCACACAATTGGACCTAAACCCTGAAAGCAACAAAATAAGATGTGTTGGTCCATTATTTGTTACTGAGATTGCTAAAATGGATTAAACTGAAGTTAACCTCAGCTGAACATGACTGCCCTTCATCTGGTGCAGCTCATAGCATAATGTGCCTCTCAGCTCCTGCCGACAGACCTGTGATGGGATGGTGTTGGGCCCAGTGTTATTTGGGATCCCCTTCCCAACACTGTCCCTCTGAACTTCTCTACAGGTATGTGGATGAGCTTTAAAACACAACCTAACAATAAATCTACTCATTTTTCTCTCGCTTAACCAATACCTTTTGTAAGTTAAGCTCCAAGCCAAGCTGGGATGCTTCATAGGAAAGAAGTGTTGTCACTCCACTTTGTACTGCAGATGTGCTATTTGCCTTCCCTGCAAAGCACTGCTTGCAAGGAACCAAATGGAAAGACATCCACTAAAAACACTTGGTTTTAGGTGCTTTTAAGGAAGCTAAACCTCTCAAACATAGGTATTGTTTCACATGTTGGGAAGCCTCAAAGGCACAATCTGACCTTGGCCATGGCTGTGCACCAGGGAAGGAAGAGATCCTGCTTTCAGCAGATACCACAGCAGCACGGACAGCTTTCCTACTGCTTCCCACTGAGGATGGCAACAAAGTAAAATCCACACAGAGTTCAATCCTGCCCTTGACTCTTGCAACACCACAGTGTGAGCAGGGGGGGGAGCAAAAAAAGGCTGGAGCAGATGCCCGACCAACTAGGCCGGTACCTCTGTGGTGACTCCTATGGGGCGCTGGTGCAAGCTGAAACCTGGATCGCCCCAGTAAACATCACCGAAGCATTACCAAACCAGCTACACAGTCATCTCACAGTGATGTGACCTCCTCTTTTATGGAGTGCAAAGAGGAAAGCACTTAGCAGGTAGACCATGTAATTTTTCCACTTCAGCTGTACTTCTCACTGAAACAAAGGGCTTTTCTTATTCGCACTGTGGGTTCATGTTGTGCTGTAACACAGCTCCTTCCTAACGTCACTGCTGGGGAACAGCGAGCCCTTCAGAGCCAGGTGAGCCCCCATGCTGCTTTGTAGCTGTAGCAGACTTTGCAGTTACATCGATGCTTCAGTCAGAACATAGAGCTCCTTGCTGGATTATTTTATTCAAGTGCATAAGGCACTTGTGGGCAGAAAATCCTTATTTCCTCACTGAGGAGGTGTGCGACGCCTGTAGCAGACTCTCACCTGCCAAAACACATCGGAAGGCATTGAGCCCAAATGCATCACGCCACAAGGCACCAAGAGCCAGCGGGTGTCCTGAGGCCTCCTGGAAGATAGAAGATGCAATGGAAGATGGCTTCAGCACTGTGAAGCAGTTCTCAAGATCCTGAAGTTCCTAGCCAAGCAAAAAGGCAGCGGAAAAGGACAGCTGACCTGGGAGCATGAAATGCAAAGCCCTGCTTTGCAGTTGATCCCTCAGCTGTTCCTTAAAAGCCATGTTGTTTTGCAAGGCCAAAAACCTCATGCATTCTCCTTACTGGATTAGAAGCTGGGAGAAAAGCACATTACTGAAGTTCCTGAGTAAAACCTGGTGATGAACTCACAGAATCACAGGGGCTGGATGGGACCTCTGGGGATCATCCAGTCCAACTCCTGCTCATGCAGCTCCCTATAGCAGGTTGCACAGGAAAGGTGCAGGTGGGCTTTGAACTTCTCCAAAGGGGACTCCACAGCCTCTCTATGTAACTTATTCCAGTGCTCTGCCACTAACACACTAAAGTTTTTTTTCTCATCTTCACATGGAACATTCTATCTTGTAGTTTTTGCCCTTGTCCTCTTGCTGGGCACCACCTGACCCTCACCCTTTAGATATTTATAAAGACCAATGAGATCCTCTCTCAGTCTCCTCTCCTCCAAGCTGAACAGCACCAGGCTTCTCAGCCTTTCCTCAGAAGGGAGATGCTCCAGGCTCCTATTCATCTCTGTAGCCCTTCACTACAAAGAAGTACCACACTTGTGAAAGGATTTTACCTCCACACTATTTCTACTCAGGATGTATTTATTGGCTCATACAGGCACTATTTCTCAAGCTGTGCCAGAGCCCATGTTCAATACAAAGAACATACACGTGTTCCACTGAAAGAAGCAATAAAACTACACCCAGAACATCTCAGCCAAGCGCACAACATCTTCAGCCACAGACCAATCCCTCATCTTGAAGCATTTCAAAGGCAATGCAGAGCTAATCACTGTGCCCAGGGATGCTGTTGCACCCAAAGAGCAGCTCTGTCACCTCTGATGAAACGCATCAGTTGCCATAAGTACAGCAGAATGCAGATGCTGTAAAAAATATTGTACATTAAGCAACTTTTGCTTTCTTCCTCAGCCTCCCAAATTTCCAACACTTCAGTAAATGGTAGAGAGCGGTGTAGTGAACCTCCACATCTCTATGTATGTGCATCACAGCACATCAACCCTCTAGAGATCCCTGTGATGGAAGTCACAAATACCCTACAGCATCAACCACCCGATGGATGCGTCCCAGGGAATGGGATCACTGCACAGCCACTCACCTCCTGGTGTCATATCCACCAGTCTCTGAAACCTGCTGGATGTGGGGAGGAGGGACCCAGGGAAGGATACGTGCTCTGGTTTTATAGGTTATGTCTGAAAACAGGGCAGCTGTGCATCACGGATGGGATGTAGGGCTAGATGAAGGCTGCATGAATTTATTCTGCATTGCTAAAAATGAGTACAAAGTGAAAAGGTTGGGGATCAATCACTGGAATTTCCTAATAGTCCAGGTGTCTGGGAGGACAAGTCTCCAGGGATGGCCAAAGCAGCATTTTCTATGAGCCCATCCCTCTACCCACAGAGATGCCAGGTGGGAGAGAGACATAAGACCTGCCTTGTGCTCCAGGGGCAAGCAGAACTCTGATCTAAAGAACCACCAGAGCACTGCTGGGATGATGACAGCACCACAACCTGTCCTACCAGGCTACGGGGTGGGGAGATGAGACACAGTAATGGGTAACTCAATGTTGAAACTGCTTACAAACCAGCTGACATGCCCAACAAGAGTAATGGAAAGTGCATGTACAAAGGTGCCCTGCTCTTCCCACCCCCTCAATCCCCTCCAAACACACCCCAGGGGTCCTGGGCCCAGCTGGGGACTGCCCACACTCGTGCTGACCTTCCCTGCCTGATCTGTTCATCCCTCCACCCAGCCATGAAGCGCACATCCCGCAGGGCCGAAGCACACCACCACACACAGCGCTTCATTAAAAGCCTCAGAGTGACAAGGAGTGTTAAGTAGATATAAAGGACATCAGTCATTTACCCATCTGGTGGAAAGTCTAGTTGCTGGCAGAAAATAGACAAGATTGTTACGGTGAGATCCACCATATGGCACCATTATGCAGAGCTTTGCAAGTGCTTTCTCTGAGCGTGCAAGCAAGATTTTAGCCTTTGAAGAAACGCCGTATTGTTAGCCCAGATACACAGGAGCCTTTTGAAAGAAGCTGCGGCAGATGGCTCAGCTTTGTTCCCTGTGTTCGAAGGCAGCTCGTCAGGACGTGGACATCCCCCCTCATGGGCACAAGGGATGGGCAGTGTTAGCATTGCCTCCCAGGACTGGTGTTGGTGTCACTTTGAGGACACATGCATGCCACCACACACCATGGCACACTAAGCATCATGATGGAGGACCAGAGGATGCTGGAAGTGTAGAAACAGCCTAAATCCAATGGGTGCTGCCGGAGATACCACACTCTGCAAGCTCTGCCCAACCTTGGTGGGATGCAGTGGTTGCAATGCAAGAAGAGCTGCACAAAACCATCAAGCCTCATCCCAGCAAAGAGAACTACAAAACACTAAACGTTGCTGGAATACTCTGCTTTTGTCAGTGACTCCATACCAGCACCTGCTCCTCCCTGGGTGGCTGAGCCTGGCCGGAGCCCCAGCAGGACACAGGACAAAGGGAAGCCTTTCAAATGGGGCCGACGCCTGCTTGAGCGACATCCCAACAATACCCCAACGAAAACCCATTCAACTCTGGTGAGGGGGAAGGAAGGGAAAGGGGAAAAGTTGCTCCGGGAGGAAATGGTAATCAGTCACTGACCACAGCCACAGCATTTCCACGTGCTCGGAAACAGAGCACTGCCTGCTCCTGTTGCTGGCTGGGATGGGATGCATCGTACCCGTGGTCCAGGCTGCAAATGGGGCATGTTTTCTGCTGGAAAAGCACCTGCACAGCCACAGCATGAAAATAAAACTACTCTGCAGCAGTTAAAATTCAGTGTCTACATACAGGGCAAGCTGTAAAACACATGGCAGGAAAGCAAAACAAGCTTCTAGCTAACCATGGGGATACAACTGCTGGCTTAAACCTCTCAGCAGCACAAGCCCTCATGTTTTGCTGCTGGCCCAGCACAATCACAGTTTCTTTCTGAAGGTTATTGGACTCAGATGAGCAGGCACACTTAAAAACACCCAGAGTCTTAAGGATTTTTGGCAGGGCTGCTCCAAAAAGAAAGGTTTTGCCCTTTGATGCTCAAGGTCTGCAGAGTGGAAACCTTGTGCATTATTTGATTGTGTGGGAGGACTGTCCCCAACAGTGACCAAATCCAGGACCAAAATCTTCCCCATGTACCACTCCAAGCCTGGGCTAAAGGGAACAAGTGGTGCAGAAAAGTCTCCATGAAGCCACAAGAGAAGAGTTGGCAGAGCACCAACCTGAGCTGGCAAAGCCTCCAGGTCCCCTCCAGCCCCTCTGACTGCTTTTAACCCAATGATCAAGAACACTGAGCCCTTTGGAGGCAGCTCTGGTCCCACAGAGTGGACACATGCTGCCCTGTGTCAGACACTCAAGTGTGACCCGGCAGCACTGGGGCCATGGTGCTGAGAAGCGCCATGGGGCTCGGCAGGCATAAAGTTCAACCTGGAGCCTCTGAGCGTTTTCTCTGTCTCTCTTCCAAATGTTACACAGTGGGTTTATACAGAAACAGTGGGATAGTTTCCAAACCATTTAGCTAATGCTGAAATTTAATACCCAGCACCAACAGGTTATGGAGAATAAGAAGGAGCTAGTTGTAACTGGGGCGGGGGGGTGGAGGGAGCTGTGTCTTTACTCCTCAAAATGCCTTTTGGGGGAATCAGCCCTCGTGCACCCATAGGGATCAGATCAGCCTTCTTTTCCTTTCGGGCTCAGATAAATAACATTTTTTGGTACAAACCAAGGGGTTGCAGCTGATTGCATAGGAGCACAGCAGGGACATGCTGCCTGTCCTTCCCAAATGGCTCCAAGCCTCAAGGGAGCCAGCACAGCTCCCGCTGACCCCACTCCTGCTGCAGCAGCTGCCTCCCAGCTTTCTTCTCAGCAGCAGCTGGGGGAAAAAAAAAGCAAAACTTTGGCAGCACGGAGCAAGGGAAACACCACAGGATGCCTGGGTCCGGCTGGTCCCCAGCAGCTCCGGCCTTGCTGCACGTGCAGCAATATCTTCACAGTGTGTCCTGTGCTGGAAGCATCCACCCAAATCTGGGGGGAGATGCTCTGAAAATCACCTGGCAGCCCACTCTGTCCTATTGCTCATAGACAAAGTCCTTTGGGATAAACATGTTCTGGAGTGGCCTGGATCACCAAATCCAGTGACTGATGGGACATGCTTATCATGAGGTGGGACCAGCCAGCACCACAGCATGACCTTCTAACTTCTGCTATACAGCAAAACATCGCACAGAAATTCCATTTCATTGTCAAACCAGCTCAAAGAGAAGCATTTCTGGTCCATCTAACAAGCCATAGAGAAATGTGAGAGGAAATTATAGCTTCTTTTTGCTGATGTCTTTTATTCTCCTTGATCCATCTTTTTCAGAGTTTGAGTACCAAGGGACAAAGAAACAATATCTTGACTCTCTGAACATCAGTTTAGACTGTTACCAAGGAATCCTGCAAAGCAGAGTGCCGGGCAAGGAAATCTGTTTTGCAGCTACAGGGGATGAGCAGTTTTTCCAGCTCTGACACCACTGTATCACCCCAGCCTCCAGGGGCGTGCAAAGCAAGATATGAGCGCTGCTGCTACCTGCCCTCAGAGATCAGTACTTTCCAACAAGAAAGGGAAACCACCCCCAGCTGGCAGTATTACATGGAGGAGCAGAGCTCAAGGTTCAGCCCTCAACCACTCACAAGAGCAGCCCCTGATGCACCCTTCAAATCAAAGCCTGCCTGAAAACACGATCCCAAGTATGTCCTCACTGGACAGACTAGAAGGAGGGAGGGGGAAAAAAGGGAAAAGAAAATATACAAAGCACTTTACTTACCACCAGCTCGGTGAACATGACATCAAGCTCCTCCACTGGCGGCATGGGCAGCGCGGGCTCCATGGTCTGCAGGGCGAAGCTGCTGTCATTGCGCAGCCGGTACGTGATCTCGGGGTGGTCGCTGCTGCGAAAGCAGCAGAAGATGAAGGAGATCCCCCGACCGCTCCTCTTCCTCGGGGCCATGGCCGAAACGCTCCACGTCCCTCCCTGCTGGGCGCTAGATCCTGCGGAGAGAGGACAGAGAAGGCTCTGGCAGCCGCCCTGCAGCGCTGTGCTCCCGTCCTGCAGAGAGGAGGAATCAGAGCCACCCACGCACTCAGCTCCGAGGGGAAGAAAGGAGACCGTTTACGTGCCAAATATTTCTGCTCAGATTTGACATTTATGGTCCGGGCAACCTTGAGGACCGTGCTAATTCAAGAGATGCCTTTGCTTGCCTTGTGTGGATGCCATCAGAGCAGAAGGACATGCTGGTGACCCCACGCTTGCAGCTCCGCAGTGTACCAGGTCCTGACCCCCAGCCATCACTGCAAATCCCAGCGCAAACCCTGCTCACGTCCTCACACCGTGCTGCTCCTGCGGGCCCAGCAGCCAGACCAGCCCGGTGACAGCGCGTGGTATATTTGGGATGCTGTGGCCAGGAGCAGCTGGATGCACACTGTGTCCTCAGCACATCAATACCTCATACAGATCAAGAAGCGCTGAGCTGTCGAGCACATAAATATCCTATGGAACTCCACCGCACTCTTAAACGTGCTCCTAAACATCCACCAGCAGCCGCCAGTTGGGAGGCTCTTTTTCACGGAAAGTTTTACTTGGTTCTAATTAGATAAACCCTACTTGGAATTCCAGTAAATATTTACAAGACATGAATTTAGCTGATAAAAATCACACGGTACCGGTAGCTCAGACTTTCCTACGCAGTGCTTACGTGGAGCATTACTCAGTTTGTTCGGTTTTGCTGATTTCTCAAGCTCACATCAGGAGTGATGCCTGTGGCAGGAGGGTAAACACGCAGCAGCCAGCATGACAGAAATGCCACTTGGTGCCTGGCCCGACAGATTATGGCAAGGACCAGCCAAACACTGCATAGAAAGTGTGACTGACAAGGGTAAGAGTCAGCACCACAAGGGGATTGCTTGCTAATAGGAGTGAGGATAGCAAAGGAGCACCCCAATGAGAAAAGTCAACTAGCAAAGAGCAGATTTTTTACAAAGCTTAAGCTTTTGAATTCTAAATGCACACTAACTGAATATCCACTTGTTTAATCTCTGCAAAACACAACACTGAGATGTTCAGAGAGAGGGCAAGTAGCCACACACTACCAAGGTTAATGCAGAAGGGTGAAATATTCATTACTTGGATTTACCAACAAAGTTAAGAGGGGACTTGGAGAAAAGGTCGACACTTGGACAGAAGTCTGATTTCCCCAGAGCCAGCACTGCCATCTGACCACGTGTTTGTATGCCCAAAATACATTGGGCACCATGTAGAGTCAGTGATGGAGGTGGGTTGGTGGCAGATCAGCAGTGGGACCCCGCACCACCACTTGCTTGCCCTGAGCAGCAAACATTGCCTTCCTGAAAGAGAGACCTTGCAGCAAACTCAGGCTTACTCAGATAGCCTTAACTGAGGATCTGATCCTTGAAATTCTTTTCAACTGCATACTTTCAGCACACAGTGTAAACATCTGCCGCACCAAGAGCCATGGGAAACAGTTACTCGGTCTTCATACAAAATAATCCCTAACTGCGCAACTGCTCTGTGCCCAATCTGGATGACGCTCCTCTCCAAGAGCCCCAAATCTCATTTCACATTTAGCACCTTGGATTTGGAAAAATGCAGCCACTGGAGGAATTTCAGCTGCTGCAGAATCTCTCATCACAGCTCCCAGCCAGACTGCACCAGAGCAAATCCATTAGCAGCCTGCTGGCATCCATCAGGTTTTAGGAGGGTTTGAGACCCACTGGACAGCTTCTTTCCTAAGGCTAATGGGGAGGCAAACAAAAAACAACACACAGACCTGTTTCCTCCAACACATAGAAAACTCACTGCAGGCTTGGTTTTGCAGGACCATGTTATGCTGGGGAATAAAGGCAGAGGATATGGTAGTGATATTCCAATTCCACGTGGTGTGATTCCCCAGTTCCAAGGCACAACAGCTCACACCTTGCATAGAAGCTTGGTTCCAATCCACACACACTCAGCTGTGCAAAGTTTGGCCATTTGGTCTTGCTACTGAATCAGGGCATGATCCTGCTCCCATAGCCAGCATGCTTCACAGACAAACAACCACACAACTGGAGCAAACCAGGCTGCTCTCCTCTTCCACAGATGTTCACCAGCCCCTTTTCAACACTGCATCGACTTTGTCCTTGAAACCTGCTGCTACATATGAGCTCTGACTTGGGCTTGCAAAAATGGTGAGGGAGCTTTTCTCAGAACAACACTTGTTCTTCAGAGATGCTTGTTCCTGTTGGTGTCTTACTGAAATCTGAACGACAGACCAAAAGGCAGGATTTTATTCTGGGCTTTAAAGCAGGTAGTAACCAAGACAAGGTATGTTTGAGTTGCTTCCAGCTCAGGAGCTATTGAGGTTACTCATTTTCATTTATAAACAATTAAAAAAGGAAACACCTTACAGTGCAGGCTGAGTGGGCTGTGGGGTTATTAGCAACAAAGGCTAAAAATGGTTAGAGAAAGAATATGTTAGCTACCAGGCAAATAGCATTAAGCCTTGAGAACACTGATGAATATTCATTAATGTGATGGATAAAAATCAAAACACTGCTTCCTGGCAGGTCATGGGGAGTGCTGCAGACAACACAGACTGCCTTGTTGGAATGCAGACCAGATACACAGCCTCCTCTTTTCCCTGTAAATTGTACAGAAATTCATGGAGGAAAAAAAAGAAACCCAACTACTTGCAATCCAGCAGCTTGCACTAAGGAAAATGAAAGGGACCGGTTTCATGCAGCGTCACTCATTAAAAGTCCTGCTCCCACCTCCCATCTACACATTGGAGCACTAATTACATCAATAAATTCAAGTCAGATTGTGATCTAATGGTGCCTTCTGGCCTTTACTATTGAGCGGGCCAGAATAAATTAAATTTAATTGCCACTGTATATACTGAGCCAAGGAAGATAGGCTGGGAAGGGTCATGGAGGGAACTTCTCGCCAAACCCCCTAATCCCAAGCCAGGACTGATGGGGCTGAGTCATTTCCAAAGCTGCTTTGATTTTACAGAACAAGGGGTAGAAATGTGCATGGGATGAGCTCAGCTGGGACAAACCAGGAGCAGAGAACGCAGCATGGAGACCCAGCATGTGACCTGGCTCTCACACATCGCATCTAGCCAAGGTCTTCTCTGCTGACTTGTGTCAGGTGGGCCCTTGTGTAGGTTTACAAAAGGTAAGCCTCATTTCTATTGCAAATCCACAAGTGATGGCCATCACTGTGGCTCAGGAGCTCCTAAGGACTTATACTACAGTAACATGGCAGAACAGGAGAAAGGATGGCCACCGCTCTCAGGCATGACTCTCCATCTCTCACCTGTGCACATTCTGAGTCATCTCAACTAGATCCTTTCCCATCAATGCAGTATGTGGGAATTAAAGAGCAGCTTTGCTTGTGAGCTCCCAGGGCTGACAGCAGTGCTTGCGTGCCACAGCTGAAGCTGGCTGTCTGCAAACTCCTGCCTTCCACGGGAACCACCCCATACATTCCTGCTGCCTGCTCGCTCAGTCACATATCCATGTCTGGTTTTGTTCCCCAGGGGAAGTCAGATGAGGATTGGGAATGATACAGATAGGACCTAATTAATTCCGAGACATTTGCTCTTGGCAAGCTGGACGAGATAAAGGGAATTTGTCTTCTCTGAGCTACAACGAACAACTCAAGCAGGAGGCAACACATGGTCCAGGACAAGAGCCACAGGACAGCAGACCAGAAGGTGTCCGGTCCTTCAGCAGGTATTACCCAGGTGAAAATATAACACACTGCAAGGGAGCAGCTGCCAAAAGCTAAACTTGAAGCTGATGCTGGATAAGAGGAGATGTTTTGCTGCTACACAATAGAGATGATTCGAGCTGATTAAACTACTTCTTGAAATGAAGACATTGGGGTTGTAAGGCACTGATTACAATAAGAATCAGATCCATGGAGTCTCAAAGCAACCCAATAAAATGACAGCTTCAGAAGCATCTCTCTTTGGTTTGTAGCATCCCCATTAAGTAGTCGCCTCTTATTTAGTAAAGGTAGGGGTCTCTGAACCTAAGGAGGCTGTCACAGGGTCTGCAACTGTCAGAGATCCCAGATAAGTCAATGGCTTCCACCTGCCCTGTGCAGGTTTTCTGCTTGTGCCTGCTGCTCAGGACCCACATCCCTGAAGGACGAGGAGAGAGCAGGGCAGGGCACTTCCTGGCAGCTGGCACTTTATCCTGGTGAACCATGCCAAAACCCTGCACGAGTGTTATGACGGCATTTCAACTGTGATAACAGCTTAGGGCAAGCAGGGCAGCAGGGTCATGTCCCTGGCTGCCACCCATCCCAGCCCTCCTCCTCTGACCCTTGCTTTGTCCCGTTCCCCCCAGCAGTGGCCTTGTCCATTCCCCTGCACTGCCATGTTACCACTGAGTGGTACAAAGCATCAGAGAGGTGCTTTAATCTCAACACCTTCCCCTCCTGTCCGTGTTGCTCAGCTGGATTTTTACAGCTTGTTCTAAAAAAGCCACAAGGGGTGAAATGAAGCTTTGGGTAGGAGTTAATCCAAGCAATCCGCACAGCCACTCCCTGCTTTGCCAAACAGCCATAAAACACAGATGAGGGAGGGTGCGGGGAGGCGATGCTCCTTTGGAAATACACTACAAAACCAAATCAAATCAAAATTAGAAATAAAAGAGCAGCAGCAGCCCAGCTGGGATGGGACGATGCGTTCACATCTCTACAGCTCCTTGAAGCCCATGGTTGGGATCTGGCTCCCCAATGTGGGAGCCACCATAACCAACCAGGGACTCCACACAGGCTGCAGAGAAAGGATGCGGGGAGAAAAGTGAGCCCAAATTTGGCCCCACCCCCCTAAAAATAACCACCAACCCAACATCGCCCAGAGCAGTGCTTAAATGAAATCAGTCATTAGGAGAAAATTGGACCCTGGTGTCGCTTCCGCCTTTGCTTTAAGGAAAGGAGAGCAGCAATTACTGCTTACATATTCAGCAGCCTCCTTGGCAAGCTGAACTAGGCTGCATGGAGCAACGTGCCTGCGACTGATACCCCAGTGAACTGGTTTGGAGCCAGCACTGGTATTGCTGCGGTCTGCAACACGAAAATACACAGAGAGAGCACAAATGCATGCAAAGGAGCGTGCATGCTCCTCTTCACACCCGCCTCCAAACCCACACGGGAGCTAGGAGCTAAATCATCAAATATGAATATTAGCTTGTTGTTTTTCTGGCTCTGCTCCCATCCCCTCCCCAGACAAGAATACAAGAACCCGAGCAAGCTCTTTCCCAACAGGGAGCTTTATTTCAGCGTGTTTCACAAGGTGAAACTGTTTTTGTGCAAGTGTGGTGACACTCGCTGACCAGCTCCACCAAACCCTGACCCATTTCAGCATTTCTGCCATGCCAAGCCCTGGAGTTTCGATGCAATGTGGGATGCTCTGACATTTCTTCATTGATGCAAAGCAGCCTTGCTTGCTGCCAGCGGTCAGGAGGGTCCCCCAGGGTGTCCTCAACCCTGTACCACTTGTGACAGCACATCCGAGGCAGAAGTTAGGCACCTAGAACATTGCTCCTGTAGATTAACCCATCCCACTGCTAAGCAATGCAGCAGCCTTCCTCGCTGCACTTCCCCATGCATGCATAGCATGGTGCCCAGCCGATCAGACAGAACAAGTGTTATGTTCCATTTATTGGCTTTCTTTCTTTAAACTTCAGAATCAAGCCCTTCTTTGGATGAGCAACTCAAGAAACAGGACTGCATCGGTGGGAGCCACCTCTGCTCCCAGCCCAGCGGACCACAACCCATCCCCAGGACACAGCCTGCCATTGCCCCAGTGCTTTCTATTAAAAGCAACCATGCAGACTCCTTGGCCACAAACTCCCACGCAGACCCCTTTCTCAGACATAAAGCTGTTTCCACGCACAGACCACATAGGAGACGAATGTTTATGTTTGGCTGAAATACGTGCGCATCGGCAGGACCGCAGTTTAGACGTTGGAGGAGGGAGAAAGAAAGGGGGAAAAAAAAACCCAACAACCACAAAACATTTGGCCAAAAAGCCCTGAACCGTTTGATGATGGGCTTTTCCCATGAACCCACCTGTGAAAGGCAACAGGGCAGAGCTTGGGAGCTCCCCTAACCTATGATGCCACTGCAACACCTCTGGGAGCCGTACTGTATTGCTATTGTGGGCCAGCTGTGCATCAAGCACATGGGGACGTGGCCTTAACACCATGAGGGAACACCAGCTGCCAGCCTGACTCATGGCAAAAATCACAAGAGCTGTAATTCCCAGCACAAGCAAATCTCAAATTCTTCAGTTTCATAGATTTATATACATACATACAGCTGCCAAATCCTAAACTACCCCAGATCCTCCTCCCTGTTTCCAGAGATCCTCTTGTATTCCACAAACTAAAAAATAAAGGAGGGTTTTGCATCTCTGAATTTCACTCTTGCTGCACAACCCCAATGTGATAGCCGTGCCATGCCCTGATTTGGGCAGGAGCCTGCTGCATTGCACGCCCCATCCACCAGCACCGCTTAAATGACAGCACTCACATTAAACTGCTTTCTGTATTCTTCCCTCTTATTGTGGCACTCATCATAAAGCGAGATGTACCTCTGGGCCTGCTGTCTTGAGAGAAGATGTTTTATTCTGCTCCTGGCCAAGTGAGTTTGCAGAGGCATCTTGGAGGCTTGATGGTAAGATTCAGATTGCGGCATGAAATATTAAAGCAGTTTTTTCACTAAGCTGGTACACAGTTATGTACGGGGATTTATAATATGTCCAAAAAAAGCCTGCTTTATTCTGGCTGTACAATTTGACAAAGCTATTCACAGAAAAGAACAGCAGCTCCCATGCAAGCACTTGCCCAGCAACACAGCACAGATTGCAAGTCCTTTCTCCAGTACATGAGCAAGGGGATGGATCCTGGCTCTTGTGGGACCACCTCTGCCCTAGAGGCAAGGTTGGGTGCAAGGAGAAGACACAGCCCCTCACCCCACCACCAATGCAGGGATTGATGCTGCTCAGTGCACAGATGCATTTGACTGGGGAAGGTGCTTCATTTTGCTTCATTTTGGAGGATTAAAACCAAACCTTTGTTGAGACTTTCCCAGCCAACAAGACAGCACGCAGTGCAGCAACACCAACAGTTCATCATTAAAAGGTAAAATCTAACAGACACTGAGCTCAGCATCGATGCCAAATCCTCTCAGTGGATCACAGACCACCTCCCACTGAAGCTCCATCAGATCAGCTTGGGCAAATGCCACTTATTTCAGGAACAAGGACAACAGACAGGTAACCACAGACAAGACCCAGTTAGGGAACCTAAATAAATACATATGTACATTTCCTAATACTCACTAGGGTGCTAAGTGACCCAATTCTAGAGAGCACACGTATGCCTTTTTCCAGCAGATGGGCAGATCTGTGGTCCTTCTTTTGCAGAAACAAACACTAAAACACATGGGTTGGTGGTGGGAGGAAGACATATTTTTCCCACTACAACTCCACGGAGTGTTCTGGGGCAAGAGGAAGCCTCACCTTCCTCCATCCCAGCTCCACTCTTAGCATGCAGCACTGCCACAAGCTGATATCCAGTCCTGTTCCATTTCCATCCCTGGTTTTGTTCAAATTGGGAAGAAATACACACACTAAGCTAAAAACCACCACCACAAAGCTGACAACACACAGACACAAAGCCCACCTCAGTGTACCACAACTTCAGAAGCTTCCCAACACAGCAGGACTGCCTTCCAGCCAGCCAAAGCACTGCCACAAGGAAAGCTCCTATCTCAGTATTGCTCTGTTTACCCCAAAGGATGTGGATTTAAGTCGCTGCATTTCTGAGATCACTGCAGGCTCCAAGCACTTACTTTGATGATGCAAAGCTTTTGTCAATAAAAGCTCAGCAACCTGGCAAGCGGGGAGAGAGTGGAGCCACATTTCCCACTGTTGGAGGATATTTGTTTGCCAATTAGCCTTTTCCTGGAGAACAACAGCTCAATACAAGCTTTGCTTTATTTTAATTTCTCCCCTCACCCCTCCTCCACCCTCCTGCTTCTCCAACGAGTATCTGGACTCTGACTCTGATTTATCATATGCAAAGCCTCACTGCTGAACGTTCCATTTCACTGCTCCCCATTTCAGTGGTAATCCTCGGGGTGAGATGGGCTCTCCCGCTGTCTAACAGGGGAGGAAGGAAGGCAGGTTTTTCCTCTCTTAAGCTCTTTAATTAATCTGGCATTGCACACAGGGCTTTTGAAGCTGTTCAGCAGCAAACACCTGCAGTACAGCAGCTCAGCGACGTCTGGGGCCACCACCACGGCATGGAATCAAGGAGCTACCAGCTGAATCCCCAATGGCCAATCTAGGGTCATGTTTGGGGATTTTCGGATTATCCATGCTTAAGGTAAGGCTACTAGAGCTGCTGGTATTTACACAACTTGTGCTGCGAAGCAAGCTTGTGTTTATTCTTTCAAAATGGAACTGGTTGAAGCTGCCATAAACAGGAGACCATACTGAAAGGGGCCCTGAAGGGCTGATCTCTGAGTAGATTATTAAACTCATGGTCCAGAAAGTGCCCAAAGCCAACAAAACAGATTCACTGGGTCTATCAATAGCCCTACACGCCACAAGCCATGTGAAATGCTTATTTCCCTTTAAAGACTTTAAAACACTGATATTAATCCAGAATGATTTTTGCACCCCAAGTATGAATCTGGGGTTGAGAATTCCTTGATAAAAATGTCTGATAGCAGAAATTCCCCACCGGCAACTCACAGCACAAATACCTCCCACTGCTTCAGCACACAAAGGCTGGGAAATATACGTGAACTCACATCGACACGACGTGATGCTGCACAACTGCACCAAGATGGCTCGGGGAAATGAGAAGAGCTCCAGCACTGCGTCTGATCCTCACCAGGCTGGTAAAAGCAGCAGTTTTTATCACATTACACTGAAAGACTGTTTGCATTGGAACGTAAGAAAAAAATAAAAGCAGGCAACCATAGCGGACAGATCTAATTGGCAGGCTTGGGTGTATTTTTTCAGCTCAACATGATATAGATGACGGCAAAACCTCTGCTATGTAGAGGATGGATGCAGGCTTCCCATTAGGGATGCTCAAGTCCGCTTCCCTATAATTCAGCACTGGCCCAATCAAGGCACACCACATTCATCGCCTGTCCTCCCACTGACTGGGAAGTGCAAAGGCTTGCTTTGAGTCTGGCCAACCCATCTGCTGCCAGGGATGGGTTGAGAACTGGCCCTTCCTTAGCACAGCATACAGACAGAAGCATCCACCCAGTGAAAATCCCAAGGGGATGCATTTAAAAAATCGATATTGGCCATTTAGGTGCTTAATCCAGGAAAGTATCAGCATCAGCAGCATCGATATAAACCAAATTTAAGCACAGCAAGTACATACACAGGCTTTGTTTTCTTGTGCATTGATTGAACCTAATCTGTCTTTTCCCTCAACATTTTCAAGTCCAAACGGAGTATTAGTAGCACTGCTGATGCTTCAGGCACCCTGTCTGCCTCATCTCTGGAGCCTCTTTGATGCAGTGCTGCTGTTTAAAAACCAAACCTCTTCCCTCCATGATCAAATACTTCCAGTAAGGAAACCCCCTGTGAAGGTGCAAAATCACAGTGACAGCAGCCATCTCTCCACCAAAGTGACATAGAAGAGTGTTGGGTTTGTTTTTGCAGGTATGGGGTTGCACTCACTGTAAGTCACAATACTAAAGTTCCCATTCCCTGTTGATGTTTACATAACTATCTCCCTTTTCATTAAAACTGGGAAACAAACAGCCTTACAATTACAGGGAAATGCTTGAAAAAGTGACCCAAGGGTACCCTAAGAGGCTCAGACACTCCAGGAGAAGATAAAATTAAAAGCTTCAAACATGGTTATCTCATCTTTTGGAGATAAGATAGCAGAATTTGGCGTTCCTCTGTTTGGGACCTGCCACCCCACAAGCACAGACACCTCCCCAGCAATGGCTACAGGCACAAGAAAGCCACAACATCACTGGTTTCTGCAGGGATACTGCACTGTGCTCTGCCCTCCCCCATCACCCAGTCTCCAGCTCTATGGAGACCCCTCAACATCACCACTTTGTTCACCTCCACACCTCCTCAAACCACTCCTGAACGCTCTTTGCCTTTTCCAAACTCCTAGTGCAGATACCTTAACACTTGCGATGGGAGGCCAACACTTCTCTCCATCAACACCAGCTCAATCAGCTCACAACCCAAGGCAACAAAGCCTTCAGCTACGGTGTCCCTGTTCATCGCAGGGAGCTTGTCCAGAGGTTCTTTAAAGGTCCCTTCCAACTCAATTCTATGATTCTATGATTCTCTGGGAGGGTTTCCAAGCCCTGGTGGCAGAGGCCTGAGGCCTTCACTTCTGCCCCTATACAGCCTCGTGCTGCTACTGGTGATCAGCAGTTTGGGGACATTCCCTGAAAGCTGACCTCCCCTCTTGGCTTCAGGGTGACTTACTGACTGCTCCGCAGTGTAAAAAGCAAAAAAGACACCCCAAAACACTCCTTACATATTTCTTTAGCAGCACTTGCAGAGAGGCCCATCACCAAGTTTCTGGCTGCAGCTTTGCATTGGCCCCAAGACAACACAGAGCCCAGCAGGTCTAACCAAGCCTGAAACCCAGCGAACTAAGCTTTATTCCTCAATTTTGTGCTTCATCATACACACGATAGGAGGGTGAGGAGCCAGCCAAGCAAACGCCGCAAGCAGGGAGAGCGGCATTCACTCAGCTCACAAAGCGGTTAATGGCTGTAATAATAATAAGAAATAAATAAATAAAGCTGCAAAGCGAGCGGAGACGCTGACTTCTGGCTCGGGGGCTGCAATGGAGCCAGATCATCTGTGCTCGGATGCCCACCAGTAACGTTTTCAACACTCAAGACATGAGATGGAGGTGCCACAAGGGTTGGCTGGGGGATGTTGCTCAAGGCCTGGCTCCCACTACCAGGCCGTGCCAGAGTGCCCCATGGGGGGAGCAACCCCTCATCACCAGAAGCACACCAACACCTCATAAACCAGATGCCAGTAGTCCTACCAACATGTCACATGGGTGAGGAATGCATGCTATGCAAATCCAGCCTGAGACTGTTCCCTGTCTAATCTAGCTTTAGATTCAAATGCTTATTACCATGGTGTCTAATT
Organism: Coturnix japonica; assembly: GCF_054131305.1. Taxonomy (NCBI): domain Eukaryota; kingdom Metazoa; phylum Chordata; class Aves; order Galliformes; family Phasianidae; genus Coturnix; species Coturnix japonica. The sequence continues at coordinate 52,301,843 of NC_140667.1, forward strand.
GGGTAACACATAACAGCAGGTTTTAGTTTGGGCTCCCAGTCCTTCGTCTCTCTTCTTATTAGGGAAAATAAGGCACCATATTTAAAACGGAAACAGAATAAACGTAAAAATATATCAACATCTACCAGTAACAACCAAGCAGATACACAAACATTTGGCACCTGGTGGGGGAAGCAGCACCATGAATATCAGAACTAACAAAGAGGAGGTTTGTGCCGGTGAACCTATGCCATATAAACTATATTTATATTAAGGCTGCAAGATGAACTTAGATTTATTAGACAGCAGAGAATACACGTGGGCAAGCATTTTCCCCCTGCAACACCTATGTGCCTGTGCAGAGTCCTGCAGCGTGGGCTCTCTGGTGTAATGTAATGCATTAAACCCAACTAAAGCACTCTTTATGGCTTGGGTGTTCATAACATTTATGCTTGTTCCCTGGCGTCTAGTACAGACTGAGTTTTCATTGCATCCCTTCCCTTAATAGAAACCTCCACAACACCCTTCTAACACGATGACTGCTTTGACGAAACTTGTAGCAGCTCCCCATATTGGAGATGAAAATCAGCCTGGAAGGAAGGACAAAATCAGCCGATGGAGTTAACAAATTGTCAGAGGAGGGGGAGGAGGCACAGATCTACAGAGCAACATCAAGGCTTCCTTTCATTAGGAAACTATTAAAAACCATAGGTTAACTTTAAAAGATGCACGTTATTACTGTGAAAAGCAAGGCAGCTGACACTCTACCTCTCAGGCACATGTGCTCCATGCTTCGTAACCCACTGATAGAACATTCTAATGCTTTGGAAAGAGAAGAAAAACAAGTCCAAAGGAACATAAGGCTGCAGCTTGGAGTGTTTTCACAAGCCTTTTCAGAGACCAAGCTGGATGGTGAGGGCTGACAGGGCTGTCCCTCTCACTCTGTGTCTCATCACCTCTTCCAGCTCACAGCAGCAAATCTGGGGGACTTTTCCTCCATGCTCCTGCAGCTGAGGTGACAGCAGGGAAGGTTAGATGTGGTGGAAAGATCTCTTTATCCATGGCACAGAGGGAAGAAAGTCTTTGCCAGAGTCTCCATCCAAGGATATGGCTGGAAGTGTTTGGGAAGGATTCCTTCCCAAATGAACCAGAGAAATACATTTGCTTGGCCTCAGGGCCTGAGCACCCCAACGAAGTCATACTCATTTGTGAGCCTAAAAAGAAAGCTAACATTCCCATATTGGCAGTTCTTATCACTTCTCAGACCAACTCCTCCCCCAAGATAACTGCCTCAGAGAGGGTCCTTCATCCCACTACAGCACAGGAAACCATGGACAGTCCACATACATATACATTTCCAAGGGGAAAAAAAACACTGTTCAAAGCCTCCAGTGCTGCATTTTTGATCACTGATTGTGACACTGTGGATAACACACATGTTACATGCACACATTGCTCACAGAGAAACAGAACGGCAACCTATTAGATGTAAAAATAATTTAATGAATAAGTATATTTAGATTTATAACCCCACAGCAGCTTTATTTATAGGGATGCCAATCACTTTTACACAGATATAAAACAGGCTGGCAGAATGCCTTCCTCTATATCCAGAAACCCATCTGTAACAAATCTAAGCCGTGATATCTCTGCATACATTTGGCCAAACAATAACGCTGCCTGCCATCTTGACATCAAATGTGCAGATGGGCTGGGGGAGCTCTCCAAACCTACCACACAGCCATAGATGGACGCTTTTTGCTTTTACCTATTATAAACCAGTTGGAGAAAGTAGGAGATGAAAGAAAACCAGTCCCCATCTGGGCTGTGAGAATGCTAATATTAATGCAATGCCAACTGGACAGCCTTCAAAACCTCTCACCAGTGAAACTGGAAGCAATTCCAAACGAGACCCACTGGAGCTTTGCAGCACCTCTGAAAGGTGAGGGGTTAAGCTAGGGCTCTTCTGTACAGCCTTCTCAATACGCACATGGGAAACAAAGCTAGGACAGAGGATGCAGGAGAAATTAATTGGAAGTCATCACTTGGCTCTCAGTCTCAAAGCACACAAGACTTCTGCTACTCTACCACCACTGCCCAGCATCTTGCAGCTTCATCTACAGCCTGCAGACATCAAGGAGAGAAGTTGCCATTTACTTCTATGGGCTTAGCATTGCAGATAGCTGAGGATGCAAGCTCAGCACAACCAGCTACCTGTGCTGTCAGATGGGTTTGGGGGATTTGGTTCTTTTCATCATCTGGAGAAGAGCTTTCATTCTGAAAATACAAGTCTACCTCACAAGAAACAAAGCAAAACCATACTGCATCCCAGCAGGGCTTCTGGGGTCTGGTCATCTCAGGCACTGGGTGACATGGGGACAACTCCACATCAGACACAGGCTGTGGGTAAAAGCACCCTCATCTATACAAGTCACCCCACTCTGGCAAATGCCAAGGCTGAAAATGTTACTCTGGAATATCACTTTGAGTGGCTCTGGGCACAAACCCAGCATTCATTTTCAACACTTATTCAGCAAATGATTTGAATAAACTGAGAAGGGCTCTCACACAGCCTGACAGCATTATTTGATAGATTTCTCTCCCTGCTCCTTACATTATTTATGAGAAAACAACTCTCAACAAACGTGATCGCCTTCCAGTTCAGTGAGTAGATTTACCTGTCCCTGCCTCGGGGACAAAGCAACACCTCACGGTCCATTCTGTCCTGATTCCACTGCAGTGTTATGCTACAAACTGTTTACAGGCTGGCATTCGCTCTGATTCATGCTCGGAAATAAATATGTCTAAAAAAGTAATTGATGGCAAGGAAAAACAGAAACACAACAGCAGTTTTCTCACTCTCACAAAGCTAAAGCAAGGGAAAACAACCAGATATGGAGCCACGGCATTCTCAGTTCAAATGTTTTCCAAAACATTTCCAAATGTTTTCCAAAATTTCCAGTTGAAGCTTTTCACAGCCAAGATGCAACACCAGCAGAGCCTGGGGCGACGTTTGCAGCTCAGGATGTATTTCAGCACAGTGCTGCAGTGCTTTGGGGCCATGCACTGGGATGGCTGGCAATGCCTTTCTGGCAACACTCTCGCCAAAAAACACCCAAAACTCTTGTGTAGAAAACACAAGGCTGAGTTGGATGGGGTGCCAGGAAACCTGATCTAGTGCCCGATTTAGTGGCTGGCGATCCTGCCTGCAGCAGGGGAGCTGGAACTACATGATCTTCAAGGTCCTTTCCAACCCAAACCATTCCATGATTCTACAATGAAAACACAGCATTTCAAAGGAAAATTGTCACAGCTTTCTCAGTAGGGCATCTTCCAGCACGACAGAGCTTGACTGCCACATGGATATTCAAGAAGTCAGTGAATGCACCTCTTTCAACTTGCTTCTGGACACAATCAAGCCCCAGAGCAGGCTGTTTTCCAAAGGAACCCTATCAACTGCACTTGGGCTTTGGATTAGACCTTCCACAGAACTGAAAAAAGCTTTGCTCGAGGATGATAAAGTCTAGACACCACAATATATTTTCCATCTGATGCAGCAAACCTAAAAAGCCCTCCCTTGATCTCAGACTGCCACGATCAAAGCCATTATCCCATTCGGAGCCCTTCTGAAACTTTAGCTTCCAAATGTGCAAGTTATTTTTAAAATCTAAACCAGGCCAAGCCTCTTGTTTGGAGTTTTATGAGGAAAATGGGGTGTGTGTGTCCCAATCCTTCCCCCCACATCTGGGAGTGGCTGGCGGTCAGCCTGCACATGGGGAGGCTACGTGGGGGAACATGGTCTGTTCCCCCAATGATGGCCAGCAGGCATCATGGATATTCCCCATCCTTGATTAAGATGAAGGTTTTTGGAAGGCAAACATCCTCTGCATCCTCATCCTGCAATCTGTGTCTGCCTTCAGCATCCTCCAACACATCTTCCATTCTCCCCAGTGAGTGTTTCCCTCAACTAAGCAGCTTCCTTTTTTTTGATCCCAGTATCAGCCTGACCTGACCAAATGCCATCAGAGCAGCCCTGGGTTAGCCATAGGTAGGGATGGAGAGGACAGTGCTTAAAGACTCTTTATCCTCACTGACTTCTGGAGAGCCAAAAGCAGCACTACACATTGAACATCACAGGTGCTCTGGGAGGTGTCATCTGAAATCACAGAATGCTTTGGGTGGGAAGGGACCTTAAAGTCCACTTAGACCCATCCAACCTTGCTGAGAGTACTGCCAGGGATGGGGCACTCACAGCTTCTCTGGGCAGCAGTGCCAGCATCTCACCACTCCTAACTGTGATGATTTTCCTCTTTATAATCAAGGGATATATAGTTAACATGGAAATGAGATGGATTTCAAGCTCTGCCCCCACCCATGTGCAAGTTTTGCTTGACCTCCTGAAGCTGGGCAGATGCTGATGGCCCCACTTCACACTCGCATCAGCTCCTTCCTTTCATGGGAAGGCAGTGAGCAAAGCCACGCCGCACATCCATAATGCTTGACAGGAGCTAATTAAAGCACAGTTACTGACCTCAGGACAGAAGCCAGCCAGAGAAAATTTATGGTGTGCATCACACAGGCAAACGGAGGAGCTGATCACAATGGCAGCTCCTGGCTTTAGAAGGATGAAGGAGCACATCTATCACCAGCAGCAGCGTGCCCGCGCCCCAAAGGCTCACACACGGGCTATCTAATGCGATAAATTACATGGCCAGCAAGCCAGCACTGCAGCCCCTGACCGCTGGCACAGCTTCCCAAGAAAGTAAAACCAAGAGTAAAAGGAAAATGATGGAGCCCAATACACTGTCCTCTGGGCTGCTGCCAGCCCTGCCTGCCCCATGTTGCTATGGCCCCTCTACACAAGCTGCGCTTGGGGCCGTAATGATAAACATTAAAGGTAAAAAGTCATGTTATTGATTCAGTTTCCATGTGTGAATAAGGCGAGGCTCCAGCACCACACCTGTCTTACAGCCAGGTTTTCCTGCCCTCTTTTCCTGTTCATCAGTGTTTTTCTGTGCCCCTCTGGCATTATGGAGGGAGGAAACTGATACACTGTCCTCTCTTCCAAAACCCAACATGCAAAGAAAAACCAACCTTACTACGAGTCCTGGCAAACTTAGAGCAGTAATTTACGTCCAAGTAGAACTCTGTTTTTTATAAGGAATACCACCGAATTAAGGAGTCAAAGGTGGAACTGTACAAGGCAAAGCAAAAGCCCTTTATTTCACCAAAACGACACCGAGTAACAGATCCTGCCAGTTAACCGGGGTATACATGAAGGCTTGGCTGAAAGCAAGCTCATTAAGCTGGCTGGTTCGTTAAGTGCCAACCAAAACAGGCAGTGCTCTGATCATTGCACAAGGGGCTGGGAAGCAAACACAGCACTCACTTAAACCAGTGATAACCAAGGAAAATCCTTCCAGCTCACCCTCCCCCCACAGCACAGCATCCACCCCCAGTATGTTTTATGATTTACTTACACAAGCAGCATGACAGATAACTTGGAGGAAATCAGATGCTTAATGATTAAGCGACACTTAGGCAGCGCTCAGAAAGATATAAATACGCCCTTTGGAAACCCTGCAACAAAAACAGAAGGTATAAACAGACAGTAACTAATTATTCTGATTAAATCTTGGAAGACCTGAAATAACCGACCCAGCCAGACTGCGGCAGAACAAAGCTGGTGTGTGCCCGGGCTGCTGGAGAAAATAAGTCACACCCAAACAAAAGAATTCACCAAAATAAACCCAAGTGTTTTCTGTTTGTACGTGTGTTTCTTAAAGCCCACGCCGATAGGAAACCTCTACGGTACCCTGGAGGGATCCGTCACCATCAGCTAAAATTAGACATCAATGAAATGGGTAAACACGGGTTGCTCCAATGCGCGCTTGCACAACGACACTCCCACTACTCGCTTTGGAGTGGCACACTGGGCTTTTTATCCCCTAAAGGCCACCAAAACTGAAAATAGAGCTCTGAAATAAAAGAAATTAAAGGGTAATAACTAAGGAGTGTTGCTGGGGAAAAGGGAGGTGGTGGGAGTTCCGTCTTGCTACAGAGCTTCCCGGATGGGATGCGGTGTGATAAGGTGCAATGGGATGCTCAATGCAACAGTGAGAAGAAGCAGCATCACATCCCACCAACAGCTTCTCTGCCACCACGGGCCTGATTTATCCTGGTATCAGGTGCTGGAAGCCTCTGCTACAGCAGATACCGCACCCAGAACGTGGCAGGGGGATGCTCACAGCAGATGCTGCTCTGCTCTCCTTGCCTTGGAAAAACATTGCTTTCCTCCCCCTTTTCCTCTCTGCCCTCCTCCTACCGCATTAAATACCAGCAGGCCTCAGGGGAATATTTAATCTCAAACCTCAGTAATCAATCAGTTCACCCTAACGCATGAGAAAGAGCCACAGCAGTAAGCATCAAATCCCATTTCTACCCAGCAATAGCACGTTTTAATTACGCACATAAAATGAGCCTTTTAACATAAATCCTGATCTGATGCCCCCCAGCCCCGGGGTGATGGGTGGGGAGGGACACAGTGCCAGGGGAAGAACATGAGGACAGGGAGAGGAAAGGGAGGAGAAACCACTGTGGCATTTATTTGAAATGACAGTTTCATAGGGATGCTCTGGTTTGCGGGGGGCACGATAATGCTTCGTCCCTACCCAGCAATGCTGGGCCACATCCCAAGTGGCACAGCTCACAAACAGCGATGTGAAGCACACGTATATTTTAAATATAAACACACACGCAGACTTTTCTAATATGGAGGAACAAAAGAGGGGACGTCCTGCTGAAACATCGTGTGTCGCTCAGCTGCTCTCTGTGGCAATGAAGGAAATCAGAACCAGAGCCCATGCGCATGCCTGCTCTCCATGGTGAGCTTTGGCTTTGGAAACATCTCTGGATCCCTAACATCAGTTCCAAGCAGTCCAAATCACCACGAGGATCAGGCAGAAAACACCTCCTTGGGGATCTTGGAGGGCTTTCCCAACCTTAGTGATTCCACGGCTCTAACCGCTGCTCCATCCCTGCTGGATCACAATGCTCAGATAACGCCAAGCACGCTCAGGTTTGGAGATGGTGGTGTTATCTTTGACTTCTTCACATGTAGCAAAGCTGTGTTTTCAAACCCTCTTTTTCCAGGCAGGTCCCATATGGCAGGATCCTTACACACACGTGCACGTATCGCTTTCAAAAGACGCACGCTCCCCGATTTGCAGGAGTGGTTTTCGGAAGGGGATGTGGTGTGGGGCAACAGGAATTTTCCAGTTCCTCCCAACAGGAAATGCCAAGTTGAGATCCGAAAGGCTGATTTACCTGTAACTGAGATTCCTGCTCCCAGTTCCCTTCAAAAAGCAACCGCTCCCTCCCTCCTTTATTTTTGGCATCGGTTTCCCCGAGACTTGTAACATCAGGAATTGCTTGGCATGGGGACAAATTCCTCAAGCTCCACATGCATACCTAGAACTGCTATTTCACCCCGAAGAGCGGGGCTTTGTAGGGCCGTTTGGGATGGAGATGCTCGGTATCTAGAGCAAAGCAAACCTCCCAGGCACAGAAGCAAAGATAGATTTATTGATTCGTGGAAAACGTCCTTATGAATTACTTCATTCAGATCAACAAAATCAGAGCTATCTGGCAGCAGCACTGCAAAAGCTTCAGTCCCAATTTCAGTCCACTCCTGCAGGGGAAAACATGCTTTAAAACAAGACGCTGCTATCAGGGTTTCATGAACAGCCAAAATAGATCAAGGGCATCGACGTGAGTATGAGGTAGGTGCAGGAAGGTGAAGCTGCTTTTTGTAGGAGGGAGAGCAGCTTATTAGGATTCAAACTGCTGTCCATGGCTCCAAATCACCTTCTGAAACCATTTACCAAGCTCCCCATTTTCAGATCATCTGCCAGTTTTTAAATCAGCATCCATTTGAGATCTATTTTTGAAACAAGCAGCGAAAAGGGGAAGGAATGATGGATGTCACCCTGCAGGATCGTACCTCCACAAGTGCTGCAGGAATGCCTGTTCCTCTAACAAATTCCCCTGCTGGGGATATTAAAATTGCAATTATCTGTGCGCGTTTAACACAGTGCAGTGAATTCTGCAGTGAAGCATCCTGCATGCACAGGAGACCAGTTCTGGGATGCCCACACCATCCTGCTCATATACCAGCCAGCACAGGGTGACAAGGGCATGGGGACAACCCCCCATCTCGTGGCACCTTGGCCACAAGCTGCTCTACTCTCAAGGCACCTGCAAGGCACAAACCATGCTGCACTCAGAAAGCTGTCCTCTGGTTCTCTTAACTAACAAACAACCAAAGAACTCGAGGAATCAGCCTTTCAAGAGAAAAGCCAATTTCCTTGCTTATACCTAAAATCTACCTCCCCTAGCTGTATGCGAGCCAAGTCAAGGATAACACCCTCCCCCCCATTCAAGTCACCAGCTGGTTCGTTAAGTACCATGTGACATACATTTATTTTTTTCTATTTATATATATATATACCTATTCCTTATATCGGCCCAGGCTGCTCAAGGGCCAGCATTTGAGCAGATAAGGGCTGGCTCTGGCTGCCCAAGGATAAGCATGGTCACAGACTGCCTCCATCTCACAAGGTGCCATTTAAAGAGGGAAGATTTAGATTGGATATATGGAAGACATTTTGTGTTTTTTTTATTAATAAGGGTGGTGAGGCACTGGCAGAGGGGTGGTGGGTGCTCCAGCCCTGCAGACACCCAAAGTCAGGCGGGATGGGCTCTGAGCACCTGATGGAGCTGTGGGTGTCCCTGCTCATTGCAGGGGAATTGGTCTAGATGGCCTTTGTAGACCCTTCCAACTCAAACAACCCTGTGTCTCTGATCATAGATCCTGAAGCTACTGTTTCATTACAGCTCTCCTTATAAGTGGTTTTCTTGGCTGTTTTGAAGGCTGTAACAGTTTATGGCTGTGCTACAAGACCAATCCTTCCACAACCCACCTCACTCAAAGCTAGAGGTGGCCTTGCAGTGACCATCATCTTGGTCACCAGCACAGGCCAGACATGGGCTAACAGAAGGCAATAATACAGGACTCGGCCAAGGGTTGCCCTGACGCCCAGATGGGCATGAGGTCTCAGTTTGGAGCTGGATTTGCCTGTTTTGCATAAGCAAATTTGAAGCTAGCCTCAGTAACCACACCTTCAAGGGTATATTTAACTGAAATGGAAGGCAAAATTTGGGTCAACAGCACTTTAGCACTCAGCCTGGCTGCACCATGAGCTCACATCCAATAGCAACCATATCCTACACACATGTTCCTTATAGTTCTGCAATTCTGGCACCAGGAGGAGGAAGAGAAAAGTTCCTGCAAAGCTTTGAAAGGGGAAACAAATGAGGAGATGGTGAAGTTGGACCAATGGGTTCTCCACAGCTTGGGCATGGCATAACCTCATGAGGGTCTGTGGCACCCTTCTGGACACTGGGATGAGGTACATTGACCTCCACAGCTCTTCAGCCTTGAGGAAGAAAGAGTAGGGGCCAGGACAGCAGGATAACACACAGATAAGGCTGAAGACAGGCTTGTTTTTACATCTTGCTTCCAGGAAGCCACATCACCTGTCACATCACATCACGTCACCATACAGCACCAGCAAAGTCCCAGCTCACACCCTACCAGACAGCACCTAAGAAACAAAACCACCCTATATCTTAATGTTGGTTCTTTTCATGAGGTTTTGTTCACACTGAGAGTAACACACCAAAGAGGATGCGTGTCCCCTCATTAAGACAATTCAATAAGGCACCAGGGGCTTCAGTATGCCAGGCTGGTGATGTGGTTGGGTAGCAATCAGGAGGGCTGTGGTGGGGAAAAATTAATCAAAGGGAGCACAATTTACACTAACTTTTAGTTCCCTCCTTCCCTCTGGGCAGTGCTTCTAACTGTTAGAGCACATCAGAGAAACCTGGTGGTCACCAGAGAAGAGACTGGGTTTCAAGCTGCTTCTCTGCAGTTGCTTTACAAATAAACAAAGAAAGAATGACTGCCTGCACCCTGGAAACACCCCACAGCCCTTCATCCAAGCAGAGTACAAATCCAGCTGCTCCACAATCTTATCTCAATGCTGAAACAGTCTGGGATGAGATACAAGGGTTCCCTGAAGGCATGGTTTATTAAAGGCATCTTCATTTAGCAGGTTTTCTTCAAAAACAATGCAATAAAGCACCATTCCTGGATGGGTTTTCACTGCAGCAGCTTAGGAAAACCCTATGGAGGCAGGGCTGTGGGGACACATCAGCCACCACCCATAACTGGAAAGCCAGTGTGATTCTTCCTAGGCTAAAAAAGCAACCCAGGGACCAAGGGGCACCAAAGCACCTGTAGGGACCTGAAGGCAGCACTGACCCTACAGAGCCTTGTCCCCACTCAGAGCCACCCAGAGTGAGGGGGGCACACACCAATGGGCATTATGGAGAGATCCACAGAAAGCTTCCTATTTATTCACTACACATCTGCCCCTGAACCGCGTATCCTACAACCAGGCTCTGCACGCCCATAGCCAGATGTACTTGAGGCCAGGTTTCGACAAGCGGAGCTACAAAAGCACGGAACAAAGAGGCACCAGTTTGCACACATCCCCGGGAACTTCCCTGCAACCAACGCTTTTTGTTTATCCAACACGCGATCTCTACACGTTCAGCTATTTTAATCCCACCCGCTATTAATGGATGTTAAAGGCGGTTGGGTAAGATGTTCAACAAAAATCTCATTTAGAGATCAAGACAAGCTTAATTGGTTTCTAGCCAGACCTGCACAAAGATGGGTTACTCCACAAATACAGTTGCTAATCTGCGCATTATACTCCATAAGCCCCCACTGACAAAGAAAAAGGGGGAAAAAAAAGAGACAAGATGCACAAAGGAATGTGGGATTTGGGGCACTGCTTCTAACAAGGAGCAAATTAGAAGCTATGAATTCTGCAGGAACAAGGGCTTTGCTCTCCTTTGAAGCAAAGGAATAACCAAGTAGTATACAAGACAACAAATAAAGGCGTAATGCAGATCAAATATGCGTTCTCCCTCTTGCTGCGCACAGCAGCACCATCCAGTTCAGTTTCTTGAAGAGCGTTTCCAAGCGCTATTGTTTCTGCAGGTCTGCAGCAGCAAGGGGAAAAGCAGGAGGACACGTCATTTCAAGTGTGATGGAGTCGGAAGAACCAAGAACCTCGTGATTAAAAAGCACAGAACTGAAACCCTGGAGAGCTGAATTCACTTCCTAACCCTGAAAAAAAAAAAAGAAGGGAAAAAAAAAAAAAAGAGGCTTCCTGTGTGATCACATCCTCGATGATTTATTCAAGTATCTGGTGTTGAAAACCAAGAGAAGGGGGGGAAAGGAAGCGGGAGGAGGAAGGGGAAGAGTCGATCCCATGGGCTTTCAGTAGGCTTGGGGTGAGCCGAGCAGCATTGGCAGCAGTGCAGGTAGCGAAGTGCTGAAAGGATCAGTGCTGAAAGCCTTCCCTCATGCAGCAGCCCAGCATAGGAGGCCTGTTTGTGTTTTGGGATCCCGGCCAGTTCTGCTGGGTGGGCAGAGCTGTACCCAAGGCTGACGGGAGGTCACAACGCTGAGTTGCACTGGGGCTTAGCACGCACCAGGAAGGTGTTTGAAGCACCCATTTTTCCACAGATCCATCTCCCTGCTCATGACACCCCATGACAGCTGCAGCCAAAGCTCAGCCCTTTGGGTCCCCAGCCCCCAGTTGCTCTTGTCCCCCATGGCATGGGGACTGCAGACCCCACAGATGTGTTATCTCTCACCAAGTTCACAGTGAAATGAAACAGAAACAGGCAACCAAGTGACACAGGTTAAGGCCCTCCGTCCTCTTTTTCTCATGCTGAAACCTGTCAGGCTGTAGGATGGCTTCAAAAACAGGCAGTCTGTATTTCATGGACCCCTTCTTTAAAAGGGAACCACGCAGTCCATGTCGCTGCAGCCCGAACTGTCACCACGATGAAGAAATGTCAGAACATTGACCTCAGTGAGCAGAAGAGCAGCACTTAATACAAAAGTAAACGTGAGAAAACCACGAGCATAAAGGCTCCTTTCCAACTCCAGGACCCAAAGTAAACTGTCTGTAGGAATAACGACATTTAGCACGCTCCAAAAATTTTCCTTGACATCTTTTTTGCTCTGTGTGATGGGTAGAGACTTCCCGGGGCTCTGGAGCCAGCGGCGATTTCACGTGCAATGTGCCAGACAGCGGTTTCCACGGGAGATAAAAGGAGCTGGAGTCTGAAAATGGAACCGAGGTGTCCCCAGAGAGCCTCCAGCCGCTCTGCAGGATGCGTCCATAACAAGGGGGTGGTGAGGAAGGAGCTCAGTGTCAGCTCACCCAGCCAACCTCCTGCAGCCACGGAGTTGCACTAAGCAAACGAGTGACGTACAGCCGTCAGGACAGGGGTCAGAAGCACCGCCTCTTGTAAGCAGGGTTGCTCAGGAGGCACTGGGGATTACAGCAGTTCAAACAGTCCTTGGCGTGACTTACCGGAGCGGATTTGCAAGTTCAGCTTTTCTGCTGCCTGGCTGGCACCGCCGAGCATCATATGGGATCACACCCTGAGAGCCTGGCCCCATGTACACCCCCTGCACAAGCATGGATCACCATCCATGGGGCTTCCATGGGAGAAGCCCCAAAGCCAGATGCATAACCCAAGTCCAGCCAACTTCAAGCAATACAGGGGAACAGCAGCCGGGCGCTGTGCAGGGAGCACGGGGCCAACCCCACAGGGCAGCCAATTGCCAAACATCCAAAGGGCTCTCAACAGGGAAAGAGCTTTACACAAACAGCTTCACAGCCACTTATGGGCGTCCTCAAAGGAAACAGCTGCACCGGACCTCAGCTGCCATGGCTCTCCGGGACAGCACGCAAGAGTCCATAGCTTGGTTCACTTAGAAGATGCTGAGGCTAAGCAAGGAAAACAAAAAGCTAAAAAGCACATGACTATGCTGCACTGGGAGCCCAGCTTGTGGTGCTGCTTTGGGGTACAGCAAACTGACTCCTGCATGCAGCTTTGCTGCTCTCCAAGAAGCGTGTGGGCATTTTACCTGCTTGTTGACAGCCCACTCCCTAAAGCTCAGCACTGGGGATGCCCCATGTGCCCACAGCACCTCCCCTGGGCCAGCAAACCCATCTCCTCTAACGCACTGAAGGAATCCACCCCCTACAGCGACTTCCCAAAAACTGTCAAATGTAGCTCAGCTTTGCATACAGGTAGGAACACCAGCTGCTAATATTCTATGCAAAACCCCCTGACATCAGCCTGAGAGCAGACATACCCCAAACCCAACCCACGCTGTGAGGACTGAAAAGTAGCACTGGGAGCACCCAGAGGTCTCACTGTGCCTTGCACATCCCCAGTGGTGGGCATGCATCTAGGGAGCTAATTGTGCCTTTCTGCTCTCTTCATGTCACTGCTATGCACGTACATACACACATGGGTTTTGAGCTTTGCATGACAAATTTCCAGCCGGGGCTCTGCCTGTGCAATGAGGAACAAGGAGTCCCAGTCTGGGACATCCCAAGCCCTGGGGAATGGGTGGCTCAGACCAGCTCTTGCAGATGAATCTGATGGCAAGATGTCAGCCTGAGAGCTCAGAAGCAGCCCCTGCACCGAGGCACTCCTGCTGCTCTCCCACCATGCCCTTAGAGCATTATTTCATTCACCCTCTTGTATAAATGCCTGAACTTGACCAGAGCTGCCCAGCGAGGTACGACCCAGGCTTCTGGGTGGTGAAGCTGTGCACACACATGAAGACATGATTCAGGTGAGCAGCACGTAGCTGGGAGTGCATAGCTGAGCAATGCTCGCCGAAGGAATGCAGGAGGAGCAACATGAAGCCACTTGTCTGGCACGGCGAGGAGCCCTGCAGTGACATGCACAGCCCTGGTGCTCAGCAGGATGCTGCCGTGGTGAGGGCAGGCTCAGGGAGATGAAGATGCCTCCAACCAACGACACATCACCCCTTGTTCGGCATTCTACAAATGCAGTACTATGTGTCCTCAGAGCCAAGCTGGGAGAGCTCCAAAACGACTTAAAACCATCCAAATGGCAGCAAACCAACCAAGCCAGCCTTCAAGAAGACACATATGAGCACCAGAACTGAGCTTCGATGGGCTAACTAATGCTTGCCACCAGCTCTGACACAGTGACAGACCTCTGACAGGGTCCACGCCACTCCATCTCCAGCAGCAATGTTTTGCACTGTCAATGCAACTCAGTCAAAGACAGTAATTTATGGAGTAATTAAGTGACTCACAACAGTGACTCATCAGCAAGCACCACCAGGTTGGGCCACTCCATCCACTTTGCTGTTGTAGGAAGTGACTTTCTGATGCAGGTGTTCCCGACGGCACAGAGCTCTTCCATTTTGCAAATAGGGAACAAAAGGCGGAGGCTGTGGGCCCAGCACTGGAGGAAGCATTAACAAAACATGGCGATGGGTGATTCATGTGGGATTGGGGCATCGCAGAGGACAGCCCCAACTGGCTTCACCAATAGGAAAGCACTCATAATATCACGCGTTATTTTGCTTTGCTGTAATTTCAGGGGTTGGTTTTCAGGCCACACCACTCACAGAACAAACCCTGTCAGCTCACATCACCAACGTCTCCACTCAACCAAGTGGGTAACTATGGGGTGTGAAGTAGGCAGCTATGGGGTGTCAAGCTGCTCCTCATCCCCACCTCCTTTGCTTTTGGTTTTTGTTTTTCTTTATTTCCTCAGAGGCCACACAAAGATCTGAAAGTTTTATGACTCACTGAGCTGACATTTTCTACGCCACCCCAGAACTTCTGGTTCTTCAACATATTCCAATGCGCTGCAACGCACAGGGACAGGAGGGACTGAGCACAGCTCATCTCCCAATGGGACAGGAGCAAGGCAGCACCAGCACGGCTTCCTTCCCAGCCCGGCTCAGACAGAGGGCAGCAGGGGAAAAACAGAACCAAGGGTAAATCACAGCAGGCTAAAAACTTTCTATTTCCAACTTCCTACTTAATGCAAGAAATAAGTCATTTGGGGCTGACGTGCAGAGCAGAGCTCATGCAATATGCAAAAAAAGCCACTGCTGGCACATGGAACTGTTTTCCAAGCCTTCATTAGTTGTTTCTCCCATCCCCTAGTATGGGAAGCATGAAGAGTAAGTGATCTACATGCTAAGCCATATAGATTTAACCAGTGCAGAATTTAGGGTCAGATGCTGGGTATTTCTTCTCTGACTTCCAGGTCTCCATTCAGCACAGTGCTGACGTTTGTTTGTCTTTGTGCAGAGGTGAAAAATACACACACTGTTAACTCAAAGGGGGGAAAAAGAAATCAATGCCGACACGATTTGAATTTTACAGTGCTCCACCATCACAACTTGCAACAGAACAGCTGTACCAGCAGGTCAATGCAAGCTTGATAGGACAGCAGCAGAACACAAGGATTTTTTTGCCCCTTGTTTAAAGAATTACTGATAGAAAGATGTGCATTTAAAACAAAAAGAAGATGCAGGCTGAAGCATCAAGACCAAATCCCACTCAATTACAGCAGAACAAGCACGCCCTGCTCTGCACGAGCCTCACCACTCAATCCGCAGCAGCCTTCTGAAGCCAAGCTGAGATATTTGATCAGCAGCATCGAGTCAGAAAGCAAAGCACCCAACAAAATCCTCGTTTGTGAGAGAAGGCTGCAGAAATCCCGTAGAGCAGGCTTTGGCAATCTCTGAAGCTGACAGCTGGATGCCCTTGCTTATCTACTGCTGAAGCATGCACAAAAAAGCCCCGAATGCTTGCAGTGCCGCGCGAGCCTTCCAGGCAGCCCCGCCAGGCTCTTAAAAAGACCCATATAAATAGCGAGCCTCATTTATTAATACTTCAGAGATAAAAGCAGCCGTGCAGCAGCAGCTCGGCACGGATCGACACAGAAGACCACCCGCCCTACGTGGTGTATCTGCCTGCATCACCAGCAGCTACCTTTGGGTTGTAAATGCAGTAGGTGTGTTGCTTTTTGTGCCACTATAAACCCAGAAAGAAGGGTCAGTGCAAGGGCTGCTCCCTTAGGATCATAGAATCATTCCAGTTGGAAATGAGGTCCCCAGGCCCACCCCCACCATGCCCAATGACCACGTCTATCAGTACCACAACATTATGGTTGTTGAGCACCTCCAAGGGCAGTGACCCCACCACCTCCATGGGCAGCCTGGGATCAAGTGGGATCCCCCAGAACAACTCTTCTACTCAAAGAAAGCTGCTGGCTGCTGCTTAGCTAAAGGAGTTGTTGCACTGACACTTGCCTGGCATGCTGCTGCCTGCCCCCTGCACTGCATTTCAGTGGCACTGAGGCTGGCAGTATAGCATGCCAATGGCAGAGGTGTGGAGACCATGGAATGGAAGGAGGGGACCTGGGGACAGCAGGTACATGACACCCACACAGGAGTGCATGACGCAGCTCAGAAGGAGATGGGCAAGAAGCCAAAACAAAGAACAGAAGCAGGAGGAGATAACCATGACCCGGTCCTAGCGGCCACCCCATCTAGAGCCCTTCCTGCTGTCTCCCAAAAACAAAGGGTCAGATAAGGCGCTGGCTCAGGTCAGGACTGGTCTGACTCCACTTCCAGCCCAGGGCAGCAGATTTGGCACTGCTCTTACACCTCATCCATCCTGTTTTCCTGCTCGGGGCGAAGGCCAGGCAGCAAAGCAGCCAGCCCCAACCACCACAGGGCCGCACGCAGTGACCCGGCCGGAGGATGATGAGAAGGAAGAGGAGGATGAAGAGGAGGAAGCTTCCCTGTTTCCTGCTGCCCTTCGTTCTCACCTTGCTCCATCAGAGATCCTGGACTTTGGCTCTTGCTCCCTGCACACAGGAGGCTGTAGGCCACACTGGGCTGGACCCAAGGTCCCGAGTCACTCATTAACCAAGGGGGTGTCAGCGGGGAAAGGAGGCCAATGGCAAAGGGGCCTGCAGGACCCTACAGACAGGGGACACTGAGTGCTTCAGGATGCCCATGGCTGGGCTGAGGGAGTTAAACCAGGCGGTGTCACAGCTCACAGAGGTGGCCTCAGCAGATAATGCAGCTGGGTTCTGTGTGCAGTATCAGGACCAGCCTCTAGAGAGGGAAGAAAGCCTCATCTGTGCAGCAGAGAGAAGCTGCTGGTGGCATGGCATTGAGATCTGCAGCAACCAGGCTGCATGAACCCAGCAGGGCTCCGGCACCGGGACGCAGCACCTTCCCACCACCTCCAGGTCCCATAGCACTGGGGCAGGCACACACTGCTCGGCTTTAGCCGGGAGGTCTCCAGCTTGGCTTTGCCTTCCATTAACCTTGATGCAAAAGCGATGCAAAAAGCCCCTTCCACACGAGCATGCAAAGCAGCACAGCCCCCACGGGTGGAACCCAGCACAAACACCATTCAGCCGGCTGTCCCCACGGGGAGACCAGTGAGGGCATCGTCCTCATCCATTGCACCACTGACCCCATTCTCGCAAACACGGTGCCACATCCAACCTGCTGCTCTACGGCTGCTGCCCCACAGCCCCACCCCACCCTCCGACACAGCCATCCCCACCACGAGACACCCCACAACCCCGCTCCCACATGGCGGCGCGGACCCTCACCCCACCAAACCCGGCAGCGCGGGGCAGGGACCCCCGGCACTCCCATCCCCCCCCGGGGGCGCGGGGCTCCATCCAACCCAACGGGGCGGCGTTGCCATGGCGAAGGCAGCGCCGCATCCCGCAGCCCCCCCCGCCCCGCTCCCACCGCCGCGGCCCCGCCCGAGCCCCGCTCCCCGGAGCCCGCAGCGCCGATACGAGACCCCACAGCCGGGATCCTCGGGGGGAGGGCTGGGAAGGAGGGGGGGTGTACGGTACGGCCCCGGGGAGCGCCGGGATACGTGGGGAGCCTCAACCGCCGCTGAACCGAGAAAGCGGCCCCGATCCCCCGCCCAGCGGCACGACGCGGTCACTCACCGAGCGGAGCCGACACCGACCCGGTACCTGCCGGCGCTGCGCCGAGCGGAGCCCGCCCGGCCCCTGCCCACAATGGGCCGCGGCCGCCCCGCCCCGCCCCGCGCCGCCGCAACGACCGCCCCGAGAGATGGCGTCATGCAACACGCCCCCACGGCACGGAGCCGACGGGAGTTGTAGTGTACGGCCATGCGGGAGGGGTGAGCGCTGTGCGGGGAGGAATGTCTTCACGGCGAGGGTAGGCAAACTCCATCCCATCCCATCCCATCCCATCCCATCCCATCCCATCCCATCCCATCCCACTCTATTCTATGCCATCCCACTCTGTTCCACCCCGTCTCGTTTCATCCCATTCAGCCCCATCCATCCCTTTTCATCCCATTCCATCCTATCCTATCCTACCCTATCCCCTCTCCTCTCATCTCACCCCATCCCATCTCATCCTATCCCATCCCATCCCATCCCATCCCATCCCATCCCATCCCATCCCATCCCATCCCATCCCATCCCATCCCATCCCATCCCATCCATTTCATCCTATCCCATTTCATCCAATTATATCCCACTCTGTTCCAACCCATACCATCTCACTCAATTCCACTCCACTTCATCTTATCCCATGCCATCCCACACTGTTCCATCCTGTCCTGTTTCATCCCATTCAACCCCATCCCATCCTATTTCATCCCATATCATTCCATCCTATCCTATCCTATCCTATCCTATCCTATCCTATCCTATCCTATCCTATCCTATCCTATCCTTCCCACCCCACCCTGTTCCATCTCATCCCATTTCATCCCATCCCATCCCATCCTACCCTATTCTATCCCACCCCACCCTGTTCCATCCCATCTCACCTCACTCCATTCCATTCCGCTGCATCCTATTCCATCCCATCTTGTCTCACCCCACTCCATCCCTTCCCTTCTCCTTCCCCACCAGCAGATGAGCACTGCAGATTAAGGTGATACAGGTGATGACAGGCACACAAGATCCATACCCCAGCTGCTTTCACAGTGCATAATAACATCGTCCCAAGCAGCGCAGTCCACTGTCTGCCAGCTGGGAACTCATAAATCACTTTTCCAAAGGTTCCTGCATGGCACTGCCATCACCTCTCTGCAGGATCATGCTGTGCATTCCCACTGCCTTCATGCCAAGGGATTTGTTATTGCTTTTGGTGCAAATCATAACTCCAGATTGAATTAACGGTGTGTAACATTATAGCTCAAGTAAATATTTCTTTCCTGGATAAGAAGTCAAACTATTTGTATATCGTATTATTATTATTTTATTTTTTTTTTCTCAGCAACGACCTTCCAGATCAATGGGAAGGTGTCGAGGGCTGTTGGGAGCAGCAAGTCTGATGGTAGTGCTGGGAGGCTGGGTAAGTCTCTGAGTGTGTTGAGGAAAAGCCAGCACAGTTTTTGGAGAGGGAAATTATGGCTTATGAATCTATTGCAGCCCTTGGAAGCAGACAAAGAGCCGGAGATCTGGAAATGGATATAATGGATATGGATCTCCTAATGGCTCCTTCAAAACCTTTTGTCCAAGGCTCTTGAGGAGGGTAAGGAGCCATGAAAAATTAAGCACAGAAATCATCAGGAACAGACAGAGCTGAAGGAGTACCCAGGGGAACAGATATCTGTGCAGGATCTGTGCTGCTCCACATCTCTGCCCATACTGGGGACACCTTGGGACACAGGGAGAGAACGGCAGCTGACATTCAGGAGAGATAGATGTGAGTGATGTGATGTGATGTGGGGGGCGCAGTCCTAAGCTCATGCTCATAACAATGGGCTCTGAGTCACCACCACCTTGTGGCAGCAGGGTCCTCTGGTTTGGTATAGGCAACCACCCGGTGAAAGCAATGAACTCTTTGCTCAGCAGCAGATGAGAAAGCAGACGAGTTAATGAGAAAAGAGGAAAAACGACTACACAAGTTCCTGGTTTGAATAAGACGAACAGTTCTGATCTCTGTTCTCATCACAGAGTAACTGTAGAATCATTAAGAACAGAGTTCTAGGATCCCCAAGCCCAACCCCAGCCCACCCCCACCATTCCCACTGACACGTCCCTCAGTGCCACATCTGTATGGTTCTCAAACACCTCCATGGATGGCGACCCCACCACCTCCATGGGCAGCTGTGCCACTGCAGCACCACTCCTTCTGAGAAGAAATCCTCCCTAATATCTGCTCTATTCGCCCACTGCCTGCCCCTGCCCACCCACCTCCTCCAGGACACACACTAACCACACAGTGCTGGTGGTGGAGCACACAGCCAGGGTTTGCCAGCCTGGGTGAGCAGCTGTGGGACAGCCAGCACCTGGAGGTACTTCCACATAGCAGCAGCTCGGCCATTTTCCTGTAATTGCCTCCTCAGAGCTTGTTTGGAGGCTGCTTATCAAGCCCCATTGTGTTGCTTTCTTGCTTGTTTTTCCAACAGCCGCCTATTAAATTAAGCTCCTATATTCAGACACGAAGCCCTATCAGCAGCTGCCCTCAGCCTTGCTGGGTATGTAGGACACTAACAGCAGCAAGGCAGATGGGCATCCAGCCATCCAAAAGGGACACCATGGGCCTGGAGGATAACCCTGCAATGCCTGGTAACAGGAGGTTCTCAGTGCAGGTTGTTCCTTGGGTGCAAAACATAATGAGAACATTCAGCTGAGAGAGTGTGAGTTCCTGTCCTAAATATGGTATTGTTTGGACTAACTGTTCACTGAACCTATAAATGTTCTCAGAGCTCAGTCTGTGTGAGATCGATCCCATATCGTCCGCAGGGGAGAGCTGCTGTCTGTCTGCACCAGTGAACTTGGAAGGACATCCTTGGATCTGTTGACAGCAGTGGAATGTGGAACCCACCCCACCATAAAAGTGAAATAGAATCATAGAATCACAGAGTCATTAAAGCTGGAAAAGACCTCCAAGGTCCCCAACCCACCCCCACTGTACCCACTGCCCACATCCCTCAGTGCCACATCCTCATTGTTCTGGAGCACCTCCGAAGATGGTGACCCCACCACTCCCTGGGCAGCCAACAACCAACATCCAACCTGAACCTCCCCCTGCACAACTTGAGACAATTCCACCTCATCCTATTGCTGTTACCAGGCAGAAGAGACTGACCCCCACCCCACCACCACCTTCTTTCAGGGAGTTGTAGAGAGCTGTAATGTCTCCCCTGAGCCTCCTCTTCTCCAGACCCAACAATTCCATAAACAATATTGATCTTGGATGAAAAAAGGCCTTCTCTCCTCGAGGTTATAACTTTTTATGTTGAACAGATGACCCACTCAGCAGAATAATCACTATTCTGGTCCTTGCACTGAGCGTGCAGAGCCTTACAGGAAGGTTCCCATCAGCTGCAGCCAGGGCTGGTTTCAGCTCAGAGATAGGAGACAGCACTGTGCTTTGGCTCTCTTTGATCTGAGGCTTTTAGAGCATATAGAGGCCCTTTTGTGGGTTGGTATTGGCACGGGGAGGTTCTGCTTGAAGACCTTATCTCCAGCTGCACCAAGGAGATGGCTCAGCCCAGGCTCCCAGTAGCTGCTGGCTGCTGGCAGGCGAGGCACAGCTCTGGCATGATGCTCTGCAGCCTCCAGAAGGAAAACAAATGCATTCCCAAGTCAGGGCTGGGGCTGTGCTGCTGCTGGGATTTAGGTCTGATTCTGCAAAGTCCTTAAGCTTGTAAAGAATTTGTAATTTGCTTGTAAGCGAATTCCCCTTTGCGTCAATGACCACGTGCATGCACGTGCTGTATGGAGTACAAGGAGGTCCCATCTTGGGGATGCAGCTCCACAGCCCCCACCACCCACAAGCCCTGTCCTTGGAAGTTACTTTTCTTGCACTGAACGGCTGCAAAAGATGCCAGACTATGGGAATACAAGAAAAGCTGTTCAGAGCAGCAGCTGTGGAGCAAGATAAACAGCACCAGACCAAAACCAAATCCCTGTTTCAAAGCAGACAGGAAAAATATAATAGGAGCTGAAATTGTTGCCTTTGCAGAGAGGGGTGATGGAAAAGCAGGCATCACTTAAAACCCATGAAAAACCTCAGATTGGGGCAAGGAAGTGTAACTGGGGAGTGGAAGTGATCTGCAGGGTGGGAGAGTGCTGTGCCCCAGAGATGGAGTGAGGAAGAGCTACACCAACTTAGGCTTGTGGTGAGCATCCATCACCTGACTGGGGCACAAGGCTGCTCTCTCCCAGGTCTCCATCAAGTGGGGAAAGGAGCTTGTTGGACAGGAATTAAGAGCCTTCATCAAGGGCACAGCTGCACTAGAAATATTTAAATACCCCCCAATTTTCGATATGATTCAGTCTTCTAAGTGTTATTTTGCCCAATGAGGAGTTGGCTGGCTAAACCAACTCTTGGAAGTCTGTCCTCAGTGATCCAGACAAGGTCACCCAGAGCCTGCGGCACCCCGAGATCTGGCTGGGAGCTCTGCATCACGAGACCATCCGTGTTTGTTGGCTATTTTGGTCCCCCCGATTTCTCCTGCATCATTACATTTTTGCAGTGCCTGACTCCAGACAACTTCAAGTTTGTCTCCGGTAAGTGCAGAGCTAAGAGGTTTTGTTCTTCGGAGCTGGAATGTGAAGACTCAGCGTCCAGCACCAGCAGGAACATTTCCCTGCCCCGTGACAGCTGTGTAAACTGACTGAGTGCTCCCAATATCTTTCAAAATATCTCCGTGGCTTCCTCAGGTCCAGGTAATGGATTTCTGTACGAGAACATGACTTGGGATGGATCTGATATGTCTATACAGCATCACCCCTGGCATGAAGGGATGTTCTGGGATCAGTACCAGGTCTCTGTCCCCATCCTGGTGGTACCAGGGAGTCTCCATGCCAACTGATAGGGAAATCCTGGCCACGCTGGCAGCAGCGGGGACCTTCCCAGTTGCATTCTCCTTAGTCACAGCAGCATTACTAACCCCATTCTTAGATTTTCCACGGAGGCAGCATGAGTAAGAGCTGACTCTTAGGGCTGTTTGCTGCCTCCAAAAGCCCTGAAGGAGAGAAGTCCCTAATGGGACTATCGGGCTGTTCAAGTTTCGAGACAAATCATGGTTGTGCAAGGAGTGGGACAGGGACTCTGGCATGGATCGGTGTGAGACGCAGCATACCCCAGGCTGGTGTCACTCCATGAGGTCACCTTTTCTGCCATCTCTGATACACCTCCGTCTCTCCAAAGGACGTATTCAGGGCACGTTCTGCCCCCCAGAGAAGAACCCCCAGCTCCCTCTGGGCATCTTTCCTCCCTGTGCAGGGCTGGGAAGGGTGGGCAGGGGGAACAGGAACTTTCCCACTTGGGTGAGGCGATGGGAACTGAAGGCGCTCCCCCGGCACCAACCGCCCAGGCGGTGGGAACGTGAGCTCAGCCCCGAGGCGACTTAATGGGCTTTAAAAAAACCCCTTTGTATCCGACCCATTCTTCTTCCCAAAGCCGGCTGGCACTGCTCCAAGGGGAAATCTTTGCGTCTGCTAAAGCAGCACAGCGATCACCCCGAGCAGGCTCGGCTATCGGGCTCCCCCCGGCCCCTCTGGTAGATCAGCTGGATGCCGGAGAGCTGCTCAAATCACTGCACCCGAAAAAAAGCCGTAGGCTGCAGCAGCCCCCTCGCTGCTCAAATAGACCCCCCCCCCGTTCCTCCCCACGGTGCTGGAGGCAGGGCTGGGAGCTCATGGGGGTTTACAAGCTCACAAGAATCTCGCCACCGATTTATCTCCCCATCCCCTCTTTTTATGGCCATGCAGATAGGGATTCAGCAACAGGGCTCAGCAAGCTCGGTTTGTTTGTCAGCTGCAAATAGTTCTCCCCAGCGCTGCCCAGGTCTGTGTACACATACACTGCAGACACTCTGCACGGAGCAGCTCACCCTGACCACAGCACCCCCAAAAGCACAGCACCAAAGGCCCACCAAGCAGAACACCCACTGCCTGCTCCCATCACTCACTCACACATCCCCTACTCCATCCCCATCTCCATAAGGTAGGGTTTTATTGCTTTTAAATTACTGGCAATATATATATATTTATTTTTTCCAGAGATATTTTTATTTTCTTCAGACTGTACAAATCCCACTCTTCTGCAGTGCTCTCCAGTTCAAGGCTGGGATTATCTACATGGATTTAGGGCAGTGATGTGCAGCACTTCTCTCCTCAAAATCCCACTTTCAAGCAGGTCACCAGAATTTCTGAGTAGCTGTTTTCTTAGCAGTCCAAATAAAGCATTCAAGTTGCAATTTATTGGTGCAAGGCCAGATTCAGAGGCCGTGAGCTCCTTTGTGTATCCTCAGTGTGTCTGGGGGTGTTTGGTTTTATCTGGGTTTCACTGGCTGTGCATTTAGCAGCCCCCTCCTGCCAATGGTGTGAGCTGGCAGCACTGACAAATCCAGCCCCTTTTGTGACATACAGCCACTGCCATGGCTCAGCTTGGAGCAGAGGCTGGAATGGCTCAGCATTCCCGTCTCCATTTCCATTCCCACCCCTATCCCTATCCCTATCCCTATCCCTATCCCTATCCCTATCCCTATCCCTATCCCTATCCCTATCCCTATCCCTATCCCTATCCCTATCCCTATCCCTATCCCTATCCCTATATCCCTATCCCTACCCCTATCCCCATCCCTCTCCCTACCCCCCTCCCTATCCCTATCTCTATCCCTATCCCCATCCCCACCCCTATCACAATCCATACCCCTACCTCTACCCCTATCCCCACACCCATGCCCACCCCTAGCCCCATCCCCATTCTTATCACAATGGTGTAGCCAAGCTGGATGGTTCCCAGATCAGCTCAAGGTGAAGGTGATGAGAACATGAGGCTGAGCCAGCTCTGCTGGTGACCCACACTGTAAAGACACAATGCTCTCCAGAGACCCATAGGCAAACAGTAGGGTCCCAGCAAAAATCTGCTGCTATCCTTTATCAAAACCACTACCACTTAGTTTGGATGCTCGGGGCATGATTCAACACTCATTATCTTCATTGCACTGGAGATTAAGCTGCAATCTTCCCAGATAATAGCTTTATTAGCTCAATATTATTCTTTCTACATTATTTATTTACTCTAAGTCCAGAACACTCAAAGCTTCCACTGGAACAGTAATACTGGTTCAGCAGACAATATGCACCATTTTTAGCCCTGGCAAAGATCCTGTGTAAGAACAATCTCAGATCAAATGTGTTCCTGCTGATGAGCTGCAGGAAGGTGCATGTCTATGGTCAGCTCTTCAGGTGCTAATAGTGAGAGACAGTGGTCTTCAGGCTTTGACAAGTTGTTGCTGAGCCTGAGTTGTGAACAGGAATGATGCTAAGGATGCAGATGATGTTGGGAATGGGGATAGGAAAGAAGATAGGGATAGGGATGAGGATGGAGATGGGAATAGGGATAGGTAGGGGTTGGGTTTGGGGATGTTGAGCCATTCCAGCCTCCAGTGGGCAAATTGTTCTTCTCCTGGCCAAGTGACAACCAGCACCTAGGGCACAGCTCTCCGCATTAAAAATAAATTAGACTCCACTAATTACTCATTTAACGATAATTGCATGGGCTCCTGGCTTTGGCCTTGCTCATCAACAAGTACAGGGAGCCCTTGGTCACAATGGGGCATGGGGTGTAACAACACCCTGGCAGCCCAGCAAGCCAGGCTGGTTAGAAGAGCTGGTTTGTGTCAGCCTCGTAAGGGCTGCCCAGGAGTATCTCTGATAAAATCACTTAGCCACAACTTTCCTCTGAGCTGGCATCATGGCAGAGGTTGGTTGTGAATGAGTTCTTTTTCCTTGATGACCTTGCCATGCAAGCCAGGAACCGAACCTCCCTACATCCAGCTCCTCTCAGCAAATGCAGTGGTGTCTTTATGGCACAGGGATCTCCACTCCCTCTGCTCCCTCCACTGTTTCCTTGGCTATCAGGTGTCCACAATGCAAGCGGCACACTTCCAAGTTAGGACTGGAGGCACCAACATGGTGCTGGCTCTTTTGGCTCACTCTGCCCATGTGCTCCTGGAAGCCATGGCTTCTGGCAGTGAGCACTTCCCTGTGTTACCCCCTGATGCTCCAGGAATACCAGAGAAGCCCCAAGCAGCCCCAAACAGGAGAGGTTCCTGCTCCAGGAACAACACCTGTGATGTGCCTGCGACACTCCAACAACACAAGCAGATGCTGTGGGCTACCTTTGATGTGTCTTTCTTTACTGTTCAAAAGAGCCTCCCTTGGAAGGGCTGGAGGCTGTTTATAAACACTGGTGCTGTTGTTAGGTTCTGTCTATCTGTTTGAAGTGGGGGTGCCCACCATTCTGCAGGTGGGAAGCAGAGGTTGGAGACTCCTTTGGATGTGCTCAGAAATGTTCCCCGTGTCCAAGCCTGGATGTTCACAACCATCCGTCTTCCAAGACTCTCAAAGCACAGCCTCATCCCTGGGGTTTGGTATAAACACTGGGCTTTGGAGACAGAGGGAGCGATCTGGCAGTGCCATCGTGAGCTGCCCTGTGTCAACAGTGCTACAATCTGCAGCTGCCTGGAAAAACCCCAGTGGAGAAGCCATGTGTCTGGTCATGCATTTCAGCACGCCCAGCCCAGCCCAGGAGCAGCCAGGGACTGAGTACATCAGAGAATGTGCATTTTTGTGCCTGCTTGATGTCTGTGTTCACATCAAGCAGAGATGCCTGGAAACAGGCTCTGGAAACACTTCCTGGACTGCTGCACTTAAGACAGCCCAGCTCCAGCAGCCTGCCATCCAGCACTGCACCTAAGTGATGCTCTGGTGATCCAAGGAGGGGCAAGCTGCCTGACACCAACCACTCACTTGCAGCTCCTATTGACCACAGGAGGGGCATTTCTCTCCTCTCCTGTGGTACACTCCCTCATATCCTACCTGGGCTCTGCCATCCAAGAGTTGCCTGTCACCACCCAACTTGGTGGTCTAGAATTTGGCTCCAGCTATGCCACTGAGATATCCACAGAGAACACAACAGCACAAAACCTTCCCAGGACTTGGGCTGCACCCCAATGACATGCCCCAGACCAAAGTGTGGATCTGTGATGGAGCAGGGAAGTGTGCTTGGCTTTCTTCTGTATGAAAAGCAGCCAGACTGGCCATGCAGCTCACCCTGCTTAGGGCTGCCCACAGCTGGAACTGCCAGGATGCTATCAACTGCTCCTGTGGCTCTACAGAGAAGCCATGAGTCTAAGTGCAGGGTTTGCTGACTGCATCTTGGCCGCGGGGAGCTGTGCTGGACGAATTGCTGTATAATCACAGCAAAGCCCAGCCTGCAGAACAGCATTGTAATACTTTTTTCCTCTTATCATCATGCAGTTTTGCAGGCTCTCATTTGATCTTCTTTAAGCGTGTGAACGTGGCCAAGAACAGAGCAGCCTCTGCCTGCAGAACAGCTCCTTTTGTTCCCTTTGTTCGGGGGCTCCAGGCTGCTCCTATGTCTTCTCTCTCCATTTATGGTAGCTGCATGGGAGAAAAGCACCTTTCCAGCTCGATCTCAGTATAAGCTTGGCCATAGAAAAGGGCAAAATGTCCTGAATATTACAGATATTCTGTGAGCTGGAGCACAGCATGGTAGAGAGCACCCTGAGCTAAAGAAGGGCTGTAAGAAGGGGATGGACTTTTCAGCAGGGCGTGCTATGACAGGACAAGGGGAAATGGCTTCCAACTGAAAAAGGGGAGATTTAGATTGCATATAAGGAAGAAGTTTATTATACTAAGGGCGGTGAGGCACTGGCACAGGCTGCCCATAGAGGTGGTGGGTTCCTTGGGTGCAGACACCCAAGGTCAGGGGATGGGCTCTGGGCACCTGATGGAGCTGTGACTGTCCCTACTTGTTGCAGATGCCCTTTAAAGGTCCCTTCCAACTCAAATCACTCTATGATTCTATAATACTCATGGGGCAGATCCTTCACCCAGGATCTGCCTGACACTGCCCACAGTGAGCTGCCCTGAGCCAGAAAACCGGCAGTGTTGGCTCATTTTGGCTGATCTATCTGCTCCTTCTGAAGAGCTGACCCTTTTTGTTGGAATAAATCCATAGCAAATCAGCTTGGAAGAGAAACAAAGAATGTGAGGGACGTGAGAAATACAGCTCCATGTTTCACTCTGCTGCTGCTCGTGATGTGAAAGCTTCCACATGACTTCAGGCTGAAAGCGGGTTGCAGTCAGCTTAGATTTTGCAGATATTTAATTCAGAGGTGTTGTGAGCATGGAGGAGAACTCAGTGCTGTTCTGAGCCAGGCATCCTGCCTTTCACAAAGCCTCTGTGCAGCAGATGAACCCATTTCTAGACCAGCCCTTCCCACTTCTGGTTTCGGACAGGTGTGCAGCAATCATTCCTAATGTGATTTGCACACCCTTTTACACCCAGCTGACTGAGTACTTTCAAAACAAACCCCAGACGGATCTCAGCTCCCTTCTCATCATCTCCCTCAAGTAGAACCCATAGGAAGACGTGGAATTACCTAAATGAGGACTTCGGCAGAGCTGGGGCTCAGCAGGCTGTTACTCATCATAGCTCCAGCTGCAGGCTGGCGATCCGCTGGTGATTTGCAAGAGAATTATTTTTGTTCTGTGTTTACAAAATAAGAGAAGGAGGTTACTGGGGAGGCCTTGGGGCAGAATGCATCACTGGTGGTGGTAAAACTGAGATGACACAGCTCGCTTGCACCAGATGAAGGTGTGCTCCCTCATTAAGCCTGACTCATCAGAGGGCGCGGGGGCTGTGCATGGCCCCAAGCTGCTGCTGCTGCCAGGGGCTGGCAGAGCCCTGATCCCCACTGCAGGGCTCCGGTGCCACACGCAAAACTGGTGGGACTGGTTGGGAATGGTTGGCTTTGGTTTCCCATCTTCCTCGCTGGGAATTGCTCTTTACGCTGAGCTTGTGTGGGCTGAAAGATGGGGATATTTTTTTAACAAGGTCTTCTTACTTTTTTTTTTTTAATACTAAATTAAGAGCAGGAATAATTTACTGCTATTTGAGACTCCTGGATACGCAGCACTGTTAATCTCAGACCACTCAGATTGTAAACTAAGCCTCCCCAAATCATGAGATTGTTTTCTCTTTATAGGTCACTCCAAAAGTAATGCCTCCCACGTATTTCCATAGAAACTACAACAGATACAAACAGCACGATAACACTATTAGAGCAAATTCTCACCTACAAACACTACTTTCCAGCATAGTTACCACCAGAAATCCTTTACTCAGAGGGTGGTGAGGCCCTGGCAGTGCTGCCCAGAGCTGTGGGTGCCCCTTCCCTGGAGGTGCTCAAGGTCACGGATGGGGCCTTGCACATCCTGAGCTGGGGGGCACACAGCCCACAGCAGTGGTTGAGGCCAGATGGGCTTTAAGATCCCCTCCTACCCAAGCCATTCTAAGATCCCATGATTCACCAAAATGGCTACTTGAGTGGGATGAAGGAGCAAATGACCATCACCCTGCCAAGGCCCAAGTGACTCTTTCCTCTGCTCAACTCGCAAAGCAAGAGAGAAGAACAAACCTCCTTCCTTGTCCCTCCTGCTTCCCTACTTCCCTCATCATAAGGGAATGAAAAAAGTCAATATTGAATGTGTTGAAATGAAGCACAAGGAACGAAACGCCTCTCTGGCTTGCCAGAGGGTGCTGAAAGAGCCATGTGTGAATCTACATTTTCCAGAGCCTCGATCAGCTCGGGGTGACTATTTTAGCTGGCCAATATGCAGTGAAGGAGCCTGATTTCAGGAAGTAATTTGAAATTGAAAGGGGAAAAAGCACCTTCAAGTGTCTCATAGCTTGGCCTCCCCTGACAGAGCTTCAGAAAGCGCCTGGCCATTTGGGAAATTCAAGAGGTGGGAATAAAGTGAATTTCCCATTTGGGAAATTGAAGAACAAGGGCCAAGGGACACAAACTGGAACACAGGAAGTTCCATGTGAACGTGAGAAAAACTTCTTTGCTGTGTAGGTGGCAGAGAGCTGGAACACGTTACCCAGAGAGGTGGTAGAGTTCCCTTCTCTAGAGACATTCAAAGCCCACCTGCAGGCTTTCTCTGCAACATTTGATCTGTTTCAGAAATAGCCTTTTCATTTTTTAATTCAATTAAGAGAGGCATAATCTATGTAAAAGTACTTCTTTCTTGTGTACCAACAATGCAAGGCAGTTACCTTGGTCTACCGGGTACAGTGGTGCCTGAAGGAGGCTGAATTAAGCCCTAGTGATGAGTTATGGTGCATAACACTTCCCAAACACAACCACTGTGATTTATGACCACTGAGATTATAAAGATTTTGTTGGGTAGTGAAGAGTGATGGTTGATGTCCCTCTAAATGCTTATCATCTCTGGCAGCATAATTGAATCCTGTTAACAGATGCAATGGAACTGAGAAACATTTCTCTTGTGAGCAGTCCTCAGTGAAGCAGAGAAGCCCGGCCTTGCTGTTATTTCCTTGTTTTCAACTCAAGTATTTCCCTTTGAAGTCAGAGGGAGCAGAAATGACCATCCTGAAAGAAATACACTATAAAAGGAGCATATGATTCAGGCATTTGAAGGCTGCACTGTGCACAGGAAGAGAATCTTTAACAGGGTTCATCTCCAGCAGCTACAGATGCCCATGGCCTGGAGTGACTTAGGAAAGATTAAGGCACACACACATGCAGCAGCAGGTCCTCTCGTAGCAGCTGAGCTGGGTTAGTCCCTCATCAAGCTCCACGGTGTTATCTTTTTCTTGGGAAAGCCACAGTGCTGGGTAGATCTTAAATTATACCCCATGGAAGTTGGCTTGCTCCTGTGATGGAGGTTGTAATGAGGGAGTCGGGATTCCAGTTATAGCTCGGCACAGCAGATGCAGCTGGGTTTGCAGATGATAAAAACACAGCCTTGTCTCAGGAATGCTGCAGAAGTGAGGCACGCGGGTGTTGTTTTTTTTTCCTTCAGAGCAGTCCTTTAACTCTGGCTGTACTGTGCAACAGTTGTTCCCATTGGGAAATCAATATTTACAGAGCAAACAGTGAGGGGACGTGGGCTGGGTGCCATCCCAGCAGGTAACAGGACCTGCTCTGTTCACTCCTGCACCTCAATCCCTCGAAAACATTACTCTTCTCTCCTCTGAGGTTGCAGTAGTTTTTCATTACCACTGATGAATACTAATTTATACACACTCTGCTCTATAAGTTTCTCAAGGGCTGGTTGTGAGGAAGGAGGCAGCTATTGGAATATAGGATGATATAGTACATACGTTCCAATAGTACTCACAGCTCACCTCTTCCGATCAGACTGAATGGCCTCATGCACAGAATTAGCCATTCCCTTAAACACAACAAGTTATCATAGAAAGTAATCATAGAATCATAGATTATTACGGCTGAAGAAGATCATTTCGTTCAACTATCAACCCATCCCCAACATAATCAGAGCCAGCACTCCATATATACCAAGCTTCCAATGCATGCCAGGGACCTCTCCAAGCTCCTGCAACCCTGCTGCTTGCAGAGACCTTCAAATAGGAGACAAATGCAAGAAGCTGCAGCCCAGCAGGGAGCAGCACGAACCCAGCCAGAAAGCACCGTG
The DNA here is from genome assembly GCF_054131305.1 of Coturnix japonica. Taxonomy (NCBI): domain Eukaryota; kingdom Metazoa; phylum Chordata; class Aves; order Galliformes; family Phasianidae; genus Coturnix; species Coturnix japonica. Next base: position 52,333,361 of record NC_140667.1, read on the forward strand.
CTCACCAGGCACTGCGTGTGTAGCAGGACTCCCTGCTCTCCTTTGCCAGAGTCCACCTCTGGTTTTGCAGCAACACTCAGCGCTGGCTGTGCAACATTGCGCAGCACTGTGTTCCCTCTCATTTGCAGAGGCAACTTGCAGCTGTAAGAAAAATGTTTTCTCTCTAATCTGTATTTTCACAGGATGGAGATAAAGACATTCCTCAACAACCACTTAATCTCTCTTTATGCTGACACCACCAGCTACGCTCAGCCCAGCTCCAAAGCTGCCATACGTGCTGTGTTCACAAACAACCCCCAGCACAAGTAGATGAAGGGCAGCCCCTTCTGGAAGCTCTGGAAGTTTCTGGCATGTGATGTGAAGCATGAAGCCTGCTCTCAGTTCGGCTCCTGTTCCCAAAGCAGCCGCGTGCAGACATGCCATCCCTGATGCAAGCTCGACTCATGCAAGCAAGCTCCCAGCAAGCTCCGAGCCCACACCTGGCCCTAAAGGGTTGGAAAAACAGGAAACCCTTTCAAAGGTGTCTGAGGATTAGATGTTGACGTTTGAATTTCCCTTTTGTATCACTGTAACTTTTTTGTTTGAGCACTTTATCCCCGCGCTGCGAAAGCTGCTGGTTATTTCTAGTTGGAGATGTTGTGCTTTTGGAAGTAAAGCCAAGGAGGACAGGAAATAAAAATGTTTGAAGGCACTTCAGTGCACTAGACAAGCATTTCGCATGACAAGCTGAGCCCTGAGGGGAAAACATATCTCATGTACCAATAGATAGCAAAGGCAAAGCTGTTCTGCCTAGTGACAGTTTTGGTGCTATGTAGTTGCAGGAAATAATATAATATACTCATCAGTAGAAGCAAAGTTGCATCCCTTCCAACTGCTTCTAGATCATTGCTGTGACAATGATCTAGAAGCAGTTGGAAGGGATGGAGGACAAAACAGACCGCATTGCTGGGCATCCAGCACCCCTGCTCAGCCAGGCCTAGCAGTAAGCAGAGGGGTTGTTCAGCATGGCTGCAGGGGTTGCAGAAGCAGGCTGAGAGCATCCCGTAGGTGGGGAGCAGCCCTTGAAAAAGCAACTGGCAACGAGTTTGTCAACAATTCTGCATCTGGAGCTGGACGCTGGAAAAATTGTAGTCTATCTATCACATGTAGTATATCTATCACATGTAGTCTACTAATGTGATACACCAGGTGAAACTCCATCCTACTCACCCAGTGCAGCACATGTCAGTGCATTTCTTTGGCCAGAGTCTGCATGCAGATGCAATGGGGGAGTCAGGACTGGGTCTCTGGAGGTCTCCTTTTTCAGAGGGTGGAGCCTGGGGAATGAACATTACAGTTTGTTAGAAAACCGCTAGTGTTTCTACAGCACATATTTAATAAAGATAACTTATGTCTGGCTGCAAGTTAAATACCTTATAACTCTGCACTTAGTGTTTAGTGGAATATAGTGTGTGGTCTGTGCCTGACCTACACCTGAATTAACAATGTGCCTGCAAAGGCTTGTGCCTCCAAGACACGGGGAAGCGTGAGGCAATCAGAGGAGCAAGTTCCCGGTGTTGTAGCTTGGCAGGCACCCCATGAAACCATCAGATGTGTATCCAGCTTAGGCTAATGGAAACTAGCCAGCATAGTTCAGGGGTTAACTAAAATTTTTGTAAAGGGCAGAGTAAGAAGCAAATGCTGAACTCAGGTAGTGATGCTTCAGACCACTGCTGCTGTTCAAAGATCACCCTGTCCTCAGGAAGGGATTTCTCCATGGAAACAGCGCACAGAGCACTTCTACCCCAGCTCTGAAGCTGCCAACATGGTGCAGAAAGGGGAGGGAGGGAGACAGAATCAGAGCAAGGCAGAATTAAGTCAGGGGCACCTCATCAAGAAGGCTTTCTGTAGAAAGTATAGGCCACTCATCACAGAGAAGGGGAAGGCGATGTTCTTGGGCTACTTGACCCCTGCAAAACGGGGAGGAGGATTCAGGTGGACAAGAAGCGCTTCCAAGCTTTTTACTAAACACAAGAAATGCGGGCATCCATCATTATAAAAACAGAATGAAAATGTGAATTTTCCTTGTACAGGATTTTAGGGCTTGTCATGAAAGGAAGTACTGGGTTGTCCCAGGATATCAGTATGAATTTTGCTAACCTGCAAGGCCAGACTGAGCAGGTGACGTCCCTCTATCTAAGTAATCTCCAGTTGCTCTTTCTCCTCCATGGGACTGCCAACTGCCTTCACAAGTGACAGCCCTTCTCTGGCCTTTGCTTTCAGCAAGGACCCAGCCTGGGCACACCTTGAATTCCCTATCTAAGTGTGTTAGATTTACACAGGCACAAACAACGATGACAGAAGGCTGGCAAGCTCAGTGAGCCGCTAATGCATTACAGCTTAGGTTTCAGCTTTCTGCCTCTGTATCATCAGAGCCTTCCAGTGGAAGCTTGGCTCATAAGTGGGGCAGACCGACTTTCATCAGCTAAATGCTAACAGGCTGCCCAAAAGGCCTTTTGCCCCACCTAGTGTCTCCGTGTGGAAAAGAGACTAAATACAGAAGCAGTTTTCCCATTTGTGGAATGGGAATATGGACCAGAGCAGTGCCAGCAGAAGCAGCCATGAACAGCAATGGATGCTGAGGCCCGGTGACAAATATAACCTAAGTGCCTGTGAGAGGTGACCGTATGAGATCCTCACAACCACCCTGCTGTGTAGATTTGCCCCCTAGGCCCTCTCTCTGGCCTCAACATGACCATTTTCTCAGCTGAGTGTCACCCATAGGATAAGTCCTCCTCCAGGTGACCGCCTCAGAGGAGGACTTCTCACCTGGGTGACCCAAGAAGGCCCACAGCCAAACAAACCATAAATCTTCACCCAAATCTTACACTCGGACACCACCAAACAGCTCTGAAAGCACTCAGCGGCGAACAGCCCTCTGTGTGAGAAACTGTGATTACTGAGACACATCAGAGAAACAGCAACATGCAATGTGTGCTGTGGGACCAGCTCAGATCTGTAGCTGGGGAGGCAAGAGAAATGATAAAGAGATTGTTTATTAGGGACGAAGCAAAAAAACAAAACCATCGTCCAGGCCTAAGTGTTTCATTTGTTCCACTGCTAAAGAGAAGTCACCACTAATGACAGGATGAACAACTCCACAAAGCATATGCTATGGAGCCAGAGGTCCTCATCACAGTGAAAGCCGTCACCCACATTGCAGAGCAGGGCCTGAACCACCATTACCTGTGCTGCTGTGGGTGCTGCATGCATTCCCCAGGCAGTATCCAGGGCTGCCTCAGCCTCCTGCCTGCCTGGCCATGTGAGGGAGCACAACGTGCAGGCAAGAGGCCATCAGCAGCATGCAACAGCCATACAACTCAGACACAACAAGCATTTATTATTGGTTCATTTTGACAGAAGGGCTTGGTTTGGACTTTGCCTCTCACAGCCTCTGCCTAGATCAGTCTCAAAAAGGCACCTCAGCCCCTCTCTTTCCACTGTTTTGACCCGAGATTTTAAGGGTTTTAATGGGATACCCACTCTCTCTCCCCAGCCTATCTCTGGGGCTGGAAGACCCCATAGCTTGAGCTGTAAAGCAAGCAGGGTTATGCAATAGGGCAGGTTCTCCATGGCATCCTGCCCATGGGTTAGCTGCCAGCATCATTCCCAAGGCTGTATCCTAACCTAGAATGAAGTCTCACCTGTATGGCTGCAGTCAACTCAGCTGCCAGCAGCCGGGCTGTGTCATTCCCTGGGCTCATCGTGCCATCAGTTTAGAGAGCAGCAGTAGAACGCAGGGTGAAAACTGAAAGGCACTTCAGGCAGCCCTTGCTCATCGAGGAGCCCTGATAGAACAGAGCAGCCCGGCAGCTCTCTCGAGAGCAGCTGACATGAAGTGGGCGCTGCCCGGGCTCAGTGTCCGCGCCATCTTCCTCAGAAAAGCCTGAGGGCTGGAGCTGAGAAGTTGGGCTTTTGAATCATGTGGGCCATTCAGACAAGGAGAGTAACGGTCAGCCACCATTTTGCGCAGCTGCTCAAGGAAAATGCCTGGCCCTGTCACTGCTGCAGGAGGAGAGCCCCAGCAGAATATATTTGTAAAATATATTTGATATATTTGATATATGTGATATATTTGTAAAAAGATTTCTTATTCTCCTGTGTCAGTGTCACTCCAGTCTTCAAGAAAGGCAAGGAAGATCCGGGTAATTATAGGCCGGTCAGCCTCACCTCTGTCCCTGGGAAGGTGATGGAACAGCTTGTGCTGGATGCCATCTCCAGACAAGTGGGAGAAAAGGCGCTTATCAGGGGTAGTCAGCATGGTTCCACCAAGGGGAGGTCATGCTCGACCAACCTTGTGGCCTTCCTATGATGATGTCACTGGCTGGGTGGATGGGGTGAGAGCAGTAGATGTAGTCTACCTTGATTTCAGTAAGGCATTTGATACTGTCTCCATGACATCCTTATAACAAAGCTGAGGAAGTGTGGGATAGATGAGTGGACAGTGAGGTGGGTTGAGAACTGGATGACTGGCAGAGCACAGGGTCGTCGTTGGTGGTGCAGAGTCTGGCTGGAGACATGTAACCAGTGGTGTCCCCCAGGGGTCTGTGCTGGGTCCGGTCTTGTTCAACATCTTCATCAATGACCTTGATGGGGGGATAGTGGTCACCCTCAGCAAGTTTACTGATGAAACGAAGTTGGGAGGATTGGCTGACACGCCTGAAGGCTGTGCTGCCATTCAGCGAGACCTGGACAGGCTGGAGAGCTGGGCAGTAAGAAACCAGTTGAGGTTCAACAAAAGCAAGTGTAGAGTCTTACATCTAGGGAGGAAGAATTGCATGCACCAGTACAGGTTGGGGGATGAACTGCTGGAGAGGAGCTCTGCTGAGAGGGACCTGGGCGTCCTGGTGGATGTCAGGTTGTCCATGAGCCAGCAGTGTGCCCTTGTAGCCAAAAAGGCCAATGGCATTCTGGTGCGCATTAAAAAGAGCGTGTCCAGCAGGTCGAGGGAGGTGATCCTCCCCCTCTACTCTGCTCTGGTGAGACCTCATCTGGAGTATTGTGTCCAGTTCTGGGGTCTCCAGTACAAAAAAGACAGGGAGCTCTTGGAAAGAGTCCAGCGGAGGGCCACAAAGATGGTGAAGGGACTGGAGCATCTCCCCTGTGAAGAAAGGCTAAGCGAACTGGGTCTGTTTAGCCTTGAGAAAAGATGACCGAGAGAGGATCTAATCCAGGTTTGTAAATATCTGAGGTGTGGGGGCCATAGTGGTGAGGCCAGTCTCTTTTCAGTGGTATGTGGAGACAGGACAAGGGGAAATGGACATAAGCCTTTACATAGTAAGTTCCAAATGAATGTATGCAAGAACTTCTTTACGGTGAGGGTGATGGAGCACTGGAACAGGCTGCCCAGGGGGGTTGTGGAGTCTTCTACTCTGGAGATATTCAAGTCCCACTTGGACGCCTACGTGTACGACCTGGTGTAGGGAACCTGCTTTGGCAGGGGGTTGGACTCAATGATCTCTAGAGGTCCCTTCCAACCCCTACAATTCTGTGATTCTGTGAAAAACTTCTGTGTGAAAAAGATGGCAAAACGCTGCTATGGAAAATGTGTGGAGAGCATCTGATCCCAGTTTCAACAGGATTCTGCCAAGCTGCTGGAGTAGGCGAGGGGGACTCTGGTCAGTTTGCACGTCATGGAAGAAATGGCTGCATTCTGCAGTCCAGCTACAAGCAGAAGGAAGCCTGGGCTTCTGCAGCACTCAGACACGTACAGCTCATTTGATGGATGATTACTGAAAGCTTTCAAGTATCTTCACCCATAATACTCAGGGTCTCAAAAACACCCAGAGCTGCCAAAGTGAGGAAAAGTGCCACTACTGTGTGTGGGAGGAGGTGGGAGAGCAGTGGTCACCTTTTCTACAGCACGCTACCCAATTCTGTGGCAGCCGAGCAGTCAGCACCCTATTCCTGCTTTTTTTGAAAAAGAGTTACGGGCAGAGGGTTTTGATGTGCAGAATCAAACTCTATAACCCATGTAAAGTTATAAAAAAAGTATGTTTACTACAATTATTATCAAAACAGAATAGCCTTACAACATGCTTCCTAGTCTATAATGCTACATCCATACTATTGATAACATTTAAAAACAATTTGAGTTTGAACAGTGAGAATTAATCACAGAATTCAACAACTGCATTTCTAAAATACACTACTGAAATGTGGTATTTCTACAAGTCACAAAATACTTCATGCTCTGCTTCTTCAGAACAGTTTCTTCAAGCAAGCCTTCCATTGCCCGTTTTTGTAGAGGAAGATGTTTCCAGGGCAAACAGGCTCACTCCGAGATGCCGGATGCTCTCTGCCCTGATGGTCTGAAGAGTCTCTGCTTCAAGAGTCCACGCAGCACCCTCTCCGTCGGCATGGGGTATGGCTGCCCTAGTGTGGAGAAAACATTTGAGAGCAATTCCCACTGCCTGCTGAGCGACGTCTTCTCCACGTCCAGCATGCTCATCTGTGAGACAAGTGGGCGTCTCTCATTTCCTATAGATCAGCAGGCTTGTGAGCCGATCTTGAAGCTCGTCCACATCCTGGAGTGCCTGCTCATGTCTCTCTGGATCCTGCACCAGGCGCTGGAAGAGGTTGAGCGGTTGGGACACTCGGAATTCCTCCGGCAAGATAATCTCCGCAGGCACGTCCTCATTTCCTACGAAGAAATGGTTCAGACGTACCTCCTCCACACATCAGCGCAGGTAGCACAAGATGTCATCCACCCGCTCCAGGAAATAGATCCCATGCCAGCTTTTCAAAGGGATGGCAGTCAGGAGGTGCATGACCACCATCTTCATTTCATAGGGAGAGAAGGCGTGGCCCTCCTGGATATAGGCAGCCACTTGCATATATCTTATGTAGAAATTGTCCTCCTGTGCATTGGCGGCTACGTGCTGGAAGAACTTTGCCTCAGCCACTGCACAACTCTGTGGCCAGGTCATGCTGGGAACAATACCAGCCTCTGTCTCCTGGCTGCTCAGAAAGATGTCTGTATCATCTTGCTGTACACCAAAAATTGTCTGAACCGTGAGGATTCTTTTGTGGGAACTTCTCACAGAAAGCTTGCAGGAGCACCTGGACAGCACCACATTTATGCTGGTTGTTGCTGAGTCAGGCAAGCATTTCCAGGCATCTTCGATCAGTGTGTAGAAGCAGCAGGCAGTGTTCTCCAAGAGCACAAGCAGGTGGTAGAAGGGTTCATTCTCAGAGGGACACCAGACTTCATAGGCACTACCCACCCCAATGGGGTGCTCTGGCACTGGATAGAAAGTATCTGACATGAGATACTGGCAGAAATTGATGAGGTGACCAAACAGGAGCAGTATCTGCTCACAGTTATCTCGATGAATTTGGTTTGGCCAGAGCTCATCAGCAAGGAGAATATTACTCCCCTCCTCGTCCGCTTCCTCCTGCTGCACTTCCAGCTCCTGCTTGTCCTCCTGCTGTTCCTGCTCATTTCTGGACCTCTCATCATCACCTCTGTCTTCAACTCTCTGGAAAATTTTATGGATCTTCCACATGAACCAGAGCAGAAGGAAGAGAATGCAAAGCACACTGCAAACCTTCCACTAAGGCAACACAGAGAAGAACGAGGCTTGAATATCCACCCTGCTCTTTTTCAAGTTCTGATGATCCAGAAGCAGATGCATTGGTTCCACCAAAAGAAGGGCACTTATACTGCTGTTTTTGTTTGTTTGTTTTTTAATGTTTATTAAATTTTATAAGAACATATACATCGATGGAATAATTATTATTTTTTTCTGATCTACGTTAACTGTATTTTCTGTGTGGCCGAAGACAGTTCCTCTTCACTCCATGTGGCCCCGGCATCTAAAAGGCTGGACTAACATGGCATACGCAGAAATGCCGGTGGCTACATGGATACGGGTGGTGCTGTCTCTGTCTCCTGGCTGCTCGGATAGATGTCCTCGTGTTCTTGCAATACTCCAAACGCTGTCTTAAGTAAGCAGCTTCTTTTGAAATCCATCAGACGTAGCCTGCTGTAGCTGCTCGTCTGTGGAACAAGTGGGCGTCTCTTATTTCCCATAGATCAGCAGGCTTTCGAGCCGATCTTGCAGCTCCTCCACCTCCTGCAGCGCCTGCTCCTGTCTGCCCGGATCCTGCACCAGGTGCTGGAAGAGGTTGAGCGGTTGGGATGCTCGGAATTCCTGCGGCAAGATAATCTCCGCAGGCACGTCCTCATTTCCTATGAAGAAATGATTCAGGCATTTCTCCTCCACGCAGCAGCGCAGGTAGCGCAAGATGTCATCCACCCGCAACAGGAAATGACTCCCTTTCCAGCTCTCCAAAGGGATGGCAGTCAGGAGGTGCATGAGCACGGTCTTCAGTTCGTAGGGAGAAAAGTCAAGGCCCGCCCGGATATAGGCAACCACTTGCATGAGTCTGACATAGAAATTGCTCTCCTCGGCATGGGAGGCTACGTGCTGGAAGAACTTCGCCTCTGCCACCGCACAGGTCTGTGGCCAGGTCGTGCTGGGAACACTACCAACCTCTATCTCCTGGCTGTTCAGATAGATGTCGGTATTGTCCTGCTGGACGCCAAACAGAATGTTGACCAGGTAGATTCTTTGGTCAAAATCTGTCAGACGAAGCCTGCAGGAGCGCCTGCGTGCCTGTGCATTAAGTCTGTACGGTTTTGGAAAACGCAAGCGTACCCAGGCATCTTCGATCAGTGCCTGGAACCAGCGGGCTGTCTTCTCCATGTCTAGGTAGGAGCCAGTGCAGAGTTCGTGTAGGGGGCTGGGCCGCTGATTTCCCAGCTGTTTCTCGGTGGTGTGGAGGAAGCACTGCATACCCATCTCCTGCTCCCTCCCGCACATGCATTCCAGATCTACACGGATACGGGAGTTCCTTGCTGGCAGCTCCCCTGGGGTGCCCAGATCCAGGTGGAAAATGTGCCCACGGGGAGCCATCAGTGGCACAAGCAGGCAGTAGACGGGTTCGTTCTCAGCGGGGGACCAGTCTTCGTAGGCACTGCCCACCCCGATGGCACGCTCTGGCACTGGATAGAATGTATCTGCCAAGTTGTATTGGCAGATATCGATGACGCCACTTAACAGGGAGTGCACAAGTCTGCAGTTGCTTTGATGGCTTTCAACTAGCAAGAGCAAATCAGCAAAGAAAAGATCCTCCTTTTCCACTTCCTTTTGCTTCTCCTTCTGCTCCTCCTGCTCCTGCTGCTCCTCCTCACTGATGGAGCTCTCCTCATCACTGATGTCTTCAGTCCTCTGGAACTTTTTATAGATCTTCCACATGAACCAGAGTAAAAGGAAGAGAATACAGAGAACACTGCAAACCTTCCAGTAAGGCAACACAGAGAAGAGCAAGGCTTGAATATCCACCCTGCTCTTCTCCAGGTTCCTCTCTTCTAATTGCAGAAGCTTTTCTTTATGCTCTCGCAGAAACACTTCACGCATGCGTTCAAGAAGGCTGTAAACCTTCCAGTAAGGCAACACAGAGGAGAGGAAGGCACGAATGCCCATCCAGCTCTGCCCCACGTTCTCTACGTGCTGCCACTGCAGTGTCATCTGCTCTTGCAGAAACACCTCACGCTCACGCATGCGTTCAAGCGTTTCCGCATCCAACTCATCACCAAGGAAGACCACTCTCTGCGCCAACAAGGTGAAGAAAAACGCCAAAGCCATGATCTGGAAGAGATGAGAGAGGGGAGGTCAGTGGGGCTGGGTGGGAGCTCGCGCACGGCTGGGGGAGCGGGGCCAGGAGCCGCAGCCCCTGGGGTCAGCTAGGAGCGGGGCCGAGGGAGCTGGGAGGCAGCGGGGGCTGAGGCCAGAGCTGCTGCTGACTGCCCAGAGAGCCGCTCACAGGCTGCCCTGAGCGCTCGCTGCCGGCACTGCAGGCTCCCAAACCCCTCGCGGGCCGCTGTTCGCACCCGGCCCAGCACAGCCTTCCCCCTGCTGCTGCACTCACCGCTGGCCCAGGCCAAAGTGGAGCAGCGCTGCCTGCTGCTGGCCTCGATGCCAGCCCTGCATTGTGATGCACTGTGCCGTCACAGACGCCCCATCCCCACCCTTCGGCCCCACCCGTCAGCCACCCCCAGCTGCCCTGGGTCTCCATGGCCGCGACATCTGTCCTGTTCCGAGGCACGTGGCCGGACTGAGCTCCTGGGAACGATCGATCTCTGTGTGTACCATCTCTGCCAAACCCCGTGGGATCTCACTAGGAACCGCAGCCGCTGCTGTTGATCCAGAAGCTGATGCATTGGTTCCACCAAAAGAAGGGCACTTATACTGCTGTTTTTGTTTGTTTGTTTTTTAATGTTTATTAAATTTTATTAGAACGTATACATCGATGGAATAATTATTTTTTTCCTGATCTACATTAACTGTATTTTCAGTGTGGCCGAATTCAGTTCCTCTTCACTCCATGTGGCCCCGGCATCTAAAAGGCTGGACTAACATGGCATACGCAGAAATGCCGGTGGCTACATGGATACGGGTGGTGCTGTCTCTGTCTCCTGGCTGCTCGGATAGATGTCCTCGTGTTCTTGCAATACTCCAAACGCTGTCTTAAGTAAGCAGCTTCTTTTGAAATCCATCAGACGTAGCCTGCTGTAGCTGCTCGTCTGTGGAACAAGTGGGCGTCTCTTATTTCCCATAGATCAGCAGGCTTTCGAGCCGATCTTGCAGCTCCTCCACCTCCTGCAGCGCCTGCTCCTGTCTGCCCGGATCCTGCACCAGGTGCTGGAAGAGGTTGAGCGGTTGGGACGCTCGGAATTCCTGCGGCAAGATAATCTCCGCAGGCACGTCCTCATTTCCTATGAAGAAATGATTCAGGCGTTTCTCCTCCACGCAGCAGCGCAGGTAGCGCAAGATGTCATCCACCCGCAACAGGAAATGACTCCCTTTCCAGCTCTCCAAAGGGATGGCAGTCAGGAGGTGCATGAGCACGGTCTTCAGTTCGTAGGGAGAAAAGTCAAGGCCCGCCCGGATATAGGCAACCACTTGCATGTGTCTGACATAGAAATTGCTCTCCTCGGCATGGGAGGCTACGTGCTGGAAGAACTTCGCCTCTGCCACCGCACAGGTCTGTGGCCAGGTCGTGCTGGGAACACTACCAACCTCTATCTCCTGGCTGTTCAGATAGATGTCGGTATTGTCCTGCTGGACGCCAAACAGAATGTTGACCAGGTAGACTCTTTGGTCAAAATCTGTCAGACGAAGCCTGCAGGAGCGCCTGCGTGCCTGTGCATTAAGTCTGTACGGTTTTGGAAAACGCAAGCATACCCAGGCATCTTCGATCAGTGCCTGGAACCAGCGGGCTGTCTTCTCCACGTCTAGGTAGGAGCCAGTGCAGAGTTCGTGTAGGAGGCTGGGCCGCTGATTTCCCAGCTGTTTCTCGGTGGTGTGGAGGAAGCACTGCATACCCATCTGCTGCTCCCTCCCGCACGTGCATTCCAGATCTACACGGATACGGGAGTTCCTTGCTGGCAGCTCCCCTGGGGTGCCCAGATCCAGGTGGAAAATGTGCCCACGGGGAGCCATCAGTGGCACAAGCAGGCAGTAGACGGGTTCGTTCTCAGCGGGGGACCAGTCTTCGTAGGCACTGCCCACCCCGATGGCACGCTCTGGCACTGGATAGAATGTATCTGCCAAGTTGTATTGGCAGATATCGATGACGCCACTTAACAGGGAGTGCACAAGTCTGCAGTTGCTTTGATGGCTTTCAACTGGCCAGAGCAAATCAGCAAAGAAAAGATCCTCCTTTTCCACTTCCTTTTGCTTCTCCTTCTGCTCCTCCTGCTCCTGCTGCTCCTCCTCACTGATGGAGCTCTCCTCATCACTGATGTCTTCAGTCCTCTGGAACTTTTTATAGATCTTCCACATGAACCAGAGTAAAAGGAAGAGAATACAGAGAACACTGCAAACCTTCCAGTAAGGCAACACAGAGAAGAGCAAGGCTTGAATATCCACCCTGCTCTTCTCCAGGTTCCTCTCTTCTAATTGCAGAAGCTTTTCTTTATGCTCTCGCAGAAACACTTCACGCATGCGTTCAAGAAGGCTGTAAACCTTCCAGTAAGGCAACACAGAGGAGAGGAAGGCACGAATGCCCATCCAGCTCTGCCCCACGTTCTCTACGTGCTGCCACTGCAGTGTCATCTGCTCTTGCAGAAACACCTCACGCTCACGCATGCGTTCAAGCGTTTCCGCATCCAACTCATCACCAAGGAAGACCACTCTCTGCGCCAACAAGGTGAAGAAAAACGCCAAAGCCATGATCTGGAAGAGATGAGAGAGGGGAGGTCAGTGGGGCTGGGTGGGAGCTCGCGCACGGCTGGGGGAGCGGGGCCAGGAGCCGCAGCCCCTGGGGTCAGCTAGGAGCGGGGCCGAGGGAGCTGGGAGGCAGCGGGGGCTGAGGCCAGAGCTGCTGCTGACTGCCCAGAGAGCCGCTCACAGGCTGCCCTGAGCGCTCGCTGCCGGCACTGCAGGCTCCCAAACCCCTCGCGGGCCGCTGTTCGCACCCGGCCCAGCACAGCCTTCCCCCTGCTGCTGCACTCACCGCTGGCCCAGGCCAAAGTGGAGCAGCGCTGCCTGCTGCTGGCCTCGATGCCAGCCCTGCATTGTGATGCACTGTGCCGTCACAGACGCCCCATCCCCACCCTTCGGCCCCACCCGTCAGCCCCCCCCAGCTGCCCTGGGTCTCCATGGCCGCGACATCTGTCCTGTTCCGAGGCACGTGGCCGGACTGAGCTCCTGGGAACGATCGATCTCTGTGTGTACCATCTCTGCCAAACCCCGTGGGATCTCACTAGGAACCGCAGCCGCTGCTGTTGATCCAGAAGCTGATGCATTGGTTCCACCAAAAGAAGGGCACTTATACTGCTGTTTTTGTTTGTTTGTTTTTTAATGTTTATTAAATTTTATTAGAACGTATACATCGATGGAATAATTATTTTTTTCCTGATCTACATTAACTGTATTTTCAGTGTGGCCGAATTCAGTTCCTCTTCACTCCATGTGGCCCCGGCATCTAAAAGGCTGGACTAACATGGCATACGCAGAAATGCCGGTGGCTACATGGATACGGGTGGTGCTGTCTCTGTCTCCTGGCTGCTCGGATAGATGTCCTCGTGTTCTTGCAATACTCCAAACGCTGTCTTAAGTAAGCAGCTTCTTTTGAAATCCATCAGACGTAGCCTGCTGTAGCTGCTCGTCTGTGGAACAAGTGGGCGTCTCTTATTTCCCATAGATCAGCAGGCTTTCGAGCCGATCTTGCAGCTCCTCCACCTCCTGCAGCGCCTGCTCCTGTCTGCCCGGATCCTGCACCAGGTGCTGGAAGAGGTTGAGCGGTTGGGACGCTCGGAATTCCTGCGGCAAGATAATCTCCGCAGGCACGTCCTCATTTCCTATGAAGAAATGATTCAGGCGTTTCTCCTCCACGCAGCAGCGCAGGTAGCGCAAGATGTCATCCACCCGCAACAGGAAATGACTCCCTTTCCAGCTCTCCAAAGGGATGGCAGTCAGGAGGTGCATGAGCACGGTCTTCAGTTCGTAGGGAGAAAAGTCAAGGCCCGCCCGGATATAGGCAACCACTTGCATGTGTCTGACATAGAAATTGCTCTCCTCGGCATGGGAGGCTACGTGCTGGAAGAACTTCGCCTCTGCCACCGCACAGGTCTGTGGCCAGGTCGTGCTGGGAACACTACCAACCTCTATCTCCTGGCTGTTCAGATAGATGTCGGTATTGTCCTGCTGGACGCCAAACAGAATGTTGACCAGGTAGACTCTTTGGTCAAAATCTGTCAGACGAAGCCTGCAGGAGCGCCTGCGTGCCTGTGCATTAAGTCTGTACGGTTTTGGAAAACGCAAGCATACCCAGGCATCTTCGATCAGTGCCTGGAACCAGCGGGCTGTCTTCTCCACATCTAGGTAGGAGCCAGTGCAGAGTTCGTGTAGGAGGCTGGGCCGCTGATTTCCCAGCTGTTTCTCGGTGGTGTGGAGGAAGCACTGCATACCCATCTGCTGCTCCCTCCCGCACGTGCATTCCAGATCTACACGGATACGGGAGTTCCTTGCTGGCAGCTCCCCTGGGGTGCCCAGATCCAGGTGGAAAATGTGCCCACGGGGAGCCATCAGTGGCACAAGCAGGCAGTAGACGGGTTCGTTCTCAGCGGGGGACCAGTCTTCGTAGGCACTGCCCACCCCGATGGCACGCTCTGGCACTGGATAGAATGTATCTGCCAAGTTGTATTGGCAGATATCGATGACGCCACTTAACAGGGAGTGCACAAGTCTGCAGTTGCTTTGATGGCTTTCAACTGGCCAGAGCAAATCAGCAAAGAAAAGATCCTCCTTTTCCACTTCCTTTTGCTTCTCCTTCTGCTCCTCCTGCTCCTGCTGCTCCTCCTCACTGATGGAGCTCTCCTCATCACTGATGTCTTCAGTCCTCTGGAACTTTTTATAGATCTTCCACATGAACCAGAGTAAAAGGAAGAGAATACAGAGAACACTGCAAACCTTCCAGTAAGGCAACACAGAGAAGAGCAAGGCTTGAATATCCACCCTGCTCTTCTCCAGGTTCCTCTCTTCTAATTGCAGAAGCTTTTCTTTATGCTCTCGCAGAAACACTTCACGCATGCGTTCAAGAAGGCTGTAAACCTTCCAGTAAGGCAACACAGAGGAGAGGAAGGCACGAATGCCCATCCAGCTCTGCCCCACGTTCTCTACGTGCTGCCACTGCAGTGTCATCTGCTCTTGCAGAAACACCTCACGCTCACGCATGCGTTCAAGCGTTTCCGCATCCAACTCATCACCAAGGAAGACCACTCTCTGCGCCAACAAGGTGAAGAAAAACGCCAAAGCCATGATCTGGAAGAGATGAGAGAGGGGAGGTCAGTGGGGCTGGGTGGGAGCTCGCGCACGGCTGGGGGAGCGGGGCCAGGAGCCGCAGCCCCTGGGGTCAGCTAGGAGCGGGGCCGAGGGAGCTGGGAGGCAGCGGGGGCTGAGGCCAGAGCTGCTGCTGACTGCCCAGAGAGCCGCTCACAGGCTGCCCTGAGCGCTCGCTGCCGGCACTGCAGGCTCCCAAACCCCTCGCGGGCCGCTGTTCGCACCCGGCCCAGCACAGCCTTCCCCCTGCTGCTGCACTCACCGCTGGCCCAGGCCAAAGTGGAGCAGCGCTGCCTGCTGCTGGCCTCGATGCCAGCCCTGCATTGTGATGCACTGTGCCGTCACAGACGCCCCATCCCCACCCTTCGGCCCCACCCGTCAGCCCCCCCCAGCTGCCCTGGGTCTCCATGGCCGCGACATCTGTCCTGTTCCGAGGCACGTGGCCGGACTGAGCTCCTGGGAACGATCGATCTCTGTGTGTACCATCTCTGCCAAACCCCGTGGGATCTCACTAGGAACCGCAGCCGCTGCTGTTGATCCAGAAGCTGATGCATTGGTTCCACCAAAAGAAGGGCACTTATACTGCTGTTTTTGTTTGTTTGTTTTTTAATGTTTATTAAATTTTATTAGAACGTATACATCGATGGAATAATTATTTTTTTCCTGATCTACATTAACTGTATTTTCAGTGTGGCCGAATTCAGTTCCTCTTCACTCCATGTGGCCCCGGCATCTAAAAGGCTGGACTAACATGGCATACGCAGAAATGCCGGTGGCTACATGGATACGGGTGGTGCTGTCTCTGTCTCCTGGCTGCTCGGATAGATGTCCTCGTGTTCTTGCAATACTCCAAACGCTGTCTTAAGTAAGCAGCTTCTTTTGAAATCCATCAGACGTAGCCTGCTGTAGCTGCTCGTCTGTGGAACAAGTGGGCGTCTCTTATTTCCCATAGATCAGCAGGCTTTCGAGCCGATCTTGCAGCTCCTCCACCTCCTGCAGCGCCTGCTCCTGTCTGCCCGGATCCTGCACCAGGTGCTGGAAGAGGTTGAGCGGTTGGGACGCTCGGAATTCCTGCGGCAAGATAATCTCCGCAGGCACGTCCTCATTTCCTATGAAGAAATGATTCAGGCGTTTCTCCTCCACGCAGCAGCGCAGGTAGCGCAAGATGTCATCCACCCGCAACAGGAAATGACTCCCTTTCCAGCTCTCCAAAGGGATGGCAGTCAGGAGGTGCATGAGCACGGTCTTCAGTTCGTAGGGAGAAAAGTCAAGGCCCGCCCGGATATAGGCAACCACTTGCATGTGTCTGACATAGAAATTGCTCTCCTCGGCATGGGAGGCTACGTGCTGGAAGAACTTCGCCTCTGCCACCGCACAGGTCTGTGGCCAGGTCGTGCTGGGAACACTACCAACCTCTATCTCCTGGCTGTTCAGATAGATGTCGGTATTGTCCTGCTGGTCTCCAAACAGAATGTTGACCAGGTAGACTCTTTGGTCAAAATCTGTCAGACGAAGCCTGCAGGAGCGCCTGCGTGCCTGTGCATTAAGTCTGTACGGTTTTGGAAAACGCAAGCATACCCAGGCATCTTCGATCAGTGCCTGGAACCAGCGGGCTGTCTTCTCCACGTCTAGGTAGGAGCCAGTGCAGAGTTCGTGTAGGAGGCTGGGCCGCTGATTTCCCAGCTGTTTCTCGGTGGTGTGGAGGAAGCACTGCATACCCATCTGCTGCTCCCTCCCGCACGTGCATTCCAGATCTACACGGATACGGGAGTTCCTTGCTGGCAGCTCCCCTGGGGTGCCCAGATCCAGGTGGAAAATGTGCCCACGGGGAGCCATCAGTGGCACAAGCAGGCAGTAGACGGGTTCGTTCTCAGCGGGGGACCAGTCTTCGTAGGCACTGCCCACCCCGATGGCACGCTCTGGCACTGGATAGAATGTATCTGCCAAGTTGTATTGGCAGATATCGATGACGCCACTTAACAGGGAGTGCACAAGTCTGCAGTTGCTTTGATGGCTTTCAACTGGCCAGAGCAAATCAGCAAAGAAAAGATCCTCCTTTTCCACTTCCTTTTGCTTCTCCTTCTGCTCCTCCTGCTCCTGCTGCTCCTCCTCACTGATGGAGCTCTCCTCATCACTGATGTCTTCAGTCCTCTGGAACTTTTTATAGATCTTCCACATGAACCAGAGTAAAAGGAAGAGAATACAGAGAACACTGCAAACCTTCCAGTAAGGCAACACAGAGAAGAGCAAGGCTTGAATATCCACCCTGCTCTTCTCCAGGTTCCTCTCTTCTAATTGCAGAAGCTTTTCTTTATGCTCTCGCAGAAACACTTCACGCATGCGTTCAAGAAGGCTGTAAACCTTCCAGTAAGGCAACACAGAGGAGAGGAAGGCACGAATGCCCATCCAGCTCTGCCCCACGTTCTCTACGTGCTGCCACTGCAGTGTCATCTGCTCTTGCAGAAACACCTCACGCTCACGCATGCGTTCAAGCGTTTCCGCATCCAACTCATCACCAAGGAAGACCACTCTCTGCGCCAACAAGGTGAAGAAAAACGCCAAAGCCATGATCTGGAAGAGATGAGAGAGGGGAGGTCAGTGGGGCTGGGTGGGAGCTCGCGCACGGCTGGGGGAGCGGGGCCAGGAGCCGCAGCCCCTGGGGTCAGCTAGGAGCGGGGCCGAGGGAGCTGGGAGGCAGCGGGGGCTGAGGCCAGAGCTGCTGCTGACTGCCCAGAGAGCCGCTCACAGGCTGCCCTGAGCGCTCGCTGCCGGCACTGCAGGCTCCCAAACCCCTCGCGGGCCGCTGTTCGCACCCGGCCCAGCACAGCCTTCCCCCTGCTGCTGCACTCACCGCTGGCCCAGGCCAAAGTGGAGCAGCGCTGCCTGCTGCTGGCCTCGATGCCAGCCCTGCATTGTGATGCACTGTGCCGTCACAGACGCCCCATCCCCACCCTTCGGCCCCACCCGTCAGCCCCCCCCAGCTGCCCTGGGTCTCCATGGCCGCGACATCTGTCCTGTTCCGAGGCACGTGGCCGGACTGAGCTCCTGGGAACGATCGATCTCTGTGTGTACCATCTCTGCCAAACCCCGTGGGATCTCACTAGGAACCGCAGCCGCTGCTGTTGATCCAGAAGCTGATGCATTGGTTCCACCAAAAGAAGGGCACTTATACTGCTGTTTTTGTTTGTTTGTTTTTTAATGTTTATTAAATTTTATTAGAACGTATACATCGATGGAATAATTATTTTTTTCCTGATCTACATTAACTGTATTTTCAGTGTGGCCGAATTCAGTTCCTCTTCACTCCATGTGGCCCCGGCATCTAAAAGGCTGGACTAACATGGCATACGCAGAAATGCCGGTGGCTACATGGATACGGGTGGTGCTGTCTCTGTCTCCTGGCTGCTCGGATAGATGTCCTCGTGTTCTTGCAATACTCCAAACGCTGTCTTAAGTAAGCAGCTTCTTTTGAAATCCATCAGACGTAGCCTGCTGTAGCTGCTCGTCTGTGGAACAAGTGGGCGTCTCTTATTTCCCATAGATCAGCAGGCTTTCGAGCCGATCTTGCAGCTCCTCCACCTCCTGCAGCGCCTGCTCCTGTCTGCCCGGATCCTGCACCAGGTGCTGGAAGAGGTTGAGCGGTTGGGACGCTCGGAATTCCTGCGGCAAGATAATCTCCGCAGGCACGTCCTCATTTCCTATGAAGAAATGATTCAGGCGTTTCTCCTCCACGCAGCAGCGCAGGTAGCGCAAGATGTCATCCACCCGCAACAGGAAATGACTCCCTTTCCAGCTCTCCAAAGGGATGGCAGTCAGGAGGTGCATGAGCACGGTCTTCAGTTCGTAGGGAGAAAAGTCAAGGCCCGCCCGGATATAGGCAACCACTTGCATGTGTCTGACATAGAAATTGCTCTCCTCGGCATGGGAGGCTACGTGCTGGAAGAACTTCGCCTCTGCCACCGCACAGGTCTGTGGCCAGGTCGTGCTGGGAACACTACCAACCTCTATCTCCTGGCTGTTCAGATAGATGTCGGTATTGTCCTGCTGGTCTCCAAACAGAATGTTGACCAGGTAGACTCTTTGGTCAAAATCTGTCAGACGAAGCCTGCAGGAGCGCCTGCGTGCCTGTGCATTAAGTCTGTACGGTTTTGGAAAACGCAAGCATACCCAGGCATCTTCGATCAGTGCCTGGAACCAGCGGGCTGTCTTCTCCACGTCTAGGTAGGAGCCAGTGCAGAGTTCGTGTAGGAGGCTGGGCCGCTGATTTCCCAGCTGTTTCTCGGTGGTGTGGAGGAAGCACTGCATACCCATCTGCTGCTCCCTCCCGCACGTGCATTCCAGATCTACACGGATACGGGAGTTCCTTGCTGGCAGCTCCCCTGGGGTGCCCAGATCCAGGTGGAAAATGTGCCCACGGGGAGCCATCAGTGGCACAAGCAGGCAGTAGACGGGTTCGTTCTCAGCGGGGGACCAGTCTTCGTAGGCACTGCCCACCCCGATGGCACGCTCTGGCACTGGATAGAATGTATCTGCCAAGTTGTATTGGCAGATATCGATGACGCCACTTAACAGGGAGTGCACAAGTCTGCAGTTGCTTTGATGGCTTTCAACTGGCCAGAGCAAATCAGCAAAGAAAAGATCCTCCTTTTCCACTTCCTTTTGCTTCTCCTTCTGCTCCTCCTGCTCCTGCTGCTCCTCCTCACTGATGGAGCTCTCCTCATCACTGATGTCTTCAGTCCTCTGGAACTTTTTATAGATCTTCCACATGAACCAGAGTAAAAGGAAGAGAATACAGAGAACACTGCAAACCTTCCAGTAAGGCAACACAGAGAAGAGCAAGGCTTGAATATCCACCCTGCTCTTCTCCAGGTTCCTCTCTTCTAATTGCAGAAGCTTTTCTTTATGCTCTCGCAGAAACACTTCACGCATGCGTTCAAGAAGGCTGTAAACCTTCCAGTAAGGCAACACAGAGGAGAGGAAGGCACGAATGCCCATCCAGCTCTGCCCCACGTTCTCTACGTGCTGCCACTGCAGTGTCATCTGCTCTTGCAGAAACACCTCACGCTCACGCATGCGTTCAAGCGTTTCCGCATCCAACTCATCACCAAGGAAGACCACTCTCTGCGCCAACAAGGTGAAGAAAAACGCCAAAGCCATGATCTGGAAGAGATGAGAGAGGGGAGGTCAGTGGGGCTGGGTGGGAGCTCGCGCACGGCTGGGGGAGCGGGGCCAGGAGCCGCAGCCCCTGGGGTCAGCTAGGAGCGGGGCCGAGGGAGCTGGGAGGCAGCGGGGGCTGAGGCCAGAGCTGCTGCTGACTGCCCAGAGAGCCGCTCACAGGCTGCCCTGAGCGCTCGCTGCCGGCACTGCAGGCTCCCAAACCCCTCGCGGGCCGCTGTTCGCACCCGGCCCAGCACAGCCTTCCCCCTGCTGCTGCACTCACCGCTGGCCCAGGCCAAAGTGGAGCAGCGCTGCCTGCTGCTGGCCTCGATGCCAGCCCTGCATTGTGATGCACTGTGCCGTCACAGACGCCCCATCCCCACCCTTCGGCCCCACCCGTCAGCCCCCCCCAGCTGCCCTGGGTCTCCATGGCCGCGACATCTGTCCTGTTCCGAGGCACGTGGCCGGACTGAGCTCCTGGGAACGATCGATCTCTGTGTGTACCATCTCTGCCAAACCCCGTGGGATCTCACTAGGAACCGCAGCCGCTGCTGTTGATCCAGAAGCTGATGCATTGGTTCCACCAAAAGAAGGGCACTTATACTGCTGTTTTTGTTTGTTTGTTTTTTAATGTTTATTAAATTTTATTAGAACGTATACATCGATGGAATAATTATTTTTTTCCTGATCTACATTAACTGTATTTTCAGTGTGGCCGAATTCAGTTCCTCTTCACTCCATGTGGCCCCGGCATCTAAAAGGCTGGACTAACATGGCATACGCAGAAATGCCGGTGGCTACATGGATACGGGTGGTGCTGTCTCTGTCTCCTGGCTGCTCGGATAGATGTCCTCGTGTTCTTGCAATACTCCAAACGCTGTCTTAAGTAAGCAGCTTCTTTTGAAATCCATCAGACGTAGCCTGCTGTAGCTGCTCGTCTGTGGAACAAGTGGGCGTCTCTTATTTCCCATAGATCAGCAGGCTTTCGAGCCGATCTTGCAGCTCCTCCACCTCCTGCAGCGCCTGCTCCTGTCTGCCCGGATCCTGCACCAGGTGCTGGAAGAGGTTGAGCGGTTGGGACGCTCGGAATTCCTGCGGCAAGATAATCTCCGCAGGCACGTCCTCATTTCCTATGAAGAAATGATTCAGGCGTTTCTCCTCCACGCAGCAGCGCAGGTAGCGCAAGATGTCATCCACCCGCAACAGGAAATGACTCCCTTTCCAGCTCTCCAAAGGGATGGCAGTCAGGAGGTGCATGAGCACGGTCTTCAGTTCGTAGGGAGAAAAGTCAAGGCCCGCCCGGATATAGGCAACCACTTGCATGTGTCTGACATAGAAATTGCTCTCCTCGGCATGGGAGGCTACGTGCTGGAAGAACTTCGCCTCTGCCACCGCACAGGTCTGTGGCCAGGTCGTGCTGGGAACACTACCAACCTCTATCTCCTGGCTGTTCAGATAGATGTCGGTATTGTCCTGCTGGACGCCAAACAGAATGTTGACCAGGTAGACTCTTTGGTCAAAATCTGTCAGACGAAGCCTGCAGGAGCGCCTGCGTGCCTGTGCATTAAGTCTGTACGGTTTTGGAAAACGCAAGCATACCCAGGCATCTTCGATCAGTGCCTGGAACCAGCGGGCTGTCTTCTCCACGTCTAGGTAGGAGCCAGTGCAGAGTTCGTGTAGGAGGCTGGGCCGCTGATTTCCCAGCTGTTTCTCGGTGGTGTGGAGGAAGCACTGCATACCCATCTGCTGCTCCCTCCCGCACGTGCATTCCAGATCTACACGGATACGGGAGTTCCTTGCTGGCAGCTCCCCTGGGGTGCCCAGATCCAGGTGGAAAATGTGCCCACGGGGAGCCATCAGTGGCACAAGCAGGCAGTAGACGGGTTCGTTCTCAGGGGGGGACCAGTCTTCGTAGGCACTGCCCACCCCGATGGCACGCTCTGGCACTGGATAGAATGTATCTGCCAAGTTGTATTGGCAGATATCGATGACGCCACTTAACAGGGAGTGCACAAGTCTGCAGTTGCTTTGATGGCTTTCAACTGGCCAGAGCAAATCAGCAAAGAAAAGATCCTCCTTTTCCACTTCCTTTTGCTTCTCCTTCTGCTCTTCCTGCTCCTGCTGCTCCTCCTCACTGATGGAGCTCTCCTCATCACTGATGTCTTCAGTCCTCTGGAACTTTTTATAGATCTTCCACATGAACCAGAGTAAAAGGAAGAGAATACAGAGAACACTGCAAACCTTCCAGTAAGGCAACACAGAGAAGAGCAAGGCTTGAATATCCACCCTGCTCTTCTCCAGGTTCCTCTCTTCTAATTGCAGAAGCTTTTCTTTATGCTCTCGCAGAAACACTTCACGCATGCGTTCAAGAAGGCTGTAAACCTTCCAGTAAGGCAACACAGAGGAGAGGAAGGCACGAATGCCCATCCAGCTCTGCCCCACGTTCTCTACGTGCTGCCACTGCAGTGTCATCTGCTCTTGCAGAAACACCTCACGCTCACGCATGCGTTCAAGCGTTTCCGCATCCAACTCATCACCAAGGAAGACCACTCTCTGCGCCAACAAGGTGAAGAAAAACGCCAAAGCCATGATCTGGAAGAGATGAGAGAGGGGAGGTCAGTGGGGCTGGGTGGGAGCTCGCGCACGGCTGGGGGAGCGGGGCCAGGAGCCGCAGCCCCTGGGGTCAGCTAGGAGCGGGGCCGAGGGAGCTGGGAGGCAGCGGGGGCTGAGGCCAGAGCTGCTGCTGACTGCCCAGAGAGCCGCTCACAGGCTGCCCTGAGCGCTCGCTGCCGGCACTGCAGGCTCCCAAACCCCTCGCGGGCCGCTGTTCGCACCCGGCCCAGCACAGCCTTCCCCCTGCTGCTGCACTCACCGCTGGCCCAGGCCAAAGTGGAGCAGCGCTGCCTGCTGCTGGCCTCGATGCCAGCCCTGCATTGTGATGCACTGTGCCGTCACAGACGCCCCATCCCCACCCTTCGGCCCCACCCGTCAGCCCCCCCCAGCTGCCCTGGGTCTCCATGGCCGCGACATCTGCCCTGTTCCGAGGCACGTGGCCGGACTGAGCTCCTGGGAACTAGCGATCTCTGTGTGTACCATCTCTGCCAAACCCCGTGGGATCTCACTAGGAACCGCAGCCGCTGCTGTTGATCCAGAAGCTGATGCATTGGTTCCACCAAAAGAAGGGCACTTATACTGCTGTTTTTGTTTGTTTGTTTTTTAATGTTTATTAAATTTTATTAGAACGTATACATCGATGGAATAATTATTTTTTTCCTGATCTACATTAACTGTATTTTCAGTGTGGCCGAATTCAGTTCCTCTTCACTCCATGTGGCCCGGGCATCTAAAAGGCTGGACTAACATGGCATACGCAGAAATGCCGGTGGCTACATGGATACGGGTGGTGCTGTCTCTGTCTCCTGGCTGCTCGGATAGATGTCCTCGTGTTCTTGCAATACTCCAAACGCTGTCTTAAGTAAGCAGCTTCTTTTGAAATCCATCAGACGTAGCCTGCTGTAGCTGCTCGTCTGTGGAACAAGTGGGCGTCTCTTATTTCCCATAGATCAGCAGGCTTTCGAGCCGATCTTGCAGCTCCTCCACCTCCTGCAGCGCCTGCTCCTGTCTGCCCGGATCCTGCACCAGGTGCTGGAAGAGGTTGAGCGGTTGGGACGCTCGGAATTCCTGCGGCAAGATAATCTCCGCAGGCACGTCCTCATTTCCTATGAAGAAATGATTCAGGCGTTTCTCCTCCACGCAGCAGCGCAGGTAGCGCAAGATGTCATCCACCCGCAACAGGAAATGACTCCCTTTCCAGCTCTCCAAAGGGATGGCAGTCAGGAGGTGCATGAGCACGGTCTTCAGTTCGTAGGGAGAAAAGTCAAGGCCCGCCCGGATATAGGCAACCACTTGCATGTGTCTGACATAGAAATTGCTCTCCTTGCCATGGGAGGCTACGTGCTGGAAAAACTTCGCCTCTGCCACCGCACAGGTCTGTGGCCAGGTCGTGCTGGGAACACTACCAACCTCTATCTCCTGGCTGTTCAGATAGATGTCGGTATTGTCCTGCTGGTCTCCAAACAGAATGTTGACCAGGTAGACTGTTTGGTCAAAATCTGTCAGACGAAGCCTGCAGGAGCGCCTGCGTGCCTGTGCATTAAGTCTGTACGGTTTTGGAAAACGCAAGCGTACCCAGGCATCTTCGATCAGTGCCTGGAACCAGCGGGCTGTCTTCTCCACGTCTAGGTAGGAGCCAGTGCAGAGTTCGTGTAGGAGGCTGGGCCGCTGATTTCCCAGCTGTTTCTCGGTGGTGTGGAGGAAGCACTGCATACCCATCTGCTGCTCCCTCCCGCACGTGCATTCCAGATCTACACGGATACGGGAGTTCCTTGCTGGCAGCTCCCATGGGGTGCCCAGATCCAAGTGGAAAATGTGCCCACGGGGAGCCATCAGTGGCACAAGCAGGCAGTAGACGGGTTCGTTCTCAGCGGGGGACCAGTCTTCGTAGGCACTGCCCACCCCGATGGCACGCTCTGGCACTGGATAGAATGTATCTGCCAAGGTGTATTGGCAGATATCGATGACGCCACTTAACAGGGAGTGCACAAGTCTGCAGTTACTTTGATGGCTTTCAACTGGCCAGAGCAAATCAGCAAAGAAAAGATCCTCCTTTTCCACTTCCTCTTGCTTCTCCTCATGCTCCTGCTGCTCCTGCTGCTCCTCCTCACTGATGGAGCTCTCCTCATCACTGATGTCTTCAGTTCTCTGGAACTTTTTATAGATCTTCCACATGAACCAGAGTAAAAGGAAGAGAATGCAAAGAACACTGCAAACCTTCCAGTAAGGCAACACAGAGAAGAGCAAGGCTTGAATATCCACCCTGCTCTTCTCCAGGTTCCTCTCTTCTAATTGCAGAAGCTTTTCTTTCTGCTCTCGCAGAAACACTTCACGCATGCGTTCAAGAAGGCTGTAAACCTTCCAGTAAGGCAACACAGAGGAGAGGAAGGCTCGAATGCCCATCCAGCTCTGCCCCACGTTCTCTACGTGCTGCCACTGCAGTGTCATCTGCTCTTGCAGAAACACCTCACGCTCACGCATGCGTTCAAGCGTTTCCGCATCCAACTCATCACCAAGGAAGACCACTCTCTGCGCTAACAAGGCGAAGAAAAACGCCAAAGCCATGATCTGGAAGAGAAGAGAGAGGGGAGGTCAGTGGGGCTGGGTGGGAGCTCGCGCACGGCTGGGGGAGCGGGGCCAGGGGCCGCAGCCCCTGGGGTCAGCTAGGAGCGGGGCCGAGGGAGCTGGGAGGCAGCGGGGGCTGAGGCCAGAGCTGCTGCTGACTGCCCAGAGAGCCGCTCACAGGCTGCCCTGAGCGCTCGCTGCCGGCACTGCAGGCTCCCAAACCCCTCGCGGGCCGCTGTTCGCGCCCGGCCCAGCACAGCCTTCCCCCTGCTGTTGCACTCTCCGTTGGCCCAGACCAAAGTGGAGCAGCGCTGCCTGCTGCTGGCCTCGATGCCAGCCCCGCATTGTGACGCACTGTGCCGTCACAGACGCCCCATCCCCACCCTTCGGCCCCACCCGTCAGCCCCCCCCAGCTGCCCTGGGCCTCCATGGCCACGACATCGGCCCTGTTCCGAGGCACGTGGCCGGACTGAGCTCCTGGGAACGAGCGATCTCTGTGTGTACCATCTCTGCCAAACCCCGTGGGATCTCACTAGGAACCGCAGCCGCTGCTGTTGATCCAGAAGCAGATGCATTGGTTTCACCAAAAGAATGGCACTTATACTGCTGTTTTTGTTTGTTTGTTTTTTAATGTTTATTAAATTTTATTAGAACATATACATCGATGGAATCATTTTTTTTTTCCTGATCTACATTAACTGTATTTTCAGTGTGGCCGAATTCAGTTCCTCTTCACTCCATGTGGCCCCGGCATCTAAAAGGCTGGACTAACATGGCATACGCAGAAATGCCGGTGGCTACATGGATACGGGTGGTGCTGTCTCTGTCTCCTGGCTGCTCGGATAGATGTCCTCGTGGTCTTGTAATACTCCAAACGCTGTCTTAAGTAAGCAGCTTCTTTTGAAATCCATCAGACGTAGCCTGCTGTAGCTGCTCGTCTGTGGAACAAGTGGGCGTCTCTTATTTCCCATAGATCAGCAGGCTTGTGAGCCGATCTTGCAGCTCCTCCACATCCTGCAGCGTCTGTTCATGTCTGCCCGGATCCTGCACCAGGTGCTGGAAGAGGTTGAGCGGTTGGGACGCTCGGAATTCCTGCGGCAAGATAATCTCTGCAGGCACGTCCTCATTTCCTATGAAGAAATGATTCAGGCGTTTCTCCTCCACGCAGCAGCGCAGGTAGCGCACGATGTCATCCACCCGCAGCAGGAAATACCTCCCTTTCCAGCTCTCCAAAGGGATGGCAGTCAGGAGGTGCATGAGCACGGTCTTCAGTTCGTAGGGAGAAAAGTGGAGGCCCGCCCGGATATAGGCAGCCACTTGCATGTGTCTGACATAGAAATTGCTCTCCTCGGCATGGGAGGCTACGTGCTGGAAAAACTTCGCCTCTGCCACCGCACAGGTCTGTGGCCAGGTCGTGCTGGGAACACTACCAACCTGTATCTCCTGGCTGTTCAGATAGATGTCGGTATTGTCCTGCTGGACTCCAAACAGAATGTTGACCAGGTAGACTGTTTGGTCAAAATCTGTCAGACGAAGCCTGCAGGAGCGCCTGCGTGCCTGTGCATTAAGTCTGTACGGTTTTGGAAAACGCAAACGTTTCCAGGCATCTTCGATCAGTGCCTGGAACCAGCGGGCTGTCTTCTCCGTATCTAGGTAGGAGCCAGTGCAGAGTTCGTGTAGGAGGCTGGGCCGCTGATTTCCCAGCTTTCTCCAGGCGGTGTGGAGGAAGCACTTCATACGCATCTGCTGCTCCCTCCCGCACGTGCATTCCAGATCTACACGGATACGGGAGTTCCTTGATGGCAGCACCCCTGGGGTGCCCAGATCCAGGTGGAAAACGTGCCCACGGGGAGCCATCAGTGGCACAAGCAGGCAGTAGACGGGTTCGTTCTCAGGGGGGGACCAGTCTTCGTAGGCACTGCCCACCCCGATGGCACGCTCTGGCACTGGATAGAATGTATCTGCCAAGGTGTATTGGAAAAAATCGATGACGCCACTTAACAGGAAGTGCACAAGTCTGCAGTTACTTTGATGGCTTTCAACTGGCCAGAGCAAATCAGCAAAGAAAAGATCCTCCTTTTCCACTTCCTTTTGCTTCTCCTCCTGCTCCTGCTGCTTCTCCTGCTGCTTCTCCTGCTGCTTCTCCTGCTGCTTCTCCTCACTGATGGAGCTCTCCTCATCACTGATGTCTTCAGTTCTCTGGAACTTTTTATAGATCTTCCACATGAACCAGAGTAAAAGGAAGAGAATGCAAAGAACACTGCAAACCTTCCAGTAAGGCAACACAGAGAAGAGCAAGGCTTGAATATCCACCCTGCTCTTCTCCAGGTTCCTCTCTTCTAATTGCAGAAGCTTTTCTTTCTGCTCTCGCAGAAACACCTCACGCATGCGTTCAAGAAGGCTGTAAACCTTCCAGTAAGGCAACACAGAGGAGAGGAAGGCTCGAATGCCCATCCAGCTCTGCCCCACGTTCTCTACGTGCTGCCACTGCAGTGTCATCTGCTCTTGCAGAAACACCGCACGCTCACGCATGCGTTCAAGCGTTTCCGCATCCAACTCATCACCAACGAAAGACACTCTCTGCGCCAACAAGGCGAAGAAAAACGCCAAAGCCATGATCTGGAAGAGATGAGAGAGGGGAGGTCAGTGGGGCTGGGTGGGAGCTCGCGCATGGCTGGGGGAGCGGGGCCAGGGGCCGCAGCCCCTGGGGTCAGCTAGGAGCGGGGCCGAGGGAGCTGGGAGGCAGCGGGGGCTGAGGCCAGAGCTGCTGCTGACTGCCCAGAGAGCCGCTCACAGGCTGCCCTGAGCGCTCGCTGCCGGCACTGCAGGCTCCCAAACCCCTCGCGGGCCGCTGTTCGCACCCGGCCCAGCACAGCCTTCCCCCTGCTGCTGCACTCACCGCTGGCCCAGGCCAAAGTGGAGCAGCGCTGCCTGCTGCTGGCCTCGATGCCAGCCCTGCATTGTGATGCACTGTGCCGTCACAGACGCCCCATCCCCACCCTTCGGCCCCACCCGTCAGCCCCCCCCAGCTGCCCTGGGTCTCCATGGCCGCGACATCGGCCCTGTTCCGAGGCACGTGGCCAGACTGAGCTCCTGGGAACGAGCGATCTCTGTGTGTACCATCTCTGCCAAACCCCGTGGAATCTCACTAGGAACCGCAGCCGCTGCTGTTGATCCAGAAGCTGATGCATTGGTTCCACCAAAAGAAGGGCACTTATACTGCTGTTTTTGTTTGTTTGTTTTTTAATGTTTATTAAATTTTATTAGAACATATACATCGATGGAATCATTTTTTTTTTTTTTCTGATCTACATTAACTGTATTTTCAGTGTGGCCGAATTCAGTTCCTCTTCACTCCATGTGGCCCCGGCATCTAAAAGGCTGGACTAACATGGCATACGCAGAAATGCCGGTGGCTACATGGATACGGGTGGTGCTGTCTCTGTCTCCTGGCTGCTCAGATAGATGTCCTCGTGTTCTTGCAATACTCCAAACGCTGTCTTAAGTAAGCAGCTTCTTTTGAAATCCATCAGACGTAGCCTGCTGTAGCTGCTCGTCTGTGGAACAAGTGGGCGTCTCTTATTTCCCATAGATCAGCAGGCTTGTGAGCCGATCTTGCAGCTCCTCCACATCCTGCAGCGTCTGTTCATGTCTGCCCGGATCCTGCACCAGGTGCTGGAAAAGGTTGAGCGGTTGGGACGCTCGGAATTCCTGCGGCAAGATAATCTCTGCAGGCACGTCCTCATTTCCTATGAAGAAATGATTCAGGCGTTTCTCCTCCACGCAGCAGCGCAGGTAGCGCACGATGTCATCCACCCGCAGCAGGAAATACCTCCCTTTCCAGCTCTCCAAAGGGATGGCAGTCAGGAGGTGCATGAGCACGGTCTTCAGTTCGTAGGGAGAAAAGTGGAGGCCCGCCCGGATATAGGCAGCCACTTGCATGTGTCTGACATAGAAATTGCTCTCCTCGGCATGGGAGGCTACGTGCTGGAAAAACTTCGCCTCTGCCACCGCACAGGTCTGTGGCCAGGTCGTGCTGGGAACACTACCAACCTGTATCTCCTGGCTGTTCAGATAGATGTCGGTATTGTCCTGCTGGACTCCAAACAGAATGTTGACCAGGTAGACTGTTTGGTCAAAATCTGTCAGACGAAGCCTGCAGGAGCGCCTGCGTGCCTGTGCATTAAGTCTGTACGGTTTTGGAAAACGCAAACGTTTCCAGGCATCTTCGATCAGTGCCTGGAACCAGCGGGCTGTCTTCTCCGTATCTAGGTAGGAGCCAGTGCAGAGTTCGTGTAGGAGGCTGGGCCGCTGATTTCCCAGCTTTCTCCAGGCGGTGTGGAGGAAGCACTTCATACGCATCTGCTGCTCCCTCCCGCACGTGCATTCCAGATCTACACGGATACGGGAGTTCCTTGATGGCAGCACCCCTGGGGTGCCCAGATCCAGGTGGAAAACGTGCCCACGGGGAGCCATCAGTGGCACAAGCAGGCAGTAGACGGGTTCGTTCTCAGGGGGGGACCAGTCTTCGTAGGCACTGCCCACCCCGATGGCACGCTCTGGCACTGGATAGAATGTATCTGCCAAGGTGTATTGGAAAAAATCGATGACGCCACTTAACAGGAAGTGCACAAGTCTGCAGTTACTTTGATGGCTTTCAACTGGCCAGAGCAAATCAGCAAAGAAAAGATCCTCCTTTTCCACTTCCTTTTGCTTCTCCTCCTGCTCCTGCTGCTTCTCCTGCTGCTTCTCCTCACTGATGGAGCTCTCCTCATCACTGATGTCTTCAGTTCTCTGGAACTTTTTATAGATCTTCCACATGAACCAGAGTAAAAGGAAGAGAATGCAAAGAACACTGCAAACCTTCCAGTAAGGCAACACAGAGAAGAGCAAGGCTTGAATATCCACCCTGCTCTTCTCCAGGTTCCTCTCTTCTAATTGCAGAAGCTTTTCTTTCTGCTCTCGCAGAAACACCTCACGCATGCGTTCAAGAAGGCTGTAAACCTTCCAGTAAGGCAACACAGAGGAGAGGAAGGCTCGAATGCCCATCCAGCTCTGCCCCACGTTCTCTACGTGCTGCCACTGCAGTGTCATCTGCTCTTGCAGAAACACCGCACGCTCACGCATGCGTTCAAGCGTTTCCGCATCCAACTCATCACCAACGAAAGAAACTCTCTGCGCCAACAAGGCGAAGAAAAACGCCAAAGCCATGATCTGGAAGAGATGAGAGAGGGGAGGTCAGTGGGGCTGGGTGGGAGCTCGCGCACGGCTGGGGGAGCGGGGCCAGGGGCTGCAGCCCCTGGGGTCAGCTAGGAGCGGGGCCGAGGGAGCTGGGAGGCAGCGGGGGCTGAGGCCAGAGCTGCTGCTGACTGCCCAGAGAGCCGCTCACAGGCTGCCCTGAGCGCTCGCTGCCGGCACTGCAGGCTCCCAAACCCCTCGCGGGCCGCTGTTCGCACCCGGCCCAGCACAGCCTTCCCCCTGCTGCTGCACTCACCGCTGGCCCAGGCCAAAGTGGAGCAGCGCTGCCTGCTGCTGGCCTCGATGCCAGCCCTGCATTGTGATGCACTGTGCCGTCACAGACGCCCCATCCCCACCCTTCGGCCCCACCCGTCAGCCCCCCCCAGCTGCCCTGGGTCTCCATGGCCGCGACATCGGCCCTGTTCCGAGGCACGTGGCCGGACTGAGCTCCTGGGAACTAGCGATCTCTGTGTGTACCATCTCTGCCAAACCCCGTGGGATCTCACTAGGAACCGCAGCCGCTGCTGTTGATCCAGAAGCTGATGCATTGGTTCCACCTAAAGAAGGGCACTTATACTGCTGTTTTTGTTTGTTTGTTTTTTAATGTTTATTAAATTTTATTAGAACATATACATCGATGGAATCATTTTTTTTTTTTTTCTGATCTACATTAACTGTATTTTCAGTGTGGCCGAAGACAGTTCCTCTTCACTCCATGTGGCCCCGGCATCTAAAAGGCTGGACTAACATGGCATACGCAGAAATGCCGGTGGCTACATGGATACGGGTGGTGCTGTCTCTGTCTCCTGGCTGCTCGGATAGATGTCCTCGTGTTCTTGCAATACTCCAAACGCTGTCTTAAGTAAGCAGCTTCTTTTGAAATCCATCAGACGTAGCCTGCTGTAGCTGCTCGTCTGTGGAACAAGTGGGCGTCTCTTATTTCCCATAGATCAGCAGGCTTGTGAGCCGATCTTGCAGCTCCTCCACATCCTGCAGCGTCTGTTCATGTCTGCCCGGATCCTGCACCAGGTGCTGGAAGAGGTTGAGCGGTTGGGACGCTCGGAATTCCTGCGGCAAGATAATCTCTGCAGGCACGTCCTCATTTCCTATGAAGAAATGATTCAGGCGTTTCTCCTCCACGCAGCAGCGCAGGTAGCGCACGATGTCATCCACCCGCAGCAGGAAATACCTCCCTTTCCAGCTCTCCAAAGGGATGGCAGTCAGGAGGTGCATGAGCACGGTCTTCAGTTCGTAGGGAGAAAAGTGGAGGCCCGCCCGGATATAGGCAGCCACTTGCATGTGTCTGACATAGAAATTGCTCTCCTCGGCATGGGAGGCTACGTGCTGGAAAAACTTCGCCTCTGCCACCGCACAGGTCTGTGGCCAGGTCGTGCTGGGAACACTACCAACCTGTATCTCCTGGCTGTTCAGATAGATGTCGGTATTGTCCTGCTGGACTCCAAACAGAATGTTGACCAGGTAGACTGTTTGGTCAAAATCTGTCAGACGAAGCCTGCAGGAGCGCCTGCGTGCCTGTGCATTAAGTCTGTACGGTTTTGGAAAACGCAAACGTTTCCAGGCATCTTCGATCAGTGCCTGGAACCAGCGGGCTGTCTTCTCCGTATCTAGGTAGGAGCCAGTGCAGAGTTCGTGTAGGAGGCTGGGCCGCTGATTTCCCAGCTTTCTCCAGGCGGTGTGGAGGAAGCACTTCATACGCATCTGCTGCTCCCTCCCGCACGTGCATTCCAGATCTACACGGATACGGGAGTTCCTTGATGGCAGCACCCCTGGGGTGCCCAGATCCAGGTGGAAAACGTGCCCACGGGGAGCCATCAGTGGCACAAGCAGGCAGTAGACGGGTTCGTTCTCAGGGGGGGACCAGTCTTCGTAGGCACTGCCCACCCCGATGGCACGCTCTGGCACTGGATAGAATGTATCTGCCAAGGTGTATTGGAAAAAATCGATGACGCCACTTAACAGGAAGTGCACAAGTCTGCAGTTACTTTGATGGCTTTCAACTGGCCAGAGCAAATCAGCAAAGAAAAGATCCTCCTTTTCCACTTCCTTTTGCTTCTCCTCCTGCTCCTGCTGCTTCTCCTGCTGCTTCTCCTGCTGCTTCTCCTCACTGATGGAGCTCTCCTCATCACTGATGTCTTCAGTTCTCTGGAACTTTTTATAGATCTTCCACATGAACCAGAGTAAAAGGAAGAGAATGCAAAGAACACTGCAAACCTTCCAGTAAGGCAACACAGAGAAGAGCAAGGCTTGAATATCCACCCTGCTCTTCTCCAGGTTCCTCTCTTCTAATTGCAGAAGCTTTTCTTTCTGCTCTCGCAGAAACACCTCACGCATGCGTTCAAGAAGGCTGTAAACCTTCCAGTAAGGCAACACAGAGGAGAGGAAGGCTCGAATGCCCATCCAGCTCTGCCCCACGTTCTCTACGTGCTGCCACTGCAGTGTCATCTGCTCTTGCAGAAACACCGCACGCTCACGCATGCGTTCAAGCGTTTCCGCATCCAACTCATCACCAACGAAAGACACTCTCTGCGCCAACAAGGCGAAGAAAAACGCCAAAGCCATGATCTGGAAGAGATGAGAGAGGGGAGGTCAGTGGGGCTGGGTGGGAGCTCGCGCACGGCTGGGGGAGCGGGGCCAGGGGCCGCAGCCCCTGGGGTCAGCTAGGAGCGGGGCCGAGGGAGCTGGGAGGCAGCGGGGGCTGAGGCCAGAGCTGCTGCTGACTGCCCAGAGAGCCGCTCACAGGCTGCCCTGAGCGCTCGCTGCCGGCACTGCAGGCTCCCAAACCCCTCACGGGCCGCTGTTCGCACCCGGCCCAGCACAGCCTTCCCCCTGCTGCTGCACTCACCGCTGGCCCAGGCCAAAGTGGAGCAGCGCTGCCTGCTGCTGGCCTCGATGCCAGCCCTGCATTGTGATGCACTGTGCCGTCACAGACGCCCCATCCCCACCCTTCGGCCCCACCCGTCAGCCCCCCCCAGCTGCCCTGGGTCTCCATGGCCGCGACATCGGCCCTGTTCCGAGGCACGTGGCCGGACTGAGCTCCTGGGAACGATCGATCTCTGTGTGTACCATCTCTGCCAAACCCCGTGGGATCTCACTAGGAACCGCAGCCGCTGCTGTTGATCCAGAAGCTGATGCATTGGTTCCACCTAAAGAAGGGCACTTATACTGCTGTTTTTGTTTGTTTGTTTTTTAATGTTTATTAAATTTTATTAGAACATATACATCGATGGAATCATTTTTTTTTTTTTTCTGATCTACATTAACTGTATTTTCAGTGTGGCCGAAGACAGTTCCTCTTCACTCCATGTGGCCCCGGCATCTAAAAGGCTGGACTAACATGGCATACGCAGAAATGCCGGTGGCTACATGGATACGGGTGGTGCTGTCTCTGTCTCCTGGCTGCTCGGATAGATGTCCTCGTGTTCTTGCAATACTCCAAACGCTGTCTTAAGTAAGCAGCTTCTTTTGAAATCCATCAGACGTAGCCTGCTGTAGCTGCTCGTCTGTGGAACAAGTGGGCGTCTCTTATTTCCCATAGATCAGCAGGCTTGTGAGCCGATCTTGCAGCTCCTCCACATCCTGCAGCGTCTGTTCATGTCTGCCCGGATCCTGCACCAGGTGCTGGAAGAGGTTGAGCGGTTGGGACGCTCGGAATTCCTGCGGCAAGATAATCTCTGCAGGCACGTCCTCATTTCCTATGAAGAAATGATTCAGGCGTTTCTCCTCCACGCAGCAGCGCAGGTAGCGCACGATGTCATCCACCCGCAGCAGGAAATACCTCCCTTTCCAGCTCTCCAAAGGGATGGCAGTCAGGAGGTGCATGAGCACGGTCTTCAGTTCGTAGGGAGAAAAGTGGAGGCCCGCCCGGATATAGGCAGCCACTTGCATGTGTCTGACATAGAAATTGCTCTCCTCGGCATGGGAGGCT
This sequence comes from Coturnix japonica, assembly GCF_054131305.1. Classification (NCBI taxonomy): domain Eukaryota; kingdom Metazoa; phylum Chordata; class Aves; order Galliformes; family Phasianidae; genus Coturnix; species Coturnix japonica. Next base: position 52,367,771 of record NC_140667.1, read on the forward strand.
ACGTGCTGGAAAAACTTCGCCTCTGCCACCGCACAGGTCTGTGGCCAGGTCGTGCTGGGAACACTACCAACCTGTATCTCCTGGCTGTTCAGATAGATGTCGGTATTGTCCTGCTGGACTCCAAACAGAATGTTGACCAGGTAGACTGTTTGGTCAAAATCTGTCAGACGAAGCCTGCAGGAGCGCCTGCGTGCCTGTGCATTAAGTCTGTACGGTTTTGGAAAACGCAAACGTTTCCAGGCATCTTCGATCAGTGCCTGGAACCAGCGGGCTGTCTTCTCCGTATCTAGGTAGGAGCCAGTGCAGAGTTCGTGTAGGAGGCTGGGCCGCTGATTTCCCAGCTTTCTCCAGGCGGTGTGGAGGAAGCACTTCATACGCATCTGCTGCTCCCTCCCGCACGTGCATTCCAGATCTACACGGATACGGGAGTTCCTTGATGGCAGCACCCCTGGGGTGCCCAGATCCAGGTGGAAAACGTGCCCACGGGGAGCCATCAGTGGCACAAGCAGGCAGTAGACGGGTTCGTTCTCAGGGGGGGACCAGTCTTCGTAGGCACTGCCCACCCCGATGGCACGCTCTGGCACTGGATAGAATGTATCTGCCAAGGTGTATTGGAAAAAATCGATGACGCCACTTAACAGGAAGTGCACAAGTCTGCAGTTACTTTGATGGCTTTCAACTGGCCAGAGCAAATCAGCAAAGAAAAGATCCTCCTTTTCCACTTCCTTTTGCTTCTCCTCCTGCTCCTGCTGCTTCTCCTGCTGCTTCTCCTGCTGCTTCTCCTCACTGATGGAGCTCTCCTCATCACTGATGTCTTCAGTTCTCTGGAACTTTTTATAGATCTTCCACATTAACCAGAGTAAAAGGAAGAGAATGCAAAGAACACTGCAAACCTTCCAGTAAGGCAACACAGAGAAGAGCAAGGCTTGAATATCCACCCTGCTCTTCTCCAGGTTCCTCTCTTCTAATTGCAGAAGCTTTTCTTTCTGCTCTCGCAGAAACACCTCACGCATGCGTTCAAGAAGGCTGTAAACCTTCCAGTAAGGCAACACAGAGGAGAGGAAGGCTCGAATGCCCATCCAGCTCTGCCCCACGTTCTCTACGTGCTGCCACTGCAGTGTCATCTGCTCTTGCAGAAACACCGCACGCTCACGCATGCGTTCAAGCGTTTCCGCATCCAACTCATCACCAACGAAAGACACTCTCTGCGCCAACAAGGCGAAGAAAAACGCCAAAGCCATGATCTGGAAGAGATGAGAGAGGGGAGGTCAGTGGGGCTGGGTGGGAGCTCGCGCACGGCTGGGGGAGCGGGGCCAGGGGCCGCAGCCCCTGGGGTCAGCTAGGAGCGGGGCCGAGGGAGCTGGGAGGCAGCGGGGGCTGAGGCCAGAGCTGCTGCTGACTGCCCAGAGAGCCGCTCACAGGCTGCCCTGAGCGCTCGCTGCCGGCACTGCAGGCTCCCAAACCCCTCGCAGGCCGCTGTTCGCACCCGGCCCAGCACAGCCTTCCCCCTGCTGCTGCACTCACCGCTGGCCCAGGCCAAAGTGGAGCAGCGCTGCCTGCTGCTGGCCTCGATGCCAGCCCTGCATTGTGATGCACTGTGCCGTCACAGACGCCCCATCCCCACCCTTCGGCCCCACCCGTCAGCCCCCCCCAGCTGCCCTGGGTCTCCATGGCCGCGACATCGGCCCTGTTCCGAGGCACGTGGCCGGACTGAGCTCCTGGGAACTAGCGATCTCTGTGTGTACCATCTCTGCCAAACCCCGTGGGATCTCACTAGGAACCGCAGCCGCTGCTGTTGATCCAGAAGCTGATGCATTGGTTCCACCTAAAGAAGGGCACTTATACTGCTGTTTTTGTTTGTTTGTTTTTTAATGTTTATTAAATTTTATTAGAACATATACATCGATGGAATCATTTTTTTTTTTTTTCTGATCTACATTAACTGTATTTTCAGTGTGGCCGAAGACAGTTCCTCTTCACTCCATGTGGCCCCGGCATCTAAAAGGCTGGACTAACATGGCATACGCAGAAATGCCGGTGGCTACATGGATACGGGTGGTGCTGTCTCTGTCTCCTGGCTGCTCGGATAGATGTCCTCGTGTTCTTGCAATACTCCAAACGCTGTCTTAAGTAAGCAGCTTCTTTTGAAATCCATCAGACGTAGCCTGCTGTAGCTGCTCGTCTGTGGAACAAGTGGGCGTCTCTTATTTCCCATAGATCAGCAGGCTTGTGAGCCGATCTTGCAGCTCCTCCACATCCTGCAGCGTCTGTTCATGTCTGCCCGGATCCTGCACCAGGTGCTGGAAGAGGTTGAGCGGTTGGGACGCTCGGAATTCCTGCGGCAAGATAATCTCTGCAGGCACGTCCTCATTTCCTATGAAGAAATGATTCAGGCGTTTCTCCTCCACGCAGCAGCGCAGGTAGCGCACGATGTCATCCACCCGCAGCAGGAAATACCTCCCTTTCCAGCTCTCCAAAGGGATGGCAGTCAGGAGGTGCATGAGCACGGTCTTCAGTTCGTAGGGAGAAAAGTGGAGGCCCGCCCGGATATAGGCAGCCACTTGCATGTGTCTGACATAGAAATTGCTCTCCTCGGCATGGGAGGCTACGTGCTGGAAAAACTTCGCCTCTGCCACCGCACAGGTCTGTGGCCAGGTCGTGCTGGGAACACTACCAACCTGTATCTCCTGGCTGTTCAGATAGATGTCGGTATTGTCCTGCTGGACTCCAAACAGAATGTTGACCAGGTAGACTGTTTGGTCAAAATCTGTCAGACGAAGCCTGCAGGAGCGCCTGCGTGCCTGTGCATTAAGTCTGTACGGTTTTGGAAAACGCAAACGTTTCCAGGCATCTTCGATCAGTGCCTGGAACCAGCGGGCTGTCTTCTCCGTATCTAGGTAGGAGCCAGTGCAGAGTTCGTGTAGGAGGCTGGGCCGCTGATTACCCAGCTTTCTCCATGCGGTGTGGAGGAAGCACTTCATACGCATCTGCTGCTCCCTCCCGCACGTGCATTCCAGATCTACACGGATACGAGAGTTCCTTGATGGCAGCACCCCTGGGGTGCCCAGATCCAGGTGGAAAACGTGCCCACGGGGAGCCATCAGTGGCACAAGCAGGCAGTAGACGGGTTCGTTCTCAGGGGGGGACCAGTCTTCGTAGGCACTGCCCACCCCGATGGCACGCTCTGGCACTGGATAGAATGTATCTGCCAAGGTGTATTGGAAAAAATCGATGACGCCACTTAACAGGAAGTGCACAAGTCTGCAGTTACTTTGATGGCTTTCAACTGGCCAGAGCAAATCAGCAAAGAAAAGATCCTCCTTTTCCACTTCCTTTTGCTTCTCCTCCTGCTCCTGCTGCTTCTCCTGCTGCTTCTCCTGCTGCTTCTCCTGCTGCTTCTCCTGCTGCTTCTCCTCACTGATGGAGCTCTCCTCATCACTGATGTCTTCAGTTCTCTGGAACTTTTTATAGATCTTCCACATGAACCAGAGTAAAAGGAAGAGAATGCAAAGAACACTGCAAACCTTCCAGTAAGGCAACACAGAGAAGAGCAAGGCTTGAATATCCACCCTGCTCTTCTCCAGGTTCCTCTCTTCTAATTGCAGAAGCTTTTCTTTCTGCTCTCGCAGAAACACCTCACGCATGCGTTCAAGAAGGCTGTAAACCTTCCAGTAAGGCAACACAGAGGAGAGGAAGGCTCGAATGCCCATCCAGCTCTGCCCCACGTTCTCTACGTGCTGCCACTGCAGTGTCATCTGCTCTTGCAGAAACACCGCACGCTCACGCATGCGTTCAAGCGTTTCCGCATCCAACTCATCACCAACGAAAGACACTCTCTGCGCCAACAAGGCGAAGAAAAACGCCAAAGCCATGATCTGGAAGAGATGAGAGAGGGGAGGTCAGTGGGGCTGGGTGGGAGCTCGCGCACGGCTGGGGGAGCGGGGCCAGGGGCCGCAGCCCCTGGGGTCAGCTAGGAGCGGGGCCGAGGGAGCTGGGAGGCAGCGGGGGCTGAGGCCAGAGCTGCTGCTGACTGCCCAGAGAGCCGCTCACAGGCTGCCCTGAGCGCTCGCTGCCGGCACTGCAGGCTCCCAAACCCCTCGCGGGCCGCTGTTCGCACCCGGCCCAGCACAGCCTTCCCCCTGCTGCTGCACTCACCGCTGGCCCAGGCCAAAGTGGAGCAGCGCTGCCTGCTGCTGGCCTCGATGCCAGCCCTGCATTGTGATGCACTGTGCCGTCACAGACGCCCCATCCCCACCCTTCGGCCCCACCCGTCAGCCCCCCCCAGCTGCCCTGGGTCTCCATGGCCGCGACATCGGCCCTGTTCCGAGGCACGTGGCCGGACTGAGCTCCTGGGAACTAGCGATCTCTGTGTGTACCATCTCTGCCAAACCCCGTGGGATCTCACTAGGAACCGCAGCCGCTGCTGTTGATCCAGAAGCTGATGCATTGGTTCCACCTAAAGAAGGGCACTTATACTGCTGTTTTTGTTTGTTTGTTTTTTAATGTTTATTAAATTTTATTAGAACATATACATCGATGGAATCATTTTTTTTTTTTTTTCTGATCTACATTAACTGTATTTTCAGTGTGGCCGAAGACAGTTCCTCTTCACTCCATGTGGCCCCGGCATCTAAAAGGCTGGACTAACATGGCATACGCAGAAATGCCGGTGGCTACATGGATACGGGTGGTGCTGTCTCTGTCTCCTGGCTGCTCGGATAGATGTCCTCGTGTTCTTGCAATACTCCAAACGCTGTCTTAAGTAAGCAGCTTCTTTTGAAATCCATCAGACGTAGCCTGCTGTAGCTGCTCGTCTGTGGAACAAGTGGGCGTCTCTTATTTCCCATAGATCAGCAGGCTTGTGAGCCGATCTTGCAGCTCCTCCACATCCTGCAGCGTCTGTTCATGTCTGCCCGGATCCTGCACCAGGTGCTGGAAGAGGTTGAGCGGTTGGGACGCTCGGAATTCCTGCGGCAAGATAATCTCTGCAGGCACGTCCTCATTTCCTATGAAGAAATGATTCAGGCGTTTCTCCTCCACGCAGCAGCGCAGGTAGCGCACGATGTCATCCACCCGCAGCAGGAAATACCTCCCTTTCCAGCTCTCCAAAGGGATGGCAGTCAGGAGGTGCATGAGCACGGTCTTCAGTTCGTAGGGAGAAAAGTGGAGGCCCGCCCGGATATAGGCAGCCACTTGCATGTGTCTGACATAGAAATTGCTCTCCTCGGCATGGGAGGCTACGTGCTGGAAAAACTTCGCCTCTGCCACCGCACAGGTCTGTGGCCAGGTCGTGCTGGGAACACTACCAACCTGTATCTCCTGGCTGTTCAGATAGATGTCGGTATTGTCCTGCTGGACTCCAAACAGAATGTTGACCAGGTAGACTGTTTGGTCAAAATCTGTCAGACAAAGCCTGCAGGAGCGCCTGCGTGCCTGTGCATTAAGTCTGTACGGTTTTGGAAAACGCAAACGTTTCCAGGCATCTTCGATCAGTGCCTGGAACCAGCGGGCTGTCTTCTCCGTATCTAGGTAGGAGCCAGTGCAGAGTTCGTGTAGGAGGCTGGGCCGCTGATTTCCCAGCTTTCTCCAGGCGGTGTGGAGGAAGCACTTCATACGCATCTGCTGCTCCCTCCCGCACGTGCATTCCAGATCTACACGGATACGGGAGTTCCTTGATGGCAGCACCCCTGGGGTGCCCAGATCCAGGTGGAAAACGTGCCCACGGGGAGCCATCAGTGGCACAAGCAGGCAGTAGACGGGTTCGTTCTCAGGGGGGGACCAGTCTTCGTAGGCACTGCCCACCCCGATGGCACGCTCTGGCACTGGATAGAATGTATCTGCCAAGGTGTATTGGAAAAAATCGATGACGCCACTTAACAGGAAGTGCACAAGTCTGCAGTTACTTTGATGGCTTTCAACTGGCCAGAGCAAATCAGCAAAGAAAAGATCCTCCTTTTCCACTTCCTTTTGCTTCTCCTCCTGCTCCTGCTGCTTCTCCTGCTGCTTCTCCTGCTGCTTCTCCTGCTGCTTCTCCTCACTGATGGAGCTCTCCTCATCACTGATGTCTTCAGTTCTCTGGAACTTTTTATAGATCTTCCACATGAACCAGAGTAAAAGGAAGAGAATGCAAAGAACACTGCAAACCTTCCAGTAAGGCAACACAGAGAAGAGCAAGGCTTGAATATCCACCCTGCTCTTCTCCAGGTTCCTCTCTTCTAATTGCAGAAGCTTTTCTTTCTGCTCTCGCAGAAACACCTCACGCATGCGTTCAAGAAGGCTGTAAACCTTCCAGTAAGGCAACACAGAGGAGAGGAAGGCTCGAATGCCCATCCAGCTCTGCCCCACGTTCTCTACGTGCTGCCACTGCAGTGTCATCTGCTCTTGCAGAAACACCGCACGCTCACGCATGCGTTCAAGCGTTTCCGCATCCAACTCATCACCAACGAAAGACACTCTCTGCGCCAACAAGGCGAAGAAAAACGCCAAAGCCATGATCTGGAAGAGATGAGAGAGGGGAGGTCAGTGGGGCTGGGTGGGAGCTCGCGCACGGCTGGGGGAGCGGGGCCAGGGGCCGCAGCCCCTGGGGTCAGCTAGGAGCGGGGCCGAGGGAGCTGGGAGGCAGCGGGGGCTGAGGCCAGAGCTGCTGCTGACTGCCCAGAGAGCCGCTCACAGGCTGCCCTGAGCGCTCGCTGCCGGCACTGCAGGCTCCCAAACCCCTCGCGGGCCGCTGTTCGCACCCGGCCCAGCACAGCCTTCCCCCTGCTGCTGCACTCACCGCTGGCCCAGGCCAAAGTGGAGCAGCGCTGCCTGCTGCTGGCCTCGATGCCAGCCCTGCATTGTGATGCACTGTGCCGTCACAGACGCCCCATCCCCACCCTTCGGCCCCACCCGTCAGCCCCCCCCAGCTGCCCTGGGTCTCCATGGCCGCGACATCTGCCCTGTTCCGAGGCACGTGGCCGGACTGAGCTCCTGGGAACTAGCGATCTCTGTGTGTACCATCTCTGCCAAACCCCGTGGGATCTCACTAGGAACCGCAGCCGCTGCTGTTGATCCAGAAGCTGATGCATTGGTTCCACCTAAAGAAGGGCACTTATACTGCTGTTTTTGTTTGTTTGTTTTTTAATGTTTATTAAATTTTATTAGAACATATACATCGATGGAATCATTTTTTTTTTTTTTTTCTGATCTACATTAACTGTATTTTCAGTGTGGCCGAAGACAGTTCCTCTTCACTCCATGTGGCCCCGGCATCTAAAAGGCTGGACTAACATGGCATACGCAGAAATGCCGGTGGCTACATGGATACGGGTGGTGCTGTCTCTGTCTCCTGGCTGCTCGGATAGATGTCCTCGTGTTCTTGCAATACTCCAAACGCTGTCTTAAGTAAGCAGCTTCTTTTGAAATCCATCAGACGTAGCCTGCTGTAGCTGCTCGTCTGTGGAACAAGTGGGCGTCTCTTATTTCCCATAGATCAGCAGGCTTGTGAGCCGATCTTGCAGCTCCTCCACATCCTGCAGCGTCTGTTCATGTCTGCCCGGATCCTGCACCAGGTGCTGGAAGAGGTTGAGCGGTTGGGACGCTCGGAATTCCTGCGGCAAGATAATCTCTGCAGGCACGTCCTCATTTCCTATGAAGAAATGATTCAGGCGTTTCTCCTCCACGCAGCAGCGCAGGTAGCGCACGATGTCATCCACCCGCAGCAGGAAATACCTCCCTTTCCAGCTCTCCAAAGGGATGGCAGTCAGGAGGTGCATGAGCACGGTCTTCAGTTCGTAGGGAGAAAAGTGGAGGCCCGCCCGGATATAGGCAGCCACTTGCATGTGTCTGACATAGAAATTGCTCTCCTCGGCATGGGAGGCTACGTGCTGGAAAAACTTCGCCTCTGCCACCGCACAGGTCTGTGGCCAGGTCGTGCTGGGAACACTACCAACCTGTATCTCCTGGCTGTTCAGATAGATGTCGGTATTGTCCTGCTGGACTCCAAACAGAATGTTGACCAGGTAGACTGTTTGGTCAAAATCTGTCAGACGAAGCCTGCAGGAGCGCCTGCGTGCCTGTGCATTAAGTCTGTACGGTTTTGGAAAACGCAAACGTTTCCAGGCATCTTCGATCAGTGCCTGGAACCAGCGGGCTGTCTTCTCCGTATCTAGGTAGGAGCCAGTGCAGAGTTCGTGTAGGAGGCTGGGCCGCTGATTTCCCAGCTTTCTCCAGGCGGTGTGGAGGAAGCACTTCATACGCATCTGCTGCTCCCTCCCGCACGTGCATTCCAGATCTACACGGATACGGGAGTTCCTTGATGGCAGCACCCCTGGGGTGCCCAGATCCAGGTGGAAAACGTGCCCACGGGGAGCCATCAGTGGCACAAGCAGGCAGTAGACGGGTTCGTTCTCAGGGGGGGACCAGTCTTCGTAGGCACTGCCCACCCCGATGGCACGCTCTGGCACTGGATAGAATGTATCTGCCAAGGTGTATTGGAAAAAATCGATGACGCCACTTAACAGGAAGTGCACAAGTCTGCAGTTACTTTGATGGCTTTCAACTGGCCAGAGCAAATCAGCAAAGAAAAGATCCTCCTTTTCCACTTCCTTTTGCTTCTCCTCCTGCTCCTGCTGCTTCTCCTGCTGCTTCTCCTGCTGCTTCTCCTGCTGCTTCTCCTCACTGATGGAGCTCTCCTCATCACTGATGTCTTCAGTTCTCTGGAACTTTTTATAGATCTTCCACATGAACCAGAGTAAAAGGAAGAGAATGCAAAGAACACTGCAAACCTTCCAGTAAGGCAACACAGAGAAGAGCAAGGCTTGAATATCCACCCTGCTCTTCTCCAGGTTCCTCTCTTCTAATTGCAGAAGCTTTTCTTTCTGCTCTCGCAGAAACACCTCACGCATGCGTTCAAGAAGGCTGTAAACCTTCCAGTAAGGCAACACAGAGGAGAGGAAGGCTCGAATGCCCATCCAGCTCTGCCCCACGTTCTCTACGTGCTGCCACTGCAGTGTCATCTGCTCTTGCAGAAACACCGCACGCTCACGCATGCGTTCAAGCGTTTCCGCATCCAACTCATCACCAACGAAAGACACTCTCTGCGCCAACAAGGCGAAGAAAAACGCCAAAGCCATGATCTGGAAGAGATGAGAGAGGGGAGGTCAGTGGGGCTGGGTGGGAGCTCGCGCACGGCTGGGGGAGCGGGGCCAGGGGCCGCAGCCCCTGGGGTCAGCTAGGAGCGGGGCCGAGGGAGCTGGGAGGCAGCGGGGGCTGAGGCCAGAGCTGCTGCTGACTGCCCAGAGAGCCGCTCACAGGCTGCCCTGAGCGCTCGCTGCCGGCACTGCAGGCTCCCAAACCCCTCGCGGGCCGCTGTTCGCACCCGGCCCAGCACAGCCTTCCCCCTGCTGCTGCACTCACCGCTGGCCCAGGCCAAAGTGGAGCAGCGCTGCCTGCTGCTGGCCTCGATGCCAGCCCTGCATTGTGATGCACTGTGACGTCACAGACGCCCCATCCCCACCCTTCGGCCCCACCCGTCAGCCCCCCCCAGCTGCCCTGGGTCTCCATGGCCGCGACATCGGCCCTGTTCCGAGGCACGTGGCCGGACTGAGCTCCTGGGAACTAGCGATCTCTGTGTGTACCATCTCTGCCAAACCCCGTGGGATCTCACTAGGAACTGCAGCCGCTGCTGTTGATCCAGAAGCTGATGCATTGGTTCCACCTAAAGAAGGGCACTTATACTGCTGTTTTTGTTTGTTTGTTTTTTAATGTTTATTAAATTTTATTAGAACATATACATCGATGGAATCATTTTTTTTTTTTTTTCTGATCTACATTAACTGTATTTTCAGTGTGGCCGAAGACAGTTCCTCTTCACTCCATGTGGCCCTGGCATCTAAAAGGCTGGACTAACATGGCATACGCAGAAATGCCGGTGGCTACATGGATACGGGTGGTGCTGTCTCTGTCTCCTGGCTGCTCGGATAGATGTCCTCGTGTTCTTGCAATACTCCAAACGCTGTCTTAAGTAAGCAGCTTCTTTTGAAATCCATCAGACGTAGCCTGCTGTAGCTGCTCGTCTGTGGAACAAGTGGGCGTCTCTTATTTCCCATAGATCAGCAGGCTTGTGAGCCGATCTTGCAGCTCCTCCACATCCTGCAGCGTCTGTTCATGTCTGCCCGGATCCTGCACCAGGTGCTGGAAGAGGTTGAGCGGTTGGGACGCTCGGAATTCCTGCGGCAAGATAATCTCTGCAGGCACGTCCTCATTTCCTATGAAGAAATGATTCAGGCGTTTCTCCTCCACGCAGCAGCGCAGGTAGCGCACGATGTCATCCACCCGCAGCAGGAAATACCTCCCTTTCCAGCTCTCCAAAGGGATGGCAGTCAGGAGGTGCATGAGCACGGTCTTCAGTTCGTAGGGAGAAAAGTGGAGGCCCGCCCGGATATAGGCAGCCACTTGCATGTGTCTGACATAGAAATTGCTCTCCTCGGCATGGGAGGCTACGTGCTGGAAAAACTTCGCCTCTGCCACCGCACAGGTCTGTGGCCAGGTCGTGCTGGGAACACTACCAACCTGTATCTCCTGGCTGTTCAGATAGATGTCGGTATTGTCCTGCTGGACTCCAAACAGAATGTTGACCAGGTAGACTGTTTGGTCAAAATCTGTCAGACGAAGCCTGCAGGAGCGCCTGCGTGCCTGTGCATTAAGTCTGTACGGTTTTGGAAAACGCAAACGTTTCCAGGCATCTTCGATCAGTGCCTGGAACCAGCGGGCTGTCTTCTCCGTATCTAGGTAGGAGCCAGTGCAGAGTTCGTGTAGGAGGCTGGGCCGCTGATTTCCCAGCTTTCTCCAGGCGGTGTGGAGGAAGCACTTCATACGCATCTGCTGCTCCCTCCCGCACGTGCATTCCAGATCTACACGGATACGGGAGTTCCTTGATGGCAGCACCCCTGGGGTGCCCAGATCCAGGTGGAAAACGTGCCCACGGGGAGCCATCAGTGGCACAAGCAGGCAGTAGACGGGTTCGTTCTCAGGGGGGGACCAGTCTTCGTAGGCACTGCCCACCCCGATGGCACGCTCTGGCACTGGATAGAATGTATCTGCCAAGGTGTATTGGAAAAAATCGATGACGCCACTTAACAGGAAGTGCACAAGTCTGCAGTTACTTTGATGGCTTTCAACTGGCCAGAGCAAATCAGCAAAGAAAAGATCCTCCTTTTCCACTTCCTTTTGCTTCTCCTCCTGCTCCTGCTGCTTCTCCTGCTGCTTCTCCTGCTGCTTCTCCTGCTGCTTCTCCTCACTGATGGAGCTCTCCTCATCACTGATGTCTTCAGTTCTCTGGAACTTTTTATAGATCTTCCACATGAACCAGAGTAAAAGGAAGAGAATGCAAAGAACACTGCAAACCTTCCAGTAAGGCAACACAGAGAAGAGCAAGGCTTGAATATCCACCCTGCTCTTCTCCAGGTTCCTCTCTTCTAATTGCAGAAGCTTTTCTTTCTGCTCTCGCAGAAACACCTCACGCATGCGTTCAAGAAGGCTGTAAACCTTCCAGTAAGGCAACACAGAGGAGAGGAAGGCTCGAATGCCCATCCAGCTCTGCCCCACGTTCTCTACGTGCTGCCACTGCAGTGTCATCTGCTCTTGCAGAAACACCGCACGCTCACGCATGCGTTCAAGCGTTTCCGCATCCAACTCATCACCAACGAAAGACACTCTCTGCGCCAACAAGGCGAAGAAAAACGCCAAAGCCATGATCTGGAAGAGATGAGAGAGGGGAGGTCAGTGGGGCTGGGTGGGAGCTCGCGCACGGCTGGGGGAGCGGGGCCAGGGGCCGCAGCCCCTGGGGTCAGCTAGGAGCGGGGCCGAGGGAGCTGGGAGGCAGCGGGGGCTGAGGCCAGAGCTGCTGCTGACTGCCCAGAGAGCCGCTCACAGGCTGCCCTGAGCGCTCGCTGCCGGCACTGCAGGCTCCCAAACCCCTCGCGGGTCGCTGTTCGCACCCGGCCCAGCACAGCCTTCCCCCTGCTGCTGCACTCACCGCTGGCCCAGGCCAAAGTGGAGCAGCGCTGCCTGCTGCTGGCCTCGATGCCAGCCCTGCATTGTGATGCACTGTGCCGTCACAGACGCCCCATCCCCACCCTTCGGCCCCACCCGTCAGCCCCCCCCAGCTGCCCTGGGTCTCCATGGCCGCGACATCGGCCCTGTTCCGAGGCACGTGGCCGGACTGAGCTCCTGGGAACTAGCGATCTCTGTGTGTACCATCTCTGCCAAACCCCGTGGGATCTCACTAGGAACCGCAGCCGCTGCTGTTGATCCAGAAGCTGATGCATTGGTTCCACCTAAAGAAGGGCACTTATACTGCTGTTTTTGTTTGTTTGTTTTTTAATGTTTATTAAATTTTATTAGAACATATACATCGATGGAATCATTTTTTTTTTTTTTTCTGATCTACATTAACTGTATTTTCAGTGTGGCCGAAGACAGTTCCTCTTCACTCCATGTGGCCCCGGCATCTAAAAGGCTGGACTAACATGGCATACGCAGAAATGCCGGTGGCTACATGGATACGGGTGGTGCTGTCTCTGTCTCCTGGCTGCTCGGATAGATGTCCTCGTGTTCTTGCAATACTCCAAACGCTGTCTTAAGTAAGCAGCTTCTTTTGAAATCCATCAGACGTAGCCTGCTGTAGCTGCTCGTCTGTGGAACAAGTGGGCGTCTCTTATTTCCCATAGATCAGCAGGCTTGTGAGCCGATCTTGCAGCTCCTCCACATCCTGCAGCGTCTGTTCATGTCTGCCCGGATCCTGCACCAGGTGCTGGAAGAGGTTGAGCGGTTGGGACGCTCGGAATTCCTGCGGCAAGATAATCTCTGCAGGCACGTCCTCATTTCCTATGAAGAAATGATTCAGGCGTTTCTCCTCCACGCAGCAGCGCAGGTAGCGCACGATGTCATCCACCCGCAGCAGGAAATACCTCCCTTTCCAGCTCTCCAAAGGGATGGCAGTCAGGAGGTGCATGAGCACGGTCTTCAGTTCGTAGGGAGAAAAGTGGAGGCCCGCCCGGATATAGGCAGCCACTTGCATGTGTCTGACATAGAAATTGCTCTCCTCGGCATGGGAGGCTACGTGCTGGAAAAACTTCGCCTCTGCCACCGCACAGGTCTGTGGCCAGGTCGTGCTGGGAACACTACCAACCTGTATCTCCTGGCTGTTCAGATAGATGTCGGTATTGTCCTGCTGGACTCCAAACAGAATGTTGACCAGGTAGACTGTTTGGTCAAAATCTGTCAGACGAAGCCTGCAGGAGCGCCTGCGTGCCTGTGCATTAAGTCTGTACGGTTTTGGAAAACGCAAACGTTTCCAGGCATCTTCGATCAGTGCCTGGAACCAGCGGGCTGTCTTCTCCGTATCTAGGTAGGAGCCAGTGCAGAGTTCGTGTAGGAGGCTGGGCCGCTGATTTCCCAGCTTTCTCCAGGCGGTGTGGAGGAAGCACTTCATACGCATCTGCTGCTCCCTCCCGCACGTGCATTCCAGATCTACACGGATACGGGAGTTCCTTGATGGCAGCACCCCTGGGGTGCCCAGATCCAGGTGGAAAACGTGCCCACGGGGAGCCATCAGTGGCACAAGCAGGCAGTAGACGGGTTCGTTCTCAGGGGGGGACCAGTCTTCGTAGGCACTGCCCACCCCGATGGCACGCTCTGGCACTGGATAGAATGTATCTGCCAAGGTGTATTGGAAAAAATCGATGACGCCACTTAACAGGAAGTGCACAAGTCTGCAGTTACTTTGATGGCTTTCAACTGGCCAGAGCAAATCAGCAAAGAAAAGATCCTCCTTTTCCACTTCCTTTTGCTTCTCCTCCTGCTCCTGCTGCTTCTCCTGCTGCTTCTCCTGCTGCTTCTCCTGCTGCTTCTCCTCACTGATGGAGCTCTCCTCATCACTGATGTCTTCAGTTCTCTGGAACTTTTTATAGATCTTCCACATGAACCAGAGTAAAAGGAAGAGAATGCAAAGAACACTGCAAACCTTCCAGTAAGGCAACACAGAGAAGAGCAAGGCTTGAATATCCACCCTGCTCTTCTCCAGGTTCCTCTCTTCTAATTGCAGAAGCTTTTCTTTCTGCTCTCGCAGAAACACCTCACGCATGCGTTCAAGAAGGCTGTAAACCTTCCAGTAAGGCAACACAGAGGAGAGGAAGGCTCGAATGCCCATCCAGCTCTGCCCCACGTTCTCTACGTGCTGCCACTGCAGTGTCATCTGCTCTTGCAGAAACACCGCACGCTCACGCATGCGTTCAAGCGTTTCCGCATCCAACTCATCACCAACGAAAGACACTCTCTGCGCCAACAAGGCGAAGAAAAACGCCAAAGCCATGATCTGGAAGAGATGAGAGAGGGGAGGTCAGTGGGGCTGGGTGGGAGCTCGCGCACGGCTGGGGGAGCGGGGCCAGGGGCCGCAGCCCCTGGGGTCAGCTAGGAGCGGGGCCGAGGGAGCTGGGAGGCAGCGGGGGCTGAGGCCAGAGCTGCTGCTGACTGCCCAGAGAGCCGCTCACAGGCTGCCCTGAGCGCTCGCTGCCGGCACTGCAGGCTCCCAAACCCCTCGCGGGCCGCTGTTCGCACCCGGCCCAGCACAGCCTTCCCCCTGCTGCTGCACTCACCGCTGGCCCAGGCCAAAGTGGAGCAGCGCTGCCTGCTGCTGGCCTCGATGCCAGCCCTGCATTGTGATGCACTGTGCCGTCACAGACGCCCCATCCCCACCCTTCGGCCCCACCCGTCAGCCCCCCCCAGCTGCCCTGGGTCTCCATGGCCGCGACATCGGCCCTGTTCCGAGGCACGTGGCCGGACTGAGCTCCTGGGAACTAGCGATCTCTGTGTGTACCATCTCTGCCAAACCCCGTGGGATCTCACTAGGAACCGCAGCCGCTGCTGTTGATCCAGAAGCTGATGCATTGGTTCCACCTAAAGAAGGGCACTTATACTGCTGTTTTTGTTTGTTTGTTTTTTAATGTTTATTAAATTTTATTAGAACATATACATCGATGGAATCATTTTTTTTTTTTTTTTCTGATCTACATTAACTGTATTTTCAGTGTGGCCGAAGACAGTTCCTCTTCACTCCATGTGGCCCCGGCATCTAAAAGGCTGGACTAACATGGCATACGCAGAAATGCCGGTGGCTACATGGATACGGGTGGTGCTGTCTCTGTCTCCTGGCTGCTCGGATAGATGTCCTCGTGTTCTTGCAATACTCCAAACGCTGTCTTAAGTAAGCAGCTTCTTTTGAAATCCATCAGACGTAGCCTGCTGTAGCTGCTCGTCTGTGGAACAAGTGGGCGTCTCTTATTTCCCATAGATCAGCAGGCTTGTGAGCCGATCTTGCAGCTCCTCCACATCCTGCAGCGTCTGTTCATGTCTGCCCGGATCCTGCACCAGGTGCTGGAAGAGGTTGAGCGGTTGGGACGCTCGGAATTCCTGCGGCAAGATAATCTCTGCAGGCACGTCCTCATTTCCTATGAAGAAATGATTCAGGCGTTTCTCCTCCACGCAGCAGCGCAGGTAGCGCACGATGTCATCCACCCGCAGCAGGAAATACCTCCCTTTCCAGCTCTCCAAAGGGATGGCAGTCAGGAGGTGCATGAGCACGGTCTTCAGTTCGTAGGGAGAAAAGTGGAGGCCCGCCCGGATATAGGCAGCCACTTGCATGTGTCTGACATAGAAATTGCTCTCCTCGGCATGGGAGGCTACGTGCTGGAAAAACTTCGCCTCTGCCACCGCACAGGTCTGTGGCCAGGTCGTGCTGGGAACACTACCAACCTGTATCTCCTGGCTGTTCAGATAGATGTCGGTATTGTCCTGCTGGACTCCAAACAGAATGTTGACCAGGTAGACTGTTTGGTCAAAATCTGTCAGACGAAGCCTGCAGGAGCGCCTGCGTGCCTGTGCATTAAGTCTGTACGGTTTTGGAAAACGCAAACGTTTCCAGGCATCTTCGATCAGTGCCTGGAACCAGCGGGCTGTCTTCTCCGTATCTAGGTAGGAGCCAGTGCAGAGTTCGTGTAGGAGGCTGGGCCGCTGATTACCCAGCTTTCTCCATGCGGTGTGGAGGAAGCACTTCATACGCATCTGCTGCTCCCTCCCGCACGTGCATTCCAGATCTACACGGATACGAGAGTTCCTTGATGGCAGCACCCCTGGGGTGCCCAGATCCAGGTGGAAAACGTGCCCACGGGGAGCCATCAGTGGCACAAGCAGGCAGTAGACGGGTTCGTTCTCAGGGGGGGACCAGTCTTCGTAGGCACTGCCCACCCCGATGGCACGCTCTGGCACTGGATAGAATGTATCTGCCAAGGTGTATTGGAAAAAATCGATGACGCCACTTAACAGGAAGTGCACAAGTCTGCAGTTACTTTGATGGCTTTCAACTGGCCAGAGCAAATCAGCAAAGAAAAGATCCTCCTTTTCCACTTCCTTTTGCTTCTCCTCCTGCTCCTGCTGCTTCTCCTGCTGCTTCTCCTGCTGCTTCTCCTGCTGCTTCTCCTCACTGATGGAGCTCTCCTCATCACTGATGTCTTCAGTTCTCTGGAACTTTTTATAGATCTTCCACATGAACCAGAGTAAAAGGAAGAGAATGCAAAGAACACTGCAAACCTTCCAGTAAGGCAACACAGAGAAGAGCAAGGCTTGAATATCCACCCTGCTCTTCTCCAGGTTCCTCTCTTCTAATTGCAGAAGCTTTTCTTTCTGCTCTCGCAGAAACACCTCACGCATGCGTTCAAGAAGGCTGTAAACCTTCCAGTAAGGCAACACAGAGGAGAGGAAGGCTCGAATGCCCATCCAGCTCTGCCCCACGTTCTCTACGTGCTGCCACTGCAGTGTCATCTGCTCTTGCAGAAACACCGCACGCTCACGCATGCGTTCAAGCGTTTCCGCATCCAACTCATCACCAACGAAAGACACTCTCTGCGCCAACAAGGCGAAGAAAAACGCCAAAGCCATGATCTGGAAGAGATGAGAGAGGGGAGGTCAGTGGGGCTGGGTGGGAGCTCGCGCACGGCTGGGGGAGCGGGGCCAGGGGCCGCAGCCCCTGGGGTCAGCTAGGAGCGGGGCCGAGGGAGCTGGGAGGCAGCGGGGGCTGAGGCTGCTCTTTCCGCCCGGCCCAGCACAGCCTTCCCCCTGCTGCTGCACTCACCGCTGGCCCAGGCCAAAGTGGAGCAGCGCTGCCTGCTGCTGGCCTAGATGCCAGCCCCGCATTGTGACGCACTGTGCCGTCACAGATGCCCCATCCCCACCCTTCGGCCCCACCCTTTGGCCCCACCCCTCAGCTGCCCTGGGCCTCCATGGCCGCAGCATCGGCCCTGTTCTGAGGCACATGGACGGGCTCAGCTCCCAGGGAGAGATCTCTGTGTGTACCATCTCTGCCAAACCCCGTGGGATCTCACTAGGAACCGCAGCCGCTGCTGTTGATCCAGAAGCTGATGCATTGGTTTCACCAAAAAAGGGCGTATATTCTACCAGTTTTATTTTTTTTGTTGCTGTTTTTTAACTGTTAATAAAACATATACATCAATAAAATAAGTTTTGTAACTGATCCATGTTATCTATCTATTTTATGTGCGGCCTAAGGCAGTTCGTCTTCACTATGTGGCACCAGCTGGCCCAGGGCCACAGAGCTGTAGGAGTGGGGGAAAGGCAGGGAGCAAGCTGCGCCTCCTCTACCCTCCAGGAACCTGAAATGCCCAAAAAGGCTATAACATGGAACCAGAATGTGACCTCTCTAACTGCCAGTGTTGTGCATCATGTTCTGATGTGGAATACTGACAGCAGAAATCCCAAAACTACAAAAGGCCAGTAGTAGCAGAGAGGTGATCATCCCCCTGTACTCAGCTCTGGTGAGGCTGCACTTTGAGTACTGTTGTCACTTTTGGGCCCCTCACTACAAGAAAGACACTGAGGCCCTGGAATGTGTCCAGAGAAGGGCCATTAAACTGCTGAGGGGTCTGGGGCACAAGTCTTATGACGAGCGGCTGAGGATGAGGTAAAATAGAGGTACTGTTTACAGTTGCCCAGCCCTATCACCAACATTCACCAGAACTAGGTGATCTTAGTGGTCTTTTCCAACCTTTATGATTCTATGATTGTGATTCTATGATATTGATAACGTTCCTGGTAAGAGAGATTAATTTTTGTGGGAGCGGGATTGTGGAACTCAGAGATGACTCAATGTGAGTTAACAGCTGAGTACAACTTTATTATGGCACAAACAACATTTTATACCCTCCAACTGCAGTTGTGGCATGATACAATTGAATAACCCAGACATGGCACAACACATGATTGGCTGCCTTCCACCCCAACTAAACAGTTTAACAATACCCTGACACCATGACAACTCGAGACCCTCACCACCCACCCCTCTGCCTCACTAAGCCTTCTCACAGGGTCGTTATGTCCTTGAAGCCATCACGTCCTCCCTGTTCTCTCAACCAACTCCCAACAATTAACAACAAAAAATCTGTCTCAGACTGGAAGAACTGATAGCAGACACCTGGTTCCTGTATGAGTATGTTTAACCCTACCCTCTACACAGTAAATAACCATATGTATCCAGTAATCTCATAGCTTGTGAAGCTGCTGTTAAGTCACTACGTTATGTCCTCATTAAACCACTAAAAACATTCCCGATTCTCTCTTATGTGTGAAATGCAGAGTAGAGTTGCCTCCATCCATGATGTTTTCTTCATTCGTGGAAATCCTTGACAGCTGATAGTTATCCACAGGAATCTGGCTTTTCCTAAACAGCAAACTAGGAAATCTGAAGAGCTCTGCTGAAGAAAGCTTTAGCGTATAATAAGCTGGCATAAGATCACAGAACGAAAAACAAAGTGAGTCATGTTAGGGGACTGAATGTACTGACCACAGATATGAGCACAGATATTTATAGAAGAACGGTAAGAAAGTGTAAAAATTAGGGTCATGTAATAGTTTTAGTTCCAAGCTCAATAGGAAGTACAACTGCTGTCACATGACCGTGTACTTCTGTGGCAACTGATAGCATTTTCCATTAATCTGGAGTTCATTTCAGGCTGTAATCAGCCTGAGGACACTGAATGCATGAGGTTGCAGCAAGAGAACTAATGCCATATGTAGAAAAAGGGACACAGTGGGTATGATGGGGTCAGAAGGGAGTAAGAGCAGGACTGCAGCTGGGTTGTCCCAGCACGTTGTGTCCCAGACAGGAAATGCTCCCTGCCCTCCATTAGCTCTGGATCTCACTGCATGGATTTCCCTGCAATGGATTGTGTAAATAATGCAGTTGTGAGAAGTCGGCATCACTTCTCTTTCCCTGGTCCCATAACTGCGTCACTGCTCTGTCCTGGTACTGGAACAAAAGATATTAACTACCTTACCAGACATGCAACCTTCATAATTACCAGGGTCCTGGCCAGTCCCTCCAAGGCTTCCGCTCACCCTGCCAACAGCCCAAGAGCCCATTTCAGCCTAAGTGTACTTAAGCTCAATACAGGGCTGTCAGACAGCCTGCACTAATAGTAAACATGCTATATTCTCCAAGTCCCAGTTGGAGCCTGGGACCCAGGCATAAGGAGGAGAACAGATCAGTTGAATGACTGGTGTGTTGGTGGTGTCACACTCAAAGTTTTGGGTTCTGTGATTGAGGGGATGGAAGCCAAAGTGCAATCAGAAAACCGTGACCTAATTGTTATCATGAAAACACAGTGGGGCAAATTACACAACTGGGACACTAAAATGGAGGGTTAAAAGCTTTTTAGATGAGATAGGCAGGGCAGAGGGGCAGAGGAGCTGCCTTCTATGCTAGAAGTGGGTAGATTGTGAAGAGCTGTCTCTAAAAAACAGCCATGATCATATTGAGAATGCAAGATAAAAATGAGGAACTACCAAACCAATGAAGGGGAGGGAGCATAAGAACATGGCTCCCTTACCCACCCTGATTTAACAACTGCAACTGAATTCAAAAATCTCAGTATCTTCTATGAGATTCATGTTTTTCCTTCTATCGTTCTGAGGAAAGAATCCTTCTCTGCTATCTGCATGTCTGCAGTCTGCAGACGAGGAAAGACTGTATTTGCATATGTAATGGTGTTTCACTGATCTCAGAGAGACGGGAGTCTGAGAGACACAAAAAGGTAAAGCTGCAGGTGCTCTTATTTATATAAAAGCAGATGAGAGCTGAGGAAGAAACACACCTTCAACAGTCTGTAGATTCAAAAGGAATGAAAGGAAGTGCGACGTATCCGGTTTCTACAAAACCTTTTCCAGTAACTTCAATGAAAATCTTTTCATTTTTAAGGTGTTGCAGAGCTACTTGCTTTCATTCATAGTTTTCCTGTTTTCCTCTGAGGTAAAACAGATTTATGTGTGAAAGGACAACCTGCACTTGACAGAGTGGAGCCATCTGCCACTTCTTGTTTACATCAGCTCCATGAAACCAGCCACCAAACCTCTCCATTTTCTTCTATGTGCTGATTCCAGTATGACTTTTCTGTAATGAATTCTTCCCTGACATTGCAGGGTCAATGAAGGGACCTTAGCAGGTCCAACCCTTTTGCTCAAAACTACATCAGTTCTGTGGTCAGACCAGGTTGCTCAGGATTTTATCCAATTGGGTCATAGAAAACAGAGAAATGGAGATTGCACAGCCCCTCTGTATCCTCATGTTGTTTTCCTCAGAGCTCCTCTGCAGTTAGTCAGTCCTGTATCCTTGCAAGGGGTTCCACTTGGGACATGACTTTGCACTGATCTTTGCTGAATTTCATAAAAGGGGGTGTAAGAAAGAAGGGGTCAGACTCTTCAGCAGGGTCTGTTATGACAGGGCAAAGAGAAATGGTTTCAAACTAAAAGAGAGGAGATTTAGATTGGATATAAGGAATAATTTTTTTACAATAATCCTGGTGAGGCACTCATACAGGTTGCCCAGAGAGGTGGGGTATGCCTTGTCTGTGGAGACAAACTGGATGGGGCTCTGAGCACCTGATGGAGCTGTAGATATCCCTGTTCATTGCAGAGGGTGGGACCTGATGGCCTTTTAGGGCCCCTTACACCTCTGTGGACAGTCCTCACCTGTTCCCAGAGCCTCTGGTGAGTGTTCCTTGAGCAGGAGGAGATGATGGCCACCTGCCAGCTCCTCACATCCTGACTCATTTTTCCTGAGAACTCAGCAAGTCAGAATTTCACAGACAAGAGGAAATCCCTAAACAGCATGCAGCCCAGAGAGTGGAAAGTTGGTTTTTTTTGTTGTTGTTGTTGTTGTTTTTTTGTCTTTATTTTGTTTATTTGCTTTTTTTTTTTTTTTCTTTTTTTATCTCCCAGCCTCCCCAAGAGTGTATTTGGCAGCTCCCTGTCCCTGTCAGCTCAAGATCCCAGTGGAAATAGCAGCTGGGAGGGCTCTTCCTGCCGAGGGGAGGCTCCACAGGAGTTTGTGGGATTTACCAGTCTCCACCTCTCTCTCCCTGTCCTTCACCAAGGGCCATGTGCAGTGGCAAGCTGCAGACAGGTTTGCTGGTGGGCAGCTATTTCGTCTATTTGCTGGTGGGTGCAGCCGTGTTCCAGGCGCTGGAGAGGACAGCCGAACAGCAGCAGAAAATGGCAGCTGCCCAGATGAAGGAGGCTTTTCTGCAGAATTTCACTCACCTCACAGTGGCAGAGATGGAGCAGTTTATGAAGGTGGGTGCCAGCCCCCGTGGAAGCCCTTTCTCCTGCCCATTTCCCCATCAGATGTTATTTCCCATTCAGCCTTGCTGCAAATATAACTCTCTCTGTGTTCCTGCTGCTGTGTTCATGTGGATTATTTTTGCAAACCCCAAACCCATTCCTTGGTTTAAGGAGGCAGATCATACTGATCTGTACACAAATACAAGTTGCTGTGGTGTGATCAAATGCTGTGTGTCAGCTATTAACACCCTCTGCTCCAAGATAGCCCAGTTCTTTGGGTTTGTGCCTCCTGCTGGTTCTTCTTTCAGTGGGGCTACGCTCATCTCCAGTGGGTGGCACAGCAGGAGAAATGAGGCTGTCTGAAAACAATGGAGATGGTTGCCATACACAGTGGTACAAAAGGCAGCACAAGAGAACAGCATAGTGAGGTCTGAAATAATCTGCTGGAGGAAAAGAAAGATGCTTAGATTACTACAAGAAGCATAATATAGTCAGGGTTTACTTCTAGAAGATGCTGGGGGTTGGAACTTGATGATATTTAAGGTCCCTTCCAACTCAAGCCATTCTGTGATTCTGAGCTGCAGAAGTTAAACAGGGAGCACAGTCAGGAGAAAGGAGTTTGCACAGGAAACAGATTGACTACATTTCTCACTCCATCATAGGTATTTCCTAGCTGCATTTGCTACAGTGCAAAGAAAACAGGGATTGCAAATAGCCTTGCAGGAAGCATGTTTGCGTGGGAAAGTAATGGAGCTCTTAGCGAGCATGTTTTGAGGATAAGGAGAGAAGGGGGAGAATCACTATTTCTAGAAATGCAAGCAGTGACTCAGCCCAGAGTTCACGTGTGCATTCATCCCCTTCATGGGTTTTATTTTTTTCTTTTGGAGGGGGGAAATGGGTGGGAGAGAAGAAAAAATAAATAAAATAACTTCTTCAAGACAATGAAATCCTTGTGCAAGGGCTGCCAAATGATTTATGTTAGCCTTGGCTTCCTGGGACTGTCGTAAAATGGTGAGGGAGGAGGAGTTAAAACCTTCGTGGTGCAGTTTATTCCATCTGATGCCTTGTCTTTGCTGGGGCTCAGCCTTGGATTTTGTTTCTGCTGTTTCTGTAGAAACCAGTCTGCATTCCAGATGTCCGGTTGAATGTCCTTTGCTTGCTGAGGCAGGGCCAGTTGGATACTGGGGTTTTTCTTGTTGTTATTCTTGCTCATAACCAGGCACCCCATCAGTTCAACTGGTGGGCTGCTTTGTTCTACTCTACCTTCTGTAGATCGTTTTTATTTCCCCTCTAAGTACTTAGCCTGCAAGAATCGAGGTCTTTAGGGGTGAACTTCATGTGGAAGCAAACAAGTTCTCCTAAAAGCCATGAGAGCACTCAACGTAACTGCAGGGCAAAAAACAAACTTTCAAAACCACTGGCTGACTGCCAGCTAACACTGGCAGCAAAGGTGTGAATGGTGTTAGAGCATTAATGAAAACAAAGCGAGTGGAGTTGACAAGAAAGGAGCGGCAGTTGTCTTATCTGTAATATTCGTTCAGCAAAGGCTTGTGAAAAGCAGTTGTGTTGATTAAAGTAATAATAATGATAATGCCTTCCCTTCCAGAACCTGACTGAAGCAATTCAGAATGGAGTATACCCTATTGGAAATGAGTCACAGACTGAAAACAGCAACTGGGATTTCAGTAACTCCTTCTTCTTTGCAGGCACAGTGGTCTCCACAATAGGTCTGTTCTGTGATTTCCATATGCGTGTGTGTGTGTGATGCTTATGTCTGCTTACTAGGACCTAAACTTTTAACAATAGAAAGTCCAGTCCTTTATTGGTTTGGATGGGAAGCAGCTACTGACATGGTCCTGAGACCTCACTGATGCCTTGTGCTTTACTTTGAGTTTTAAAATACCAATGGTATTTTGTGTTGTTTTTTTTTCCCCACTTGTTTCTCCTTTTCAAGCCACCCATTAAAATCTTGTTCTGCTGCCAATTGTGGGTAGAAGATTCAACTTTCCAACATCTGACTTTTATTCTATGGTCAAACAGGCTTTACGTCTGGGAGTGGTGTAAAGCATAAAAGAACGGTAGGAAATAAATAAGTGAACTTTGCTGGGAAGGAAGAAATGAGAAGAGAGAAGGCAATTCCTAAGACTTTTAGACTGCTCCTTCAAGCTGTTCTGACCGTCCCAGGGGCTGTTTGCCCCTGCCTGTCTCTCCCTTCCCCTCAAATATGCATTCCTGAAAGCATAGTCCTGCAGAGATCTCTTACTGAGGTACTTCTATCCATCTTCACCCATCTTGGCTTTGTTGTCATGAAAATGCAATATTTGTGCAACAGGAAGCACAAAACAGCTCAAGCATCTGAGTCTTAGCAGCTTATAAATCACGCAGATGTTTTATTTGTCTTCTCCCCAAAGGAAAACATGCAGTTTTCCAAGTAATGGATGTCTTGAGTTGAACTGTGCTCTGGAAAGTGCTTTTTTCTCATGGTAAGGATAAAATAAGGACATACACAAAGTACGGAACTCTTGCACTTAAAGATATACCTCATGGGGTCTAAGAGCAGCAAAGGCTACAGTCCATTAAAGGACATGTTTGGAGTTCTGCAGCTGTTGTTCCATTACTTATCTAAATCTTCTTTTAATAGAATTTTAAGAAAATTATCTCTCTGGCATGAATGAATTGACAACCAGTAAGGTCTGGGTTAATTAGTGCAAACTACTGTAATGCACCATACACTGTCTCCAGGGCTGGAGCCAGTGTCTGGACATACCAACCTATTGGCATTCAGCCATGGAGGTCACTAACACACAGGCATATCTACAAGAAGGCAGATTGTTTGATTCTGGCATGAGAAACAGCCTGAGACTCTAGACCTGACATCTTCCAGGTGCCCAGCCTTCTGGTTTTTGTCTTCCCATATATATTTGTCACAGGAAATGCGTATTTTCCATAACTGCTTTTAGGTTATGCTTTCATTCCCATTAAGGCTTGGTTGTGAGAACAGCACTCTGCAGCCCACAGAACATCCAGGATGAATCACTTTTGCTTACTGGTTTTGTCAGAGAAAAGTGAGAGTATGTGGGCTAGCAAGTGTTGGCCACATCTTCTGGAAACAAAGGCAGGCCAGGCTTGGCTGTGTGTGTGTGTGACCATAGACTGCTTCAGCTCTCCTGACATCCCCTCTGACACATCTCTTTTTTCATAGGTTATGGCACATTATGTCCTAAAACTGTTGGGGGCCAGATCTTCTGTGTCTTTTTTGCTCTCTTTGGAATCCCTCTCAATATTGTTTTTCTGCACCGTGTTGGTAAGATCCTCTCACTGCTGTGTAAAAAGCTGGGCAAGTTCCTGTACGAAAAAGGAATGAGACAGGTAATTGGATTTACTTAGGCACAGTGACATGCTAGTTTCTAGGCTTTTTTTTAAGATACATCCTGGCATTATCCTCTGTTATGTTTGTTCTCATGCTGTGCTGGGAAAGGGAAAGAAATATTCTTCCCCTGCAGAGCGAAGCAGACAACACAACAAGAGGAGGTTTTCAGAGGGTGGGATGCATTTTGCCTGTTCATCTAAATAGGGTGTTTAAGCCCAATTCAGCAATCAATGGAGACTGAGAGAGGGAGCTTCCTTACACTTCTCTGGATACTTGTCTCAGGAGCTAACACTCTAGGGAAGTACTTGCCTCTCTTTATTGGCAGTTCAGAAGTAGATGATCAAAGTAGCTGAGCTGTGGGAGTTTCAGTAGATATTGGCTCACTGACTAACATGTCACCCCTCCTTATTCATTATGCAGTCCTTTAATCCCTTTACACCTTTGACTTTTACAGCAAGGAAAGTTCAGGCTCAAGTTGCCCATTTGAGCCCAGTTGCTGAAAGGTGAGGAGGCACTTATAGGGGGCTAGAGGCATGATATCTCTTGTCTGGTTATGCCCCAGGTTATTTGGAGCTTCTCACATTCTCTCAGTGCTTCTGATGAAGTGAAAATAGCTTTTCTGTGTTTCCTGCTCTGACACTCTTCATTAGGATAAGTATGAATGCTACAGACAACTCTGATCAAAATGTTAAATATCTTCCTTTGTCTGGCAAACTTAAGTAGAATGTAAGGCTAGATTAGACGTAGATTTAACACAAGCACAAAATATGAAATGAAGGCATGAGAAAATACCCAACAGCTGCCATTCATTTCCAGACAACGGATACTATGGATATGGAACACCTATAATGCATAGCTTCCCCATGCTTCAGGGCAAGGCACAATGATTATAGAAGGTATTCCTAGGTGGTCGCCCATTTTGAATACCAAACATTATATGTGGCCTGCTAGTGTGTCGAATCATGGTTATAATTTAGTTGTTTCTTTTTCAGAAGAAGATCAAATTTCTGACCCTTCTCTTCTTCCTCGTGACTGGGATCCTGGTGTTTCTGTGCTTGCCGTCACTATTCTTCCAGATAACAGAGGGTTGGTCCTACAGTGAAGGAATTTACTTTGCGTTTATCACTCTCAGCACCATTGGCTTTGGAGATTACGTAGTAGGTAAGGTTGATTTCAGAGAGGAGGTGCAGTAAAGCAGCAGGGTAGCAACTTTAATTACTGTGGGTTGACTGCACAGGTCACCAATGTAATATAGAGACAAGTCTAGTCTGGTCTAGTCTTTGACCAGTCTCTGTTTTGTAGGGTTCTGGGGGAAATACTTGTCTCTCCAGGACTGCACGAACTGATGAAAGCACAGAGTTGTCTAAATGTTACGAAATGGGATGCTCTGTGGAGCCTAGGAATTTACACAACAAAAAGAAAACAGTTGTGACTGCCATATAAGACACATATCCCTGCTTTAGCCACCTAAGACTTGAGTTTCAGAATATACAGTAAAGAAATAAATAGTTGTGTTTCAGAAGACAGGATTTTACACAAGTCCAAAAAGTAGAAACTGTAGTCTCAGGGCAGTGGGAAAATCTACTCATGAAAATCTATGACAAGTGGATCTTAGATACATCACTTTAAGAGCAGCCTTCTTTAGTATCCTCATGTACCACTGGATGCGCTCTATCTTCCCAAGTTATGGCCTAAGAGCTCCTTTGATGTTAGACTGTTTAAGCTGCACTCAGCCTGTTGGAGTGCTTCTCAAAACACTTCTGTGACTGCTGGTCAAAATACACTCTGAATGGAATCAGTTTCTAGAGGAAATCCACAGTGAAAACCAGGAGTCAAGTGAGTGTCCATGGGAGAAGCAACTGAACACCTGGATTCCTTGAAGAATCAAAGATATCTTCTACAACAACCTGTCCAGCCAGCATCTCTGCAGTACAGGCTTTTTCTCAGCACTGGTACAAAAAGGAAGCTTTAGAGCTAATACTTGAGTGTGTTTTGCAATTACAAGAGCAAGTCATAGACCCAGGAAAACTACTTAAACAGCACTTTCCTCATCTGTAAACATGTTATTGTACAGACACAGTTAGAAGAATTAGATGAGCCTCCTGGCTCTGTGATTTCATCTTCTTTAAGATGACTTAACTGGAGCTGCACTATTTTTTTCCTGCAGTAGTTATCTCAATTGGTGTCAAACAGTGGTGATAAAATGCCTCAAGTTGTGCCAGGGGAGGTTTAGGTTGGATATCAGGAAAAATATCTTTACAGAAAGGGTTGTTAAGCACTGGAATAGGCTCCCCAGGGGAGTGGTTGAGTCACCATCCCTGGATGTGTTTAAAAAACTTTTGGATGTGGTGCTCATGGACATGATTTAGCCGAGGGTTGTTATTTAGGGTAGTACAATTAGGTTGTGGTTGGACTCAATGATCTTTAAGGTCTTTTCCAATCTGAGCAATTCTATGATTCTATGATAAGTTTTAATGCCATACATCTTCCAAATAAAAAAATCAGAATGAATGTTCCTAGTGTTATGTATTTAGAATTTATTACAAATGACAAATGGTTTTGTGCTGGCCTAGTGGAAGAGAACAGGCATGAGTTTATTTGCATTGTAGTAACTCTAATTTTTGTAGCTGCTGTACTTCAAGGATGAGATGAAGCCTTTTTTGTATGGGGAAAAATCCTAGGAAGATGACAGTCTTGATTCAGCGTTCACAGCGCATGTAGACATGGGTGACATTTCTGGGTGAAACTCCCCTTGGTCTGTGAACCAGCTTCACGCCTTATTGAAGTTCAGCTTTGAGTTAATGTTACGTAGATATTACTAGCTGCTTTGCCAACAGTGTTGAAGTCCTAACCCCACACGATCAGCTTCAGATAAGAGCAGGAAAAAAAATGCTTTACAGGAAGTGTGGCAGCTTCTATACCAACTCCGTCCCAACAAAAGAAGCAAAAGCAGCTCTTGGTTATCTATCCATGAGGACAAATGCGGCCCCATTTCCAAAGCTTTGCACGATGAAATCCCACTAGTTGATTTATTTAATGCAAAGCACTGCAGGACATGAAATGAGATGCCAGCATCCTGATTTCTTCGGGGCAGCTTTAGAATGTGAAGTGCTCCACCAAAGTTGTGGTGACCTCCTTGTCTGTGCATGTTGCTGTTATCTCTACTATGTGGATTCACCCTTGACAATGACTTGCAACACTCATTAAGCAGCATTACTAAGTTTTCATGCTGATGCCAGGACTGCATCATTTCAACAGTGTGAAACTAGATGCAGCAGGAACAAATGCTCTCTGAACATTGCTTGTGGATTGCTGACATCTGAGCAAACTAATGAAGCGACCCATGCAGAAAAGTGGGTGTGTAAGGCTAGGAGATGCTAAGTAGTATAGGCTGCATGAAATAAGCTCCAGTCCACTAGTTTCCAACATAGAAACTTGCCTTTTTGCCAAGCAGTGAGTTCTCATCAGTCATCTACTTTTTTTAATGGAGGATGCACCCGAGTCCATTCAGAAGTAAAGTAGGAATTGCAATTTCAATTAAGCATATCTATAATTTAGAACAATTATCTATCAGGTTATAATCACATTTTATAGAATCACAGTAACTTGCTTGGAGGCTAATCCACAGCAATCACAGTATATCTTTTGGAGAGACCATCATGTGTGCTAACATATATAAACCTGAAGCCACAAGAAACTGACTCAGCCTGAACCTAGAGCATGTTTTCCTCTGACCTGGAGTACTGCTGTAGTATTTTACATACTGCATATTGCAGTATCCCATCTCAATGAAAGTCACCTTGAAGCATTCAGTGTAAAATACGTTAATGAGTCTATTAGGCTGTCCTGTTTTACACAGGCAAGGCCAGTTTAACTTGTTCATTTTCTTCTCCTTTCTCTCTCCCTACCTGCAGGTAAACAACCTGGCAGGATTTATTTTGCCTACTACCGAACACTTGTGGCCATTTGGATTCTTTTTGGACTTGCCTGGATTGCCCTCCTATTTAATTTATTGACAACAGTTCTAGAAGATACTGAGAAAATAATTGTCAAGGATCTTCATCAGATTGGAAAGGCAGGCGAAGATAATGCAGCAAGCCAACCAAGAAGGTGCTGGCCTGTTCAATTTATTCCAGAAGAAGAACTAATATCACCATGTGTTGAAGGGGATGCCCAGAAAATGGAGTCCTTAGCAGCAGAGGGTGCACAGGAAAACGGAGTAAGTAGCAGCACGTTCTGAACAAACAAAAAATGGGGGAAAAAAATGTGTCTTCTGATAGCCAAAAATACTGGCTACATACTATAACGTGGACATGTAATTTGTCATTGGAAATTTGCTAGTGCATTATTCTAAAGAAACTCCCAGGAAATTAAACTTATCCCACCTTTTGCTGAAGTGTGACTGTTCAGAACTCGGGACCTTTAGCTGTACAGAAACACAACATTAATGATGTGAAATTTGTTCTACAGTTGGCAGCCATACTGTGCTAACACGTTACAGAATTACCCGGGTTGGAAGGGACCTCAAGGATCATGTAGTTACAAGGATCACTTAGTTACAAGTGCACCCATTTTGTCAGGCTTTTTTAAGGTGCTTCCATGAAAACACAAAGGAGAGGTGTGGTAGAGCTTGCTTCCTGTATTTGGATTTTGCTGCTTGTAAGGAAAAATCACCTCTGTTTTTGGAACTGACATGTACAAGCTTTTCTGAATCGCTGCATAGTACCAGGACCTTTGGAAGAAGAAGAAATAAGGGTATATAACATAATAGATGCCCTATTTGAGATGTCATATAGGATGAACTGGCATGATCTGAAAGATGTGTTTGAAGGACAAGACATTGGGCTCGGTTCAGAGACGGATGAGCAAGGTTAGAAAAAGGATATCTGTATTAGAAATGATTAATTCTACCTATTCCTGATTTATGCTAAGATGAATAAAGGAAACTTCACTTCTTATCCCTGCAGCTTTGAAAAACCTTTGTGGTGAACATACAAACTCAAATTTTATAATGATTATATTTCATAAGGATTTTACAAGATCAGAAACTTGTTTGAATGGAAGAGTCCTGCATCAGAGCCTTGCTTCTGTGTTTGTGTTCCACGGGTGCTGTGGTGTCATTTAAAAGCAATCCAACCGTGCTGTGCTAAAGTAGCTTTCCAGGTGCTGGTGTTGTCTAGACACTGCCATCTTGCCTTCAACCAAGGAGAAAAGGGTGACAAACCTGAGAATGATGTTTTAGGTGTACTGCCATTCAGGCTATCCCTAGGTGAAGATCCCTGCATTCAGATGGGTTGATTGATACTTCAGGTGCCTTGTGTATGTCAAGAGTACAGGAAGACCTTACCATGAATATCTTGCTGGTGACTCCCATGATGTTCAAGCAAGAGATGGGGTAATGTCTACTTCAGAGTGTGCAAACCTGTCCAAATGCCAAACTCACATCAGCATCCATAAGACCCTCCTGAGGCAATCCATACTTTCAGCACACGGAGTGCTTCCTTTTGCTTGGTGCTGAACCTGTTGCTTCACAGGTTTTCACAGTGCTGAGTTTGTTTTGTCAGGCAGTGAATAACTGTACTTGGCTGACCCTCTGGGTGTTAGTTACAGCAAAACCAGCTCTTGCCAGAGCTATTCCTGTACAAAAGGGAGAATAAATTACAGCTGTAAAGCAATTTTAGGCCATAAAGATGCAATCAGCCTTGAACTCATATCTTTTTCAGTCAAACAAAACCACAGTTCTTGCCAAAAGGCCCTGCTGGTTCAAGATCTGGCATGTAGACCCAACCAAATATGTACTTTCTTTCCCTCCACAAATTATTTCCCAGTGTTAGCCTCAAGGCTAACTTCTAATCTAACAACTCTCCTTCTCAGGAAGCCCTTCTGAGGCAGCAAGAACAAGAAATGCCCAAAAATGCCTCTGCATGTCCCTTGCAATCCCTATGGAAGCTGTTGCTGTCACAGCACAACACACTGGCCAGGCAGAGAAAACAGACAGATGCTCCCAGACAGAGATCTTGTCACCTCCCCATGTTCTCTCAACAAGCCTTGGCTCATATTATTATTTTCAAAGTGTGTTTTCTTCTCTACTGTCTTTTCCCAGTGCTTCCTACGGGGACCATTAACCCCATCCTCAGTCTAACAGAGATACCACGAGGGCTGGTTTAGAGATGGCCACATTGCATGGCCTCTTGTTGTCCCTTCCAGGATGGGTTCCTGGTGTTTGATGTCCCCCAACCTCAAGGTGTGTGTGTCTGTTTCATAGAATCACTCCATAGAATCACTGGAGGGTCACTCCAGTGGGTCACTGTATGGAGAAAACACATACACAAGCATTAAAAAAATAAGGTACAAAAGCTTTCCCTCAAGAGAGATTCAGGTGGCTGCTCTAAGAAAGCAATCTGCTCCCTCCTGAATCCTCCCAGGTACCGAAAGGCCTTTTGAGGGTTTCAGCTTGGTTTCTTGTGCCCTCTCGTGGCTGTGTGCTGCAAACCCATTTCTCTCTGCTGGGGAACGAGAAGGGAGAAGCCCAAGCAAGATGCAAGCCAGGGTGGGAGCAGAACATTTTTCTATACGGTGTTGTTCCTCCCTCATGTTTCTGCTGAACAATAAAATCGTTTCCAGAGGGTTTAGGCTCAGCAACAAACCTGTCTGTGCTGGAACACGCAGCCTCCTCCCTTCCAGCATTATCACCCTCCAAACAACCACGGCAGATCTTGTCCTCACATCACCCCTGGAAGAGGGAACTGTTACTTTCTGTGCAAATAGTAAGAGAAAATCAAGTGTGTTGCCCGAGCTCAGACACAAAGCCTTTAACAAACACCTGGGCTGGTGCCCCCTCAGCCCCAGCTGCCCTGGGATTGTCTACTAATAAATCGGACCCAGACAGTGTTCCCGTAGTTGCTAGGATTAAGATAATCTTGAATTGACAGCAAAGTTAGAACAGAGTTTCTCCTCCACAGCCAGAGATTCAAAATGATGGCAAGATTTTTGAGTACAAGCCAAGCTCTGGCTCTTGTGCATGTTGCCCATGCCCAAAGCAGAGAAAGCAGGAGTCAAATCCTGCCCCAACTCCATCTGTGCTAGCAGCTGCCCTCCAGAGGGACTTTTCCCTCAATACTCTGTGCAGCCTGGAGCTTTTCCTGGCTGTAAAAGAGCCCTCACAGCCACCCAGCCCTGCTGTGCCACGTGGGGGGATCCAGCATTCACAGACCACCACAGCCAGCTCTCCCACTGCAGCTCCTTTTCAAAGCGGGGAACATTTCCAAGACAGGCCAAATGCCTTCCCATGCATTTAACAAGTTGCTGAAAAATTCCAGTGGTAGAATTGTGAAATATATTATCTTGGATTAAATGGCAGCAGCCTGTTCCTGCGTTCAGGCTGAGCTGCTCCTCATACATCACCCACGGCTTTGCTGCCAGCCAGCAAACAGTGTGCATTTCTGCACTTGAAACTGCGGAAAATGCCATGAAAAATTACCTTTCCCTCAGAAAGAAGCCCCTGAGAAATCCGTTTGCCTCCAGAGAGAATAAGAGAAACTGCACTTTGATCTGTCTTTAATTAGTATATGGGATTGTTTAGGGAACTTCTGAGGTCTCCTTCAATTAATAGCCTGTTCGCTTGGAGAGATTAGTTGTGTTGGGGTTTTCTTTCTTTTCTGGAAGCAGAGAGACTACTCAAATGGAACTGCTTGGCTAATGTAATATCATATAGCCAGCGGGATCTTTTCTTTTTTACAGAAATCACTAAAACTGGGCCACACACATATTGTTTTCCATTCCGTCATACTTGGAGATGTGCACTCTCTCCTGATTTGAGCCCAAAAGGCTCCGCATTCAGCTCAGAAATGGTTCAACAAACAGAACCCCTTGCTCTCCAGAGGCCTGTTCTCCATGCCTTGTGACTGCACCCGAGGAAACAACAACAACAAACAACCACAAAAGCCAGAGTTCTTGGCATCAGCCAAATCTCTTTGTACCATTTCAGAAGGATTTAAA
The DNA here is from genome assembly GCF_054131305.1 of Coturnix japonica. Classification (NCBI taxonomy): domain Eukaryota; kingdom Metazoa; phylum Chordata; class Aves; order Galliformes; family Phasianidae; genus Coturnix; species Coturnix japonica. Next base: position 52,400,805 of record NC_140667.1, read on the forward strand.
GTGGCCTTGAAAATCACATAACAAGTTGGGTTGGAAAGGATCTTAAAGATCATCTGGTTATGCTGCCCCTGCAGTGGGCTGGCTGCTCCCCCCAGTTCAGGCTGCCAAAACCCATCCATGCCCTTGGGCACCTCCAGGGATGGGGCACCCACAGCTCTGGGCAGCAGTGCCAGGCCCTCACCACCCTCTGAATGAAGAATTTGCCCCTGACATCTAACATAAATCTCCCTTTTCTTAGTTTAAAACCATTCCCCCTTGCCCTATCACTACCTGCACATATAAAAAGTCACTCTTCCTTCTGTTTCACAGGACCCCTGAAATGCTGAAAGGCGACAACAAGGTCTCCCCAGAGCTGTGTCTTCTGCAGGCTGAACACTCCCAGCCCCCAGCCTTTCTTTTTAGTAGAGATGCTCCAGCTGTCTGACTATCTCTGTGGCTTTTTCTGGACCACTTCAACAGCAGGTCCAACATAATGTCCTGCAAGGTTTTATATCAGCTCTCATTCTGTAAGGAAAGGGGAACCCATGAAGGCTTCACATCTGTGGCAGAGGACTGGCCCAGGGCAGCACTGCTGGTTCAATGCTAGCAAAGGCAACACTGGGTTATTCTTGGGGTAACAAGTTTTGGGGACAGCCAGAGCACCCATCTGTGCCTCTGCTGACCTGCAGCCAGCCTCACCTCCACCATGGGACATGAGCTTCAGCAGCACCAAAGCTGCTAAGAAAATACAGCCATTTCTATCATGAGGGGTTCTGGTCTTGATTAGGATAATTCTCCACCAGAGGTTTGGAAAAGCTCATTTTGCTGAGTTAAAGTTAGGGCAATTATCGAATCCATTTAATTGCTGGTTCAACATGATTTAGGAGACATGTCTCCTGAACAAATACTTTCCCAATTTCTCTTTCAATTATTCTCACATATGTGGTTGGAAACGATAGCTGTATTTTTGTGGTAAGATGCCAAAGCATGAAATAATACATCCCCAGAAAGAGAAATATGCTGATAAGCAGAAGGATAATAATAACAACCACACGTCATTGAAAAATGAAGGGAGGTAACAATTTAAGTTAATGGCTTCCTTGAGAGGCACTAGCCAGAAAGACATTGCTATTCTCAAAGAACAAACGTGATTTGAGTTAAATCCAGTTTCTCAAAGACAATTGTTTATCATAGCAAGGCACAGAGAAAATCATGCATCAAAACCAGACAAGAACTTGTCAGAGCTTTTGCTGAAAATCCTTCAATTCATTGTTCCTATCCATTTAAATGACTCATCGAGTGCCTTAAAGACAAGGTAGAGGTCTTAAAAGGGCATCAGACATTACCAGAACGTGTGGGCAGCTCCTAGAGAACCCCTGCCCAGTAGCGAGGTCTATGCAGAGCTGAAGAGGTGAGTGCAATAGCAGTGGTGGTAGCACAGTTTGGTGATGCCAAACAGCTTGAAATTGCCCAGAGGAAACAAAAAAAACCCAGGAGCTCCCAGCAGCAATTATGAAAGTACAACTTTGCTTGCAGTAGGTCTGCAAAAACCTGAGTATAAGCAGTCTGGGCTCTGTGCTCTAACATAGCTCAGTTGTAGGGTTGGTGTTTGGCAGTGACAACTTTTATCATCCCATGGCCCTTTGGGACCTCAGTCAGCAAAGGTGGGAAACCTCTTCTGTGAAGGAAAATGCTCATGTTAAGGGAGAAGCATTGCTTCTGGTGCATGACAATTTGCATACTGGTATTTGCAGTAATGAGCAGAGATAAACCATACCAAAGCAGGCATGGCTTTGATGTTGTGGCCAGGGTGCCTTTCAGCTATATTTCTGGGAAGTTAAAAGCATGGCTGCAAATTTCCATACGAAAAGCCTTGCTTTGGCAGATAGTTTCCTCAGAGTTCATGAGCAAAAGGAAGGGAAGGTGGCCTTATACTATAAACCCCAAAGCTCAGAGATGCTAAAAAGTAGAGAAGTGAGTTGCAGAAACATCACCATTCCATGTCCAGGGCCATCCATCACACACAGTGACAGCACAGCATAGAGGGGTGGAGCAGAAGAAAGACAAACAGAGCACTCTTCCCTATGGGATTACTGGTATTGGCTCATTTTTTGGAGTCAACAGTGTAAGACAGCCTGCACTATCGGTGAACCATCCCTGTAGACTTCAGTAATGCTCCAAATGTCCATCAGCTGAAGCAGTAAGTTATTTTTCCATCATGGAAATCCTGCTTCACCTCTCCCTAACTCTTTAACTTGGTCAGATCAAGGCTTGCTTTGTATTCAGACTTGACTTATTCTAGTTCAGGCTTGTGTTTGTTGTCCAGGTCATGAGCAGATGTTAATGAACAGGGAACCAGTACAAACATGCTAAACTTTACCCAAATACTTCCAAATGCCAGGCACACCCAGGTCAAGTCACCTTGGCATAGCAGGATAGATGAACGGTGCTTCTTACAAAGCATGTCCATGAAAAAGAGCAAAAATCCACATAGCAAGAGCCGCACACAGCCACAAAGATGTACTCAAAGCTAGAAATCAACGTGCACACACTGCTGCAGCACAGCCTCCAGATGTCAGCATCAACCCAAGCAAGAGAGAGGCACAATGTCAGAAGGGCTGAAAAAACCCAATCGCAGGCTTTGACTTCCAGAAATACTCTCCCACAGCCCCTCCTGTCTGGGACAGGCAGACAGGTAAGAGGAAGAGTTTCTGATTCACCCAGAAAAAGTGCTCCATTCCCAGATATAGAAAAGGAGGTAGCACGTGCATGTAGCCATGCATGCAAACATTTTACACCCACCTTATGCTAATGTCAGAGCACATGTGCTTATGTGCATGTAGGTTGAAGCTCATCACTTACATTTACATTTATATATATATATATGGTTAAATCTTTGCAGCATTTAGGAATAACAGATCCTTTGCCAAGAGCTGTACGGGAAGGCAAAAGCAAGGCATGTCCTCCACTATCTCATCTACCAGTATGTGTATTCATTTCTGCAGCATACAAATGTGTGTGCAGTCTGCCTGCTGAGCTGAGGAACGCAGTAGTAAGCTCTGGAGAAGGGATCTGAGCAGACAAGCCTTGAGCGGATGCCTGTGTGGTGTAAGGCAGCATAGCCCTCAGTCCTGTGCAATAAGGTCAGTGTTATCTGATCAAGAAATTCCTCTCCTCTTTTCCCCTTGGGCTAGCAAGTTCACTTCCAGTCTTTTAGCAATGTACCTTTGCCTAGCAGGAAAACACACAGATTCTACACAAAGCAAGTATTTATATCATCTCTATCCCATAACAGCTATGACACAGAATAAAGTCACCGGTGCTGCAGCTCTGCCCTGATGCTGAGCCCTTGCGAGTCACCCTGGGCAGGCTGCAGAGGTGCCAGGTTCCCCAGATCCTTTAGGCACAGGGATGGTGTTTTTGCACATAAAGATGCTCAAGAACGTCCTACATCCCAGTGCTCATCCTGATAACTGCACAGAGCCAAACTGAAGCGAGGTGGGGGTATGACATGGAGGATTAATGCATCTCTTCCAACCAAAGGTTGACAGTTCAGTCAAGCGCTGCTAATGCAGGATGCTGTCCTGAGACCTGTCTTAGCCCAGTGACGAAGCTTTTTTTAAGTCCTCTGTGTAAAAAGCGTAATCCTCATATGCCAATGGATCATATCCTGGAGATCCCTGGAGAGCAGGGCAAACGCGGAAAGAAAGGGAAAGGAAATCCCTTATTTCATAATGGTGCAAACAGACGTGTCAGGAGAATTACATCAACATGCAGCACATGTGAAATTTAATACTCCTCCTAATGCATTTAGATGAGGCAAAATGCAAAGTCTATACCGCCTCTGGGAATAATTCTGGTAGGAAGCTTTCACCACCAGGAACCAAGGACTTTCTACTCACTCTGGAATGTGAGTTTTTGTTTGCAAAACTTTCCTGAGGGGCTTCAAAATCAAGTCTGTGAAGTGTTCATTCCCCTTTGAAGATGTCTTCCAGAATGAAACACCAGTGCTCTTCCCAGCAAAGTTGGTGTAAGTTGGGAGTAACATGCTTAGAAACCAGCAAGTATTTGAAGACAGGAGATCCTGATCCTTCACACTGCAGAAAGCCAAGATATGCACAGACTCATTCCTCATCCCCTGCCTAGCATTGCTGCAGGGGTGCTTGGAACTGCATGGGCTTCTATGAGGTTTGAGGCCTTCATTTATAAATCCCATCAGTATTTCCACCGGAGTCTTTGCAGCCAGGAGGAGCCTGAGGTCTTCCGGTTGCTTTATTTTTCTCCTATCAGACAACAGAGATAAGATTCACCAAATGATAGAGCTCAGATGTGGCTTGAATTCAGACAAGTGACTTGAAGTGATGATTTCCCCACCACCACGCTGCAGATGATCGATGTATTATGCATGAAAATAGTGCCAGGCACAGATGGGATGGGAGTAGAAGGTGTGAGCTGAAAATGACAGCAGCCAAGCTCTGCTAGAAAATGCTCTACAAGATGCTTGCATACTCGGCAGAAAAATAGGATGTAACGTGCACGAGAGACTCACCATTGTTTAAAGGGCCAAACAGTTTAATTACCACCAAAACTGAGGTTTATGCAAGGATTTGAGTGGCATGGTTGCCAGAGGGAGCAGGGGATTAGCCTTGAGGATTTGAGGAAGTGTCTTCCCATCCAGTATTGAATAGCTGTAAGAAGATGAGAGAAATACTTATTGCTTGTTTCCCTGAGGACAGGGAATCCAACCTGGTGACACAGTGCTGCATTGGACACTGCTTCCAGCAGGATCCTGGCTCATACCCAGTGCAGCACTAAGAACCTGGCACCAAACCCAAAGCTGAAACAAACAGGGATTTCTCCACAGACAGCAGACACGACAGCCCTGGCCCTCAATGCAATAAAATGTTGACCTTGAACTGACAATGCACTGACATTGTCCCTAAGTCACATAGTCCCTCCCTTTAGGAGGACCTTAAGGGCTTCAGCAGAGCCTGCTTCACTAGCTTTTAAACCAGCACCAATTCCCTCCAGACCAGTAAGTGCTCCTTCATTCTCACTCAAGGTATCTCCAAAGTCAGATTTTGTGCTGCTACCTGTATTGAGACCGTGCAGCAATCAGGATCCGGCCCCAGTTGAACCTGCACAGTTCGTCTCATGCATTTTCAAGGAGCTCCACAGCAATTTATAGTTCAAAGCAAATCAATAATACCAGAGTCCTCTCACCGTACTGCTTTCACTAAATTACTGCATCCCTTAAAAAAAAGAAATTGTAGGAGCACAATGCCAGACAGACTGTCACTACCAAATTATGTTTATTTATTCTCTCCCTGGCTCTTGGCTGGCCCCATTACCAGCATATCTCAGTGTCTCTCAGCCATCAGCATATTTGCCTTCCTCCCTCCCTCCCCCTCCCCATGGTACGTGTCTCCTCTCAAGTACAAAGCGGACTGACACGGCAAGTTTTTGAGCCTATTTAACACCAGCTTTATCTGAGGAGAACTAGATCCAGTGACAGAACATCAGAATTAATTACACGAAGGTGAATTCCTGTTGCAGAGCCCAGTGCAGTGTCACCCAATAACAACCAGGCTCTGGCCCTGGGCTGCCTTTGTGCAGTGTAAAGCAATTATTTGTACCTGCTTGCAAGGACTGGTGCCATTGGTGAGCAGGGCAAAGAAAAGGGTGCATGGTTCAGGTGGAAATCTGCATAACAAATTTGCCCAGAGATGAGCAAGACCACCCCATGAGGTTCAGAGGACATGATCGTATGAGAGCAGAGAGTGGAAACCAGCAAAGCTGAATTTCAGCACAAAGCAAGGAAAGGAAACTGTGTCTATTCCTGCTATGGCTTACCACAACTCAGCTGCAACGTATAGTGTTCCTTCAACTTAAAATCATGGAATCATTTGAGTTGGAAGGGACCCTCCTTAAAGGCCATCTAGTCCAACTCCCCTGCAGTGAACAGGGACACCCACAGCTCCATCAGGTGCTCAGAGCTCTGTCCAGCCTCACCTTGAGTGTCTCCAAGGATGGGGCACTCACCACCTCTCTGATCTTCCTCAACAGCTACCGGGACTTGGACAAGGAAAGAGGGACATAGGTTGAATACAGTGGAGAGCGAAGAGAGCAGAGGGATGTGGCACTAAGGGCCATAGTTTAGTGATGGGACTCAGTAGATTGATGTTTGGACTTGGTGACCTCAAAGGTCTCTTCCAATCAAGATGATTCAATGACTCTAAGGAGTACCAGGGCAGTCAACAAGCAGTGGTGGAGTCATATTTGCATTTCCTGGAGGAAAAGAGCTTCCTTCAGGTCCTAACCTCTCCCTCCACTGGGGCAGCTGGGGCTGTAAGGCTCTTTAAAGAAATTCTAGAGGCAGATCAGATTAACCCACGGACTCTGGGGCTCAGTCAGAGCTCCCAGACCTCCCTGAATGGACTGCCAGCGGTGAGAGACCTCAGGGTCACCAGGAGAAGTGCTAAAGAGACCAAGCTGTTCTCATGCAGAAAGACCCATAGGCTGGCATATAGGGGCTGAGCTATTGGCCAGAGAAGCCCAGGAGAGCCCTGAGGGAGGAAGTTTTCCAGTGCATTGGCAGGAAAAAGGGGCAATTCTCCATGAACTCAGCCCCAGTGAAAAAACAACATCCTTTCTCATTAGGGAAGAATTCAACAGACCTCACTGGGATCGGGTGCCACGGCGCATGAAAGGTCAGGTCTCTCTCTGGAAGCCTTCCTCATATTCTGCCAGCAGGAAAAATCATTGTTTTAAAAATGTCCAAAGAAGCCCTACCTCCCCCAATTCCCCTCTCACTCCCTCTTGGACAAATACAAATGAAAAAGGAAATAATCTTAACATGGGGAAAGGTGCTACAGTGGGGATGGCCAACATCACTACCCAGCCTACTAGCCTGAGGATCCCTTTGTATCTGACAGCCTCATCATTAAAAGCTCACATTTAAGTAGGAGAGGAAGGAACAATGAGTCCATCCTGTTCCCACAATGTCACACTGCATTGATCTCAGTGTCTGCGGGGACCCAAGGCAAGATTAACCATCAATACGTCTCACATATATAGGATCATCTTAGAGGAGAATCAAGAGTCAGATTCACCCTGATCCACGGAGGATCTTCTCATAACCAAAGCATCATAGAACTCTTAGAGTTGGAAGGGACATTTAGAGCTCACTTAGTCCAACTCCCCTGCAATGAGCAGGGACACCACACTCCATCGGGTTGCCCAGGGACTGATCCAGCCAGGTCTCCATGTACAACACATGCCAGTGCCTCACCACCCTTCCCATCCCACAGCACAGCACATCTAAAACTTCCTCTAAACCATTTTGTGTCCTTGATAATTTAATGTTATACAGAATTCAGCATATTTAGGTGTCCCTCTTGTGTCCTCTGCTACTTACATGGATTTTAGAATGGATTTGTAGTGGCCACACACAGTCCAAAATTTAGAACCCAAATTGAATAAGCTTTGTTTCAGCTATCATCAACTGCAGAGGTCACTGCTAAGCAAAATCAGCTTTAACTCGGATTGGAAAACTGAGTCTGCTACATTAGCAGAGAGATTGGATGACAGATTTGGTCTGGCCTCATTATCCAGCCATAAAAATGTAAGGGCACGAAGTATTTGGGGAATGGGAATGCAGAAAGCAAGAGGGATTTCTGGAGGATCTCTATGCAGTGTTTGCTGTCTGAGCAGAGGAGACCGAAGGTCCCTGCCCCCAAGTCTGTCTGATGGGAGCTCTTATCTCCAATGACAAACTGAAACCAGGAGAATCAGACTCTTCCTTTTGCAAACAGTGAGGGGAACAGGGGCTCCTGTATGTCTGCAACATCTCGCATTTATTTTTAGCTTCTCCTATTTGGCTAGTGAGGTCACTGGAGCCCAGGCTTAAACATGTTCTAAGCAAATGTTACCCTGACCTGCCAAAGCTCTGCGCTGCCTGTAGCTATGCACACCCCAAAGAAGCAGAGCTAATGGTGCACGGGAATGTTGTGTTAGTGCTTTATGCTAGAGTTCAAATAACGATGTGTCCTTATTTACTGCAACACTTTTCCTGGGGGTGAGGGGGTGGGGGGGGAGAGGATGTGAAAAGCTTAAAGCACAGCATAAAACTTTGAGCAGTTTTGATCCAAGAAAACAGTTCATGAAGCTATTTCCTGGCTGATGCAGCCCCTGTGCCTTTTCCAGTAATTCTGCATTTAGGATTTTATTTACACAGCTCAGGGATTAAATCACAATTTCCAGTGCTTTGAATAAAAACGAGAACAACAACAACAAAAACCCCAACAATCCAAACCTTCCTTTCTGGCAGAGCTGAAGCATTATCCAAATCACTGCAAGGAAACAACAGTCACTGTACCCTGAGAGCACCCATCGTTTCCAGCCTCGTGCAAACTAGAAATGGGGGCTGCAGGGGAAACCTCATAGAGCTGCAGGGAGATTAGCCAATAAGTGCTTTTCGTGAGGAGAGCCTGTTCTGTGAATGCAATAAGCTCCTATGGACTCCCAGAGCCCAGTGCTGGAGGCACGCCAGGCCAGAGGGGCAGGGGAGCCGGCAGCGCTCATTGCTGTTCCAGATGTGGGATGGGGCTGTGGGGAGCTCAAGGGGTGTTAGGCAAGGCTGCAGGATCTTGCAGGAGGAACAAACACCTTCAGAAGCCTGCATCTACCCTTATTTTTAGCCTTTAAGATGAGTCATTCAGGAAAAAGTCCTGTTCTGAGCGCTGATAAAAACCATCTCTTCCCTAGGGATATATTCATGTAGCTGCAGGTGACCAAATTAGGGAAGCTCAGCACAAGTTACGCTAACGAAATAAGCTACAGTGACTACTCATGTGCAGACTTTTAGCCTCCTGTAAACGCAAAGCAAAATATCCCTGCAGGGTGACTGGAACTAATACGCTTTACTTTACATTTGCAATTGGCTCAAAGATGCACATGGCTCCTTGCCGAGGCTCAAGTGATAATGAATTGAGCTCCTGTAACACAATTGCTTGCAAGCACTTGCTGTGTCACTGGTGGAAAAACATTGTAGAACCAGAACTATTACCAGAGGAGCGAACAAGTATCTCTCTTGATCTAAAGAAGCTGCAGTGATTGCATTGCCAGGCTGTAGGAACTCCAGAAATTCATATATTTCTAGATTTTCTAAAGAATCTAGAATATCCCCATGTGTCCCCACCTATTTGCTAATGTCTGGTCAAGATTACAAATAAATTACAATTTATTTAATTATTCTGAGAATCTGATAATCAAATCAGAGGGGGAACGACTGTTTACAAGGGTGGATAGCAAAAGAACAAGGGGAGTGATGTTAAACTAAGACAGGAGAGATTTAGGTTAGATATTAGAAGTAAGTTTTTCACCCAGAGGATGGTGATGCACTGGCACAGGTTGCCCAAGGAGGCTGTGGATGCCCCATCCCTGCAGGCATTCAAGGCCAGGCTGGATGTGGCTCTGGGCAGCCTGGGCTGCTGGTTGGTGACCCTGCACACAGCAGGGGGTTGGGACTGAATGAGCAGTGTGGGCCTTTGCAACCCAGGCTGTTTTATGATTCTATGAACCCACTGGGTGACACCACAAACGGCATGTATACAATGAGCTGTCATCCAGGAAACCTCACTGTAAACTGTTTAGAGACCCATGCTGTGGAAAAGGAGTCATTTAAGCTATCCAGACATACAGTAATGAACCTGAGCTTATTCTGAGTGCTTTGGGAACAGGCAGGAAAATAAAAAAATAAAGAAGAAAATCCCCTGATAACTCATCTGCAGAGGGTAATTTCTTAGGTTTAATCAGAGCAAACATCTTTATGGCTGGAACACTGAAATAAATTAAATGCAAAGCCTTCAAGGTCATAGTTTCTACTGATGCAGCCCTGCTGCAGTCAGGTGGATGTGCTGAGGGCTGCGAGAGATCTTCATCACTTGGATGGAGCAGTGATATCTCAAGCAGCAATTAGGCCTGCCTGAAAGACACTGGAGTGAATAAGGGATAGAGAGGATTCAAACTTTGAATGAGGAAATGTCATATTCAAAGCCAAGTAAATGCTCAGACTGGATAGAAAATATATGGAAGAGGTGTTTGTACTGGAGGGTGTGGGAGCAAAGAGCTTTATGGAAGGTGTTGCTAGCAAGGGAAACAAATCTTGTTGTCCCTCTCCAAGGTCTGGTTTATTCTTACTATCTTTATTATTATTATTATATTTTAGCTACATTTTCATTTCACTGTCATCCTCAACTCCAGCACACTCCTTGCAAAAGTTTTTCCAGCGAGTCTTCCATCACCCTAACTGTTAATTTAAGATTAGATCCTGTGCATACCCATACACACCTCACCTCTGTGCCTGCTTTGATTTAGCCTCCTCTGTACATGCTGTATACATCTAGGAATGTGGGAATACAAGAAAAGCTGTTCAGAGCAGCAGCTGTGGAGCAAGATAAACAGCATAGGAAGATGTGATCCTGTCCTCCTGCCCTCCACCAGTCCCTGCTTTGCTCCCTTCACATTGATCCACCTCCCCAAATGAGGTTGTTGGTGCCTCTCCCTCTGCCTGTTCATCAGACAGCCTCCCGTTCTCACTCTCATATCTCTGATGTGCTCTTCCCTTGAGCCTGAAAGCTGGCCAGCACTAATGGATTCATCTTCAGTGGAGCCCTGTGCCACAAAATGATACTATTATCCCTATTTTCAGAGATGGGGAATGGAATCGCAGAGCTAGGAAGGTCAACACTGTAAAAAGCATCAGCTAATTTGAAAGAGTGTGAGGCTTGATTTTTTGGAGCCCTTGTTTCCATAGCACTTCGTGTGATCACAGCACAGTTCCCCTTTGACTGCATTTGCAGCAGTGAGAGCTTCAACCCTGTGTCTGGCAGAAGTGAGCGGTGTGTAATTAGTGCCCATCTCTGAGGAGCCTGACCTGATCAGAAACACACATGAAAACCCCCATCTGCAGCAGCTCAGGCTGGAACATCTCTGAAAAACTGGCTGCTGAGTCTCCTGATGGAAAATATCCTCTCAGCTATCAGTGGTGGTCTATGGCTTTTAGCTGGTGGCCCATCATATAGAGCTCTCAGGGGCTCCACCAAAAACAAACAGTGTTTTTCTATGAATTCAAGCCAACTAGAAGGGTGCTTAGATTACTGCAAAGGCACTTGATCCTCCACTGGAAAAACATGAGTGTGAAAATTGAAACTGTGGGAAACACCAGGTGCCACGACGGGAAGCAGCTCTGCAATGAAATGCAAGATGCATGATGTGCAGAAAGCCATGCAGCACATCAGCAGCCTGAGTCTTCAGACTTTCCCCAAAGCATGGACCCAACTTGTGAGTGCCTTGTTCAAATAGGAGAATGTTTTCTTCACACTGAGTTTTGGCATGGCCTAGGTTGGGGTTTTATCCCAGCAAATTGTGTGTTGAGGGACATGGTTTATAGGGAGCTGTTGGTAACAGGCGAACGGTTGGACTGGATAATCTTTTAGGTCTTTTCCAACCTTGGTGATTCTATGATTCTATGATTCTAAATCCACCACTTTCAGCACAGCTGTGGGTATCTTCAGTACCCGAACACCCCATCAGAAAAGCCCGAGTTTTTAAAAAAGCAATAAGAACAGTCATAGAATCATAGAATTACCCAGGTTGGAAAAGACATCAAAGATCATCAACTCCATCCACAGCCCAACCATAGTACCCTAACTCCAACCCTCTGCTAAATCATATCTCTGAGCACCACGTTGATTTGGAGCGCAGGGGATAGGAGTGCAACCTTTCCCCTCCACCTCTCATGGTCCCTAAAATCCAAGAATTTTTTTAAAGGTCCATATTTTCTTTCAGTCTTCCTGCTGTTTCTTTAGGCTGTGGTAAAATTCCATCTCTTTCTTTTCTTTTTCCTTTTCTTTTTCCCTTATTGTGTCTCTACTTGGCAATAATTGCACCCACGCAGGTTTCAGCTGGTGCTAGCACAAACTGCCATCTGATCAAATTTATGATCCGGGACTGTTAAATAAAACTAGTCTCATCAGGCTTCACGTTACAGAAGGGCATATGCTCACGCGAATCTGAAACCTTGCTAAAGAATTTCATTTGCAGGTTTTCCAGCTGGTTGCCATTCTGTCCAAATTCGGTAGAAATGGAACAAAAACCACAAAGAAAACTGGTTTTAATATTTCCTAAAACTCATTCTCTTCCCTTGGAAAAGATGTGTTGGCTTTTTCTCCCCCGAACTGAAACAAGGGGAACGAGTTACAATTAAATAGCCCGTGGATGGCATGGAGTCCTGATTGTGGACCTGGTTCTTCCTGAACAGGATTCATTTGGGGCAGAGGTTCCCCTTGCATGATGCTGAGTCTTTGGGGGACACACTCCTGAACTGAAGATATTTTTGCAAGGTGCCAGCTGTGACTCTCACCTTTCTTTGCTTGGACTGTACAATTCAGGTTGGGTGCTGGGGAAAAAAAGAACTGCTCTCAGAAAGAGTAGTGTAGCTGCACCCACTGGGAGCTAACCTGCAACTATGGAGCTTGGAAATGCAGTTTGGGGAGCCATCTTCAGTGTGAAATAGAGCAGGTGAGAAACCTCTTCCCCCAGGGGACACTGATCCTCTCCTGAGTTTCACTGACCCTTGACACAATCCGACTAGTGCAGCAGATTGACCAGGTTTTACCTATTTCTAGCAATAAACATCAGTTTGGTCCCAAAGAAAGAGATCTGGTGAGGCAGTGAGCTGGAACCGACAACAGAAAACCTGTTTTCAAGCAACTAATGAGAAAAACACCTATTTGACTTTGGCACACATAGCACTTAAGCCACCTGAAAAGAGTAAGGACTTTCTTCTGCTCTCATCATCACTCAGATCTAGTAAACCTGCAAGCCCTTAAAGCACTGCCAGTATTTCCACACATGCAAAAAAAAGCACACCTAGCCTTCAAAACAAAACAAAACAAAAACCCTGCAGCCTATTACTCACATCCCCAGAGAAATCATAATAAGAGACACAGAGTTTACCACCTTCAAGCAGGAAATAGCTGCCTTTCTAATGCTCGCTAATTGCTTCACTTAAAACTGGGTTGATTACTTGGCACCGAGACAGTATTTTAAACCTGAGTTATTGCTTGGAACTTTCCTTTCACCTACCAAGAGCCCAGGTCATTAAAAATGTGTAGCAAAGGTCTCCCTGCGAGGTGCAGGATTGCCTGTTAACTCTTTTATGAAGCATAAGAGATGTTTGCTTCTGGGACAACTTCTTGTTGTCTTGCCATATGTGCCATGAAAACAAAGGCATTATTAATGCCACAGACCCAAGAGAACACATGGAAAAACCCAGCCAGCAATGCTGTGGAGCTACCAGAAACATTCCTAAAACCTGTCACCTGGGGTGGGATCATATTCATGTTTTCTAAAACCAACAGACCCAATCTATTGCTCTAGTTCAGGCAAAAACAAATCATTTCTTCACTTGGCTTGACTTTTCCCAAGGAGAGCTTTGTAGGGATGTTTGGGAGGGAGTGAAGGGCATCAGGACAGCAGCTATAGGAGCAGGAATCATCTACATTGACCTGCAGGAGCAGACTGGTCGGGGCTTTGGTTGTGCAAAACATTGTCATTACAACTGTCTTTGTCACAGCGCTTCTTTGGGATCAGAAATAGGCTTGCATTTTGTACTTGACAGGAAGTTATTAAGAGATCTCTACAGCTACAATAAAGCTGATGATTAAATTGCAATCTTTCAAGAAGAATTTGAATCTGAATATGAAGCATCAAAAAAAGTAAGCAGTAGCTGTGCAGTTGGCACATCCCTGATGTGTCTGTTCCTGATACTCTCCATCAGATGTGGCTTGGAACTGGGGACAAGCCACGTATCATGGTCAGGGATGTTCAGGGTGCAGCTATTTACCTCTCCTAAACTTGTAGGAAAAGCTGCAGGGGGATTTTGCCACATCAACCAATAACAGCACCCATCAACTTTAATACAACACTTGTAAAGCTTTCTATGACTATGGAGAAGTTGTTCTGTGGGATGGGGAACACTTGAGGCCATGACAGGACCATTTAGAGAGGGTCACAAAACGCTACTCACTGGTGTCTCACCAGCCCCTTCCTGCTCTGCCTATAGCAATGCTTGTGATGCTGGTACCCCAGGTACATCTTCTTGCATTCCTCAAACCCTGAGAAATGCTATTTTCTACACAAAGGTAGAGCGGGGCAGATCAGACATGAAACATGTTATAGCAGGCCTATGCCACAGAAAAAGAGCTTCTAGAAAAGCACCAGAACTTCTGCTTTATGTGAGCAAATGAAATTGAGGCAGAAGATCATCCAGTCCAACCATGTGCCTACTGCCAATGCTTCCCTGCTAAACTACATCCCTCAGTGCTACATCTCCGTGGTTCTTGATCACCTCCAGGGATGGTGACCCCACCACCTACCTGGGCAGCCCGTGTCAAAGCCTGACTGCTCTTTTGGTGAAGAAATTGTTCCTAGTATCAAACCTGAAGCCACCCTATGCCTTCCAGATAAGCATTTGTAGGTTTATGATCTTTTGTCCAGCCCACTTCCCACATCCTTTGCTTGTCCCCCAAACTCTTGATGAAAGACAAGTAAAGATCACGGCTGGAGCTGAAACTTAACATTTTTGTTTTCAAACTTCAAAAGTATTTCCCAGCCCTCTCTTATTCCTCTCCAGGAAATCCCTTTAAAAACATTCTCCGCTGAGCAGTAAAGTAGTTGAAGCGGCACACATCCCATCTTAAGTTTCTGCTGGTAATTAATATACCATCAGAATATCTGACAGGAGGGTAACTTTTATCATTCCTAGATAAATGCTAATGCATCTAGTTATTTCCAGACCTTCGCTGATGTGATCAGAAAAGCAAATTAGACAGCGTTGTAGCAGTCTGCTTAACATCCCTTCTTTTGTGCTCTTACTGTTAATTTATTGCTTTAAGCCAATTTTTGCACTGTCACTGCTGTGAAGATTTTCTCAACATTTTAATTAGAAAAAAAAAAAAAAAAAAAAGAACCCTTCAACATGAAATTGCTACAGGATAAAAATCGATATTGAAAGTGCTGGCTTAGAAGCAGCTTACATCTTTTGTGTGTGTGAGAGGGAGCGTGCGCGCACACCCATCCAGCCTATTTGAACATGTGCATTTATAAACTCTCCATTTCTGTAAGAAAAACATTTGCCTTGATGTTGTGTAGTTCTCAGGACTAAATGCTTCTCAGTTAATTGAATAAACATTCCTACATAGGAGGAAAGAAAGGGAGCATACATCTGAGGAGGTCCAGACTTCCTGAGAACCCAACATTTTATAAAGATATTTGAGCATGCATAATTTTTTGCCCATAAATTCCACCCACTCAGAAACAAAGGAACAAAAGTAAGCTGTAATTACTTCCCTCCACAATGGATTCCAATTGCTCCTATCAAGAAATATTACATAATTATTATAACTTAAGGCTGTGATTACATATTTGCTCAAAAGAAAATCATACATAAAAGAATGCGGTAGGACTCATGGCTCTTCATCTATTGTGTCTACTTATACATTATTTGATTAGAAAACTTGAGTCTTAGGCAACACTTCCACTTCAGTTGTTGGGATTAAAGGAAGTGATAAATGAAGGGGCAAAAAACTGGAGATAAAAGGGAACTGACAAGAGATGTGTCTGCTTACATCCATCCATCCATCCATCCATCCATCCATCCATTGGATGCTTGGTCCTTCTGTCTGTCTGCATCTCAAAAGGAATGTGCAAGTTGCTAATAGAAAAAAATAAATATATCTTCTCTTTGTGGAAGATGAAGGTCAGCCCATGGAAGATGCCAATAGAAATCAGCTCCTCCTCAGTTTCTTCTCCACACTCCCAGCAGCTCGCCCTGTCCTCTCCCTCACACTGCTGCATTCCCAGCTACTTGAGCCATTTTCCATCAGCGCAGGAGCTGCAAGTTCTGGGCTGTAAGAGGATGAGGAGGAGGCAAGGCTTCACAGGGGCTTACCACATTTCTTGACAACTCTGCACGTCTGATTTAAACCAACCGTTCTTCACCCTTACAACTCGTGCCTCAGATAACGCGCTTGTCTTTGATGCTACCAGCACTTGGGATATATCCTCCTGCTTCGTATCCTCAGATAACCTGTGCAAAACAAGATGCAGATGGTTATCAAAGTAGGGACAACCTATGAGCTAGAGGCTCTGAAAGCCAGATATAGGGCTGTTGCAGATGGAAAATGTTGGAAGATGACTTTCTATCTATTGTCCACATCCCAACGGGGCACTGAGTCAAATGTTGGCATCAACCCTGGCCATCTTTGTTAGCAGCCATTGTCCAGCAATGTAGAGAGCTGCACTGCTGCCATGCCGGGCTCTGAGCCAGCGCCACTTCAAAGAGGAACGCCACAAGAAGCTGATCTGTCATGGGTATGCTCTTTTATTAGGGATTTTTATATTTCTGTCTAGTAATAGCAGAAGCAATATCATGATTTCCCAAAGTGTAACAAATCGAATGTGTCGTACACACTGGATGGAAGTAATTTAACATGAGCGCTCTTTAATTTCATAGATCTCTGCTGCAAGGGTAATGATCGGGGTTTTGCTGTTCTGCCTGTTCAAAGTTAAATATTTAAAGTCCAGATGGAGAGGGTTTCCTACAGCTGTGTGGAACACAGACACTAATACATGCTGAACTCTGCGGGTGGTATTAACATTCTGACATCGACTTTAAAAGGATTTTTGAAAGTCATTTTAAAGGGACATCGTCAACGTGAAAATCACTTTGGATCTCGTAATATTACAAGTAATATTTCAGATTACCATATGAAGCCAGCTGGCAGGGGGGGGATAAGTGCTTCATTCCCTCCTCCAAATAAGCCTGTTCGCTTTGCATTTTGACAACATTTTGTGCTAAATCTGTAGGAGCTTCCAGGGGGGAAAGGGGGGTGCTGACCTGTGAGTTGTTCTCATTGCTACCAATGTCCATGGAAGCCCCAGTGCTGGGCTTCTGCACCAAATCCTGCACCTCCAGCAGTAGCCAAGGGCAGGGGTTGAGCTCTCCTGTGTTGCTGGAGATGGTTTTGATGTCGGAGACAAACGCTGGTGCTGACTCTCCCCCAGATCATCTAGAAATCTCTATTTTGCAGTGACTATGCATTTCCCTTTTTACACCCTTTCTCATCAGAAGGGCAATTCAGATGCATTTGTAGCCCTTTCCTTTCTCCTTTTCAAAAGCACTGATTTCTCCCCCTTGTACCTGCGTGTGCAAGGCTGCACATAGGGCAGCATTAAGATCTGCCTTCCAGTGAAACCAAATTTGAGCATCTGCAGAAGGGGAGCATCATCCACTGGTGAGAAATGGACCTTTCTCATCCTGCTTCCTTGGATGTAGGAGGTGCTGAGGACCACACTGCCTGCCTGGGGCTCTTTGCTTCCTCTGGTTTGCACAGGGAGGAGATCACTGTCCTTTGCAGCATTAAGGGAGCATGGAAAGCCTTCTGGTTCAAGCTGCTTTTGCTCCCGCTGTGACCTCTTTCAATTTTTATTAAATCTTGATGAGGAGTGCTCACTGTTCAACCTACAGACCTCCAATTTTTGCAGGATTGGGGCTGTGCTTTCTCCTCTGGGAGAAAAAAGAAAAAGAAAAAGGCTTTGGAAATGGAAAGTTCTCCCCTTCAGAACAGCTCCTGGAGTGGAAACAATGAGCAAATCATCTGGAAAGGGAAAACCCAGAGCAGAGAAATGCAAGCCAGGTTGCGGCTTAGAAAGGGGTTGAAGAAACAAAACACTCTGCGACTTCAGTGTATTTTAAGGCAGGGAGGGCCAACATAATTTAAGCTCCTTTTCACAATCACCTCACCTGCTGGGCTTCATTTCCAAGCCCAGCAGTTTTATGAGACGAATCCTTCTCATCCATCCCCATTAATTCACACATCAGCTTGCAGGAGGAAGGAGGCCCCTCTCGGCACAGTGGGATGGGGACAGCCTGGGACAGGGCTGGATCTGTTCTTCCTTGGCACCCTCCCTGCAATCAAGTCCCTGGAGGTCTGCGTGGTGTTTTCTCTTCCCAGTATACACTCTGATACATACATACAAACATACATGTATACATATATATTCTTAAGGAGGAAGGGCTTGAACTATCACGACTTAGTTCCTCAGGTGGGTATTGCTAAAGATGTGATAAGACCAAGTTAATGAGGTGACTGGAGAGATGACAGATACCACAGGAATTAGTGTGATTATAAAAATCCCTAATCAAATTTTCTGCCCCTTCCTGGTCTGGCATGGAGGTTGGATCCTGGAGACTGACAGCCTGTCCTTGGTATTTCCTTTAGCATTGCTTTATAATGTGCATTTAAGAATATTTTTATATGTATTTAAATCTCTTAAGGTGCATTTCAACAACCAGACTTCATTTAGATTTCACTGTGGTTGGCAAGCTGGACGTTCAGTTTCTGAAGGGGGGCTATGAGAAAGAAGAGGACAGGCACTTTAGCAGGGGCTGTTGAGATGGGACAAGGGGAAATGGTTTCCAACTAAAAGAGGGGAGATTTAGGTGGATGTAAGGGAAAAGCTGTTCACACTAAGGGTAGCAAGGCAGTGTCCAGAGAGGTGGTGAGTGTCCCATTCTTGGAGAAACCCAAGATCAGGCTGGAGGGGCTCTAAGTTCCTCATAGAGCTGTGGGTGTCCCTGTTCATTGCAGGGGAGTGGGACCAGGTGGCCTTTTAGGGCTCCTTCCAACTCATTCTATGATTTTCATTGGAAGATTCTGCGATTTCAACACAGTTCTTCACTCCAGCAGCCTGGAGCAGCAGGAGGTGGGGATAGGTGCTAATTCCTAATTAGGACAGACTGGGAGGGAGCAGCAGAGGAAGGCTGTGTGTGCTCAGAGCTCCCTCTCCTGATAGCTCCACACCGAACCCTTTGGGATACAGCCACCCCATCACCCCACATCTCCCCATGGGTTCCGAGCACTGGGAACAGCACCAGTGCTCCTCAGCCATCTCTGTGCCATCTCCTGGGCTGGAAGGGAAAGTCCTCGCACGTGCAGAGCTGCTCCTGAGGAACAGCCAAACATCTCCCCCAGTATCTTGGCATATGCAGGCTTTCTAATTTGGCTGTACATTTCCCAGCCTTTTTTTAAAGAAAAAATGTGCGTCGGTGGGGCCGCAGCCCTGGAGGGAGCACCCAGCTTGTCACCATTTATTTTATCCTCCGATTGCATTTGGATTTCAATTAGATTCATCACAGGGGTAAAGAAACAAACCGAAAAAAGTCCCGCTCAATAACAAAAGCCATAAATGCATTCTAGAGCCATGGCGTTTTGCAATCTAATTGCTTTAACATGTCGGGATGGGGGAGGAGGGGTTTATTACTCATAACACCGGAAAGCTTTCCCCGAATAGCAGGGAATTATTAAACTTTTCAGGAAGAATCCGGCCTGCACGTTTACCTGGGCGATTTTCCCTTTTCCTGTGGCCGAGAATCACTTTGTATTACACTTTCCCATCTGTGAAAGCAGCCCTTGTTCACAGCTGCCCTGCGGTGCTGGGGATGTTATTGGGTTTGTGCGGAGCAACCGGGGCTGCTGTGAATTCCTGCCTTGTGGCTCTCTGCTTCACATAAGTAAATACCTTTGCAGAGCAAGCTCAGGCCTCGCTGTGCCCGAAATCCCATGGGGAAATGAGGCGTCCTATTGGAGGGAGCTTTGAAACCCTAGTTGCCTTACCACACTTTTCTCAGGCAGAACGCACAAAGCACGCTTCTGTGCTGGGTTTGCTGCTTTTTGCAGATGCTGTGCATAAGAGCTGCATTGAAGCCTTTGTGGAGGGCAGAGCTCTCCCCTTGGAAACGTGCAGGATGTGATGGGAGAAAAGTTGGTGCTTACGCTCTGTGCTGCATCCCCTGTGTCCTGCATGCAGGTGACTGCCCGAGAATGGGAAAACACTGATGGGAGAAAGGAGACCAGCCCAAACAGGAGAATTCCTGGCTCAGAGGTACTCACTGAAGAATAAATCATAGAATCATAGAATCACATGAGTTGGAAGGGACATTTCAAGGCCATCTGGTCCAGCTCCCCTGCAGTGGTCAGGGACAACTACCATCAAGTGCTCAGAGCCCCATCCAACTAGAGTGTTCCTGTGAATGAGGCATCATCCACATCATGTGTCCCCATCTCCCACACTGCTGAGTGCTCTGAAGTCTGGCTGTGATGCGTTCAGCTGTAGGTTTGTTCCCTGCCTTGGCTTCCTGCAGTGAATATCAGTAGGCAGAAGAGACTTTGAGAAATGCCTGTTGCTGACACCACTTCCCCAATAGGTTTTGTTCATTTTCTTCCATTGTTAATTACATCCTGGTCTCACCAGTGTTCTCCTTTCTCCCATCAGGTAAGAACTAATGGAGCCCAGTCTGGAGGGTTGGTGTGGGGATATTCCTGGAGAAAATCCTTTTCTGAGAGAACATTCCTCTACCTGAAGCCCTCTACCCATTGAAAATACACAGGACAACTGCCTGGGATAGAGAGGACCAGAAAGGACATTGATCCCCAGAGATATGGATAAGCTGATAGCATCCTAAACTGCAACCTGGTACCTCAAATGCTGCACTATCTTTCCCTTTTAAACTGGATATTAGGAAAAAATATTACAATAAGGATAGTGTAGCACTGGCACAGGTTGCCAGAGAGGTGATGGTACCCCATCCCTGCAGACACCCATGGTCAGGCTGGATGGGGCCCTGAGCACCTGATGGAGCTGTGGGTGTCCCTGTTTGCTGTGGGGGAATTGGACCAGATGGCCTTTAAGGGTCCCTTCCAACTCAAACCATTCTATCATTCTTTGATCCTTTTTTGTACAACATTGACTGGGGAGCAGTGTGAACAGCTGGCATGAGCCTGTCTTGGGGAGAAGGGCGTTCCCAGTGCTGTTTTCACGCCATCCCTGTGTGGGAAAGCAGTGCCATGCCTGACAGATTGCCATGCCCCAGAAATCGTGCATGTACTCAGGACACAACCCTGCTGCTCATCATTTCCAACTGTGCAGCATCGCTGTTTTGCTTGCGCACTTGCACATGCAAAGCACATGCAAGAAGGCAACAGAACCAGCACGCTATTTCCTCACTTATAATGAAAAGTCTGTGCTGCCTTAGACTTCTTAATCTGAAATTAAATTCTGCATCATCTGCAGCTGAGAGCAGAGCAGGGCACAGGGTGGCTGCTCAGCAAATCCCAGCTCAGCACTCCGGGCTCTTGCACTCACTCCCCAATGTCATGTTGCCACCAGACACATTCCAGAAGTCCTCGTTTTCTAGGCAGGAAAACATTTTAACAATAAACAGAAATTCTCCCGATTACATGGTTATGTTGGGCTGCTGAAAACAGACTCTTATTAAGCGAGGCAGAGAGCAATTAATGTCATGTAGAGAGCAGTCCTCCACATGGCAAAAAGCTGAGCTAATGCATCTTTCCTACCTCCAGCAGCTGGGACTGTGAGTCAAGGTTCTAAGCTTGCAAAAGGGAATTGAGATGCTTGGTGTGTGCACGTGAGCAGATCCACTCAATTTGGGGCCTGGTGAAAATCTGGCTGTCATGAGATCCACAATGGTTTTAGCACTGAATTTAGTGGGAACAGCATTTTATCTCTAAGCTACATTTTCAAAGATGTTTGTCTGCCTTTGGGTCCTTCCCACCATCGACTACTCTGATGGGTATTATTGCATTGGAACCTTGGATGCTGAACAAATACAGAACTTCATGTCGAAGCTGACTGAGCTGGAAGATCTCCACCAACTGAAATCTTTGAGTTCTTTATTGCTACTCTTTTTGTAGAATCACAGAATCACTGAGGTTGGAAAACACCACTAAGATCCCCAAGCCCAACCCAGCCCACCCCCACCATGCCCACTGCCCATGTTCCTCAGTGCCACATCTCCATGGTTCTTGAACACCTCCAGAGATGATGACCCCACCACTCCCTGGGCAGCTCACGTGATGCACCAGGCTGGAGGCTTATTCTCTGAGCACTGCAATCCTTCTGCAAACTCAGGAGCAGCCCAGAAGGCTGCAGAATGGATGAGATATTCATCGTCGTCTCTCTGGTGCTGCAGCTGTGATAGAGGCCCTGGAGAATTTGCCCAGCACGACATTTACTTGCCTCTGTGTTGTCTGCCTGGAGAAGTGTTGCTGAGGATGATGTTCCTCCCACCCAGCAAGCACAGCTGTGCCACCTGGATCCTGCAGTCTGGACCGATTTGCTCCATCAGCTGTCAGCACACTTGGGACGTGAAAGCAATGCTCCCACAGCTCAGGCTGGAGCCACTCACCCTCAGCAAGTCAAAGGTTCAGGATGTTCCAGGATTTATAGGGTGGGTTTTTTGTTTTTTGAGGGTTTTTTTTTTTTGCAGAGTATTGTGGTGTTCAGTGATAAGACAGGGAAGTTACAGTAAAACCACTAGCTCTACAATGAAAAGGCTTTTATATGCTCTACTGCAGTGGTGGTTATGGCTGCCAATTTTGCACAATTCACTTTCAAGCACAAGAGCAGCACAAACTGGTTTAAGACGATTTCTGAATGATGAATGCTGACTTGAAAGCTTTCCAGTACGACATAATTACTGCGCATTAATGTACAATACACAATGGTCTATATGTATCTCAATGGGAATCTCAGTGGGGCTGCGTGGGCTCTGTTCCAAGCAAGCTCCGCCGGGAGTCACGCTTAGAGTCCCACAGGCTGAAATGCAAATAAATCCCATATTCATTCCTGAATTATTTCTGAGCAGAATCAGACGTGGAAGATCCTGGCCACATTCACTGGTGTGTGGCAGCACACAATTGCATTCAGCTGTGGTGAATACATTTTGTTTCCTCCCCTTGGCCTGGTGCATTTGGCTTTGGCCAATGCTGCACACCTCAATCCTTGGTCACCCAGAGACAAGCACCTCTAATGAACTCACTGAGGCTTTAAACAAAGAGATGTTCTCTGGAAGTGAGGTCAGGGAGGGCATACACAAGCACTTGTCCTGTGCAAAGGCCAAACTGAACAAAGAATTCACATACTGATTCCCAGCTAAGCACCACTCACTTTGAGGTGAGCTCTAACTTTCTGTGATGACTGTCCTAATGTAAAGGCAGTCCTGGTTGCTGGGGGGGATAAAAAATACTCACTGACATCATCTTGATCAACTTTTGAAGAGCTCAGCATTTGGCAGGTATTGCTTTTGTCACTGCTGGAGGACTTTAGGGTACCAGTGAGGAGAGGATACACGCACTGAAGGGAAAAAGACTTTGATAATTAGTTCTTGGTCTTGAGCTAAAACTTCTTTCCAGAGTTCAGAGCTACCTGAAGCAGGGATTTTCACCTGGGCGTATTTCCAGTCTATAATATGGTAGCTGTACTCATGTTGCTGCACTGTGCTGCTCTTAGCCCCGGGGTCATGGCAGACTGATGCATGGGAAAGCAAGCTGGTGAGACACCGTGCAGATGAAAACAACCCTCATTGCAGCCAGCAAGCCCTCCATCCAGAGCCAGCATCTCCAGCCGATGGGATGGAGGGAGAATATTTCATTAACAGTATGGGCATCTCTGCTTCCCTGTTGGGCTTTGTGCTGCCAAGTGCCTGGGGTGGAGGCAAAGGCAGCTGTGAAGGGGCTGTTAAAAGGACTAAAAACAACGGTGCAGTGAAGAGCAGATAGGCAGCTTCAAAGGTGGGAAGATAACAATGGCTGGACACATCCCAGGTGGAGAGAGCTGTTCTTCCCAGAGCAAAGCCTTGGATCAAAGGAGACCTCTAAGGCCCTGAAAGGCAGAGCAGGTTCGGGTGGGTGGTGGTGAGGGGCAGCAAAAAAGAAATGGAGAGCGGAGGAAGATTCCCTTTGACATAGTCAGGGCAGGCCATGAACAGAGGAGTTCGTTACTTGCTGCAAGCAAATAGCTGCCTGGTAGATGGTAAGAGAAGGCCAAGTTAATACCAAAGGTGTACGAATCATTTTTAGCTCCGGAAGCAAGGTTTATATGAGGATAAGGCCTCTCCACCCTCAAACATCTGAACTAGCTTGCCAATATTAACCACATTCAGAAGAGGGGTAGATGCCTCCAAGATAACTTTCCTGCTGATTTGTTTCTCACTGAACAGACAAAGAAAAAATCATCACCCGCATAATGAGGAAGCAAACCCAATCAAGCGTCTCTACAGAGGAAAAAAGAGGAGCAACATCTCTATCTGCTCCCATTAGCCTGTGGCTGGCTGCTAGCTCAGCATGCCCTTATCTCCCATCCAGCCAGGGCACGTAGTGGAGAAGAGTTATGAGCCACAGTAATTTCTGAGTCTCTTTTCATCAGTTGCTGCCCTAGGCTTCAGTGCAATGCTTTCCTCAATGTCAAAACCCACCATATTCACAGGAGGGGTAGCACAAGGGGGTAGGGGTCTTGGCCTTGTGTGAAGGATTGGATTTGGTAGAGGAAAGGTCTATATCAAAGAGCTCTTAGAGAGACCTTGAGGATGGTCCACCCCACAATGAGGCAGCAAACCACTTAACATAAGTCAATTAAATGTGGAAAGTAATGGATAGAGCTGAACATCTCCCTACTCTAAAACCATCAATAAACCAGTTCTGATTTGATCTTCCTTGTGACCTTTGGGTTTTTTCTGGGAAGGCAACAAACTGGCAGGTACATTAATGAAGCAGTGCTCCTACCAAAACTGTGCAGTTGTGATCCCAGGACTGAAGCACTCTTTGCCCAGGGCTCTCTCCCTTGGCTGCTTTTCAGAGCTGTGGAGCCAATGTTCTTTCATCTGCCTCTCTGGCTTCCTGATGCACCTCTGTATCTGCTTTCAGGGTTTTGTTTTAATTGCTCCTTCCTTATCTGCCCTGTCCCCAATGGTCATACGTAACCATGCCATCACCAGAACTCTATTTAAGTGAACAGCACCTGGTGAAAGCCCTTCTCACGGGCACAGTACACGTGGAGAGAGGTCAGGACCTTCTTAAATAGCCCTGTCCTTTGGGGACTGGTTACTGCTTCCAGGCCAGGTCTTTAGGAAGGGATAACATCACAATGGAGCAACTGATACAATTTGAAAGGCATCGCTCATTGTCTCGGGAACAAACCCTCCCTCAGATTTGAAATATTAGCATTGCAAACCACAACAGCTGAACACTTTGTGATTTTTCCACTGACGGGGAGAATGCCTTGGAAACTGAGAACTACGGTCCTGTCTGCCTGTCATGTCACAGACAGATATTTTGGGGTTCAGCCCAGTTTCTCATTGTGAGATATGGCACAGGGCTGAACTCCAGACACCCACTAAGGATCTGCAAAAGGAGCAGACCTACTCACAGCTCTGCTCACAGTGGATGGGACAGGCAGGAGCCTTCTCTCCCCCCTGAGAGCACAGGAACACCAGTGCCAAACCCCACTCCTCCTGGGATGCCTGAGGACCCTGCTAATTGGGCAGGATTGTTTGTGCAGACAAGCAGGAAGTAGCCCTTGGCCAGGAAGAGGAATTATTGCTGCTCCCCAGGGACCTCTGCAGTGTGGTTTCTGGCCTGTCTCCATTCTGCTTTTTATTTTAAATAACCTCCATTGGCACTTGCTTTCTGTCCTCCCACTGCGCCCCACAGCCAGCACTCACAGACGTGCTAATGGCCCCATCCACGATCCCATCCCTATCCCTTTAAGTGCAAAGCAAAGCAGTAAAACCCCACTCATTCAAGCCACTCGATCAGAATAATCAAAAGCATTGGTAATGCCACTGTTACCAACTCCAAGGCCAGTAGAAAATGACAGCAGATGTTCTCTGTTTTCCTTGCAGAAGAACTGATTGGGTTTGAACCTGTTAAGACTGGCAGTTCTGTTCCCAAGCCCAAAGGACCAACATCTTTGTGTGTGTTAATGCTATATCCCAGCCTCTCACCCTACCACCAAAAAGAAACCTTTCAGTTTGACTCAACTTGGGATGGTTCTTCTTGATAATGTAAAAATTCAATGGCCTGACAGTGGACTTTAAACCCTCCTACTACAGGATGAGATCCACCTGAGAACTGGATATAAGGAAAGAATTCTTCACAATAAGGCTGGTGAGGCACTCTGGTTGCCCAGAGGTGGTGATGCCCCATCCCTGCAGACACCCAAGGTCAGGCTGGATGGGGCTCTGAGCACCTGATGATCCTCTATGGGGATAAAACAGCTGTTTTTTGCATAGGTTCACCAACACAGATGAGTATTCTTTTCCCACTGGCAGGAAATAGCATAAGCCAAGGAGACAAGCCTGCACCCCCTAGGGGATGGTTCTATGATTCCATGATCCTATGTCCCTATGAAATGCTATCACCAGAAGAATTGTATCAGTAGGAAAATGCATTTGGCTCATACAAAGTTTTGTCACAGCAAAGCTGCAGAGGAGGGAATGCTTATAATGCCAGTAAGTTATCAACACTTTTATAGGAGACATTCTACTGCTGGTAGAATCCCAAGAACAAAAGCATAGCTCTGGATTTGGGGCCAGTAAAATTAATGTGAAATTGGGGGAAAAAAAATCCCAACGAAATACTTGCTGTTTGGAAAAACATGTTGTGCTTTATTATGAGTGATCACAAAAGGATATTTGTTGTTTTCCCTAGTGGCTGTTGAATTTTCATTAACAATTTTCCAACTTTAAATATAGTGTTAATTTGAGTTTGAATCCCTAATGTGGGTGGGGCTGGAAGTTATATCATCATCTTATATTAATAAGCATGAAATAACAGCAGTCTTTGGATTTGCATAGCTACATCTCTACCCTCTGCCCTTTAGTTCCCTCTTCTCTGGCAGGAAAATCCCTTTTGGGCTTTGAATATACATCATGAAGAAAGAGAGAAGATGGCCAAGAGCCCATTATTTTAACCTGCATGTCACTTAAGGAACAAGGATATTTTCTTCCATAGGGTGTTTGCTGCTGTTTACTGAAGGAATTGTCTCTTGGTGCAGGTTATTTTCAATGGCACTGCAAGATTTGCATTACCAAGGCAGGACCAATGCTGAATGTGGCTCTGGGAAGCCTCATCTGGTGGTTTTTGACCCTGCACATAGCAGGGGGGTTGAAACTAGATGATCATTATGGTCCTTTTCAACCCAGGCCAATCTATGATTCTGTGATACTGCTCGGTGCAAATAAAGCAGCATCAGGAAGGTCTGGATTATCAACATTCCAAAGCTTTTTTTCTTCCATAGAGGAAGTTGCTTTAACATAGATATCTACTCAGAAAATATATTTTCTGTTACTTGGTTATACAACTTGAGGAGAACAATAAATTTCCCAAGAGTTCTTACAAAGATCAGTCATGCCTCGTTGTTTTAATGCCACATTATGAAGTTTTGCCTCCAGAATATTGATAAGAATCAAAGCAACTTTTGATACATGGCGTTAGATACGCTCCAGAAATAAGATCCCTCTCAAGTCAGACTGTCTGCAGACAACTCAGACCACCCACTATCTGCTTAAACACAGCCTGTTCAAAGTCTGCGGCAGCTCAGATCAGAGCAGTAGCTGTCTGCTCCAACTGTGAGATCTTGCCATTCATCAGACATGTCCAGTGCACATCTGATAATGCTGCTTAAACTGCCCAGGGCCATTCCAAAGCAGGTGAGGGAGATCTAGGTAATATCAAAGGTGGAAACGGCCAAATCTTCAACTCAGTGCATTACACATTTTGAATTTCACATGCATTCCACAAAATTCCCCAAGTCCCAAAAGCTTTAATCCAGTCACTTTGCAACATATGTGTGTTTTATTTAAAAATAAATTATTCAGTATTACTTTTCCTTTCTTGTATCCAGCTGGCAACGTTTTGGGTTTGTTCTACCAGAGCAAGCATAACCTCCTATTAGTTACAGCATTGTCCATTTGTCTACATCTTCAACTCGTTTTGAAGCCTCTGGACAATGCAAACAGTTGATTTCTCAGTGCTGCAGGGGCTCCCATGACACTAACATGACTTCTGCCATGTGTCTCTTAGGCTCTTTGCCAATGGATGGGTACAAAACCCAGATGGACCCAGTTGCTCCAACACAAAGCTACTGCTCAGCAGCTGATCTGGGGAATCTGACTGCATGGGGAGCCTCTTCTGTAAAGAAAAAAAGAAATACCTAAAAGTCATCTTGAGTTAATACAGCTGATGTGGGCTGGGATCAGATGCTCAAGGTAGTTGCTGAAGTGCCATTGAGGGATGGTAAATTCCTGCACAGTGGTAGATCAGTAAAATCCCTGTAAAATCTTAGAATCGTTGAATGGCCTGAGTTGAAAAGGACCACAGTGAACATCTAGTTTCAACCCCCTGCTATGTGCAGGGTCTCCAACCACCAGACCAGGCTGTGCAAAGCCAAACCTGGCCTTGAATGCCTGCAGGGATGGGTCATCTACAACCTCCTTGGGCAGCCTGTTCCAGTGCATAACCACCCTCTGGGTGAAAAACTTCCTCCTAGAAGATCTGCATTAAGTTAAGGTGTAAGTGACACCACCAGGGGAAACAGAACACTACAAGAGACAGCACTATGGAAACATCAGTGCTAATCTTGGTCTCTGTCAGAAAACCCC
The DNA here is from genome assembly GCF_054131305.1 of Coturnix japonica. NCBI lineage: Eukaryota > Metazoa > Chordata > Aves > Galliformes > Phasianidae > Coturnix > Coturnix japonica. The sequence goes on from NC_140667.1 coordinate 52,429,369, forward strand.
TGGCAAGAGGAATGCTAAGAAACATTTAATCTGGAGTAGAATCAGCCAGAAATCCTCAGCAGGCAGCTATGTAAGACTGTGACCTCGGTCCTGAATGTTGCATTTGTTGGTACTTCACCATCTCAGCAATGTGACCAGACAAGCACGGATGACCATGATGTTTGGAGACACAGATACTGCTCAGTGCAGGGACACACAGCCTTGTTAACCTCAGAAGAAGAAAACAAATGAAGAGAAGCTCATGAATGACCCAAGGGGAGGTGAGTGGGTAGGTCTTATTCACAACCCCACATTTAGCAAAACTTGAGGAGTTGCCTCAAGGTGATGCTTTGCCATGTCCTGCAAGAAGAGGTATGTTTGGAGAACAATTCCTCCCCCATTTCAGTGCTTTGTTTGCACTGAGCACACATCCAGGCCACCCTGAGCTCTGTGAAAATCTACATGCTGCTTCTATAAATGGGGGGAGAAGACTGGTGGCATGAAGTGATGAAATGGCTGTTTCAAGAGAGTTATTGCAGCTCTCACTCATTTATTTTCTACAGCTTCACATATTTTCAATAGCTGCTCAGCCACATCCTTACCTGTAACACAGGGATCCTTTCAGCAGTGCTCACGGGAGGGAGGGCTTGCAAATCAGATGTTGTTTCTGTGGGAGCTCTCATTGCTCCAGGGTGACCCAGCTTTTACATCTAACAAGTTTTCTAAGAGTGTTTCCATCTGTGCACAGCAGGAGCTGCAAAGCCTGCCTGTGAGGGGTTAATGCCTCCAATTGCTGGCAGTGATATGTCCACCTCTACCAAATGAAGTGGCTTTGGGGATTGGTGGGGACTGGAGGGCTGCAGGTTGCCATCGCAACCTGAGGTCATCACCAACAGGTTGCAGAAACACAGTTGTACCGTGGGGCATGGAAGGGAAAGACTTTGTGGGGTCCTGCTCCCAAATTTCTTTAGTCAGTACCATGAGAGAATCCAAGAGGTTCCCTCCCCGTTATCTCAGATTTTATTGGTAAAGCTGGGCAGGAGTCCCAGCTGCCTGAGCACAGCCAATGGGAGACAAAGTCACTTTTTGCTTTTTTTTTCTAGAGAGCTAAATCCATAGAAATGTGGCCTGGTTGCACCCAAGTGTGTAAAGAAGGAGGCCTAAGGTTTAAAACTTACAACATTGCATTATATTGAGGGGGTTTGTTCTCAAGATTTTGACCTTTTGGCCTTAAAACCATGTTTTGAGAGTCCTTTTTCATACACAGCAGGAGTGCCAGCTGGAATACAGGCTTCAACAAGAAGGTAACAAGGTGGAGGGACCTCATGGTGGATGCAAAAGTCCCTTTGGAGTCCCAGCTCCAGCATTGACTATGGGCTGTGCCTTGGTCCCGGTACTCAGAACCCACTGCATCCCTCATCCCTCCTCACACCAACATCTACTTTTCTCTCCATCATCTTCTTCTCCCCAATGTAGAGCAATGGAGAACTGCTTTTTTTTCATGGGAGGCCACTGTAGAGAATACCCTTGTCCTGGACGCCGGTGCTGTGCTGAAATTAGAGAAATATCAGGCACCAATATTAAGCAGATGATTCAATATGAAAACAAGATTTAGAATAAATGTATATAATCAATCTCACATAATGGAAAGTAGTTTCCATGTTCCAGTTAAAAAGAAGAAATCCAAATTATGCAGCCCCTTATTAAAAACCTTCTACTCCATTTCTGGGTTGAGTGAAATTCCCACGTGCAGTTTTTATTCTGCTCTCTTAAACGATCGTCTCCTTTTAATCATCAGCTAGAGAATTAACCTGCCGAACGAAGGCACTTTCAGCATTTTACATATTCAGCAGCATAATAAAAGACAAACTTATGCTAAAACATCAAAATTTCTGTGAAGCCAAAGGAGAGACAAAGAAATTCTTGGGGTGGGGTGGGGGGAGGGAAATAACTTTGAGTGCCCACCTGTGCCACGTCCCACCCACACCTCAACCAGAACAGCAATTCATCACTGCATTGCTTCGTTGTTTTATTAGCCATAAACACAGCAAAGGCCCACGCCTATAAAAAGCAGGTCGAAAAAGGGTAATTAAAGCAGAATAATTGACCAGCTTCAGGCTGCAGCGGGGAGCAGAGTGTCAATCTGGTATTTTTATTAATGCTAGCGCCTTGTGACAATGAAGGCAACAGTGGAGTTTGAAGGGGGGGCTCAGTACAAAACCACTGCAGAGCCGAATCCAAGGGCCTGAGCTCTTTAATCTTGCCCTGCTTGGTTGTGAAGGTCCCCGGAGAGGTTGGTGTTTGTAGATTAATCAGCAGCATCTATTGGGTGAGGGCTCCCTTCTCTGCACTCCTGAGCAAGGTCACCGTGTGGTGCCGGTAACGCACCAATGCGCCGCAGCAGCCTCAGTTTGCTCATTAGTATTCTGCACGTTGCATGGGTTAAATTTGCTGTTTCATTAAGAAGGCTCCTGTTTGCATTTTCCTTCCGTATCATGGGCCTCATCAGAAAAAACAGGTGGTACTGGTAGAGATCCAATAAGTGTTTATACATATTTACAGCAAATACTGGACACAGACCTATGCTTAAAATCCTGAATATTCAATGAGCAGCAATTTCTTTGTGTTACAAAAGAAAGAAAGAGGGAAGAAAGGCTAATTTGGAATTAGGGCTGTAAATATTTGCAGAAAACGAGGGGTAAAAATCACAGTGTGAATGGATAGAGTGGCACGGATGCACTCCAAGCCTGGATCTTGGGCAGGCTCCCAGTGACTGGGTAAATACAAAGCCCACTTCACTACCTTCATTTATCCCAGTTACCCAATATACCATGGTGCTGATGACTTGATGCACCTGATGATGTCTAGAGCACCCCACAAGCTTGTTTTCCTCCATGGCTTCTACTCCACAAACCCAGGGTGTAGACACAGCTGCCACTATGATGGAAACAATCCATCCTGAGTCAAGCAGCACAGGGTACAGCCAAAGATCTTCCTCTTTTTATTTCTGTTAATAATTTACAGAGGTCCTTCTTTCCTACCACAGTTTCCAGGTCTAATTCACCCTGAGCTCAGTCCTGTGCCATCGAGGCCATTAGCCATTTTTGCTTTTAGTTGCCTATTCCAAGCATTAATGTGTCCCCATGTACTTATGGAGGCTGTTAAAAGGTAAACTCTTGAAGTTCCCAGGCTCTCGTAATAACACAGAAAATGTCATTCTTTACACTAGCTACGCTGGTGCTACAATTACCCATTGACTGGCTTGGATTTAACATTGGATCGCTACCCGGTATTTGAAATATTCAGTTAAAAACACGTATAAATAAATAAATAATCTGCTCCCATCAGGAAACAGAGAGAGAGAAAACCCCAGAGTCTCTGAGCACTCCTTACAAAGAGTCCCTTAAAACCCTGCCATGAAAAAAAGAAAAAAGGAGAAAAAAAAAAAAAAGAGAAAGAAAATAAAGGAAACTCAGCTAATAACACTTTTCCACATAAATAATGTAGATTGTAACTGGCCTTTGCAGAAGCCTGAGCCCAACAGAGGTCCCTTTGTAAGGCTGAGTGCTGATTGCATACTGCTGGGCGCTTTCAGGATGATAGCTTTTCAGACGACGGCATTGCAGCACACTTAAAATTAATAAGGCAGGCTGCCTGCTCCCAGCAGCCCTGCCCAGAGGTGGACATCACCCCAGCACATGTCAAGCAGAAGGGCTGCAGTCCTTCCCCAGTGACATTTCTGGGGCTTGCAGGCTATCTGCACCAGTTCAAGTCTGTCCCAATGTTTGCCCCTACCACAATAATAAGGGATTAGATGGCACAGCTACCTGCAGTGGGAGGAGAGGGGATTTGCCTCCCCTGCTCCCATCCTGAATGAAGCTCTGCAATAAGCCCTAATGCATATGTATCCTCGGGAGAGGGGATTGCTGTAAAACCTCTTGCAAGGTCTGTAGAGCCAAGGGCAGCTGTGTCAGGCTGCAGAGCGCTTGGAAAAAAACTCTCTTCCCTTCCAAATATAACAGTGCCCCCTGTTCTCTCTCCTCATACATTAACACTTGCAAATAGTCCATAAATAGTCCTTTTCCTTTTCTTGGTGGGAAAATGTAGATGCAAAGCAGCGCCTCTCAGTCTTGCTGGGCACCCAAGCCTCTCCTGCTACATCTTCCAGTCTGTCATCCAGTATTTGGGGGTTCTGGGGATTCTCTGCAGGAAAGACATTGAGGCCCTGGAGTGTGTCCAAAGAAGGGCAGTGAAGCTGTGAAGAGTCAGGAGTCCAAGTCTTAATGGGGAGCAGCTGAGGGAACTGGGATTGTTCCATGTGGAAAATAGGAGGCTTAAAGGATGGATACCTTATTGCTCTCTACAACTCCCTGAAAGAAGGTTGTGACATGGTGGGGGTTGACTTCTTCTCCCATATAGTGGTGATAGGACAAGTGAGAATGAACTTAAACTGCATCAGGGGAGGTTTGGGTTGGATATTAGGAAATGTTTCTTCTTGGTAAAAGTGTTAATGCAGTGGCACAGCTGCCCAGTGGGGTCACTGTCCCAAGAAGACCCAGTTGCAAAGCCTGAATGGAAAGCAGAGTGTCTAAAGCAGAAGTTGGGGGCTGAAAGGCACACAGAAATCCAGGTTTGAGTGTTTGGCTTAAAACTGCATTTTCAAAGGGAGAAAATGAAAACGTGCATGATGTTTGTTATCCTTGGCAAAAATCGTGGTAGTCTGTGAGAGGAGGCAGATCAGACCCTTAGATGTGTGTTGAGTGTGTGATAGGTTATTGTTATGGAGAAGCTCCACATCTAAGAGCTGAAAATATCTCACTTTTAAATGAGAGAGTGAACCTTGACAACAAGCGCAATATTGCTTTACCAGGAAACCTCTCACAAAAGAGCTCTATTTTCTGACAGCCAACATGCTAAATTAAACAGCTTCCACGTGTGTCAATAAAAGGAATTGGCTTCATTATTTGCAGTCCCCCAGTGATAATTTCTAGTCTCCTTTGGTAAATGTCATTATACTTCCAGACGGCCATCTGCACATGGGCAAATGGGTTGGTGGGTGCTCCCTGCTGGGGAATGGAGCAGAGTGGGACTGGAGATGCAGGTGCAGGAGGTTGGGCAGCGTCTGGGGGGCCCCCGTGGTTTGAGAGAGCCCATTGGATCAGTACAGGGCACCGACTGAAACCAGACTATGTCTGGTGTGGCAATATGACCTTGTCCAAAGCCCATTGCAGGAAATGGGGAGAGGCTCTGGGCTCCTGGTTCCAGTTCTCAGTCCTGCTCACCTTTCCCAAGCCATTTCCAGGCCCTTTCCTTATTCTGTCCACAGCTTCCTGAACTCTGCACATAGCTCTTCCCTTTTCCACCAACTTGAAGGTGATCAGTGTTTTTCATTTTATTCCCTGGAAGCCACTCAGAGCAGGAGGCAAACAGGTGCAAATATATTGGGACCTTGCTATAATTCCAAGCCAAGCTCCCAACTGCATCCTCTTGAGGAAACTAAATCCATCAGCTGCAGCCTGGGGCTCTGCTGGTGGAGCTGGGAAACCTGCAGCCCTGCTGAGTACTAGCAGTCATGCAGACCATGAATGGAGGGATGCGCTTGACTTACCCACCTACCTGCTCATGACCTCATTTGCAGCACTGTCTCAAGGATAAAAGGTGCTAGGCAGAAGAGAGAGAATGTATGATTTTGGCCCAGGATGGTTGGAAAGCATTATTCCACATATTATGAATGCGTATTGTGTCAAACAGATGCTTGCTCCTGTTAAAGAAGCCCTGCAGTAAGTAAAACAACTGGATAGTGAGCAAAGAAAAAAAGAATTTTGTTCGTTTTCCAAAAGGGCAAACACTGATTTAGAAAAATTAATTGCAGGGCAGTTGGTTGGAGTTGCTGACTAACAGCAGAGCTGTTGCTCGCCCAGAGCTGCCTGATGCTCACAGCACAAGGAAAGGCACTGGACAAGTGGTGGGACCATCTCCGACGCTGCTTTCTCCCCTGGCCCAGGCCTGCTTCCCAGTTCCCCCTCTGTAACTAACAGCAAAAGCAGACACAGCATATTCTGTAGCAAAACTGTTTCTGCATTGAAAAATTACCAGTTAACTCTGCTTTCCACTAAATGCCAGACTGCTTTTCATTCACTCCGGCACTGCAGCTTTTCTTAGTTTATTATTTATGTCTCCTCTCAGAGTTTCCCACCTGCACCACCTCTACCAGTGGGCATAAAATAGAAACACCAGCTGTGGGACCAGCAGCACTGGTGTCAGACCCTGGCAAGGAACTGATGGGTGATGCTGCTGCAAAAACAGGACTGCTTTGTGCATGCCTGGAGATGAACCCCAGCTTCCCCAACTCAGCATGGAGCAAGTGAGCTCTCCCTCTTGTCAGCCTTTGTATTTATCCCCCATGGCACGGGAAGGCTGGACATGGAGGTAGGTGGCTTAGCCTGTGTGAAATTACACTTTGACTCTGCAGAAGTATTTCTGCTGTCACTTGGTTGATAATGTTTATATAGTACACAGAAAGGATGAGACTAACTTGTCAATAGCAGTGATAATTGATAATATATATAATAAAATAATGTAATAAATATAATAAATAATATCCTGCACAGAATAAGGAAGCTCAGGAGGAAAACTTGGCTCCTATTCATAGAATCATAAAACCATTAAGGTTGGAAAAGACCTCCAAGATGCCCAACCCCAGCCTACCCCCACCATGCCCACTGCCCATGTCTCTCAGTGCCACATCTCCATGGTTCTTGAACACCTCCAGACTGACCATGCACAGAACAGCCAGATCAGCAGCACCTTCATGTCCATGTACAAAGCTCATAAATTACACCAAGAGTTTGGTTACACACCAGGGAGACCCACTTGTCCTTGCTGGGCTGCCTCCTCTAACCAGCCCTTAAGGGAATAGCTCCAGTGCCAGTGCAGGGCCCAGCTGGTGCTGGAGTGCTCACAACCTCCCCAAACCACACATCTGGTGCAGGGTCACACCTCCATGGCCATCACACAGTACACATAGCAAGCATCTAAACACTAAAGCTTGCATCCAGCTCTTGGCAGGCAGGACAGGATAAAAGAGGTGTCAAGTCAGCATGTGATGGATGTTAGCTCTGCCAATGAGCTCTCAGCACCCTCCGTAATGTAGGAGGAGAAAAACATACACAGAGAACATCCATCTTGTCAAGCCTTGAGGTGGGGTTGTGCTGGCTGGGTTATGTGTTGGACTTTGGCTTGAAACAGCTTTCTCCCTATTGCTTTAGTTGTCTGGCTTCAGTCCATTCTTTAGCTTCCAGCCCATTTCCAGCATCTCCAGACCTGAGGTAAGGTGTACAGGGGAAGTGTTACATCACCCCTAATGTTTTTGTCTGGAGTGCACCCAGGAGCACCTCCCTGACTCCTGGGTGGTGGAGGCCCATGCCAAGAGCAGGTCCTCAGTCCTGATATCAGAAGAGTCCTGGGAAGGCAGCAGGGTGGACAGCAGCTCAAAGGGAACACGACAGTGACAAAGCCAGCTACACCACACAGCTGGTAAGGAGACTATAAATCAGGAATAAAATTCGTAGCATACATGAATGCAGGCCCTGCTGCCAATTATTTCCACTCGACTCAATTACCGTTGCTCTTTTTGCAGCTGTACAGCATTTTGGCTAAACACATTTTGTCTTCTTTTTATGCCTGCCAGCTGAATCAAAGGTCTCCATGCAAGCAGTGTGCTCCATGACATAATCCATCACACTTTCCTGGGGAGCTCTGGGTCCCATACAGCAATAAATTGATTACAGAACGGAAAGACATGTGAGATCCTTGTCTATCTCTGATGGAACTGAGAAATAAATGTTGTCCTCAGGAAAGGCTGCGCCACCCCTGAGTAGGAGTGAAATAAGTCAGTGTGGTGCACTGGAGTCATAGTTAAAAACTGCATTCCCTCTGCAGTAATTATTTTGCAGCATTATCTGAGTACAGAGCTTACATATATCCGGACACACTTGGTCAAGGGGCTGTTCTACAGGCAACAACACACTGTGAGAAGATGCATCTCCTTGTGTTTGCTCTGTGCTTCTCCCACCACCTTCTTTGGGTGCTCTTCTCCCTACTTCTTTGGGTGCCTTCTTTGTAGCAAGAAAGGGAGTGAAAAATCAGTTCCAGTCCATTCTGATAATGCCAATACATTGCTGGTCAGCCCGCACGGCACACAGAACACTCATGTTGATGCCCTTCCTTCTGTCAATAAGTCTTCCAAAGTCGTTGTCTAAGGTTACCCAGCTAATAGAGCTATAAAACATAATTGTCCTGACACTGATGAACACATTTGTAACCCTAATCCTGATTGTTCTGTGACCCCTGTGCTATTTAGTCATGGGAAGTCTCGCTGTTTTAGAGTTCCCTTGGTAGATCCACGCCAAACTTCTGGTGAATTACTGTCAGATCACGTTAAGGTTTTCCTCGTGGACCTGCTGTGTCACCAACAATAAATCTCAGGTAATCTCTAAATAAATCTCAAATAGAAGAGTTCAGTCAAAACCTCAGTCCTTGTGACACTGAGGAAACAGGGTATTGACAATCATTTTAAACAGAAAGCTTCAAAATTGCCTGTCAGTCCTGAAGGAGGATTTGGTCTCTTCACTCCCTGACTCTAAAATGTCAGGTAGGGCAGGTGACTGGCTGGGGAATCACTCAGACACATGAAATCCCTCCAGGTGCCAAACCAGTCTCACTCAAACCCAGAGCTTAAAACGGATGTTAATGCAGCTATCAGTCTTATCCAGCATTATCCTGATTGGTGATAAGCAGTTTCAAGGGGACTTTTACTCCCAAAAGCTTAACCTAGTCTCAAAGTTACATAGGCAGAGGGAACCAAACAGCAGGATGCCAAATCAGGGCTGCCTGCTCATAGGTGTGCAAATTGTTGTGCACTAGCAACAGTGGCTCTTTGGGGCCTCTGTTGTATTTGCTTGGTCTTGCATTGGCTCAGTGTGTGTGTGGGGGGGGGGGGGGGGGGGGGGGGGGGGCGGCATCATTTTGTTGTTGTTGTTGTTGTTTTGTTTTTTACCTCCTTCTACAATGGCACATTTCATCTTTGGGTCATTCTGAGGAAATCCTGTGCTGCTTCCAGTGGCTTTCACTGACTTGTCTCCAAGCTCCTTGTTGCTCTCCCTTTATCCTCTGCATTCTCATCCATTTTCCAAGCCTACAAACAATTCATTGCAAGGCAATCATATTCTTCCTGATTGTTTGCAGCACAGCTCGTCTCAAGGTCACTCTCATACATAAATTTCAAGTATCATCATATTAGCACCACTATTCAGGCATTCAAAAACAAATCTAAACGGGAGAGCTCATCAATTTAGCTGTCTCATGGCTAAACCTCACCATTACACATGGCTTCCTTTCCTTACTGATTACATGACAGTGGAGTCATTACTATTTTTTCTTTAAATTTGGTTAAGTATGATGATGTGGTATCTTTTAATTGCCTTTTTCTTTTCTTTTTTTCTTTTTTTTTCCCCCCCAACTGTGCTGCCAAGGGACGTAAGCAAATTATATGGCTTTACAATTTTGCTTGCTGCACTCAGACTTGTGTGGCCAGCGTACTAAAGACACTGTGAAAACACTACCTTTTACTGGAAGTGTAAACTCAATAAACCCCCAGGAGAGCAATAAAAATGCAGTAGCCAGCAGATTTAACAAGGACATGCTCAGTGCACAGTGTAATCTTATTATGTGCTTAATGCCCAGTGGAATTACAGGAATTTGATTTAGCAACATCAGATTTCAGTTTCTCAAATTATACTGACTGCTTATAAATTAAGACTGCGATTCGAGATAATTGCTTTTCATTTGCATTGCCGAAGCCCATCTATTATATTTATTCTCACCACACTGTTTGTATTTTTGAAGTGTCGTGGAGCATTGCCTTTGGGACATAAAGTGATGTGATGGAGAGCTTTCCTTTGCATCAGTGACACTCAAGTTCCTTCCCCATTAAACCTGGGTAAACGTTCTACCTGAGTGATCTTTATATGCTTGAATTGTCTATTTTATGGTTTCCTAAACCTGACTGAACACAGTGAGATATGAGTGGCGAAAGACTCTGTCCTATCCATCATTTTGAGCTGGGACAGCATTGCTGGACCACTCGTAATCTACAGATGTGCAGAGTGAAAGTGGGTGCAACAGTGTCCTCACAGCCATAGCACTGTGCCCTGCAGTGGTTTTGCTTCACGTGATCCATTTCTGGCGCTCTGCCATGGCTGTGTGTAAGTGAACTGAGGAGAATTAGGCAGTGAGTGATTAATTACCTCTAGGGAGGCAGTCATGATGTCAGACCTGACCTAGCAGGTAGCAGCAATGCTCGAGGACTACATAGCAGATCAATGAGTGGCTATTGAGCTGCGTGAAGACATGGTGAGCACCTGAGCCTTGGGACAAACTGTTTCATCTCTAGAGTAATGAATGAAACAATTACATTTAGAGGGATGGCCCAAAGGGCACAGAAATACCTCTGGAAGAAGACAGGAAATACCTTTGCTGATGACTTTGGCTTCCATGTCTGAGAGGTCTGTACATAGTGAGCCACCATGCAAACTGCAGCACGCAGTAGCATCATTTGAACTACTGAAGATCATTCACACCAGCTCATACAGCAGTAATTCTCTGTGATATTGACATATCCTGGGCTGGAAAACCTTTCCTGCTCCAAAGTCACTAATAGGTCCTAATGAGTTGATTAAAAAAAATTATCAAGGTAATAATTCAATCAAGTACTGTACCACTGGGCAGTACATACAACTGCAATTGGCAAGCACATCAATGGACTGCTGAACAGCGATTTCAATGGCTCTTGCCCAAGGCTAGAGGCAAAAGTGTTTTTTAAGCATTTTGCAATGGCCAAGGATATTTGCTGTGATACGCAAATACCATTCTTGTTTTGATTAAGTAAAACTGAACCAGCAAATCTTTAGCCCATGACCAAGGCATTAGGTGGCAAGTCATCTGGAGGGAACTCACAGACAGCTACAGAATTTCCCTTACTCCACACTTATTTGGAAATTTAAATCATTCTTTAATATTATCTAAAACGAGGCCCTCTTTATGTGTGTTGGCTCTGCATGACCACACAGCTCTGCACTGTTAACCTTCATTAAGACATGTTAATAATTGAATAAATGATGCACCAGGCATGTAACTCAGTCTCAGAGTGTAACAAAACAGAGGACAATAACACGAACCTCAGTCTTGGAATAAATACCACCATAAATATCACTAAGCAGGTATCACACAAAAGCACCTGCCCTTGACATTAGACAACAAGCTCAACCACACAGAGAGGGGAAAACAATGTATAATACATTGCATCTTATCTGCATTTCAATGCCATTAAATGAGCAGGGATAATGCTTGAATAATCTGCCAAGGTACACAACATGTGTGCCTTCTGCTATAAGGAAACGCTTTGTTGGAGCTCTGCACCTCCCTGACACGGGGAGGGCTGGGCTTTAGGAGGGAGCTCTGCTCCACGGATCTCCTCAAATCCCTTTACCAGACTTCCACTGGGGCAGTTTGTAGCAGATATTATCCTGCCAATCAATGAGACTGAATCCATTAAAGGCTTCCAGAGACTTCTTCCTTACCCACATCCAGATGTACAGTGGGATGGGTAGAAATGACACTTAGGGTTGGGGTGACCAGCAGGACAGAACCAAGTGATCCTTGAGGTCCTTTCCAACCCCAGCCACTCTATGATTCTGTGATGAGGCAGGAGGACATTCCGCCTGGTGTTGCACACAGGGCAGGGTGGAGATTCGTTTCCCACATTTTAATACATCCATCTCACCCAAGAGTTCAGTGTTTTCCCTCTAAAATAAATATTTTTTCTCATGCTTATAATTTCTGTGCTGTAATAAAACAGCTTCAGAGATCAAAAGCTCTTGGGGGGTCTTTCGGCACCTTCAAGGAATTAAAAAAGAGAGCTAGGTTAGAGGGGCAGCTCTGCTTCCTAGCAGGCTTGCACACACACATGTTTCCAACTGATGCTTTAATCTTGAAAGAAAGCAAGAAAAGTGAGTTGAAAGTCAGTAATTTTCTAATTTTCTTCTATGGGGGAAAAAAAAATCCCTCTAATGAGGAATTTGAGTTAGAAGATTTGGGGAGGCAAGACCCAGAGCCAAGGCCCAGGTAAGATGCTTTCCTCATTTGCATTTGCACCTGCAAACAATCAGACTGGAATTTGCTGGTATCTAATGCTTCCTGATCTCAATCAATTTGCTGCAAAAGAAACTCCAGATGTAGGCATTAAATTGTTTCTTTGCCTGTCCCTGTTGACAGCAAGATTTGGGGGCCATTTCTCTTCATTTGCCCATTGCTGGGGCTACTAGTCCCAGGAAGGAAATCAACAAAACCAGCAGAAACTACCCAGAAGATTGAGCTGGAAAGAAAGCCAGGGTCCCTTTGGGGGGAAAAAAAAAGAGAAGAAGAAAAAAAACTGTGGCTGGTGCCATTGAAATCCACATCAAAACTTTCAGTGAGTTTAATAAATGCATGTTCAGGCTCTGTGCCCAGTTCTGCTGGCAAAGGAGCATTATCAGTAAAACGTTAAATACTCTCAGTGGGGCCTGATTTCAGCAAGAAATGAACATGCAAAGGTCTCTGGTCTCACTCTAATTTTGGTACTGCTGCCTGTGATCCCAATCCAAGCTGGGAAGAGAACTCCAGAAGTATAAAATCCATTTTCCTCTCTCTTTAGAAAGAAGCTGGCATGCCTGCAGCAGAGATCCAGACTGAGCTCTGCTTATCCAAAGCAGTTTGGTGTTGGTTTTTTGTTTTTTTCTTTTTGCCTTTGATGAACCCCAGCATATTTTCTGCTGGAACAGCCACTTTCTGCACTATCTTCAGCCAGTATTGGAAGCAAAAATCCCTCCAGTACTTCTGGCTCAGAGAGCAGCCAGTCCCAGTTCAGCTTTAGCTTTCATGGGATGCATTTTGGGAAAAGAAGTAATTATTCTCCAAAAGAGTGGTCAGACATTGGAATGGGCTGCCCAGGGAGGTGGTGGGCTCACCCTCCCTGGAGGTGTTTGAGGACAATGGAGATGTGGCACAGAGGGATGTGGGCAGTGGGCATGGTGGGGATGGGCTGGGGTTGGACTTGGGGATCTTAGTGATCTTTTCCAACATTAACGATTCTATGATTCCTTCTGTTACTATGACATTTCTTCCTCTTCTTACTTACCATCTGGAATCAGGCTCAGCATCGTGTCGGCCTTCCCCTATGACCAGGGAAGGGATGGCTGGAGCAGGCAAGTTGCTGAGGTTGGCTGCAGGAGGTGCAGAAGATGGAAGAGATGCTGCCTCCTTGCACTGGTGGGCAACCAGCCCCTCCGTTATCTCTGTGAGGGGCTCGAGCTCTGAGGGAGGAAAGGAGAGAAAACAAACCACGGGCTCACCCTGTCTCCAGGGGGCTTAACGTGAGGTTGGGAATAAACAAACCACGCAATGAAATGTCTTACCTCTCCATTAACAGAAATCAGAGATGCAATCAGGAAGGAGAAAACATGGGGTCATCTTTCACCCTCCAGCACCATCCCTTGCCCTTGTACCCACCCCCATGCAGCTCACACACAACAGCACAGCACTGTCTCCTCCTGGCACACTCCCTCACTTGCTTAGAGGTGAGATGCTCTCCTTGAGCAGCCACCCACTGCACTACAGCAGCATGGGAGAGAGACAGAGGGGCCCAGCTTTTACTAGTGATTATCTATCTAGAGCACAAATCCCCAACCAGATTCCCAAGAGAGACCCAGATATCTAACTTCTGTTGAAAAATTAAAAACCCTTAAAAATCTAGAGGAATCCTTGTGTTTTTCAGTAATACAAACCCAGGAAGCAATATTAGCACGGAAACCAGAAGGCTGTCCCAGTCCTGCCCTCCTTTACCAGCAGTGCATTATTTCTTTGCATTGCAGCAGGCCACAGCATCTAAGAATGTTAAGTAGAGCTGTCAGCTCCAAATCACCCACTTTGGTCACTTCTCCCACTCCATTCAATAGACTTCCCTCTTGCTGAGGTGAGGACAGGAGATGCAGTACTTGTCCTGCCGCACACTAACCTCTGCAGATGTTGGAGCCAAGTACTTAGCACAACTGCTCTCCAGCTCTACTGGACTTGACAGGTTTCCATTTTCACCACAAACACAAACGCACTGGAGCACAACGATATCATTCCCCAGGCCTGTCTCTTTTGAGCTGTGAAAGTCTAAGGGGAAGGCAGGATCCAGTGTGGCAAGCAGCTCCTTTTAATCACCCAATACTGCATTTCCAAAGCAATCGGCAGTGCTGTCACCCATCAGTAGCAGATCTGTTGGGCTGGGGTTACAGGAAGGTGGCTGCTTTCAGGGTAGAAGAGCCCTTCTGCTTCCCAGCCAAATCACTCTAGTTAACAAAAACACTGCTGGTGAACAGCAGTGTTAGCAACATATTCCTGACACAGTCCAACCAGATCTAGTGTTGACAGCACGAACACTTCAGAAATATGATTCTTTAATAAGGCTACACCTAATTAGCAGCAGTTAAAGCAATGTTCATTAGTCCTTTTTCTACAGCTAAAACAAAACAAACATGCACACTGAGCAAGCAGAAATGAGATTATTTTTTCTCTCTTTGTTTGCCTTCTGTACTCAAGCAGTGGACTTATCCTTTTGTTATGCTTAAGTTGACATTCACAGGCTGTGGCAATCCTTTTCTGACTTTGCATCTCCTCCAAAGGATCCCCATGCAGAAGCTCTCCACTATTTCCTTAGGGAGCTCTTCCTGATATCAACATGCAAATGCTGAGGATTACAAGCTTAATATTCAAGCCATGTACTCCAATGCAGAGAGCATGGAAGTAAAGCACCCTCTGCAACCTACCTCTTAGTACCTGTCCTGCTACATTGGGGTTCACAGAATCATAGAGTCATAGAATCACAGAATGGCCTGGGTTGAAAAGGACCACAATGATCATCTAGTTTCATCCCCCCTGCTACATGCAGGGTTGCCAACCAGCAGCCCAGGCTGCCCAGAGCCACATCCAGCCTGGCCTTGAATGCCTGCAGGGATGGGGCATCCACAGCCTCCTTGGGCAACCTGTTCCAGTGCATCACCACCCTCTGTGTGAAAAACTTCCTCCTAATATCCAACCTAAAGCTCCACTACCTCAGTTTAAAACCATTCTCTCTTGTCCTATCACTATCCATCCTCTTAAGGGTGGATAACTCCCACAAGGGGTTAGCCTGCTGGTTATCTGCAAGGCTAATGCTTTTCTTGGTAGGGAACTACATCTTAGCTGAGCACAGCGTTTCTCCAGTGAATCCAACATTGTGTAGTGGTGGGAAATGCTCCATCTGTGTGCTTTAGTCACTTCAAAAGAAGCATCAGTTTGTAGAGAGGATTTACTTAGTCCCAGATAAGAAACAGGCACCTTACTGCTAACACCTCATAACTTGTTCTTCCTCCAGTACATTATCAAGGAAACACTTGTAGATCATTGCTTCTGTCTGAATCTTCTCATTTAGTAGCTCCATTGCTCCCTCTACTAAAAAGAAACCCTGAGGCTCTTTAATATGCTAATTCATCTGTACATGTTTGGGGTTTTTTGGTTTGTTTGTTTCTTTTTACCTCAAACCACTGTATATTCTTTCTACTTATTTTCCTACAAACAGGAGAAAGCTATGTTCCTGACAGGTAAATAGAAAAGAGCTACTGAGAGTGGCCATCCCTCCCATCCCTTCTCCAGGCTGATGTCATACTGAGGTGCTGGCATAGAACCCAGACACTCAGCTGCTGGGCTGGGCAGCCCCTTGGTGCAACCAGCCATTGGCTTCACCAAACGCTGTAGGAATAGTCCTCCTGGAACCGATCCTGAGGAGGTTGCATGGGATGGAAGCATAGCAGTGTAATTGCAGTTATTCAGATGCTGCGCAGATGTCTGGAACTGCTGGGGATGTTGATTGCTGTGACTCAGAGCAAGGTCCTCAGCCAACTGATAGCATCATAGTACAAAGAGGATAATCATTTCTGATTGCTACAAGGTACTGCAACAAAAGCTGTCTCAGGGCTCCTGTTCCATTTTGGCATCTGCTCCATGCAACATTACTCATCATCTACAGAGACCTCGTGGACTGTTAAGTGAGGAAGTTGAAGATCATCTTTTCTAATCACTGTTCCACCAGTGAGGCTTGAAGAATGAACACAGCCCATCTCCTGTGTCCCCACCCAGCCCATCTTCCCCTCTTCATGCCGAATACATTAACCCTACTAGAAAACACTTATATGTGTCAAATTTGGTGGGGCAGAAATCCAAGCCCCTAAATAAGAAATATATATACATACATGTACATTTAAACAATAGAGACAATCAAGTGTTCTGCAGCTTGGAGGCATATAACATTCTCTCACTGAAACATAAACATCAAATAAATTAATTATATATGGCAACAATAGGAAATAAACCTGGTCTGTGTATATAAGGCACCCCTAATTGAAACCAGACCTTGACTCTCACTTCCTTTGTGGTCCAGGTGGACGCTCGTTGTCCTATGAACATAACGAGGGTGCAACAAAGGCTTTTCATGAGCCCTGCAGCCCCTGCTCAAGATCAGAGAGGCTTGCTCAGTTTGAGAGCTTTCTTCCTCTTGTTATACAATGCAGGAAGAGGAAGCAGGGGTTGTTATTGCTGCAGTGAGCTTGGCTTTTGATAATATTAAACTGTTTAGGTTGGATGTGAAACCTGACTTTGTCGAGAACCATATGGTGCTTAAATGATGTCGCTGCCTTGCAAGTCTGAAGAGTGAAAAGCAGGGCCAGATTCCACAATATCTGTAAATTACCAAAGCTGTGAATGTAATGAAGAAGGAAGAAAGATTAAGGTAGCTCTGTTTTGATGGCAAAGGTATAACAGAGCATGGGAATACCCAAAGGGAGAGAGGAGGTTACCCACAGTAAATTACAGCGTGCTTTGATATGGATTTAACCATCAGCATTAAGGATGGGGACTTGGAGAGGCTGAGAGCCCACAAGCCATAAACAGACACACTCATCTTTCTCAGGTTATGGGGAACAACATCACCATCAATCTTCTAACATCAGTAATGATATTTTAGAGCTTCCTTCTGCACTCATCTGCTGCATCAGTTCTTTGTAGGTGACACTCCATCCAGAGAGTGCACTACACCGTAAGGGTCTCAGCTGGGAAAAGGGAGATGATGTCTTGGAGTACTCAATGCTTTCTGCCTCTTGAACAGTACTGTACAGAGTTGATGAAGTGCTCCAGCATCCTTCAGAATGAAAAGTGTCACATAAGTGTGAAATAATACTGATAAATCTGAGAGAAAAATAAGCACTTGTAGCCTGGAAGCATTCACTGCAATGGCAGGAATCATCAATCCAGACTTCCTGAGAGGCAATGAGAATCATGGGAGTGTTTTTTGCCAACGTGCCCAAAACCGTATATTACTTTTCTGCCAAATCAAGGACGTTAAAAGAGAGAGAGAGAGAGAGATTTTTTAAAGGCTCTTTAAAAATCCTCTTCTAATTTATTCTATCCACCTCAGGAAAGGCAAAACTACTGTAATAAATGCTGATGATGTAAGGAAGTCTATACAGAAGAACCAGGGCTGGCAGTTGAACTCATTGCCTTCCATGCTTGTGTCATTGAGAAAGACCTCAGAGCTGATACCGTAGGACAGAGATAAATCCTTATGGCCCAGCCTTCAAGAGGTGGCATGAAAATCAGGCCTTGCATCTCACTGATGACAAACTGGAACCTGTTCAAGGACAGCACTGAAGAACTTACCCAGAAATTTCTTCCAACCCCCAAATTCTCCTTTTGGAAAGTCCACTAATTCTCTCTCACAGACACTTTAATACCCCATGTCACTTGAATTCTTGTATTATCCTCTCCATCAGCTCACCTAGTCATTTTTCATAAGGCACTATAGCAATTACTTAGCTCAGCTAGGAAATGCCATAGATCTAATCTATGTCTAGAAAAATCCATTATTTTATCAAAGATATCAGATCCACACAACACAATCAGCCTTTGCTAGACACAGGCTGCCTTCCCTGCAATTTCTGATTTACAACATTTTATTTACTCCCCAAACAGTCATTTATATCCACATAATTGGGGTCAGACCGATAGGCTCCAACCCTTCCCTCTCTCCTTCCCACCCACCAACCTGCCTTTCTAAATAACCTCCATCACAGCTTATTTCCCACAGTTTGATCCACTTGAGAGCCACCATTGCTACTGGATTTGTAATCCAGCATTTTCTCTGTTCTTGTCTAGAGAGTTTCTGCCTTGCTTCCATCCCCTCACCACCAGCCTGAGTGCACTCAAGTCTGAAATTAGCTCCACTCCTGAATGTGGTAATTTCTGCACCTTCAGCCTCATTATCATTCTCCCACCTGGCTTTGCCTTAATAACATTCACTGCTTCACTCAAACTGGGACATGCAACCTGATTTGCTTTCAGGATTCATTCCAGGCTATCTGTAATATCAGCATCAACCTCATTATGTAGGAAAGCACTTTCTTAAAGCCCTTGAACTGTGCTGTATTAAAGTTTTCCTGATGAGCTCTGTGCTGGCCCATTGCTAGCAAAGCCTGCTTGTTTTTATTCAGAATTTTGGCACACAGGCTGCCTTGCTGATGATCCAGGAGAGGGTCAGGTACTCATTCCCTTCTGCAGGGGAACACCAATGGAGAATGGCTTCGATCTCCAACTCTATCAGGAGCTTGAGTCAAGCCCCATGCACCCAGCCTTTGGGACACATTCCCTGCTTGTTCTAATCACAGAACTTCTATTTCCAGTTTCTACTTCCAAATCCAATTTACAGCAACAAAGCCCTGAGGAGGGCGATGAGCAGGGCCTGAGGGTAGAGTAGCAGGTAATGAGGAGCAATGAAAAAAGGACAAACTAAAGGAGGATGGCTCAAAATGACAGCGCAGATAAAAGCTTGAGTATCCCTCAGGCAGCCAAAGAGTAGCAGAGGGCACCAGTCCATGCCCCAAGAATCATCTGTGTGAAATGGTGAGCTCCCTTGAGGTCATCACAGCCCTTCTATGTGCCTGTGAACGCTGCAGGGAAGGGAAAAAAGAAGTGCTTATACTAGCACTGAAGAGGTTTGCCAGGGAAAGAAAGAACTGCTGGCAGCCTCAGCTCCTGAACACGTTAAAATGAGCGTTCAAATCTTGTCAGAAAGACAAGTTAATGTCCAGATGGGCTGAATCTGGTCCATCCAAATGAATGGAGCTGTTACTGATTGATACCAGTTATGAATATGGCCCGCTGCCGAGTACTTGAGGAAGCACGGGCATTCACAGCTTCTAGGAACCAAACGCTGCAAGATGAATAATCTGGAAAATCTCCTTCAGTATCAGAGCTGTTACATGTTTCTTGCTGTCTGATGAGGACACTATTCTCCCCAGTCCCTGTTAGCTGCAGATTAAGGCATGGAAGCAGTGTTTTATTTCCACACGTAGATCTAAAACTTTGCTTTGGCATCCGTAATGCTGGAGACTGTTTATTTCATCCTGGACATTTTCAGTTTATCTTCTGGGTCTTTTCAAACTCAGATGGGCAGAGCTGTGTCTGACAGCAGTCCTAGAACAGAGCTTCAGGCAATGCTAACACTCGCTGCCCTGCAAACTCATTAGACTTTTGTTTCAGCAACGTTTTTGAAACCATACAGGAAGCTCTTAAGTGGGGATCTATAACCATAACTTTGGGCAGCCTCATTTGAAATGACACTACATGGTGTGAAAGGCACCAGAGGAAAATGTGAAGCCCCATCTCTGGCTTCTGAAGTCACCCATGTGCTGGGAACAAAATGCATTGATTTCACATCACAGCCACAAAGGCTGAACCTCAATGCTTCATGCAGGAAAGAAACTTCCAGCAGTGATTCCTACCCCACTTCCCTGACAGCCAGAACACCTCTGATTGTTATTTTTATCAGTTATTATTTATGGAGACCAGTTTTTATCAGCATCTTTCACTGCTTTCCCATTGTTCCTACAGGCTCAGAAATGCTGTGGAAATTCCTAGCATTTCAATTTGACCCCAAAACTTCACTGAAGAGACTCTTCCACAGCTTATTATGAGGCTATTTTATAAAATGTGCTGGTAGTCTATTAATTAATATCTGGCAGGAATTAAAACAGAGCAACTTCTATGGCCACTGCTTCCCTGGCTGCTCAGTTCTTTCAGCCTTCTACTCATTCAAAACTAAGCAGCAAAAAAGTTTGATAGAAATTTGTATCAAGCCAAGACGTTGATCTGGATAGTAGGAGAAAGGCAGAGGGAATGCAGGAAATGCTGACAGGACAAACAAGTGGCCCTCCCAAAGGCTTTTCTGAGAGCTTTGCTCGACTGAACATCTGGAGCATTTACTGGCTCATATTATGCATTTTCTACACTATTAGAATAAAAAGTAGGTGGGAGTATGGAGAGTTAAATGACAACTACTGAAAGAAACAAAATCTGGCTTTTCTTATTTCCTTTACTTTTATTCCTACTTGTTTTTTTCTTTTTCATTCTTTTGGCAGGTGAATTTGATGCGCTAAATCCATCCCTGGTTGGACAACACCAAACCAAGAGCAAATTTTGACAGTAAAACTCCAGCTACCACCCACAGTGCCACTACATACTTTCCTGCTATACTTTACCATCCAGTGAAGACTTGCATGGAAAAGTGGATATCCTCAGTGAAGTGAGAGAGCCCAAATAGGTATTTACCCTATGGAAATCAGGATGACTTCTCTAAATACCACTTCTTGCATCCACTGAAGAAGTGCCTTTTGTCTTCATGGTCTGATTTTTGGGTGATGCTGTGTGGAGCCAGAAGTTGGACTTGATGATCCCTATGGGTCCGTTCCAACTTGGGATATTCTGTGATTCAATGAGAATGCAACATCAAAAACACTATCTACAGAATAAATCTTATACAAAACACTACTGCAACTGATTAGATGAGCTAGATTTCAGTTCAGCTCAGATTTTGCCCTAAGACCCTGGCCTTTTTAATCCACGACCATATACATATAAACACAATTCTGCTCCTAACAGGTACTTGTGAGACTGATCAACCAACAATGAATGTGTGTTAGGACAGAGCTATCTTAACATTGCATGGAAAGAGCTTGCATCTCATTTTGCTACCAATTCTGGTAGTTTCTGAACAATCCCAATGGAGGGCTGGATTCCACACAGTGCTTTCTTTCCTCCAGGCATGCTTTTGGGTGGGTTGTTTTCTTTATCCTCTCTCCCCACTCCCTTTCCTCGGGCCTCCACTGCCATAAGGGCCATGTCACGTCTCTTGGCTGGCAGGATGCTATTTCTGGAAACATCGCCTAGCAGAAAGCAAGCTGTGGCATGGAAGCTATGATTCATACATTTCGTAGGAGCAGAAGTGTTAGTGAACTTAGGCAGGTGGTGGGGTGGGACAGTGAGCGCGAGGTGGTATGACAGATGTCAGCAGCCGGGAACGTGTGCTCCGGAGGTGCAAGATATGAAGAGTTACAAGGCTCTAGGGAATTACATCAAAGCAACAGAGCCCCCCACTTACTTCAGGCCTGGGGTACTGGGCACTATAGGCATACTGACATGTACTGTATGGTCTTCCGCTTCTGCAGCCTATGTCACAAGAAATCATCATGTCCTCATCATCTTCTGTATCTGAAACTTCTCCTTTCTCAGCTTCTGACTGTCTCTGTTTGCACTCTGCTGTCACCACCACCACCTCTCTCCCTCCTTCCCACCCCGTGGCACCGTGGGGCTGAGACATTACAGCATTTCCTTTACAGCTTTCCCCTCATCATGTGGCCACCTTTCATGACAGCCATCATGCTTTCTCCCATCCCTCCTGCCAATACCATCACACTCTTGATTTCAGTTTCTTCCCCAGCTCTATTGCTTTCTCCGACTCCAAGTTGAGTCATTATTGACTGATTTAGTATAAAGATGCTTAAATGGGCATTACCAGCAGAATAGCAGCAAGAAATGCTTTGCCACTCTCTATGGTCCAAAGTACTTCAAATCTGAAATGTTTTCTTATGGAATCATAGAAATAATAAGGTTGGAAAAGATGCCTAAGATCATCCAATCCAACCATCCACCTACCACCAATACTGCCCATGTACCTCAGTGCCACACCTCCACAGTTCTTGAACACCTCCAAGGATGGTGACTCCACCACCTACCAAGGCAGCACATGCTCAACTACTATTTCAGAGAAGTTTTTCCTAATATCCAACCTGAGCCTTCCCTGGTTCAACATGAGCTAGTGATAAGCTTAAGTGATAAGCTCCTCAGCAGCCCTTGCTTAGTCCTTGCATTGCAAGTTGTTGAGGTTTGTAATAGATCACAACTCCCACTAAAGCTGGAGCATGGCTCAACTCCACGGCCACTTTCCAAAGCATCCATCTTCCCCTCATACTTGGCGCTGCAAGCAGGGCTTTCAAACTTCTTTTTCACACTGCTACAAAAGGTCTCTTTTATTCTGAGGAACAGCTGTAATGGGGAACTTTGCTAATATGGTGGAAAGAATAGATGCTCCTCTGAGGGCCGGGGGAAAGAAAATAGCTCCTCTTACAACAATAACCCCCATCCAAGGTGCATGACCACACATGGAGAGGGAGCTCAGAGGAAGAAGCAGAAATTCAGTGGTACAAAGAGGATCAGTAAACCTACATGAAAATCTCAGCACTGGCTGGAGAGCCGCATCAGCCATGAAAACTGGTGAACGCCTCTTTTAAGAAGAGGGGCTTCCGCTACAGATTGCAGTGCCCCATAGGAAATAAATCAGCAATTAATTATGTGTCACCATGCCAAGCAGCATCCCAGGCATGGTGTGATGGAGAGCTCTGGGGTTTTAAGGCCAGATGGACCCTGTTTTCTGGTGACAATCCACGAATCTTTCCTCTTCACATGTATAAGCCTATTCATCTCACCGTTCTTCGCAGCACCGGCCGTCCCTCATATAAACACTACATAGTGTGTGCGGTGCGCTGCAATACTTTAAGGACATTGGAATGCACTTTATCAGCACTTTTATACACTGCAGCTTTATGAGAGGAGTCTGAAAATGTATTTACCATTTCAGACTTTGCACAGATGTGCATTTAATATAACATCCTGATGTTTTTCTTCATTTCTCGTGACCCCTTGCTGTCCAGACAAGGGTGCTAGCCCTTTTTTGTGACACCAGATGCTCCAGTAGCTCTCCTCAGAGCACTAACCACAAGAAGTTTATCCTGGTGCTCTCCTATCGGTGGGGCTGCTTTGTGGGGAACCACCCCAACTCTATGCACTTGTCACGGGGCTGTTTCTCAGCAGATGTCACCAGTATCTGCATATCCCCAGTGGGCTTCTCTGCACCAACAATACACCGCAACAGGACACACAGATTGCCACTTACAGATAGCCAGACTGGAGCACCTTCAAGCTGAAGGTGTGTGGAAGTCACTCCTGTGGTGCCCAAGTGCTTTGAGGCAGTAGATGCACGTTCCTGGTCTCCAGATCACGTTCAGCCCCAGTCCTGCAGTAGGGAAGGTGAATAAAAAAGTTCTTCTCAACTCTGCTGATTTCAGTGGGCCAAGGGAAGGAAACCATCTCCAACTGAAGGATAAAAAGGAAAAACCTCTAAACAGCCAGAAAAAAAAAACAAAAACATGAAGAAACAGGAAGAACCTGCAGTAAGGACATCCCTGGGGAAAAACAAGTAGCACTCAAGTCCATTTTCTCTAATAGGAGCTCTTGCTTTTACATCTCCACTTGACAGGAGCTATTTCCCAGCTACACTCAACCCACATCTGTGATGAGTCTCACTGACATTTGCTGTTTATGTAGAGCATCTCAGGTGTTACATCAGCAGACCTGTTAGACCCAGCACAAGTGGAAAAGAAAGGCAAAAAGCACTGATCCCTCTCAAGCTCCAGCTCTCACAGAAAGCTGCTCACAAAGAAGTGGTTGCTTCCAGCCAGAATCTTCTGCAACACACAAAAAACCCCACCACCTCATCCATAGGTTGGTACCTTACCTCTTGATTATGGGATTGATAGTTGGACTAGATGATCTTAGTGGTCTTTTCCAACCTTAATGATTCTATGATTCCATGATTCTGTATGTCCGAAGGGACACTGCCCTCTCTGTTTCAGGAGTAAGGTTCACTCACATCCCCATGGAGTTGCAACTGGTGACCCAAGAGCTCAGCACACATTCGGGGATGCAGCCAGTGACAGGATGAGGCCCCGATCAGTCACTGGAGATAACTACAAGAAACACAACCCACAGTGACACACAAAATCCATGAGGTCAACAAATGACCAGACTTTTAAGTAATCTCAGCAGGTACTGGCTCAATGAGGAGGTAATCTTTTACTGTGTGAAGATCCACCTGAGCCCTGCCTGTGATTTAAGTAAGCCCTGGGGCTGAGGCCAGCTCCTATTTATGTCAAGTAAAGATTTTCCATTTACTTCAATAGACCTGGAACAGGCCCAAGCAGAATGGTATAACAAGTAGTGGTTTTATTCAACAAGAGAAATAGCTTTTTCCCTGCCTCCTACTCCCTTCCACCAGCTGCAGGTCAGATCAGCATTCCAGCTTTTCAAACCAAGTCTTCCACTGGGTGGCATTTTGTTGGCCAACCACAGTGGCAATTTTAAAGAGGAAAAAGATTTGTTCCATTGCCAAGGGCGACAGCTTCACATTATGAGTTGGACTATGTCTGACTCAAGCATCCCCTCATTTTCTGAAGAACACTGTGTTGATTTTATACCCCCTTAGTTTCTAAACTGGGAGAGTCATACTCTTGCTGTGGTTACATTTTTCTTTCAAAAACATATTTTATCTTGGAGCATTAGTAGGAGCCCAGAGAAATACACAAGTTGAAAAGACAACAGAAACATTTTTGCCAAGGATGGATGGATGTAAGCAAACCTGGCTCTAATAACCATGGAAACAAAACATGCATGGCAAGAAAATCATTCACGCTGTTTGGAAGACTGCTCTGGAAGGCAATAACTTACAGCCTTTGAGGCAACACAGCAAAACATCACAACAACAAAAAGAATGGAGAGATGGGTCAACTTGCCCTTGTTTCTCCAAGGACATAATTCAGATTCCATCTCCCAGGAACTCACAGTATATACATCTCATGTCTGACCACTAAAGTCACTGTCACCCTTGCAGCCACCTTGTGCCCATGTAAGTGTGCTGCTAGTGGGGATGAGCTCCCTCCCTTAAGGCTGCCTTCAATCTGCACTGATGGCTAGGAGCTCTGAGTTAAAGCCCGATGCAGTGTCAGAGACCCCACAACCTGCAAGCTTTGGCAGAAAGATAATGCATAAAATAGATACTGTGCCATGCTTGGCTCACTTCATCTGTCCCAATTCACTGTCAGCCCATCCCTCCCAGAGCTGCTGTACACATGTGGAACTTCTCTCTGCTTGTCTGAGCAACCAAAATCCTCACCAACCCACCAAAGAGAAACCACACATACCCCCTGGCACACTGCACAGTGCCTGAAAAACAGTGATAGCATTTAATCCTCTTGGCAGCACATTATAGCAGCTTTCAGTCTCCAAACAAGCTGTACACCGCCGCAGCCTTCCTAGTAAAATTATTTATCATGGGTTGGTTTATAGAGTCTTTTATTAGCTTCATATTGGCTAATAATGGCCTGGAGGTCTTGCATACATCGGCTTGACAGATTCCATGTTTATGAGGCAGGGAACTTGACTCCTGGAGGAGATTTGCAGTCTGGAGTCACACTGTCTGCTGGACCTGGATTCAGGGGATATGCTGCAGTGGGGCATACATGGCATTGGGTTGGGTTGGGTGGACTGGGCTGGATGCCTGTGTGCTTGTGCTCTTTCTCTGGTGAGGACTTTTCCAGCAGGAATGAGATGTGCTTGAATCTGACAGTGTCCCCAAACAAAGCCATGTTATAAAGTATTGCAAAGCAGTGTTATTGTAAGCTTTGGATGGTAACCACCCCTTTGGGGATCACTGGGGGGTTTCAGGAGTTCGCCAGTTGTGATCTGTCTTGAATTCCCAGCCCTGAGAGTATCCCCTTCCTGCACTGCCCATGAACATTATGGGTACACACTCCTTTGAATCCCCAGGAAATGGGGATAAAGCCAGGCCAAAGAGAAAACACAATTTGTTTATTACAGCAGGGAGTTCTCAACAAATACTAACAGGTGGAAAGCAATGCAGAACGAAAACATCTTTGCCAGGTAACAACAGGCCAGTGGTTTTTCACTCAGTGACCTAAAATATAGGTGTGCTTAATGGTGTTAGAGTAAATACACAGGGATTTCAGCTTATAAAAT
Source organism: Coturnix japonica (assembly GCF_054131305.1). Taxonomy (NCBI): domain Eukaryota; kingdom Metazoa; phylum Chordata; class Aves; order Galliformes; family Phasianidae; genus Coturnix; species Coturnix japonica. The sequence continues at coordinate 52,455,724 of NC_140667.1, forward strand.
AATACTCATCTACAAATTACACAGCAGCTATAAGATGAAAAATCCAGAGATGCAGGTAATGTGTTCTTTAGAGGCTTTCTGAGTGCTTGTTTTCACAAGCTTATATAGAAGTGCAAAACAAATACAGTGTAGAAGAGGAGAAAGCTTTTCTACAGTTTCATTTTTATTGACCTTAATAGGGAAGAGCCATAAGGGAAAAGGTAAAAGCTTTTGTTTTGGAAAACGACTGCCAGCTTTGGAGAGATGCAGCAGGCAGGGAACAGCACTAAGTGTATTGGAAGAACCTCCTGTTTCCAAATAAATCTTCGAAATAAAAAGTAAATAGAAGAAGGAAAGAGGCACTCCATAAGAGTGCCAATTTTTCCTCTTTCTAACTTTCTTTTAATTTATGGCGAGCTCTCTCCAGGCAGCAGTGTCAGGAGACTAATTGATCCTACTGATTCAATGTCAAGGAACAATTCTATTGGGATTAGGCAACCACGGTGGTGACCCAAACACAGGGAATTTTTTCCTCTTGCTGCAGGAAGGGCAGGAGGCAGCATTCAGGATTTCTGACAGCAGCCAACAGAAAGAGGCAAGGAAACTCAAACCTGGAGACAAGCACAGGCACTTTGGGTCAGCTCTGGTAGCCCAGACACATCCCATGGCCATGTCCAAAGGGTTTTATGGCCCTTATACTCTGCTGGGCTGGCACCCAGCACAAGAGCACAAGGCATTTTTGGGGGTTGCTTGCCCACTTGAGGCACCCTCCCCATCCCCACCTGTCCAACACTGGGAGCCAAAGGAACTTGCTGACACAGGGCAGGCACTGGTGAGGTTTTTCAGTCCTCTTTCCTTGCCTCATGCTTTCAATAGCATTTTGCATGAGCCACAGTAACCAGATGGCCCCAACATGAAGTCAGAGCACGGCAACCTCTGTTCTTTACATTTTCCCAACTTCCCCTCCAATCCATTAGTCACACAGGCCATTCTCCTGCAAGGTTAAATGAAAACCTCAGCATGCTCCCTACCTGCCAGATAAAATTAGAACTTCCATTGCACAGCAAGCAGACACCCTTCCCTTTCTCCACAGGAAGTCACGAAATTACCACCAAGCTGCTTAAGTGTGACAGCAGAGAAGATTTGGAGGAGACATTTAGAAGCAAAACATGTTTACTGCCAGCTCATTGCAGTGAGAAAATGAAAAATGGTTTAAGCTGCTGTGTAAGAACTGCTGCTTTAACATCATAACCAGGATGGCATTTTGTAGGAGCCTGGAAAATACTTGGGGCCAAGGTGGCTCAGCACATGACAAAGAGATTCAGTCCAGGAGATTTAGAGACTCTTGAAACACCACTTGGCTCAAATATCTTCGCTCTTAGTTGGCTGCCAGACTGCACTGAAGGCTGCACTTTTACTGAGCTGGGAGGTTTGGAGGATGCAGAAGACACTCAATGAGGTGAAAGTGTTCTTCGCTTTACATAGCTTCTGAATGCATGCAAGACTTCTCCAAGTGTAGAGCTCTGCCACTGGTCTCCTTCCAGCTCTTCCCAGAATCATGTCATTCCTCTAATACCCAGCAATACTCAATACACTTTCCATTTGCAGAGACAGCATTTCTCCAGGTCGCACTCTATAGGCATCATTTCCAGGCTCTAATTTGGGGACAACTTGCACACTGTCCATAGGCAGAGGAGATAGCTAAGACACAAGCCTCCTTATTCTGTGTATTTATGTGAAAGTCAGACTCAAAACCAAACCTCTGTCATGTACTATTTCCCCCTCTCATTTACAGACAGCTCCTTCAATTCCCTCCTTTGGCTGCAGATCCCAAGAAAGATGCTTTTGACTACTTTCCCTCTGCTAATCTCTTCTGTGCAAACAACAAGCTCTGAGATTATTTTCTTGCAAAATTCCCAAAGCCGTGGAGGAGCACAAAGCTTCTGAGACAACGAAAATGGTCACTGACTGCTTATGTGTAGTGAGAGGCATAAAACAGTCACTAACTTGGGCAGGAGAGGGAGAGCTGCAGAAGGAGATCTCCATCTGCTGTGCATGGAGCAAACCCACACTGCAGGACAGCACTGCTGCTTCCAAGCAGCCTGAACTCACAACGAGGAGCCCAAGGGCTGATGTTCATCCATTCATGAAAATACAAGATTCCTGTTCAAATAGGTCATGACCACAGTATGTTGTGGTCTTTGGCCTCACGTTGGCTGTCCAGAGTCTGGAAACATACCTGAAAGCCAGTGAGAGTTAACCTTACCGTCTGTCTTTTTGCCAGCTTTCTAGGAAACGTTTACTTCTGATTTCATGGTTCTAAGCTCAGGCTGTTGCCAGCACACAGCTTGCTATAAAAGGATAAGAGGTTCCTATATTATCACAATCCATTGGGGAGTGGTGGAAATGAAAGACAGCTCTTTGATTAGGTACAAATACTCCAATAGCTGAATGATGAGCCTGGCAGCTCCCCAGCCTCTCATTCTCCTACCTGTGATGGGAGATGAAATTGCTCTCCAAAACCTGCATCAGCCTGAGGGCTTTGCAGAAGAGAGGAAAAGGTGGCCCTGGGGTCAGTGGTTACAGCTTGAGTGTTTTTCCAGTTATACTAACACTACGAATGAACATTTCCTTTGCCAATGAGGCTACAAGACAGGAAATACCCCCGCATGAACAAACCCTAGTTGTGCCATCACAGCTGGCACACACAAAATACATGAACACACATGAAACCCAGGGGCTTGATATCTGCTTTTATCCCAGTTGGAGGGAGGATGTCCTCATCCTTGACCCTCCCCTCCCTCAGCCACCACTTCCCTCCCCGTACATCCACAGAGATGAACTGAGAGTCAAATCTGCTCTCAGGGTCCACAGCAACGCATGGTGAAGAGCCCTGGGGGTGCGCAGTGGATGTACCCAGTGCTGGTAATGAGGGTTCTGGGGGAGCAGGAGAGGGAGGAAGCCAACACCAGCTAAACACAAACAGAAGACAGTTTTGCTGCAGGGATTTAAGAGCTAGGAGTGAATCAGCTGGCTGCTGGGTAAGATGTTACCATGCAACAGTGGCCCACATGTTCCCCTACTGACAAAAGTTTGGCAAGTTGCTCTTCTGTCAAAAGCTGAGGATCTCAATGCTTACTGGAGTTCACCTGCCTGAGAAGAAGCTTTTTAGTAGCCTGTCCTATAACAAACTGCCAGAGTCACACCTGAAACAGCAGAATGAATTCAGTAGAAACAGCAGCACTGAATCCACATACAACTAATTAAAAATAAGGCAGATGTTCCAAATGAAGGCAATTAAGCTTTTGACTCAGTCAACAAGGGGAGGGATGAACCTTGCAGGAGCTTCCAAAAGAAGAAGCTTTTTACTATGAGGCACCCAATGGCTGAACTTGTTCTCAACATGAGCCCAGTGACAGGTGGGTAACTTCCACAGCCCCTGATGAGTAAATTACTAAATAATAAGGCTTTAAATTGGATCTTGCAGAAAATAAAGGGATGACACTTGGCCAGATGTTTTCTGGCACTGTCCGTGGCCATGCTGTACCGCAGCCATCTGTTGAAGGCACGAGAATGACAGAATAATTGGGGCTGGCAAAGGCTTTTGGAGGTGTCAGAGCAAAGCCAGCTCACAGGAGGTTGCTCAGGGCATTTTTCTACTCAAGTTTTTAATATCTCCAAGGTCAGAAGTTTCAGAGCACCTCTCAGCATTTGCTTCAGTGTTTGATCATAGAATCTTTTGAGCTGGAAGGGACCCTTAAAGTACATCTGGTTCAACTCCCTTGCAGTGAACAGGGACACCCACAGCTCCATCAGGTGCTCAAATCACCATTCAACCTGAATGTCAACAGGGATGGGGCACCCATCACCTCTCTGGGCAACCAATGCCAGTACTTCACTACCCTTACTGTAAAACACTTTCTTAGCATGAAGAAAATTCCCTAATATTAAAACAGAATTTTCCTCATGGAAACACACACCCAGACAAAGCCTGGGCATTGTTAAAAATGATCTTAGAGGTGGGAAGCATCTTCCCAGCCCCAGTGCAGTCTGCTCTCCAGGGTGGGTGAGAGAAAGCCTTGCAGTACAGTGCCAGTATCCCCCTGTTAGGCCCTTCCTGCTAATCTCAGCAAGCTGCTGTGTGGTCTGTGTGGAGAGGTTGCAGCCTGCCAACACTTTGCTCTTTTCAGCTGCTTTAATTATTCTCTTGTAATAACTCTTCCCCTTCTTCTATGAAGAACAGATGATGGACACTGATCACAGGGTGCTTCAAATGCTGCTCTGTCTATCAAGAGAACACTTTCCAACCACCTTCCCCACCTCCCTAGATCAGTGGTGCAGCACTGACTCCAGAGCCCTAACTTCAGCGGTGACAGCACTGCTAACACTAATATTAAAGTAAATGCTTTCCATGTTGAGGCATGAGTAACAATAGTCAATATTTTGGTGAGGCTGAATTACAAGCAGCAGTTGCAACAGCTGCCTTCAGTTCTGGCTCTAACACCCTGCTTCCCAGTGAGGTACAACACACCATTTGATGAATTCCACACTCTATTCTTCGGTTACAGTTTATTAAAAGATGGATTAAAACATTGGCACAAGAGTGGCCACAAGAATATTTTTCCACCAACATCATCCCAGAAGACATTAGAGACGTAAAATTGGGTCTAATTTGGGGCACCACTCATACGCAGTTTGAACTGGTGTTCAGAAAACCAATGCTCACTGTTAAAGCAATACTTTAAAAAGTAAGAAACACGACCATGTCCACCTTTGACTCAAGGGACAGACATTATTGCAAGCCTGATAAAATCTGAGAAGCACCTTTTGGGCTTTAAAGTCAATGGAAATACACCAGCAAGACATTAGAAAGTCTATGTTTGCCAGCAGCTGGCAGGCACTCGTCATGATCGAGCAGTAAGCTCAGTACCAAGCTCAACAAGTTGCCATTTCCACTGTGCTGCCAGTATCCAGAATTTAACTCAAACTGTACAACAGAGTCATAAGATTCCTCCTGACTTCCAGAGAAAAAGTGAGACTGACTGCAATTCAGGCCTTAACATCATGGAAAAATCATCACGGGTAATTGAGTTAGTTCCACACAATGCCATGACAAGTTATAACTCAGGAGGAGCCAGGGAGATGGTGGGAGCTGAAGTCAACAGAAGCCAAAAAGCAGCAACATGCCCCCATGTGCTATGAGCTGAATTCCCCCTGCTCACCCCTTTGCTTTTCCTGCCAAGCATGCAAACGATCCAGGAAAGCTTAGCCAAATGCTTTGGTGTGAATGAAGGCAGGACAGAGAGCAAGGCCTCACAGCAGAGGGATTGATCTCTGCTGCACTGGGAAGCAGAGTTCAGCTGTCTGCTGTGTGCCAAGCCAATAATTTAACCACCATCAAAGAGGTGAGAGGAAACACCCACCCTGCTCAGCTCAGCATTTCCCTACAGATGAGATGCCCCATCCTTCAGACCACACCAACAGAGAGTGAACAGACACATTTCTATGCTGGCTTGCATCAACATCTCCTCTCCTTTTGCAGGCGAGCTGCACATCTCACATGCCAGGAGCCCAGTCAGAGACTGAAAACTCAAGCATTACCCCAAGTATTTGACAGATCTCATATTGACTGACCCATTCAAACAGGCCATCTCCTGCATTTCTTTGCAAATCAACTTGCACACAAGGGTGCTTAACTCTGGAGCAGGGCATATTGTGCCTCAAAGTTGGGCCAACAAAAGGATGCTGCCTGCAGAGATAAGTAAATGCTGTCTCTAAATAGGTACCACTGGAATCCTTTTCACATCTCCTCCCCAAACCTGACAGATTTCCATCACCAACAGTATCAAACTACAGATTTTATGATCTGCTACTGAATGCTGAAGACAACTTGAGTGCAACCAAGAAACAAATGAAGGTAACAACACTAACAATCTCCATAAGACTGACATCATGCTATGCAAGCCAACCACATGCTGTACCCATAGCCCATCCTTTCCACCTGAAATAACTCCCCTTTCCTACAGATGCACCCAGCCCAGACTTGCAGATGTCAAGCACAGTTCCATCATATGGGCTTCCTGCCATTGGAACAAGGGCTTTTCATTAATGTACCAAGGGAGAAGCAATTTGCTTTGCTTGCAGCTTCAGCCAAACTGGGCCACACATGCAGAAGCTCAGGGTTTACATTAGCACAGCTCCAATGGCTTTTGCCAGACCGTAACAGCTGTCCCCCCATGTCTGTGGCAGGTTGAGTTCAAGCTGAACCCCAGAATAGCAGTCAGAAGACGAAAATTAACTCTTCCAGTCTATTTCCCATATGTTCTATTTTGGTACACAGCTTCTTGCAATAGAGGAAAAACCCTTGTATGCTGACAGAAGCATTCATTATAAACATTTCAGGGCTACCAGTCAACACTCCTTTCATCTCACCACTTAATGGAGCTGTCATCTGCACAGAGGACCTCACTCAGAGCCTGATGCAAATGTTGGGTCATCAGTGTGAAAAGACCCGCAGGCATTCACACCTTAATGGGTCCTCTTCTCAGAAAGGAGAGCATATGCTAAAAAGCACAGCCATTGAGAGCTGCCACAGGCTTCCCAAACAGAGTAAAGCTTAAGGGAAGGGTAGCTACCACCCTGTGTTTTGGGTCTTTTTACATCTGCAGTGATAGCAGTTTCTCTGAGGGAAAGACAGGATAACCACACAATCCCCATCATGGCTTTCATCTACAAACATAGCAACAAGCCTCCTATGAAGAGAGGATCTCCTCCTCATCCAGGGTGCTGCACCTTCCCCCAAAAAGGGTCATTCTCACCAAATGCATGGTTTGCCAAAAGGTGAAGTGGTTTCCCTAGGAACTGAAGCATCATGTAAGCAAGTAGGAGCCCTCCCATATGCCAGTCCCAGTGTGTACTGCTGTGCTGATTACAGCCATAGCAATGATGGCACTGGGGTATAATGAGCATCTTGCAGCAAGACAAGGTAAATGTGTGCCACAATAGGCCACTGAGTAGCTTTAAATACAGTGGGGGCTGGCTTTCTGCCAAAGTCACGCTCAGCTGACAGTGATTTGTGATGAGAAATGAGTCTCAGCTTTGTTTTAAGTGCTGGAGCTGCATCCCCAGGGCTGTAGAGGGTTATTCTGACAGTGGCATCGTTTAAACTAAGAATGGAGTTCATGCAGTGTAGTAGACATGAGGTTGGATTAGGCAATTGTTTTTTGGCTATATGAACCTGAAACTGAAGTACTAAAGGCTCATGCAAATAGCTCTCATGTAATAAGGATAGGATTTTATTTTCTAGGAGTACATTCCTACTCCACAGAGCCAAACAGAGGAACCAAGATAGGAGGCTGTGTTCCTTCTCCCTGGGGACTTTGTGTTGTATCCAAGAGGAAAAAGGAGCCCCCACTTCTATTGCTAAGGGATAGAGTCATGCTGCGAAGAAGTCATGCAGGTGGGCTGTACACAGTGTCCCAAAGCTCCACGTTAGGGTTTATACCAAGAACAGAGAGGGAGGGAGGAAGAAGAGAATATGCATTGCCACTCTACGTACAAATTTGCTCAGCCCCAGTCCCAGTTGAGACTGCATTGTAGCAAGCACACATCCATCTAGAAGAGGTCACCCCATTGCCTCCCATTTAATATTTAAAAGTTGTTTCTCTTCTCAGCCCCAGGTCTCTGGGGTGTTCATGTCTCACAGCACAACCGACCACATCCATATTTTTCAGAACATTTAAAGTAACCCCCGGGCTTCTCTTCAAACACGGATGAGATCAAGCCCTTCGAACAGCCCATTGTGATTCCGTGTCAATTTGCAGTGATCCTTGGGGGAACAGAGAAGGGCTGAGGTAAGAGGGAAAGGTAATTTGTAATGGAAAAAGTGATGAAACATCCGATCCTCTCCTCACCATGCGGCACACCACTCCTTAACTTCTGGAGAGCTGCCTTTGAAGGAAGGGGTCTGCAAAAGAGATGAGGAAATTCCAAGCATTGCTGAGGGAGGGTGGCTGGACACAAGAGGCAGAGCATGGCCAGGCTGCATGGCTGCAGAGGTGGGACCTTGGGTACTGATGCAGAGCATGGCTATTCGGGGACCCTTTGCACAGCATCGCTCCTTTAGCTGATTAGGCAGGAATGCAGCAGGAGGGCCACGCCTGCAGTCCTGGGGAATCCAAAAGGGAGGGGGAAAGAGGAAGAGGATGTTGTGCTGCTTGAAGAGACAACAGGGAGAGACATTCCTGATGCATGGGTTTAATTATGGCTCTATCTGTGTGCTTTGAAAGACAAAGGCAGGCACAAGGGTGCAAGAGGAAAAAGCTGTGGTGTCCTTGAGAAGGTGACCTTGCACCATGCCCTGGGTCTGGGAGGCAGCAGGGTCCCCTGGCTTTGCACACACCTTGGGGCAGGGAGCAGCTGCTCAGGGAGTCCTACCTGCAGGGTTAATTCAGCTTGCTTTTTTTTTTTTGGAGTCTCATTTTGCTGTATTGCCAGGATAAATGACCCCTCCCGGTACCAAGGGATTTCTGGAAGTCAAAAGGAGTTCAAGACCTGGGGTTGTTGTCCAGGTTGGGAAATATTTCCGATGGGAGCTCTCCTTTCACAGTTTACATACCACTATTTTTTCAATACTTCTCATTGCCAGATGGATCAGGTTTGAGGAAACCAAGCAAAAGCCATTTCTTTATCGAAAGCTGACTCCAAGGCAATGTGAGAGAAGGGAGGAAAGGCTGGGCAGCACCAAAGGGACTCATGCAAACAGTGGGAAACATGAAGGGGCTGCATTTCCCAGTGTCATCCCATGGTCATTTTGGGGTTGTCTGTGCATCTCAGAGAGCGGCCCTGGAGGAAGCACTGCACAGCCCTGCGCTGCTTGTTTGTTTAACACAGTGCTCCGTTCGCCAAGGGAAGGTTTAGAAGGAGTTTGGCTGCGAGGAGGGGGAATTTTTGGAAGACCCAGAAAGAGGCAGGAAGCTTTCTGGTTTGTTTTTCTTCTTCTTCTTCTTTTTTTCCCCCCTAGTAATTTATTTTTGCATTGATTTTGGCCTGTTAAGTATTCTTTCTCCTCCCACTCTCAGATGTAGAGAGTAGGAGCAAAGGACAGCAGACAAGAGGGGAACCATCTCTTGACAAGAGAGACAGGTCAGGCCCCTAAAATGCCCATTAATCCTGCAAAGCAGAAAGAAAACCTCTACCATCCTCCACCATCACCTCTTCATCAAACCTTGTCCCAAAATATGACATGCTTGGCATAAGGCTACATTCAGCAGTGAGCAGGGGGAAGGCAGATCCATCTCTCTGCATTGCACATAATCTCTGCAGCCCTGGCTCCAGCACTTCCAGTTGCTGGCACTATGTATGGATGGGTGCCTGGAGGCACAAGGAGACATGGGTGATGAAGGAAGCTCTCAGCAGAAGGGCAGAGGAGGACTGCTGCAAGGATTGGATGAGTTCTACCCATCCTTTCTGGTTTCTTCAACCCTTCCTGGTTCTGCCTCCCTTCTGCATGGGGTGGGAGGGTGGTGTGCACAGTGAGAAGGCAGAGGGAATGAGGAGAACCCCAGCAAGTTTGTGCAGTGACATGGGAACATGCACAGACACAAAGAAGTGGAATGTGTGCTCAAGTGCTTTTGGCCAGGGGACTCCTCATGGTAGGTCCTACTGACAGGGCAAAGCTGTGCAGTCCCTCATGCTGTACAGCAGACTATAGGGACACTTCTGCCAGCTGAAAAATGGCAGTGATAAATGCAGGAACAAGGCTGGATATGGCAAATTTATGGGAGTAGCTCAAGCTAGTTGGAACATCATCTTTCTCCTGGCTCCTGAAAAGATACTGCATCCTTTTCCCTTCATATCCTTCCCTTTGTTCTCCATACTGCCTCCCTTCCAGACATTCAGCCATTTCTTTCATCTCTCAAGGGCTCTCCAGCTGCAATCACTGCCAGAGTCCCTCTCCTCCAGCTTCCACCCTGGCTTTGCTCCAGCTCCCACCCTGCTGCCTCCATCCCCAGAGCCGGTTCCCTTCCTTGCAGGCTCTCAGGACCAGTTTTCCAGCTGTATCCTCCTGGTTGCTCCAAAATGACCAGCTGTGCTTTGCATTTTCAAGTTTTTGCTCCTTTGCCCTCATGATTCAGATCTCTCCCTGTTTCTTTCTCCATCTCCTCAGCCACTCCTTGCACCCAGAATTATGCTGTGAGCAGTGTCAGCTCCCTCCTGAAACCACCCTTCACCAAGGTGCCTACAGAAGGCATGAATAAGGCTAGTCATGTGCTAAGACCTCCGGCCACTCAATAGTTTCTCATTATTTCTTTGCTCTCCTCATTCTATCAGTCATTGTCTGAGGGCTCTTGTCTTCAGCTGCGATGGGGCTGCTTGCTAGCACACAAATATCCTTTCATTTGGAGCAGCCCGTGACGGGGCCTCTTCAGCATTAGAAAAAAAAATGTATATAAATAGTTCACAATGCACCTCACCCTTGTGATCACTGTAGAAACACAACTAATGAACGAGCCCATGGCATTCAGATTGTGAATATTGCCAGTGTTTAGCAAAACTTTCTGTTATCCCAGCACCATAACCAGGACTGGTGGGATTTACTTCCTCAGGCTCTTTCCAGCAGCACTGCCCATGGCCCTCCAAACTGCTGATGGTGCTCCTGGTTGCTATTACAGAAGACAACGTGGGCAACATAGGGCTCAGCAGTTATTTTGATGGATGTGGAGCAATGAAGGTTAATTAAAAGCTAGAGATGGAGGAAAGATGAGCAGGTTGCATCAACTGTGTGTCAGAGCACATTTGGCATCAGTTCTCCCTGCCCCATGGCATCTGTATTGGAGGTTGAATAAAGCCTATTTCTTAAAATAGCTGAACCTCCGCGCACAAGACTTATCCAAGTCAGGATCAGAGCAAGCCCAAATTATTGCACATTGCAAAATATTTTACATTTTATTCAAGGGAGAGGGGGCAGCCTCCCATTGCTTGATGAGCCATTACGTGCACCCTGCCAGCAGCTGGAGAGCTAATTACAGCCCCACGCCTGCCCCATGGGTCCTCATTCCTGTTCCTAGGAATGGGGAGAGAGGTCCCTGCTCACACCACTCTCCCAGTTTAAGAATTAGGCTTGGCTGTTCTGTTTTGTTTTTCCTTTCTACATGTACGCAAACAGAGAGCTAAAACCTGGGAGTCCATCTGCCAAGAAACAGTTGGAAGTGGTCACTCTATATAAACTCCATTAAAGACTTAATGGAGTTTACTCCAGTAAAAATGTCTGCTGCCTCTTTGTTAGCTTTTTTTTCCCCCAGTTTTGTTTTTTAATTGATTTTCTCCTGGTTCTAAAACCAAGTTCTCTGGGACAAGGATAGAGGAGCTGCATTTAGGCAGGTTTAAGCGGTGCCTCAGGAACATGTTGAGGACCAGGTAGCAGGGACACAGGTAGCAGAAGTGGGTTTTGAGATCCAGAGGGAAGCTGCGAACCCTCTCAGAGGAGTCTGTTGCAGAGCAAGTGATGTGGGTGGGGTTCTTTCAGAGGTCCTCACCTGGGCAAAAATGTGATCGGTTTCTAAAGAATGATAATTGTTGTCCTTTTTGAGACCTGACCCCTCCTGGGGCACCTTCAAGTGCTGCCTCCTGGCACTGTGGCACACCATCAGCACTCAAGTCCCTGTTCATACAACCCTACAATGTGAGGTACCCACAGCTCTGTCATACAGAGACCTGTGCGTCCAACGCTGCCATTGTGTCTTGATCACCTCCACAATACAGAGCAGAAGGGTCCTTCTATAAGCCTTGGTGTATAATAAGAGGCCCTTGGCAATTGATGGTGGAGACCAAGCTGTCCCAACTCCCACCAAGGTCCCAGTGCAGCTGTTATCTTTTCCCTTGTGCTCAGGGCACAGATGGGAGCTCCTGGGATTTCAGACAGGGATCAGAAAGGTGCTCTGTTAGCTCAGCCACCTTTCTGTACCACCCCTCTGAAATACTGGTGCTCTGCACCAGCACACAGGGTTTTATTTGTGCTAGATGACTGACTTTGAGCCCACCACCCAGGCGGGATGGCTAATGTTATTGTTCTGCCTCAACAGCGTGAGATTGAATTTCTACAGCTCTGTTTCTCTAAGTGTTGCCCATGCTCAGATGCAGAGAGGCCTTTTCCCTTACTCATTACACGCACTTGCAGCCTGCAGTGGCTGCAATCAGAGCAGGTTAAAAGCAATCCCAGCCCCGCTTTGCCAAGCCTGTACTTTAGGAATCAGAAAGTATTTAGCCTCAGTGGCTATTTCACGCCAGCACCAGAAGCTCACATAGTAGCTATTGATAAAATATTCTGTTAGCACTACAGGGAGCTTTCTCTGATGGCCCAGCTGTGAGAACGTTTTCCAATGTTATGCACTGCGTGCCTATTAGAAATAAATGCTCCTGCTGAATTCTCAAAGAGCTGGCTCAACAACGTTGAGTATGGAATGGAGAGATGCCAACATGTCACAACTACTGCATTGCTATTTAAGATTTTGAGCACATAGGCTTAGAAGCATAAGCACTGTTCATCCAGGTTTATGAAGGTGATGAAATCCAATTCACATAGCTCTTTCCAATAGTCTAAGGCCAGGATATTATCAGATGACCTGACTGCATCCAACTCTCACATCTCCTCCTGGTCTCACTGTGTGCTCCATCCCTTGTGTTCATCATTTCCGTGGCTGTATGCTCTGGTGGCTAATCACTTTACTGTGATAAATGCGCTTTTTAATTCTGTCTTGTGCCTGCCTGCCATCAGCCATAGGTCCTTGCTCTGTCCTTCCTGTTCACAGGGCAGTGACAAAGGAGCTGTGGCTTCTGCTCCATTGCCTGGTCGAGCCCTTCTGTGCTGCAGGGTCATCTCTTACCTTCCCATGTCCTGGAGCATGTCACAGTGTCTCCAGGAGGTGATGCACCATTCAACACAAGTGACCTCTGCTTCTCTCTGAATCTGTAATGTGATGTTCATATGTACCTTGTAGGAACAGGCCCAGCTTACCAAGCAACCTGGGTCACTGTTATTATCTTAGCTACCTCTTATCTAACCCCACATACCTCTCTCTCTCTCTCTAATCAAAAACATTCTTTAAATATCACAGATCAGATGGAAAAAAGGCATCAGGGTTGCAGCTTTAAAAACATGTCCAGAAGATCTTACCCTCCTGTTCAACTCTTCCCTTTATCTCCTTTTGCCACTGACATTCATCAGTTCTCAAAGCTTCTCGGATCTTTCCTGAAAGAGAAAAAATAGGCAAGGAGTGAAGTAGAGTAGGTGAGAAGTGCGGTGGGTATCAAAGAATCATAGAATGGCTTGGGTTGGAAGGGACCTCAAGGATCACGAAGCTCCAACTCCCCCACCACAGACATGGCCATCAACCTCCACATTTAATACCAGACCAGGTTGCCCAGGGCCCCATCCAGCCTGGCCTTGAACACCTCCAGGGATAGGGCAGGGACTGGTACCTCACAGCCCCTGAGTTCTACAGCAATTGGGCAAACCCAGCAATTGGGTAGGATAGGTGGTGGCTTATCTTGTGTGGTCCACGGAGGCTTTGAGATTAGCTCCTGCAGGTATCCATCCATCCACGATGGATATCTGTCCTTACCTCCCTCCATGACAGATATATGTCCCTCCTATCATTCCTCCAAGCCTCCATCCATCCATGATGGATGTCTAACTCTCTCTACTCACAATAGATGCCCATCCCTCCATCCATGACAGGTGACCACGAGGGCTGCAGACAACACAGACAATGGCACAGGAGGACCTGGGACTTGGTGCAGTTGCACTCAGCCCATGTGTTAGGAGCTGACACCCAGCACAGCAACAGCTTCCACGCTGCTGCAGCTCTGCTGTGCTCCTCCGTGCGCACAGGCACGCTCTGTTGGAGGCATGAGAGAGAGTGTCCTTTCAGCCCTTTGGCTTCAAAGTGGAGGGATGTTTTTCTGCAAGACTGCCGCAGGGACTTTTAGACAGGCGTCCCATTCATCCGGAGGTCAATTAACGTAGGCACCTTTGGTGGTATTTTCAGAAGCCCCCAGATACCAGAGGGCTTTGAAACACTGCCTTGCAAGCACAGAGCCAGGCTCTGTGAATACCTGGACCCACACAGCAGCACTGAAAGCCAACTAGCTTATGAGCCCTTGGTTTTGACAAACACTCATTTTGCTCTGCTCACCATATACCACTGCCCTGAAAGAAAGAAGGGCTGGTGTAATTGGGGTGCCCTAATTCACTGGTTGCACTATTACCCATATGCAAAAACTCTATTTTTCTCACAGCCATGGTGTTGAAAGAGCAACACTGTGCAAGAGAGCAGTGGTAGCTGGGAGAGACAAGGACACACTAAGGTAAAACCTATTTTCTTCTCGCAGCCCAACCCAATTCCTCTGTCCTTTGAAACATCCCTGTTCAGAGTGCCAAAGAGATAGCATCAGAAGAAAACAACTGTCACTTGAATCTCCCGGAGAAAAGGCCAAACCTCCCGCGCTCTGTACAGTTTACATAGGGGAAAAATGAAATGAAATAAAAACATGACTTGACTTGGCAGGTCTGCTCCTGTGAACCCAGAAGGATGTTTGACCTTCCAGATGAGCACAGCATTCTCCTCGCGCTTCCAGAGAAAAGCTTTGCAGTTCTGGGAAGTCTGGGGAGAGATTCATCCAGGGCACTGAGCTCTCTCAACAAGCAAGCAGGCTGAGAGACCAAAGGAGTCTGGATGGGCAGAAAGGAAACAAGATTTTTTTACCACCCTGAGACTAACCATAGCTATCGGTGTTTCCCGACAATAACTTGTTTGGGCAAGGCTCGTGGTTGGGTTGTGTCAGGAGAAGAAGGAAGAGCAGCCAAAGCATTAACACTTTCCTCTTGCCGTGCTGGTCCCTTGGAAAGCATTCCTAATGCAGACTTGGCAGCAGCCAGCAGGATGCTGAATGAAAGGGACCTTTAGAGCTCAGGCACGGGACAAACGATGCTAATGATAAACCCATCCCCCGATGCTGTGTGGACACGGATGTCCACAGCTAAAATAAACAAATGGTCCGGGCGAGCTGACAGGCTTGTTTAGATTCTGCTTGGGATAAATCGCAGTGCCCTTTGATCCCGTGATGTTTTTGGCGCCTGTGTTGCTGTCTAGCAGCAGGGTATATTTTTCTGTCCCGAGGAGCAAGTGGATGCAGCTGCCTATGGCTGATTTATAGTAGGAAGCGATTCGCAGGAAATCAAAGCTTCTCACACAGTCAGAATTGCTGTCTTTTCACCTCCACCATCGATGCAACAATTAGAGCTCTAGGGACTTTAGTGGGGAAGCTCAGCAAAGTGTTCTGTGCTTAGCATAAATCACTTTCTGCTGTGACTCATGAAGGAAACTCGCAGTGGGCTACACCTGCCTGTACATCCTAGGGCACAGGCACTGACAGCATAGTCGTTCAATCTCAATCCAGAGATCTGAAATCCACATTTCTGTGCTCACTGCAGCAATGTGCTGGGCGGCAAAATGAGGGAAATATGCAAGAATACCAAATACCTTACCAAAATGTGCTTATCACACACACACTGCATTACCAGACATTTAATTTAGGAGCTGGTTACTGCTTGCAGTTTCTGATAACTGCTCACATCAGCTCAGAAGCTGATGAAGCATGTGTTTATTAGTGCAAAATCTTGAGACCCCATGGGACATACAGCAAATATTTCTGTGCTTCTAAGAGAAGATTTGGCTCCTGTTGCATCCACTGTGAGCTCAAAGCTGAGTGAAACGAGGAGGATTTGCCATCAGCATAATCAGAAACATGGTGAAAGGGAAGGATGGGATTAAGGCTTGGCTGCTGGTAAGCATATGTCACTTCAGTTAATCGTGCGGAAATTTCTACGCTCGAGATAGCGATAAAAATCAAATAAAAGAAGTGTGAAAACTCAGCTCTGGAGTACACGCCTGGCTAGTTAAATATAGAGGTGTTTGTACGCATACTCACAGGTCCACGCTGAACGATTATTAATATAAACAAAGGTCCAGGTCTTCGTGTTAGAAAAGCCAATTAGAGCCCCCAGCTCCTCCTTGCTTTCTCAAGATCTGGCTCCTGGGGTGAGTTTGTAGCCACTCTGACATCTCCACACTCCTCAAGCTTGAATAGTGCCAGCGTTCAGGCATTTATCTCTATTAACCCATGACCTTGTACAGCTCGCATCTGCACAGCACGACCCATGCACAGCCGCTGACCTGCTGTTCTCAGATCACTTTGGGTTTTCCCCTCTGTTTCATCCCCCCAGTACAGGAGGGGTGGCTAAAACCTGGGGGGAAGCTCTATTTGGAGGAGCTGTTCCCAAAAACTGCCCTCTAGTAGACTGGGTATAGATGATAGACTACAAAGGAGGGACATGAAGAAGCTGAGAGGTTGCAGAACTCTCTTATCATGAAGAGAAAGGGCTGGCCATGCAACAAGTATGCCAGACCTGCAGCAAATGCACCCTCAGGGGCATGGGAACACACACAGAGGCATCAGAGTAAGGGGCTTATAGCCACATTCCTGGCATGGACTTGATACCTCTGAGAAGCAGGAAATTACCTAGCTGGTCGAGCTGCACCACCACTGTTTTATTCTGTGGGTCAAACATAAGCAAAATCCCCACCCAACAAGATCACAAGGCATTCACAAGGCCAGAAACATGTCCAAGCCACACCAGTTGCGTGGGCAGACTGGGATGTACCACACAGCAGTCCATTGCTCTGTACCCATTGGTCCTACATGCACACTCAGAAGAACTCTTGTAGATCTACAAGAAGAATCCAATGATCTAAGCACATGGAAACAGAAGGGGCTGGTTTAATCTTTTTGCAGAGAAGGCAGGATCTGACCATACCTGAAAGCAGAGGGGGCTGTGGGAAGCACCAAGAACTACATGTTCCATCCTCTCAGCACTTAGTGGCTTGCTCTAATCAGTGTAGCTCACCAATTTCTCTTTTATTTTTGCAAACCACTTTCTTTGTAGTGGATATTTGGTTTGGGAAAACTTTTTTTTCTTTTTTCTTTATGATTGCAATAAGTTAAACTTGTTGGCATTTGCAGCAAAGATTCAAACCAACCCAGCAAGCCAGGATATTTCTCCAGCAAAAGAATGACAGTGATATGAGAAATCTTACCCCTGTAATTGGTCTTCCATCAACATGAGACCAAAATTCTTTCAACCTGGGCTAATTCCAGAAGAAAAAATTGCAGCAGAATGACTTTTTGATAATTTGGAAGAACTACGTGTAAAAAGATTCACTTGCCTTGTTACACTGGGACGCCTTCCTATTCAGAGTGGTTAACAGGAAGTCTTTCCTCTAGAAAGATCAGTTGGTTTTCTTCCCCCAGTCCATTTCCCTCCCATTGACAATATCGTCTTTCAAAACATATGTCATGGTTATTTGATTTTCCTTTATTTTAACTGGAAATTTGATCTCTTTCATGACTGGGTGGGATGCATTTAATTAATTGACAACAGCAACAACAAACAATTCATTCTCATGCCTTTTTAAACAAGGCTATACTGATAAGGTCGGAGAAGCAGCAGCCATGAGCCAACAGTGTGCCTTGTGGCCAAGAAGGCCAATGGGATCTTGGGATTCGTTGTAAAGAATGTGGCCAGCAGGACAAGGGAGACAGGGGGATTACCCAGAGAGGTTTTGGAGTATCCTTGTCTGCAGATGTTCAAAACCCACCTGTGCAACCTACTGTAGGGACTGAATTAGTAATGGGTTTGAACTGGATGATCTCCAGAGGTCCCTTCCAGCCCTGCAGTTCTGTGATTCTTCAGGGCAGAAAAAAGTATGGATTTTGTTTTTATAGACCAACACTTATTTCTCTTCTGAAATTCATGGTAAGGTTGCCAGCATGAGCATAGAATGGGGATAGGAAATGAACAGTCAGCTGCTCTTCCAGAATTTTTTCTGGCCTTGTTCTGATGAGCAGATCTGGATTCCCTTAGCCTCTTCGGCGTAGCTCCAGAATTAAAGAGTACATAACAACTGCAAAATATAGCCCTAAAACTCCACCCAGTTCTCACAAACATGCCCAAGTACACGTATTTACTGAGTAACAGTTCAAGCACTGCATTTTATAGCTCTCTTCCATGCCAGTTCCGAAACAGAGAAGCAGACAACGCATGCCAGTTCAGCCTCCGTAGGAAAAACTCAGTCAAAAACATGGTGCCCCATGTGAGATTAGGTGAAATAAATTTAGGTGTCAGCATGAGAGCTAGGTCTTTAAATTCCTGTTATTACATGTGAAATATTAGAAAAACCTATAATTTATTGGTATGTATTAAAATATAAGACTGCCAAGTGAGACAAGGGTAAGAACAGCAAATCATCCATTGTTATCTTCAAATGGTGGGAGAGCATCAAGGTAGACACCAAGAATTTAAAAAAATCAAGACAGAACACCAAATAATAACTGGAATTGCTGAACTAGAAGGATTTCGTCTACTTTACCTACTATTTTTAGAGGTCTTAATTCACATTTCAGGAACCACAACAACTCTCCAATATGAGGAAGATTAAGAGAACTTGTATTCCAACCTGAAATCCTTCAGCTGTACCTAAGAGACAAGACTATTGAAGAGGTTAAGTTCTTGGTAAGTAAAGCTCTTAGCAAGCAATCTTTTCCCACTGAGTTGGCCTCTTCAAGTTTCTATTTGTGCTGCTAATGAGGTTCCCACAATCTCCAGGCAGCTGGTCTGAGTTCTAATTAAACAAGACTTGAGGAACTATTCTGCCAAAGTAAGCGCTGGATCTGCCCACCCCGTTGACTGAGTAATGCAGCCTGGATACATGCAGGCTGGAAATGTAAATCCTATATTGACATGGAGAGTTATATTCTCCAGTGAGGACGCTTTCTACAGCTGCAGCATTTATTAAACTTTTGCCATCATCCAAAAATAACATTCATAACTTGAACAGTCCCCAAGGTTGGAGAGTCTTCCAGGACTCTTCTGGCCATGTTCTGATCAAGAGATCTGGGCTCATTTGACCTCTTGAACATGGTCCCAGACATAAAGGAACAGGACCCTGATAAATACAGCCTATGGATTCCCTCCAGTACTTTATGTAAAGTACACATGGCACTTTGGCTTACAGATATTAGAACATCCTCATGAAGCTGCAGAATTCCAGAAGCAGCCATGGCATAAGAATGAGGACTGAAAATGCCTGTTTGGCCCTAGGTGCAACATGTCTCCATGAATTTTCCAGTTCTTAGTATATGCATTTAGTTATTATGAAAACTATCTTAATAAGTGAATTCCCAAATGATTTCATTTGCTCTCAATCAAAATGTCAAGCTACCCATTTGATAGAATTGAATACAATTGAAATTGTGCCTTCCCTGTGAGTATCGCTGTCTGAAAAGGAGATTATGGAGAAATACAAAACCAACTTCTGTTGGATTCTCATCACACATAGATTTCTGTTGGCTGTTTGTTTTTTTTTTCCTCCTTGCACCAGGTCCTGAGGAGGGCCAGCAAAGAGCAGTGGTGTAAATCTCCAGGGATGTAGCAGAGACAAGATAAGTGCCTGTCCCCAGCCAATACAAACCATCCGGTCTGTGAGCACTCAGGCATCTGAGAGTGCATGCAGACCCTGGCCAGACAAAGGATTTCCAGCCAGTGCTCTCAGACAATCCCATAGTCCCCAGCCACTCCGTCCAGACTGAGGACAAGCAGCCTTCACACAGTCTGCGGTATGTAAGAAATCAGCCTGTGCATGTGTATTGAAGGAATACGTTCATACTCATGCCAGACAAGACCAATGATAGTGGAGAACATTCAGCTTCCTTGTGCTCTTCCATGGAACACATCACTTGCCCATGCCATGTGGTTGAGTGTATGTTTGTCCCAGATGGGGCTGACACAGGGTAAGACAGTAGAAAGCTCACATTCTCTTCTCTGTACCTGCCTCAGACTATAATTCCCTATGAAGGGGACTGCCCGATGGCCTATGCTTCTGTAGGCCTAAACGAGCTGATAACAGGAGAAGATCTTCAGGCTCAAATTTTTAGGAGCTAGATATAGCACAATAAAACTGGAAACGTTCCTTTTCCTAGCAATGCGTTTTAAAGGCTTTTTGGTGATAAGAGTGTTATCACAGGAACTGAATGCCTGAAAGGAAATATTAACGATATACATGGTCAGAACAGCAAGGTGGTGTGAGCAAGGAGCTGCTCCGCTACATTGCTTGCTGTTTGCTCCTATTGCATGTCAAAGCAGCTGCACAGAATGGGACCAGGGAAGCAAATTGATAGGGAATGTTAGCAAGACTCAGGTATAGAAATACCCTGCTCCAAACCAGTAGCAACCAGGGAGCCAAGAGGCATAACACTGAGCGTGGAGAAAGGCAGACTGCTAACCCAGTCTCTCCAAAGCCTTCACAGTCCCAATTCAAGATCCTCTTGCATAGGTGGATGGACTCCCATCGACTCTTCCAGGGTTTGAATTCAGTCTTTTAGGAACCAAGACAAAAGAGCAAGAGCTCCTCCTTAATTGATGACTCATCCATCAGCGCAGCTCAAACTCATTTTGACAAGTAGAGGGAAAAACCCACAAATTAAGTGACCATCCCCTGCCTTCCCCTTTCTTGTAGATTGTAAAGGAGAACTTTTGACCTTTCTGGCTCACACCAAGGCTTGGCAGGAGCCGGTTGCTCACCCCAGCTGAACTGTAGTATGCATGTATCCCCATACAAGAGGTGCTTTTCACGTGCTAAATGATCCTATCACAGCACTATAGGGACAGACAATGGCACAGCTCCATGGTGCAGGGAGGAGGTTCTCATTAGGAGCCTCTCATTAGGGATGAAAGACTGGCTGGATCATCCTGCTGTCATTTGTGCTCCATGCTGATTTCCAGAAGAGACTGGTGGGAAGCACAAACATTCTCCTGTGGGTTTGTTTTTTAACCTCCAGGTGAGACGACCAGCAGCAGACGCACTTTCTTAGGGCATGGTTAGGATGCCGGCAGTGAGGTCTGAGAGCAATAGAAGACTGCATGGGATTGCACCCTGAGTGGGAACCTAGAATAGCCCTGCAGACAGGTCAGGAATTTTGAGAACACTTCAAGGTCTCAGGGCATGCTTTGAAAACTTTAAGCTCTTCCTAAATTAGAAGGATTAATTGAATGCAAGAATAGGCCCATTGCAAACCTCCCCAGCAGCATGAAGGGTGAGAGTTTCTGGGTTAAGGGATCTGTTTGGATTGCAAACCACTGGGTACCTTCGGGATACATACATGGGGACATGGCTCCTTAGCACAGGAATGGGCTCTTCCTCCAGTAGAGTCCATCTCTACGTCAGCATTCCTCTAATCCTCCTGCCAAAATATTATCCAGAGGTGGCATCTCCTGCCCAGATATATGTCCCCTTGACTCACCAGTTGAATAGAGGCTGCTAACCATACATAGTTATTGTACCTGGTTTTAATTCAGGGATCAAGCAGAGGGGCAAAATCCCATCACAAAACCCATAGATTTAACATTACCATGAGGGGTTATCAGAGAACCATCACCTTGGTCTGGTTCAGAGACTGCCTTTCAGACAAGGAGCCAAACCAGGAAAAAAGAAAAAGCTGTAGGTGATGCTGAACAAGCATTTCAAGTTTTCCCATAGGATATATATTGTAGGTCCCTTTGAGCCCAGTGCCACACTCTGCACTACCACATTCAGTTCCTTTTTCTAACTGCCAGGGGTTAAGGATTTACTGACAGCTCACCACCACCATCACGAAGAGCTGCTTCCATCATTGATTTTAAGAGCCTGAGAGGTATTTGATACCTTGTCCAAGGTTCTCTCCCAGAACCCCATGCATTTAGAAAGAGAAACATCTGCTCCTTGGGACTTCCCCTGCTGTCATATGGTCCTTGCTAAGTGCCTGTCCCCAGGCATAGCCAGGGATCCACACTGATAAAAAGGAGAAGGGTGGGAGCCCAGCTGGGCAGCAAGCCTGGCCAGCTGCAGGGACCAGAAGATGAAAGACACATATATTTTGCCAGGTGACCTCAATAGCATCTCAAAGCGCCGGCTCTTTCACTCTGACTTTAGCCCCAAACAAAACAAACTGGTGCCAGTTTGAGGGCTGACTGATTTGTTGTGTTTTCACAGTAAGCAGTTGACAGGAATTCAAAGGGGAAGGGGAAAAAAAAAAATAGTAATAGCAAATTGATAAGATTCCTGACTGCTTTCTGGGGGCTTGAGTCCCAGGGAAAGCAGGGCTGGGCCAGTACCAGAACATCAAAGTGAAGAGCAAGGGGAGCCATCCCAGCTGGAGCCAGTGAGATAGCTGCCTGCTTGTTATTTTTGCCTGTGGATAAGGGCACATCTGGGGACATTCAGACCCCCGGGGCTGGAGCATCATCCAGCAACCACCAGGTCAGCAGCAAAGGGGCCTGAGGTCAAGAGGATTAGTGGGCATGGTGGGCATGGGTTGATAGTTGGACTAGGTGATCTTAGCAGCTTTTTCCAACACTAATGGTTCTATGATTCTCTGTGCATTTGCTCCAGGAGATTTTCTCCCTGTCATGTGAAATCCAGCTCTGTAGCTCCATAGCCAGGAGATTAATCCTCCTGTATCAGACCTAAGGAAAGACTTGCGTGCTTAAATGCTTGTCTCTGCCCCAGCCCCCACACAGTTACATGATCCGAGCAAAATCCAGGCTTCTCTGGCAAGCCTCGTCTCAATCACAGCCTTCAAGAACAGGAGAAAAGCGGCACTAAGGAGAACATCCACCGGTCGCTCAGTGCTGGAGGCAGCAGTGCTCTGGCACCTGCCAGGTACCCAGGGGGAACAGGCAGGTGGATGGATAGACAGAAAAGGGGCAAGGAGCTGGACAAGGCTCTCTAAAGTTGGCTGCCTGTGAGGCTGAGATGCACAGAGCACATTGTTTCCTTGTGATGGCACACAGTGTTGGCTGCAGGACAGGGGTTATTATTGAGATTAGACTCTGGAAATCTCTGTGGGTGTTCTGTCTGATGGCAGTCACTATGATAAGGTGTGAAGTAAGAGGTCTGCTGAGCAGATTTGCTCTTACCATCTCCTGCCCTGTCTTCATAGTAGGTCAGCTTCAATAGCATCTTTTGGACGAGGATTTCTGTCTGTGTCTTCCTTGCATGTCCCTCTCATCCAGACCAATCTGGTTTGGGCAGTAGAGGGATTCACTGTAGAGCTTAAAATCGCTTAATCCTGAAGCTTCGTGAGTTGTTAAGAGAAGAATGCTGTCAGAAAGAAGATTGGAAAAGCTGAACCAAATCGACCTCAGAAAACAGAGGGGAGTAAAAATCCCCGTGTTAAAAAAGGACGCCTTGTGTGACTCCTAAGCCCAGCTTTGTTTCCTCAGGATGTTGCAGGGCTGCAGCCTCATACAGATTCATGGCACCGCATCGGGGCAGCCTCTTGTTCAGACCATGGCTGAGCCAAGCTCCATTGGACAAGAGCTGAGAGCATGTCTGAGCCCTGGAGATCCAAGAGACCTACAGGGAGGGCTGAGAGCCACCACCTCTGCTCTAAGTAGGAAAAGGGAAGCCAAGATGTTCTTGAACAACTCCAGGGACAACGACACCATCATCTCCTGTGCAGCTTGGGCCAATGCATCACCACTCCTTCTGGGAATGTTTCCTGAAGAAGTTGAACCAGGAGAGGTTCAGACTGGACAAGCCATACTCTCTCATCCTTAGCTGAAGAGTATGTGTCCTTACATAGCAATTTGCTGCTCATCAAGAGCCGAGGATATTACTCCCCTGAGCACTAGCGAGGCATGGAGGTTTCTGGTGTGTTCTTGCAGCATGCCCCCAGCCTGTCCCCCTGTCAATCTGCGCAGACACAACCAGAGTCTGGGGACGCATGTCACCCACAGCAGAACAGCACGTTTCAGACCATGCCCTATTAAAAAGATCAGCAATACAACACAGAAAACAATTAAAAATTGACATTGACAGATGAGTTCATTCCACCCAGGCTGGAAACACTGCTCACGCTTCCCAGGGCCAATGTCTGCCCTGGGGACCTCACCTCTCACTCCCAGAGTACTCACGTTGTGCTCTTTGTCCATCCTATGGGACAGCACGCCTGCACTCAGGAGCGTGGGCTGTCAGTACAGAGTAGGATTGCTTTGACTTTACTGAAAGGGAGCACAAACACGACCTGCTTGTGCATCCAGCAGGAAAGCATCCCTTTTTGTTTCCCAAAGATTATCATCCTCCTGCACCCTGCCTGATTGCAAGTGTTGCTCTGCTTGGAGAGCCAGCCCAGATCCAACCATTAGCATCGTAAATATTCCTGATATGTTGCTTCAGTGCAAACCTCCTCAAGCCATTGCCCTCCCCAGCAGCAGACTCGGTGGCGACATGCAGGGCAGCCCGAGCCAGAGCCTCCTGCCACAGTCAGCAAACAAGCGTGTTTTATATTAGGCACATTAAGAGGGAACAGTCCTGTTGCAAGGAATATTAAATTAAAGGAAAACAGCCAGGAGAAGGATTCAGCCCTGGTTATACACAGAGGAACACAGGACCAGCTCCAGATTTGAAGCATGTGGTGGCCCATTGTAATTTCCTCGGTCCGTTTCAGCTGTCTAAAGTTACAGTCACAGTTATGGTCGGGTTTCAGAACTCCAAATTCACTCCTATGTTATCTCCTCCGCCACTCGGGGCAGTCGTGTTATACCATAAAGTCCTTTACACTGTAACAGTGAAAAGGAAAATCCTCTATGCTCCCAGAGTCTGAAGGAACAGCACAGCCACCGAGGTCTGTAAGGTCCCTTACTTAAGGCACAGCGTCAGCAATGCAAACCTTGTTCTTTCACCCCAATACACCTGCCCTACTTCCTCACCTGGACAGACCCTATCAGCATCACAAATCACTCTCCAGCTCCAATTAATCCTCCCCAGGCTCACAGGCCTTTTACAACACATTATCTCCTTCCCTTCGGTCCCTATCTACCTCCTGTCAGCCTGCAGCATTTGTATAAAGTATGAGAGCCCCCAGCTAGGATTCACAAATACCAATAGGAAATGCACAAACATCAGCCCTTCCACATCCTTCCCTCTCTCCATGGAATAGCTCAGCCATAAGCAGTACACAGGGCTTGTGCAGAGCCTCTTGTGGTGTGAGCAACATCCCCTGGCACCATCAAGAGAACCTAAAAGCTGAAAGCACTGGGAGAAAATGGGGAGAAAAAAAAATTCAGCATATTTTAAGGCTGGTCTTATGGAAAGAGCAGAACCACCAGCAGAACAAAGTGTATGAGAGATTTAACTCACTGCATCTAGCATGCAGGTTCCCTGATGAAAACTTCCACGTTTTATGATGCATGTATGCAAACACCATAGAGATTTTGATAGAGGAAATGGAATCACAGAATCATAGAACCATTTGAGTTGGAAGGGACCCTTAAAGGCCATCAGGTCCAATCCCCTGCAATGAACAGGGACACCCACAGCTCCATCAGGAGGTCAGAGCCCCGTCTGGCCTGACCTCGGGTCCCTCCAGGGATGGGGCACCATCACCTCTCTAGGAAATACTGCAAATTAAAATTGCTCTTGAGCACTTTCCAGGTCCTTCCAGCTGACACAGGAAAGGAGATGGTGATAAAGAAGGCAATGTATTATTGGGGTGAAGGCTCAGGAGATGCTCCCCTTTGGCTGAGCACTGGTCTTGTGATTGTCGAGTTTCTGCCTGTAAAATAAATATGTTCACGATGACAGCTTAAATACAGGTTTTTACTTATGCTGGGATAGGTAAAACACAATTACTGTCACTCTGCTGAATGATGGTGCCCAGTTAAGCCAAAGCAACACAGCACAGCTTGGTCAGATTGCCATTCTGCACATGCAACATCTCCCAAAGCAGACTCTAACACTGCTCGAGCCCTTCCACCTGCTTGTGTCTATGTGTGGACATCTTAAACCAGGTCCATTCTGTAAACATAACCCAGGTCTATGCTCAAGGTTACACGTGTAACTTCCTGTTTAACTCAAGATGGCTCTACAGAAGCTAAGGTCAAGGAAATCCTGTACACATTTTGTGTTATGTGAAGCAGAGAGAAAAACTAGAATGACTACTCCGCACCTTGTCTGAATGTGAGGTGGGCCCAGGGCTGCAGCAGCTGGATCTAAACCATGATCATTGAGAGGCTTAGCAGCTCTGGACAGAGTAGTCGGCTCCCTGTAAAGATAGAGCCAGAGAAACACCTCAGATCTTCCTCCAGATATTCTTTTTGTTCCCCCCCCTCAAACTGATGTTTAGATCCAAAGAGCTGGCTTGGCCTTTACTCTGCTGCAAACAGCATTCACTATGAGATGTACTGCATGCCAGAGAGCTCTAATGCCTTGCAGACCCACTTTGTGTCATTCTGTAGTGTTATTTATACAAAACTATTTAAAATGCAGAGCAGAACTTGCAGAAGTGTGTGGAAGACTCATTTTATCTAATTTTATTCACCTTGAAATAGACACTCAGCTTAGAGATGACTCTCTTCATGGTTCTTCATAGCAGAGACTAACATCTCTAGAAGGTAATGTGCCCCTCCTCCTACCATGGATCCTACCATCGATCCTAGGAATAGGAAATCCAACTTCTAGAGATGTCTCTCTCACCACCAATCATAAAGACAGCTCTTAGAAGCTGCTTCGAATAGACTAATACAATCATTAAGGTTGGAAAGACCCCTGAGATCATCTAGTCCAACCCAAACCATCCCCACCATGCCCACTAACCACGTCCCTCAGTGCCACATCTTCATGGTTGTTGAGTACTCCCAGGGACTGTGACTTCACCACCTCCCTGGGCAGCCTGTGCCAACATCTCACCGCTCCTTCTGAGAAGAAATTTTTCCTAATATCCAACCTGAACGTGTCTCACATTGATAAAGCCTTGCCCAAAACCCTGCATGCATTTCATCTACCCATGGCAAGAGTTAAGCTCTTTGGGGCAGAGCTGTTGGTCTCATTAAGCTGAGATAGGCAGGACACACCATCTCTCAGGTCTGGGTTTTGAACACTGCCATGATAGCAAGAACTGGAAAGAAATCACAGGCCTCACATCTGGCAATGGAGACATCAGCACTGACCATACGTCACTTCCTTTTCAGTTACATCTACCCTATCCGCACACATCTGAGTACATTCAGTCATGGCTGGAGCTGAGAAGGCCCTGTCTCTTGATTTCATAAAATCATAAAATCTTTAGGATTGGAAAAGACCTCTAAGATCACCACATCCAATTATCAACCCATCACCACCATGCCCAATAACCACATCCCTCGGTGCCACAGACTTGCCCCCAGGCCTCCCAGTAGGAGCCCAGGAGACACTCCTCTCTCCCCGTCTGGCATTTCTAGAGAAAAGAAATTCAACTAGAAGCAAAAGAAAGCTGTCAAGAGGTTTTCAAGAAGCTCCTCACCCTCCACAGGATGAACAGTGGCATCCTTGGCAAAAATAAGCTGAAAATGAAGTGAAAGCAGCACACCAGGCAATCACTGCAGTGGTGCCTGATGCTATTCAACAGCTCCAAATACCTGCCCTCATTAGCATTAAAGACCACACGCCCAGAGGCAGATCATTTGCCCTTCATTAGGGCTGGGATTACACCAAGAGCATCTCATTAGATATCAAACTCCACCAGATCAAGCCAGCCCACCCGCCCCCACACAGCAGCGAAAGTGTCCTCCTCATCTACAGGACTGGCTGTGTGAGATCCGCAGTGGCCTAACAGTAGTTTCTTCTGTCAGCAAAATCCCGATGGGGAAAAATAGAAAGGAAAAGGAAAACAAGAAGAAAGCTGCAGGGGGAGCAAACAGAAACGAGCTGGATAATCAGCTGCGATTCAAAGCAGGGAGGAGATCTGCTTTATAACCTGATTTACCCACTGCATCGCAGAGCTTTCTGCTTTGCAAATCCCATCCTGATGCACAACAGGTAAACAAATACTCCCTAAAATGAACCAAAAACCCCCAAACTAGAAGAAAGTATGAAGCGTGAATTAGAATCATAGAATCATTCCATTTGGAAAAGACCACTATGATCATCTAGTCCAACCATCAACACATTATTGCATTACTGCAAACCAAAGAAAATCTCACTTTAGAGGCAACGTGCTTGGAAAAAGGGATACAAATAATAATCGAGGGGTAGAGCTTGCAAAACAGTCGTGAAAGGCTGCACTGCTTGCTAATGCTGAGCATTTCTACCTCTCTATCAGTGCAAGGAGGGAGGGAGCAGCTGAAGGTCAGTGCTGAGTCGAGGAGCAGCAGAGGAGCCAGAGCTCTTTGTGCTTGAAAAAAGGCTTGGCAAACCTCTGGGAAATAAAGATTTTTGTCAGGCTTTGCAAACTATTTTTGTCCCTCTTGTTGCTGAGCATTATGCAGACTAAATAATAGAGGCTGTGGGGAGAGGGACGGCTGTAATATAACCCCAGGACCTATGTCCTCTCCGAGGCTCAGATGGATGGATGACCTGCAGATATGGCTTGCTGGCTTGTACACTGTGTGACATACCATCCACTGCTTCCCATTTCCTCTCAGGCTCCTTGGGCTATTCCTTTTGTTTGTTTTTAAGGCAGGCTCCTTGGGCTATGACTTTTCTCTTTTCCCCCTATTACAAAGATTTTCAGTCTGTTGGATTTTTTGTCTCTGCTCTGAAGACCTGTACTGTACTGTACTGAGGGGGAGCCAAAGGCACAGGAGCTGGTCGGCATGATCTGAAGCAATCTGGAAATCCTCCCACCTACACTTGTTACTTTCAGATCATGGAATCATAGAATCACTAAGGTTGGAAATGACCTCGAAGATCCCCAAGCACAACCACAGCCCACCCCCACCATGCCCACCGACCACGTACCTCCAAGGGACAGTGACCCCACCACTCCCTGGGCAGCTGTGCCAATAATGTCTGCCCATCAGAATGGTCCAGAGGATTGTTCTGCATCCCTCCCATGGGCAGAGCAGTTAATGCCATGATCCTAATCCCACTGCAGCCACAGCAAGGCAGCATGGGTTAAATGGTTGAAGGTCTAACGGTTGCAAACCTAGTGGCCTAAGAGGTGGGTACTGAGCAGCCATGTTCAGCATGAGCCTGGTGTTCTCCATCTGCTCCAGGTGAAGCTGCACAAGGGCTGGTGGCGTTCTTTAAAATGCCATCATGTTGCACTCTTACAGATCTACAAGCTCTGATCTGCCAGGACCAAGCAAGTGTGGCTTTGTCTGGTGACATTTGCCCCTTCAGGCAGAAATGACCAGGATGGTGCTGATTTCCTGCATACCCCGGGCTGAAAACAAAAGGAATGAGAAGATCTTGCTGCTATGTGTATCCATAGTTTCCAGACCACCTCCTCTGCTGGCTTGGCATTAGCCACAAGAATTGCTCATCATTAAATAGAGATGAATAATAAGTAGTCGGGTGGGTTTTTTGGTTTTTTTTTGTCATGTTTTTCCTTTTTTTCCATTGCACAAGCACAGTCTGGAGAATATTTCCTGCAGCTGCCTGTGTGTCACCCATCAATTTTCTTGGGGCCCTGCAAACAATGGGGGATGGCATGTGCCACACCATCTGTTAGGGGCTGTGGGACAGGCTCTTCTCCTCCTACCTGGCACTTACAGTGGAGGCTGAAACCCACCAGGGTCTACTTTCCAAGACTCCAACGTGAGGCTTCATCAAGGAGCTAATAAAATAATCGATGCTAGGGAGAACACCCTTAAGTAACTGATAACAAGGGTCCTCCAGGTGGCAGCTGGCCCTGACAAGTAATAATCGTCCGGCTGAGAGAAAATTGCCGCAGTGCAGATCACTGTCAAAGATGTCTGCTGTGTGTGATGGATATCACAGGGATGTCTCTCTCCATCTCCTGCTTTCCAGTAGGGAGCGTATCCACTCTACTGGAGAGCCTCTCTGCTCCCCAATTACATCCACCACAACTAAATAATTTCAGAGATTGCTCCCCAGCTGCTGCCTACCCTGAGCTCTACAAACAAAAGTAATGATGGCTGTGCCTTGTTTTATTAAGGGTCTGCTGAGCTCAGAGACCTCAAAATGCCACCTTGCAAATATTAATTCATGATGCTCTGCATTTGCCTCTGGTGTCAAGGAAACATTCGCAACCGTTTTCAGCTAATCATAAAAACAGAGGCTGTTCTTCACTATTGCCCTCATAAAAAGTGCTCAGAAAAAGTTGGCTACGTCATGGGCTGCATTCATCGCAAATGTTGTCTTTATTTTTTTTTTTAAGCACAACAGTTCCCTCCTATTTTTGTGCCCGCTATAAATCAACTCTTTTTGGAAACCAGACAAAAAGCCATCACACTGGTTTAGCCTCCAGGGTTTTCTTTTGTTTATCCACAGGTCTAGATAAACCATAGGCATCAGTGAGGGCTAAACACAACAAACTAGAGCAAAGCAGTTCACCTGTTTAAATTAATTTACCCCTGAATGCTGTTTGTAGCTCCCACAGCTGCAGGGCACCTCTGCACAATAACCTTCATTCTGCATGCTGCACCTGCGCCTGTGTCCAACACCTTGGGCAACCCTGACCCCAAAGATTTAACCCAAATTCCGAGGGCAAAGGGGGCAATTTTACCCTTAGCTGAAACATCTGGAATACATCAAGCTGCCAGTGGTCCCCTTGCACTCTTAGCCCAAAGTGCTACATGTGAGCATGGAGTTAGAGACCAGCTCAAGAAAAGCTCTTAAACTTGAGCTTAATTTTAAGTTAACTTTCTGCCAAGTATTGTGCTGAGGAGGGGTTGGTTCTTGCATGCCCTGCTAATAGGAACCACGTGTGTGCAGGCAGCCAGGAGGGCTATGACTTGCTTATTTTTCTACACCCTTGTCAATCAAGTATTTCTCCCCATGTAAATTCCCCACTGAAAAGACAGCACCCAAAACATACACATCCATCAGTCACATCTTCATGGGGCAAAGGCTCTAAATTGGTACTTGGTGAATCTCTTTTGCAAGGGAGCTGGGTTAGCACTGCCAATATTATAATACAGCCTAATCATTTATCAGCTCTCCCCTTCACGCCATTATTCCTTGTCTCACAGCTCAGGCTTTGGGCACAGAATACTAATGTCACGGGCTCATCAGTATGCTGGAGGGCTGCGTGTGCATCTCAGCCACGCATGCTGATAGCATGAAATCCATGGAGGGCATAATGGAAATTCACACGCTGCTCCATTAGCATACTGCAGAGCCTCTTACCTATCGCTCATGTGAAGAGCTGGCCCCACATGTCCCATGGATTTGGCCCTGCCACACTCATCACTGCAGGCATAGCCAAGTCTCCCTTATGAAATGCAAGTGAGGTGCTCAGGAAAAGAATGCTCTTTCTGGACTGGCTCTACCTTTGGTGTTTTGTCTGCAAACCTTTAACTTACACAGCTTCTCTTGCTGTTGTGCTGTAAGCGTGACCTTGAGCAAAATGCTTTGCTCTTTCTAAGGGATCTGTCAGGGTTCTGAAAGCACAGAGAAGCCATCCAGGGAACTGCAGGAAATCTGCAGCTCTCCGGGGTGCAGACTGGTTACAAAGCAAGGCAGCCATCACCTTCTCTGAATGAGTGGGATCCACCACTCGCTCCACCAAGGATGTTATCTGATCCAACCCCCCTGCAATGCACAGGGACACCCACTGCTCCATCAGGTGCCCAGAGCACCATCCCCTGACCTTGGGTGTCTCCTAGGATAGGTCACCACCATGATAGTGTAAAAAACTTACTTATATTCAATCTAAATCTCCCCTCTCTTAGTTTGAAACCATCTCCCTTTATCCTGTCACAACAAACCCTGCTTAAGAGTCTGTCCCCTTCCAATCCCACAGTACACAGTGAATGTGACTTGGAGCTGAGAGGCAGCCTCGGGTCTGCAAGGAAGGACACCCGAGAGTCCCATCCCATTTATTCCTTAGTCAGCTGCACCAGTCTTAGCCGCATCCACCTGATTCACCATGTATGAGTCAGGGCTGTGAAAACATGAGAGAAAGAATAGAGAGAAGAGCAAGACCACATGGTTCCAGCACAGACCAGCTACAGAAGGACAACTGATCTCAGCCCCTTGCAACACAGCTGGGCAAGAGAGAAAATCTGGTAGGGAAACAAAATCCTTGAGAGGGGAAAAGATGTGCTTAAAATCACCCAGCAAGGTAACAACAGCACTGAGAACAGATTGAGCTCCTGGCACAGGGCTTAGCATCCTACTGACCTGCACATTTCACCTCACATTGCAGAGGCTTTTGGAAAAGAAACCAAATGTGTGCTGGTGTCAGGAATAAAACATATGAGGCTAGTTAGCTTTCTCCTTATTATACTGCTCTGTAATAAGGGTCTGCGCCAGAGCCAGGACTCTCTTTTCATCCATTCATACAATGTGCCCACTGTTATCCCCCCTGACTCCCGAGTCGCATGACCCAGCCATGAAAAATGGTTCTGATTCATTTACATTAAAGATGTGGATATTTTAAGGGGCATAGAAGACCTTCTCTCATGATTGTTAAATGTCCACAGTGAAGCACACAGAACATAAGCCACTGGGTCATGAAATGTAGCATTTCTTTCATTCTTATCTCCCTTCTCCAGCTTGCCAGAGCACTGCAAGCCATCACATTGATGTATAAGCAGCAAAATCTCTCTCTCAGGATGGAGAAAAATATTCACCTTTAAACAATATTGGCTTTGGCTGGTGAAATGCATGGCTACAGCCGCAGGAAACACAACACAGGTTATTACAAATATTAAATACAAGCAAGCAAAGGGTAACAAGAAAGCAGAGCCGTGAGCATCGTCTTGATAATTTGCAGCAAGCTGTGTGCTGCCATAGGGAAGTGAATGAATATAGCTGGCACACGGATGTACAGACCTGAGTTTTCCGGGCAAGATGAAATAAAATCAAATAGGAGGCAGAAAACAGGTTGTTCTGTGACCAGATTTCAGGCTCAGTTCCTCAATTAGCTTTCTGATGAAGCATTGCCTTTACTTTGAACCCACTCCTGGGGGAACCAGCGTACAGCGGATGTATCCAATGCACAGACCGCTCTCATACGCTGGAAATGCCTATTTACAAGCAGAACACATCAGAGGAAGACAGTTATAATCTCAGCCTCCTGCTCCCACCCTGTCAGCTCTCCTCACATTGTGCTCCCCTCAAATCTACATGAATGTCCCACAGACCCCCCAGAAAACAGGAATTGGCTCTTGAAAGTCAGTACCAGACACAAAAATGCCTTTCAGGACAGGTCTCTGAGTGTTGGCTGGGTCATTGGCTGCAGGATGAATGGCAAATCATGGCAGCCCAGGAAGCTGTCCCCAGGCTGGGACATAAGGAACCTCAGGGACCCATTACCGAGACCTATTAGACATAATATTCATGCAGAGAGCAATCAGTCATATGTTCTGCCAGCCATCATGTACTGCAGTCTATCTTTATAAATTAGCCTCTATTTCCCCTTCTGTAAGAGAAAATGAGGAGGTGGAGAGTCCCTTGCCCATTCCCACAACTCAGGGAAGAAATCCTATATTATTAATACGGTCATCTGTCATGCTGCCTGCTCCCTAAGAAACATGCTCCTTTTAACACAGAAATCCATCCTTTCTAATGGAAAGGAAACAAACATAATCACCACTAAGCATCACTAGTCCTTCTAGGCTTTTGTGCCTGGGGCCCTGCACATCTTGGTATCATTCATGGGCTTTCAGTGCTGACCAAAAGTTCAACTCGCTGCAAGTGAAATTTCTGGAGGAAGCAGGGAGTGTCCCATCTGAAAGCCATAAAGAGCTTGGTGAAAAACAACAGAAAACACTGTCTGCAACAGATTTATTTGTTGGATTAGGAAAGTCTTCCCTAAAGTTGCATTTTACATCCCAAACTCAGGGAAGTATCCCCAATCAGGATATCACTCAACTGCACAATTAATTTTAAAGCAGACATGCCAAACATGAGATCTGTTGGCCAGATCCAACCTGTGCAATACACTCACCATGCATTATGTGTCACAGTCAGATTCTCCAGGACTATATTTGCATTCTATAAATCACGTCTCTTGCATTCCTGATGCAATCAGTGAAGCAGCATCTGTCTGGATGTGTGGATAACCAACAGTGACTCACAGGGGCAAATACCAGGACCACCGCTTTCAGATGGAAGTCAGAAGACATCTTTCCCACGTCACATGGTGAACTTTGGCCATCTCTCCCAAATTCCTGCTTTTTCCCTGTTTATCCTCTCCAGACCATGCATCCTCTGCATCTCAAACCAGGGTATTGCTGCTACCAACCTCAGCAGAGTATCCTGCAAGCATCCCAGTCCACGCACCATGTTCACAAGTGGAGTTTCATTGGAAATACTCAATTTGCAGCATAGCTCCAAGTTCTCTGATGAAAGAAGTCTCCCCTCCCCCCCCCCTAAAAAAAGAAGAATTTTAGCAGCTATCTAAAGAAAGAGGAGAGGAATGCAGAGAATGAATCCACCAACATAAAAACCCAGGAAGCTTGCTTTTAGCCACCAAGAGCATCTCACTGACAGACTTGATTTTTCTCACCCCAGTTGGATGTTATGTTTCCTCTCCTCTCCTCTCCTCTCCTCTCCTCTCCTCTCCTCTCCTCTCCTCTCCTCTCTCCTCTCTCCTCTCTCCTCTCTCCTCTCTCCTCTCTCCTCTCTCCTCTCTCCTCTCTCCTCTCTCCTCTCTCCTCTCTCCTCTCTCCTCTCTCCTCTCTCCTCTCTCCTCTCTCCTCTCTTTCTTTCTTTTCCATTTGCTAAATTTGTTCATTCTACAGAGGGCTTGGCTGTTTTTTTTTTCTTTTTTCTTTTTTTTTCCTTTTTTTTTATTAAAAAAAAAAAAAAAGAAAAAAAAAGACAACAGACATTCATGGCTCCCAGCTGTCAAAAGCCACACAATGCCTAAGGCTGTCTGTCTTCTTGCAAATGCTCTGTTTTCCTGTAGACTATGTTCTCATTAATCAAGCTTCAGACTTAGCTTAGCCTCTCTCACTTCTTATAAACCAAGGGAGACACATCAGGGTCAGAATGTAACGCAGCATCACTGACTTACCATGAGACTGTTGAAAACAAACGTGTCAGCTGGGCTCTTCTCCCACTGCAGTCAGTTGGAGGTGTTTCGTTTGTTTTCTTTTAACGTGGCTCAATTCAAAGCCAGCATTGAGGATCAAGGAATAGAAGTCATCTCTCACAGACTGTAAGACTGTATCCTTGAACGTCACCCAAAAAAAAACAAAGCCCAGACCCAAAGTTAAATAGTGTTTAATTTCTGCTGGACCACTAGACCTGTGCTTGGCTGGTGACCAGTGATGATCCCCAAGATGCAGTTGCTGAAGTCCAGAGATGTGGGTATCTGTGGGATGGCAGGAATAAGAACAGCACATTCACCATTTGTTGTTGGGAAAAATAGGCCTTTGTCTGGGGTTCTCACTACAGAAAGAAACATGAAAAGCTGTAAATGGGTCAGTAAACAGCTCTAGTAAGGGGGTGGGGGGTGGGGTGGGGACTGATCTTGAGTGAGAGGTCAGAAAGCCAATCTACTTCTATAAAGTCAGAGAGTTCAGGGGGGCTGAGGTACATAAGAACTGCAAGAGAAAATTTCCAGTATTGGAACTTCTGACCCACAAATACATTCGCTGGTTGTAGGTTGGGCTAAAGATATTCAGCTGGAAGCAGAGAGCTTTCACCAACTGCACGGTGGGCCCTCCAGCAAGTGAAAGGCTTGGTTGGCATCACCACCCTCTGCAGGGCCTGGCAGAGCATTACACCATTACCATGCCCACAAAACCTCAATCTTGCTTGCAGCCATGGGAATTCAACAAGTTAAAACCAAGGCAAGCAGTGACTTGACCCACTGGCTCTGCAGCATTGCCCCTGGGCCCAACCCAGCCAACATAGGCTGCAGCAATTGGGCATAATTGCCCCTTCTTGACACTCTCGCCTCTGGAGAAGCCACAGTGAAGCCTTCCATCCCTCCAGCAGCAGTGAAGGCTCTGACCTTGCAAGGTTCATTTTGGCCTGCATGCAGGCTCAACTTCGCTCAGGTAATGAGATAATTCACATCTTACGCTGCTCTCCTCTGAGCCAGTAGGAGTGTTGCATCAGGGAGAGCTCAATGTGAAGCATTTGCCTCACATCGATATTCAATTAATGGCTGTGAAAATGGCTGTTGGGAGCTGAGCGATGTGAGGGTCACCACAAGGATACCACCAAAAGGAAGAAGCAAAAAGCACGTGCAGAGTCACTGGGATCACTGATGATCCAGCCCCTTTTGGCTCTTAGCTTAGTGCAATTTCTATCATTAAGTCCTTTGATTTTTTGCCTTTTTGTCCCATTTCTTAAGACCTGTGCAAAGATTTCTCTTCTCCAAGCCAGTCTGAAGACAGATTCTTTCATTCTCTACATGCAGCATTAGGCAAGGAACACAGCCTCTATATTCATAAGTCAGTTTGGAGACTGCTCACCCTGCTGCTGGTGGTACAAGTATGGCAATATCTGTGTCTTCTCTCCATGATAGGCATGGAGAAATTGGGAGAAAAATGAGACCTTTCTCCATCTCGTTTCATTCACAATTACTTTTTTTTTTTTTCTTAGAAGGTTTGTGCCTTGTCTTATCATTCAGGTCATCTTTTAACTGCTGTTAATTTTAATTCCAGCAGGCACTTAATGTGCTAATCAAACCTGATGGCTTCTCAGCAGGATGGAAAATCCCAAGTGTAGATTTGATTACTGGGCTTCTAGAGAAAAACGCTGCCATGCAAAGTAAAAAAAAAACAAACATTTTCATAGGATTATATCTGCTGTCTTCAGTCCATGGGCTAATTCACCACATTGGTCTATTTTATACCTGTGGTTATCCCAGAACATGTTACTTCATCTGTTCCATCCTAGACTAGAGAAGGGATGTTAGCATGGGGTAAATGGTAATAGGAACTCCCCTTTTCTTGTGCTATTAACCACAGCTCTTCTGCTATTGAGAAGTGCACAGCCAGGCCAAAATCCCACATCTGCAACCCAAATAAGTTCCCACAAGGGCTGCACACCTGTTCCCTGCAGCAGCAGGTCTTAACAGCATGTATGGGTAAAGATGTGGCCCCAAGGTTCAGGATGGTGCAGGCACCTTGGACACAGATTTGCTTTCTTCATGTCCCTGTGCCAGCACAGGGGATGGCATCCCAGCTGAAAATGTACCTTGGGTATTGGACACAGCTCTCCTGTGCCTGCCCTGCTGCAGGTTTGTGTGTGGTCTTACAGCTGGGGAGAAGATAAACTTCTCCTCCCTTTGCCCTGATTCAGGCTGTAAAATACAGCCTCTCTGAGAGACCCGCAGGCTAATAAATCCTAACCCGCCTTGGTGATGTATGGAGACTTGATGTGATCATGCAGCACTCTCTGTGTCAACACAGCCTGGAATTCAGGACCTGCTCCACAGTCACCCAGGGTGGTTCAGATAAGAGAAGTACAGAGTTGAGTAGAATGATTTCTTCCAAGTCTCAGGCTAGCTCTTGTAATAATGGTGATTCTACACTGTTCTGATGCCAGTTATTACCAGTCTCTGCTGACTTCCAGACTGGTGTGCCAAGGCATCTCACACCTGAAAGTCAAACAGCTCCAGTGCACTCAGGTGGTGCATCCCAAAAACAGACAGCAGAGCCAGACACCCCACAGCCAGTTTCACTCTGAACCACTCTGGATCACAACATCACTCTGGACTATGCAAAATCAGTGCTGGAGCTGGCTCAGAAGATTCACAATCCAAATCATACAATGTGCGGGACTGGAGAGGCACAGTCTGAGCAATCAGGTCTACTGGCCCAAGATATGGTAATCCAAGTGGCATTGACTTCGATTGATACCTGCCAAAGTCCACACAGTCCAGCAGCACTGATCAACTCATTGCAATGGCAAACACATAGAGGTACAAATGTCTTCCTACAGTCAACTTCTTAGTCCAGTTCATGCAGCATCCCTGCCTGCATGTGCTCAGCCTCAGACCTTCTCTGAGCCACCTTTGGGAAGTAAAACCAGCCACCTCTGAGACAACTTTCTTGGAAATACGCAGAGAAAAACAACCATTTCTTCAGCATTTTCTTCTTTTCTGTCTGCCTGCCAACAGTAAGTTGGGAACTCTGTTCTCAGGCAAAGGTACGGGACGGCAAATGTGGTATAAGTGGGTCTTGAGATGCTCAGCTGGCATCTCAATCCACATCCTCTTTGTGGAAATAACACAATTCCTTATCAGTAAGGCTTCTGATGTATTCCACCTTTCAAAGAAACCCAATTAACCCGTTCCCCTTTGTGCTTAGTACTTCTAACATCAATGAAAATGAGCATCACCTGGCAGACTTTTTATAGGCTCAATAAATGCCGTGAAAACTGCAAAGATATTTCCAAGAAATCCCAGCTGTGGCCTTCAGACCATAAATCCAGGAGACATTTCCCACATCATAATTTCTCTTTCAGTATTCTCCGTTCATGGGGAGGTATTTGACAGAGCCTTAAGCCTCCAGACTGAATTTCTGATTCAGGCCCTCAAAAATGAACCCATCCTTTCCATTTATCTGAAAACTCTCATAACAGAAACACCGATCGCTGTGATTAATTGTCACATATGTGGGAGCATCCTGTTCGGGGAAAATGCAAGCTCAATTCTACATGGGTTATTTACAAGCCAGCTGCTCCAGCCATTAAAATATCTACCCTGAATATCTGCTTTCACACCACAGTTTGAACAAGCAGATTAGTCTCTGCATCACGGGCTCCCATGTTTTCCAGCTCAGTACAGCTCTCTGCAAAACGAAGACTTCAATAAATAGCACTCTTAAGGGCACTCCTGCTGGAACGAGCCTTCTCTAGCAATGTTTCAACTCCGGAAAGAGCCTGTTTTGAGCCCCAAAGAAATCCACCGGAAATAACCCTGGAATTTTTATGTTTATATCTGCGTAGCTGTGGAAACGCTGTGGGAGAGGGTTGTTTTTGTTTTGTGAGGCAAATAGAAAATCCATGATTTTCTTCAATATTCCAAGTCCTCCCTCCCCTCCTGCTGTAAGAAAAGGGCTCTTGTCCAAGCTGTATTTTTTTATGAACGCCTCCCCTGCCCCAGCATAGAGCAATCCAGTGTCGAGCGCATTCCTTGGCATCCTCACCCCTAATTGCTCTCAGGCTGTTGCAACACTTCTCGTGTTCCTGGCTCAACCCAAAGTCTGACTTGACTTTGGAGGAGGCTGGGCTGACCCCAGTCCTGCTGAATCCATGAATCAGTGGGGTGTCTGGTAGACACATAAGGAGCCCAGTTGGGAGATGGATCGCTTATTGCTTGGGAGGAAGGAGGATCTCTGCTCTGCAACTTGCAGGAGACCCTGCTGAGACTGGGGAGCGTGCTACAGAGCATCAGGGATGAGGGTACTCACTCAAAAAAGCACCCTCAGACCATCCATAAGAATAACCTAGTATATCTTTTCCATTCTCACCGTTTCCCTCATTTCTCCCTGCTGCTCCCACTCTACCCTCCACTTCTTTTGCAGTCCTGCTGGACAGGCTGCCTGCTACCTCCTTCTACTCAATTCCCACACAAGCCTGGAGCCCTAAGGTACAGAATCAAACAATCACAGAATGGACGGGTTGGAAGGGAGATAAAAACCCATCCAGCTCCCCCCCCCTGCTGTGGGCTGGTTGCCCCCCATCAGCTCTGGCTGCCCAGGCCCATAGCTTTGACAACCTCCAGGAATGGGGCACCCACAGCTCTCTGGGTAGAAGTGCCAGGTCCTCATCTCTAAGAGTTTCTTCCCAACATCTAACCTAAATCTTCCCTCTCTTAGTTTAAAGCCATTCCCCCTTGTCCTATCACTATCAGACTGTGTAAGAAGTCAGCCCACTCCTGCTGATAAGCTCCCTTCAAGTACTGGAAGGCCACAATGGGCTCTCCCCAGAGCCTTCTTTTCTCCAAGATAAACAAGCCCAGAAACACTGCTTCAGGGTAGTTTTGCTTCAGATGCATTGGCTGAGCCCTTCTGCCCAACAATCTCCCTCCTGTCCTGTTACTGAAAATATCTCTGCACAGCAGAGCAAGTCCCCTTGGCATCTCTGCTTTCTCCATCCTTCCCAACCCACTGAGGAGATCCAGGTCTGCTGCAGTGTGGTACTGCTGCCAACCCAAGCACCCAATGCCACAAAAATCTTTGAGCCAAATCTCTACAGGATAGTGACCAGCTCACAAATGCCCACACCACAAGTCCATCACAGAACCCCACTGCAAACTGCTTACTGCTTGTATCATATCATAACTTCTTTCCCAAGAACCCACACGGCACCACACATAACAATCCCACACAAAGCCATGAGTAATTCTGTAATAGAATAATTCTGTTAGAAGGGAGCTACAAAGTTCATCAAGACCAACTGCAGTACTACGAGGCACAACCTATTAGTGCAACTCAGCTCTTGCACATTGCAACACACTCAAGATTGCCATTTGTGATGCCGTGTCCATAAGGTGGTCTTCTCTTCAGCAAACCCCATGAACAAAATGTCCCTGGGGCAGCTTAGCATGTTAGTCCAGGAGAGAATTAAGTAGTCAATGATAAACTATCATCGCCATAATTGAAACCCACGCAGGAAGCACCAGATGTATTCAGCATCCTGCAACAAAGGCTCCAGGCCAGCACATAGCGATGTATGAGCCAAAGGGTTTCCCCAGAGCAAGGCTGTGCCTGGCATAAGGCTTGGGAAGGGAACTGCTCCTTGTTGCAGGACTGCACTTAATGCAAGTGTGTGGTACATCAGTGGGAAAAGGGCACGAGATTGGCATCACCCTCCAGCAGTAATGAAGAAACAGAAGATCTTCATTGTGGGGAAGAGGGGTTGCTCCAGAGCATCAGTCATAGTCACACAGTCAGCCTCATCTATGAAGGAGGCCTGGGGCTGGAGGCTTTCAATTGCTGACATATTCATTTAGAGGGAAAGTGTCTTTAGGAGCTGGTCAACTCAGCTGAGAGACATGGCACTGCCAGAGGGAGCTTTCTCCAGTGCCCCCATCACACCAAGTGGCTCTGGAATCCTGCAATCCAATAGTTTCGGGTTTTTTTGGTTGGTGCTCCCTGCATGGGGCATCTGCTTAAGAAATGGATGAAATCTGTTGGTTATTCCAGACAATGATTCACCTTCTAGACTGCCTGGTTTGACCCACCTGGAAGCACTCTGGTGTCCTTTTCTTTAGTCTTTCCCATTGCAGGAAGGAGGTCAGAAATGAGTGAGTCTCCATGGCAGGATTTAGATTTGCCCAAATCTGGAGACCTTTTTCCATTTTTAGCTCAGCTCAGGAGATCACAAGCATATGGAGGAAAGGATGACTTGGATTTAGACAGAGTGTAATGGCAGGACCAGGCAAGGAAACAATGTGCAGGAGACATTTTCCCCAGGCAGACCAAGGGGAAAAGCATGGGCAGGGAGAGGTGGAGCATTGCCCAGGGAGGTGGTAGGTTTACCATCCATGGAGGTGTTCAAGTACCATGGTGATGTGGCACTGAGGGACCTGGTCAGTGGGCATGGTGGGGGTATGCTGGGTTTGGAATTGGTGATCTTGGACATGGTTTCCAACCTTAATGATTCTATGATCCTATGATATTTGCTCAAGCAAAGTCACTTCTTCCCCAACTTTGCAGTTCTTTGTTGGATTAGTAATGATGTGGGAACGGGAGCTTTTCTGCGGGGAAATATTTGGAGCAGGACACCAGGGAGGGGTTCAGGAATCAACCAAGTCACATAAATCACCAGGATTTCAGAGCCTGATCTCAAGGCTTTGGGAAGGACTTATGTGCTGTTTGCAGATGTGAGACCCACCCTTCTGATCCTTTGTTCAGTTCAGGGCCAGCAACATTTCCTTGATGCACAATGAACTGATTAATTCCTGCTTCTTAGCAGAGATAATGTGCTATTGATGTTCCTAGGTTTGGGTACCTTCACAAACGTTTAACATACACCCTCCTTTCTACATTAAAAAAAAAAAAAAAAAGAAAAAGAAAAAGAAAGAAAATCTCTACTAGAGCTCCCTGAAGACTACACCCCTTTGGAGTCATGCATTTCCTCCCCCTTCCCAGCTCCAATTTGTAAACTATTTGTGTGCTGATGGTTTTTAAATAGCTCCCAATGAGAATTTTACATAGGAGGAATGGCACGGCAAAACAATAAAAGAAAACAAAACAAAAATATCTGTGGGCTGGCGATTTATATAAGCATAAATTCCCTGCAACAACAAGTTCCTCTCTGCACGTCGCTCCTCTCGTACAAACACACCATCAGATAAAGGAATGCACGTGATTCATTCACTGCCCTCTGATGTGGTGGAGCCCTTGAATGGAACATTTAAGCTATCCTGCTGGATTATGCTGCTTATGATCAGGCTGTAGGACTTACAGGCTGCTGTTGAGTGGCTAGAGGCAGGCTGGGCTCCCAGATGACACAGAGCTGCAGAGAACAAATTGCTCCATGGGTGCTAAACACTCTTATGGGGGCTGAAAAAGAAGTTTTGTTTGGCTGTGCTGAGCTCTTGGTGTGTGGAGACGAGGAAATAGATCTGCTGGCCCGCTCTGGAAGCTTGCTACAAGCTCAGCTTTCATTGCCAGTGGATGCTTTATCTTTCCATTCTTGTGCTAGAAATATCATGGGACCACAATGATGGCAGGCTACTAGATAGTGCAGTCATTACTAGACCAAAATAGATGGTGCCTGTCATTCAGTAGTGCTGCTGATGCTGTTGAGTTCTCAGTCACATTTGCTTCTGTTGTTTTTTGTTGGTTTTTTTTCCCTAGGAAATGGTCCAGAGCTGGTAAAACTGTTAAGTACTTTGGATGAGAGCTGTGGACACGCATGCTTCATGGGGTCAGGAGGAGCACACATGGCTCTGTGAGACCTGAGCTGAAAAGCGATTTGGTGGCAGAGATCCAGGTCCTTCTGCATTAGAACAGGTATCTTCTATCAGCTCCAAGCCCTGTGTAGAAGATATGGACAACTGCCCAGTTTCTCCTTCCCAACACCAGCAGCCCCTCTATGCATGCAGCAGGGAACTCTTCTCATATCAAGAGATCTTGCACTCTGTAAGTTCTCCAGGTGATAAAACAGATTTGTGTCAAGAAAGAAAACCCAACTCTTGGTCTACCCCCAGTAAAACTTTCATTCTCCCTAAAACCCAATCCAGCCCTTCTGGTCACAGCAATCAGGTATGAACTGACCCTTTTCTCTCTGCTGCATTTTGGACATCTCAGGTAAAAGCAACCTCCTACCTGGGACAGAGGATTTAAGATGATGTTAGTGGGCAGGTCTGAGATCAGGTTGAGGCTGGTATAGGGGGCAGATAAGCCCTTCTATCTTCCTCTGAATCTGGAGGATCATCCCCCTAGAAAAGGGACTTGCCTCCTGGGCCAGCACTTGGTGACATCTTCCCTAGGGTTTCTGCAGGCAGTCAGAATTTATGATCCTAGTGGTCTTTTCCAGCCTCAACAATTCTATGACTCTATGCCTCTATAGATCAGGACTGCGTTACTCCAGCAATGATGGGGAGGGGGATGGTAACAGAACAAAGCTGCACTCTTCAGCAGCCCCCACAAGCGGTTGTCAAGGGAGCTGAAAACCAGACACTTCAGAAGAAAACAGAAAAAAAATGTTTAAATGGTCCCTAGTCCTGGCACTGCCTCCACAAGCCATCTGTTGAGAGCATCCTCTCCTTTCCCCTAGGACATGTTATTCCCAGCTGTTTCCCAAGGACTAGAGAGGAAATTCCCCAATTTGAACATGACATTCGCCAGTTTGCACACGATGTCACACAATGTTGGAGTTTCCCTACAGAAGCCTGCCTCAGTTTTTCTCCTGACCACAAAGCATTTGGTTAGCGTGAAGCAGGAACAACCAGTTCAGTGGTTGAACGAACGATCGGTGTTAATTAGT
This sequence comes from Coturnix japonica, assembly GCF_054131305.1. Lineage (NCBI taxonomy): Eukaryota > Metazoa > Chordata > Aves > Galliformes > Phasianidae > Coturnix > Coturnix japonica. The sequence continues at coordinate 52,499,652 of NC_140667.1, forward strand.
AGCATTCAAAATTAAAATAAAGGTCAAAAGAGGGTAGGCATTATCAAAGAGCCTTGTTTGCTCAAAGGAAACATTAATGACACTTGTTCAGTGCTTCAAGATAAACTTGTTCAGGCACCAAGTTAATGAAGAAATAAATCCTCCTCTCCAAGGAACATCTCTACTTCTCAAATGCAAACCACATGTCTTTCATCTCGAGGCGTGCCCTGCCCTATCTCTCATCTTTTCTCATTGTTTCATTTCTCCTCAGCCTTGAGATGCCAGCTCAGTGTGAGACGAGCCCACCACCAGCTGGTTGGACTTGGGCTGACATCTTTCTGTCACCCCACAGCCATTGGTGGAGGCGTCACACTTCTCTCAAATCTCCTTTGCTGTAGAGCAAAGAACAAAGAGGGTGTCACAGGGCTGTGGTGCACATGGAGTGTGGGATGTGTGCTTTTGAGACCTCATCTGGCTGCAGAGGACTGGAGGAGTTGCTGAGAGGTGAGCTGGATCTGATGGGCACCGTGGTAATCCTATACCTCCCAGGCCACATGGAAATGTGAGTGCAGGTAGACAGAGGGGGTGATGGGACTCCTGCCCTTCTGCTAACATCACCCTGCCTGGCTGCCTGCAGGCATTTGGCTGGTGAAGAACCAGCCAGAAGCCAATTAAGTGAATAGCTCACCTGAAAGCTGGGTCACGTTCTGCAGGTGCTTTGCTCCATTGACAACAGAGGAAGACTGAGAATGTCTGTGCTCCACACTCAGGCACTTCAGGCAAGTGGGATAAATCCAGGGCTAAATATCCATTCATCCAGAAGCCCACAGCAGCAGACACTAGGATATAGTTAGAGAGAAAGAGGGAGTGAGCGTGCATGCACACACTTTGACTCTTCCATGACCCAGAGCCCCATAAAACACTCATAAGAACAATGCAGCAGGACTTGCCTGCTGCCAAACTGCCTGGCTGCTTCAGTTCCATCACAGCCTGCCTGGCCATGGCTGTGTGGGCAATGGGCAGCGGGGTGGGGGCACTGCAGGCTTTCAGTATCCATGCTCCAGCTCCCATTGCCACGTGCTCTGGAGGTTGTGGAAGATGGTATTTCCATCTTTTGGAAACCAAATCCTGGGAACACGCCCACACAGGCTTTGTCATAATCTCCTGAATTCAGTTAGAAGTAAAGAACAGGCAGAGGTCATCCTTTTCCTGGCTTAATAGCCACGCTATCAAAGCTTAACCTCTTCCCTGCTGCCTGCTCACAGATGTGTTCCCAACATAAAATGGCCTGAAGTGTCCAAACACACAATGAACACCTGCTTATCTTCGCAGCAGCATCATTTTTCTTCTCCCCTTTCTCTGCACTATTGTTTTCGACACCGGAAGGATGAACAGACAACACTGCACGATAGCCATCTGCAGAGCCATGCAGTCTTGCATTGCACGTCCCGTTCAGCTGGAAATGGGCACACGTGCCAGCCCAATGCCATTTTGCCCCATCTCACACGCTGAGGCATGAAAGATGGGCTTCCAGGGGACCAGATGGGCACCTGTCAGCAGCCATACGACAAGGGATCATTGCTTTGGGTTGTGCAGCAAAAAAAAAAAAAAGAGAAGAAAAAAAAAAGGAAAAAGCACCTTCTGCAAGATTTTCTAACATGTGATTCTCAGCACAGTGTGAAAAAAACAAATTGGCAGCTCTCTTCTTTTTCTCTGAGTGAGCAGAAGTCAAATAAAGCCAGCCTCCCACATTTATCAGTGCTCCCTTCACCACTCGGGCAAAGCAGCACAGAGCGGTGCTTTTCTCGGTGCTATCTCCCCTGGCATCTCAGGGAGCTGTGGGTGACTATCAGGATCCCAAGCCTCAGGGACTGATAGTGGGCTCCAAATGTGACACATTAGACAGCAGTGGGGAGAGGACGCTCAAGTAACTTCATCCTGCCTCACATATCTCTGGGTCAGGGCTGCCTGCTCCAGCCCAGCTGTCTCAGAGCTTGGAGCCATACGGCTGGTAGGACATCAGAGGCAGAGATCAAATTCGGAGGCTGAAAAGCATGTGCTTGTTTGCTGTCCATGCCCTGGCTCAACTTTTGTCCTCCTCCTTCCATCCTGAATTTCTAAGAGGTTCTCAGCACTGCTTGCTCATTTACAGACTGCACTTCCAGCTACAAAAAATAGCACAGACACTAAAACAATCTTCGGGAATCAGATAAGAGCTCCTCCCAAGAGGAAGAAAAAGATTCCTTTCTTCCCTTTTCTTTTTTTTTTCTCTGTACTTAAGAAGGCTGATGTGCTACCATTGTACATTTCCATTCCAAAATCCCTCACAGAACCCTTGAGCAGAGTTGGCTCACATGTTTGTTCCTCCCCACGCTCAGATGCTCACCACAAAATCATGTAGAATCAGAGAATGATTTGAGTTGGAGGGGACCCAAAAGCCCCTCCAGCCCCACTCCCTGCCGTGGGTCAGGCTTCTCAGGGCCCCATCCATGGCCTTGGGCATCTCCAGGGATGGGGTACCCACAGCTCTGGGCAGCAGTACCAGGGCCTCACCGCCCTCTGTGTAAAGTCACCAGACCCAAGCTGCTCCAGCTTATTAACCAGGACCCTTGTTAGCTCTTGCTGGTTGGTTTTCTCTCATCCTCGTGACTTAAATAAGCCCTCAAAGGGGCTCCACTGGCCCTGGAGATGGGCAAGATAACCCCTGAGAAAATGCAGATGGGAGAGGGAAGGGAAAATGGGACTTAGTCCAGTCCTTCTTCCCCCTCTCTTTTTCTCAAATAAACATATTTTAAACCGTTCTCTTTTCTAAAAGTGGAGTTTTATAACTCCCTTATCTACATACACTGACAGATAAGGGCTCTGTATGTATGTCTGGTCACGCTGCGAACTCACTGTCCTTTGCTCCATGTATCTGCACAGAAACAGACACTTGCATGCCAAAAAAAGAACCTTTAAATCCTACCTAAGCACAAGTAAATAACTAAAACACAACAAATGGCACTGTACAGCCCCTCAAGTGGTCTCCTTGTTCATCCCCCAAAGCAGGGTCAAATTACTGTGCATCGCCCAAGTCAATGCTAAAAATATCCATTGGCTGAAATTCCAGCCTTCCTGGGCATCTGCTTCACTCCGCTCTCACCTTTTCACCCTTTAAAACTTTTCCTGGCCTAGCATGTCCCTCTCTGCAGTTGAAGCCCAGGGAACAGCTCGTTCCCATCCCACTCACAGTGCACATCTGGAGATGGTTACCTCTCCCACTCTGGTTCTGCTACATTTGCATCTCTGTTCTAAGCAGACAGTGGCAATCTGTTTGAGGGGAAAAAGCAAAACAACAAAGAGACAGTGGCTGGAAAATGCACAAAGTGGCTATGAAGACGGTGCTGGAGGGGAGAGGATGTGGCTCATGTTGGTGATAGAATGATAGGACAAGAGGGAATGGCTTGAAGTTGTGCCAGGGGTGGTTCAGGTTGGATATTAGGAAAAACTTCTCTGAATGAGCAGTGATACAGTGGCACAGCTGCCCAGAGAGTGGTGGGGTCACCATCCCTAAAGGTCCTCGGGTACTGTGGAATGTGGCACTGATGGATATGGTCAGTATGGTGGGGGAGGGCTGGGGTAGGGATTGGGCATCTCTGAGGTCTTTTACAATCTCAGTGACTTTATGATTCTATGAATGGGCAGCAGTATGGACACTAGACAGATCAACATTGGTCTGAAGCTGGTCTGAGTATAACATTTGTCTCTGTTCCCAAACAGCACTCCCATCTCCAGCACAGAGCATGGCCTCTGCCTACGACAGCACCTTGCCATGTGATTCACCTCCACTGAGCAAAGCACATTTCCATCCACTTAAGTCACCAAGGCATCTACAGACAGGAGCATTTGTCTGCCTTGCAGCACAAATGTGCCCCATCAGCAGTAATGCCGCAGCATCATGCACGGGTTTGCTCATGTTCCCATTCTCATAGAGCCTCTAAAATGCATGGGAAGAACAAAAACATGCACGAAGTGATGCAGCAGGGACGGCAGAAGAGAAAACAGGCTGCTTATATTCCTGAATGTAATTCACCAGTGACTCTTTGCCCTTTATTAGCAGCATGGACTCATTGAGCATTAGCTGTAAAGCTGAAGTTATCAACACGGAAGAATTTCTTGAGTCTTGGTTGGAAGGAAAATACCATACCCTTGAAAACCACACGCAGTCACAGAATCATTAAGGTTGGAAAAGACCTCCAAGATCCCCAAGTCCGACCCAAACCCACCCCTGTCATGCCCACTGACCACATCTCTCACTGCCCTATCTCCACATTCCTTGAATACCTCCAGGGACGGTGACCCCATCACCTCCCTGGGCAGCCTATCCCTTAACAAAGCTGCATGAGTTTTGCTCAGCTTGGTCTAAGAGGGATGATGCAATCCCACCTCAAGGTGTCAGAGCCTCAGGTCAGTCTAAACACTTCCCCCAGTCCCTGAGATGCTGCTCTACATTTTGCTGTACTGTTTTCCTTGGCAGCTGTTTTCTTTCAAGTCAAGCTACGGCTGCGCTGCTTTGAGGTACTTACATTCATATTCTTGATTCATTTCTTCCCTAATCACTTGGGATACTGCATTTTACAAAAGGGAGTATAATTAATCTTCCAGGTTTGTACATGTGTGATGAAAAAGATGTGATCCGTGACAATTTAATGCCCCAGCTCGCTGCTAGACAATGGAAAGCTCTGAGTTATACCCCCAAAAAGCCACACCCAGGCTCACAAAGACTGCAGCAGCTGACAAGCATCTTTTCCAAACTCTTAAAAAAGGAACATTTTTGGAGGGTTTGCTGTTGTTTTGTTTTTTATTGCTGTCATTTTTAAACTTGGCCTCAAAAATCAGTCGCAAAAGAACAAAGCTGGACATTTATTTGCTGGGTCGAGGAGCTGCAGAAGCTGCTGCAATTCTCACAAGGTTATCAGTCATCTGGGAGAGCCACTGAGATGCATTTCGGAGGGTGATTTCCATTAACATCATCCTGCTCCCCTCTTACATGCATTCCTGGCAGCTTCCATCTGACCTTCTGCATTGCTCGCAAACAGCTTCATCCCATCTCAATCACTCCCTTAGATGTTAACAGCCCTGCAATGGCCAACATCGATATTGGCTGCCCATAACAAAGCTATTACAGTGACATTTTGGTAGGAAATGGTGGGAAAGCTGCAGCAATCAGACAGAGCTATAAAAGGTTAATGAAGATGAAAGGACATTAAAAGCAGAGAAAAAGCGCAGGCAGCCAGAGAGATTTTGGCAAGATTTGCTAAGCTGCTGCCTAGCCACATGCTAATACATTTCCTGCATTTCCCAATCGTTTCCAGTAGCCTCAGCAAATCTGTATCTCGGGGTGAATCAGGAGGAACGCGGAGCTACTGTGTGGCTGGTAGCATTTGCAGTGCTTCTCATCCATTAGTGAGCAGAACGTTCCTTTCTGAATGAAGTTTGGGATTAAAGATCATTTTGTCTGGGCACTGTGTCACCAGGGAGCTGAAGTCATGAGTGCTCGAGCTCAGCCATGGGAAACTCATGGAACTGAGGGGTTAATGCTGTGCTGCTCACCTGGAGGAGATCTCTTCTTAAGTCCCCCCATATCTTTGGAAGGAAGATGTTTCACTCCATGCTGTCAGGGCTGCTAAGAACAACCAGCCCTCTGGTACTGCTGGGTAGGGCAGATGGTGCAGGGTAATTTTCAAAGCAGAGTGGAGGAAGCTTCTAAATTTCTCTCCATCCTCATCCCCGGACAGTTCCTGATACCACATTTGCAGTGTAATGTTCAGATTTTGTGTATATGGAATTTCACTCATTCCCTTTGGAAAGCCATTAAACACCGTATCAGATGTCCTCATTGCACTTTTCTTTTTTGGTTGCCATGCCATTGTTTCCCTCATTACCACTCCCAACAACTAAAATATTCTTCCTTCCTCACCAGCACTTCAGGCTTTCAAATGACTGCATGCTCTTACCTAATCTCTCCCCTCCTCTCCTCCAATATCAGACTGGTGCTTAGCTAAGCTATGCACACATCTCCTTGTCAGCATTGCCACATAAATCATCCTCTCCAACACAACACGCTGCCGGTGCTATTCTCCAAATTCCTGCCACTCATCACCACCGTGTTGTAGGCAGGTGCCAAGAAGGGGACAAGGTGCCACCTGGAAGGGTCAGAAAGCCAATGGATTTGCAGCCATATTCTCCCCAGCACTGAGCAAGTACAACCCAGCCCATCACCCAGCAGTTGTTCTGTCGTATCCTTAGATCTCATCCTTCATATGGCCAGCCATCAAAGCTTCACCATGTTTTTTGCAGCTTCCCCGTCTCACTAAAGAGCAGATTAGTTTTAGCTGTGTTTACTTAGCTGAAGTATATCCAAAGCAAGCCTAGCTTTGTTATGTTGCTTGTTTCTCCCTGATCCTCCCAGTTCTATAGGTCTGACTATGCTGCACATAGTGCTGACATCATTTATGGAGGCAGGGTGTTGGACCAGCTCTGCCACCAGCACTCTCTGTAACCAGAAGATACTTCTTTCATCTCAATCACTCATCCTCCTGCAACTATTAATGACAAAATGGCTTAGGTTGGTAATGGGGCACCCACAGCTCTGGGCAGCAGTACCAGAACCTCACCATCCTCTGAGTAAAAAATTATTTCTTACATCTAACATAAATCTGCCCTTATAAAGCCATTCCCTCTTGTCCTATCACTATCAGACTGTGTAAAGAGCCAGTCTCCCTCCTGCTTATAAACTCCCATCAAGTACTATAAGACCACACTGTGCCACTGCCATCCTAAGTGGGATTCCATGTGGCAAATACACTGAGACCACCCAGCCCAGGCAGCAGAGACCCGGTACATGACAATCCCCATGCTGACACCATTCTCAGCCTCAGGATTTCTGCAGCCATGACAAAAGTCAAGCTGGCATTCAATTTATGCGAGCTGCTGTGTCTGCACTGCTTTCAACCAGCTCTGTGAGCAAGTCACCCCGACCAGCTGGATTCATGAGGACTGTAGCCAGTCCTACTGCACACCACGTCAGATTAAAAGGCAGATTAGAAACACCATAGAAGAAATACTAAAGAAGAGACCTCACGTCCTAATTGTTTTCTGTAATAGGTAGGAGCTCAATTTTATTTTTCAACTCCTGAGTGTTGACAGCCAATATTTTGGTGTGAAAAAGCTAAAGAAGCAACTGCTACCTCACCGTGAACAGGTAGCAACATCCAGAGTTTAATCTTACACCTTAATTTGTTCTTAATGTTCGCATCGTGGCAGCAGCCAGGAGGCATTATCAAGCTAAGTGCTCCTTTGTGTCAATACACAGCAGCAGAAAAATCCCTCGCCCAAATGAGCTGTGATTGTTGGAACTGCTGGAAAAAAGCCACGCTCTCTCTTGTGTCTTATTAATGCACTTTCAGCAACAGAACTGATTATGATTCCTGGTTTGGATTTGCTCAGATGGAGCTTGGTTGGGTTTTTAATCCTCAGGATAAGCTGGGGATGGAGAATTGGCCCTTTAGGTGTGAGCGCATCTCTGGGAAACAGTTTGCACTCACAAAACGAGGCCAGTGCCTGATCAGGGGGTGGCAGCTGATAATGAAGTGTTGATCAAGGGGCAGGGGGGGATTTTTGGCTTTCACGAAGCATCAGACATCTCTGCCTGATTCTGTCCCCACAAGCACAGAAACTGAGTGCTGAGGAGTCTCAGTTTCAAAATGGTGCCCGAAGTCAATGTCCCTTCTTATTCTCATGGGTGTCAGTAAGATTTATCCAGAGAGATCTTGTTTTACAGCCTGTCTCCTGCTTGTTTGTTCATTCTGCACTCTGGTTCAGGAGCTGCTCGACCCTCCCCCAAAGCTCTCCTGCTCTTACTGGAGGGCTATAAATCCTAACGGGCTGCAGCCCTGTCCATCATCCCTGCTCTGTATTAACCCTGTGAAACTTGGTCACCCAGATCTGTGTTTCGCAAGCTTTGAATCCTTATCCACTGCTAAAACCCTTCAGACAGCCAAAGAATGAAATGTGTGCAGCAGCAGGCATTTCTAAAGAAAACTTGATGGCTTTCTGACACCCGACACATGCAATTCCCAACAGAGTTAATTGAAGCTAATTCCTCAAAGGCTGAGATGAGAATATCCCCATAAATTATGTTCCTGCTTCATTCCAGACAAGGACGGCATGAATGCATTACACGCAATCCCTCCATTTACAGTATTAAAACTGGCAAGTCAATCAAGGAGACAGCGTCAAAGTTGAAAGCTGAAATTCATTTTCAGCCCCACTCAGTCTCTACTGCAACCTGAAGGGTTTGTTTCTCTTCGAGGGCATCTTTCATATTTCCACACACAGCAGGACCCCCTTAGGAAGAAAAAGCCTTGTCCACAGATGCAATGTGGGTCTTCAAGAGCCCCAGCCTGGGGGTTTTGCTGGGGTGGAGGTTTTCAGGGCCATTAACAGAAGCAGCTTTTAAAGATTTCGCCAGAGACTTTTGGGCTTTCCAAGCCAAAGGGAAAACAATGTGGGACAGGCAGAACCGCGTCTGCTGCTGCTGGTCGCTGGAGATGGGACAAAGACGCTCGGGCTCTAACCTATAGCACTGCTACTGCCAATTCGCTCTCATTAGCACAGAGTTATTTTTAAATCCTGTGTTTTTTGGACACAGTCCTAACGACAAGCTATTTTTAAATGGCAGTCTAAAGAAATGAGCACATTTTGTGTGCCATTCATGTCACTCTTGTAGGGACTGAAATATCACTGAATTGTACTGTGGGGATTATGCATATTAAAGCCAGATTCCATACAAACTGCCCAGCTTCAGGGCTGCTCAAAATCAGAAGACCCAAAAATACATTTCTGGGAACTTGCAGGAGCTCTGGGGGTGTAAAAGTTGCAAATGGTTTGAGCTGTGGTCCACGACCAGTTGGCATCTGTCCCAGGTGAGTGCTTTGGATATAAGGAAGAGGCTTTTTACCGTAAGGTTGGTGGAGCACTGGCACAGGTTGCCCAGAGAGGTGGTGGATGCCCCATCCCTGCAGACACCCACGGTCAGGCTGGATGGGGCTCTGAGCACTGATGGAGCTGTGGGTGTCCCTGCTCATTGAAGGGATTTAAGCCAGATGGCCTTTAAGGGTCCCTTCCAGCTCAAACCATTCTGTGATTCTACTTCATGTTGAGTTGTGGAAAAATAAACACCCACATGAAGAAAACATGGAAGGGTCTTCCAAGTCCCACCATGGTTGAACCCCAAAGGTACGCTCTAACTTGATAGAGATTCATGAATAAGACTTTGGCATCATATGCCACATGATAAATGACCCATAAGGCAACACTGTTATCTTCTTTTTTTCATTTATAACGAGTCTTTGACATGCATCAGTTGGCAATTAACATTTGCCCCACGTTCAAGGCCAGTCATGGTGAATGAGCAATAATTCTTGCTGGAATTAGTACGCTTTGGGGGCCCAGAGAGACCTCACAGCTGCCTCTCTTGACCTTCTGCACAGTGCATAACCCAGTCCCTGCCTCCAGCCCATAGCTCCTGACTGAGCTATGACCCATCCTCTGGAAAATATGCAGACTCAACATCCAGAGGATGAAAAATCCAACTTGTCCTTGAAGGGCTGTTGCAAGGTTAGCTGCTTTCCTTCTTCAGTCCTCCAGCTCTAATTAAGCCTGTTTCCATCGCAATCTTTCCTGCTAGAATGAAGCACTGCCTCCTATTAGAAATGTCTCCCTTACACAGGTGTTCCAAGATGGCAATCAGGTCACCTCCTAACCTCTCTGATCAGGGGGTACCATCTCATCCCGTATTCACCGCTGAGGGTCTGCACATGCAGTGATGTTACTGGTCTCTAATGAGCACCAGTTGCCACAGGTCAGCTGAGGTTTGGTACACGTCCACATGGATGCCCTTCACTTTGAGTTAAAGGAGGATTATCCTTTAAATTCGTATATATTTTTTCCACTTCTGTCTGTTTTGGACAGAGTAAATCGTGAATGAAACATTCAGTTCAAGATGCCATTAAATGCATTGACACAGCAACCTGAGTATATTTAAATGGAGAAATACTTATCTATAAGAAAATATATAGCGGTGATTTAAACAGTTTCCTTTTTTTAATGACTAAATGGCAAAAATGGCATTACCACTTTAAACTCATGTGAAAAAAAGCACCATTTTAGGCAACCCGGTAAAATTTCTACAAATGAAAGGCTGAAAAAATTACTGAGCATCAGTGATACGTGAGCAATATAATGTTCTGCTCCTCTATTCTACCCAAGAGATAATGTTAATCCTTCGGATTTATTCACAGCGCCTTAACTAATACTGTAATAAATGGTATTGACAATTGAACTGACTTCTGTAAGAAATTCATTGTGTTTGCTGCACAGACAGTAAGAAATGCCTTTGCACTCCTGACAGGAGATCTAAATAAAATTAAAGAACAGAGAACAAAGGCTGTAGGAAAATCAGATAGGCAGAGCTGATTGGGGAGTGTGACTTGCTTGTTCTGGGATCATTTCTGTATATATCCAAAGCAGCAAAATGCAAATAAAAAAATAACACTGGAGGTTCTTCTGTTTAAACACATGAAATTTCAGTTCTTTGTTTCCCTGCATAGGCACTGCTAAACCACTGACCACCACATGGCACTGGCTTTGAAAAGGCCAGCCAAAGTCTGGCTGAATCAGTGCAATCTTATTAAAATACAGAGCAGTTTAAATGTATTATCCCCAGTGACTTACTGATGGCTCAATTGCTGCTACAGTCTATGCATGGCTTCAAGTGAAGAAACTGTATTTGTTTCTGCCTTGTCTCTCCTTTGCAAAATGGTCTCAGAGGTTATTGCTATCGCTGCCTCATCAGCACTCAAAGGAAATAGCTTCAGAAGCAGAACTCGAAATGTCTCCTCCTGCATTAGCAGTATATAATTAGGGGAAAGCTGCATTCCTTTCAGCTGTGCACACAAAGTCACAGAAAGCGTTTTCTAGAAATGGCCTTAACTAGGGTCAGACAACAAGAATCGTCTATAAGAGCATTCAAAGGAATTAATAGAGGTTATGAGCTAATTTAGTCATTCTTCTTTAAAAAAATGAAAGCAACAAAATACACACTCTTGTTAAAAAGAGAGCACCTGGCACAAGCAAGAGCTGCCAGCCTGCCACAAAGAGCAGCCGATTACACCCCTGTGGTGTGCATGCAGCGAATCCACAGCATCAGCAATAGCTCAGGATGAGGCACCAGCCCAGAACCAAATCCGTACCACTTAAATACCAACCTATGATTATTCCTAGGGAATGGTAGATAAAAGCAGCCCAAGGTTTGATTACAAAAAGAACATGCTGCATGAGCGCTTGGCAATAATTATTAAGGTCCTGCACTGCCAAGGCTACGGCATGTTCATAGAGTCATAAAATCACAGAATCGTAGGAGCACAGAATCATAGAATCATAGAATAACTGAGGTTGGAAAAGGCCACTAAGATCACCAAGCCCAACCCCTGCTCACCCCCACCATGCCCACTGACCATGTCACTCAGTGCCGCATTGGGACCACTCACCTCCAGGGATGGTGAATCCGCCACCTGGGTACCTTCTGTTCCACCCAGCCACATTTGAGTTGGATGTTAGGAAGAATTTCTTCTCCAAAAGAGTGATCAGGCATTGGCACAGGCTGCCAAGGTGGTGGAGTCATCTTCTCCAGAGGTGTTTAAGGAAAGGATAGATGTAGTACCTTCGGATGTGGTTTAGTGGGCAACATTGATGGTAAATAGACAGCTGGACTAGACGGTCTTAGAGGGCTTTTCCAGTCTTAATGATTATATGATTCTGTAATCCAGGTGACACCATCAGCTCAGCTCATTCCATCAGCAGAGTAAATTGTCTGCTTTGATGATTTTGAAGTGTCTCTCAGGCAAACCACCTTGTAACAAACCTACATCTGCCCTCCTCTAGTTCCCAATCATTGGGATCACCTGGAGCTAGAATCAAATCAAAGCCCATGCTGGAGGCTTGGCTTTTTAAAGCAAGGTGGGGGTCAGCCTCTTCTCCCAGGTAACAGTGATAGGATTAGAGCTTGTGCTAGGGGAGGTTCAGGTTGGAATAAGTGTTGCTGTTTCCAAGGAACACTACCTATTCTGCACAGACGAGATGTAAATCAAAAGTAAGAAGGGGGATTCTGAAACATTTTTAGCCACCCGTGAGGTTTCTCCCACCAGCAATTCCCAGAACTCAACAGATTTCCTTTGCTGAGCTTTGACATTTGCCTCATTAGAGACATAGGAGGAGCAAATGTGGACAGAGAAGCTGGGGGGCCCTGAGGATGTGACACCCCACAGTAAGGGGAAATGGCAGGAACACAAGCACAGAATGTGAACACAAGCATGACCAGCCCCAGGTGTGGGCAGTCACCTTGGGAGACCACCATCAGCTATCGACAATATGCAACACCTGGTAAAGCAAAGCCATCCCCTTGGTTTGTGAGATTATAAAAAGGGGAATCAGGAGGACATGAATATCATTGTGTATTTAGGTGAACATCATGGAACTTCAGAAAAAGGAGTTGTTCCATATATTGTGCTCATTTCCCCTTTTCCTGAATACCTTAACTCACCTTAAATTGCTTTCATTCACATCTCAAGCCAGAGCCAACCTGCCCCAGCCCCCTGCTGCACCATGTCCCATATCACTAACAGCACCACCCCTACTTTTTCAGGCTTACAACCCCCTCGCTTCCTTCTTTGTTGAGGGGCTAATTTTGCAGCCAGCTGTTCTGACTGCTTCACAATGCCTAACAAGATTTAGATCATTCCCTGCTCTACCTCTGTGATGACGCGGCAGGCTCTGCCAAGAGGAAATCTTCAAAGGCCTTTGCATAATGCCATAACAAAACTGCTGCAACCAGCCAGATCTGGACTCGAGATCTCCCTTGGCAAGCTCTGCTGTGTGAGCAGACCCCAGTCCTTCCTCCCCTCTGCTTGGCTGCCTAGAGAAGGCCTTCCACTCCTGGTATTATTTTTGCTACAGAAGAGTGCTTGAAAAAACAAGCAGTAGGTTGTCCCAGACCTCCCAGCTCCGGAACCCAATGCCTTCCACAAAAATCTGGAATTTCCAGATGTGCAGCGAAGATGCAGAATCCTTTTGCAAGACGGACTCAAATCTGAGGCAGATCAAGGGTTCGCCGAGCACAGATGCCTCTTTCCAGGTCTTTTAACTGAGTCCAGCGTCCTCTTGGTGATTACCCAAAGCTTTGTTAGACATGCAAATGAGACACTCATCTTGGATCTCCTTAGATGAGGACTTTGCGATGGGTTGCTGCCCTACAGTGACAAGGGAAGAGGCTTTTTGCTCCTATTGGAGACTTGCTGAGTGTGCACAGGAGAGCAAGCCCTCAGAAACCAAGGTTTGGAGGAACTGATGGCATTACAGACTGACAGTTCGCCTGTTCAGCAAAACCACCAGGAACAGAGCATGGAGCAGGAAGGCAGCCAGCAGAGATTGTTGCCTTCTGTGCTCATATACCCTTTTGATCAAATTGCCTGTTCATTTCTACAATATAACTCTGGCCTCACCCAAAAAGGGGCTTTGGGTGCTGGTACAGAGTAAGAGAAATCATGCTGACACCATTTCAGCATCCAGCAGACCCAGCAGCATCTGAAACGCTGGGTTTTCTCAATACTCGTGCTAAGAACTGCTGAGAAATGCTGACATTTTGAAACAGTCCCCAATGGACTACTGCAATTAAGTTATGGGCATGGCACTATTTAGTAGCACGTATTATATGCTGCAATTTCAGATAGTTCAAATGTTATCAAAGAATGAAGCAGGCAGTTATTAAGTAGTAACCTGGACACAGTAAATATTCAGCTCTCTCCTGTTATTCATTCCCCTCTGCATTATTTTTGATTCTAAAGCACTTTGTTAGGACAAGGGTATTATGCAGTGATAGTAATGGGAAGAGCATGGATCAGGAGGTGGAGAAGATGGTAAAAAGAGGGGTGAGAACGTGGGGCAACTAATGGGCAACCAGCAGCTCAAAGGTTGAAACTGCCAGACTCATTTTGGAAGGGAACTAATGCAAAACAGCATCCCAGTGTAGTGCCTTCACAAGGGCAGACTGCACAGGAGAACCCACTAAGAGGGCTGGGCAAGATGATCCCTTGAAATCCCTTCCACCTCCTATGATTCTGTGATTTGTTGTAATCCAGTGACCTGCTGGAACAAGGAGTTCTTCCTTTGATCCAGGGTGATGAAAGAATCTGATGTCCCAATTGGTCTGCACACACGGTATTATGTAGAGCTGGTCTCCAAAGCAGCACAGTCTGCCCATCACAGTACTATACCCAGAATAATAAGTTTTGCCCCAGGTAGATGAATTCTGCTCACCCCAGGGCCAACTTCAGCTCCCTACCACAGAGCAGCAACTTGTTTCTAAATGCCAGGACTCAAATGCCAACATAAGACTCAAGGATGGGCTCCCTCATACAGCATCGGAGCATTAATTCCACATGCTGCTGTGCATTGCTAAGCCATTCTGGAGGATCCCACAGGGCTAAGGAATTAGCCTGGGGCATGGGAAAGCTGAGCTTCATTCCTTGATCTGCCACAGAAACCCCAAGTGCCATTGGGCATATCAGTCAGCGCCTGCACAGGGGTCTCCTAACTAAAATAGGGATAGGAACCCTGTGAGGGTGTTGGTAAGAAGATAAACATCCTACCATCCAGGAGGTGCTGCGATGCTGTGATAACAGGGGCCATGCAAGAAACGAAGATAAACAGTTTCAAAGCCCTCAGCTTTTTTGGTGCTTTCCCTTCTGCACTTGACATACTCAGTGATATCACACAACCAGCTTTGGTCTTGTTTGCTCACAGCTTCCAAAGTATTGGAAGCTCCCAGTCCAAATAACAGGTCTTACCTCAGAGGCTGTGATCTTTATAACAACAATTTACACCCTGTGTTTTAAAGGGAGAAAGTAGAATTCTCCAGAATGCTTTAAGGCCAGTGGACATACAGCTTTGCACAGTGAGCTCCAGAATGTCCTTGCCTTTTCCCAACATTATCCCATCAACCTCAGTGGTTCCTTTGGAACACGCTGCTGGTGCTACATCCGTAGTGGTTACAAGTTTTGTTTTGCCCATCAGCACCCGAAACAGGAGTTTTAGGAGCAGGGGAAGAATTATAGATAAATCATTCCCCAAATGCTTAAGAAAAAAAAGAAACAAAATCCTGCACATACTTTCTAGGATCAGTGGTTTAATCTTTCATAGACAGTGAAGAGCTAACAGATGACATGAAGTCACTGCAGGAAGATGTAAACAACCCATGAAAAAAAACAACCCACTGCATTTCAAAAGATAGGACACTTCTGAGGCTTTGGCATTCTAAACAGAATTATCTGATGCCAGCACTGTTTATTTGGTGTCTGAGGTCTCACACGCAGGGCTGCCACAGCTTATCAGGGAAGAGTTGTCACCCATTTAGAGAGAAGCTTTAAGCTAACAAATTCCTGCACTGTGGAGATACCAACCACATGTGAGAATGGGGATGGTCGGGTTTGTTTTCCATGAGGGAAAACAGCAGCTGGCACTACCTCTTTCCTTGTGATCAGCCCCAATCAAGCAGCATAAGGAAGTAATAGCTGAGTCAATTAGAAATCCTAGATTCAGTATTCCAGTTATCCAAGGTATCCAATATGAATATGCTAAATACCTAATAGAGTCATTAACTTCAAAGCTCTGCATTACCTGGCTGAATTATCCTACTTCCATCCTATTAGAGGATGCTTAAGAGAGGAAGAAGCTTTCAGTCACGCTCAGCTTTCATGCACAGTTATGCACACTGCACCTCAATCCAGCAACAAAATGGTGTAAATGACTTTTTTTTTCACTTTCTGGAATGACTGTGCTGATGGGTCAAGGTCATTCTGCATGTCCGTACAACATCAAATACCCTTCTTGCCCTTTGAGAACCTGTGGAATTACAGTTAAATATGCTGCAGTAGCTTGTTCCTTGACATTAACTATGGAATTTTGTTGACATATGAAGAGCCGATTCCCGTCGTGTTGCTCAGCACTTACCCCATGCCAGCCCAGAGCATGCTTGAATAATTCCATCTAAGTAGTTACAAAAACAACAGAACTCAAGAGAAAAGGCTCCTGCAAAATAAATAAATAAATAAATAAATAATATGGCACCATTCCAGTTCACCAGCTAAACACTTCCATCTGATATTCAAAACAGACAGGTGGAAAATTATCCAGAGACACACCATCGTGTTCAGCCTGAACAAATGCAAGACAGACTAAAATGGCACGCTGGACAGTAATCCGCTTCAAAAATAACTGTGTTACCATCAATCCTCTGTTCTTTCCAGAAGATGTGCAGGCTGTCCTGCTGTGGAAGAGGCTCACGTGTTTGAGGATTCAGGGGGAGCTGTAATTTATGTTTTCCTCCTTGCTTGGTAGGTTTCAAAGGGAGACCAGCTTCACCTCCATCACTTTGTTCCACTTTTCTCCTAGACAAATAGAGTCATGGAATCATAGAACCGTTAAGGCTGGAGAAGACCACTAAGATCATCAATTCAATAGTCAACCCATCATCACTATACCCACTAAGCCATGTCCCTCAAACAAAACAACTTGCTCAGTGGGTTTGTAAGGTCTGCTCGCAACAGTGCTGCAACTAATTACCCACAAAAGCCAGGATGGAGAGCAGGCTCAGATCTGCAACTCCCCTGCCATCAAAAAACTAACACACATCACAAATAGTGATGCCCAAGGTCAGCTCTTATAGCAACAAGATGGGTTTTCTCCTCACCTAACAGGAGAGGCATCCAGTGTAGCTGTGACACTCAGCACACTTCTACCTCACAGGTTGCAGAGTCAGCAGTCAGTGCTTCTGACATTGCAATGTCCATTAGAAAGACATATTAGGGCTTATTATAAACAAACAGGCTTTAGTACAAGGAGCTGTATTTCAATTAGTTAAGCCCTGATGCCAAACTTGGTCTGTTTCAGAAGCAAGATAATACAGTGCTCACACACTGTTATCCTTGCTTTTCAGTAGCTATAGATAAGTATCATTAAGTCACTGTGAAAAAATGCACTCAATTATCCTACGCTGTTATTACTTAATCTGCGTTTCAAAAAAAGCTTTACACTGAAAAGATGGTAGATAAAGACTAAGTATTGCAGATAAAGGCATTGCTTCACTGAATATATGCTGTAAAAGCATGAGCTGTGGTTGTACACAATTGGATGAACCGGGCTTCTCTCGACATTCTCATATTGTCAGAACCACAGCCACAGCAGGCTGCTGGAGAGCTAAAAGCCACATTCAGAGGTAGGCTGGGGAAGGAGCCTGCTTCACACAGAGAGAGGCTTTGCAAAGACTTCTGTAATGCCTAGCAATGAATCTCCTCTCTGCCAAGGTCTATCCGAGCATTACACGTATAGCCAATGTGCATATGGCACAGCTGGGGGTGACAGTCCAATTTGTAGTTGGCTCAAGTGGGAAGAGAAGCTGTATTCAGAAGACCAGGGCCACCAGGTTCTTGTTCTCTACAGTTATAGTGAGAGGTAGCACAGCTCATTCTCTGAATACCCACGTTTGCATTACAGCTGCAGCCTCACTCAAGTGCTGTGTACTTTAATGGCCCCAGAAAATGGATCTGGCACTCTGAATTTACGACAAATTGATTGAATACAGATGTCACAAAAAAATGCCTCTTCCAAGTTCAACGGCATATGAATGGTCTTAGCGTGCCCCCAGATAATCTGACTTCTGTGCCCTAGTTTGCTGCAATAAACCAATTGGGAGGATAATAATATGCTGTCTCTGTGTCGTGAACCCCTTGGGGAAAGGAGCTTTTTAATTGCGTGCACAGCCCATGACCTGGTAGGCTCTAAATCTCACTGGATGGTGTGCGAAGTTAGAGTGGGACTTCAGCTGAACACCCTGAGCTCATGTTACTGTCTGGATTAGCAAAACTTCAGACTATTAAACTGTCTGCATTCTACAGGCGTTGCTGGGAGTTTTGTTTCCCTGCTAAGCTAAGCCCTTTTTTGTTATAGCCAAAAGAAGAGAAAAAGGTACAAAAGCACAGAAGTAAAAGCAGCATCAAGGTGTTGTTTGGCCAGTCCAGCAGATACAGTACAGAAATACTGACAAGGCTTAGTGGGCATGGTGGTGATGGTTGGACTAGATGATTTTAGGGTCTCTTCCAACCTTAATGATTCTATGATTCTACATCAGCTTTGTAGGAGAGCAGAGATGGCCAGAGCTCACACACTCAGGTGTCATCCTCTTACAGAGCCTGCCTAAACAGATATATTTACACTGACTCCTTCTAATTAATGCACTCTGCTAGACCCATTGCCCTCTTCAGCCTGCACATACAGAGCAAGACCCCAATTTGGTCAGCTTGTACAGCTTGGGGCAGATAAAGTGACCTCAGAGCCATCAGACCATCCCCAGGAGGATGACTGATTGATCCTGTTTACCTTTGGTACCGCAAAGCACTTAACATCAGGTTGGGAGAATCACTGCTTTGTAGTTGTTATTCTTATGGTCTTCAAGACAGAACTATTTGTTTAGGAGCATGATAAGAGTGTTCAGACCACTGGCTCCTGGGCAAGGCTCTGAAAGTCCACCACAACAAACACAAAGTAATAGCACTACATTTGTTCTGCAGAGTGTTACCAAGTCAACTTGTTCCTGAATAGACCCCCATCAAAATTACAGAAAGCCCAATGAATCCCACACTCTTTAGCCCACAGCTGTCCCCAAAACCAGGGGAAGAAGCCTGCAGTGAAGGTACAGAGGAGGAAACGTTGGGAGCAGACTCTCCTGGTGACTAATGTAGCCGAGATAAACATCTCGATGCTCACTAAAACATACAGTATCACGCGCAGATTAAAGGCTGGTTCAGAGATTTTGCAAGCAGCCAGTGACTCCTACCCAGCCATCTGCCCAAAAAGGGCCTCTGACTTGTCAACCAATCCATTTCCCGCCAGTGCCACAGGCTGGGTGATACAGATCTCTGCTGTGTTTTTTTTAGGAGAGCTTTGATGTAGGAGCTCCGCCGCAGCAGCAGCCCCCTTTGGGGAACAAAGCTGCAGTCTAGCCAGGCTCTTCACCAGTTGGCCAGGTATTAGGTTCTTATTCCCAGCTTCGGGGCAGCCCTATCACTAACCTTTCCCTCTGACCTTTTGCAGGGAGCCTTCTGCTCAGGGCCATCTGTGTCTCTTAAAGCATTTTCTTTTTAAGTGTTCACCTGAGCGTCTGCAGCGAGCAATTACTCACACACTGGTTTGCATCAGTCACAAAAGCTGTAAGCTTCCAATTAACCACCTCATGCCTTTTAATGATACAACGCTAAACAAGGAAGAGAATTAGAAGGAACATCCTTAGAAGTGGTTTGCAGCAGGACAGAGCTGTCTTTATTACTGTTTATATTAGGGTAGCACGTAGGAAACTCAGCTAGAGGCTGTGAAAACAAATAGAGAACTTGGGGAGTTAATTTAATATGGAGAATTTATAGTCTACGGGACAAGACAGAGTTGGTAGATGAGGTGTAGAGTAATGAGGAGAAGACAATGATTTTCTAAGGGCCAGAATAACCTGCCAGCACCCTTCACTCATCTCTGCCAATTTCCCATATCCTCCTTTTTCAACACCACTTCAGGAGCGTGGAGGCTGGCAGAGGGCTCAGCAGCACACAAGTGCTTCCTTGACTCCCAGAAGACCCATGCAGCAGAACGCAGAGGAAAGCACTGTCATCATCTCCAAGAGATAGGTGAAGATACTGCACCTGCTCGGAAGGTTTCAGGCAAAACTGCATTTCAGAGGAATTCACCAATTCAGCAAAATCTCAACAAGGTGAGTCAATTTTGCCCAGGTTCCCATGAAACTCACACGGGGCTCCAGATGTCAGAAACCTGCTGAGTTTCCTGCCTGGCCACCCATCTGGTTCCTCCATCATTCAGGTTTCCAAGGCCTTAGGGCAGCCTGCTGCCAGACAAGCTGTTTTGCAGGAGGGGACTTCAGAGCTCCCACAGCTCTCATTGGGATGTCTCAGATATTAGACCATCTCAGGGGCAAACACAAGAGTTGGAGAACTGAGAGGCCTGGTGCTCCTGAGATCATCTCTTCTGCTAGAGACTGCAAACCGGTACATGATTTCTTCTGCAAAATTTCTACTGTTTTGGAAGGAATTCAGTATAATTTCACCCAGAACCATCACTTTAAGCCCATTTCCAACAGCCAACCTCAGCAGGGCAGCAGTAGACAACAGCAGCCACTGAACTTCGGTTCTCTTCCTGTTGCTCTTAAGCAGGGAGCTGTGAATCCCTGCACAGCCCACCAGAAACCCTGCAAATCAGTCACATCTGAGTTGTCTAATTTGAAGGACAGGTGACAGAAACTACAACACAGTTCCGTGAGCTCCCCAAGACAGCAGAACAGTGAAATTTCTCTACCAACTTAATTGAAATACTTGCTATGTGGAAGAGTACACCTCTGATGCTGTGAGTGGTCCCAGGGCTCAGACCAGCTCATCAAACTCACAAACAGAGGAAATGAGGAAGAGACTCGTTGATAAGAATCATTGCCTAAATCATTTTTTCTATGATTTGCTAGAAAACATAGGGAAAGGAGGACAGATGTTTCAATGACTGAAACAAGATAATAATACCAAAACAAAAAGGACTGAAACCTAAAGGTTTCTTGTTCTGCTTCACGTGGCACTGGATGTTTCCCCCTGCTCCTGAACCAAGTGATAGCAGCAGCTGCTATGCACAGTCTCCTTTGCTTACCCTTCTTAGTCACCAACGGGCTCCATTGGGAGCATGATTTTATCAATGCTATGAGAAACACGTTTCTGGAATCTGTTGCTCCCAAAGAAATCTCTGCAATGTGTTGAGCAAGCACCGGGGCTCCTCCTCAGGATGCAGCCAGGCATGCTGTGAAAGCTGAGAGCTCCTGAGCATGCTGCTGGGAGGCTCTCTGGGGAAACATCTGGTGGAGACACTGACACAAGCTGTAGGTTTGTGTGGGGCTCGAGCAACAAACCATCTGTCAAGACCTGCTTATTAGGATGTTTACTCACAAAATTGGCCTTTTCATCAGCACACCGTGAGTGGTTTCTGAATGCAGCCATGACCACCAAGAAAGTGGTCTTGCAGAATCAGTCAACAAGCACAAGAGTGAAGCCAGCACATAGGGGCATTGTTTTTTAACACAAGGACCAGCTACATTCTGCCCAGCGTCATGGTTCCCATTTTGCTACCCCCAGTAACTGCATATCAGTCAAATCTTTGGGGTTTTATTTTGATATCAATGTGTTCTTTGGCAGGACAAAGAGCCTTTTGTTTTCTTCCCCTGTGCTAAAGCATTGATTCTCTGATATCCTGTAGGGATGATGATTTATTTTTGTCTATTTTATTGTCTTTCCTGTTGTTTTTCCTGCCCATATTATGATGCTTTTGTTAAATGAAAAAAGAGCAGAGAGAACACACCAGAATAAAAGAAAAGCTCAGCTCTCTGCTCACTATTTTCCAAACATTAAATCCATTTCCTAGTTTGTACATTTGCAATGGATCTACAGAATTTATTCAGACCAAAGACAAAAGTGCCCTGAAGTCACAGGGAACACCTCCACCCCTGCATGACTTCATAGCATCACAGAATCGTTAAGGCTGGAAAAAGACCTTCAAGATTCCCAGTCATCCAGTCCAACCATCAACCCACCCCACCATGCTCACTAAGCCATGCCCCTCAATGCCACATCTCCATGGTACTTCAACACCTCCAGGGACAGTGATTTCATCACCTCCCTGGGCAGCCTGTGCCAATACCTCACCACTTCTGAGAATAAATGTTTCCTAATATCCAACCTGAACCTCCTCTGCTGCAAATTAAGGCCATTCCCTTTCATCCTGTCACTGGTTGCCTGAAGAAGAGGCCAACTTCAAACAAGAGACAGAGGACCAAAGAGGAAAGATGAACAATTTTGCTTTTCTGAGAAAGAGGAAAGAAGAGAGGAAGGCTCAGAGCACCATAGTACCATATGTCTAAGCAACACACCCAGGGCATAGTAGGTCTTTGTAACTGGACCATGGAGGAAACGCACGCCTGAAATAAAATGTCAGCAATGAAAGCCTCTCCCATGGCTAAGATCGTCTTTCAAGAGACGTGTCAGAGCTCAATACAGGAAAAAGGAAGCCGTGGGGACCGCAGCAGAGATCAATATCTCCAGGGTAGAAAGGAAACTTATCATTTGACAACAACAATAAACATTTCTGAGTGTGCTTCCTCCTGACGCTCCTGTGGCATTTGGTCTCAGACAAAAAGAGCCTCAGCAGAGCAGCAGGGCTGGGCAGTGACAAATCAGAGAACCTCGGAGTGGTTTGGGTTGGAAAGGAACCTTAATGATTCTCTGGTTCCAATCTCTGCTGTGGGCAGGGACACTTCCCACCTCTTGTCCTGTCATTACAAAGGTTGTACTGACAACCCCTGACAAAGAGGGTCCCCAGTTTTTCTGTAGCTCCCCCTTTGTTACTGGAAAGCCACAATGAAATCCCCTTGGAGATTCCTCTTCTCTAGGCTGAACAAACTCAGCTCCAGCCCTCTGGTCATCCTTGGGGCCCAGCTCTTTGCTTGCAATCATGTAACAGGGATTTAGCCCTCAGATACCATGACTGAGGGTCCAAAATCTGGATGTAGGAGATGGGGAACAGCTTGGCTCCTCTCCCCAGCAGATCCCCTTTCAATCCTCTTGCTCCAGGCTCTCTCTGCCCATGAGCTTCCCTCCCCCAGCACCTCCTCTCCTTGGGTAGCACCCAAGGCCTCTGCAGTGGCCAGGAGAAAATCACAGAGCTCACAAGGAACCTATAAAAGAACTGGTAATTAGGAAGAAGAGACAAGGACAAGACAGGAGCCATCCATGGCAGCTGGAAGCACCAAGCACCATCATTTATCAGCCATGAGGAGGTAACCTTTGAACAGCACTCGTGTTCCTCTCATCCAGACCCATCCACAGCTACCAAACCTCATTTGCAGGAGCATCTTCAGCTGAAGCACTGATGGGTGATGGGCCTTGGGTGCGATGAGCTAGATCCAAACCTCCCAGACCTGATATCAGAAAAATATGCTGCGGGTATCAGTGAACTATACAGGTACAAAGTTGCTTTGGAGTGTTCTGAACAGTGCCATGAAACAGTAATGTGTTGACTATACGTGTTGTTCCATAGTTGAATCTTAGAAGATACCTGGGAAAAAACAGGCATGCTGCAAACAAGAAGGGGATGGATTCCTTTTCTTCCAAGCAACTGAACATCTAGGAAAACACTACCACAGAAATTCCATTTCATACAGTGTTTGTGTTTTAATGACAAGCCACAGTTTATATAATTAAGAACAAAAGAAAAGCAGTAGAGGAAACACCAGAGTGAACATGGTGTCTGCAGTAGCCTGGAGGCACGAAGGTGGCTTAAGCAATAGCAGTGATTTGGATACCCAGGTCAATAGCCAGCACTGCCCTTGACCTCATTGGCCACAGGGTGAGGCAGCTGCTCGCGTGATGTAGTCAGGTGCTGCTCCTGTGCTTGGTGCCACATCCTCTGCAAGCTGATCCAACTGGATTTACAGAGTGCTCTCTTATCAAACCTGATGGATTTCCACTCCCACTCCTTTCCCAGACCTTGCCCTGCACTAGGAGACATAGAGCATGACACAGCATAGAGGACTCACCTTACTTCTAGAAAGAAAAGGACATCACTGCGTTTCTGCCTTCCAAGGCTCTGGATTTTCAGCAGACTCCTACTCGTTCCTGTATTTGCCTGCCTGAGAGAACAGAACCTCAGGAAATGGTGTCAGTCAAGAGTCAAGGAAAGAAAACTGTAATGTGATACAGGTCTTACCCACTGAAACACTGGGAACGTCTCATTTTACAGTGGTCCCTTCCAAAAGGAAACCAACCAACTGTAAATAATGTGTCTGAGAGGAGAAGACAAGCTTTTAACCCTTCCCTTGCCTTTACTGTTTGCTCAATCAAAGCATAGCTCCCCTTGAAGCCCAGCAGAACCAACTCCTCTGTGTTTTATGGCTCTCTTCTCCAGACTGAGTAACCATGAAACCCTACTCTTTTGCCAGTTCCAGAGCCCAAAACTGAGACTTGAATATGATTAGCTAAGCACAAGAAGGGATGTTGACTGGATATTAAGAAAAAATCTCTGAAAGATTGGTGAGGTATTGGAACAGGCTGCCTGGAGAAGAGGTGGGGTCAGTGTTCCTGGAGGCATTCAAGAACTATGGAGATGTAGTAGAACACAGCTTAGAGGGCACAAGCACATTCAGTCTTAAATGTTTCTCAGTGTTTTAGCTCAGTCACCTCAAATACAACAAATAACAAATGCATCTGTTCCTTTTAAAATACTTCCAGATTCAGGATACTGCTCCTATCCAGTTCAGGTGAACAGTTTGACGCAAGTTTCACCACACAGTCTTGCTCTGAAGGGAAAGCAGAGAGCCAGCAGGGAGTCCCTCCAACATTAGCCAAGAGAAGTCACCAGGACATCTGGCACAGACACGTTTCATTGGAACACTTGGAAATTCAAGCTTAGGGACCTTGATCTACCAGCACTCCTGAGCATGCGCTGAGTTCACTCCTAACTGTAAAGTATACAGAGCATGTGCTGAAATGCTTCACTGAGTAAGAATGAGCTTAATCACTTGCTTAAACACTTACTGCATGAGCACTTCAGAGATGAAGATTGATTATATCCTTCTCCTCCCAGTAGCTCAAGCTTGCCCTTCAGAAAAGCCCATGTCTTAAGACACAAGGCTCACAGAGTGCAAGGAGACACGGGGAACATATATTTCAGTAGGTTGCAGTCTTTCCACCTCTCTGCCCTTGGCCACAGAATAACATTTTTGGGGGGGAGAAAACACTTAATTTGCTTGCAAAGCCATTACATCATGAGGACAGAGTCCAAATCATATACATTTTCCTTCGGGTTTATCATGAAAATCTTAGTTCTCAGGACTGCAACTCCTTTAAAAAGAACAAAAGCCAGATTTTTCAGAGCTTGGCTCATTGAAGCCAAGTTATTAATGCTAATATACTTTATTGATCTTAAAGGAATACAGCATGGAAACAAAGGCCATTAATTGAGAAAGAGGCTCTGTTTACATCAATAAGCCATTCCACACAAAAAGAGCAGATCCAAAGTGAGATCCCCATGGGTACAATATATACAGTTTAAGTGTTTACTTCAGCCTAGAATTAGCATGGTTCCCAATATCATTTGGACCAAATTTCTCCACATCTTTGGACCAGCCATCACAGTTCAAGGCAGCCATCACTGATTCAGGCCCCATGTCCCTGTCCAGACAGAAGCACATTTGCTGTGCCCCTGGAGTGAAGTGTCTATGTAGAAGTAACCATTGAAAGAACTAAATTCTCCAAGGACAGCAGAGTCCCAAGGCAAGGTGCAGTAAATGCCCAGTGCTCTGCCACTAGGACAGTTTGTTTGAGTTGGAAGTCATCAACTTTTTCTACAGTTTAGGAGCAATTGTAGAAGGATGTAAAATTGCTGCCCAACACTGAAGCCTACTGTAGGCTTGTATATCAACCATATCCATTGCTGTGTTTCCATTACAAGGGGAGGATGTTCAATATAATAGAATGATAGAATCATCTTGGTTGGAAACTACCTTCAAGATCCCCAAGTTCAACCATCACCCTGACCTACCAAGTCCCATCACTAAACCAAATCTCTTAATGCCATATCCACACATTTCTTAAATACCTACAGGGATTGTGACTCAGCTACTTCCCCAGGCAGCCAATTCCAATGATTGACCATCATCTACACAAAGAAATTCTTCCTCACACCAATCTAAACCTCCCCCTGTACAACCTGAGGCCATTTCCTCACATACTACCACCATTCATCCAAGAGAAGAGACCAACATCCTCCTTGCTTCACTGTACTTTGAGACAGCTGTAGAGAGTGATGAGGTCTCCCCTCAGCCTCCACTTCTCCAGACTGAGTAGCTTCAGCCCCTCAGCTGCTCCTCATAACACTCTTTTTCTAGTCCCTTCATCACCTTCATTGCTCTTCTCTGCACACGCTTGAGGAACTCAATACCCTTCTTTTATACTCTTCAGAACTGAACACAGTATTTGAGGAGCTAGTGCCATGTATGACAGGACAGTCCCCCACAAGTCCCTTTCTGCTAGGCAGCTTTTCAGCCACTCTTCCCCACACCTGTATCACTGTATGAAGATTTTGTGACCCTGGTGTAGCACCCATATTTCATCTTGTTGCATATCACACAGTTGGACTCAGCCTATCAACCTAGCAATCCAGACCCCCTACAGAGCCCTTCAACTCTCAGGCAGACCACCAGTCCTGCTTGAGTTGGTATTATACAGGAGTTCAGCACAGACTATGTATGTGAAAGTGTGGAATTAAATAATTTTGCTATAGGAACGTGAGTGACCAGGAACGCATGTCCATTGTTTGAAGAAGTATATGCCACCATCAACCAAGCATGAAAAGTAAACTTCCTTGCATGACAGTGCAAACCTCATTTTCAGCAACAGTTCTGAGCACAAAAGAATGAAGAAGACTGGGAGAAATCTGCTGCATAGACAACTTCCATGAATTAAACCAAGATCACAGTCTTCTCACCTAAAGACTCTTCAAAGTTGCAACAATCTGCAGAGAGAGCATGCAAGTCTGGCCACTCTCTGAAGTCCATTCACTCAACGTCCCTCCCAGCCTTCACAGTCATTAATTGGGGATGGTAGAGCATATATCCTCCCCTCCTTACTGTAATACCTTGTCTATCTCCTTTGAACTCGCTGACATTACATCCGTATTGCTACTGCCAGTGGCAGCAAATTCCTTGCTGAGCAAAAATAAAAAAGGAAAAGCACTTTCTATTATCCCTTTTAACTGATCCCCCACTTGCTTCCATATGTCTCCCCTCATACCAGCACTGTGGGATTTTTAAGTCCCAGAGCAATTGTTTCTTACTGCAGTGATCCATCTATTCTGTTTTGCCAGAGAAATAAAACACCATTTCCACGCAAGGAGCCTCAACACAATCCCTTTGGAGGTTTAGAGCAAATCATGGGAAAAGCAGACTTGAAAGATAGATTTGGGCTTTACAAATTGTTTCTATTGGTTTGCAGTCTCTGTATCCTCTTGGAACTGAGCACAGGAACTGTCAGTGTGAGGATTACGCTGCAAAGAGCTGAGAATGGTTCATTTTGTCATACTAGCTTAGTTGTATGCATGATTGTTGGTTTCTCCAGAGACACAGACTAGATGCTCGATGCAGCTATTAAAAATGCCTTTATCACATGCTGCAGGAGACCCAAGCCCAGTGTGATGAATCATCTGTTGAGCGGCCATCACAGCTAATAAAAACCTTCTTGCTCTTTGTGGCAAAAACAATTAAGGCTCCTCAAGGGTGGCTTTGTTGGCTGCCACCTGAAGACCTCTGACCTTTCTTAGAGTCAACAAACAGATTGGGGTTAGGGAAGGTGTCTTGTTGTGGGGAGTCTGTTTTCAGTCCTTATCCAGGATGAACCCCATGCCAGAAGAAAAACTAGAAAGTTTGTACAGGTTGGATAGACTCCCTCTGAAACACCTCATCAGGGAACGGCTGGGAGATGTACAGCAACACTATATAACCTAAATCACAAGAAACCCAGCCAAAGGGGTCTGCTCTTGCTAAATGTTTGCTGTGCTCATCAAGCATAGGGGTATAAACCCAACCATCCTCACCACAACTATTCCTACCCTTGAAATAGGCCCTGGGGCACTGAAGACAAACCTCACAGCTTCTGACTTCCAAAGACTGCCATAAGCACTGGGGATAATTAAAACACGAATATTATGAAAAAAATGCATTGGTAAGTGCTCCAGGCTGCAGAGCTGGAAAGCCAGGTAGCTTAAAGAAGTGCCAGGTATTTAACTGGTCTCCAAGATTTGAAGATGTTTTTCAACATAGCATTGCAAAAACTTACTAACAGAGGCGTGCTTCCTAAATTGGAACCAGAGAAGAGTATGTGCTGCGATATCAAGTACTTTACTGGCACTGTAAGATCTTTTATTAAAAAAAAATAAATAAATAAAAGAAGAGGGGAAGGAGAGGGAGAGAAAAAACAAAAATGAGGCCTCTAAATGATTTGGGATGCTTACCTAAATTATGCAGGAAAATTCCTTCTGCAAACTGAAAGGAGACAGATGCAATTGAAAGAGATGCCATCAGCACATTTCCCCATCTGGTACTAAGCTATTCCATCAGAGTGCTACAGAATGCACCAGTTGCAGCTGATACAGTCTTAGTGATATTTAAGCAGCTATTTTCTTATTCTTTTACTCAATTATCAACTATCCAGCAGCTTGCTCTTGGAAACCAACCTCCTTCAGCTGGTAAAAGACAATGCATTGTAGCATTGCAATTAAGACTTGCCTTTCCAAAGCTGCTGGCCAGGTTGTTTTCCCACCAGCAGCTCCCTTACAGTCGCAGACACAGAGTGCATGTCTGCAGCTCCTCTCTGTTGCACCTTTGAGGAGATTTACAGGGATTTGCATGTGGTTTTCTTGCTTGAAGAGAGATTATGTGGCATGATTAAGAGATATTCTAGGAAAGAAACCACTAGGTTTGACAAGCTTCTTGACATTCCCTTTGTTTGATGTAACACCCATCAGTTATTAACAGGATGTATTGAGCTGCTCTCAGCTTCAGCAGAACTGTGTTGAGTAACAAACATTTTTCCTCACCGCTCTCTGTAGTGGCAGCCATTGTCCAGCAATTTCTGAAGTAACTATTCTATATTAGTATATAAAATGTACATATTTATATATATATAACATTTTATGTTTTCTATTTGTATGCAGACTGCCCTTCCACATGTAAT
Source organism: Coturnix japonica (assembly GCF_054131305.1). Taxonomy (NCBI): domain Eukaryota; kingdom Metazoa; phylum Chordata; class Aves; order Galliformes; family Phasianidae; genus Coturnix; species Coturnix japonica. The sequence goes on from NC_140667.1 coordinate 52,528,601, forward strand.
GCTACAGGAGGATTAAGACCAGCTAAGGTGAGTTACAGCTTCTCCTCTATCATGAGAAATGGAAAAGAAAGGACTTTTGAGACTCCTGTACTCAAAAACTTGTGACCATACTGCATGGCCCCTTATAGAAAGTAATAGAAAGTATGTAATGTGAAAGACATCTAACATGCAGGGATTCACTACACCCTGCAAGTTAAGAAGATGAAATCCACCTCTTAGAAAAAACTGTTACCACTGTCTTAGAAGCTGTTCACAGAGACATTTAATTCTTGGTGAATCTCTCCTTCCCATATTTGCTACACAAGGAAACCTGAGAAAGTATTGTTCTGCCTTACAGCAGGTGACAGCAGGAAGGACATAGAGAAACCACGGAGGAATGTATCTGCTCTGCTGATCTTACTATGGACCAAACGGGCTGCACAAACACCCCAGAAATTCCTATCAGGTACACACAAGCCTACACTTTGGCCACCCTGAGCACACAACTTTGGGCAGTCCATTTACTGATCACTTCATAGGCACACCTGTTGCGTTACGCAGATCCATTTGGTTACAGCACCCTACCATCTGCCCTTCACTTGTACCAACCAAGGTCCTCCAAGTCCCTGAAGCGAGGAGGATTAATATTACATTTCCATCTGCTCCACAACGCAAGCTGCTCATGAGAAACACCCTGAAGAACTGCAGAATCACAGAAGTTGGAAGGATCGTCTGGGATCACCCAGTCCAACACCCCAATGAAGTGCGTTTGCTACAGTAGGCTTGAGAAGTGTCCTCAGGCCCAATCCTGCCCCTAATAAATGCAAGTCACTGGAAGAACAAGAAGAGCCATGGCTATCCAGTTCTCTCAAAGCACAAATCACACACACAGCAACATTTTAAACTTGCTCCATTTCCTGCACAACCGAATTCCAGGGAATGTTAACAGGCCACATTAAAGAGACACTGAGGTGGTGACAACGCCAATACAAAACCATAAATTGAGTCTGTCCCAATGTAACAAACTCAAAAAAAATAATATTAAAACAGACTGTTTATTACAGCATATGATGTGTTATATTAATTTACACAATGATATATATATATAAAAACAGCCATGGATGATGTACAGTAAATTGGACATCAACAGGAATATTAAAACTACTGATAATCATGCACGTGACATGCATATGGTTTGTTTTTTCTTTTCAAAAGCAGTTTTACACAATATACTGAAGTTACTAAGCCTGGGGCAGCTGCTCCAACAGTTTATTCCAAACACCACCACAGTCCACAATGGGACTCCCAGGAAATCAGAGCAGAGTGCGCTCCCGAGAAGGCAACTTAACCTTGGAGATGGATTTAACAGGAGCCCTTTCCACATGGGAGAAGGTTGGGGGAGGATGGGGCCAGCTTCAAGAAGAGAATCAACAAGAAAAAGAAACAAAAACAGGACTGTCAGGAGGAACAAGTTCAAGATGTGGCACCAGGAGCAGCAGAAAAGGGACAAGCAAAAACATTAAGACCACCCACACGCCCTCCCCCTCTCCCCCAAAAAATGTATGACCTTAAGCTATTGATACCCTGTATAAGACCCAGAATTGGAAAAATCTAGGCAAAGATGATCCATTCCCAAAAACATGAGCCTTCTTTTCAAAGCCTTCTGATACCACACACCGGAGGCTGTTCACCACTGAAATGGCAGTGTTATAGGTTATTTTTTTAAACAAACGTAATGGTCTTTTATTTCCATTTAAAAGGCACTAGTATCCACCCAAGTTCTGAAGACAAGTGACATAATTTACCTTAAGTTTTAAATATTTGTATAAAAAAAAACAAAAACAAAAAAAATCTGTGGAAATATGTACACAAAAAGCACCTTGCTTCCAAAAGCAGAAACAGATACATTCCACCAAGTCACTTCATTAGACGGTCGTCATGAGCTTCAGGGAGCCTGACCGAAAGCGCAGGATTTTCTTCTTGAGGTTATGGGAGGCTTTGATTTTGACAAAGGCCTTTGCTGCATTTTCATGCAGCTCCGGAGCGGTGACGGTCTGGATGGGGAGTGTCTGGACAAACTGGGACCAAATGAGACCCCCACTCTCATCAGAGTCGCTGGTGGTGGTGCTCTCCCCGACGAACTCCACCTCGCTCAGGCTGGACTCGCTGTCTCCGAAGCAGTTCGTTGTGTAGTTGCTCTGCTCATCCTCACTCGTGTCCACCACGGTGGAGTGGAACAGAGACTCGCATTCTGCCGAGTACTCCGAGTCACTGGCCACATAGGCATACGGGCTGACATATGGCAGAGGAACTTGAGCGTAGACTCCTACACCATCCCTTCGGTTCCTCCTTGCCCTCCGCAGGGCCTCCTCGTAGGAGATCTCTGCTGAAGACTTCCACCGGCGGTAGTCAGCCCGCTTGTGTTTTGGTTTGGCCACCACCACCTCCCGGCCGTGTCCGTGCGACCTGACCACAGATTTATGCAGGCCGGTTGGCCGCCCCTGCAGGCCTGACTCTGGCTGCAGGCCACCGCCACGCTTCCCCCTCGAGGAGGGCTTTTTCAGTTTCTTATTTGTATCCAACTCATCGGGAAAGCGGCACTTCTTGCCCATTGGCTTGCCTTTCTCCCGCAAGGCCTGAGCACCGTTCTCGAGCCCATTGGCGAGGTGCGGCCTGTGCTTCAGCGCAGAGCTTTTCAATATCTTGACGTTCCTGGTGCCTTTGTGGAGCTTAACGCTTTGCTGCTGGGCTGGGATGTACTGGGCATTCACCAGCAATCCGTCATCGAGGCTCTGAGAGGAAGAGCCCTCGCTTTTGAAGTCCAGTGCAGGCCTCTCCTCCACAGGAGGTGATGACGAGTGAGCCGCCTGCGAGCTGCTCTTCAGCAGGACCTTTTTGGGAGGCTGGCTGACCCTGGTCTCTGGCTGCAGCACCACTGGCTTCCCTGGGCTCTCTTTGGGTGATGCAGCGAAGTGCTGGCTGCCTTCCTTGGGGACATCCCCCGTGGCAGCCACTGTGTGTCGGTTGATCTCTGGAGGCACCGCCTTGGCACCCCGCGGCTGATGCTTGCTCTGGACTTCACTGGGTGGAAAAGTCGATGGTAAAAGCACCTTTCTGCTCTCCACCTGTTCACCACCTGCTTCCCTCGGCCTCTGCTTGAGTGGGGAGGGAGCCGTGTTGTCTGGAGCAGTTGCCCCACTGGATGGCAAGCTCACTTGCTTTGCACTCTTCAGGTTCACGACGTTGCTGTGTGAAACCACACCAGCAGCCTGCCTGACACACATGCTGCCATGTCGCAAGATCCCTTTGGTGGGATCGGCGTTGAGACTTGTCCTTGGTTTGTTAGTCCTCACAGAGTGAGTCTTTCTCTGAACCAGGCTTAAGATGTAGCCATCTATCCTCTTGCTGGCAGACGGGCACGAGGCAGGCCAGGAGCCTGGTGGGAGAAAGGCATCAGTTGCTTTTCCTGAGTCTGTTTCAGATCCGGCGCAAACATCGGTAATGTCGCAGTCAAGCCTCTCCTCTTCTCGCTGGGGGTTCTCAGTCACAGGGAGAAGGAACATGGGACTCTGCACAGCTACCGCATGGAGTGGGCTGGGGTACCGGTAGACATCACTCCCGTTTTTAGACACCAGATCACACTGGTACTTTGGGTGGACATCTGCAACGACATCGAGGGAATTTGAGTGCGGTGTGGACAAAGAGCGACACACAGAGCCCGCGGCCTGGTCCTCACGTTGGCTTTCCTTATTATAATCCATCCAGCCTATGAGATCTGAAAGGCATTTACAAGAGTTTAGAGCTTGCCAGTGACAGTTCTGCTGCTTTTCACATGCTGTCAGGAGCACTGGACTCAACTACGCAAATGCTTTCACTACAGCACTACTGTTCAAACAGGAGAAACCTTGCACTCAGGGATGCTGCTCAACAGCTATAAAAAGGGCTGAGGGGTTTCTTCCTAACTGCATCTATGGAGGCTTTGTGCCAACATGACTTCTTCACTGAAAAAATAAAACCCACAGCCCTCTTGGGTCCAGGCTGCTGAGAGCTTCCTGTTCTAACATCCAAGCCACTCAGAAATCATGTTTCTGTGTTACACAGTCACTTGTATGGGGCCCACACACTGTGGGCCTCAGCATACATTAATTTTGTATTTCACCCCGCTAAATGCAAAGGGAAGCACGAGAACATAGACAAGAGACCAATGAGTTGCTTCCAGCTTACTGACAAATTTCACTCCCATACTTTTTCCAAGTATATCTTGGGATATAAAAGCAAATCCAGATTGTTAATATGAGCAACATAGCTATTTTATAATTGTAATAATGTCAGTAACAAGCATTCACTTTGAACAATAAAGAATTAAAGAATGGGAAACAGGCTAATATTTCCATGTAAGTACAAGGAGTGCAGGTCAATACAGCCAGTATCCAGGCCTTGGCTCTGCAAAGAGAGTCCTTTAAGAGACATCCAGTGCCTTTCAAGATGCATGAGTCAGATTTAATAACTAAGGCACTCACGTTGGATGTAAGCAACCTTAGTAGCAAGGCTTCAATCCAAGCACCTGAGATTGTGATTTTATTAAAGTATGGTTCGCTTGGTCTTCTTGGTTAGGGGGACAACCTAAATGATCCTGGCAAATCACTGTCAGTCCTGTTTTCTACCCCTGGGCTAGAAACTTCAGCCAGAGTGCTCCAATTTGAATGCTCAGTGCTTGCTACTTATCTTAGGCTTATTTCAAAAGAGGTCTCACATACTTTGATGAAATTAGCTGATAGCGATGATGTTCCTGTGTGGGCAGGAGAGAAAGAATAGGGAAGTCAGGAACAGGAACTTCCTCCAGATCACCTCCCAGTTTTCCCACATTTCCTAAATTCTATGTCAGAGTCAGGAAATGTTGCCAAAAAGACTTCTTTGAAACATGCCAGACTGAGAAATTTCATTCCTACAAGTGAGACAGCATGATTAACGAAAGCTTTAGATTTTTGTGTTGCATACAGAAAAAAAAACAGCAAAGTAATCTGCTGGAAAGCCTTGTGCATATTTTTGTGTTTGGCTGATGTACCTTTCAACAGGGAACATTAAATTACCTCAAGCTGCTCAAAGGATAACTTAGAGGAGTTGTCAGCATCTCGGAATCTATGTATCCCAGGCTGAATTTTCCCATTTCTGAGTCAGGAGAGCTTGAAGGATTTTATCCTTGATTCACAAAAAAATCACTATAAGTTAACCTTAAAGAGCAGAAAGGAAATTGGAAATACTGTGGTTAGGAGCATCCTCCACAACCCAGACTGGACTAAGGCTTCTGAATGAGCATGGCTGCCATGTCAACCAGTAACACTCGATCACAGAAGTCCCTCATAAGCATCCTTTCTGGACAACAGACAAAGGTGGTCTTCCTATTTTACTGTCAGACACGTTAAAGATTGCAACTTCAGCCTAATGTCAAAGAAAAATCAACAGCTCTCTGCCAAAGAGACAAAGTACTTTTACTCTGTTCATTATGTCCATCTCTAATATATAAATAGAGAAAACAGCTCAGTGTGGTTACCTGGGTGTTGAGGACCATCAGAACTGAACAAAAGACTGCTGCAAACAGAACGGCTTGCAACCTGCAGCTAGCTTCCTACTCGGTTACTTTCAATAATGACAGTGGTACATCTGTATTGCACAGCTTCAGAGGTACCTCTAATTATTGCTATTTAGTTAAAATGCTTTTCTTAAAGAAAACACAAGAAATTAGCCGACTAATGTGTTTCTGTGCACATGTACCACTGCCCTCTGCTGGGTAGAGCAGCTGCCATATTTTCACATGTTATTTCCATGTGTTTAGAGGGGCAGATTCACAAGCAAAGATGAAGTAGCGGAGAAGAAATGGTCCATCTTTGTAAAATATGTACATGGTAGGCACTGGAATCTTTTCAGAGCACAGCACACCAAATGGAAAGAAGAAGGGTTAATTCAACCCAGATACTCCTGAGGTAGTATTTCCAAAGCCAAAGCCACCTCCTGGAGTATGATGTATTCGACCTGCTTTTACTATACCTGCAGATTTAGGGCGTCCATCTGAGATATTCAGTGTTGCCTCCAAAGGGCTGCAAAAGCAAGTGCTAGAATGGCAACTGGATAAACACTCACTGAAGACAGAGTTAGACGAATTGGAGAGCGATCCAGAAGCTCCATCACTCAGCTCATAAAACCCTACAAAAATAAGAGTTTGCATTTATATTAGTTATGCCTACATAGAGTTACCATTTGTGTCCCTAAAAAGGCAGTGCAGCTGATGTTTATGTTGGCTTTCTCCTGCAATTAGTACGGGGATTTCATTCAGTCATCCAAAAAAACAGCACACAATTTAGTAATATCCTTACTGCTACAAAGAATTCCCTTTAATAGTAAAGCACTTAAAAGAACACAACTTTGCTCACCATATGAAATCTTAAACTATTTTTTTTTTTTAAGCTTTTACAGGGGTTGAGGTTTTAACCTTAACAGGGGATTACAGATTTAAGCAAGAAGGCTCGAGGCTGTGCTGGCCAGCCCACTCATATAACAGTGCATTCAACCTTCCAACCCAAACTCCCCAGCTATCACTTGACTACACATCTTTGCCAAGAGTTGGGCCCAACGCTACGCATTATTTTCATCAAAGTTCTAGACACAGGTTTAATATTTAGGATGGCATGAAAGGAGTGCAGGCAGAAAAATGTCCAGGTAAACTGGGGCTACTTAAGAAAAATGCAACACGTTATAAACAAGATTTATATTGTACGTTCAGGAAAAAGGAATTCTGGGCATGTCTACAGAATGAGGATGCATCCTGGAAAATGATACTCCTGGAAAGGACTTAGTCAGCATGGAAAAGAAGCTCAATCAAGCTTAATGGTATGGCCAAAAAAAGGCTAATGAGATTGTTGGATGTACAAAGAGACTAATGAATAGCAGGTGGGAAATGACTTCACCAGCCTACATGGCAGTGGTAAGAAAGACATTAGAACAGTGTGCCTAGTCCTCAAATCTAGCAAGCTTAAAACAAAGCTGAAAAACTGGAATGGAGCCATAAAACTATTTAAGAGCTTGGAAAAATGCCTTGAAACAAACGACTTAATGAACTGACCTGTTTAGCTCATCAAAAAAGCCTGGGAATTAAAATGTATAGCACCTCCAAGAGGAGAAAAGGCTTGGCACTAGCAAGACCTCAGTCTACAGGGAAAAACCATTTGACAAATCAGTATGGGAACGAGTCAAGTTCAAATCTGAACTAAGCAATGGTTTCAACAGCGCAAGTGATTAGTTGGTAGGTCCTCCATTCCTCAGTGCTGTCAGAACAAGCCTAGATCCTCTATGGAAGGCTCCCCACAGTTAAATACCATTTACTGGCTCCAACACAGTCAGAACAGAATGAAATCCAATACAACAGGGATTCAGTTATTAGATTCACCACTCCATCTGGTTACAAGATCAACTCTGACATCTTTCCTCTGCTGTTGGTGCCTCCTTGTACCATTTTTCCTGCAACCTCCTTCCTAATATGCAGGAGGACTGGAAGTTTTGTGGGTGGCCTTGAGAAAAAAAATTGACCCAAACACTGCAAATCTAATTAAGCCTGAAATACTTCTCTGAATGTGTTGCCTACTAACAGCAGCCTTTCCAACAGCAGGTGAACCTTCCTAGTCGGCACTAATTATCAGAGCGTGAACGTGTTATAGACATTCGTGGTGGTGAAGCTAAGAACTACAGGCAGTTTAATTCCGGGTACCATGGGAGGCTCCATCCTGCTGACCATTGGCCTCACCTGAACTTGGACGACTGTCTGTCTCAAGGTGTTCATCTGTTGTTTTTTCCACGTCCAGACGGAGGTCACTAATTTGCTTATCTAGCTCTTGCAACTGATTTAATAGGCCAGCATCCCTCCTCCTCAAGCAGTTCTGGAAAACAAGAAGGCAAACATCAGCTCCTTCAGTGGGGCAGGTATGAAGGGGTTCCAAGGACAATCGGCTTCTGCATTCAGGGCTATGTGAATGCCTTGTTCTTTAAAACATAATAATAAAAACAGGAGAAAGTCCTGACATTCTAGATAGCCACTCTGGATAAACACTTAACTGAAGAATCTTGCAGGCACTCCAACTCCAGCTTCTTCCAGCCAGTTCTACATAAGGAGCATGCCCCACGATACACTGTGCTGGCAAAGCACTCTGTTGCAAGAACACAGCTGTAACAACAAAGCTGTTCTGTATGATATGGTATAACCAGACCTGCGCATACAAAATGGGTTCCTTCAGTGAAAATACAGCTTTGCCAATGTAACAGGGGACGATCACCAGTGATGCTAGTCACAGAGTGCATCTGTTCACACAATGGGATGGAACAGCTCTGCCAACAAGTGTCTGTCGTGAGGGAACCGCCTCGTTCTGCTGCAGTGTAAGGCCACGTTCCACCATATAGGAGCAGGATTCCCAGAGCTGGGACTGCAACCCTTTTATTAGTTTAGCAGTGCAACAGGAAGGGTCATTCTTCCTCTTCTCCCATTATAATTGTACAGAATTGCTGGGAGATGAACTTTAGGGCTATTTATGAAGGTAATTTGACGGCATAAAATAAGCAATAAGAAATGATATTGCGAGGCACTCATTAACCCACAGTCAACACAATCAGTTCCCCTGTGTGTATTACAGCGTTGCTTATCCATCACCTGTTCTGCTTCGTACTCTTTTAATTGCTCTGGCTTTGGGGAAAGCAGGAGGGAGCTTTCTTTTTTTTTCCTAAGCGCATCATTTGATCTGAGCCCAGCGGTGCTCTGATCCGCTCAGAGCAAAGAGTTTTGATGCTCTAAACCCATTAAATCAAGGACAACCTTTCCCCGGGGCTGGGCCAATCCTCCGGCAAAGGGAAAGCGAACGCTGCCAGTATTAACGGGGCCATTTGAAGCTACGCTGGCATTGAACACCATCCTCGGAGAACCAAAGGGGCGAGCCAACCTTTGCCCACCTTTCAGAGCAGTGGGGTTTGGGCGGTGACTCTGCGCCACCTACTGCCACCAGCATCCCCAGCCGGCATGGGGCCAGCGTGCCTGGCCCCAGTCCGCAATGTCAAGTGAATGAATGGATCGCTACCAAGGATCTCTGGTACTTCAGTATGGCCCTTTGGCATCTCTTACTGAGCGAGCAGCAAGACCGTTCCACTGGCATTTTGGAAAGAGGAAAATCATCCTTGGAATGGCACAGTTAACGTGCCAAAGGCAAAAAATTAAATAAAAATTAACAAAAAAAGGGGGGGGAGGGGTGGAGATGGGGAATCAAGCAAATAAATCACGCAGTTCTGCTTCTCCCTCGGTGAAAGCAAATGCTGAGCCGTGCACAAAAGAAGGCCAGGCACAGCTGTACGCTATTTTCATTGAAAAATGATCTGCTGCTTCTTGCCGCTTTCCATCTCTTCCCACAGCAGCTACAAAGCGCCTTCCCAACAAAAGCATCCCTTCTTTTAAGGCTCCCGACCCTGGCCGTGCCAGAGCTCTGCTCGTTACCTCCTCTCGGGGTTCCAACCCAGGAGCTCGCTTCCAACTTCCATTCAAGGCAACGGGAGCGCATCCCTTGCCTTGAATGGAAGTCGGGCCAGGCAACCGCCAGTCCGGCTCAAGGAACCAAACCGAAGAGAGGACGGAGAACCTCCGCCAGAGCCGGGGCCGCCGCCGGGAGCCGCTCGAACGCCGGCGCTCCCGTCCCGTCCCATCCCGTCCCGTCCCGGTGTCCTCTGCCCGTCTGTCGCCGGGACGCACCCACGAGGGATGCTGAGGGCACAGGGCACGGCCGGGACATGCAGGCAGCGGGATAACGGTGCTCGACACGCACCCCCCGGGGAGCACCAGGCACTGCCCGGCCCGGCTCAGCGCCGCGGGACACGGCGACGTTCCCCGCCCCGACCCCCCGTGCCCGGCTCACCAGCTGCCGCCGCAGCAGGAGGATGTTCTCCTCCAGGAACTTCTCCTCCAGGCTGCGAGGCGGCGGCCCCTCGCCCTGCTGCTCCCCGCGGCCGCCCTGAGCTCCCGGGGCTCTCCGCAGCAGGAGGCTCTTCACCAGCAGCTCCTGCCGCTGCCTTAGGTACTCCAGCTCGCCCAGCCCGGCCAGCGTGGCCTCCAGCCGCTCCCGGGTTCTCTGTCTCTCCGCCTCCGCTTCGCCCTTCTCCCTCCAACGAGCATCTGCTCCCCCCGCCGCCTGCCCCAACCCCGGCCCCGCAGCGGCGGCGGCCGCCGTCGGGCTCGGCTTCATCGCGGCTCAGCCGCTCCGCTCCGCCGCCGCTACGGCTCGCGAATGGGCTGCGGAGCGCCCGGCTCCCTCCCCGGCTGCCACCGCCCCGCGCCCGCCCACCGCCGCTCCGCCCTCCTCGGGCTCCCCGGGCTCCACGCCCGCTTCCCCGTCCTCCTCCACCTCCTGCGGCCGCAGCGCTCCGCCTCCCCATCCCACCGCCCGCCGGGCTCCGTCGTGCCCGCTGTGCGCTGCTGGAACGAGACGGAGCCCCGGTGCTCCTCGCTGTGTTCCCCAGCGTCTCCAGTTCTGGATCACGCCCCAACAGCAGCCCGGTGCGTTTGAAACAGAAATCTGCAGCGGGGATCGTTGCGATGGGACAAGGGGAAATGGTTTCAAACTAAAAGAGAGGAGATTTCCGTTGGATATAAGGAATAAGTTTTTCACAATAAAGGTGGTGAGGCACTGGCACAGGGTGCTCAGAGAAGTGGTGGTGTCCCATCATTGCAGATACCAAGGTCAAGCTGGATGGGCTCTGAGCACCTGATGGAGCTGTGGGTGTCCCTTTGCATTGCAGGGGAGTGGGACCAGACATCCTTTAAGGATCCTTTCCAACTCAACCAATTCCATGATCCCGATATCTCACCTGAATAAGTGATGGGGTGAGAAGGTGCTGAAGCTGAAAAAGCAGCTCTTGTCAGGGTGCTGGCCACAGCACAGGGATCAAAGCAGTGGGGAGGTGTTGCTGCACGGCCCCAAAAGCCATAATGAAGTGTACTTCATAGGGCACAGGAACTAATTGCAGGCTGGGATGTGCAATTAGGCTCGCACTGGGCTGGCGGTGGAAAGAGGGAGGGGGAAAAATGCAGACGGTGAAGATAAAGAGAGGAAAATGTTACGCTGCAAATAGCACAAAAACTGAATTCTGGGCTTGTTCTGAGGGGTAGAGAATGGAACGGGAGCGAAGGAAGCATTCAGGGAGTCCCTCACAATGTGGGGTTTGTTTGGAAGCACAGTAGCTGCCATAGGGCAGCTCTCAGACATTATGGGCATAGCGAAATGCTCACCCTGTGCTGCTCAGGCTGTGGCTGTGGTGTGCTGGCGCTGAGCTCTCAGACAGGGCTGTCCTGATGTCTGCAGCACACGATATATTGTGGGGAGAGAGGAACCTGCTTCATCCACTGTAGGTGGTGGTCGCTGTCACAAAGAGCCTGCAGTAAATCCAGATCGTTATTCCATGGTCCACTGAAAGGACAAGGGGAAACCCCACGGGCAAAAGGTTGACTGAGGCTGCTGAGCAAAACTGGAAGGAAAAACACCAAGCCCTATACTGGACCACTACCCCTCTATTCTGCCTCTCCCTGCCCGCAGACAACAGACTCAGTGCCAGCCCCACAGTATATGGGGCATCACTGCTGACCTAAAGCCTGCTCCATGGCTTCATCTCCTGCATGGTGCTTAGCACACAGTACCCTCTCAGCATGTTTATGCTGAAAGCTGTGTTGCAATGCCAGTTACCTCCCCAGGCCGGTACCAGCAGACAGAGGACCACAGAGTGCCCACATTATCCTTCATGCTTTGCAGCCAGATTTTGCAGGTAGCTCTGTGCTTTGTATACATTTGTGCATAAGGCTTCATGCAATATTTATGCAGAGCTATTCCAACTCTTTTCTATTGTGCTCTGTGCAAGGTAGGCATAGCTTCAAATATAAAATGCAGTGCTGGCTAGCTGCTGCCTTAATGCTCTGATTCATTTATATTGCCACTTATTGCAGATTCCTGTCCGATATTGTCCTTCCCAAGGCAGCTCTTCCACTCTGAAGAGGACAGGACGCTGCCAGTCTCCTGTTCTCCCTGCTTACATCTCCATGTTCATCCTTCACAGTGCATCAGTTGCAGGAAGGAAAAGCAACACGAGAACTGCCAAACCCTGTCAGCTGCGTGCATCACATGGAGAGGATAACACAGCTTGGCTCTACTGAACCAAACTCACTGCACGACTGGGAGCACCAAAGAGGAAGGGAAGGGCAACCTGTAGCAGAGATGCTCAGGTTTCACCGCATGGACAGAGGAATAATAAAGTGCCAGAGAAATGGAGGAACTTTGAAGGCTGGACAGCAGTGCAAGAGGTGTATGATGAGCAGCCAGCAAGAAACGTTAAAATGATGAGAACATCAGAAAGAAAAGATGTGAGCTAAGACATCGGGAGTGATGGAAGAGTTACAGAAGGCTGTGAAAGAACAAGGTTGAAGCTCAGCAGACCTTTGGAGGCCTCTATCTTAGCAAATGAAACATCCCAAAACTCTTGGTAAGGGCTAAGTAATAGAGTTCTTAAGAAAAAAAGCTTCCAAATCAGGAAGCATTTCCTTTCCTGGGCTACTGAACACCTGAAGGACTTGCTCTTACTCTTCACTGTGTGGTGGCTTTGCCTTCAGTGGGTCAATCAATTAATAATTCCCAAAGAAAAATCTTAGAATGGTTTGGGTTGGAAGGAATCACCCAATTCCAACTCTCTGTCATGAGTTGGGTTGTACCCCACCAGCTCAGGCTGCCCAGGGCCCCATCCATGGCCTTGGGCACCTACAGGGATGGGGCACCCGCAGCTCTGAGCAACAGTGCCACGGCTTCCCAGTCTCTCCATCTTAAACTTGCACGTGGAAACTGCAAGGATGGAGTCAGTGAGTTATTTGCTAAGAAAGAGGGAATGTGAAGGAGGAGCTCCGTTGCTAGGATGTGTTGAGAGGTGTAATTCTGCCTGGTGCAGAGGCGGTTATGAAAATGCTTATCTTCTTTGATTATCCTGGCTCACCTCTTGTGATTGTATTGCCAGGTGGGAGCAATGCCGCAAAGAAAGAAGTGGCTCTGCCCCACAGAGCTTACAAGATGAGAAAAGCAGATGGCTGTCACTGGTCCTATATAACAGTGCTCCCAGGAAAGCAGTAGTTGTGTGATGGGCAGTGAGTCTAAAACACGTAGGCTCAGCTCCAGAGTTTTGCTAGAGCCGTCATCTCTGTGCATTTTGCCAACAGAGAAACCGAGGCACCAAAGAGGCAGGAGTTCCATATTACCATCTCACTGCTGATTGCCTGAGGTAGAAAGCAAAGTGTGATGCACACAGTCTTTCCACCCTCCAGCCCTCCTGACCATTCCGTTCCTTTTAGATGAAATGAGAGCAGATACCACTTGTTGCCTTTCCTAGGTTCATTTCTGCCTGGCCACACTGAAACGAGTGCAGGAAATTGCAGAAATTAAGAGCAACATTACAATTCCCTGCCTGTAAAATGAAGGCAATTGCTTTCCTTGCTGTAACGTCTGGGGCAGGATGATACATGATCCAGAAACAACCACTTGGGGACTGTGCTTAAGACCCACAGCTGCCACGAGACCTCTAATACTTTATTTTAATCGATTCCAATGTTAATTTACTAATCATTTCTTAATTGCATCGGATAATATATAAGGACATAAGTCTTATTCAGCAAATCAGACTGACATCAGCTTGTGTTACATATCACCATGGTTACGTTATTATTACAAGTGAACCTTGCACTCGTTCCTAACCACAAACAATTCAAGCAAATAACTTAAACCGAAGCAAAATGTCCTGGCAGCGTTTCTATTCTTTTTGTCAAACAAAACCAGTTTTGCTGGGTGATGGGCAACTACAGCATGCCTGCAATGCATTCATTCTGCTCTTCGCAGGCTTCTTCACCCTGTGTTCCTTTCCTTGTGTTTGTACAGCGCTGACACATTGTCACGCTGTCAACAAGATGCACAGGCCAAATTTATCAAGCACGAATTAGGATCTTTGAACACAAAAGTGAAGATATTCAGACAATAGCGCTATTCCAGCCTGTCAAAACGGGACCGTCTTTGTATTGTTATGGCAAAATCTGAGACTTGAGGAACCATTAACACCTTGAGCATGTCCCTCAGGAGTCCAGTTCCTCCTTACTCAAACCTGATCTGACTTTGGGATTGCATGAGAAGACACAACCTTGCTTTCCCTCACACCAGCACCACCACCCATCCCTCAGGTGAAGGGGCAGGTGCTTCCCATGGAGTCACCACAATGATTTGACTCCCTGATGTGAAGTGAGAACAAGTGCTAGAAGCGAGGGGACAATGACACCATCCCACCCACTGCGTCGTTTTGGGCATCCCTATGTGTAGAATCATAGAATCATGAAGGCTGGAAAGATCCCTACATCATCCAGTCCAGCCATCAGCCCATGCCCTCTTCTAGACCACATCCTTCAGTGCCACATCTTCCATTTTCTTCACACAGTGACAGTGACCCCGCCTCTCCCTGGGCAGTTCTGTAAAGAACTGTTTCCTAATATCCAACTTGAACCTCCCCTGTTGCAATGTAAGGCTGTTACCTCTTGTTACCTGCTGCAGATCATCCCACCAGCTGTGCAGGGACTGCGGCTGGAAAACAGATCATTACTCTGGTATGGGTCCTCTTTCTTTAAGACTCAGCTATTCCAGTGTGAACAGTTACACTGCTGTGTCTGAGGAGGCAGAGCTCTGTGTGAGTGAAGGGAAAGGAACAGGAAACCCTTCAGCAAAAAGCTCCATCCAGAGGGAACGTGGAAGGAAGGACAGACTGTTAGCAAAGCAAGAAGTCCCCCAGGAGGCCACGGAAGAGGATGCAGAAGACAGCTGCTTGTGGGGAAGCGACATTAGAGCTTCTCCAGACGCTCCTGTCAGATGAGAGCCTCACAAAGACATTCGTTTCCTTTTCACAGGCAGCAGCCCATCTGGTTAGCCAGGAAGAGAGCTCACTTTGAACCACCCGGTGCTGTCTCAAGTGCCTTGGTGCTAACCCAAAGCATTGAAAGGAGAGCTTGTGCTTAGCAAAGGAGCCTAAGCAGTGCAGATCCTGGTGAGCCCTGAGCCCTGCAAAGTGTCGTGTACTTCTTCAGGAATACTTCTGATCCTTTGGTCAGGGAAAATGTGCAAGAAAATTGGATGGGAAGGGTTGAAAGAGAAGCATCAGCAGCTCAATTCTTACCTTTTATTCATTATTTTTTATTATTATTTTCTTTTTAAGGATGAGAGACTGGCAAGGACAGCGCGGTGAGGAGAAAAGAGGAGTTAAACCGGGATCACTCACAGTGTTCGCAGCTGACAAGAAGCAGAGCTTGAAGCCACCCCCTTGCTGCTCAGTGTAAAGAAACCTTAGCAGCATTTTAGCACAGCACCTCGTACATCACGTCCCAGCACTAAGCAGTGGGGCTGCCTTCTCTCCCCAGGCTTACAAACAGAGCTCAACCACTCCACTTAAATGTTCTCTCACTTTTTTTCCCCTTTCTCCCTCGTCGCCAAACAGATGATGCCTGTTCAGTTCTGCTGCAGTTACTTTTGACTCATCCTTCACAGCATCTTTTTTGATCTTCTTGTGCTTTGATTCTCTTTCCTCTCCTGGCTTGGATCTCATATACACATTTGAAAATGCCTACCCTTTGGTGACACAGGCATCTGCTAGTTCTCTGTCTTCTTTCCATGCTGCTATTGTTCATCCCAGCATATCTGGCTGGCAAAGCCCTCACCAGCATGAACTTTGTGCAGGGATATCTGTTAAACTGTGAACAATCAGCCACCAGGGGTGGAAGAAGAGAATGATGGGCTTCAATTACAGTTTAGGGTTTAGAGAGACTGTGAAAACTTCTCGACAGAAGGAACTGGACCTGAGGAGGAAAAGTTTTCTCCATCATGGAGCATTTTGGACAAAAGTTTAAACAAAGATTTGTCAGGGTTGATAAACACTCCTCAAGGCCAGCAGCACAGCAAGCAGGAACTCGTATTCTTTATGTACCTCGTTAATGTAGGCTGCAGCAGCAGCAGCCAGGTAAAGCAGGTCCATTCAGAAGCCAGACCCAGCCCTGCTACTCTCTGCCTTCTCCGCCCAGATATTGCATCTCCATATGATTCTGTGACTCATAGAATCACATAAAGGTTGAAGAAGACCACTAAAATCATCCAACCATCAGCCCATCACAGCACACCCACTAAACCAGCCACAGGTGTGAAGGGAGATGGGCAGTATCTCTGCTGGGCAGTCTCTAGTACGTCACTTCACTCCTAATTCTCACCCTCCACTTCTTTGCATCCAGGAACTTTGCACTGAAGAACTCGGTGAGAATCTCAGCTTCATCCCCACATGTTGTCTCCCTGGTGATTTGCCATGCTCTGTGGGTTAACAGGAGCAAGTCTCATTTAGTGTAAGGCCAAGAAACCACTTAAAAAAACCCCAAAAAACAAAAAGAAGAAGAAACCATAAATCTCTTTCCCTAAACCAATCTGCTTTCCTAGGGAGAACCACAGCCCTCTTACTGCTGCTGCTGCAGTCACGTGCTGGGAGGAAGAGAGGCATCACTGGCTTTGCATCATTGAGTCCCATAAAACTTGCAAGGTCAGTTGTGCAGTCACAGAGCTGCCACACATGCAGGGCGTGAGCTGAATGGGAACAGACAGCGCTTGGGAGGGAGCTGCTGTCAGCCTCCCATCCTTGTGGTGAACCTGAAGTGCCGCACACAAAAGGCAGCTCTGAATCAGGTGCAAACTGACCTGCTGCATGAATCTCTGCTGTTACCATTGTTCTGTCTTTAGCGTTTTGAGTATT
The DNA here is from genome assembly GCF_054131305.1 of Coturnix japonica. Lineage (NCBI taxonomy): Eukaryota > Metazoa > Chordata > Aves > Galliformes > Phasianidae > Coturnix > Coturnix japonica. The sequence goes on from NC_140667.1 coordinate 52,545,449, forward strand.
AATCCTGTTCTCAGTGTTGGCTGGAGAGGAAATACCATTTTTAATCTTCTCTATAATAAAGGATTTGCTCTGAGAGAGCACAATTCTGTCGACGCAGGTATCTGCAAGGGGAAAGAAGGACATTTCCATTTCCTGAAGTCATTGCCCCAAAACTTTAACCTGAATCTTGCAGCTGAACAGTTGACTCAGAGCACATCGCTTCTGTGCATTATTATCTGCTGTATGAGCATCAGATGTGCAGATGGGAACAACTGTGAGAAGAGCCAGCAATAGCAAAGCAGCACGGGGAAATCATTTCATTCCAAGCATTGCAAATCAATGGCCTTCTTTCATATGGCAGCAGCAGTACTGGGACAGCCCCGTCCAAGGCCAGCAGCAGCTCACCCATCCCCTGCAATTTAAGAGCACTGAGCACAAGGAGCACAGGGTCTATTGTGCCCACAGGACGCTGCTCCCATCCTTCCATTCTAACTTCAGCTTCAATTTCAAAGGAACTCTCATTTCTGGGAACTGTTTTGGTGCCTCTGCTATAGGCTGAAATTGTTGCCCGGAACCATTCCTGCTTTTCCGATGATTACCTCCAAGTGGCTCTCAGATTCCAACTGCTAGTCTCATGCATAATGTATTTCATTTCAAGCCTTTCATCTGTGCATAAGTTTTCCATCCACTTCCACTCCGCTCTCAGCCACTCATCTACTAGTAAAGCGTCAGAAGTTGCTTTTTCCCTACTCCCTCCTGCATTTGTTACTTTCAGGCACTGCTCACCACTTCCACCTCATGGGCCACTAAAACAAGTTCACATTCACCCTCTTGTTGCAGAGTTTTGGGGGCATTTCCCTTCCAGCAGCACCTGTTTTAGCTGAAAAGTTCACTGCCTCCAGCTGCTCTGTATTCCCTATATGTGGAAATGGGCCAGCCAGGTGTGTTTGGGTGGTTACTCCCAACTCCATCACCCATGGGAACCAGCTTAGTTCACCCTCACCCACTCCTCTTGAGTAAATTGGAAGCAGGGCCATCCCATAAGGTTCTCAGAGGCAGAAGGTGGCCATCATTAAAGGATCTTCCTCAGCTGGGCCAGCAAAGCAGCATTGCACACCGGTGTCCTGCTGTTACCACGCTGCTCTGAGGTCACCGACACAAACTGCAGGCTGCCGAACTTCTCCAGCCTTGAGTATCTGTAACACCTTGGGCTCTCCTGCATAATCACCTGGTGGCCAGGTGCAGGTCATTTAGATGGCTTGGAATAGCAATGGGGGTAGATCTAGAGGCACGAGCTTTCAAAGCAGGAATGCGGAGCTCAGCAGACAAACATCGCTCAGTATCTGGATGCCACTTCTTTTCTATACCCTTTCAGATGCAGCCTAAGGGGTTCCTATTGACTTTAAAAGCCAGAGGCCCCGATTCAACAAAAACAGCTAAGCACTTAATAACATGAAGCACATGCTCAAGTCTCTTCCTATTCAACAAAGCATTTAAGCACATACTTCACCCTTTTTAGATGGCCCAGAACCAAAACACCGAGTTCCCAGAATTTCTCCAACCCTTTCTTTTAAATTTCGGAGGGAGGACAGGAATTCGAACCTTTTGCAAAGGGTCCCTATTTGCAAGTGAGTCAGACTCCAGCTCCAGACCTACACACCCAAACGCTGGCACGTTCGTGCTTTGGATTGGGATCTGAATTTTTCAGCTCGCTCCTCACTGATGCTCGTGTTCATTAAAGAAGTGCAGGCGGGGAGCTGTTCTGCTCTTAGAGCATGAGCTTTAAAGCGATGAGATCGATGATGCTTTCCCCTGCTCCACCTAACTGGGATGCAAACCTGACCCTTGGTGTGCACCGTGCAGGTGCTCAGGGGAGGATTTGCAGAGCTCCCCCACTTTGGCTGCTCTTTCTTATCCCCCCACAGCACAGTTCTGCAGCCCACCTCCCAGAATCACGTGAAATCCTCCGACTTTGGTTATTATTAAAATTCCATTTAGCATTTATGCAGCGTTGCAGAGGGAGAGCAAGGTGGGAACAAGGAGTGCTGCGCGCCTGGGGGATGCAGCCAAGAGAAGCACCCAGCCCAGCAGTCAGAGCCTTCCAGCTGTTGTTTCAAGCTTTCAGTAGACTGAAGCCAGCGTCACCACATTGCTTGGAGCGCATTTCCAAATGTCACTGCTTCCTCAACACCTCCTCTTCCCTTTTTTTTTTCTGTTTTGTTTTGTTTTGGTGCGTTGTTTGCTTGTAACAAAACCTTACATCCTCCAGAGTGAAGCAGTGATGGGAAAAGGAACAAACAAACAAAGAAACACAACTAAAACCATCTGGCCACGTGGCCAAATCTGAGCCTTGCTTCCCCCATTCCACCCAGTGCCAGTCACATCTCGGCACTCGGCTCCTTGTTTTTGCTTTGGCGAAGGGCTGCTGGCAGGGCAGGATAAAGCTGCAGAATGAAGGGCCAGATTCATTGCGGGGAGGCTGAAAACAAATAGAGCGCCAGTTGTCTGGGGGAGCAGGGAAAGTGGTACTCAGCCATCTGAGGCAGCAGGATGGGAGCCCTCCCAAAGACATCGCCCATTGCCTGGAGGAGGAAAAAGCAAACCTGGTTAAAAAGAAAAGAGCTCGAATAGCTGCATTGTGGACCTGCCCAGAAGAGCATAACTGGAGGATCTGGTTATTAAATGGTTGCCAGAAGAATAAGAGGAGAAATGAGCATCCAGCCAAGGGTACAGGCACATCTGGATGCTGGGCAGGACCACCACACTGCCTTGTCTTTCTCAGGCAGCTCATCCAGGCGACTTCATTCCCTAAAATGACCGAACACATCATGCCCTCCTGCCTCCTTGTACATCTGCTGGCTTATTATCCACCGTGCAGCTACAAGGCCATTGGAAACGTGCAGGGCACAGAGAGCATGAGATGCCTGGCTGATTGATGAAGACAACAAGCTCTTGGTTTCTCTGGCCACACTCCAAGGATTTACAGCCCAGTGCACCGGGGGCAAACAAAGACCTGCTGTTCATCATCAGAGACCTCATGATTCCATCCATAGGGAACAGCCTTGGAGCACAGATAACCTCCGAGAGGAGAAAGAACCACCCCTGCGTGTAACACAAGAGACAGGCCATAAGAAAAGCACCCACAGAGCTCAGGGGAATCTCAAATAGTGGAGCTGGAAGCTTGCGTTGTTTGTAAGGGTGGAGAGGGAAGGTTAGCTGTGGGGCAGCAGGAGGAGGGAAGGAGGTTCCAGCTATGCTTGTAAATTTGGCTTCTGGGCTGATTTTCTTTTGGGTATTCTACAGTTGAAAGCTCTTTGTGAACAGGACCCAAGTTCCAGCTTCAAGCTTAAGGAGCAGCAGACTTGAACTCCAGCTATGCACGTGGATGTACAGCTCCAAGACACCTGCAAGCAATTTTCAGAGTACAAGGGCTAGCAAACATTGAAAGGCTTTGCTAAAACACGTGCATTTTGCCCCTACATCAGCACAGGGGCTCTGATCTCCTGGCAATCATAAAGAACACTGCCAACAACTCTTCCTAAAAGACTTTGCTATGCAGTTGTGACCCGTGTGCTGTTCACAGAATCACAGAATATTCAGGTTGGAAAAAACCTCCAAGATCCCCAAGCCCAACCCCAGCCCACCCCTACTGTACCCACTACCCACGTCCCTCAGTGCCACATCTCTATGGCTGTGGAACACCTCAAGGGACGGTGTCCCAGCACTCCTGGTTATGCTGTGCCACTGCAGCACCACTGTTTCAGAGAAGAAATGTGTCCTAATATCCAACCTGAGTCTCCTCTGGCACAACTTCAGGCCCTTCCCTCTCATCTTGTCTCTGTTACCAAAGAGAAGAGGGCAACCCCATCTTGCCATAACCTCCCTTCAGAGCTTGTTATCCAGTCTCAACCAGCGTGAGACTTGCCTGTGGGTGAAAGAGGTGATTCCACTAATGGATCTGACCATGAATCCCACCCAGCTGTTTACTGTACCCTTTGTATTGGAGCCATCAATGAAGGGGAAGGACTGTAAACACTAATTACTATGCAGATTTCAAAGAGGAGCGCATCTGTGTGTTTGGGTTCTGCTGTGTTTGCTCACACTTTCACAGGACAAAGAAGAGGTTTGTCCTTAACCCTTCAGTTAGCAGGGGAAGTAGGAATTTGTTGCTGTATGAACAGCCATAGGTGGTTTAACAGGAACACATAATCCTGGGACTGGAGATGCTGCATCTCAGTGTGTGGCTTCCTGGAGGAATACACCCGGAAAGCAGCACATTCCCACTCTAATTAAAAGGAAATCTCTGAGACAAGCTTTTCCATGAAGGCAACAAGAAGGCAGGGCTGACACATCTAATGCATATATTAGCACTAAAGACATGGAAATTAATTGGATTTATTACCAGTCACAGCTGCAAAGATGGCTCATTTCTAAGTTTATTTTACAGAAAGCGGCGGGAGGAGTGGGATTTAATAGTCATCTCGGTTTAGCTAATGAGCCAAAACTAATGGCCTCTTCTCATGTAGAGAGGCCCCGGTTCTGCAGAACACCTAAGTGTGTGTGCAGCTCTCGCAGCAGTTTCCAAGGGATGCTTTGCATCTGCTGGAGTGTTTGGTGATGAATGGGATGCTTGCAGATGCTTGTGGTCTGGGAGGGAGAGGAAGCGCTTTTCTGAACGGGAGTCAAAATCAATGGGATAAATCCAATGAAATTAATTGCCTTTCAAATAGAAACTGAAATTAAGTCAATCTGGCTTGCCAGCAAAGTGAGCAGCCCCAGCAGGATGTCTGGGTGCTGCAGGGGCACCCACTGGGCTTCCCTGTTATCTTTTCTACTCTTCCCTTTGTTCATTCTCCGCTATTTTAACAAGCTGAACCAGCTTTCCAAGGGGTCAAACCCATTCAAAATGAAAGCCACATCTACCTTGTGGTGGCTCTGGGCAGGCACATCACTGAAACAGACACCAATGCACCTAAATCATGGCTTATCTTGTTGTTAGGACATCAGTCCTAAGGATGATGAAAAAAAGAAGTGCCCCCAAAGAGCTTTAAGATTCTGCTTCTCCTGTAAGTGAAGTAAAACAGAAGATCTTTGATGGGAAAGCTGAGCATTGAAGTGGCAAGATGAGTGTCATTTGCAAGGCGCTCCCAAGAGAGGGTTTGGATTTTAGATGCTTCCTTCCCCAATTGGAAACTGATTTGCTGAGGGGAAGACAGGCTGCCTGGGGCTGGGAGGTGTTAGACAAACAACAAAAGGGAAAGGTGCAAAGAGGGAACAAATGGAAACTCACTTAGCACATAATGAAGGTGCCGAGAAGAAAATTAATCAAAGCTCTGAAGGAAAGGGAGAGAAACTCTTTCATCTCCTCCTCCACTCAAGGTAGGTCCTGGCTGATAAACTGAGGGAATGGCTTTTGTGCAGGGATAAATTCAGCATAGCTGGAATGGTGGAAACCTGGTGGGAAGCTGTTTGGAGTGTTACAAGCAGGGCTTCTGGGAAGGCTGAAGTGGGAAAAAGAATGGGGAAGAGTTAGAAATAGGATTGTGAGCATCCAGGTCATTGGACTCGGTAGTAAATTAATCTGAAAATGGATGGCTCCATCATCTACAACAGAGAGCACAAAACAGACCAAGTGGTATCGGCAGTAGAGCACAAAATCCAACCTGCAAACAAGCCCAACGCCTCCCGAGTGCCTGCCAAAGGCAGGGGGGAAAGGGGCCAGGCTGTCACCAGGAGGCTTCACAGGCAGTGAATTCTGCAGGAAAGCTGCCTCCAGTGCTGAAACAACCTTTGAAACAGTGTTTGCAAAGATGCTGGTGATTGCTCCCCATCTCAAAAGAGCCCTCACATCCAACAGGGGGAATCGTACGGCAGACTTTTCTTTTTTTTTCCTCGTCAGATACAGAGAATTTGATCACAGGACTCAAAACACACAGTAGCTTAGGCAGGAAGTGATTGCCACTTGAAAACGTTTGTTATGTGCAGACGGAATAAAATCAAACCCAGGAAGATATTGCCTCGCTGCTCTCCCGGGCTGCTGTCACCAACCTGAAAATGCTTGTGAGGCAAATCACATCAGAGGAGGCATTTATAAAGAAAAAGAAAAGCCACAAAAATGAAAGTTAGGCAGTGTTTGAGAACGTTGCTCTGTACTCACTGAAAGCTGCAGTCTCAGAAATGAGAGAGACTGTCGCACTGGTTCAGTCAGCAAACCCTGCTTCACCAAGCAGAGAATCCAAGGGTCCTTTCGGAGCCAGGTGGGGAAAGTGGAGCTCATAGCAGTGAATCCACATCAGAAGGTAGGAACTGTAAGTCATCCATATGGGAAACAAAATGGCAACAAGAGGCAGGAGACAACTGAAAGAATTGGCTTTTTTGATATATTTTCTTTTAATATTTTTTAATTACAGGAGAACTTCTTGTTTTCTATGCAGGGGGGGCAAAACAGCCCCGCAGAGAAAGCACCATTTTCAGTGTGTGTCTTTTGAGAGCAGCCAGATGGCATGGAGGCATCATGTGGGGCCGATGGCATATTTGTCACTCCAATGGTAGCTAAGGTGATCATTAGACAGAAGGTAGTTATTTTTAAAGAAATGGGTTTGTCCAACCTGCAGTATTGCCCACAGTGGGCTTTTACCTTGAACTTTCCCATTCCTGCTCTGTTGATGCAAGCAATGCTGGGATCTCTCATGCAGAGACACAGCCAAGAAGTTTGTTGGGCAAGAATGGATAATAAATTGGGAGTAGCCATCATGAAGCAGTGTGATCCCATAGATGAAATCTGATGAGGAGCTGCTGCTGGCTATGGGATGTGAGAGCCACAGCCCCTCAGAGCAGCAGCAGGTCCAGGCACTGGGTGGGTCAGGATCTATGAACATAACACCCCTATGAATCCTGGGCTTGGGCTTGCTGTGGGATCAAGTGCTCGCCTTTCCTGGACACTCCCAGACCCACCTCATCCGGGTTTGTTAACCAAGAATGCTTATTGCAAAGCTGGTTTAGAAACTCCATAATCCTCAGCCTCTTCCCTGCTCTTTAGCAGAGCTCCAGCCCTCCTGGGAGCTCCAAAAACATCCTCAGAGCTGCCCGGGAAGGCAGTTAGTGACCTAAACCATTTACTGATGGAGACAGACCCAGAGGAAGGGAGAGCCTGGGACAGCTCAATGAGTATGTGGTTGGATTATCTTCCACCCCTCTGTTGTCTATTTTCCTGACTAAGCCTGGCCTGACTGCACACCCATGTGAGTAGGCAGATCTGATTTTAAGGGTGAGCAGTCAAACAAACATATCCTACTGTCCATTCTTGGCTCCGGGGTCAATAGCCAAGCCACCCTGCTCATCCATGGTGTGCACGTGGGGGCATGTGCCAACCAGTACCTTCAACTTTCAGTGCCTCACAAGGGAAGCAAATCTACAGCACCGATCTGACGTACTTGAGGCAAGGCAAATCTCCAAGCAATGTCCATACACACCCACCTCCACTTTCCCAGAAAACGCCTGTTGCACCACTACAGAAATAAACCCTCAATTATTAACAGGGAACAAAAACATTCTCCCGAGAGGTGGGAGAGAACAGGAAAGCCGCTGAGCCCAACCCAGATCACCAGAGCCAGAGATGCGGGGCGTGCAGTGCCAAGCTGTGATTGATGCAACACGAGCAGTCCCAAGCCAGGAAACAGCAGAGCTCTCATGGCCTCATGAGAGAGGAGTCTAAATCCCATTAGTTTATGGGACAGCCTGGCTGAAAAGCTTCGGACAAGAAGCAAAGAGCAAAGCCATCCATCTCGAGTCCACCATGAAACTCCCGGGTGCTGCCGGCTACATCGGTTCTTATTAATACAGACTATTATTTAGGAAGGGAGTGAGTCAATGCAATAATATACTCCAGATTCATTACTGTCAGCTCTCTCAGAATTATGTGTATTAATGACCAGATTATATCTGTTTATATAAAACAAATTACCATAGAGCGACTGCAGGCATTGAAACGCTCCTTGTCTGTTTGACACACATAAATAATGGAGGAGCTCACGCTGCATTTGGTACACATGACTAACCTTTTATCCCTGGCACCCTGGTGCAGGCTGGAGAAATGACTCGGGTTTCAAATCCCTCGCTCCAGCTGTCATTAGCCTTGCAAAGCATTAGCGAGTCGGTGGCTAATTGATGTCCTTGTTGGACATTATTTTATTAGTCAGGCCTGGTGAGCATCAAGTGGAATTTTAATGCCCTTCTTTCCTTGGGTCCGCGTGGCTGTAACAGTTCAGGCTTATAAATGATTAATTGTTCCATTTTAGGAAGGGGTAAATGGGTTATTCCATGGGTTTGGGCCACTGTAGTTGGCACTAGTGCTGCATTCAGCATAGGCTGTTGAAGGAGCCCACTCTCTATCCTACAGTGATGGTGGTTTGTAGGGGAGTTGGGTGAACAGGTTTGGGGATGGTATTGTCTTTGGGGGTGGATTGTCCTCAAGGAAACTGTCCTGGGGGAAAAGGAGCAGCAGAATGCAAAGAGCCTCAAATAACCTTGAGAGAGGGGTTGGACAAAAGGGCTCAACAAAAGCCCAAGGGATAAAACTGTTTGGACTATGGGGTGGTTTGCAGAGATGTTGCCCAATGGGGCAGGCTGAATTCAACAGGGCAACTGGTCTATACTAGTTGGTATTCTCGTCCAGCATGCTGCTGCCTGTGGCAAGGACCTGGCAGCAGCATGCAGACAGCATGCAGTCCCCAGGATGGAGCAAGGAACAGAGGATGCCAACCACCTGCTGTGAGCTTCTGCCCTATCCAAACCCCACGCGCAGGGTCACAGCGGGGCTGGGGTTTTGCAGCCATGTTGCCCATCAGTCAGAGCACCAAACGCAGCCCCACTCTGGTCCTGAGCACCTCTCGACAGCAGCTCACAGCTGGAGCACCACATCAAATCAACCCCCTGTGAAGGAGGGGGGAGGTTTTGCTTTGATCTGCACGCAGAGCATGTGGCTTAGAAAGTGCTCGCCTGTTTCTTTCTGCTTCTGGCTTTAGATCTGGCTAAGTAACGTGGAAATGAGCACAGATTTATCATCCAGGGACAAAACAAAACAGGTTTGTTTTTTTTACTTAGATTGAAGTGAAATTTGGGAAATGCTGTCCTTAAAATTTCTTTATATGTATGTAATTCCTTTCTCTTCATAACAGCAGAGAGATGCCCCCCACAAACCCAGGCCCCCAAGCTCACAGCTGAGGATGTTCCTGTTGCCATCCCTTCTCTCCATCCTATGTCTCCACAGCCTCTCCCAGGCAGGAGCAGTCCCTTGCTCTGCGTGTACTCTCAGATAGAGCCTCTGAGGTGAGAACTCACTGCAACTAAAGAAAAGTAAAACAAAACCCTCATCAATCTTAGGAGATCCCTACTCCAGCCCTGCTAACGTAGCACACCAGCCTTCCAGGAGCCAAGTAAAAACGAGCAGAGAACTCGGGCACACCAGGCTCTTCGTACATTAGGCAATAATTATAATGTATATTAACTGCCTGGGTGTTGAAAGAGTCCCAGCACGAGATTGCTTCTCTAATAGGAGACAGAAGTGATAAAAGACAGTAATAGATTGCCTTTCAGATGTGGAATTAAAAGCGGCAACTCATTAGATTTTTTTTTTTTTTCACAGCCTCTAATCGCAAGGAGTCTCTTTTCAAGTCGGATTTCCATTTCCAAGGCGAAGCTCAGCAACACAAACAGAAATGAAAGCGGGGCTCTCTCCCACCTCCACTGCATGGCAGGAGTGGGGGGAGCCGTGCTTCAACCAGCGGCGCTGCCCGGAGAGCGCAGCCCAGGAGCCAGCCCACCTAGGCAGCCGTCTGAAGAGCAGCCATCAAAAGAGCTTGATTTGGTTGGCTTCCCTTTTATTTTAATCCTGGTTGCAGCCACTAGATTGCTTTTTATTTTTGGGGGGTGGGGGGGTGGTAAGAGATAACCCAGAAGATAAAGCTTTTGAGGCAGGGCAATCAAACAAAAAGTGAAGTTACTTCAAAGCAGTGGTGGAGATGCTTAAAAACTGACATTTCCACTTACGGATCCAGTTTGTCTCTCACAAGGAATGCTTTCCAGACAATTTTGGCTGCTGTTTTTAAAAGGAAAATATAGAAAGCAGGAGAAGAAAAGGCGAGGTTTCGGCTGAGCTGGGAAGCACAGTAAATAACATCCACTTGGTTCTCCTGGACAGTTTTAATGACTCAGAGTTTTAAATCGTTCATTCAACATCGTTATGTGCCGAGCTATGGTATAGTTTCAAACTTAAAACCTTTGGCAGGAGCTGCATAATCCATAAAACAGCTGAAGGGGGAGGGGGAAAGAAGGAGATACAAAACCAGGCTGGGAGTGATGTTACTGGTCCAATGTCAGCTACCTCAGCCACAAGCTGTGGTTTATCTGCACAACTAATGTCTCCTGGTAGCGCCCAGACCCCGCACCAGTTCCATCTTGTTCGCATTTGGGATGCCAGCACTCCGGATACCCCAGGTACAACCAGGTCTCTCTGGCTGCATTTAGATCTCTGGGCTCATAAATATCAGTGGCAATTTGGATCTGGTGTCACAAAAGCTGTATTTTTCTCTCTGTTATGTCCACCCTGAATAGAAAAGAAGCTTTTGGCCAGATGAGGATACATGCACAAAGGCACACCCAAGGGCTAAGGGTAATTTAAACCTCCCAGGGCAGCATATGTTCCCCGTCCTCCCAGGTGGGCCAGGTGCAAACACCAGGGCTCAGACAGCTGAGGCTAACGTTATTCCTGGAGGGCAGGAGGAATTTAAGGCAAAGCCCCACAGCTCATTCACGGTGCTCAGAGCCCACGTGGAAGCAGGAAGCATCTGGGAGCTTTTCTGCAAGACATGAGGTGCAGCCAGCTCAGTGCCTGAATGGACAGAAATGCAAAGCTGAGACCCTTTCAGATACAAGGAAGTTTTTTGACATCAGGGCAGTGAGGTGCTGGCAGTGCTGCCCAGAGCTGTGGGTGCCCCATCCCTGGAGCTGCCCAAGGCCATCAATGGGGCCTTGCACAGACTGAGCTGGGGGGGCACCCAGCCCACAGCAGGGAGTGGGGCTGGGGGTCTTAATTCCAACCCTCTTTAAGAGGTCCCTTCCAACCCAACCCATTCTCTGATTCTATATGAGTTTATGACACTCTGTACCTTGGTAATAAAGTGTTTGCAGGAAGGAGCCACATCTCCTTGCAGAAGCATCCTGGCCACGCGCTACCAAAGAGGTCACCAGCTGGTCCCACCTGTAGCCAAAACCCACGACCACCACTATGCTTTGGCTTGGTTCCATTCACACTCTCCATTCATCCCTCTGGAAGAAAAAGTCTCAAATCCCGTGACTGTTTAATTCACAGAAATAGGATCAGAACCCACAAATACCAATTAACCCCCCGCCCTGCAAAAACATCCCCATGGATCCATTGCCTTTTCTAAACCCACTCCCTCCCTGCATCCTGTTGCATGGAGAGCTCTAGCACAGAAAAGGCACAGCTGAAAATGATGCATCCCCCAGAGAAACAAAGGAAACCAATGCAGCAGTGATCCCATCCCATGTGCTTAAAGCACCGGAGATGAGAGGAGCAGACCCAGAAACCCCAAGACTTCCCTCCTGCTTTTTTATGACTATGAATCCCTGCTATGAATCGGCAATGAAATCCTGAAGCCACGTCAATGAAATCAGATCAACACCACGGCTACACATCCCCAATTCAACCTGATCAAATAACTCCTTGTCCTCAGGAACCAGGGGGAATAGATCTTTATAGGGAGGGCATGAAAGGAGACAGAGCTGAATTAAAGATTCATTCAAATTAAAAGGTTCAATTTTAAAAGAGGCAGGGCCAGGCGAGAAGGAGCTGGGGAACGCGTTTCTTAATGAGCTTAGTGGCAGGAGCATCGTTAATAATAGATCAGATGGGGGAAGCAGGCAGCCCAGCAGTACAGAGGCAGCTCCCTCTGCACTGCAATAATGTGAGCCCCACACAGGTGGCTGCCAAAGCTCCCTCTGTGCCCAGCATGTAATTTCAGTGGTGTCAGTGGTATCAATAGGACTGAGGATGCCCACAGCACGTGGAGCAAGTGCCCTAAAAACAGGGAAGATAATGAATAGTTACAAAAGGAAACGAGGAATCCCATAGTAGTTCACATAGCAGGACAAGGTCCCTTGCTGATACAGCCACGTCCTACTTGGTCCCAGTTTCAAAACAAACCCTCCTGGAGAAATTATAGATATTACCTTCTTTTTAAGCAGTAATGCCTCTATTGCAAGGAAAACACAAGTTGCAAACAAATATTGCAGTTCAAGCCCTTTGTGAGGGGTCTGTGAGCCAACAGGGTCCTGCCCCTCCCTGCCCCAGCACAGCGTCCAGTTTAAAGGATGCTCTGTCTGCTTCCATGCTGGTGGAGGAGAGGCAGGAGCTCTGTGATAGGGAGGTAAGATTTATGGGAGCACTTGTGGGAGGGAAGGGAGGAAGGGCTTATGGGGCTCAAAGAAATCTGCAACTGGATTTTTCCATGCTGGCTTGCTGGCTGGCAGAGCTGCTTCGTAGCCCTCACCAAACCATTGCCCTCCTGCTGTGGCCACGCAGGAGCTGCAGGGAAACACAAGAGCAGCAAGAAGGGGCTGCAAGACGGGGACCATCTGGGTAGGGCCATGGTGGGGTGAGGTGGGAGAAGGCATGGCCATGGGCAAAGCAATTCATGCCTCCATATCCCCTGCTTGATCAGTATGTGATTTACACAACAGCCCAGCACTTCCCATGCTCCCAAAGGTGGGAAGTCTGCTTGGTTCAATTTGCCCCTTCCCAAGTTGTTGGTTCACACCAAGAATGAGACATCTCATTGTCTTGAAGGAACATGACAGGGACATTGAGGGCTTGCACAAAAGCAATAAACATCAACTCCAGCACTTAACCCTATCAGTAAGACAAGAGAAAGTAATTCAGCCTTCAGTTCCCACCTACAGGCAGCAACACAGCGTCTGCAGCCAGGGAAGTGAGCAGGAACCTGCAGCTCTGTGAATTCAGCAGGAAAATGGGAAATATGGTCGTGCATTCAGCAAATCTGCGAAGTGGCTGGAGTGGCGTCTGCAGGGAGATTAATGTGGATATTGACAAAGCAGCCAGCTCAGCCCAATGAGCCCTGCTGGACACGTGAATGGATCAATACAGCTCCGTGAGCAGCCCTGGGCCTGGCTGGTTAGTGTGAGCAATGGGAACAGCAGGTGCCCAGGTGTGATGCAGGGTTGGAGCCACAGCTCTTCTGAAGCTCTCATTGAGAAAATAAGGTGCTTTTGCTGCTGTTGCATGCACCAGGGCTCCCTGCTCACTTTCCTCCACAGCAGCTCATGAGAAATGTGCTTGTGATGGGAACATCAAACCCAGAAAATAAAAAATGAATGCGTCTGGGTTTTTGTACATACAGATAGTGAGGAACTGTGGCCAGTTCTCATCAGTAACAGCGACCATAGTTCTGATGAGTTAACCACATTGCAGTGAAGAATGGGCATCTAATTCCACCAGTGCTGCTGTCTGTGCACTCATCACCTTCAAAGAGAGAATATTTGGGAGTGATATGAGATGAGGAGAAATGCTCCATGTGTACCAGCCCAAATCCTGTATGCTCCAGCCTGTCTGAAGGGTTTAGGGTACGTATTAGGGAACATTTCTTCTCTGAGAATAATGATGCAGTGGCACAGCTGCCCAGTGGTGGGGTCACCATCCTTGGAGGTGCTCAAGAACAGTGGAGATGTGGCACTGAGGGATGTGGGCAGTGGGTATGGTAGGAGGGGGCAGGGGCTGGGGATCATGGTGATCTTTTCCAACCTTAATGGTTGTGTGATTTTAAGAAGTAGTTACTGTGCCATCAAGCAGTGAGATCTAAGACCTGGTGTAGTTAATCAGAGTATTTGCATCATCTGCTCTATATACTCAGCTGGGATCTACTCTACATTTGCACTGTATTTGTGACCCAAGGAGGAAGTACATGAATTATTTCTACACTTCTCATTCAGTGAGACAACTGAATCTATGCCTGCGTTTACCCCAGCAAAGGATCTCCTTGAGTCAGTGCAAGTATTCATAAGCCTAAATGTAGGCATGTGTTTTAAATATCTGGTAAATTTGAGGCTTGGGCACAGTAATCCAAAATAGTTGCACATTTCTGAGCTTGTCCCGGACCCTGCCCCTTTCTGTGCCTCTTTCAAGTTGCTCAGAATCTTTGCATGTGAACGTTTTCCATTTTGTGCAGACACGGTGTCAGTTTTACGAGCGGCAGCAGAAGCCCCAACAACTCAAACGCTCCCAGGAACAAGGTCGAGGGAAAGCAGCATTTGATCAGGCTCTTGGATTGTGTCAGAAACGTCTGCAGCGCCTTCATTCTCCTTAAATCCTTGCCACAAGATCTCAGCTTTGCGTGTCTTTATTCGGTTTCTGAGTGTTCTCTTCAGAAGTTTCATTTGCCACGCAAAAACTCAGTATCACAGCAAAAAATCCCCATTGCACCAAATATATATTGGTAAAAACAAGGGGGGGAGGGGAACAAAAAGCCTTTTTGCTGCCAAGGATACCTAAGAAGATGCAGAAATAGCTATAAAAATACCAGATTGGAGAAGCGTTAAGAGCTGTGCTTCATCCACTGAGCTTCATATTGTGCTTCTAGTGGTGGTGGATGCCCATAGCAAGAAAAACAAATCTGTAAGCATTGTCCCATGTTTGCTGAAAACAAGTTGAATTTCCAGCTCATTATCCCATTTGGAATTTGCATTTGAAGCAATGGTTTCTTAGGAGGGTCGTGATTCCCAACTGTGCTGCATGGAAACCCCGCTCCATCTTTCTCCCATCCCTTCCAGCAGTGACACTCGCAGCCTGCAGCTCCGAGAGGTTTGGGTTTCACAGCAGCAGTTTGCTCATGTTTGCAGGGTTCCCTGACGTGCTGCTGGAAGGGGTTTATCTCTGCTCGGGGCGGTGCTCCTCCATGGAACAGATGTTGAGGCTGACCCTGCAGCGCACGGCCCGGCGGTGACGTGGCCCATTTTGAAATGATTAGTTGAAAGCAACCTAATCATTGGCTGCTCGTGTGTTCATGAAACAAGGGAATAAGAAAGAAATCAGAAGTTACTCTGATTTATGCTTTTTTTCCAAGCGTGCTCAGAAGCCCTGAGTTTACAGTTGGTTAAAACAGCAGTGTGTGCTGGTTCAGCTGCAGGTCCCGAGATTTGTTATCTGCAGAAGCACAGAGCTTCCCCAGTCCCACAGGTGGCAAATTACACCAATCTGTAGGAATTCAAAGCAAATGGGTTAGTAAGAAGTGCTTAGAGCAGTGGCAGCCGTAGCTTTAGGACCAGAGGCTGCTGTCTGCACACCAAAGGTATTGAGGAATATGAGGTGAACCTTGAGCTCTGGGTGCAGGGGCAGCACTGAGCTCTGCAATCTGAGGAATGGCATGGAGGGTCAGAGGGGTTGGGGCAAGATCCATGTGGGCCCCCTCCAAGTTGAGGTGTTCTGTAGTTCAGGATTCTTTTTCAGTTTAAAGCCATTGCCCCTTGCTCTGTCACTGCATTCCCTGACAAAGAGTCCCCTCCCCAGCTTTCAGCAGCCCATTTAGATACTGGAAGGGCACAAGGAGGTCTTCCCAGAGCCTTCTTTTTTCCAGACTGGACACCACCTGACTCTATAGCAGAGCTGTTCCAGCCCTCTGAGCCTCCTCTGGACTCACTCCAACAGCTCCACATTCTCCTTGTGCTGGAGGCCCAGAGCAGAGCGTAGTATTGCAGACAGGGGCTCATGAGAGCAATGCAGGGGGGAAAATCACCTCCCGTGCTCATGCAGATCCAGACCAAGCACAGAGCAGCTCTGCTGCCAGCAATCATCCTGTGCTTGTCCCTGTCTTCCTTCTAGCTTTGGTATCATTTATAACTCTTCCCTTTTACCCTCTGTTGCCTTTTTTAGCGTGCAATTGAAAGCTGTGTTTCTTTGGGGCACACACACAAGGCACAACAGGCACTGGACACAGCAGTGAGCAGGAGGTGACATCCGAGTCCCCAGCGGGGTCCACGTGTCCCCACTGTGGGCACAGTCTGCCAGGACCAGGCTGAGAGCCCGGGCAGGAAGAGCACCTCCGGTGATATCACACTATCTGCAGGTGGAGGTAGGGGACGAGCTGAGGGTCAGGAGGGGACTTGCAACCACCATGAACTTCAATTAAAGGAAAACAACAGTGGAGGATGATTGAAATAAAGCTCCTTTTCCTATCAGCGGACACTCAAGGCAACTGCATTTTTGTCCATCAAAGCAAAACGGAAAGGCTTTGCTGTCTGCAATTGCTCACAGACCTCAGCTGGGAAGAGATCCTGGCACTCGGTGTTTCATCAAGAGAAATGCTTTCTTTGGCTCCTGGAAGAACTGCACAGCACAGACATGCAGAGACATTCCCAGGTATCTGATGTATAACTTGCTTCATAAGGACGTCTTATCTCAAGCAGGGGGGCCCTAAAACAGGAGCTGAAGGGCAGGAGTGGAACAGTCAGACATCCAGCACTCACAGCAACAAGAACTCTACAGGCTGCCTTGTGCAGACACAAAACCAGTAGGTTTGTAATGAAAGGCAAAGCGTATCCCCAGCACTCACTCACCCTGGATTATCCCCACGAGGTTCATCACTCATTAAAGCAATTTCAACTTCAAACCCTGGGCTTCCCTACCCAAGGGTCCTGCAGTGCAGCAGGCAGGGACAGAACCAGCACCAGTACAGCTCTTGGCTGCACACCCTTAGCTGCAGCGAGGCATTGGTGGAGCTGGGTGCACTAATTCACCTCCATGTAAACATGATTATTTTAAATGAATTCCAGACGAGGTTTAACTGTAAAAACATCTCCAGTTTTTGAAGTGTTTCTAAGTGCTCAGCTCGGAGTTGTTTCTGTTAAGGCAAGGACTTACCCTTTCCTCGGTTTACAAAGAATATTTTCAGAATTAATGATGCCCCAGCACCCCCACACCATAAAACAGTGCTCATAAGAAAGTCACAGGTCTGACAATTAAGCTGCACTAGGATTTCACGGTTCGGATTTTCCCTTTCTTAGCTGGGCTGTTCATTTCCTTACAAGCAGGAATGTTCTTTGCTCTCAAAGCCAAGGCGAAGAAGAGAAGCGAGAACAGTAAGAGGTATTCATTTGCCTGCATTACTTTAAATGCTTCTGGCACAGAGCTCCCATTAGAGCTCGCAAGGAAAAGTGGCAGAAGAACATTGTGTATACATTGTAGTGATTGTACTTTCTCTGAGCAGACATGCTTGCAGGAGGCGGCAGATTAAAGAGCCGGTGTTACTTCAGACGGAGAAAAATAACATCTTGCCAGTTGTGTTTATTTGCAAGGACACATGATTTATGCTTTCCCATTTGTAGAGTGGTTGGGAGCAATGGATCACGTGGCGCTGTTTAGATATTCCCTGAGGAAATTCAGGCTGCATCGGGTAGGGAGAGATAGGGTTTGTTCTCCAAGATGCTGGGAAGCAGCAGGGAGAGTTCCTCAAGTTCTAGGAATGAAGTTGAAGGCTCTGACCTTCTGAAAAGATCAAAGGTCACAACATCAGGGGAGGTAGCAGAGTGACTGCTTGCTAACAGAGGGTGTGACTGCAAAGATGGCTGCGGTTAATTGATCCCCTCTCACTGGGAGAAATACTTGGGACATGGAAGAAAATCAGCTGCTCATATAGTGACATGCTCAGAGAGGCACAGAACTGGAAATCCTCTTCATCCTCGAGATACAAAATCTGTGGGCCAGAGGAATCCCTTCTTGCACAGTACCTGGCATTGCCCCATTGAAAGCAATTGCAACAGACCCCAGGGCAGTGTGGGCAGGTGCTGGGTCTCTCAGCAAGCACCCCTTCTCATCATGCCTTGGTGCCACAGGTGCTGATTAAGGAAACGCAGTGAAAAAGGAGTGCAGCTTTGCAGCACAGAAGGAAAGACAGCAATTATGTGACAGATGCGGGGTGCTGGGCGCCCTTCTTCAAGGGTACAATTCCCAAAGCTGTCAGAATAAAAATAAGGGGGGAAAAAAATGACAGGCTGCCACTCAGCCTGCAAAATCCCCCCTCACTGCAACGAGCATCTCCCAGAACCCATTAAAAATAAGCTGTAAGTCATGGTTGCAGTGGCAAGATCTTCATGGGGTGATCAGACAGTGGGCTCTACCAGTGATAAAGGCCATAGGGTAGGGACAGCATATATGTATTTTATATATATATATATATATATATATATATATATATATATATATATATGTACATAAAGGAATAGGTGTCAATCAAGGGAACGTCTTTCAGCTGCCAGCATGAAATCAGTGTGCTGAGATGGCAGAGCAGGGAATAAGCTCAGGGATACAACAGCAGCACATCCCCACGCAGGGGGCACTGCCTGTGGTCTGTCCAAGGCAATGTGAAACGTTTTTGTTCTGCACTCACTCAATTCTTCTGATCTTAAAGGTTCCTTCCAACCCAAACCATTCTATGATTCTATGAAATACGAAGCAATTGCTTCTATAATGAGAAGGCAAAAGAAGGACGAGCCAGGAGAGGCAGACTACAGAGCCGTGTCCATCTGAAGAAGTCATAGAAAAATGGCCAGAATTCCTTCTAGCTTAGTGGTATCTCCTCATTTCAAAAATGATGGTGCCACTGGTCTTGATAGAAACAAGAAAACACTGAAACACAATGGTGTGGCTCAAAGACACCACAGCATCAAGATTCAGGTAAATGATACAGTCACACTTTTGGGATCAAAGAGGCAATACCTCGTCCAAGTCCTGGAAGGTGGGGAAGGCACTGACTCTCATAACAAGGAGGATTTTAAAGGCAGCCTATGAAAGATAATTGTTAATGCAGCAAAAGAATGGGATAAAAAATGAGAATATCATAGAAACATACTTACTGGCCAGTATAAAAACCACAAGCTTTCAGTCCCATCTATAAAACTCTCCTGGACCTATACAGAGAGGATGAACTTCTCATGTCATTTCAATAGAGTAGGATGCAACCCCCTTGCCCTTCTGTCTATTCATGTCTAGTGTTAACAGGGAGCTGTTAAATAGCTGCGGGGTTCCAGTTCAGAAGCAGATATATTTCAGAGTGGGATCCAGCAGTTTTTTGCACGTGTGTAATTTCAAACATCTGAGTACTTAATTCGCAGGGGGAAGGCTGGCACGTACATCTTCACCAAGGCAGGACAGAAACGTTATCCTCTATTGATTGTAAAGCACCTTGGAAGGTTAGCACCGTGCTTCCAGCAGCTGATTTTGACAACTTCAGCCTCTGAGCTCTGAAGGTGAACAGCAGTAATAAAAGCCTCACTTTATCCAATTTCCCCCTATTCAGATAAGATTAATCGCGTGCGTGAAACGCTCTGCTTCCCACACTGAAAACCAAGTTAGATCAGCTGAACAGGGAAAGGCAATGCTGGCATTTGACAACCATCCACCAGCTTATGGATCCATGCATTTTCCTCCTTGCTGCCACCATAATCACACAGCATCTCTTTTTACTTAGAGCAAGTGAAAGAAATTGGATTCTGAGCACCTCACCTCCAGACTGCCAGATTTTTACCAGAGCCTGAAAATGACTTCAGCAAGTAGAAACACTTCTGACATTTCAGTTCTGTACTTTCATATACCCTGAGTTCAATCTGTGAACAAACACCCTGGTCTCAGTGCTTTCCTAATGTTAGACTGCACTGAGCTTCACCGGGAATTCAGCTGAACCAAAATATAAAGCCAGGGTTTTGGTTTCCACGCTGCAATCCTGAAATCCAATAACAACTTCCTCCCCCCACCCCTCCGCTGCTGAGAATTAACTGAAAAATATAGCTGTATAGAGGTGGGTTTTTAATGCTGTTCCTGGATGGAATTCTATTTGATGCTGCTAAGCTTTGATGACATACCCCAATGACTTGCTTGGAAGAAATCCATTTAGCGAGCTTGCAAATCATGCTGTTTCAGTTCTGTGAGTGCCCATGAGAAATGTGCATTTTCAATCATAAAAGCAGCAGAAACAAAATGGAACTTGAAGAGGCAGACAGATGAATTCCTTATCACGGCTTGGCTGTGTTCGCAGAACATGTGCTTACCATTTCAAACTCCGGAAAACTATTTACAGGGATCTGAAATACAAGACTGAATCCAAAAGTAAGAAATAGATAAATTTCTACAAGACGCATTTTATTTTCCCATTTCAAAGGGAAAAAAAATCAGAGCCTGATTAAAAACAAAGCAAAACACCCAACCCCCACAGAGCCTTTAGTTTGTTCCTAAGGATTATAAATAGCCCCTTGTAATACAATCTATGCACGGGTGCCAGATTTACAGAGGTCCCCTTATGTTTATTTGGCAGGATACACTGTTTTGGGTAAGTTTGGGGGAAAGAAAAGCAAATACTTTGCACTTTCTGCACCTCTCACAGTTCACTGTGAGTGGTAAATGGAGACTGCAGCAAGTGAACAATTAGCACATCCCACTGCTGCAGTGCCATCCCACCAGCACCACCCGAATCACACTGCCAAGCACACAGGGGGGCTTCCAGAGATACTTATCAGTCATGCTGAGGTGGGACAGAACATAAACCTAGATGGAATTTTCAAAACCAATTGAAATTGGTCTTTACTGGGCATTTTCTGGCATACTCACCTAAAAACACAGCTCATTTCTACACGATTCAGTCAATGACAATACCTTTGACTTAAATGCATTTGTTCCCAAGAAGAGGAAAAAGAATTAGAAAAACATGTGTGATGCTCAGCACTGCAGACAGTAAAACCTGACACAGTTGTTATCCTGGTATGGGACAACTGCCTCTCCCCCCCGGCCAGGGCTGTCTCACCACTTCATGTGCTCTCCTCGCCTGGGGATCCATCTGCTGTCTCCTGTCTCACCCCTGGTTTGTCAGCTGTGTGTTCTTGATTCTATAGCTGCACTTTGTTTGGTGAAACACAGTTCTGATCCAGGCTGACAGCTCTGGGTACAGAAGCGGTGAGGCTCATTTCACACATTTTCTATTTATGCTGCAACAAAGGGAATCTAAATTATATATTAGCGCTTTCAAAAACACAGCAGCTCAACAGGGAACTTGGAACATAATTTCATCAAGGATTTTCTCCTGTAGGAAAGCTGGGTTAAGGAGCTCTTGCCATCCCCGCTGCATTTCCATACCCCGTAGGTATGGAAATACCCCAGCGCAGCTCAGGAGGCATGGTGGTGATGGGTTGGTGGTTATTTCCAACCTTAATGATTCTATGATTCACGACACTGTATGGTAAAAACCAACCCCCAGTAATGCTGTCACTCAGGTATCTTTTCATTTCTTCAGGTGATGTTACATGAAGCCTGCCTGCCACGCTTCTACCCCCAAACCAAACCTGCCAGTTACATGTCTGTTAAGGGAAGACAAGAACACAACTCTATAATGTGCTCAAAGGACTTCCTTTAAAATTGATTCATCTGGATATTACTGACCTTGAATGGTTGAAGCTCTCTCTTTTCCCATTTCCCTCTGCAGGTTTTGCAGCAAATCAACCGAACCTTGTGTCAATGAGATCAAAATAGAGCCAACAGGAACTTTAATCTGTCTCTCCTATAGAGAGATGAAATCAGTGCAGGCTCCATAAAATAAGAGTAATGGAAACTGTTCACGGTTATGAGTATCTGCAACAACAAAGTGTCTCCCATTAAGTGATGCACTGAAGCTGTGTAGATGAAGTTATATGCTCTGGTATCACAGTGAGGTACAAGTCAACCAAAAAAGAGTCTTTTCTTCATAGCCAAAAAAGAATTCATTTCTTTTCACATTCATCCGTGCATACAATAAATATTTAAAGGACCTTCACCTTGACTCAAACACAACGATTCCAAAAGAACAGCATTTTATTTGTTTAAAAACAGTCGTTTAAAATTCACAACCAGAGCCACTGCCTAAATTTACAATCATTACAGAATTATCAGAAAAATAGTAGAAAACAAACAGTTCTGAAAGGCCACTATTTGGATGAAACATCCAGACTGTCACACTAGGCTGACAAATGTACTGAAGTCAAAGCCTTTAGACAGTGAGTATCATAATAGGCCATACACTTTAAAACGTATCTGCCCCTGAAGAGTCTGAATCCCCATGAATGCTACTTATACTTTGTGTCTGGTCAGTCTGGTCATCTGTATGCATGGAAGGCAGTTCCACCAATATCCTTTCTGCAGAAATGTGTGGATGTAAATGTGGGACGACACCTTCTCCTAGGTAAAAAACAACACAAAAAGCAGAACAAAACCAAGTTATTTGCAGCCTACAACGTATACAACTTAACTGTATTGAATTCATCTCCGTTTTGCATCACCTTATGGGAATACAAAGACACAGATGTGCTCACTGTCCATAGTTTTAAGGCGTTTTCAGAGTATGCTGATTTAGCCTTCACAGTTTTCTTGATAAGACAAGAAAGGGATGAATATCTGTGCATACAAAGGATGGACTGTATTTACATACACCTGCCTACACATGTATATATGCTGCGAAGAAGCACAGCAGTGCTCAGTCCCCATCTGGGAAGCAATGGAGGGAGAGAAAACAACCTGCAGAGGTGGTGGTGGTGGAGGGGGTGATGGGTAGAAATTACTGCATTTAGCCCCAGGAAGGAGACAAGATGCATTTGTGGAGCTCAAGGAACAAGACATGAATCAGGCTACAGACAGGAAAAATGGCATTGGATGAGTGGTGTAGCATTGTCAGAACCAGAAAGAGTGTTTTGAGATTGCAGTTGTCCTTGGGATATTTATTTTAAATGCAGCAGCTACAAGCAAAACAAACATACACCAGTCTGCTCAACAGCAAAGGCTCTTCTGGAGTTTGTTCTTATTCCAATGAGCTAAAACAATTCTCCCTTCCTCTATCACAGGCTAGGTAATTAAAACACTATTTTCTCAATGAAAAAAGAAAGCTAGGCTTCCTTTCACCCCACTTAATTATCTACTGTGTCACTGTAGTGGTAATCTGCTTTCATCTGCCTTGTAGCCAAGCACGCTCCAAACGACTAATTAAAATAACAAAAAACCCAGTGCTAAAATAAAATTTCATTGGGTGTTTTTCATGCTGGAGCAGCTGCCAACAGCCAAGGAAGTCAAACACAAATGAAGCCAGAGATGGTAAAGCCAGTTCATGGAGCAGCCCGTGCCAGCTGAGCCTCCTGCACCTCGGGATGGCAGCAATAGCACAAGAGCACGCATGTAAGCCCTGGGGATCAACGTCACCTGCCTGACACAGCTGCTCATGCCCTCTGCAAGAAGCATTAGCTGTAGTTTGACCGCCATCCTCACTTTTTGGATAGCCTTATTCATTTTCTTCCTGA
This sequence comes from Coturnix japonica, assembly GCF_054131305.1. Classification (NCBI taxonomy): domain Eukaryota; kingdom Metazoa; phylum Chordata; class Aves; order Galliformes; family Phasianidae; genus Coturnix; species Coturnix japonica. The sequence goes on from NC_140667.1 coordinate 52,568,819, forward strand.
AACCCTCAGCGCAGCGCAGATGCCAATGCTTGTACTGGCATGGGCCCAAGCAAATCTAACACAGGAGCAGTAAGATGGCATGAGAAATCCAGCATCTTCTGAACGTGATTCCAAAGCACATTACAGTAACACCACAAGGATGTGCATGTGACACGATGCATTTTGCTTTTCCAGAAGTACTTCCATGAGCTTAGTCTGTAACCACGTTCTCATGAAAAAAAATACGTTATTCAGAAGGGGAACAGAAGAAAAGCAAAGCATTTATTTGGTTGGACGTGAAGCTGACACACAGTAAAGACGTGGATGTGTAATGCCCAAGGAAGTCCTGTAAATCATCCAAAACACCAAAGCAACCCTTCAATTCTGTATGTAGGTTGATGCTTTCAAAGCTTGACTTTGTTAATAATTTCCACAGCCATGTCATATTCTATGAGGTCATTGTTTCAACAGCTGTTTTCAGGTTTGTTTAAAAAAAAGGGGGTGAAGGAAGAAAGAATATTCCCTTATCCCAAAGGCTCTGTAGTAACTTTGCAAGCATTTGACTCCGGGGTGCTGAAAGACCCAATGATATCAGTCTACATTCTTCTTAATGCACGCTCTAATATATTTTACAGACATACTGCAGTTCAATTTTATGACAGATGTAAAATGCTAAAAGGACGGGGAAATCAACAGAATAATTCCATCTGCTTGCTCAGCTGAGAAATTAGCATGTTATCCAAATATCCCTACAGAAAAGCTTAAGAAATAACCAAAGCAAACACTCTTCTTCTTGAAATCTGAAGTCTTTGACTTTGTTAATATACAGGAAAATACAGAATCTAGATTTTCAGCACTTTGTCTATGAAATATGATGGATATCCTGTTTCACCTACTCAATAAGCTTGGATCCATGACTGTAACTTCCCAAGACAGAAAGCTGCTAGTCCTACCAGTACATGGGCCCAAAGATAAAACCACTACGTTACCCCCACATGTGCTTCATCATTATCGCCTCTCACTTAATCTAACCTCTGGCATGCACTGTGCACACATACAGAGATGTCTATGTGGATAAATACACAAACACAAGCATGCAGGCTTAGATGTTTGTTTCTATGTTCACATACAAGCTTTTAAGCATACATATTTTCCAGTGTCTATACTGAGCTTTTGCTGTCCATCAGTGACAGAGCTTGGACAGCCCTTGTCCCGGTCCTTAACAAGATACTCCGTTTTATTTCTTCCCCCCATCAGAAAACAGCTCACAACCAGCCCTAAGATGCTTTACCTCTTACACACCAAACCCTTCACAGTCATAAACATGCAAATAGCATCTGTGCTTATAACCTTCTGATACGCTATATAAAAGAAATATGGAAAATTCCTCCATGTACAAAGCAGGGCAGGGCAGGACGATGGGTGACCTCCGCAGCTTTTTCTCTTTAGAAGTTCTGGAAGTACTCAAACCAATTTTGTAATCATGTACTTAGATGTATTTATAAAACTTTTCCTTGTTAAAATCCAATAAATGGAACGAGTGATCCCAGGTGACCTCCACTTCTCCGAATTCATTGTCACCATCTACAAGAATACTTTCATATAAACTGTGAAAACTGACACCCTTCCTACGTGTGCGTAAGGGACTCTGGCTGGTAGAAACTCAGCGGTGACTGAAAACATCTTGATGACCCACTGATGGAAAATGTCAGATCTGCCATTGGGGGTTTGGCCTGTGCTTGGCAATCTATAACAAATTCGTGTACGGTACTAAATTTCCAGATCTTTGTTTAACAGGAACATAAAAATTAATGGTGTGTCAACCATCCAGTGACCTGTGAAGGGAGTTTTTCTCTAAGACATACCGTCACACACAGAATATGCTATATACAAGTGTATCGTGAATGTATGCCAAATGGAAAAGGAATTAAACACACTGAAGGGAGGTTTTGTTACTCATACCATATGGCAACAATAAGAACAAAGAAAAATGTTTAAATCTTTCTTTTTTTAAAATTCTTAGATTTGGCAAAATAAAAAGACTAAACAAGTCTGACTTTTAAGCCAAATAAAAGCTGTGTGCTTTAACTCCTTATGGCCGGTGTCCATACATTAAATAGTTTCCATTTCTGATTTATCAGGAGGTAAATCAGACCCTTATCTTCTCGATAAAAGGTCTTATCTTCATAGAGAATGAATAGGGAGGATTGGGACCCAGGTCATTGTTGTAGTATAAAACCAGAACCATAATTACTCTAATTAACTGCATATTACTTCCTGAAATTTATAAACAACCATCACCCTCCAGAACCCTCCCTCTACTCTCTCCCTGATGTAAAAACTGAAGCAGCTGACTTCTAGAGCAAGAATAACTTTCCAAGCATATGAAAAAAACCCAAGTCCACTGCAGAACTCCCATTCCTTTTAATAGCACGGGTGGATATGAACGGCTTGTTTCTTCTCCTGCCAGGTTCCAGCTGCTTCACTTTGTTTATTACTGACTTCAAAGTTTAAAGTGCTGTCCTGTCCCAACAAATAACTTCCTCCAGATGGCATTATCTCAAGTGTTCAGAGCACTGGGGATAGCACAGCACCTGCAAATCTGTAACTCAGCATCTTAAAACCCCCAATGAAAGTGCCTGAATAGTTTTTACTCCATCCTTCCCCCATTTTGTCCACTCATTTTCATTCCTAGTTGTACAGTTACCAAGCACAGCACGGTGAGCGGCAGTATGAACTGCAAAATCAAGATTATTCCAGACTTAATGGGTTGATATATATATCAATAAGAAACAGGCATATTTTGTTGTAAGCAGTCCTGAAGGATAAACTGAAAAGAGAAAATATACTGCAATGTCAGTCGTGTTGCTAATTATATTATAGGGAACAGTCTTTCCAGTCAAATCTCATGTCAAGCTATACACTGTATACTGAATACATAATGTTTCTAGAACTCAATGGCTTATACAGCTGAAAGTTGGTACGGTAAGGAACTGGTCAGATGGCATCAAGATGGCAAAGAATACAGCATTCTCAGAAGGGAGCACAACCATCAGTGGTTTCCCAAATAACCCAGTCATTCGGACAAAATTATTCTCCATTCATTAGCAACCATAGGTCCTCCACTCTTCTAACCCTGGCCCACTTCCACCTTGAGTTCATATGCACATTTATGCTATTATGGAGAAGATGTCCTTTCCCAGCTCAGCCAAAAACGAAGCAAAAATGTTTAAGCATGTGTGATTGTTGATCTCACTGCATAAATGCATTGCTTAGCATAGGACTCTTGAAGGCAGGTCAGATCTCTGGCTTCCATGGGATTAGAAACACAAAGGCAGGAGAACAAGATGCTCTGTGAACGCAAGCAGTTTTGTTCTCTAGCTCAGAAACAGATCATCCATAACTTAAATGCTTTCATGACAAACAGAAAATTCTCTAGGCAAACTGAGGCCAAATTTCCAGGGCTTAGTTACACGAAAGGGATAGATTTACAATTAAAACACATCAGATATTCTACAGAAATGGACTGATATCTGCAGGATTTGAGCCAAAAAATGTCTGGATCTAGAAGCACGACTCTACTGCTCGAGCTGAAAAAACAGTTTCGTTCTCAAAAACTTCAGCCAACTCATAAAATCAAATAAGTGGGCTACAGCCACCAGAGGAGACAGAAAACTCTATACTGTGAGTTCAGCTGAAGGTTTGACCTAGAGCTGGCAAATTCCAGCTTCACGTGGTGCAGTGTGCTTACGGAAATTGTGTGTGCATATACACAGAAAATAAACATACAGACACACACACTCTTTTCTCTTTTTTGTTTGTTTGTTTAAACTCCAATGTATATCTCGGTGATAAACATTTGGGAAAGGGAAATAAATCAGATCCTGAGGCAGTAGAGGAGGGTGGGGTACAGGCAAAGCAGCGAACATGTTGTACAAAGCAGAGGATTTGAAAATGACTTTTCCTCCTCTCAAGTCTGAGTTCAAGGTTCAGCGGTTTTCCAAAACATGTTGTATTCCCACCAATAGTAACACTAAACAGAACAAAAACTAAGAAATACATAAAATAAACTAGAACCAGATTGTTCAAAATCCTAACGGAGTTGTTGGGAGACCGGTAGGGAAGGGCAGACAGAAAGCAGCTCCAAAACCATCTAGGAACGAGATTGCGGAGTTTACCAAATAAATATTTCCTTTTGGTGGCTAAAATCTACTCTCCTCCCTTCCACCTGACACGCTTTGTGCTGTACAATATCTCACTGTTCAACAATGAAGTTCCCTGGCTGCAACTCTTGCTGTTGTTTCCCAGCAACTCACTTCAAGAAGACGTGCGATGATCCCTCCATATAACTGCAATAATTATCAATACAAAGAAGAAATACTAAATGTCAGCTCCAATTTTCCTTGCAAAAGCCTGTGATTTTTGGGGACATGGAAATGAATACTCATTTTGTAACTTGTGTGCATTGCTTGTTTCTCGATTGCAACCATTTTCTTGCACGACATGGGGAGGAGGGGTCATCTGCAATAGGCCTTGAAGCAGCAAGTTTTATTCAGAAGTAAGAGACAACGAACAAACAGAGAGCAGAAGAAGGAAAACAAGCATCTCGTGCAAGGCTTGGGGGGAGCAAACTCTCAGTCCACAAGAGAACCCATATAAACAGCTGGTGGGACTGGAAAAATCTGACAAGTGATAATTAAAAGCCATATATTAATCTTCCTTTTCATCTTCTGCAAAATCTAATAGGTGAGTGGATGGGAAGGCAGTCATAGAAAACCAGCATATACACCTTTGTTATTCACACCTTCATGTTTGGGGATCCAAAAAGGCTTTTTGGCTTTTTCATGCCAGCTGTTGAAGCAAAGCAAAACAAAGCTCAAGGAGGAGGAACTTCTTATTGGGGAGGATGGGCAGGTAGCATCAGGATGTGGGGAAATGGTTGAAAACTGGAAGAGAGTAGATTTAGACTAGATGTTAGGAAGAGATTCTTATGGTGAGGGCAATGAGACACTGCAACAGGTTGCCCAGTGAGGTTGTGGATGCCCCCTCCCTGAAAGCATTCAAGGTTAGGCTGGATGGGGTGGGGGGTTGGAACAGGTTGGTCTTTAAGGTCCCTTCCAACCCAAACCATTCATGATTCTATAAGAAAACGGACTCATACAACCGATAGCATGAATCCACATTAATTCTGAAATGAAGTTACACATTAATTCTGAACGACTCAGGATGCAGGGTCATTCGGTACAACCTAGCAGTAAGCTTGGCTCCTCTGAGATGTCATATCTTTACATATTAATAGCAGTGCTACCACCTGCACCTTACCTACATCATACCACAGTGCTAGCCATAATAGCATTTGTAGCCTGCATGAGGAGTGGCAAGTTGAAAAAATCAAAGCACCTTCATAAAAGTTCCATGTCTTGTTTTTACTTCATAATAATTAAACAATAATTTACACAAGTTGTTAAGAGTTGAACAAATTCAATAATGCCTCATGGCAAATCAGGGTTGCAATGGGTTTGTAAATGAGCATCTACCCAACATGTGGTGAAATGAAGATGGGTGTCCCAGTGAGGGAATCCCATATGTGACATTCTTTATAGGTCAGCATACCTGCTAGAAAACCTACTGGGTTACTCTAGAATCCATTCCTGCCTCAGTATTTTTGTTTAGGTCAATGTGGCCCATGCACTGAAGTATGATGGCTTTCATGCAGCCTTTGATGTGCAGTTGTCCATATCCCTTGGGATGGGTGCACACACAGTTCAAGGCAAACAGCAATCTGTACTTATCAGACAGGTTCCGTGTGTTGCAGGTCAAGACTGAGCACTTTCTCTGTAGTGATGTTTGCACTGCATATGCTTAGTAAACATTGCCTGCTATCCAACTCTATTAACTCAGCTCATCTATTAAGACCAGCTAGGAGACTTTTAAAAACAATTGTTAGGAACGTAAGACACCAAATTGCAGTGTACGGGCTAGAAGCCAACAGCTACTTTCTATCACTTAAAAACATGATAAGAATCCTTGATGTGCTCTCTCTCAACCAGACAAGGATTTCCTGACCAGAAGGTTACATTCCCTCCAGCCATGGCAGCAATCAGGTCAGAATGAAGGCTCTGGGATGGACATCAGGAAGAAAAGAGAAAACCTTCTGTAGCACACAGCCCCTCCAGCAGTGCTGCAGGGCAGAATTTTTCTCACTCATCACCTATACCAAAGTCACTACTTGCATTCTTTTAACAAAACCCTACATAAGATCGTCTCAGAATAAAGCTGTGCAAATGACAGGTGTTTTTTCCTAGATGATCACTGTCACCTCGCTGTAATCCTCCATCCCACAGACGTAAACATTCGCAGGACCTTATGCATTTGTTTTGATGATTTTTCACTTTCAAAGTCATGGGATTCTCCACATGGCAACGGTTCACCAAGACTCCCATTGCTGTACCAACACTACAAAAAACTGGCATATTAAAAAGCCTGTAGCTACAGCACAACTACTCAATTTTTGTAATTGCACCTTTTAAAAAGATTATGCTTTTTTTTTTCCCCAAAGCAAAACAAGACAGAACAAATCCAGCCCATTGCAGTCGCATTTTGCAACTCAGCACAGACACTTCTAGCATGCGTACCCACAGACTTGTTAGAAAGATCTCCCTTCAAGACTTACGTTAAACAGCAGAAGGTGGCCATTGAACATCTTAACATTTGTGCTTATCAATTAACCCTGAAAAACGTATGAGGAATAAGCAATTCTAGGGAATTTTAATGGCAAATAATTTTCCCCTTAGGTCAGAAAGGATACAACAGTAATCTACATAAGCATTATGTTAAAATATGGAGTACATTCAATGTCTTTACTAGCAAATGTGCTGGGAGAGAGTTAACGTACTTGAGCTCAGACCCTACTCTGCCAAAGGGCATCCAAACCTTCCCTTGTAATGAGCACCCAGCATAGTAACAAGTAACATTGTCTACATTCTAATGCTCTGGACCAGAGAGGTGGAAACGTCTGACAGCAAATGCATTTTTTTGTTTCTTGTGCTATTTTAACATTTGTACATGTCAAGAATGTTTAAACTTAGTGAGTAACGATAAGCATTCCTCCTTGGAAAACAAAACAAACCCCAAAGCCTGTTACACGGGAAAGAATAAAACAAGATTCCTTTGCGATACTCTGTAAAAGAACTCACAAATAGCCTTAAATCAATAGAGTCAATGAAATGCAGAAACACGTTGCTCTACAGCTATGCTAGCAGTTTAGCACACTACATCCCCTTCCTCACTTCCCACATTGCTGCTTATTATAATGACACACACATCCACCTCTGCCACTGGTTGTATAAAGCAAAGAAAGCACTGCAGACTGCTCCCAGTAACTCCATGCTTCTGGAAGATGTAGTGACCGATGGCTCCCCACCAGCATCAGTAAAACCTCCAGCAACCCTGGAGCTGCCCTGCAGTCTTCAAGCAGCAGCCAGGCAGTGCCTTCTGGGACACAAACATAACCACTTAGAATCACAGAATCATTTGAGTTGGAAGGGACCCTTAAAGGCCATTTGGCCCTACTCCCTGATACGAGCAGGGACACCTACAGCTCGATTCAGAGCCCAGAGGGTGGCCCAGCCTGAAATGTAAGCCCCACTCACACTGGGTTCTCATTTGGGCAGATGTTCGTTGCTTCTATAATTATACACATATACAAAAGTTGAAGCATTAATTGATGGTGATAATTCTTTGTAGTCCTCAGTGCCAACTTGCTTTAGAAAGCCTTGCAGCTCTTTGACAGTCACTCTTCCCAGCCCAAAGTGTTGATGCCAAACTTAGCTTGTACTCGCTTCACCAATAGCGAGTACTTCATTGCTTTGGGCCACATGATTAATAGAGCTTGTAAGCTGTCTGAATGAAATTCATTTATCACTTGTCTGGGTTTAAATATTCCTGGCCACAGTATGGAGAAATCTGCACTGGAAAGGAAAGCAAGAGGAACTCGAAAAGGCTTGCATGGGAGCAGCTCCTTGCAGTGCTGCGTGACAACGTGTTGCAGCTCAGGCAGGTGAATGGAGCAGATCTGTGGGGCTGCACACTCTGCAGACTCTTTGTGTCCCTCTCTTCAGTACAGACTGTCACGTATGAACTGATTCCAGAATATAGTTTAAAAATTCAATACATACACTCGTTTGGGAACATATTTCCCCTCACTAAGAGTTATGCCACAGCCTATGCAAGAGCAGAGAGGACCAAGTGCTGAAAGATCATCACATCTGAATGGCACTGTTATTTGATGCAATTAGGCTGTTTTTAACCATCTTTAAGGGAGAGAATGCACGTGCTGCAAGGCCTCTCAGAACAGGACTGTCTCCTACGATGAGGAAAGCCTCGGTCACGCCTGGGGCCCCTCAGGGGTTCTGTAATGCAATCTGTAATACAGTTTTACTGCCCAGGTTAGAGTGAGTTGTCCAATCCCTGTTCCTTGAGGAGAGAAATAAGTTCATGCAGACTTGCTGCTCTGTATTTTCAGAGAGCTACTTTGAAAGCAAGCAGAGTCGTAACTGAGGTGTAGTGTGATTCACACAGCCCGCATTTATCACACTCAGAAAGCTTCCTGACCACTGCTGGAAATACATTCTCAATCTGATAAGAAAAGTCCCCATTAAGAATCATTTGCTTGTTTAATTTTCACTTACTGAGCTTTAATGCAGCATAAAAGTAAGTATCAGCAACGGTGCCTTAAATAAACATTGCTTGTCTTGTACTCACTGATGTTTTAGAAGAGCACATAACTACCTCTAGATACAGGAAGCTGCTGGAAAATAAAAACTGACCGCTCACAAACTCAAGTAGGAGCTTTAAAGAATTCTTGCTGAGGACCGAGTTCAACAAAAAATGTATTCTGTTCACTGTACACACGACACCAATGGGAATAAGGGCCAGTTCAAGTTCTAAGTTACCATTACTCGGGTAATAGTTTCAAGCTGCAAGGCACAGCTGTATAGGCCCAGCCAGACAGGCTATCACAGCAATGCTTTGATAGCATGGGGCCCTTAAGTGTCAGGATATAGAAAAGGCAGCAGTTGTTGGCTGTGAAAACAGTCTGATACAAACCAGATGGGGACTTACTTGATGGGCAACACAAAGGAAAACAATTGGCTCATTCAACAAAGTCAGGCCACTGCCCCAGAGAATTAACAGAAGACAATAACAGTCAACCAGAGTTGATGCAAACAAGAAACAGCCATGTGGTTATGGTTTAAGGAATTGTTTCTCCTCAGACTAAACATAAAGTTTTGATTTCTAATTCTTATATTCATTAATTTCAGTCTAGTTTACAAGCACCCTCTTCCTCCAAAGCCTTCCGTGTAATTCATTTATGCAGCACCAGCCTTCGCACACCTACTTAACCCCCTAAAAATCGCACAGCGAGGCAGGCTGCATTAATCTACCAGTCCCTGAAGAATGCAGAGACCGCAGACAACTTTCAGAGCTGTGTCAGAACGGCGCTGCAGATGCACAGCACGCATCTGAAACATTCACACATCAACATGGCTGTATATTTACCTATTCGGTTCTGATTTTCAAGCAAAGGGAGCCCAGTGGGTCGTGTGCTGGGTAACCTGAGCACAGCTGTCTCCCAGTTCTATGAAGAGTTCTTTGGTGTTATTTATTTTACTTACTCAGAAATAAACAGCGGATCAATGATGTTACCACAGAACAGTTTGGGTTGTCAGGCTACAGTTGGAAGTCTGTTAAAATAGCTGCTATTAAACTTCTTTTTTTGAAGTAATCAGAAATCTTAAAATTGGTTATTTCAGTCATAACTGGAAAAATCCCCAAGCCAGCCCCCTTTTAGAAGCACGCTCCTAGAAGATTATGGTCCAAAATCTTAATTGCTCTTGCTGTTTTATTACAGGAAATATAAAAGTGACATGTGCAAAGGTATTTTGATTACAAATTACTTACAGAGATTGCACAATAAGTCAGAGCACTGAGGGCCTTCTGCAGTTTCACTCTCAGACTGAAAACATCTGAACTTTCTTTGCTTACACTCCAGAATATTCTCTCTGCGCTGCGGTGCTCTGTGCGTGCAGAAAGTTGGACGGCACACATTGAAGGACAACCACACGCTTGGGATACCCAACTCAGTGCATCTACAAATTGCAGTGACACACAGACGTCCTGGATGCCTTCTGAAATCACATCATCCTGAGGACTGTCAGCTCCTGCACGCATCCCCGAGCTGCACTGCTGCTGCAGGCTGCTCAGTTCCTAGTTGACAGACTGCCAAGCAGGGCTGCATGATGTAAACTTCTCCTAAAGATACTACTGTGACCTACAGAATCACTTGAGTTAGAAAACACCCTCAAGATCACCAAGTCTGGAGAAGAGGAGGCTCAGGGGAGACCTCATTGCTCTCTATAACTACCTGAAGGGAGGTTGTAGTGAGCTGGGGGTCGGCCTCTTCTCTCATGTAACTGGTGATAGGACCAGAGGGAATGGCTTCAAGCTGTTCAGGCTGGACATTAGGAAACACTACTTCTCTGAAAGAGTGGTCAGGCAGTGGGATGGGCTGCCCAGGGAGGTGGTGGAGTCACCAACCCTGGAGGTGTTCAGTGTTTGGACATTAGGTTGAGGGATGTAGTTTAGTGAGAACTATTGGTGATGGGTGGATGGTTGGACTGCATGATCTTGTAGGTCTGTTCCAACCTTGGTGATTCTGTGAAGCCCAACCACCAACCAACTGTGGGTATGCATGGGGTCTACTCTTTGTAAAAGCTTCACTCTCCATGCAGGATTGCAAAAAGCAGCTGAATTAAAGAGCTGAATGGATGGCTCTCATTTAACAGCCCGGCATAGGGCAGACAGAGCTAGAGGGTTTGTCCTAAAAAAAGAAAAAGAGCTGCTGAACTAATGAAATACAAAGTCAGGGGTTAACTGCTATCTTAACTGCTTCTATCTCCTAGCTGCAGGGGTGCTCATGCCTGTGAGCATGGAGAAAAATGCTGCCTTGCTAAACAACCAGCACAGATTGTAGGTAGAAAAGTACGTTTTTACTTCAGCTTCCTGCCATAAGCGCAGAGCCAAGGCTTGAACAAAGCCGTTGTGTGCTGTGCTCTGTCTGAGCTAAAACATCTCTCCGGCAGAATCGTCAGGCTTATTTCCAAGAGCGCAGCCAAATTCCTGAAACCTCCAATGAAGGGGAGGGTTGTCACATCGTAGCAGAGAAGGTTTTGCCTGCAGTGCTGCTATTATTCATTTTTCACATCATATATATTGAGGTCAGAACACATTTTTTACATAGAGCTGCAACTTTGCACGGAGTCTCTTTGTCAGGCTGTTGCTAGATTGCGAACCGCAGGAACAGAACAGCCTTTATCAGACTTTACCCACAGAGATACTGCCTGTCTTAGCCCTGCATTTAAAAGCAGATGGGAGAGGAGCGAAAATCTCTTTAAACCCTGCCTGCACAGTCCCCAATGCTTCCAGCTCTGGGGCAGGAGAGCACGGCCGCCCGTCTATTAAGTGAAGACTCTCAACAGGAAACTCTCTCCCCTTCTTTTCTGTTGTTTCTTTTTAACTCAGGAAGGAAGCTCTCTCTCCAGAAACAAGCGTTCCCTGTGTAATCTCGCTGCTCGCATGTCTCCAGGATCACTTCCAATTACTCAAACGAGCAACACGCACTCGAAAGAAGCTAATGGTGTAATGGTGTATTTACGCTGTAACACAAGCTAGTAAATATTTCCCATTTATTAATTGTGATTTACATAACAGCGCACAATGGCAGCTGGTAAGTAAATAAAATAATTTTCTCAAGATCTGTAATTATGGTTTTACGATTATAAAAACAAACGAAAGAACAGGAATGGAGCAAGCGCCAGCAAATTCCATGCCTTCTATTTCTATTGAAGATCCAGTGGCCTGACAAGGGACAGAAACTGCAGCTCTTTTCCTGCCTTTAAAACAAACACAGCCCTGCCTAAGCCTTGTGATGGGTGCAGTGCATAAAACGAGGCCACGATGCACAACCCTGAGATTATTACTTTACTGTAACAAGCAGGATGGAGGTCAGCAGGTCAAACCATATTAAGTCTAACCTGCTTTCAATGCGTCATTTTGACCCAAAACATAAATGCAGTTCTCCCAGACTCTGGGTGGCCTGCGAGATGCTCACTCTCATTGTTTGTGTATGGCTGATTATTATTTTGCACTGAAGATATGTACCTAAAACAGAAAGCATTAACAGAGAGTCAAAGTCGTGCTATATTCAAAGGGAAACAGAGACCTCTCTGCAGCCACAGCGCTGGGAAATAAATGCTTCTCACTGACCTGCTGTGTATTTTGTGTCACACCTTGCAGCTTTCCCTTAAGTTGTTTAGAACTGTCCATAAGAACAGTCTTTCCTGCTCTAAAAGCAAAACAAGAGTTTTAGATGAGAGAAGTAAAGCAGTCTCTATACAACAAGAGATGCAAAAAAGGTTCACAATCTAAATTAACTTTTTCTAGGCGCACTTCTATTTTCCTCCCCTGAGTGACAGCACTCCTGATGAAAGCCAGAGCACAGTAGTCTGCAGACAAAACAGAACCCACCTCCATTATTTATCACTGCTTCTTGCAAACGCGGCCACCAGAAGCGTATTTTCAACAGGTATTTCAGAGAAGAAGATCTGTAGCATTTAATAGCATTTAATTAGAGGCAGCTTTTGTACTGCTGCAGCGAGAAGAAGGTACCAGAAAAACTTGGCTGTTGTTCAATGCATAAAGCAGGAAGGCTGCTTAGTCCTGAAGAAAAACAAGTGAATAAAATACCCAGCCAACCACACTGCTCGTGAGCATGAGAACTGCCATTAAGTCATGCACTCTCACTATATAATCAGCAATAACGTTAAAAAAAAACACACCCTAATGTTACAATTTGACTGTGGATACCAATCATTTAAGCATCCGTATTATTGGCTCGGTAGGTTTTATTAAGAACGACTTCACAGCTACGCCTCTGCCCTGTTAGCAGTGCAAAAATTTACAAAGCAGTGTGAAAGAAAATGAAACAAATTTAATGGCTGCGAATGATAGCGTTTGTAAATCTCCTTTCCCCTTTATAAAAAGAGGTTTGCAAGCAAAGACTGTGGATTATTCATCGCTCACATTAAGCTGCCTCCACATGGCACGTACGCTGTCACCCTGGTAATTTCTCTTCTACCCAGGCACTACACAAACAGCTGCCTCCCTTGGATTTTTATGCAGTGCTTTAAAAAGCTAAAATGAGAACCCTCCACAAACAGGTAAAGCTGAAGGGTGTCCAGCTACCTCTGCCAGAGATTAGCACAGCCAGCACAACCAGAAGCTGCTCATTCTGTTGCTTTGCCCTCAGCCATGCAAAAGCTACTAAATTATAAAGGGCAACATCTGCTTTCCCTGCCAACCAGCAAAATAAAACAAACCCAGTGTGTGCTGAGGACAGAAAGCCTACATTTCTCCTATCGCCGTGCTGTAAATGTTTCTTCAAGTTGAAATATGTGTTTGTAATACTCCTTGTCTTCATCTGTCACCATACGGTATCCATGCAATTTGTCACCAGCCTCAAAGACTTCCTGGTCTGATACTGAAGCTTTTTATAAAAGAAATGCAATTTTCACACTGAAAAAGAAATGTGAGATAAGAGGCCTTCTTAAATGACTGTCTTAAATGCCTGTTAACCCAATACAGGAAGGCAGTCTTTAGAGATACTATAGTGTATCTGCCAACTGAAGCCACTCAGAGCCAGCAGCGGGTCCAGCTGAGACAGCTGGCACTGATGGACCAGGCTGCAAACTGCAGGGACTGAGGGTGCAATCGCCTTGTTCAGCACGTTACCTTTGCAGGCTGTGATCTCTAGCAGAGGTTGTTGCATACATAGCAACCCAAAGCAAATGCTCTGCTGAAAGAAAAACAGCACTACTTATAGAATCACAGAATGTTGGGTTGGAAGGGAGCTTAAAGATCACTGAGTTCCAACTCCCTGCTGTGGGCTGGGAGCTCAGGCTGCCCAGGGCCCATCCATGGCCTTGGGCACCTCCAGAGATGGGGCACCCACAGCTCTGGGCAGCAGTGCCAGAGCCTCACTGCCTTCCAAGTAAAGGACTTATGCCTAACACCTAACCTCAGTCTCCTCCCTTTATTTTTAATGCCATTTCCCAAAAGGTATCTTGTTATAATGACATACTGAGGCACATCTTTAGAAGTGGTAGAAATCTCACTTTAAATCTGTCATTCCTGCTGAAGAACAGGCATGTGAATTAAAGCATTACAAGACAAAGCAAATCTAATGTTTCTCTGCAACATAAAACAGTAGAAGGTGGTGTGTAAAGGGACTTAATGCTCTGTATTCAACTAAGCACCAACTTCAGGAGAGACTCTTCTGATTATCTTCCATGACCTATTGCAACACATAGGCCACGCAACAGCTCAAGGTGCTTACTTTCTAGATGCACATCAGTTCCTTCTTATTAAACCATGGCATAGAGCTGTGGAACCACTAATTTGTGAGAAACTTCTCCCTCCAGAGAAGAGCTAACTGGAAACAGCCCTCAGGCTGATGTAAGTACTGAGTACGTGGGGAGTCTCTGTCCTTAGGTGGCTTGCCCGAGCCCATTAATTTGTGTGTGTGTGTGTCCCCCGTTTATATAAGCAATGTTTGTATGAAAGGGGAAAGCAGGTCAGCCCAGTCGGCTTGCTACCATCTGCTTTTATTCAGAGTTACTCAAGATCAGTGCCAGTGGGATCAGTGCCCATTGAGGGGGGTTTATTGTGTGTATTTATTTTTTGCTCTTTACAATGAAGGCAACAGCAATTACTGTAAGTTTGTAAAAGTGCACACAAATCATAATACACAATACAAAGCTGCTTCAGAAAGATCCCAGCGTGTTTACAAATCCTCCGCAGGCTGTGAGAAAGACTGCTTTGGCACAACAACTTGGATAGCCTGGTGAGGAGCATGTTAGTGCCCAGGAGATCTCAGACTGTATCTGGTACTTGCTGTCAAGAGCATACCTTGCCTGCTGCGCACGGCAACTCCAACAGATTCACCACCACGTGAGAACTGTGCATGGAAGAAGTGGATGAGCATTAGGGAAAGTAGCAAAGCTGCTGTAACATACTTGTATGAAATCCTTCTTTGCTCCTAGACAGGCTTTCAATAGGTGGATTTATGCTACTGGAAAGTGGAGCTGGTAAAAACAATAAAGGTAAAAAGCCAGAATGGAAACAGAAATTTCAGGCCCTCAGATAGAATCATAGAATCACCAAGGTTGGAAAACACCTAAAAGATCATCCAGTCCAACCTTTCACCTATTACTAATAGCTCCCACTAAACCATGTCCCTCAAAACAACATCCAGTGCACATAGAAGCGCATAGGTGTGGATATGCAGCACCAAGAGGAACTCTTCACTTACAGAGAATTCTGACTAGAATCTGCCTCGTCTCTGCAGGTAGGCACAAATGAAACAACACATTTAACTTAATTCTGCTAGAGCCTTAAACTTTCAGTTCATGATACACAAAATGTACCTACAGGGTTATCACAGGATGAGATCACCTGCAATCTTTTAAAATCCAACTCTAAGGAGTGAATCAGATGAGAATAACAAATATTTACACTGAGTACCAGTAAATCTGAAAAAATACAAGTAAAAATCCAAGTGTTTCACAGGCTCCAGAGGAAGTGATGATGTCAGTTTGAATAAGCTTTTCTTTCCCTTTCGCCAAAAAAGCCCCTCCTGGTACTGGAATTTTGGTGAATATCCCTTCTGCTGCATAGAGACTAAAGGAGGGACTTGGTTACAGGAACACATCCCAAACCTCAACAAAACGTGTGTACCTGAAACATAAATAACCATTCAAAAGGGAGAAATAAGCAAACCTGAACTTGGACATATGTAAAGCTGTGCAGAGCTCTTGATGGATGTAAGGCATTATCTGCACAAACACCAAAGACTGCAAAGGCTTTCCCTGTGCATACATTTCACACTGCAAAAAACCTCAGCACAAGGTCAGAAGAAGTGACTTGGCACCTCTGTGCCTTTTAAGGAGGCATGCAGTAAGAAAAGAACTCTCAGAAGTAACTTTCAACCTCTCAGAAGCTGAAGAAAATCCCGAAGTGACCAAAAATCTAATGCACGTACATCAAAGAGAGAAAGGAATGGTAGTATGTCGTGGGGAAACGAATTTCAGAGGAGAGCATCTCCTTAAGCCAGTAGCAAATGCTCACACTGCAAAGCAAAACAAGCTTACTTGGTCATCTTCCAGTACAAACTGTATATATTTTTTAATTTCTCTTCTGATTATTTGTATTAATTCAAGTGCCTTTTGCATGAAAAATAATTGAGGTAGCTCAGTGGGGGAAAAAAAAGCCAATGAAGATATAAATGGCACTTAACAGGTAGGTAATATTTACAAAAGCAAAGCCATTCAAAGCTACTATCCTCCATGTCCTGTAACACAGCCACGTACCTACTTACAGCAATTCAAAGTAGCAACTCTGACGTGTTTTATGTGTCGATAGTAGTGTACACAGTAGTGTAACTACTGTGGTCACACATGGAGAAAACGCAAATGAATCCTGTTTGAGCAATGGTGTCCTAAGCCACGTGGATTACCTAAAAGCCAATGGTTACTTATAGAAAAGGCAGAGTTTCCATGGGAAACACAGCTTTGCATTTCCTGGCTTGCCTGAAAGTAAAATATATTAACTGAATTAAGGCAATGTGCCACCCGATATCATGGGGAGGTAATTGTATAGGAAAAACAAGAGTTGAAGTGGTCCAGAAACAAAGAGATCTGAAGAGCTACAGAAAAAAAGAAAGAAAGAAAAAAATCACACAAATCTCCACAGAACAAACATTTGCTTGTTAAATGCCATAATTACACCTAATTGGTTTCATGACTGTAATTTCCAGGATTTTATCTCAGAAATTAGTCGAATTCAAGGAACAATGTAGGCTATGCAAACTACTCCTACTTCTTGGGTTGCGGTGCTACTTTGCCTACAGCATGAACGAACAGCTCAGTTTTGCTTCACTATTTTCAGGGTGGTTTGGACAGTCTTTAGCAAAAATCTTGAGAGATTTTAAGTCCAAAACAAAAGAAACATCAAGATATTAAAGAGAAAGTAAACTTTTAGGAGAACAGTTAAGAGTTTGAACCCAGAACAGTTCCAGTTCCAAGAAAAAATTAAGACCTTTGGCCTTATCCTTATCTTCTTCCTTTCTATTGGAGCATCTGTTGGAGATTTGCCTCCTGCCACAGTAGTTTGAAGAAAAAATATCCCCAGACCCAACTGAAAGCAATTTTGGGCTGAAGAGACAACAAACTGTTTAGTTACACCTGTATTTTCAACACGACACTTGCAGTGCAGCACAATGGCAGTGTGAACAAAGTAGAAGCCCATGTTTAGAACTGAGCAGGGCCTCTGGAGGTTTGTTTGTTGTTTTGTTTGTTTTTATATCAATTGTTTAATGACTTCTTGCCCTTGCTATTCCTTTATTGCACAGATCATCTCCTCCCACAGCAATTGTGCAATCCCTCTGTGGCAACAAAGCCAATAGCTTTGTCTTCCAGTATTACTTTCCCACGTACTTATGGCTGCCTGCGTATAATTCACCAGCTGGAGATAAAAAGGAATTATTATCATGAAGTTATGCTCTCTAGATCACATTTTGTGCCTGTGCAGTAGAATAAGAAACAGCTACCTCTTTATTCTGAGCTGCTCAAATTCAGGTTTTAAAATGCTCTGCAGCCAAGCATTGCCACCTGTTCTTTCATTTTAATTTAAGAATTCTCAATTATGTTAATGCAAACCCGAAAAATTCTCGTATTCTGGAAATATGTGCACTTACTAACCACCACAATCATTATCATATTAAATTCATGAAGATATATGAAAGACTGGTATAAAGATTAAAGGTTATTATAAAGCCAGAAATACATATGCATGTATATTATATGCTACAAATATATGTTTTCAAACCACTGTCTCCACTATGTCTAGAGAAGGCACACATTTCAATTAATAACGCATTCTGGCTTTATTTTCAATTGTAACTTTCAGGAGACATTACCCTTTCAGGCATGATATTGTAACAGCCCTACTGAACTTCAACTTTCATTAAAGGACATCAATCAGCTTTCTTTCAGTAGAAACACATGTCCGCTGCAGACCACAGGACATTCTTGAACAACAAAAGAAAGTTCTCTTGTGCGTGTACTTGTGACCACACGCAGAAGATAAATCAGATCTCGTCACGTATTCACCCGTTATGTAAAGCAAATATTAAGTCCACAGCGATTTCTCTTTTCTCATCACACTCTGAATTCACGCTTCATCTCAGGGCTCTGGATTTTCTGGACTCTAATACTGACACGACCCCTTATCCTTTAAATGTTAGAAAAGGCCCAAATGATTCTGCCTCTGGAATGCTTCTCCATTTGCAAGCAAATACTCACTATCCCTTGCTATCTCAGTAAAGGCAACTGTTTGACATGAAGTTTAGCAAACGGGGGGCTTTGATCTTACAGTAACAGATGTGCTTAATTTGAAGATGTTGTATTTACTTAAACCCATGTATACTTATCAAGTTGCAAGTTTTCTTTTTTCTTTCAAACGATTCTTATTAATTTTGCCCTCAACTTTTTGACTGATTAAGTTCAATGTGGTAAAGATTACATAGGCAAGACCTTCTGTGCTTACAACTGACAGGCATTTGTTTCCATTTGCAACCCCTCTAGATTTTTATTGGCTCATTAAATATGTATATTACAAACGAGATTTAAATTATCCTTGTATATAAATCAACTTCTTTGGTGTGTTCCTTGCAAAGAAAATTGACTACTGCCATCCTGTGGTTAAATGCTTTCATCTGACAGCTATACTTGGGCTGGGTCCAAATACTTTCTATTATTTATAGTACAGGTAATTTTCTTTATTATTTCTTAAAGATAAGTATTTCAGAAAGTAACAGGTGTGATAAAAATATTTTACTCCACTTCCAGCTGTCTCCAGTGCTCTACTCAAAGATACAGACCAGAAGTGCCGCCTTGGTAGGGCTTTAAGCCAAAGCTGAGGTGTAAAGGCATGAAGTACAGTGTTTAGGAAAAACACCCAGCCCCCTTCCCTCCTCCTTTCTGATGCTTAAAGGAAGTGGTGGGGAAGAAGAAAAAAAGGAAGGCATAACTGTAACCACTAGCAAGGAAGAATGCTTTTCAGACTGGGAAAGGAGCTCATCCAGGATGGCAGACATGCTACACTGTCCCATACACACGCACTAAGGTGCGCCACTGCAATGCTGGGAGCTTTCCCACTAATTGTGCATAGAAGCTAAGTTTTACTCTACTCATACCCTTCTTCTTTATATGTAATCCATGCTTTTGCAATTAAGTTCCACATCCCACGGCTATAACATTGGCTGAGGGCTTTTCTTCCCACTTATAAACAGCCGAAGTACAGCAATTCCATCAGAATAATACTTCTATTGGATGGAAAAAGTTCAAAGAATGATTTTACAAGGGCTTGCAGAAAGAATTTATCCATATGAGGGTGGAGTAATTATAATTGCACATGTAGCAGACCTGCAGGTTTTTAGATTATTGCTCTTAGAACTTTAGATTAAAACTGTTACATCTCATTTTACCACCTCCACAAACATTATCTGTTAAAATAACCAAGTATGGCAGAGGTACGCACAGTTCATGCTATTCCAACACTGCCTTGAACTACACTAAGCAAGAAACATTCTCATGTAATGCCATTAATACCTTTAACAAACACTGTCAAATAATCTCTAGAAATAGAAGGGTTATGCATAGATAATAGCATCCCTCAGAGAAGAAAGTCACTATCTGTTACACACTAGCTTGAAACTCGTTTTAAGTCAGGCCATTTTAACACTGAAAATATCTATTCTTTCCACATTTGAATGACCCTAACACTTTGCACTCTCTTTCAGTTTGCCTCCAGTACCCCTCCATTTTCTCACATCTATCACTGCATTATGAGTACTTTGTTTGCTGAGCAGCAATTAACGATTCAGTTGACAACATCATATGCACACTGTAAAGCTCTTGGAAAATAGAAGTTGAAATAAAGACTTAATGTCAAGGATTCACAGCACCACAGAACGGCTTGAGTTGGAATGGACCTCAAAAATCATGAAGCTCCAACCCCCCACCACAGGCAGGGCCACCAACCTCCACATTTAATACCAGACCAGGCTGCCCAGGGCCCCATCCAACCTGTCACTGAACACGCCCATGGACTGGACATCCACTGATGACATTACAGACAGCTGCCTTTCCAACCTTTTCAGAGCACCTGAGCAATTACCAAAGCTATGAATATGGAACTGCATACAACGCATATGAACCTGTAAAAATCTGGGAATTTCACAGTAATAAAAACAACTTTTCAAACATCAGATCTTCATTACACATGTGTATACAACAATATTTAAAAGAGATGTGCTTAATTGAAAGAACTATGTTTGCTTATGGACAGTTTACCTTCTTCCTCCATCTCTTCAGACTTCCTTCTCACATGAACAACTCGGGGTCTCACAACTCGTGCATCTCCTTGGCTTTCTTCCTATATAACATACATTAAAATCATATTAGAGAAGTGACTTTTTAAATAAAAGCACAGTAAGATTATGCAGAGCTTCAAGAAATATCCAAGGAGGTTTTTAAGGAGTCATTAAAGGTTATGCACTTGTTCTACTTCCTTTCAGCTTCAAAAGAATTCAGATCTGACTTAGCCGACTGCAACTCTAATTTCTCCGGAAAGATGATGGCAAAGTGCCATGTAGACCTGCAGACATAGGAGAGTCCTTTAACTCCTACTCAAAGAATGTGGCAGAAAGAACTTAGGATTTCTCTGGCTTTCTTCCATACCCAAGACTTCTCTATGGGTATTAACCTACTCGATAAAAGGGAGGAGTTGAAAGGGAAAAGACTACAGATTTCAGAGCATGGCTGGAAAACACATGTAAAGCATAAAATACACTTCTTTGACACTGTTTTTAAAATTACTTTACTGTCTTCCTTACATTCTTTGGAGGATGTATGACTGCAGCAACACCCATGGGAAAACAGCAATGAACAACTGTGTGTGCCATGAAGGAAAAAATCACACTGGTCAAATACGCTTGGTTCTTATGTGTTATGTATCTAGAATAGAAACTGCATCCCAGAAACATTCCATTACATACACACAGGAAACATGAAAAATACAAGGAAAGTTGCCCTGATTTTGGCTGTGATAGAGGATCATGTTCTTTGTAGAGACCGAGGCTGTGAGATTTAGAACGGTGCATAGAGGCTAAGAAGACTTAAGCATTCTTTAGGACAGCCAAAATGGATCTCATCAGTTATTCTGTTGTTATTACAGATTAGTATGGATTTTTAAACAAAGATTCTTAAAGGAGGAACATGAGAAAGATCATAAATTTCTGCATATTGGATTGAGCATTTGGATCCTTTGGATAGGACAGAATTGCTGTTTGACTTATGAGAAGTAATAGCATGGGTATCATCTTGAAGACCTGATGACCAACTACTAGTGGTATTTTTCTCCCCACAAGCTAAAAAGGAAGAAAAGGGAAGTGTCCTTCAGTTCCATAAGAGAAACTTTCCATAGTATATACCACAAGTGAGAGACTCAGCCAAAAACATAGATGAAAATATTTGTCTGGCAAACAATAAGCATGATGTCAACCATACAGTCAAGGCTTTCCATTCCTTTCAGCCAAAACCCATCTGCTGTGATAAGGGGAATTATCAGCAGTAATGAGACTGGCTGTCATTGTACTTAATGACCATCTAAGCCAGTGTTGCAGGAATCAGAAGGAACAAAAAGAAAAAGCATTCGGTCACTCTCTGTTCCTCACTGGCTGCATGAACACATTTACACTCCTTTGAACACCTTAAAAACCTTTGAACTGAGGTGCAAGTAGAAGTTGAGAGAGAAAAGATTCATAAACTAGAATTATGAATTCCTGGAATGTTAAAAACAAAAACAAACCCTATTTATACTAAAAATAAACAAAAATACTAAAAATGAAAGCTAATCATAGAATCACAAGGTTGGAAAGGACCTACAAGATCATCTAGTTCAACCTTCCTCCCTTTACCATACCTACAGAAAACCATTAAACCTAAAACTATCTCCTAGCTCCCTACCCAGACAATAATGAGAATACCAAAGTGATAATCCTACTCAAAACACATCGCTTGTATAAAAAACATCTCTACTTACATTAAAACATTATGAAATTATTTTGCAATTGACTTTCTAACAACAAACTGGGGACTTGGAATGATTTAGGTTTATCATTTTTGAAATGGTTAGCCATAGAAATATTATTTTCAATGCTCATGTCCCTCACATGAGCATGAAATGATTACTCTAGAACAGGAGGAGCCCGTTTTCATCTTAGTCATCTTGTTGCTTCATAGAGTAGAAGTGTTAAGGGTAAAGTGGCCACAAACAGCAGTTAATTCCTGTAATGTTACAAAGAAATGTCCAGAAGGGGTCAAACTGAAGATGCATTTAGTCTGACATCCTGTCTAACAGTGGCTAAAAGCACATATAAATCTCACAAATGTTCAGCACAACAATGGAGGAGCAGCCAAGGAATTTGGGTAGATAAGAAAATTCCTGTGTGACTTAAGCTATTTATTTTGGAGTGACCACGTAGATTTCACTCGTCATGACTGAAAGGAACTGTTAGCCCACATGAAAATATAATGCTCTTTGTGTTGGTCAGAATCTGACCCAGACACCTGTGACAGGTAGAAAAGAAGTGGCAAGTGTATGGCAGCTCCACAGTGCTGCCCACAACACTTCTGAAACAAAGATCCTGTTCAAAGAGACTGCAAAAACAGCCCAAGTTTTGCCATAGTAAGTCCGAGCATCGAGGAGGAACATTACAAATTAAATCAGAACAAAGTTCTCCTAACTCGTGGTCCAGCTGGATGGCACCTGAAATATGTGTTTTCTGAAGCCAATCACCAACGTAATGAAAAACCTCATTGTGTTCCTACACAGATGGCTATTCTAACTTCATACGTAGCTAATACAGTTTTATTTCAAAAACAAACAAATAAAACCCAATGCCTAGAGATGAAAACAAAGCTATTTCTTACAGGCAGATGACAAAAAAAATATGGAGATTTTGGAAAGGGTCCAGAGGAGGGCCACAAAGATGATCAGGGGGCTGGAGCACCTCCCCTATGAGGACAGGCTGAGGGAGTTGGGTTTGTTCAGCCTGGAGAAGAGAAGGTTGCGGGGTGACCTCATTGCAGCCTTTCAATACCTGAAGGGAACTTACTCCCAGGAGGGGAGTAAACTCTTGGAAAGGGCTGATAATAGCAGGACTAGGGGAAATGGCTTTAAGTTGAAAGAGGGAAGATTTAGGTTGGATGTCAGGGGGAAGTTCTTCACTAGGAGAGTGGTTAGGCCCTGGAACAGGCTGCCCAGGGAGGTTGTGGATGCCCCGTCCTTGGAGGTGTTCAAGACCAGGTTGGACGGGGCTCTGGGCAACCTGATCTAGTAAAGGCGTATGTTTGGTGGCCCTGCCAGGCAGGGGGGTTGGAACTACATGATCCTTGAGGTCCCTTCCAACCCGGGTAATTCTGTGATTCTGTGAAAGCAGATCCAGTCATAGATCTGATACAGAAGTCATCCCTAAGAGAAACGAGGCAAGAGGTTCATCACTGTTACGTGGTATATAAGTGATGTTGAAACAAGCTTATATATTACGTAGAATAGATTAGGATGCACCACTCCAGTGAAGTCCTCACAGAGAATGGTGCTGCCCCACACAGGGCTGATGTTTACTCTGGTTGTCAATTCTAGGTGTAAACATCATAGAAAAGCTAAAAATCCCAAGAGAAAATGTGAATTACAGCCTTTTATCAGGAACCCTCACATCTAGGAAGAGACTGTTTTATTTGGGAGAGAACAAGACCAACAAAACCACACACAAACTGCGGATTTGTTTGCTTGGTTTGGAGGGAGGGTGGGTTTTATATGCCAGCAAGCAAGAAAAACCACAACCCCCCCGGGGGTTCAGATGCAAAATGAAGATTCCAAAGATGAGATAATATACAAATGTATGTACAATTTCTCTCTATGAAAGAGACTGGGTCAGATCACCTTACATTTCCTGCACAGGCGAGACTATGCAATGTGGGTCTTCTTACACGTGGTACCTTACCATTTGACTGTACCCAGGAAAACAAAAATCCATCACATCAGCTAATTCTTCAGTGTATGAGAAGCAGATAACACTGGTATACTTATCTGATACTGAAAAGAAGGAAACATACTCCTCCTTACACTCTCTGCCTGTTATTTTTGGCTAGCAAAAGGATAAGGATACAAACTTCACCCCAGCAGACATTGCTGTTTAACAGAATCCAGTCTTGCCCGTGAGCAATTATTCAAAAAAATAATATGTTCCGATGATCTCAAAGTGAAGATCATGTACCATGTCAAATCCTCTTTGAAGATGCAACACATCACATCAGATGACATATTTAAGAACTGCTTGGAAACCAATGGCACAATACAGATCAAGACTCAAAAACATAAAACCAGGGAGTGTTAAGATGCATTTGGCTGTTTTAAGTATAGAATATCAGGGATGGACAGAATGCATCCATAAACATATCAACCATAGTAAGTATATTATGACTTTTAAGCACACTGTGAAGCTTTAATATATTAAAGAGCAATCTGCCACATCATTTTTGGCTTTTGTCACATGCTATTTAAATTTACATTCAGTTCGCAAGAAAACTATCATCTCTGGGTAACAGCTCATATTAATAAGTAGCGGAGGATTAACTCTATAGGTCTCAAGCAGAGGTAACAGAATCTTTACCTTCCAGTACTGTAAAATATATCAACATTACTGCCTTTCCAATCCTCCCCCTGCTATGACAGCCAAAGCTTCTCAAACCCTAAATGATTGACTTACAATGAGAAGGACCAAACCTTTACTACTACTTCCTTTCCCATGTATTTCTCTCATTATCTTTCTGTAACTGAAGTACTGCACCACTGGAATACCCCATCTTAACAGAGTTCATATACTATTAGGTCCTGTGAGACTTGCAAAGCAGAGAGGAGGTAACGAAAAGGTAAAAGTGGGTCTGAGCCTAACAGAAAGTAAATTGTTGGATTCTGACACAGTAAAAACCACAGAATCATTTTTTATTACACATGTATATTTTTAGCTTCAGCTTCTCAGCTGAATGTGTCACTTCAAACACATCAGTTCTGTGACAGTCTTCACACTGAACATGAGAATTTATTCTCCTAGGCTCTGTTTTGCACTTTCTGACCAATGACAGAAAGGCTTCCTTGAGTTTACCTGAGAGGGAGCCTTTGGGAGAGATGTCACTCTGCAGCTCGGTTGGGCAGCTTGCAGAACAGGAATTGAAATGGGTTGTGATTCCAGTTCAGCCACAAGCATTGGACTGTGACTTGTATCAGCATCTTCAAGAATTTCTGCTGAAGGAAAAAAAGAAAGAGGAAAAAAAGATCCGTCATCTGTTCTAACATGGCCACAACCGTGATATGCTCAGTCAACTTTGTCACACGTATGGGGAAGTGAGTGTAAAGGTGTCTATGTGAAAATGTTTCACTATTCTTCGTGCATGAAAAGAAACCCGCATATACTCTATCTTCAACTGATCACTTGCTGAATAATCTGGCACTTAGCATTTTTTGCAGCCTGAAAACATGTACAGCATCTTTGTGAAAAATATATTGACAGATGATGAACTAATATTAGACTTCTGCTATCACACAGAGCCAAAAAAGGAATTTTAAGCCTAACTACAATTACTGCTTAAATAACTGCAGCTATGGTTCACTTTAAGACCGTGTCACATTTCATTCGCATGTTGGTTTTCATATGCATAACTTCAAGCACTGAAAACAGATTTATGCTGTTATACACCCAAGAACACAACACCTTAAACATCCTCAAGCTTGACATTAAGTTACCATAATAAAAAAGTTATAAAATTGATGCTGCTGCTGATGATACACACACAATCCCCAGCATTCCTGCAAGATGTATCAGCAAGTGACTCATTCTGACAGAGAAATCCACTAAAAGGTTACATGTACAGAGACACTGGTGGAAAATGTGAACTGTTAAACCCACTGGTATAACGGTTACTTCATTTTATCCCTAAACATCATTCTGAAATGAAACATTGGACTTTCACTGTAGCTATCAGGATATCCCAGTCCTGACTTGTGAAGGACAAGGAATCTTGTAAACCAGAGGGGAGATATAGAAAATTTGGAAGAACAGTGGAAATAATCACAGATCTTCCCTTGTTCCTATTAAAGATCGATTATTTCTTATGCAGCTTTAAACAAAATTTTACAGGACAGACAGTGGATAGGCTGAATTAAATTACATAGCTACAAAAAAAAAAACCCACAAATACACGTTACATATAGATATAAACATGTTATGCCAGATGTATCTATGAACAATCCAGATGAGAAAGAAATATCTTCAATAGGCAGGTGCCTATTGGTGTAGCTATCCATACAACCCTAAGCAGCATCAGAGAATCACAGCAGGTTGATTTTGATCACTACTGATGACTACCATTATTAAACAGGTGACTTGGAGAAAGGGATGGCAGCATCACCTCATCTTTTTCCAAGGAGTACCATGTAATAAATCTCCAATAAGCATTTAACAAACTATTTTCAAGTAAAGGTTTGGCAGTGTATAACATTTCAGAATATATTTTCCAGGCTGACAGTGATGTAGCTGTCCTAAACTATCAGGTAGCAGCTTGCTTAACACTGTATATACAGATAAAATGGGAATCCATTCAATGCTAACCAAATACTCTTATTCATTTTTGCTATTTGTTCCACACATCCAATTTCAATCTATTTCTTTCTGGTTAAGGGCTAATAGCGTGAGATACACTTCTCTTGTCAAAATCATAGATGTGGAAATTAAAGAAGAAAAACAATTGTTTGAATGATTCCATTTATGCAACTTTTGATGCATCTGTGCAAGCACATCTGTGTTATTACAGCTTAATAATGATTTCAGTTTAGTTTGTTTGTGAATACATATTCAACAACGCTGTTTCTATAGGTTTGCAGCAAGTACAGAATATTCCAGGTATTTTCAGATAATAATGCAGAATCCACCATAGAAAGATAAAGGAGAGGAAGGAAGAACCACTTCTTATTTGCAGTTGAAACTAGTGCTAATAAATGAACTACTTTCCATGCTTTATCACAGCAAGTATCTCCATGCTACAATCCGCTATGCTTGCTTCAGTTACCCATCGAGGAAGAGAAGAATTTCTATACTGTAATAGGAATGCTACAAACTTAAGTTTATTACAGGTTTTGAGACACTGCAATATCACCCTGATGGTGTGATAAAAGCAGTGAGAAGGAGTGTTATGGAACAGGACAGAGAGAAATCACTTGACCTACCGGCGTTAATACCTACCCTATGGAGAGCAACTTGAAGAATGCTCAGTCTAAGTGCTTTTGAGATCTGAATTCGACTTCAGAGAATAAAATACATATTTTGCT
The DNA here is from genome assembly GCF_054131305.1 of Coturnix japonica. Lineage (NCBI taxonomy): Eukaryota > Metazoa > Chordata > Aves > Galliformes > Phasianidae > Coturnix > Coturnix japonica. The sequence goes on from NC_140667.1 coordinate 52,596,422, forward strand.
ACTCTACTTTTTTACAGGTGAGTACTTGGTGTGATATTTCTTTCCAGTTGTAGACTGGTACAGACTGAGCAGAGGGAAGGCAAATCTTGATTTAAACCAATCCAATTCTCTGAACAAAAATGCTAATCCTCTCCCCACAGCAATTGCTGTTAAGTTTTTAATACCTTATTTTGAGAAGGCACTCTGAAATTACTTCAGATGCTGTTAGAGGAATCTTCAGACCTCAGAATCCATGTAAATATCTCAGAGAATAAATAACAGCCAAATTGTACCTGCAGCCTGGTTAAGCTGCCCTGGTGATGGAGAACGTGAACCCTGATATTGTCTGTCCTCAGAAGTTCGAGCAGTTGCACGGTCCATATCTACTGGGTGTCTCATGAGGATTCTCTCTGCTGCTCTGGTCATCCTGGGTCTTTGACCTTCACTGAGCTCCCCAATGCTTTCATCAGAATCCTACACAGAACAGCAACATCAAAACAGCACGTTTAAAAACTGCATTAACCCTTAAAGCACACAGACTCAAAATTCTTCTCTGATACACAGGGACGTTACGTGTGCTTACACACTGCTTGCCAGAATCTGCAGAGAAATGTATTAGCTCCTTGTGTGGACAGACTGAGTAGTCTATAGCTATGGGAAAGCCAACAAGCAAATTAGAGATGCATTTTTAATTGGCAGTGCTGATGAGAAAATGTCAGTGCAATTAGTCAGACTCAGAGCTGACACCATAGAAAGCCATTCTTTAAGTTCATCCACCAGAGCTCATTAAACAAAAAGAAGACAGACAAAGGAACAGTTACAGAGGTGAGTGATGTTAGTAATTATTTAGACTAAACTGACCAAGACAGACGGAAGAAACTGCCTATGCATTACTAAAACAAAAAGGAAAGATCTGTCCTAAACAAAGGTGTACATCGACTATGTTGCCTTATTCAAAGTTCAATTCATTTAAACATTCCTCCAGATAGGTCAGTTAGACACTCAATCCCAAGTGCTATTTTCCATTTAGAAAATGCCTCGATGTGTTACAACAAATGACTTTTGCTTTTTGTGATGCAGTTATATTTTTCTGTTAGTCTGCTTTTTCTGCCAGGCAAATATGAATATGTTGAGGTTTTGTTCCAAGATCAGTATCAACAACATATGCAAAAGCGCATGAAAGCATTTGCTGACATTCTTCATAGCAGCCACTTGAATATTCTAGGCAGGTAAGTGCAGTGAACCTGGAACGCTAAACATACCAGCTACACTGCTGAAGTGACAGAAGACTTCTCTGATGTTCAAAAGGACGAATCTGATGCAGTGAAATGGGCAAACATGCACCTTGCAAATTAGGTATGTGTGATACTCCGCACATCTAACTTATAAAGACAAGTAACCTTCAGTGGTTTTACAAGTTTTGAATTAAAAAAGAGACTCAAGTGAAGTGGGATCGTTTCCAGCAAGGATCAAAGTGTATGAACTTGTTCCACATCCAACAAGACATAAGGATAAGCTTGAGATTTCATAAGCTTAATGTTTTATTTACTTTTGAGTCAGAAAGTAACCCTTCAAAACTCACACGTTTGCTGCAAGGAAAAGGACAGTAAGTTACCTCCAAATGGTACCTTCCCTCTTGAACAGCAACAGGTGCTTGATTTAATTTGGCTAAAAGTGCCAGCACAGGATCCCTGTGATAGCTTTTATGGCTTCTTCCCACCACCTGCCCTTCACTGGGAGGATCATAATCCTAAAACAAAAGAACAAAATCCAATTAATACACGATCCAAAACTACTTTCGTGTGAACCTGCATCATTCTTAAGCTCACAATTAAGCTTTTTTTCTTTTACAAAGGAAGCTATTACGGTTTCCATCTCCTTTTTTCTTACTCAGAGACATGCACAGTCTTTGAAAAAGCTTGATGCATACGATTGGCACACTTTGGGAAGGGCAAGGTCTACTTTTAAGTCTTCATGTCCAGAGGACAGTCAAGGAAGTGAAGAATACCTTGACTTCAGAAGCTTCCACGTCAGAAAAAAAAACCACACTACTGATGCTTTAAGCAGCTTTAACTAATTCCAGTCTCAATTAACCTACTTTAACAAACTAAGCACACAAGCAATTAAAAGATAGCTCAAAGCTGAAACAGCTTAGAGCATGGCAATGTTCTACCCTGTTTAAGATGTCTTAAAGTTAAGAAAGCATAGAAATGAAAATGCATATTAGCCATCTCTCACCTACTGGCAGGAGGTATATAAACTGTATCTTATTGTTAACTTATTTTTAATATAAATTAGTTTGTACAGCATGCTTTTTTCTTAGGAGCTGTGAAATTCCAAGCATATTTGTGAGCATACAGTTTTAGAAGTGTAAATTTTAAAACATTATAAAGTGAAAATGCTTAAAGACATCCAATTCACCCCTCTGCTCAAAGCAGATTATCACTCTAAATCAGCTTCCTTGGTAAACATTTCCTTACCATTTCATTGGCATCCAGTAAAGTACTTGTTAAGCTTTCAGTGAGGTTTGGAAAAGACAGTCCTCCTTCTGTTAAGGTTAAAAAATGTTTGAAGTTATAAATACTAAAAAGCACAGCACTTATAGAAAAGAAAATGTCACAATCTTCAATAATTGCAACATTGTTCTTCAGTAAATTGGGAAATTATTGCTGCTGGATGTGTAGTGTAAAATAGATATCCAACTTCCATCGCTTTGCTTTCAATATAACTTAGTATCACATTGGACTCGTGCAAGACAGTCCAAATTATTTTCCAAGTTCATTTCATAACTGAAGAGCAGATTTCATTTTACTTTAGGTTACTAAGCAGGTTCGTTTCACACCAAGAAAAAGAGCAAGGATGTCTATCAAATAAATCCACAAGCATGAAGTGAAATTTAAAGGTCAGTCTCGCAGTTTTATCTGACAGAGTATGAAATGTAATTTCAGTTGACTGGAAGAGAATTCTACAAGGGAAAAAGAAGATCCAAATTGTAATTTCCACAGGCTGGTTTCATTAGTTACCTCTTGCAGCCAGCATCTGGTCACAGCTGAAGAGAACCTCCCCTTCTGAGATGGGTCTGTCTGCAGTTTCTGTTTCTGTGGGGGTAAGACTGCTTTCCTGAGTGGACTGCTCCGAACTGTCTGTAGGTTCTGCTGAGGGAACCTGTGGTTCATGAGGAAGCGGCTGAAAGGGCTTTGGTGATGACTGCCAAGATGGTGAAATCAAGGCCTCTGGTTCCTCATCATTAGCCACTGACATCTCACTAAAATGTAAGAATATGCTCTGTGAATATACCAAAATGCATTGAATAGAATAAACTAAAGTCTTAAATCAATGCTGAAATGAATTTGCAAGGAATTTTTCAAGTGAAAGTACAGCATTTTACTGATAAGTTCAAGAATCAACATACCTAAAAACATTAATGAGACTCAAATAATGTTAATGAATTTCTAGCTATTAATAAAGACGACTACAATAAAGTCACTACATTTATTATTGACTGTAACGCTATCAATTTCATGCTTTTCATGGCAACAAATAAGGACACAGTAATTCTGAGAAATGTCCGTATTTCACACTTCCCCTCCAAATCTAAGTCAAGCAATTCAGAACAAAAATAATCCTGGTTTAATTCAATACCTCGAGGCATATACTTGAAGCAGTTCTCTCTACAGACTTTTAGAGGACATATTTATTCATAAAGAATTCAAAAAACCACATAGCCTGGTAAACTCACACAGCTTTGGGATTGAATGTTTCTTCAGCTAATGGACTGGGTTTCTCCTCTTCCAGAGGAAGTTCTGCATCATCCCATGGGTTTGGAGGTGCTGGATTTTCCATTTTTGCAGCTTCAGAAGCAGGAGGGCTTGGTGTGATTATTTCAGGAGGCGTACTGATGGGGGTAATCACAGGTGTGCCAACACGACTAACAGCAGCTGGAATACCAGAGCCTGCAGGTGTGAAGACGAATATCAGATCAGAAAGGAATACAGGAAGACAGGCAGTTCCCTGTAAGCACTTGTAATGTTTGTGATGCCTTCCTGATGGCCATGATGAGACTAGGTGAAAATGAGTTTCTTTTAGAATGGTGTTGGCATTTGAAGGAGGTAGAATAAAATCTCAATTCCTTACCTCCTTCAGTAAGGGAAACTACTCTGCATTTTAAACACTATGCTGCTTTACCTGGGGAGTGTAAAGTTGGTTCAGTTAACGCTGGGAACACAGGAAGAAGCAAAGGACAGTTACTTCTCTGATGTGAAAAGTGGAGGACTAGGAAGGGTGGAAATCACACAGACCATAGCAATGTGCATTAAGAAAACAGAACAGTTAGCAGACAGATGTTTGCTTTTTTAATACAAATTAGCTCATAATTCTTGTATTACATGAGTCCTCACTTGAATCATAGCCTCAAGAATGTTTATCCTGAGATAACACGTCTTTGAAGAAGAAAATTAAAGACAGTAGATTAAAGCATATTTGTTCCTTCTAAAGTTCAATGATCATTTTCACTACCTGCTTCTTTCATTTTTTCTTGTTCACGAGCATCCCCGCTCAGTTCTGTAATAGATGGAGAAGACTCCGGGGTTTGGACTGGAGGCATTTCTTTTTCTGAAGGTGGTGTCTGTGGTGGTGTGGCCTGAGGTGTTGGCAATGGAGTAGGCACAAGAGGCTCCTGAGGAAAAGAATTGTAACCACAGTTCTTATCTCAATGCAAAACTCCTACCTTCCAGAGTTAGGGCTGAGAGCAGGGAAGGAGGAGAAGAGAGAGGATATGACAAAACAGGAACAGTTATTACTTAGATATACACCTCATGACTCTTCCACCTAAACATAAAGATGCACCAGCCTACATTGTCTGCCTGGACAAAACAAACAAACAAACAAAACACAAAGCAATAAATGTTTTCTGACATTTTCTATAAGAAAATTATATAACACAACAAAAGCCAGCTTTGGATAACACAGAATTCAGTTCTTTTCCTTAGAAACAAACTCTGTGCTCAGCCTTGAAATAAATAATTAGATAGATAAATATAGCATGCTGCATACAGCACAAAGGAACTATATATAAAGTGAGATAGGTTTTATCTTGTTTCTTGCTTAGGTTCAATAAAGAATAATAAAGATATGAAAATCATGTACATTCAACTCTTCAGTCTTTTTCTGGCATCTTTGCCTTGCGCATATTTGAACCACAGCGCTACCAAGAAATGATCCCTTAGAGCTTTGCTAGGAAAGCTTCAATAAAACAGATTCTTACCATCTCAACTGTTGCACTTGGAAGAACATTTGTAGCAGGAACTGCTTCCTGAGCCTGCTTGTTCCCCAGCATGGTCACAACTGTCTCACTGAGCACTTCATTGACTAGATGAGTGATCATTTCTGAGTCCACCGGGACACCAGCATCAATAAAGAGCTGAAATCCTCCCCCACCTGCAGCTTCAACTGAAAAGGAAGGAACACAAAGCATGCATCCAGGCCTCAGCAGCTGTGCATTTTACACTCTATCAATGTTTTCACATTCCTTTGCAGGAAGTGATTTTTGTAGTTTATATACAAATAAATGATCCCATGAAAGAAACTAGATAAGCAATTCCAGATCACAAAAGAAGACAGTGAAGTGCAGTGACATCACAGGAGAGGATGGATTTGTCTCCTGTTCTCACAGATTTATAAGGAAATTTATTTTTTACACATCTATTAGCAAAAGATAAGCAAATAAACATTACAATCTTAGCAAAATGTCACATGCATCTAAAATGTCATTTAAATGGTCAATGACAAGATTTGAATTGCACAGTGGTGCCTTTTATGTGTTCTTTTTCTTTTTTTTTCTCTTTGATTATTTATTTCAGCCATCATATCATGCCTGCTCAGCCTCAGTGTAAATTAAAGCATGCACTTTTGCATGCTAAAATTTAATTGGATCAGCACTACCTGCTCTTAGGCACAGCCAAAAAAGCTACCTATGCAACTTGTTAAAATTAGCCTATATTTGACACAAAACAACCTATCTGCTGAAAACAGCACTTTCTACTTACCAATGTCAGAGGTTACATCCTCGCTGTCTTCTCCTTCTGATGTGCTAACACTGGGCACAGTTTCTCTCTGAACTGGGTACATCTCACTGATAATTTTTGCCATTATTTCTTGTTCCACCCTAGCAAAAGAGAATCAAAGAATCATAGAATTGTAGGGGTTGGAAGGTACCTCCAGAGATCATGGGGTCCAACCCCACTGCCAAAGCAGGTTCCCTATGCCAGGTCACACAGGTAGGTGTCCAGGCAGGTCTTGAACATCAACAGAGAAGGAGACTGTGTGTAGCTGTCAGTAAGCACCAAGACACATACAAGCATAGAAAGGAGCATTCTTGATACAGAACATAAGGAAGCTCAAAGAAGAGAGGGGAGGGAAGATTCTTCAGATTCATTCCTTCTTCCATATAATCCTCCTGGTACTTTGTTACATCTTAACTCACCAGTTTATCAATCTGTTTTCTATAGTTTCTCTCCTTTCAATCCATTCATCCAAAACATCAGAAGACAGCTGAGGAGCAGAAGCCACAGGAGGAAATGAAGGACCGTTGTATGTTGGTACGGTGTCTTTAAAATGTCCATTAATCTCTAGAAGAGGCTCCGTAAACTCTGGAATTTCATCCCTCTCCTCTTCCTGATCCTAATAAATAATTAGTAAATTAAGTTATAATGCATTTTTGGAAACCAACGTAACTGAGGTAACTGTTAGATGTTACACTTCAAGAAATGGTTACACCATGTCACTGCACACAATTGACACAATTCTAAATGTAGCAAACCATACATTTGCAGAGGTATAAGGGTAGCAGAACAGCTGGGTAAAACATGACTCGTATTACTTACACAGGGCAGGGAGCCAATGGTAATACTACTACATGAGACATTTACTTGTGACATAACTCTGGTTTCATCGAATGTACACTCAAGAAATAACCTAAAAACTCAATCCAACTCAATCCATTCTATGATTCTATGGCTACTGAAAAGTTGGAAGCCATTTTTGGACAATGAGTTTACAAAAGATATGGCGAGAGACACTCTGAATTTCACCACAATGCACTATTTCTGGAAGTACTTCAAGTTACTCCGTGTGTTTAAAGTATTTGTTTCTGAAGCTTGTCATGCTCCTTTCTCCTCAGTGTTCAGAAGGAGAGATCACAGCATTAAGTTGCACCAGGGGAGGTTCAGGATGGATTTTAGCAAACACTTCTCAGAAGGAGTGGTGATGCAGTGGCACAGGAGCCCAGGGAGCGGTAGGGTCACATCTATGGAGGTGTTTGAGAACCATGGAGATGTGGCACTGAGGGACGTGGTTTAGTGGCCATTTTGGTGATGGGTTGAAGGTAGGACTGATGATCTTAGAGGTCTTTTCTAACCTTAATGATTCTGTGACTCTATAAGTCCCAAAAAGCACCAACCCATCATATTGTACCAAATGTCTCCTGACAGATGAGAACGTGCATCCTTCATTCAAAATCAAAAGTATCTTAAAAGTAGCATGACTCTAAGAAAATTGGGCATACTGATAAAAGATGAAGAGCCAAGCCCTAAATTACTGGCAAGAATCATGAAATTGCATAAAAAGGTAACTAAATGTAGACTTACATTGAGCAAGAAAGACCTTCAACTTAGCCAAAGGAGAAAAAAGTTTATTTTGCTTTTTTATTCACTTAATTTTAAACTCCTTCCCCTCTACCCCCCAAAAACCCAACAAATCTGTATTTCTGTGAATGAAAGGACTAGAGGGAATGGTTTCAAGCTGCAGCAGGGGAGATTCAGGCTGGACATTAGGAAATATTACTTCTCAGAAAGGGTGGTCAGGCATTGGAATGGACTGCCCAGGGAGGTGGTGGAGTCACTGACCCTGGGGGTGTTCAAGGAACATTTGGATGCTGTGTTGAGGGACATGATTTAGTGGGAGCTATTGGTAATAGGTGAACAGTTGGACTGGATGATCTTTTAGGTCTTTTCCAACCTTGGTGATTCTATGATTATATGAAAGGTGAGAAAAAGAAAAAAAAGATAGTAACTTTTCCTTTCTCCTTCCTTATCCCAGCATTTATTCTACTTAATACACTGTGAAACTGAAATCTCAGGATAGATCCACTATGAATATTACAACAGAAAGTGGCTGGAGAGCTTCTGCAGCTTTAAATGGAAGTGTGGTTTTACAAAGAAAAGCTGTACCCTACAAAGCAGGCAAAAAAGAATACACGTATTTAGGGAATCACAAAGATCCCGCATTTTTCTGCATTCATTCAGAAATAAGATAGTAAAGTTAAACTCAGAATGGCACCAAATGACTTCCATGCTGATAAGAAGTGAGTTCTGTTAGGATCGAGGCATTCATAACCATAATTCATTCTGACAGCAAACATAAAGATGTCTTTACCCAGCATGTCATTCTGCATTTTCTTCTGACTGCATTACCCCATACGTTTTCTTTGATGTTGCCTATTTAATATAATCTTTTACTGGAAGTATGCAAGATGCAAACATCTGGATTAAATAAACCAAGTACAGACAAATAAATCCTGCATACAATTAGTAACTTCTGACAAGCTTTCACAGTTCTCCTGCATCTCTACATTACGTGCACAAATCCCAAAGACAGTTACATTCATTTTGGAGCGATATCTTTTCTCTCCGGAAATTTAATAAGAAAAAGAGACTATTCAGTGTCTAATCGCACAGATTGAACTTGCAGATGTATCACTACGTGGACTGATCCTGAATAATCTGCACTCCTGTCTGCACATCAGCTTCCTGGAAACTGTTATAAATGTTTATGACAACACCCAATCAAAATATGGCATCAATTAGAAAATCCTTCAGGTAGGGTTGGAATATTAATTGTAGCCCTTTCTGACAAAGTGTCAAGCTCATCTTTACTTCCCAAATACACTCACATTTCTTTAAATGGTCAGGTAATGCGTATTCTCTTCTACAGTTCTTACAAAGTCAGACTGTGCTGCAGGTGCCACCTGTGAAGTCCAGCCTGAAGAATTCTACGTGTAAAAGAACCACAGTCATACTGTCTCTGAAAGCACCTGCTGAAAAACAGAGCTGGGGCAAATGTGTTTACTCTCCTTTCTGCATATTACACATTTCAGGGCAGAATTCAGAATGGAAGAGAATATTGTTTGTTAAGGGATGCAGGGAGTGGAGTATTTTAGGGTGGTACAAAACCTTATGTTTACTAGGAGAAACCAATGATTTGGAAAGAGAATGATCAAGGTCATTTAAGGAGGTGTAAGTAGAAAATAGAAGGACAAGGGGATAAAAGGGAAGGACTGGCTGCATGTAAATAAGCAGCTACTCAGTATTGCTGTCTGGCCTTGCCCCCTGCTTGATCAATGCTCTCTGTCCTCTCCTAATACACCAAATTCCATTTCTGATTATTTTACTGAGAAAAGGGCTTTCCATCACATGTGCTTGAAAGGAGGCTGAAGAAGCAGCAGCCCAGCAGGGCCTGAGTGTTCTTGGTGCCAGCAGCAGGAGCAAGTGCACATAAGCATATCAGTGCATGAAGCATCAAGCCAAAAGCAGCCACAGAGTAGGACAAATACTTTGGGATTGCAAGCCCAGCTCCCAGAGCTGGGTTCCAGGACCAGGCACAGGATATAAATGTCTAAGGACAGATAACAAAGGGATCCTTACATATATGTATGTATGTATACATACAGAACCTGTCTGGACATACACACATATACACATACATTCCAGATCTCCATTCTAAGCTGTCAAGAGAATGGAACAAGACCAGCCCACTGGGGTTCAATCCTGATACATGCAGCTACATACACACCCTCTGTTTGAGCCTGCACCTATAGGCAATACACGCTAATCCTCCCTACTGGCTGGACCTGGGAACAGGCAGCTGGGGCAGCTTTGCTTCACTCAGACTACCAAGGCTGCCAACCCCTAATAAGCAGCATTTCAGCTCCTGAATGTGCACCTTCTGGCTGGAAAAGTAAAGCAAATCTTGAGAAAGGGAAACCTCAGAGCCAAGATCCTGAAGCTTTTGTGCAACATCCATTAGGGGATAAAGAGGGGGAAAAACAGCTATTTTACAAAAATATTTACCCTCTTTGGTTTAACAGGATTAAGTTTCCATTAAAAAAGGAGGGTGTGGGGGGCAGGCAACATGAAGTTATTTTCCTGCATAGCATTTTAAGTACATTCTTTCATACATTTGAAGCGAAGTTACTGTGACAAAAGCATCTTTTGATGCATTCAGTATTGCTGCCACTCCAGAGGTTCATTTGATGCTTCTACATTTTGTTTGTCTTGCACATTTTTAAGAGCATTGTCTGTATGTTCATAGGCCAAAACACGTTTCACTTGGAACATTTATATTGGTACTGTGGCTATAATATATTTCATTGCCAAAAATCAATGATAAAAGCAATCCAGAATTAAAATGAGAACAAACAAATAACTGTTACTTGTGTCAAAAATGTTATGTTGTGGGACTTATTTGTTAGTTCATAAACTGCTTTCTTCAATAGTTTTCTTATTTTATTTTAAATAAGAGGAACTTTTTTTGTGCAAATAGAATAAAGTTTTTCCAAACAGATTTAATTCCTCCCCTCCAGGGAAGAATTCCCCCTACATAAAATAGTTTGGGAACCAAGGAATAAATAAACTATTTCCCCACTTTTATTAGGTAAATCACACCTTTAAAGATGAATAAATAAAGTCTAACAACAACCATAAAAGAACCTAACACAAAACAGTTGGGGGAGATTCCTGAGGAAAAAACATTTCAGGAGAATATTAGCAAATAACAGCTTCTAACACTTACTGATACTTAAATGCAGCAGGAGGTAGAAGCTGCCATTGCCACAAAGGCAAGATACTACACAGCATCCAGGTAGAAGCACCCTGCTTCCTTCAGAAGCAGCCTCCTTTCCCAGCTACCATTGAGTTTCTGTTTGTGCTCTTCATCTGGAGAGGTGAAATACAGCCTGGTTCACCAAAGTTGGATTGGGGGTGTTTGGCAGCCCCTACTCTAACAAGCAAAATCAAAGTAACTGCTACCTAAAGAGACTACAGTGTAAAAGAGCATCTCCAATAAACCCATGCCATTATACTGAAGAAACATCTGCGCTGTTAAACAGGCATAGCTACACTAACAAGACAACATCCAGCACATCTTGTCACCTTAGTGGGATCCACTGGGTAAGTAGAACATTGTCTTATTTAAGTTAAATAATTTCTGACTGAAATAACCAAAGCATTTTAGGACGTCATAAACAAGAGTCTCGTATATGCATCACATTTAGAGCTTAAAACTGTGAAGTCTAAGTGCTACGAGAACCACTTTTATTTCTTCTGGATTCTAATGTATCCAAATAAAACCTAATCTTAATTTTTTATGGTAATTTTTCAAAGGTTCTTTACTAATACACTCTGATTTGGAATACTGCTTTAATACCGTGAACAGTTCAGTATTACTCACTGCATGTTCTTTTTAAAGTTGCTCATAAAATAAACAAATTTTCTATATTTCATTTTCCATTGTGACAGAATAATAGAAATCAAATATAAAAAACATTAAAGAAATGACATTTCTGCAATATAATTACCTGTACGACATCAGTAACATCAATGAAATTAGTTCCTGGAAACTTCATGTCTTCTTCCTCACTTTGTATATCTTCTGGAGCCTATTTGTAAAGGCAGATGGTAATTATTAGATTGCTCACGTTGGAGGTAAAGAAGAATATGCATTAGCAGAAAAACTTCATGCCAAGGATGCAGTCACATCACCACTCTTGTCAACAGCCCAAATCCAAGACAAGTGATTTACCTATCCTAAAAAGTGAGGGGAAATTTCTCTGCTTAGTACAGAAAGAGCTTATTAAAACCCCTCATCGTATGCCAAATAGATATATATATATAAAAAAAACAGGACATGAGAGTCTGAAAGTACCTTAAGCAATCTACTAATGGGCAATTTCTACACAGGTATTAGAGACATTAGTTACAAATAATGGTTGCTATTTTAGTCACTGGTCTCTGTCTTATCTGTTGATTCTCTTGACCAGACCTAAGCCAGAACAGCAGCTGAAACACAGCAGATACAGAAGGTACAATAACCAAACAAAAATAATCACTACATCTCTGTGCCCTGTTCAATTCATGCTGTCCAAACTGCATAACACACATTACAGAAAACCACTCGAAAAGCAGCATGCTACCCTGTAAACATGTGCGCTACTTTATAACCTTATCTTATAATATGCAACAGTAAACTTTTATTTGTACAAAACCTGCTTAGATTATACTAAAAAAACACTTCTAAAAGGGTATATGGAAAGAGAAGGGAGGGGAACAACTCCATGGCCTAGCTATTTTGTGTTATCACACAACAGGCTACCAATGAATGTGCATGTCACTCATGTTTATAATATGGCCAAGGAACAGAAAAAGGAATGAAGAACACCCTCCACTGAAGCCAGTGCAGGGCAGGCATTTAATGGTCCAATATAAGGGATTACAGCTCTTAACACAGCATCATTTTTCACTGTGGTGATTAAATAATCTAGTAAGTACAATGTCTTGATGTCATTTTTCATACTCTTAAATGAATCCCTTGTAGTAAATTCTTCAAAGTAACTATGCCATTTCTCCTGGAGCTGCCTAATTTCTCTAATAAAACAAAATAATGAGATAACATGGCAGTAATTTAACAAAATGGACTGATTACTCTTTAAAAAGAGAATTAAATTCACACGTTTAGACCAATCAGTACCTGTATTACAGCATCAGCAGGACTAAGTGCAGGTTTGGGTTCTGGAGGGACATGGTTTACACTCACACTGCCACTTGAAATACTGTCAATATCAACATTTGGTAACACCTAGGAAAGAAGAAAAAACCAGTCTGAAAATCTGTGTGTTAGCTCAGCTACTGTTGTTGAACTGTTTATATTCTATCTTCCTATTCCTACTCAGTCATGAAATATTATCCTTTTTCTTCTCATGTTACTTGATTCCCCCTGTTCTCTAATTCCCTGGACTTTGTCTCATATGCAATGAAAGGTGAACAGACCCATAACAATTTATGTAACACACATTACATAGACATGCAATCCATTTCAGCTGGCCTACAAGCCACTGTGCAGGGCTGATTATTGGCTTCATGTTGTCATATATCTGGTAAGGTAAAAGGCACGTGGGTAGCGATATGGAAGGGAACAAAGTACAAACTCAACCTGTATTTAACTTCAAGATCCATGAATCATTTATATTTGAAAGGTGTATGTAGGAGTGTGTATATTCTCAACAATTTGAATCCAAGACACTGAATAAGTCAGAAACATTAACTTCCTTGACAACAGACTCATATGAAAATAAGAGAAGGCTAGACAAGGACTTCAGTGGTTGATTAATAAGGAGTGAAATTCTTGGGTTGAATATCATGCTTGAGAGAGAAGTCTAAAAGACCTAACAATTCATCTCAAGGCTGACACCTACATTAATACTTGTTTTATCCCAAGTTTCTTCTGGCTTAAAAGTCTCACAAAGAGGAAAAAAAACAAGTGAAACACTGTGACATGGGACTATCTTACAAACAACTTACATAGCTGACCTATAGAAAGAATAATGGTTCTGTTTGGCTTAAATAATTTAAGTTGTGATGCTTTCTTGGTCCCTCCATTCTGAATGTTCATAATGTTTGCAGAAAAACAGCTACTGATGTCAAAGTAAGTTACTAATGGATGAGACCATTAGTTGGCATTAATTCATTGACACAAACAAGTCATCACCCTTGACACATACCTGCACAGACAGCTGAGGGGGATCCTTTTTCTCTGATCTCATCTCTATTACAGCTACGTTTGGCTTTTTTACTTCAACTGGAGGCTTTGGTGGCACTTGGGGAATAGAAGTTGTGACTGTAACAGGGGGCGGTTTACACATAACTACTCCTGCAGGCTGCACTGAGGTGTCATTAATTTGGGTCTGACCTAAAGAAAGTTTTAAAACAATCACAGGTAAATATCAACCTTCAAAACGAGGCAGTAAATTAACAGATTGAATTCTGGGTGTCAGTGTTTTACATGAAACAGAGCGATTACAATTACAGACCAAGACTTTATTCTACTCTAATACCACTGACTAAAGCACTGAGCCTCACCAAGTAACCTTTCCTAATAAAAATGTGGCTGTGGTAAACGTACATTTCTAGCAAATGATTCGGTTTCCTTGACTAGGGTGACACCTACTGCTGAAAACGAGCATAACTACATTGTCTTTGCCACTCAAAAGCTACACGCCGTGCTCCTTTCCCTTGACATCCTTTTAACCATATTCAAAATACTATTACACATCGTATAGCATCCCTTAAATTTGGATAGAGACCCTCTTATTTTGTTACTTAATTATCATCTTTAAGTGCTATCTCTTCCCAAAATAAGGTCTATATAGAGGTTTTGAAAGTCCAGGAACACAGAAACCATGAAAATGAATCATGTGTTCAGCACAATCCTGCTGAAATTGCTGGACTGAAGTCACTGTAAGTGCTGAATCCAAGGCCAAAAGAGCTGGTCAATCAGTTTCTACTTACACAGATACCAAACAAAACCAAATGGAATGGAATAGAAATGGAAAGCACACTAAAGAAGGCATATACAGATAATTTCTCAGCCAGATATCCAGCATGAAAGATGAGAACTGGAACATTTTAAACCTGTTTTCCAACAAATTTCTCTCACAAGAAGGGCAGCTGAAAATCTCACAGACCGTAGCAAATCACCAACATGACAAGATTGAAGCTGCATTTCCACAGAGCAGCATGTACCAACCTACATCCCCTCTAGATGTTATTCATTCCTACCTAGTGGAATAGCCATAGGAATTAGGTGACCTTCAAGGGGACCGCAGTCAGCAGACACATCTCTGTTTGGACTAAAGAAATACTGGTTTTCTTGAGCAAGTGCATACAAAGGATGCTGTTTCTTTGAGCTGATTACTGCTTTCTGTGCATGACAAGACGTCTGTGTTCCTGCTGACTTTACCTTGGTACCTGAAACGAGAGCAGTTTAAGTTGCACACCTTCAATGCACGAACAAACTCAGTAACATCACACGCTACTGAATCAAGCCTTGGAAGCAAAACAGTTACATTTTTTGCTGTAGGATGGAAGGGCAGAGTTGTAAGAGTGCCAAGTTAGATGTCTCAGTATTGACAGCAAGGGAGAAATTATAAACTTTTGAACATCTAAATCTACATTACATGAATATGTGCATAAAATTTAATCTTAGACCTCTGTTGTTTACAGTCATCATGCTTCACATATAAAAGGCCCATTAGCACATGGCATCAAACATTCTTTCTAGCTCTATTTATATTTAAAAGCTTCCTAATTAGTTGAATAATGGGAGTCAATGATTATCAATCTTTATTATCCCTAAGTTTTATAATGTGACTTTTACCAATGCAGACACAAAAGTAAGCCAACCCATTTACAAAGTGGCATTTTAGTACTAACAAATGATGGGTTGCAAGACTAAAAACAAAAATAGCAGGTCATAACTCTTCCATTAGAAAACACAGATCAGAAAGAAGCATCTCTGAGAAAGGATTTATTGTCATGTTGGATAAGCAAAGCAGTGAGAAATCTCAATGCAACGCTGTGGTCAAGTGGTTAAGCATAATCCCCAGATGTCTCAATAACACAGCAGTAAGGCAGAGCAAGACAAGACTTCCATATACGATAATGTAACAATCAGCTCTAATTCTGCACCTCCGTAAATACTGAAATAAGTTTAATATTTAAAGATTAATTTTATTAGGGGAATCACTTGGAAACTGAAGTAGCTGTAAACTGGAGCCAAATGCTCATTATATATCAGATACAAAATCTAAAGCACCCTGTCTACTCTTGAACCACAAGATACCTAACAACAGGAAGAGGGAACTAAGGGCAGAATTTCTCATGTCATTAAATGATGAGCAAATGCCTTTCTTCAAAGCACCAGATTAGCCAGAAATATTGTTCTTTACTCAAAGACAAATTACAGGACTCGGTAACATAAATAGATACAGTTCAGTGGCTTGTGATTTAGAAGAGGTCATACTACACAACCTAACAGCCTCCCCTGGCCTTGAACTTTTGAGTAAAAGCAGAAATTGGCAACATGTCTGTAATGCTGCCAACTTGTAAAAACAAGGTTCTCACAGCAAGAATGATTAAGTACTGTGTACACACAGCACCTCGCTTTAATTGCTTTCAACTTTTCGTTTCTCCCTGAAAAGTTTATTTTCCCTGGGTAGAAACTGGACGTTCAATTATACTTTGTATTAAAAACCTGGCGTTTTACATATATTTATTAGTTCAAATTATGCAAGAAAACAACTTTTTCTTTTAGAGAAATGCCCTCCTGCTCATAAAAGTGTGAATAGTTGGATTTTTTTCCCCCAGTTTCCCAGAAGAAACCAGGCATTAGTCACTACAGTTTATTTGCAAAGAAAATGGTTGAGAAAGTTATAAAATGACTGAAAGGAGACTCTCCAGACGGCTGTTTCAGTCTTAAATAAACATCCTTATTCTATCGTTAATTTAAAACAAGCTCAGTGGACTGCACTACCAAAAAAGTCATTGGATTATTCTCCATTTTTCAGCCAATCAAACTCAAGGCCAACTGTTAGCAATGATATTAAAGCCTTAATCAGCTGGAAGATCAAAGCCAGTAAGGGAATCTGGGGGTGCAACTGAATCTCAGAATCCTATAGGTTGAAAAGGACCCCAATGCTCATCCAGTTCCAACCCCCTGCTATGTGCAGGGTCACCAACCAGCAGCTCAGGCTGCCCAGAGCCACATCCAGCCAAAAGTACTACAATGACATTTGGAAAAGAAGCTGCACGACAGGAAAGAGCAAACCATGTCTAACACACACTGGATTTGATTTTCTTTTAAGAATCGCTTACCTCAAACTGTTGACTCAACTTTATTTCACTTTATTTACACTCCTCCTGTAGAGGAGCAGGAAACTGTTTCTAATTCTATTGGTTACACTTTCCTGCTGTAACTGCATCTTTCAGAACAGCAGCCCACAGAAACATCTGATACTTTTGGCATCAGGGTCATGCAGGATACTGGATAATTACTTTCCCATTTTATTGGCAAGACGTAAGAACACACGCTAATTAAGCAACTTGAGCAACTGTCATGGAAGAGTGAAAGACGCGTCATGGCAGTATCAAAACAAAGGCTGACCTCAGCCTAAACGCACAAAAATCAGAGAACAGGTTAAACCTTCATAGGAATGCTTAAGTAAGTGATACATTAAGAAAAGAAAATCCACCTTCCCTTCCTCCCTTAGACAAGAATACAAGGGTGTCTTTTAATTGCTGTCATGATATCAAGAAAATGTAACTTTCAGGCAAAAACAGAAAACTACAGACTTAGTGACTTGGAAGAGAATGCATTTGGGTAAAGGCTATCCAGAGTTCATCCTGTTTTCAGGCAAACAGCTTTTAAACTGTATTTGTCACACTCTAGAGTTCTAGAAGACTATAATCAGCATGGATCCAGTACACTGTTCTCTTCTTCATTTACTATTCACCCCAACACAATACAAGGCAAAGCACAGGAGAAGCTTATCACAGCTTCATGCAATTTGTACCTTTATGTTTCAACACATTAAATACGGTAGTGGGTGAAAACTGTTAGCATCAAAATATCCAATGAACTGCTTCTAAGTAAAGTTAAATCTATGGGGGAGGTGAATGGAAGGACACAGGGACCACATACTTTTCCCACCCATTTACCCCTTCCCCCTCTTTTAGGAGGAAGTTTTTCCCCCAGAGGGTGGTGACGCACTGGAACAGGTTGCCCAAGGAGGCTGTGGATGCCCCATCCCTGCAGGCATTCAAGGCCAGGCTGGATGTGGCTCTGGGCCGCCTGGGCTGCTGGTTGGTGACCCTGCACACAGCAGGGGGTTGGAACTGGATGAGCACTGTGGGCCTTTGCAACCCAGGCCATTCTATATTATGATTTACAAGGTCTTGTTTCTGAAATAATAAAATTGGCTTCCCTGGAAAGCTTGTAACCTTCTCCAAAAGAGAAGAATTCTATAAATCTAGACAACAAACTAATTTAGGGCTCAGCAAAAGCAGAACTGCTAATTAAAACATATTTAAAGAAGCATCTGTTCTCAAATGTTAGAGGCAACTGTATCATAACTACACTAATTGCTAACTAACACACATTTTATTCAAAAGAAGTAGAATAACTAAACTGAAAAACTAAATATATACATATTTAGTCATATCAAAACTACAAGCAAGAAGACAGTAGTTTTAATTGGCTTTTCAACATCTGAAGTTAAGTTTTCAGGAGTGTTTTTGTTCTTTGCCACGACATCACATTTTCAGGGTGGTTTTCAGAATTGGAAATGCATTCTAGCATCAAGACTGATTCTTTGTGGGTTTGAGGGCAGTCATAAGAAAAGTGCCACAATAACATAAAGACATCTCTGTGCTTAACACCCAAATCTTGTACTGTTCTGAGGATCTGCAACCTCAGATGCAAGTCATAATTTCCAAAAACATAGTAGTGCTGATCTTCAAAGTCATAAACAGTGTTTAATACCATCTATTTTTATGGCCCAAAACCATGGTTTCATTAAGTGGCTGCCTTCATCACAGTAACGCCCTGTATCTCATACAGAATATAGTATTTTGACAGTTAGAAGAACACAGTTCTTCAATGTGACAGTTTAGATTGCATCAACTGCATGGTTACTGCATGAGCACAAGCCCAAGAAGTGAAGAGGGAAGGCAGCCAATAAATACTGCACTCTTTTCCCACTGATGCTCACCCCATTATCTTGATTGCTCCTGCTACTATCACTTTCATTGCCTCTTAAATTCAAACACATTCTTTTCCTTGATCATTATCTTTAATCAATCAACTTGCTTGCCCTCTGCTGCAGTGAGACAAAGAGCCCTTGTGGCTTTTTCTTCCCCCTTTCCCACTTCACTGTTGCTTTCTATGCTTAGATTTTCCAGTTTTTGTTGTTTTTATTTTACCTCTTCAAAATTTATAAAGCAACTTCAATAAGGGAAAACAGAAGCTTTAATACACTCTTTCCTGTGCAGATACAGAGAGCAGTGCCCAGAAAACTTCAATCATAATGAAAATAACAGTGCAATGACTTAGGGAGTTTCTTTGATTAAAATGTATCCTTCATAACAAGCTTTTCTAGTTATTGCAGAAGAGAAGGCTCCAGGGAGACCTCATTGTGGCCTTCCAATATTTGAAGAGGGTGTATAAGCAGGAGAAGTATGACTGTTTATGAGGGTGGATAGTGATAGGACAAGGGGGAATGGGTTTAAATTAAGACAGGGAGGTTTAGGTTGGATCTTAGGAGGGAGTTTTTCACCCAGAGGGTGGTGACGCACTGGAACAGGTTGCCCAAGGAGGCTGTGGATGCCCCATCCCTGCAGGCATTCAAGGCCAGGCTGGATGTGGCTCTGGGCAGCCTGGGCTGCTGGTTGGCGACCCTGAACAAAGTGGGGGTTGGAACTGGATGAGCACTGTGGGCCTTCTCAACCCAGGCCATTCTGTGACTCTATGATTATTAAGAGTAATAGTATTTTTCAGATCTCAATAGATTTGAAATGAATCAATCTACTAAATGACACAGCTGGCTGAGCCTGATACAAGTAACCTACACCAGAACCTGGGTTAACCTTCCAACACGCTCAACTTATAGGGGCTTATGCAATTACTTCCAGCAATTCCACATCTGAACTTCAAAACTTCAGCACCAAGTAGTATATACTATTATGTTTCTTAGGTTTAGAAATAAAAAAGAAATTGGAAAAACCTGCTGGTGTTTTTTTTAGTTTTGAAAGGAGAATCTTTCAACATTCCTGCAGTTGCTTCAGCCCTAAAGGGATGAGCAGAGGAACACAAGAAATACAAGGGATTCCTACTAAGAAAACTGGTGAAGAACACATTGTTCACAGCCAGGAATTACTTACCTCTAACACACTCTATCACTCTGGGTCTTTGAAGTTTAGATTTAGGAGATGGAGAGTTGAATCTCAGATAAGGTGCTTTTTTGAGAGTGCTACGATGGCCCTGGTAAATTGGTTTCCCATAAACTTGGCTTAGATACTCTTCATTTTGTACTGCTGCACATCCACTCACAGGCTCCTATCACCAGAAGGAAAGAAATGAGGTTTAAAGTTCTTCATATATGAACATTTGAACACAACAGAAGAATTACAGAAGTCTAGGGGGGAAAAAAAAAGTTTTGTGAAAAGCATTATACGCTGCATGCACACACGAAAACTTCTGCACATAGAACATATATAAGAAATGCTTACAATCAGGTGGATGAAACATTAGGTGCAGGGGAAATCAAACTCGTAGCATGACAATGAATTCTACATTCCTATACATGCTTAGACTTAGGCTTCTACAGCACACAAAAATAAAAACAACTCTCACAAGAAAAGTCCACAGCCCAGAGCAATAATTTTCATATAAAATTATTAGTCTCATACACATTTTTTCCCCACAAATCCCAGAATCTAGAGCATAGATTGCACAGCACTACCACAAAGAAACCAAATACTTATGAACTCACATCTGTCCCCTTTTTATTCCTCTGCAAACTTTCAGAATAAAAATAAGTTCTAAAGCCCGGTTTGCTTATGTTATCTTGGGTGTGATTCTGTGACTTAGCTGCAGATAAAGGCTTCTTTGTTGAGCATCCTTGGATTTTCTGAGTTTTTGCCTTTATTTCTTTACTGTTCTTCATAGCCTTGACATTCTGAGCTCTCTTGATCCATGGGACCTTTTGATCATGTTTCACTTGTTCCAAATCATTTCTTGCCATTTCTGCCTAAAGATAAAACACAAACATAGCCTTGAAGATAAAATCTCCTTTTACTATCAGAAGAGTCTGTGGATAACTTTGAAGTTCTAAGAAATGGTCTGCGCTTTTTATGTTAGCCTGCGAGTGTGACCAAGTGATTTTCATTAAGCAATGAAAGCTTCAGAATAGGTATAAATATTTTTCTATAGGAAACCATAAGCTACTAATAGTAAAGCAGTTTTCTCACGTTGTCAGGTTGGGGGTGAATCACACTTAACTATCAACATGAAAGAAACAATGTGAGCTGGAAAAGACACAATGCAAGAAAACCAAACTCTTTTTTTCCTCCAGCCATACCTGAATTTCTGCACTAATGGCCTTAATCCGCTCATCCACAGCCTTTCTGATACGAATCTTCTCCAATGCATCTCTGAAAAAGAAGGAACTGTTTTAGGTCTGAAATGGCACTTATTCCTGGGAAAGCAGAAACCTTTTCTGTGGAACTCTATGGAAACAGAAACCCAGAACACAGATTATGCACATCTATGGTCTCCAAAAGACACTGAGCACACTTGAATTGGGTTCCCCAAACCTAAATATGTTCTTACATAAAGCCACCTGCAAAAACCGTCCTGCTGATATGCACTAATAGGATTGCAAACATCTCTGAGTAAGTGGCAGTTCCATGCCCGTTCATATTTTCCATCAAAAGCCAAAGAAACGGGTCTACAAATATTCCAACTCAAAACATAATGAGCAGATGACAAAGGTTATCACTTCCTCTACAATACAATTATAGCATCTATCATGCCTGAAAAAACCTTTACATGAAAAGAATTACCATTCTCAAGAAAACACAAGAATATTTCAGCAGGAAAATAATGACTGTGATTGAAATTGGTGCATTTAATGCAACTGGTTAACCAAGCAAAAATTCAAAAAGCAAGAAAATCTGCTGTACAACATGTAATTCTCTAACATTATAAAGTCTCTTCAGATCTGAATGGTGACACTGTCGTAGAGTATTTCCATGCACATTTGTCTACAAAAAGTTCAATGCACCCTGCTACTGACAGCAGAGCACTTCATCCAGTTGACAGCCCCAGAGTTCAGATTTATCTTCTGGAGAATAGGCTGTATAGATTTGACAAGTAACAGGTACTTGTCCGAAGAAAAAAATCTCAGTTTATATCATAAGGTCCAAAAAGTTGAAGTTCAAGAGAATGATGTTATGATTTCTAAGAAGAATCGAGGAACTGCAGTAGCTCTTCAGTGCACAGGATTCATAAAAACTGTGAGGTTTAAGAGACAAAAGGTGAGCACATAGTCATGCAAAGCACTGAGGAACAGGGCCTAACCTGTTTGTAGTCAAGGCGTTTACGAAGGCAGACATGGCATCTCCACCCTTTGCACGAAGAACGGCTTCCAAGTTTTCTTCAAGAACTTTTTTCCTGCTTTGAACTTCTCTCAAAACCCTCTTTGCATCACTCAGGATAGATTCTGGTGCTTTAACATTTTGAAGGATGGATGGTTTGATGAGTTGATTATGTTCAGGAGGATCAGATGCAGCGGTAGTTGGTTTTGACTACAATTGAAACAAAAGCACTGGGTTTTAACCAGAGATTATAATGTAGTTTTCTACACTCTAAATGTGTGAAGAGATTGCACTTGTATAGATTTGCACGTAAACCCTTGCGTATCCATGAACAGTACTGAAGAATACTTAAACATGTAGCAAAACCCCAAACCCTCTAAATATATATAAAAAATATATATATTTATAATATAAATTTATATATATATAAATATACATATAAATATATTATATATATATAAATATAATATATATTCCCCAAGAAGCACCAGGGGATATACTTAAGTTTGAACTACAACAACAAACCACCACACCTCAGCACCACCAGAATTCTCTCTTTTGATGATTTTTTACTTTTCAGAAGAGGAGACATCATTGCTCTCTTCCAGTATCTGAAAGGTGCTTACAGCGAGAGTGGGGCTGGTCTCTTCTCACTGGTGACAGGATGAGGGGAAATGGCCTCAAGTTGTACCGCAGTAAGTTTAGGTTGGATATCAGGAAACACTTCTTTACAGAAAGGGATGTTAAGCACTGGAATAGGCTGCCCAGGGAGGTGGTTGAGTCACCATCCCTGGATGTGTTAAAAAACCATTTTGATGTGGTGCTCAGGGACACGATTTAGCAGAGGGTTGTTAGTTATGGTAGGATGCTGAGGTTGAGGTTGGACTCAATGGTATTTAAGGTCTTTTACAACCTGAACAATGCTATGATTCTATGATTCATGTTCAACCTTAAAATGATATAGACGTGCCAATCACCCAGAGCATGGAATGGTAATTACACCAACATTCCACACCACACTCGTATGAGAAGGATTTGTTCTGTCTTATTCCTTTAAGGCTGAATAAGACAAGCCAATGAACAAGTTTCATTTTACTTTGAATAATGTAATCTGTACATAAAAACAAATTATTTTCCAGGCAAACAGATCTGCAGTAGTTACCATAGTGTTACCTCATTGCAAAGGAATTCAAAACATTTCCATACTTCACTATTTAAAATAATAAATAAATACATTTCAAAGTATACCTTAATGAGATCATTCATGTCTGATTTCCATGAATTTGCTTCCTAAAAAATAGGGAAGAAAAGCTGTTGAAACTTATCTAAACACAAATCTGTCAAGGTAAAATCTGGAGAGGATATGTGATGAATTCAAATAGACACAAACAGTTCTTTGTGAACTGTTAAACCACACTGTGCACTGCTTTTAGGTTAGAGCGCCACCTTCTGTTCCATCTCCACTTGCCTCAGTCTCTTCAGACCTTTTGGATCTTTGATGTGAACTGGTGGTCATTCAGCCCAAGCATTTACTCCCTCACTCTACAAAGTTCCCAAGCAATGATGAAAAGTCTTCAGTGAAGTACCTAGTTAACTCCACATCTGCTGAATTAACCATCTTAGGCTTCTTATTGAGTTTTCTTTTTCTTTAAGAAGGAAGATACTTGAGACCATTTATGTCCTTACCCATTATTCCTTCTCTCCATCTCATTCCATTTTGCCTGTGCTAGGTAGGATACATTACTCAATATCTGCTTTTAGCAAGTGTAGTATGCAAATGTTTGTACTGTAAATGCAGTACATGGCAACTGGTCTCTTACTAATAAGAAAACTTAAATGTGCAATCCACTAATATGGTACAAAAATCTATGAAATGTTACTTACAGGAAAGGAAGCATCTTAAGACAACCCTGAAGTTGAATGTACTTAAGTAGAACATTATTCTTTCCCAAGATGAAATGTTTCACCAGCTCTGTTAGAGCTCTATAGCTTTAATATCACAGGGACAGAGCCAGCAGAAAACAAGCCCCCAATATCAGAATACCTTAAAACAAATGATGAAACAAACGAAGAAAACATCCTTATTTATTATCGTTTTACCTATGGTAGAAGTGCATTAAGAGCCTCAACAGTCTAGTCAAATTCCTTCCACACACACCAAAAAAAAACCTTCCATATTTCACATCATTGTAAACTATCAATGTTCTTACAAAGGTAGAAGCAAGGGAAATGTTTTTACTGATAAGACATGTACGTTCTCAGCACTTTTTAACCCTCTTTCTGAAACTCCAGTTATTCTGACAATACAAACTTTACCTGTAGCACGTCGTGCATCTCTTTTCTCAACTGGCCAAGAACTTGGAGTAAATCATCTGCTTTTTTCACCGTTTTCTCAACAGAATTGCAATTTTGGGAGGAGTTTTCATAAGCAGGGCATGAGTCTGTTTGCAAAGCAGTAGGCCTGATGGGAGAAATACCCTCTATTATAAGTTTCACAGCTATTTATGTAGGCCATAAGAAGTCACTGACTTCCACACTGAGCATGGATTTAAAATGCAGGAACATGAAGCCTTTATGCAGAATAGAATTTGCTTTTTCACCTAAGGTTATTGACAGCTTAATGAATTTTCTCTGTTTATCACTCAGCACTTTGAGTCTCATCCTTGTATTTGCAACAGTGAAACTGCATTTAAAATTCAGATCTAGCAGAGCAGCATTTTAACTTTAAAAACCTTTCGGTTTAAAGCAATTCATATTTTCATAAATAAGACTATTTCTGTAGCTGTTTCTCACATATTAGTGAAACTACGTCATCAGATTATTGCCTGAGGGAAAACACGTTTCAGACTGCATTGCCTAGAAACTTAGCTTAATCTAAAGCTTAGAAACTGATGCTGCTCCCTCCTAATTAAGTGTTCTCATATAGCTCCCATAAGTAGACAACCTGGAATTCTCTTGTCAGTGAGATTCCATTTTAATACAGTGCCTTCACAGCTGGCTTTCTTATGCTACTCCTTAAGCCACAGCAAAAGAGGAATTACATTTAGAAGACAAAGAAGCACTGCAAGTGATACCCACTGACCTCTGAGAATGGTGTTACGAATTGCCCTTACCAGCCAGCTTTCATCTACCTTCAGTATATGTTATGACAAAACACAGAAGCTTCATACAAATACTTGTGCTCTGGTGTTTTACTTCAACAATAGCTTTATCAGAGTCAAAAATCAAGCCAATGACTCTTTCACACCACCTCTATCTCATACATCCTTCTCAACTTCATTAAAGTTATAGAAGAAATTAAAGTCATTAAAGAAATAAAAAAACACATCCTCAATTTTGGATATGTGCATTTGTTTACCTTTCTATCTGGGAATGCCAGCTCATTTTATCATTGATTAATGCCTTCTCAGAAGACTCCATTTGTCCCCGTGGATCTACTTGAGGATTCAGTATATGCTCAAGATGTCTCCCACCACCTCAGACAGGAAAAAAAAGTCATAAGTATCATTTAGTTCGTTCAATGGATTTCAATACTTCTTTTCGTTCCTGAGCATTACACTAATCCATATTACTACAATTGCTTTACAATAGCAAAGTCAGAAAACACATGAATGAAACCCTGGCAAGCAATTGAGGTATTTTATCCACGATGCTACAAGCACAAGGCCTGGATCTTTTAAATGTCCCTCCTCTATCTTTGGTCCTTAAGTATTCCCTTAAACACAACCAACTGAAAAAAAGTCGAATTACTTTTTCTGGCTAAAATGATCAAAAACAAGTTCCATAGCACTAAACTGATGACAAGTAGTAAATTAATTTGTTTTCTTTACACTTGCCATTTTAATTGCTATAACCCAGGGACTTTGTTTATGTATTTCTGTGAAAACATTTATTCAGACAATGATAACTAAGTTACTGTGTAGTCCTTCTATTTCAAATTATCCTATGTTATCTTCCATAAACCTGGCAACAAATGGTCACTGTTTCTAATTTCTCATCTCACAAAACATTTCAGTGAGAAAATCTGCCTGGAGGCTACAGGACAGCACAGTACTGTCATAAAATCATCACAGAATGGCTTGGGTTGGAAGGGACCTCAAGGATCATGAAACTCCAGCCCCCCGTCGCAGGCAAGGCCACCAACTTCCACATTTAATAGCTGCCCAGGGCCCCATCCAACCTGGCCTTGAACACCTCCAGGGATGGACGGGGCATTCACAGCCTCTCTGGGCAGCTGTTCCAGCTCCTCACCACTCTCAGAGGACAGAACTTCCCCCTGACATCCAACCCAAATCTTTGCTCCTTCAACTTCAAACCATTTCCCCTTATCATGCTGTTATCTGCCCTTCCAAACAGTTGATTCCCCTCCTGTTTGTAGACTCCCTTTAGGTACTGGAAGGCTGCAATGAGGTCACCCCGCAGCCTTCTCTTCACCAGGCTGAACAAGCCCAGCTCCCTCAGCCTGCCTTGAAGTATTCAGTTGGTTAAGAGTAGCTGACTTATTTCCAATAGTTTCCAACCATGAACTTCCCCAGACATATTTTCAAGTATTCTCAACACAAGTACATACGTGCCATCAAACCAACAGCTCAGAGAAGGGGGGGAACAAAGAGTGTCTCTGCCTCCCCAGATGGAATTAATTAGATGCAGACTATGCTGTTATTAAGTGCCAAACTCTAATTTTAACTAATCTACGTCATACAGTAAAAAAATCAATTTTACAGAAGTAACTTTTACTTCTCATTGCTAATGTGATATAAAATTCAGTATAAATAAATCAAAATCAATGCAAAACTAACACTGAAAGAAAGAAATACTAATAAGTTTTCTTCACCTTGGGTAGGCAGACCACTGAAAGGATAAACATTCTTCTGAGATGATGATATTCCATTATTAAGCAACCGCTGTTCTGCCTCCTCAGCTTGTTTTGTCACGAGACTGGAAGAAGGCACTTGAGTCTGCTGCAGGCTACCCATGTTGGCAGCAGAGCTGATGAAATGAGACTAAGAGAGAAATGACAATGAATTGCTGATACTTCCATTCATTTCCTATGTTAAACTGAATGTGAATATTTGCTATGCAATCATATGAATCAGATTTTGACATGATTCTTGAGAGGATGAAAAAAGAAAGATACAACAATGGGGATAATCCCCAAATTCCCAAAACTAAGTTATAATTTAAGTTTTAAAAAGCAAGTGACGATCACATTAACACTGAGATACAGAAGAAACATTTAAGCAAAAGCTTTGCCTTCTTACATAGATACCTGAATATTCATTTGATGCTCCTGCAGCTTTTCCAAGTGATGAATCCGTTGCAGCATAAAAGCGTTCATTTGTTTTTCAAGCTCGCAGACTCTTTCATGACAGTGGGGCTTCTCATGTTGAGTCTTTGTTTGCTGTTCAGCAACACGCTGCAGTTGCCTATCAATCTCCTGTAGCTTATGAAGTAATGTCGAAACTGAGTTAACTTTGGCTTGCAAATCATTTTGTACCTAAGAGAAAGAAGGAGAAGAACCTCATGGCAAAAAAGGTGCAAGCATGAAGAGAACACAACACCTCTCCATCATCATGGAGTGATTTGCTTCCCAAAAGAGAAACAAAGTATTGATTAGCTTTAATGTTGGTGGCTTAGCAGTACTATGAAATTCTTCTGAGATATAAATCGAATGGTCTCCACCCACATGCAGCCACATCCCATTTAGTCAAATCCTAAGCAGTTCTCTCTGCTACAATGGTTAGCATGCCTGAGATCACCAGCACAGAAAACAGTTGGCAGATATTCACAGTTCATTTTGGTTCTACCACCAATCACTTCAAGTTTGCTTAGATTTACTGCTTCACAGTGGGCAAAGAACTACCATTACCATAAGCTATGGACTCACTTTAAGAAGAGGAGCAGTGGTAGCAATGGCAGCAGCAGTTGCTGCTGCAATGGTTGATGCAGAATCAGCTTCCCTGTGTGTTGATCTGGGGTCTTGAACAACACTTTCCTTTCTTTCTGGGGAGGCATTTCCTAACAGCTGTACCTTCACCTCCTTAAAGACAGGAGCACTTCGAGTTCTGGAGAAATAAACAAGGTCAAATAAACAGCTTTGTCACAGTTTCAATATAAAAAGGCATTTCTGTGTGGCACTTCCATGACCATAGCAAAGATAATGTTTAACAGGTTGCATTTTGCAAAGTATAGCATGCTAGTAGCAAAGCTCTACTCTTTAATTTTTGATCTTGAGGATTTCCAGCCCATAGTTGAACAGCATATACCCTTACTGGTCTTTAAAAACAGCCTATGTGTTGACTGAATTACAGAATCACCATAGAATGGCTTGGGTTGGGAGGAACCTCAAGGATCATGAAGCTCCAACCCCCTGCCACGGGCAGGGCCACCAACCTCCAGAGCCCAGGCTGCCCAAAGCCCCATTAAACCTGGCCTTGAACACCTCCAGGGATGGACGGGGCATCCACAGCCTCTCTGGGCAGCTGTTCCAGCACCTCACTGCTCTCATAATAAAAAGCTTCCCCCGATACCCAACCTAAATCTTCCCTCCTTCACCATAAAACTATTCCCCTTGTCCTGCTGTTATCTATCCTTTTTAAGAGCGGATTCCCCTCCTGTTTTGACAGAGACTGAGGAAGTACCTACTATTAACATAAAAACAGAATGGCACAACAACACAGACTTACTTTTGCTTTAATACTGCTCTCAAAGCCTCTTTCTGGCCAGCAGGATACCGAGAAATTAAAACATCATCTGTGTGGAAGGGCATAAACCATATTTTGTCAGGTTAACTAATACAAAGCACCTATTTTAGAAGTAGAACTAAGAGTTACTGAACCAACAGGTAGACACTAGGCTTCATTTAACACAGTTGTACATAGTATTGAATACTGGTATTAATAAAAGCAATGTTGGTATGCTCTGTAAATGACAACCATGTCACCTTATCCTATTAGAATTTGAAAAAGATTGTCATATAAATGGTAACTGGAGCTCAGACAATGCATTCAATGGGCCCCTGCAAATTTCAACTTGAAATTAATGTAATTGAAAAACAACTCTAAGGTTGTGCGAAACCGAGCCAAGATGTGATGGGTTCACTGTTTCACTACTGCTATTTAGCCACATGTGCTGATAAACCAGACAGCTGCTGCCTCCCCCAGTCACAGAAGAGGCCAAAATACCTTTAGGTCTCCTGTTATCTTCTGGTAGCAGTGAATGATCTGCTTCTTTAGGGTGATCCTTCAATAAGAAGAGAAGAAAAGCACACATCAAAGCCTGCAGTATCAATGGCCAAACTTTTACAAGGAGACAGAACTGGTGACTACACAAGTGTAAGCAACTCCATAATGCATTAACACACAGTCACTGAATGCACTGAACAAAATACATTAAGGTTTCCCACTACCACAGAGCCAGAAGGACTTTGCACTCAATAACATTCTAGGGACAGTAAAATAATTCTCATCAGAGAACAGATGCCTTATAGGCAGGCCTTCGTTATATGGAAGACACAGTACACAAATCAAAGGAAAATAAGCATTTTAATCACAAGTATTAAATAGTTCCATATAAACCAATGTCCATTTCAATAGCTATGATGTGAATAGGAAGAAAAAACACACAACATTTTAAGGTTTTTCCAATGAATATTAAGAAACATGTAACAGCTTTTGAAGAAGAAGAATACCACTAAAATTTAAGAACATATCTGGGTATTAACCATGCAGCAATACATTAATAAACCCCCTCCAAACGCTTCAGCATGAATATCACATTAGCAGCAACTGGGAACTTATTGTGCAGAAGCAGAGCTCAGGATCTGCTGTGCTTCTCCAGATGCTGATCTCTTTGCTCAGGGTTGTGGGAAGCAACAGTGACTTTCTTACCATGTGTGGTACAAAAATGGCCTCCACAGGATCTTCCACTACAAGCAAATGTTCTGGGTGACCCTTAGTACACTGGACTCCTGAAAATAAAAGCAATTTTACTGCGGTTAAAGAGATCTTGAACGTGTTGTCGTTACCCCTTGATTAACCCAAATCTCAGTCTATTCTCTGCCTGGTGGCCCTGCTAGGCAGGAGAGTTGGAACTACATGATCCTTGAGGTCCCTTCCAACCCGGGTCATTCTGTGATTCTGTGATAGAGATCTAAATATAACTCTCATCACACAAATGACCGCAGTTATCTACCTGAACCTTATAAAATGGAAATGGTTTACTTAATGCTACCAGAGGCAGTTTTCATGCAGATAACAGAACGCAGGTTGGAAGGGACCTCAAGGATCATGTAGTTCCAACCCCCCTGCCTGGCAGGGCCACCAAACATACACCTTTACTAGATCAGGTTGCCCAGGGCCCCGTCCAACCTGGTCTTGAACACCTCCAAGGACGGGGCATCCACAACCTCCCTGGGCAGCCTGTTCCAGGGCCTAACCACTCTCCTAGTGAAGAACTTCCCCCTAACAT
Source organism: Coturnix japonica (assembly GCF_054131305.1). Lineage (NCBI taxonomy): Eukaryota > Metazoa > Chordata > Aves > Galliformes > Phasianidae > Coturnix > Coturnix japonica. The sequence goes on from NC_140667.1 coordinate 52,627,129, forward strand.
CCAACCTAAATCTTCCCTCTTTTAACTTCAAACCATTTCCCCGTGTCCTGCTATTGTCAGCCCTTTCCAAGAGTTTACTCCCCTCCTGGCAGTAAGTTCCCTTCAGGTATTGAAAGGCTGCAATGAGGTCACCCCGCAACCTTCTCTTCTCCAGGCTGAACAAACCCAACTCCCTCAGCCTGTCCTCATAGGGGAGGTGCTCCAGCCCCCTGATCATCTTCCTGTCCCTCCTCTGGACCCTTTCCAAAATCTCCATGTCTTTTTTGTACTGAGGGCTCCACACCTGGACACAAATAACACGTAACCAATAAATACCTGCGCTGCGGGTCGCGACATCGACAATTTTACAGCTGTAAAATCCTCCTGCTGCTGCTGCTCTCACCCCGTGGACGCTGGTGGAGCGAATGAGCACATCGCCTGCAGTCAGGCTGACCAGAGAGTCCCGGCTGGAGCTGCTCTCCGCTTCCATGCAGGCTTCATAGCGGTGCGGCTATGGGCGGTGCTTTAAGGGCCTCAGGGCCGTGTGAGGGAACCGCCGCCATAGCAACAGCGCCCGCTCAACCTGAGTCGCGCACTGATGACGTACTTCCTATCAGGGACTCGAATCGGCGGGTTTAGAGCTGAGTGTTTCCGGCTGGTGGCGGTGAGTGCGCTCAGGGCGGTGGGGAACGGCCGCGTTGTGGGCAGGGAGCACAAGGTGCCCTTGAACCGGAGAGCTGAGGGGTGTGGGGAGGAGTGAGGGGCTTCATCTCTGTGCTGTTATGGGCTGAGGCATCAGGTAGGACTGCAAGCGCCGTGCTGTCCCTTGGGAAGGCCTGGCCGTGCGGGCCATAAGGCCGCGTTACCACTGCGCCGCCAGGGGGCAGCGAGGGAATGGCTTATAGCCCTATGGGTGCTATGCACGTGAGGCTGGAAGAGTGAAGGACGGAGCAGAGTGTGGCCTTGTAGTCACCAACAGGCCTTGACCGTGCACCAAAAGCCATATTTCCAGCGGAGGGCCGCTAAGATGGTGAAGGGCCTGGAGCATCTCCACTATGAGGAGAGACTTAGGGAACTGGGTCTGTTTAGCCTTGAGAAAAGAAGGCTGAGAGGGGATTTGATCCAGGTTTATAAATACCTGAGGTGTGGGAGCCATAGTGGTGAGGCTGGTCTCTTTTGGGATAGGACTAGGGGTAATGGGATGAAACTACAGCATAGGAAGTTCCTTAATAAGAACTTCTTTACAGTGAGGGTGACGGAGCACTGGAACAGGCTGCACAGGGAGGTGGTGGAGTCTCCTTCTCTGGAGATATTCAAGTCCCACTTGGATGTCTACCTGTGTGATGTGGTGTAGGGAACCTGCTTTGGCAGGGGGGTTGGACTCGATCTCTAGAGGTCCCTTCCAACCCCTACAGTTCTGTGATTCAGTGTAATAAGAAGCCTGTGGTGCACAGAATGCTTGCAGAGGGTGCTTCAAACGTGTAAAATGAGATGGTGCCATCGGGTTGTTTTAAGTCAGAGCTGCTTCCCAAGTGCAAGTGGAGTAGCAGCTCAGTTATACGTAATATTAAGCTTGGCAAACAAGTGACAGAAGTGGAAGATTTCAGGTTTGTTGTATGCAGACACAGTGGAGCAATACAGAGTGTGAGAAAGGCACTGGGAGGGTCTGAAGCTGAAGAGGACAAAAGTCTTTCCTCTGCTGTCTGTGGGCTTGGGCTGCCTGTTTAATCATCAACTTAAAGTGGATTGGCAGCGTTCTCACTGTTGGTTTTCTTTCTCTTGTAACAGACAGAAATGGGAGAGTAGAACTGCCATCCATTTCAGTTGTTCTCCCAGATGACAACTGTCCACTTCTCGTAAAGCAACTGAGAGGTTACAATGGCTTCAGCAATGCTTTGCTTCTCTGTATTACATAGGTTCTCTTTAAAAGAGTGATTTAGTGTAGGGTTTTTAGAGATAAGGTTCTGGTTAGGCTGCGGTTGGACTTAATGATCTTCAAGGTCTTTTCCAACCTGGGTAATTCTATGATTCTATGATCTATTGACTTGTGAGGCATTCCTGGTCGCAGGGATGGATATCTTAAACCCAAGAACCACATGTGCTCTTTATCTTCAATCCCTGAATTCTATGGCTCCATTCTTCCTATGTAGCAATAAAGCATAACTTCAAGAAGCAGCTATTTACCATTGCTCCACTGCTGGGAGGAGGAGGGTGGCTGCATGTTTGCAGGAGCTCTGCTTTGCTATTTTAGTTGCTTCATTTGCTTTCCCTTGTAGAAATAACTCTTTTTTTGTTTTTGTTCAGAATAATTAGTAGCTGTGCTCACAACAAGCTTTCCTCACAAAGGGATTCTAGCTTGGCACTGACTTCTCTTCCACGCATTACTGCGAATAAGACTGAAGGATCATCTTCTCTTCAGGGTGTAACATTAACTGGCATTACCACGGGTGATGGACCTTGGTAATACATCAGGCATGGGAAAGGAAGGCGTGCTTTCATTACGATTGAAGGCTGCCTAGAGATGTACATTCAAGCCTTAACTTGTTTATGAGGAATGCAAGCCATCCTTAAGGATGCTTGCTTCAATTCTTGGATCCCTGGCTGCTCATTCTTCCCTTTTCATTGATCTGTTTTTCTTTCTTTAAGGCTGCCCTCATTCTGTTCCCATTTATTGCATTTCATTCGCTATATTCAATGACCAGAACACTGACTCTGGTTTGAGTGTTTGGTGAGAATGCAGCTGCATTGAGTCCATTCATCCATTTTTGATCCATGCTGGTTCATTCAAAGTTGGCACTGTTTCATATTTTTTTTGCCTGTTCTTTAAATGACAGCTAAAGGCACTGAATTAAAAGGCTACATAATATTACTGCTTGCTTCTCCTCCACTCCAGTTTTACTTCGTGCATTTGAAAGCCTTTATAAAAATTCCATACCTTTCTTCACCCTCCTGTATAGTCATTTCAACTGTTCTAAATGCTTATGAAGTGTTTAAAGGACAGCAGTTAGCAGGTAGATCTGGAAAGAACTCAGTATCTTGAACTATCTGGGATATTCTTCTAGCTGAATACAGGTCAGATAACTTTGAATGGGTGGTTTGAAAGCTTGCTGGCACCATTGCATTTAAGTAACCTTAAGGAACACATTCAGCTTGGTTCTCTCCAAAAATGTTGTTGTCTGTGCGTATGCTTTTTGTGTAGAACTCAACTTATATCTTCAGAACAGGTGACAGAATCCCAGGGAGCAGAATATGGCCGGACAGATATCAGAAACTGATCAGATCAAGCAGGTGAGTGCTGTGTTTGTCAGCGGTGCATTTGAACATATTGTATTACTTTGTCACATAGAGTACAATGTACAGTGCATGGAGCAGAAGGAAAAGCTCTCTATATTGTCCTCTGAGATTATATTAGTTCTTTATCAAGCAACATTTTCACATATCCCATACAGTACTGGACCTATTTAAGCACTAACCTATTTAAACACAGCATTTTGGACCTATTTAAACACAGGATTTTATGCTGAACCTGTTAATGGGCACTAAGTTTTCCTGGTGAGCTGTCATTGAAACATTACCATCACCAAACAGCTCATGGAGCTGTGTATAAGAAAACAATAGAGATTTAATTTTTTTAATACTGATGGTGTTTTTAATTTTTACTGCAGTTCAAGGAGTTCCTGGGAACATATAATAAAATTACAGAAAGCTGCTTCATGGATTGTATAAGGGATTTCACCACCAGAGAAGTTAAACCAGAAGAGGTATGTCAATGTTTCCTGTGCTTTTAATTACCCTTTGGTAGAATTTCTGTTTAGTACTCAAACTTCAGAAGCAATTTGGAAAGTCTGATCTTTCAGTTAGCTGGAAAGCTCGATAGCTGTCAGTGGAGGTGTTCTGGCACACAGCTTCCAAGTGAGAAGGGAGATGTGCTGGTACAAACGTTTGCCCCCACAGCTCTGGCTGTTCAGTCCAGTTCCCTGCAGTACGGGGAGCTCCGTCATGTACTCATCTGCCAAAAGAAAAGGCTCTGGATCAGATGAGTTACGTTCTCCTTGTTTTTCATGGCTTGTTGGGTGGCTGCTTCAGAGTGGAATAATTATGTTGGTTAGAAGACTTAATAGCTTTGTTTAACTCTAACTTTCCTGCTACCAGGAAGGAAAAATAATCCAAAACCCAACTAAACCACACACAAAGACTGAAACCAACCACTTTGTTGGAGCATTTTCTGCCTCCTTAGTTTAACAGCTGCCTCTCAGTGCAGGCAGAAATCATCTCTCTGCTCAGCTTTTGTTTTGCTGCATTAAACCAAGCTCTCCTGGCTTCCCAGGACCGATTCTTTGTTCCCATGATATCTCCTGCATTTGCTTTGCTGGAAATTCTCTCGACTGCAGGTGGTCAGAACTACTCTGAATAAAGTCTTGCCATTGCCTTTCACCAGCTCCTTTTTAGCTGCCTGAGCTATACAAGATGCTTTTCCAAAGCATCTGGTTGTGGCTGCCGTGGATATGGAATACTGGTCTAAATGGATGACTGGTCTGCTCTGATCATAATTTCCTATTTAAAGTTATAGCTCTTTAATAATTAAGCCAACCGCCTCCATGGATCTCCTTGGAGATGCTGCATTTGTACAAGCAGCTGCTGCCCTCCTTCCATACAACACTCTGCACTGCAAGTCTAGACTTCCCCAGGCTGGGTATCACAAACACCACGCCCTCTGGGAGATGTGGCTTGGGGTGCTTTTAGAATTGAACAGCATTTGCTTCCTGGTCAGACTTAACTCCTGCTTAACAGGTTTTACTGTAACTGATGCCAGGTCAGGGAGGGAGAAAGAGAAAGTGGAATGGAGAGAGTGTACATCTGCAGGTTCTGTGTCTTTTCTCTTCCTCTCTGCTTTCTGCATCCCTTTATACTGAGCAGAATCAAAGCAGTTCCTGGTTTTCTGTTAATCATGCAGAGCTTTCATCTTTCTTTTCTATCTAAGCGTGATGACTTCTACAGTGATTGAAAGTTTTGGAACCAAAATATCTGACTGGTAGAACTGTAACTCAGAAATAGATCCCATGGCTTTTTCCTTTACAATAGAAAGAAAGAGAGAGAGAGAAAGAGAGAGGGAAGGAAGGAAGTTTGGGGCTGTTCTGTGAAGGTGAACCAGGCTGGTGCAAGACGACTGCTAGAGTTAATAGGAACAAGGTCAAAAAGAGATTAACCTGAGCTAACATGCAGTGGAGCAGATTTGGCTGTCAAAAATAGGTGTTTGCAAACCTGGATTCAGAAAAAAAGGGGGGAACCAAAAAAACCTTCTCTCAGGTTTAGTATTTAGTGCAAAATAAAATCCTTTACGTACTTCATTTCACAAGAGCAGCCCAAGGATGAAGCGTTAATATCTCCTGGCTCTAAGGTGTTTTCCATGAAGACCTTTTTATGAGAGTGCAATTAAAAGACATTTCAAGCATTCCTCAAAAACTTAAGCTTATCATTTTCTACTGCATAGAGAGACTGTGAACAATTAAATCCTGAGCTGTGAGCCTAACACAGAGCATGAGATGTAGTCAACCAATCTTACAAACCTGACTATTGCACTTAAGTTCTGCTGTGGTTTTTCATCATTCTTTGAAGCTGTTTTTCTCTCCCTGCAGATAACTTGCTCAGAACATTGCCTACAGAAGTACCTGAAAATGACACAGAGGATCTCCATGAGATTTCAGGAGTATCACATACAGCAGAACGAAGCTCTGGCAGCTAAAGCAGGACTGCTCAGCCAACCTCGTTAGACAGGAGCACTCTGTTCAGACTTCATAAGCAGTGCCAGTGTTCACTGGGCAAGAACACCTTTTGGATTTTCTACTGTCAAGATGCATGTCCAGAAACTCTGAAGGTTGTTCTAGATGCTGTTTGGAAGCTGGAAGCCACGGAGGGTAATGCAAAGAGTTAGAGAGATCCGTCTGACAGCAGAGTCTCTTTCTGAGACTCTCATTCCACTCTACAGTGTATTGCCAGGGCCCACAGACCACTATATTGCAATTTCAAAGGGAGGGGAAAGTTATGCTTTTCCTTCTGTTAGGACTGATTCAGAGGCAAAAGAAGTGTAATGCGAAAATACGTTTTTTAATTTAATTCAAGTAAAATATATGGAACCATACAGTTGTATGTATGTTTTTTCCACAGGTAATTTAGGATGCTGTTTGAGAGCCATGCTTTGTTTGCAGTTTTATTCCTCACCATCCTCCTATGGAGTCTCATTCATTCTTTGCTGCTTGAAGCTGCTGACTGATAGATAACTCAATTAATTGGTTTTAGCAGGTGGGGATTTGTGAATGTTACATCTCTCAATTTGGGGAGAACTTTTGTTTCATTGCCAGCTGCTCTCTTAAAGCCTTACGATCTTTCTGACTGCAGCCTATTAGAGCTTCAGGCCAAGAGCTACTGTAAGCAGCAGTCAGCTGCTGTAACTAATGAGTTCTGGTAGGCAGGGGAACCTGCCAGCTTGTCCCTAGGTTATGTTGGCCTTATGCTTCACCAGGTCATTCACAAGTGACAGTAATGTGTCATTAACAGCACCTTAGCCAAAGGCATTGTCTCAGCACTCCCTGTTTCTCTCTGGGGGACCCAGTGTTCCTCCAGAACTGGCTTTGCTGCTGGCTGTAAGCACGATGTGCTCCAAGCACGGAGCTTGCTGGCAAGTTCCTCCTTTCTGTTGGCATTCACAGAATTAAGTGTGAATAGATACGTACAAGGCGATGCCTTTTTATCTGCTGCTGAATGACTGCAGAGCAAAGTCTGAGAAAACTGTTCTGATTGTGTGCTGTTGGCTCAGGAATAAACACTGCTGCTTTTGAAAGGATCTTGATAGCTGAGATCCTACAGGCAGGTTCCTGCTACGGCAGAGTGACAACTCACTGCTATTTCATTACCCAATAGCTGTGTTCTGAAATACAGAATAGAGAAAAACGCAGCGCGCTTTCATCAGTAACCACTGTGATGCCCTGATAGTTAACGCGCACGTTTGACTTCAGTTCTTACTAATCAAATACAATAACAAATGGAACTGGATGTCAGGATTACCATACAGATTTTGAAATATCAAGCAGTGAAAGGCTGAAACAGAACCTGGCAGCTGCCACGAAATAGCAGTTAGATAGAAAAGCAGCAATAAGGAACAGAAGCGGCAGGAGGCCGGCCCACATGCTTTTCTGCTGTTGGCTTCCTATAGGTTTTGATTTCCATCAGTGACAGAACAAAAGAAAATCCCTTCCTTTGTTTTCCTTGTTTGTTTGCTTTCCTTTACTACTCTTCAGTCAGCTGGCCAAGGTGTGGATTACAAGGCACTACTGACTGCAGCCAGCGCTCCTGCCACTTCCACTGGGCACCACTCTGCTTGCTGCTGTTCTAAAGCTGCCTCAGCTCCCCACAGAGATCCACTTCTATGGATTTCAAAAGGTGGAAAAAATAAATACGTTCCTACAGTCTTGTTGACGTGTTTTGTAGTATCCACATCACTGCTTTTTCCTGCATCCCTCGTTACCTTGGAGATGGTTAAGAACTAATTTTAAAATAGCAAAGGCTAAAAAAGAGCCCAAATAAGGCATCAAGTTTCCAATGGCCTGGCTGGTGTTTTTTTCCAAAGGAATAACACACTTGGAACATCCAGCTTGTTTTCTACAGTCGGACCACAAACGTTCTTGGCCCTCAGCTGTATCCATATCCGATATTTAAGGCTTTATTTAAAAGTCTTTTTGTTAACATTTAAAGGTAACATATTGAAATGCTCCTATTTTTCTACTGCATCTTAAGTGTGCAAAGAAAACAGTTACTCAGAAGAGTGACTGTAAGAGTTTGTGTGATGGGAATGGGGGACATTCGTGTCTCCTGCGCTAAACTCCTTGAGGGTGAAGAGGATTAAAAAGCCATTTTTCCCCCTCATATTTTGGGGCTTGGCAGTAAGGAGACGTGTCAATATTTGTTAAAATGGATTTATTGTACTAAAGGTTAGACAAGTATTAGAGACACTTAGTTAATAAATTACTTTCAGGTCCCCCAGTTTCCTTGGACTCCAGTTTTAAAGCCACCTTAACCCAGTGTTGTCTGTGGGTGAGGGGGGAGGGAGGGTGAAACGTTGCCATATTCCCCCATCTTTCAGTGCAATACCTGAGCAGCCCACCTGGAGCTGGGCTGGTGGGACTGGCTGTGTGAATAGCCACGTGTTAGAAGTGATGCTCACTGAAGCAGAGACAAGAACAGAGATCTTTCCTCTTTAGATGGGTGTCTGAACCAGAAGGCCACAGTGCAGCTACTGGTAAGCACGCATCAAATAGGAAAGGTCAAATCCAAGCCTTGCTGCAGTACAGCAGTGGCAATGACTGCAATCAGATCAATCATTGGGAAGACTCTAGCAGGGGGTTCTGTAATTCTCAGGGATAAGAGCAAGGTCCAAATTTCTCTAAGTCCTGCTGAGTGCTTGGGCTTGTAGCTGGGGGCCAAAGGACAAGGAAAAGGCGGCTGAATGCATAACGTCAGTACATGGAGCGTGGCTGTGACCTCAGTGCAAGGAGATGCTCCTCTGTGCTCATTAATACCTGAGCAAAGAAAGCTGAACTGCCTGCAGGTGGAAAGCAAGAGAAGTGCTGAGGGAGTCCCCTAACTGTACATAGGAAGGCAGCACGCTTCTCTGCTGACATTTATTTCCGTGATATGAAGGGGAGATGAGCCAAGTTTCAAGTCATCAAAGCAGAAATTCAGTTATGTATTTGGCAGATCCCGCCCTTAAGGGATGTGGAACAAGGGAGCCTCATCCCTTCTTTCTGCCCAAGTTTGTGTTGCATTTGTGTGAGTGCCGGGGCTCCAGCAACACACCAGGAGCCACTGCTGCCTCATTTCAAGCCTCCTCAACCCCAAGGTGCACTCTGAACCACCTTATCAGTGAGCAGTGGGGTGTTGGTCCTGCTATGCTTTCATAGCAGGGCACGCTTATCTCCTCAAAGAACTTATCTCCTCTGTGCCCTGCAGGGCCTCCCTAAGGTGCTGTAGGCAAATTATAATGTGAGGGAAATTATAATAATAAATACAATTCTTACAGCTTTTTCTTGCCTTCAAGGAGATGTGGGGTGGTGCCACTTACCTGAGGCCTCACTTCAGGGTGGAGAAGGCAGCAGGGTGGGGGGGGTAGAGCTGAGATGAAGCACAGCCACCTGGTGATAAAATTGAAAGGGGAAAGGGTTAAAGAGTGAGCAGTGTGGTGAACAACGGTTCTAAGACTGTGCACACGTGTGAACAAGTGGCTTGTTAAAAGATAAGTCACCCTTGCATGATATAAGCAATGTATTTCATATAAATGCCTTGTCTTGCTCCTTCCTTACGTAACCAGCAGAGCTGGCAGGATGGTGGCAAATTGGGTCAAGCTGTACCCAGATGAGGGATTAGTAACGCAGTGGTTTAGAAATAGCTGAAGAAACTGATGGGGCTGCATGGAAATACTGCAGGGTGACTCTGAAAACCTGGGAAATAGAGAGATGGAGCCAACAACATGTAATAACTGAACATCCAGAGCGTGGCTCAATGCTGCTAAATGCCCTGCAGGCCTGCACAGCTGGAATGGGCCTCTAGTGCTGATTTTCTGTGCTAGCAAACTATGTAAATAGTATGAAAATAAGTTCACAGCGCTTCTGTGTTTTTTTGTCATAATAAGTGAACTATATGCTAAATTAAAGCCAAATGCCATAAAACTGAAACACATTTTCACCTTTGGAAGCTGTCAGTGCAGGCCAAACAGCAGCATAATGATACAGACAATACAAACCACGGGGAGCTGCAGACCTTTCAGAGCAGCACCAGCCAGCACAGCCCCGCTCCTAAACATGGGGTTACTGAAGGAATAACAGCACACATTGGGCTGAGAATAAGGCAGTGAAGGCAGAAATGCTGAGTTATGATTGACTGCTTCATAGTTAAGAAGTGTCCGACCTTCTGCTGTCTGCAGCAAACAACAAAATCCAAGTACAGAGACCTAAAAATAACTAAAATGGGGTATCTGCAAAACGCAAAGGGCACAGTGCTTCAGGAAGATGCAACTTACCTGCTCTCGTTGTGCTTTTAATTATTACTGCAATCCTATTTAACTTCTGTTCAAATCATGCTTTATTATGGTTCCGATGTCTCTGAAAGACAGGAGCGCTGGTTAAGAGGTTTCTCACACTTGAGGAGAAATCAGAAACAGAGCAGATGAACCCATGTGCTGCTTCATTTACACCTTAGAGAAAATAAAGCCATCAGTACACACACAGCTGATATACACACTCATGAAAAGCAGCTGTAAGTTAAAACAAGTAAGGATACAAACTTTTCTTACCGTATGTCCTTGCATGCAAGTTTTATGTTGCTTTCTAATTCTCAGATCACCAGCAAAGTGATACACCTGCCTGCTCTTCCTATCAACTGTAGGTGGCAGAGGGGGGTCTGAATTTTCCTAGAGCCCAGCTCTTCCCAGCAGTTTTGTTTGACCCCATCATCCTCTGCAATCTATTTTACCTGCCAACTAAGCTGGAAATCGTTTTATTTTGACACAACCTGGAGACCGGGAGGCAGGAGAACAGGGAGGTCTGCCAAGAGGCTGCTTTGGGTTTTATTGTTCCTGCAAACATCTCTTAATAAAAAAAAAAAAAGATCCCAATTCAATACACTCACAATTGAAGGCACTGAGAGGCACTTTGGAGTTTGCTTTATGACAACAACATAGAAACGAAGTTAGAAATAAAAGACCTTTGAGGGTTTCTTGTCAATTTCAATTTTAGAGCAGCGCAGTCCCACGTTACATAAAGCTCTTCACACTACAGTTTCTCAGGGTGTTTTAAAGTATTCCTCAGAACATCCACCCAATCATCTCAGCTACCTGCTGTGCTTCTTGTCAGAGACAGCAGCAGGAAGGCAGTGACGTGCTCCAGGCTTGGCTTAAAGTCATCCAGCTCTCCTGGCTGTGCAGTTCTATGCAGGGACAGTCGCATGAAATGCTGTTCCAGGGCTCTGAGGAGCTCTGGGCTGAGGTTAGGAGGTAAAGGTTCCTAAGGGATGAGGAGAAGCTGTAAGAGAACCTCTGTGCTGAAATACAGCTGAGAGCACATCTGCATGCTGAACATATATATGTCCACTGGAGGCATCAAGCAGTTTGGAGGCAGAGGTTGGAGAAATAAAATAGGAACTGAGCTTATTTGAATTGAAAAATTATTGCTGCTAATGGCAGTCGTGGAAGGTAATCTGAGAAAATGTGAGCCACGTGATTTCCTTTGAAATCAATGTTACTCTTACAGTAGCTGTGAATAAGAAGCAAAAGTTAGCTCTGGAAAAAAGCCTTCCCAACCATTGATGGAGATTGATTGCCCTATTCAGGTAAGCCCAGGCATTTACAAGAACAATCATTTCAATAAAAATAGAGTGTAAAGCCTATGTTTAAAACATGGCCTTTATTAACGCTGTCTACTGAGCTCCATATTTATCTTACATTGAAATAGTTCTGCTTTGCTTAAGAAAAGACAGAAAAAGTGCATTTACAAGAGTACTTTTTCTTTAATTCTCTGCAAAAAAAAAAAAAGAAAATGGAAGGAATCGGAATCACAAATTGACAAATGTTGTAAAATGAGATTTCAAGAAACATTGATTTTAGTAATGCTACTCCATCACTAGTGTTTCGTTCTGACTTTCTGCTGTGTGAACCAGAATATCCCGATATACAGTCTAGAGCATCTATGTTATTAGTCTACAGCATATTAAACACAGAAAAAGGGGCCGAGAACCCCTTCCAATGTACAAACATGAATTAAAAAAATCGATAAAAAATCGCCTTTATACATAATGTATATGCAAACTGCTTTAAATACATGGTTTTTGGAAGAGTTATTTACAAACTGTATCTGCCCGTGGGACAATCCACAGACAAAGCATACAAAGTCGCTTTACCTTACGGTCGCATCTCAACTTTGGGAGATAGAAATTCATTCGGCAGCACAGCAAACAGAAGAACTGGCGACAAAAATACCTTAAAGGGCAACCCGATAGATTCTGTTCCTCAAACAAATGTGAGTAGGACTGCCAAAGTTTCCAACCAAAGTCAGAGTTGAATCCAGATGCCCGCTTACGGTGGAGGACACGGAGCCAGACCCATTTCAATCCAGGTATGGGTAAATCCTCCTGTGAGAGCCAGAACTGACAGGTTTGTTGTATCAAAGAGTGAACTAACCTAGTTTGGTTGGTCGCTTTTTTTTTTTTCCTCTTTTTTTTTTTTTTTTCCAATTTTATTAATATTTTAAAAAATACATAAAAATACAACATCCAATGTCTGAATAAATATATTTAACAAGTTGCAAGATACCCTTATTTTACACAAAAATTTCAGCTTTAGAAATCTTGTTAAATAACTTCATTGCTGTTATATATTCATTTTTTCGTCTTTTTGTAACAAAATAAAAACTCTGAAATTACATAGAAAAAAGACAAAATATTTTTGTCAAGGGATAAGATAGTCCACTGAAAACCTATTCACAATTCCACTGTAAACATTAATAAACATTAAAATATTTGCATAATTGTGTGCTCAAAAATCCTATAAAAAGTGGAAGACTTGTTACAACTGTAGTTTTCAGTCAACTACACTTCCTTTCACAATTTATTTTGTCCCATTTACACCTTTAAAACTGGGCACGTTGCTGAACGCGTACTTTGGCAGTTCTGTATAGCAAGTGCTTCCACAAAGAGGAACTACTCACCGAGAGCTACCACGGCTCGGCGGAAGTGCAGCAGTTACTCAGTTCATTTGGATAATACTCTGATGTCTTTACCTGGTGCACTTGCTTTTCTAAGATTACCCGAGAACACCTGAATGCTTCATTGGACATAACTTTTCAGATTTGATAAGTGCCCTTGCTCTGCATTAACAAAAACAGAACAGAAACAAACACAATGACAAGCATGTCACGTTGTGCCTACAAACCTTCAATGAGCTCAATTTCTCCAAACAGTAACTTAAAAACAGAACAAAATAACAACAAAAAAAAAGAGAGGGTAAGAGGGGAGAACAGATACAGTCCAGCAGTGGAAGTGTGTACAGGATATACTTGGCAATGTTAAACCAGTCGAGTGCTTTCTGTGGCTGAATGTCAAGATTTAAGTCCACGGCAGCAAGCTGCTGGCAAGGCAGAGCAATGTGTATCACCTGCATTCTACAGCAAGCACGTTTTGTGGAGGGGAGGACGACGAAGGACTCATTCCAGTGTCTGATGAAGCAGATGACATGGATGCTCCTGTATGAGACACTGAAGACAGAGAACGTATCAGCATCAGGTGACCAAAGTGCACGTGAGAACGAAGGTGCCTACACTTAATGCATATTAAAAAGACCTCAGAGATTTGGCATATTGCAGAAACAGATGTGAATTTTTGGCAACTCTTTCCATTCTTGTATTCACATAAGCTGGATGAGTAACCTCACCATCCCGGCATCACAGAGCAATTGCAGCAATCCATTAGATGGGTCACTATGCTGACTCAAAACATAGAATCACAGAATGGCTTGGGTTGGAAGGGACCTCAAGGATCACGAAGCTCCAACCCCCCCATTCACAGGCAGGGCCACCAACCTCCACATTGAATACCAGCACAGGCTGCCCAGGGCCCCATCCAACCTGGCCTTGAACACCTCCAGGGATGGACGGGGCATCCACAGCCTCTCTGGGCAGCTGTTCCAGCACCAAAGATCAAAGAACTTTCCCCTGACATGCAACCTAAATCTACCCTCCTTAAAACTCCCATGATTTCCCTAGAAATTTCATATTTCCAATGGACAATTACAATACAGTCCCTAAATGTTTTTGCATTCAGACCTTCACATTCTGGAAAGTCTGAGACACTCTTTCTAAATACGTACATATATGTAAGGAATAAACAGATAACACTTTTTCTCCCGGAAAATGCTGTCAAATTTTAATTGCTTCAGATTCTGTCTTTTCAAGAAAAACACTGAAAATCTCAGGAGAAGCATACACAGAATCACACAGAATAACAGGGGCAGGAGGGGGCCTGTGGAAATCATTTAAGTCCATAAAGCAAATCTGAACGTTACCTTCTCTGTCTTTCTTTTTTAACCGCTTTCTTCTCCTGTCTATGGTGGCTACTTCTGACTTCAAAGACATGTAGTACTTTCGGATTTCTTGTAGCTTTTCTTGTAAGAAGGAGATCCTTTCAGTGCTGCTCATGTTGTCCAGTTCATCTTAAAAGTAGGAAGAAAAGGGAGAACAGCTTCAACCAGGTGATCTTAAAGAAATGAACGCAATTCTTTGAGTATACAAGATAGAGCATGAAAGATAACACAAACTTCTCTCACGCTACACCAAAAAGGCATATGCCTAATTTACAATATCGAAACTTACACATTTTTCTTGGAGAATGAAATTTCTTGCAGATTCCCCCCAATCCACATCACTTAAAGCAGGCAGGTAACAGAAGTAAGAATCCTGCTGCTCATGAGGAAAGGTTACACTGCAGATACTCCACTCTTCCTCCTAGATGTACTCTTAATCCTTCTTTATATAAAAACACATCAGGAAGAGGAGGGGGGTTATCTAACCCTCAATAAACTTTCTCTTTAACCAACTTTAGTGTTAAGCTGTATTTATAATGAAAAAGAAAAACCAAGATAAAACACAGCAAATAATTGTTTAGCATCCAATCTTCTTATCACCACCACTTCAACCACAGCCTTGATTTTAGCAGTCTCAACTCCTGAACTGCCATTCAATACTTTGACAACTCCACCATAACCTGGGTTTTCAGTTACATTCACTTTTTTGAGGAGTGTGGGAGAGTTGGGATTGCAATGTACAGTGGCTTCATAATCCCAAGTTTACTGAAAGATGGCAAAAAATTATCTGGAATCAAGTGAACAGAGAAACATGGGAAGGGGGTATCGCAGAATCACTGATTGGTCTGAGTTGAAAAGGCCCACAATGATCATCCAGTTCCAACCCCCTGCTGTGTGCAGGGTCACCAACCAGCAGCCCAGGCTGCCCAGAGCCACATCCAGCCTGGCCTTGAATGCCTGCAGGGATGGGGCATCCACAGCCTCCTTGGGCAACCTGTTCCAGTGTGTCACCACCCTCTGGGTAAAAAACTCCCCCCTAAGATCCAATCTAAACCTCCCGTAAGTTAAATGGGAAAACAAAAAAAAAAACAAAAAAACCAAGAAAACAAAACAAAACAAAAAAAAAACACCAGGTATTTTTCAAATTATTATTATTTTAAATGAGTAATTAACATATCTATGAAACTTAAAGGTTAATTCTGAAGGCTTTGCTGAAGCTTTTCTAAAATACCCAAGTTCCAACGTCTTAAAAACGTTAAAAGTCTTTCACAATTTTGGTTGATATAAAAAAAACCAACGATCTTACTGAGCTGAAAGCTCCATTTGTACACTCTAGGCGAAGAATTCTGGTGGTGGTGTTTCTCTCTGTGTTTATCCTTTTCTCCATCTTTGATGTGAGGTGAAATCACTCTTGCAGGCGATCGAGAAATCTTCTGTGGTTTTGATGAGTTTAAGTGTTTTACAGGAGTACATTTACTAGAGCTGTCCAGGACAGGAAGGTCTTCACTGTCACTGCTTTGTCCTGCAGTAAGAGAAATGTATTGGAACTTCATGAAAATGATCAAGTTTTTAAAACTGTAGCTGTAATCAGAGAAATTATTATGAAAGATGAGCTGCTTCTTGCTTAGAAAGTTCCAAAATGCACACTGGAAAAATTGCATCAGATTCACTTGGTACCACATTGCTTTGTGTATTTACTAAATTGCTTTACAAACCTGAAAGAACACTTCTAAAACATGACTACCAGAACAGAAGCTTTAATGAGAAATAGAAAACCATAAGCTACAGAATATGCAAATAATTTGGATTCCCACAATAATTACAATACTCCACATAAGCAGTTAAATATGTCTGAATATTCTATGTCAGATAATTACTATTTTAGGTTGCTATCTTAAAACCTGAACAGCTCTCTTGTAGTGCCTAAATTCATTGACTCATTCAATTCAGCCTCTTCAATTTTTATCTAATCACCAAAAATGAGCTATGGGAACACAAGTTTTATGTAACAGAAATAATGTGTCAGAATGAAACAGTGGGCCCTATGCATGTTTAGATGTCAGCATAACCTCCCCTTCATCTCCCTCAGGAATGTACCTGTTCCATTCTTCTCATTTTTGGCTGCAGCACTTGTTCGCTTTGGAGTACGCTTTTGTTTTTTTGCCAGTGTTCCACTATTGCTATCACTGGGCCTTTTTTGACCTGCATGAGGTAGGGGGGAAAAAAAAAACAAACACAAACATCTCAAGTATTTCTGCTATTAGCCAGCACCTTTTTATATGCAAGAAAGTCATTAAGATCTAGAAGGCAAAGCAAACTGGTGAGCTTTAGCAATGTAATACCACACTTAAAGACAATCAGAAATCATTACAAAGGAGACTGACATCTCACAAGGAAACACTCACCCTTCTCTCCGATGTCTCTTTCTGGCACTGCTATACTACAGTTGCTGGACGTAGTACTGGCTTCAAATCCATTAGCAGACTCACTCTCACAGAGCGCTTCTTGAGATTCTTCTGCCACACTGTCCACTTCAATAGTCATGTCACTTTCACTCTTGATGCTGCGGGACTCGTCTTGACTAAGTGTAAGCAGTGAGGCCACTGAGAAGCTCGACTGGACAGCAGCAGGTAAGGCAGATGGATTTGAAGTATTAGGGTCCTGTTTTTCTGATGCTGTATCTTCACTACTGCTCTTCTCCTTTTCGTCCAAGTCATCCAAGTCTACTTCATGACAGAGCAAGGTTTCAGGACCGATCTGAGGCATTGTGTCATCCTCGTCTTTCAAGGGAACGTTATTGTTCTCTTCAGACGGACACTGAAAGTTCTCACTCCTCAGTTCTTGTCTGTGCTGCACTGATTCTGCCACAAGGGATGGCATTTCTTCATTTTCAGTTCTGACTGACTCTTCAGCATTCAGCCCTCTACATTCCTCTGCCCCAGTACATTCATTGGTCCTCTCTTCAGATAAGATATTAGGGACTTCCATTTCACTCTCTCGTCGATTTCTTTTCTCAGGCGAAGCCTGCTCCAAAATCTTCCTTTTCAAAAGCTTCTTATCTTTTGTGGAAGGTTCTGTTTCAGTTTCAGTAGTGCTGGAAAACTCTTTACAGTCCAAGGAAGACATGTCTAACCTTTCGTTGTCTGTTAGAGACTCATTAGTCACCTCTTCTTGACTTCCTGGAGAAACCTTTGCATTCTCTAAGCAGAGATCTTTTGTCTTGCTCCTTCTCCCTTTTCCTTTAGGTGATTTTTCAGCTTCTCTCTTGATTTCTTCCATTTGCTCCGTTTTATTCCCAAAAATCTGAACTATTTGTTCACTTTCTTCAACTTCCAGTTTCAGGATTTCTAATGGCTGCACTTGAGTCCTGTCATTTTCTCTCAGTGCGTGAGGAATCTTTGGGCTTTCCTCATCTAGCTTCTCATCGTTTTGTTTTTCATTCTTTTCCAGTTCTGAAGTTTCTGGAGAAAACTCCTCATTCATGTTCTTCTCAGATGACTCATCTGCCTCACTGTCAGACGAAGCAGAATCTGCAAAAATTTTAGAGTAAAGAAATAAAGAAATAGAAGAGAACGTCACTGCAGCTCATGTAATACAGAACCATTACTTTTTTCAACTACACACAAGCCCTTTTCCAGTAGTCTATGCAATTAAAATCAATTTATAATAAGTAATCCCAAACAGCAACAAAAAAACCCACTTACTACAGTTCTTATTGCAGCCCCAACCCCCTATTCATCAACAGCAGTGATGGTAGTACTACCTCCTCAATGATCCAGTACAACCGTATTGCAGTTTCTAGTAGCAAAAATAATTTTACAGATTCCCATGTGGACGTCGCTGAATTATTGCATGAATCACACACCACATAAAACTTCAGCATTAATATGTTACCAGAAGATTATTTGGGGACCCACACTAAAAAAGAGACGATAATTTCACTTCAATTCTCATTTTCAGAGGCTCAGAAATCCCAGAAAATATCACAGTCATTTGTATATAATTAACTTCTTTACTGGATGATGGAGTACTGAGGCTGTGGACTTGATTTCCATTATAAACACTATTATTATTCCACTAGGTCTGTTCAGGATTAAGACTGAAAGGCTCTGGCTAAAGAATATGGGATGAGTTGCGCTGTCACTTCCACACCACGGCTCTCTTATGAGTAAACTGTGCTCTCCAGCAGTTTCAATTCATCTACTTTCAATCAAATTCACATGTAGATTAAAAAAAAAAAAATAATAATAAATAATAATAATTTAAAAAAATAATGATAATCAAACTTCTTTTCAAAAAAGGTACTAAAAAAACCCTCAAAAACATACACAGGACTGAGAGCACTCACCGTTTGATCCTCTATCAGAATCAAACATTCCTGAGCTACGTCTCGTCTGCCTGCGAGGTGTTGCTAAAATCAAAATTGAAAATATTAATTTTTCACAGAGTCAAATCTGCACCAGAAATGTGTTTTTTTGTCACATTGCTTTTACACTGACTGGGTAGGCAGGACTTTAAAGCTTCTGAAAGCACTCTGTTCACTGAAGTTGTCGTGTTAATGCACTGCATTACATCACTGTTTACATGCACTTCCATGCCAGAACAAGAGTGCATCAGATGTACCTTCTGTTCCATTTGGCAAAGGTGAGGAATCTGACAAGTTGTTCCGTGCACTTCTGGCTCCTGATTTACCTTCACTATTAGGTGTTTTGGATAAAGATGTGTTTGATGGAAGAGTAGATTTCAGAGGAGGTCGCCCACGCTTCGATTTTTGTTTCTCCTCGTCTTTCTTCTCATCCTTCTCACTGTCTTCTTTATTCTGAGGGGGAAAATGAACATTTTATTAAGGTGTAAATTTCTCCTTTTTCCCTATGCATTTATTAGAAAGCCATAGTATGGACTGAATCATCTATTTCTTTTTAAGTAGGGAAAATTTATAGTCTTAAGTATGGTACTACAAGAAACTTATTAACGTAATCTATATTACTTTTGCTTTTTTCTTCTGTTTTCTCTTTGGTCCTCCTTTGTCCACAGGCCAGATAATGCGATCAGCTTTCACCCATTCATCATACCTAAAAGCAAGTCACAACATATTAGATATAGAAAAGGCTGTTTGCAATATGATGCTTAGAAAATTACAGAAAACATTTAGCAATGAGAGGCAGCAAAGTAGAGCCCACATCTACAGACGTATGGAGTATCCAGCATTAGAAATATCAACTAAATTGCTAATAAATTAATAGATTAGGTTTATAGTAACAGTTTCTGAGTTTGCATTAAACTGTCTGAAGGACACCAAGCTCAAAAACAAACTTTATGTTGCCACAAAAAGGAATTTGCTTGATTTACTCAGAAATTCACAGACCTGAAATATCTGAAGTTACATACTTGAAAAGCTTTTGCTTATGCAATCACCATTTTCCAATAAAAGAACAAAACCAAACAATTTCTACAGCTGTACTGAATATAAAACATGGCTGCCAAGAGAAGCATTCAATCATTTCTTTTCAGTAGTTCCTTGCTGCTGGGCTCTCTCCTAACCTCCCTACATGTAACAACCATTCCCTATAATCACAGGGAACAATGAATCCAACAATAGATTCTGTTGCCAAAATCTCAGTTCTCTTCTAATTGCAGACATCCTCACTATTACTGATGCTTCTTTTACACACAAGTCTGATGCTGCTAACACCAGCTGACACAATAGATTATACAGATAGCTCTGCAAGGAGAGAGGACCACTCACTGTAAGCAGGATGGAAACTTGGAAACATACAACTGTATTCTGAGATTTCAATACTACAGCATCGGACCATGAACCAAATTCCCTCCACTGAAAAACGTAACAGTCAGATAATATTACCACATTGATAATTCAATTCCAGCCAAGCCACTGACTATCATCTTCTTTTTTGTCTTAAAAACAAAATCTCTTTTGGAAGTAATAATCATTTTAACAAACCAAGACATGAAAGACGTATTCTCCTCACCTTACATTCCAACCATAGTAATGCACTAAATATAAAACCTCTCCTTCATCAGTCTCAGTGCTTTTAATGCTGGCTTCATAAATTTTCTGAGTCTTTCCACGTCCATATTTTACTTTCACTTTGGTTCCAGTCAGGCAGGGTTCTGTATCCTCCTCATCCTCTTCACCTTCTGATTCTCCTTTGTTCTCAATCTCCTCCCTGCAGTAAAATGTATTTTAAATATCCACTAATTAGTGACAAAGCTTTAACATTTAAATAGCACAGCCAAGCTACTACCAAAGCAAAAAAGACTGCAACAAAACAAGTTCATTTGCTGCATCACGCCCTGCCACTGGAGCCAGACTGAACACAACTCTGCAGGCTTAGGATTTTAATGAAAATTTAGATAACTCAGACAGAGGAATAAATCAAACTCAGTGTTCGGCTTCTAATTAAGACAGAAAAACTAAGTTCAGCTTTTAAAATATAATTGCTTTTGACACACTGCTGTAAATAATAATCTCTTCCTTCTGCATGTTGCTTAACAGCCTAAAATTTATTAACAGCATATGAAAGTTTAGAGTGCAGCGATTCCCTCCAGGATATAAACACCATTCCAATGAAACAAATATTGATTACCATAGTTTTAACCAAGATAAGAAGTGTCTACACAGCTCTTCTGTCTATACCTATGTCTTATTAGCAACATCCAACCTTAAAACACAATATCTAACTATAATTCCAACAATCATAACCTGCTGTTAGGATGAACTTAGAAGAATGTTAAGCTACAAAGAGTCAGCAGCAGAGGCAATCCTGAAAGACTGTAAGTTTACTTTTAATAATACGCATTCACCAGCCTTCAGGGTCAGACGAACTATTCTGCTGTGGCAAACAGAATAAAAATGAAGATGATGAGCACCACCTGCATTACATAAAAGAAAACTGTCTTTGATGCCCTCATCACTTGACATAACTCTGCAACCTCTCACCCACCCACACTGCACCCCCTTTTTACCTACTATGGTCTGTTGAAAGATTTCTCTTTGGGTTGCACAGTGATGATTTCTTTAAAGTTAACTGTGTGTGCTCCCACTCCTCAAACCCCTTTAAAACATGAAACAGCTCTACCAGGCTTTATCCTGTATCAGCTGTGTCCCACACAACTCAGCCACATTGAAAACAAGGCAGGAAGGCCAGCTTAAACAACTAAGATACTGTTCCATACCACAGCCAGGGATAGCGAAGAAGAGGCCTACTCTGGCAACAAGGTAAGACACCTGGTGACAGCTTGCTTCTGACCAAACCCACTTCAACTTGTCAGACTTTGTTTCTGGACAGTGTTTTCCCTTGGAAGATAGTTTCTTTTCTCTACTCCTTCCTCACCCAACCACTCTTCAGTCAGTCTGTTTTTGCCCTTTCTACATCTCACTATCCAGTAGTTTTCAACCTGTCTTCACATTTCATTCAAACTTCCTCTTTTCCTCTCCTTTGCTTTCTTTGCTAAAATTCTGCCTACCAATGATACATTAAAAATACCCATGAAAACATGTACATTCACCAGCTATCACTAACAACAGAGAGGCTGATTTGTATTTTAACTGCCCAGTTGCTCACCATCCATACAACAGCCCTGTCTTACTTGTTGCCTATATAGGAGTGTGATAAAACAAGACCTTGGCAAGACCATCAAGAAGATGGAAATTAAAAATACTGCTTGCCACGTCTACCAAAAAAAGGCAATACCTTAAGGTACAATAAACTCTACAAGCCCAAAATAGCATTTTCCTTTCCCTTTCCAGCTGAGCAAATGAGGTTTCTGATTTTCACACTGTAGAAACCAGTCAGACCTCCAAAGTCTGTGGATAATCTTGCTTGGAACATGCTCTGTGCTGACAAAGATACACTTCTGAGGTGACACAAATTAACGCTTACCTCTCCCTCTGCCTCTCCTCATCTTCATCTGACTCTTTATCAGACTCCTCCTGCTTTTTAATCTTTTTCTCTTTTTGCTTTGGTGTACTTTTCCTCCCTAGTAGAGTTTCATTTTCTTTCTTTTCTGCATTCTCAAGGCTTTCCTCTATATCTTTGTTTTCCTTGTTGTTGTCTTTCAATTTATCTTGTGTTTTATCATCTTCACTATCTTTTTTAGCAGGGGTTGCATCACGGGCAAGCCGTCTTCGTCCCTAGAACAGAAATAAAACCTGATTAAAATCTACTGTCACTTGTTCTCAGTATAGGCCCCCCAAATACACTACGTCTGGATGGAAGAAAAGCTGGAGCTAACACCAAAGAGCAAAATATTCTAAAATCTTAATAGATTAACTTAAGTAGTTTTGTTATCAACAGGAATAAAGAAGAGGAGGTTGGGAGAATTCCAAGATGCCTGTAAGGTCTGCTGTCCCTGACAACAACAGCAATACTGCTGAAGTGCTCATATTGGACTGAGACGTGGCACCTTCCTTTTAGTGCCTCCAGTCCCAGTAGCTACCTGTTGATTTCACAGGATTCATCTGTCAGCTTTAGAAATACTGAATGTTTAAAAGGTATTTTCAGCAGTGGGACAAACTGCTGTTTAGGACTTTCCTAGACTGATTCTTGGGGCTCTAGTACAGGCTTACCGTGTTACTATGAAAGTATCTTTGACAGGGACACTGCATAGTGACATGAACCTTTTAAGTAAATTATGAAGAAATACTGTGCTAAGAATCAACTCTTTCTGTGGTAAAAAAACAGGTCCTCCTTTGATTCTTAAGGCTTCAGCAGTCCCCTGATATGCCTGCTTGACACAAAGCTCCAGGCTCCACATGCAAGTGCAAGTTCTCACCCATAACCAGGACTACCCTGCTGGTTCACAGTGTTCTGCTGTCATACAGCTCTGTAACCACCTCCAAACAGAAACACAACTGATAACCAACACAGGCTTAGCAAACCCTGTGGAAGGTTTACAAAATGAATAATCAAAACACAATTAACAGCTGAACACCAACTCCTGTTCACTGAATGCTGTCCTATAAGAGTGCTAATTCAAATGTACAGTTGCTGCACAAGGGAAAACTCATTATGTAAACTGTTCAGTATACAAAGGGGTTTTAAGTACTAAATAGAATCAGTCTGAACTACTTACCCTCGGGGATCTTAGTTCTATTTCTTCTTTTTCGCTCTCACTGCTGGAATAGTTTTCTTCTGCTTCTTTTTTGACTTCTGTTGGAGGCATTTTTGGCTCCTCTTTCACACTCTCCTCCATTGGTTCCTCGTGTTTCTGTATGTCTTCTACCACTTTTGGTTCATTGTGATGAATGGTCCTAAACTGAATGTTTGCAGAACGGCAGTACTCTTCAAAACCATAAAGATACCTGTATAAAAGAAGTAAGAGTTTCATCTACATTTCAGCTTTTATTTTTCTTTATCCAAGTGCAAAAAACCTATTTTCTTGTTCATAGGGAAGCACAGTAACTTTAGGAAGAAAAAAAAGCAGTTTCTGAAATAAAACAACTCCAAACAAGAAGTCAAGCAGCGAAAAAGACAAGTCAGCACGCACACACAGGTGCTTCCCACAATTTTAACTTCATCCCTCTTCAAATAAGAACTCGTGACAGTGCAGCCTAAGAACATATGCACAGTTTTGCAAACACAGAGTGACAGCAAAGATCAGTCTAGTATCAAAATACGGGCATATAAACAAGTTACCACACGGTAATGAATTGCCAAGCATCAGCTTGTTCTCTGTGAACTGCCTGTGTACACACTCTGATCTAGTTACAGGTGAGGGAAACGTGAAGTAGCAGATCCCTCATGGAATAAATACGCAAACCACAACACGCTATCGTGTGTCCATACAACTTGGTCCACATTAACAGCAACCTAGCACGTATTTACTTCTTTAATGATACATACTCTTCACTGTAAAATACAGACCTTAAACATGTGCCCACTTCTAATGCCACTGAAGACAGTCTGAACATTTTCATCTTCATCAACATGAACATGATTTGAGTCACTAGCCATTCATCCCTATTTAATCAGCCAAATTTCCTTAGGTTCGAGTCAAAGAGAATCTCATTCTTCCCTTTTACTCAAAAAGCCCAATTGTTTCTTGTTCAGACTTTCAGGAGAATAAATAATAAAGATAATCTTTATTTAGAAAACGAGCCCGAAAAGTTTAAGTCCTAAAAGGTTTCCATTTCAAAAGTAAGAACATGACTCAAAAGCAGGTGTTACAATATAGTTTCACACTTTTTTTTTTTAATAACAGTAGCAGTTCTACTACACAACACTGTCACATCCACCATAGCAATATTTGTTAATTATGTGCTAAAGCTATTAATTTACAGAATCCAAACAAAGATGACATTTAAACATGCAGTTTGATATCCTTCTCTATCAACATTTGTGAGGGATTCAGGCAGGGCATTAGGAAGTATTACTTCTCAGAAAGGGTGGTCAGGCACTGGAATGGACTGCCTGGGGAGGTGGTCATTGACCCTGGGGGTGTTCAAGGAATGACTGGATGTTGTGTTGAGGGACATGGTTTAGTGGGAGCTATTGGTAACAGGTGAACGGTTGGACTGGATGATCTTTTAGGTCTTTTCCAACCTTGGTGATTCTATGATTCTATGCTAAACCTGCTCTCTGCATGCAGCATCTACAGACTTGAACAGCATGCAACCAAGATTAATAACCAGGAATTGCAAGCCTGAATTTGCCACAGTATTTTTTAATAACTTTTGTTGTTGTATGCTGAAAGGGTATCATCACACACTGAAAACGAATGTTTCTTGATTAAAAAAAAAGAGAGCAGAATTCTAATGCAGCCCTGAGCACTCCCTCCTTTCCCCCATCAGTTCAATCCCTGGCACTGGAAAGTGCTCAAAATTGCTAATTAACTGAAGAATGTCACCTACTGCTCCATTAAACTACCTAAAATTGCTTGAATATTGTACATGTTATGAACAGCAACAGAAGAAATAAAAAAGCAATGTTTTCATCATTTTACAAGAGAACTTACTTTCTGTAAGCGGTTTTTACATTGTACGAAGCTGCCGAGTTCAATATAGGAATGCCAAGGTCCATATAAATTTGCTTCCAAACAGCACCGCTCTCAATCTTTGGGGGGAGAAAATAAATAAAAGAGAAAGATGTAAGCTTTCGTGTTATGTTAACCAAGAACGTTAAGGAATGACACTTAACACAGACACAAATCACAACCTTTACGGACGATGAGACATATTTAGTTTGGGGGAACACCCGACACTTACATTGTCACACCCACCCTGCTGATATACCAGTCTAAACAGTTTGAAGAGATTAAGGTCCTTGTAGCCCAAGACAGGTGGTTTATTGATAGGAGTACCTAAGGAAAACAAAAATGGAAATGAAATATTATCACACGGAACAGCGAACTGCTTCCTCCTTTCATTCAGCACACACTTGATTACTAAGAGTCTCCTACGTTTTAACATTTCTATTTCATAGCTCAAAGATGTGTCACAAGTCAGTAGTTTCCTACCAACAATCAAGGCTTCATCCTCTTGAACACATCATGAATATCTTGGTGGTTTATTAGCATGCTGGCAGCAGCTGCCTGATAACTATGATTTGTGCAATAATCCCTATCCGATTGGCTGCATCCCACTGTTCCCCCTTTGGAGGCTGAGGGCAGCCAGAATTGCAGCAAGCTGTACAGAGTGCCTGATGAACGCTGGAACACAGCAACACGTGAAGAGATCAACTCCGGGCACTGTGGTCTGAAAGGAATGGGGTGGGGGCTGAATATATGGGGGAGGAATATTCTGACACCATGTACAGCATCAGTCTCATAGCCACTGCAAATGTGAAGAGCTTATGCAACAGTTGTCCAAATAGAGCAGGATGCACCTGCTGACTACCTAAACGCCGCACAAGCCTTTCCAATGGATGTCTTACCCCAGGACATTAAATGCTCCAATTCATTACAGTCTCACTTAATTCTGTAAGGAAAATCTTTTTAAATATGCCATTTTCTTGTTCTTGCTAGTGGACAAGGTAGAATGTTCTTTCTTCAGGTGAGTATCACTGCTACATCTATGCGTGATTAAGACAAGGGGCTGAAGACGGCTCTTCTCTCATTATCTGTTGGTTGAATTTCATCATCCATCAACAGCCACCTCAGACTCCAACCTGAGTCTAACAGCAGCAGAATTCCCAGCCATGGCTGTTACAAGAAAACAGCCAAGAGCTTATTTAACAGTGACTGTTAACACACACACACACACACACACACACACACAAGGTTTTATAAAAGCAAAACAAAAACACCTCAAGGAGGATTTAAGTTTTCTTTGTGCACTGTGCTTCAAAGAACTTGAGGCAGATCTGCCACATGAAAATGGGTAGAAGCGTTTTCCCTTGTCCAGGCTGCTTCCTTGTTCACTGATGTGAGGACATGCTCATAACAACATACACATTAAAAAGCCAGTAGAAAAGTGGACTAAGATTAAAGAACATTCATTTGGCATTACCTCTGTCTTCCATAAACTTATAGAGCTGTTGGAGGAAGTTGTCCCTCTCTTCAGGATCAAGCTCTTCCTCGGGCTGTGAAAACAAATGTGGTCACAATGAAAACAAAGTAATAACACCTTATTTGAACAGAAGCGTAACAGCCAAAACTAAATCCAAACCACTTTCTGCTTGGCCCCACACCCCTAAAGTGGAGAAACATGCCGAAGACAAACTTTCCTCAGGGGGTTACGATGGGTACCGCAAGAGGAGAAAAAGGAAATGCAAAAGAGCATTAAGTGTGATCCTTAAAATGAAAATATTCACTATTTAATGCCTCATTCTAATACCAACAGGGTCTGTTATTTGCAGGACCAAAGCAGTTCACAGGAACACAGGATTTGTTTGTTTGTTTATGAACCTTCCTCACCTGCACTACAGCAAAGGCTGGTGAACAGCGCTGTCTCCAACTCTTCCTATTTTTGATGCTCAAGACATAATTCCTTTTGCGATTAAGCACTGATGCTTTCAGCTCACATTTGGAAACGCTTTTTCAGACACTTCCACAATTCCCTAAACACGCATTTTCCTTACTTTTCTATTGTAAGTTCCTTCATCTTATCTTTAAAACTTAAAAAGACAAACACGAATATTATGGTAAGTAGTCCACACTGTGTAACAACGCATTTTCTTCTTTTAACCATGAAAGTAAAGTAAATCTGGGGGAGGATTTGAGGGAAGGCAAGAGAAAAATCCATGTTGATGTATCTATGTAAATTTCATTCTTAGATTCTAGCAGAGCCCAACAAAATCTTTTCCCCACAGCTCTTTATGCACAACACATTCTTCCTGCCAGCCTGGTAATCATGGGACGGCTGGTAAGGCAGCCTGAACAAGGAAGATTGCAGCTGTCTTGAGAGAAAGACGCAGAGTACGTGTCAAAAATCTTACATTACGTTATTAGAAATAACAGAGAAGTCACACGCAGTTCCAGAAGGAAAGCACTAAGAGTAATTTCAACCTCAGCCTTCTCGGTGTTCTATGAACTTGAAGCTCCAAGGCAGGAAGAGAGGCAGTGAAATGTAAATGTGTATGCTACTGCCTTGTTAACCAGAAAGCAATCTGCCAAGCATCGGTATGAATTTCAGCCCTGTCTGCATCAGTGAATTACATGCTTCAAAGCCTAATAGCGCTCACCTACAATCAGACAGAGATGGGATCTGTCTTCCCATTTTTTTCTTTGGAAATAATTGGAGGAAATTAATGAGAAATCACAACATTTCCTCATGTCGCATATTATAGGGATTATATAAAGAGGAACAGTTATCTATAGAATTACGTCCTTTCAGGTTAGCAAATGAATTATTGCTATAGAAACCACAGCTCTTTTTCCCCTTCTCTTAACAAGCTACATCACCAACTCCACGATCGAGAAATTTCTAACACCTACTGTAATGTTTACTGATTGGAGGCAATACGGCTCTCATTACACCAACCAAATCGATCTGAACGACACTAAGCATTCAGGACTATCTCTGAAGAGCTGCACTCCAACCATTTCTTTTACAAAGGCAGAATGCCAAACCAGAACTGTAGGTCAGAACAGCAGAATGTAGGTTAGAAATAGCACTCTTGCAGACAAAACGTTAACCATTTCACTTACACGCAGCATTTTCACCTGAAGAAAAGCAAGAAGGAAAGAAGAAAGCTTTACGTGCATACACAATGGGGGACATGAAACCTGACTGCAATACTCATCATCTATGTGAGATCTGGAGTCCCACACTCAGTTCTCCCTGTGGACTGTGTATGAGCCAGGCTGGCACCCCGCAATAGGGACAGTCTGTGTCGAGGCTGGCACCCACACCAGGGAAGGCATCAACTCCTTCCGAGAAGTGACCTCAATATGACACATGAAATGCTGATGCCACAACCTGCCATCACCATCAGTGAGTGAATGGAGAGCTACAGTTCCTATCCCTCCAGCCAGCAATGAGGCAACAATGATATCCTCTGAAAACTCCCTTGTATATACACTCATGCCCATTTTCTAGATTGGGAATAAATAAGTTTATTATAGAGAGAATTCTTCAGAATTATCTTTCTTAAGGAGAGTTCTGCCTCTCCATTTCCTTTTCCTTACAGAGACATTGCAAAAAAGAGACAGTACCAAAGGCAAGTTCAAATGAGAAGCAAAGCAATATGAGATTTGTAAGCGCCAGGAGTTCAAAATCAAGACCTTTTTTCCTGTCCATCCGATACCCAGAAGTAGATGCAATGTGACAAAATGCATTTTGTTTCAGGGAGAGCCACCAAATGTCATTTTCAAAACAAGTGAATAAAGCTCCAAAATACCCTTTTTGCCTTTTCATATAAAGAATATCATGAACATTGACAGCAGCAATGAACACAGGGATTCTGTATCATGGGTCTCCCCATTCCACCTCATATTACCTTTCACATAATACTAACAGTACTCTCACATCTTTTCTACAGCTTATTTGGTGGTCGTTACCCTCAAAAAGAAGCAGAACTCAAAGCTTGAGAACTTGCAGAAATCTTCTAACTGGTTTTGCTTCATTTGCTTTCCAGCCTCTTCATGGACCAAGGATCTTCCCCTCTATCTCTAACATGATTTTCACGAAGAACACAGCTCGGTTACCGTGACTCACGGTTTACTCTATAGAACTACATCAAAGCTTCTGTAGATGTTAACCTGAACAGCCGGGCGGGAGCACAGAACAACTGCTTACAGGCATGTGTGTCACACACTCAGTCAACACCCAGCCAAGGTACCAGAGGCAGATCTTGATGTCATTAAGAGACTAACAATACAGCTAACTCATGTGAAAGAAATGCAAGCTAAGAGGAAGAGCAATGCGTACAGGATCCAGAGTTCAGATGAGTGTACGATCAGGTCAAGTTGTCAGGGTTAACGTAAATTTGTTTTCATCATTTTAATGTTTGCTTCTTGATGCTGAATTTCAATTAAGGAAATGCAAAGAATTAAACCTACTACTATAGGTTAGCAACTTTGCAATACGTGAAGATGAGAAGCCTTAAAAAGCTCATCTCTACCAGGAAGAAGCATGAATCCAACCATCCCTGTACACAGGCTGTGGCAGAAATGGATGATTCAGGTAACGTTTTATTTGCTCTGTCAAAGTCACTTAAAAAACCACAAGAGAATCAGGAACTGTTCTGAAGCAGTATGGATGTATTTTAATCTTAATTAGTTGTTTTTTTGGTTTTTTTCTGACCATGTTTTGCATGTTTCATTAGGGCAAGAAATTAAAAGTGGAAGAATAAAGGGTCAGGTTGGGGTCTTCCAAAGATGATGCTAAAGCCAACCATACAGGTAGCATAGAATTCCTTTGAAACTTGGAAAATTCCAACTAAAAGCAAATTCCTTGCTCTTACTGGGATCTTACATTAATGTACCCATTAAGAACAGGTACTGAAAATACACTTCAAAAGGCTGCATGTTGAAATCTCAATTCTTTTGGAATCAGAAAGGTCTACAGGGAGACTGGAAGGACCCATCATTGCCTACGTGTTCCCTTGTAAAACAGTAGGTATTTGGTTATTACATCCTGAGAAGCAAACAGGGATGATTTCTCCCCTTGCAGAACAACTGAATTACAAATAAATACAGCAGTATACATAATTAGGTTCTTAACAAAAATTAGGTGACACAAGAAAAGCTTCTATTTCTCTGCGGAGATACTGGACTTTAGATTCTATTCTCATTCCTTCTATCTGCAGTGCATCCTTTTGACTGCCAAACACACCCTTAAATTACAGCCATCTCATTAGGCCAGGCTGAAAACCAGATAAAAACCAAGAGAAATCTCCAGATTCTTATCTGGAGTCAAACCAAGAGTGTTTGGGGCTTTTTATTATTTCATTTTATAAATCAGGGGTTTTTCTTTCTACATTATCTCCTAATTTTTCTCACCTTTTGCGACACAAGAAACATCTGTTCTGCTATTTAAACCTCACGGTGTGAATCAGAAGTAATCCCAAGTTGTATTACCCACTGCAAGCATTGCCAAAAATCCAACCAGGTGAACACACTGAACAATTCAACCCAATACAACCCCTGTTAAAATCAATGACAAGCAATTTCCACCTTTTCTTCCTTTAGAATCAACTCAGAACCGCACAAGTCAGCTACCAGCAATGAGGATTAGCATCTCACCATCACAGTACTGCTCCCATTCTTCAGAGTATGAAAGACATCACGGAACAACCATGAAAATCCTGAAAACAGTCATTCTAATTGCACTATAAATATTTGATGAAAGGTGGCATAATTAGAAAGACAGCCCGTGTCAAAACAAAGTTACAGATTTTAATCCAGCTGCTGGATAAATTGTAGGGTCTACCATCACAAGCTGTAGCAGGTCCCTGCTCCATTACCATTATAAAAGATCCTACTTCAGAAAAACGGGATCCCCTTCCACCCTCAGAATTAGACTCTTCTGACTGACTTGATACTTTCATTACATATTAAGTAGGTCTGAAGCTGTTTGATTGATTTAAGGAAGGCCTATCACGGCAGGTCAGCAGCAGGCCAAGCCGTGACAGCAAAACTCCTCTGTATTTCAGAAGATGGGACTGAGGGGTGGGGAGGAAAAAGGATAATTTTGTAAACCTCTGTCCCATTTCCAGCAATATAACAACATGCAGGCCCAAAATGAACGGGTCCAATGAAGGTATTCTGGCAGAGGCTATTTTCACCTTGATTATTTAAATGAGAAGCTCCATGATATATCAATGCAAAATCAGAGCAATTCAACATTTGCAGTGAAATAATGGCAAGGCATCATCATACACTCATCAGTTCTCTCTGCAACTGGTATTACTGCCCTTTAAGGGAAAGAAAAAAGAAGACATTAAGGCAAATTCTTTAAATGCTCTTACTGCAGCAACACTCAGCCCACAGTTAAAACAAGTCATATATCCTACCTATATCCGAGCAGTTGAATCAGGAATTGGATTTAATGGGCTAAAATGACAGTTCTGCTCTAATAAGCAAAATCTTCCCTCTGCTACGCAGCTTCAGCATGAAGATGCTCACCTTATTTTTACATCTCTACTTGTGAAATCCATTAATTCCAGTTGACAGCTTTTCATACCGACACATCTGCTTGTCCGTAATCTTTCCTTTCACTTCTTTACATTGGGATTATTCCTTAAGAACAGCCCTATTTCCTTCATAGGAATGCTTTTTTTTTTCCCTCCTTCTTTTTTTTTTTAAGCCACCAAGCTCTCCCTCCCCCTTCTTTGTTTAAAACACACAGCAATTTTCTGCAAAAGCCACGAAAAAAAGCATTAAAAAGGGATCAGAGAAAAGCAATAGATCAATCCTTAATTATTTGTGCCGATATACAACAAATTCAGGCAACATAAATGCAAACAGACTAACACAGACTGCAACAGTTCACACCCTGCAAAATGTGGCCTATTCAGTCCTTTTCACTGCAAACAGAGGAAAAATCCCAAAGGATTTTATATTCCACACACATCTGGCCTTACATTTATCTGATCAGACCATTATTTTCACATAGACATCCACTCTGTTTTCCGGAACAGTAATTAAGCCATAAAATTAACACCTAAAAATAGCTTCTTATTGTCCTTTTAACGTGGAAATCTCCAGCCTGGTTGCATGCTCCACCAGACAGTTCACAGAACAGAAATCTACCGATCTACCTCCAAATCCACGCTCTCAACAAGCACGTTAAATTTACACATTAAAACACAGAGTCCTTACCTATGAGCTGCATTCTTTCAAATGTTAAATGGTTTTATTTCCTTTCTGCCTAACGTGCAAAATGCCTGGACATATTGCAGCCTGACTTCCGAATATTTGTTTTCTTTCTCTCTCTCTCTCACCGCACGGCATCCGCAGTTATACAGCATTACTTACATTTCCTCTTCCACATTAAAAATAAAATAAAATAAAATAAAAAAAAGAAATCAGACATTACATGAAAGGCAAAGAAAGAGACAGCCCATTTCAAAGCATCTGGCAAGCCTCCCCTGGCAGGCAGCCAAGCCTCTGCTAAATCTTCCTCTCTTTTGGAGCATGCTCACTCCACGCCAACACAATGTTGCTGTAGCAACACCGTAGGCAGCCTCCAAGTATGAACAGCCATTCTGTTTGCAGTGTGACAAACCCGCACGCTGCAGGGGAAGTGAAAGGGAAACGATATTTGACCTTCCTCAGGAGACAAACTTTGCTTTATTTTCCTGCGTAAGGAACCAAACGTCGCCAAGGCTGGCGTGAAAATGGTGAGAAACAAAGGGAAAAACACACAGATCCCACCATCAACCCACTCCTCCAACTTTATTCCTGGTTTAGCGCCAGCATTAGAAACAGGTAGCAGGTATAAAAGGAACAATGAGAAACATTTTTGACTACGAGACATTGGCTCATTTCATTAAAAAAATCACTCAAAATAATGCTAAAATTTAGCCATACATTTCAATTGAGTATTAAACTCCCTCCACTTGGTACCATCCCTGACCTGTACAATTAGAGATCAGACAGAAACTGATGCTGTGACTCGCATTCAAAGGTAAGTACTGCACTGCTTGTGGTGTGTCAGGCAGCAAATAGCTCTAACCAGCACTGTGCATTAGCTCCTACTTTGTCAGCCTCGTAATCTTGCTTTAGCAGTTTGTCTTCTCATCAAACTATTATTCACAAAAACAAGCTACTTTCTTACATGAACTACACGGGAAGCCCAAAAGAAAAGCACACAGCTATTTTCACACAATGCTGGATCACTATTTGGCTCAGCATCCATTCACTCATTTCTTTCACCCAGATTCTTCCCATCACTGCCTTGAATTCTTTATTTCTGACTAGGAGCAAAGGGAGGATGCCCAGCTCTGAAAACACACTGAAGTTAAGACAGAGCAGAACTTCATGAAGCAGAATACCTTTAGACACGCACGTTATTCTATTATCTTTGAAGAGTAAATGAAATTGCCCAGACTTACCAGTACTTCTTCATTTTTCTCTTCTCTTTTTATTTCCTCTTCATCGGTTTCTGCAGCAGCTCCATCTTCTTCATCACTGCTAGAGGATTCCATAATCTCACTTATGTCCATCTTCCAGTTCCGAGGGACAACCTTTGTGCTGAGAAACGTGCTTGCTTCCTGAAGCCCTACAGAAGAAAGGGCCCTCTTCATACCTCATCCCAAATATTCAGAATCAGAAAGCATTTCTCAATTTCCTTTTCATAGCCTTATAAATTAACGAAGCAAACTTAAACCAAAATGATAGTAAGTGATGGAGTAGCTCTGTCTACATAGTATATACTTAAAGATAGGTTTTAAAAATCAAGTATCAGAAACTTGAGGAGCTTAGATTTGAGAACATCCATCTGTATTTTTCCCCCAGAGGGTGGTGACGCACTGGAACAGGTTGCCCAAGGAGGCTGTGGATGCCCCATCCCTGCAGGCATTCAAGGCCAGGCTGGATGTGGCTCTGGGCAGCCTGGGCTGCTGGTTGGTGACCCTGCACACAGCAGGGGTTTGGAACTACATGATCATTGTGGTCCTTTTCAACACAGACCATTCTATGATTCTATGGTATTTCCTAGACACGTGCCCTCCTGAACACTACTAAGCCTTATACTTATTTATTTACACAGTATCAAAGACCTTTACTTATCCACATTTTCTGTGCAGCTGTGAAGCTGTTTTGTTTCTGTATGAAAGTGGCAAATAGTGCAGGAAAAACACTTAAAAACAAACAAAAGCTCCAAGCCATCACAGTTCAGGTACCAGGAATTTCTTTGTTCTTTTCAAAAGATCTTCATGCCTTAGATTGTAAAAAAATAAAATGAAATAAACCAAAAAACAAAAACACACCAGTATTTTGTTAAAGAAAGCTGCCTAAGGAGATTCTGTTCCATTCATGTCTGGAACAGAAGTACTCTAATGAATAAGGGAGTGATGGTATGGGGAGAAGCCACATTCATACAATGGGAATACCTCGGATTCTTTTCCTTCAATAAAGAGGAATCAGATTACCCCAAAAGAGGGACGTACTGCAATGAGCCATTCACAGCATTGCAAGAGATGAAAAAGCACCAGAACCTAAGAACTGCTGGTAGAGTTCCTATACTCTGAAATAATTAATATGAACAAAGTACATGGGAAATCTTAAATCAAAACCTCCTCAAACCGTCTTGTATTACGTTAAAACCCCACATGTAAAGAATCTGCTCCACACCTTTAATCAAATAGAAGGACCTCTTGGTGGTTGTTTTTCTCTTGTATATTTGTTTTTCAAGTAAATGTTTGAAAATTTCTCCTTTAAAAATGATGTGTTTTAACTGGGATGATCAACTAAAAGTTGAACATCTACATTAAAGTGAGAAACTGGCCTTCCACAAGCTCAGGAAAAACATGAATACCACAGACACATCATCCATCCATTCAGAAAATCTACCTCTGTAATTATACTCTTCAATCAAGCATAATTTCAGGCTATTGACATCAGCTGTTCTATTAAAGGTTACACTTCCACGTCTGGGTACTTTTCATTTAAAGACAAAACGTGTTCCAACCATAGCATAAAGCAGTGGTTTTAGGAGAGGTAGCTTTATATGCCATTGTTCAATGATATTTCAAAGACTGTACCTCCAAAATCACCTTCTGAATTTGAATAAATTTAAATTGGAATGAAAGAAGGAAACAAAACCAAATAAGCAACACTTCTATTAGTTGCCTTGTCATTAATAGGGCAGTTGTATCCAAAGTTTCTCTAATTTATCACATTTAAAGCTGTTTGCAGAATAGATGGCCAGCAGCATTCACTTCAAACCAATATGCAGCTGTTAATTTGGAAAAGCTAATATTGCTGCTGTATGAAACTGCATTTTCAAAACACCCACAATTTACTCAAATTTACCTTTTTTAGGGGAGGGTTCTGACTTTGGTAAGTTTGGAGCATCGAGTTCTTTAATGTCTTTTCTTGCTACTGAATAACTGGAAAAAAAAAGTTCTGTTATTTTTCTAATACAGTAAAACAGGTATTTGAGTCGTACAAAGAGATTTCTAGTATTTCTTAATTTCAAGCTTCTTTCCAATAAGTAAATATGTAGGCTTTTGTTACCCGAAACGTGTTTCAGTGACCAAATAGACATGCCTGAGTCAACATTATGGGTATTAAACATACAACTTGTGCACTTAGAAAGAAAGTGAGGAAGAAGAGTGCCAGGTGGCCTTAACCATGGATGTTTGTAGTTAGAGTATGCTGAGAGAGATGCACTAGAAGTGCATGAGAAAGAAGACAAATAAGGGGAAACAGCTTAGAAAAACAGACTTGGTATATTTTCAATATACTTTTCCTTAAGAAACACACATCTCTCTCCCCCCAAATCCATTCACCCACTCAGTTTTTTCAAGGGGGGTATGGAGTCAGGAAATAACAGGTTAAAAGGACCTTTTTAATTAACTGTTTAATTAAAATAATTAATTTACATCCACTTTAAAAAAATTTAGAAGTAGATTAAACACTTATTAAACTCTGCTATTTAAACAGCAATGGACATCTCGGGCACACAAGGTAATGGGTCAATCAGGTATGAAAACTACTGCCATTGACACGGATGACAGCTGTAATAGTTACAACATTAAGGATATTTCTTGACACTGAAACACACTTTACAGAACAGGAATGACCAGAAATTAACATCTGGTTGTTTGTTTTTTGAAGTTGCTGACTTCTTTTTCCTCTCTGAGACACCAAAGCCATAGTACAGATACAACACAAAGGGGGAGGGAGGAGGAGCACAAAGAAGAAATCAGTTGGAAATTGAACTACAGAAGACAAAGGTTAAAATAAAAGGGAAGCTGTTACTTACAATTTGGAATCTGCAAAGGATCGGACTAAACACTGGTCCTTTTTCACTGTGACGTCATCGTTACAGCTGGGAGATACAACCTGAAGTTTCAAATAAAACACTCTTTTTTTCAAAGCAGAAAAGAAAATGAAACAGCTTATCTTGAAAAGAATGACAGCAGGAAAATAGCTGCTTCCTTGTTTCTTCCAGTATAATTTGGATTTCTGAGAAAAGGAACATGCTCCTATTGATATTACCAGGGCCAAAAATAACAACTTTCAAGAAACAGTTTATCTCAAGCTATTTACTCTACTTGTCATGTACAAGCTGGAAAAGTTCATTAGTTCGTTTGTAAACTCAAACTACTCCTCTACAGAGCTGACGTTGCAGAGTCCTATTCACGCGCTCAGTTCTTTCTCCTGTTCATAGAAGAACTGCTTACAGCAACTATTTAAAGTGGGGGACAAAAAAGTTACAGCCCTATTTATTTTATATCGAATTCTGATCTGAGGCATTCAGGCTAAGAGATAAATAGGTTTGGGTTTTTTTTTTTCTTTTGAGGTGTAGGTAATATAAAGCAGTACAGATTCCAGCGTATCTTTCTACAACACCATTATCTCCAGATTTCTAAAGAGGTGATATACATTCATCTGCAGTATTTGTATTACCACAAACATGCTTACATTTTATTCCAGACCATAACATGTGGACAAAAACACAATGAATGCAGATAAACTCCTGGATCTACCAGAGGAAGGTGGACCACCCCATTCAGACGAGGCAGAGCAACAAGATGTTACTGCCTCTGAGCTCACAGAGAGCTACTCAGCCACTAAGGAAGGTAATCTCCTACCTGGAACCAGGAGAAGTTCAAATCTGCCATTCATAAAGCAACGTACAGCAGTCAGAAGACAGAGCAACACCACGTTTCACATTTTAAGCTGAGGCACAGCTGGCTAACTCAGAGTCAACTGTGCACCCCACATTAAATGGAATCTGTGAAACTTTGTGAACAAAATCTGTCCATCTGTTCAACGCTCCAAGCAACAATCATATCCTTTTTGAGTGACAGAAGATGCATATTAAGCTTGTCTAACACTACTAGAAAAGCCTGCTCAAGAAAAAAAAACTATTGATGTGTATCTGTAAAACTTTTTTGGGCTTACAGAGGGTCTGCATTTACAATATGAGCAAAGGCACTTGAATTCAGTCAATATTGACTGTTAGAAAAAGTAATAAACAGGATCAAGCAATATAGTCAAATGGAAATAGTATCCAGCCTACTGCTAGATCAACTGGCCATTTCATGTAGATCTATGCATGAGAGAAACTAGTACTTTATAAACCTAAGCCTAAGGGAAAAGGCAATCATTAAACAGCAAAAAATATATATATTCATTGCATACCAACCATTTCACATATAGTTCTGACTGACTTAAGAGCCATTAAAGTTATACACAAATATTCATCGTTTTCTCCTGCTGTTCACGGACATAGTAGAATATCTGGATTTTTAGAGAATGTGGGGAGCACAGCTGGCCTGACTGCGTTCACAACAAGTGTCCAAACTGTCCAATCCAGGAAAACTGTTATAGGAACACTGCAACAAATTGGATTATATTCTTGCCAAAAATCAAACAAACAGTAGCGTGAAATAGAAGATTTTGATACTTTAAACAACTTACCAAAGCTGGATACCAGTCGGCCTTCTCGGAATTACAAGTCACACTCACAACCTTGCCAAGCAATTCATCATTGAGACGCCTTTTATCTTCATCCTCTTCTTCACTACTTTCTTCTTCCTTTTCATCTTCAGTTCTGAATTATTAAAACATACGTTATTTTCAAGTTTTCACTTGAGGTTAACGTTTGAAAGCAAAAATACCTTACAACACCTTTTTTCTTGCTTTTCTGCAAGGACTCAGAAATAAAGTTATAATTTTCAGAAATGAAATTGCTGGATGTACTACCATAATAAATGCACTGACTTAAAAGACTCTAGTAGAAATTCTTCCCAAGTAGTAGCATTCTACCACAGCATCTTGTTGGAACTGGAGATGTGAATCAGCAATTGATTGTGCATTGACATGAAACGCAGGGAAATAATCTCCACCCTTAACATTTCAAAGCACCTTTTTTCCTACATTGTAAAGAAGCTTAAAAAACCTACATTTCCTGACTCGAGTTCATATTATATGAAAGGAGAATAAACAGTCTTAAGGCCTCTACAGGGGACAAAAACAGCAGCAATAAACCATCAAATTCATACTGTTGTTAAAACATGAACACGTCTGCAGGAACTGAACTTCAGTCCATAGTCTGTGTATGCAGCTCACATGATAAACCACTCAGACTGTTACAGCTTTAATTGGACTACAATTTTAGCAAAGGACACTAAGTGAAAGGAACAGAGCACTAAGAAAACTCACACAGGAAGAGAAGATCTCCTT
Source organism: Coturnix japonica (assembly GCF_054131305.1). NCBI lineage: Eukaryota > Metazoa > Chordata > Aves > Galliformes > Phasianidae > Coturnix > Coturnix japonica. Next base: position 52,665,992 of record NC_140667.1, read on the forward strand.
CCTCTATTAGATTTCTTCCCAATAACTGGAGTTCCAAAGTGCTCTGGGTTGGTTAGTGGCAGCTGATCAAGTGTCTACGTGAACAAAGAGGGAACAAAATTAATTTGCAGTTTCTTATATAAAAAAATTAACCCTCTACTATCCAGTTCTCAGTGTACGTCCATAATCCTACCTCACTTTCTGCAAAGTGCCTTTCTCCCTTCAAGCATAATGAAGTTCGTCTCAAGGTCCTTTCATCACCATCATCGAAAACTAGAATGGAAGCAAGAAAGCACATTAGCAGAAAATGATCCCACACTGACAGAACAAGCCTGGTGTTTATCATGCAATTTAAAATACTCTCTAAAACACCATTTCGAAGACCTTCACTTTGACATTTATTTGCTTCACAAACAGAAGGAAGGGAAGTATGCAAGATTCAGCCTGAGGAGGGGTAACAGTTTCATTCAGACTCATGTCAGTGCCTGGTAAGGCTTTTGGAGGCTGTAGCTTTAATATAATTTAGACATCCACCTTAGGAGTGCATTGCAGTACTTCAAGCCACAGCTACTGGCTGTATACCTGTTACTATTAACTAACAGCATTCAGTTTTTTTGTTGTTCTTGTTTTAAAATTACCCATTTCTTCCTTACTCGTTCTGCCTTTTAATTCTCCTGCTGCATACAAGTCACCAAAGAAGTACAAGTGTCATGGCTTCTTCTACACCATAAACAATGTGCTACCAACAGCCTGTGAGTTCTGTAAACGTGCCTTCATAGCTCTAACCAATTCAGAAAGAAGAGTTAGTAGACAAAGACAGTAAGGCCAAGTCAAAAGGAAGTTCCATCAGTTTCCAATATGCAGCTGAAGAACTAGGACACTGAGCTCATTGTAAGTTTTGCCTGAGAAACATTTACTTTTTGGTCAGTTTAAATAAAACATTTTCACCAAGATTTCCTTTAAGATAAGGAAAGAAAACTTACTAATTCCCCCACTTGCTGAATTTTAAGTGGTTTCATACCTACAATTTGAAGCAAGCAACAATATTCCTTCTATCTACAATATGTCACAGCAATAGCTTGTTTTTTAAGGAACACACAATGTTTTGGTAATCCTGTTTTCCCACGTTCTGGTTCAGATCCCACCGTCTGAGCCATAAGAACAGGCTCTTTTCAGAGAGCAGAGACCAGGTGGCTGCAGTCTGACAGTCCAGTGAGTTAAAAGTTTATTTGTATGGGTCAAAGGACAGAATACTATTCTATATTTAAACTACTTGAAAAGCACTTTGTCCAGCAACTAACCTTCTTTTTGTTTTAATTAAAATAAAGAGTGTTGTGTTGATCAATGCAGTAATTTTGGCATATTTCTATTAAAAAAACAAAACAACACGAGCTTAGCAAAATTATAAAATAACATGATTTGTTAGCAAAAATACCTTTGAATTGCAGCAAGAAAAGCTTTTATCTCACTTGTCAACTGAATAGAATGGTCACATTCTCAATCCTAGATTAAAACCTTAGACTGGAATAATATTGCAATAACAGCTACATAATATCACACGAACACCAACTTAGTTAAGCTTGATAAGATAAGGATTGAGATTATTAGAATTTCAGAGTAGAGACAGTGCTGCCATACACTGCAATACTGAATTATCTTAATGGCTTATGTCATTATGTAGTATAAAGGAAGCAAATCACTTTTCGCTCCCTCCTGAACCCTAACATATTAAGAACAGCAGGGAGATACGGGCCTAATTAGCCATATTAGCCAATAACCTTTTCAAAACCATTATAATATGAAGACCTGTCAATCTCAGTGTCAATACAATACTCTCAGATTCCTCTGGTTTGGCTGACAGCTAAAGGAAGCCAACACTGATGGACTTTGCACTGAAGTATGCAGTCTTCCCCTCAGCAGTATCAGATGTTTATGTCCTTATATACGTTCCAGCCCTTCAAACTTCAAGTGCCACCCATTCTGTACATATTGCTATCAAAGTGTGTGTATGAATAATATTTCAGTGGCATATTTTTAGGGACCCTACAAGTGCTTGCAACTTCTCATTGTGCTGAGAAGTTTTAAAAGCAGGTCATCATCACTATGCTTTCCTAAACACATTCAGAACTGAAGTCAAAGTAGTATTTCACAAACACGATTAAGGGAACATAAGGCTGGTGATTATCAATAGGTGAGTTCATTGGAAACAGCAAATAGGACCTGATACTTAGCAGTAAAGAAAAAGTACTATCAATCTACTTTATCCCTACTTCCAGAAGTATCATCTTCACATGTTTATATCTCTTTCACAAACAAATACAACTCTTCCTCTTGGAAGGAATCTGACTTAACCAGAAATATACATTTAGACTGCTAGCACCTTTACAGATACACACCTTCCTAAAGTTCAGCAGGCCTCATGTTTCCATCTCAGTTGCCTTTATCTAAAAAAAATCTACTCCACAAAACACACTGCTCGTATTATATCTGCACAAGTTTTAAATGCAAGTCCTGAGGGCTTTAAGAGAATGACTTTTCACCATACAGTCTCATACATTAATGATTTAAGAGATATAAGCATCAGGTCAGATAGCAGAGTTTGGTCCATGCAGTACATCAACAGCGTGACAGCAGTCATGGCAGAAAAACGTAACAGGCTCTTAAATTAAAACTGCACGTTCATTCCTCCTTATCCCTATTTAGAAGTATAACTGTTTAGGGAAAATGCTTGGTAATAACAAAGAGACAAAAACTGTTGAATTGGCATTGAACAACTGACATGAATTGCTTTATTGTTTCCCTAACAGGTCATTGTTACACTTCCAAATTCTCTGACAGCAGAAATTCTTACATGCTGTATTCCTTAAGGAAGGCTGCTAAACAGAATCAACTATACAGAGGAGGAAAGGAAACGGGGATGGAAGACAGGGAGAGCTGCCTCCATACCCACGTAATTCAGCCACTGAAAGATACGCTCACAGCGTCACAATATTTATCACAGAAGAGGAACTTACAATCCTGCCTCTCCAAAAAAGCAGAAGCCCTTTATGTGACATTGCTGCCTAACTCTAAAGTGGGCACGTACTCACTGGGGCAACAGCCACGTCCCAGCTGGCTGCTCCAGCACATATTTCTGGGAAGAGAGCAACACCTCCTAGCCAGGAAACTAACTCTACTATTTAAGAGTCAATCTAACAAAGTAGGAATGACAGGAGGAAAAACTGGCCAGAGGCCTTTCTTCCAAGGCGTGTTATTTAACCAAGAACACTGACAGAAGGAGAAGAAAGATGACTAAGCAGCACAGCCTGGAGGAACAGTCTCTATTCGGTTTGTTCTCATTCAATTCCCAAGAATGCCCTATATGGAGCTCAATATGTTCCATATACAGCATTGTTAAACAGTGGAAACAAAATGGAAAATTTCAGACTTTCACTGCATCCCAGCCTTCTCAGTAATGACAGGTAACAAACAGAAGTGGATGCACTTCTGTTCATGGAAGCTTAGGCAAGCCAAAACGATGACAGACAAACAAAATCCTCCATTGGGAATCACTGCGGTACCTTCAATAAGTTAGGGAAACAAGTACCTCAAAATTATCTCTTAAAAATTGAGTCCATCCAACAGGCATTAAACAGCGTAGCTTTTCACTCACTCTGGATTAGCAGTTATCCTCCATTCCCTGGCTGCAGCAGGCCTGTGCATGTCTCTACAAACTATTAACAACAATAACACTAATCCTAACCCTGCCTCACAAAAACGCTATCTCAACACCCAGTCTCATTTAGGTATAAATGAAATATTAAAAAGCCAACTAATCCAAAACAGTGCCTAAAAACTAGGGAGAAACTCACCTCAAGCTACTGCAGATCAGTCATCTTATAAATAATCTTATTTATATATATCACCAAGATTAGGAGAAAAAATAGAGAAAGAAAAGAGGAGAACAAAGCAGGAGAGCGGCGATAACATCCTGGAAAGTTACATTACTTGAACACACTGTGATCAGTCTTACCTGAACAAGGCAGTTTTGAAACAAACTGAGGAATATGATTTAGCGTAGGGTTTTTAGAGTTAAGCTTCTGGTTAGGCTGTGGTTGGACTTGATGATCTTCAAGGTCTTTTCCAACCTGGGTAATTCTATGATTCTATGATTCAAAGAAGTAAATATGGAAAGCAACCCTCCAAGATGCATCTGCTTGCTAACAAGCTGTGTTACTGCCCTTGCCCAAAAGAAGAGAGATTCCATACTGCGTAGCAAGAAAGTTTTATTCCTCTTCCTATTCAAAGTTTTCTAATCCTACCAAGGCAATGAAAGTATATGCCAGCTAGTAAAAACTGTCTCACTACTACACTAGTTGCCTAAGGTGTCATTTGTGAGCTATCAGAGATTTTATCTATGACTATCTATAAATGCATCTACAAATGAGTGAAAGCTCTTTAGCTTTTCGTTTACCAACTGTGGAAACAATATAGAAAGTACCAGGATTCAGGCTGCGCTTGTTGAATAACCCTGCAGATAAGGACTGCACTAATCACTGACTCATCCTTGTAAGAAGATGCTGCAATGTACTTACTCTGCTACTTCAGAGACCACACAATTCAGTGATCTGTTGTGTTGTATTTTACAAAGAAAACAACTCTAGAGGAACTGTTCTTCTGCTCAGGTACATATGAAATGTCCCTGAAAGCACTAAAGAATGAACCTTGATACTCCTCCTATAGAAGACGATCATCTTGTAAGAACCTACTGCCTGAAAGCTTTTTTTCCTGAGATGTTATAACAATTTTACTATCGTTACATAGACTTGAAATACAAAAAATAAACCTCCCTGCATTTAGCAAAACAGTACAGTGTTACTGTATACAGTATCAACCAGCATTACTGTACAGCTTTGTACCTCTACAGTCTTATCTATACACAGTAACTTTTTTATAAGGCACTGTACACATTGTAACAAAGATGGTTTACAAGCAAAGGCTCTATGCTATGAGTTGTAACAAGGCTCAGTTGGTGCACTTCCCCTCCCACATGTGCTCCCCTACCTGCAGGTGCTGGAGCACAAAATGCTGCGCTGCTCATTTATTTCCATGGTTCTTCAGAAAGCAACCAACTCAGCTATGGCACAGCTCTGTGTGCGCTGCAGCACACTTAATCCATGATACGCCCTGTGGAGTGATTCTGGTAAATGTGGGATTTCTTTAAGTCCAAGCAAGCAATATTTTAGAGACAAGATGAAGCTGGTAGTGGGTCAGGGAGGAGTGCAGTACCATTGAAGAAGGGCTGACTGGACAGTTGCCCTACCACACTTGTCCTTTAGGATTCCTGGGTGACGCACACATAACCAGAAGATGAAGTGATGCTTCTGGGCTGTACAACTCAACAGGATGCTGGGAAGAAGAACTGGTCCAACCAGCCACACAAAAATGACTCCAGCTTTGCGCATACTACAAAAAGCCCTGCTGGTGACATTATGAAAAGACAAAGTGGTAAGCCTCTAGAATGGATGAAATCTGGTGACTGAATGCTTCTATCACCCTCCAGACAGGAATAAGGCATGCACTACCCATCGCTTCCTAAATGTCATACCCCAACCTGTGGCCAAGACCTCATTTCCACAACAACCCAGACCAGCCAAACTTTATCAGCATAGGGATGAGCAGTCAGCTATCAACAACCCCCCAACACCAGCACACACACTCAGATAACAGCATTCCCTGCAAAATGCCACAGTGACCACAAGAGTTACCCCATGTGAATCTGCAGGGCAGCCCAAGCAAGAGTAAGGGGCTCACAGAGGTCTCACAAGTGGTGCCTGGTCCATGGCACAGCCAGATGGGCCATGCTGGTGTACAGCACTGCACCAGAGCCAAAAAGGGAAACTCTTTTTTGCTTTACAGATTCACACAGCATTTAAAAGAATGAGCAGAATTAATTACTATTTATACTAAAATATTCTGCTATTTCTGGATAAGTTAAAAACAAAAAGATACCTTACATAAAAGCCTGAAAAAGCCACAGTTCTCTAAGAAATATAAAAACCACAATCCTTTTCACTCCAAAAGCACTACTGCGACAGCAAGGCCTAATAGAAACCACAAGTGCTCATCAGTGCTTTTAATTTCTGAATTTTCCTTACGTTTCAATGGTAAAATGATTAAAGTTAGCTGTGTGTTTTCTCGTTCTTTAGAAAGACTTCTCCATGATTTTATCACTCAGGAGATACAACACAAGGCTCAGTGTATTTGGTCTGGTTTTACTTTCATTGAATGCTGTAGCAGCGGTTAAATTGCACATCTTCGACAAGAGATCTAAGCACATGCAGGTTACCAGTATTATCAAAAGGAAGATGATACTTGTTTTGATGAAGCAAGAAAAGGGAGTGATTGAACAGCAACTCTTCAGACTGAAGAACTGAAATGCAGTTTTGTACTTTTATGTAGACATTATATTGCTTTCAGCTTTGACAAGAAGTTATACAAAAGCATTTCCTTTAGCTTATATGCAAGGATTTTGTTTTGTGACATTCTGTTAATGATAATAAAACTCCAAAAAAGGAAAACATAACTATGTGCAATGTGATGTGTGACCTGTTTTATAAATTAACAGAGAATCAGGTGGATGTACACTAAGTTAGCAGTAATTCAAACGTGGCTCAGCTGAAAACAGATCTGACAGACTGCTCTAATGCTACGTAATTATCACTTAGCAAAATATCCAGCACTTCAAAAGCATCAATGCAGCACTTGAAAAACTTGAAGTTCATTTAAAATAATTAAGCTTTAAAAGACTAAAAACTCAACTGAGCTATTTGTTACCCAAAGAACTTACACTGCTAGCCCCGTCATCTCTCTTTAGATTCAATCAAGCAGACGAGAGGGCTCAGTTGTGCAACTGAGTGTCCCAGACTCTGTTAAGTCCTCCCTCCCCACAGCTGTGTCTCTTCACCTACTCATGTGCTCAGAGATTTTTGAAGGCATTTCAAATAGTCCAGCTGAAAATTTCAACATGACTAAATGGCTACAATAACAGCATTACTATATGTGGTAACAGGTGAAATAGCGATTCCAGAGCAGCTACCATACAAATAGGGAGCCTTACTTATTTTGGGCAATTGAACACCACTAACAGGCAAGAAAACTAATGTTAAAAGAGAGTTTGTGGATCTGTTATGCTGGTGATAAAAGCGAATTATTATTTATTAACTAACCCACATATATTACTAATCTCCCTACCCTTATCGGTTGTACTTTTAAATCACAACGAGATGATCCGTAAAACAGAAAATAAATGGTACAGGAGAAGCACGCACTAAAAGCACAAGCTTTCTCTTGTGCTTTCCAATTCAAGCCTGACCATGGTTCACGAAAACATTTCAGAGCTGGAAAAGCTGTTTAATCCACTTCCCTTTCAACTTTTTAGCTTCAATTGAATCAGTCAATAAGACTGCCAAGGAGCACAGCCACCATCTATTAAAGGGGAACCAATTCAACTCTTGTTTACTTGACAGCAACATAAACATACACTCCATACTTATCCAAAGCTTTCTACAAACTTACAATGGGAGAAGCGGGCTAAAAACTAAGGCTTATTTCTCACACTCTGATGTTTCTGTACTCAAGTTAGAGCGTTTCCACAATTATAAAGTTAAATAGCCAAGTTATAAAGATACAAAATTCTCCATCTGCTTACCTTGGTCAACGCTACCTCTGCTTTCAGTATCAATAAACACAACACCAAATACCGCTCATAACCACTTTAGTAAGATCTAAATGCAATCCCAGCGTGTTACAATTGTATTTTGAGATGTATATGTAGGGTATATACCCTATATGCCATATTACATACTGACCTATCACACAATTACTTTAATACCCTCTCATTCCCAGCAGCTCCAAAGTTTAACAAAATCCTAGCAGCCTTAATATGAAAAACATACAACCTTATTTTCCTCCATTCTATCTGTCTAAAGATACTTAACGGGGGGAGAAAAAAGAAAAAGGTAGGAGGGGGTTGATCAAGTATGTTATATTGTACTGTAAAGCCCAAAAGACTGAGTGCATCCTGCACTCAGAAATAAGCCTGCCTCTTCTACCTGAATACCACGACTTACAGCTGAATCCAGAATTCTAGAGCTACATACACCCCTGAAAGCAAAAAAAAGATCATAGAGTCACAAAATAGTTAAGGTTGGAAAGGAGCTCTGGAGGTCACCTGGTCTCAGCACTGCTCCAGCATGGCCAGAGTGCCCAAATGGCTTTTGAAGACATTCAAACAACAAATCCTGCAGCCTTTGAGCAGCCTATGCCAGAGCTTGGTCACCTGTAAACAGGCCCTTCCTGATATTTGCTAATGATATATGACAATTAAAGAAAAATAAAATGTAAAGAGCAGTGAGCACTGTCAGCTGGAAAGTCAACCAGCTTATATTGATAGCATGCAATAATAATAAACGTCTCGTGATAAACCCTTCCAGATGATTTCCATTGACAGCCTTATTGTGATCCCATCAAAGACTAAATAATCTCAGCTACTGCAATGGGAAATTTGGACTACTGCAAGTATTGTGTGTCTTAAAACACACAAACAACACAAAACCAAAATAAAAGTGATATCCCATGCTAGATGGGACTCTTCAGCAGGGTACTGAAGAACATGAAGAACAACCTGAGCTGTCTGTATGGAAGGATATTAAGAACAAATACAGAACAAATATAGTGGAGCAGAATGTCAGAATATACAGTACAATTAAGAATATTCCAAGTTCGATACTTGCAAAACTATCTGATCCAGTTACTGGGGTTGTTTTTGTTTGCTTATATAGTATCACTTGAATATTGCTGGCCATTCCAGTGCAAGAGCTACTTCAGAAAAGTCCAGATATCAGAATAAGCAATTCCATTTATTCCAAACAATGACGTTTCTCTTGCAGTGAATCCTTACTCAACACTGAAATTCTGATGATTGTGCATTCTGAGGTTTGCGTCAGTAACTAAAAAACGCAGCCTCCTGCAGAACCAAATTTGTTTTCTAGTTTACTTTAGATTGAATCATTCTTTGAATAAGATTTAAGGTTACATTAAGTTACAAAAAAAGCCTCCTCTTTTCTTTTCAGGTGTAATTCCTTTAAAAATAAAATTCCTTTCCTCTGCTGCTTCATACAAAACACAACCCTCAGCTCTACATAAAACAGAGGAGCCACTTCTAAACGCACAGAAGCTATGGGTGCTGCTGCTGTTCTTATGCATCTGCATAGAGTAAAAGAACGCTTGCAAGCTAATCAGTCAATACGTGTCACAAATACTCAGCCAGAAGTGCTATTTTGAAGTTCATGTCTTAAAATCTGCAAAACCCATTCTGAATTCCATTGAGTGAAACCACCATCAGCATATGGACGTTGTGCCAAATAAAACTTGTCTGCTGAGCCCTTTGCTACAGCCTCCTTCGACATCAAATAATTATTGTTCTATTTTTAAGGAAACGAGATCTGGAAGACTTAAAAGTTCCCTTCAAAATCTCAGCTCTTACAACGCAGAATATAATTACTTACGTTATTATCTATAATTAGAAATGTATTACTCAAAGATTAGAGACTGTCAACGAAAGCACATGGCTACTTACCTACAGTGTACCAACTAGCATCTGTTAACTTGCTGATAACAGCTTCTTGAAAGGATCCATCAGGCATTTTGGTTTCAACCATTGCACCAACCTGAAAAAAGGGGTATCCCAAAGTTACACGTAATCCAGAACTCAAATAAGGGAGACAGAACTCATGCAAGCATTAATTCTTCTAAGTAAGCCAGGTTTTTACTTTGATAACGTTGAAGATTTGTTTTGGCTAAACGTTGCTTTGTGAAATGTAGTTGCATAGCTGGTAAGAACAAACATTCTTAGGGTGAACTCTTGTTAGACAATAAAGCAGTAAGGACCTTGGGGCATCCAATTTCAGCATGACTTATCCTCTAACAAGAAATAATACAATGCTAATTGGAAACAAGTATTCCACTATTCAATCAAAGTAACTCTTATTTCACTATGGATGTGTGTACAATCACTACTGTTTCCTTCACTTTAAAACACCTCTAACATTTTTTCTTTATCAGACTTCAGGTAACATGCAACAGTATTTGCAGCTACTAAAGATGATCTCTAAAAAGGTCAATTTGCAGTGTTCTGTAATGCAGCTGTTTTAGCAGACAACTTTCAGCTACTGTAACAACACAAATCAACATCTATTTTTATATAAAATACTTCAACTACTTTAAAAACACATTTAGAACAATCATGTTGGTTACTGTCTAATGGGCTTGAATTTACCCTCGTGGAATCAGGATCTCCAAGTTTCAAAAACAGCATGTGCAATTCTGCTGCATATGAAGCTACACAGAGAACAGGAAAAAACACCTCCAAAAAATACAAGAGTTAAGACTATTCAGAATTAACCCAACCAAAAGCAACAGGCCTCCTCCTGTTAATTTACTACGAGATTAAGCAGTAAAAGGCATACAATATACATACTCTTAGAGGTCCTTTCACTTGATCATCTTGAACTAACTGAGTTGAGTTATCCCCCTTCAGGACCACCTGAAAGACATTCATAAGCTTGTTAATGCGTTCCTTATTTGTAATGGCATAGAAAAAGTCTAAAGCAAGTAGTAGTAATTCAGAAAAACCAACATTTTCTCCATTAAACACAGTCAAACACTCCTGAATGCAAAAACCCTTGGTGTGGATGGCTTTATTCACAGGAAGGCCCAACCTGTACACTGAACGCTCAGCCTGAAACACTACAGTCAAAGACGACGGCAAATAAAAACATCAGATGTTCCAAGGAAAAGAACTTCAGCTTTTGATGAGTTTTGATATTGATGCAACCCGGGGTACACATGGATCTGGGCCTAGAAATCAGATGATCTGTGTGCTTTTTTTCTACTTTATCCATAGCACTTCATTGACAACACATTGGGTACTGAACTGCAATCAAAATACAACGCTCTCTATACTAAATACTTATTGAGAAACACTGAACAGACCACAGTACCAACACTGCTACCATGAACAGGAGAAAGTTTCTATGGTAAAGATGAGAACCACTAAAAGCGTGTTTAAAGTCACTTAAAAAGAGGAAGTAAAACACTTTTCCCTTTACAATCCTGTGTTTGAGAGACTAAGCATGACAACACAGAAGGAACATAAGCCTGGGCAAGTTGAATCCCTGAGTTTGCAAAGATTCAGCTTAGAAATATAGAAGATGAATATTTAGATGTTAACAGATTAACTGTTTCACTGCCATTTCTTACAGCAAAAAGACCTACCTGAGTACCCAGAGTATGATCCAACAATTCCCAAATTCCTACCTCTTCTCAGCAATCAAAAACTCAAAGAATTTCCTTTCCACCAATAAAGATGCTCAGTTTTCGGGCTCCCCTGTCTTTATCATATAAGCACATACAGAGTCAGTATGTCAGAGCAGCCTCGTGTATCTACAAGTCTTATCACGGAGTAACAAAGCATATCATTCGACAGAGAAACTCGCACCTACAAACAGCCTTAATACTCAGACTAAAGACACAGGTAGGAAAAGAAGAACATCAGCTCAGGAAGGGCAGCACATTGAAATCTATGTGAAGGAGCTGCTTCTTAGAAAGCAAAGAAGGGCACAAATTTCTGTAAGTACTCACTAAGAACAGGAAAAAAGACTGGAAGATCTGAACTGGTTGGTTGTTTAAATCACGACAAGAACTCTGATATAGGTGATATACTCTACCTATGTAAGTGAAGAGGCTGACAGCTCGTTCTACTTCATCTAAGCATTAAAGCACATGAAAACTTAGACCTGAAGTTACAAAAAGCTTTCATCTCTATTTAGCAAGGTGTTGGGGGTCACTAATGCCTTATTTACATATCCTGGACAGTTATCTAGAAGTGGAAAGAATGTAAGAGAACAAAGCAAGCTCTATATTTACTTTGCATTCTTAACTCTTATTTAACTAGGTTTGACTCTTGTTTTCCCACATTAGCATTAACAATAGAACTGCAACAGTAAAATAATGACCTTCTTTTTTGTTTGTTTTGGCATAAGACCAGTCACCATAAATGAATATGAAGTGTCAGTACTACACTTGCACAGGAACTTAGCTACAGTGATGCACGCTGATGTTAAAGCAGCAGCAAGATGCTGAAAACTCACAGATACTCTCCTGGACATGTAAAAAACCTGATCTAAGAAGGTTCTTTTGCCACCTTTTTGGTTCTTACATTGATTTATTATAGCATCGCCTCTGGAGTAAAACTGACTCAGTTGGAATGAAAGGGAATTTTTGCTCCTGAAGCGTATGCTCTTATTCCTTATTACTCATGTAAAGCCATAAGCCTCTATGAGGATCTTCAAAACCGACTGCTGCAAAACCGATGCATCCACAAACAGGAGGCAACAGTGATCAATAAGTAAACAGCACAGACAGGCCGTGTTTAAGCCCAGTCCTGTTTCAGCATCCACCTGAACGAACACTTGGAAAAATAACAACGTGAGAAACAAAACTCGTTTCTGACTCTTAAAATTCAAACAGTAAAGCAACGAATATTCCCTAATCTTCAAGATTTTGATCTTCCCCGACAGCTCTTTCAACACAGCGCTTTAACAAAGCCAGCACAAACCACAGCGTACTACCTTGACTTTCACAAGCCTCTTCACTGTCTTAATCTTTGCCTCGCAGAAGGCACCGCGGTACTTGGCACTGACATCCGTTCCCACTGTCAGGTAGGCAGGCTCATCTGCTGCCTAGTAAGGAGCAAAAAAAAACAGGAACAAAGTTTAGTCCTTAGTTATTTTCACAGCTGTAACAGCACACATTTGATTTTTCATCTGCACTTCTTGATCATGACATGACATATAACATCTATATTAAGAAATGCCATTAGACTGTTCTTTAATAAAGCAAAAAGAAACAACTTACAGCAAGTTTGGCTTCACACAGTGACACTGACCCCTGATTCTGTCAGCTTAAATACCCTTATTTATCCTCCCAATGTAAAGGACCAACAAAAAACACCTTCTTACTTTCCGTGCCCTGCCTGGGGGTGTTGAACTCACATTAAAGCACCTCGTAATAAAAAGAGGCAATAATAATCAATAAAAATGACAATTAATTCCAAAGAATTAAAGAAGGGAAATCTTTCAACAGCAGAACTATATAAAAGATATAACCACGCTTTTTCCTGTTGAAAGCAATCCTGTGAGGCAGACAATTTGAGACTATCATACCAATAACTACAATTACGTCTATAGCATTCTATATATAGGAGTTTTTCCTCCTGCTGACTAAACGGAGACCTCTAGAGAGATTTACTCTCATCTTCTGTGCGGTTGTTAACTATTCTCTTTTTCTTATTAAAGCTGAACTGCCTCACGCTCGTTAAGAGGAAGAAATATTTCTCCTCGTGTTTTCCTTAATCTGGACTTTATTACTTCAAACCTCGCTTTATTGGCCATGTAAGAAGCGGTAAACAAGGCCGGGAGCAGCACAGAACGTCCATGGAGACAGGAAATCGGCGCACGACATTAAGGAACTGTTTTTTGCTGCCGTTTAATTGAAGGCAAGAAAAGTTTCTCTTTCTTTTGTGCTCTGCCCCGCCGTCTCTGAGCCTTTGTACTGGCAAAAAGAACCAGCAGCAGCACAGGCGGGACACAAAAGCTGTGGTTTTGCAAACTTGCAATAGCAGCTGCTGATACAGGAAGCATTTAAAAGGCAGCACTCCGAAGGGGCAGCGACTCAGTGCGTTACCAAACAACAACAGAGAAATGAAATCACCTCAAAGAAGGAGAGAGAAGAGTTCCTACCTTCGTTTTTACCGGCGACAAATGAAATCACCTCAAAGAAGGAGAGATTAGAGTTCCTACCTTCATTTTTACCGGCTATGTGAGGGATTCCAGCTCTGAGCCTTCTCCTCTCCGCAGCCAGGCAGGGAAACGCTGCAACACAAGAGCGGGATGGGCTGATGGTCTGTGGCCGTCACAGGGCGGCGGGTTGGAGCCTCCTCCCGTCCCGGGCCGCTCGGTGCGCGTCACGTCGCCATTGCTCCCGCTCCCGGGTAGGGAGGGAGGGAGGGCCCCGAGGCGGTAACTCCCGCCGTAGGGGCGGCGGGGCCCGGCCCGTCCTCCCGCCTTCCCCGCCCCTCCCCGGCCCTCGCAACTTTCCTCGGCCCTTCAAGCCGCTCCTCAACGCCCCCTTCGACCGCCGGACTCGGGGCTGGAGCTGAAGGGACGCGCAAACCCCTCCCCGAGCACCGGGGGCTGAGGGGAGCGGGGGGGCGGGCGCTCAGAGGCGGAGTTGGGAGTCCCCCGTTCCCGCTGCCCCGCTTCAATGTTGGGGGGAAGGGAGAGGCGGCCGTCCCGCTGCCCTCAGCCACAGGCCGTTCCTCACGGGACGGGAGATGGTAACTCCATCTGCTGAGCCGCCCTCGTCGCTTCCTACCTGGAAAGTCGCAGCGAAGTGGCCGTGCTGTGCTGGGCTGTGTTGGGCTCCTCGGTCCCCTCCGAGACGACGACAGCCCCGCGAGCGGCGGCGCTGAGCGCGGCCCCGCTCCGCCCCCTCCTCCGCTCAGCCCGGACTCACAGCGGATCGCCAGCCACCAGCCCAATAACAAGCTGTTGAGCAGAATCGCTCCTGCTCGAACTCTCATTGGTTCCCTCGTGACGCCCCGGGGGCTCTGCCCCGCCCGGATTGGGTGCCGCGGACAGTACCCCCATTGGTCGCCGAGAGTCAGACGGAAGCTATTGGTCAGGCGTAGACGCAGGTAGAGCCACGGAGACTTGCCATTGGCGTTTAACGGAACGCCCGTCGATTGGCGGCGGTTGAAGTGAAGTCAGCGCTCCCTGAGCTCTGATTGGTGCGAGCCGCATCCGGATGTAGCTGCGAACGCGTCGATTGGCCGAGCTCGGGGGGTCAGGAAGAGCAACGGCGAGACGCGATTGGCGGATAAACCGTCGCTTAGTAACGCGGAGGGGCGGGGCCGAGGGGCAGAGCGGGGAGGGGGCGCGGGCGGAGATGGCGTCCTGCGGCGGCGGCGGGTTGGGGTGCGCGATGCGCATGCGCGGCGGTCAGCTTCCCGGCGCCATTTTGTGTGAGGCTCTTTCCCATTTTAGGCCGCGGCAGGAGACGGCGGGAGGGGGCGGCGAGGCTCCCACAGGGGGGGGCGGGGAACCGCGGGGCTGAAGTCCCGGTAGTGAGCCCTCACGGAGGCGGTAGGCCCGGCGGGGAGCCCGTCCCGGTGTTGTGAAGAGGCAGCGAGTCGTTTCGGCTTCGTAGCACCTCGAGTGATGGCGGGGACGGCCGTTCTCTCTCTCCCTCTCGGCTGCGATGGCGGAAGTGAAGCGGGGGCGGAGGGTCCCTCTGGTGGCTGCTCGGAGGAACCGCTCGGGCCGGGATGGAGCTGAGGGGGCTCGGCGGGCAACAGGTACGGGATGATGGGGGAGAAAGGTCGGACAGTCAGACCACGTAGGGCCGGGCCCTTGTGTGGGTTTGTAAGTTAACTGTGGCTTCAAGCTTGTGCTTAAAGGGGAAATGGTTTTAAGTTAAAAGAGGGAAGATTTAGATTGGATGTTAGGGGTAAGTTCTTCACTAGGAGAGTGGTTAGGTCCTGGAACAGGCTGCCCAGGGAGGTTGTGGATGCCCCGTCCTTGGAGGGGTTCAAGGCCAGGTTGGACGGGGCCCTGGGCAACCTGATCTAGTAAAGGTGTATGTTTGGTGGCCCTGCCAGGCAGGGGGTTGGAACTACATGATCCTTGAGGTCCCTTCCAACCCGGTTCATTCTGTGATTCTGTGATTAAATTTGATGCTTCAGGAAGTGCAGAGGGACAGCTGTAGGGGTTTTATTGAGGTAATAGCGTAGATAAGTTTTAATGCATGTCAGTAATGTGTACTATAGACACTTCTGACTCATTTGGAAGCACAGCACAGGGCACACAGCACAGCTGTGCCATTCTGCCTGTTGGATCTCTTCTTCTGAGATGCATATAACATATATATGAAGGTTTAAGCTGCTTGTTTGAATGCTCGCATGAATTCTGTGTTGTTGATGCTGTGGATAAACTGAAGAAGAAATTGTTTTAAAGCACTTTAAAGTTAGTAAAGTAAGTTAGTAAAACATAGAGTCACAAGGGTGGGAAGGAGCTGCAGGATCAAGTAGTCCAACCATCCTCCCATTACAGTTGCTACCACAAGCTGCTAAACCTCATCTTGTAGCTCCTCCTCAAAGCTTGAAGAAGTTTGCTTTGAATGGTGAGTTTTGGTATCTGTGGGATGTAATATTTAAACCTTTCTATGATGTTTGGAGGCACAGTTTGTATCTCTGTGTAAAATAGAGCACTGCTCAATAAAGAAGAGTTGCTGACCATGAACTAATCAGTCTTGTTTCTGATTTCTAGCAGAAAGATTCTGGGCGTAGCAGTTGTGTTGGCACAGGAAGTTGTTGGCACATCACTCATCTAACTACTATGAGCAAAAGGATTCTTTCTTTTCCTGCATAGTAAGTCAGCAGGAGAGGTGACTTGTTCTTTTATGGCTTTTAAAGTACCTAAGAACGTCAAGCTAAGCAGCACACCAAGCAGTGTAAACATTCACGCACAACTTGAGCATGATGTGTGCTGGAATGGAATGGAAAAGCTGTACTCGTGGCAAGCCAGGGGCTACTTCTAATTTTGGTTTAAATAGCTTTTCATTGAAACATGAACTGCTGAACTCAGGGCTGCACTGTGATACTGAAACGTGGCATGGCAGTGTTAAATGAGCATTAGATCTAGGGCCTGTAGAGCATTAGATCTGTCTTGCCTGTATGGGATCCTTGAAGTTGTGCTTTTTCCTTCAGAGTGTGATCTCTTATATGGAAATGTTTGACATGAGTGGAAAAAACGAGCAACAGAATTTGCTGTTGGGAGCCACTTTGTCATGAACCACTTTACAAAACTAACGTTCAGCAATAAGTTATGAGACAAACATTCCTAAAATATTAAGAGTTCTTGTTCTAACGCGGAGCTCTGTGTGTAGTAAAATACTGTGTTACTTTGTCAGGCTTCAGGAGACTTCACTCTTCTTTTATTTCCTGTTTTTAGGGTTTACTTCTGCCTCTTCAGATATCCTTCCCTTGCTGTTTCTTTGCTCTCAATGTGCACTATATCTCCACTGGTGGCTGAGCAGACGTCTGCATGCAGCATCTGTCTGTATGGAACTGCTGTTTCTATGCAGATGAACATCAGGTGTGTGCTTGCCATGGAGCTTTGCTATCTCACTCTTTGCAGTGTGTCAGGTGGTGGTTGTGGAGCCTTTTGTACCCCAGTATAAAGGGAAGAAAGAGCAAAACCTGAGTTTACAACAGAAAACTCAGTCAGTAACAGCAAGATCATAAAAATGAAAGGTTAAACCTTCTTTTATTTTTCTTCATTTAAACCTTCTTTTATTTTTCTTCATTTTCTTTTAATTCCAGACATAAAACAGGTTTGGTTTGTTTATAGGATTGATATGATGTTCTCATGGTTGGGTGTAATGAGACTTGTATTCAAAGAGACTTATTTTTCCTGGTATAGAGTTTTCTGTCATGAGAGCAGCTGTTTTAGGCTGCCTGTTGTTAGAGCTCTCCAAATATTGGCCAGTTTTTGTGTGCTTTGTCATGAGCTGTTAAAATATCAGGATATAAAAGTTTGCCTGTCAAATTACGGATCCATTTAATTTCCTGTATTTCTTGTCACGACCACAAATTCCCCTTGATGACAACAGCAAGGTTCTATAACTGAACTAAGGAAGTGGGTCCAAATCTTTAGTCCTCGGTGTGCAGCTGGAAAGCAGTTGTGTGGGACTACAGAAGCTATAGCTCAGTATTGGCAGCGTGAGGTGAAAGATTTGGGCTGCTGTTACCCTGCAGATACCTGTGATACCAGATGAGCTGTGCATGCAGACTCAACAGGTGCCTCGTGCTGCTCCTATATGAGCTGTTCACTGATGCCAGTTAGAGAACTAAAATGACTTGTTTCTTTTTTGAGAAGAGCAACATCAGTTGGATTATTTTCTCAGTGCTTGTGTGATGAGATTCAGAACAATGGGTTTTCTGCTTTGTTTTTAAACTTAGGTTCTGAGTGATTTCTGGTGGGCTGTCCATAGAGCCCTTGTTTATGCTGCCTGTTGCTGGTATCTTTGAACGCCTTTTCCTCTTGCAGAGGTAGCTATGTTTAAATAGCATGAAGGGCGATAGAGATTAGAGCCACGTTTTCATACACACAGACCTTTTGAGATACTGATAACTGTCTTGCTCACGTTGGATTTTTACTAAGGTGCTTATTTCCCTATTTGTAGAGAAAGAAAATACTGTTCTAATGCTGAGTCTTTGGACATGGGTTGCCCACCAGCACAGCTGTCACTTTCAAGCTCGTCAGTGCTGATTAAGCTGTTAATTAAAATCGTGGAGTGTCAGAGGTGCAGGTTGTAGAACAGCATCACCCAGCTGAACGTGGGCATTGCCACAGCCTGCTGAAAGCAGCTTGTGTGCCACTATTAGCATGCAGCCGTGCACAAGGAAGCAAAGCTGCTTCTGCAAGGATGTTCAGCTAAATACAACTTGGGCAGCAGTTCTTTCTTCTTAGGGCTTTTGCTTGTCTAAATTACTTCAATCACTTACAGTTAATTTACTTTTCAGCCTCAGCCAACACGACTGCAATTCATCAGTATTGATTATCTTTGGAAGGCATTAATGCCCTCAGTCTAATGATTTAAATGTTATTAGCTATAAACAGCCGCCGTTAGCAAGAATTCATACAGCTTAGTTGGTGGCTGCATCCTGACGCTTTCCTACCTTTAAGCCTTCTTTTTAAAGCTGACTTTTCAGTTCTGTGTTTTGTTTGCTGGCTGTTATTACAGGTAGCAGATGCTCACTTGAGAAGTAGCTGACCAGCTGGCACTGGGTTTGCACATCCAGGCTGTCAATTAGTTGCAAGGCTGCACTGCTCACTGGAGGTTTGTATTTTCAGGGATGTGGGTTGTTTTTTCCTGTGAGGAGCTGCAGTTCTGCTGTGTGCTGTATGACCAGTACAGCTACATTGCAACCAGAGCCACTGTTAGAAGCTGTGTTATATTGATTTCCAGAACAAAACCCATCTTCTTAGCAAGTTTCAACTACTCTGAATCAAAGAAAGGCATCTTTTATTAGGGGGCTGCAGTTTCTTCCTTGCAGGCAGTTTGTCACCCCATTTTGTTGATATGGGAGTATTGTTTCAACTATCATTTGGCTGGGGAATGTATTTGTTTAAGTAACTTTCCTACTGGAAACACATGAAGCTACGCTTTGAATCCACTTCCTCAGACACTACTCCAGCTTTCTTCTATTCCTGGAACATAATAGGAATGAATGTAGGGGGTTCTCATTGCAGAGAATGCAGATACACACAGAATGAGAGCTGAAATGGTGCTCTATGTAAGCATGCTGTTAAGTCATCTTGTGTTTGCTGAAACCTGTTGATGTCTCAGATAATGAAAGCAGCAGATTCCTCCTTTTCTAAAAGTCTTGCAGAATGGACACGTTTTACTTTCAGTTTTCTGGCTTTAATTTAGGAATTGCTGCTTTTTCTGTTACGTGTGGTAGGGATGTATCAGCTTCTATGGGAGTTCACTATAACTTAACCCACTGTTAGATTCCTCTTTCAGCAGCAGGACTTGCTGAGTGATTTTTGGATCTAACCTTTTTATTTGTCTCCTCTCACTATGTCAACTAAGGTGGTATTTTTTGCAGGTAGTTCTTATTACCTTTAGGAGAAGCTTCAGGGGACTTAACTTTTCCTTATATCTGATGACATGCGTGTGTTTGGACTACAAAGTACGCGAGGCTGCTGTCTGCTTTATTCTAGTTGTCCATTTTTGGTTTGCACAGCAATCCTAAGGACCATTTTTAAACAACTGCTTTGGAGTCCTTTAATAGCAGCGTGTGAAGATGAAAGAGCGCTGCAGCTGGAAATGAGAGACTTGGTTTGAGCTCGGCTGTAGATCCTGTGTTCTCAAATAGTGTCATGTGTTTACTAGACAGACAGTAAGGCTCCACCCTTACATCTTTTGGAGCCTGTTCCCTGCAACTCTGTGTAACTGGCAATAAGGGATGGCAAGCCATCTAATAAGGAAAGGTAGAGGTAGTAAATGTCTCAAAATAGCTGTCAATCCTTAGGTAAAGGTAACTTCCTTACTGCACTGAACTTGAAAAACTGGTGTGTGCAGTAGAAACCAGTCATCCTCTTAGAGGTGTGCGACAGATGGAGGAGGAGGGGGAAAGAACAGTCTCTTTGCCGTGTTTTTGGTGGTGTTATGCACTCAAAACCCTATTTTTATCTTCAGTCCTGAAATTGAGCACTCCAGGGTTATGATTATCATTCAACAATGTATCTTAAACAGTTCACTGTTTTCTGTACCCTTCTATGGTTACCAGTTAAATCCTAAGGGAGATCACTGCCATATTAAGTTATATCCAAGCCCCTTCCTTAGAAGTGACCAGGGCTGCAGAGTCAAATAGCATCTCACGTGTTATTGTACCCATGTGAGCAGTGGAACTTGCAGGGAAGGGGGGCTTTTAGCCTTAGGCCATCATGCTGTTTTTGCTTATGCAAAGTGATGAATGACCTGATGCCTGGCATAGCTCAGATCTGCTTGGAATTAATTGAAGTGCTTCCTTTCTGAGTCAGCACCAACTTCAGCTGAGCAGTATTTATTGTGGAGCTCTCCTTATGTTTATCTGTCCTACCAGAAACCTTACACGTGGGTTACTCCTGTGATGTTCCAACAGCTCAATCTTAAAATTATTTATCAGTAGTAACATAACTTTGAATGAAGATGTTATCCAAAATCCTGCATAAAAAGTGCAGTCCATGGAAAAGGATGACTTTAAGCTAAGAGATAAACAATCATATAGACCAGCTTTCTTCTGGTGTTGCATTAGAGCACATACTTTGGGGCTCAAGCAACGGGATTTGCCTTTAATGCTGTGAAGTTGTGTTCCAGCATGGCAAGTACTGCAGTTGTACATTCCAAGTGGGTATGTGACTTTCTGTTCTATTACGCTATTCCCATAATTGGCCAGAGCCCAGACTAAGTAGGTTACTTGTTAAGCCTGAAGCAAGAAATGCTGCCATGTTATGGGCTAATTATGCCTTTCTGGTATCTTCAAAACTAAAACCTCCCAGTACTCTTGGCAGGAATAATAAAAATGAATGTTAAGAATCACCTCTTGCTGAAATCAGAGATTCAGAAACGTCCTGCCTTACTAAGGGCATGTTTGTTATCCTTGCAATATACTTTTCAGTTGAGTTTTGCATTTCAGTGTTAAAAGCAACCATTTCCAGGCCAGGCATAGAAGCTCCCTTCTTCAGAGAAGGGGATCCAAGCCCTATTCCTGCAGGAAGGCATTGCTGGTCCAACTGAAGTCTCATTCTGGGAGCCTTTGGTTACCCGTTTCAGACTCCTGCTGTTAGGTCTGTTGAGTTTATTGCTTCCTATATCACTGAGCCTGCATATGTTCCAATCAGCTCTCAGCAGAAGCACTAATTTGGTTGCTCTACTCACTTGGCACGTTAAAAGGTTCCTCTGGCTACTCTGCCTTGGGTAACAGCTCATCCAGGCCTTCCTCTCTGCAGAGGCATGCCCTGGATCTGAAGCTGCAGGAGGCTGATGGAAGCTTTCATGTCAGCTTTCAGCTAACCAGCTGTTGAGCTGAAGTCTGACTCCTAGATACATTTTAAGCCTGAAGGGTAAGGAAGTATCTATAATTACAGCTAGACTTGCCCTTCTCTCTTAACCTAGTAACATCACTTGTAAGACTGTTACATTTCCCGTACCCAGTCCTAAATAGCTGTGGAAAGATTATAAAGGTGTAGCTGCTTGTAAAGACAGCTCTTCATTTTCATTTAGCAGTTTGTGAGCAAGGTTTCAGGTTTGGAATCAAGGAGTCATTTTGTCACATTAAAGCAAGTGAAAGATCAGTCCTCAGCAGGTGCTTTAGGCTGAGATCAGTTTACTGATTAGCTTTCACTGACTCAGAAGAGTTGAATAGGCAATAAGATTCAGTAGTAAACTCACACTGAATGCAAGACAGAACTAAAGCCTGATTCATGTGCAGTTGCTATACAGTAGCCTCTGAGGACAGCACTCAAGGAAGCTGCCTGATAGAGAGCTGAAGTAGTTTGACATCTGTGTTTAGCTGGAAAGGCAGGCATTCCATGTGGCTTGACTCTTAGCCTAGGCTTAAGCCTGAGACAGCAGAACTGTTAATTAAAAGTGCTTTCCTGGAAGCTGGTTGAAGTTGGCAGCTGCACATAAGACTGATAACATGTCTTCCTAGGCCCAGCCTGGTTCAAAAGTTCTGCTGTAGTAAGAAGCATCTACACCAGCATGATGACACCTTTCCATCTTAAGGCCTGTTTTGATGTACAGTTTAGAATACAATGCATTCTGTATTCTAAATTGATCCTAACTTATTTTGAAATGAAATCTAACAGACAGTAAAATGGAAAATTTATTAGTGCAAGTTGGTCACTCAGTCTCCTCCAGCAGGTACAAAGGAGCGTCCCATGGGTAATACATTATAAACAAACCTGTACTAAGTCAAACTTGTCTTGAAGTAACAATGTGTTACATATTTTCATCATCTGATTCATCCTCCTCTTTCAAAGATTCCTATTTAGAAAAAAAAGAGAGTTTTGTTTTACAATTTTCTCTACATACTCAAAGGCCACTATTAAGCAGGCCTGGTTGCTACTTAAGAACTTAAAACTGGGCACCATTACTGCTTTTAAAGCCAATGCTGGGGGAACAGCTTTATCCAGCTGGTTAACTAAAATACCTGCTTTAAAGGTAATGCGACTTACTGCATTTCCCATTCACTTATGTAATGATTGAGGCATTAATAAAAGAAATGAGAGGTAGGGAAGCTTGATGCCATGCTTTTTAAATGTAAGAACTGTCTGTGGAGTGCATGGAGGGAACTTCCCAATTCTCTCATCCTGGCTACAAGCGATTCGTGTACCCATCCCTTTTCTAGTCATTATAGTGCTACAATCCTGCTCCTTACTTCATTCATTCTATTCCAGACTTGCCAAGAGCAGCACTGAGATGGCAGCAGTGATGTCAGACCTTACCTTGGCATATTTTTCTGCTTCTTCTCTTATGTCTTTGGGAACAATTTCATGTTTTCCATTGGTTACTGCAAACAAAAAAGAAGTACCTATTAGAATTCACACAGCACGGTGCGATAAGTAAAACACTGCTTCTGCATGTTCAATACAGAAAATGAGAAGCTTTCTCTACTGTTGACAGAAAGGTAGAAATGCATTACTTTCTCCAACCCAGCTGAGTTCCAACTCAAAAGCTTTATCCTTTACTTCATCATGAACGATGTAGATTCTGGAAAGAAAGGGAGAGGGTGGAGGTTAGAACAGATTTATTGACAGGCAAATTATACTTTCTTCCTTTCACATATCTCTTACTCTGTTGAAATACCATTTCCTACATGTAATAGAAGCTTCCCCCCCTTCTTTCTCTTCAACCTCTCCTTTGTGCTCATCCCATTTCAAGAGGAAAAGAGTCTATCAGGGCATATTGTGGAGTAAAGCATTACTGAAACTGTGTGTTGCATGATTACAGATAAGATGCAAGTTACCCACATAGGTGAGATGCTGAGTAACCCAATACAGAACAGCACCATTACAATAAATGTTATTTAAGATTCCAGTACTGTAGAACCAAGGCTATGACATCATTGCCTGCTTCTGCTCAATCAGTCACAGTGTGGCAGGAGCTCCCTGCATTTCCCCTGTAAATCTTGTTTCAGCTTATACTTGAGACTAAATCTAAACACAACTGCTAATACACAACCTGTACATAGAGCTCTCCATCCCATCTGCTAAGCCTACAACAACTTACAGCCTCGTGCTTTGTTTGTGCAGTTTCAGAATCGTTTTGAGGTCCTTGTTATATTTCAGGAGCAGAGAGCCCACACATTCTTTCCTTTAGCAGCTAACATGATAGCCTCTGACACAGCCACATAAATAAACTCACATGCTGCAACACCATTGATGGAAACATTTATTACTTCTTTATAACCTCTAAGGAACAGCCATAAAAGGCTGGAAATTATTTCTGTAGCTGCATATTATTAGATTTGTGACAAGTGCAGAAGTATCCCTGTAAGCATAAAGTACTGCAAACAGCCGAAAGGATACTTGTATTTATTTGAAGAGACCATAGACTGGCTTGGGTTGGAAGGGACC
Source organism: Coturnix japonica (assembly GCF_054131305.1). Taxonomy (NCBI): domain Eukaryota; kingdom Metazoa; phylum Chordata; class Aves; order Galliformes; family Phasianidae; genus Coturnix; species Coturnix japonica. Next base: position 52,690,261 of record NC_140667.1, read on the forward strand.
TCAAGGATCATGAAGCTCCAACCCCCCACCACAGGCAGGGCCACCAACCTCCACATTGATACCAGCCCAGGCTGCCCAGGGCCCCATCCAGCCTGGCCTTGAACACCTCCAGGGATGGACGGGGCATCCACAGCCTCTCTGGGCAGCTGTTCCAGCACCTCATCACTCTCACAGTAAAGAACTTCCCCCAGCCCATCTCACAAGACAGATCTTAATAGAACACCAGACTAGAATCAGCACCAGCACTCATCTACAAAAGTGAAACCTGGTACCTCATGTAAAGGGAACAGCTTCACTTTGAAACCATAACAAGCCCACAAGCACCTATTTTTGCTGAGCTGGAGAAGCACTCTGCAGACTTACATTTTCGCAACCTCTTTTACAACGTCACGGCAAGTCATTTCCTTCATCTGCAGACAAAAAACATACAGCTTAGCAGAACATCCTGTTTTGCATTTGGCCAGCAAACGAGGGACTGTGATGTGCCTATTCTCCACAATGCATCTTTCACTCACTAAAACATACCTGATTATTGATTAGACCAGCATATTTTACACCGAGCTTAGGGTAGAGCTTATGAGATACGTGTAGTTTTACCATCTCAGATTCTCAACCACCTCGCAAAGCCATCATATAGAAGTTAGTTGAGAAGCTGCTGAAGGACAGCAGTTCTTTCTTCATGCTGAGTCTGACAGCACTTCCTGTGTGTGTAATGCACACACCCAAGTACACAGTGGGCCAAAGGAAAAGGAAACAGCCCTGCTTAGGTAGATGTGCTGTCACATTTGCATTCCAACAAGTTTCCTAAACAGAGACACTGTCCCAGCCCTTCCATTTGTGACTCAATCTGTAACGCAGTGCTGACTTCTATTTATAAATCTAATCTGCGTCACACACCTATGTGTTTATTTAAGCACATGGAGTCAATAGTGAAACAAGAAAACCCAAAGGTCTGTTACTGTCATGTGTGTTTACAAAACAAAGCTTTCATTTATCTTTTGTCATTATTCTTTTCCTGTCCCAATCTTCCACAAATAGGAAATACTGTAATTGTAATTAACTCCTGTAATTAACTCCCTATTATGTCCATATAAAAAAAGTCATAAATATGATCTGAAAATAACATGAGAAGCACTGCAGATGAACAGATTCAAGCAGGCCCCATGTGACAGAAGATACCAAATGTTTGCATAAGATGCAACAGATGTGATCAATGCAGTGCACCCCACCTGCAGTATAAGCTGCGTGTGCAGATCTCACGTACTGCATCCCCTCCCACATGCAGCACCTGCATTGCAGTACCTGCCAGACAGGTTTCAAGGTTATGATGATATTCTCACCTCTTTCTTTCCATCTACAGTCATCTTTCACAGGACAGACCCGCAGCTAACAGGCTGCTATCGGCCAGATCATAGAATCAGCATGGAATCATAGAACAGCCCAGGTTGCAAAGGCCCACAGTGCTCACCCAGTTCCAACCCCCTGCTGTGTGCAGGGTCACCAACCAGCAGCCCAGGCTGCCCAGAGCCACATCCAGCCTGGCCTTGAATGCCTGCAGGGATGGGGCATCCACAGCCTCCTTGGGCAACCTGTTCCAGTGCGTCACCACCCTCTGGGTGAAAAACTTCCCCCAGTATCCAACCTAAACCTCCCCTGTCTCAGTTTAAAACCACTCCCCTTCATCTTATCACTATCCACCCCACCAAAGCGTTTGCATTTGTCTTCTTCCCATTTATGTTTTGTCATTCAATCAGGAAATCAGCTGAACAAAATCAGCTCTGCCCTGGAACCTGTCCAGCCCACCGTTACCAAGAAGCATCAGCACACAAGACCGCACTTGCTTCACGCTGCTCTGACCACATCACACTGAAAGCATTCTGCAAACAAGCCATGACAGATCAGCACAGCTGTGCTGTATGACACAGCCCTGTTCTCATCTACTGAACTTCACAGGCCCTACTATGAAGTTCAAGGAATACAAACACTGCAGCTCTACAAAAACAATTAGGCTGGTACCCAAAGAAGTGTATGTTTATGCTTCTCCTTTTAAAACTGTGTGCTCACTATGGACTTCCCATTGCCCACGGTCAAGATGTCAGAAATACTGCTCCTATAGAGGCTAAGACAACGTATGAGGAAATACTTCTGCTTCTCTTGTACTTTATGTATTTAAGGCATCTAAAAAGGCAGAAATAATCCATCCTGAAAGCAACACAATAAAAGTGAAACAACCTACCTGAAGTTTTTCAATCTCTGTTTTTGCAGCCTGCCTGGCTTTACCGATGGCACAGCCCCAATAACCCTAAACAACAAAGAAAAGTGTAAGGTTAATGAAATACTACATCCACCACATACACGACGACTCCTTCACTCCTGTAACAAGGCAGATACACAGCAAATGTTGGCACTGTTCTGTCTCAGGTGAGGTTCACAAGTTATTGGGTTAAGCACTGCCACCCTTGACAGAGCAATGCTAAGTAGATCCTCTGGGCAGACACACACCTGCTCTGTTTGTCGCACTGGATCTTTTACTATAATTAAAGTAGAATTAGAAAAGGCCACCACCAAAGCCCGCCTAACAGCCTCTGCACCTCAGTGTTTTGTGAGCGGAGTTATCACTGCAGCACTCATCCCTGCAGCAATGGATGGGACTCCTCATTGCATACAGGTGGAATGAACTCCCACATTTCTGAGTGCTTTAAAAACAGGCTTTATGGAAGCGGTGCTGCTTCTAAGAACTACACGCCATGTTACTGATGTCCAGATTAGAAACCTCTAAAAGAGCAACTTAAAAGTAACAGTATTTCTGAAAGACTCACGTATGAAACTCCTGACGGGTCGATCATGTACAGTTGTGCGCCGTCATCGTCATCATAGGACCCCAACATGAAACTGGGTGAGAAAGAGCAAAATCAAACAGTCATTCTGCCAACCCACACACAGCAATGACAACTAAATCAAGTCAGGGCTCCCCACTACCCTATTACACTCTGTAAGCAGTTTGTCTGAAGGCTCAGTGTTATCGTGACCCCAAACCACCTGCAATTGACCAGAAATGGTTTACTTAACTATAACTACAGACCTCAGTTTGTTAGTTCCCTGGTAACCACAGCTGCATGGTAGTTATTATCTATTCTTTAGGGGATGATCACAGAGGAAAGTTCTGCTTTCAGAACCGACACAGATTCAACATCAACTCCTCAGCTTTAAGCCTGAGGGACAGGCATGCAGGCCATACACAGCCTGGTTTGCTCTGATGCAATAAAACGAAGGACAGGGGAAACTCTTCCCACTTCTTGGTTTATCGGTACCGAATGTGAAAAATGAGTTAAGACATAAACAGCTCCAGCCCTTCTGAAGCAAAAGGCCTTTACAAACAAACACGTGTTGGAAAGACCTACCTGCAACCAAAAGGTCTGACAGCGCTGTACAGTGTGTATGCATGCACGTACATGGCCACTCTGTCTGCAAGATGCTAAGGGGGAAAAGAAAAGCAGAGGCCTTTATTTGCAGAAATAAGTAAATCACAATTATTGCTTGTGGTTATTACTGTCAACATTAAAAAAGCCAAGAGCTCTGAGTGAACCGCGCTCATTTCTTACCTTCAGTGGAATGTCGTAGCCATAGTTAGTCCTGAAGTTAGAAGCTTCTTCTCTAGCTATGTCTGCCAACGAACGAGCATCTGCCAGCAGCCCTGCTACTGCCTGGAAGGAGAATTGCCATCACTGCATCTCTTTAATATTATATTATTCTGAGCCCCTTCAAATCCTCAGAACTTAAGCAGCCGCTCACCATTCCAACGTGCCGATCGACGTTGAAGAGACGTTTATTGGAGCCTTCTTCGTACAGCTTGGACAGAACGAGCTTTTCTACACCAAAGACAACGCCATCTTTGCACCTTATCCCAATGGCTGTACTGAAAGACAAGACAACAGGGAGTTTCTCTTACACTGAATAGAACCGTGCAGACAAGTAACAAAGAACGGCCTCAAGTTACGCCAGGGCAAGTTTAGGTTGGATATTAGGAAACACTTCATTACAGAAAGGGTAGTTAAGTACTGGAATAGGCTGCCCAGGGAGGGGGTTGAATTGCCATCCCTGGATGTGTTTAAGAGCCGTTTGGATGCGGTGCTCAGAGATATGATGTAGCAGAGGGTTGTTAGAGTTGGGGTACTATGGTTGGGCTGCGGTTGGACTTGATGATCTTCAAGGTCTTTTCCAACCTGGGTAATTCTATGATTCTATGAATTAATAAAATGCTGGAGTGGCTGAGGTTGGAAGGGACCTGAAGGATCTCTGAGCTCCAGCCCCGTGTGGGCAGAGTTGCCAACCAGTGATCAAATGACACAGTGACACAGTTTCCACCCCAGCAGGTCTGCTCCAGCTCATATAGTTTTTACTCTATTTGCAGCCTCCCAAATGGAGGGTGGGGGCATCGATGCTCAAAACCTCACTGTTACAATCAGTTCCATCTCCAGAACCAGAGGCTGCTTTGAAAGAGCGGGGATCTCAGCAGGGATAGGGAGGTGTTTGTCCCTCTCTACTCAGCTCTTGTGAGGCCCCATCTGTTGTACTGTGTCCAGGTGTGGAGCCCTCAGTACAAAAAAGACATGGAGATTTTGGAAAGGGTCCATAGGAGGGACAGGAAGATGATCAGGGGGCTGGAGCACCTCCCCTATGAGGACAGGCTGAGGGAGTTGGGTTTGTTCAGCCTGGAGAAGAGAAGGTTGCGGGGTGACCTCATTGCAGCCTTTCAATACCTGAAGGGAACTTACACCCAGGAGGGGAGTAAACTCTTGGAAAGGGCTGATAATAGCAGGACACGGGGAAATGGTTTTAAGTTAAAAGAGGGAAGATTTAGGTTGGATGTTAGGGGGAAGTTCTTCACTAGGAGAGTGGTTAGGCCCTGGAACAGGCTGCACAGGGAGGTTGTGGATGCCCCGTCCTTGGAGGTGTTCAATACCAGGTTGGACGGGGCCCTGGGCAACCTGATCTAGTAAAGGTGTATGTTTGGTGGCCCTGCCAGGCAGGGGGTTGGAACTACATGATCCTTGAGGTCCCTTCCAACCCGGGTCATTCTGTGATTCTGTGAAAGAGGCCCCTCCACAAAGAGGTGGATCCAGCCGTATCCTACCTGCTGTTCTCCACAGCCTTCATCGCGTATTCGACTTGGAACACTCTGCCATCGGGAGAGAAGGTGGATGCGGACAGGTCGTACTGGAGAATAGAACAGAAGGGATCGCTCAGCAACCAACAACCCACGGCACAGCCCGGACAACGCGGTCCCGCAGCTCCACAGGGCCTCGGCCTAACGGGCCGCGGTGACTCAGCAGCGGCCACGATCCCGCTCCGCTCCGGCCGATGGGAGCTGAGTGGCCGCCACCTCCAGGCCCCATTTACCCTTAGCGCCCCCCGCCCGCCCGCCCCGCGCTCACCCCGGTGCCGATGGAGCTCATGGCGGCGCCGCCTCACTCGGACACAGCCCCCCCTGCCGCCCCGGCCTCGATGCCGCTCCCGACCCCTCAGCAACCCGCGGTCCCATTGGCCTCCATGCAGCCCAACCAGCGCTCGGCGGAGGAGGGGTTTCAGCGGGCGGAGCGTTTGGTAACGCGAAGCGCTCAGCGTGTGCTGAAGAGATGAATTGAGAGGCTGCTCCACAGCGCCCGGCTAGCTCAGTCGGTAGAGCATGGGACTCTTAATCCCAGGGTCGTGGGTTCGAGCCCCACGTTGGGCGGCAGGTTAATTTTGCTCCTATAATAGAAGGGCTCTTTTATGGGGCATCCCGCAGCCTCCAGGACATGATTTTATTCCAGGATACAGCAGCCAGTTCCAACTCCCAAACACCCGCCAGCACCACCAGAAATAAGCCACCTGTGTTAATTGCACCAGATTTCCCTTAATAACCAGTGGGGCTCCTCCCTGCAGCACTACAGAACTGCCAAGAGATGCACAGGAGCACAAAGGGCAGCTATTGGCTTCCAACACCCTGCCAGCTCCCACACGGTGCTCATAGCAAAGCATCCATCTTCCCTAAGCAACGTATTGCTGCTTGTAAGTAATGTATATTCATTTAATACATAGCGCTGCACAATGAAGTTTAATAATTCTGATGGGCAAAGAAGCAACTTCTGAGTGTGGCATTTCAGTGAGGTCCAAGAATTCCTTGCGTGCCCATTTATAATTCTTTAAACAGCTCAATTCTTTCCTGCTGGGAGGCGCTGGGATGGTGTCAGCTCAGCATTGCAGGGTATCACACATAGCACAGTTCTTTGCTGGAACACTGAAGCCAATACTCACTGCTCAGGGGAAATACCATCCCTGCAGCTTTGCTAAGCAGCCCAAGCCATTTTATAGCAGCTCCAATGCAGGATCCCATGTAAAGCATTGCATTCCACTCTTCAATCTGGCAGCAAAGCTTCCAGCTGCTTCCCAAAGCAGACAGTCCTCCGGTCTTCTCAAAGTACTTAAAGTATCTTGAAACAAAGCACCTTCACAGCACCGATAACAAAACACTGTCAGCTGCAAATCGTGACTACAGACCAATCCTGCACCAGGTGACAAAGCAGCACAGGAGTCCACAGAATCCATCTCTAAACAATCCATGAACACAGCCCCACATACAGCATCAGTAACCACCACCGTGCTCCCCAGAACATCCACACTGCTCACGTTTAATGGTGTTACACACAGATCACTTCATACAAAAAAATCCTGCTCATATATATATATGCATATGTACTTGAAACAATGAGGAGAGCCCTTGTGTAGCATTTAAGTGCTTATTTCTCAGTTGAAAAAGCCCTTTTCATCAGCGGTGGGGGTGCTTTCCCAACATCAAACATCATCTCCAGAGGAGGATTACTCAGACAGCACCAGTCAGGGATGCGCCCCGTCTGGCTGTAATACTCTCTGGACACGGAGCGGCTTCCGAGTATGTCCTGAAGTGCTCCAAAAATGGCTCCTGTTATTGACAAAAAAATATAGTTTTACATTAAAAAGGAACAAAAGGATGGAGGTACTTTCATTTTTAGCAGCCCTTTTTGACCCAAATTGCTCCCATTTCTACTCTATGAAAGTAACTAAAAATAAATCACACAAAGTCAGGGACTGGAAGGGACCACAAAGGTCATCCAAGCCCAATCCCCTGCCAGTGCAGGAACACCTGGATCAGGTCACACAGGCACACGGCCAGGTGGGTTGTGAATGTCTCCACAGAAGGAGACCCCACACCGTCACATGAAGAGGTTTCCTCACATTTACATGGAACCTCCTGTGTCCCAGCTTGCATCCCTTGTCCTGCTGCTGAATGTCACTGAGAAGAGCCTGGCTCCATCCTCCTGTCACACACCCTTTACAAACAATAATGGCATTGCCCCTCAGTCTCCTCCAAGCCAAAGCAGCCCAGCTCCCTCAGCCTCTCCTTGTAGTGGAGATGCTCCACTTCCTTCATCACCTTATATTCCTCCTATGTGACCAGCCCTTCTTTCCATGAACTGTAGACCCTCCCCTTTCACTTTAGCTTACCCAGCAGCTCTCTATTTAACCATGCAGGTTTCCTGGCTCCCTTTCTCTACTTCCTACCTGCTGGGATGCTCTGATCTTGAGCTTGGAAGCAGCAGTCCTTCAGTGCTAACCAACTATGTCAGCGCCTTTACCTTCAAGTACCCTGTGCCACAGGATTTCCCTCAGCAATTGCTTACATTGGCCAAAATTGGCCTTACTGAAGCCCAGGGTTGTGATTCTGCCCCTCAACCTTCACAACTTCAACCAGACTCTTAATAGTAAGATCCAGCAGCACTCTTACCTCCCAGCCACGCCACGTAGTTGGGTTTGGCAGGCGGAGTGTGAACTTTGAAGGTTTTAGTCGCAAGGACTTCTTTGTATTTCGGTTTTTCCACCAGGTACCTGATTTCAGCCATGAGCCTGTGCAGGAATCCCGGTAACATGGCAGTGCCACCCATAACCACCAAGTTCTCTGCCAGCTGTTTCCTGGTGTCTATGGGACACTAACAACAAGGGGAATAGAAAACACAGTACTTCAATGCAACTTGCACACAGACGCTTTCAAAGGTCTTAGAAATTCAGTCAGCCCTTCTATGCACTTCAACTACTTGTGTCAGCCAAAAAGGAGAAAACATCTACAACTACAGACTCCATCAGAAGACCAGGCTGAAGGAACTGCCCAGTCAAGGCTGAGCAAACTGTGAGTCACTGTAAATCCCTGTAGCTCAGTCTGGCCAACACAAAAGATGGTGGGATATCAATGCTGTGAATTCCCACCGGTTCCAGGAGAAGAAACACCAAACATTTTGCCAGCAATGAAAATGCCCCAACTCCATTCATCTTAAGCCTTTCACTGAGGAGGGAGCACTGCACTGCTTCTTTGCTTGGCTGAAAACTGGCCCAAACAGCAGCACACCAAAGAACAAAAGCAACCATAAAGGGAATGACACACAGTGACTTGCTACCCCACAGTGATTCACCAGAGGACACAGCCTGAGGAGTCACCCTGTGCTGACTGCAACCTGTAGTCAGGGGGATGACACTGCAGGAGCCATTTATAAGAGCAGATTCTGAGGGTAGTGGTGTGCAAATTCTTGTTTCTATTATGAAGATACCTGAATGAGAGAGTCCAAGATCAAAGTGGCAACAGATGTCTCTTCATTATCCTGTTCAAACAGTATTTCTGCAACTGAGTCTCTGTTGAAAAGACAGGAGTGTTAGTGAGAAGGAGCGCTACCCTATGAGCTGACAGCAGGGCTAGAAACAACCACAAACTCCTTGTTGACAGCACAATGTCACAGCTGCTTCTGCCACACAGTGTGTACAGCAGGAGGTGCCAAAGCCTCACTAATGCCAAAAGCAAACACTGCACTACAGTACTTCTCACCGAATGGAGCCAACTACATGGAGAATCTTTTCACCATCTAAAGGATAGTCCACATCTGGAGGTGGTGAAGGACGCTAGAAAGAAAGAAAGAAGTGCTTTATTTTCAAGAACAGAATGGTTACATCCACTTCAGAAAAGACCAGAGGAATTCTCATTCACTGCTCACCTCAGCACTGCCATCAATGTTGAACTTGGCTGCCTGGATCTTCAGTCCACGTTGGAGGTCACTCACAAAACAAGTTCGAACTTCATAAAACAAGAATAAAGGGACAGAAGAGAACTCATTGGATCAACAGTACAGACAATTTAACTTACAGAACACATTCTAGGTCCTGCCAGTAGGGAAAAAAAACAAGCTTCTATATCTCAGCTGAGCTCAGATGTATCCAGGTCCTACATTGAAATGAAGCTGACACTATAACTAGGCAAGATTTAGGCAAGATTTCCTTCTCAAAATAGCCAAGTACAATGTAAAGACAGAGACATTATTCATTGTGCCTTTGGTTATTGTGGGGTCCAACACACCACACCAGGTCTTGCACCACAGCTCTCAACAAGACACTGATCCTTCTTAAACAGTCACATGTGATATTGTTCCTAGGGCAACCCTGCAACATCCTAAGAACTTCAGATGATTTTCCCCCCTCTCTAAGCAGGGCTGACAAAGCACAACTTTATTTGTACCAGCTGCTATTGATTTGGGCCACAAAAATAAATACGTAATATATATAATATATAATATATATATAATATATATAATGAGAATCTCATTCATAACAGTTGTCACAAAGAAATATTCCTTCAATATAGAGCTGATCCTAATTTCAACCCCAACATTTCACATCTGATTCTAAGAGGTCTCAGAACCAATCAGAAAACTGACTTCCAAGTCCAGGCATTAGAAAAGCAACTTCTATTTGAGAAAGCACCAGTTGCATTCAAGTTACTTTGCCCTGGACTGATGGACTTCTTCCTAGATTGGTCCAGAAGACATATATCACATCCATACACTAATATGGGCTATTTTCTACAACTAAATTAACTGATATAAAAACGTTTATATAAAGTTCTGTCCAAACATATTCCCTACATTTTTCTGGTGTAAATGAACTCTGGCTCAGCTTGATCACCTGATTAACATAGAGATATATTTCATACAGAATTCATTTCTATTGCAAAGTCGATCTTAATTCAAACTGAACGTCCCTGGTTAACTGTTAAACAGAGTTAGTTTAAAGTAACTTTATGTCACAATGCTGATAGCAGCATCTTTCTAAGATAACAACTTTTTGAGAGGCTGATCTGTTAACTTTGTGCCCAACATGCAGTATTTACTCCACACGCTCATATACAACAAAATGGATGTTAAATAAAAAATGCAATAGCAATTTAACCTAACCTGCTGATGGCAGATGTGTGTGACAGCCTAATGCTCCTATTGCATTAGTCTGCCTAAATATGAACCATTTATGGGCAGCACAAAGACCTAAATGAGAATTGAATGACGGTTGATGTTTGCTTTCAGAAGGGAAAAAACACTGCAAGTGCTTCTGGTAGGCACAAAATACAATAAATCTAATATAATAAATTAAATTCCTAAACAGTTGTGAAGGCTTCCTATTGTATTCTCCTCTACTATGCAGAGTAATGAACTAATGGCATGAAGTTTTACCTTTTATATCCTCTACGATGTCTTCTGGAACAGAGCCTGCAACAGCAACAACAGAAAAATCACTGAGAACAAAAGCTTGGGAAGCAGAATTTAATAATCAAACTAATGCTGAATTCCAACTGGTTTCGCTTTGCAGGTTTACAGATATTTCTCAGCTGATTCCACTTTAAAAGCTGCAAAGCTATTTCTCAGTTGAAGAAGTTTGTTTTCACTCAAAAGACAATGAAAACTTGTTACAGAACATTCATCTGGGCTGTCATTCTAACTTTGTTATGAGTGGCTGATTACAGGAGTAATATACTTTAATACGGAGAAAGAAATAATGAGAGAAGACCACGTCAGATGGGATGAATGCACTACTATTTTTATTACGCTACAGAAAACAGCCCTTACCCATTACTGATGGAAGGCTTTGTCCTTTGGCTAATCCTGTATCAACTGTGCACTGCTCCAACAGCCGATATTCCAGCTCCCTAAAACATGACAAATTCAGTCAGGTAAAGTCAGCTATCAGCATAGGACGACTCCCCACATTACACTTAACGTACATTGTTTACTCACTTCAGCTAGATTCTTTTAAATATAGGCTGAAGGAGATCAGATTTCTATAAGCTGGGAACAGCAACTTACTTGTGGATGGCTTTTCCTCCCAAAGGAAGGGAACCCCAGCAGCTCAGAATTGGAGTTCCCTCGTAAATCTACATGGAGATCAGGAAATTCTCTCTTTTGGACAGGAGTTTCCAACCTACTGGACCTGAACACTGTTTCTCCTCAAGGTTCCTCCACACCTAATTACTATTGCATAAACAACAGAGTTACAAATCAACCCTGGAGCCCTGTAACATCCTACCCAAACTTTAGAAGAACACAAACTTAACACAGCAGCTGTGAGGAGATTCCCCAGGCTGTGGTGTATTATGAACAAGAGAGGGGTTGGCTGATCTGTTCACGCTTTTTGTCTATGACATCTGCTTTCATCATAGCCTTCCTGCTTTAGCTTTCATGCTAAATCAGTAAAGGATACAGGCAGCACCAAGCTTTCTTTATATCCACAATCTAACACCATGGCAGAGTTGATCCCAAGTGTCAGAAGAGACATTAGATGGCTTGGAGCAAACAAAACAGAAGGGACCTGTAAGGAAACCAAGAAAGCAATTGACAGAAGAGGAAAGAAAAACCCCAGCAAACACCCAATGCACTGATGTATTCTCAGGATGCAAAATCCAAACTGCCTCTTGAGGTATCTATTTTTAATTTAGTCTTACTGGAAGTGCAGTAATTAACAAAGAAACAGTTCTGCAGCCTTATGAAAAGTCAGCCAGTAAAATAAGTGTCTCATTGCGACCTCCCAGCCCCACCTGCATTTCCGTATCCTCACAATGCCTCTCAATCTTTCGCCATTACTTTCACTCCTCTGTCCATACTGTCACTATGGTTTCTACCATTAAGTGCTATGCTCAGCACATGTGGTGGTTACGTAAAATACGCACCTCAAAATGCTTGAAGAGGACTCTTGCAAGAGTGTCTCTGAAGTGGGAAGGGCAGAGGACAGATTCTATGATGACAACACGACGGTCTCTGGGATTCACCAGCAGGTGTCTAAAAAGGAAAGAAATCAAGACATGCAAAACAGAAGTGCTGACTTTATGTATGTATGACAACATCTACCTCCATTTGATGCTCCATTCTACCTACAAATCTGAATGTTTCCCATTTAAATGGCATTTTTAAGAGAGATCTCAAGGTCAAGCTGACAACAGCAGGACACGGGGAATGGTTTTAAGTTAAAAGAGGGAAGATTTAGGTTGGATGTTAGGGGGAAGTTCTTCACTAGGAGAGTGGTTAGGCCCTGGAACAGGCTGCCCAGGGAGGTTGTGGATGCCCCGTCCTTGGAGGTGTTCAAGGCCAGGTTGGATGGGGCCCTGGGCAACCTGATCTAGTAAAGGTGTATGTTTGGTGGCTCTGCCAGGCAGGGGGGTTGGAACTACATGATCCCTGAGGTCCCTTCCAACCCGGGTCATTCTGTAATTCTGTCTTTTTCTCAAATTTAAACAATTAAACCCAACATTCCTCACTGAAAGTAAGGAAACCGACTTGCAGAAGTTAAGGAGCACTCTGCTGGTAGCGTGTTCTGAATGTCACACATTGCTAAACCTGCATAAAGAAATGCACAGCAGGGATGTGAAGTGGTCCTTATTGGCTTGTCCAGTGCCACACAGTATAACCACGGAGTAGAAAGGATACAAACGTCCTGATTTCAACTATAAATTGATGATAAAGGACATAAAGTACCCACATCTGGAGATCTTAAGCACAGAACATTATAAACAATGATTTTTAATACATAATGGAAGTCTGGAAATAAAGAGAAAACTGTCAACTCCAACTTAATTATTTCTAACAGTACTAAAAATACAACAAAATGTTATTACTGAGATAAAAAATGTTCTATACTTTAAAACTCCACCTCTCAAACTGTGACCAGGGCCTGCATGACCAACATCCAAATACCTCTTACCTGAAATACAGCATATGGATAAATTCCTTCAGATACGAATACAGCTCCTCTGTGTTGATATTATATTGAACAACTTTGACGGGCTGGAGAAAGAAATAATCCATAGTCAGCACAGATATTAAACAGTGATAATACAGAATATCATCTCACTACATACAATCTTCTACATATAAAGAGCCTGTTTTGCTGTTAGACAAGTGATGCAGCACAGTAACTCACTCCACAACTACACTGCAGTTTACTTCATGATAATTTTTCATATCAGTAACTTAACAGCATTGGAAAACTGCTGTTATTCTCTACTTGAAAAAAAAAAAAAAAGCTTAAATAGGCAAAAGACATTTCACATTAAATATCCCCAAAGACACATAGCTGATATATTCCAACTTATACACATCAGCACCATAAGACACATAACTGATATATTCCAACTTATACACGTCAGCACCATGTTTTACTTACATCTACTCTCAGTATTTAGCAGCAGCTGCTGGAACACAATGAAAAACAACCAATGGCAAACAGAAGATCTGGCAATTCCCTCTATAACACAACATACCACACACTGTAAAGGTGAAATGGATTACCTTAGAGACATCAGGCTTCTTTATTTCACTAGGAATAATGCATCTTGGTCCCGTTTCTCCTGCAAAACCACACCTATAGGAAAACATTGAAAACACTATCGGTTGTAGTTGCTATTTAGTAATCAGGAGAATCAAGGAGTAATCAATTAGTTGTCCCCACTCATTGCAGTGAATGGACCTCAGAGACCGTGGAATAAAACCTCACAACATTCGGGTGATGGGTGACGCCTTTTTGATTAAGAAAAACCGAGATTCACCCACTCCTGACCAAAGAAATCAGGCAGGAAAGCACACAAAGGCCCAGCAAGGCCTGAGGCCACACGGAGCCGAAGCAAAGCCCGCACTCACTTGGTGAAGGCCTCGCCCAAGTCGAGCACCACCGCTGTCTTCTCCCCTCCGCTCCCCAGCCCTTCGTACAGCGGCATCGCGGTTCCTCCGGGCCCCGGTGGAACCGTACGGATGGAGGCGGAGCGTCGCTCTGTGGGTCCTTCCCGCTGCAGGCCCGTCCTCCTGCCGGCTCCCGGAGCTGCCCGTAGCGCCTGAGCGAGAAACGCTTCCCAACAACCGCCCCTCAAAGAGCTGAAGGACGGGAGCACGGAAAGCAAATGGGATCCTGGGCTCCATCAGGAGAGGGGAGGTCAGCAGCGATAGGGAGGTGATCGTCCCTCTCTACTCTGCTCTTGTGAGGCCCCATCTGTTGTACCGTGTCCAGGTGTGGAGCCCTCAGTACAAAAAAGACATGGAGATTTTGTTAAGGGTCCAGAGGAGGGACAGGAAGATGATCAGGGGGCTGGAGCACCTCCCCTATGAGGACAGGCTGAGGGAGTTGGGTTTGTTCAGCCTAGAGAAGAGAAGGTTGCGGGGTGACCTCATTGCAGCCTTTCAATACCTGAAGGGAACTTACTGCCAGGAGGGGAGTAAACTCTTGGAAAGGGCTGACAATAGCAGGACACGGGGAAATGGTTTTAAGTTAAAAGAGGGGAGATTTAGGTTGGATGTTAGGGGGAAGTTCTTCACTAGGAGAGTGGTGAGGCCCTGGAACAGGCTGCCCAGTGAGGTTGTGGATGCCCCGTCCTTGGAGGTGTTCAAGACCAGGTTGGATGGGGCCCTGGGCAACCTGATCTAGTAAAGGTGTATGTTTGGTGGCCCTGCCAGGCAGGGGGGTTGGAACTACATGATCCTTGAGGTCCCTTCCAACCCGGGTCATTGTGTGATTCTGTGGTAAAAAACACATCATGAGATTCCCCCTTAAGTGTGACCTGGTATAGTCCTGCACTTCTGCAACAACAACCCCGGGCCTGGGGCAGAGAGGTTGGAAAACTGCATAGACCCAGCTACTTACTAAGCTTTTTTCCACCCAGCAGGTTGCTGTGCACCCAGCTCACCTTCATTACTTTACTGCTGCCACCTCATGGCAAGAGCCACTGATTGCACTACAGCTTTTGGAGCACAGGTCTATTCTTACCTCCCAGCCACACCACGTAGTTGGGTTTGGCTGGTGGAGTGTGAACTTTGAAGGTTTTAGTCGCAAGGACTTCTCTGTATTTCGGTTTTTCCACCAGGTACCTGATTTCAGCCATGAGTCTGTGCAGGAATCCCAGCAACATGGCAGTGCCGCCCATAACCACGAAGTTCTCTGCCAGCTGCTTCCTGGTGTCTATGGGGCACTAACAACAAGGGGAATAGAAAACACAATACTTCAATGCAACTTGCACAGAGACGCTTTCACTCACTCCACTAAATGTGTCTCATCACTATCTACTCATACTCCATTTATGTCCTCCCCTATCACTGATCTGTTGACTCTCATCTTCAACTGCAAGCTCAGAAGCAGAAATCTTTTAGCATGTTTGCACTGTGCTCAGTACAAAGGCTCACAAAAAGCCAAATACGGTGTAAAGACAAAGACATTATTCATTGTGCCTTTGGTTACCACAAGGTGGCATGGGGAGAACTCTGCTATCCAACACATCAGGTCTTGCACCACAGCTCCCAACAAGACACTGATCCTTTTTAAACAATCACGTGTCAGTACAAAAGCAGTTTTAACTTCAACCCTAACATTTCACATCTGATTCCAAGAGACTGTCTCAAAACCAATCAGAAAACTGCCTTCCAAGTCCAGGTATTAGAAAAGCAATTTCTATTTCAGAAAGCGCCAGTTGCATTCAAGTTATTTTACATTTGACCAATGGATTTCTTCCTAGTTTGGTCCAGAAGACATATCCCATATGTACACTAATATGGGCTATTACCTACAATTATATGTATATTAATATAATGTAGAATCCACATAAACACTACATATGAGTTCATTTACATTGTGCCCAAATATATACGTTAACTTTTTCTGGTGTAAATGAACTCTTTAGCTCAGCTTGACCACCAATTTAACCTAACCTGCTGATGGTAGATGTGTGTAACAGCCTAATGCTCTTACTGCATTAGTCTACCTAAATATGAACCATTTATGGGCAGCACAAAGACCTAAACAAGAATTTAATGGCATTTGGTGCTTGCTTTCAGAAGGGAAAAACACTGCAAGTGCTTCTGGTAGGCACAAAATACAATAGAACTAATGAGATAAACTGCTAAACAGCCTTGAACACTTGATATCACACTTCCCCTACTATGCAGTTTAATGAACTAATGGTAGAAACTTGGTCTGTTGTTACAGTTAACTCAAGACTCACCCTGATGTTCTGTTGCTCCAAACCCAAACTGTGGGAGCAGCTGTTAGCAGTTCCTAGACACTGAGTTTCTCAAGTGGGAGTGAGATCTGTCCCACACCCTCAGTTTCTATTAAAGATGTGTGAAGATGGAGGTGTACGGTGGAGCTGGAGACGAAAAGGCTGCGAGGTGAGACACCAAAAGCTGCTGCTGCCCATCTACTCTGCTACCCATCATTGTACAAGTGGCTCAGTGTATCTATTTCATCTTTGCTCCTGTCTTTTCAGGCCTTCCTAAATGTCTTTTATTCTCAAAGTGTGGTCAAAAATGTAGGGTTATGGAAAAGGACTGGAAAGCTGAGGGGCTGTAGTGCTTTGAGCATCCTAGAATGGCTCTACATATGGAGGAATCCAGGGGGTGCAGGAAAAGTATAAAGTAGGAAACCCTATAATGACAAAGCCAGGGGAGACTCTTCACAAAGCACTTATATCACTCATAGAGCCCTTATAGCTTTCCTACAAATATTGTCCCATAATTCAGTATAAACCCTTACACTTCTCATATGAGCCACTACATCAGCTGCTGCTTCTTGGAGGGGAAGATAAGAAGAAAACAAGCTGGTAGCATCAATGTGATATGCAGGAATAGAGAAGAGAGCAGGGAGCAAACAGTGGGCTCTTGGTGTAGGAGTAAGCATTGCTAAGGCAGCAGAAACAGATACCAACACACAAAAATAAACAAACAAAAGTCTGTAGCAATTAAATGCTCCAAGATGAAGCTGAACTTCTTTAATGTTTTTCAATATTATATTTTATGATTAGTATCTTGTGCTCTTCCAAAATATGGAAATAAAGCTGAACTTTAAATATAGGCGAGCAAATGTGCCCAAAAACATGTTCAAGTGTCGTACTCAAAACAGAGCTTCAACTCAACCATGTAAGAGCAATACCCCACTGCAACAAGAACTCATGCTCAGGTTGGATTAGACCTGACTGAAGCAGGCATTATGTGTGAGATGCTTTTCTCTGGGCTTCAGAGAATTCACAGAACTGTAGGGGTTGGAAGGGAGATCTAGAGATCATCAAGACCAACCCCCCTGCCAAAGCAGGCTCCGTACACCACGTAAAATGCAAAAAGAAAGCAACTTAGATGAAAGTCAAAGGCCCTACTTGAAATATACAGCCTATTGCTTCCTCTTCAACATGTTATGACTAGATTAGGAAAGATCAGAGCTTGCTGCTAATCACATCACTGTCTCTATAGTCCGTTGGAAATCTTTCCTTAAATTACATTAATCAATTGCAGTTAACACGAGTTCTGAAACTCAAGCTGCAGCTTAGAAGTGGCTTAATATAATGGATGGTATTTCTAAAGCCTGACAGTTATTGGTAATAGAAGGCAGAGAGCTCAGAAGTGTGCTGGTGTTTCATAACAAAACCCATCCACACCACGCTGGCTTCATCATGGAAGCTGCTTGCATAACAAAAAAGCACTCGTGCCATCCTGAGTGTGTGACTGTTGAAGGAACAGATGGTGATGCTAACCCATAAGAATCTGAGTAATACATTCAGGATAACAATACAGATGAGGGTAGTGATTCACAGTCTAAGGAGATGGTAGGACAATGAAGGCGGCTATGAAGCAGAAGGTAGAGGGGAGTACAGCATGGGATCTCCCTAATGCAGTGAGACAATGCAGCCTGTTCCTGTTACTTGTGGAAATAGTGGTATTCTTTACAAGCAAGGAAGAGGTTGCATAAATATACAAATATGCCTGGGAATGAATCGTAGCCCGTTGGAATCAGTAAAAATTCTCTAATTTATATTAAATTTTTTTGTATACTTCTTTTGGCTAATGCAGTCCTTTTCATTTTTCATTCTCATTTAGTGAGGCACTGACACAGTGAAGTGGTGGGTGTCCCATCCCTGCAGACACCCAAGGTCATAGGATGGGGCTCTGAGCACCTGATGGAGCTGTGGGTGTCCCTGTTCACTGCAGGGAGGCTGGACCAGATGGCCTTTAAGGATCACTTCCGACCCAAATGATTCCATGACTTTATTTTAGATTCCACTGGTGTTCAAGCCACTGGCAGAAAGAATCATTTGGAGTACCTTGCAGATGAGTTATTGCCACAGATGCCACTGTGCCTGTCTGCAAGGAGCGATGGGGGAGGCAGTGCTGGTGTCTTGAGGTGGCAGCTAAGGGTTACCCTCAGTGCAGTAAAGCCAACCTGTGCTCCTGCAGACTACAGGATTACAGCTAAACTCTGGACATGTTTCAATGGCACAGCATTGTTTTTCTTGGAGAGAAAGTAAACGGTCTTGTGTGTCCCCACATCAGATGGCTTTGTCTGTGTGCTCGCCTTTAAGCCTCCTTAATCCCTATATACAGCTGTGTCACATCATGTTTTTTCTTCTTTTTCCTTTTCCTCACAAAAGCAGTCACATCCTTAGGGCCAGCAGCACCATGCTCTATCCTTACATCCCCTAACTTGTATGTATTGATAGTGGTAGATATATATAGCTATATCTATGGATATAGCTATATATATATAGATATAGATATATCTATATCTATAGCTATAGATATAGATATAGATATAGATGATATAGATATAGAGGGATAGTGATTGTGGTGGCTGCCACAACCCAGGTGCAGCACCTTGCACGTGGCTTTGTTGAACCTCAAGGAGCTAGAACTTTGCTTAGGGTTAACTCGCTTCGGGGTGCTGTGTCAATTGCTTTTTTTCTATTATCAGCCTAATTTTGTAGTGGAGTATGTAGGACGGGGGGGAAAAAATATCCAAGTGCTACAGGGAATTGACAGATGGTTCACATTTTAGCTGAGACTTCAATATGCATGGGGATGGCTTCTTCAGCACTTTATCTCTGGGTAAATTGTGATATGCCTTGCACTTTGGTATTAACCACATTGATTTTGTTATAGGGTATGAAAAAGAGTGAAGGCTGTACAGACATTCAGGTATGGATGTGAGCGCTGGTACTGCTGGGCTGTATTCCCAGAGTGACTGCAACCAATTCCAGCGACCTTGGGTAAGTCAGCAGAAGTGTGGTACTCCTCTGAAAAGTGACGGTGTAAAAATGGTACTTTCCTACTCAGCAGATCTGATTGCTGTACACGCTCCAAGTCACATCTGCTGACTACAGTGACAAATGGAAGTTTTTATGGCTTTCCTGCTCTCTGAGCACTGCAAAACCAAGAGAACTGGGAAAGCAGAAGCTGTGACTTCTGGTAGGACTAATTGCTATGAATTACATGGCCACTGCTCGGCCTTGTGCAGCTTTCTTTTTGAGGAGCAAGGAAGAAGAACAGAATCCAGTGAGGTTCTGTTGATTCTGTTTGGACTGCAGATGGCATTTTGGGGGTTTGCAGTTTGAGGCAAAAAGAAATCTGCTCATCAGTGATGATTACATTTCAAAGAATCATCCAATTATTAAGGTTGGAAAAGACCACTAAGATCACCTAGCTCAACCATCAACCCACCACCACCATTTCTAATTGACCACAAACCTCCTATTCATTCTTTAAAGTGAGCTACTTGTACACTTGCTTCCCAGCCTCCAACATGGGGTTGCTGTTGACAGTTTCCCATCAGCTCGATTTAGACTTGCTGCTCCATTCTGGTGACTGCTGTTGAATGGGAGGAGTAGGTCCCTTTAATACAGATGCTACCAGCTGACATAGAGGTGAACTGTAAAACAAAACTACAGAGGGAGACGTGCGCTGATTTACATGCTGGATGTCCCCAATATTCAATTTGGGAAAGTCATTCAGCAGAGAAATTAGTGTTAACTATTTTAAAATTGCCTTCACCTTCTGTGCTATGCCCTGACATAATTAAGGTGCCTGATATTGTCTCACCACTGATGCCAGGAGCTGCACTGTAAGGTGCAGTATTCTGATATTGGTGGAGCATTGGCACAGCTATCCAGAGAGGTGGTGGATGCCCCATCCCTGCAGACACCCAAGGTCAGGCTGGATGGGGCTGTGAGCTCCTGATGGAGCTGTAGGTGTCCCTGCCCCCTGTGGGGAATGAGACCAGAGGGCCTTTAAAGGTCCCTTCCAACTCAGACAGTTCGATGATTCAGTTAATAAACCATATAAATGAACAACAAAACAGTGCTCTCAGGGGATTTCTGAGCTGAATTCTGCCTGCTTCCTTCTATCTGCTTTCAGTCTGCAGATTTTTTGTTGATAATGCAGAAGCCTGTGATTTTGGCAGGTTATGCGGGGTAGAGAAACTTGCAGTGTATGGGGGATTTGCAATATCAGATGGGGAAAGAAAAAACAAACAGCTATTTTGGTTATAGTGATTATCAGTGAAATATTTAACCTTGAGAGTATACAGCCTGGATTCAGAGTCAGTTACCCAGAGAAATGAAAGGGGAAAGAGAAAACCTCTCCAATACATTAAGTGCTCTGCAAGCTTTAGAGCACAGCAGAGCATCGGTTGCACGTGCTTTACATTTTAAAAACTTCCCTGAGACCTTTTGGGATTAGGAATAAGAGTGGAAGGGGCTGAATATAGCACCTCTCATTTAGAATCATGGCTTCGTAGTGAAGGGTGAACTACAGCCACTGAAACCTTTGCCTGGAGCCTGGTGTGTGCCCATTGCTGACAGTGCTGTGTCCTGGGAGGAGCATCCGTGTGTGGGGACAGGAGCAGCTGGTGGTGAATCAATGGCTGAGCCACAAAAGCTCTGCTGCATTTTAAAATGAGTCCTCATTGATTTCAGTTTGCTGTAAGATCTCACTACACTTATCCAGAGATGGAACCTCCTCTGTGTCTGAGCACTCCCGTTGCTGGAGGTGACCCCTCAGCCAACATGGAACAGGGGGTGAAGATGGATCCAAGGGGAGTTTTGGGTTCCTAATTGGGGGGTGAATGGTGTTCGACATAGCCACAGGAATGCAACCCTTTCCTCTTCCTTTTCTTCCCCTCTATCTTCCTTACAAAAGAGAGCAAATATCCTTTCCTTTTGCATACTTCCACATTATCTTTCTATAAAGATGGTGCAGCACTAGAAATATTGATTCATAAATAGATACCCGGATTTTACAATTCAGAGCTGTAAAACCAGAAGGGACTATTCTGATGGTTTGTTCCATCAGGCCTGATGCCTTTGACCCTCCCACCCAACATCCTTCTCTTCACATTGGAAAGATTTAGACTTGATGGGTGGACTGCTCGATGGATGAGGAACTGGTGGTCAGATTGTACCCAGAGATTCAATGGTTCAATGTCTGGATGGAGACCAGTGATGTGTGGTTGCCCCTCTGGAGTCAGTGCTGGGACCTGTGCTCTTTAATCAATGACATCAGTGGTGAGACTGAATGCACCTTTATTATGCCCTGTCCCTGCAGACACTCAAGGTCAGGCTGAATGGGTTCTGAGATCCGAATGGAGCTGTGGGTGGCCCTGTTCATTGCAGGGGATTGGGACCAGATGGCCTTAAGGACCCCTTCCAACTCAATTATATGATTCTAACTCCAGAGTTCTTTTTGATTTCTTGATGGGATGGCTGTCCTGGCTGCTGATGCAGGCATTCCTTAGGCTTTATTTCCAACTTATGCAGCAGTTAGCAAGATTGCCCTGAAAGAAACTGCCCTGACCTGTGACAAATCTGTCCTTTAAAAGTTTAAGCATCGGATGCAGAATGCCACCAAAATGAATTGGGCGGGTTCCAGCTTGGTTGAAATCCAATACAAAGCACTGCAAGGATAGATAAGTGAAACACTGGAGCGAGTGTAACAACGAAACCACTGATGTTATTTTCAGTAGCACAACAAAGAGAAAACAAACAAACCAAAACACCACAGAAACCCACATCGAACAAATTCTTCATGGATAATGTCTCAGCTCTCCTTAACCACCTGCTTTATGCAGAGAGCCAAGCATTTAGCAGGTGCAAGCAGGTAGGATCTCACTGCACTACCTGCAAAACAGAGCCCTGTTTTGTCAACCGTTATAAATGGAAGCACAGAGAAATTTGCTTGTTGGCTTCATGTGGTAGAACACAGTCATAGCAAAGCCTTTTGATAAGTCATCTTCTCCTGTGTTATTTCTTTATGTCCTCCCTGTAATTCCCCACCATATCTCTCCCCCTAGCAACACAAAAGAAGCACGTCAGGACTCTGCTCACCTGCCCCTACTCAATGACAATCACCTGCACCTGCTGCTTAGAAAGAGCCACTGCACAGCACATAAAACCCTGGGAGAGCAGCTGGGTCCTCATGGTGCCCCAGCTCTTGGCTGAAGGAGGAAGGCAGAAGAACTGGTAAGTTATGGACTTCTGAGCTTCAGGAGTTCTTTGATTTTTAGTCAAGTGTGTTTACATGTTCCAGGAGCTGATAGTGTAAATGTTTGTTACTTGGTTAGCTGGAGGCTTCTCAATAGGGAAAGAAAAAACAACAAAACAACCAAAGCATTTGGGAAGAGAAGGAAGCAGGAGTAAAAAATGCTTACTTGGCTCTCCTCCAGGCATAAGAGGTGTTTAAAATAAAACATCAAAACATCAACTGCCCTGAAACAAGCTGTGTGCGAGATGCTATTTAAGAAATGTTCTCCTTGTGGAGAGAACATGAGGGGAAGGTGACCTCTAAAGTTGAAGATACTGGAGGAGAATCTATAACAACAAATTGCTAATGGTATTATAGGCTTTGCTTTCAGGTTGTAGGGTTGTTTGAGATGAAAGGAACCCTTAAAGGCACTCTGGTCCGACCTCCCTGCAATGAACAGGGATTTATACAGCTCAGAGCCCCGTCCAGCCTGACCAGGTACTCCTATAGATCTTCTGCTATTTCCTGTAGCTTCTCTGACCATCTTTGCAGTACAGGCTCTTTAGCAGGGTCTGTCTTGATAGAACTAAGGGAAATAGTTTCAAGCTTGAGGAGGATGGATTTGAGTTGGATGTATGGAAGAGGTCTCTTATGGTAAGGATGGTGAGGCACAGGTTACCTGGAGGTGTGGTTGATGCCTCTTCCCTGGTAACAAGGCAGGAGTGGATCGGGCCCTGGGCAACCTCATAGAGATATGATGTCCCTGTTCATTGCAGGGGAATAGGACTAAGTGACCTTTAAAGGTCCCTTCCAGTTCTAAGGATTCTGTGGTTCTATAGGGTGCCCCTCTGGTTAGATTATGGTCCTGGCTTTGGACTAAGAGCTGCAGACCAGCCCAGAGCTCAGCTTGTGTGCTGTCTGAAGAGGTGATCTGGAAGCTGAAAATGCCTTCACATGGGGAGAAAACCACTAATATGCTGTATGTGATCTCAAGTCTGTCCTGAGTGATGTGAGCAGTGTGAAGAACGGTGCTCCTCATGCTGGAGCACACCCGTGCTCTCTGCTTAGCAGCAGCACGTGCAATCTTTATAACCATCAACTGCTTGCTTTTCCCATGTAGTTACCAGATCCTTTGTCTGGAGGTGGGCTAAAAACGCACGGGGGACAAAAGCTCCCTCGGGGCAACTCACGGGGATTGCATAGCACCTCTCAGCCCCCCGCACCTCCGACTAATAACAGCGATCCCGATGGGGGGGGGTTCGGGATGCCCTGGGCTGCTCGGGGGCGGGGGGGGCTGAACCATCCGCCCAAGCGGGGCGGTATCTCTCGCTCTGCCGCCCCGCCCCGGCCGCGCGGCCCCGGGATGCTGCGGAGCGGAGCTGCGGGCGGAGGGAGGCAGGTGAGCCTGGGGGGGAGCGGCCCGGGGAGCCGGCTGTGTTTGCGTATGTGGGGGGATGATGCGAGGGCGGCTGGGACAACATCCCTCTCTTCCTAAGGAGGTTATTTATTAATTTCCCCTTTCCCCCGGTGTTCGCTCGTTTTTTTTTTAATTGATTATTATGGTTTTTCCACCCGCCTTCAGGCTCTTTGTTCCCAGCGAGCGGAGCGCTGGGGCTGGGCCCTGCGAGTGGGACTGGGGAGTGGGGAGGGTCGGGGCCGCCGGCTCCATCTCGCCCCCCTCCTCCGTGGTGTGGTCCCGGCGCCTTTGGGGTCGGCGGCTGCTGGGGGAGTCCGTCGGTCCTGGCACGGCTCAGTGCCGGTGCGGCATGGCGATGGGTAGCGGCGGTGCTGGGCTTTGTGCTGACACCCAGCTAACCTGGAAATGCAAGTAGGGACAACAATGGGGGTGAGTCCGTGTGCTGGTGCAGTCGGGTCTTAAACCCCTGTTAATTCTGTTCCTTCATCAAAAAGCAGAGTGAGCCCTACGTAAGAATGGCCCGACAAGGCTGAGTTAATCTGCTTCGTGGTCTCCCAGGTGATCCGCTGTGTCTTGCTGTCTGTTGTGTTGGGCACTGACATTTCTGAATGTTTCTCGCTGGTTGGAAGCCAAATGCTACAGCTCCGTTCCCAGTGAACCTGGAGGATGGCATTGCCATGCTTACGGTGTTTGCAAACTGTTAGGCGCTTTGACCCTGTTCTTAACAGCCTGTATTTCCCCCATCCTTTTAATTGCTCAGAAATCTATCAGACCTCTGACTCCTGGAGTGCTGGGACCTGGCACGGGTCAGGAGCCACGGATGGCTGAGAGCAGCTTCTAATTGCAAAGCTGAGCAGGGACCTACATAGGTGGTCAGTGCCTTTCTGAACAAAGCAAGCATTGCTTCACAGCTGGGGGAATAATGCTTAAAACATGCTGGCTCCCAGCAGTAGCACTCTGAGAAGAGACACAAATGCTCCAAGTGGAGGTAATGCATTATGCATTAAGGTGCCAGGCAAGGCCAGCTTCCTACCAGCCCTAAAGGAATAATAATCTCATCTCTTTGCTTATAATGATTTGTCCTCAAAGCTAAGGGAAGGTGTGCCTCTCTGGTTGATGTGCAGCTGTGCTCGCATAGTTCAGCTCATCCATCTCTGGCTGTGCCAGCATGGGGCTGTGTCATTGGGAAATCATCAGGAGCTGTTGGAGGTGGTTGAGATGCTGTAAGAACACTGGCTCCTCAATTGGCTTGATGTAACTGTGTGAGGACAATAGCAGATGAAATGGAGGCATTCTTCCCTGCTTGTACAAAAGTAGGAGTTGGAGCTCTGCAGCATCGTGTATTATCTGCTGGCTTTTTGTATTCAGCACAAGTAATAATGCATGGATAGCATGTGCTAGCGCTCCAGTAACATAACACTTGATTGCTGGCAGTTGCTTGACTTGCACATTTTGACTAAATCTTTGCATTGAAAGATTTGTGGGGTGTTTTGTCCTCTTTCCATACCAACTGGTGAATGAATTGCAGGGCTGAACATCTAGAACTGTTCAGCCAGTCAGAGCTACCATTATCAAGCTTGTACTGGAGGTGTAAAAAGCTGCGTTCTGCAAAGGCAAGGTGGTGATTTGTCTGATGCTGACCTGTTAATCTCCTGTGTTCTCTGCTATAGCAATGCATGTAGCCACTTCAGCTTCAGTGCACAAGTGTCTTCCTCTGTGTGGAAGAGGGATTGTTAGGGCAGGGTTATTAATTCAAAACTTGATCCTTTCCTTATTTCAACAATTTGGCAGATTCTGGTTGTATTTCTCCAGCAGCAGAAAGTAGCAAATGGCTGTCATGCAAGTTTTCATCAAATAAACTGGGCAAGATCCTGAGGAGCCATTGTAGGGGATGGCTGCATGCAGCTGGGGTACAAAAGGGTTTCATCTGTTGCATTGTGGATCAGTAGATGGCAGTTCAGTGCTGGGAAGAGCTACTGAAAGAGGGATTCGATCTTCTCTGTCCCCATCAAACCTGCTGTGTTGAAGCAATGGTGGCAGGTTGGGGTTGTGCTGGAGCTGACTCTACAAACAGGTCTCAAAACTTCATGGAGGGGGTTAATGACTTAATAGAACCTGTGAAGGATGTTTGTGTGGAGAAAGGAGGTAGCCTGGTTTAAATGGACTGCTGAGTCTGAGACTAAGTCACCATGTGAAGTGTCTACATTGTCCCCCAGTTCAGTGACTCGCCCACAAGTAATAGTAGGTGGCTGTTAGTCTGATGGGCAGCTCTCAGAAATACCCTATTCAGGCACTTCTTGTAGCCTTTGCAGCCTTTTTGAGGCTTAGAAGGTGTTAAAGGCCACTTTTCTGTGCTAAAGATAAAGCTACTTGCTTGCTTGCAGTTGTGCTGCTTTAGCAGATGAGGAGCTGCATCTCCTGGGTCTTGTTATTATGTGCAGGGGAAGTGGCTGGTGTTGTCTCCTGCCTCCTTCCTATTGGAAGCAAGGATTACTCTTCCACAGAGCCAGGCTGCTGCTCTGTAGCTGTCCTCCAGGGCTTTAGCTTGGAGGATTGAGTGAAAGCTGGGTACAGAGTGAAATACTGGGTTATTCCCCCAGCTGCCGGCTAGAAAGGAAAAGCGTTAATCCTACTGTAGAGGAGGTGCTTGGTCAGAGCAGCTTGCTTTATTGCTAGGCTGTAGAGCAAACTGACTATAGAAGTAGCCAGACAGGAGGAGAGATGTATAGCTCATTGCAGCCTGAGTACCAGGCTGCTGCAGCCAGCTGCTAAGCCCCAGATCAATTCTGTGTTAAGTGGAAGTGCTACAGCAAGGTGTTAAACTCTGCTTAAGTAGATAGCCAGGTCACTGCTGTTGATACACAATGTAATCCAGCTTTTTTCTAAAGTAGATCTTAAGCTCTGACTAATCTCTGAAGATGAACTTGTGCCATTATCCTTCAGTGTGCTCTGTGCCACCATCTCCAGATCTTATTGAATGTAGTGGTCCAGGTTAGTTTAGATCTGGTGGCTGTGGGTTTCCTTAACACAGAACTTTCTGCTGCTATCTCTGCCCTTTACCCATGTAGAGCTGTGGCTGACTGTGCTTCTCAGCCTGGAAGAAACTGTGAGGCTGCCCAGAGTTCCATAGGAACTGCAGTGATGGGCTTACACAGAGCATTACCCACGTTATCTCCTAGCTAGAAGGAAGAAAGGCTCTTAATACTTCTTTTTAACAGCCTTAAAGATCCAGCTTGCTATGGAGCAGCTTTCCCTCTTGCTCATTCCCAGTCCTATTGAGGGCAGAGTGAGCTTAGAATCATAGTATTACCCAGGTTGGAAAAGACCTTGAAGATCATCAAGTCCAACCGCAGCCTAACCAGAACCCTAAGTCTAAAAAGCTTATTGAGAAAGAGATTCTTTTCAGTATTCCTGTTAACGTCCTCTGAGTGTCTTAGGCTATTGGAGAACCTACAGATGTGTATGTGCTCATTTACAGTGTGTTAGGCTGCAGGATGGAATACTGTGGCCATTTTTCATGTACACCTGAAGTTGTTTGGGCTTAACTATGGCTAAAATGTCTTGTAAACCCTAAAGACTTCTGATTTCTTCAAGGGAAACTGTATTTTGATCCAATTTGCACCCTCGCTTTATTTAAAGTATAAGAAACAAATCTTTGTGTTTCACTGTCTGATCTTAGTTGACCGTTGCTGAAGGAATATGATATAAATGTATTTATACAGCAAACCAGATGTATGCTGTTGGGTGCTATGTAAGTATAGTCTCAGTGCTTTTTAACTATAAAAGCAAGTAAAGCGTTAACATGGAAGAGAGCTGTCTGAATGCTGTCAGTTCTCAATTCCTACTTTTTTAGTGGGGAATGAGGTAGAGGAGATGGAGGGGTGGATGGATGCCCATCTTCTGGACATAAGAACTGCTGAAGTTGGAGGTGTCTGTGCTGTTGCTCAGCTTCTTGGTGGCTTCTGCCTTGAGCCTGAGCACCTGGTGCATGTGTGTGGCCTCCTGCAGCCCTTGCTGTGGATGAACAAGGCTGTAGGGAGTATAGGAAAAGTGACCTGGCGTGTCTGCAACCTGCAGCATTTAACTCTGGCAGCCTGTTTTGTGGCTGAATGCTGAGATGGGCTTCTAGGCTACAATGAAACCTATGGATCCTGAGATGCTTAGCCCTTCTGCGGGCCTTCAGCTAGAGAAATCTGTGCTGTGTGGAGTAAGAGACCCATTTTCTGACTGGAATACACAAATAGCTGTGTGACCTACTATGATATGCTTTCTGGTTGTCTCTAGTTGATTGGACATATTGAATAACTTCTTCCGAAAGAAGAGACAAATGTGTGTGAGCAGCAGGACACAGAGGGCCTTTGTGTTGGATGCATTAACACAAATGGGGTATTTCTGAAATCCATCCCCCTGTGGCTGAGGTTACCTCTCACAAAGCATCGCATGGCCATGTGATGGAGTGTGGGGGAAGTGATACACCCTTGTAATGACTAACGCACTGTGTGTATAAATGTAAATATATATACACATATGGTTTTGGGTAGGTTACGAACAGTAAAATGAAGCATGGGGATCTGTTGCTTGAAATGTGTGGTAAGGATCTGTGCAAAACCAACAAGTCCCAAATGTGGAAGTCCATGTTATCCAGTTATTTATGGCAATGGGTCAGTATGTGTTTATGGTTATATGATCTGGATTCTTTTTCCCCTCCCTAGGTTTTACTTTTTGGACTTGTCAGCTTTGTGGATTTCTGTGCACACCTCTTCAGCTATGAGTAGATCAATAGGACTTGATATCTATGTGGTCAGCTGCTGCATCCTGCTCTTATCCTCTAGCCCACCATGCCTTGCATATCCATTGCTGGAGGAGAAGGACGTGACAAAGGCCCAGTATGGCTCTTGGGCAGGGAATGGGGTAGAAGATGAAAGGATAAGCATGCCAAACTTAATGGACGAGCTGGACCCCTCTGAGCAAACCCTCTTTGAGGAACCATCTGTAGTGTCAGCAAAGCCATCTGGGATACCCTTAAATGAAGCTTTCACTGCTGAAAGAGAAATGCGGCCTATAAGTCCAATCCATACCTTCCTAGGTAGTCAGAGCCTGGATGTCAGCACCACCATGCCTGGGGCACTAGCTGCTGTAGAAGAGGAGCTCAGTCCCACCAGGTCAGAACTGAATGAAAATGGAGAGTTCAAGGCCATGCTGACGGTAGCTGTGACCACCCTGAGCCCTCCTGTCCAGGATGAACCCATCAATGTGGCCACCACTGAGGACTGTGAGGTGGGGCAGAGCTCTGTCACCCTCCAGGCAACCCCCCCTTCTGTCACAGCTGCAGCAGAGGAGGAGATAGCAGAGAGCAGCTTGTACCCCTCAGCTGCACCTCAGCCCTACAGTGAGCAGGTGCCCACATCACAGCCCAGCACTCCCAGCCTGGAAAGGGCAAGTGACTACCTCATCATCCCAACTGCACAGCCCCCGAGCGAGAGTTTTGAGGTGGGAATACCAGAAGCCAACACAGGCACTGCTACGAGGTTACTGGCTTCACAGGGAACTACTGCTGCTAATCTTGTGATCTCTGAGACCTACCTTCATGTGGGGGCAGATGCAGGTGTGGGGCAAGGAGAGCAGCCCACTGCAGCAAACACTGCCTCCAGCCTCCATGCTGATTCCATGCCCCCAGACTGGGATGATACCAAGCTGGGGAGTACAAGTCAAGGGGGAAGCATGCAGCATGAGGAAGTGAGAGGGGACCAAGTGGCAACTGAAGCATCCCAGATCCCTCTGGGAGATATAGAGGAAGAGCAGGATGATGTGACGAGAGTGTTGCCATCTCCAGCATCTGCTCCACCAACTCCAGAACTTATAAAGGAGATCAACATCACAACCCCTGCAGCGGTGCGTGAGGAAGATGCACTGGTTACTTCCACAGCCAGCAGTGATGTTTCCCTCACAGGGGACTTGCCGGATGTAGGTACAGGTGGTCTGAACTCTCTGGAAGATATAAACATGGTCACAGCAGAAGAGAAGAGCATCCTTCCTTCACAGCCAGAGGCTCCTGTGATGACAGACATAACACCTGATCTCTCCTCTACTCTGGAGAACTCACTGGAAGGTAAAAAGACACTGGTTTCCAAGTGTTAATTTAGGAGGGATGTTCCTTAGAGCCTGTACTTCATTTTATTGTTTTTAGAGCTCAAGTGGAAAAAGGTGTAACCTACCTCCTCTAGGAGGGAAGGGCTGTGGACCTTTGTATGGGGGTAATGGCTTAAACGGGTAACTTGCATGCACCAGTAGAGTGTGAATTAAATCTTCCTTGTCTATGCAGGGATGGTCAGAGCAGATTTAAGAACAAAAAAATCAGTGGTGAGATCTACACTTCTCCTTTGTTATAAAAGTTCCTGGTGTTGTCTCCTTACCTTTCAGCCAAAGCTCTGAATCTACAGTTTTTGTGTGGCCATACCTGTATAGATGACACCTTCATCCCACTGGCAATGTTCTAGGTGGTGTTTAGAGTGCTGGGTCAAATGTCTGGGGTAATGGCCCCTAACATAGGCTGGTTAGGAATGTGAGCTGTGGCCAAGGACTTCTTAATATCTGTTAGGCATCTTTAATTTTGTCCCCTGGTCTGTAAGGACAAAGGGACAACTTCCTCTGTGCTGCATCCAGAAGGTGTTTTCTGCTGCAAGAGATGCAAAGCTAATTGCATGCTGGCGCTGAAACAAGACTGATTAATTTCTAGATTAATTTATAGCCACTTGACTTCTCAGCAGGTTTCCTTCTGCTATTCCCAGGTGTTGGGGAAACATCAGCTAGCAGTAATACTTGTGCAGTGAAAAATAAACTGTACACAACTTGAGTCTCTTAGCTCTTAGAGTTAGTCACCAAAAATGCTATTTTGGCAGCTTTTTGCTTGATTCTTATTTGCCCCCCCATTTCCATACCACAGATTTGCAGTGCTGTGGTAGGTCTGCTTGTCTATAAGGGGGGTGGCTAACGAATCAAGGATTGATTCTGCTACTTTCATACATGTTACACATGAGCTCTCATCTGTTTCTAAGCTGTGAATCAGCTGGATTTGCTGTTTGCTCTGTGACTCTGGAAATAATACATGGTGTCAGTCCTTTGAATGTCTGTTCTGTTACTGTCAGCTGCCCTGTGAGTTGGTGCTGATGCTGCTTCTCATTGCAGGGTTCACTCAGGAGGTGACAACTATTGCCCAGGAGGCTGCTGCTGCTCTGACAGCTGTGACACTGCTGCCTGCTCCTGCCCAGGGGACAGGAGCTGTAAGCCTTCCCCAGGAAACCAGTGGGGAGGACACCCAGATGCTGAGTGCCCCTGGTGCCACCCAGATGCTGACAGCTGCAGGCACCTCCACAGTAAGAACTCCAGATGTGGAAGGTAAGGCTCAAACTTTGTAGGTTCTCTCTCATAAGGACACATCAGTGCATCACTCCAATTTCAGTGCTCATACACTGAAATCTTCATGCAGCATTCAGGGTCAACTTGCTTTTTTTCCCTTGCCTACTGGCCCTGGGCTGCTGCTGCTTTATGCCCATGCAGATCAGTCATGTTAAGATGTGCCAGCAGGTCATAATCTTTGTCCCAAGTAAAAATGAAGTAAACAAAACCACCGCATGAAACCCCCCACGTCCATCTTTGTTCATATGTTGACTTTTGGCCTTAATATTTAAGCTGCTTCCTTAGTTACTTCTGGATTGCTGATGCTTGGCCCAAAGGAGAAAAAAATCTTATTTAGGGAACAATGTGGGAGTAAAGGGGGTTTTCTTGTGAGAATTTAGGAAGCCATTGGAAGCCTGCCCTGATGCTTCTGTTAAGTGATAGTGAGTTCTTCCTTTTGTGCTCAGGGCTGAGGTAGCTCATAGATAAGTGCTTTAACCTGCCATGTTTATCCTGTTGCTGGCTTGATGTCACCTTGGTGAGTACACACAGGAGCCTGTCTTCTTGACAGGAGCGTAGCAGGGGCTCTCTTAGCACAGAATGACCTTTGAGGTCATTTCAGTAGTGGTAGTAGTAGATGCTGCTGTAATGAAACTGCTGCTGGGCAGCACTTCTGCTAGTTCTTCCATTGCAGAGCATCAAAGGAAAGAATCAATTTGCACTGTATCCCTTAAAGTAAGGTTGCTCTATAGGGGGGAGAAGGCTTTTCCAGCAATTACCACTAATTAATTTGCTTCTGGGATTTAATTATAAATTCAAGTATCTCTCATCTTTGCAATAAACAACTAGATCTGTCACTTAGTTCACACCTCATCTGGTGCCTCAGTGCTTTAATCTTGCAGTGGATCCTTAAAACAATGGAAGTAAAACTTAGGGTTGTTCTCACTAAGGAGACTTCTTGTGCTGGCTGTCCTGGAAGAGAAGTCATTACAGGCAAATAACTTAATATAGTTAAGGGTTCAAGTGTCTGATAGCTTCTTTCCTGAACTTAAGCTTTCATTAAGGAGCTCATTCCTAAATCATAGAATCATTAAGGTTGGAAGAGATGAGATCATCAAGTCCAACCCATGTCTCTCAGTGCCACCTCTAATGGTGACTTTTTTAATATGTCTGTGTCCAACTTCTTGTCTTTTGCAGATCTCACAGATGTGGTCCTGGTCACTGGTGAGAAGGCTGCCCCATCTCCTGGTGGGTTGATGGCTACACAGTCTGGGCAAACAGAGGAATCATCCAGCAAAATGATGGTCCCGGTGACTCCAGCATCAGTGGCATCATCTGTTAGGAGGACAGCTCTTCCAGCTGTGAGGAAGATCAGTACAGCTGTAACCTATGGGTTGGATCGACTGGAATCAGAAGGTACCACTGTTCCCAAGCCAAAAGGGCATGCAGCTTCCTGTGGAGAGGAGCAATTACCTTGATTATGTGGGCTTCCAATTGGTCTGTCTGGTACATGGCTATGCATGTGTTAACTGTTGATAATAAAATTGTTGAAAAACCTGTCCCCTTCCAGGTGGTACAGGAAACGAGCAGTGAATGGTGTTGTGGAGAATACCTGATTTCAAATGGCTGTGGTGCCATACTCCTGTAACAGTGCTGAGAGAGGTTAAGAATGTATCACCTTTGAGATCTCATTCAGTTGTTCACTAAAACTTCTTAATGCAAATTCACACAAGGTATTGATGAAGTCAGTGCTTTTCTGGAGTCTATCTTTGGCTCATCTGTCATTTCCTGTAGAGAATTGCTTTGATTCTTCCTGTTTTTTCTTTTACTTTGACTCTTCTTTTTGCTCATCCATCCCCTATTTTGTACTCCAGATTCTGGGCCTACACCACCTGGCAGGGATTAATCTTCCTGCCTGTTTTGCTCCCCTCCCTTTATCTTGACCTTCTCCTACCTTCATATTTTACTGCAAAGGTTGGCAGTCCTCCAGAGGTGGCATGCCAGATGGTATTTTTCTTCTGATCAGAGGTGGGGTGCCTCAGACAACAGCTAATCAGCATCTTTTCTCTGCATGAAGCAATAACTTGAATTCCTGTTAAATTTGGAGGGCAGCAAAGGCAGGGAGACCTCCCCTCTATATGCAAGGTGCTGTGGCTCCTGCCCTTTATTGGGCTTGTTGCTGGCTTTAAAACCTGCCAGGACTGACAGCAGCACATGATCCTTACCCTGATGGATCTCTCTAGTCGTGCAAGGATGTGGATTCCTTGGCTCTGAGGCACAGCTCTGCAGGTGCCTGTCATCCAAGGGTTGTGGTGCTCCTTGTTATGCTGTGTGTTTATGACAACTGGCACAGCTTTTTTTTATGTGGTCTAAAACTCTTTGGAGTAACTTGGACATTGATGTGGTGAGCCTGGTGTTAGGGATCACCAATCTACACTCTGTGAAGTGGGCCAAATGCCACTTGAGGGTATGCTTTCTGTCTGGAGATGCTGCTGCCCCAGTTAAGTGTGGAGGAAGATTTTGAGCTGCAACTGTTTTCTGATACCTTTGTAGTGTTAGTTCATGAGCACTTCCACCTCAGGCTGGAGTGGTGTTAAGAAGGCTGAAGTATTCCTTCCCAAATCACAGTACCTAGTGCTCTCTCTCAAATACCCATATCGTATCAGCTGCATTATTCTCAGGAGTGCTTTCCTACAGAGCAGCACTAAGCTCCAGCCCAGATTGCAGGTGAATGCAAGATCAGACATCACTCCTGCAGACATAATGAAGTCCCTGGGGAGGTCACGGTGCTTGCTGACCAGTGGAAGAAGTGCAGGCAGCTGGGTGAGCTCTGCTGGCTCCCACAGCCCCCAGTGTGGCTCACTGCCTTGCATTGCTGAGGGCCTGGCTCATCATTAAATACAGACCCCTGCTGTTCAGAGTTCTGTTTCTTGGGGACCATCTGTGCCAAACTGACTGCAGTTAATTGCATCAGTATATTCACCTGCTTGGATTGGTTATAACTTTAAAAAAGTCTCAAAATTGTACAGACAAACATGAGATATATTTGAATAGCTTTCTAAATAGGGTTGTCTTCACCTCTATCAGCTCTGGAGAGATTAGCAGAGTAATGACCATATTCCTGCCTGGACTTTGCAGTGAAACTGGTGCTACTTGCCCTTCCTAGCTAAAGAAATCCTATAGGGGGATTATAGGATCTGGGGACAGGATGTAGCTGAGGATGAACCTTACTTGTCTTTGAGGCTTAATGCTGCATTTTGTACTTGTGCCCAAAATTTCTGCATCTCTGGAAAGCCCTACATTGCAGCTTTCTCTGGAGGACTTCTAGGATCCAAGGAGAAAACCTAATTCAACTTATCTGTTCAGGATCATTCTGTAAGCTTCCCAGTGCTTTTTGAAGTGGGTCTATAAAAAGAAAACATCCAAAACTACTCTACAACAGCATGTAAGCCTTAGGGCTGGTTCCTGTTCAGTCATCTAGGCTTATCTGAGCACTGCTGCTGGGGCTGAGCTGCTCTCACAGGTCAGCATTCATAGGATGCTTGTGGGAGATGCTATGCCTGTTAAGTGATGTCAGGAGCAGGCAAATAGCTCTGAAAACAGGCAACTTAGTCTGAGCTGTATAGTCCTTGAATAGAAGGTGCTTCCAATGACTCTGTCTACCTCTCAACATGTAGCTGGTGAAGTCCTTGTTGCTATGGTGGAGGAGTAATCCTGGGGTTGGGAAGGCACGTTGAAGAGAAAAAGTTCAGCCAAGAAGTGTGTTGAATGAGTCTGAATACATAATTATAGCTACAGTCAGCCTTGATTTGCAGCTTCTCTTGGCTAATAACAACTTAAGGATAGAGTTTTACCTTGGTTCTCAAATTATAAATTGAATGCAGTTGTTAACACAGGTTAGTGCTTGTGTAAAGAGTACCAGGGCTGTATTTGTTTTATGAAGCCATGCACTGCTGCTAGTAATAAAACAGGATGAGGTAATGGCCTTAAGGTGTGACAGAAGAGACTCAGATTGGATATTAGGAAATATTTCTTCTGAGACTAGTGATACAGTGGTACAGCTGCCCAGGGAGTGGTGGAATCACCATCCCTGGAGGTGTTCATGAACCAATGGAGATGTGGCACTGAGGGACGTGGGCAGTATTTGTGGTAGGTGGATGGCCAGACTAAGTGATCTTCATGGATCTATTCCACCATTAATGACACTGAAAATGAGCCACTTCCAGGCTTAGAACAGGCCCTGAGCAATGAGGAGACTGCTCTCATGGCCCTTGCAATGTGTAGCTGAGCAAAGCATAGACCTTGGGCAGCTCCACATTTTGACTTGTATAGGAAAAATCAGTTGTAGGATGTTTGGATCATTTATGTCAAAGTATCTGCTGTGTAGGACAGAGCACAGCAGTGTTCCTGGTGAGCAGTTGCATGTTTGCATAATGCAGTATTTGGCTGTGAAGTCCCTAAGCAGTTCTAAGACACGGGGCTGGACTTGCCTTGGGGTTAGCAAATTCTGTTCTGCAGCTGTAGGGAGCCTGATCACTGCATCTTAGCTTCAGGTTTAACTTTGTTTTGCTTCACTGATTACATTGAAGGCTGCTCCAGAACAGTGGAGCACATCATACAATGCAATATATTTCCATGGTATTTTAATGGCACATACTTGGTCCTTGGTTTTCAGAGTGTTTTTTTAAATGACTTTTCAAACTCTCCTTCCTTTTAAGCCATTCCAGTACAAGGCACCTTTCTTCTGATGGGAAGTATTGCTTATTTTTAAATGGAAATTAAGGCTTTGAAAATTCAATTGCTATTTGGACCCTGACTGTATGGATTAAGACCTGCTTCATTAAATCTCTGCAACCCCATTAAAAATTTAAATGAGGTTGCAGGGTTGTAAATAAGAAGGGCACTTAGCCTAGCGTGTTTAACTAGCCTGATGCTATAATTCCTCACCAGCTCTTTGGTTATCAGCTGAATTGGCAGGGATCTGAAGATTTAAGACAAAACCACATGCAAAATGAATTAATAATTGCTTTTGATGCACGCTTCCTATTGCTTCTAGCTTATTTCTGCTGCTGAAGTGGGAACTTCTGTCCCTTTAGTTCAGATTGACCTTGATCTTCCTCATGGAAATCAGCTCTTCACTTGTATTTCTCCTTTGTACCAAAGAATTACATAGTTAAAAAAGAAACACCACCACTTCTTTCTTAGATACCTGATCTTGGGCAGGTTAGGTGGCCTGGTTCAGAATGATCCATTCAACTGTTCTGGATAGGCACCTTAAAATTTCTAGCTGTATCTGACTTGTCATTTGTCTAAAAATAATGTTAAGGTTGTAGTTTTCCCATGTTTATCCCCCAGTTGAACAAAGGTGACAGAACCCCCCTACAGATGCTGTTGAAAGGTAATTGGGCTCTGGGTGAAGATTTTAATGAGGCTTTTGTTTCCTAAGTGGGGGATTAGCTCACCCTCTGGCTCTAGTGAGGTGGATTCAGCTAAGCAGGTATATGGCAGTTCCTTTGGAGTGCTCTGCAAGGAGCACTTCTGAGCTGCTGCTGTTGCCTGGGGTCTCTCAGCACATGCAGAGCTTTGTTGTTTGTGAGGCTTCTCCGTGGTTCTTTGGACACAGGGAGCAGGGCAGGCAACACTGCAGAATGGTTTGGCTCTTTCAGAACCACCCAGATGACTTATAGCTTCTGTATTAGGATAATCCTGGAGCTTCATGATTTGAGTGCTGTGAGGCTTTGTCTAGAGATGAGTGGGCTTGTAGTCATCCTTGCCTTTAGTGTTAGGACTGGAGTTAACCCTGGTATACTGGAGGCTGTTACCTGTAATAACACTCACCCATAGTTCATGCCATCAGGAATGGATCCATGCTGATTACATCTGTACTTTTGTCTACAAAACAGCTTAATTCAGACACTTGCTCAACTCCTGGTCTGTTAGCTACTCTTTTCCTAAGCTAAATTTCCTACAAGTGCATCAGCTCCATTGTGGTGAGAGATAAGCCAGGATTCAAAACACCAGTGTGAATCCCTTCAGATCTGAAAGGCAGGTTAGGATCAGAATCCAAGTTCTTACCATCTTTATAGAGCCCTCTGTTGGGGAGTGCTTTCTGTGGTCTGTTTTATTGGCAAGTGGGTACTGAAAACTTTCTGCAACTCATAAGGAAACCTTATAGTTTAGTCCTGCTGTCCTGTTTGCTCTCCTAAATGTAGCAGGAGTGTTCCCTGTCACAGGAAAAGGAGTTTCATTTCCTCTTATCTTGAAATTTAGGTGTGCAGAGTTAGGGTTTGTGCCTTGCTTTGTGTGGTAAGAACCCATCCAATGGATGCACTCTTCTCAGTGCTCTGTTTTCTCACCTCTGCAGCAGGCCAGGCATTGAATACCTCCATTCATAGGAGGTGTTTGTGTAACTCAGAGCCTGGACTGCTCCTGCTCCCACTGTGGGTGTCCCTATGCAATCCATGAAGCAGGGCAGGGTCAGAACCCTTCTACTTTCCTTCCAGTTATCTCCTTCCAAGCTATCACTTGTGGCAAAGCCCAGCTCTTGGCAGCGTTTTGGAAGCATCAGATGGTGGCATTATCACTGATCACATGAAAGCAATTGATTAATAAGAGTTCTCCTAGAAAGGCCTTTCTGTCTTGACAGCTAGCTGTGATTACAACAGCAGTGCAGAAAATGAGCCTTGTTCCCACGTTACAAGTGTACTAAAAGGAGTCCTTTAGCAGAGACTTCTAAATGCCTCTTTTCTGTAGTCATGAATCCCTCATTCCCAGTCCTGTTTTTAATTACACACCTCTGCTTCCTATTCTGTGTGCACGCATGTGCCATGATGGTCATGAAAAGTGTAGATATTGTACTGAGGGACATGGTTTAGTGGGGAAATATTGGTGATAGGTGGGTGGTTGGACTGGATGATTCTAGAGGTCTTATCCAACATTGGTGATTGTATGACTCTATAAGGTCCCTTGAGTTCCCTGGTATGTTTTGGCCAACCGAGACTTCTTGAAAAGTAGAATTGTGCTGGATAACATCCTTGTGGGTCACAGTCAGGTGGGTGTCAGTGCTCTCCTCACCCTCTTAGCTTGTGTTCAGGTGGGGCTAGGCCTGCCTTGTAGCTCCCTGGAGTGGTAGCTCAGCTCTTGGGCTGCTTTGCTCAGTGCTGGCACAGGAGTGAAGGTTCCACTTCCTTGGAGTCATGGGAACTGGGATCACCACTGGAAGCCAATTAGTACTGGCTTCTGATTGTGGCTTTTGTGCTCATCAGATGCTCATAGGCTTTCAGACTGTACAGCACTAAATATTTGGTATGATCACAGCTTAAGACTACTGTGGACTATAATGATACTTTGCATTACTGTCTAGACACCACTGTCCTCTGGATTTAGTGCAAAGAACAGATTGAGACCTCTGTATTTTGTCTTGCAACTTTTTAAAAGATTTTTCTTATAGTTTGTTTGAAGTTACTATGGAAGTCAAGCCATCACCTTCTAGCAAGCCTTGCTGCCTGTAGAGTAGGAAGATATTTCTCCTGTGCACAAAATCTAGCAGATAATGGTTTAAGTCTGCTGGAGAGTGAGAACACTTAGAATCACAGAATGACCTGGGTTGCAAAGGCCCGCAGTGCTCATCCAGCTCCAACCCCCTGCTGTGTGCAGGGTCACCAACCAGCAGCCCAGGCTGCCCAGAGCCACATCCAGCCTGGCCTTGAATGCCTGCAGGGATGGGGCATCCACAGCCTCCTTGGGCAACCTATCCCAGTGAACATACAACAGTGACTTCTAACCATTAAGGGCAAATATCTAGAAGGTATAGGTAGCAGTTCCTGTGTTATGGGTTTCAGCAGTAGTGCAGGTGCCCCACAGTAAAACTGAACCATTGTTCCGTCTGGCAAATATTAATAAAGGTGGAAATGTGCGAATAAGAAGAATCTCATGCTTTTCTTGGTGCCTTCTTATAGCTTCTCAAAAACTCAACATTTCAATGCCTGTTACAAGGTTGTCAGGTCCTTCAAAACCAAAATTGTTGACAAGTGAAGCAGGAATCTCATTTTTATGGGGATTCCTGCTGCTTAGATTGCATTGCTGTCACAGCAGGGAGGTGTTAAAATTCTCTATTCCTCTGTGTCGATGGAGGCAGAACTGAGCCTGTTACAGAACACAGTGCTTATTTAGTCTGCCAGAGGGTCAGATTTTGCTTTTTTTTCAGCATGTGGGGATGAGGTAACCATCCCATAGCCTGCTTCTGCATCACCCTCGTTGCAGGAGGAAATAGGAATGTAAAGGGTGGTATTTTGGTGCTGCAGTCGTGGTGTCACGGTGAGAGGAGGCAGGATTTACTCTACCTAGGCCTGCTTAGGGTTACACTGCATGTCACAGGTGAGATCCAGAATTTAGGTAAGAAAACAAGACACTGGAGAAGGTCTGCAGAGCAAGATGAACGTGCAGTAGGAGTACTGTGCCAGTTAGGTCTGCTCTTGTGGGCAAAGGAACACTAGGTGTGCAGGAGTGCTCCTGCAGCTGCCCATCACCTGTGTGCCTGATTTGGGTAGTGTCACACACGTACCAGGAAAACTGCTCACATTTCTTTATTAAAGAATAGCATGTTGGCTGTGGGCATGTTCCACTGTATGATTATCTTGCTTCCTATGCAAGGAGAACCTTGGCATAGCGTTGAGTACTTTCAAGCATGCTCCACAAAGTAATTCACAAGGGGATGCTGATGTGTGCAGAAATCCAAATGCCTTCCACAGCTGCTGGGCTCTGCAGTTTGGGTCCTTCTTCACTTCTTTGGAGTGGATGTGGGGATCTCTGAAGTGTCAAGCAGGACTGGTTTAGGAGGCAAAACAGTTTTGCAAAGAGACTCTGGTGTGATGCATGAACCTGCAGCTTGTGGGGGTCTGACTGCATGACACAGAATTATAGGATCATTGAGGATGGAAAAGCCCCCTAAGATCATCTAGACCAACAGTTAGCACATCCCAACCAGATCCTTGAGTGCTGCATTGTGCTTACTCACCACCCTGGACAGCCTGTGTCAATCTGTTATTGCTCCTTCTGAGAAGGAATGTTTCATAATATCCAACCCAAACCTCCCTTGGTGCTGCTCGAGACCATTGCCTCTCATCCTAGCATACATTCTTTCCTATCCCCTGGGATCAGTGGGTGCTGTGAGCAGCCTGCCTGTGCCTGCCATCCTCCTGGTGCCCCCCTGAGCTCTAGTAAGTGTGATCTGCATTACTTTAGAAGCACAATTTCCTATATGTGACCACCAAGTGGTGCTGTGCTCTGTGCTGTGCATGAAAGCAACCTGATGGCACTTTGGGGCAGGGGGTTACAAAGCTGTTTTCAGACATGAGAATGAGCCCTTTTTGGTGCAGCTGCGCTGTGAGGACTGCGCTATCCTCATCCTTGTGCTGTGGCTGTGGGATGGTGGATGGAGCTGGGCGATTTTCAGGTGTGATAAGTAGTCTTGGCACTTTCAATTCAGGTGTTCAGTCTGGCTGCCTGCTGGAGTTTGGAAGAGAAGAGATTGATATCTGCTTTCTCAAAGCCAGCTCTTGGCAGGTGTCTCCAATTAGCATGCTAAAATCACAGGAACCTTTTAAAAGCCTTGTTCCAAGGTAGATTTTTCAGATAAAATCTGATCTTTGTTTTCTCTGACCTTTTTTTTCCCTACTCGGTTCATTCAGGGATAATGTGCTCATGGTCCTGTTGTCCACAGTGCTGGCTGCTTAGCACCTTTGCTGTTCTGTTTGGGAGATCTTTTGCTTACAGCTGTGTTGCTCTCAGCAGAGACACAAGACCTACTTTAATTTATCATTGCAGCTTTCCTGCAAGCACTCTCCAGGTGCCGTACTCAGGTGTACAGAGGCTGTGTATTCTGTATGGAGACATATAGTTTGATAGAGAAAATTCTTGTTTTGATTTAAGATGATGAGCACATTTTAAGATAGTGTACTCCTAAAACATAAAGGGAATGTAAGTGTAAGGGGCTGACTACATCCCTGCAAGGTCCATTCAGTGCTCTGTGTGGTATAAGTGCTGGGAAGAGACACTGTGGGAAGCCTTGCTGGGTGTATGCTGTGTTCTTACAGCTGCTCTTCTCTGCTATGAGCTGTGGTCAGGAATAGGATGGAGGCAGGAACTTGAGGCAGGATGGGGCTCATCCACATCCTCTGGGCGTCTCATGTCAGAAAACAGGCAGGGCTTTGTTAGGGTGGCTTGCTTTTGAAAAAGGGATTATAAGCTCACTGATAGGAATGTATGAACCTTCTGTTTTATGGGACCTTTCCTGATATTGTTTTTGTGTCTTCATGACCAGAGGCTGAGGAAGAAGAAGAGGATGAAGAGGAGGAAGAAGAAGAAGAGGAGGAAGAGGAAGATGAAGAGGACAAAGAGATAGATTCTATGGATGAAAGCATGGAGGGTGACACAGAGCTGCCAGGCTTCACGCTTCCAGGCGAGACATCCCAGGAGCCCATAGCTGGCCTGGAGAACCCTGCAGCCCAGCTGGCTGGGGTGTCCTACCAGGTTCCAGATACCATTGAGTGGGAGCAGCAGAACCAGGGGCTGGGTGAGTGAATAAACTTTTTCTTCCCTTGCCTTCATGGAGGACGCGTCTCCTTCTCTTCACCTTATATGGGGCAGCCCGTTGAGCAGGGAGGTCTCAATAGGCCTCCAACATAATTGATTAAACTTGGAGCAACTGTATTTCTGAAAGAACCCTGGCCACAGAAAAAAATTGGTCAAATTGGAATGAGTCCCAGGCAATGTGTCTTGAGGTTTTAGCCTGGGGGAGAACCTCTCTGTATACTCCAGACCTGGACATCATTCCTAGAGCTTAGTGTTGTGTGTCTCAGCTGAAATTCCAGGGGAAATTTTAATGCTCTTTGCCTGAGTTGTGTTGGTGCAGGCATATGAGTCCTGCGAGGGCAAAGTGTGCTGGGGAGTTGCTAATCTGCCCATTGCTAATTCAGTGGCATTCTTGCAAGCACCTCTGACCACTGACAACCTTCAGGGCTACGTGGTCCAGTCTTTGGGACCTTGTGGTGAATGCATTAAGCAAGACAAACCCTTTAAGGCATGTGTCAAGCATTTTCCAATCTATTCCTCTTATGTGTATAGGCCCTGTGCTATATGGCTATGTTAGTTTGTTCTGCCTAGAAAGGTGAATCAGTGAGAGCTGAACTACATCCATACAGAATATGTGTGTGGCTATAATGATCTAGCTGTACTGAGACTCACCAAACTCAGAAACCCCAAACATCTTTTACATGTTGAGTTATATGAACTGTTGCTTCCCCTAGATGTTTAATTCTCTCCACGTAGTCCGATTTCCAGCCTGCTTGAGCACTGTTAGCTTCCTTTGAAATAAATCAAAGAGTGTATTTCAAGAGCCCTGCGGGAGGGTTGCTCTCCAAGGGCAGACTGAGTTTGCATCGGGCCTGATGTCTCCCTGTCTCACTAACTCTTTCTTGAAAAACATTATATTGGATGATTTGCATGTCAGATCTGTTTCACATGTCCTGTTAACCCATCAGGCTGGGCAGGAGCTGTGCAAGGGAAGTAATTCTAAGTTTTTAATGGCTTTCTGGTCAGCTTTGACAAGCCGTATTAGAGAGCTACATGAGAGTGCTTTTGGAGCGGTGTAGGAAATGTAGGGTTATGTTAAGAGTTGCTTTGGTAGCTTTGTGCTGTTATCTTACACATTTCATTGGTGCAAGATCTTTTGTGCCTTTAAGGAAGGTATGTGTTTTTAGTACTCAGAAAACTGTAACTACTTGCCTGGGTCAGGACTGTGTGTACCATGGTAGATGGCTTTGCCTTTGGATGAGTCAGTCCTGGCTGAGGGTACCAGCGCTCTGCTGTGGTCAAGAAATGCAGTATTTGACAAACTCCAAGGTGTGTCCCCATGTAGCACGCAGGAAGTGGAGGAAGATGGCACTGATTCCTCTTCATGGATATGAGAGCTTCTTGCAGAGCCTTGTTGGAGGATGCTCCTTACAGTACGTTTTCCAGACAGCTGCTTCTGAGCATAAGGACTCAGCTCTATTCTTGTGTTTTATATTAATATTACTTCATCCCACAGCCTTCATCCTCTACCACCTTTCCTCTTTCTTCTTGAAAAAGCCATCTTTCTGAAAATTTCAGACATAGAATAAGTTGTGTGGCCAAAGATGTTCTTTTTATTTCTAGCCCGCTTATATTTTATTTATCCTTGTGCAAATTGGAGAAGCCTGCTGTGAAGCTTGTCAGGTTAGGTCAGCTGCCACATCAGCTGAGCCAGGCACCTGGAGGACAGAGCAGGTGTGAATTTCTGTGCTGTCTGTAAGTGCCTGGCTGGGCTGTGTGTTACCAGGTCCAAATAGTTAAGACTGCCTTCATTTTGGAGCTGTTGCAGTCAGGAGGATGAGCTGATATTGTCTTTAAGAGCGAGGTGGGACTTTTGTAACTGTGCTGTTCTGTGGAGATGAGAGGAGCAATGGGATCAGTCTTTTTGCTTCTGATTCACCCATCACTCATCTTTTTCTATCAGGTAAACACTTACAAGAAGAGTCATTTCTTCTTTCTCTGTCTAGACAACCTGAATGACTTTTTGAGATTGTTTCCTCCCCCTTCTACAATGTTCTTTAAGAGGAGGGGGAATGATCTGTTTCAGATAAAGGCGCAAAGAAAACCAAGGATGCGTATGAACTCATACCAAAACCCTAAGGTTGAGCAAAGAGCTGAGCTGGGTGTTCAGAGTGTCCTCAGTTGGGAGTGGGGAATGGGAGATGCCCTGTACATGGCCCTGTTATGTGCTGCTTTGTGTGGTTTGTTATCAGGGGCATTTAAAGGAGAACAGGAGGAAATGGGAAAAATATATAGCTTGTGTCAACAGGAGGTGGGTTGTTAGGAGTACAAGAAATTCACCAAACCTGACAAGAGGTTGAAAGAACTGCCCACATTGTTCTGCTGGAGCATCTAGGGAGATCAGACTTGCAAAAGGGCTTGTAAAACTTTGGATCTGCTGGACATATGCATGGACTCTTTGAAACCCGCTTTCTCTAAGTGCTTTCTCAACTAAATCTAGCCCTGTGAAATCTATTTCCTTTAAGTGCTTTTCTTCTAAAGCTGAAATTAACTTGACTTTCATTTTAAGACAACTTCTTAACCATTGTACTTCATCACAGCTCTGGAGGAGGTGGATCTGCAGTTTGTCTGAATTCAGATGGGTCAGGGCACGGTGCTCCTGCCTGTCTCAGCTCACAGTGACTTTGGGGAATAGGAAGGGAGGTGCAGAGCTTGGCTCTAAGCAGTGCAGAGGAGTGCCTAATTTCCCATCCTATACAAGCAAAATATTATTTAGAGGGAGTTTGCTGTTCTTCTTAACCTGGGGTATGGCGTAGCAAGGGAAGACCTGAAGAAAGGTGGTGGTACCCAACAGGATACAAGATAAGGGAAAACCAGAGGAGACAGGGCAGTGAGTTCTGCAGTTAGAACGTC
Source organism: Coturnix japonica (assembly GCF_054131305.1). Lineage (NCBI taxonomy): Eukaryota > Metazoa > Chordata > Aves > Galliformes > Phasianidae > Coturnix > Coturnix japonica. The sequence continues at coordinate 52,735,195 of NC_140667.1, forward strand.
ATGACTTTGTATACTTCAGTCTGCAGATTATCAACTCGATGGATTGCAGCAGATCCTGCGAAGTTACTGCAGATGCTTTAATAAAAGTTCCTCTAAGAGGTAACTGAAAACGTATTTGAAGTAAATTGCAGTATACCCACGGTAGTCAGTTTTGGCAGCCCTGTGTTTGATTCTGTCGTGGTTCTCTTAAATGGAAATTAAATGTTATTTCTTCTTGATTTTCCTTATTTTCTTCTGTTCAATAAGTACCGAACTTTTACAGTTGGTATTTTTCATATTTAAAATGCTTCACACACATCTCCTTCTTCTGGGGAGATATTCTGTCCTGTGGCCTTCAGATCTTTATCTCTAACATCCGTAGTACAGAAGAGCAAGTAGTACTGGAGTAGCTACTGTCAGCTCAGTTATTATTGGGTTTACCTGGTCTGATGGCTGACAAGCTGAGAATCCCTGGAGAATGAGTAACTTGATCCACAGGCAGCTTGGCAAAGCAAAGAGACAGTTTGGATATTTGTAGTGGTCAGTGGAAAAAATGCCAGAGAAACAGAATCATTAAAATGTCAATTCTAGGAAGTCAGATGGTCCTACATTAACTCCAGCTGAGCAAAAGCAATTTATATGCTTCGGTAACGAGGCTGTCAGCTTTACAGTCTATCAGCTGACTCTCTAACCAACAAGATTTAGACAAAAATAAAACTAAATGATAAAAATAAATGATGTCATCAAAATAGAAGTTGATCTTCCAGAAAACATTCTGGTGGAGTCTGGTTCTGCAGAAGGAAGGTCTGAGTATGCTTTTGGATCTCTGTTGGTGTTCTGATGCTTTGTCTTTAGATGTAAAGGGCATCTTAGCAGAACTTTGGGACCTCTCTGTGTTGTGGGAGATGACTTCAACCTTCCTCTGCTTGTTTGAGTTGTGGGTGGTGCATAGTAGGTGAACACAAACTTTGTGTTGGAGAATATCAGAGGGAAGGGAAACTTGAGCCTTCTGAGAATGAATAGAAGCACAGCATTCTTCCCTTCTCCCTCTTTTGGGATTAAATGTTTATGCATTACAATGAGAACTGCCATTGGTTTAGATAAACTAGTGTAGAACAAGGGAATGTTCCCAAGCTGCTTGTTAATGCCACAGTGTTAATGCCTGTCATCCATGTCCCAATGTCTGTAACGGGGAGATCCTACTGTTGGTAGTATGGTAGCAACAGGAGGACTGCGACCATTTACTCAGCCTTTCATTTTGCTGCTCTGGGGTTTACGGTAGTTTGTTTTGTGCATTCAGAATGCATGGAGTTGTATGGAGCAGCTGTGGCTTTTCCTTTCTGAAGCTGCACAGGGCTGTGACTTCTTGAATGTATGGTTGAAACTGTAGATGCAAGGGTTGGTGTGGTGGACTTGGGTTCTTTAAAATGTTGGTGGAGCCCATTGGTTGCTTATCCTAGGCCACCACGAATATGAGGTAACGTCTGGCTGTAGATGACCCTATTCCTTGCACGGGAATTTGACCAGATGGCCTTTAAAGATCTCTTCCAACTCAAACAATTCTGTGATTCTATTTGAACCAAAAATCCTAACAGAGAAGGCTCCATTGTTGTGCTCAAAATCATGTTTTATAGGCACAGCAGAGGCACAACCCATATATATCCAAACCCAAGAATTTATTGCTAATGCAATTGTATTACTCACAGTCTAATCGTTACTAGTCTAGACATAGTTATTGTTACAGAAAAAGAAATAATTATGCAGTTAGAGTTGCTGTACCCACAGTTCTTGTTTTCTTTGCCTATTCCTGGCTTTATGCATCTCAGTTTGCTGTGTATGGTGGCCTTTATGTGTGTTAAATGCTGTATTTGTTTCACCCTATATCAATTTTGTCCTGGTCTTCATCTGTCATCTAATTGACATCTGGTACATTGCTTATAACCACGATGGCCCCAGTGCCAGCACTTTGTTTCTCCTCGGTGCAGCATTCCATGTCTGGTTCCACAGATTTTCCTATTGGTTTCTCATGGAGATATTGTACACAGTGGAGTTTAGCTCTACAGCTGGATTCCATTCTCTACCACCCTATGGGCCCGGCCATCCAGCCAGTTCTTTACCCAACAAAGAGTGTACCTGTCCAGGCTATGGACTACCAGCTTCTCCAGGAGGTTGCTGTGGCAGACAGCATCGAAGGCTCTGCTGTCACCTCCCTCAGTGCCCTGATGTGGATCCCATCTGGCCCTATGGGCTTGTGGCAGCTTGAGTGGGGTAGTGGGTCTCTGTTTCCACCTGAATCAAAGGGGGTTTTATTCTGCTCCCTGTCTGTGACTTCCATGTCAGGGGGTAGAGTGCCCCAAGGACAGCTGGTCTGACCTTTACAGACAGGTGTAAAGAATTCATTGAGAGCCTTATTTTGTTGTCGTGTTCCCCATCACATCCAGCAAAGGGTGGAGATCTTCCTTAGCCCGCCTCTTACTGTAAATGTATTTGTAAAGAGCTTTTTGTTCTCTTTTACCCAATGGCCAAGTTGAGTTCAAACTGAGCTTTCTGCCTTTCTAGTTTTCTCCCTACACATCCTAACATCTTCTTTGTACTCTCCCCAAGTTACTCATCCCTTCTTTCTGGGAGGCAGATTCTCTTTTTCTCCTGGAGCCTCAGGAAAATCTCCCTGTTAATCTGTGCTGTTTTTCTTCACTTCTGGCTCATCTGTCAGCACAGGGGGATAACCTTCTCCTGTATCTTTAAGACTTCCTTCCTTCTTATGTTCCTCACCATCTCTCTTCCTTCTCCAAAGCAGTAACAAAGCTCCCCCCATCAGGCTGGTGGCTAAATTTAGTGTTTCTGTTCCTTGTGAGGAATGTGCACTTTGGAATCACTTCTTTTTAACCGTTTTAAGAGTTAGCTTGTGATCATACCTTAATCCTGGAGCAAAGCGCTATTCAATCAGGTTTGCTTTGCAAAAGAAATTACGCATCCAAATGTCTTCTCAACAACAATGATCCTCTTCCCTGCCTTGTTTTGACATATGCAATTTCAACAGCTATTACATGCTATTACAGTGCCAGAGCAGCTCCCCAAAGACAATCATTCACATCATGGTTGGCCTTTTCCTTTTGTCACATTTTGTCCCAAGCTGCTTTGGGGAATGTCTGCTATGCTTTTACATACAGCACAGGGATGCCAACACAGCCCACGCATGTTAAGTGTGAGAAGTTGGCAGTGCCACATTCAGATGTTGTCCTCGCAGCAGAGGACATCTCAGAGACTCAGAGAAGGGAATAGCAAGGAGTGAAACAGAAGCAAAAGGCTGTCAGAAATGGGTGCAACGAAGCTATAGTTTGTGGTGGAAGAAATGTGTGTCAGAAGGAAGGGGGAGGCAGCAGGGGCCTTTCTAGACATAAACCTCAAGCAGGAAACTCCAGTTGATAATTTTTACTCAAATACATTGAGAAGTGTCTGCACTGTCACAACCTCAGATATATTGCTTTGAAACAACAGCCCTGCCTTCAGCTTTGTGTCTCTGTTTAAACCTATCTCAGAGTAAGATTAGCTGAGCCCTTTGTTATCGGCCCTCAGGTGCTGCCTCCTGGAGCTGGGGGCAGGTATAGAGGGGTTTGCTCATTTGTGCAGGGCCAGGTTTGGCTATGCCCTCCTCCTCTCTGCCCACAAAAGGATCCTACCAGCAGCTGAGCATTTTTTACCTCCCCCGACTCTCTCCATGCATCCACTAATTGCAGTCATGGGATGGACCTACCTTGAATTATAGAATCAATAAGGTTGGAAAAGTTCTCAAAGACCCCCCCCAATCCCAGCCATTTTAGAGTGCTTTGTCTCACCCTCTACCCTTCACTTTATGTATGTCAGAAGTCTTGGCTCTGTTTAGACAGAAGACAAGGTTTTCAGCCCCCTCTCCCATTGGCTTTCGGTAATCACTTATCTTGATTGAAGAATGCAGGCAGGCCAGCAGCTCTCCTTGGGTCAGAGTTATTAATTTTTCCTTTCTGTGCTTGCCTGAGTGGTCTTTGCTTTGTACAAAGAGCCTTGTCCTTATATTGCAGGAATCACATTTATTTTCTAATAGCAATATAAGCCATAGTGCACAAGAGCTGTCTGTTTTTGTGGCATTTCAGCCCTCTAAGAAAAAAAAAATGGGAATGTGAAGGTTCATTGGCCTTGAATTGCCTCTCTTCTTCTGGGGATTTGCATCAGAGGCTGCTGATCTTTTGGGTTGAAGTATTGGTTCTCACTACAGAGTGAGTAAGAGAAAACCGGAGGAAAAGAGCTCCTTGCAGCCATTAACATGGAGAGCGATGGTAATTTGTGGAGAAGATGGTTTTAAAATATTCTTCTCTAATGAGAGTGTAGAGAAGTTCTCTCTCTGCTTAGGCAGCGCAGGCCAAAATGACTGATGCTAACCCTGCCTCTGCGCTGGTGTTGGTTTGAATTAAGATGACTTGAGGATCAAATGAGATCTAAGTTCTTTCCTGAAAGGATGTTCTCTCCTGATAAACAAATAAATCCTGCCCTGCCTGAGTGTGAGTTAGGGACCAGTATTGGAAATAAGTAAATTGTTTGGATTTTGACTGACAATAAAATTTATCTCAAACCACAAGCAAATGGTGTTTCGCAAAAATGTTGGGTATCAGCATTAATCACCGAGAAGGGTCGATATGGTGAGAATTATTAGAGGCTTTTGCTTTCTTTTTTTCTTGTGTGTGTTTGAATAACTCTAATCACAACCTTATCCTCGCCTGGTATGTAATAAAGGGTTTCAGCAGGGCTGTTCCCAATAACCTATCATTTCTTTTAATGTATTGTACTTGAGGCTTTATTGATGTGAAGTGAGGCTGGGAGCTATCCCAAGCTTCTCCGTTATTCCTTTCCCAAGCTGCTTTTCCCCATCTCCCTTTCTTTTGTATGACTGCTCAGGTGTTTGCACAGACTGTTTTTGCAGTGTTGCATACCTGGGTGCTCTCTCATTGGCTCAAGTACAAATCTAATGCTATGGAGGATCTCAGAGGGTCTAGATCACCTCCCTCTCCCCACAACACCTGTATGACCTCACAAGTGAAGTCATATGAGAAAAATATCTTTCTCTTAGACACTATTTCTTATATCTGTTAAAAGTGGTTAAAGGAAGTCCTTTTCTATTTTGTTGGTTGTGGGGATTAAGTGTAGGGGGTTAAGTGGAGCATTAGAGCCCAGTGCTTGCTGGGGACTCTCTCCTAGTTGCTCCATGTGTCTATTCCTGGGGCATCTCAGAACTGTCCATGTGAGCATGTACCTTCATGTCTACTGCAACAGCATCTCAAACCAGAGCTGGCATCCCCAAGTCTGAATCATCTTCTGAAGGGATAGTGCTCTTCAGTAGTGCTAATTGGCAGCAGCAATGATTAGTTATTAAGCACTGAGTAGTGACTAATATGTGGGCTCTGATGGTGAATATGAGGGTTTGAAAGAAACAGTGGAACTCATAATTCTTCATATATTCTGAATCTGCTTCAAGGCATCCATTATGGAATCTGCACTTGTATTTCATCAACAACTGCACATAGGAGAACTGTATGGAGGATGCTGCAGTATAAACATAGGCCTGGTGGGATGGGGAAACAGGAAAAGGGAACAAAATGACAGCTATCATTTTGATCCTAAGTAGTCTATGCCACTCTGTGCATCTGGAAGAAGATGCAATAGAGCTGGAAAATGTACAGGGAAGAGGAAGAGTAACCAAAGAATAACTGAAAAGAGTGAGCAAGAGAATTAATCGGATTCTTTGCAAGGAGGGGAGCATTGCTGTGTGACTGTTTTATCCCTAAGCTTTCCTAAAGCAGATGCTGTTGGATGCTGAGTTACTAACCAAGCCAGACCTTCAGTCTGACCTAGACTGGCTATAAGCAGAGCCCAGCAGAGTCCTCTGCTTCATTGCTGCCAGTTTTACTGCTTTGTTATGTGACCTTGCACAAATCCCTTCCTTCTGTTCCTGAGTCCTGTTATCCATCTGCGGGCTGGTTTCATGGTTTCTGTGGTAGTGTATTGGTTCAGGTTCTTTTAGGCAAATACAGTCTGTTTACATGCTTGTAGAGCATTTATTACAGGAGTATGTCATCTCAGATGGGCTTTCAGGTATTCCAGTGATAAGAGTAATTAATAATATATTCCTCCATTTTCTCTCTGTATTATTTTTTTCTGATGAACAAAAGATATTGATTGCTGCTGATCCACTGCATCCATTCCTATGTGATCATAAAGGTTGAAAAAGACTTCCAAGATCATCAAGTCCAATGGCCAACCCATCCCTATTGTTCCCCCTAAACCATGTCCCTCAGTGCTGTATCTCCACAGTTCTTGGATGACTTCAAGGGTGGTGACTCTACTGCCTCCCTCGGTTGATATTCTTTGTTGCTCTTCCTTTAACACAAACTTTGCCCTGAGTTTATTAGCAACGTTCCAAGGAGAGAAATGCCTGAAAACAACTGGTTATGCTCACTGCAGGGAGATATGACTCAGTGACTAGAGGTACCTTCCAAGGTCCTTGTTGTGCAATGTCTTTCAGGTACACAAAACTCCACATAAAACACTTAAAACTGAAGTCAGAGGTCTAAGCTCAGCGCCCAAAGATGTGCAGCTGAGAACAGGTATTAATGAGTTCGTGTTGTCCCCTTCCCACACTTAAAGCTTCATTTTATATGCTCTACAGTTCTTATCATTGCTGGATTGGCACAGAAGGTAATGGCATTTTCAGACTTTCTCTTTTCCATTTTGCGCTGTCTTCTCACTGTTTGCAGATACTGGGATGGAAAATCAAATCAAATGCGCATGGGTTCCCATACCTGCCTCAGTTATGAGTCCAAAAGCTCATCCATAAATCTGTGGCTTCTTTTTCTCTTGGCTTTGGTGGATCTGCTTGTTATCTTGTAGAAAATAATTTCAAATAGGAATCTTAAGCTCCTGTATGTCTCAAGGGGGTTCAAATAAATGTGGACAAATGGGATTTCTCAGTCAGTGGACAGATTTATCAGTCGGGATGTTGTGATGAACAGGCTTAAGTCAACAGTTCACTTGGTCCATCCATCAAACCTCTAACCAGGTTTGAGCAGTAATTGCCTGAATCTGTCAACCACTTTGCAACGTTACAGGACGAGCCAACAATTTGTCTTCCATGTTTAGGGCTAAATGTTGGAAGTGCTCTGTGACTGTACTGTTTCTGTACTTAGAAAGAATTGCAGGTTTTAGGTGATCCAAAGAGGTTTTGCTCATGCTGTGGAAAAAGAAACCTTTCCCCAGTGCAGAACATGTAAGTTAAAAAAGTGCAACTATTTGAGTCCCAGAGCTCCCTTAGCCAAGAAGATGTGATTCTTCAAAAACAGCAGAAAGAAAACTCTAGTTCCCAACCTTTTTTGGCTTTGTGTATTTCTCAAGCACAATGTTGGATAACAATTTCTTTCTCAGGGAAGGCTATTAGTGTTGGCTTTATGATTAGAGCTTGCTCACTGACTGGCTTGCAGGATTTAGCGAAACCCATTGAAAGATAAGCAGCCAACCCCCTGCTAGAAGTCTGATGAAATGCCTACATCTTTCTCCAGGCTGATTACTTTTAGCGTGTAATGTGGAGATTTATCTGCATGCCAGGAAACATAAAACACTGGCAAAGGTCTTTAAATATTTTGTTGTACCTTCTCCTGCTGCTGCCTCTTTTTTGACCTTTGTTGCATCCACATCCCTCGTGGATGATGCTGCATCCTACAAAAGTCACAAACTGGAGTTAGACAAAGATCTCCCTACAGGGGAGTCTCTGTGTGTGATAGAGCATGTGGGCCTGATGCATCCCATCACCTGACAAGGACCTGAGGATCTCAGTAGGAGTGAGAACCCCACAGCTAGTAATGGGTCTCGGGAGAAGATCACTTGGAGCCCCAGCCCTCTTCACATCTCAACTGATGGTTGTGAAGCAGCTGATCAGCTTGGGAAGGATGAGATCTGTCCAGTGCATGGGGTCATAGAAAAGGAGAGAATTTGGAGCTTTGGTCTGTTGGCGTATGTGTGTCAGGATAAACTGGGGATGTAGTCATCAAGAACAAATAGAATCACAGAACCACCAAGGTTGGAAAAGATCTCCAAGGTCATCTAGTCCAACCATTCTCCTACCACCAATCTTTTCCAACTAAACCATGTCCCTTAGTACCATATCTCCACAGTTCTTGAAACACCTCCAGGGATGGTGACTCCACCACCTCCCTGGGCAGCTCATTTCATCACCTGACTGTTCTTTCAGTGATGATATTTTTCCTAGTATCCAACTTGACCATCCACTGGCACAGCTTGAGGCCATCACCTTTTGTCCTGTTGCTCGTTACATAGGAGAAGAGGCTGATCCCCACCTCACCACAGCCTCCTTTCAGGTCATTGTAGAGAGCGATAAGGTCTCCCCTGAGCCTTCTCTTCTCCAAACTAAACAATCCCAGTTCCTTCAGCAGCTCCTCATAGGACTTGTGCTCCAGACTTCATTGCCTTTCTCTGGATGTGTTGTAGGGCCTTAGTGTCTGTCTTGTAGTGAGGGTCCCAAAACTGAACGCAGTACTCAAAGTGCAGACTTGCCAGAACTGATGATTACTTTCCTGCTCCTGCTGGCTGCGCTATTACACAAGCCAGGATGTCATTGGCCTTCTTGGCCAGCTGGCCATGCTGCTGGCCCATGTTCAGCCAGCTGTTGACCAGCACCCCAAGGCCATCTTCCTCTGTGCAGCCTTCCAGCTACTCTGCCCCAAGCCTGTAATGTTGCCTGGGGATGTTGTGGCCAAAGTGCAGGACCCGGCACTTGGTCTTGTTGAACTTCATCCCGCTGGTCTCAGCCCAGCTATACAGCCTGCACAGATCCCTGTATGACTTCCTATCCTCAGGCAGGTTGATACTTCTTCCCAACTTGGTGTCATCTGTGAAGAGTGGGTATAAACATTGTTTTACACTAGTGGTAGCGCAGCACAGGCACAGGTTGCCCAGAGAGATGGTGGGTGCTCAGTCCTTGGGGACATTCAAGATCAGGTTGAAGGGGGCTCTGAGCACCCGATGGAGCTGTGGGTGTCCCTGTTCACTGCAGGAGAATTGGACCAGGTGGCCTTTAAAGGTCCCTTCCAACTCAGTTTTATCATTTGGTGAAATGAGGTGCATGTCTTGTTGGAACGCCTGTATATGAGTAGTGCCCTTTCACTGTAAGTAGACTGTTAGAGATTATCTAAATGTGCTTGAAGAAAGAGCAGACTCATTCATTTCAGAGCAGAGAGAAAACACACAAAACACCCTCTGACAACTCACTGATTTTGTATTGAGGCATTTTGAAGGCTGAGAACACTGTCAGTGTAAACAGCACAAGAACATCGTAGCCTGTTTAGTGTATCCCTGTCCTCCTGGGGAGTTTTTTCTTCAGGTGTAGGTGGGATCAGGGAGCTGGTGTGCAGGTAGCAAACTGATCTAGTGAAACAATGGAAAATGCTGTCGAGAGTCAGTCTGAGGATAAATTAACCCTTTCACTTGTAGGACCAAGCAGAACTGGCTGGGAGGTGATGATTTTACAGTGCCTGTTGTGTGGGAGCGAAAGTCAACAAGATTTTGGGATGTTCACTTGTCTTCAGAGCCTCATCTGTAAATACTAATGGGCACTGCAGAAAAGAGCCCTTGAAGCTATTGCAATTAAACTTAAGCTAGAGGGACCCAGGTTAAAGTACAGTGCCAGAAAGATGTGGAGGTAGGGCTTTCCACCGTTGACCTTATGGAGCCAGGCCTGCTTGATCAGGGATTAAATTTGATTTCACAGTATTTCAAAACACCAAACAAAAACAATCCTACCGAGATGCATACCTTGATATTACCGGTCCAGCCATAAAACAAAATTGCTTCTCTTCTTCAGTGCCTTTCAGTATGTTTTTGGTGTGAAGATATTTAGAGATACTTCACCCTCTGCAGGATAAGAGGGGAGCTGCCTTGTCCAGGTTTGTCTACCAAACACACATGTGGCTTCTTCATTTGGATAGCCCGTCATCAGCCTGTCGTGCTCTGCCTCCTAGGAGAGCTTTTATCTGTCAGCCTGGATTCATCTCCAGTCAGCACAGGCTCAGTGAAACCATTTTGGTTTGATTGTCATCATGTCTGAGTCATTATTTCTGAGAAATATCCACTGACTTAAAACACTCATTGCCTCTCGAGGCCCAACTTTTAATAAGAAGCTTTGCTATTAGCTGAAAGGGAAGTGTCATCTGGATAATTGTGATGTGACATTAAAATAGAGCCTTGGGTGAGGCTGGCAGAACTCAGCGCTGCTCTGAACCTCTTGGTGTTGAAGTGGAAATTCTACTTCTCAGGTGGAAGGGCTATATTTGCACTGAAGAGGTTTGCCCCTGTTTTCTCACTGGCTCTGACTCCTGCCTCCTTTTGGCTGTAATTATCCAAATCTGCATATATCACATCTGGCTTCACAGTCAATAGATGAAGATAACGTTGCTTGTTTATATTAGAGAGCTGTTGTGAATGCAATTAATAAAGCTGCAAAGTAGTGGAAGAGCTGAATATCATTATGTAATGAGACCTCGTTTGCAATAAATGGTATGAAAAATGATTTCTCGCAAAGAACAACAAACCGTTGTGGGTTTTTAGCCTAATTGTAGATACTTGGTTCTAATTTGTTGTTTGGCATTTCCACGTTAATGAAGAGTTTTAGATATAGTTACTGCATTTATGGCAAACACATTATCATTTGCCAGAAGCGCTGGCTTCTTTAGAAATGGGAGAGCTGAGTAATTATCCTCATTGTGCTGCTCTGGGGAAGGCTCTGCCAGCACTACTGTCCATCTCCCTCTGCAGGGAGTTGTGAAGCATCCACAACTTCTCTGGACTACCAATTTAGGCTGCTCTTACTTGAATTCATGGGATGTACACAGAGGACTTCCCCCTACTTCATGTAGTAAAAGCTTAGGTAGTGGTTTTCATTCAGAATGCATTACAGCAGGTGGAAGGCACTGTACATGCTACCTTGGCCTGATACTGCCTGTCATTACCTCCCCATCTGCCTTCTTTCCAAGCAGGAAGCATTTCCAAGCTGGGGCTCTCCTGGAGATCACATGGGAAGATCACTGTAATTTTCCGTGTGAGATCCTTCAATTTCCATGCACTCTTTGACCACCAGGGAGGTGGTGGAGTCACCGACCCTGGGGGTATCCAAGGAATGTTTGGATGTTGTAGTGAGGGTCATGGTTTAGTGGTAGCTATTGGTAATAGGTGAACGGTTGGACTGGATGATCTTTTAGGTCTTTTCCAACCTTGGTGATTCTATGATTCTGTGATTATCTATCATACATACCCGTAGCATTCCCATGGTAAGGATACTAAAAGGAGTAACAAAGATTAATTTATATTCCTGTGGTTATACAAGAAGTCAATTGCAAGGCTATCGAACCACTGTCAGGATCCATAAACCCCCATTTGGTATTTCAACACAAGAGCATCACATCTGGCTGAGAATCAATGCTCAGTTCATGATGCAGAAGGAATGTGGGATCAGCCTTCTTTTTTGTCGCCAAATGTGGGCAAATGCATTTTCCTTTGGAGTCTAAGTGTGAGCTGCTCAGTCTGCTGTTGTTCCTTAGTATTTGCATGAAAATGAGGCTTTGAGGTAATCAGATTTTATTTCTGGTGTCTAATCGATGCTCAGGGCTTTGTGGTTTAATTACTAGAATAATTGTTTGCTGAAAACGGACTTCAATATCTACTTTTTTTCCTTTGAAAAGCCAATTCCATCATTTTTATTTCCAACCATTTAGCACTTTATTGATCTTTGTGTCATTTCTTGATGGATGCTGCATCTTTCCAGCCAAAATAAAGGCCAGATCTTGAAATAAGAAAAATAAATTCTTTGTCTTAAATACGAAAATGGAAAATGCCCCATTTCGGTATTGCTTGCTGCAGGCAGGTCATTCATATGGTGTCCCCAGGAAAAATGATGCTGAAAAGTTCACTCTGTATAGAAGGAAAAAACAACCAAGCCAAGAATATTTTCACAACCCTATGAGTGTTAGACTTAAACTGAGATACAGAGAGAAGTGTTGCAGTTTAACTGCTGCTCTCTTAAGATAGATGAGAAGGTGTTAGAGGGACATGGAAGTCCAGTGGCTTAGAGAAAGGTGAAGTGAAGGGTGGATTGAGAAGCTGCAAAAAGGAATCATAGAATCATTTGAGTTGGAAGGAACCTTTAAAGGTCATCTTCTCTTCTACAGAGACACCCACAGCTCCATCAGGTGCTCAGAGTCCCATCCAACCTGACCATGGGTGTCTCCAAGGACAGGGCACCCACCACCTTTCTGGGCAACCTGTGCCAGTGCTTCACCACCCTCAGTGTAAAAAACCTTATATCCAGTCTCAGTCTCTCCCCTTTTAGTTTGTTGTTTATTTACATATTGCTACCCAATTAGTACTACATAAGCATGGCAAGTGAGATCAGCTAAAGCAGAGTGGGTTCTTGCTGCAAATCCACATGTCACTGCAGGATGTGTGCAGTCATAGAGAGCCTGGCCCAATGTGAGCACTGGCAGAGTCCATTCCAGTAAGCAGCGTTTGCATCTCATCTCCCAGAGCGCGGGTAGTTTTGTATGCTGTGTGATCCCATAGATGTGTGGTTGTACAATGCATTATGACAGGCTGTTCACAGCAGCATCCTGCTGACGCCTTGTGCTCTTTGGATGCTGAGGGCTTTTCTACCTTCACTGCGCTTTAACATCTTGTGCCTGCCTGGGATCACTGAGGGAAAAACAAGCAGTTCATTTAAGCCAACAAGTGATTTCAAGGCACCGTAGACCTGAGTTTACAGGAAGATGCAAAGGCTGAAAGGCAAAGCCGCTGCCAGACTTTCACGATGGAAAATGGCTAAAAAAGGGCAAAATCAGGAGAAAGCTGACTGTATGCCCTGGAGATGGCAGTGTCGAAAGCATCTTTGTAGTAAAAGGAGGAGTTAGGAAGCGCACCTCAGCTTTTTAGGTATAGTTTATTAGATATGGAGGCTCGTGGCCCTGCATGTGGCAGGGGGTTGGAGGTGGATGATCCCTAAGGTCCCTTCCAACCCAAGCCATGCTGTGATTCTATGACTATCATTCCGCTTGCTGGGTGAGCACGGCTGTTTCTCCTCAGCTTTTCCCTTTCTCTCCGTGGCTGTAGCAGAAATTCATCAAAATTCTTGTCGGGTAGAAATAGTTTTTCTTCTGGAATTAAAAATACGCTGCCTTCCAGCAGAATGCCATTTTCTCTATTATTTATTTGCGCTCGTAAGTAAATTGGCAGTTGTATATTCTAAGGAAAAGGAGCCGATGCAGCTTTGTGCCATTAAGTTGTCAGAGCCGAGCAGACGAAGCATGGAGCACTTCTGCAAAATTGCTCTCTGTACCCTCATTTAAAAGAAAGTTTTACCTGCAAGAGAAAGAGATGAAATCTGTGACATACAGAATGGATTGCCCGACGTCTCCAGGCTGATTTAAAGCAATCGATCTGTTCTTTATTTTTAAGGTTTTAAGGCCTTGTGCAGGTGTGCAGCTTGGGGTTTGTGCGTGCCTTTGTGTGTGTAAGTGGGGAGGAGGGGAGCTGCCTACAGCAAATTGCTTTGCACTGGGGTGCAGCAAAGAGACTGAGCAGGAGGATGCTCAGGAGATGCCGTCCTTCAGGCCTTGCTTCTGCCCTTTGGAGTGTATATGGAAACTTGGGTGCCGTGCTTTCAAAACCAGTTGTTTTTGATGGAGAACTGTTAAGAGAGAAGGTGCTGGCTGTACAGATCACTATCAACACACTCTGGGTTGAAGATGCGATGGCTGGGTGTGAACGTATAGCGAGGTGTGCAGGTCAGAGGGAGAACGTGCTGTTTTGTTGTGGAAAAACAGGATTGCTTTAGGTGATAAAAAGGGAAATATGATTAAAACAAGCTGATAAAGTGGAAACTGAAGTGACAAGATAAAATAGCAGGGCATTCAGGATGAGAAGGGAGAACTGGAACCGATGGGTCGAGGGCATGAATTATTGATTGTAATCTTCACCTGTAGGATGTCATTGCATTTTCTTATCTCTGCAGGGGAGAGAACAAATGAGAAGTGAACAGAATTATTAAGCAACTTTACTGTGGTGTTGGGGGGGATAATTGGGCAATGAGGATTATTTCTAGTGGACAAAGCATACAGCCTTGAGGACTTGTGCTACTGATTTCTGAGGGCACTGGGGGGGGAGAAGGAAGAAGCCTCTGAAAAGACACTGAACATCAGGGGTAAACCCTGAGACTGGTGCTTTGCAGCACGTTTGAAGTGAGAACAAAAGGGGATTCCAGAGGCCTGGCCAGTGAAGAAGAATGTATTTGAAGATGAGCAGCCCTCTGAATAGAAGCAAGAAGTGAGACTGTAAGCAGAGGCTACCTGTAGGGATTGAGGGAAGGGAGAGCACATCAGCTTCCCAGCCAGTTCTTCCTCAGTTCTCTGTTGTAAGTTACATCATATCACTCTCTCTTTCAAGAGGAGCCCGGAACAAAAAACATTAAATGAGCAGCTTTGTGTATCCTGGCTGAATCCAATCATATAGGGGATGCAAAGCTGTGGGACACAGTGGAAAGCTTAGGTGTGGGATGAAGGTGCTAAGGAGGGGAGATTCCTTCCTTAGTGTTGACAGCGTGGCTTCTTAATGGCTGCCTGAGCACTTCTGAGGGGCAAAATGGACTGAAAATAGCACCATGTATCTGTAACTGAATTCATCCCAGCTGCTCAGACTCCAGTTCCAGCTGTGCTCTGTGTTTGGCACAGGCACTGTCATCCCCTGTGCAGCTCAGGCTGACCTGAGCTGGTAAATCTTAAGCTAGATGTTATTTAAAATTAATTTGAGGAGATGCAGATGTTCTATAAATCACTGAGGAAATGTCAGATTATTCATGCAATTTTCAGAAGTGCTCCACGGTGGTCTGACTCAGCTCCCTGTGAAGCCCAGAGCTCAGCATTAAGCAAAGGCAGAGTCTGTGCTGGTCACTATCCTCAAAAAGCCATGGGAGAGGAGCTGGCACTGCAGACCTGGAGGACTAATGTTGCACCCGGAGGCTGAAGCCATTTGTTGAGGACACTGAGTGATCAGGGAAGGCAAAAGAAAGAGAAGGATGAAAAATACATGGAACAGAGTATTTGTTAGTGATTATTTGCTTGGCTTTATTGGCAATTCTCCTGGTGTTCTTGGAGAGCTTTTTGTTTCTCTAAGAAATGGCAGTCCATAGTGTTCCTCTTCCAAGACCAAGTTGAGAATAGTCATCATGTATAATGATGCCTAAGGAGAGGCTGCAGTCTGGAATCAACTGATGGCAGCCATTAAGTGTAAATATAAATCCCGACTTAATAAAGGGCCCTATTTCCTCCCCACACTTAGCATCCACATGTATGTAAATGACTGGAACAGAAAGTGCTTGCTGTCAGTGACACAGCGGCTTGTCATTTCCTCAGTAATGTTAAAACAGCTCTGTGCATGAGTAGCATCAAAAGTGCTTGTCACACACAGCAATCTGCTGAGCACTGACTTGACACAGGAGCCATCCAGCAACCCGGGGGAGCATCTCACAGAGGCATCCAGCTTGGCACAAACCACGTCGTGTTGTTCTCAGGCTGGTTCCTGAAGGTTTCTGACATGTGCTCTACCTTGCTGAAAACAAGGTCGTTTTTAATAACAAGCCATTGTATAAATAGCAAATGTGAATCTGTACTGTAGCGTTTGTGGGTCCCATCGGGCATGCTGATGTTGTTTTGCGAAGCAGAGGGGAATGAAGCCAGAATTTGTATTTGTTGAAAGTAGAGTATTATTAGATCATCTCCCCAGTGGAAATAGCAGCCCCTACATGCAAACTGTCAGAAACACTGCGGAGTTAATTGCTGCTTTAGAGGCGCTGATGTTCAGCTGTGGGAAAGTGGGTCGACTATTGACAAGATCACCAGTCCAATGTAATTACTGTGGAAGGCATATAAAAATAGGCTTTGTGCTTAGCTAGAGCTGTGGCCGGCTGAGCATCGTGGCAGCTTTAGCTGTCTCTGTGTATGCACTGCAGGGATGCACAGAGCTGCCTCTATGTGTGCACTGAGGACATCAGTCAAGATCTTCCAAGCATGCGCTGTGATTTTAAAGCTGTTGTTGTGTATCCCTGGCTCTCAGTCACTGGTCCTCCTGCTATATGACACAACAGTATCAGGAATAAATGAGAGTCAGCAGAAGGCTCTTTGGCAAGAGTTTTGGGATGGTTTCCCTTGGTTTGCAGTATTGGTGTTGTTTTTATTTATCTCCTAACCACTGTGCTTCTTGTATGTGAGATACAAAAAGGTGATGTACTGATGGTCATGGTGCTCCACCTTCGCCTCTGTGCTGTCATTGCAGAAGAATGGCTCTCCTAATGACACGTGTACACCAACATGCAAGCCCTAACATTGCTAACAAAAGATTTGAAGGGTGCTCCTATAAGAAGGCAGGCTTGGAAGTAAAGTCTCCCTCCATAAACATCGCGTTCCATTTGGGATCTAACATACTTTGAGGGAAATAAACCACAGAAAGATATGGGCACAGCAGAGGTTCCACTTGTGTCCCCATGGAGTAAGAGATCCTTACTTAAAGAGCTTAAAGCACAGTTGCTGAACTCTGGTACCTCTAACTCATTTCTTGGCCATCTCCTGTGAGTAGGAATTCATTGAAGCAACCAGCAATACCTTAAGTGCTCAGCAGTTTGTCCTCCATGCAGAGCAGGCAGATGCAGAACTGCAGATGGAGTCACCAAGTTGTGCACTCAGTGCCAAGCACCTGCGGTTCTTTGATACCAGCTACAGATTTCATCCCCAAGTACATGCCAGTAAATACTTCTAAGTCTTGGATATCCCTTTTCATGGGATTTGTGTGGCCTGTTAGGAAGTGAAAGTGTCTGTGATGGCAGTACACATTTCCTTGGTTTGGTATTTCAGCCCCTCCAGCACTTTCCCTGTCCTCAGATGGTACATGGTGACAACCCAGAGCAGGCAGTGGCTGCTTCCAGAAATGCCAGGCAGTAGAAAACAAGGAATAATGTCTTCTTAGGTGTCAGTGCAGGCTTGTGCCTAACAGAGGATAGAGCCATGCTGTAAGTTTACCTCCTTGTCTGACATTCCAGTGTGTGGATGAGAAGTGCTGGTTCAAAAAGAGTTTCTCTTGTTCATTTGCTGCATTTTCTATTCTTCGTGAACGAGAAGAGTGGAAATCTAATGAAAAATGTTATCAGCTTGTCAAGTTAATGAATATCTATTTCAATACTATGATTATTATCTGTTACTAATTAACATCAGTAAGATGATTCTAACTTTTTTTGTCTTATTTTTCAGTGCGAAGCTGGATGGAGAAGCTGAAAGATAAGGTAGGAGGCTCAGTGTTTCTCTCAATGACTTCAAAAGCAGAAACATTTTTCCTTGCAGGAATAAATAAGCTTTTGCCAGTGCAGTTTGTTCTATCTGCAAAGACAATTGAGAAGGGGTTTAGCATTTCCACTGGGAGACAATGAACCAGATGCTGCTGTTGTATAGATTGGTGTAAATCCACAGCATATCACTGACAGGTAGCTAAGAGCAAAATGAAAGATAGGGGTGATGGATGGACTTCTCTGCACCAGATGTTCACCTTCTCTTCTAACTCCCAGAGTTGCTTTTTTATTGCCCTCTTAGTTTCCCCCACCCCTTTTCTCTCAGCCCAAAGCTTGGCTCTGGCTTTGTGCTTTAGCATCACCTCAGGGCCAGACCTCTCCTGCCTCATATACAAGAAGAGCTGCCAGTTCCTGGAAGGAGAGGGAGTGAACATAGGGCGACTGAAAAAATACCAGACCCTGATCCTCTTTCCCTGACATTACAGAGTGGTGGTATGTGGAATAATGAGTTTTACCAGCCACAGACTGATACATTTTCAGGCTTTGCTACCCTAGGGCAAATATTAACATTTTGAAATGATGGTGAAACCTTCCGAATGCTTTGTTGACAGTGGTAAAGCAGTGAAGCTAGAAATGAAGTGACGGGAGTGTTTCAAGACAGTAATACTTTGTGGCTCAGTAGGGCTTAGAAACTCTTCTTTAGGATCAGCACAGATAAAAAGACAAAGAATGAAGAACTCTGGCCCCTGAAAACACATAGAATCATCGAATTGTTGGGTTGCAAGTGACCTTAAAGCCCATCCAATTCCACCCCCTTGCTGTGGGCTGGGTGCCCTAACCAGCTCAGGCTGCCCAGAGTCCAGTCCACAGCCTTGGGTACCTCCAGGGCTGGGGCACCCATAGTCTCTTTGGGCAACCTTAAGGAAAGAATGGGTCTGGGTGTCAGTTTTTCAGGACTGAGGAATGAAAGGATTGAGGAAGGTTCGTACATGGCCCTTGTTGAGTTGATTTTCTGCCCACAATAGGGAGGAGACATGTCTAGTGCCAACTTTGCTCATAGCAGAGCATCCTGGCCTGGGATTCAGCCAGAGCGAGCGTTGCAAGGACAGAGAATGGTTTTCCCAACGAAGGTAAAAAGCAGACACTGAGGCTGGTTGGGTGCCTGGAGGGATTGCAGCATGTACGTGTGTCACCTGCTCACACCAGAGCACCACAAGAACTAGGGGGCATTGTGTGCCTGCTGTGTATTTCACTTTGTTTCTTGTTGGCTACCCTTTTATGTCCCCATGAGGAGGGTGCATGTTCCAGTCTCCAGCAGAGTTGCTGTGTGGGGTCTGGTCATTTGCAGTGTTGATATAACCAGGGATCTGCTGGTGTGCATTGAAAAGAGAGATATCTCCTTCCTGCAGGGTATGGCACTGGGGAAGGCAGATCTTGCATCTTGCTCGTTTTCCTTAACCATTTTTTCCCCTCAGAAAAGACCAGCAAAACCCACTCCTCACCAGCAACCAAGTGCTGATGAACCAAACCATGCACAAATCACACCTGCACACCCTGTTTCCTCCTTCCTCATGTTGTCAGCACCAGTCTTAATATATCCCCCCTTTCCATGCACTGTTGGCAGAGCCCTATCATAGAGCCATAGGACATTCTGAGTCAGAAGGGACCCATAAGGATCACTGAGTCCAGCTCCTGGCTTTACAGAGCCTACTCAACAAGAAGACCCTGTGTCTGAGAGGGTTGTCCAGACACTCCTTGAACTCCATCAGCTCAGGATTCTGCCCACTGCCCTGTGGGAAAGAGCCTTTCCCTGTTATCCAACCTGACTCTCCTCTGTCCTCTCTGCCAGGAAGGTCAATATGAGCAACTGGTGTCCATAAAGAAATTTCATCTTCCCCATAGGCAGTGAGTGCGAAATGGCTTTGGAGGTGCCTGTAGAGTGGGGTTCTATATCAAACAAATGCCAAAGCCCTCACAGGTTGGGCCATGTGATGCAGGAGGGCTGGGAGGACAGGTTCACAATGCAGGCATTTGGGGTACAAACCATTGGTGCGATTGTTGAGAAAGGCTGTAAAAGGGCACGGGATGAGCAGATTGGAAATGCTCATGGACAGACTGGAGAGTCCATCGTATTAAAACCAGTTATTTCTGGTGCAGAAACTCAACTGGACAGCAGCTAAAAAGGCATTTCCAAACTCCTCTCGCCTCCTGTGCCAGCAGCAGTGTTCCCAGAAATAGAACTACCCACGCTGCACTAATTAGGTCACCCGATTAAAGTGCCTTAATTGCCTGGTGGAGATGCAGGCTTTTTGCCACGTTCTCACTCACTTCCTTTCTTGGGAACTTGGGTGCCGCACAGAACTCCCTGCAAAGTACAGTGTTGAGCAGGGCTGGCTTTGCTAGAAGGCACCGCAGGATGCAGCCCAGAGCACTGGGATCCAGGCATGAAGGTGTTCCTATTTAAAGAGCCCTGCAGGATCTGGAGGGGTCTATGAGAGCCCAACAGCCCTTGTTAGCACTGTGTCTGTCCCAGATGACAGCAGTCGTTTCCATTCTCCAGGTAAGGACGTGAATTGTGCATCTGTCCCTTGGCTTGTGTAAAATCTATTCTGGGTGTGTAGATGGGGAATGGTAAAGCTGCAGAGAGTGAAGGCGGCACTGACAGGGCGTGAGCTGTGCCTACCTGCCCTGCTCCACTGAGAGCCCAGCCTGAGCTAAGTGAGGATGCTGTAGCAGTTTGACACTTTAAATCTTAATTTTCATTCCAACAGTAAAATAATTAACACTTAGAAATATTTTCACAAGGATTTCAAACGTTTCCATATTATTCACGAAAGCCAAGGGGATTCCAGTTGGACTGGCTGGGGCTACCATCATATCCACCCCATAGTGTGTCAGCACAGCTGCTTTGGCATCTGTGCTCTTTCAGAGACCCAGATGTTGTGTCCCTTCCTGGAAACAGACCTTGTCCCATGCAGGTGATAATAAAGTTTCAAATACAATAAAGTATAAGAAAAGTGTGGGGTTGTATCAGTCCTGGACTGGTGGAAAAGGACTCTGAAGAGCTGCTGCTGTGAGTGCTGCTCAGTTTGTCTGTCTCCCACCAGGCAGGGTACATGTCGGGGATGCTGGTTCCTGTAGGAGTCGGGATAGCTGGAGCCCTCTTTATCCTTGGAGCACTTTACAGCATTAAGATTATGAGTCGCCGGAGGAGGAACGGCTCGAAGAGGCATAAAAGAAAGGTAGAGCAACTGCCAAGGAAGGGAAAACGCTGATCTGTCCCCACCACTTTGCAGTTCAATTCATCATCTTGGTTATAACCTGGTGGTGGGGGGTGGTTTCTCTGGGGCGATGCACCTGGAGCTCTCAGCTGGAGTCCTGGGGGAGGGATCCGGATGCTGCTCCTTTTAGTTTTGTAGGTGGAGCTCATTAACATTTCTTTTTTACCCCCAGCAGAGGGAATTTAACAGCATGCAAGACCGAGTGATGCTCCTCGCCGACAGCTCTGAAGACGAATTCTGAATTGAACTGCGGTGCCCTTGTGATATCCAGTGACTTATAGAAGGAGGGAGAGGAGGATAAGAAAAGAAGGAAGGACTTTCTGCTGCATCGCTGCTCTCAGCCACCCCAAACACCGAGCAGCGGTTGGTACCACCCCGTCGAACCAGCATGCTATGCTCAACGTGTACTGCGCAGTGATGTTTGTTTTGATACAGTAGTGAGATTTCACGTTCACACCCGGCGCCTCATTCAGATCCACAGCACATCTCGTTGCAGCTGGAGCTGATCCGTACGGATGATTATTTTCCTATTATCCTGGTGTACTATTTCGGTCCTGGCTGGCAGTAATCTACTCATAACAATAGCTCTCACCTAACCTGGGAATGGAAATCTTTACTGTGAATGACTTATGTCCACTTTGTTAATTTTAAATGTTAACATTACTTGAGCTAGAGTTCATTAGTGCTGAGATTAGCTGCTCTGCTTGATTAATGAATTACCCACTTGAACTGTATCCCTCATCACCTGAGAAGTGCCCGAGTACAGTGTTGTTGATACAGTTTGAAGCACATTCCTATGCTCTTCTCCCCAGTTCCCACCCCTGCCTTCAGCTCTGCTCCTCGCTTCTTGGAGACACTTGGGAATGGCCTCAACTCTTGATTCACTACAACAATTTTAGTCCATTTCCAACCAGCACCGTCTGTTACAGCACAATAAATATCAGAGCTCACGTACTGATGGGTAGCCTTGCATGGATCCCTTAGCTTTTGTTCAGTGTGCAGGTAGGTAAAAGGAAAGCCAGGTCAGAGGTTTCCTCAGCTTCTGCTGCCTGTATGAAGGCACCAGTGACTGCTTCTCCTCTAACACATGGCTGCGTTCACATCGAGGTGGCAGTGAAGCGTGTCTCCTTCCCCAGCTGCAAGTTGCATTTTCAGCCTCTGAAAAGCTCCGTGAATGGCAGAACCTTTGGGAGATCTGATGGATCTTGTTTCCGTACCACCAAACCCAAGGAAGGCATCAAAGGTGGTTGAGCTGTCAGGGTGTCACGAGGCTCCTGGCTGCTGGAAAGCAGCAGTATCCCCAGTTGGAGGCATGTCCAGAGCAGGTGAGATGGTTGAGCTGGGAACTCTTGGCCATAGGGAAGACATGTAGCTGTAGGACAGATGGCTGTGGAGGGCTGTGGAGATGGATCCTAACGGTGCCTTGGGGTGAGGGCAAGCTGCCTGTAGTGCTAGCAGCAAGTTGCAGAGGGAAACAGCCAGTGTCTGATGTCATTGAACCAAACAGGGGGAGCTAATGGTGCTTTGCAGTTGAAATAGCTAACAACAAAGGGCTGCGTTACTTATCTCTCTTGACAGTTGTGAAATGACTCTTTAATCTTATGTGTATGCAAAATATCCATGTTTCCAAGGGGGGAAATCACTGTTCTGTGAGGAGTCATCCTTCATAAAGAAAACAGCATCTGTCACTGAAGGAGGCTTGGTTAGAGAAATGAGATCAGACTGAGCTGAGTCCCACTGATTCTTGGAGGAGGTGTGAGGGAGGGGTGAATGAGGTGACACTCATATAGGGCTTCATCTTCAGTGAAGGTGAAAAGGCTGCCAGGTTGCCGAGGTCAGATATAGTTGATGGTAAGCATATGTCTCGTGGGATTGTGTGATAGAGACAACATTCAGAAGAGCACACCAGAAGAATCTGAAGCTCAGTTCTCTTTTCAGAGGGTCCTCTGAACAATAAGTCATCAGATGGACATCCAAGTTCCAAGGAAGCAATGCTCTTCAGAGCCCGGGTGCTTTCCTGCTGGCCTTCCCCTCCCATCCAGTGAGTCACCTGGAGGACAGTCAGGACGACCTGTTTTCGAAATGCTGCTACCAATGCTAGTCTTCCAGTCCTGGAGCTGTGCGTGGCCCTTGTGTTCATCCCACTGGGTGGTGGGAAGCAGGTCGGGGGGAAAGCCATCAGCGCACCAGGCAGTGTCCCTTTTTCTGTCCCTTTAGGACAAGCTCACCCAGCCACAGTGTTTGCCTCTCTCCCCTTTCATTCCTGCAGCTTTCATCAGGAAGATGTTGCTTTGCTAAAAACAGCCCCAGATCTTTCAACAGCCACTGCCTGGGAGCCCTCTGTTAAGTCCCTACCCAAAACTGAAGTCTTTTTTTCATTACAAGTGGTCAGTCCAAGGTAAGAACTTCCCTTCTGGACTGGTCACTCCTTGTTTCCTTCTCATTTCTATCTCTTTTGGAGCCTGCAGGTGCTTAGGAGGTGTTAACAGCCTGCTAGCATAGGGCTGCTGGGCCAAGTAGCCTGGGGGAGCAGTTGCCAGTGACTGCTGCATTGAGCAGGGGTACCAGCAAGATCCAAACAGCTGGGGATCAGCAGGGCTTTGTGCAACAGCAGCCTGAGAAGGGCAGCCTCTTCTCAACTTCCCTGTTAACAGTGATGTGCCTGTGCTGTTTGTGATAACTGCAGACATCACATCGATAACCAACGAGCTCCTAGGCAGAGGGGAGGAGGAGGATGGCTGAACAAGGCTGCTGGTGTGAGTGCAGGTAATGCAGCTCTGGCAGGGCTGTTTGGGTGGGTTGTCAGTTTGATGGATTGAAAAGGCTGGTGGGGAGGCAATGTGGCCTTTCATTGTGCTAATTAATCCTCAGTTTGGGAAACATTTTCTATAGTGACAATCAGTTTCACTGTCTCTCTTCTTCTCAGCCCTTGACATAGTGGATTTAAATTAAAGGCAGCGTGGTCTGTTAGACAAAGCTGGTGTCTGATGGCACTGTGTGGGTGACCTGGTGACTATGAGAGCCACGCATCTCCCATTGAGGACACACAGTGGGTGGCTGTGATGCTGGACATAAGCTGTGCCATAGGTAAGGATGGCATTGCTGCAGGTATCTGACTGGTTGTTCTACAGATAACTGGGCAGCCTGTAGCCAAATGGGTTGTCCAGCCATATGCACAGCTCGGTGTCGGCTCTGGGGTCTGTGCTTTAGCCAGATCTGTGGATAGAAGGGTTGCTCAAAGATTTCGCTTGTACTTCAGCTTCCCTCCAGTCCTGGCTCTAGCTCTGACCCCCACTCTACCATGCTTTGCTCCTGGGTTTGCTACCCACCAATACGGTGCCTTGAGTGGGAGCTGCTGGTTGGCGGGGGCTTACTGT
The DNA here is from genome assembly GCF_054131305.1 of Coturnix japonica. NCBI lineage: Eukaryota > Metazoa > Chordata > Aves > Galliformes > Phasianidae > Coturnix > Coturnix japonica. Next base: position 52,759,245 of record NC_140667.1, read on the forward strand.
AGGCCAGCTTTACGAGTGGCTCAGCAGTGCAGAGATCCCAACCAACGTCCCTTTGAAATAGAGGTCTTTAATAGTTATTTTTGGTCAAGCACCTACCCAAGAGCCTGGATGCTCCTCATATCTTCCAGTTTAGTTCTCCTTGGGGTGGAGGCAAGAGGGGCAGCCACAAGCAACCTTATGTCCCAGTGAGACTTCCAGGAGCTCTTGGAGCACAGATGGGGTTTTCTGCAGAGCCTCTGATGTCAGTGGGATTCCTGCAGGTCCTTAAAGCACAAGCAGCATTCAGCTCCTTCTCCTCTCATCCAAGACCGGTAGATTTTGGACTGGGCACATAAAGGTATTTTGTGTGCAACTCTTGGAGTTAGATTAATTTGCTGGAAATTATCAGATTGCGGCTTGGGGAGGGAGAGGGTTTCCAATGGGAACTGAAGCCTTGGGTCTCTTAAAGCTCTGCTGGTTCGGTTTGTATCCCCATATTTCTAAAATAAAAGAAAGCCTAACGGAGTCTCTTGAGAAATAAAGGAGAAGAAAAGCAGCAGAAGTGCCCTCTGGCCCTGCATGCTCAGTGCTGGGTGACCTGAATGAAGAGGTGGGTTGTGCCACTGCTATGCAGCCTGAGCCCATTGCGACGGCTCAGCTGCAAGGACGACTTTGCTGCAGCAATAACCCTCTCCTGACTTGGCACAAGACATGTAGCTCACCTCTGTTTTCCCATAGATGCCCAGTTTGGGATTTCTTGATAGCACAAGCCAGAATTTGTTGTAGGCAACACGCAACCCTTCCAGCATTCACAGCCCCATCTCCAATAGGATGAAGCAGCCTGTCCGATGCGCAGCCCTTGCCATGATGAAATGTTCCTGCACTCCACAGCTGCTAATTTTTTATGGTGTCTCTAATGCCAGGTGTTCACCTTAGATGAAGTTCCTTTGGACTGCACTGCTTCCATAGAGGGATATTAGCAGTCCTCGTGCTTTCTTGTGGTTTTCAATTTCGGACGAGACCAACTCCTCATACTGTAACTATGGAATGTAGCACTTTGTTAAAGTAAAACATTGGAAAATAAAAAGCTGGCCATCATAGCTGACTTTAAGCACCTTGTCTCCCTGATCTGTGGTTCATTGCGTGCTCTGTCTCGAGTAAAGCTGCAAAGTGATTGCTTAGAGATTCAGATGTTGCATTTATTAATCTTAGAGATTCAGATGTTGTTTGGTGCAAGGATGAGAGCTGGGCTTGCAGTGGGACACAGTGAAAAGTTTCAGGCTGGGTCGCATTTACCTGGAGGTAAGTGTTGGCTTTGGGCTGTACTGAATAACACCCAGATTCCTCAGGCTAGACTTTGAGGAGCTGTAAGGGAACCCAACACTGACATGTTTGTGATGTTGAACTTAAAGCCAGAAGCTTCTTTGTCTGCACCAGGACATTTTATCCCACCTGGTGTGACTTGTGAGCAAGGGCCTGTGCACAAACCTTTCAAGGCCTCAGTGATACATCTCAGGTGAGCCTGGAGTCTCAAATGCAGGTACTGCAAATGACTCCTGGACACAAGGCTGACCTCATGTGAACGCCATCTCATGGACATCCATGGACTTGTGGTCTACGCAGAAGAAGCAGATTGCCCAGAGAAGCTGGGGATGCCCCAACCCTGGAGGTGCTCCAGGCCAGGTTGGATGGGACCATTGGCAGCCTGATCTGGTGCCAGTTGAGTGGTTGGCAACCCTGCCTGTGACAGGGGGTTTGGAACAGGATGATCTCTGTGATCCCTTCCAACACAAGTCATTCTATGGTTCTATGAAAAGGCTGAGAGGAGGCATGCGGGTTGGGTTTATAGTGGCCTCCCCGGCCCTGTTTTCAAGCATCCTTGCACAGCTTGCATCACTGCATGGTCCTGGTATGTGTCCTGTGCACCCAGTGGGGCACCCATCCCTTGCTGGGCTCCATCTCATTAAGAGAAGCAGCAAGAACTCTTTGTCCATATGTGTGTATCTTCTCTAATGAAAAACGGTTCATTTAAAATAAGCAGCTCCCAGGGAAATGGCCACTTGGGGATTGCACCAGCGCAGCCTTTGTTAATTGGTAGCTGCTAAAAGCCATCTGTATATTCATGAAGCTGTTTGCTTCGGGTCTGACTCGTTTCCAATGAAAAAAAACCAAAACCTGCTGAAAGAAGATAAGCAATGAAGAAGATAAGCAGGGGGAGGCTGCTGGGAGGGCAGAGGACTAAAGCAGAACCCAAGTTGGGGTGGTAAGCTTGAAAATCTTCTTGTATCAGTGGGATTGAGCTGTGCCCCCCTACATCATCCAGAGGGTGCTACAGAGCAACATGCAGAATGCCTGGGACTGAGTGCATTCAAAACAACTGGAACTGCAGTGATGGCAGCTGCTGATGGCCACAAATGAACTGATTTTCATCAGAAGCAAAGGAAATGGAATTCAGTGACGAGGAAAAGGCTGATATTACCAGAGCTTCGCTGCGCTTCAGTTTTAATCCTTTTTCTTTAACAGAAAACACATTTGGTAATATGGCAGAAAAGGAGAAAGAAAAAGCCTGCAAAACAAAGGTGGTTGTGTACATACAAAAGGGTATCCAGGAATAAGCAGGAAAATTCAACTAGCTGCTATGATGTTAGCTAAGGTCCCATAACCATTTGCCAATGCCAGATTGTAATGCAGACCAGTTTTGCTGGACTGCAAATATCTGGGATGACTCACTGTGACAAATCTGTGTTTAGAGGTGCAAGGGGTTGTGGTTTGTGAGGTTAATAGCAGCTGAGCTTCCTCAATCCTTCTGTCCCATGGAGACTGCTGTAGCATGATTGGGCAGGGAGAGCTGGAGAGAAGCAGATCGATATCGAATTCGAGGCACAACTGTGGCCAAGGAGAACTAGATGAAAAATGCACCATTCTTGGGTTTAAAATGAAAAGGAGCAAAGTAGTAAAATGCACCATTGAGGCAGGGCTCCAAGGAGAGAAAGCTGTGCTGGGTTCTTAAAGCTTATTTATGGCACATGGGTCTCTGGATCCTTCTCTGGCACCTCCAGCCAAATCTTTAGGAAGAGGCTTTATGGAAACTGATCTTGTCTATAGGAGGCCAGCAAGGCCTGTGGTCAGGGCAGAACAAAAGCACTTTTAATCTGTGTTGCCAAGAGTAATTGTTTTCTATGTGTCCAACTTAATCTAAAGGATGATATTTAATCTCCTCCATAGAGGGTGTTACACTTTGGTGCTAATGAGTTTCTGGATGTGGCTTCTTCTCATCTCCAGGGTACTGTTAGGGAACAGAAATTACAGGGATAATGCATCTGAATACTTTCATGTCTTCTCAGCCTGGAGAAGGGAAGGCTCCAGGAAGACCTAAGAGTGGCCTTTTGGTATCTAAAGGGGGGCTGTAAGAAGGAAGGGGGCGAGCACTTTAGCAGGGTCTGCTGTGATTGATAGGACAAGGAGGAATATTTACTAACTAATAGAGTTTTAGATGGGATATAAGGGAAAAGTGACTCCATAAGGGCCATTGCCACCACTTGCTCTTACCCCACATGAAGACCTCAGCAACCCACCACTGCTGGATTCCCCAGGGTTATATCCAGGTTACAACCACAGGGTTGCATCCATTCTGCTGGCAGAACTAACCCAATACACTCTTACATCCAGTGAATTGTTAAAGGCTTGACTGTGGTGGATATGCTGGTAGGTACATCCTAGAGAAGAAATCCCTCTAAAATTGAACCTGAAGAATGTGGTTTAATAGCACTAAAAACAGAAGGCTAGTAAAGGGACTTGGCTGCGCACAAGCAGCACAGCATCTATTAAAAATGAGCATTTAATTGGATATTTGTTTTGCAGCCAGCCTACTTGGATTAAAAATATATGATATTGCCCTGAAACACTGAAACGATCCCAGTTGGGTGTAGGGAGGAGATGAGGCAGTGGAAGCACTAAGCTAGAAGCAACACTTAGATAGTAGAGTGTGGACTTGGTGAAACCACCAAACCAGCTTGTGCCCAAATTTATGTACGTTCTTTTAGTGGAGTAGGAAGATGTGCCTTGGCTTGACAGTAGTTTGCTCCTTAGCTGAGCATCCTGGCAGGTCTTGCTCTGCAACAGGAAGAATGAAACCCATTGGGAATGGTGAGATGGAGTGTCTGCCTTTGGAGGGCAGCAAGGTGTGGGGCCTTGGCTCACTGCAGGCTGCTGCTAACACACTGCAGAACTGCTGGGTGACCCCCATGGAGATTAATTTCACCAGCCCCGTGCCTCAGTTTCCCCCTTTTTAATAGGGAGAATGGCTGTGTTGGAGCTCTGTTGCAGGGGAAGGTGTTGTTCCTCAGAGGGAACACAACACTGGCAGACAAATAGGGTTTGCTCCACAGTTCTCTTCTTCCTTAGGTTGGATATTAGGAAGAACTTCTTTACAGAAAGGGTAGTTAGGTACTGGAATAGGCTCCCCAGGGAGGTGGTTGAATCGCCATCCTTGGTTGTGTTTAAGAGCCGTTTGGATGTGGTACTTAGGGATATGATTTAGTGTAGGGTTTTTAGAGTTAGGGTACTGGTTAGGCTGCGGTTGGACTTGATGATCTTCAAGGTCTTTTCCAACCTGGGTAATTCTATGATTCTATGATTCATCTCTGAAATATCAAAGAGCCCAGTGAACACGCTGAGCAGAGATTAATTTTCTTTATGCCTAAAGCTCACAACCAGCTTATCAGGAGAGCACGAGGTGCAGAAAGCAGCACCTCCAGCCCCACACTTCCCATGCAGCCTTTCCTCCTGAGTGGAGCTGGAGAAATAGATGAGACTCAGGCACAGCCAAACCTGCAATAATTTCTCCAAGTTCCTTTGCCCATCTGGTTCCGCTCTGTGAATCATTTCGTGGGAAAAAAAAGGCCCTTTATTATTATTATTTTTGCCTTTGATACTGAAAGCAGCCAGGAGGATAATTGGAGTCTGGAAGGTGCAGCAGCTATCGAGTGATCTCAGCCCTTGCAGACCTCTGATGCAATGTACAACTCCAAGGAGAGTTACAATTACTTCCCGGTGACCCTGGACAATGATTTCTCTTGTAGCCACGTGGAAGAAAATCTCTCTGATCCTTTTGGTTGTGATTTTGATCTTTTTGTGTGCAAGGGTTTTTTTGCTCTTATTTTTTTCCTTCTGAACTTGATCAGAGTCTGTCCTATCTCTGATTAAAGGGTGATTTTCTTTTCCGATGCCGCGAGGAAAAGCTGTGCTTCTGACCTCTAAAACAATATCCCTGGTGAGAAAGAAGATGTTGGGGTTCTGGTGTCCTCAGCAGCTTGATGCAGAGCTTGGAATCATAGAATCATAGAATCATAGAATCACCAAGGTTGGAAAAGACCTAAAAGATCATCCAGTCCAACCGTTCACCTATTACCAATAGCTCCCACTAAACCATGTGCCTCAATACAACATCCAATCGTTCCTTGAGTACCTAATAAAACAGAGCAGCTAATTTAGGGGATCTTTATGAGCTCCTTTCACAGGGAGGATGATGATTTCATAGCTGGGAACTGTCCTGGGCCAAACAAACAGGAACGGGCTGCCCAGGGAGATGGTGGAGTCACCATCACTGGAATTGCTTAAGGGAAGAGGAGATGGAGTACTTAGAAATACAGTCAAGTGGGCACTATTGGTGGTAGGTGGATGGTTGGGCTAAATGACCTTGGAGGTCTTTTCCAACCTTAGTGACTCTATGGTTCAATTAAACCACAGGACCTCAGATGCTCCTCACACACCTTGCCTTCCAAGCCCTTCTGTATCTCCTCCTTGGGACACTCTCTAATAGCTTTATATCTTTCTGATATTGTGGTACCCATGGAAGACGGACTACCTGAGCCAAATGGCTTCTTCCTTCCTCAGCCTGGGATCAACTTTATTTTGGCTCAGATGTCACCTCGAAGAGCTGGCTCCCAGATTTCTGCCTGGGAACATGGCAGTAGGCTCCAGTGCATCTCTTCACAGCATTGAAATGGTATGAATTCACTGGAAAGAGCCAAGGTGTTCTAAAGGACATTTTCTGTTCTTAAGTTGACGTTTTCTGTTCTTTTCATAAAATATAATAGCACATCAGAGGCTGCATGAAAAACCCTCCCGGCAAGTGGCAGCTCCAATGATGGAGAGGATTGTGCTTGTGATGTCTCTTTGATGCACCCTTCTATTAACAGAAGCTTTTCATGGGAAAAGGGGAGGCTGTACAAAACCCAATCTCCCACTGCTTCAAGGTAAGCCAGGCCCTTTCCTTTGCTCAGCAGTGCCTTAGAAATGAGAGTCAAAGACTTTCTGGATCTTGCGTGGGGATCACACCCTGCCCTCACTTCCCAACCTTACCACTGGTAGCTCTCGGCAAGGGATCCAATGTCTGCTGGGGAAGTGACTGCTATGGGATCCACCATGGTTTTGGGGATGCAAAGGAGGGAGTACTGATGTCTGGTGGTGGTGGGAGAGAAAAACTGGATGAATCTTGCCTTAATGATGTGGAAAACCCTTCTGGTCTGGCTGAATACATTAGCAGGTAAATCCATCAGACTTGGTGGCTAAATTGAACCTTGGTTGTCTCAGCTCCACTCTTCAACTGTGCCCCATTTTGGACCCATTTTCTCTCCCAGAGAGGCTCTCATTTGGGATGGGGATGTCAGCAAATTGCTGTCACAGCTCAGGGTATCCACAAGTGTTGTTCGCACTGTCCTTGCAGCACATCTGTTCACTGGTGGTGGCTGTTGGTAACGCTGGAGCCTGATTCATCTATTTAATGGCTTATTTAAAAGAGCAGTCCTTAAAGAAAAGAAAATTAATGGCTGCAAGTTGAAAGAGCTGCTTGATACATACAAAAAGCAACATATAACTGCCTGTAAAGGACACGATGTCCACTAGTAGCTATGGAGTCCATAGATCAAATACTGCTCTGGCCAACTATGCTCTGACAGCAGATCGTTTCCCTGAGAGCATGCATATTAATTTTCTTCCAATAAATACTGTGCCTTCTCTGAAAGCCATTGGATTTCTGCCATAGACTTTGGCAGAATTAAGATGCGCTCTGCCTGCACCTCCTTGCAGCAAACTGCCTGGATGGTAGGGGTGATGCTCCTGGGCAGAATGGGCTGCAGCACTGATGAAGGCACAGCTCTCAGCTGGTTTCCATCACCCTCCAACACACACAAGTCCACCAGCAGCTCAGACCCAGCCCTACTAACATCTATCTTTAGAAAAAAAAAAAACATAGTGGTCACTATAAGGTTCCTCCACTACCTTCATGCTTTATTAACAAGCACAGCTTCATCAGCTGTGATGGAGCTGATGCAATTCACACCAGCAGAGATCCAGCTGGATGTAATTGTCCCATGTGCTTTATAGACAGGCTGCTCTACACTTGTTGGTGGCTGGGTGGGCAAGATGGTGTTTGAAGAGGTGTGGGATGGGCTGGCTCTTGTTACTCATAAAGAAGACCTGCAGATGATCTCTTGGTTTCCAAATGAAATGGAGGTGGGTTTTTACAAGTTCCATTTTCTAAACACACGGTAAGCTCTTAGAAATCACCCTCTTTAGCTCAGTCTGACAAAGAATAAGCATAGCTCTGTTCTGTCTTGTTTACTGAGATGGTTTGAGATCATACGTGGATCTTTACTATCAAAGCTGTGACTCCTTGTTGAAATTTAACATCCTTCTAACTTGTCAAGATCTGTGTATGCATGTGTTAGCACAGAGATTTAATAAAATAGCTGAGTGCATTGGGGGGTGATCCAAAGCCAGATTCAAGCAGTGCAATTCCCTCTCCCATGTGCACACAAATAATCTCTGCTGGCACTTCCAAGTGGTCTTTGGCTCAAGCTTTTATGACTAGCAGCAAAAGGAAGGGTATCTCTAAATCTCTGTATCTCAGTTCATGCTATTCACATCCAAATGACTTGTATGAGGTCCAGAGACTCCTTGGTGGTTAAGCTTCTGTTTCTGTTAAATGTGAGAGGCTGATCTGCTCGAATGCCTCACCTGAGCTGCACTCTATGGAACAGTCCCAGGCTGCAAACTTGTCTGTACAGAGTGTAAGTAGACTCTGCGTTGGTAGTCAGCCTCTTGCCTTCATTGCAGTGAGGAAACTAAATCCTTGTTGTCTCTCCATCTTCAGAAGATGGTTGTGTTGTGCACAACCTCTACACAGCTCTACCCCTTGGTTGAAAGCCTTATGGAAGAGGAGACTAGTTGGTTTAGGGGCCATTTATCTTACAGGGCATGTTTTTCTGTCTCTGATGGAGAAGGAAGGCTGAAAATACTCATGTTTTCTTAAGTGGACACATTGGAATCTCAGATCACTGCTGCAGAGCCCTATGCATGATCCTCATACAGGGTAGGCAGCTATTTGTTAGACTGGATTGTTTCCTGTAAGCCACAACAATATTCCTGGTGTTTTTCTCTTTAGAATGACTGGAGTTTGTCATGTTAGGGTTCTACCACAATAATGTCGGTGAGTTCATGGCATTACTCATGATTGCTTTAGGTTAAGTAAAAGGAAACTTGTCTGCAGCACTAGCAGTGTGTTTCTATTAAGCAGCCTTAGGGCTCCACTCAGTTCTTAATGGAAAGGAATGCTATCATCTGTGTCATATAGATGGAGAAAATGGTCACGTTTGGGTGGGAATCTTGTTAAAAATCACTTGGCAGAGGTGGGATCAGTTCAGTGCTGTAGCTACAGGCTGCAATAGTTAACGTGAGCATGGAGATGGAGGAGATCAAAACGAGCAACATGAAGGAGCACTTCTGCACTAAGTCCAAGTGGCCATAACAGTTAAAATCAGGAAAGATTGTCTTTATTCCAATGTAGAGTAACTGGAACAGACATAAAATTGCAAACGGGTTTTCCGAAATGCTGTCCAGAGGTGGTTACGTGCTGTGATGATTGATGGATTGAATTCTTAATGCTCCCTTTGGGTTTACTGTAAGCTGCTCACACTTATTATAGATCTCCTATATTTAATTTTGTTATCAAGTTAATTGTATTTTCCCTAAGAGCTCCAGCAGCCTGCTGTGTGTTACTGTGTCTGTGCCAATGAACTGCTCCACTTATTGGCTAATAACTGGCTGTATGCATTTTTCCTTATGAATGCAATCTCCCTAAATGTTTCAGGTAACACTGTCTACATCAGTATTCTTCTGGCTTCTTATTTAGCTTAACTTACTTTGAGCACTGCAATGGTTTGACTTACCTAAAGGCTTAGTGCCCCTTCTGTGCTTACTTTGTGTCTGAACTCTAAATAGAAACACTTCTGGTTTGTGGAAGTCAGTGTAATTGCTCCTGTTTGTTCACTATCTGTGTGAGCAGATCATAGAATCACAAGGTTGGAAAGGACCTATAAGATCATCTAGTCCAACCGTCCTCCCTTTACCATACCTACAGAAAAACCCCTAAACCATATCTCCTAGCTCCTTATCCAGATGCTGATCTTGAACCCAAGGCTGAGGAAGGTGGGCTCGGTCAAGCTGTGCCATGCAGGTGGGGTAGAACTGTGAAACTTCCTTGTATGTGTGTGGTTTTCTCTTACTTTTTGCTTCTATTGGAGTTCTGGTAATGCGTTATGGGGCATTCCCAAATGTTCAATCTTATTATTCACATAATCAGTGGTTATACCAACTGCTCCTGGGACAGATAGAGCAGCACTCGTGCTGTGAGTGGCCAGTCTGGGGTGATGCACACCCAGCACTCACTTTACAAGGACGACGTGTGGTTGCTGGGTAGGAAGAGCACTGAGGTGGCCTTAAGCACCTCAGCTGTGACTAATATGTTCAGTCAAATTTCATTTTCCTGCGCTAGTAAAAATTCTGATGCTGATTGGAGAGATCCCATAAACTCCCTCCGTGTGCATTGCTATAATATAGCTCTTTCCTCTCTTATTACTTACGTGTTCCATCATTCCCCAGACAGCGCTGGGATGTGCTAAATGCTTTAAAGCTGCACAGACGGTCTCTGTGGAGGATTTCATTTGGCAGAGTCACTGCTGGAGAAGCAAAAGGAGCAATAAGCTGGCGATGGCCAACGTCTGTGTGAGATTACTCTTCCCTTCCTTTAAAAGTAGTAGTTGTCATTTTTATGTCTATCCACAGATAATCTGTAGGCAAAGCCTTTCAGTTCATATCAGGCACGCTCAGGTCAGGGTGTAGCCATTGCAAACTGCTCTCTGACTTCGACCAAGGCTACTGAGAGTTACAGAAGACCTCAGAGTCTCCATCTGAAGTTGTTTATTCTTTCTTACATCTTGATTTTGACCTCAAATATCAGCTGAGGTATCTGTTGTGACCAACAGCCACTAATAGGGAACGTGAGCTGGGTTTAGACCGTCATCAGACAGTTGAATGCAGATCTGAGCCCACACTGCTGCTTGATGTCTTCTTTTTTCCTCTTCTTTTCTATGGTCTGGTGGATGTTTTCTTATTTGTTCAGAGCAGCTGTTGGAGAAGGGAACAGCCATGATTTGTATCACTGTACTGGTGGTTGAGAGACTGATTTAGACCTGGGTTATGGATGTATATATCCCCACACTGCATCATGAATGCTATTGGCATGTCCAAGCCCAGCTAACAAGCCTGTTGTCCATTCTTGGTATGGAATTTATTGTGTGTTAAGAGCAATAGATTAATCTCAGACAGAGAAAGGTTCCTAATCCCCTGTGTGGAGCTTTTCTGTGCCAGCAGCATGTGTAAGAGCTGGGTGCTGGTGTGTCTTTGAGGATCCTGGAGCAGAGATGAGACCCAGGGACAGGCTGTAGCAAAGAAAATCGTCTCCTGGTGGTGTCGTATCTTTCCGGGTGCAAGTTTCTGGCATGATCCTGCAGTCTTCCCTCTTGATTTTCCACATTCTTGATAACACACACAGCAGCACATCCACACACCACTGTCTGCACATCACCAGACAAAACAGAGCAGCTCCTTCCTGTACTGTGACAAGGAAGCTTTGATCACTCAGACAAAATCAGGGTTAAAATGGAGCTCAAGGCACCCCCTCCTCCATTGTGTTGGGGTGCTGTCTCCACCAGAGCCATGCCTATCTTGTTTTGATGTGGTCCTTCTGGTGGATGGAAGCAAAATGTTTCTGAATGCAGCAGGATGGAGAGTTTGCCTCCCTTTATTACAGAACTAAGCTGTGACCTGAGAGTTTGCATGCTCAGATGGTGGGATACCCCCTGCTGAGGCTCTTGATAAGAAATACTGGAGATGTTTAAAGAGGAAATATGGGTTTTCTTTTAAATGTAGCTAGTAGTGACGCTTTGTACTATCACCTGTCATGCACTGATTAGGCTGGAGGGGTATTTGCCTTCAGGGAAAGCTGATTAACTTGGCTATTAGATTTGCAGGATCTACAGACCTACAACTTGATTACAAAGGGAAAGAAACTTTTAAGGCAGTTTAATAAGCTGAGGTTTTATATGAAGGCTTTTTCCTCAACACTGGGAGTACCATTCTGTTTGGACAAGTCACTTTTAGAAGTGGGGCAACTGCACAGGTTAACAGTTGTTTTGGGTATGGGGTGTGCTTTGAATAGGTGGATTAAAATATGGTGGCACAGGCAACATCTAGTCTGGCATTTCTGAACTTTTTAATGCTCGACTTTGTGACCTTAACAGTAATGAAATGGACTCTCAGTGTAATAAATAGAGAGGTAGCAACAGAAGTTTCAGAGACACAAAACATCCCCTTGAAATGGAAGTGTTTGATTTATACCACAGTGAAATAGCTAGCAGGGAGGTAATTTATTACAAACAAAAGAAAGTGACTGGAAGGCCTTATCCTTCATGCAGAATGCTGGGAAATACTTATTACCGTTCTAGCTTTCAATACAGTAATAGTCAGAGCCCTGGGATTAGCGAGCTTATTTCTTTTGGGAGATTAGGCTAACAAATGTGTCAGTTCCACATTACACTTAAGTAGAAAGCCAGCAAGGCACTGGCTGCAACAGGAATAGTTTTCCTGCCCTGCAGACTTCTGCCCAATGCTGTTGCTCTGTCAGACCTTCTATAGGGCTGAAAGCCCTTTCAAAGAGATCTCAGTGCTACACCAAGAACCCTTTTTGTCTTTAAATTCTTTTTAGTAAATAGAAACACTTGGATCTCATAAAGAAAAAGACTCAAACACCGTGAGAGGGAGCAGAAGAAAATTAATCGCCAGCAGACACTCAAAATGTTCATGGCAAGTTGCAGTGCTTTAGGAAACAGGAAAGAGCACTACAATTTAGAAACGATTTATTTTGCTAAAGACAGTAACAGCTGGCTCTGTTCCTGATGGAAGATTTAGTAATTTCTGTGATGAATAGCAGATATTTCTGATGTTATCCAGGTCAGTATTTCAATATGATAGCTTGTTCTGGCTGCAGAATACGTTGGTTGATGCGAGATTTGACAACTCCTGTTAGTTATACAAGCCAGGCTGATCATGTCACCATTGAAGACCATATTTAAAAGACAGCAATACTGAATGTAAGATTGTTAAGGGAAAAACAGGTTGCTGCTTTCCTTTGATTCTGCGCTTATGGGTCAAATTTGATTACAGCTTGTACAAGGAGACAGAACTAGCTGGAACTGGGGTTGATATTGTGAAAAAGAAGGTGAAAGAAAATGATTTTCTCATCATCACAGCATCCAGGACCATTTCCCTGTTGTTCAGAGGTTAGATGGGCTCTCTTGCGGGAGTCTTCAGGTACAGAATGACTACAGACAGAGCTGGTTGCCCAGCCTGTGAGGGAGACTTGATGCAATGATCTCTTGATGCTGATTCAGGTGTAGCTTTAGATGGCTTTAGGACCTGGGATCTGGGGACCCCTGGAGTCCTTAAAGACTGGGGTCATGCAGATGCAAACCTGGGTCAGATCAGTCCTGAATTCACTGACACTACCTCCAGGTAGAAAGTAACCAGAGCTCTCAAATATCCTTGTCCTTGTTTGCTGGTACTGGGCAGCCTAGTTCATTTTCTACTACATTCTATGAAATTATGTATGGTTTGATCAATACGGGCTAAGGGGCTTTGTTATAAATAAGGATGTCACGCTGAAAGGATTCCCAGCTCCTGTTAGCAGCCTGAAAAGCTCTTTAAATGCAACGCCATTGAGAAGAGAATGAGGTGTCTAACACTAACAATTGAAGCACTCCAATGAAAAAAAGCTGCAGGTTATGTGACCTTGAGGGAAGAAACATGAACTTGGAAATGTTCATGGAAGCAGGAAAAGTTACCCACAGAACAGTTAGGGTAGCAAGGGGTGTCTCTTCAGGCAGAACTATATCTCCAAATAGCAGAGCTCAAGCAGAAGGCAGAGAGGCAGCCATAAAACATGCAGTGCCAAGAGTGACAGCCTGGATGTAATTAGAAAACTGCAGAGATCTGCAGTTTCTCCCAAGCTTTTTCCTTCCATGCAGTGATAGATCCCCAAATGGCAGAGCCGTGCTTGGTGTTGAGGAACAGAGCCCAGGGCCAGCTTCCCCTTTGGTATAAAGGAATGGCTGAGAAATTGTACCAGCAGAGGGAGCGGGACACCAGATTTCTTCCTTACAGATACATCCGACCCAAGCAGTTTCCATAGGGAAAGCAAATGTTAAAAGCCGTATCTTGCCCTCTGATTGCTTAGAGAAAGCATCGGTTGGTGTAAGTTTTCTCCCATGGATGTGAAGCAGCTGCAAAGTATGAAATTCATATCTGAAAGTTTGCGTTGTGGGGACTCCTGTAGGGAAAATGTCAGTGTTTTTAGGGTATTGGTCAGCAGTGATTCTAGATTTGGGGCATATGAGAGAAATACTATGGAATATTCTGGGCTGTGGCTGTGCTGTGGGACAGGAGATGGGAAGGGGGCTGAGCCAAGCCAGGCACACACTGGGCAGAGCGTTGGATTCCTCTGCAGGATCTGTGGCTATAATGCAGCAGGTCACATCATGCATTTCTGCTTGTGGGGCACAAGAGGGGTCACAGGACTGGGCTGTAAATGCAGCAGGTATGAGCCAAAAGAGTAGTGTGGAGCTTTTGTATCATGATAAAGGTACAAAACAATGACAAACCCAACTGAGGGAAATGTGAGGGGTCAGAATCTATGATGTTCTTCTGGATAAGGGTCAGGGGTGGCTGGTGATATGGCAGCGTGTGCTGATGCTGGGCAGAGAAGAACAATTGCCATCCACTCAACTTAGCACAGCATGGCAAGCAGATGGGGAAAAAAAAATAGGATGAAAGTCAACTCGCCTTCACAGGCAGCTCAAAGCACCAACAAAACCCTCATTTTAGAAAGTGAGAAGGTTTAGCTTGCAACTGAACCCCTCAAAAAGTGATATATCCAACACCCTGAGGCCAGCAGAGAACAGCTGAGGGTACTGTCCCAGTCCTGGGGCAGCTTGCTTTTTCCATTTGATTTATCAAAGTGGCAAGCGTGTTTTCAAGGGAGATGTGCAAATACAGCTAATCTGAGTGCTCACCTTTGGCCTCTGAGTAGTGCTGCCTCCCAGGTGCAATTCAGATAACTCAAGACATGCAGTCAGCAAATGTGTTAAACACGAGACAGTGTGACAGGCTGCTCTTCTGGCTCCAGGGACGACACATGACTTGGGGTGTAGTATCCTATAGAGACATCAGGATGGCTCTTGTTTTTCACATTAAGCTGTACATGGGGCAGCTATGTAGCAGTGTGTCATTGAGGGCTTGATTCATGCGGGAGTTTTTAGGGCTTATTGAGCTGATCTGAAGACACTGGAGCCTGTACAGTGATGCCACGTGAATGGCTCATTCCATTCACTTCTTTGCTGTGCATACAGAGGACAAATCTCTGCCACCAGGAGGTAGTAGAGATTTTTAGGTTTCCACAAGTACCTTTTCATGAATTCTCTTTATCTCCTTCAAACAGCATTTGGGGGACTTTATAGGTACAGATGTATGGAAAGGACCAGGACTTCATCATCTGCAAAAGAGCTCTTTTGTAAGACTATCCAGTGTTGCAGATATTTTAGTGTTACATGGACTGTTGTTCATTGTGGGTCCTGCTGTGCTTCCTGCTGGTGTCAAAAGCAATTGAAGAACTGGCACAAAAGATCACAGGAAAGGGAAGATATGAGGTATGAAGTCAGTATTGTCCTGGCTGCCAGCCCTCAGGACTCTCTATGTCAGAGCACCAGTGTGTTATCTTCCCAATGGCACCAGCCACCAATTCAAGGGACAGGGAGAGATATCCAAATCTTAGCAGGTGCTCAGTAAATCAGAATGAGTCTTATCACAGCTGATTTCTGAGTCATACTGTAGAACTCAAATTCCTTCATGCCTCCCAACTGCCACAGACTGTTCAGAGATAGAACTGGAGAATAACTGAAGCTGGAAAAGACCACTAAGAACACCAAGTCCAACCAACATCCATCAACACCAGGTTCCCTAAACCATGTTCTTTGTTGCCACATCTACCCTTTTCTTGGAAGCTTCCAGGTGTAGTGACTCCAAAACTTCCCTGGGTAGCTGTGGTTGATCTGGAATCTGAAAGTCCAGCTGAATATTATCCACCCTGCTTCCCACTGTACCCAACAAAGTTCTTCTGTGGGTCTAAATGTTAATAGCTCCATTATGAACAGTAGAAGAACCACTGGTGAGAGACACTGATTGCTTTCAGACCCTGCAGCAGTGGGATTTGTATATGTAGAGCAATGGGTATAAATGAATCTGTGGGCTCCTGTTAAATCAGCTGTAATGTTCTATGATGAGCAAGAAGGAAGACAAGTCATGATCAGTGCTAGGTCAAAATGCCAAGAAAGGGTTCATTTTTTTTGCATATATTCCATGATTAGGAACATAGAACTTGTGCTATTTGTATGTATGTACGTGTTTGTCATTATGACTGAACAGAGATGACTTGAGTGATTCTGAGGCAGTAAATATCCGCAACAACCAGCACAATTTGGATACCCCCACCCCCATGCTGGGGGCACCCACCAGGAACACAGCTCTGCAGAAAGGAGCTGGGGATCCTGGTGGATGCTAAGTAGAACAGGAGCCAGTTGTGTGCCTTTGCTGCTAAGAATATAGAATTAGGTGAAGCTGATTGAGGGAGGTAGTCCTTCCCTTTTGCTCTATGCTGGGTCTGGTTCTTACCACCAGCCCAGTATGAGAGACCTGGGCATTCTGGAGAAATCCAACTTAGGGCTGTAAGCAGCTCTGCTACAAGGAAAGGCTGGGGCTACTCAGCCTGGGGCACAGGAGATTCTATCTGTGTCCATAAATACCTGAAGGGAGAAGTAGAGAAGATGGAGAGGTTCTTGTTAGTGGTGCCCAGTGCCAGGGCAAGAGGCAGCAGGCACGGGAAGCACTTCTTTACTTTTATTGAACAACCACTGCACAGGCTGCCCAGGGGCTGTGAGGTCTCCTCCTTGGTGATCTCCAACAACAGCCTGGATGTGGGCCTGAGCACTTTGCTCTTGATGTCCCTGCTGGAGCAGGGGTTGGGCCAGATAGATCCAAAGGTGCTGCCAACCTCAGCCGTTCTGTGGTTCTGAGAGGCTCTTCCCTGTTTCTTCTCTCTTTGAAACAGACATCAATACGTTGGCAGTGTTAATGCTGAATAAATGCTTCCAGGAAATGATTGATAACGTGGGTCAGAAGAGTAACTACCTCCCTTCGTTATTTGGAAACAAAAGCAATGAGTACTGTGAAAGCTCTTTTCTTGCTAGCTCTACTAATAATTGGCAAGAGCTGAAGACTTGCCTTTTTATACACCTTGGGAGCAAATGCCAACTATCCCTCTGCCTCTTAGTGCCCCAAGTGGATCACAGCATGTACATTCATACAAATTGCTTTGGAGCATGGGGATGGTTTCAAGCTGCACTGTTGTCTGTGCCCAACAGATGCATGCTTAAAAGATGTGCACAAGCTGCTTCATTAGGAGCTAACACACAGAATAAGCATGTTCAGCCTTGTAGTGCATCTTCTGCCCCTGCTCTTCTCTAAGGTGTAAGCTGGTCCCTTCCAGGAGTGGAAACCACATCTAAATTTGGGAGCAGGAAGGTGTTCTTTTCTATCATCTCAGTTGTTGGCCTCCTCTTTATTCAAAACTCCTGCTTCTTTCAGTTCAGTTTCCTGCACTCTTCCACTTCTCTTCCTTGTTTTTCTGCTCTTATTCTGTTATTTTTCCTCCAGCTTTCTCCTCCATCCCTGATACCACCTTTGTATCTTATTTAAACAAAGGCTTGGCTGCTTCCCTTCAGTGAAATCAACTGGCATTAAAAAAAACCCAACTGCCTCACTGTTAAAACCTGTTAATATTTGGTGATGCTCTGAAATATTTTGGAACCTGCCCACAAATTTTGTTCCAAGCTGGAAGCTCCCCAGCTTTCAAAACAGAGGGGAAGAGCTCTTAAAACCGAGCTGCCAGCTTGAAGCATATTTACACTGAATGGTTTCATATTGTCAATGAGTCCTTTTTGACCTTGATGTCAGCATAGAGACTAGTCCATCCTTCTCCCTTTGTGGGCGTGAGACAGAGTGAGAAAGAGCTGGATATGCTCCAGTAGCAGTTAGAGGACCTGTAAGCATTATAGACTTTCTGTTCCCTATCTGTGGGTCCTCTACCATTTTAGTTTGCTAGTTCTACACAAGAACAGCTTCATTAGCTGGAGAGGAGCACAGGGCCCATGACTTGCAAAGTAATTCTATTGCTGTGACATGGAGAGAAGTTCCATTTGCCATGACTTTTTAAAGACGTGTTGAGTTGCAGTCCAAGCTGAATTGACAAATCCTTTTGGAAATCCCAATTGGAATGAAAATGGTTCATTTGGAGCAATTAACTTGTCATTACTTTTTTTTTCATCTGAAAGAGCCTTTTTCCTTTAAACATTCCTCACTGTGTTGGGAAATAGGAGAGCTGGGCAGTAATCCCCTAAGCCTGTTGTTGATCTGCTTTAGGCAGATCACTTCAGCTCTAAGTGTATTTACTGCCCCTTTTGCCCCTTGTCTTTCCCTAAATTCATCGGGCTGTGTCCAGTGTGAGGACATACTAAGCTTGGTCACCGTTGGGTCTTGAGAGCATCTTGCAACATAAGTAAGGATCTGAAAAGTAGGCAGTGATGCTTCTCCTCTTGTGGAGAACAAAACAAAACCAACACTGTCCCCCCCCAAAAAAAGGCAGATAAGGAAAGGTCTGCTTCTTTAGACTGTGCTTGTGTGAGGATACTTGCTCTTTCAAGACTCTTTACAGCTCCAGCACCATCCTGTGGGATTTGAAAGACAGCTGTGAAATATACCCAGAACCTTGTTCCTTTCTATTTGAAGCTGTCTGGGAAAGCTGTGAGCAGCAAAAAAAAGACACCAGAACTGTCTGTCTGCAGAATCAGCAAGATGGTCAGGAGACATCTACATTGTTCTCTGATTTGAGAGGTTATTTTTGCAACCATATGGCCTGGAGTTAAACATGACTTTTAACTATGGCTGAATTCCGCATCCATTAATGGTGGCTCTGTTTTTTTTTTGCTTTAGAGATATATTTCTACTTGTACAGCAAAGAAGGACGTTCGAGCAGCACAGCAACAAATTCCACATGAAATTGCTGCTTTTGAAGTCCTTTTTTTTTCTGGCTCAACCCTCAGATTTCAGTCTCAAAGTGGTAAAAATCCAAATCTCTCTGCAAAATCACTTCAGCTTATTTCTGCAGCTAACAACTTTGATGGGCCTGTTAACGTGGAAAGATGAAACAAATAAGTCCCCACACGCCCTTCATCATTTCAATGTCTTTTTTTCTCGGTATAAATGGTAGTTCATATATCATACTCAGCTGGGCTTCTCTGCACTCCTTTAACCGTAATTTGAAAAAAAAAGCCTAATTGCAAAAAAAAAAAAGAAAAGCAATCTGCTTCATTTTTCTTAAAAGAAGAATTGTCAGCGTAGTAGGAATTCAGAAACAATACAACACTGCAATTCGTTGTGAGCTTTCAAGAAGACAGAGGGGACGACTGAACAGCCATTGCACGTAGCGATCTTGGAAAGGAGCCGTTCATGAGTAATGTCAAGAATGGCTTTTCTTCTATTATCAGCTAGTGATTTTTAGGCATACAGAGAGTGTCCTTGAAAGACTAAAGGTAAAGGGAAGGGAGGAGATGGAAAATGAAGCTTGAACTGAGGGATTTGGAAAGAATTTGAAGCTTACTGTAGTATCCAGGCATATTCATTTAACCTTCAAATGAACCAGTCGTATTTGTCCTTCTCAGCAAAGTAACGCTTTTGAAGTCCCCAAATGTGACTTTGAGGCTGAGATCAATGCTGGTAACGTTCTCATAACACCAACTCCCACTTGGAGGCGAAACAGGGAAGGAGGGGATTTGTGGTTTATTCAGAGATTCCACACAACACAGCAGGCAAGTGATATGGGTTTTTTTTTTGCATGAACTGTGTGTTCCTTAACTGGGACAGAGGATGCTGTGGAAGGGGGCAGAGGCTTAGCAGCTCCTACCAACCCAAAGCCAACAAATGGCTCTCAGCCACTTCTGTCCCGTGGTCTGTGAGATCCTATAGAGGTGTGAGTGACTTGGAGCAGTTTACAGATCAGAAGTAGTAAGTAGGTGTGAATTTGCCATCAGGGAGTCTGTGCTCATGTTGGACAAATAAGAAAGGAACAAAAAAAAATCCATAAATTGAAAATCATTAAAAGTCATTAATCTTGATTCGTGTAACTACCCTGAAAGGGCGTGAAGAAACTGAGAAATGAGCAACGTCTTGAAGTCCTGAGTTATAGGTGTTTGATTTTGCACTGATTTGCAACTGCCCTTCATATTACATAGCAGTGCAGCAGGAGATGAGAAATCATGATCAAAAGACCTTATGTGCATTTGTTGTATCTGCATTCGTACGCATGAAAACGTTGGTCTTCAAAGCATTGTATGAACACTAACCAGCTAATGACTCCCCATGCAAAGTCACCGCGATGGCTATTTTTAATACATCTATGTTTTGTTTGTGCCCATGAAGGGCTGCTTTGTGCCATGAGCTTATTTAGCCAAGCACGGAAGGGAGGAAAATAAATGTGAAGAGAGAAGGAAGCGGTGGATGTGAAATGGCTTCACCAGGTTCCCTGTACAGCAATTAATGGAAATGGCTGGACAGAATAGGAGCAGGTGATGATGAAGTCTGAAAGCCATAAAACAATGGAAGGGATGGAAAATACTGAGTTGATTATGAGATATAAATATATCTTCAGGGCTGGGTACTAATGGTCTTCTCAGTCTAGCAGAGAAAAGCATAACAAGGACCAGCAGCAGGTAAAGTCAATTAACTCAAAGCCTGATTTTGACCAATGAGAGGGTTAACGTTTGGAATTTGTCACAAAACCGAATGATGAACTTCTCATCTTTTTTTTCCTAAGGCAGGAACAGATTCAGAGGACACGCTATGGATGGAACTTAGAGCAGGTGTATGACCTCCCTATGGGCAGTGGGTAGATAACCACACTATGAACCTTCCTGGAGCACTGCAGAGCACAGCTGCTGCTTCTGCTTCAGTAGGATGATAAGGAATGGCTTTCAGCTGCACTAGGGGAAGCTCAGGTTGGATATTAGGAAACATTTCTTCTTTGAAAGGGTGGCGATGGGGTCACATTCCTTGGAGGGGCTCATGAATCATGTGGTGTGGCACTGATGGACGTGGGCAATACTGGAGGTAGGTGGATGGTTGGACTGGATGAAGCTGGAGAGCCACATTTTTGTGGTTTACAGACACCATTTCAGGTTGCCTTTCTCACTGACATTAAGGTTGAAGCTATTGGTACATGGGACCCACCTGGAGTCATCCCTCAGCCCTGCACACAGCTTTGCTCCCTGAGCTTTGCAGGTGAGCCCGTTCCAGGTTGCAGGCTGTGGCAGCTGACATGGAGCATGCAGAGAAGGGGCACGGCAATGGTCCCAGGGATGGAACAGCGGGCAGAGTGAGCTGGGGCTGTGCAGCCTGGAGCAGTGAAGGCTCCGGGTTCAGCATCTTAAGGGGTGTCTGTAAGAAAGAAGCGGACAGACTCTTTAGCGGGGGCTGTCGGATAGCACAAAGGGAAACAGCGCTGTGCTGACATCCCTAACTCCCCAATATTCCATTGCCTTCAGCACAGCGCCGCACACCGGGGCTGGGCGGGCACGGGAGGGAGGTGGAGGGTTGGGGGGGAGCGGCCGCGCTGGGCGCTGCGGAGCCCGTCCTGCACCAGCCCCGCTACGAGCTGCGGCGGCTGAGCCTCCTCCTCCTCCTCTTCATCCTCCTCCTCCTTCTCCTCCTCCTCCTCCTTAGCTCCCGGCTCGGCTCCTCGTCCCGCCCGGCCGCCCCGAGCGCGGCTCCCACCCTCTATGGATGGGAAAGCAGCACCCAACGGCGTGGCCACCATCGAGGACAGGATCTTACGAATCACGGGCTACTATGGATATTACCCGGGCTACTCCAGCCAGAAAAGTAAGACACCCATCATATCTCCGTGATGGGCTTCGCCCCGTCAGGTGCCGAGCGGGGGATGGAGGAGGAGGGGGGGACACAGCCATCCTGCATCGGTGCTCGGGAGGACTGCGGGGATTTGGTCCTTTATAGGGGGCTTTATAGTTTCCCTCCCAGCTCAGCGATGCTCCGGGAAAGTTTGGCTGGCGGTGAGGACCCTCGGAGCCTCAGCATCCCCCGATGGTTCCTTTTCCTCGCTAAAGTAATCAGATTTTTCCAGAAAGGTGGGGGGTGATTGAAAGATCCGCTTTAATCGGGTGAAGGTTTGGGGGCTGTAGCGGATTTCTGTAGGGCTGGGGATGTCCCAGCGCTCTGTGAAGCTGTTCCGAGGTGAAAAGTTCCTCTTAATGAAAGAAATGATTCATTTGTTTGGTTTTATTTCCTTTACCGCGGGGGGGGGGGGGGACAGATTTATTCTGTAATCTAAGAGTTACTTTGCACTTCGCCGATGCTTAGGGAAGGGAAATGGAGGCAGAGGGGAGAAAAACAAGAGGAAAAGGCAAAAACACAACAAAGAAAGGAGAACGGAAAACCCCCCTAAGCAGCCGGTGAGGTGCGGGGAACAGCAGGGAGCACTCCTGCCTCTGAGTATGCGAACTCCCCTTGGAATCAACGGAGGTGAGCTGCTTCCAGAACAGCGCAGTGCTCTCCAGCTGTAGTACAGAGGGAAACAGCAGCACAGCTTGAGCTGCTCCTGTCAGATGGGCACCTCCGAGGGCTTTTAGTGAAGCAGAGAGGAAAAAGCAGCGCATTGAAAACAGCGATAACACTGCATTGTGTGTCGGTTAGCTGATAAAGCAGGTGGTGGAGATGGGTGGGTGCGAGGGCCCTTTGGTGAGGTCGGTTGTCTTGCAGTTGGGAAGGAGCTGAGAGCGAACTGCAGGGATGGATGTATGGGAGTCTGAGCCAGGTGGGTCTGTGTCCTGCATTCTGCAGCAGCCCGACAGATGGACCAGAGGAAGGTGAGGGCACCAGCTTTGTACTTAGTCACAAGTTTGCTTTGGTTGCAGAATGCAGCTTGCAGCAACACTCCCACTCTCTGTCAAAATGCAGACCCGAATTCAGCATTGGCAATATGACTGTCTGTCTCAATATGGATTCATCAAAAGTCTGACTGCCCAGGTATAGGAGCTTACTCAGTCCAGGTTCTGCAGATGTTCCAAGCTGCATCTACTTGGAATTAAACAGAACCTGGAGAGGAAAGCTCACAAAACTGCTGACTAAGAGATTTCATTGCAAATCTCTTGGCCTTTTGTGCCTGTGTGGAAGACTGGGTGCTGACAGGGGTTTTGCTGGAGGGGAAAGATTAGTATCTCAGAAGAAAACAAACAGGGTTTGTAGTTACCAGGCTTAAAGAGGAAACCTGCAAGTGTGAAGTGTCCTCAGGTGAATGAAAAGTATGTGTTGCTACTAAACCACAAGCACTTCAGGAAGTCTCTTAAGTTCTGTAACACCATCGTTAATTCTTTGGAGTGCCTGCAGTTGGCAAATGGCTTAATTTATCTTCATGGCTGTGATTTTTTTGGGCTTGTAAAGAGTCCTAATGTCTTAAGGTTTTTGTAAAGGTGTTCTGCCTTCCCTGGGAAATCTTTCATGATGCTCAGGCCTCTTGCAGGCTCTTGGCATTAAACAATGAGGGTAACTTGTCCTCTGGTAGGTCCTGGCTTGGAGATTTCTGTGTCTAGGCTGAAATGTAGCCTTCAGGAGTGGCTGCTCCCAAGTGCTTTCGACAGTTCTCTCTGCTAATTGTTTTGTGCTCTGTCAAAGTATAAGCCCTCAAACGGGAAGTTTGTGTGACTAATTTGTAAGGTACACGAGCTCTTGTTTTATTTCTGGGGGCGTAATTATGTCACTGCTATTCAAATACAGTTCTAGTGCAGCTGAACCCTGCCCATGCCTTTTGCTGGAGAGCTGCAGTGTGCACCAACTTTCAGGTAGGTTGCATCAAAATCCACTCCTAGTGATAGAAGAACTGTTGTTCTGCCACGTGTGTAAATGTGTAGCACGTAGAGTTACCTCCTTACACTGACACCTTGCTCCTGCCCATGTCTGAAGCGTGCTTGGGAAGAGAACAGCTGAGGATGAGCTGTGGTGCCCAGGAGGGCTTTGCTCTGTCTGCTTTTCTTCTGCTTCTCTGATAGCTGTCAGATCTCATCTAGGAGCTGGCCAGGCACCAGTTGGGGATGATATTTGGGTGATGGTGTTCTGCTGCTGGTCACCACCTTCCTTGAGGCTTCTCTTTGTCCACAACCTGCTGTGTCCAAATAGGGACAGGGAGACTCTTGGCAAGGAGGAAAGGGGAAGGCTGTTGTGGGTATCAGTTGTTCTGCTGACTCTTGGGATGTGGATCCTGGAAAAACGACCAAAATCCCAAGGCTTGAATGAATTCTGCTCATGAATTACATCTCTCCTTTATCT
Organism: Coturnix japonica; assembly: GCF_054131305.1. Classification (NCBI taxonomy): domain Eukaryota; kingdom Metazoa; phylum Chordata; class Aves; order Galliformes; family Phasianidae; genus Coturnix; species Coturnix japonica. The sequence continues at coordinate 52,783,122 of NC_140667.1, forward strand.
AATTGGCATTCACTGTGTAGTTCAACATGAGAGCATGCCTAAGGTTCTGTGTGAAGGCTAAGGACTGATCACAAATGGTCAGGAAATCTAACATCAAATAAATGTCTGTAGCGCTGACTGGCTGTTTTTAAGGGAACTGGAGCATTTCTTCTTCTGCTTCTTCTGTATTTTTGTGCACTAACCTACTTCAGAGTGTGCATATGATTCTGTTAATTACAAGTCAAGCACTTTTATCATTTTATTTATCCTTATAAAGCTGTTAGAGAAGGAAAGCAGCTTCTGTGAGCCATCTGATTAAGCAGAAGCATGGGTTTTGATCTGGTATTTGCATCCATGTATCTAGCAAAAGAACATATCCTGCATAATAAGGCATTGGCAGTGGAGCAAGACATGGTGTTTAGTGCTTTTTTCTTTTCCTGGTTCTTTTTCCCACCACATCCACAGACAGAAGGACTGTTCCTGATCACACTTACCCTCTATGTTTGAGTATGTGGCTTGGTCCCTCAGTTCCTGCATTCATATATTAAGTATGTATGTATGAGGTCTCAGGTTTGTGTGTGTTTATGGAGTAACTCTGAGGAAGTTCTGTAACAGCTCATCTGTCTTCCAATGAATTTCCTCACAGTTACTCCTTAATTTCCCAGGGAATAAATGTTGATTCTGTGCTGGCATAGAACAGAGGCTCCAGTCTTTGTCCCCATTTCCTCCCCTTTGCTATAATTTCTCCTTTTTATTTTACTGCTAATACAATCATATTTAAAGCCTCCATTCTTAAGAGTATATGTTGGCTTTTTTTTCCCTCCCTTTGATTCTTTCCAAATGCCACCTCATCTGACTTTCATCTCCGAATGTACTCTTATGACACAAAGTTCCTCTCCTTCCAGTCTGAACTAACAGCCTTTCTGTGCGTACCTCTGAATTAAAACTGTTCCAGCTGAACTCTCTGTTCTCTAATCTCCATCAGTTTCACCAGGTCCACCTCCAAGTCAGGTTGGTGCTGTCCTGGCTGTTAGCATTGCAGAGCTGGGTTTTTGGAGCACCATTTTCTCTGGCTCAGACAACCGCAGCGTAATGTTACTGAAACTGCAGTGGCTGCATTTGTTCTCCTAGTTCTTCACAGGGTCCATTGCCTTATCTTTCTTACTTGGAGAGTTGGTCTCAAAGATTATTTCCACCCTTCTTTCTGCTTTTGTTTGTGTTTGGAGGTCTGCGTCTCACCCCAGAAGGCTCTGAATACCAGCCTACAGCAGGGACTTCTTCTTTTTAACATTCCCCCGTGCTGCTTTAAGCCCCTTTCTCTTCTTCAGCCCTGCCTTGATACATACCCCAGACTTGTGCAAGCTGCTGGAAGCAGAGGCTGCTGTCAATGACCAGCAGTGATGGGACACACTTGCTGTGGGAAACAAGCTTTTGGTTCTTTTAATCTGCCAGAGCAGCTCAAGCAAGGTTTTGTGGTTTCATATGACAAGTTAAGCCTCAAGCCAGCAATGAACTTAAGCATCTGCTTAAGTCTGAGCTTATGCTAAGCGACTGGGTTTTGACAATGTGTTTAAAGTTAAGTCCGTGCTTAATTGCTTTGCTTAATAAAACTGGGATTACAGGCACAGTGAGCCAGTATCAGAGGCTTGACAATTGTGCTTCCTGAACGTATGAAGGCCACAGAGGTGAAATCCAACTCCAAAACATCAGACGGAATTTTTTCCTGGCTATTACAGCAGCTGTGCCAGCAGCTTTGCTGCAGTACAAATCACATGGCAGGCCAAGATCATTTCTGTGCTTGCTGAGCACCGTGCCCCCCTGGTGGCTCATCACTTTAGTGATAGGAACAAAGTCCCAGGCTATTTACTGGAGGCACCCTCCTGCTTCTCCAGCAGCTTCCAGACCCCTTGGTTTCTCCACACAGAGCACACACAGTGGGATAGACTGGAAAGCAGCTGTCAAGGAAAGGGGCTTTGAAGTTTTCTTTCAGCTGGGTTAGCTGGAAAGGAGGCAGTGGTGCCTGAATCGGCTTCTGTGGGAGTTAAGGAGGTTTGAGGGCTATTCCAGCTAACAACAGCAGCCCCTGTGCCGGCTGATAGCATTTGGGCTTTAGGGATTTGAGATGCATGCCTACCTGGGAAAAGTTTATTTCAGAGCTTGGCTTGTTTGGGCCAGCCAAGATGGGAACGTGGCCACTGCTGCAAATACATCTTGGGAGGACGAAGAGGGAGATGTAGGAAAGAGTTATTTAAACTGAAACAGCATGTTGGCACATATACAAATGGGTATGAACGGTCCATGAATAAATTAAGGCTGAAAATTAGCAGAAGGCTGGAATTAATGGCCAAAAATTCTCCCAGTCTTATGTATCTAAACAAGAATTAGTTCCCGAGCTGTAAAGATGCCTCGTGAATAAGTTTGCCAGGACTTAGAGGAAAAAATACTCCTGTTTGGCAGGGGAATCTGAGATGGTGAGATAGGGGAGAGAGATGTTAATTTGCCAGAGGTTGCACAGAGCAAGATATAATGTTTGATGGAGCAATGTCTTCCAGTGCTGGTGTCTATACAGCAGGCCTTGAGCTGAACCTAATCTACCCCTACGGTTGCTTAGAGGTGCTTTTCAGCTTTTTAGTGTTCTTTTGGAATGCACAGAAGATGCAGCCCTTATTTTGACTGGCCTAGCACTGCTTGCCTTAAATTATGTTCCCTTAAATTGCCTTCCCCATTCACTTAGACAATTAGTTGCAGCTCTGATCTTAGTTAAATGTGGTAAAGTAATATTACAAAGCGCCATAATTCTGAGCAAGCTTTTGTCTTCCTCAAGCTTACATTTTTATTTATTTAATTATCTAATTAAGTATTTTAGGAAGTTTGCAATAATGTCTTCTACACATTTGGAAGCTGATGGACTTTTTTGCTCAAGTACCTGCATAGTCGTTCACCCATGAAAATGAATTTGTGCCTTGCTGGTTGTTGAACAACGGGTGGTAGGAGCTCTTCCTTACAAACCTGCTGCTGGATGTTTGCCACAGTAAATACTGAAAATGCCTGAAGAAAAAAAAGTTTTCTTGTGGCAAATATGCAAAGGGGGGGAAAAGCGATGTTTAACTGGCTGCTTATATTACTCGCCAACAGAAAGTGGACCAGCTCTACTAAGTAAAAAGGAAAATCCTCTCTCTTTTCCTGCAGTGAGGTGTGGTGGGACTTTATGCTGGCTGTGTTTTGGGCCTGCCACAGGACAGGGATCTGTAACACTGTGTAGGCACATACCCAGGGCACTGTGGAATTATTTAGCTCTTACAGTGACGGAGCTGTAAGAGGGAGCATCCCCAGCACTTTGAGTGACAAGGGTGAATTTATTCAAAGGCATGAAGCGTGTGTTCGAGTCACAGGCTCTCAGTATATCTGCCATGCAGAGAAGACCTTTCTGTTATTGCTTTAGTAGCACTGATTCTTCCCAGACTTCACTTGCAAATATTGATGGTAAAATAGACTTGCCCTTTCCTACACTCAGTATCTCTGGATCAGGTGTAGCAGGGTGAGGTAGTGAGAAATGTCTCAATTGTCCCTTTGTAAAGGCAATGGGAAGCTGCTTTGCTCCTCTGTGATTCACTTAAGAGCTAAGGAGAGGGAGTGGGGTTCAGCCCTAGGTTGGTAGATGTTTCCTGGTGCTTCTGGTGATCTCAGAGCAATTCCTTGTCTTCCATGTGTCCCATCTATTTTGGCTGGTGCAGGCTCCCATGCCTGTTTAAGTCTACTTTGATTTCCAGTTTTACTCTTTGCAGGGGAGAGGGGAGGCAAGCAGTGTCTTTGAGTGCTTGCTGTGGGTAAATATGATTACACTAAACTCACTGCTAGAGCAGTCAGAAGCCTGGCAGTGATCTCTCCATCCATGAGAAGGACATTGTAGTGTGAAGCCAACCTTTGCTCTTTGTGCTGGCATTACCACTACCTTTGTAACTGGGAAGTAGGTGTTTATGGGATTGCTGAAGCAAGATATCGAGCCCAGGTCTCCTGAGGGATGTTTTTGGTGAGGACTAATGCACACCTTTATTAAGTGATTACTTGGAGGTGCTGTGCACCTCATTGAAAAACAGTTTCCTGCTGGGGACTGATTTATCATATCATTCACAGGGATGTAACTATGCAGGTCCATTACTGCTAATGGGCATCGTATACCTGGGTGTCTAAGGACGATACTGAAATCCTGTGCTGTGTAAGATAAGCAAGAAACAGGGCTAGAACACATGTTCTCTGTTGTTGTGTTTGGACACAGAAAAGTGATTGCAGTAGTTCAACACAGTGTGATTTATGTTCAGCATCTTGAAGTAAAAGGGCATCTTCTAGTGCAGTTGTTGTGTCCCTTTTCCTTCATACATCTGAAACCTAAGACTTATTAATTTCATATGCAAAGCTTACCAAGTGGGATCTGCAGCCCTAGAGCTGTGTGGGTGCAGATTGGGGTTTTCCTTTGCAGTGCCAGAAATAGCCTGTTGTGTGGTGTATTACAGGGGCTAGAGTTTGTAGCAGCTTGTGTGCAAGTGGGATGCATCCCAGTGCCTCCCCCAGAGGAAATTCTTCAGTGCAGACAGTGTGGATGGTAGGAAGGTGAACTCTGAGTGGTGTTTCCATAGCAAGGCTTGCACTTCTAATTGAGGAGGATTGGTTTTGTTTATGGAAAACACTTAATTCAGCTCTCCTTTCCAGATGAGGCTGGTAATGTGAAGAGTAGGTGGAAAATGATTGAACTTGATGTTTGCTGGGAAGATGGGAAAGAAGAACCAGTTTCCTGGTTCTTTGTCATTTCTTACTTCTTTCCAGACCGTTTGGATGGATGAAGTGTCTGGAGTGTCACTAAAGAAGTGCTGTTTTTTCACATGTGTTGAAAAAGCTTTGGAAGAAGAAACAAAAGCTGTTTTTTAGCTGAAGAATGTAGTCGAGCTGTTGTTGGAGTGCAGTTGTGTGTCCAGTGGAGGCGACCTGTCCAGTGCCAGGTCTGCCTTCTGCCACTCCTCTTGGAGGGACCCTTGGATAATAGGCACGGATTGGTCTGGAATAGGGTTTTCCAGTGCAGCCTGTTTGTTTCCACACATTCAGCACTGCAAAGGAGGTTAATTTGATGAAATCAGGACAACTTTATTTGTAGGTAGAGTCTGTGCAGCGCCTTTGTGCACATCTGCTTTGAAGCCATTTCAGAGCAACTGAATCCTTGGGAAGACAGGCATCCTCAGCTGTGGGCTCAGACAATTCAGCTGGAAGAATAGGAAAGCTCTAGAGAGTGTGCTTAAACTTGGTGATTCACACTGTGTACATATGCAACAGTGGCTGTTTGAGAGCCAAACTTTGTAAGGCAGGCACTGTGGTTGCCCCGTCCATCCCTGGAGGTGTATGAGGCCAGGTTGGATGGGGTCCTGGGCAGCCTGGTCTGATATTAAATGTAGAGGTTGGTGGCCCTGCCTCTAGTGTGGGGTTGGAGCTTCATGATCCTTGAGGTCCCTTCCAACCCAAGCCATTCTATGCTTCTGTGAGTCTATGAAAAGCTTTTGTGGTGAGTGTGTGCTTGAATTTTAGCTACAATGCTCTCACATTTTGTGGATGTAACTTTTAGAGCCTGTTCTTTGATTTCTTTCATTGAAAATGTGCCCCTTGATTATTATTGTTGTAAAATATTTATAGAGTGAAGTTTCATAGCACTTTGAGGAGGTAAGATGTTCGTTGGAGCTTACTGGTTTAAGGTGGTAAACAAAATGAGAAGCAGAGCTCTCAGATTTATCTTGTGTGAGGGAATGCAGGGTAGAATAAATCCATCTCCATCACTTGGCACAGCATTAACAGCTGTTGGTTTTGGACTCCTAACTGAGCAGAGGTCTCAGGTTTGCCATACAAGTAACAGCGAGGGACAGACCTCAGTTGTCTGGGTTCATATTTACTTTAATGCAAAAGCTGCCCCTAGATAGGGGCTGTTCACAACTAGGGGATACTCTTGGTTTAGCTCTAGATAAATGTTAAGCCTTTTTTTTTTCTGTATTTTTAACTTATTCCTTTCTGTTCTTTTTCTGTCAGTCTGTCTTTTTGGTATTTTCTAAAGGGTGCAGCTCTGGAGAACAGCATCAATGTTCTCTTATTTCCTCTGCTTTCTTTTGCGTTCTTCTTTTCTTCCCTCCCCCCCACCCCCCTGATAAGAGCAATCCTAATGCTGTGTTACTTGTCAAGATAACAGTGCAGCAGGAAAATCATGTGGCTGTTGAATGACCGCCCTTCACATCCTCCCTGTGAGTGGCAGGCAGTGTGTGGCTGAGTGAAACAAGTCATTCCGTTTGGTTTCTGTTCCCAAATATTTCTGTTTCCCTCTGTGGGAGGTGGATAGGTCCTGTGGTTTAAAGCTGGCAGTGGGCTCTTTAAATTGCCATGTATCCTTTATGTGCACGAGGAAAAGATTCATATGCCTTCATTTGAGCGTTATGGTCATTATCTCCTGCACTGTTCAGGTATTCAGGGACAAGCCTCTGGAAGCCAGCAGGACAAATGCAGTGCAGTTTCAACACAGTACCTAGATACTCAGTCTTCTACAGCATTTACTCTTTGTAATTCAGTAGCTTAAAGCTACTCTAGTTGGTCCTGACATTCCTTTTTCATCTTGTCGGCCTCCCTTCTCTCCCTGCATCTGAGCATCAAATTGGGCTGGTCGAAGAGAAGATCTAAATGAAATATATTTGGTGCCTTTGATGTGCACAGTCTTTTTTTATAGGCTGTGAACAGAAATTGTCTGTGTATTCCCAAACTGAAGAATACATGATTACTGTTCCCAGCCTCCCTCTGAGAGCAGGCTTTGACATCATTCATACTCTATAATTTATGGTATTTTTGTAGCGGGCTGTTAAGGTCTGGAAGAGAGTAAAAAAGGTTGATTTTAAAAAGGAAAGAATAGCCCCGTGTATTGTGGTAGTTCTATGAGAGAGCACATTCCTGCTTTTGGGGTTGCTGCTGGGTCTTATTGTGGAAGCAGTTTTTAAAGGTGATGCTGTTTTGTCTAATGTAAGCACTTGCTCCTTGTCAAACACATCCGCGTGTGCCCTGTTAGGACTTTGCGCCACATTCTGTGGTGTTTTAAAAGCAGATTACAGAACGTCTTGTAACTCTTCATCTGTGGGTTTTTTTAACCTGGTTTCTTAAGGAAACAAGGCTTATGTGAACATGATGTCCCTGTCCCTATCCCCTCTCTCTGTAACTTCTGAGTCTATTGGCTGGATTTGAGTAACTTAATAGGAGAGCATGAAAGACAAAGCAGTGTGATGGACCATGTGAAAATGGACCGGTTGAAAAAAGGTAGACTTCTTGGTTCTCCCACAGTAGGAAAGCTGTAAGCGTAGCTCACTGTTGAAGAAGTGTATTTAGTAACGTTATTGGGGTCTTATAGGAAGAGCACCTAGTTCACATCCTGCTTCAGACAGAGGTCAACAGGAGATGTGCAGAGCAGCTTGGAATCATAGAATGGCTGAATTGTTTGAGTTGGAAGGGAAACTTTAAGGCCATCTGGTCCAACCCCCTGCAGTGCAAAGGGACACCCAGAGCTCCATCAGGTGCTCAGAGCCCCATGCAGCCTGAACTTGGGTATCTTCAGGGATGGGGCACCCACCACTTCTTTGAGCAACCTGTGCCAGTGCCTTACCACTCTTACTGTAAATGACTTCCTCCAATCCAAATCTCCCCTTTTTTAGTTAGAAACCATTTCCCCTTGTCCAAGGGCAGCTCTCAGCTCCTCTCCCCAAGGCCTTCCCTTCTCCAGGCTGCACAGCCCAAGCTTTTTCAGCCTGTCCTTACAGGGAGGTGTTCCATCCCTGGGACCATTTTTGTGACCCTCCTCTGGATGTGCTGTACCAGGTCCACATCTCTCCTGCACGGAGGACTCCACATAATACAGTTTCCTGGTGTGTCTTCATCTTTGATTAATCTGTGCCATGGGAAGTTTGGGGTCTGTGTCTATTTTAGTGGCTTTTGATGGATATTTCTTCCATGACTTTGTTTAATTGCTTTCAAAGCATTGGTGAATCTGGTCAGAAGACCAAAATCTGTCGGAAGGCAGCTGTCCATTTCACTGCATTTTTCTGCTGTTGCTGGTACTTCAACTGATGAATGATACTGGATGTTGTGTTGAGGGACATGGTTTAGTGGGAGCTATCAGTAATAGGTGAATGGTTGGACTGGATGATCTTTTAGGTCTTTTCCAACCTTGGTGATTCTATGATTCTATGAGGGTAACACCAATGAAATCTTAGAGCCTTATCCTTTCCCCAGATATATTTGGAGACAGGGAGAGAGAAGGAAAACAAAGTATTGGCCTGTTAGAGGTAAATAAGCACACTCTGAATGAAACACGTTCTTTGCTCCATAATTCATTCCAGCACATGGATAGGATACTGATGAATGACATACAGCCTTCATGCTGTTTGCCTGCTTTTCCTGAATGTACCAGAATGCCAGGAGTCATAGGGTAACATGCCTCCCTTTGTTTGTATCTTTGAGATGATACATTGAAAACAATAAAACACTTCTACAGGACAGTCTCAGGTTTTCATCTGAAATTCAATGAATAAAATACTAATTTTCAGGGCCATGCTATTGGTAACAGCCTGTAGAGCCACCCAGACGATGGCTGTGAAGCCTTACCAGTTTTTAGAGGGAACATAGCTGTTTTATTAAGGCTACAGAAACTGTTATAAAATATTCATAATGATCATCTCTTCTTATTTGAAATAATAAATCCAGGGTTAATTCTGTACTTGCAGAAAACCGGTGGCTGACTATTGGGCCTCTATATCTTTGCTGATGTAGCGTAGAGATAATGCATAATATTATATCTACTTTGCAAGGACGTTATTAGGCTCACAAATATGTCATGGTGCCTGGAGAATGAAAAGTAGGTTTTCCCCTCTTTCCTGCAGGGAAACAGAGGGCTCTGCAGTCATTTTCTGATATTTTGGCTCTTTAAGAGCCCAGGCACTGCTGTGCAGAAGGGATCATAGAAAGCAAGAAAGCATTTTGTTTGTTATTACAGCAAGCTACGCTTATATTGAGGAAATAAGTTAAAAACCAACAACAACCACCAAAAACAAGGGAGAGTTGCCACCACTTCTGTTTATTTAAAAGCCAAGTTCCTAGAAATTGTTTTTGTCACCCACGCTGTGCATCCAACTGCCAGCTACAACATCTCTGACCCATGCTGAAAATTAGACTGTGACATTGTGTTGTCCGCAGTGAACAAGGAAAAATGCCTCAGGGGTTTTCAAAATGGGATTTAAAGCAGATTTCTCTTGGTTGTGTTTTATTACCCCCCCTCCCCAACAAGAAACGAGCGCTGTTTTTTAATATCGCCACGTAGCGACAACACGAAGCCTTTTTAGTTGCTGCTGCACAAAGTATTGCAAAGTCTGACATCCCTTTGAAGAACTGCTCTTAGCCACTGCTGCTATTTTTATTGTTGAGTTGTTCTCTGCTCGAATATTTTTTCTGTCCTCGCATGCCCTGAATTTCTGAGACGCTTTCAGGTCAGCTTACAACAAATCAATGGAGATCTTTCTGCTGGTTTTTCCTCACTCTTATTAACTTTTACTGGACTCTGCCTTCAGAAATCTAGTTGAAAAATGCTTTCTTTTTTTCCTCCTTCCCCCTCGCCTTGAACTTGCAACATGGTCTTCAGAGAAATATCTGCCAGAAGCACTGACCTACAAAATCTATTAGCTTTCCCCACTGGTGTGAAGCTCATTTATGTAACACTGTTGGATTGGATGACTGCTCTGCTTTGGAGGTAAAATATGGAGGTCTCGTTTCATAAGCCTAAGTGCAAAGGAGTGGCTGATAATGAGATAATGTTTGCACATCCATGGCAGGTGGCTTATGAAGTTATCTCCTGCTTTTATATTAAGGGTTTGGAGAGATTCCTTGCAGGCAGAGACCATGTGAGCAGGTTTACAATCAGGTGCTGCCAGCTGGGTTCCCTGAGTTGGATCTTTGAGCTCCCTCAGCACAAAGGAAAAACTGGGCAGGGAGTCCTGAGAAAAGGAGATTGCAAAAGTTGTTGCTGATGTTAACTTAATTATTCTTAGTTATCCTTAGTTTTATGGGCCCCCCAATACAAGAAAGACAGGGAGCTGTTGGAGAGGGTCCAGAGGAGGGTTGCTAAGATGATCAGAGGGCTGGAGCACCTCCCCTGTGAAGACAGGCTGAGGGAGCTGGGCTTGTACAGCATAGAGAAGAGAAGGCTGCGGGGTGACCTCATTGCAGCCTGCCAGGACCTAAAGGGAGCCTACAAAGAGGAACGGAGTCAACTCTTAAAAGGGGTGGATGATGGCAGGGTAAGAGGAAATGGTTTTAAGTTGAAGGGGATAGATTTAGGTTGGATATTAGGGAGAGTGGTGAGGTGCTGAAACAGCTGCCCAGAGAGGTTGTGTGTTGCCCATCCCTGGAGGTGTTCAAGGCCAGGTTGGATGGGGGCCCTGGGCAGCCTGGGCTGGTATTAAATGTGGAGGTTGGTGGCCCTGCCTGTGGTGGGGGGTTGGAGCTTCGTGATCCTTGAGGTCTCTTCTAAATGAGGCTATTCTATGATTCTGTGATTCTATGATCCCCTTTCTGTGCAACTTGTTTGCACTGCTTGCATTCTTTACAGTGTCTGGAAAGGGCTGGATTAGAGCTGCCTATATCAGCTCTATTAAGTCATGATCCAGCACTGTTGGATACTGGAAAGTAGGTGTTGCAGCTGGTCAACACATCAGAGCCGGCTTTCTCTACTTTGGCAGAGGGTGTGGAAAAGCCTAAATAGCCTGAGAGCAGCAATAGTCTGGGGCATGGATGCACAAGTGCAGGATGAGCAATTAATGTGTTTCCATTGTTGGCAGAGTTCAGGACTGACTTGACTTTAACTTCTTGCCTGGATGTTTAGTCTTTGGGTAGAGGTGAATTTGCTCTGTTCACGCTCTGACCTTTGTGGATGTAAAACAACTCCCTGTTAGAAAACACAGTGCTTTGGCAGTTCTGTGCAGAGCTAGTCCTGTGGGTTTCACAGTTTTGAATTAGAATGTGGTATGCTGTGAATGTGGCTGCAACTTGTTGGTATCTACCTGCAAAAGGCTCTGGGCAATCTGGGCTCAGGTTGGGAAGGACTTTAAAAATCACAGGTTAACTGTAATTGTACATAGGTCACTCTGAAAATAATGCTTCCTATTTATTTTTAAGGAAACTACAACAGTTACACAGAACACAATAACACCTATTTGATAGAACAAATTCTCGGCTACAAAACACTGTTTTTGAGCACAGTTTTTCACTGTTTGCCATGGATTTTTTGCCAGCAATGAACAAGAGCCTTCATAGCATCCTGGCACAAATCTGCCCCGGCAGTGGTGACCTGCTGTTGCCACTGTTGAAATGCACCACCCGCTGCTTCCTGGTGTTCACATCCACTGATTGGTCTCCATAAACATTGGCAACAAGTGTCAGTGACTGTCAAGGTCTCAGCCATACAAATAAGTGGCTGGAAGCACATCGGCAGGTGACTTGATGGATTTAAAGACATAATTTGGTGATGTTCTGATTTTGCTTGTTAAGGATGTAATTAGTTACTTGTTCACACAGTTTTACATAAACGTGTCCTTAATGTGAAGTGTGGCTCATTATCAGACACTCCTTGTGCTCTGGGTGATCTTCTAGCAGTGGAGGTGCAGAGGCATCTCTACCTTAAATATAAGAAGTAGGGGAAACAGAACATTGTTGAGTGGGTCAAACAAAAAGGAGAACCAGCCCATAAATTTGGACCAGCCCTTAGGATGGATGTGTGCTATAAGCAGAGAATAAGGTTTTGACCTTCCCCTTCAACCTGTTCTGGGGATTTTTGTCATGGTGTTGGTTCATTCAGGTCTTTATATCCTGGTGGATGAGTGGAGTTAAAGCACAGCAGCATTTACAATCTTTCCTACATACAGTTAGAAAGTGGCTATTCATACATCCAACTGCTTCCCAGTGCTTGATCAAAATGAGCAAGGGGATGCTTAGAACTGGGCTTATTGCAGATGCAGTCTTTGGTGCAAATCTGGATGAAGACTTAACTTTGACTCTCTAGATGGAGGAAAGGACATCTTAATCTTTCTGCCACAGGGCCTCTTCTTAGTTTCATGCATGCCCTGAGTTCATTGTGGGGAAAACCTTTTTGACTTCCTTGCAAGCCATATTCCCTGCCTTTCTGTAGACAGATCTGGAAGTTGTGAGTCCTTTCTCTGCCATCCCCTGAGTAGGTTGCAATGGTATTTCTCAAGTGGGCTGGTTGACCTGTCCCAGACACATTAATAAAGCTCAGCATCATGAACTATTAGAAAGAGCTCACAGAATGTGTTATGCCTGCTCTTTCTCTGACCTCCTATAATTGCTTCTGATTATTCCATTACAGCAGAACATTTTAAAGTAATTGTGGAGGTCATATGCAAGCGTAGAACCATAAAGATAGCCCTAAAACTTGACAAAATCATGGGCAGGCATCCAAGTTATGACTCTGTTTGCTGTGGTCTTCTGTTTCAAGTGAGGTGCTATCCAGGTTGAATAAGGTTTTGCTCTCCATTGAAGTTACATGGTGAAGAGTGGCAGAACTTGATGTGGTCTTTGACATTGTTGTACATGTAGAATGGCCTGGGTTGAAAAGGACCTCAGAGGTCATCCTTCAACTCATTCTATGTAGAACCATGCTTCGTAGAATTTTGCCTAACTTCTTTTTCTTCTGAAGTCTCATAGTGAGCATATACTCTTCTTAAAATCGGGTTGCTTGAATTAGACATTAAACTCGGGTCTTTAGTTAAAGTCTCACCAGTGCAGCCTTGCAGAGAACTACTTCATTTCTGTAGTGCTACGGATTATCCATCTTACCTCTAAGTCTAAAGTTTTGGCAAGAGTAGGTAAGGCAGCATCACCTTATGGATTCCTCTCAGCTCCTAGTCCTTCTCTATCTAGAAGATGGTGGCTGTTCCCTGCTGGACCCCTGCTGATTCTCTGGCCTTCTGCTCTAGCTGGTGTCACGGTTTAAATGAAAATCTGCCTGCATCTGTGACAGCTTCCCTGTTTCATATAATTTAGATATTGTGATCAATCTCCCTGTTATGGAAGTAACAAATGGTGAAAGGACCCTCACTTACCATCTTTCTTTTTAACAGTGAGGCACTGATAGCAACTCCAGCTCTGGTTCATGAGCACTTTTCCACCCACTGTAATTCACCCGTCCTTCTCTATTCACAAACCCGTTCCTCTTCCACAGAAAGAAACAACATTAGTGTGATGTGATTTAGTCTTGATGAACCTCTGATCATCCTCCTCATTTTCTCTTTCGTAGCCCCTTTGACTATTTGGTCTTTCAGTTTTATGGGATCTGTGGATGGCCTCCCTGTTATTTCCAGCTTCTCATATGCGTTTTTCAACTTAAGTTTGGTTTTCTACTCCTTCAGAATTTCTTGTACCTTCCCAGAATTGTCAGAGATTCTTGTTAACTACATAACCATAGTGAACTGACATCAGTGCTTTTTCACTGGGTGTATCATCAGACCAAATTGTTGTTGATAGGAAATTTACCCCTATAGATATAGAAGTTTCAAACCAACCTTTGTTCAGTGCCATCTTGTTATTCTTTAGAATATATTGTTCTGCAGAGCAGTGACTGCTGAGGCACATATAAAACACTGCATTTCTTTACTAAGAACTTGAAATTCATGTTAAGATAATTTTCTAATTTTTGCCTATATTAGAGATTATCAAGGGCAGAACTTGAGTGGATAACGAGGGAAAAAGTGTTGGCAAACTTGGCAGTGACTTTGAAATGGTCCTTGTAACTTGTTTTGTGTTACTTCTCTCCAGTGTTTTGCCAGCATTTTGCAAGTGAAGTCATCTCAGCATATTGCTCACAGATGGTGACATCCTTAGATGTGGTATATGGCAAGCAAAGGCTCAGGTACCGTTTGGAGTTAGACTTGAGTGCTCTGTAGACATGGCCCTGTCCTTTTATGGATTGAAAAATGAACCTACATAGCAAATTACAGGAGGACGAACAAATAGTGAAGTGGAAGCTGGTTAAATACCACAAGAATAGTATTTCACGGTCCCATTAAACTAATTAATGTAGGAATATGAAGGAGATTGCTTCAAATTTTTCCATCCAGGCCATCTGGACTGCTGCCTTTTGTGCTGTGGCCTTGAGAAGCCAAGAATAGTTTTTAAAACAACAGATGGGTCCACCAGCCAAACATCTCCTTCATCTCTCTGCATGAAGATGCTCTCTAGTTGGACTATGAGTTGCAGCTGTGCCTATGTGAGGCCTGAAGGGTGCTGGGGCTGGGATTCAAAACTGATGTCAACCCATGTCTGAAAAGTCTGAATAAGTAGATGCTAAAGGACATGAGAGTGAGGATGAGTGATGGGGCTGACGTTGAAGCCGACCACTGGTTGGTGTGGCATAACATGTATTAATTCCTATGCTGTGTAAGAGAATCTCCTTTCCAGCACACAAGAAATCTAGAAATGGTAGCAGGAATGTGGTTTTTGTCTTATTTGGCTTTTTTCCCCCTTCATTTTTCTCCCTTTAGCCATCTTGGGAATAGGGCCACAGAAGCCGAACTCTTCAACACTTGCTTCATACCAACCCCATCTTTGTAAGCTATGGTCATATTGATTTCTCAACTTGCGATAATCACTTTTTGAGCTCATAAAACAACAGTGGGCCTCTTGCTAATACACTGAACATTTTTCTTCTAGTGTTTTATACTCATCCCATGAAGGGTTGTACTCCTACTGACCTAACTTTGGCTTAAGTGACAAACTCCTCATTAAACTCCCGAGGGTATAACAAACTGGGTTATCTTAAAACTGCTGTTCCAATCTCTTCAGTGTTGCAGTGCGTGGTTTATGTGATAACTGTTTGATCAAACTGTCAGCTTTATTTTGTTTTGTTTTATTTTTAACAAATAATTTTGAAAGCTAGAAGTTAATGTTTCGGAGCTACCAGTCTGGTGTAGTTGTGGGACTCCTGGAACTGGTATCATTACTGGTCACAGCATCTTTAATCAGAAGCTTGTTTAGCACAAGATGCTCATTTAGCAAAGTGGGTAGGAAGGAAACAAAACAGGACACAAACAAAATGACCTTTTGCTGTCACCCTCTCCCAGCAGTGGGTTATCGAGCACTTTTGAACCTCTGAACTATTTTAGAAAACATTTTTAGCCTCTGAAAACCTCCAGCAATGAATGCCACAGTCCCATTTTGCTCTATACAGAAATGCTGCTGTAAGTCAGCTGTCCATTGACTGTCTTCTTGAGAACCATCTACTTCTTGTGTTAGCCCGAGCCCCTGAGGTGCAGTTTCTGATACCGGTGACAAACACTTTGTGACTTTCCCATCACTTGAAGCTGCTGGGCACAAGGCATTCACTGTCATGTGGAATGGAGAAGAAGCTAATGAAAGGAAAAATCTTGCTCTCTGTTACACAATGAGAGTGAGAGGTACTGGTTTGCTGACAGTTGTTTGTGGGTAGGTTATTCAGCTGTAATTAAGGCTCCAGAGCTGGAGTCCTGACTCCAGCAAAACCACTGAAATTAATGGGGGAGTTTTGCCTTGAGTCAGGTCTATAGAATTGAGCCGTTGGTCATTTTTTTCCTCTTTTTGCATTTTGTCTCACGCGTATCTGCTTACAAATAGATAATACTTGCTGGTACATAAATTGAGTTAATTTTGATCTTGGCTTGTACTTATTTGGAGGTACTTGATGAGCATTGTGCTTGTAATTGTTGCCCTTGCCTTGTTCAGTGATGGCTTCTGCAGATCTGAACTTGCAAACCAGAAAGAATCAGAACAGACCACAGTGATGCATTCAGGTTTTCTGTGCCCTATTGCAGAGCTTGTTTGCTTCTTTAAAGCCAAAAGTAAACAGCAGACTAATAACACTGAAGTTGATGTACTATTGCATGGTGATAGTAGCACTGTTAATTTAGGGATCACGCGTAGACAGCGCTGTAGTGTGAAATTAGAGGAGATTGCTTCTTTGTTATCTTCTTCTGTCTGCAAAAGCCAGGAAGCCTGCTCTATTAGTTTTATCTAGAGCAGCAATATGTTCTCATCTTAAACGTGCCATGTAACATTAATTATTAAACACAAGGATTAAAAATAGAAATAAATATAGGGTAGTAATCTTGCTCCTAGATAAATCCTGACTCACTCCATCAAAAATAAACCCAAAACAAAACAGGGCTTTCCAGCACTGTGCACCTTGTGTGAGTGAGCTCAAAATCAGATCACTGAATATTTAGGTGCTCTGTCTGTGTTTGACGATTCTTATGTCTGGATGCTTCTCAGAAGACTGCTGGGGTCTATTTTTAGTACAGCTTTTGAGCATCTGACCCATAAGCTCCTGTGGACACTCAGGGTATTTTTTTTTTCCTTTTAAAGGTGGAATATAGAGAGTTTGCTCAAGTTGAAAACACATTTTGTTTGTTTATTTTTTTAGCATTTCCTTCTTACTTGTCACCTTCACCTCCATGCTTCGAAATGTGGCCATTTGTCAGCTTGGCATCAGCCTGAATTAACCGCTTACTGACAATTCCTTCGCAGCACAGGCTTTGATTTCAGGTTTGTGCTGATGTAATGAGGATCAAAGTACTGCCCAGGGTCTTGAGTAACATACTTGAGCATTATGTGTAAGTTAGAATAGCCCTTACAATTCCTTTGGGGTATATAACTCTGGCTGGCTGGCATGTTGGAAAGGAGGGCTCACATACATCAATAACGCCAGAAGGGACATTTAAAATCACTCAATCTGACCTCATTTATTCTAATATTACATTATGTACAAATATACATTATTATATATTACATTTAATGCATAGAAACATGACCCATATGGGATATGATGTTAATGTCTGTGTTAAAGCTACTGGATAGTAGTCAGCTACTTTCTCTTTAAGCTATGACAGGTCCTTAGGAAATCAGGGTAACTTTGAGCTGTAGCTGGACTCCCTGGCTTTTAGAAAGGGGGCATGAAGATTTATACCTCAGACTTGAATGTGGACACAGTTCCAAGCTCCTGGAAGCCTACATGGGAATGTGGAGCCCCGTGGACACAAGTTGGTCAATCAGTGCTTAGGGGGAGGTCATTTCAAGCTCAGAGTGGATATCTATCGATATTGATCAAGTAGAAAGGGAAAACAATTATTTTTAGTCATGTGAATGATCAGAAACCTTGTTTGTAGCATATGGGCTCATTCTACATATTCTACCTCCTTGTCCTTGTTGTGTGTCCTAAAGCTTGTGTCAGTGGAGTCTGCCTGTATGACATCTGCTTTTAGCTATTATCAGCCTTTATCAGAAATTCTGGTTACCCCTATTAGTGTAATTCAAGAATAACAATGGAAACAGGGAGGTTTCTGACTCTTTTACCTCAATGGAAACCCACAGAGTTTACTGGAATCATTGGAGTTTTATCCTGGTGCATTTAAGAAAAAGATCTGGCCCACGGGTTTTTTTTCCTCTCTTTTTATTTTCTCAAGCACATCCTGTGTGTTTCAGTCACTGCATCATAACCCAGAGCACGAAATCATTAAAACAGAAGGAAATGTAAAATCCTAGAAAACCATGCAGATTGGTTGATTTTCATTTGCAGTTCCTCTGACCTTGACCGATACGTGCTCTTCTGTCATCCTCAGTTATTTAGCTTTTCCTACTCTTAATCCCTCCAGTGTTTGTGGGATGGATGCTTGTGTGTGTGCTGGCCATCAAGTCTGATCACAATGAAAAAATCCAGAGGAGATCTGTCAAGTTTTTCTCTGATTGTTCTGTCTTTGATCAGTGTAAGTCTGGGCTTGGAAAAGTATTTTGTTGTATTTTGCCAGTTTTGTGGTCCTTCTCAACCCAGGTCATTCTATGATTCTATGGTATTCAAGGCCAGGCTGGATGTGGCTCTGGGCAGCCTGGTCTGCTGGTTGGCAGCCCTGCACACAGCAGGGGGTTGAAACTGGGTGATCATTGTGGCCCTCTTTAACCCAGGCCATTCTGTGATTCTATGATCCCACATCTATCCAGGATAAGAACAACGCAAGAATAACTCCAGGCTGTTTGTTTGTAGTAGGAATTATTGTGCAGTACTGAATTGATTACTTTTTAATGCAGAAAGGACTGATTTAAGGAACCAGTTGGAACGGAAGGGCAGAATGCTGACAAAGAAGTGAACTGCTGTGTTGATAAATTAAAATAATAAAAAGGAAGACTTCCACTGTGTTGCAAAGCATTTCTCAGCTCTTTGCAGCACTGGCAATATGAATCGTTTAGGAGTTTATAAATAAAGAGAGCTGTGCTTAATTCATGCTGTCTGATGAGAAATGTTGGATTTCCATACGTTTCAACTTGGTCTGTTTGCCAAGTCCTCTTATTACTTCAATCAATTTAAATTTGCAAGACTGATGATCCTGACAGAAGCTATTGGCACATCATGTGATGGTGGGAGCTAAAAATACCATTCTCTACGGGGTTTACTTCTTTCATGCTTCAAAGCCTAAGAAGAGTTTGCTTAAAACAAAAGTTAATAATAAACTGAAGTTTGTGCTTTGTGTGATACTGAAGGCAATATTCTTGGTATTTTTCATGTAGCCTTTAGGATGTTTTGGTGCCCAGTAGTGGATTGTTACTTGCTGTATGGAAGTGCCTGCAGATGTCAGGTGAAATGAGGCCTCAGCCTCCTCTGTTTGTCCTTCAGGTTTGTAGAGATGAGTTTGACTTCATTCCTCACACTTGGAGTGTTTTGCTCATTTTGTTCCTTACTTTGTATGCATTTCTGCCCTGTCCTGAGATAAGAAGTTGGAGATATGTTGAGTTACATGAGTTGTATAGTGTGGTAATGCCTGCCCAATGGAAGAACAGTTCATGTTTCCATTTTGTCTACAGGGGCCATGATGCAATACCTAAGTGCCAGTCCTTGACAGAGCTAGGATGGCTTAAGGCTGATGTGATGAAAGTGAGAAATTTAGATGCAAGGAGCTGGAGGGTTAATTAGAGAATAATCTTCTATAGTGAAGCATTTGACTGGAAGTTTTTGTCCTGGCAGGGATATAATAGTGTAGTTTGCAAGTGGTAAAGAGTTCTCTAATGGGATGAACGCACACTTGGATGAAGAACTGAGTAACAGCTTACGCTTTGGGCTTGAGCAGGTGTTCTCAGTTCTGCTGTCTTTTCTCATAGAGGATTTTATGTGCAGACAGCATCTCTGGGTTGATGTAAAATCTGGAGATAGCTTGCTTTTTGCATGTAAATGTATTCTCTTACAAACAGAACGGCAGTGAAAAAGGAATTCTTTAGTTGGCCTAAGGAAAATCTTCCGTGCAGAGTCCAATAAGGATCAAATTAAAGCAAATTAGATTTGATTAGCTCCAGAAAGGCCAGCTTCATAGAACTAATCTTTGGCTCTCTTTTTTGTCTCTTGAACTACTTAGTCATCAGCCTGGGGTAGGATTACTTTCATCTGCTAGAGGCAGGAAACAAATGAACCGATGTACTGAGGAGAATATTGTAATCCTTCCTTCCATATTTAACTTTGGTATGGAGCCAAAGAAGTTAAAACCTGGTAACGTTCATTTAGGTATGGTCCTTGATGATGAAGAATCCCGCTATGTGCTAATTAAATCAAATATCCATCCTCCAGTGGAGCTTATTCACTCTCCATTTAATTCCTTGTTACGTCTGTACCTTGAGCTAAATACCAGCCTGAGACTGTCTGGAGATCAAGTCTGCTGTCTGTACTGGTATCATGCAAGTTCTTTTTCACATCAGTCTGCATTTTTACTAGTTTATCTGTAAGAAGATAATCTTCCCTTCAGTGAAAGGAGTGTAAGTAATCCATTCCTACTTCTAGCAGCAGGGCCTGCTCCTTCCTTCCTGACTAAGGCACAGGAAATTGATAAGAGAGCCTGATATAAATGTATGGACTTGTTTAACTTTCTGGCGATTTGAAACAGATGGAGTTGGTATTCAATTTATATTGTCCCCTGGAAGATAATCTTGGTGAGACATGCCCTTCAGGGGATGTTACTCTAAGCATGAATAAAACATGCACTTTTCCCAAGGAAGGCAAAGGAAGGAAAGAGAACTGAAAGATTCAGCAGTAAATTAAGACTATTGCTTTGGTTTCCTGTGGTGTTTTTCTCCTTAACACTGCCAGTTTTGGTTGATGCAGACAA
This sequence comes from Coturnix japonica, assembly GCF_054131305.1. NCBI lineage: Eukaryota > Metazoa > Chordata > Aves > Galliformes > Phasianidae > Coturnix > Coturnix japonica. The sequence continues at coordinate 52,803,341 of NC_140667.1, forward strand.
AGGTTCTGGTTTTGAACTGGATTTTGCTTTATATTGTCATGAAACCATTTGGAGTGTACTGTGTGTATTTATCTTTCACATCCTGTTATTTAGTTAGAATTTGTCAGGTTTCAAGAAAGAATGTTTTACATTTATGATCAGGTTGTCAGTTAGTTATAACAAGTTCCATTGTAATACTATAGCTGCTAAATTTCTGGCTTTCAAACATATTGATTATAGAGATAAAAGTATGTAAGGCAGAAATCAGCGCTGCTTTGAAGTCCTTCCATGGTGAGATTCTTATGCTTTTGCTGGAATATTAATAAAATGCTTGTTCCTGAGAAAGGTGGATTCTTTATTTCTTTAGGAAGATCCTTTCATTACTGGATGCTACAAAACAGATATTAAGTCCAATACAAACCTTGGTAATTTGTCCAGCTAAGCCTGTAAAACCAAGCATGTTAGCTATGAAGTTAACTGATTGGAGGGTTTATTCTTGACCTGTAATTAAATGGAAGTAAACACATTAGAGAGGTATTGCAGGGCTTTAACCTGCTTCTGTTGGGGTTGATGGGAATTTTATAGTTACTTTCCAAAGAAGCTCACACTCAGGTCTGCAGTGATGTAAAATGGCCCAAGAAGATCACACCTTTCTGAGTCTGATTTGGTACCGTGCACTTCTTGAGTGGAAAGAAGAGTCTAGCAGCAGCAAACACTGATTATAATACTGCTGTATCATAACGTGACCTGGGACTGATCTCAGACTTCTTTGCTCAGAACTGTGGGACTGTTCTGGTTGACCAATGATAACTACAGTCTGCTTCCTCTCGTGTGGCCAGTTGGATCTTTAGGGGTCTGCACTAATTTCTGGATAGTGGGAACAGTTGGGATCCAGCATTGAAGCTGATGGGAACTTTCCAGCCAGTGCTTCCCAATTGTTTCCAAAGAAATATACATTAATATCAAGCCTTTTGCAGACCTGTACGTGTGTTTGTGTGTGTGTATGTATATATATATATATATACAGAACATTGTTTGGTGCTGTTTGTGTTTTCCCACATACTACAGTTCTGCCATTGCAATCTGTCTGTGTTTCTAAGTTATCTAAATGCTTAAACAGAGACAGCCCAGGGGAACTGAGAAACAATTGTGTTTTTGCTATGCTTGTTGTTCTGAAACCACCTAAATGCTTTGACTTTCTTCATCTGGTCTTGCAAGTGAAATACTTCACTTTTAGAGTGTGGATATTTTGCTGTGATTGGAAAATATTGGATGTTAGGCGCAGAATTACAGCTCCTGTTATTGCTGTGCAGAATGAGTGTGTTCTCACTGAACTGGTGTATTTTGTTCTACTGTCACATTGCTGAAGTATCTTCATTCTGCACACATGGCTGTTGCTTGGTGTGATTGGCAGGGAAGTGTTAAAGATATGTTAGTGTGCAAAGCAGCACATCCTTCAGAGATTTGGATTCAAAAGGGGATATTCTTGCTTTGTATCTGATGCTGTAATAAGGAGGATGTACCGTAAATATTGCCCTGAAGCAAAGGGATTTGTTGTAGGTTTACTATAGATTTGCTACTTGTAGTGATCATGTACACACATAGGTGGCAAAAATATGTCAAAGCTTTACTGTCTTCTGCTTTAGCCTTACTAGAGTGGTGTCCATGCTTTGAGGGGCTCCTGCCTTTATAGCACAGAGCTCAAGGTGAGAGTGGGCAGGAGGCAGAACCACAAACAGCCCTTGGCTGTTTGCTATTTCTATGGGTCTGTAGTTATCTGTATAACAAGGAGGTGAATTTGGTTGTGAGTCTGTTCTTCCCAGTGCAGACCAAAGGTGGGTATGGCCTTGCCTCCCTTCTAGTGCTGAGGACCACGTATCTCTCATTCTCTGGGTTAGCAGCCATCTAGTTGGAGTTAGTCCTGCCATCCTCCAGAAAGCTGGTGTTGGGTACAAGGTTATCCATCACCACCAGACAGCCTGACATCTCCTGAGGCTGCAGTTGGGAGAGATGTGGACAGAAGAACAAGCTGTTCTGCATCAGTTCACTGAAGCAAATTTATGATGCAGGCACCAAAACCAGCATTTTTTTCTATCCTGAAATGAATCTGCTGCTTTACAAAAAGAATAGGTGTTGGGGCTGAGCTCTGCCATAGGGAAATCCAGAATGGGTACATTCACTGCCTGCCCTCAGCAGTGCTTTATCCAAGCGACCTCTGTCCCTTTTCCTGCTGTTGTGCTCCACTTGCAGCATCACTTGAGTAATTTCAGTATCCTGTCTGAGGTGTTTTTCTTGCTGAAATTTTCCCTTATTTGCCTTTGTATTGTCTCCCCCCACCTCCCTCTTTGTGGATGAAGTCAAGAGAAGCTATTTTCCTCTCTCTGTTGCAGTTGATGCTGATGCTTTTTCAGGAGCCCAAGGGATGCTGAGAAAAATGAGCAAAGTTACCAAAAAAGCTCTTTTATGTAATGTATCTCCATGCTGGGTGGAGATCTCTGGTGTGTCTGATCCGAGAGGAAGAGGTTATCCATGCAGTGCTCAGCGATGCTCTGTTCCCCTTTCCATTGCTCTCTGTTCAAAACATTCCTGGTGGGGGTGATGCCGGCTTGTCATGAGTGACCAGTTCACTATGGGATTCTATGTACATCTCATAAAGGAAATCTGTTAGCAAGAAGCAGCCAATACTTTTCATTGGATGCTGTGGGTTTTTCTTCTTTTAACTCTGAAGTCTTTAAATTCTCAAATGCTGACCCCTGTAGTGGACTGGTAATTCAGCAGCTCCAGGTTTTTAGGCTGATCTCTTTGAGGTACAGCACTCAGGGAAGAGTATTTGTATGGGAACCTCTTCTCTGTTTTGCTGTCTGATTTATGGTAGTCTTGCAAGCCAAATTCTACTTAGATTAGAGAGACATGGTGAAGAAAATTAATGAAGAAAGAAGTCTTTTTGGGGCAAGTTAGAAGTAAATATTACTTGTAAATGTCAATGTTTATTTCTATCTTAGCTGTGAACTGGGTTAGATCGTCCCATAATTTAGAGAGAATAAAACTAAATAGGTTTAAAAAGGTATATATGTGTACTATAGAATTTGCTTGCAGCTGCAGCAAGCAGTGAAAGATCTTTATAGACCATCGTTCAATCCTTTAGGCCCAACTGGCTCTGTATGAAAGTGGTTGCAGTCAGATCCATCAAAGCAACATGCAGGAAACCCCACAGTAATTCCTCTCTCGAAGGAATAATATTTCTGTCAGCCTCCCCTTCTGGTTAGAGGTTGGTTTGTATTATGGTACATCAGCAGGTACAGGGAACACTGTGTATTTAAACTATCTTTGATCTCTCCCATTGATCTCAGTTTAAATTGGTGTAGTGACAGCAAGAAGTGAGGCTGCTGTGTTTGGGGGTTTTGTTTTGTTTTTTAAGTTCTTTTAATGCTCTTTGTGAGTTGTTTGGTGATGGGGGCATAGATTAATTGGCCAAAAAAATAGTAGCAGCAGACCTGACAAATCAATTTATTGCTATCTGGAGTGGCATTATGGCTATGAATACTGAAAGGCAGCTCTCTGTATCACTGTCAGGCTGCTGCAGTAGAGTAACTACTTTGTAGGGCAAAACAGTAGTTCACTGTAGTGCTTGGGTAGACTTTATTTAGAGACCTGAGAGTCTCATTCCATGTACAGCAACATTTCAAGGGGTAAAAAGACTACATTTATAATGCTATTTTATTAAAATTTATGCTGGCATTGCAGTGTTGGAGCTCCAGTGGAAGCTGAGTTGGCTCTTTCATTCAAAGTCACGGTTCAGGCTGCTCATAACTTAGTAAAAAATTACCTCTGAAGAAGAGGTTTTCATGTTCTGGATCTCAGCCTGCCAGAGAGTTTGTTCTTTTAAGTGCTTCAGGACCGCTCTCTGCTTTTCAGGAGATGGAAGAAAGTGCTTTCCTGGCGAGGCTTTCCTTGTGTTTGAGGTTTGATCCTATTTTATTTTCCTTAGCTATTGCAGAGATTTGGGCTGGGGCTCCTGCTCCTCCTGTAGAAAAGAAGGACTCACTGCCCAGGGAGGCAGAGAGACGTGCTACACTTTGCTATCCAGCAGCAGGGCTTGAGGACAGCTGAGCTCCAGGCACTGCCCCATATCTCAGACCACACTTCAGCCTCAGGTCATTAGCCCCAACCCCACAGATCTAATGGGGAAAGGCTGAAGTCCTCCCAGCTTGGCCGCATGCTTTTGTGCTTGTGATGTGCATGGATCGTATAAAAACTGGAGTTCGTTTCACTTCTGTCCCATGCTGCTAATAAAAAGCAAAAATAATAATAAAAAAGCCCACTTAGAGTTGGAAATAAAGATGACCTCCTTTTGCTTAAACGGTATGCAGCCCAGATTGAATTGCGTCTGAAGTGTGCTTGCTTGCCATTAATGATCTGTGCTTTTATGGCCTCTTTGCTCAGGGGATGGTGTGCTTTGAATTTATTGTTGCAAGTGCCTCTTTGAGGAACTACTGATACTGTTTTACTGGTTGAGAAGTTAGTATCTTTTTTCTCTGTCCTTGTTTTTTCCTGTTTCCATCTGTTCTGTCCAAGCCATCCCCATGCTCTTGCCTTTTCTCCTGCTGACCTGGGTGACATCTGATGGAGATGGCCTTGGAGACGTGAGCCAGTTGCCTTCACTCTGTTCTCTCAGTGCTTGAGTTTGGCAAATCCTTGCCAGGATGGCTTTGAATTTCTGGCCTAGTGCTCCTTTGAAAGCCCTGCTGCAAGCATGTCTGACTAGGAGTGTTGTAGCATGAAGGGCTTCCCAACATGTGGTCCAAGACCAAAGTCTGGAGGATGTGGGAGATGACCCTCATGGGTATTGAAGCTTCAGCAGAGTTTGTTTTGCTGTCCTATGACTGCCCCGTATGATTTCATTTCTGTCTTTATGAATGCAGAAGTCACCTCTGAAATCCTTGTCATGTAATATTCCTTGCTAGACAGTTACAAGCTTCCTGTCTGAAGGCCTCCTGTAGTTTCATCTGTGTAGGTTGTCCTCTACTTTGCATGTTAGATTGTCCTTAATTTGGCTGGCCCCAAGCATTGGGCTTGCCTCACCTCACAAGTGTTGAGGTATGGGTGATCAATCCCCTGTTCAGAAGTGCCCCAGCAGTCGCTGGGATCATGTTCTTTGCTGATATCTCCTGTAGAATGGAAGAGCTGACCAGTGGGGGCAGGAGGTGAGGCAGAAGCATCATGGAAGCTCCTGAAGGGCAAGAGTTACTTTGGTTCTTGCCTTTCCCTGACAGCTGTAGTGTGGGTGTCATTTCTTTTTCTCATGGCTATGTCATCCAGGTTATAGTCAGAAAGACAGACTGAATTACTCTCCACCTCTGTGCCAGATAAACTACCATTAGAATTACAACACCAGACTAAAGAATGTCTGGCTCCTTCACTTCTACTCTTGCTTCTTAATGAGCATAGAGATGGGCTCTTGTAGAGTGTTTTTATGGCACTGATTGCTTACAGATCGGCAGGGTTAATGCACCACGCTCCTTTTCCACTGCTCTTGTCTGCATTGCTGTGGTGGTGTCATTCTCTGCAGCGTTTTTTAAGCTTTGAAAAGGAATGTGTCAAGGCAGTTATGTTTGGATTCTGTCTTGTCTGAGTGTTCATGCAAAGTCTCACTTAGCTATGGGAGCTGTAGATGCCGTTCCCTTCCCACCTCCATTATTTAGGGCTTGCTACAGCAAAGCTCCCAAGCCTGTACTTTATTCCGAGCCTGCTTTCTAAAAGCAGAGTTTAGGTCTCTGTCACAATATTTGCTGTGATTATTTGAATGATTATCAAAGAAGCAAACTAACACAGGTAGATGCATCTAGAACCATGGGCAGGAACTTAGATTGAAGTGCTTGCATCTCAGCAGTGGAGGAGCCAATGGGAAGATCCTGTAGTGATGCAAACACAAAGCAGATGCTCCAGATGGACTAGTTCCAGGTGTCTGTGTGAGATGTGTGCCTTAGATCTCACTGACATCTGGAGGAGGGGCTGGTCCCACAGAGGGAAGACAAGTTCCCAAATGGCCCCGCCGATGAGCAACTCTTTTGCCTGTCATGCAGCTCATTCTCTAATGCTAATAAAGAGAGTGGCTTTAGCCCAGGGTTGTTGTGATGACTAAGCTATTAATAAATATGAGGCAGAGAAACACTGAGAAATGTTCTGCTCTGGGAGGAAATACTGTTACACAGTTGATTTGAGAGCCAATTTCTGGCACCGGGTCAAAGGCAGTTGCTTTCTCTGCTTCCCAGTTAAAGGACTTATTTATGGATGGACAAGGTGAGGAAGTAAAGAATCTTGACTTGCCTTTCCTCCTGGAAGGGTTGTCTTGTTATCCAAGTGGTCATTTCTCTTCATTCTGATTAGGTCTTCCTTTATTGTAGGAGTGTGCTCAGACCAGCAATCGTGGCTCTTTTGATGCTGCGGAGATGCCATCTATCAAAACTGTGACACTGGTGACTCATTGTCCTTCTGGGCTGTTCCGGGATATGCTATGGAGCAACCTTTGATGTTCTGACCTTACAGATGAGGAATTGCACCCCGGATAGATGAAGTAATTTGTCTAAGGTTACCCAGGCAATCTGTGTCAGGGTGAGGATTCAAACTTGTCTACAAGTGCCTGCCTTTTGGATCATTCTTCCTCCCACTGGCAGTACCTGCTATGGCTGAAATGCAACAATTATGCAGGAGAAATGTCTCTTTCTTGTACTTTCTGTCTGTCTTTGAGGTGGTGCTATCATGTATTGTGTGTTTTGTTTACTTGATGGACTTTCAACAGAGCTGAAGGTCATCGCTTTCTGCTTTCTTCTTTTGGGTTTTGTTTTGTTACTGTTCTGCTTTTAAGTTCAGCAAATATAGGCAAGCAAGTGCATTAATGATCACAGGGCCAGCCTCATACCTACCCTGATCCTTATCTCTGTGTGCCATCACTCCGGATCAGGCTCTGTCTTCAGTCCCCTTGCCATAGTCTGATCCTGGTGACCACAGGACTTCTCAGTATCCTTGCCCCATCAGGTCACATTCCTGCAGGTCCTCCTTAGGGACTGGTGGTGACACAGTGACCATACATCCATCTCATGGGGCATGAGGGAAGAGAACGTACTTTCAAACCAGCAGTCAACATGGCTGTCTGTTCTATGGATGTTGTGGCATTACTTTGACCAACACATTTCCAAGTCCAAGGTTAAGTGTTTCCTGCCTCTTCTGTAGCAGGATTTTAAAATATCCATTCCCCATCCAAGACAGGATTGCTATGGAAGAGCCAGCAGGAAAAGGTGGTAGGTAAGAACCTTTTCTGATAGCAGACAGTGCATAGCTTTGAGAGTTCAGGCATGTGCCTGAATCCACAACTCAAGCTGGGGGTCTCACAAGTGCACTGTGCTAGGATCTAAGGCTTCCAGAAAACAGGAGAAGCACTGGCAACTTTGTGGGGAGCTGGATTTGCCTTCCTGTCCTTTTGAGAGCTGTTGGGTGAGGGGGGGGGAGACGAGCTGGCCATCCACTGCCTTGCTGTAAATCCTTTGGCATCAGCGGAGCTGCCAGTTGGGGATGAGTGAGGAACACATCTTTGCTGCACTCAGCTTGGGATGGTGCCATCGTCATCTCATTCTCTCTGTGGCTGAAGTTCTACAGCAAAAAAATGAAAATCCCTGACTGTCTGGGAAGAGGTCCTGGGGGAGGGCTGAGCTGTTTCTATATGCAAATATGCTTTCAGTCCTTCTGTGCTTACCATCACCTTCCTCTTATACAGATAACGCTGCCCCATCTCAGTTGAATATTGTTAGTGTTTGCATGCTTGTACCCTGCCAGGCAAAGGAATTCTCTGGTTATCTAAGAAGATAAAGCCTCCAGCCTCAGTGTTCAGCAGGTGACCTCTGCTTGTAATCTGAGAAACAACTGATTGCTGCATGAAACATTGCAGAGAAAATGCAACTGAGAAACCGCAGTGTTTTTAATGATTCCTGGCTTCAGACTGATGTTGATATTGTGGGAATTCCTATCCTTGCTATATTTTAATGCAGTTTCTCTGATGATGATTAAGGTTGTGTGCAAGAGTAGTTCTTTTTGTTCTTAGTAACTGTTTTACTCCATTGCCTCGTTGCAAGAAAGTTAGATCCAGATCTTACTATTAGATTATTATGTTATTGAATTCTTCAAATTAGTATTAAGGTCCTATAAGTTCCATGAGTAGTCAGTTGTTAAGTAAAGAGAGGAAGCCCTGCTTGATGCCTGTGCTGCATGAGAGGCCCTGTTCCACATGGGATGTTGGAGGTACAAGAGGCCAGCACAGAGTGGGAACTTCACATGAGACTTCTGATCAAGTATTGATAATGAAGCTGAGCTGACTAAACTAAGTTCACAGTTTTTATCTTGATTAACTGATAAAGACAGACAAATTTCCCAATGGAGGTTAGAGGGAGGCGATGGAGGCTCACAGCCAGACCTTTGAAAAGGCTGTGATTAGTTGTGTTGGAGCTATTGACCAGCTCTGAGCCCTTTGCAGGAAGCAGGCAATTGTGGAACACTGTCCCAAGAGAAAAAAGGGGTTTTTTGAAGAGCTACAGCACCTTGTAAGTAAGGAAAAGTATGAAACGTAAGTGACAATGCTGCAGTAGCAGCCCAGCTTGCTCCACATCTAGGTAGTAACTTACATTATGCCACCTTATGGGCTCAGCATTATGTTCTTTGTTTTACTCACCTGTTCTCTGTCCTACAGTCTTTGCCAAAGAGGGACTTATGATCATGATGGTAATTGTATCTGTCTCTATATATGTCTTCACATTGTCCTCCTTAAAGTGTCTGAAAGCTTCTGCTTCAATGTGATTCTGCTCACCAGAATACATTATACTTTCCCAAAGTGAGTACTTGTGCTTGTTATAATTATTGCAGAAGTGCTGAGCATTTTCAAGTGCATTTCATCATCCCTAAATGTGGAAGTAGATGACTTGGCACTTTCTTTTTACTACCAGCTGCTAAAGAGGCCAGTTCTGGATTAGAGGAGCACAGGCGGATCCATTGCAGAGGATGAATCCGTAGTAGTTGTTCAGGTTTAAGGACCACATCCATGTAATGCTGGAGCTTGTGGTTTTTCTTCTTCATTGTGTGCAGACTGTGACCCAAATACCTGTTTTTTCTTAACAGCAACAAGCAGAATCAGTCCTCTCAAAAGGACTCCTCTCCTGCTCCAGCTGTTAGACTTCCCAGTTACCCAGTCATGGTTGTGGTGCCCATAGTGGTTAGAACGGCTGCTGAGGAGTATTGAGTACTTCCAAAAATCTAACCTGGTTAAATGGTACTTGGATTTTGTTTTATTTATGCTTTTGCTCAGCTATGAGTGCAGAAGAATTTGACTTTTTAAGGATTAATATGCTGTCTTGGGCTTTTTCTCTCTAACTTGCAAGGAAGATAATTCAGCTCAGGCAGGACTTGATGGCTCTGATTAATCTTGTTGATAAATTACTCTGCATGGGACGCAGTTAGGAGCATGGGGGAAATCAGCACAGGCTGTTGTCACCCTGTCAGTGCCACCCTGTGCTCTCCTTCCCCCAGCATGAAGACATCTGAACACACATGGAGACGTGGCTGTGCTGGGAGCTGCTTCAGGCAGCTGAGGAAACTTGAGAGATCTTCACCTCTAGTGAGAAACATAGATGGAAAAACCTCTGGGCTCCACTTACTCCTTGGCAAAAGGGAGGATGAGAGGTATGGCCTCAAGCTGCACAAGGGGAGGTTCAGGTTGGATACTAGAAAACATTCCTTCTCTATGAGAGTGGTGCTGCAGTGGCACAGCTGCCCAGGTGTGGGGGGTCACCGTCCCTGGTGGTTTTCATCAACCATGGAGATGTGGCACTGAGGGACATGGGCATTGTGGGGTGGGATTGGACTTGGGGATCCTAATGCTGAGTTTCTGTCCCCAGGATGTAGCATCTCTCTCCAAGTGCTAACAAAAGCACAGTGTTACTTGCGAAAGACAAAAAAATAGACATGTGTATTTCAAACCAAATCCCCAGAGAGAATTCTCAAGAGAATATAGCTCCCTAGGCAGCTTAATTCCATTTGTCGTCCTTACAAAGAAGGCATACAACTTTATTAATTTAGGGAATGGGGCATATACTTTGCTGAGCTGCACAAGCGTATTATGAACGCGATAAAGGTTGAAAATTCTTTGTATGCAGTTAAATATATACATATAGCTAAGCCCATAGTAAAATAACTAATCATTAAGATTAAAGATTCTGACTTGGAAAGACAGAAACTTCTTCAGTCCAATTTGCTCTTTGCAGTGAGCTGCTTTACCTAAAGACATCAGTGGTTTGCTGGAGAAACTTCTGGTTAATGATACTTTTTAAAAATATCCCTGACCCTCAGTAGCTGCAAGTGCTCCAGTGTCAGATTTAATGACTGTGTATCCATTTGGCTAATGACAGACAGGACCTCTTCTGCTGTGGTTTATCCCTGATGGGCAGCTCAGCACCATCCAGCTGCTCGCTCACTCCCCCGCAGTGGGATTAGGGTGAGGGTTGGAATGAAGGTAAAAGTGACTCGTGGGCTGAGATGAAGACAGCTGGTCAGGTAAAGCAGAATCCATGCATTCAAACAAAGCAAAACACAATTAATCCACAACTTCCCATTGGCAGACAGGTGTTCAGCCATCCTAGAGAAGCTGGGCTCATCATCTATAGCATTTTCTTGGGAAGACAAATGCAATCACTCTTTATGCCATCCCCTCCATCCATCATTGCCCTAGCTTACCATATGCCATACCAGCACCATACAATATGGAATATCCCTTTGGGCAATGTGGGTCAGCTCTCCTGGCTGTGTCCCCTCCCAGCCTTGTTTGCTGGCACTGTGACATGAGCAGCAGAAAAGTCCTTGACTTAGTTTAAGCACCCTTCAGTAATAACAAAAAACACAGGTATGTTATCACCACTGTATTCATCAAAAACTGCAAATACGGCATCGTACCAGCTTCTACAAAGAAAATTAACTCCTTCTCAGCCAAAACCAGGATGCTCTCAAAAGGTTTGCATGCAGATGGTTTACAACTTACTCTTGTCTCAAATGAGGAGAGTTGCTGAGTGAGTTTGACACTGCTTGATGCTCTGGGATCCTCCAGGGGACAGAAAACTCTCTTTTCCATGACAGCTTCAACTTGTTTCCTGGATCTAATGAATATTTTTACTGCAAGACCAGAATGCTGCATCCATAATGTCTGTCTCTTATTTTACTGCTGGCAAGATGGTAAGAAAATGGAGGCCAGTTTTGACACATCCCTCCAAGGATTATAGATAGTAGAAGCTGCCTTACACTGGCTTACACAAGATCGTGTTGTTATCAGTGGATGTTGTTTTGGCCTTAACTAAACTCTTTCCTACTGAATGTCTTCAGAATCTCGTCCTGTACAGTGTTGGCTGTTCATTTAAGGTTTTCAAACGCCAGTTGCAATAGTTCTTTCCAACTTGTTTTCTCAGAAGATAAACAAACTCATTTTGCTGTCATTGTGTGAATATCAGTGTTCTCCTCTCCTGAATGCTGAATGTCTTGAACCTTTCCAGTTGAATTCAGACTGAAATGCAAAGAGATTGTCCTTTTCTCTGCTGTCTTTAAAGCCCTGAGAACTGGCTTACCCTGCTTTGTGTGATGCTAAGTGAAACTGGAACCTGGGTTTGTTCTAGGTCCTAGGAGCAAGTTAAATGCATCTGTCAGGGCTATTTGTTTTGTGCTGTGCAGTTGCATTCATCTGTGGGGTTTACTAAGGAAGAATTTGGTGTATAGCATTCTTTTGAATGGTTCACATCAGTTTAAATTCATGATACGAAGCTGCATCCCAAAGCTGTGCTTAGCACAGAAATGGTCAGTGATGTTTTTCTGCTTCCCACCTCCCCTGTGCAGGGATCTACTTTGTATCCTGCATGATTCAAAGCACTCTTTAGATGGCTTGAGGTATTCCAGCACTTTGTGCTGCTTATGGGTTCCCCTTTTCTCCTTGTTCTTGATGAGAAGGTGGAATGAAGTTCTCTCTGCGTTCTTTATGCAGGATGTAACAACTCCAGACTGCTTGATTAGTTCCATTCCACACTTTGATTGCAGCAATATGAAGGACTGAATGCAGGTTGAGACCTTGACCTTAAAGCTATTGCTATAAATCCCCAAACCACAGATTGATGATGCTGGAATGAATCCCACTGCACCTGACTCTGGTCTTTGGCCATTACTGGAGACGGGTTCCCTACCTACATGGACCTCTGGCCCACATGGATCATGACCCATGTTCTTGTATGAACATTCACTTTCCCCAGGAGTGTGTTAATTCCTGCTAGGAAAAGGGTTTTAGATTTTCTGGAGTTTTACTTGTCACTTTGTTCTGTGCTTCTTAGTCCCTTCCAACTCAAGCAATTACATGATCCTGGGGTTTTAATTTGCTGCATGTGATTAGTGATATTGCCAGAAAGCAGGCCAAACAGAAGTGGTTGTGGCTATTAGTTTTGTGTTGGAAGGATAACTTTACACCATCTGTTTGAACTCTGAAGATGTCAGGCTTTGGAGATGAAGTAGGGCATGTCCTGATAGGCTTTTCTTGTTTTGGAAAGGTTTATCCATAGAAGCAGAAATATTTTATGGGAACAGCTGTTTGGTTTTCCACAAGGCTGGTGTTTCCCTGCCATCACAGTGACTGTCCTGTGCTGTTTTGGGGGGTTATTATTTATCTTTTTAGCTGGTTATTTCTCCATCCTGGTGCAGAGTGGGAAAGCATCCAACAAGCAAGGAAACTGCTTCTTGCACAGCCCATTAGCCCATTTCATCTGCACGGTGTTTATTGCAAGGAATCTCCTCATTCTGTCTATAGCATAGTTATGGTTTCCCTGTAACGTTAGCTCATCTGTGAGTTCAGCCCTTGATGCTCCACCTGCAGTGTGTTCTAATCATAAGGAGAGCCTGTGACTGCAGAGAATCCTCACTTCAGGAACTGAAGTGCATCACTAGGGTGCTTTAATGAGTTTACAAATGCTTTCCTTTGTAAGCAGACCAGATCCTTGTGTGGATCAAGCAGTTTTTTCTCTTCAGGTGTGTTTTACACTTTCATGGTTTCTCGTGGCTATCTGGATGCAAATAGCCTTGTCAAACTGTCCCTGGTGTGGGTGTCAGAGTGCTGCAGCCTCACGGGCTTGGCATGGACAACAGATCCACAGCTTCTATGACTTGTCCTGACCGTCCCTTGACTGTGTACCAGTGCAGTCACCACTGCGGCAAGCCAAGAGCTCAGCTGACCTAAGCAAACCCAACCTGACTGTGGTAGAGTGAGTTGCAACAGCTTGTGGATGCTCACAGCAGGTAGTTTGGTTTATGTATAATTTATGGTTTGTAGACAGGGAACGGCTCCGTGCTGGGAGTTTCAGTCTGGGCTTCAAATATGGCTTTTAAATGCTCTGAATGTGCTGCTTCTGCCTTGAATCTGGATGAGTTTTCTGAGCCTTTGGGTCTGTTACACATGGCTTGCAAAATTTGTCATATTTATATGGGATAAAAGTACTCTGGTGTGAGTCTGAGAGAAGGCAAATGCTGGTTTGTGAGTGTGGGTGACAGTGCTAAATACAAAGCAGTGGGAAATCAAATCTGTGTCTTTTCAGAAGGTAAAGATACAGGTATGGCACAGGAGTGAGTTCAGTGCATCTGCTCAGCTTTGTCTTAATTTGAGCACACAGCACAGCGCTTACACACCTGCTCTAGTCAGACTGGGGTTCATAAAGTCTGAAGTGGTTGACATGTCTCTTCTAAAAGAGCAGTGCAGCTCCCTGGATGCTCAAGATTCCAGGTTGTACCAAGATACTGGCTAAATGAGAACAGTGTGTATTAAGAATAGTTTGATCTCTTCCTTCTAGGTAGTCCAGCTTCAGATGCTCTGATGGTCCCCACTGGTGCTTGCCCAGGGTCACTGGGTACAGCTGCAGCTTTCAGCATCCTGGGAGCTGGTTGTGCTGGTCTGAGCCAGCTACTGCAAGGTATCTGCTGAACACAGGCTGCTAGAAGCCCCAGCTTAATCAAATAATCTTCAGAATATCTAGCGTGAGTGTCCATATCTGACTATTTATAGCCTTATGCTGCGTGTGTGTCAGGCACGTGTCCCAGATTGTGTCTGAAGCTATGACTGGTAATAGATTTACAACTGTGGAAAGGGAGTGTGGTGACAGGTGCAGAATTTAGATGGCTCTCTTCTGCTGCTGCTCTTTCCCAAGTTGTAGCATTACTTCGTATTTCTTATTTCTTAAGGTCGTTGCAGAAATGCAGGGGTGCTGCTGCAGCAGGGTGACAGCTGTGTCTGGGAACTTAACATATGTGCTTGTGTCATGGCCCCATCTGTGATCCTGTCCTAGACTGGAACTGTGCAGCAAACCAGCAGATGTTTAAGAGAAGTGTGTAATGCAGCGCCTGATATTTGGGGAAGATGTTTGCAGAGAGGCAGCAAATGCAGCTGGTACATGAGCCTGAATAGGATTCAGAGTTGCCAGGTGGATGTGTGTGTTGCAGGCAGGCAGATATTACCTCCCCACATTGTCGACTTCTGTCACTTGCAATCTTAGCATCAGGACTTAATATCTTCAATTTGACAGCACTAAACCCAAACTGGATGGAAGCAAAAAGCCCTAAATTAGCTTCTCTGCCCTATATTATATGAGCAGAGAAAATGGATTTTCCCATGGACAATGCTTTGAAGGTAAGAAGACACAAAACAAGGAATTTTCTCCCAAAGCTACGAAATTCCCATTGGTCCTAAATAAAATGAGATGTAAGCACCTCTCTGACTTTAAATAGCACATGGGTAGTCAGTCCTCAGAGTCTGGTGACAGCATCAGTAACACTCATTGGACTGAGGGAATTAAACAAAAGAACCAAATCTGCTCTGCTTTCATCTGCATTCAAGTGGCCGAGGAAGAAATCGATACTCGTTAGCTAAATAGGGACAATATTGCCAGCATGGAGAATTATTTTCCATTCTTTACACTCTTTCTATTTAAAGCTTGCAGATGATCTTGGACCTGTTCAGATGAGCTTTACAGGGGAGTCAAAGGATGATTTGGGGGTTGAGACTGGAAGTGGATCTGTGAGGCCCGGTTTCAGTTCCCTGCTGTTCCCAAAGCACCTCATGTGACCATGGGAATGTTCTAAAGCTTTCAGTAAAGCTTAGGCAAATTGTCTGCCTTCCATTTGTGGCAACCATTTAGATGGGGAGAGACTGTGTGTTGGTAGTCTCTGTCCATGACCAAGTTCATTAAGTCTCTCTCCTTTTATTTCCAACATCTGTGAAAGATTTGGATCTTTCTCAGTCTTGGTTTGATGATGGTGTCTCATCCTTCAATGACTGGAACTGCTGTATGAGTTGGCCACTATCTACTCCCATCAGTTTAAGATGGGAAATCAGGAGCTTCTAAAGCTCTTAGTGACTCTGGCTGGTCATGGACAGGAGACCCTTGGTTTTTCTTGCTGTGAATTTTCAGAGCAAACCTCAAACTTCCCTGCTGGCAGCCAGGAAAAGGCTTTCAGCTGTTAACTAGCTGAACGCTTTCCAGTGATTTATAATTAATGGAGATGCTTCCAAGGGTTTGTGGCTTTTTATTCACTTGTTTCCCGCTTATGTTGACAGTGACCTTATCTGCGTTTAACTTTGCCTTCTGGATTCGTGAAGAGAAGCCTGGATTTAAGCAGCCCAGAAGGAAGATTAAGCCATCCTTCTAGCTAATCTGCATGCAGAGAAGCCTGCCTGCTTTCCCTATCTTAGGTTTGAGAAATTCTATTATGCTGCAGCGTATCTCCAAGGAAGGATTTGAGTGATGTTGTTAGCAGGCTTCCTTACACTAATTTTTACCTTGGATTGCATGTGGTAAGTCTGCTGTCAGCCATGTAGCATTTTCTTCTTGAAAAAGGAGTCCTGTCATTTGTTGTGCTGCAGCATGAAGGTGTTCTGCAGCTTTGGCTCTGAGGATTTGTAACTATCAGTGTCTTCTGATAGTAGTCAATGATTATTCCCACATTGAACCCGGTACACACCTGAGCCATGGTTGTTGCCAGGAGTCCTTTATAATCCATGTTATCCCCAGGGCCTTCTTGTAGTGTATCTTCTAGAGCTATGGGGGCACTGATCCACCAGTCAGTTCTTTGGGCTATACTTTTAGTTCTGCAATTTGTCCTTTCTTATGAAGCCTCCTGCCAAAATAACTCTCTTAAAATGAAACTAAGCACTTTGGTCCAAAGGCACTTTAGGTCTCAAATGCTTTCAAACAGTGGTATTTTGGCTGCTCTGCTACCTGCAAAATAGCCTTGAGTATTTCCCCAAGGGCAGTCACAGCTTATCTCCTCTGAGACCTCATTAGAAGGAGCAAAGATCTGCTGTGGATGGGCCCTATATCCTGGAAACAGGAGTGTCACCACTAGCTGTCATTCCTCTTTCTGGTCTGCCCTGGGGATTTTCTCCCTGTGCTCTGAGAAACCCATGGAGATCTCTGGGGACACGTGAACCAGGGTAACCTGGAGTACAAGGTGTTGTCAGAACAGCCTCCTATGTCAGCACCTCTTCACAGCTTTTTCTCTTGAGAACTGGAGCAATGAGTGTTTCAGCTGCTCTGAAAACAAAAAAACTGGCAGTGAAACATCACATTCTCTCTGACAGAGAACTTTGGCCTTTGCCTTGTGCCAGGTGACTGCAAACTGAAAAGAAAAAAGGAGTGTGACTTCTCTGGGTGTCTGAAGCCAAGAGGCACAAATGCATCTTTTTAGTACTTAATTTCCCAATGGGATAAGTGTTGAAGGAGCACTGGAGCTTCATTGCTAAGATACTGTTGTCTTACAGGCTTTTTATGCTTGGGCTATTGCTGAGGTGTGCATGTGTTGGGGCAACCTGCCTTTGAAGTTCTCTATGCACTGAGTGGCGTTTAGGCTTCACCCTGAGAGTGGTTGTTAGTGTGACCAAAATCAGTGCTTGTGCTCTGTCCTTTTCTAAATACACCTTAGGAAACTTACAGCGAGGTATCAAGTAGGAAATGTTTTTTTTCCATCCATCTGAAGGCTTATTTTGGCATGTTGCTAGACAACATGAGAAAATTGGGTGTGATATCGATGCGTTACATTGCACTTGTGAGAGACAGAGGGATGACCATAAGGAGAATGTCTCAGAAGGCCATGCATTGCTTATGGGGTTTGGAGCCAAACAGGCATCTACCAGGAAGCTGATGGCTGGCAGTCTTGTCAGAATCCCCAAATCCACTCTGTGGGACAGTGCGAGGAGCTGCTGGTCTTATGTCTATGGAGCTGTGTAGGATTTGTGTGTAGCCCAGGGCTGGATGTGGTTTTCCCATCTTCACGAGGACACACAGCATCCTTGCATGTTACGCCCAAATAATTGGAGTGCTGTAAGACATGTTGCGTTGTACTGTCACAGAGTAGGAGAATGGGTTGAACTCTGGTCCAGCTGCTCTGGTGGAAGAGCATTTTGTGCTCAGCAAGGGAGGTGATGTCTGGGTGTTGCTTGATGCTTTGCAACACGAAGTAATGGCTGGGACTGAATGCTGCTTTCTCCCTGTGAGCTGAAACTGGGAGGGGTGAGAGAAGAGTGAGAATCTCAAGAAAAGCTCTTGCTTTTTATCTGAAAAAAAGCTGGACCACTGAACTGCTTGCACCTTCCTTATTGTAGCTGGTCTCAGATGACTTCTGTCTTGCTGGCTCTGGTGTTCTGTCTCTAATCTTTACAGGAAAAATCACTGCAGATTCTTCTGCTGAAATACACTGACCCTTGGAGCTCTTGCTCTTCGAGATAATCATCCTCATTCAGAATTCCTTCTGCTTTCCCATTTCTCTCTTCTTTTATGCCAAGTTCCACCATCTCTTACTTGTCTTTTAGTGAGTTTTTATGGCATCTCTGCTTTTGCCCTCTTGCATCCTCCTCCATCTCCTTCTGACCTATGTAATATGCTATCATCTGCACTCACATCCTGAACTACATTTACAGCCATTTTGGTGGTGTTTGTAAAGCTGTCTTTTGTATTCTTTAATGTTTTCTTTTGTTTTCAGACTTGTTCCTGGATCCATTATCTGTCACAGGGTACATTTAAAATCACTGCTTTTAAAAATCATTATAATAAAGCCAAGGAGCATCTGATTCGCTTTCACAAGCAGAGTATCAGCAAACTGCTCCATTACCCAAAATCAAATGGTCAGCCAAAATCACACTGTCATTGAATCACTGTGATGTTTCCCATTGTCGAGTTGAAGACCCTACTACTTGAGCCTACAAATAAAGTGCTGTCAGTTCTGTATGTGCAGGCAAACTGTCAGTTTATGTTAAATGGATTGATTAAATGTTCTGCTTAAGTGTGTGCTCAGTGAGGAAAGTGTTACCAAAACTGGATGGTCCCTGAAACTGAGGGATGCTTAATCTTCCTTTACATTCGTGAGACTTCTTTTAAGAAAGTGGAGGGCTTCTTTGGGCTCAGACTTGAGCATTCAAAAGGCTGAATTTTGCCAAACTCGATGCTTCTATTGAAAGAGCCACCAACTATCCAGTATGCATGAATTCAGTACTGGCATCAGCTATGTGGTAAAGCCTGAGCAGCAAGTCAGTGCTCTGCCCTTGACAGCTTGAGATTCAGGCTGAGGCCAATTGAGTCCTATTTGTGAGTGAAACCAGAATTCAGCAGTTGTCTCCACTTTGGCTGGAGAGATCACTCACAATTGAGGGTTGACAGCTTCCCTGGTAGCCTGAGCTGCCTCAAAGCTTCAATTTTAATTGTTTTCTTAGAAATTGCACTCCTGAGTTTAAACCTTTCTTCAGGCAAAGGTGGAAGCAGGTGCAGGCAATCACTGCCTCTACTGTTGCTGATGGGAAGGGAAACCACATCAGTGAGTCAAAATGGGCAATCGCACCAATGTCAGTGAAGTATTTTATCCAGGTATTGAAACTGCTAAACCATCCTGGTCAGGAAAACGTGGTTTGAAGACAATGCTCAAGCCTTTACTTCTTTTAGCCTTGTCTTGAAGCTCTGACTGATTTCTTAACACTGCAACAGATGCAGTTTCTAGGAGGTGTGTTACTGCCTTCCTCATTTTTGCTGCTTTTGGTAAAACAGATGGATTTCAATATCTGCTTGGCATAGCATTTGCTCTAGATTTTCTCCCTGACCCCCCCCCACTCCCCCACACTTTCCCAGGTCCTCTTACATGGAGGAGACCAATGAATGATGTCCGGAAGACCCTGGAATATGTCTCACAGTCTTTATCCATGTAAGTGAAACTTGGCCCATCTCTGGCTTTACTTGTACTGTTTAACAAATGATTCTTTGCCTTGTAAGCTGAGAATCTTTAAGTCCCACTGGATTTTCCTACAATCCTTGTTGCTGCAATGGGAGACATGGACAGGAAAGTGCTTTGACAACTAAATGATAGCTCTAAACCATCAGTTGCCACCATTCCTAATTGTGGTGGGGATGGGTTCAGGTTGGACTGAATGATCTTAGATGTCCTTTCCAACCTTAATGACTCTAAATGAATGTCAGCTATGGTGTCACAGCCATAAGAGCTTCAAACTGAGTTTCTGGAATCGTTTCTATCTGGCGTACACAGAGGTTTTGTGCATCACTGGGCTTTGTGCCTGACAACTGCAAGGATGTTAATTATTATGCCTTAATTAATCACTTGAAGTGTCTTGCTGCACTGTTGTTAAGTCACATTGTGAGGCCTTTGCTGGGTCATTAAGCAATAAGTAAGTAAAGACTAATTTAATCCATTATTAATCAATGAAATAAATATATTGTGTAGTTCTGGTTTAACAAGTCATGGGCGAAAAGCGAATAAATTAAGTAAAAATCTCTAAAAAGGAAAAACAAATAGTTTTTAACCATAAACTGAATGATTTTGGAAAATAATTATTTCTTCAGAGCTGTATGAGCCCATACAAGCTCCGAACTTATGGGGCTACTCAGCTCACTAGAAGCAATAAAGGATGTGCAGCTATTTTAGCCAGGTGAGGAAGCCCTGTGGTCCTGCAGTGGGTTGACCAGAGAAGGGCAGTGATGCAGCTCATGCTTTCCTGTGGGAAGCATTTCTCAGTATCCAGCTCAGCTCTAGGCCTACATCCCTTGGAGCTCCTGCTCCAATGCTGGCTGTGGGCTGTCGTTGCCACCAGCATTGTTTTCAGCTGCCAAAGCCATCCTTAAGTTCTGAGTGCATTTTGGGAGTGCTAACTTGATGGCTTCCCACACTGAAAGGAGATCAGCTATCATCTGGTTGGCCTGTGGGGTTTGCAGTTTTTTGACCTGCTTTTACAGCGTTATCTGACAAGCGTAAATCCCGTGGTACTGAAAGCTTACAGCAGATATTTGCTTTTCTTTCTACTGCAGTAGCACCTGGAAGGCTGGTTGTGAGGTGTGTTGTGCTGAAACCACGCTCATACGTTTGACTTTTAGACACGAATCCCTCCCAGGAGCATCCAGCTCAAGTGGACAAGGCAGTTGCAGAGAGGTGAATGTATTATGACAAAGTCAAGAGGGCTTTTGATAGGTATTAAAGCTCCCTACCACTGCAGAGCATCTCAGAAGCAGGTTGCCTCCTCATCTGGCTGGGATGAGAGGGAGACATTCCGTTGTGCATCTGTCATCACTCTGTTACATCAAGGAAAGCTGGAGAACGCTTTTGGTGCTTTGTTTCTTTGCACTGCATAAGTATGTGAGCTGTTTGGATCATTAGAACAAACTTCTCCCCATGTTTCAAAGCCAATCGTTTGTTTTGACATTTGCAGTCTGGCTCTTTGCTTGTGTTTTTGTGGTGGTTGTGTTGAAACAAGCAGCCCTGCATACTATCATTCTGTTTATGTGACTTGAAATGAGACATTTGGGCATCTATTAGATTCCCTTTAAGAGAGAAGTGATGAAATGTGATCTAGATACCGTTTCATGCAGCTCTCCTGATATTTATACTTAAGTGATATAAAGAATATGAAGTAATGAAGTTCGTTGAGTGAGAAACACATTCCAGCATGTTCTTATTGCCACGGGACAGCTGAGCAGGGAAGTACCAGTGGAAAAATGGAGAGATGCAATAGAGATGGAGCAGGGTGCAGCTGCCTGTTACCAGAGGCAGTTTCTCTTCTGCTGAAGTGTCTATTTCTGGCTCATGCATATTGTGGCATGGATATTTCCCAGCAGATAACGTGGCTTTCCTTTGAAGCTAGCTCTTTTCACTGAGTAGGTGAAAAAACTGGATATTTGAGTTATGGGTTTGCATGTGTGATTCACCTTCAGTTTGGCAGAGAAAAGAGGTCCAGTTCTGCTCTGGGTTTGTGTAAGGCTGAATCCTGCAGTTAGCATGGCCAGCCTGTGGCTTGGAACCACGTGTGGCTTAAGTAATGGGGTGGCTGTGTGCAGCTGGAGGTGGATGTGAGCTGGAGCTGGTGCTGCAGGATGGAGCAAGGTGCTGGGGTACCACTGAGCAAGGTGCCAGCAGCAAGGGCAGCCAGAGTGGGGAACACTGAGCCTTTCTGGGTTTGCAGACCCCTGCTTGGGGGATCACCTTTCTCAGGTAGGTGGAGGCTTGCAGGATGCTGTCCTCACCACTTGTTTCTCCTTGCTGGTTAATTACAGTGTTGGCTTTAGGAAGCCAGCTGAGCAAGTGCTTTTAGCAAAATCTAGTCTTATCCTAGGGCTGCTGCTGATCCCTTTTAGATCTGGGGAGCATAGGAAAGCTGGAGCACTGCTGATTCCTTAAGCAGTGAACAGGGAGTTGTGTGCTGTGGACACATTACTTTGATTCTGTCACTGTCTGGGGGCTGTGCTGATGTGCTCTCAGGATACCACGTCTGCCACTCTGTGGCTGTTTTATGCCAGCAGAGATGCACAGAGCAGCTGGAGCCAGGGTCAGAGGCTGTGCAAGGGCTCTGCACTGCGTTTTAGGAGTTGTCACTGTTTATTTCCTCAGAGTAGTTGCAGGTGGAGAGCAGAGCAAGCTGGAGCTGCTGTATGGACAACAAAAGAGCACCAGAGTTGTGATGCTGAAACCAGTCACGAGGTGCCAGATGTGTTGGTTTTTTGATCATCGTGAGCCAGTGAGCTGAGGGAAATGAGGAAATGCAGATGGGAGGGAGCCTGGTGCAGAAATAACCTGTTCTACCAATGCAAGCAGCACTTTGGAAGAAAAACAATACAGAACGTGGTTAACCTTGGGATGAATGAAGTGTCTGGAGCTGAAATCCATCACTGTTAGAGCTCTGTGAGGGAAATGATACCTGGAGAGATCTGCATGAATGACAGGACTCAGTCGCAGCAGCTGGAATATATGTGAGCCTTGACAAATGTGTGTGAGTGTCTATCAGCCTCTGCCCCCTCTGTGCCCTTCCAAACACTACTGTGAGTGCACTGTCCTGGAATGGTGCAGCCACAGTGTCTTTGTTCTTTCTTTTCCCCTGCCTCAGACATAAATGATGTGCCTGCCTTAGTAAGGGCTCTGCTGACCTGGCTGCTTTTTGGCTATGATCTCTTGGCTGTCTATGATGCAGAGCTGCTCTTTTTTATGCTTTTAAAACAACTTCTCATGAAGTACCCTTACACTTTCACCTCTGCTGCCCTTTGTACAAGGGAGGCATCCTCTAACAGCCCCATCCCTTCTGCTCATTCTCAGACCACTGCTTAGAAATCTAATCTCCTGTTGTGCCCTCTGACTTCCAGAGAGAGTCCTGTAGCCCATCACCTAATAATGTTGAACTCTACCATGCTTGGAAGGTGTTGAAACCTGGTCGTTTAGGTTAGTTGTAATGATATGTACAGACTTGAGTGGGATTCCTGGTTGTAAGAGAAAAATGCTTATAATCAAGACCTCCCAGCAAAAAAGCAACAGCTTTCCATTCCTGAGGTGGAGCTGTATTCTTTGCCCACTGGCTGCATAACACTAATGCAGGTATAATATATAGTGACACCCGAATAGGACTCAAAAATGTTATAAGCTGTGCTAAGTAAAGACGTATCTCTGTAGCTGGATTTGCCTCTGTGTGCAAAATCCAGTGGTGAAACACTGCGGCCTAGAGAGGTGGTTGTGCCCCATCCCTGCAGACACCCAAGGTCAGGGGATGGGCTCTGAGCACCCAATGGAGCTGTGGGTGTCCCCATGCATTGCAGGGGTTGGACCAGAGGGCTTTTAATGGTCCCTTCCAACTCAAATGATTCTGTGATGCTGAGCATGCTGGTTCCTATTTCCAGCATACTCACCTTAAAGTCTTCTTCCTTCTAAGTGCTTCAGCAAACAGTAGGTCACCTCAGTGTCAAATTATGGTGAGGAGGAAGCTTTGACAAAGGAAGCAGAGACAGAGAGGGGAGAAAAGGAAGGCAGGGAAATATGCTCTGACTGCAAAGCAAAATGTGGCTCAAACATGGCTATCGTGGGACTCCAGCAGCACCAGTCCTGCCAGTCACATCTCTGGCTCCAGCCATTTCCTAAGCATTTCCAGTCTTTTCCCTGCCTGACCTCCCTGGGAGCATCAAAACCTCAATTCCTCCTGCACTTCCCTGTCAGCTGTTGTTCTTGTCAACTTGCAATAGCGCCAAATAGCAGAAAATGAAGCTCTCCCTTCTGGTGAGCATCTGCAGTCCCTGCTCCCTGGCATGAAGAGTCAAAACAGTGTATATGATGTGCTGCTCAGACTGTTGGATTGGCTCAGCAGGCACTGGCTATTACTAAGGGGAGCACTGAAATGAATAAACAAGAAGGACTGAAACTACACCTTCCCCACAGTCGCTCTGATTTTGCTCTCTGAAGCACTGATCCGTGAGGTTTTGAGCTGAGCACTGGGTAAGTTTTCAGACTGCCTGGTGATTTGGGGGTTCTGCTTTTGTCCTATCTTCATCCTTGTCAAGGGTGCGGGGACTCTACAAAACTACTTGGTTTCTCAGCTGATGAGAATGAAGTACTTGGTTATCTTTGGAAGGGCACAAAGCTTTAATGTCAGACTGTGTTCTCTGTGATATGAAGACAGCCATCCCTCTGTTATCCCCCAATTTACTTGTTTTCTCTTCTATCTTTTTGCATATAACCTGTCTGGGCTGGGAATCAGCTCTTCTTGGTGTACCTGCAGTGCCAAGTACTGTCATGGTTGAATACAAGAAGTGATGAGGTGGATCTTTGTGGATGTTTTATACAAAGAAAAGCTTGGCTTTGACATACCTTACCTTAAAGCACTTTGTCCTTTGTGATTTTCTAAGAAGGTCAGAAAAGGGATGGTGAGCTCCAGCCCTAATGAATTGAGAAGCAGAAGGGTTTTGAATCAGACCCTTGGAGTGGAAAATCATATAATCATACAATGGTCTAGGTTGAAAAGGACCATAATGATCATCTGGTTTCAACCCCTCTGCTATGTGCAGGGTCGCCAACCACCAGACCAGGCTGCCCAGAGCCACAGAGGTCAGCACTGCCAGATAAGATGGCTTTTGTAGGGCCTGTAAGCACCTGGGCTTCTTGCTTTGGAAATCTGGAAGGAAAACAAGGCAAAGCTAGCAAGAACGTGAATTGTCCCAATTCACACACACTGACTTGAGGTCTCACGTAGGCTGCTTACAACAGATACCGAATTTGGGTGTTGTGACTATCAAGTGTCTGTGCTTGAGATGGTAATGAGTCGCTTGAACCACTTTCTGCCCAGGGATCTGGCTGTAATCAGATGGCAGAGAGCTGATGGGAAATGCAGCGACCCTTCTTCCTTCAAAAACCAATGATTCTCCCTATTAATAACCACGCAGACACTTGCATGAAATTTATAAAGCACCTTCTCATTCAGTATGTGGGAAATGTATAGAGCTGGTAGAGCTCTGGGAGAATAGCTTGGGGGATGCATTGCAGTCATTGCTCTCTTCTCAGAGACTTGCTTTGACTCTTGCATGGGTTGCAGCAGGGACAAATTGTAGGGACAATCACAATCACAGTGTGATAGCTGCAGACCTGTTTAGCTTTCAGTGCTGGCACAGCTTGAGGTATGTCCTAGAAAGCTAAAAGGAGCTGGAAGAAAGCAGAGGCAAGGTAAAATGTAAGAGCTGCAAGAGCCTACTATGACCCTGGAGCACAAAGTGTGAGATCTGTCAAACAAACAAGACCTATATTGATAATTTTCATGTTAGTGAGATTATACTTTGGAGTTCTAGGCTCAACATCCAGACTCAGCTGCCCAAATTCAGCGGCCAGATAGATTTGCACAAGCTGTCACGCTCATTATTTCCTAAAGGCTCCCAGCAAAGTCTGGACAGAGCTGATGGTGCTCTCGGTGAATTGTAATGTTTGTGCTTTGTCCTTTGGGTGCAAATCAGTGCTGCCTTTGTGCTCTGGGTTATGCTGTCCATATCTGTCCAGCTTCAGTGCAGGGCAATTTCCATACCAGTGGATAAATGACTAATAAAGCTAAAAGTAACCAAACTTCTCTAATTTAGTTTTCAAGTTCTGCTAAATACTCCAAGAGGATTTAATGGCAGAGGGTGAGTAATTAACACTGGCTATCAATTCACAGAGGCTCTCTTGCTACAACTCAAAGCACTGTGCAAACAAAGTAGAATAGAAGTCACCCTTTCAAACTTCCTAAAGGGAAAAGAGAAGGCAAATAATAATCCAGTCTCCTGGGATTATCTTAAAGTTAGAATCGTGCATTAAAATGAAGGAAAACAAACAAAAAAAGCCAACTGCTTCCAAAGTAATTTAAGATTTTTAATTGCAGCAAAATGGGGAATTCAGTGGAGATCCTCAGAGCAAACAGTAGCTGTGTCCCTTTGGTTGCATGTTCCTATAGCTGTGCTGTATGTGTACACAGAAGATTCAAGGGTAAGTAGAGCTAAAGTTGAGTGTGTCATCACTGGCTCTGAGGGCACGGTGTCCTAGCAGAGACTAAAGGCAGGAAGGTGCTGCTGGCTTCCAAGCTCTGATTCTTTCAGATGAATTTGGCACCGTGATCCCTCCTTATTCTTGTGGCTCTGATAGGGTCACCTTGAAGAGCAGTTCCTGCTGCAGGGTTCATTACCTGTGTGGCCATGTGATTCAATTAGGTTCATTTGATGGTGACTAATATCTGGTAACATCCATCAGAACCAAGCTGCTTAGCAGAGAACAGTGCAGTGTATTAATCTCTTTTCCTTCTGTCTCTGCCTTTCAACAACAAGCTAATTCCATTTCATACATGATGGTACTGCGTAATTGGTGATAGAAAATGAGAGGAAATGGGAAAAAATGGATACAAATGCATCTTGGCTCCGATTCAGCTGGTCCTTCATTTCTTCTGAATCTGATGATGAATATCAGAAAGGGACAGCATGTGAAAAGCATCGATGGGGGAACGATGGTGAAAATACTCTGTATTAAGGTAGCTGTGGTCAGGCCCTCAGCTGCAAAAAGTGGGATGCTGAACGTGTTTCCCTTCATTTAAGTGTGTTTTTGAGGGCATCTTTATTTAATTTCTTTCTTTCTGGATTTGTTCCAAGCTCAGAAATAAAGAAATAAAGTTCCTTTCTTTGGGCTGATGAATAATTTAGGCTCCTAAAATGTAAGAAAAAGCTATTCTCTGATTGGCTTAAATTGCACTTTTTGAAACCTCCAAACCAGCAGCTTTGTTGTGTACAGCATTACAGCAGCATGTCACTGCAGACTGCTCCCATATCCCTGCAGATACACCCAGATACAGTGCCCTCCCCACAGCATCCTGAGGGAAGCCAGCTTCATCTGTTCGCTCTGCTCCAATCAGTGCTGCCTTGAGATACTGATCTACGACCTTGCAGCCTGGAAAGTGCCATGTGCAGGCAGGAGGCATTAAAAGCTTGAGCTTCGTGGGCATCACATGAATTTATGGTGCCAGCAAAGTGAGTTTGTGCTTGAAGGTGAGGTGAACAGATGCAGAGGTGGCTGGAGGTGCTCAGTGCAAGTACCAGCGGTGCTGTAGAGACACAAGAGGGAGCTATGGATTCTCCTGAGATGCAGCAGGGTTTGTTCAGGCAGAAATTCACTGTGATCAGGCTGTGATCCTCAGGCCTGGACCTGGAAGTGACCTCTTCTCTAGGGCAGTAGGTGCTTTACATACAGCACAACACTTGGCTTCAAAATCACGTCAAGGAGAAGCAGTGCATGTACCTGTATTGTATCCTTCACTTACCAGGAAGAGATATCCAACTCAGTGTATTCCTACAAGGTGACTGCTGAATATGTAATTATTCTGGACTTCACAGGAGTTGGAGTGTTTGTTTATAGAGCTGCAAGGAAAGCCTCCAGTTTCTGCATTCACAGCTCAAAATCCACATTTTGGATAACAGCACTGCTTGGTTATCTGACAGTCTGCAGTGCTGAGCACTGCCAGATGCTTTGTGACTCTGCCCTGTATGATGCACTGTCCTTTTCTCAAATATCCAGTGTAATTCTGCTTGAAGAAAATCACTGCCTTCCCTCCCCCTCTCTCCTTTCAAACCTTTTCAATTCCTCTCGCATTTTTTTTGTCCTCATTCTTGCCTTTCACCCCAGTTCCTGGGTGGATACTACGTGCTATACTTGATTCAGTCTGAGCTATAAATAAGAAGCAGTTTGTTGGAAAGTAAAATTAGCAGGCCAGATTTTCAAACTCGCTTCTAAATGCGTGCCTAGCCACCTCGAAGAGTACATGGCCTCATTTTTGGAGGTGCTGAATGTTGTTGTTATCCTTGATTTCAATGGGAATTTGTGGTGCTCGGGACTCCTGGAAATCAGGTCATTTTTCTGTTTGAGACTTGAGTGTGGATGGAAAAGCCTGACCACCAGCAGTGCGTTACAGGTGGAGAAACCGGAGCACATGGAAAGGTTGACAGCTGCTCTGGGTCAGTCATTTGCTCAGAGTGCTAAGGGAGTTTTGGGAAGGTCCCTTCTGGTTTTAAGGGATAGGAGATTCTCAGTGAGTGACCATGACACTCTTCTGTCCTCATGGTGAAACATCTCAAGTCCTTGGCTTTGGTTACTTGTTTACTTTGTCTAGCTTGTGATTGTAGGCATTTGTCAAATGCTGGTGCTATGAGCTTGATCTGAGTGTTGCTGGGGGAGGCTGTGTGCACTGTGGTTATGTTGGGGTGAGTTATGCTCAGAGCTGTGGTGGATGCCCCATCCTTGGAGACACTCAAAGTCAGGCTGGATGGGGCCCTGAGCACCTGATGGAGCTGTGGGTGTCCCTGTTCATTGACGGGGAGTTGGACCAGGTGACCCTTCCAACACAAACAATTCTGTGCAGCTACTGCATGGCAAAGTGGAGACAGATGATGCTGGGGCTCTGCCTACTGCTTGCAGCCTGTGTAGACCCATAACCAGAGGACATGTTACTTAGCAGCTCCGTACCTGGCTGAGCTTTCATGCTTACAAGCTCTGCTGACCCAGGCAAGTACTGGAAATTGGCAGAGAAACAATCTATTCAAGTTTCTGGACATCTGTGAGCTCTGTAGGGAAGGCCCTAAGGAGGTGAAGCCTGTGGCTGCTTTACATGTGCCACAGAAGCTTGTTTCCTTGCTCCTGGCCATGCTGGGAGAGTTGGCATAGGAAATGGACTCTGCAAGTGGAACGAGCAGCCAGATCTCATTGCAGGCATCACTTCTGTCCTCTAATTTGCTTTGTGCTTTAGGAAGAATCTCAGTGGTGTTGACTGCCTGCAGCTGCAGCAACAAGAGAACAGAGTGGCAGAAGAGGGCCTACTTTGGTAGATGCTTCTTGACTGCAAAGAGAGAGTTCTTCACCTGCCACCAGCAAAATAGTTTCGGGCTTTTGACTGTGTTCTTGGCATCTGTGCTTAGCACAGCTTTTGTAATTAAATGGAGCCTCTGGTTAGGAAGGCACAGGTGATAGTAAAAGCTGCAGAGCATATGGTTTCCAGATTGCTCATTTCTACAGCTGCGTAACCCAAGGCTCTGCTCTGGAAAACCAAAACACAGATAGATGATCCAGCAAAAGGTGTTTGCTTGCAAAGCGCTCAAAATAATTCTTCTTTGTTAGCTCAAAAGCCTCCAACTTCTCTCTCCAAAGCCTTCTGTGTGCTCACATGCCAAGACAAGTTTTTGGCATCCTGCTCTAATGCACAGAGCAATGCTGGGGTGAGAGCAGCTGCTTCACTCTGTGTCTTCCATGTGCTTTTCCCTCTTTGGTGAGAGTGATTAAATAGCTATCTTAAACCAGCTGGGATTACAGAGGAGGAGGTCAAAGCTGAATTTGACTTATTTGACTTCGCAAAGGTTTATCTTGGAGAGCTGCTCTCCTATCTGTGCTGTGTTACCTGCCATGCTAATTTTATAGCAAGCTTCTGGCAGAGAGCTTGACTTGGGAGGGCACGGCTGAAGTGCTGCTCTAAGACCATGCAGCCTCCTCCTACCCTTTTTCATTAGCTAGAGTCTACTTCGCTTTAATGACCAGCTTGGTAACATGCAGAGAACCCTTGTCTCTGGTGGGCTATCCTGTGTCTCTGTTCTTTCACGTGTTTCTTATTGCTTTTGGCATTCATATGGGAATCGAGCTAAATGCTCAGAATCCAACAGTGGAAAGAGCAGAGAGCAGGGGAATGTGTACAAAGAGAAAGGAGAGATGACAGAACAATGAATGAAACCCTATGCAGCATCATTTTGAAGTAATTAGTTGGGTTCATGATGAGTTTTTCTTGCTTTAAAAACCCCAGGAGGTGATAGTTGGCAAAACTCTGCCACTGTACAGATCCTGAGAGCAGAGAAAAACATACTGGGCAATGTGTTGCAGTAAAACTGACAGTCTTCCATAGAGTTCAAAATACCTATTATGGGACAATCCCTGAGGGAAAGGCTTCCGTTTAAGTAAGAGCACAGCAGAGGTCAAGGGAGCTCAGATAAGAGCATCCTGGAAGGCAGCCGGCGTGACACAGAAGGACGTGTATCCCCAGGGTGAGTGCATGGAGTCTGCCTTGTTAGAGCAGGCTGTGTGTGCAGTGCATGCAGATCATTGCAGTAGGGCCAGCCTGCAGACTGGGAAGGCTTTTGGGCTGAGCAGACACATGGGAGTCTTTTTTTCCCTTGTTCTTTTATTCTTTCAGACACTTGAAGATTTGATGGAGAGGGGAAAAAAGGTTCTTAGTTGGAGTGAGCTCTCCTAGCAAGCTGCATCTGCACTGAGCCATACTGTGCACAGAAGCCATACTATGCCTAGCAGTGGCATCTTGATCTCATGCTGAGGAGAGTGGTTTTGTCTTGAGGCCATGTATCCTCACCACATGCCGCTGCCTGGTCTTAGACTCTGCATTTTTAACCCCCACAGTTATCAGTTTAGTGATGGACCTGCTTTGGCCCAGGGAAGGTTCAGGTTGGATATTAGGAAAAATTCCTTCTCCAAAAGAGTGGTCAGGGGTCACCATCCATGGAGGTATCCAAGAAACATGGAGATGTGGCTCTGGGAGACATAATTAAAGGGCACCGTGGGAGCGGGTTGGCAGTAGAACTAGATGATCTTGGAGCTCTTTTCCAGTCTAAGTGATTCTATGGTTGTATGATTCTGTGACCAGATGTGGCAGCTCCCACCCCTCAACAACCTGGTGAGTGATGCACACCTACAGTTTATTGTAAAAGAGATGCTGTCCTCAGCTCAAAGATGCCACTAGCCGGCAAAGGTTGTACGTGAACACTTGGTGCCATGTTACTTGTATTGTGGATATAGCGCTAATTGCACACAGTGTTTTCCCTAATGAGGAGACGAGTCTTCCAATAACTTAATAGAATCCTGCTGAGGGCCCTGATTTACCTCTGACAAGTTAAACCATTGCCAGATCAATACTGTGCTCTCTTGCAGTAAATAGGCTTGATTTTAAGTATTCAGTAAGGATGTATTTTGGATTAAGAACCAGTTTTTCAAGGTGAGAGCCTGCTGTAGGGCACAGATGCTTCTTGGGGGTTGCTGCTCGCCCCACAGGCTGCAGATCTCAGCTCCTCATATTTGGGAACTTCTGTAAGCGAAGGCACATCTCTTCCCTGACAGATATCTCTGTAGGAGTGTGGATCTGAGCAATTTCACTTCCAACCACTTTGTTTAGTACCAGCAGTGAATGCTGTGAGTGGAATGAGGGTCTGAGGATAATTATCATTCAAGTGACTGCTAGACAAAATGGG
The DNA here is from genome assembly GCF_054131305.1 of Coturnix japonica. Classification (NCBI taxonomy): domain Eukaryota; kingdom Metazoa; phylum Chordata; class Aves; order Galliformes; family Phasianidae; genus Coturnix; species Coturnix japonica. The sequence continues at coordinate 52,834,465 of NC_140667.1, forward strand.
TTTGTATAGAGCTGGACCTCAGAATCTGTCTCTGGTTCTGTGTGTGCTTCCCCTGCTGGAGATGTGTGTTGGGAGGGTGAGCTCCGGAAGGATCTCTGCAAGAGATACTCTGTGAGTGGGATGGAGACCTTTCAGATAATAACCTCAAATTACTAGAAGTGTCTCATCATCCTAAAGAAATGCAAAGCTCTGCTGTCTAGAAAGATCCTATTAACTTTTACTATCCATTTTCTGGTACATATGCGCTCAGCTTTTCATAAGAACAGGATCCTTATCCTTCTTCTTATATTGGAGAAGTGGCCCCAAGATGTAGGCTGGGACCTGCTACCACACATCCCTGAAGGACAATCCTAAAGCTTGGGTAAATGAACCAGTGAGAGTGTTAAAAGCAGAGTACTTGTAGTGAATACACAGCTTCGACATTTTCATTGTGTCACTACTGTTTAATCCTTCCTTAATCCCCTTACGCTGCTCGGTAGAGGTTTCTTGTGTTATTTTCGTTGTCTTGCTAATAAGATGCTGCACATAGTAGAGATTTACACTGAAAGGCATTAGGGGGGATTATACAAAGACTAGACAAGAAGTACTCACAAAAGGTTGGAGATTTTATTACCAATTTTTTTGAATTTCTATCACAAAAGAATCGTACTGTGAGAATTATAGAAAATTTCTACTGTAAAACTGAAAAGATTTCTACCATTCAAAAGACTTATGTCCAATTTCAGTACTGGGTACTTTTCAGACTCATGCTAACAGAATCATAGAATCATAGAATTACCCAGGTTGGAAAAGACCTCAAAGATCATCAAGTTCAACCACAACCCAACCATAGTACCCTAACAACCCTCTGCTAAATCATATCTCTGAGCACCACATCCAGATGGCTCTTAAACACATCCAGGGATGGCGATTCAACCACCTCCCTGGGGAGCCTATTCCAGTATTTAACTACACTTTCTGTAAAGAAGTTCTTCCTAATATCCAACCTAAACTTACTTTGGCACAACTTGAGGCCATTTCCCCTCATCCTTAAATGGTAACATCTGATTTTTCTGTGGCTTCTAATGGACCCAAATTCTTGAGGAAAGAGAGTTAAGCTCCTTCTTCTGCTGGACCAGGGCTACATGAACATCCCCTGTGGTACCCATCATGAAGAGTATGGATGGGCTTTGGCACCCAGCAGAGACTGATGATTTCAGAAGGGCTCTGCAGGTGGTGGAAGACTTTTTGTGCTAGTCTTTATGACCACAGTTACCTAATTGCAAGCACTGGCTGCAGCAGACTAAGACTGATATCTTGCAGATGAGATTCTGGTCTTTTGTTTCATCATCACTAAATAAACGTGGCTGGAATTTTACAGAGGCAAAGACACGTTGGCAGCAGATCAGCAACGAACATGGAAAATAAAAATTCTTTTAAATAAAATAGCAGAAAACAGGACGTAGCACGTTTTATATCTAACCATCAGAGCTCCAGGAAATTAATCTAGAATAGGGCCTAAACTAGAATTGAATTTGAATATATTGCCCATTAAATCAGGACTTGCTTTGTCTCCTTAGAAAACTACAACATATTGTTCAGCATCAGCTCCCGAAGCCAAGCTTGGGCCCCTTCTATGAGAACCCCTGGCTCTGCTTTGGGAATCTTTTGCAAGGTTTCACATCTGCCTGGGGAATTTCCTGATGTCCTGTGCCAGATGCTGGTGGGTGTCAAACTGTTTTGGTTTTTAGAGATCTAAGTTCCTTCCAAAAATGGCACAGAATCCTAAATAGGAAGTAAGGTTTGCTGGCACTGTTTGCTTTTCTTACTAGCATTTTTGTTTGTCGTTAACAGTGGTCCTGAGTTGCCTGTGCTACACAGGTTGGAAAGCAGCACTTTAAGTGACTTGCGTGCAATAAGGGAGTGCTTCTGAGACCCATTCTGAGCTATCAGTGTGTTTCCTTCACCCTCGTTTTTATTCTTAGCTCAACTAATAATGGCTGGTTTTATCATTAGCACCTTTTTGTTGTTAGAGCAAGGTTGGTTCCTGAAAGTAAACTCAGTGAATGAATGGGATAAGGAAAATGAAATCCAAGGCTTGTGCAGCCATGAGGATATAAGTATCTAAACGTGGTCACTTTGATGAACTCTAGTTTTTAAATGCATGTTTAGCTGGAGCTGTGGTCTTTACCGAGGGGTAGAACTGTTTCTTACAGTCACCTTACAATAGGAAGTGGACATACTCTGTTCTTGTGCTCTGAAGTGGAATCAGCTCCACTTCAAACATGCCAGACAGCTTTGTCTGAAAACTCTCCTGCAGTGGGAATTCTGTACCTGCTATTATCCCATTTAAGCAGTTCACTGTTCTCCTTGTTAAACAGTTCATCTGCTGACAGAACTTTTCATTAATACAATTAAAGTCTCTTGCTTCTGGCCCTGTCAACGAAGTTGTCCATAATTAATCCTTTCTTTTGTGCAAGGATCTCTTATACGCATGATGACTGCTTTGCTGTTTCCCCTCTGTCTTCGTTAAGTGCTCGACCCCAGTTCTTTCCATCTTCACTCACATGCTGTTATTTCAACCTCTGATCCCTCCATCCTTTTTCAGATCTTTTCTGAAGCTTCAGCTCTTGCTTCAGAATGTCTGCAGATGCTGCACCCAGCCTTTCAAATTAGAGGGGCTGTGAAATATAAAATTAGATGTAATGGAGCACCACCAATGAGAAAAGAAATGCTGTCTCTTTGTGCTGTATTTGCCCTAAAAATTGGTCATTTTTCCTTCACCTTTGGTGTTGGAACAAGATGGTCTTTGAGGTCATTTGTAATCCAAGCCATTCTATGATTCTAAGTAATACTGAGTTTCTTCACCCAAGGATCTTTGTGCTGTCATCTGAGTGTTGTACGGTGCAAGCTCCTGCTCCCATAGCAGAACATGGAGAGCCTGCTGCTCCGTTGTGGTAGTGGTACTGCAAAAAGCCTAAAGAGATCTCGTTAACTGCTGGCTACACAAAAGATAGCAAATAGAAGTGATTTACTTTGTCACTGACGTGCACCACAGTCATGATGACAAGCACGAAATGAAAATTGTCTCAACTCAAATGCTCTCCTGTGGTAAAGAAGAAGCATTTCATAATTGTGGAATTAGAAAATGTAGACAGCTTATTTCATTTGTGGCAGTTTTGTTAATAATGCATGGGGAAGGCAAGTAATAATCTGGCATGCAATTATGTTTAAACTGTTTTCATGGGGTGAGAAGAGACAAAACCAAATAGCAACAGGAAAAAAACACACCAATAAGTGTTGAGCTTCTGACTGTTATTCTGTCTGTGTTGGGTATTTGGATTGATACCAGTCTTACTCTTTGCTATTGCTGCAGACTGTGAGCTGGACATCACCTCACGCTGCTTCACACCAGTAGGTTTCACTGGCCAAGCTGAAGTGGGAGCCTTCCTTCTCCTCTTTTAAACTTGCAAAGAGTTTGAAATTCAGGTGACTTTTGATGAGGGATGCCCAGACTCACTCAGTGCTTCTGAAGCTCAAAGCATGTTCTCATTGGCTCAGAGTTTTGCCAGTGCTGCTTCTCAAGCAGAAAGGCTGGATTGCAGGGAATGCTGAGATTGAATCCTTCTGATGAGGTCTATGCATTGTACAAATGAAATCTCTGTGTTGCTCGTAAGATTCTTGCTCTTTGCTGTGCCTGGCTCTCAGTAAAGCCTGTAAACTGTAGTTTACAATGTGGTGCTAAACAAACCTTGCCTTACTGATTCAGGATGAGGACAGCAGGATCAATTCAACCCAATGGAGGCTGTGATGCCACTGGCATGGTGTGCACAGTGCTGCTGAAGTAAGGTTCCTCTCCAGTCAGTTTTTGGTTTTACACTGTGAACCCTATTGTTCTGCAAATATGACTGAGAATGAATTCCTAATGTTGGAGGTAACATCTAATAATTTGGTCAGCCTGAAATTCAGGTCTTGTTTCCAACGATGCCAAAGTGCTGAGGATATGTCTAAGTTGAGGTAAATTCACTCTGTTCCCATGAAACACAGAGTGGCCTGTTATAAAAATGAAAGGTTACCCATGCTCAACATTGGTATTTCTTATTTACTTGCTTGAAAATATTATTTCATGATCTTTTCATCTCACAACAGAACAAAAAACCTATGAGGTTTCCTTGTCTGCAGCAGGGGGGTTGGACATAGATGGTGTTTTAGGTCTCTTCCAGCCCAAGCCATTCTGTGGTTCTTTGATTGCCAGCTTGGGGGATGTCAGTGCATATCTCATGATCATTATGGGGGCTTCAGATTTTCCTTAGCCACGTGACTTTTTGAGCCCATACTAGTTGTTGGGTCTGTAAAATCCTATAGTGAGTAAAAAGCTTTCAAAAAACTACAGATGTTAGTAGTTCCATGTCATGGAATCATAGAATGGGTTAGGTTGGAAGGGACCGTAAAGACCATCTAGTACCAACCCTGCTTCAACCATGCAGGTTTGCCACTCACTGCCATCTGCTTAGCTACAGCTCTTTGGGGTTTGGTGGAAAAGCAGTGGCTTTACAACAGCAGGGAGAAGCTTTCCTGCTCTGCATGACAGCAAGCTGCAAATCTTCCTATCATCATCTCTGTGTAGATGTTTACCCAGTGCCATTAATCTTATTTCTGTAAACTGCCTGCTTGGGAAGTGCAAAAATAGAACATATTGCTTTTTTTTACTACCCACCCTGTTTTCTAGTGGGAATTAAAGAGTGAATTCCTGGGCTGATCTGTTGGAAATAGCAACCCGTGTTAACACGAGCCTCTGGAGATGGGTATATAAACACTCAGCCCTCAAGGGAATTAAAATCTCTTCACGTTCAGCAGTAGTGCTTGTGGTGATTAGGTGATATTTTAGTCGGAAATGAATTCTCTGCTTCTAGGTATTTGCAGAATGTCAGAAGAGCTGGATGAAGTTGTATCTCTGTGTCAGTGAGCACAATATGTGAGACTTCGGTGTGTCTTCGGTATGAATGTTCTTAAACAGAGTATGTCTGATGATAGGGAAGTCAAGGGTAAGGCAGTTTTTCTGCCACAAGCCAAAGAATGGCTGGGAGCAGCAGTTCCCAGGCTGGAACACCATTGCAGAATCACTCATCAGGCTCCAGCCTGAAGGGGTGAAAGGTTTGGAGAAGATAGGCAGGAGCTCACCAGTGCTGATTTATATTCTGTTCATCCAGGAGGCACTTGAGAGTACGGTTGCTTTGAACAAGTGAATAGGACCCTCCAAGCACTTCAGTATATCTCTGAGTCAGAGCTGGCCTGCGTCTCCTGGGCTCTTAAGAGTCTGGTATCCACCACCCGAGCATGGGGATGGATGAACTGCCACATCTCTGTGTTGGAAGGGGCAGGTGTTTGGTCAAGCAGCCACTGGATGTGTGCAGAAGCAATTGTTGCTCCTGCAACAAGCAGACAGAGAAATATTTTGCTCTTTTATCCACAAGTGATATGTGCACATACACTGGTGGGGGTCAAGGGATCATGACTTAGTTTTTATTGGGTTCCTCTCAGTATAGGCTTGATATTTTGGGACCCAACAGTATTTAAGCCAGTGAGAATTTTGTCTGAGGTAAGGCAAAGCGAGGAATTCAGGATATGATTCTCTATAATCCATGTGATACAGCCTGGCACAGCAGAGAGATTTGCAGTTGTTTTTTTCTGCATGCCTTGGAAGCTGTTTTGGACTGAGTTTGCTGTTTAAATCAAGTAACACTTGCCGCTTGCTTCTGGTGAATGCTCAAACTAAAGCCTTGAATTCTCTTTTACATAGAAATGCTTTTTGTAGGATCCAACCATTTTGATCTCGGTTTGACTGTTTATCTCTTCTATGTCTTGCATCTAATTTATATTCCTGCATGGTAAAATTAACTTGATAACAGCCCTCTAGCTTCTCGTCTTAAAACACGCGCTCAGCCTGCAAGAGCCAGTAAAGTCATGTTTATGAGGGTATTATGGTCTAGTAATTGGGAACAGACTGACCTGTTGGCTGCGGGGCCTACAGAAAGTGGATTGCATACGGATCTTGTAACTAGCTTTGTACAAAACAAACAGTTTTGGATCTGAACCCTGTTCTGAAGCCAATTAGAGCCAAAGAAAGTCTTTTCATATCTCTAACAAGCATTAGCAGTGTTTCCCATTGGAAGCATTTGCCCTAACTTAATATCTAAAATGGCCAGGGGTCAGCAAGTCACCTCACTGGACAGAAATGAATCCATTCAGTGCTTTCCTAATTTCAGATTGCAGCAGACATGTAAGGGAGACCAGGCAAGCTGTCTTCTGGAGATACCAGCTTCTCACCATTCACCTTTAAAAGGTTTCGGTGTAGCTGTTTCAGACCTTGATGTTCACGGCCAGGTGAGATGAATCCCATTATCAACGTGCTCTGTGTACCTCTGCAGCTATTTTCCTTTAGCTGAGATGATTCTGTCTCCCTGTGGCAATAGCACACTCATCATCTTCATTGGGATCAGATGATCCATTACTTCTCAGTGGGATTATATTAATACTATGGTTTTGGTTATCAGTTCTTTCCCATATGGAGAGGAAAAAAAAAGCCCTCCAAACCAAACTTGGCATGGCTTGATGAGTTTATTGGTTCTGCTCTCTGTAGTCCTAATGAAGTAGTGACACAGAGTGGTGGAGTGTCCTTATTGGGGACCTTATTATTTGTGTCCCACCCCAAGATACACCTGCAAATGGTTTTTTGTCTCTTACTAGCTTTGTCAGCAGGAACCTAGTACATCTGTGGCTGGAGTGCCACAGCCAAGAGGATGGTCAATGATTTGATAGCATCAGTCCTGTTCTGATGTGAGTGTGGAGCCCTCGTTAGCAAATGTGATTCATCACTCCCTAATTCTGATGGCTTGCAGCACTGGTTTGCTATCAGGTGCATGAGTCAGCAGCCTTGCAGCTTCTCCATGTGCTTGGCTGCATTAATATTTACTGAGGGACAGAGGCTGTGATGGGCAGCACACACTGGGTCTGTGCTGGGTGGTAGGTAGTTCTGAGGCCTCACCAATATACTTGGGCTGTGGGGCTGAAGGAGCTGAACTGGAGTATGCTAATTCAGTGGCTGCTATCTACATTGAAACCAGAGAAAGGATTTTTCATCTGGCTTTAGGGCATTGGTTGGGGTCTTAACAGTGTTTGCCTTAAGTAGGAACAGATGCGTAGCTTGCTGGCCTGCAGTTTGGGTTATAATACACACTGTGTATACTCTACTACTTTACTCTTGGGAAGGCAAGCCATGTTTTTCCCACTGTGGTACCACACATAAATGTGAGTATCAGCAGATTTCATGTGGACTTGCAGTCTTGTGTCATGTCATCCTGGTAAACTTGAACATGAAACACAATGTGTGGGTGGATTCGTGTCAGGTGTACTTCAGGAGAAAGACTGCTTGCTTCTTTCCCTTCTACTCCATATTAATTTGTTCCTCTCTTTGGCATGATTAGGGAGGAGATGGGGGGTACACAGGCAGGATCAGAGCACCTGCATCAATAACATCACCAGCATAAATGCCATCAGCTGTTCACATTAGGAGCAGAAATGGGTGGCCAAAGCTCAGACTTGTGTAGCCAGAGAAGCTGATGCTTTTCAATCTGTGTTCTTCTGTGGCATCATGGCCTCAAGTTGCGCCTGGGCAGGTTTAGGTTTGATATTAGGAAGAACTTCTTAACAGAAAGGGTAGTTAAGTACTGGAATAGGCTCCCCAGGGAGGTGGTTGAATCGCCATCCCTGGATGTGTTTAAGAGCCGTTTGGATGTGGTGCTCAGGGATATGATTTAGCAGAGGGTTTTTAGAGTTAGGGTACTATGGTTAGGCGTGGTTGGACTTGATGATCTTCAAGGTCTTTTCCAACCTGGGTAATTCTATGATTCTATGTATGGGGACCAGTCACGTGTTTTTGAAGCAGTTTTATATCCGCTTCTTTTCTAATCATTGTACAAAGCAGAGATGACTGGGGTTGGTACTTAAAAGCTTTTTTTCCTGAGTTTGAATATGGCTTCTGAGTTACTGCATTGAAACAATAGCTGATCTTCCTTCAAAAAAAAATAAAAATAAAAATACCAAGCAGGCTATTTTTCGATGCAACCACACTGAAATTATCTGAAAGAAACGTCTCAAATTGCTTGACATCATCTCATGCATTTCACCCTCACCATTGTTAGGGTTCGTTAATGATTCCATTACAAGCTCCTATTATCAGAAATGGTTTTCTCCAAACCATCTGTGTTGTATTGTTTATGTTATATAAATGCTCAAGGACTAGACGTGTATTAATAGATAGCCTTGTGATTGCGGAGCCAGCAATTACTTAACTTGTGATTACTCTATCACAAAGTCTGCTGACTCTCAGCACTTCGCAGAGGAGAATAAAATTCCTTCTGCAAATTGGGAAGATAATTTTCTTTGGAATAGCACTTGTTACACAGAGTGGGAAATCATCTGAATGCAGATAAGCAGTAAAAGCTGTTTAGTGTATTGGGATGCATTGTGATGCTTGGGGAACAACTGTCAGGGCGGTGAGACTTATCAGTCCCAGGGGATGAAGTGAAGGTCCAAGAGTGGAGCTGCAGGCATCCCAGGAGAGGATGTTCTGGGTGGAAAAACAGGTGGCTGTAACCATTTATTTCCCTCATTCTTCTTGTGTAGCATGTCCCAGTGCTGTTGTTCTCTGCATTGGAACAGAAAGCCTTCAGATCTCATTCTTTTCCATAGCATTAGCCATTGTTTCTTACTGTGTCACCACTCCCTAATGATAAAGAGTGCAAATCACGCAAATGGGAGTAAAAGATGTGCAGAACAAGACCATGCATAATATCCTGGACTGCTGACTTCTTTGCCCTGAAGCCTTTGGACCCACTTCCCGTGGGTATGGTGATGTCATGGACTGATACCTTACAATACTCCTTGTAGGAACTGTCATAGCTGATGTCCTATACAATAACTATTTTGTGCCCAGAAAGAGGCTCTTGTCGCAGTGTAAAACATTTGAGATGCGTGCTGGCTGCTTTTAGGAAGCCCGGCACGTGATCTTTTGTGTTGAAGATTCTTTATCTTTTTCAAATCACTTTATTGCCTTCCAGTAATGCCTCCCTGTTTGGCTCTGTAGGAGGAGATGGAGCCCCATTCCCTGACCTTGGGTGTCTCCAGGGATGAGGCACCCACCACCTCTCTGGGAAATTTGTTCTAAATTTGTTTTTCACAGTTGCTGTAATAAATATGTTGAATGGAAATGGAATGATTTGCTCAGTGAAACTTCCTTATTGCTCTGAGCAAACAACATCCTGTAGTAGAAATGATAACAAAGAGATAGAAGAGATTGGATTTAGAAGAAGGAGAGTTAAAATGTCCTGGCTGCCTCAGGGGAAGAGCATGGACCAACTGTGGCCTATATATATCTTCTAGTTGTGACAGTTTTTGTAGGGCATTATAAGAGGAGAGACTCCTGCAATACCACTGCTTTGTTAGCTGATGAAGGAGCTTGATGTTACCGGCTCTTTCGCCCAATGCATTCCTGGTTTAGTGGCTTTATAGGAGTTGCATTATTCAAAGTTTCTTTAAAACAATTACTGTAATCATACATACATTGTCACAGTGTAAGGAACCAGAAAATTGCATTGCATAATTCCCTTGCAGTTGTCTGAGAAATCTCCTGTCTGCTCTGCTAACACAGAGCAGATATCTGATGTGGAATCGTTCTTTTCCTACAAAGGGACTGCAGTGCTTTCAAGTTAGAGAAGAGCAATAGCAAATATAAATATACTTTATCTGCTATGCTTAACAATTGAATGGAAGAAAAGTGTTAGCAGAGGTCAAGCATTGTTTGAATGTGTTGCAAATGGTTTCCCAGGGAAACAGCAAATCAGTACTCATAGCCTACTGCAGCATCTTCAGAACAACATCCAGCCACCAGCCCCAGCCGTGTTTACTAGTACTTGGGACCAAAAGTGATGCAGACCAAAGGCAAGCGAACGTGTGAGTAGGAGCAATTCCAAAGGATGAAGAAACATTCGGCAAGAGTGGCACCGTTACCATCCTACAGTGTTTCTGAATTAAATTCGCCCGTGTCAGACGGTAAATGCTTTTTCTCCTTTATATTTAAGGCTAGGCAGGAATTTACTTTGCATGCTGCTCCTGCTGTGTTCCATGCAAAGGAACGTGAGTGTGTGCGTGGATGTATTTGTATGTTTTTTGAGTAACTAATGCTTTGGTAGCATTTTTCACACTTTAATATCATCTGGGGTAAGTGCAGTTGCATTTCTTTTTTGTGCATTCGGTTGCTGTGTGAGTGATTTCTGATATAAAAACTAACGTTGAAAGAAGAACAACCAAAAAAGAAAGTTCTTGTGCTTCCATTCCGGCTTTTCAAAAGGCTGGTAAATGAGCTCTGCACTGTGCTATTGATTTTATGGTTAGTATATTAATAACATGCCCCAGGTCTATCGTTTTAAAGACAGAGGCATCAACTTTTTATGCCTGCTGTCCCTCAGCTCCAGATGGCAGTTGCTCTTTTGCACTGCTTTCCCCCCTTATATTTAGAGGCGGCAGCTCTGAAGCAATTCCTTAATACAGAAAGCACAAAATAGAAACTGTGAAGCCCGTGGTGTGCTCTCGCTAACATGACAGCCAAGCACAAAGTGCAGAAACACGGCTCGTTCCCTGCAGAGTACATGCCAACTTCACAGCACAGCTCAGTGTCAGCTGGATACCTGGAGATGTCCAGCGAGAGAGGATGGTGATGTAGGGGATGTACAGCAAGGATATGTGTAGTATAAATCAAAAGTTGAAAGGAAAACTTCCTAAAATATATTCCTACCGTTCAGGTTCGAGGTGGTGTCGTTTTCTTGCTGTCTGTAGAAATCTCAGGCTTTAACTGTGCTGTTGCAAGTTTATTATATTCGATGTCAGACGTTTCAGAGCTCTGAGTGCTGCTTTCCAAAGTTGCTTGTTCTGCCCGTAATGAATTCTCTTCCTGCCAGGTGTGGTGTGTTCTTAGGGAATACTTGAGCTGTAAAAAAGGCAAGGTGCGTGCTGTCTCTGTCCTGATCTTTGCTATTCTGACCAGCAGCAAAATTGTGATTCCTTATTTTTGCGAGTTAAATTCGGCACTACATAAAAGCAAAGAGGCAGTGCACAGCAGAGCATGACTTAAAGCTCTTCAATCTACCTGGATCAGACCGGCTTTATTTACAAGCAGGACTCGGTTTTGGTACAGCAGGCAATTGTCTGTCATTTTTCTTGGGAGTATGTGTGCAATATGTGTGCAATACGGAGTATTCTGCAGTCTGAACACTTAGCTGGTGTTCCTTTCTTGAGGGGAAAAAATGCCCTAAAGAAAGCTGAAGGAGCAGATGGAACTGACTGGTTATGTTGGTGCATTGCTGTTGGATTTTAGGAAGTGTGAAATAATAATCCCTGCCCTCACCCCGTGCTTGAGGAGCGGTGGGATGAGCTGGTTAACATGGTGATTTGCTGCTGCTGTGACAGTGGCTAACTACTGCCTACCCCCCATCCAGCTGTTCAGGAGTCTTAACCCGCTCCCCATGCTCAAAAATTGCACCATCTGTTCCCTTAGGGAAGGAAAATCCAGTCATCGTAGCAAGAAAGGGCAATAGACTGGAAGTGACTACATGACAGCACTTGTCATAGCCGACAGGCTGAAAATGGAAAGGTCCTTGCTGGGGATGAGGCTGACCAGGCAGAACTAATACTAAGCCCCTGCTAACCTAGACGTGAAATGTGTGTGCAGCCAGTTTTACAGAGCACAAAGATTTTAGTGGGGATTTCCAATGGATCCCAATGGGATAAGGCAGCCACCAGCTTCCCAAAAATGCTGCAGCTGTCTCTGTTTCCTTCACAGGCATTAAGAGAGCACATGGAAAGGATGCCACAGGGACTTGGGCACTGAGCCTATGTGCTGAGACCAGAGCAGGAGCAGTACACTATGTTCTTTTATCCCACTGTTCCTCAAAAGTGTTTAAATAGGCTCTAAGTCAGACAAAGAAACCAAAGGACCTGCTTAATGCATAGCAGGTACTGAAGTGCTGCCACAAGCCCGAGGCAGACAGATTTGGAGTCATCCCGCTGCATCTCAATGTAAACCTCTGGAAATACTGAGAAAGTTGTTTGAGCTTCCTGGAGTCAACAGGAGAGATGGATGCTTCTGAAAGGTGATTCATCTCCTCAGATGGATACTGCTGGGAGCTGGAATGAATCACTCTCTGGAGGCACCCATCAGACAGAAGAGGCAATAGTTGGTGAAGGAGATGAATATAAGCAATTTGGTATTGAGTTGTATGTCAATGTGCTGACTGCTTTTACACTCGTATCTTAGGAGACCTATGAACCAGCCTGGATTTATTGCAGTGTTTCATGAAAGCAGGAGCTATCTCATAATTAGTTGATAATGAGATGCATATGAGTGATTTCAGGAGTGTCTCGGGTCTAAACTCCTTGTACAATGACTTTATGTCAAAGCAGCCTCGTGGCTTTCATTGAAGCTACTGTTGGTGTGCTGCAGTGAAAGTAAAATGAGAGTTTAACTCATAATGTCTGTTGCTTTTTGGATGTGTCACTACATTTTAGCAATGACAAGATTCATTGGCATTTCAGAGGATTCTCTTCTTTCTTGGTGAGATTCATAACTTTTTATTTCAGAGTAAAATGTATAAATCTGTGAAAGCACTGGAGGCACATCTGGTGTCATTTATTACGAAGTTTGTCAGAGACGTTTTCTGTAATGGAATGATATGCGATTTCAAATGAACTGATTTATGCTTATCTGCTGCTCAGTCAGTGCTGAAGTGATGGAAAATAGATCTCATCTCAGGTCCAAGAATCCTGTGATTTTGGTTGGTTCTGGGTCTGGCATATCTGGGGAAAAGTGAGTCTGCCCAAGGAGGCTGTGGATGCCCCATCCCTGCAGGCATTCAAGGCCAGGCTGGATGTGGCTCTGAGTAGCCTGGTCTGGTGGTTGACGACCCTGCACATAGCAGGGGGTTGAAACTAGATGGTCATTGTGGTCCTTTTCAACCCAGTCCATTCTGTGATTCTGCAATTCTTCTGGATGTGTCACAGCAAAGGATGTTCCTTTTGGTTGTGTTCAAGGGACTCTGGCAGAAGCTGCTACTGAGATAATCTCATATGGAATATTTATGTCAGCAAAAGCTTAAAATGAAGTCCTTGCTCTAAAGCTGATCTTAGGGCACCAAGGCTTGCGAGTCCCCCCATAGGGTCAATCTCTCAGACAGATGGATGTTGGTTTATGAATGGCACTAAGGGACATGGCTTAGTGCGTGGGCATGGTGGTGATGGGTTGATGGTTGGACTACCTGATCATAGTGGTCTTTTCCAACCTTAATGATGTTATGACTCAGGGGGAGATCACCAGAACGAAAACCTCTAACCCCCAGCTTTCAGCTCCTCACACAACAGCCTTGTGTTTTTAGGGCACATGAGGATGCCAGGAACCTTTTCTGACAGCAGAATAGAATTGAATCCAAACTATTCCACTCCCAATAGTTGTTTTATATTATCTTTTGTAAATGTGCATAGGTTATTTGCTATAGAAGTCATAGAAGTTTCACTTTCATCATGCAGAAGTCAGTCACATTGCTTTCTCTGCCTGCCCAAATTTTTGTCCGTCTTTGACCAAACTGCAAAAGTCAACTCTTTCTGGTACAAATACAAATGATAGACTGTCTGATTTGGTTTCTATGTTTGTATATCCAGAATAAGCCTAATTCTGGAGTTGCTGTGTTGCTCTTTACAATTTATGTTTAGTTTAGTACCCTGCATTGATGTGAGTCAGAGCTGTGGAAGAGTCCTTTAAGCTCTAAATATGCTGTGTTATGACCAGCAACTTGAATATATACATAGCTGCTGCATTTCAGAATGCATTGATGCTCTCCCTGTCTGCTGTTTGCACTTCAGATGCCATCAAACGAACTTATTTACAAAATTTATTCTGACACCCGCACATTGGTGCTGATGTATTAATTCTGATGTCAAATCAACGGGATTCCTTGTCTGTGCTGAAATGGAGACAGTGATATTTGAGTTACGTTGGAATGAGAATGGGTAAAAAACAACAACAATACTCTGGTAAAGTGGGTAAGGAGGGGGAAAAAACAGGGAAAAGCACAGCAGTGCACATAGTGACCCTTTACTACAGTAACAAACTAATTCTCAGGTCCTCCAGAGATGGCCATCCCTTGTGCTCATGCGTCAGAGCTCCCCAAAAACCATTCTGCAGGTTGTTTACAGCCGGAAAAGCTTTGATTTGCTCCTGCAAAGAGATCTGTTTTTTCTTCTTTTTGTATATGGTTACAGCTGTTGAACATAATGATGTTGCAGCCTAAATCCATTTTGTGCTGCAGTCCCCAGTTGGAGTTTTAGGACACAGCAGCTGCAGACCATGCAGGTTTGCCATATTCCCAGGTTTGCCAAAGAGCATGCATCCATGCTCATTCATCCAGAATGACTTTTTCATGCAGCTGGTGCACAGAACGATAGATGTACAGACTTGCAGTTGTGTTTATCAGACCGGCATGCAGAAGCCAAGGCAGTTATACAGCAATTGATATAGGAATGCTAGTCTAAGGGATCAGCAGCCAGCTATGAGGCTCTTGGGAGATGAAAATCAACCACTGCATGAGTAGGTACCTCTGTGCAGCTTTCTTAGCAACTATTTCTATCTTTCCTTATTTTCTATCTTTCTTTATTTTCAAAAGATGAATAACTGCGTATATCCACCCATACTGCCTGGCTTCACAGAGCTTAAATGGAATTGCCTAGACTTTGATACACATGCTAAATCTCAGTGCTGTTCACGCTGTTGCTCCTTCTAATAACAGCAGGTACATGCGGACATACATTGTATGCACATCTCGTGCCCTTGCCATCCTGAGCACAGCCAGGATGTGCAGACACGTTGCCTTGCCAGGTGGCTTTCATGGACCTTGCAGTTTATGTGAGCAGATGTCACAGATGAAATCTGCAGTCCAACCATATCAGGCTCTGGAACAGGAGCGTGATGTAGCTTCTACATTGGCAGTAGCAGCCTCTCTAGCAATCAGAAGAGCTGGAAGGAAGCACACACTGCAGGATTTTGCTTGTAAGTCTAACCAAGATAGTGTTCATCAGCCTGTATCTTAAATCAGGAGCATTAGGTGTGCTGGGTCGGGCTCCCAGAGCTGTTATCATCACAAAGCCAAGGAGGTGCAGGCTTAGATGGTAACTTCAGGAAGTTCTTTGTGTCCTCTCCTCTAAGGCCGAGCAAGATGCACCTTCAACACCCCAAATGGGTATCTCTGTCATTTGTCTCTGCCATGAGACCATTTTTCAGGCACTTAATGACAGCCATAGTGAGAGTATTCCCACTTTTCAGGGTGACACGTCCCTCGTTAGTCACTGTGTTATTTATGGGATGATGGAATTTAAGTTATTTGCTCCCTCTTTGTTTGTTTTATATCAAAGATAGGCGGCCATATTGAAACTAGGGAGATTTCTAATTGTGAGGGGAGTTTCTGTCAGTTTGAAATGAATGGCTGTGTGCAGACACTGAGGAGATAATTGGCAGAAATTGCAGATGGACGTCACTGTTGAACTACAACAAAAATGTCTGCTCTTCTGCTTTCTCCTCTTGATGGTAGTTAATCATAGTACAGGAGAAATGCTGTACACCATCACTGAGTCATTTGTTTTTCATTAAGATGTGAATATCTTGTTTTTCCCAGGGCAAAAAAAAAAAAAAATTATCATAACCTTCTCATCCCCTTCAGACACAAAAACTTCCCAAACTAGCAAAGAGTGAATAAACAGGACATTACTCTGACTGGGCATACATGCATAGCCCTGATACACAGACACACTATGTGTCTGAAGGGTGTCTTTAACTGGAGAATATCACTGAGGTCTGAGATATGGTGGAAATAATTTACCTTCATCAAGCAAAGTAAGAGGTGCTTGCTCCTGAATCCTGTGTAGCACATTAGGTAAAGACTCTCCTTCTAGAGTTGGTCTGCTTGGCTTTCATAAATGTAATTATGGCTTCATGTCCGGAGTTGAGCTTCTAGTTCTGAACTCTTGAAAAACTCCCTTGGGTTTTAACATGAATAGTGGTAATATCTTCAGGTGTAGTGGCATGACTCCAGAACAGCCTTGCTGGTCATACTCAGTTGCTGTGGGTCTATACCAATGTAATGATGGGCAGGATTTGATTTTACATTGAGTCCCTTAGGCTGAAATTAAACAAACTATGGACATAATTAGCTATATATATAACTAGGTAGCCCTACCCGCAGCTGTGTGGTAGCAGTGGTGAACAATCCAATTAAAGCCAAGGCTAATGCTCTCTAATGAGGTTTTCTTGTTATAAAATTGACAGAAAAAGCTGTTCTCCTATACCAATGACACCACAGCTCAGTCCCTATTTCTTACGAGTCGTGCTCATCCGATGTTTCCCCAGCCATGAATTTTACATCATCTTCTCCTTACTGCACAACATTAGGAGCAGAATTTCACTGCAAGAATCTCCAGCCCTCATGGCTGTGCGCTGGCTGTTACCAACATGAGCATGTGCACACGGGCTGCTGGAAGCGGTGGGCTGGTGATGTGTGAGCGCATCCTTCACTGCGGCGGATGCTCACCAGCAGGTAAGGTTGCAGCACAAAGGGAGCGTTGTCAATTCTTTCACTGGTGCCCAATTTAGCAGGAACATTCGATTGACGTACTTTCCGCGTAGCACCAGACTGGCTTCTACCTCCATCCATCTGTCAAAGCTCAGCGATTGTTTCCGCGGCAGTGGCGCGAAGGCATCGTGTGGGGGAAAACAAGAGTTAAATGAAGTAGAATAAAAATAATAATCTTAAAAAAAAATGGGGCAGGGTGAATTTTATCCAAGAATGGAAAGTCACCCAGATGGATTTGATTCATTAAATGCTTGATACGATCTTGTGCAGCCCTTTCCTGTTTTCCATTCCCTTCTTTGTCAAGCGTATGGGCTGAGTGTTACTTTGACACTCAATTATAAGCTCCAAACAGTCAAGGAATTCTTCTAGCAGCAAGATCCAACACTCTGGCAGGATTTTTCTTGTTTGCTAGGTTTTTACCAATCTCTTTGAGTAAAAAAAAAAAATAGATCACGTAAATATTAGAGTAACAAGTCTGACCCAGTGGGAATATTTCTACTCAAGATGGTTGTTCTTTCTTCTATCAGGCACTCATTCTAAGGTTCACATCTGTAGTAAGTCAAATGATTGTGACCCCAACAGTGCTGCTCCACTTTTGCTCTGGTGGATGTGTATTTTAGGAGCTTTTTAGTTATTTCTTCATTTTCACATGACACATTATGGTAGGACCCTCCTCTTGTCCACTGTGGGAGGTCGTGCTCTCACCTCCTGAGACCACGAGGCCTCCATAGGCATGTGGGACTCACCTACGTAGAAATTCAGTGGGAAATGCTACTCTTGATTTCTTTCTAAGCCTGGAGGGTTTTATTGGATCCCTTCTCGAGGGCCAGTAGTTGCTGTGTGAGTCAAAGAATGGGAATTAGTTACACCACAGTCAGTTTTCCTTTCCTCTGACACGTGGGTTAGAGGCACACATGCAAGTTTTTGCTGGAGTTTTGTGTAAATGGTGATTTGTTGTCCTTGCTGCTGATACTGAGGTTGGAGAAATTAGCCCAGCGCGAATCTCTTCACCTTCCCTGTCAAAGCATCTCTTTAAAATATGGTGAGATTCAGTAGCGTTACATGGCCTGAGGTTTCCAGCTGTAACGAGGAGATTTTGATAAATTGCTGTGCTATCTGATTACTCTCAAATACAAAAGGAGATCACACTAAATCAAGCAGTGACTTTCGATTAAATGCAATCTCCTGAATTGCAGTTTTGGTCTCGGCTGCTGAGTTTCTCAATGTACGGGAAAAGACTGATGTTCCTTTATTGTACCAGATATAAATAACTCAGGGCTCTTTTTGCATGTGAGGAAAAATAGGCATCCTTGAAATTTTGGCTGCAGATCATCTGGTAGACTTCTTCTGAGTATAATGTGAATCTTGAGCTTGCTCTAAATGACGTGAATTGAGATGTAGCGTGTGTCTTTTAACGTAATGAAATCGCTTTAAATGATGCGTATCAAAGCGAGCAGTGATTTGGGTCGATGCACCTTGGTGGTGGAGGACAGGCAGTCAGCAAATGCTTCCTGAAAATAAAGCTTCCGTAAGTTAAGGACTGGAAGATTTGGAAGTGCCTTTTTGGATATTTAGGCCAGAAGGTGCTGCTTGTCTTAACCTCACAGAGATGGGAAGTAACTTTCAGCTGTCAAATAAAGGTGTGATGCTGCTTCTTGTGGGGAGACAAGTGGGAAGAACAAGGCTTGGACTTGTGAAATGGGTAGAACAAGGTCATGGGAAGAGTTGTGTGGCTATTAGATCAATATTTTCTCCATTAGAAAGTAAATATATGAAGATTAAAAGCTTTTTAAGGGTTTGAAAATGTCTTGTAGGCTCTAAAAAGCTCTGTAGGCATTGATGCTCACCAAAAAAAAAAGACGAGAAACCATCTAGTGCTTACCCATCATATAGTTGTTGGTCCTTGAAAGTCAGCTTCAGTGTTTATACTGTCACAGTCTGTGTTCTAAACATCTCCTTTGTGCTCTTTGTAATTAGAGCAGGTGAATCAAACACAGCATGTAGTTCAGGTGTGGTTATATGGACTTTAGCCTCATCTGGCAGAAAGGTTTTGACTTGGTTCCTCTGTCATCCCTGAATACAATCCCAGCTTTAGGAAATGCTTTCATGTTATTTGGTGTGGAGTTATTTGCTCAGAATCACAGAATTGGATTGGAAAACAGGTTGGAAAAGACCTAGAAGATCATCCAGTCCAACCATTACCAATACATCCCAGTGCTCCAAGTGCACTGATGTGCCTCATGCTGTAATGAAGAGTGTTGCCTTCTAAGAGGTTGTTGCTGTATTTGTTGCATACTTTGCACCTTACACAGGTGTTTTATGGCAGTTTTCCTGTACTTTTCAGTGCAAGGCAAGTGTTTGTTGTATTAAAGCCTCCAAATCATGGCAGAGTCAGTGGCTGCTCTGAGTATATGCAACTTCTGTCTGGGTGAAATGGTCACCGACCGGAATTGCAGGTGCAAAAGAAGAGGTGGGTGATCTCAACAGACCATGATCACACATGCTTATCAAAAACGACCTGTCAACTTGGCTTACTGACTCAGAAGATAACTCTGCTCACGTGCTGACCTCTTCAGCAGACACCTTCTGTATGTTCGGGAGTATTGAAGATGACCAGATTCCAGCACTGCACTACGCTCTGTTTCTTTCTGGTTCTTAGTCCAGTCCTTCAAGCACTTACTTGTTGCTGTATCCTTCTCACCAGCAAACTTCTCATTTGGTGTTGTTGGTGTTTCTGGCACCTGGGGCTCGTCCACTGCCTTGTGCCTTTGTAAAGTCTCGCTCTGATATGCAGCGTCTTGGAGGTGGCTGCATGTCATAGCAGAAGAAAAAGTAACATGCATGAAGATGTGGAGATTCTGACATGGTGCACCCAAAGCCTTCAAACTGACCTCTTCTGAAAGTTAACAAATGCCTACATCCTAAAGACCCATCAGTGACCAAGGCTTCATCTGATGCAAGAGTCTACAAGAGTGATTCTGAAGGATGGAAGGGGAAGCTCTCACCTTGAGAGTCTCTCAGCACCAACCCCAGTCATTCCTCAGCCCTTCTTTCTATCCTATGGGGAATGGTGACCACTCCTTTGGCCTGATTCAGTGTCAGTGCTCAGGAGGGGCCCACGTGAGTACTAATTCCTTAGACTGTTCAGAGCCTGTGGATGGACCTGCATGGCTGAGAGTATGCTGCAGTATAAGGCTCTCATTTCTTCAGGGGAAAGTGGTTTTCATACAGCAGCATTTATCTAAAGGGGGGAGAGAGTTAAGTATTTACTTACTTACTTATTTACTTTGTTCTGACTACAGCTGAGACCTTGAT
The DNA here is from genome assembly GCF_054131305.1 of Coturnix japonica. Classification (NCBI taxonomy): domain Eukaryota; kingdom Metazoa; phylum Chordata; class Aves; order Galliformes; family Phasianidae; genus Coturnix; species Coturnix japonica. Next base: position 52,854,486 of record NC_140667.1, read on the forward strand.
TTTTTGCCATGTGCTTCCTTTCTCCCACTGACTCATTTGTATGCATTTTGCTGACAGTGTTTGAAAGCCCCACTTTCCTCCAGGAAGTTTACAGCCAAACTGATGCAAACTCTTTCTTCTCAGGTGCCTCACGATCATCTGTCATCCAATGCAAGCCAGGAGGCAACTGCCCCAGCAGACACAGAGGCATGACTAGGCAGCTCTCCCCTCTATCTGTGGCTGAAGATTCTGCTGCTCCCATTCTTGAGCTGCAGAATCGAAGTCCCTCGGGAATCTGTCGGCACAGCAGAGTCGAGAGGCAGAGCAGATCAGGTAGGCATAATGGACCGCATTGCCGGTGTCACAGCATGCCTGCAAAAGGCCTCTCCTGTCTGATATTTGGAAAGACGGTGCAGAGTCCGAACGTGCTGACGTTGGGTTTCGGTGCTGCAAACTGCATGGCCTTGTGAAAGTCCTTCCTGTACATGTGTGCGGACTGGGGTTAGGCAAGAAGGAAGCAAGGATGGGAGAGGAAGTGCTGGGCCTTGGTAGGAACATAGAACGTGTTATCCGAGAAATCCTGTTGGCACAGAAGATGTTGAAAGGATGATTAACGTTAGCGTACCAGCTAGTCTTAAGAGGTGGTTGTGTTTCCTCAGCTTCAGCCTGGCCAGAGACCAGGAGCCTTAAAACCATTTACCTTCTCAAAGACAATGACAATCCCAGCTTGTACCATGGACAGTCTGATGAAGAAGAAGAGAAGAAGAGAAGGTGAGACAAGTGGAAGGATATCTAGGAAAGACCATCACAGTTTAGATCATCGAACTGTTGGTATGGCGAATGCTGGCTTCTTCACCATCGTGTCCATCTGTCATCAGCAGGGGTGGGATGAGAGCAGTTGCAGTATTCAGCCAGAGACCTTTGACTGTGCTGAACTGTACTGCTGAGGAAAGAGTGGCTAAATGACTGAAATAATTAAACTGTCCCAAATACTTTGGACAACAGTATATGTAGGTACTGTGAGCAAAAAGGAGAGGAAGAGCAGGTTGGATCTCCCTTGCACACTGGAACTGTGGGAGATGAATCTTTATCTTGTCACTTCATCACAGATGACAGCAAGAGTCAGCCATTTTCTGCCTCGAGTTGGATGGAAAACAGAGAAATCTTGTACTCTTTTGATGGAAACCCTCAGAAGGACATTAAAGGTGATGACTGCAGCAAGGAGTGGATGTCACAGCATCTTGCAGTGAAGATCTTACCCAAGATACTGGAGAACTAATCATCTGTTCTCATTTTCTGCAGATTTCATGATGAATAACTTCATATTTGCTTGTGAACAAATATAAAGAATATCATTTTCTAGGATGTAGTTATGAAACGCTTAAGAGTTCAGAAGAAAAACTGTAGGTTTTAATTTTATTCATCTGATTCTTTTGAAAACAAAAGCAAAAGATGGTTCCTCTTGTTATGGAGATATCACATACAAAAGTTACAGTACTGACAGACAAAACGAGCATGCAAGGATATTTCTGCTCCTTGACTTTCAGCACAATTTGCCATTGACCAGTGTCATCTGCATGTGTCACCTGTGGTGCCATCTGCATTCTTTCCCTCTCTTTTCATCCTTATTGAGTTCTCAGATTGCTTCCACGCTCTTGACGGGTTAAGTCAGTTGGTTAGTTTCAAGCTGAAGTAAGTCACCAAGGATTTCTATGGCCTTGCTAATTGTAAATGCTATCTGCCCACCACTTTGGCTCATGAATTTATTTTCTTCTCAGCATAGCATTCAGTATCATGGCCTCAGATTCTACTTTCTAGCTCAGTTCAGGCCTAACTTCATCACTTGGAAGTCCTCCAACATATTTACTGCGATTTGTGTGTCTGCTTTCCATATGTCCCTACCCTCTTGGAGTTCAAGCCACGTGATTCTTTTGAAGATATTTCTTATCTCTCCCTTTTGGATCAAGGGACCAAGTTTTCAGTGCGCACATCTCATGCATTTCAGAAGCAATTGTCAAGCTACTGTGCCACTTTGCCTGGGGATTTCACTTTAAATGTAGGTATTTAGTCTAAGGTGAGATAAGGGCCTCCATTGGGTCATGCATCTCACCTCTCTTTAGTACATGGGGATGAGATCAGCCACCTTCTCAACATGCCTGTTTATTCTCACCAAGTATAGAGAGAGCCTAGACAACATTTTTAGCCTGAAAAACAATTGCTAACTACATTACAGGGGATGAATCCCGTCAATTAAGCGCTTACAAAAACTCCCTACAGTACGTTTAATTAGGCTAAATCTCACACAGGTCTTTTAAATCAAGCTAGGAAGTTGTAAAAAGTGTCTATTTCTGTGCCATTCCCCAACATTCGGTGCTGTAACAACCAAGTCAAATGCTAATGATAGTGTCATGCATTGTAACAGCAATTACAGCGTTATTTGGTAATTGGAAAATGTAGTGTGTGGATAAAGGTGCTTTAGTGTTCCATCATTGTGTGATTGCTTTCACTGTTAGCTGAAGAAGGACTAATTGTGTGGTAGTTTTGCTTAGCAGGAAAACCCATAAGCGGATGTTATGAAATATGTTCTTTCTGAACCATTTTAACTTGCAAATAAACTGTAATTTACTTTTTAATAGAAGACAACCGTCATTATTAGTGCTATAAAAACACCTGTATTCTCTCAGTAGCTGAAGATAATGCTACAGCGGTGCCTTTCTATTCAGTGTCCTGTCTGATTATCTTCTCTATGTTTTAAATGAGCCTGTAGTTCTGTTTCACTTCTTGATTCATCACTAAACAAGGGAGCAGTACTAAATACTTGTTATTTTTAGGGGGAAAAATACACCATATGTTGGCAATTACAAAAAACTTCTTGTCCTGGTTAGGTAAATTCGTGACTGCAAATTTACTCTCTGTTATGATGAATCTGTTCTAGAAGATCACGTTGGTCTAATTTAATAACTCAAAACCTTGCTTTGAGATCTCCTTATAGCTGTAACAGAAACAGTAGTATGGAAGGAAAGTCAGAACTGAGTTTAGGTTGAACATAGGAGTGTGTGGGTGCTCTCACTGCAGTAGATCTGTAGCTCCCCTTAGCATCAGCAGCTTTGTAGTTTCTTACACTCTTGAGAATTAATTGAGAATAGCTGCAGGTCATGGTTTTCAGAAGGAACTCCTGTTCCTTGTGTCAAACTATGTGATACGTTCTAACGTGGTAAATGATGGAGCTCATCGGTGCTGCATGAGCTCATGGGTACAGATGAAGCCAGAGGGTTGTTGCTGCAGTCCGAGCTGTTGTTTTCAGCTGGGATCTGTGAAATTACATTCGGGTTCATGGGCTGCATCTCTGATCAGTAAATCTGGTGAGCCAGTCATCAGTCAATGGGATTCAGTGCTCTGCAATGCTGGTTCCAGTGATCCTCAAATTAGGTCTGGAAAGTACTATATGGAAATGGAACGCGACGACTTTCTGATTCCTACTTGCTTATCATGAGAGGTTTATTTCCAGCTTCAGTTTTGTTCACTTTCCTTTTTTAACTTCAAAAGTGTAAATAGACAGACTTGACTGAAATAATCCCCGTCTCCGCTTTGGAACATCAAACCACCAGACTGTTTACTCCTCACCTCACGAATAAAACAGTGATTTTTTGAGTTAAAATTTTCAATAATAAGAGCTTGTTTCTGGCTCTAGATGTGTAGGCTCAGATAGCTTTTATAGCTGCAAACATGCAGAGTAATTGACTTCATAATGTAGTTGGTTCCTAAAGATTTAGCTGTGTTCTGGAGATTTGGCTGGCAGAAGGGAAGAAGGGCTGATAAAGCAGACAGCTTAACCACGATGCTGTTACCTCAGGCCTCTATTGTGATCATCTTTTGTTCCTGTTCTCTTGAAGGTAGTATCATTGAAGTATTTCTGAGTGGGGTTTGTGGGACGTGCAGGAACTAAAAGAGAGAAGGCACGGAGTGGTTTGAGTCTGGATCACAAAGCAAGATTTTGCTAAGAGCTGCTTTGAACGCATTAATGATGTGTGCAACTCTTTTTTCTGTATCATTTTTATCCAGGAGAAGAAGGAACGCAAACGCACACGGAGAGCAGCAGCCAAGAAGCCGAGGGACAGACCCGATGCCAGTCTTGCACATCCACGTTTCTTAAGCTTATTTGGAGATTTCTGATCATTTTATCCGTCTCTTCCTCCTGGGTTGGGACAACGCAGTTTGTCAAAATCACATATGAGACATTTGACTGTCCTTTTTTCATGACTTGGTTCTCAACAAACTGGAACATTATGGTATTTCCTATTTATTATTCCGGGCACCTTGCAACCGCACAGGAGAAGCAGTCTCCAATCAAAAAATTCAGGTAGGCTTTATTGTGGCAATATCACTTTAAGCAGCCTGATTACTGTGGACTGAAATCACTGCACTTCTCAGTTTGACCCGTGGTGTCAGAAGACAGGACGAAGGTCATGCTGCAGAGAATCTCATTCATAAATAATCTTTTAAAGGCTAACAGATGAGTGACATATGCTTGAATAAATGGATAATTAGTCGTTACAGGGTTGTTTTTTTTCACTGAGTTGAAAAGGTTCGTTATTTGCTTATAATCTCGCTGTCTCTATATTTTGTGTTCTTGCCTCGATCAGTTTTCCAATGACTGTTAATCTCTCCTGACAGAATGGTAGCGTAAGGTGCAATCAAAACAGCTCATAGCTGTAGAAAATAAAAGATGCTCCAAGGTGAGGAGATAGTTTGCTCGCTATGCTGTTTTGCAGCATGAAAATTGTCTTTTTCTCCTCCTCTTGCTGGATCACAGCTGGGAGGATGAGCACCTCTGGAGCCTTTTCTGCTCTTTTGCATGGGGTAGGCTCTTGGCTCTCCTCTGCCTGTAACTCTGAGGAACAAGTTGGCATAGCTGGGTGGCTGTTGTGCTGGCAAGGGGATGTTTAAAGAAGGTTTTGTAGTTCTATAAAGCTCAGTATGGAAACAACTGTTCTCTCTTTAAAGGGCCTGGGGAGAACAACTCTGACTCCAGGCTTTCCACATACGATGTGGCTGCAACTTGCACATGAGCTCCCAGCCTCAAGATTGGAGGGGGGACTCAAAGAAGTCATTCTGTCCAACCACCAAGATTGTAGAAGGACCAGACTGGCTCGGTTTCACCCTGGCTGGTACTTAAAGCCTCGTCTGATAGCTTGGAATTACTACTTTCTGAGGCAATTAATTTGACTATCCCTCCTCCACTTCCATTATTTTACTCATCCAACAGTGAAATAGAAGCTGTTTTAAAGAATGGAGATAAATTCAGCTTGTCACAGTATAACAGACCTTGTCTGTGAAGGAAGGGTATTGGCAGGGTAATTTTGATGTGGGACCCCATTCTGTTACTCCAGTGTAGAACTGCTTCAAAAACAGTATTACTGACTGCAGCAGAGTAATCTGTTCTGCCTGATATTTACAGCGTGTGGCCCACACCTTGTTCCCTTTGATGGAGGGTTCAGCACATCTGTCACCAAGAACATGAAGAATTCGACTTGTGACCATCAGGGCTGGAGTGTAGCAGGGCCAGAGTCCTCCCTCAGCTGCTTTTTCCATGATCTGAGATATAATTTGGCCCTAAATTGATCATTTCTGTCAAATCAGAGTGACTGAGATGGAACGGTTGCATTTAATTAGCTGCTTCTCTGAAAACCCAGTGCTTTGATTGTTAATGATGCCTCCATTCAGATTCTTTCTGGAGTATCGGTGAGAACATCAACAGTGTCAGCTTTGCTTCTGGGTATGGGGTAAAGTAATAATAAATGCAGTGTTTCCTAGTCCAGATGTATTGAGAATTCAGAGCCCAGGGAGGTGAATGCTGGCAAGTACTGACTTTGTCATGGGCACCAGCCTGCTCGGTCCATGCTGCATTACAGCTGGATGAGCTCTTTGTTCTGGGATCTGGGAACTGAAATGTCTCCAGGATGAGTGCTTGGTTTTCTGATGACTTAATTGAAAAGCATCATCCAGAGTTTTTAAATTCAGAGTTATAGAAATTTGGAAGGGATATTTGGAGGTCACATAAACCAGCCTCCTTCCCACAGCAGGGTTAATTTCCAGGCTCGTCAGCTGCTCAGTTAACAGCTTGTTTTGTGTTCTTGATACTGTTATTGTTAATTTTTTAATAGCTCTTTCTAAGGTTTCTTGTTGCTTTGTTTGATGGTTTTATTACAGTGGAGTAATTCCTTTCAGTAAAGCCTGTTGTATTATGGTTCCAGGCCTGCCTCAGGTCTAGAAGAGATTGTGTTTCTGGAGGATGTAGTCCCTCACGACAGGCTTTAAAGACAAATGACATCTTGTCCCGCAGACAGTCCCTGTGGATCAGAGCAAACAGCATTGATGATATCTTGGCAGAGACCAGTGATGATGGCAGTGACTGGCAGGGAGCTGCCCCAGGCTGGTAAAGCTGTGTAGAGCTATTGCTGCTTTTTATCGCTTAAAAAATTAAATTCCACCTGGAAGGATAAAAAGTCTCGGTCTTCAACTTCACATTGGCTTTCTTAAGGCTGTCAATTGTGTATTTCTTACCTTTCACACTTTACCTTAGAGATTAAATTTTGTGGTCTCAGAAACTAACTCTCACTTATTACCTCCCTGCTGGGTTTCACTAAAGTATCTCAGTTGTTTGGAGGTGGAAGGCACAGCTCTTTGTATCTTCCCGGTACTGCAGACAACAGTTCCATGTGATAAAGACCTTGAAATGCGAGTCATTGCAATAGCTATGAACTAAATGTTCCAAAGCTCGGTAAGCTCTGCAAAAGGAAATCCAACCCTGCTGATAGCAGATGCTTAAGCACTCTGCAGATGTGGTGGTAGGGTCCTTTTAGAGTTACGACTTGGGTTAGGTGGAACTACTGACCTGTCAGACTCTTTAGGAGGATCTGTTGTGGTAGGATGAGGGGAAATGGTTTCTAACTCAAAGAGGAGAGAGTTAGACTGGGTCTAAGATAAAAAAGCTTTTTAAGATAAGGGTGGTGAAGCACTCAAACAGGTTGCCCAAAGAGGTGGTGTGTTCCCTATCCCTGCAGACAGCCAGAGTCAGGAGTTGGGCTCTGAGCACCTGACAGAGCTGTGGGTATCCCTGTCCATTGCAGGGAGGCTTTAAGGGTACCTTCCAACTCAAACAATTCTGTAATTCTCTATTTCCAATGTCAGAAAATTGTGCCTCCCTGCCTGCTGGCTGGGCTCCTCAAGGACAAGCACTGTAGCATTCAGCAGCTCTCTGTCAGAGTACTCCCATACTATATAGCAGCAGGTGCTCTGCAACCTTAGGGCACTGGCTGGGTACAGCGTTGGTAGGTGTGTGCTTAAGGAAAGATGAACATGTTGTGAAGAGCTGGTTGTCTTGCAAGAAGGACAACAAGATGTGAGCATTACAGTCGCCATGTTACCCCAGGTAGTGTCTGTGAGCTGCTTTTCTGTTAAGCTGTTTTAAAACCAGCTGCTGCATTACGCTCCAGAGGCTGCTGTGTGTCAGGGGTGAGCAAACCTATTCTTCTGCAGGGAAACAGAATTCTGGCATCCAAATAACTGAGAGGGATGCAGGCTGTGTAGTACGACCCAGAGGTAAAGCTCCATGACTGCCTGAGGTGCTGCAATTCCTGAGAGTGTGGCACATTGCCCAGAGCTGAGGGCTACCTGTAAATAAAAGGAACTATTTGTGTTAGAGGGCAGGTTTTAAATAGACTTCTTGTGCATTTGGAAATAGTTTGTGTCGTAGTTTCAGGGTCAGCTGCCCTTAGATATGTCTCTGTCTGTAAGTCAACAGCCTCCAGATATCTGTATCAGTGTGAATCCACGCAGCTCTCCCCTGAGCACAGGGTTTTAATCACTGTCATGTCCCAGTGACTTCTGCAGGTTTAATTTTAGTTGCATGCCAAAGAGGCTGAGTTAACTACTGAGCAACCAGCCCTCACAGAGCCCGAGGCAATCATTCTACAAGGCTGGAAAGAGAATGCTTCTTAGCTCCTCACTCACTGAGCATTTTTCATCACGAACACGGAGTAGTGGTAGAACTGAATTCAGCAGGTCTCTCTCTTGCTCAGTACAACCCTGTCACAATCTTTTTCTTCTTTTACCCCCCCCCCCCCCCCTTTTTAACTGAGAGATGATGAAGCACTGGCCTCTGTTGTGCCCGGTCCTTGTCTCCTCCTGTGTGTGATGAGGGCTCTTCCATGTACTTAAACAGTCTGTTGTATGGGGAATGTGAAGCCAAACTTTCAGATTTCTTTTGCTAGTTGTGAACCTGTCTACACCCCTCACACTGTTTCTGGGAACTCAGAGATAAGTGACATTTTTGGTGGTCCCTCCCAGACTATGTCCAGCCTTTAAAGCCCATCCCAGAACAACACAAATCTTGCTGAGGTTTCCTCCTTCCATGAACTCCTGACTGCTTTGGACCTGACTGCTCTGTGTTTGTCTGGGTGCAAACATCCTGGGGATCTATAAGACAACTAAGCCTGACCCATTCATTTTTCAAGGCCAGGCTGGATGGGGCTATGAGCAACCTGCTCTAGAGGGAGGAGTCCCTGCCTATAGCAGAGGGTTGGAACTGGATGGTCTTAAAGGTCCCTTCCAACCCAAACGTTTCTATGATTCTATGGATCTGGCATTTCCCCATTTTAGCTTTGGAAACCCCCTCCCCTCCCAGTGGATAGATGGGCAGAAGTGCTGGGTCTATTCCCAATGTCTCCTGCATCTGTCAGGTCCAGCTGTTCTCCAGCTGTGCTGCTGCTCTGTTTTATCTGCCTGCTCTCAGTGCCTTACATTGCCAGGCATAGGGGTGACGGGCCATGATTTTCCATTGCACATTGGAAGAGAGCTTTTCCTGCAGCCTTGCAGTCTTTGACACGGTGATGCACTTGGATGATTTTGCTGTTTGTATGCTATTGGCACAGCACTGGGATACTTAATCGTGCCCTGCATTATTGTGAGCAGCCCAAGCAATCTCTCTCATTTTAATATAGCACAAGCTTGTTCCCTCTAAGACAGATTCTGACAGTGTCTGAGACAGGTTGGATTTAGAACCATGTAACAATACAATCGTGCATCTCAATGGACAGCAGAATTCCCACTGGTTTGGATGTCAGGATCCACTCAGGTCTAATAGTTCACAGTTCAGATCTGTTCTTGACAAGACAGGGCAGACCAGCTCTGGCATCTCGTAATGCTAACACAGGTTTAGTGCATCCAGGTCAGCAACACCTGCCTGAAGTGAGGCACAGTCTGAGCCTCACTTCTGCATCATCTCTGCATCCACTGTGTCTCACGGGGAGGAAAAAACATCTTTTAAGTGTCAGCTGCTGTATCTGCAAGCCAACAAGCACTCAAGTTTCTGCTGCCAGCAAGGCCATTCCCAGACAAGGAAATTCATCACATTTAACTCCTGTTGAAAGCAGTGGTGCAACAGCCTGCATTCAAACTGAAACATGTATTTGTTTGCCTCAGTTTACCTCAGATAAATGAGGTACAAAGCAAGTAATAAATGATACCCAACACGAGCTGTTCTCTTTCAGTGTATAACGTTCCATAGAAACAGGATGACTTCTGAAGAGTGTTCAGCTCATCCGTTCTGAAAGAGAGGATTGGCAGAACTGCCAGCCTGAGCATCATCAGCTCGGTGCACATCCCAGCTCATTTGGCCATGCACTAGAATATACTTCAATAGAAATAAAAAACAGGTATCAGAGCAAAGCGAGAGAACAGTTGTCATGCTACAGAGAAAAAGTGCAGTTTTAATCACCCTTTTCATGGCCTTGAAGGCAGAAGCTGAGAGCTGTCAGTGTTTTATAGATGACCTTCATTTACGTGTGGGATTATTATGATACCTCTGGGATTATTGTTGCATAGAGTGTGATTATTCCAGGTAAGCTACTTCTTTTCTATTTGTGAAACTGCTGTTTTGAGAAAAAATGTCGGTTATTTTCTCTATGTGAATTCAACAGTGCTTTCTTAGGGGCGTGCAGAGTAGTTAAGAAAAGCACTTAATTGAGTGTGATAAAAGTCTAATGAATGTTTGTTGTGCTGGAGCGAACGCTAAGCAGAATCCTGGCTGAGCTTTAAACTCTCTTTTCTTTTCTTAGGGAATGCAGTCGGATTTTTGGTGAAGATGGTCTGACGCTGAAACTCTTTCTTAAAAGGACTGCTCCCTTTTCTATTCTGTGGACTTTGACTAACTACTTGTATTTACTGGCTTTAAAGAAGCTGACAGCCACAGACGTCTCTGCTCTGTTCTGTTGTAACAAAGCTTTTGTCTTCTTGCTTTCTTGGATTGTGCTGAAAGACAGGTTCATGGGAGCGAGGGTAATGGCATGCCTGATTTTCACCTCTCTTGTTTTCGTGCTTAACTCAAACCATAAGCTATTGCACTACCATAGTCCTGCTGCGTTATGGTACGTACATACCACATCATGGTATGTATTCACCATGAAACCATTCTCATTTAGCTTTGTGGTCCAAACGTGAGGCTGAAGATCAGTTACAGGTGTCAGGCTCAGTGGGGTTACAGGGCTGAGTACAGTCAGTTAATTTGATTTTAAACCTTGTGATAAATGCTTAGGTTCTAACCAAAGCAGTTTTCTTCCTTGTGCCTTGGACCAGGAGAGTCCATAGAATAGAAGACTGCCTAGGCAGTCTGTAATAACACGAAGCATTGGGCAGCCACTTGTTGTCCCATGAGAACCTCTCCTTTGGATAAGGGTTGTTGCTGGATGGGTTGAGCAAAAGGTCCATGTTGTGAAGGTAAAGGCATGGACAGCTCACCTTGCAGTGCTAAAGCCAGACATCTGTATATCTATTTCATATATAATTAAAAACATAAAATCTCAGCTATCTGAGCGTGCCCTACCCCCATCATGCTGATGGCAGGGTTTGAAATCCTCAGTTCTTCTGCACAGCAATTAACAGGAGCAGTGACTTCTGAGGCTGTTTTCCCCCCTCAGTCCCTTGATCAGCTCAGCTTCCTGCTGTTACTCCTCACTTGTACAAGGTGATACTGAGTGGAAGAGCAAACACAGTTACTGCATTTCTGTAGCCCACTTTTGTAAAGGAAGCAGGTAAAAAAAAGATAAATACTGAAGCTATTCTGTTATTAGCTGTTTTTCACTGACTGATACAAAGTCGCTATAAATATGCATTAGTGTTAATGCTGTAAAAAACAGTGAGGTTTGTACAAGAAGGAGCTGGCAGAGGAAGCCAACAGCAAATCCTGCACATGAAAGAAGCTGCTTTTGCTGCTAAGTGGCAGATTCTGAATGCACTGTGCTGGAAGGGTAATTAGCAGTGTTTTCCAGCAGCCCTCCTGCTAGAGTAACACTTAATGATGTTAATAACCACACAGGAGAGTGTATGAGAACTAAAACACAGCAAAGCAGCGTGGACTCAGCCTCTGGTAATATGAATGCATCTCAGACAGCAGGCGTGATTTGGTTATTTGGACATGAAGGGGATGGAAAGAAAAGGGGTAATTGCATACCCCGTGCAGAAGCACACAGCAGCCTGGAGCCCAGCCAGCATTTCAGAGCTCAGCTACTTGTTCTGTCAGAGCTTGGGAGATGTGGTGCAAATCTGCAGTGCATGGGGGTGGGATGCAGCTGCAGGCAGGATTTCAGGTGGGCTGCGTAAGGACAAGTATGGTGTGATGGCTGCTTATATGGCGTAGCATAGATTTGGGTGGGGATGCATCAAATAGCTGCAGGAAGGCTCCACACAATGAGTATTTGAGTTGGTATTTGAGTTACTTGCAGTTACTTGTGCTTTGCAGTGATGCTAAAGGAGCTTGTGACAACCAGAGAGAGTAAAACTGAGACAGGGAAGGTTTAGATTAGATATTATAAGAGGAGGTTTCTCACCCAGGGGGTGGTGACGCACTGGAACAGGTTGCCCAAGGAGGCTGTGGATGCCCCGTCCCTGCAGGCATTCAAGGCCAGGCTGGATGTGGCTCTGGGCAGCCTGGGCTGCTGGTTGGTGACCCTGCACACAGCAGGGGGTTGGAGCTGGATGAGCGCTGTGGGCCTTCGCAACCCAGGCCATTCTATGATTCTATGATAACACACACACTGGAGAAAGAATATTTCTATGAAACTGATATACACAGCAATAAACATGTATCTATTTACTTATGGAAGAGCAAGAATTCAGAGTTTCAGTGCAGGGAAACCCTTAGCCACAGTGAGTATCTGTGCAAGGGACATCACACAGGCCCTACTTATGCCATAACCTGGTTTGCCTGGACACTTATGAATGCCTTACAGATTAATAAGATGCACACTGTGTCCATGTTACATAGGGATTTGTGGAAGGCTGGACAGCTGTGGCTCAGAGCAAGCATAAATATGTGAATGACTTCTCATCTTTGAATAGCTCTGTGGGTTTATGATGCTTAGATGTAGCCAGGTGTTAAACATTCGAAGTCTGAGCCCACGGTTGTATTTCTTCTGTGAAGTTGGCACCTGAATTGATGTTTATTGGGTAGGTTGGCTGGAGTGTAGACTCAGATTTCCTTACTACAACCCCCTATTTTGCCATATGCTCCATATAGAAAAGCAATTGTTCTTAACTAGTTGTGTATTAGTGTTAGTTGGCCCAGCTGTCTCCCAGGAAAAAGGCAGGCTTATTTCATTCCTTACATAGGCTCTGAGAGAAAGTTACTCCCTTCTTCCACTAATTAAAAGCCTTGTTAAACGAGCTGTCAGCTGCAGCAACCAGCCTTGCCTGGCTGCGACCTTGCTGCTGCTTGTCTGCAGGATGTGTGCTCAGGTTTCTAAAGCAAACAACATGAGGTCAGCTGTGCTAATGCAGTGGTGTGTGATTTGCAGGAAGAGCATGAACATGAAGTTGAAATGATGCTCTCTCTGTTTTCCCATATCAGGTCATATGTATCTTAAGTCTTATGAGAGGATGCCCCATATCTGTCCATCGCTGTGGTTGTTTCATGGGAAAAGGTGTTTGGCTTTCTAAATTGTTGATTAAATTAGGCAACTTTCTTTCAGAGTTGGATGTAATCAGGCTGGGGAGATGATTTGCTTCCCTTCCAACCATTGGGATTTAGGAGTGCTAACATTTTAGCTGCAGTCTCAGAGATTTGCCTTCACCGTGGGAGTTGGTTGTTGATTCCCAATCATGACCCATGCATGGACACATCTACACGTGTCCTCATCTTGTGTGCCCCCTGAGACATGGCTTTGCTCTTCTACGTGGTGCTGTTGAAGTTGTTTTATGAAGGTTTTGTGTTTATTGCCTCAGCATAACTCATATCTGCTTGGTACAGTTGGTTTCTGGGACTCTTGGAGACCCTTTGTGAGATCTGAAAGTTGGGCTGCTCTGTACTAGGGCAGGTGGTTTTATGGAGAAATCTTTGCCTGTGTGTGTGTGAAGCACATGAAGCTCAAGTTCATCTGCTAGTAAACATTTCTTATGTGCAGCTAAGTGAGGTTTTCCAGAATGAACTTCTAACCCAGTGCCCATCTTGTGTTGGTGTTGGTCTGGAGTTGTCCCAGGGACAAGGAGGCTGTGGATGCCCCATCCATCCCTGGAAGTGTTCAAGGCCAGGTTGGATGGGGCCCTGGGCAGCCTGGGCTGGTATCAATGTGGAGGTTGGTGGCCCTGCCTGTGGTGGGGGGTTGGAGCTTCATGATCCTTGAGGTCCCTTCTAGCCCAAGCCATTCTATGATTCTATGAAAGCCCTGCTTGCCAAGCGGGCTGCTCAGGAGCTGACTGCAACATGGTGTGCTGTTGAGCATAACCATATTTGTTTTAGTTTGTATGGACAGAGAGGGCCCTCCTTGTCCTCCTCACTGTGTGATTTATATGGGTGTCTATTAAGAGAAAAGCATCTGAGCCCCACAAGCTGCTGATGACTCCGTAACAGCCAAGATTAGAGATTATTTGTGCGTCTTCTGCTCTCTGCTGAGCTCTAGTACACAAGCAATCTTTTTTTATCATGGCAAGGTGTTTAATGCTATACTAATTCTACCTTTCAAATCCATATAAAAACCCATCTTTCAGAAACTGAGCTGTGATTTCCCCCAGGTCTGAGGAAACATTTCCCTCTGCAGTCCATGGAAGTTAGGTAGCCATTGTCTTTGAAAGCAAAAAAAAAGGGGTGAAGACACTGAATTTACTTGCTTAGGGCAGGTAGGTAGAGAGAAGGAGTTTTGCAAAGAATAAAGCATGGAATGATCCCATTCAGGAAGCTCCCTGGAGTCAGGACCCAGGATTTCGCATACTGTGTAGATAGATATTTATGTTCTTTTTCCTTTGAGTTTCTTAAGAGCTCTGTCTGGGATTTTCAAATGAGGCAAAAAAAAAAACCCCAACCCTATAAACCCTGACCATGAAGGTAAATGCTTCTCAAAGACACTTGACCACATCTGTCTGAGAAAGCTGGCACAACCATTGGGAAACACATACAGCTCCCAGTTGTGTGCAGCTGTTCCCCAGCACAAGAGTTATTCTCCTGGGCTGATCTCCTGGAAGGTTTCCCATCAAAATGTTTGCATTTCAGGTCCAAGTGGTGGCTTTGATGAATATTCATCCTCTTGCATAGCAAAATATCTTAGAAATCTCTCAGTTTTGGAGTCACATCTTTAAAGTGGGTCTTTAGCTTGTAAAATGCGTAACGATGGATGTTATATGAGTAGTTCTCAGGAGAGTTTGCAATGCTGTAGATCCATATCACTCTCAGTGCATACACTTCCATTATGTTTTACACCTCTCCCAACAGTATATAACCACCTATTTAAGGGAAGTCGGGGAGGGCTGAAGTCAGAACGTAGCTAGTGACACTCATTGAAGCCCCCCCCCCCACAGTGATAATCTCTTTCTGTGTAATGAAACTGTGCTGAGCTTCACGTTGCTTTGCTTTGTCTGTGCAGATAGTGGCAGCAATAATGGCAATCACAGGAATCGTAATGATGGCATATGCAGATGGTTTCCAGGGTGATTCAATTATCGGGGTGGCATATGCTGTTGGATCAGCCTCTACGTCTGCACTGTATAAGGTGGGTCGTCACTGTTTATTAATATTCTTATTTCTTTAGCATTAGATGTTACAAATGTGAATGTGCTGAGAGGGTCCCCATGAATTAAATGCTTCGATTCATTTACCACTCATGCTGTGACCGGGCGGTGTCATAATGTCAGAAATTTTACTACCAGACTAATTAGCCTGTAGCTGCCAAATACTCAGAATGCCTTTGCTTTACAAGCCCTTAATGAAAACTCTGTTGTTATCCTGCTGCAAGGAGTTGAGGGTCATGTTTTAACCATTTCTTGCCACTGCCATTCATTGACTCTGTTTCAAGTTGGCCATATGCAGCAGGGAGGAGAGGTTGACAGCAGACCGCACCGCATCCCTTCTGCAGGGACAGACATCTCGTCCCTGGTCTGCAGTGCAGAGCTCTTGTGTATTCTACTCTCGTGCCAGGCTCAGAGCCCCTGTTTGCCTGCTGTATTAGTGACAGCAGGGCTCTGACTCCTGCTTGATAAAAGTAGAGGCTCTTGGAGGTGAGAGATGAAGAAGGGAGGGACATGGCTGACCTGGAAATAGCCCACCTTCTAGGCTGGGCTAAGGTGGCCGTGTTTACTCCTGTAACTCCCCTTACATGGACTGCTATGTCTTTGGGTTCTGAGTTATACTCCTCTTGGCATTTTATGATAAGCATCATATGTTGTCCACATGGACTTGTGACGTGGTTCCACACCACATCCTCATCTCTAAATGGGAGTGAGATGGGTTTGAAGGCTGGGTGGATTTAGATGGATAAAGAATTGGCTGGAAGGTCACAGCCAGAGGGCTGTGGTCAGTGGTTCTGTGTCCAGCTACCAGGAGGCTGGTAATAAGTGCTGTCCCCCCAAGGGTCCATCTTGGAACTGATGCTCTTCAACATAGAGGATGCTGTGCTGATGAGGATGCTTTCCACACAAGCCACAAGTCTAAAACCCTTCTCTTTCCTTCACAGGTTTTGTTCAAAATGTTTCTTGGCAGTGCGAACTTCGGGGAGGCTGCTCACTTCGTTTCCACCTTGGGCTTCTTCAATTTAATTTTCATCTCTGTTACCCCAATCATACTGTATTTTACGAAGGTGGAGTACTGGTCACCCTTCTCTGCTGTGCCCTGGGGTTACCTGTGTGGAGTAGCTGGCCTCTGGTTAGGTATGTTATCAAACAGGTGCTCATTTTTCTGTCCCTTCCCTCTGCACCCTGTACAAAGCCTCAGACACAGACATTTCCTCCCCCTGCTTAAGCATCAAAGCTCTCCAGGATATGGAATCTGACCTCCATGCACACTGGTACTCCTTGAACAATGATTAACACTTTCCATTGGAGGCCTTAACACTAATATTAGTAGAAGGGAATGAACATGGAGCGCTCGTACTAATTGTTCACTTTTCATCTTTGCATTCCTACAATGGTGTTATTGATATTTCACTTCCTCTGTCCCAGATTGGTTGCTATAAATGGCATTTCAAAGGGCTGCATGGAGCCGAGCAGCTCCTGGCAGGCTCTGCAGGGTATGCAGCACTGATATGGAGACCCACTGAAGTGAGACACATTTCTAGGGGTGCTGCAGGCTTTGGGCAGAGGTTGCACAGCTTTTTGGGGGTCTGCAAAGGCTGGTGCTGTTTTATTCCCTGCAGCCTTCTCCTCTCCTCCTCTCTTCCCTAACACTCCTTCCAGAACCACTATTGCTGTTCTCTAACTAGGCAGAAAAGCTGTTGGATTCAGCCCAGGGGTGTTTTAATTTGCAGGTATAAGAACACGCTTTCCTTTTCTAAAGCCTCAATTATTTCATAATAGTAGAGGTTTGTCTCCTCTACAAGTATATTAAGTGGAAACAAAGAGGGTGTCGTTGCCAGTGCACAGCCCACCAATGCATCCATGCTAAAATACAATGGCTCTGACAGCTGAGGTGCTGAGAATAAGCCCTTGCCATTCCTGGGTGCTGCTCTAAGCTGAATGGCAGCTTCTCTGTGAGCATCAATTTGACAAAAAGCAGTGATAATTTACCACCCAGTTCTGCTGTCCAGGACTACTTATATTCAAAACAAAAACCCAGAACATCCCATAAATCCACATTGAGCATATGTATTCCCTTCAATGTTGAAGCCAGAGCGTGGTCTAAGTACAGCCTCCTTAGCTGACTTCAAAGGCTAATGGCATGAGTGCCCCTTTATACTGAGGGACGTGGTCAGTGGGCGCTGTTGGTGGCTGGACTAGATTATCTTAGAGGTCTTTTCCAACCTTAATGACTCTCATAGAGTTCCCATCACACTTCTGGGGTCAGAGCAGAGGAGGAGAGTCTCATTCTAGTGCTCTTCTGCATAATCATGTGTTACTTTATCCGTTTTTCCCAGCTTTCAACATTCTGGTTAACGTTGGTGTCGTGCTTACGTACCCCATTCTGATCTCCATTGGCACAGTGCTCAGCGTCCCTGGGAATGCAGGTACAAGCCCTGTGCTCGTTTGTTGGCAGATAAGCACATCAGCATGCAGACAGCAGAATCAGGTTTATTTTGTCTAAGTGGTCAGAATGTGCTGCCACGTATTTCAGGAGTGATTCCATGTTGCTTGGCTCCCACACATGCCCTTGGTGATGGTGGGTTTTTTGGTTGGATAAAGCCATTTCTTTTGTCTTCCTTTCCCTGGTGGCTGTGCCCATACTGAGCACAGGGGAGGCAGGCAGCAGCCCCAGAGCTGGTGACTGATGAGGGCAGCCTGTATATATGGAGCTTTACTCCAAAGTCCTTCCTTCTTCGTCCATCAGCTGCTGTCTCTGCTTCTCTTATTTCCTCCTTCACCCCCCTGGCCTTGCAACTCCAGGTATCTGGGCACATTTACAAAGAAACACCTATTTATAGGGGCATTTAGGTCACAGATGCACGATGTGATTGTCAGCCCTGCAGCGGCTCAGATGTGCTGTTATTACACTTGTGGAGCTGGCAGGCCAAGCCTGGGAGGCATCACCTCCAGCTCACTGCCTTCCATGATCCATGTGGCATAAGGACATCACCTGATGGCAGCCTTCAGTATCTAAAGGGAAGCTACAGGAAAGAAAAGGACAGACACTTGTGCAGGGGAACAAGGGGAAATGGCTTCAAGCTTCAAGAGGAGAGATTTAGGTTAAATACAAGGAAAAGTCTTTTACAGTGACCACCATCTGGTCACTTTAGGGGATGGCAGATAGCGCGGCCATCTAAGATGCATGTCATGGAGATAAGCCAGGCTGATCTGATGCCACAGTCTTTTTCCTGATGGTGGGGTTGTTTCTCCTTCACAGCTGTGGATCTGTTGAAGCACAAAATGATCTTCAGCGTGGTGAGGCTGGGAGCCACCATCATCATTTGCATTGGGTTCCTGCTGATGCTGCTCCCCGAAGAGTGGGATGAAATAACCCTGAGGTTCATCAACAGCTTAAAGGAGAAGAAGAGCGAGGATCACGCCGACGACATCACAGACTCCAGTGTACACATGAGAAGCAGAAGTAGAGCCAATGGCACAGTGTCTATACCACTAGCTTAGGGCTGGTGGACTGTACTGCACGCAGATGTATATTCTGTGAATATAGCTTAAATTTCCTCACTCCTTGTATGCTTAAAAATGCCATTTACTCTGAACTGGGTATGAGTTGTAAGATAAGAGAGCTAGATCTATAATAAATGTTTACATTTATACACTTACCAAGGAAAGGGTGTAAATAACCACAATAAAATGTTTTCTAATTAAAAACAAACAAACAAAACCAAAGGTTTAAGCTTTTGTGTTACTGAACCCAATGATGCTGAGCTTCACCACAAAGCCCAGGAACTTCTGGAGCCTTCTGAACCACCAGCACCTTTGGGAAATGGCAGATCCCATTTCTTACAGCATTTCATTGGTCCGAGCGATTGTTCTTCTCATCCACCACAGTGAAAAACCTTTCAAAAGCCAAAGGAAACCAACCCGGCCTTCTTGTCTTCCCTCTCTTGTCATCATGTAACATAGGGAAGCTGTGACCCAATATACCCAGGATCAGTCACACTTATGGCTGAATGGGCACCACCCTAGATAGGTTTTGGGGTTGATGCATTCATTTACACCAACAGAGAGCTGTAGAGATGTGTTATACTGAAAATCCAGCTCCTGCCAATGCAAACACACAGGGAAAATAAGTACTTATTTCCTTTCAGCATGCGCTGACGTGTGTGTTTTGGCACACAGCCTCATGGCAGCATCTTCAAGCCCAGAACTGGATCCTTCAAGGAACCTCTTTAAATATTCAAGGAAAATAATGTGAAATCCAGGGCTGTCCTGCACAGCCGTGCTGCTGATCAATATAGAATCAGTAAGGCTGGAAAAGCCCTCCCAGATTCCCAAACTCACCCCCCCCCCCATGCCCACTGCCCATGTCCCTCAGTGCCCCATCTCTATGGTCCTTGAACCTCTCCAAGGATGGTGACACCAGCCCTCCCTGGGCAGCTGTGCCACTGCATCGCTGCTCTTTTGAAGAATGAATGTTTCCTAATATCCAACCTGAATCTTGGCTTTGATGTTTTAAGTGATAAACCTCGTTTTACTTCCAGCAATGCCACTACAAGAGCTAAAGCAAGGGTAGGGGTGCTTTTTGTACTCCTGGTGAGGCTCTGGAGATGCTGTGACACTTTGAGTACTCCGAGCATCAAATTTCTTTCCAAAGACTGAAGGTTTAGCAGAAGAACCACTGGTAGAAATGCCTCCAGCTCAACCAGCTGAGGCGGTGCTGCTGAAAGTTGTGTGAAGGTAAAAACAAAGCAGTGGCTGGAGCCGTGTCAATGTTTAACCCTGCTGGGGAGGGCACCTGAGTGCATTTGGCAATGGGATCCCACTCTGGGCTCGGCATTACAGCCCTGCTTTCAGAGCGGGCTTTTCCTTCTTCCCAAGCTCTACAAAATGGGCCTCAGCTCTTCCAAGACGCACCCCAGGGTGACCCAAGTGGCACCGATGCGCAGCAATGAGGAGGTGATGGGGGAGCCCAGCCTGCACCCAACAGCCACAACGGAGCATGGACATCCCATAACCCACGGGCAGCTCCCACCCCTCCGCCAGACCGGGTATGGGAGACCCTCCACAGGTATGGGGAAAGGGGGGGAGGCCTTTCCAAGCAACTGTTTCCCTCCCCAGAGCCTTTGGGGATGGACTCAGAGCTCATCTCACGGCATCCCTGCAGTGCCAGACACAGCATTCATATCGCAACCCCATAACGTGCACCGCTGGGCACAGCCATATCATTACCTTAATTAGAGTTAGACTTTAATTAGATGTGAAATTCGGCATTAAAATAAATCAGAGCCCCACAGCACCAGGCTGACTCCACTAGCAAGAAGCAGAAGAAGGCGAGTCCCACTGCAATGTGCTGCGCCCCAGATGTCCCATACCCAAACCCAGAGGTGAAGGAGAAGGTTTGTGCCCACCCGGAGCTGGGACACAAGGACTGTCTGTGGAGGGACAGCAGGGTGCTGTGACAGCACACAAAGCTTTGGTGTGATAGTGATCTGGGGTCAACAGATTGGGTCTGGGGGTACCACAGCCCCCATCAGGGGACCTCCTGCTTTACTTTTAACACCAACACAATGCCCTCTCCCCTGTCTCCCTGTGCCATTGCCCAGCCCATTATCCCCAAATCCCCTCCTGTGAGGCCGAGATGTGGGAGTTCAATGACTCACATGGAATGGCATTCAGACACCGCAGGGCAGGTCTGGGGAGGACAGAGAAGCTGTAACAGTTACTGTGCATGTCTAATTGTGCAAGCAATAACACAACACTGCACACCCAGGAGGAGCTGCACAGCGCAAAGCTCAGGGCAGGTTGAGCTCAGTTATAGAACTGCCTTAATAAGTAACAGCCCACAGCTCCATCAGGTGCTCAGAGTCCCATCCAGCCTGACCTTGGGCATCTGAAGGGATGGGGCACCACCACCTCTCTGGGAAGAACGCTGGGAGAAATGAGGGTGGGACACACCAAGCAAAAAAATAGGGCAGAAAGAAAGCTATAGTAGAGTACAGCCCAAAAAGTGACTTCGCCTTTCTGACCCCTCAGGGCCCCTTGACTTCAACACTGTGCCGGAGAATGGAGCCAGCAGCATCATCAAGCTGCACCCACCTCGGCGACCACAGGTAGGGTGAATGTATGAAGGTTCACATGGGGCTGCTCTGCTCGGCCAGGGGGCAGGGAAGCAAACAAACATCCTGCTCTCCAACATGGGACGTGAGCAATGCACGATCCGGGCTGCAGCTTGTGGTGTCACATGCTGCCATCTAGTGCCATGTTTTACGGCTTCATGATCAGCTTTGTGATATTTAAGAGATACACGGATGTGGCACTATGGGACATGTTTTATTGGTGGACTTGGTAGTGTTATGTTGATAGTTGGACTTGATGGTCTTAAATCTCTTTCCCAAATAGAGCCTGGGATTCTATGATGTTCCTTTTAATGTTTATGGAAGCCAGGCTGAGCTCCCATCACAGGTGGGGAAATGAGGAGTATATTTGAGATGAGAAGTGAGCCAGTGTTATCTGGGTGGTTGAAGGGAACATCTTAGCTCATTGAGATGGACATCCATTCTCAGAGCAGCCTGTAAAGCTGCTGAACTCCATCAGGAAGGACTCTTCATACCACATGCAAAGTAAGGTCTTAGCCACCAAAAGAGTCTGGCTGGATGGACGGGTTGGTTCTCAGGGCCAGGTAAGCAGGTTCTGGCCTCGTATGTCCTGCCAGGAGATGCTGTATTCAATTATGACACTGATGTGTGTTGCTGAAGGTACCAAACTCCTTTTTGTATCCCAAGCAACCAGACCAGAATTGGAGCTGTAAAAATGTCTAGGTAACTTCATATCAGGTTTGGTGTTTGTGTAGTAGGAGGAATGCTGAACACTAAATATTGCACTTGCAGAGGCTCGAACCTGCCGGCACTCCAAGGGGGGTCACTACTGTAAAGCCCTGGAGCTACCAAGGGATGGATGGAGCCCCAAAAGCCAAGGTGAGCACACAGCAAAGGGCCAAGAGCTGTGCAGCAGGCACAACCTCACCGACCATGTACAGCTCCTGATATCAGCCTGAACAAAGCAGAGCAGCAGCACCTTGGGGGCAGGCACTGGCATACATGACTTTAATGATGAGTTTCCATCGTGCCCCTCAGCTGTGAGATAGATAAACTGTGAGTGCTTTGAAAACCTGCACTAAATTACTGCACGTTAACCAGGCAGGAAAATGCTCACTGCCTTCATCTGAGCAGCACCTGAGGGACTGGGTGTGGGTTGGCAAACAGGAGTTCCTTTTCATTTTAGCCAATGCAGGTGTCTTTACTGATGCTTTTCATACCTCACAGACACTGGACAAGAGGGGGCAGAGCCTGAGAGCCCCCCCTGGCAGGCGGCAGCACTTGCACAAGATGCAGATGCTGGACTTGATGCGCCAGCGCCGAGAGGTAACACAGGGATGGCTCTGGGGAGAGGTGGAGGATTGGAAGGGTTTCCTCATCTCTTTGTCTCCCCTATGGGTGAGGAAGTTCCCATGGGGTCTCGTTCTGTCTTGTGCTTGTTTTGGCAAATATGATTTGCCCTGGTTGAGCTACAGGGTTGTGTGATTACTTGTAGTGCCAGCTCTCTCATGATGTGCTGCGTTGAGCTGTTAAAACACGTTTGCTCCTCTGCTGCTTGTGCTGACGGCTTGTTTGCAAACCCAGGCGGAGCTGAAGCGGGATCTCCACAGGGAGGCAAAAATCAATAAGCACACAATGGAGGAGCTGGGCTCAGAGATGGTCCTCGACACTCTTCAGAGAGGCAACAGTGGCAGAAGCCAAGACCTCATCCCTGCTGAGCACAATCAGCATTTTAATGGACACCCTGGTAAGTAGAACCATGTTGCAGGGTGATGTAGAACTCCCCAGCGTCCTCATTGGGTCATTTGAACCCTGTGAGGTTCAACAAAGTCATGTTGTAAGGTCTTGGAGTTGGGTCAGGGCAGTCCCAGCTGTGCATACAACTAGGGGAACTCCTTGAGAGCGAGCAGTCCTGTGAGAAGGACTTGGGGGTCCTGATGGGAAGAGCTGAAAGTGAACTTTATAGGAGCACACCTATTCTTAAAAGTCCTCTTTCTCATGCTAACAAACCCAAAACAAGCTCTCTGTGGTCAAAATAAAAAGGAGGAATACAGACCTCTGACAGTGGTGGGATAATAGGGAATGGCTTTAAATTAGAACAGGAGATTTAAGTTAGAGGTTAGGAGGAACTTGTTAGAGGGCGGTGAGGCCCTGGAACTGCTGCCCAGAGCTGTGGGTGCCCCATTCATGGAGGTGCCCAAGGCCATGGATGGGCCCTGGGCAGCCTGAGCTGGGGGGGGTGAAACGTGCTCTGATCTTACAGGGATTTCTCAGTATCTTCCTCATAGTGATCACCAGCTGAACCCAACGGGATGGGCAGAGCTCTGAGGAAAGCTGCAATTATTGTTATTTTCTCTCCCAGGAAACAGAGGGGATGGAGGATTTGCAGGGCAGCACACCAGGAGCAGCAACAGCAAAGTTGGGCTGTGGTTCTGCAAGGAGCCACGCAGCAGGGACCTGTTTTGGGACACTTCCAGCACTGATTCTGAGGACTGGGAGAGGGAAGAGAAGCAGCTTTACCGCAGACCTCCACTGGTGAGAACCAGGACAGAGAGAGTTTCACTCTTTGATAACTTCTTTGATAAAGAGTTTTAGCAGCATGGCTTGGGATGCAATGAAGGAACAAACTGCAATCTGGATAGCCCCATGGCAAAGACATGATGTTTGTGATGGGCAGCATTTCTGAATGCAGAGACCAGCATAGAGGAGCACCAGAAATCAGGTGGTTGATGTGTGGCCAGAAATGACAAGGGTATGGGACAGAATATCTGTCCCAGGTGGAGAAACATATGGCTTTTCTTCAGTACACACCTCCAGCTCTATGTGTGATCTACTGTAAAACATTCACGCTCTGCTCAGTTGGCAGTGAGGGGAGGTGGGTCTGCTCTTCATGCCATCACCCTCAAGGCCACTCATTTCCCTCTGCTAGAAACCTTATGCCCTGCTGATGAGTCTGGGGTATGTGTTTAAAAAGCACCCCAGGCGCTTTTCTTGTTAACATGGTCATCATGTGTGAGCTGGAAGGATCCTGAGAGCTCTGAATTCAGCTCTGAGGGTAGGCCGGAAAGGTCAACCATTTAATGGGCTGGAACAATTAATCTGGCACTTTTCTATACACCTGTCCTCTTAATGATTCGACGCATCTCCCTTCTGTGTTCCCATCTGTCAAGAATTATGCTGTAATTGGTGGAAATGCAATTTCTCTCAGATAAAGCTGATTTGTTTCCTGATAATGGCATTGCCAGCACTTGGGAAGAGCTCTGCCCTCGGAGAGGGTGTGCAGAGCAGTTCATCCATAGCACAGACTGTGTGGAGACTCCAAGCATTAATATATCAACTCACAGTGTGCAAAACTTGCTCTTCTAGAGGCAATAAAGGAAGGAAACCCTCTTTCTGCTTCTCATGCTCAAAATCCTTTGTCTGTTCTGCTTTCAATTGTGTTAACTCATCACGACTTGGAGAGAGGCAGATGGTAACTCATCCTGCTCTCACATGTGGTGCTCATACAAGTCATGTGTGATGGAAAGAAGCTCCTGGCCTGAGGTTGTCTCTGTAGCAAGGAGAGGCTGGAGAGGTTCTGCAGGCTGCCAGGGATGGGCATGGGATGAGTTCTGAAGGGTAACCATGACAGCATATGAGGAGGGGTTGATTTTGGTGAAGCCAAGGATCTGCAGCATGGAAGTGAAGTGGGATTTGTCCGTTCTCATTCATCACAGGGGAGTTGAACTAGAAGACTTCTAAAAAGCCTTTCCAATGATTCTAGGTGTAGGTCGGATAGATCTGTGCCCCAAGGCACAAGAGCATTAGGGTTTCCCCTGTGAAAGGGCTGTAGGATGGGATTAGGTGGTGGTTGTGGTGAGATGGTGTAGTAGAAATGCTTAGTCGTGGCTTCAAACAGTGATGGAGCACCTGGTGGGAAGGCAGGGTCGACTCAGGGGAGCTCAGGTGCATGCAATGAGTGACTGGAAGGGGTGAAGCCAGGACCCACCCCTTCTCAGACCTCATTTTAAGGGTTGGCAGTGGAGGTGAGGGTACCTTCCTGGAGATCCCTGCATACCTGTGGCCTTTGGAAGGTAAGCAGATTATTTCCTTTGTTTTCATGTCTGTTGCATTTGAGCCAATCCTCACCTGCTGCAGTGTAGGACTTTGCTACTGTGATGACATTGTTATGTTTTCCATTGTGTTGCATACAACCAAAGCACGATGAGTTTCTCCCTCTCAGGATGAACTAAACTGATGTTGTTGTGTGAACAGAATGTCAGTGATCAGGCAGGCAGCTGAGCTGGGGGAAGTCAGCACCAGTGGTTAATATCTGGCTAAATCTATAGTAATTAAATGTGCCGCCCAGAAGAGGAAACCTTGAAGAACCTTTTCTCTGTGTTTAGAAAAGCTAAATGTTATTTCAAAGGTCTGGAGGCTGAGGCTGCTGTAATATCTCTTTTCTTGCTCTTGAGTGCAAATAGTTTATTTACACTTAGCAAAGAGAAGCAGCTGGTAAAGAAAACAGCTCAGTGCTGTGCTTTAATTGGCTCCCACCTCGCAGCCTGTGTTTATGCCATTTTCTCATCTTCCTGGGCTCTGTCCCCCTGTGCTCACAGCATTAGACCTCCTTGAGAATGTGGGTGTTCAACATCAAGCAGCATCCTTCCTTCCCTGACCCCTGCATACATTCAAAAGCAGGAAACAAAACCCACCATTGATGGATCTAGGATGTTTCCACCAACTTTATTAATCCCTTAACACCCTGCCTCACTAGGGGGTGTGACGGGCAGCTGGGATGATTTCAATCTCCTCACCCAAAGTAAGCTCCATTTCTGGCTGTACGTGAAGATTACAGGGTGATCCTCAGCTTGGTTTGTCCAACCAGGTGACCTCAGATGATGCTGCAGCTGCACAGCCCTATGTTTCTTGTTCCCTGACTTTAGAAGCACTGATTAATCCCTTTGGGTTCCCAGCTTTTCTAAATGGGTTGATGTTGGACTAGAAGATCTTAGTGGTCTTTTCAACCTCAGTGATTTTATGACTTTAATTTACTTGAGGAAGGTCAAGTGATGGTATGGGGAGACCCTAAGGAACAAAGAGGAGTGGGGACGGAGGGGTGGTGCCCCTTTGTGGGATGTCACACCCTGCTGGTAGTGCTGGGCTGCTGTCTACAAGGCCCATGATCTCTGATGGGATGGAGCTGCTCATAGATCCATCAAGTCCTGCAAGAGAACAAGCATTTATTCCTTGCTTAGCAATAGGGTTGTAGCTTTTTGCCACCTACTGACGTGCTGTGGGAATGGCTCATCCTGCAAATCCCTGCACATAGTCTGAATGTGCAGCCAGCATCTGCTGAGCGGTCCACAAGAACAAAAGCAAGAGCAGATACCCCCTCCTTGGCACACAGATGGGAGAGCAGGGTGTATTTTACCATCCCTTCCTTCCTATAGAGGAGCTGAAGATCCCAGTGTGTCCCTTTCAACTCTTTTATCCCTTTCACCTCCTTTTAAAGCCTCTGCTTGGCCCTTGCCCAAGGTGTCTTCCTCCTCCTCACTGGTGGGCAAAAGCTTTCTGCAGGATCCTGAGCATTGTTTAAGCTTCACTTATATCCTCTGCTAATGCTCTAAGCAATGCTAAGAGTGCTAACTCATTGCTCAGAGTGAAGCACAAAACCTGTGAGAGAGCCAAGAGTGCTTTTTGTCATTTCTTTCTAGAGAGGCTGGATATTCTGTTATCTCTGTGGGCAGTTCCATTGTGGCTCATGTTCTTACTTGCAATTTGACAAAGCTCAGCTCAGCTGAGTTCTCTCTGCTCACTGAGTGTGGGCACCCTTGGCCTCCCAGTGACTCTTAGTGGAAATGTGAGCCCTCACGAGGTGCCCTCAGTATTAAGAGATACCTGTGTTGGTTCTGGGAAGCCCTGAATCTGGGGAACCCCCTTCATCTATTCAGAGCTTCTCTCATTTTTGTCCCTTCTTAGAATCATAGAATGGCCTGAGTTGCAAAGGCCCACAATACTTATCCAGTTCCAACCCCCTGCTGTGTGCAGGGTCCCCAACCACCAGACCAGGCTGCCCAGAGCCACATCCAGCCTGGCCTTGAATGCCTGCAGGGATGGGGTTTGCATTCATTTCAGTTTTCATTCTTCGTAGCTTCTATCAGCGCTATGTTTTGCTAATGTGCATCCTAAGTCATGGGATAGACTAAAACTGCCATGTTCATGATCCAGCCTTGAATTCCCTGTTCCTTTAAAGTCACTGAGACACAGAGTTATCTGTGCTGGCATTTATTAGCTGGTAGTACAACAGCTGACTTTGTTAATCAAATCAGGCTTTACGCAGCATATGATCTTGTTGATAATGACCAGACTGACTGCATTAACTCAGAACTTGCTTAAAATGCTGGTTCACAACTCTTCTGGGAGAAAAGCAAAGCAGGGCACTGTTAGTTTTGTGGTCTCTTCTATGGCCAGCTACTTGCCTCTGTCTGGTTTCCACTTGGTCCTTGTTGCATCCACCACCCCAGAATAATCAGTGTGGCTTGCAACTGACTTCTGCACTACAAAAAACAGCAAGTTTCAAAGCCAGGTGCCTTTTCTACTTATCACACAAACCACCTCGTTCAGCATGGCTAAGCTGACCTAAAAATACAGCCTTTTGCCACACAGAGCCTCCCTTGTGAGGCTTCTTGCTGGAGCACATTTGCCTTACAGTGCTCTTCTGTCTTTAAAACAAACCCTCTAAGTGTAGTTCCCCATCTCTCCACTCACGTGGACACCAGGATTAAGTGACCAGCACCTCATGTCACAGCCTCCACTGAGGCCACGTGTGTGCCCCAGTGCCCTTTTCCCTCTCCCTCTGAAAGCCAGTAGGGAACAAAACTGCTACTACTCCTGGTGTTAGTAACCACATCCTCTTGTTGCTCTGGGCATGTTATGTTGCTCTGCCCTCATTTATGTATATTTTTACTCCCTCAACTTCATATTTAAAATGATGATACCTGCAGTGATGTTTATGACAAGGAACTGCTGCCTTTCCAACTGTTCCTACTCCTGACCCATCCGACCAAGGTCATAGTATCATAGTCTCGTGCGGGTTGGAAGGGACCTTAAAGATCAGAGGTCCCTTCTCTGTAGGGTTGTTCACATGAAGTTGTCACTTCTGGATAGGGGAATGATGGAGCTGAGCACAACCAGCACAGTGCATCTTCACTTAGCATTGGAAGGTGGGTATCCAGCTGCACATAATGCCAGCATACTGACTGTCTTCATGCCACTGACTCAATGCACTGGTGAGTTTAATGATCTGTGTATTCACGTAACAGAAGCATGATCTTCATCTGTGTCAGAAGGAAAATAGTTATGAACCTTCAAAACTTGAAAAAGAAATATCAATTATAAGAAAACAGGAGAAAGTTCAGTGTCTGAATTGGGATTAAGAAGCTGCAGAGACAGAAAAAGCTTTTATTTATAGTAAAAAAAATGCTATGTAAGTGGTTACAAGGATGAGGAAATAGTTAAAGTGAATGCGGTCTTCCGAGCGCTGTGATTTTGTAACTGATGTGAGCCCTGCCTTTGTGCTCATGCAGGGAACCAGAGAGGGGCATCGAGATCTGGATCAGGGACTGAATCAATGCCAACGAAACCCTGCAAAGAAATCCTCACCCTAATGCCAAACCTGTCCAGGTTTGGGCTCTATTCTGAGAAAGGAATAACTTGCTATGGGAACTCAACCTGTTTATTTGGTTTGCTACTGCAGCCTTTCAATGGAGCCCTTTGCCTGTGGGTTTCCTGGCGCTGATGGTCTTCAGAAGCTATTTTTGAAGCTCTTCTTGCCCAAGTTTCACAAAATCAAAGAGGAGGCCGTTACAAAACTTGTCTCAGCGTACCATAGTTGTTTTATTCTGATGGCTTCTGTTGTATTGAAAATCAATGGGATGCTTTTAAAGCAGCGTTTTCCCTGAAGTTAGAACCCCTTCAGCAGAGGATGTTGCCAACCAGAGGCTCTCCAGACCTGCTCCAACAGCTCCATAACAACCTTACACAGGGGCTGGACAGTCTGTGTGCTGGTATTATGTGCAGCTGGATCCCCAAAGCCGTGGATGGGGCCCTGAGCAGTGTGAGGTGACAGGGGACACCCAGCCCACAGAAAGGGGTTTCTAATTGAGACCTGACTTCCCATTAAGAGGATCTGATTTATCTACACCTTATGTAAGCATGGATGGTGGAAAAAAGACCCAAAATCTCCCTTGCTTTTCTCCCCTCTGCTTTCTTTTTTCCTGCTGCTCTTTGAAACCAATGCTATTCTCCATCTCCTCCAGTGCCCTCATCACACATCTGCAAGCATAGAGTAACTTACTGCAGCTCACTGTTTCCTCCTGTAGTGCTAATTTTAAAGGATTTGGTTTCTGTTTAGTGTACTGAGGCAGTCCAGCCCTCGAGCCAGAGAAGGCAGAAGCTTTTTCCTCTGTGTCAGAACTAGATTAGAAGATTAATCCTTTGCTCCTGCAGGAAGTCAGCAGCAAAACCTGCCTTGGGGCAAGTCCATGAGATCACGCTCCTGTAATAACCAAGCACAGATAAAGGATGGCTTACAAACTGCTGTTCGTGGCACGTCACACAGCTCACACCTGCATGACAGCCAGGCAATGCTTGTGCACCAGAACATGGTGAGAAACATGGGCCTCTTTTCATGGGGTTGAGAAGCATCCGCCTCTCTGTAGCACCAGGGAGGGCTTCTAAAAGCACCATGAGAAACAAGGCGAACGCCTTAGAAGCCTATCTATAAAACAGCCCTACTAAATACCCAACACAGAAGATATCATTGAGGCTGGAAATAATTAGAAAGAAACCTCAAAAACAAGCTTTTAATGTTAAGGATCAGAAGCTCACAGCTTGGAGATATTTGAGGTTCCCCGGGAATTGTTTGCCAAAGGAAGCTTCCTTACGGTGATTCATTCCTTCTAGATCAGGACAGGTCGAAAATGAAAGGCTTGCAAAGCTCAGACAGTAATAGAAGAAGGGATGGAGCTGAGGAACGATGTTCTAAAATTCATTCCCAAACCCAAAATGTAAGTAAGTTGTATTTCCATGTTTGTGAGTACTCACTAAACTCTTCAGCTGGTGAGCAACAGCCACGAGGAGCCACTTCCAAGGAGTAAAACAGGTTCTTTCTGTAGGTCAATGTAGGGATTATGACGCTGACAAGGTTTCCAGAGCATTCTTCTTCCAAAGAGCACAAGTTAGCTGCAAAACTATAGCAAAACAAGCACAGAATTCCTGTTGAGAGAGGCTATTCCCACATGGAAGCAGCCCAAACGCTGCTGCTTTGCATCTCATAGGATCATAGAATCGTTTGAGTTGTAAGGCAACATTAAGGTCATCCATAGTGTGACTGCCTTGTGATGAACAGGGGAATTTCAATAACCATATTCTTAGTATATCTCAGTGACGTATTTAGGACTGAGCACATAGCGGCTGTTGATGCAGTCTCTTAAGAGGCAGCACAAGGCAAAGTAAAGTATTTATGTAGATGCATTCTATATGTCCCATTTGTTAACTTACACGTGAAACCGTTCAGGCCGTTCCTGGTTGACAGTCCAGAGATTGCCAGCTTTTCAATTTTCACTTCGATAAAACAAAAAACCCCCAAGGAAACCACTTTCTCTCTTTAATCATAGCCAGCCCTGCTTTCTGTAATGAAGAACTTCTTTTCCAGCCCCAAGAGAGCAATCCTTTGAATGTCACTTTCAAGCAGCACGATAGAAATCTCTGCCATTTGCAGAACAGGACTCTGCTGTTTGCAGCTTGTATTGCTTTCCAATATATGAGGGCTGGCTCCAAAAGTAATGCCTCCTATTTTGTTACATTGGCCCATTGTGTGTTGGTGGGATGGCAGTAGAGGCTGAACATTCACACCAATATTCCATTGCTGAGAAATAAACAGGAGGCATTACTTGAGGAGTGAGCAAACTTCAGACCTAAGGCAACCTAAAGGCTTCTGGTTTAACTCTGCCCAAAACAGGAAGATGTATTTTCTGGCAAATTCTGTCATTAAACAACAGCATTAACCATGAGTGGTGCAGGCCTTTAATTAGTCAATGGCAGCTTTACACACCTGAAAGTGCCATTTATTGCTGGGAAAGCTGCAGGAACAGCAGCTGAGTGGAGAAGGAAGGGCACCCTTAATTTGGCTGAAGAGCAGCTGGTTTTCTTCTCACTCTAATTAGCTCCTCCAACAGGCCCTTATGCTTCGGCTCAATGAGGCTGAAGCACACTTGGCTCCAGTCAGAAACAGCACATCGACTGTTTTCATCAAACACATCCAAACTCAGAGGGTTCGTTTGTTTGTTCTTTCCGATATTAAAGGCTAATTTTGATTTAGACTAAGAGCCTTCCTGAGTGCACCCACTCCCAGGGAGGGATCCGTGGCAATAGGAGAGCATTCAATTAGTTGTCTGCTCCAAATTACTCATGGAGAGGAGTGCGTTCATGTGGACAGATGCTGTGTTTAAGACCCAGTGCTAACAGGGTCCCCTCCTTCATAACACTAGCAGCAATGCGAGCTTTGCGTACAGCTTTCTTACCTTAGCAAAGCTGCTCCACCATTTACTTTTCCAACCTTCACTTTCACTGCTCTTTCGCACCCAGTGGTTCCTATGGAGCTCTGCTGCTACTGCTTTCCTTTGTGGATTCACACCTTACTACAGACTGAAATAAGGAAGAAGGAATCTGTTGCTATTAACCTGCCGTGTTAACACACACAATAACAGGAAAAATATCTACCAAAGAATTCAAGAGATATTCAGTACGTTATTTCCAATTGCCTTCTGATTGCTGGAAAATGCCCTAGGTCCTGGATAGAACTTCTAGTTGGTGCAGAGGTCGAATTTAAACCTCTATCTCTAAATTATATATTTCAGCAACCTGTAAAGCAATGGCTTAACTTAGAGAATCACTCCCTTTCTCCATCCCTGCTTTAAATGAACACAGAATCTGAGAGGTTGGGTTTTTTTGTTGCTGTTGTTTTCTGTTTTTATCCCCAACATTAATTACAACTTTTCAGTATGTTCTCTTTTCTACTCGAGTCATTTCAGGCCAGGAAAACCTCTTATTTCTCACTCATAATTACCTGAAATCGAGGCCCCGTGGGCCTAAACAGCTCTGAGAAAAGCACACAGTGAACTGCTCTTGAGCTTTGGCAGAGGACTGTGCAGACTATAAATCATAACTTGGATTTGACCTTTTTCCTATCGTATGTAGCTGAAGAAAGATCAATAGGAATTGCTGGCAGTGAGACAGAGGGGACTCTCCTTTCTCCTTAGCTGTGCTTTCTGAGTGAGGGCAGATGTTCAGTGAAAGAGGAAAACATGTGTACCTCAGCAACGGATCAACACAACCGCAGTCCTAGCAAGGTGTAAGAACTGGCCATCATTTAATGAAGCGTCATCTAAAGAAGTTCTCTCCTTGAATACACAGCAGCTGCCAGCATCCACAAGTTCCTGTGAAGAGGGCTCAGGCAGGCTCTGCTGAAGGAGGACTGTCCTGCAGAGGACAGCAAATGTAGAAGATCAATACCTCATCTATTCTAAATCCCTTTGAATTATTGCTTGTTTTCACCTTACCCTTGAGCCTTACAACGAAGAGCAATAACCAGGAGCAAAATGTAGTCACAGCTCTGCCTTCCCCACAGGGAGTCAGATATCAATAGGAAGAGGAAAGCCTCAGCATCCTCACCACAAACATGCAGGCACTGAGAAGTGTTCCCCTTTTCCCTGCATGAATCATAGTTCAGGATCCCTCTGCGCTCTGTTTTTAAAGGAATCAAAGATTATCAAAGTGCACTTGAGTGGGCAATACATAAAACGTTCCTTCCTAAAAATATCACCCAGCCAGTCCTGCCTGAAACATCTGTTAGAGAAGTACTTATGTTTTCACATTCAACTAAATGTTAGGTCTCTCCAAAACTATTCTAGCCCTGATTAAATGCACTGGGCCTATGTGTACACCGCAGTGCAAGACACAGGAAGATAATTTAACCTGCTTCTTGCACAGAGTAAGAAATGGAGAAGTAGTAAAATGTCTACAAAAGTGTGAAAACTCCATAACAAACTGCAGGGATCAGGTGGCTGAGTGGTAAGGAGTCAGGAAAGCAGCTGAAAGAACAGACCTGGGGCTGCTGCCAGGTGAGCAGCAACTTCCAGCAGAGGCCGAACACGTGCAATGCTTGCTGCTGAGTTCTTAGCAAGTTTTAGGAACCTCATTGCAACTGCAGATGGAATAAAGCAGAGAGGATTTGTAAAACCCATCGTCTCCCCAATACAACCTGTTTTCATCTCTGCAAGCAGTTCCCAACTCCCACTTCTTTCAGCTAAAACAATGAATCCACTCCTATTGTCCAGGAAAAGTCCAGTGATATTCACCATAACCTGGCACGCATGGAAAAAGCCTCCATCTCAGTTCAGCTTTGAAACTGAAGTTCACACAAACGTTGCTTTGTAGACAGAGCAAAACAATCATTAGAACATTTCCATCCAAAAGGAAATAGATAAACAACTTAACCATTTATTTGACTGCATTGTATTTTAGACAGCTTGTACATTTCATAACCCCACTGTTTTTGTTCTCATCAAAAAGGATAAAGGGACAGAAGAATATAACCCACTCAAAACAGCAGTCCAGTATTTGGATATACACTTGATAGTTCCATAGATGCCTGTCTGATACCTCAACTCCAATACAGGTCACAGTGCTTATACAAGACCTGAACATTTTGAATATAGCACTCCGTTTGAGCAATGTCTTGTGGTGCCTTGGAGAAGGTTGTGATGCACTCTGCAATGCCAATTAGACTATGCCTGCTTTGCTTGTAGGCGACGAACCCGATCATTTCCTTAAAAAACAAACGAACAAACACAACGTAATGCAAACATCCACACCTGACATGGTTTGGGCAAAGCCAAACAAAAACTCATCGACTCCTTAGTTGGATTTGTCAATGCAAAAGGTGAGGGGGAGCAGACTGCGTTTTAACAACAGACATGAGGAGGAAAAAAAAGAAGCCAACTTAACTTCTCTTTGCTAGATTTGTTTTGAACATCTGCTTTCATCTCTCTGCAATTCCCAGCTTCCCACTCGAGACCCAATTCCAAGCAACCCAGAGAATAACCCTGTTCCATTTAATATAAGCCCAACGCATACAGCTTCAGTATCTTCCATAGTGAACTGCGTGTCACACAGCAGCAATAGGAGAACCTTCCAGGGGATGTGCTCTTTGAAAAGGAAACACGCACCTCTTTTGTGCAGCGTTCTCAAAAATGACATGGTGAGAATGAATTGCTTCTTACAACAAACAGAACCTCGTTTGAGGTTTGCTCAGCAGGGATGGTATTTTTCGGCAGTACCTACACAAAAAGGGATGCTGGCTCCACGCATCGAGTCTGCTCTCAAACTCAAGACACCCACAGCTTAAATATTAACCTCCAGAAAACTTGCCTGTCTGGCTTTTCGGTTTTTAAAACATCAGCAGACACACAAGATAGCCTACTCTGCAGTTTGCAGCCCAGCAGCTGCTAACAAGGCACGAAGCTTCTCTTATCTGCCTCCTTAGTTCAAGCAAGCCAGAGCAGGAGTTACTTCCCAGACAACTTGAATACATCTGGGAAAAGCCTGTTTCCATCAATTCAGCATTCCCGACATTTAAGCCTTCACCTCCTGAAGAACTGCTCTAAATAACTGGCAAACCAGAACGGTGGGAGAAATATGAACAGAAAGCCTTGCTCTGAACTCTGCGAGTAAGATTCCAGTTCACAGCTCTGATTCAGGCACCGTTTGAAGCGAGTTTTCCTTGCTGAGGGGAAACGAGCCCTCTCAGAAACACAAACAGTGTTTCCAGGCAGAAAACTCAGAGGGGCCGATTTCTATACAAAGTCTTTATTTTCAAATACAACTCATCATTTGTACACGGTAAGAAACACCCATCACCACGTGCGATCCCTCTGTGCAAAAATCAGGCTTTACTTTAAATCCAGTTTTCCTGCACAGGGATCTTTTCCACACGTTCATGGAGGTAGGGGTGTTTTCTTTTGTATGTTTTTTTTAAATGTACAGTAATTAATAACAAAACAACGACAAAAAGACTCAAACCAAACCCTTAAGAAAAAAAAAATAAGTGTAGTAAGGCAAATCTGAAGAGTACGTTCAACTACCAAGGAGCAAATTCATTGAGGGCTCATCCTTTCATTCTCCCCTCCTCCCAACCCAACAAGATTCTTCCTGAAGTCAACTAATACTGAGGAAAAATAGAACTGAAACAAAAAACCCAACCAGATGATTCATAGAACTGAGTTATACGATCATAAGAAAGCCTAGATGCTGTAATTACTGAACACACTGATGGGTTATGGTTAAACCTATGTAAGCCCAATTGGGATAGAAAGTGAGAGAGAAGATAAGAAAGAGAAATTTCCCTTCCTCACCACTTTGACTTTGGAAGGAAAAAATAGAATCCCCCAATAATTTAGCTCATGTAAGTTTAGAGAAAATGAGAGCAGCTAAAACTGGATACAATACACCTTGAGATTTATTTCCAAGACCAAGAACCAAAGATTGAAGCATTTTAGAACACTGAAGCAAAGCAATCTGAATCTGAAAAAGAAAAAAAAAAAAAATAATAATAATTGTTCAAACTATTTTAAAATAGCTGTTTGTTTGTGTTTTTTTTCTTCAGAGCTTCTAGTGATAATTTCGATTAAATAAAATCATACCAATTTACATTAATTTTCTATATCTTCTTTTATAAGTCCCTCACTCTTTTAAAGAAAAAAGTGCATCCAAAACCAGCAGAGATTTACTGGCAACATCAGGTTCTCTTTTAGCAGCTACTCAAGGATTTCAAAATAGCTTAACGCTTCCTGCTATAAGAAAAGAAGGGCCTTCCATAACCCTCGCTGGGGAGAAGTATCCAAATCATAAAAATCTGAAATAATTTATTATCAAATCCAGAATTTAAATAAAAGCAGAATTTTTCTTGTTTCTTTTCTTTTTTTCTTGCAGAGACAATTGAAGAAAGTAAAAGAATAAAAGCATGCACTCCAAACTTAGAGGTGAAGACAAATATACTTATCTATACAGGCACTGGCAGACGCAATTTAATTGTTACTGTTACTCATTGTAACACACACCCCACCCTACAATACATTTTTTCATTCACTAATCACTGAGGTACCAATATTTAAGAATGGAAAATTCAATATTGAAAAATAAAACCTAAAATTGAAGCCTTTTTCCAGAAAACTATGGCAATTTTTTTTTTCTTTTTTTTTTGTATGAAATGTTAGTATACTTATAGAATTTTACAATCTACATTGGCTTTTTTATTTTGTCTTTTATCCTGGAACCAAAAAGTCGTGTTCCACATACAGGTTCTTTAATAAAATGTTCACTGTGTACGTAATACAGTCAGTAGACTTGCAAATGAACGAACCTATCTTGGCTATCAACTGGCACATCTTGCTGGTACCAAAAGAACTCCAAGTTTGAAACGATCGGCTTTAATTCGGAACAAATGCGCCATGCCAAAGTGCAACAAATATGTGCGACACTCAAATGAGACACTGACAGATAAGAGCTGCATGGGAATTACTAAGTCCACCTGCAAAGCAATTTTGTACAAATTGCATTGCATGCAAAGGACAACTCTGCGCTGTTGGGACGTCAGTTGCTTGATGTGATGGTTTCTTTTAACGCAGCCATAGTTTAAGACGCAGTGCATCAACTCCATTTAAATAGTATCTGAACAGCCTCTTGTCTCGCACAAACCCAAGATTTTCATAAAGTTTCAAAGCAGACTTATTTGTGATTTCTGTTTCCAATACAACCTTCAAGAGAAAAAAAAGAGAAAGCATGTATGAGAAAGCTGTTACAACCGATCAAGTTGTTATTTAAAGTACACTTAAAAGCAATTACTGGAATCAATATTTTCATGTCCTCATTTATGCAAACAACCCCCTCCCCCCCCCCCCAATCCTCACTTATAAAGGGAAATAGCAGATAACAGCAGTAGTTGTAAGCAAGTTCCATTCATCTCAAGATTCTGTTTGCTATGAACAGTGTTTCAAACCATTATCTAACAGCTATGGTAGTAAAGAGCAACAACAAAAAAAGATTATCCAGTCCAATCATCCACCTACCACCAATACCTCCCACTAAACCACGGCCCTCAGTATAACAACTATGCATTTCTTGAACACAAACACATACTCTGAATGAATCATAGAATGGCCTGGGTTGAAAAGGACCACAATGATCATCTAGTTTCAACCCCCTCTGCTGTGGGCAGGGTCGCCAACCACCAGACCAGGCTGCACAGAACTTCCACACATTATAAGAACATGGCATGCAGCGAGTTATATTTCACCCCTGAATATCTCCCACCTCTAATTCGAGTGATTTAGACCTAGATAGAACCTTCTTCATTCTATGCCCTGCCTTGAGATCCAATGTTTGTAAGGCATATCTGCGCTCAGCACAAGGACCCCAGACACAACCCAGAGCGCACACACCAGGCAGATCCCAGGTTCATAAGGTCCTGTTCAGGGCTCTATATGCCCTATACCAAAATTCCTCATAGGCCAATGGGCACATCAAAAGCTACAGAGAGCAAAGCTGCTGCAAGAGAGGCCTGGGCTGGAAGTAATTGGTTACATTGAGCAAGTAAAAGGCATATAATTACATTTCAAGTAATGCATCAATTTCAGAAGATAAAAACTTCTTGGTCATTTGTTGTTCCCAACTTGCCTGGCAAGGAGGAAAGAGCAGCTCTTTCCTTTTTATTCTTTCTTTTTTTTTGGCTCTCTATATTGACATCACCACAGTTGAAGGACAAGCCGTCACCAATAGCTCACATCAAACCCAAGTGTAACCCATGGAAAGTAAAGACTGAAAAGTGTCCCACGAGCCTCAAGGGCTGCCCAAAAACCACACCTGCATTAACAAGAAGTTAAACTGCTGAAGTACATCCCTCTGAATTATCTTTGCCAGTTTTCTCCAAACACAATGAACAGAGCTATGGCACACCTCACCTGGTAAACAACACACCCATCCCAAACACTAAGAATCTGTTCTGCCTTTTCAATGCTGTCCACCTCAGTTATTCAGAGATTCTACTGTTAAGGATGGACCACAGTTGCTCAAGAACACTGGCTGAACCAATTAACTGCCAAGACCCCATACAATCCCACAGCCACCTACATTCACATATCAACTCACAAGGTTGGAAAGGACCTGCAAGATCATCTAGTTCAACTGTCCTCCCATTACCATTGCTACCACAAGCTACTTCATAAAGCAAACTATCAGAAAAACAACTCTATCTTCCCTCCATCATGTTTGCTCTTTGCAGAGGTTACTAGCATTTACACTGCACTCCTTCAGTAAGGTTTAAATTCTGCTCTGTTGATGTACGTCAGCATTACTTAAGCTCCAAGCCACTCAGACCACATTCCAATGGACAATTCCTCCTGTGCTTTTCAACCTGTGAATGTTTAAGAACCGTAAAGCTGAAGCTAACAATCCAGTCAACAATGTACACTGGAGGAAAATAAGACTTAAAAGAAGTTTGTTTTACTAGAACAAACATTAAAATATTAATAGCCATAGTTCTTAAATTACAGGACAGTCTATTGTACCCGTACTCCTAAGACAAGCAAATTCAATTCTTGGTCTAATGTGAAGAACTAGAGATTGAATTTCTCTTGCTGGCACCTCATGCAATAGTACTATCAAGCCTTAAAACGCGATCAATTACTCGTACTGACTTCAATCTATTAAAACGAATAACTTTCAGGTTATTATCAATTATGGAGATGCAGTAGTTTACCTGAAGAGTTCCTCTTTTCTACATGAGTATGCACACAGTACCACTTCTTAGCTCAAATTAAAACAAAGCATTATGCCAAACAGGAAATCTGACCCATGTAAACCCACAAAGCAGGAAACTCTTATTTGAACTCTGGCTACAAATGGCATTTCACTTGCACTAAAGTTCTTTATTCTGGCAGAATGATAAAACATGCCTGTATTCAACTGCAAGTTTGCATACCTTGCACTGCTAGAAGACTCCCAACACTGCATATCTAAGGGAGGGGTTATATGTTGAAATTCAGGTTTGCTGGAATCCTAGCACCTGAGCAAATGCTCATCTTGAAAGCTAATGCAATAGATTTGTTCTGGTATTTCTAAGGAAGACTTCGCACAGTGAAAATCTCCTGATCTCATCATAGCATCTTGATCTCACAGAGGGCTACATACACACTCCTGAATCTAGGAAGGAAACACCTGTTTTATACATGCTTCATTAGCCTGATTTTGCGAAGAATTCTTCTCTTCAATCAAGCTCAGAATCTTCAGTTGTTACCTTTAATACTGATCTATTTTATTCTGCAAATAAGCCTATTAAATCTACTCATAATACAACCTATCTGCTCCTGTAGATCAGTAAGGTTCGACTGGGTTTGAACGTGATTTTCTGCATGAGTTGCAACATTCTGTAGGCCGTTATTTTCTCTTATGCCCAAAATATCTAAAACTTACAGTTATCATCTCAACTCTTCAATTCTAGCTGGTTTTAGAAAAAAGGAATCTTTTGTAAGAATGAAATACAATGTTTCTTGTTATTACCTTCTCATACCCAGCTTACCTGGGCTGAAGGAAAAAGGCAGTCAAGCTTTCTTGCTTTTTCAGCTCAAACCCCAAATGCACTTAAGTTTAGAAACCAAGTCATGGAATATGGCCAAATCTAATAAACTAATAAGGAAAATACTCTTTCAGCACACACAGAAGAGGCTGCTACTCCTACAAATAAGCTTGGCATGTTACGAGATTCAAGCTACGGTTGCTTGTCCAGCATCCTTCATCAGACTGACTGACTTACCATTTAAATATATGCAGTATCCCAAATATCAAACTTAAAGACTAAGAAAAACTAAAGATGTCAAGAGTTTGAGAATTTCAAATAGGATCATGTAAAAATCCATCACTCTTAGAAGCGTATCTTTCTAATTCAGTACCATACCTAGTGGTGAAGACAGAAAAATCTGACCTTAAAACACTTTAAAGTTTCATAGGTGACTTCACAAAAGTCACAATTCCTTTCCACACTTTGCCAAGAAAGCTATGATGAGCTTCACTTAAGTCTTATTTTGATTAGTTAGTAGTTACACGGTGCTGAAATAATGCAACATGAAGTGAATAGCCATGCAGATTACTTACAGTCATTTGTTACAGATGGAAAGTCTGTGAACTAATAACTCTTCCTTTCCTTATTCTGATTAAAGGATGGAGCAGCTCCCTGTGACAATCTTAAGTAGCATAACTTACGAAAAGTGCTTGTCATAGAGACCAAACAAGTATACAAAGGGCAGCTAGATGTTCTATTTGCTGGAGTTGACACACACAACAACACACACACATACACACTTTTTCCAACACTCACTGTTGATACCTCAGAAGTCTAAAATCTATGATACTTTATGACAGACCTCACTGAGCTAAGTGTTTATCAGGTTATATATATCACAAGTTATTAAATACATTTATTGCAACTCTTCTGTAATTAGATTGAAGGGAAGAGCTTCCAAACAGCTTTTGGAAAATTTCAGTGACAATTGCAGGTCCATATTTCCTATTTTTAATGGTTTTTTTAAGCAATTTTCAAAGAGTATTTTTGAATTGCAATCTGTTTTGTATCAACAGCACCTCCATATTTCCATCATGCTTTTGATTTTATTAAGAGATGCAGAAAAATCATGTTAAAAGCAGCAGGGAGAAACTATTTACACACCTCACAAGGAGCAGTCACTGTCACGCACTGTTTCATCAGCCAGGCATCAATCAGATGGACAGAAACTGTTCCCCCCCCAGCAACTGCTGTAATAAATGATGAGGGTAAGTTTCTCAGCTCTGTCAGAGAGCTTTAAATAGCAGGTGGCGAACTGGATCTTACAAATCCTGGTCACAACTTACAATTTCTCAGCAATCTACTATGTGCAACAAATAAACATCGTTACTGTTGTACCACATGCCCGGAAGAAACCTATACTTGCTGCCAAAGGAAAGGAATAGGCTTCTTATTTGGTTGTATATTACCTGTATGTTAAGCATTAACATATTGTATTACTCTGGGCATACCTCTGCCAATTGGTGTAGTAGGAAGTCAGAAATACACCCTGCTCGAGCTCCTCATTGCCTGGGCCTGAGTTCCCATTTCAAGGTTTTGTACTGGTATAAAACCAAACCAGTGCAAAAGCCCCCAAGAAGCATGGCATGATTAGTTCAAAGTCACCACCCCCCACACAATGCTATGTGATTTCCAAACTGGGAATGAAATATGCCTGCACCCATCCAGCACACACTTTAAGGAGCTTGCACTGAAGCACATTTGATTAAATAGGGACAGCAAAAAGCCTGAAAAAATGACCTATGATTTTATTATAAGCATCTATACAAGACTGAAGATGAAAAT
This sequence comes from Coturnix japonica, assembly GCF_054131305.1. Taxonomy (NCBI): domain Eukaryota; kingdom Metazoa; phylum Chordata; class Aves; order Galliformes; family Phasianidae; genus Coturnix; species Coturnix japonica. The sequence goes on from NC_140667.1 coordinate 52,896,114, forward strand.
CTATGACTAAAGATTAATGAGGCCTTACTGCAGAGTAGCCTACAATCCCTACCATGTTTATTTTAAGTAATGGTAAGAAAGACTCTTGCATTATTATTAAAGCAGGGGGGGAAAGAAGAATGACACAGGAGAGCTCATTACGTGCATACCTCTAAGACAGTCCAGTATATGAACAGCACTATGGGAGAAGAAGTACACACACTCATACATAATACAGGGAGCATTGCAACTCTGGTGGCCCAGGTAGAAACACAGAGCTCTGCTGTTGACTCTCTAACAACAGCAGGCTTCAAGACCCTGCATCTCATTTCTCCCAGTGTGATGAGAGCACTGCTATCCTTGTTTTTATTCCTCTTCACTCCTCAAATCTCAGATATGCAGCAATTGCAAATGAACTCAAAACCACAGCGGAAAGAAATGGAAAAGATAAGTTCAAGGTAGCGAGTAGAAAAATAAAGCACAGGACAGATGATAAAAGCATCAAGACAAAACAAAGAACTTAAACAATTACAGAACTATCAGACTGCAGTACACTGCCTGAATACAACAAATAGTAGAGAAAAAGATGCAGGAAAACTGCTCTCTTCAAATACTTGAAAGGTGATTGCAGTGAGAGTGGGGCTGGTCTCTTCTTGCTGGTGACAGGATAAGAGGAAATAAGCTTCAAGTTGCACTAGGGAAGGTTTAGGTTGGATATCAGGAAAAACTTCTTTACAGTAGCATTGTTAATCACCGGAATAGGCTCCCCAAGGAGGTGGTTGAGTCACCATCCCTAGATGTGTTTAAACACCATTTGGATGTGGTGCTCAGGGACATGACTTAGCAGTGGGCTGTTAGGGTAGTAGGATTAAGTTGTGGTTGGACTTGATGATCTTTAAGGTCTTTTCCAACCTGAGCAATTCTGTGATTCTATGAACTGGACAACTGAGGGAATGGAGTGAGATGAGGTAACAAAGGATCATTAACAGTGATACACTGAAATAACACAGCGTTCAGATGTCAGGAACAAGCTAACAATGGCACTGTAGCAAGCAGATGAAAGTTAACAAATTAGATAACTGGATTAAGGTGAGTGGTTGCAAGGGGTGTTTATCACAAGTTAAATAGGGAATGTGAAGATAGTTGCTTCATACACTAAAAAATTATATATATGTATGTATGTATATATACACACACAGGACTACAATCTGGTAAAAGAAAAGACTAACAAATAGGCCAGGGAAAAAGCCTGATGGTAATTCAGTCACTTTCCTTCACTGCCATGCTAAATCATCAGAACTTAGTGCTATGTGATACAGCTTCAGCATTGTCAGAGTAACCCGACTACCTGCTGCAATAAAACTATAATCTGCAATATTACAGCATGTACTGTTCCAATACCTCCATGCATTCTGAAAGCATGGAAATATTACAACAACATGCAAGTTACACTGGTCAACTGAACCTAAACTTGACTCGCTAGAAGAAAATATGCCAAAAACTGAAGGCTGAGGCAGCTTTGCAAAGTAAAACATAACCTGAAACACCGCACTTGAGTACTTATGACAAATTTAGAAAGTTCTTTTATTTATGCCATATGTTTTTGAGGCTTTTTTTCCTTCTGTTATAAAAGAAAGAGTGCATTACTAACCCTCCTCCCACCCAAAACACATTCCTGTGAAATTAAAAGACAAACCTGTGAAATGAATTCACTCATGGGAGAACACGAACCATAAACAATACAAAAGTTTTTGATTATGAGATCTTACCTCATCACAATCTCCTTCGACCATAGCATAAATAGCTTTCTTAACCAAGTTTGTACCTGAAACACAGATTTCAGTAAGCATTAATTAGAATTGAGGGGCAGGAGATGTTAGCTTATATACAATTAATCTGTGCTACTCCTACATGCTGCGACACCAGAGGAAATCAGGGAGGAAAGAATTTAACAAGAAGCTGCAGTCAAGTTGCAGTCTCAAGTTTGAATATTGAAATCATCCCTAAAGTTATCCAGAGACTCAGCTTGAACGCAAAAGTCTTCTAACACAAGGATATTAGAAACAGGCTTCTATGTTTAACATGGTGTTATATATAGCCTTCCAAGATGTGATTCATTCCCTTTTGCTGCATTTAAAGGCAAAATCTGCTGGCATGTACTTGAAGGGCATTCATCTTCCAAGGGAATTTCCTCTTACTAAAACAAATACTTCTACTAGCAACAGAACTTATGAAACCACTTTTCTTGCAGCTCACTCCCCATTTGGATTTGCTAGTAACTACTATGTGGTCAAAGCCCACCCCTTCCCTTTAGCCAAGCATTAATTTCATTATTTATCATTATTTCTCATCTATTTCACAACAGTTCTACGAATGCGATCTCCCTACCTGTCTGTAGAATTGGGGTGAAATTGAAAGTTGATTTCAAAGTTATTACTGGAAAAAACTGCTGTTCAATGAAATTGCATAAATGTCACTTCCATAAGAAGGCTAAGGAAAAGGAGAAAGAACCCCAAGGAATCTAGAGATTCACTTCAAGCATCCTCAGAACTTTAATCAATTAAGATTTTCACTGAACAAAACTGTACTGCATATAAAACACCTTCAGATTAACAGCATACTTTGAGTAACAGCAAGATGATAAACGCAGGATAAATGTTAGCATTTACATAATACTAAAGTAAGCAAAATGTTAAGTATAAAAATTTATATTGCTCTAAAATAATGGTCTGACTAAAGCAAAGGAGAAAGCTTGCAGAGATCTTAAGAGCAGCATTAGTTCTTATTTACTTATGAATCCAGACACCTGCAACTAAAACACAGCAGGCTGCTTCGTGACTCAGCTAAAAGGAGAGAATGATTTCTCACTATCTCTTCCTTCTGCTCCACTACAGACACATTAAGAGCCTCTGAACTGTATCAAAATAATCACATATGCCAACATGGTCGCGATAATTTTTAACTTAAAGATGCTACAAAATATAATTTCACAATAACCATCTCAAAAGAATTAAGGTTCCTAAGAGCAACCCTAACACCAGGTTTCCTAGTTGGCTTGATGAAAGGAGAAAAATCCCTTCCAACAGGGCAAAAAGCGATCAATGAGGGAAGGCAAGCTCCCTGCCAAGAGCTGTTTCTTTCATTGTGCCATTTCCCACCAAAACAGATCTCCATTTTGGTTGTTCAAGTAGTAATAGACAACTATTTTTCAAGCATTAATATAGCATTCAGCTATATACGTTCTCCCCAGTGGGCAATATATACATAATTCATAGGGGAAAGCCAGGGGACATATGCACTGGGGAAATAAATAAATATATATATACACACACTGAACACAACAAAGTTATGAAAGCACACAAAAATGAAAAGCAATTCCTGCAGTTGTTATTTAATAATGATAATTTGCAAAGGTAAGTGGCTGCTGAATGCCTTTTGTTTTAGCTTCATAAACCAGATGTAAAGCTCGTGTGGAATGGGCACTCTGGGTTAGTTCAGCTGAATGGAGAAAGACACTGGGGGGGTTTGTGTAGATGAGCAAGGCAGGGACAACAGCATACCACCACATCTACAAGTACAGCCCTGCTTCAATCTTTATGCACCAAGGTTTACCCCAACAACGTAGGATATAAGTAAGAAATAACAACAAAAAGGCTCTTCTTACCAATTCCTTTTCTTCTGTATTTGGAATCCACTGCTAACATGGCTATATAACCTCTGCGGAACATCTTTTTGTGCATATCCAGCTTGCAGACGATGGCACCTACACACTCTTCCCCTACCATGGCCTTAAAGACAAACATATAGGTATGCATTCTCAGTTTATGATCTGCAGTGCTACCAGAATTAGTAAAAACAGTACATTTAAAATGAAACAGCAGTACAAAATTTGAGTACAACAACCAAGACAGTTTTAAGAAGGTTTCCAGAACTACAAACAGGACTAAAGGTCTCTTATTTCTCTATCATATTAAATTAAATTACAGTCCATCAACAGCCAATGAATTGTCCAGGAGAGAATCGCAGTATTACTCTATGAAGTCTACCAATATGAACATCTGGGATAGAAGGGGGGTAGAAAAGAGACCAGGTTAAGGCATAGATCCTTCCATATGAGCTGCCACAAAGTAAAAAGCTCTTTATTGTGATCTGAATTTTCAAGTGCAAGGGCTGGAGTAGATAATATACTTCAGTTTTACCTGGCATTGATGTGTTATGACCATAACATAAGAAAAAAATGTCTTTGCATTTAATCTTTTAGTAGAAACAGTCATTTTCAGTCATGGGATATCCCAGGAACAAACAAACAAGAATATCCAGTTAATTTCACACATTTTCACTGTTCAGAGATTTTATTTACTAAGAGCTACAAACTGACAGATCCAATGGTATCTTCATAAAAAGGTGTGATTAAGGAGACATTCTGAAATAGTAAGATGAAAAAAAATACACCCAAAGATCCTAACTCCTCCCCAAGCACTTATCAAACCATTCATACAGCCGCTGTGCTCACACACACACAATAAAATCTACCATGAAATACATTAGAGACAGAATAACTAAGTCATATGTTAACTGAATGATTAGGCAGCATGAGAGACTAATGACATTATAACCTACAGCGGTAAAGTGAATAATGCTACAAAGCAGGACAGCATCCAAAGAATATGAATTATTACTGTTTATTCAGAGAAAGATTGACAGATAAAAAAGAAGCTGAAAATTACATGCATGGGTGTGTTTAAGTGGATCCTCAGAACTCTGAGACCTGTATCTGCAGGGAGAACCAGCCTCCCGCTCAAGCGTGCCTCCTAAACCAGGCCTACAGCACATGATTGGCACGAGCATGTGCTAGCACAACAGCTTCTGGATAATCCAAATTTGCAGCACTAAGAGACATCAAACAAAAAAGACCTGTCTGAGCCAGTATTACCAGACTTCCAGTGCTCGTCTCCCCAAAGTCTCTGGTAGGGACTCTGTAAACAGAATGTTTTTTCTGTGCAACTTGTAGGATAAGAACCTATAGGCAGAAGGCTCTTAGATAGAGATCATACCACAGGCACAGATCTGCAGGTTTTCTGCCTGAAGTGTGATGTCTTCCAGCTCTCCATTTGGACAGTGGGTTATTAACCAAGCCAGCTGTCAGCCAGAAGCCCATTAGAAGGTGACAGGAAGCAGCCTGAAATGAATGAGCTGCCGTTCCAATACACTGTGATGCAGCATGAGCCTAACAACACATCTAATATGGTTCGAGCTTGTCAGGCAAACGTAATTATAAATATAGCTATGTTTTCATTTAGCAAAAATATCTCTTTTTTCTAACAGCACCCAAGAACAACCCTGAACAAACTAAACGAGTGGTTTTTAAAACAACAAATGAAACATGATCCAAGTGGGCTGCAATACACAGCCTCCAAGCAGTCTTTTGTTTGTTCTAAAACACACCTTCATTTCATAGGAAAGCTGTACTTATACAAAAACTGCATGCAAAATATCAGCTCAAGGCAAATCTTCTATCTCAGCTCAGACCTGAGAAAAGCAGGGAGTTAAAGAGTATCATCAGACACTGCTCATAACACTGCTATAATTATGCTGAGTACCTAGATGTAATCTTAGACCTTGCTTAAAAAAAAAAAGAGAGACAGCACAAACTGGCACTTGATTCTTTTCCTCCTCACCATTCAAGAGCAGCACCACCTCACACACAGATTTGTGTTCTTTCTTGTCAGACCTCCTTTCTAAAAAAAAACCTACCTTCATTAAACACGTACTTACATTGAACATTAAACGAACAGCGAATAATTTTGCTGCAGCAATCAAAGGAAATTCCCACTGATGTTGCCACAAGGTTGCATACAGTATCACTTTGTTACCACTTCCTACAACACTTAAATCTGCCTTTCTGTAATTGAGCAGGTGAGTCTGCCTCTTCACCTCTGACTGCTCCACTTCCACACTGAGCACTGCAATCTGAGTTTTTCTGTCGCCTTTCAACTCCTTTTCTCCTCCTCTCCAACCTTATCTAAAGCTGGAAACAAATCCAAAATGTGAAGTAAAACTCGGTCATCTTTTTTTCTTTGGGAAACATTTAGCCGTGTAAACAGAAGGGAAAAGAAAAAAGAATGAGAGTTGGGGGAAGGAAGGAGACAAAGTAATTCCTATACAACATCATGTATGGGGAGACTACCATAGGATAAATATTCTTTTCAAGTACTTCTAAACATACAGGTTTCTACAAATAGAATTCAGCCCAAGTTGCCATTACATATATGCCCCATGGAGTACTGTAAGATTTATTTCAATCCTAAATTCTCAGCAACATTAACACACATTCAAATCTAATATTTGCATCAACTTTGTTCTTATTTATGAGTTTAAAAATCAAACTAGATTTTTAAATCTTTGTATTGCAGCCACACACGGCCAGAGTTAACACAGATGTTTATAAATCAGCAAGAACATCGACTCCCTTATAATTAAACAACTGGCATCAATTTCATTTGCAAAGGTGGCATTGCATCTGTCAGCCACCACCTCAATGTGCCTTTTGGACCCAGAGTTCCCACTTACAGATGACTAAACCAACCAACTCGCTCCTGGAAGAGGAATAATTTGAGATTCAAATGCAGTAGAACCTGCACTACCGCAGGTTCCCTTTCCATCTCAGAGTATCACAGGAACAGCTTGGTACGAATCTTTGGCTTACATTTAACGATCATGTTACCGAATGCCATTAAGGAATACATTTAGGCTAATGGTTTTAACCTGGAGTCTGGCAGTTCAGTCAGAGCTCTTTACAGCGCTGGGCAAATCACAAAGTCACTCTCCCTGCTTCCACTCTATGAAACTGGACACGAGTAATTCCTTCCTGTGCAATTCAGCGCCAGAAGAGCTGCACTCGCTGCTGTTAAATACACATACACCACAAAGACTAAACCCTTCACAAGGCCTGCTGGAAGAAGAAGTAGCACAGCAAGTGTCTCAAACCATGATCATTCCTAAACAGAAACTGGAATACAGAGGAGCTGCAGCAGTTTGCAAACTGGGAGTGGATATGGATATGACAGAATGCCTTCCTAGGTCTGTCATGAGGCTGGTAAGACTCCCTGTGCAGTTCCCTAACTTTTCTTGTTCTCCTTTTATCCCCCAAGCATTCTGCAACTGAAAAAAAAAAACAAAACAGATGATTTATTACAACTCTTTAATTTCAACGAGAAGCACAGAAACTCATAAACGAATTCCAATAAGACAATAAGTAAAATATTAGCAGGGAAAAAAAAAAAGGATCTTAACTGTGGCCGTTTAGGATTTACAACCCATCTAAAACCACGTACATGGAATTAATTGCTTATTTTAAAATTGCTTAAGTTTACATTATAATAGCTGCTATAGCTACTGGCAAAGTTCAGAACCCAATAAAAGCGTGCATTTTTCCAGATTTTTCTTAAAAGGCTGCTGAACAGTGCAGTGACTCTGCAGCAATGAATAAAGGAGAGATTACAACACTCAGTCAGAACTCTGTTGTTATTATATCCTCTCTTACCCAAACTTTGGAACAGAGCAAGGTTTCCCAAGCTCACCTCTCCCACGCTACAGTATTTGGGAATCAATGTTATTTTTTTTCAATACTTAATTTATCAGTTCTGAATGGGAGGAGTTGGAACACTGTCTAGAATCTGCAAAAACACTAAGCTTCAAAAATGCACTTACAATCAATACCGGGACAAAGCTGTGGCAATGCTTAAAGATATGAAACAGAAAGTTAGCCCTTCCCTCCCTCATCTTTGACAGCAGAGTGGTTGCTGTAGGTCATCTGAAGAGAAAGTGGGTTGACAAAGCTCCTGGGAACAAATAAAACCCAAGCATTTGCAGGGCACCCACACCCAGCACACCCACACCTGCTGTTCCAAAGACAGGAGGAATCTAAGCTTAAGCATTCAGTCACAACTTACAGATGAGAAGGCTATTTATTATCTTGCTACAGCTCAGTCAGATAACGCAGCAGTGTCCCACACCAGAGCTATTTATCAGGTCTTCTCAACATGTTAACTCAAAGGCCAGGAATACGGTTACACAGATTCATCTGATGTTAAATGATGGGTTTTGATGGTTTTCTAGTACCTTTGAAAGAATGTGAACTTGTTTCTGACCATGCTAGTGATTGGTGAGGGTAGGCCCCAGGCCTTCTTCCAGCTGTGTATTCTCACCTCTCTTCTTGCATTAACACCAGTGTTTGTGCCACACTGATATGAATATGTTTAGAAAACTAAAGCAGCTGAAACTTAACTCTATGACACTTGGATCCTTTCAAACACACATACACGTATAAATGCATGGCTGGGCATCGGAGCTAGCTTAACTTCCCAAATCAGATAAACTAAAGGTTGGCACAAGTGAGGACAAGATGCTTGAATCAAAAGAAGCAACAAGCAGCCCTATGATTGGCACTAGCTGTTAAGTCACATCACCTTGTGAAGGCCAAGCCAAAGCTCAGCAAGCTTCAAACCTATGAGGTCATCATCCAGAGGAATAACATCATTAAATCCCCTGGAAAAGCTCTGCATTGTCAGGTATCTAAAATGCCACATAGCAGAATTACAACATTTAAGTTTGTTTTCTGAATACATCAGCAAGGGAGAACTGCTAATTATTTAAGGAAATGAGACATCCTGTCCATTTAAACAGAATTAGTTCTTTTCCCTCATGCTGTTGAGGAAGGGAACAGTGCAATGAAGACCTCAGAGTGTACATTGGAAGACCTCAAGAAGAGTAGTGATGGTGAAATCCAGTAACTAAAATGATAGAAATACTATAGTTTTCCCCCTCAAATACAAGCAAGTTACAGTCCAGTATCCAAGAAGAATCAAAGCCAAAGCAGAACCTGAAAGCAGCAGGGTATGAGGCTGTGAGGCACAAATGATTCTGTGGGATCAGGCTCTATCCTTCCGAGCACCAACCTGACATTGCTCTTGCTAATTGGAATATGTAGTTCCTGCTGAAGATAAATATTTTAAAGAGTTATTAGGTAGAAGCAGTTCAAGAATCCATTAACTGCAGGAACAAATTCAATTTTATAGAACAGAAAGTCTTCAAGACAACCACTAAACAAGCCTTAAAAACACCAAAATCAGTCACAGAAATACATCAAATGACTCAAGATACTGGAAGAGCTTCAAATTATTATGTATGTAAAACTATTTGCTAACGGCTTTAGTCATCTTCTCCTCTAATACTTTACACACTTCCCATCATTCTATCCTTAAAAAGAAAATAGCAAAACTGAGTGAAATTACAGAATTCAAATAAAGTTCCATCGATTGATCGAGACTAATAAAAGAAGCTGTCAATACTAAATAGACTTAAGATGTTTTCCTTTCCTTGGGTAAAACCTTCCTCCTTGAATGCATTCAAAAATACACTAGAAATCATCTGTTTTAGTGCTATTGAACACTTCGCCACTGCTCTTGGAGTGGCAAATAAAAACAGATGCACGATGCTCTAATAATACCCAACACTGCTGGCATTACTGAGGGCACACCTGATGCTGCAAGTATAGACATTCGTAGTTCAAAAGCATTTCTTTCCAAGATGAGGCAAATCAGTCACACACACAGCGAGGTGCAGGCACTACACTTGAAAAATTACCACTCCGCTCTGATCAGCACGACTAGATATTGAAGAGTGTTTTCAAATATTTTCTTATTTTTATGTTGTTCCAGATGGTAACGTTCTGGTCAACCTCCTGTAATCAATCCTACTGTATTCCCTCTTCAGGACTGTAAGAGGCACATTTCTGAAAACTCTCCTATAAATCATATAAATCCCACTATAAATTACACCAGACCCTAAACTAAGAACGTTTAGTGAGTTGAAGGCCAGATGGATTCCATTAGCTTTACCTCCTGTACTCATATCCAATTAAAATCTTAAAGAGGTACCCCTGAATAAAAGGGTATCTTGGCTCTGGCTAAATCATATCTGTCAGTGTGTTGTCCTGCCTCGATTGAAGCATTAAGAAAAAAAGAATTCATCATTTACTTGAGTGAGGAAGCACCATATGCTCCCCAAAACGTTCTGTTTTACAGAGCAGCTTTCCAATGAGTAAATCAAACACAGCTAAGCCCACTTCTTGTGCATACGTACCCCTCAGGCCAGTTTCATATACCTGTGTGTGGACTGCTCTCATGCTTGTCAGCTGAGACACACGTTCCAAAACGATCTGGCTGTTCTCTTTCTAAATATTCAGCACTAAAAACAAACTAAACTAAAACAATCTTTGTGACAGCGCAATAGGAAGAATACAACAGTAAGGTTTATCATTAGTACTGTAAGACAACCTGAACAAAATGAGTATTTCTGTATGGTGCATACACTACCAAACCTGAAAAGTGATATAATTGTACTTGAAATTCTCAAGGTAAGCAAACAGATCAAAAAAGTCTACAAAACCTTCAGTAGTGCCCACGTCAACATGCATACACCAGTCATGCTCAAGTCAGTTTGAGAACCATTGTGCAAGAATTACTAAGCACTCACAAGACACCCGTGGACTAAGTACTTTCTTTTTTAAATCCAAACCTAGGAACTGAAGCAGAATGACAAAATGAGCTACCAAAGGTCACAGAAGTCAACGTCAACACCAAGATTAGAAGCCTTGAATTCCTGGATCCCAGCCCTGCGTTCAAACCCTTTCCCCACCATTGGAAAGGTATACTAGTGAATGTAAGAACTTCAGACATAAGCTTTGCTTATACAGGCTCAGGTGAGAAGGAGGATTCATTAGTGTTACATACTTTCCAAAACTCTTGGCCTTCCCTCTTAGCCATAAAAAGAATTTTAGAAGTATTTCCACATGTCAGCTCTTTAATCATGCCTCCACCCCAGCCTTAAACCACTCCCAATTCTTACCCTCTTCCCCCCCCCCCCCCCCAACCAGCACTTACCAAAAAGCAAAGTTGTGGCCAGTTGTGGATAAAATACCTATACGTGTAAATGGAGTAGGGTTCAGACAGATCTTTGGTGATCAGTCTCATGATATCGGGCATCTGCAGCTCTGATTCATATCGGACGTATCGTATCGTTAGGTCCTCCTCGGGCTGACAGTCCGTTCCCGAGCCTTTCAAACTGCAGCCTGCTGCTAAGGACCTAGAGAGCAGCAGCAGGGACTCCTCCTCCTCCCCACCTTCATCCCCCTCCTCCTGCTCTTCCTCCTCCAAGCCAGTCCCTCCTGCCAGCCCATTGCGGGCCGCAGTCTTAGCAGCAGTCGTAGTTGTGGCAGCAGGCTGGCTCCTGTCCCCTATTGCTGCTGCTGCTGCGGGAGAAGGAGGAGGAGAGGGTGCAGTCCTTCCCTGGGGAGGGAGGTGGTTGGAAAGGGGGGACGAGCACGGTGCTGAGGCCGGGGGCGACGGCTGCTGCTGCTGCTGCTGTCCGGAGCCCATTGTTTTGCTGGCTCGCTTGTTCTCCAGCCCCTCGGGGGCTGCCCCTGCCTCCGAGCCCAGGATCTTGCTCTTGAGTGAGGCCCGCAGGTGCCGCAGCTCGGGGCTGATGAGGCCGTTGAGCTGGTGGTTGTGGTGTGGGGGGTGATGGTGGTGGTGGTGGAGGCGGTGCTGCTGCTGCTGCGGCCCCCCCTTACCGCCGTCGCTGCTTCCTCCTCGCTGCTGCTCCCGTCCGCCCGCGGGTCCCTCCTCTTCCTCTTCCTCCTCCTCCTCCTCTTCGGCCTCCTCGTCCTGGGCCCCGGTGCAGGCGGCGGCGGCGGCGGCGGAGGTGGAACAGGAGGAGGAGGAAGCAGGCCCCCCTCCTCCTCCTCCAGGGAAGGGGGAAAGCGTGTCCCCCTGCGGGGAGAGGACGCTGCTAGGCCCCGGCGGTACCTCGGCCATATCCTACGGGAGAGACCGACACAAACCCACCGAGGAAGAAGGCGTCAGACCGGACGGGGGGAACAGGCCGAGGCAGCGGCCTACACTGAGCCAAGGCCGAGGGGGGGTGGGGGGGCCACGAACAAAGGCACACACGGTGCCCGGGCCCCGCCTCGCCGCCCCACCGCCGCCTCTTCCTGCCGTCCCGCTCCCCCCACCGCCGGGGTCCTTACCCGGTTCCTCACGGGCCCCTTGCGGCCGCCGAGCCCCCCCACCCACCGCCGCCTCGGCCGCTCACCCCGCGTCTCCTCAGCGCCGCGGCTCCCACTCCCCGCTCATCCAGCGGCCGCCAAGCGCGGCCGCCGCTGTCGTAACGCGAAGCCAAGTTTCCTGTCAGCTTTTACGACGCTTCCTCACTTGGCGACGGAGCTTAGCGACTGTAGGGCGGGCTTCACCAAGGGTCTGGGCGGGGCGTTGTAGGCCGCGATATGGTGGGGGCGGGTCGGTCTGAGATGTGATTGTGTGGCTGTTAATTAAAGCACCTTTTTGGATCCTCATTGCCTTATTTCCCATTCCAGCAGCCCTCACTTTTACTCTTTGCCCTGCCAGAGATTCTCACGGCAACAGAAAAGCCCTCCAAGTGGGAAGGTTTTGTTTAAAACACACACGAAGCCCCTCAAAAATGCTGAGAAAGGCTGGATTTTGGCTTTTCCTCACCAGGAAGCCTTGCAGGGCTGTTGGAAGGTTCATTCGTTCTCCTTTTGCTGCAGTTATTTCTCAAGGAAGTGACAGGCCCGGGTTTAAAAGGGAAATCCAGCCATTTTCTATGCATGTCCTAACAGGGTTCTGTAATTAGGGAGGAAACAGGCTGTGGAGTTTCAGTCTTCTCTTGGTGAACTGCAGATTAAAGATTTAGTGGTTTTTTTGTGTGTATGTGTGTGTTTTCAGGCTTCAAAGTATCCCCGTGGACCTGATGTGAGCTGTTCTGGCACACAGACGTTGCAGTGAGGTTCACTGTCCTCAAGTATTTTAAACAGCAAAAGCAAACAAATGCCAGTGTAGTAATGGCCTGAAATTCAGTTCTCCTTTGCCGTGTTACAGTGGCGAAAGCATCTGTGGTGTCCATGTTAGGGAGATGATCCAACAAAACCTGTGGGATGGGGTGACGAGGATCTAACTTGTCATGAAAACATACTGTCTGCACTGAGGTTACAGTACCATGGAAATAAAACCTCTTGTGTGTGCTCTCTTTGTCCCATTTACAGACTTGGAAGGTTCCTTGTTCTGATGTTGATCTTAACAGTTCATTGTCCACAGCCAGGATCTATCTGATGTTGATCTTAACAGTTCATTGTCCGCAGCCAGGATTCATCTGACTTGGATAGGGCAGCTGAGCTGAGCTCTGAGCTGGTGCCTTTGATTCCCCTTAAAGCTAACAGAGAGATGAAAGGTATCCTAAAACTGCTGTTATGTTCTTGGTCTGAATGCTTACTTGGCCTTTAAATTTGTTTTATTTCTCGTAACTATTATGATGACAATTGCTTTTAAAGTGAACTTTCTGAGCCGAAATTGTGTATTTCATTCCTCAGGTTTCCCTCACTGCTATTTGAATCTCCAGCAACCTGGAGCAGCCTCACGTCATTGCAAACCACACCTTTTCCTCAAGGAGGGAAGGAGCTTGAACACAAGTCTCATTGTTTCCAGTTCATTGTTCAATAATTCTGTCACCTGTTTCTGTTGCTGATTTATTTGCTAACACGAGAGCGCTCCGGAAACTATTCCTGTATTGTTTTGTTACTTATGTTGTTGCCCTTCTTCTTTTTCTTTGCAGTATTTAGGGTAATCTATGTACAGATTATACTAGATATCAAGGAAACTGTGGTGGAAAATTGACATCTAAACATACTCTGTCTCTTGTCAAAGTAAAGATGTCGTCCCAGATGCACCAAAATGTTGCAGACAGAATGTTGAGTTGCACTTAATTTGGGCAACAAACAGTAAGAGCAGCCAATGCTTAATGAGGATAAATTGCTCTTCAGTTCTAGCTATGATTCTTTACAACAGTTATCCTGCATGTAACAGTGATTATGTTACTCTAACACCTGAGTGTTTGCTGATGAACAAGACAATAATAAAGCAATGTCTCTCTTTTTGGTCCAGCTGTTTGGGCTAATCAACTGATCTGAGACAGTGCAGCTGGTGGCTGCCAGTACAACCATGCCTGCTTGCCCTTGCTTTTGCCCCATCACAATGGGTGCTTCACTCATGCAGTTGTATTGGAGCGAGAGGTGGATTAGCATCTCTGCATCAGCTGCTCTGGCTGAGCTGCAGTCTCTGCAGAGCCCAACCATAAACTACATAGGGAAAGATGCTGTTATTCAATTAAAGCATCCTGGCTTTGATCATCTGCACCTCAGATAAATGCGAGATGACAGCAGACATACACAAGCAGTTCTGAAGTTTCTGCATTCAGAGAGGAGGTGCAACATGTGCTGGCAGAGGTGGGACTGTCAGATCTATCCAAGTTCCTAAAGCAGCAGGTACAGAATCGTGAATAGGAAAAGAGGAATTCACTGAAAACAAAATGTATGTGTACACATCAAATAGTGCTGTTCGGTTCCCACTGGGGACACCGGCTGCGTAGCGATAGGATTCGTGCTGCTCAGAATGGGAATGTTTCAAGCCAAATGATCGCTCCGGAAAGAAGTGCACTTCAGCGTGTTGTTAGCACAAGAAATCACAAGGGGGTAGTGTTGTACAGCACAGCGGTGACCCTGTGCGGCGAACCGAGCGCATTGTGCTGAAAGGTTCAGGAGTCCCTGCCTGCAGCTCTTCTGGCAGCAGCCGTGGGAGGATGGATGACTTCTGTCTCTGTGCAAGGCTCGGTCTTTTGGGGGTCAAAATCAGCGCAGCAGTGAAATTGCCGTCTCCACCTTTGCAGCTACGTTGAAATCAAGTGTGAAATGATAGCGAGGGACATTTGACAGGGATGGAAATAAAAAGAAAACAGGGGCCTGTGCAGGATGATCCAACCATGAGGGTATTTACTCAGTTTCTTAGTCTTACTTTCTTCTTACTTCAGGTGAAATCACATGAGTGCCTGATAATGAACTGAAGCTGGCTTCTCTTTCTAGTGCCTGGTCTCTTTGGGAGGGAAAAGTCATAGCTAAGCAGGAGTAAAAAGTGTGTCAGTAGCTTCCTTTGAGGGCACTCCTCCTCTTAGGGAGCTCTGGAGCCTTTCAGGAAGAGTTTCTGCCTTTGCTGTGATTCTGCTCATGTCTCCCAGTTTCATCGGGACATTACAGTGGGAGAAATAGTAGAGAAAACAAACATAATCTCCCTGCTTTTCTCTTATACCAGGGCTTGATTAGTGCTTAGAAATCAAATGAAAATGTATATAAGAGCAGTGATATTTATTTAGAGTTGATTTCAAGGAAGAGGATTGATTCCACAATGTCTGGCAGCTGGCAGGTGGAGCTGATGTAAAATGATGTGCTTCGTTGCCAACAGCCAGAGACAGCTCTTCTCTTCCACACCCGTTATAAATAAGGCATAGAGAAGGAAGGCTTTGGGAGAAGCTGCAGATGTGAGGTTTGAGAAAACTAAATACATCATTGCAGAGCTAAAGCTGAGAGCAGCCTCTGGCACATGGGAAAAGGCACTATGAGAATTACACACCTTTCATTTTCTCATCCAGCTGGTTGCTTGTTCCATCATCATTTGGAGCTCTCGGTGTTGCACAAGGAGATATTTTAACTTGAGCAAGTCGATATGTTGATCTTCTTGCATGAACTGCTCACCCACGTGCTCTGCCCTATCCCACAGTACGATGCAAAAGGAAATACAGGCACACTTGCTTGCAGTAAGTTTATCCCACAGTTTCAGGGTCACTTTGACCGCTTCAGCTGGGTTTGCTTTACATCCGTCAAGCAAAAAGAAAATGTAGTTACTGTATGTTTGCAAATCACGTGACTCTATAACATTTCAAGTTTGTCGACAGCTATACAATAGGCACCACGTTCACCATTACCATGTCAGTGTAATCTTAACATCTGCAAAAACTGCTTAAAATATTGTTTGGCATATTTGGTCGTCAAAGTATGGTCGTCTTTTTAGAAGGCTCTCTGCCAGCTGCTATTCATTGTTTGCTGATGAGCCCCCTGTGGTAGGAAATGTTTAGAGAAGTAACAACCTCCAAAACTATAGAGAACGAAGAAGATGGGAATGGAAACTTATTAAAAGAGGGAAGGCTTGGAAGGACGAGTTAGGGAATTATGGATACACCAGATTCCTTTCAATTTCCCAAAACATCCTGGAACAAATAATCAAACAATTTGTAAGCATTTAAGAGAAAACAAAGAGATTAGGGACAGTCAGTGTGGATTTGTCCAGAATAAATCAAGTTAAACCAATCTCATTTCCTTATGTGACAGTGCAACAAACAGGCTTTGAGACAAAGGAGAAACAGTTCAAGTCACGAGCCTTGACATTAGTTAGACTTTTGACAGGACAATTTTGTAAGCAAGCCAAGGAAACATAATAAATATGAAATTATAAAGGGCTGCATGCAAGGCATTTCAGAGAATAATTCTCAGTATCTCACCAGTAAAGGGAAGAGGGCTCAAAACCAGCACCTGAGATGGGAAGGTGAGCACACTGGGGCACTTACAAAAGGGTTCATTAACATGGGTCACAGTCATGTTTTTGTTCATGCTCATGGTGGGCAGAACAAGAGCTCTGATGAAGAATTCTGATTAAGCTGCTGAGAAGTATATGAACTGTGATTCACACTATGAATCACACAGAATCACAGAATGACCCGGGTTGGAAGGGACCTCAAGGATCATGTAGTTCCAACCCCCCTGCCTGGCAGGGCCACCAAACATACACCTTTACTAGATCAGGTTGCCCAGGGCCCCGTCCAACCTGGCCTTGAACACCTCCAAGGACGGGCCATCCACAACCTCACTGGGCAGCCTGTTCCAGGGCCTAACCACTCTCCTAGTGAAGAACTTCCCCCTAACATCCAACCTAAATCTTCCCTCCTTCAACTTGGATCCATTTCCCCGTGTCCTGCTATTGTCAGCCCTTTCGAAGAGTTTACTCCCCTCCTGGGTGTAGGTTCCCTTCAGGTACTGCAAGGCTGAGCAATGAGGTCACCCTGCAGCCTTCTCTTCTCTAGGCTGAAGATAGTGGGGTCTTGCATTAAGCACGTGGAGAAGCTTGTGCAAAGCTTCTAAGAACAGAAAACATGGGTGGATGATAAATTAGAAAAGATTCTTGAGATCTCTTCCTGCCCTCCAATTACTCCAATTTCTGCGGTATGTTCTATTGCCCAAAGTGGATTTTAAATCACAGATGCATATGTCAAGTGGGAAGATAATGCCATGTCACTCAATGTATTGACTTCAATGTCATGGCACTGAAAATAGAACTAACAAATTCCCCCTCCAATGGGACTCCCTTGGGGAGCAGAGGGGAAGTCTGGCCTGAGAAGTGAAACTCTTGCATGCTCCTCACTACACTGCTGGTCTTGTCACTCTCTCTTAGTCATGGCGTAGATATTTAAGATAACCAGAAACAGAAACTCCTCCATCCTGCAGGAATTAGTCAACTTAAAACATCATCCTTCTTAGAATTTATTGCTGTGCGTGCATGAACCCATTTTATTCCCTTAAGACCAGTACATGCGGTACTTGTATGTGATTTGGGACTATTCAGCTTGGATGTGAGTTTAAGCATACTGCTGGCTGGGATCTCATAGCCATGCCTTGATATTTCTCCCATTCATGCTGAATCAAATCCTGATGCTGATGAACAATAACTCAGCTCTGATTTTCCGAGGGCAAGAATTCAACTGCTACTGCCTATTCTATGCTAAGGCTTGGTTGGCTCAGACAGGGCCAGATGTATTTTGGGGTTGTTTTTTTGTTGTGGAAAGTGTTACAGTCGTCATCTGAATCTAAAATCTGTGCACTGGAAAAAAATGACTGGCTACTACAGCAGCAAATATTTAATGATAAAGCTGTCAATCTGCAGATGGACTTGTCTAGTGGAAGCCTGTTTGTCCACGACATGACTTCTGTTTTTAGTCTTCCCACTTTTATATCTGCCCTCACTTAAAATTGCGGGCTGTAGGTAGCATCTTCATTCAGGTCGTTTTGAACATATATTCCATCTTCCTTAAGGACTGAGTGAGCTTTGCGAGTCAAGCCATGGCCACGAGAACCTTAAGGGCTGGTTGGATGTGTGTTTTATCAAAAACCTTCAGGACAAGGGTGATCTGTTGATTGCTGGTGTCCTCTTTGATCTCTGGATACAGACTCTGTGTGCACAAAGAACCTGTCCAACACACATACTGCAGTGCTTCTCCCAAGACATCAGCCCTATGAAACACGTACACAGGTTGATCAGGTAATGGCTGAATATGGATGTGAGTTACAGTAACAGGATCTCTTGCTCTTCTGTGCAGGATGAAATCATCCCACAGCAGAGAGCAGAAAAAGGGGTAATATATCCTGGAATAACGCCTAGGAAACCCATTGCCAAGTCCTGTTTAAACCTTTGGGACAGTGTGGTGTGGAGCCTTGGGGCAATGGTGGGAGCATGGTGGGGTGGCTTCTCCCAGCCAGGCTGACTGCAGGGAGGCTCCAGGAGGAGTAGGTTCACATCCTGAAAGCCCTCATCCATCTGCCATGCCACTCTGCAAAGATGAGGATTACCAATGGATTTTCTGAATGGATCTCTCTGGAGGACAAGGCTTCCTGCAAACAAAGCCCTGTGGGGTAAGCTAGAAGCAGAGTTTGCAGGAACCATACACATTAGACTTCAGGGTATGGTCTGTATCCAGGGTAAGCACTAAGACTCAGATACAACACAGGATACCTTTTACTTATGCATGTGTGAAAGCCCTGCTCACACTACAAGACAGAGGCTGGTGTGGATTATGCCTAGTATTTGACACAGGGAGATACCTGAATGTGTTTTTAAGTGAAATCAGGAGTGGTAATTCCCTGATTCATGCTGGCTGAGTGTTGGGACACATCAGTGCCATGAATGAGCACCAGGTGCTGGAGGCACCAGCCCCAGCTGTGCAGGAGCTCCCAGATCCCATGTCTGCAGGCTCACCACCGCAGATCCTTGATTATCACCTAATTTGAGCCTTGGGAATCAGCCATAACGAGTTGGTGATTGAACAAATCATGCCTTGCTTTCTCCTCCCCAACACAGCAATTCACCCACATTTGTTCATTACTCAGACTTGTTTGCCAAATAATGTATGCACATAATTTCTGGTCTGCAATTCATTCATATGCAGCCCGGGTGAGTATTTAGCAATTGAAATGAGAAAGTCAAAGATGTTTTATTTGGGCTCACAAGTTTTTGCTCCTTGATTAAACTCTCAAAAGGCGTGTTGTGGGTGTGCGTGCTCATGTCAGTGAATCGAAAACAGTTTCTGCATTTAGCCTCTAATAGACACATATATTCATTGATGTCTTCAGTTGGTAGTAAGCATATTGATTACAAAGTCTGTGAAAAGAGAGCACGAGAGGAGCCTAAATGAAATTAATTATTCAAAGGAATAAAACAGAAGGAAAAGGAACCTGTTGTGTGATCTTCTAATTGCGTGCGAAAGAAAAAAGGCTACGCTGAAATCTGCCCAAAAAACAAAGTGAGAAAATGAGTCTTGGATGTTTTCCAGCATCTTCTGAACCACCCAGGATAGAAAAACATGTGAAATTACTGAATTTGTGCTTTATAAAAGGAAAATAAGCATCAGAAATTCAACCAAGAATAGTATGAACACAGTGGTACTCACCAAGGAATGGAAAGGGGTGAAAGAACCAGCACTTTAAGAATACTTTTATGCCATAGCGTAAAGCTTTGACTTGCTCTGTCTTGAGTAGCAGAGTTCTGGTCCCTCAGTGCCTATAGAGTGTCCAGACATGCATAGAGGGATTGCAAAATGCTACAGATAAAGTGAAACTGTAATGACGACAACAGCTTACTTACATGGGTTCAAGAGGCCAGAGAGAAGCATTCACTGAGGATTACAAAAGTTCTGCAAACATCTTTGGCTCCTGAAGTTCCTGAGAGGCAAATTGTTGGGGATGGAGATAGCATGAGAGGAAACACTGCTTTGTGCTCATCCTGTTCATGCAGGTGTTCCCTTTGTCCATTGCTGGAGATGAGACAAAGTATAGAACAAGTGTTGGTTGAATCAGTGTGACTTGGTGTGGCTACGATGTTCAGTGTTGTAAGGGATACTCTGGGAACCATGGATGAGCCAAGCTGTTTCTAACAAGCGAAGTGCTAAAATGGGATGTGTAATTTCCACACTGGGATACCTGGAAAATATCTCTGGGCAGCTGTTCCAGCACCCCACCACTCCCATAGTAAAGAACTTCCCCCTGACATCCAACCTAAATCTTCCCTCCTTCAACTTAAAACCATTTCCCCTTGTCCTGCTATTATCCACCCTTTCAAAGAGCTCCCAAATGTCCTCAGCTCAAACACTTCCATTTATTACTCCTCCTCCCTCCCATATGCATGAAAAAGGTGGTGTGGTGTTAAGACCACTAAACACGCAGGCCACGGCACAGGTCCCATTTTGGAAGAGTTAGATGGTGGATGAGGAGGAACCCTGGCCTTCAGCTGAGCAAAGTGTCACGTTATTCCTGGTGGCCTGTGAGCACATTTTGAACCAAACATTTACCTTGGCCTTCATATTTTGCCATGGAGCTGTTGGAATGCATCCAGAGGAGGGCCATAGAATGGTCCCAGGGGCAGAACTGCGAGCCTGTCCCTTCAAGGTCAGGTGCTGGCACAGGTTGCTCATGGAGGTGGTGGGTGCCCCATCCCTGGAAACAGCTAAGGTCAGGCTGGATGATCTCTAATTACCTGATGGAGCTGTGGGTGTTTCTGCTCATTGCATGGTACCATATATCCTTTAAGGGCATTCCAGCCCAAAGGATTTGATGATTCTATGATTCTGTGGCATGCCATTGTCCATCTCAGGCCTCAGATGCTCAGTGTGAGCCCTCCACATGGGTCAGGGCACCCAGGAGATACAGTGTTCACAGGAAAGGATCAGACTGATGCTCAAATGATCTGAGATCAAGCCATGATCAGAGTGATTGCCCCCAGATACATGAGTGAGCTATGTGTGTGCCTGTCCTGCATGGAAAGAAATTATCAAACAGCAAGAGCGAACTGACGCATCACTTTATTTTTCCTTAGGGAAATAATCACTCAGGAGACAACCTACTCAAAATTATCAAACAAACACATCTCAAATCCAGACATTGAGATCTACTGACCAGAACCAACATCTGCAGGCATAGACACCTGCTGAAGGACTCCCTTTACATAGGTTAGAACATGCCACAGCCACCAGCTGAAGCAGTCCAATGGGCATTGCCTCAAAAATCCCTATTTTTTCCACTTCTTAAAGGGACTGGGTAAGCAGCTCGGTTGAAATTAGCAGTTTGGTGACCCATTAAATATCAGTGAGAAGAATGCTGCCCTGCAGATTCACGGACTCATCAGCAGAGCTTACAGCTTTCAGGAACATATAGTCCAGTGCTACATGCCTGGAGATATAGAAATGTCTTCGGAACAGAGATCCTATATTCAGACAGACCCCACTCCATACTCTTGCTTCTCTCCAAGCCTACACTGCAGTCGGTCCTTAGATGGAAGGAGGAGAGTTGCTGCAGCCTTTAGCAAAATACAAACGTTTCCCAAACCTGTGATCCAGGCACACTCTTGTGGTTGAAGGCAGCTAGTGCATGCTCGAACTCAGCAGCAGAGTGGAGATAAGGTGGCCCTGGGGCTCGTCCTGCTGCTTGGGGCTGGCACAAGGTCATGAATTGCAGCCAGCAGACTCATAATGACCCAGGCTGTTGCAGTAGACCCCAAAACGCTTTAAAAGCTTGCACGAGGGTTTTTAACCGGCTTCAGCTCAGTGCTGTGCTGTGTGTCCGATGAAGGTTAATTACTTAGTGCTGCAGTTATTAACCTGTCCACAGGAAAGAGCTTCTGGGAGGAGGAACACTTGAGCTGATGGATGGGGTTTTGGGTTCCCAACTCTGCAATGTACCCTTGCTGCTAAGAAGGCTGATGCTATTTTTACCTGTTAGGTGAAGTACCACCAGCAGGTTGAGGGAGGCATGTCTTAACCCCTGCTCAGCTCTGGTGGGGCTGTGCCTGGAGTGCTGGGTCCGGTTCAAGGTCCCCAGTACAAGGGAGACCTGGGTATGCTGGAGAGTCCAATATAGGCCATCAGGGAGCTCCAGCAGCTCTCTGAGGAGAGACGGGCTGCTCAGCCTGAAGCAGAGGAGGTTCAACAGGAGCTCATCCATGTCCATAAATGAACAAAGGGAGGAGCAGAGAGGAAGGAGCTGGGCTCTGTTCAGTGGTGCACAGTGCCAAAACAAGAGGCAGTGGATGCACACTGGAGCACAGGATGATTCCTCTGCTCATCAGGCAGCACTTCTGTGCTGTGTGGGTGACCGAACATTGGCACAGGTTGCTCAGGAAGGCTATGGGATCCCCTCCTTGGAGATCTTCAAAAGCCACCTGGACATGGTCCTGGGCACCCTGCTCTGGTTGACCTGCTGAAGTGAAGATCCTATACCACATCTTCAGCAGCAGGAGGGATGACAAGTCTACCAAGCCCCCTTGTCCCCTGCAGCTGGTCTGAGATGCAGATGTGCCTAAGTTGCCATAAAAGCCCCCCAAAATCCCCCAGTCCATCCTGAGCTGAGCTATAGGATTCTAGAGCCCTTCGTTTCCTTGAAAATATTAATTTCTTATTTTCTTGCTGATGGAAAACACGGTGTATTTGCATTTTTGAGCCTGAATAGTTTTAATTCAGTTTTTTATTGTACAGGCTCAAGAGGAACATTTACTTTGTTTTCACTGATTAGTTATACAATTATTCCTTTCAGATACCACATGAACCATGAACCATAATATTGTATTCTTTGCTAATACATTTTGGAAGAGGTATTTACATGAAAACACAATACATAAATGTAATGAATTTTTCAAATGAACACATCGGTAATATAAAGTAATCATCATTTTTCTTTTTTCTTTTTCTTTTTTTTTTCATACAACAAAAAATTCATTAAACTTTTCCCAATTAGCAAACTGACTTTTCTAAATAAGCTGCTGATGGAGCGGGAGCCAGCCAGGCAAACCAGCAGGGTTTGATAACAGTGATGGGGCAGGTCGCTGGGGAGCACACAGATATAGAAGCATTGAATGGCCTGGGTTGCAAAGGCCCACAGTGCTCATCCAGCTCCAACCCCCTGCTGTGTGCAGGGTCACCAACCAGCAGCCCAGGCTGCCCAGAGCCACATCCAGCCTGGCCTTGAATGCCTGCAGGGATGGGGCATCCACAGCCTCCTTGGGCAACCTGTTCCAGTGCGTCACCATCCTCTGGGTGAAAACCTTCCTCCTAAGATCCAACCTAAACCTCCCCTGTCTTGATTTAAAACCATTCCCCCTTGTCGTGTCATTATCCATCCTCATAAACATTCATGCCCCCTCCTGTTTTTACTCTCCTTTCAAATAATGGTAGGTCACAATGAGGTCGCACAATGCAGCCTTCTCTTCTCCAAGCTAAACAAACCCAGTTTAGAAATCAGTGACTGATGCTGCAGTCTTGGTCTCACTGAAGTGAATGGAGAGTTTGCTGCCCCTCAGCTCTATTGGGATGATTTGGCTCCGGCCAAGTATTCACTGTAAAGAGGAATAAATCTCTCAGGAGTGAGGTATCTCAGCACAGTGAACACCTCCCAGGGCCCTTTACAAAGACTGTACTCTTATAACATGTGCCTGGCCTACTTTGTTATAATAAACTCATCTGTGTACTGCAGAAGATAAGCAAAACCTCTCTTCTGACTCTGAAAATCCATTCTGTCCATCGATACTTGTGTGCTAGTGTTTGTGGGCTGATCCTGTGCTGATAAGGGCAGTATTTACTTCTTGGGTATACAAAGCTCCCAGTAGCAACCAGCTGGGCTCAGACTGGGGGGCTTGGGCTCTGTTACAGCATCAGCTCCAGGGCATAAGCATTGGTCAGGATCAGTGCAAGGAGATGGCAGGATTTAAGCAGGATGCTGGGGTGGTCCCTGTGTTGAGGCGTGGAAGGTTCACAGGAGTTGGAAATCTCATACTTGGAAAACTCAGTGTGTGGCTAGGAGGCTGAATGCCTGTTCCTTCTTTGATTTCATAGATTCAAAGGATGGTTGGGCTGGAAGTGGCCTCAGTGCCCCAAAAGCAGCACCCCATGACATGGGTTGGTTGCCCCCCATCAGCTCAGGCTGCCCAGAGCCCCATCCAGCTTTACCTTGGGCACGTCTAGGGTTGGGGCACCCACAGCTCTCTGGAAAGCAGTACCAGTGTAAAGCTCATTACCTGGTCATGTTCTGGAGTGTGGCTGGCAAACACCTGCATGAGAGGGTACCCTGCCTGCTAAGAGATGCCCTTGGCCAGCTACAGCCCTACTTTTTCCAGTCACAAAACAGCTGGGAGCACAAATAGAGCTGCCTGGTCAATGTGAAGGTGAGCAGGACCCTCGCTGAAGGGGTTAATGCAGAAGCAGATTGCAAGTATCTTCTGTTTCCTCACCTTTTTCTTTTATTTCTTCTTTGCCTTTGAACCTGGGTCAAAGGCATTTCTTTTTCTTCTCTTTATTTATTTATTTATTTTTCCATTTGCTTTTTATTCTTTCCTTTTACTTCTTTGAAAAGCAGACACTCAAGATCAAGCTGGACAGGGCTCTGATGGAGCTGTAGGTGTCTGTGTTCATTGCAAGGGTTTGGACCAGATGACCCTTTAGCATCCCTTCCAACTCAAACGATTCTGTGATTCCATGGTTATTTATTTGCTCCACCATAGGTGGCAATGGAGCAACCCCATACCACAGCCTCTGTAACACTGTCCAACATTGTGTTTCAGGGCTTGATCCTGGATGCTGAAACCATTGCATCCACAAAGGTTGGCTTTACTCCTGACAATGCCACCTACCCTAGGGTCAGCAACACCTTTGTCTACAGTTCCTGAAGTTGATCTTTGGTCCCGTGGGACATCTCGGGTTCCTGTTCTTTCTGTTAATAACAGCCTTTGCGTAGTCTTCTCTTTGCTGGCTAATGCAGCACTCACTGCGCTGCAGCTGCTGGCTGGGAATTGTCAATAGGGCATAAATAAATCTACCACCGCACAGGAAAGACAATGAGATTATACATACTCCTACTACTGCCAATTACAGTAAGAGCAACAATTATAAGGTAGCACTCCTACAGCTACCCTAGGGAGAAAATGAGAGGAAAATGTTCCATTAGCCTAATGAAGAGAGTGTGGTAGAGCTGGAGTCAAATTTTCTCACTATTAGCCCCGACTGCGCGCCACTAACACACAAGGGAAGCAGGAGTCATAGGGTAACAATTAAAGTTCCTGACAATTAACCCCTATGATGTACGTGCCTCTAACCTGATGAGAAAATTAAAAAGAGTCACTCTTGCATTTGCTTGCCATTAGTTCCCAGAACGTACAATGTGGCATTTGCCAATGACAAGGAGTGTTTCTCACCACTGGGACCTATGAAATGCCATCTGTGGTGGGGATTTGGTGTTAAATGCTCTTTGGGGTGACGGGAAGGCGTGCAGAGATGGCTTAAACCCCACTCTTTTAATGCAGGGGGAAGGAGTTACTGGAGCATTGCTTCATTAGCTGGGGAGGAGGATGGAGTGGCTAGGAACAATTTCCTGGTGTCCATCCCCTGTTATATCCCCAGAGAATAAAGAATAAACACCAGCTTTGGAAGCAGCAGCAGAACATACAGGAGATGTCTTAATGGATTCATGTATTTTGCTTATAGTTTGAGGGGTCAGTTTGAGCCATGGGTTATAATGGGTACACTCCTGTGCAGGGTGCTTTGAGCAGCACAGCTTCAGGGCTGCAGCCCAGAGGTTACCAGGGCTTATTGCACCACACTACCTGAAATAGTGCTCATCCCATGGCTTTTTAAGGTGAGGAAAGACTATAATATCTGATTGCTGATGAGCTGATGAGCAATACCTGCCTGGGCACAGCCACTTTGAGTCTTGATTTTGATGGGAAAAAAAAGGTACAAATATGTATGCTCTTCCCAAGGAAATCCCATTTATTGATGAAGAAAGTCATACCAGAATGGGGACCTGGAGCAGGAAGACAATGGCTATGAGACCACGTTGATCTCCAGAGAATCCTTCTCTCACTTTCATTCAGTTAGAGATGGCGTGGCTACTAACTTCTCTGTTCTGAGTGACTTATGCAGTAATTTAAGAGCTAACAAGCACTCCATGGCAAATGTGAATTCCACTTTTAGCCCCGTTAAGAGATAAGGAATAATGATTGTTGTAATTACGAAGTGGATACTTTATTGGTTAAATTAACATTTTGTTGTTGGGGTTGCTGTGCAATATACAATATTATTTTACCTACTGTGCCTTCAAAGTCATCTTGTCACAGCAACAGCATGGCAGCATGGAAAAAGCCTTTTAACAAGTAGGTAAATACATGTCATTGGGAAAGTCAGTGATAATTATGTCAGCTTCAATGTATTTGATGGTGAAAGAACAGCTAAAAATAAGTGGAAACAATGACAGGAAGTGTGGAATGCTTTAAATAAAGTCACCGCAATTGCAAGAGTGCACAGCATTTTGGACTAGATGACCTTTAAAAGTCCCCTCCAACTCTATGGATTTCATGGTTCTCTAATTTAATATAGCGATCTTGCTCTTTGGACCAGGTGCCTGTAGTCCCATTATTTACAGCTAGGAAAGCTCTATGCTTGCAGTGGTGCAGAAAGGGGTCCAAATGTCATTCCTTAGGAATAAGTAAAGTGTTATTGCTATTCCCAGCTCAGATGGATGGAACACTCCCTTGTGTATGTGATCACACAGAAGAAATGCTGTGCATATCTCTCCTCTCCACCCTTTCGTAGTGTATGAACTTGCTCCAAGAAGTTGAAGCAGCACCTCCTTGTAGGTACACAGGTCTTGAAGCAGCAGCTTTGCTGGCCAGGGTGGTCTTGTTGCAGCTCAATCTGGTTTTGCTTTGGAGATCAAGATGGATCTTGGCCATTATCCCAGATCTTAAGGCTGGCTGGGAGTTGCATCAAAACTCTAGCACAAGTTGGTGTTGCTAAGGTTTGTTCTAGCTTTTGCTGTTTAGGAAGAGCCAATGGGCAGTCTCATATGGATATGGATGTGGATGTTTGCCAAAACTTGCACCTTGCTGGCTTGCTCTGGAACTTAATGCCCTCCTGCTTCTGGAATGGGGCTGGGGAGAGGTCCATGGAGTGCCCATCTTCAGGGTCAACAGGCAGAAATCCCGCCCCCCCCCTAAATCTTCTTGTACCACTATGACTGTGGTGTTACAGCCCCTACCTGACATCAAGATGACACATCAAGGTAGAGTGGACACATGATTTCCCCTGGCAGAGAAGAACATTGGAGGTCACTGCCTGTGCCTCGGCATACAAGCTGCATTGGCCAAAAACACCCAGCGTGCAGATCCTGTCCCTTAAGATGGTGCTGAGTCTGGGACTGAGGCCAGCACTCACCTGGACCAAGGATTGCCACCCTCCATGGACTTTCCTTCTCACTCTGCCACCAGATGTGAAGGAGAAGAGATAGAAACCACAGAAAAGCTGAAGAACGTCTCTTTCTGTGAGCAAGAGCTCTTCAGCTCCCAGATGTGGGCCAGTAGATACGAGCTGCAGAAGGTCATGAAATTACTTGAAGCTTAGCTTTCCCACATAACTGACAAGGACAGAGCTAGATTTGAGGCTGTTTCTGCAAAACCCACCAGCAATTGGTCTGCTCCCTGCTGCAAGTCCATCACACAAGAGCCAAGGAATGGGGTGGCAAAGGGTGTTGCTTCTCTATAGCAGCTGTCCCCAAGCTTGTAGGGTCAGGGTCCTGGTGGTGGTGCCCCGCATTTGGATATCTGAAGTCCAAAATCATGAGTTCTGGTGTGGGAACTGCTGCACCAAAGCCAGCACTGCCACGAGGGAGAGAAACTACTGTGTTTAATTGCTGTAATTATTCTTCCAGCTGAAACCATTCCATTGGGCTCTAGCTACTACGGATCCCCTATTCCCTCCCCTCCCCCCCCCCCCCCCAGATTTTTATTCTTCAGATGCATTAGCACTTTATTATCTATAAAGTAAAATCTGGGACATAGATCTGAAGCAGGATGCTTCATCATGTGCATAGAACTTCCTTCTTGTCCCCCAGCTCTGCTTCCCCTCCCTTTCCCTTTCCACTGCTTATTTAAAGTCAAAAGGTTCAGTGGAAATTGCAGCTATGAACATGCAATTATTCTTTTTACAGGCTAACGAATATCCGATGCATATTTGATCACTATATTCAATTACACAACCACTTAAACAATACCCACACACCAGTTTGCATCTCTATAAGGCTTTGATTGGACACTTTGAACTGATTGTTCGCTGCGTACCCTGGACTCCACGTAGGAAATCAGCAGGACTGTTGCATAAAGCACACGTCAATTCAACCATATGCACAAAATGACATTATTTTCAAGAGAACTTGATTTGGAATGAGGGAAAATTCCCCCGCACGGCTCCTTTCCTAAAAAGAACCAGGCCAGGGGGAAACAAGCTTTCTCCTGAGTGCAATCCTCAAGTACTGAATTTCCTTTCATTGAGCTGGGAGTGGAAAATACACACATATATATATTTTTCTCCACAATAAACTGCTTGTTTCTGCTTGTCTTCCCCCCTCCAAACCGGGGCAGTCTAGCCTGAGCGGTTGAAGATGAGACTAATCTATCTCCAGCACTTCAATAAATAAAATGTAAATGTTTGTCATAATAATGCCTCCTTTGTTAGCCCCCAACCCGGGATTTTTCAACCTCTGACTCCCAGCCATGACTGCCTGAGTGGCAACGGCGGAGTGCTGAAAGAATTTTTCAACAGCAATTTGCTTGTTCCAATTTGCTTTTCAGGGCTGCTGATCAGGATTGCGGGCGAGCCTGTAAAAGGATCTCGCTCTATTAATTTGGCCCAGCCTCTCTCTGTTGTTCTCCTCATATTTAGTTTCTCCGGTAGTTCCACTGACTAAGTTAATTGAATTAAGAAGTGCCACCAGGATCTTGCTTGCAGATCTACGGTTTCATATAGAAAACCCGCTCCCTTCGGCTGCAGAAACAGATACGTGCACCTGTTGAGAAGGTGAAGAAATGTTTGGAGGTGACTCATTCCCCTGATGATAGCCTCCAATTTGCTTCTCGGGTTGGTCTGACAATGGAACTCCCCCCAGGCGGCTGCGGCAACCCTCCTCCAACCTGGGGTTTGGGATGGAGCTGGTGAAAGGACTGAAGGTGCAGTGATTCTAGAAGGTGATTCTATAGGAATGGGCTGATGGTGTTTTGTGCTCCTTGTCTCTGACTTTCTCAGCTCAACCAGCAATGTTATCAACTGGATCCTGACCTTGTTGGAACCAGGTGGTTGTTGAGGTCCTTTCCAACCCAAGCCATTCTCTGGTTCTATAATTCTGTGATTCTTGTGCTACAGTAAAGCCTGCTAGCTTTCCAATAAGGATAGTGTTAATTACAAACATGCTTCTATCAGTAAATAGGTAACTCAATCAATCAATCAATCAATCATAGAATCATTCAGGTTGGAAAAGACCTCCAAGATAGCCACGCCCAATGCCAGCACATCCCTGCCATGCCCACTGACCATGTCCTTCCATGTCACATCTCCATGGTTCTGGAACACCTCCAGGGATGGTGACCCCACCATCTCTTTGGGCAGGCTGTGCCTATGCATCATCACTCTTCCTAATAAACATCTCCTAACATCCAACCTGAACATCCCCTGCACAAAATGAGGCTATTCCATCTCATTCTATTGCTGTTACCTGGGAGAAGAGGCTGACCTCCACCTCGCCACCATCTCCTTTAAGGGGTTTATAAAGTGCAATATAGTTACCTGTGAGCATCCTCATCTCCGGGAAGGAAAACCATAGTTCATTTATGCTGCTGCATTTATAATAGGGTCTAGGGGTGAAAGCACACCCAAACCTTGCAGGTGTGGAACCTGAAATCTGAAAGAAACCTTAGAGAAATCCTGCAAGTGGTAGAGTCATTTTGTAGCAACATGAGAACAGAATCCTGCGTCCATTGCAAAAGTGCCCCTCTTCACCCACACTGTGAGCTGCTGTGGCCTGAACTTGTCTGGGGCTGCTGTAATGTGGCTCTGGGACCCAAAGTGCAGTGTTTGCAATGGCCAAGCTGCGGTCACAAAGCCATTCACAACCCAACATCTACTCAGAGTCGTAACATTGGAGAGTAAAATAAAGGGTGTAAGAATGGGACGGGACAGCGGAACCCAAGGCAACAGAGCAATGAGTTTTGCAATGCTTATGAAATACAAAGGTGTAGCTAAATAGATACACCCGTGAACCGATGACCTATGGGGCAGCCAGCACAACAGCTAGAAAAGCCATCACCAAGCCCCGAACTATTCTTTCAAGGCTTTTTTATTTTTTTTTTTTTAATATTTTTTATATTTTTTATTTTTTTATTATCACTGCCGGAGCAGTGATTTGGTGTCACCACCGGAGGGCAGAAAAGGCCTTTGCTGAATGTGAGCCATCCCCATCAGGGCTGCGGCGCTTCTCAAAGTAATACAAGTCCTACTTCCCGTGCATTCCTACCCTTCGTTGAAATTAAGGGGTTGCCCTATCGTGCACATGGAGCTTAGAGCAGAGGGCTGCGCTGTGGAAGGAGGCTTAAGTTCTTTGTGTTCTAGAAATGCTCTGTAGGGCTGAGAAGGGAAATTAGCAGCACCGTCAGAGTGGGGAAAGTCTTCTGTTTTGTGGGCAAAAGCTGTTTATTAGGAATTAGAAACATTGCAATGGTTAATCAGAAAATAGCCTTTAAGAACAGAATATTGTCCTATATCACCTATGCAATATCATTTGGTGGAAATTTGTTATTGCTCCTCTTGGGGGAAGACAGGGAGTGAAACTGATTAATGCCCTCCAGATTCTGTCAGACAATTTTCATCTTATTTCTGTGTTGCATTTCCATACTTCAATACCTACATACATTGTACTTTCATACACACACACACACACACTGAAAAGAAATATCATCCCCCCACACTTTTCCTTTTGCTAATACACAAGTGATGCAATTGAGGTGGCATCTTCTGTATCCCGTATAAATTTAACCCAATCTTCCCAAATAATTTAGCCCAGTGTTTCGCTCTATCAAGTCATCAATTACCCATCCCCAATGGAACAGATGGACACCATGTTGTGTCATGGTGTAACACTGGGCAGGCAATGTTTTGGGTCATCATCAAAGCTCAGTTTTCTCCCACTCGTTGCTTTTGTGGAGTTCATGCAGTCATGGTGGTAAACACATACAGCAGCCTAAAACCCTCCCTCCTGATTTTCACTGTATCACAAGGACATGCAACGTTATATTCACCAGAAAGACCCTAAATGCTCCCTACAGGCTATCGTGTTACTCCAGATTTTGGCATTTCTCAAAAAGGATTTCTTTCTTAAACCTGCGGCACTGCAATGGCTCTTAAGAAGCTGTTACTGTCTAAAGTGTAAATCCCTCTTAGTTTGTGTATCATTGACCCAATGAAGTGCAATGGGGCCGCTGATTATTTGGGGGGGGGGGGTGGGTGTTCGTGTGGCTGCTGCTAGCAAAGCGTTGTGCTTGGAAATGTACAGGAGATGGGAGGAGAAAAGGAGGGGATGAAGTCAGGGTTGGGGGGACCCCCTTATAGGAGGTGCTCACTTTTTAGGAGAGGACTAAACACACACACAGTGTGTCTGGTGAATGGCTTAAAGGCTGCCTGCAAAATGTAGAAATCCCAAATTCAGACTCAGCTCTGCAATAAAATATATACATAGCTTAGCTTTAGGAGAGTGATCGAATAGACAGGGAATACTTCGAGGCAACTACTTAATATCTAAAGATGGGCAAGATCCTAAAAGTGGGAATCGTTTATTTTTCTCCCCCTCTCTGGCATGTAATCAGCTTTTACATACAACCAACCACCCTAAAATTAGGCGGCTCAGAGTGAAAATCCTGGCAGCCTCTTTTACCAAATGGAAAATCCCACGGATGATATTGTCCCTCCCTTCCACCTGCAGGAAGGACACCCAGCTCTGTGCACAGCCGTGCTGACCCAGCCAGGTATGGACTGGGACCTCCCTGCTGCTGGGGTTCGGTGCAATGTGATGTAGCTTCTGCAAAGTGATGCAATGATTCGGCAAAAAGACAGCGTGATGGAGAGGGGGAAAGCAAAGAAAAACTTAAGTCTTGCTTAAGGTTCTGAGTGGCCTGAAACCTTTGATTTTTAGTGAATGATTTTTGTAATCTCTCGTGATGTGTTTTCCTTCCCATAAAGGTTGTAGCACTGCGCCTGTTCTCATAGGGCTGCAGCTGGAGAAGGAGAAAAGGGATTTTTAGCTCCCCTCACAAAAAAGAAGGGCAAGGCAAGTTCTAAGGAACAATATTTGAACAGATTGAATGGGGAAATGTTGTGCCTTATAGGATTTTCAGAAAGGAAGGATCGTTTACATGTGCCATGTATGAATCTGATATAAAGCAGCAGCTTTGAACCAAGCAAGGAAAAGCCCTGCTGCAAAGCATGGCCCCAGTTGGGTCAAGTAGCAGAAATTCCAGCTGGCTGGAATGGGAATATCTCCTTTCTGCAGCCGGCATCCTGAATCCTTATTGCTAAAGAGCAAGAGGAGCCGCCGGTCCCGTTACGTAAGAAACAAACCCTATTTGGCATTCAATTGACTTTCTAACTCGGCAGACAGGACTTCACATCTTCAAATACTGAAAATAGATTGCATTCTTGGCCCTCGCTTTGAAAGGTTGGGGAGAATAAGCGCACACCCTGGTCGTGTTCTGGTGATCTCGCTAATCTCAGTTGCACTTTGTCAGAACGAGGTAACTGGTCGTTAAGTGAAATACCTTAGATCAAAGGGGGATTAATCGCCAACTGAATCCGTGCTGAATAAACCTGTCATTCAAGAAAATTATTTCCACTGAACTTAGCAGAGGATTGAAGGTATTTGCATAACAGGGACCCGCGTACTTCAGCCAGGTTAAAAGGTTCGGAATTCATCCAGTGTTTAGCTTTTTGGCTCCTTTGCCTTTCAGCAGCCCTGTACAATGGTTTTTAATCTGATAATGCAGCTAACTATCTAAATGATGTCAGAACAGGAAAGTATTGCAAAGTTTGGTTGAGGGATGGATCAATTTCACTTTCAGTAACTCCTAAATCTGATTTGTTGGAATTTAAGATGTAATCCTTAAAAAAAAAGTCCCTTAAACCGGAGGGCTGTTTATTAACATCCTTTTTTTATTTGACCTTTGTCTTAGAAACAACGCATCTTGCCTGCTGCCTTCCCCAGGGCTCTCCACGTTCATTTGGCAGAGCTTTATCCGCGGGGCTATAAGCGATGACCGCGTAGCTGTGCGCCCACCTCACATACATATATATATCTGTGCAAGCAAATGCATAAAACCAGATTTTCAGGACATTTTTCTTTCCCCCCAGCCTGTCTTTCTGAGGTCCCAATGAAGTAAAATGTAAGGGAGGTGGGCATAATAATTACATGACTATACCCAAAGGGCTTCCATCGTTTTCCAACATCAGCCAACTTCTGTTCTTGTTGTGCGGTTGTGCTAACACTTTTAAGCCTAATGAATTACTTACATTTTATCATGATATATATATATATATATTGTGGACAATCCATTCACACTGGAAAGAAGAGGCTTTTTGATGGCTGTAAGGCGATGGCTCCATAATCTGTGCTGTGAACATTGGAGAAAGCAGTTAAAAATGTAGATTTCTGGTAGGTGCTTTCTCGTTGCCTTCCATTTGCAAGCCCTCCCACCTCTCCCACCTTTTGGACATCAGATTTCATAATCAGATTTTGGCAATAAATGGAAGTCAGCCAATTCTGCATCTCAAATGTGCCTGACACCATTCATTCTTTGCGAGGGCGCAGTTCATATTCATTGCAAACTCAAAGCATCTTTCAAGTTAAAAAGAAAAAAAAGAAAAAAAAATTGCAAAGAATGGTTATCAAAGAAAATGAATAAAATCCATATTGAGATAATTTTTTAGAAAATGATTGAAGTTTTAACCCAAGAAAGGACTCTTAGAGTTTCTTATAGCTTAGAATAAGAACGTGTCAATCACGATTAAGCTTCTGGAATTGGAATCCCTTTGAAATGCAGCTGTTTCTTCTTTAATTGTGGCAGCGGACTCAAAAGAAAAGAAAGGTCCAGCCTTAAAGATGAGTAAGGAATACAAAATAGCTCAGGATTAGTTGTGGAGTTCAAAGGTCGCTAATTACACTAAGGAGTTCCCAGACACAGGGAAAACATTAAACAGGTCACCTACCAAACGGGAAACAGACTTTGACTTCAATAATAATAATAATAAAAAAAAACACATTAGAAAAAGGATCCTGAAGAGACAGGTTTGTAGAGAAAATCAAAAGTACCGCAGTGCCACCAGCTGATCTCCATAGGGAGAAAATGGGCTGGGTTGGGTTCTCAACTGCTATGTGTTGCCAAGGAGGGCACTAAGTGTTTTATATGTATATATATATATATATATATATATATATATATATATATATATATATATATATATATATATATATATATATATATATATATATATATATATATCTCAGCCAGGTTACTTGGAAGCTCCGTGAAGGGGAAGGGAGAAGGCTTTTGCCCTAAAATGTGGGGTTTTTGGTTGTGCTGTTGTATACGAGTCCCTCAAAGAAAACTCCATAGGGATTCAGCCTTCCCTGTCAGCTCTCAGCTTGATTTGCAAAGGGTGATCCAAGGAGCAGGTGCAGCTTGGGCAGGAAGCCCTGTGTGGGGCTATGAGGGAAGGTTTGGGAAGCAGCTGCCCCTCCCTGGTAGGGCTCAGCAATCCTGCTGCAAGGATGCTCATGTCTACTGAAAGCCTTCTGGGGACACATTGCTGTGTGCTCTGTGTTGTGGATGGAGCTGACCCTTGGTCCTGTGGGTGTGGGTACAGGAGGGAGAGACGGCACCTTTACTGGCTGTCTGTTCATGGGGGAAAGAATTCATATTTTTGGTAAAACAAAGCCTTTTTTTTTTGGTCTCATATCCTGCTCCCCTGCATGAATCATCATTCTATTCCTGTGCACGCTGGTGTACAAACTGGGATCTGATGGCTGATTCATGTCTGAAGGCTGCAGGGATTGCTTGCTATGGTGCTCTCAGGACAGACACAACCTCAAAAGGGCTCTCCCCCTTATCATTGAATTGTTTGAGTTGGAAAGGACTTTTAAAGGCCATCTGGTCCAGCTCCCCTGCAATGAGCAGGGACACCACAGCTCCATCATGTGCTCAGAGCCCATCCAGCATGACTTTATTGTCTCCATGCCTGGGGCACCCACCACATCTATGGATGATACCAGGCATTTTGTGCATGCTGACTGCTCAGGAAGTTCTTGCTGTAGGTCTAACATGGCCCAGATCCAGAGCTCTGAAGAAAAAGGAGCCAAGGGACAGCAGAAGGTGATGTGGGAGATGGTGACAGTAAAAATAAAACCTGGGGAACTCCAGGCATGAGAGAGAGAGGACCCAACAGCAGTGAGAGGCTATGCAGAGTAGTTCAAATAGACTGCCCAGAGGAATGGGGTTTTCTAAAGCAATAGGGTGAGAGAACAAGGGTAAAAGGAAGCAGTGATGAAGGAGGCAGCAAATGAGGTGAAGGACAAACATGGGCTTCCCCACAAGCTGTGTTATGCCTTGAAACTCAGCAGGGCTTGTACAAATAGGACAAAGTGTGGCAAATTTCTGGGCAGGCGTGAACAAACGGAGGAAAGCTGCTGTTCAATGTTTAATGCTTTGTTGTTTCAATGTTTACTTGTTAACAAATGGCCAAAGTATTAACTAGCACTGGGAAAAAAATAGGAAAAAAAAGAAAAAAAAAACCAACAAAACAATTAAAATGCAGAGGAGAGAATAGATAAAGAGGATGAAGGAAAAATAGCTGCTTAAAACTTATCTGAAGTAATGGGATTTACCTGAAAGTACTTCAGGAACTGGCAGAGACCATCTTGTTGGTATCACCAAATACCTTGTTACTTGGTGGGAGGAAAGGTAAACAGAAAAGCAACTAATTACCTTTAAGATGAGCGGTGATACTCAGCAGCCAGCACACATTTGACACCATGGATCCCAGGTTGTGGAGACAGTTGGTGTCTCATACATAGGTCTTGGTGATGCATTGACTTGCCATGACTGACATGACCAAAGGCTGAAGAGATGTGGTTGTAATGACTAATGTTAGGATGTTCCCATGGCCTGGGTAACTATTGCTTCTCAGCCCTTGTGCCCTTAGAGAACTTCCATGCAAACTCTGTTTCTTTCCACACCTTCCACAAAGTGTTCAGGAACACAGTTGGGATTCCAAACATGCTTGATGAAGGCTCCCCATCACCACTGCATTGGGAAGTCAGCCAGGTTTCACTGTGCTTAATGCATTATGCATGGACTTTAATGTCTTAGAGATCTGTTGCACCATTTCTGCTATCCTTACTACATAAAGGTGAAGTTTTATCCAGAAAGACTGTTTGGTCCTATTTAGAATCAAAGAATCATTAAGGTTGGAAGAGAGAGCTAAGACAATCTAGTCCAACCATTAACCCACCACCACTATAAACCGATGTTACCTGGCATTCATTCACATCACCCTCACAGGCATTCAAGGCCAGGCTGGATGTGGCTCTGGGCAGCCTGGGCTGCTGGTTGGTGATCCTGCACATAGCAGGGGGTTGGAACTTGATAATCATTGTGGTCCTTTTCAACCCAGGCCATTCTATGATTTTATGACTTTATGATTCCTGACCAGCACAGCTTGCATGCTCAGGCCCAGGTAATGACCTCCAATGCTCTTCTCCTCTGGCCAGGGGTTTGGGCTGGTTGGGCTTTAAGGTCCCTTTCAACCAAAGCCAGTCTAAGATTCTATGATTTTTCTCATGGGCAGTTTAAAAGCCAAAACCATATGCTGAAATTCTGCATTGAATCATGGAGAACGTGACCTAAACACTTCTAGAGATGTCTGGGCAACCTGTGCCAACACCTCAGCATATTATTGTAAAAAACCTTTTCTTTATATCCAGTCTAAGCCTCCCCTTTCTTGGTTTGAAATCCTTTCCCCTTGTCCTATCAGAACAGCCCCTGCTAAAGAGTCTGTCCCCATTTTTCTTACAGCCTCCCTTTAAATACCCAAAGGCCGCTCTCAGGTCTCCCCAGCGCCTTCTCTTCTCCAGGCTGCACAGCCTCAGCTCTCTCAGCCTGTCCTCGTAGGAGGTGATCCATCTCTTGGGTTACTGATCACTGTCAGACCAGTCAGTATTGTCAGTGCTTTTAGGTACCTATTCTGTACCACTTGGTGTTAGAACAGAGAGTAAAACTGGTCAGGAAAAAACTATTTCAAATTATCTTCCCTAAGCTGTTATCCAGGACTAAACAATTTAAAACCAACATATATAATTAAGTGAAATGATTTATTTGTTTCTCTAAGAAAAGAGCAGGAACAAATTTATTTTCATGGTATTGTGGCATTACTTTCATTTGCTATTTCACTTAAATACAAAAATCAATCAGTCGCATTAGTAATATAAGCTTTTGTACATGGTAGGTGCCGATGCTTCGGAATTCCAGATGTAATAATCAGATGAAATCAGTTCCCGGGCTAAAAACAATAAAACAAACAAGAAAAATAAGCATTACAGAGTGCCTTACAATCAGCCATTCCTTCAACCAAGTTAAGAGATTACTAATCCATCCTTACAAGTTTACAGAAAAGCCATAATGGCCTCCTTAAACTCTAAGACTCTTACTATTATTTGAAAATTATTTCTGATAATAATACATTTAAAGTCTCAGCTCCAATTACCTTTACTAATGTATCAGTCATGAGCTTAAAATTCAAACAGAGGTTAAGTCAAAAGCAGGTGGATAGCTTGGATTTTGTTCCATGAATATAAATTGCATACTTGACATAAAACATACAGTATGGAAATGATGCTTTTTTAATGTTACAATTTAGGACTGACTGCGACCTGTCACAAAATTAACAGTGTGGATCACAGCTTTTAAAAGGCATCTACACACTTTTAACATGACTGATAGAAGTTGCAAAAGACAGAGAGCAACAAATAGAAATGCCTCTATTAGACAACAGTAGCCAGATTTTATTGGTGCTTAAAGTGTTCTCAGTGTATTTTGGTGCAGACTTGCAATGTTAACTCAAGAATAGGCAGATTGGTTTCTGCTCCATGTCACCAGCAGATGTTGGTATGATGAAACTAAGACAGCAACAGCTGCAGCTTGCATGAAGGAGCTGCATTCTGACCTGCAGTCTGTATTGCCAGACCACATATATCTCCAAATTAAAGCATCCTATGCAAGAGGGCAGACTATGGGAAAGTGTTCTCTGTCTCCCCGTTAAGGTCCTATCATTAGGTAGAACACTGTAAAACATCAGGGGTAATTTAGCACACCAAAAAGGGTCATGACAGACCCTATTCCAAAGGACTTAAATGTGCATTTGTACAACTTTAGTTACATAATTCTAGTAACTGACATCCAATGTATATCCTAAATTGTTGGCATCCAATGTGTAACTGTTTCAGCAAAATAACTGACATTTTTAGCAACTCACATGCAGTGATTTTGGGTTTTCCTGGCACAAAGATCTGAACAGAATGCTGGTCCACGTAACACCCAGTAAGTGTGAAGTCTGGGATCCTAAAATACATCTGCGGAATGAAAGGAAATACACGATCAGATGCATAATGTCACGGTTGTTGTGCAAATACTGGCGACCTGCATTATGTGCTCTTGGTGTGTGAGTGTACCCCAAAGTGACATGATGTTGATTCATGTAAGTTAGAAAAGACTCCACACTGAGGATAAAAAAAGGGGTTAACAATTAAATCTGATCAATAACTTCGTAGTTGGTTTAAGATAATAAAAGTGTGACTACTGAGGCATCTTTTTACAGACACTATGACTTACTTTTACATAAGCTGTGTTGCCAGTGCAAACATAATCAGTTGGGTGCTCTTCGCCTACAGCACCGAAAGACACAGTTCCAGTGAGAGAAACTTCTAAAGATTTAGGGAACTTCTGCCCTAAAGCCAGAAACAACATCTGTCAAGGAATTACACAGCTGTGCTTCCACTAAAGAAAACCAGGTTGGGGAGGAAGGATGAGTGCACAAGAGTGCTGTACTTACCGATGACCCAAACCAGGATGCTCTTCTCTCGTGACAAATCCAGCTGGCCATAACTAACTTTGTACTCTAAATGAGCAATTGGGCCCCTGTAGTATGAAAAAAGAGCAATAAGGCCACTGGAATTAATATTATTCAGTTATTTGTTCATAATCATTTTGTTAAAGCAACAATTGCTGAAATACTTATGTGCGTACAGACAAATCGTATATATCTAAGCACACTGTTAATTTGTGGAAAGAAATTACAGAGCAGGATGAAATCACTGCTTTCAACCTAGTAATCTTCAGTGAGTTGTTGGTATTTTACTGTCTTCAGTTCACTGACAGGTAACCCTGGGCTAGAAACTACCTCAAGACTTAATTCACCTGGAGGTTTGTGGCAGTGTTTCACATGATAAAATACCACAGGGAAACATGATACTTAGTGGAGGTATTGAGAACGTTACTAAATATTCCAGTCAAAAGTCATAAGAATTCCAAGGCTTCCCAACAATACCAAGGTCAACGTCCAGTGTTGGTCCTTTGATGGAGCTCAATCTGTTACGCTGACTTCCAGGAAGTTCATTTTGGGAAGATCACAGAGAAAAGGAGGAAATGTATATGAGATTTCTTTACTCTTACCTGTTGAAAAAGGGTATTCGAGCTTCACAGTACTCAAAAGAATTCTTTATGCTTTCATGAAGCTTTAAGTTTACTGTTATTTTTAAATGTGATCCCTCTTCAATGAGTTGATAACATCCCAAAATTGGTGGAACCGGCACCTGGAGAAAACCATATTCATTCTCAAGACATACCAGCAATATCATGATAAGATCAGCTATATACTGTTTTAATTGCTGAAGTACTTTAGAGACTAACAAACTTACTAATTGCTGATTGGTTTTGAACAGTATCTCTCAAACCCTTTGGGCTGCTCACAATACATAGATTTGTTACATATGCTCTTGACATCTCAGCCTGGGTTCACTTTGTCTAATTCAGGCACTGAGTGGTTCACTTCAAGTATGAACAGTAATGCCAAGCAGTCAAAGGTATTGTCATGTTATGAAAGTGACTCAGATGATTCAAGCCCTGAAGAGCATTCCATTCAATTTACTATATGAGGAGATTTCTATCTCCTTGTATCAGACTGAAAGTAATTTATCATAGAATCATGGAATTATTAAGGTGGGAAAAGCCCACTAAGATCATCAAATCCCATTGTTGACCCATCACTACCAAGCCCACTAAATGATGACCCTGGGTGCATTCAACAACACATGTATTCCTGTTTGAAGACTGGAAAACAACCCGGGTCAGCGATGGCATTACCTGGGAAGTGTAGTAACACAAGTTAAATGACTCTGAAGGAGGAATGAAAGGAAATTTGTAAGGTCCACTATAGACAGAATCATCCAGTGGGTTAACACTGCTGGACATGAGCATGGCAGGGTCAACAGATGTCACGCAATGGTGGACGATGATATCTTGGAGCGGAGAGCCATTAGTCGGGAGATTCAAAGTGAGGGTTACATTTGGTGCAGCTCCCTCGATATCACACTAAAATGAAGACAAAAAGTTATTCTACAATATCTCCTTCAAGTCAGAATTAGATGTTCGAAAGTCAAGCACAAACATTAAACCATCACACTAAAACTGACATTTGTACTGACAAATACTCTCAAAACAAAGTCCCTTTCTCCTTTCTGTACAGCTGAAGCCCTAGCTAGCTGTCTCTTAATTGACAAGTGTGTCGTAGCAAGAAATAAGCCCATAAGCAAGCCAAGGACTTACTGCTATAGCTAAATCATTACATAAACACACTTGGTGTCAGTCCAATTAATTCAGTTACTTTTACATTTGCTTAATGGATTCAAGCATGCTATTAATGGCCACTGTGGTCCTATGCCAGCTTTCTCACAGCAACCATGTGCAGCACAACCATGGTCTCGCCTCTTTGCATGCCAGCTCAGCAGTGCACGGCTCCACCAGGGCTTTCTTTTTATGTAAGGCCATCCACTCTGCAAGATGACCTAGAAACTTGTCCCTCTGAGAACAGGAAGCTGTTCACCCATACAGTCCCAGTCATCATGGCTTGTGTGAAATGACTCAGTTTCCAGAAATGCAGTATTTAAGTTGGCTTCCTTTGAAGGTGACTATCCCACCACTTACTGATTACAATAGCACAATCCACTTTAGAATCACAAAATGGCTTCAGTTGGAAGGGACCTCAAGGATCACGAAGCTCCAACCCCCACCACAGGCAGGGCCACCAACCTCCACATTGATACCAGCCCAGGCTGCCCAGGGCCCCATCCAACCTGGCCTTGAACACCTCCAGGGATGGACGGGGCATCCACAGCCTCTCTGGGCAGCTGTTCCAGCACCTCACCACTCTCAAAGCAAAGAACTTCCCCCTGACATCCAACCTAAACCTTCCCTCCTTCAACTTCAAACCATTTCCCCTTGTCCTGCTATTATCCACCCTTTTCAAAGAATTGAATAGAACATAGGAGGACAGAAAATTACATTTTTGTGTGGTAGGAAGA
Organism: Coturnix japonica; assembly: GCF_054131305.1. Lineage (NCBI taxonomy): Eukaryota > Metazoa > Chordata > Aves > Galliformes > Phasianidae > Coturnix > Coturnix japonica. Next base: position 52,937,854 of record NC_140667.1, read on the forward strand.
TTAATTAAAAATGCTCAAGCAAAGACACTCAAGTAGAAGACTCAGAAATAGCTTCTAATCATTTATTAGATAGGTGAAAATGAATTAAGTGTTAGCACTACCATTTCTAAGCCTTTATATGCAAAGATGGTATGAAATGTCTTTTCTCTATTTCATTTAGAACTGAATAAATAAAGGTAAAATGCATGCAATGTAGCTACTGATGGAAAGTGAAGGCCTAGAAATAGTTACTGATAAATGTATGAAGCATGCAGGACTAAACAGTAAAGATCAAAATAAAACACACTACTACCACACAAGTCTAATATGCAATAGCTTTCTAATCTTTCAAATTCTACAGTATTAGGAAGTCACTGAGTGAAAGGAAACACGTTTGCTTTCCCAGTGTGCTCACATGAAAAAGAGTGATTAGACTGGCACAATGACTGCTCTCACCTTGCAATTCACAGCTCCATACACCTGCCACATATCCACAACATCTCTCTTGTCATACTGCATACACTTGACTTTTTCAGTGATGCATACATTGACCTGAGGTTTGCCTTTATATGTGTTGGATCTCCAGGCTGGTTGCTTCGCGTCTGTGGGAACAACCTGAATGTCATCAAACGAGCTGCTCAAGCTGCTGATGTTTGTGTTTAAGGGGGTGCCAAGCGGACAGGCCTGTATGATCAAAGTGCGAAGCTGGCTTGCTTTTGCACTCAACTCCGCTTCATTTTTCCGACTGGGAGAAATATAGTCCAGGATGCCAAACAGAAGAGCGAGTCCTTGTGAGAGCCCAGGGATGGTGAGGAGGGGTGGCCGAGGCTCCAAGGCATCCTCAACCAGCGGCAGGCAGGCGTAGATCAGCCCACTCTTCTTGAAGGCCACCACAGGCCAAAGGTCCCCTCCCTCGACACGAACTGAGTGCACTGATGAGTGATCGATTCGAGTGCACGTATCTCGGTGCTCCACAAAGCTCTGGTCATCCGTGAGCCTGAGTTCAAAAAGCATTGCCTTGAGGAAATCACTGTCAGGAGGAACAGCCACGTGTGTTGATCCATTGAGGGCCTCCGCACGTGCTTCAACGGTGGGGTAACGCCTGCAACACAGAAACAAGAGCGTCTCAGTGCTACTCCTCTTTTCCCACTCAAAATACAAAACTCCTAAAAGCAGAAACACATTGTCCCTTTCCTTGCTGACACAGAGCAAAGTGCTGCAATGCAGGCACAATACGTGTTATCTGAGTGATGTTGTGACTGTTCCTTCATTTCATGTTTTGATTTTGGAGTATTTAAGATGTAACCTTAACATCACAGAGACATGGCTTTGTATGCTCTAAAACTGCAGTGCTGCATCAGTGTATATACTCCAGTGTTCTACAGATAATGCTTAAGAAAAAGCATATGATTTTCCTCTGAAGCAGTATCGTCTTTTAAAGGAAAGAGGGGTCATCTTCTTCTCAAGCTAACCTAAACCTATCAAGAAGAATAGAAGAGCTGCATTAATAAATGGCAATGAAAAATTGCTTTTTTATCATTTTTTATTTGAATTACAGACTCCCCTGAGCCTCTTAAATTAAGTCTGATGACAGCCTAACTTTTCAGTATTCATTTTTATGGATTCCTATAGCAGTTACTCATGGCCCCTCAAAGTCATATCATCAGCTGCATGCCAGAGAACAAGAAGAATCACTTTATGAATCACTTTGTAGCCAATCAGTACTCAGGCCATGTGTTCTGCTCAGGCCCACACTTATAAACGAACATAGGGGGAAAAAATACCCACATACATCAATGCCCTCATTTATCCCCCTCACCCCCCATTTTTATAAGTACATTGACATCCTGTTTCTTAAATTACCATGGGCTCTGTAATCCCAGCAATGGGGTATTTCATTTTATCTATGACCTCCACATGTAACGTTCCTGAGCACTTGTGTGGTTCTTATCCTGTTGCCCCCACGTCCCACTTGCACCATCTTTGCTAATCTACAAGAGCAGCAGCCCCTTGTTGCAGGCAGCCATCCTTCCTCATGCTTGTTTTCGTGACTGTGCTTTTTTGTTTGATTCTCAATCATGCATCTAGAGCACCATTTTTTTCCTGTAAGGAAAAGGTATGCACAAGCAGAGACAAGCCAGAGCTATGGGATTTGTAAACAGGATACAGATGACAGCGAAACACCACCCTCCAGTCTCACGTCTGTCTTGAGCAACAAGGAAACAGTGTGTTTTTGCTGCTCACAAACTGACAAGGGCTTCCTGTGCAAGGACACTGATAAGAGGCTGCATGTAACCTTGGTGAGCATCTCTTATTTTTGGCCCATGTTCCCAAAACAAAGGACGAAGAGATGATATTTCAACTTCTTTTTGTCCTTCCATACCAGCCGGCTGCTGGATCTGTCCCCACAGCACAACTACCTCCTCCTCCTCCTCCTGCTGCTGCATCTTCCCAGCTTTAGCTGAGTCATTAGACAATTAATTAGCCCTTCTGATCTCAGTTTTTCACTATTCCCTTCTAGGAAGCGATGAAAACTTATAAAAGATGAAAGTTTCCTGGGCTTGAATGAGCTTTGGTGATTCAAGAGAGCGACCACGCTTGTTGCCTGAATTAAGTTATGATCAGCTCCAAAAAGTGGAATGCTTTGATGTCCCAGATGTCTTCTCCGAGGTTAAAGATCAGGGCTCACGTATCTCCAGCTGAGTGCATAAGTCCCGAAACCAACAGCTTCCATGTGATCTGGCATTCTTTATATTGTCTGCGCGCTTTGTTGAATTTAAGGTCAGTTAGGAGGATAAACTTGGGGTTTCCACTGCCCTATTATTTCCTCTGGGAACTTGAAAGATCTAAGTCTGGAAATCACTTGAAGTATCAAGTCGTGTTTGCCCCTTTTCAAAGGAGCGCTCCCGGCTGACTGTGTGACAAGTTACTTCACAGATCCTTGTCACCAGCCCCCGGCCTCCATGGTGATTACATCCACCGGCTTTGGGACACGGCTTTCTCTTTCTGTGCATGTGTAGAGGGGAGGCCTCATCTCTCAACTTGTAGGTAATACAAGGACTATAATACTAATCCTAAAACAATCAGAGCAATGCCCAGCACGGAGAGCTGGCTGCACCCAAAGATGGACGATGCTCTATTTACTCCTCTTTTTTGCATCCTTTTGGCTTCTCTCCTCAGCTTTACAGAATTCAGATGAATGCTGTATGCTGTCCCACATAGTTTTTTTCCTTCCCCAGCCTACAGTTATTTTCCCTCTTGTTCCTCCCTCAAAGGAAACGGGTGCAATATTGCCCAGACCAACAACACCAGCTTGCTTAGCCTGAAGTCTTACTTAAAGCTCTGCAACAGTTCTGAATACAAAAAGCCTTCCTTTGGGTCAATGTCTCTTTGTATGCAAGGATTAAAACCAAACTGAAAGTGATGTTTCTGTGCTCCCAGTGCAGTTGCAGCATGATGCTAATGAACAGAAAGTGGACACGTGTTCTGCTTGGGTGTCTGGCAGCATTTCCCAACTGCTGCCTTGTGTCCTCTGTCATATGATGACAGCGATTGGGGAGGTGAAATGTTTGCAACGAAAAGAGAAGCCGAGACAGAAAGAGGAACGGGGGGGAAAAGGGAATTAAGTATAAAATGCAGACAGTGTAAGAGGGGGAATAAAAATGAAGAGGAGAAAGCAAAAGAATAAAGAAGAAAGGAAGGAGGGAGGAATGAGGAAGGAAAAGGGAAGGAAGGGGGGAGGAAGGAGGAAAGAGGGAAGGAAGAGGGAAGGAAGAGGGAAGGAAGAGGGAAGGAAGAGGGAAGGAAGAGGGAAGGAAGAGGGAAGGAAGAGGGAAGGAAGAGGGAAGGAAGAGGGAAGGAAGAGGGAAGGAAGAGGGAAGGAAGAGGGAAGGAAGAGGGAAGGAAGAGGGAAGGAAGAGGGAAGGAAGAGGGAAGGAAGAGGGAAGGAAGAGGGAAGGAAGAGGGAAGGAAGAGGGAAGGAAGAGGGAAGGAAGAGGGAAGGAGAGGAAGGGGGAAGAAAAAAGGGAGAAAAAAGAGGAGGGGGAAAAAAGGCAGGAAAAAAGAGAAAGAAAAAAGGAAGGAAAAAAAGAAAGAGAAAAATATTAAAAAATAGATGAAAAAAAGAGGGGAAAAAAAAGAAAAATAGAAGAAAAATAGAAAAAGGGGGAAAAAAAGAGAAAAGGGGGAGGGGGTTTGTGGTGTGAGGGACACAACCAGAACCCAACACTTGATACTCCGCTCCCGGAGCATCCCCAGCGCTGATCCCTGCGATGCCGTTTCCTACACCCCCCCCCTCCTTTCCGCCATGCTCCACCCGGGCAGCACCAACCTCATCCCCCCGCTCTGGTTACCTGGAGAAGAGCACGGCCCGCGGCTCGTACCGCAGCACCCACAGCGCCCGTAGCGCCATAACACGGCACCGGGGGCAGCCGGGCCGGGCCGGGCCGGGTCGAGGCAACCGGGGAGGAGCCGGTGGTTACGCGCGGCCATTTCCGGAGGGCGGAGGCTGGTGCTGCTGTGCCGGGACACAATGGGCGGCAGCGGTGGGGCGGCTGAGGGCCGCTGAGCAGCGCTGAGGACATGGCTACTACGGCCGAGCTGTTCGAGGTGGGTGCGGGGTGTTTGGGGTAATGGGGTGGGGGAAATGTGGGCCTTCGTGATGTGTGAGGGGAGAACCCGGAACCGGGAGGGTGTGGGAGCGAGAGGGGAGGAGGGCAGGGCGTTCAGCCTTGTTGTCCTGCTGGCCTGGATGTGAGCTGCGTGTTTATACCCACGGCACGAGGTATCATCCCCACTCAGGTGCCCCGTTTGGTTTGTGTTAACATGTTTTCCCCAGCCTCCAGGATAGGCCTTCCTGTTTCATCACAGGGTCCCATGTTTGTGGCTCGTCTAAAGGCATTGTGCTCACTTGGTTTTGTGAATCAATGCCAACACATGGCTGTTGTGACTCATGTCTTTTTGCTTGCTTGGTTTTAAGCAACAGGGAGGATAATACAACGTGATTTAAGTAGGTAGGTGACAGGTTTAGTGCCTTCTCCACACCTCCACCATAGACTCAAGAGGTTTCATTTCTCAACATGGCAATTACGTGGATGCTGAGTATGGGAGAACTTCTATGTGTAAAGAAAGCTGAATTTGGGCTCTTTACCATCGCACACAACTTGTTCCATTTTGCAATAGAAGTGAGATGACAAAGTAGCTGAGACCTTTGCAAAAAGATCCTTTAGAAGTGTTGTTTTCCAGTAGGGAAAGCAGCACTTAATTCTTTCCTGCTTGCATTTCTCATTCAGCACAGAGGCAGGAGGGGTTATATTGATGTTTATTACATTAATATTGCCTCGTGCATTAGGTTGAAGCAACTGCCATGAAGGTAAGAACATGCAAACATGCTCCTTGTGGGAGTAACCCTCAGCTGCATCCTGAAATTAGGTTTCAGTGTTTGCATGAAAGCATGTTTGAAAGTCATTTTCAGTATAAATATGTGAAACTGTATAGAAACATCTGCTGAAAATTGATGCTACGTGCACTCATTCTACTCCATGTAACTCAAAGTATGATGATTATTTTTAGATTTCAGGATTTGAATGTGGCTTGGTCCAGTTTAGTGTTCCTACAGGCCAGGTTATCGCCCACTTCAGGCCTATCTGTTATTAAATCAGGAGTATTGGCAGAATGGATGGGATCGTGTTAATTCATCTCGAGCTGAAGCTGAGTTCAAAGCTGTGAAGAAATTGACTGTTGGGGCTCATCTGATAACAGGCAATGGACTTGCAAATGACATTTGTAGAAGCTGAGTTTCAGCAGTTTCTTCAGGACTGGAAAGGAAAATTAAAATAGGAATTAGGCTATCGGATAGCTATAGGTGACCGTATTATCAAGATAGCATTTAAAGCAGTATACGTTTCCTTAGGAGACCCAGCTTGCAGAAAAGCTCTGTAAAGTTGGTTGAAAGAATCAAAAAGAATCATGATGTGTGTGGGGGCAATTATATTGTGTGAGTGTTTGAATTACAGAATCATAGACTGGCTTGGGTTGGAAGAGACCTCAAGGATCATGAAGCTCCAGCCCCCCACCACAGGCAGGGCCACCAACCTCCACATTGATACCAGCCTAGGCTGCCCAGGGCCCCATCCAACCTGGCCTTGAACACCTCCAGGGATGGACGGGGCATCCACAGCCTCTCTGGGCAGCTGTTCCAGCACCTCACCACTCAGTGATTGTGAAAGTTTATCTATGTGCATGTGTGTATACACAGGCACACTGTACACATCAGTAAGTAGTGCACCCTTTATACAGGGCTATTCCATAGCGTTGATGTTGGTGTCTTTGCAACTAGAGTTGAAATCTGGCTGGGTTATGGGATCTTCAGGGGCAAGGCTGTGCTTTTTATAGGAAGGGGAAGTGCTGAGAAGAGCCATAATGCAGCTATGAAGCTGCAGAACGTGTCAGGCACTGTGCAATAACAGTCCATAAGCTCACTGGGCAGTAAAGTAAAAGTAAAGGCAGGTAGTGTAGAGGCAGCTCTGCATGGACTATGAGAGAGGCAGTCTCGCAGGTAGTAGACCAGGTGTTCAAACCCACCACACTGAGAACAACATTATTAATTATATCAGTATAAGGGGTGATGTGCTTATTGTCAACACTGTGGTTGCTTTTCATCATAGCGAAGCTTCTAAATGTGCATCATCTTAAGCAGCTGCTTATGCATTTTAAAGAGTTTTTGTTTCGTTTCTAGGAGCCCTTTGTGGCGGATGAATACATTGAACGGCTGGCATGGAGGACACCTGGAGGAGGTTCCAGAGGTGGAGAAGCTTTCGATCCAAAAAGGTAAACATGACATTACATAATGGCCTCAGTGGCTGCATCTCTAATTGTACTGCTTTGCTACATACACAACAAAAGGCCTGTATGTAGTGCTGGTGCGTATCCAGTGAGATTTTCCTATGAGAGAACAGACAGAGTTTGTGACCATGAGCCAATTATTCAGAATCAACACGAGTGGGGAAAGTTGCTTATAATTTAGGCTGTTTGAATAAAGGAGAATTGATGCTGTTGTTCTTTGTTAGATGTGGATGTTCCAAAGCACTGAAGTTTCTGGATTAATGCATAATATTAGGCTTCACTGTTAAGGTCATTAAGTCAACTTAATGAGTTTCGTGCTAGTTTAGCTCCCTTAAATGTCTTGCTTTAGGCCCCAGCATTTGCAGTGCTGTTGCAAATAGAAGTTATAAACAAATCAGTAGGCTGAGAAGGACAGGAACGTGGCAATGTTGATATAGCTTGCTTTGGTCTGAGCGTGTGCTGTGGTTTGAACCAAATGAGAAACTTGATTCTTCTGGATGGAGGTGGACTTGTGCCCCTTTTCTTTTCACTTAACAGCACATTGCGATGGCTTATCTCAAACCAGCTAGACAGAAGGTTTAGCTTCATTGGTGTTGATTTAGAATTACAGTGGTGAATTGATTTGCAGTATGTGGTGGCTTAGTGACTTCTCACCCACGCAATCTTTGTGTTTGAGGTTGTTTGTAGCTACCTAAGATAAAAATCCTGAGAAGTTTAAGGATTACTAACTTCATAGACAAGCTGTTACTCAAAATGGATGTGAAAAGCTTCATTAACATGGATGAAAGACATTGGTTTTCGAGCAGTCTGGCTCTTTGGAGGAGGATAGATGCTGAACTTAGTGATTGCTGCTAACACAAACTCACAGAATCATAGAATCATGAAATCACAAGGTTGGAGAGGACCTACAAGATCATCCAGTCCAACTGTCCTCCCATTACCATTGCTACCTCTAGCCACTAAACCTTATCTCATAGCTCCTCGTGCAGACACCTCTTGAACACTGCCAGGGACGGCAACTCCACCACCTCCCTGGGCAGCCATTCCAGTGCCTGGCCACTCTCTGAGAGAAAAAGCTTTTCCTTATATCTAATGTAAAGCTCCTCTGGAACATGGTACAACTTGCGGCCATTTCCTCGGGTCCTACTTGTTGCCTGGGAGAAGAGACCAAACCCCTCTTCATTGCAATCTCCCTTTGGGAAGTTGTAGAGTGCAGTGAGGTCTCCCCTGAGTCTCCTCTTCTCCAGGCTAAACAATCTCAGCTCCCTGAGCTGCTCCTCATAAGACTTGTGCACCAGACCCCTCACCAGTTTTGTTGCCCTTCTCTGGACATGTTTTTAAAATGCTTACATACGTCCCTCATAGTTTTCTCTGGAATCTAATGCAAGGTGCTTGCTTTTTGGGGTTCTGGCAAGCAGAGAATGGATGAAGGGAGTCCTAAGCATTTGTCACAGTCACGGTTTCTGTAATAAGTTGTCACTTTTTCTGGGCACTCTTGTAAAGATACCACTTGAAAGACTAATGAGTTTTTCAGAATTAGAATTACTAATTAGTTTTTTAGAGTAATGCAGTGAGCAAAAAGGCACCGAGCAGCAGGGTAAAAACCAGTCGTTTCAGCAGCAGAAATGAAAACTGAAAATTCAGTTCCCTCTGTGCAAGTATGAAAATCACATTAGTATCAGTTATGGATTGCTCAGAGAAAGCCCTATGCATTGGCTGAGAGAGTAATAGCAGATGTTATTGGGCAGGTATCATGTGAATGCATTCCACTTCTCCCTTCTGTTTGCTGAGAGTTCCTAGTCTGTGTGTGGGGAGCCAGGGCAGGACCAGCGTGCCCCTTCTGTGCTTCAGCAGTAATGCATGTTGGAAGGACATCAGCTTCACATATAGCCTGTATTACATATGTTCAGATAGGGTATGCACGTTCCTCAGCACTCTAGCAGCAGCTCCCTGGAAAAGATTTGGGTTTCTTTTCACCTTCTGCTTTAATCTTAAATCTGGACAACGAAATTTCCCAATCATTGATATATTTCTAATTATTAGCATTAGTTTTAAGGCTATGGAGGACCTGGGAATAGTTAATTCCCTGCACAGCAATGACTCACGTTTAGAAAAATATGTACTGAAAAGACAACTGGAATGGGACAGAATGGACAAAAACAATGAGAGGGGAGCACTATGAGAGTGGAATGAGAAGGAAAAGAGAAGGTTTAAGAATGCATTCAAAGATCCTGTGATTGGAGGGAATAAAATGTGCCTGGAAGTACAGTCACAGTGATGGGAAATGGCAGGGAATATATGCTATATGCTATAGTACATATATAGCTAGAATATATCGCTATATGCTATAGGAAGGAATGTTAGGAGAAGCCGTGTGTTTATACCCAAAACAACTTTATCAGACTATATTCAGTGTCTTACAAGGGTTGTATAAAATATGCAGTACAGTCGAAACTATTTTAGAATCATAGAATGGTCTGGGTTGAAAAGGACCTCAATGATCATCCAGTTTCAACCTCCCTGCTATGTGCAGGGTTGCCAACCACCAGACCAGGCTGCACAGAGCCACATCCAGACTGTTATACTATTATAGCCCTTACACTGAAGGGATATGTTTGCTGGAGCTTCCTTTGAGTTGATGAGATTTGTTTAAGGAAGATGGGATTTTTGTGCTAGTGAAAGAACCAGGCTCTTGAGCAATTGGTGTTAAGTGTTTCCTCTGCTCTTGTGTAGTATTTTCTTGATCACATAGCTTTAATTTAGACATTTATTATTTGTATATATTATTTATAATATATATATATTATTTATAATTTAGTGTCTGTAATTTAGGCATGATTGTATCAGCATTGTAGGTGAGCTCTTATTTGAGTTATTTGCTCTTTACAAATCTACGCTAACTTTCAAACTAAAATCTGCCTTAATATCTTTTATTTTAAATCAGATTATTGGAAGAATTTGTGAATCACATCCAAGAATTACAGGTAATGGATGAGAGGATTCAAAGAAAGGTGGAGAAACTAGAACAGCAGTGCCAGAAAGAAGCCAAGGAATTTGCCAAGAAGGTACAAGAACTGCAGAAGAGCAACCAGGTAAAATCTAAAGCATGTAGTTGGTACTAAGCTTGGAAGATTTAGAAGCATGATGTGTTCCCATCAATGTTTCTTGGTTCAGCATGCTTCTGTTTGAGATAAAAATAGAAAATGTGATGGAAAGCGATTTCCCCCATCAGAGGCTGCTTTATCTGCGTGTTCCAGTAATGACTGGTAGCTATTCTTCATACTAGTTTAGCGGAAGATGCGAGACTTTGAGCAGTTGCGTGAGCTTAATTGGTTCTAAATAGCTGTGCAGCTCTGAGGTGGAAAAGCTGATGCCTGGATTCTGACTGATGTAAATGGAGTGATTCCAAAAGTACAGGAGATGGAAATCTGAGCATTATGCCCATGTGTATGTTCTCCCAGGTTGCCTTCCAGCATTTCCAAGAACTAGATGAGCACATCAGCTATGTAGCAACTAAGGTCTGTCACCTTGGTGACCAACTGGAGGGGGTAAACACGCCGCGGCAACGGGCTGTGGAGGCTCAGAAGCTGATGAAATACTTTAATGAGTTTCTGGATGGAGAGCTGAAGTCTGATGTTTTTACAAACTCTGAAAAGGTAAGAGCTGTCAGCAGGATGAAAGCAGTTCAAAGCAATAAGCAGTACTGCCCTAATTACAAGCTGCTACCATGACTTACCATGGTCAGACTTCAAACCAGTGAGTGACTGACTTGTTAAAGTTTCATTGTTCTGAAATGTAAATTAACAACACTAGGCTGCAGATTGCTGATAAAGCATTTGTATTCAGTGATGCTGAATGTGGCAATGTTGGCATTTTTCACTTTATGAAATTATCAGAGATTTGAGAAATGCCGGCGGGGGCAACTTTAGAGCGCATACAATATCTGCCCCTTTTTCTTTGAACCCTTTGCTTCAGATCCACCCTGTAACGCAGAACGCTTCTGAATGCAGCTTCTTTGTGAGACTTCACTCTGTTGGGTCAGTCCACTGGCCTTGGATACCTTTTTGTCACAGCATGCTTTTGGGCTTTGTGTAGTCCTGTGGCTATGTCTCCACCCTCTGAATTTAGAGGAACCAGGCAGGGAAACTTCAAAGAAACGTTAAAGCATTTTGTTTTCCTTCTGCTTCAGAAGCGTGTTTGTGAAGCAAATAGAATCTGAGTGGTCTGGCTAATGGAAATAAATTGCAGTAATAGTGTCCATCTGTAAGCAAGAAGGGGGAAAGGGAGGGGCACATATCTTTCACAGTGCGTTGGGAAATGTAATCAGTAAAGGTGGTTGATTTCATTTTTATCTTTTGCTTTTTATTTCTGTGGGCTTTTATTGTTGTTTTCTTGTTGCTTTTGTTTTTCTTCCTCCAAGTGTGTCCTGAATGACCATCATGCCCAGGGTAGGTTGTGTGCACAGTGGTATGGCTAAGTAAAAACTGCAGTGTTGTAGCAACAGCAAAAACTTGCTTTGCGTGTTGAGCAAAAATATCTTTTCACAAATGCACCTCATTAATAACTTAAGGAACAGTTACTGTCATCCCTCACTGCTGAGCTGAGCTCTTAAGGAGCTACAGAACAAGCATTTCCCAAGAAGTCTCTTATATAGTGAGATCTGCATCGTGCTTTGTGGATATGCTATAACTGCCTGTTAATAGCTTGTCCTGTTCAGAGAAAGAGTGCAAAAAAACCTTTTCTGACATCCAGGGAAAACAGGAAGGATCCAGCATAACATCAGTTCTTCTATATATGAACTTTCTCATTTCTTTTCCTTTTTTTTCCTAATAAAACATTCATTTTAAAATTATTTAAGAGATCGCAGTGCATAACAAGGCATAAGGTAAAGTGAGTTGTTTCATGTGCAGAAAAGTCTCATAAGGAATTTAACTTGATTTTTGTAATATTTTCTGTTGGAAGCTCTGAAAAAAAAATCTGTGGTAGATAAATATGATAAGCCTGGAAATTGTTAAACAAATTGATCTTGATGTGCCCTGAGGACATAAAGCAAATCTGGAAGAGGAGAGGAATGCAGTAAGGGCTGGAAGTCTGATGTCAGTCTGCATATGAGGTGTGGGGGGGCACACATTTAAATAGCAAGTAGAAATAGTGTTTATAAGGAGCCTTCCTGGGTGTGAGGCATGATATCTTAATACATATTTGAACTAAAAGCATTTCTGAAGTATGAGATAGTAATAAATATTCTGAGAGTTAAAATGTTAATATTTTGGCAGCATCCTCTGATTTTTGAGCTGATCTGGGTTTTCATTGTGATTTCTTGTTCTGTGCCACCCTTCATGAAAGCGTGGGCTTCTCTCTAAGCCATTAAGGGCAAGGGATACTGAGAAAGGGAGGCAAGGAGTTGCAGTGCAATTATTTCTGCAGGAATTGGTGTTTTTCTCGGCAGTGTCAGGTCTTATAATCTGTTGGGTTCTTACCACGTTTATTGTTTTTTCTTACACTGAAAGTTGTTGTTTCCCACGTTTCTTTGTCCTTGATATACTGAGCAATTTCCAGCTTATCTCTGTGATGGCTTTTCTTGGCTGTCTTGTCCTAAGCTATATATGCTGTGTGTGTGTCTTCATCCTCCAAGCCGTTACCACTTGCCTTGCTCTGCCAACTAACCAGTCCCTCTTTTGCACTGAAGTGTCTTAAAGTGAGCAAATCAATTAAAGAACGATGTAGCAGCTCACTTATTTATCATGCAACAGTATCGTTATGTTCAGCATTCACTATTATTCTTGCACCCTCTTCTGCGTTAGTTCTGTACTCACTATTGTTCCATTACGCCTTTCAGCTTCTTCAAACCGATTCTATTAAGATTTTCCTTTGCTGTTTTGTCCACTTCCTCAGATGCATTATAGCCTTTAAGTTGTGTCGTACAGATTCAGTATTTATTTTGACTTAATGGTTTACAGAAGCCTGATTCAATTAAAAATGAAATATGTCTGGGTTTAAGCAGAAACCATGGAGAATTGATTCGTCCTGGCTTCTGTTGTGCTTAAGAAAAGGCTGTGAATTCAATAAAAATCTAAGAAGTTAGTTAGCAGCTGTTGTGTGAAGACAGAAGATGTTGTGTTTGCTTGCTGATGTTTTTGTTTGCTCTTTATTTACCTTTCTTTTGGGCTTCTTTTTAGGTGATGCTGGTGAATAAGTGCTGATACATAGGCTATCCTGACGACATCAATACTGAGCAGAATTGTTAGTTAGCTTGAAGCAGCCTTAATACCTAATAGAAATAACTGCTGTTTCATTGGATTTATTTGAGGAGCGTGGCTGCTTTTGATTTAAGAGGCTATTGTGAGCTGACAGTTCCAAACATAAGCTGCTCTTAATAAGCAGAATGACTACACTTTATTAAAGCCTCTATTTCTGCCGCACAGCCAGCCTCGTGCAGTGACTGTGCTCTGTTTTCCTACCTGTGCATCTTCTGTTCTTGCAAAGTTTGAATCCCAAGCCTCTCATCAGCGGTAGCAGAATAGGATCTCAGTGCTTCTGTTCCTCTTGCTCTAGTTCTGTCTACATGGCTAACAGGAAAAGCAAGACAAATTGCATGTTCTTTATACTTTCTGTTATGTCTACTGGTATGAAGGCTTTGCCTGGATATAGCAGTCAGTTTTCCTTACTCCCTTCAAGGTGCTTTCCAGTTGCTAAGATCAAATAGTAGAACTCTTTACATCTGTCTCACAGTCATGCTTTGGGCCAGTCCATGCCATTTGCCAAATAAATGACTTTTATCCTAATTCATCACAAAATATCATGTTGCAGTTCAGCCATCTATATGTTATGGTTGTTTGTTTTACTACAATATGGAAAGGTGCATACTTGAAACATGCTTGCTCAAGCCACATTACCTGGGATGATTAAATAAGGAACTCTGGTCTGCAAGCCATATTGGCCTGGTATGGTGATGAGCTTAAGGACTTGTAGAGTTGTGCCCCACATGAACATATAGCAGAAAATTTTTTATCATGTTTTGACCAATGTAATTTGTATGTTAGATAATATCTTAAGCATCTTAAAATGCATATTGCAGGAAAGTGATCTCCTACATGGTATATCATCTAAAAGGAATATAAACTATGGTGTGAAAGCTGAGCAGTAGAGATGAAAGAAAGGAATAGGCCATGTTCAGATCTTCTTTAATAATTGGCTGTCATGTTTTTACTCATAACAGATTAAAGAGGCAGCTGATATTATTCAAAAACTGCATTTGATTGCTCAGGAACTGCCTTTTGACAGGTAAAATTCTACCTGAACTTCTCTTTAAAATAACAAAGCAGAAAAAAAATCCACAACTTCACGTAGCTGTAATTTTATAATGCTGCTTTTTTTTTGGAAGGGAATAGAGGGGACAACAGGGAAGGGATGGGATGGGAAGGGGCTTTGTTTCACTCTATGATTCCTGTAGTTTTTGAGAGAAATAAGTGCACCATCTATTCCTGAATTTGTGTTTGCATACTCATGTTGTAGGATCATCTTTACATACACATCCTGAACTGCTTAACAGACTTTTAATGGGATAATTTTGGTGTGCTGACTTAATGCTAGATTTGGATTAGATGCTCGTAGGTTCTTATGGATATGAAGTATGTAACTTTTCTGTCGTCTCTGTGTTATGTATATTCCTTTTTAAATAGATCATGAGTAACAGGCACTCTGGGATGTCTGATTTCTCTTGTGATGTGGATTTGAAATTAATCATGGTATTTTTTTTGATGTTAACAGGTTTTCTGAAGTAAAATCAAAGATAGCAAGTAAGTTATCCATCCAGTTCAATCCATATTCCCATATATGCATCGTAAAAGCTGATTAAAAAATATGCAGTACTGTCAGTATTACCATTTTTGCCAGTGCTTGTATTAGATAGCTTCATGGATTACTTCTAATTTTTTTTTAACCTTTTTTCCTCTGTTCCCTTCCAGGTAAATACCATGACTTAGAGTGCCAGCTAATTCAGGAGTTTACCAGTGCGCAGCGGAGAGGTGAAATATCCAGAATGAGAGAAGTAGCAGCTGTCTTGCTCCATTTCAAGGTAAAAATTAGTGAACAAATAAACTAAACAAAACCCAAACCCAACAAAAATCCACCAGCTCATCCTTTAAGTGAAAATATTTGCACAGGCAAATGATTGTTACCCATATATCTTTTAAAAATACTGAAATGTTCCATCTGAAATCAAATGTAGGTCAATAAAGGAGGCAAATGCCATCCCTGGAGGCGTTTGAGGCCAGGCTGGATGTGGCTCTGAGCAGCCTGGTCTGGTGGTTGGTGATCCTGCACACAGCAGGGGGGTTAAAACTGGATGATCATTGTGGGCCTTTTCAACCCAGGCCATTCTATGATTCTGTGGTGGGGAATCAGAGACATTGTCAATAGAGAACATTCTGAGGGGAATTTTTCTTGAATGTGCGTGAGTTGTCATTCGTGCTTGAAGAGCATTAATACCTGTCATGTGCATCCACGGTGAGCTGTGATAAGTGAAGTTCTGCTAGATTTGTGACAAGAATGGACTGGAAAAAGCCTGTGCTTCAGATAAATGTATTTCTTGTGTTAATTTCTTTGCAGGAGTTTTATCTCCTTAATTTCGTTCTGTATAAAAGACACGGAGAGCCTGGTTTTAAGACTTTTTTTTCCTCCTTCCACAGGGCTATTCCCATTGTGTTGATGTGTACATAAAACAGTGTCAAGAGGTAATGCATTTTATGTTTTACACGCATCTGTTTGGGTGTTGATTTCCTTATTCTATAAGTAGTTGTAAATATGTTGTGAAATTGTTTCCACAACCCTAGGGTGCATTCCTGAGGAATGATGTGTTTGAAGATGCAGCCATTCTCTGCCAGCGAGTGAATAAGCAAGTTGGAGAAGTCTTCAGCAATCCGGAGACTGTGCTAGCCAAACTCATCCAAAACATCTTTGAAGTTAAACTTCAGGTACTTCAAATATTAATATATTATAGTGATCAAGGAAGCTTTTCATCCATATGTGCTTGAAGTAACAGTTGCTCAGAATTTACAGGATTCATAATCCTGTATAAAGATGTAGAATTACAGTTGATTGCCATATAATGTTTCATACAGATAATCAGACCCACTTCAAATGAAACTACTTGTACTGTGAATACAGCAAGAATGAAAACATTCAAATTCAGTATGTAAAATTAAAAGGGAATCAGTACGTTCATTAGCTAGTTCATGAGATGTCATACGCTTTTGGTTTCTTCTTTATGCCACCTACCCAGAATATGTCAGGAAAAGGAGTTTCACATTTAATAAACATCTTTAACCTGTTCGTAGTTGGAATTGGGTTTCATGTGTGAGGTTAGTAATGAATAAAGGAATAATAGCCGATGCTTGGAATATTTATATGAACATTTAGAAACATTAGTTGAAAACCCCATTACCCATCCTGAAAATATACTCCCTTAAGTATGTGAAGTCAGCAGTATGCCTATTCATTGCAAAGTGCAATTTCCCAGTCAGTGTTGTTTTCCTTATTATCGATAATATGGAGCAGGGAGACTGAGTTTGTATTCATTCCCCAATTTGACCATCAGTTTTGACTTAGTATTTTATGGTAAATAATATTTTTTTGCCAAATAGTCAATTACAGGAAGACTCTAAGCTTGTATCTGAATTATGTGTGTATTATAGTTAGCAAATATTTAAGTACCTCTTTCTCTTGCTGTCAACTTTAGACCTACCCTTAGGCCTCTAGTGGTTTTGATTCTTTAAGAGTGGGGATCTTGTGTTTGGACTAGCATGTTTTCAAAGCAATCCCTCTTTGCTGTTTGCTTTACCTGCTGCTACTTTGTATTAATAAATCATTTCCTTCAAAACAACGTATTTATCTGTAGAAGACAGAAATTCTGTTGTATCTGAGACTTAAGCAATCCATACAGCCTTTGGGTTAAGGTGTGTGCTTTGAAGTAAATTATATGTATAATCTAACAAGTGAGGATGACCTGAGGTTTGATATCTATTCTTCTAACAGATATACCTAAATTTTACAGAGTTATGTGAAGGACCAACTGGAAGAACACAGGAAATCGGATGCAGAACAGTATCTTAAGAATCTTTACGATCTGTATACAAGGTATATGCATGTAGATGATAAAATTATTGTTGTAGTTATCCTCTTGGAATGAATTGATTAATCATCATCAAGATGTCGGAATATCAGACAAAAAAGTAAACTCCTCATAAAAATGGGAAAAATTCAATGTCTGTCAAACTTTCCAATGATTAAATTTCTTTAGAAACTTTAAATAGCTGTTATCGTTTTGAATGGGAGGTATTTAGCATTGTGATCTTTGAGTGTGATTTTTAAACTGGGCAAAAGCCAGTCCTCCCCTTGATGGCAATTGTGCCATATGTAATCAAACATGAATTATGCAAAGTTCTTTACTTAAGTATAAAGCTGCTAGAAGTTCTAATCATGATCTGGATTCTGTTGTACCATGTACTTTTACAAGCATGTAATGCTGTAATTCATACAAATACAACCTTTTCCTCCTCTCCCCTTCTTTGTTTTGCATAAAGAACTACTAATCTTTCAAGCAAATTGATGGAATTTAACTTGGGTACCGATAAGCAGACTTTCTTGTCTAAGCTTATCAAATCCATTTTCATTTCCTACTTGGAGAATTACATTGAGGTGGAAATTGGCTATTTGAAAAGTAGGAGCGCGATGATTCTGCAACGTTATTATGATTCCAAAAACCACCAGAAGAGGTCTATTGGCACTGGAGGGTAAGTTTCTTCTATGAAGTTTCCTACTTCTGAAGTGGAAGGGAGGTGGTAAAGGGAGAATTGTTGTGTTTTTTGTGCTGGATGTACAGGGATGGACTGCAAAAGAGCAGACTTCTAAAGTGACCTACAGCTTTTTATAATTTGCTATCATTTCCTGTTAACTTTCTCTGAAATCTTACTGCTCTTGATACATGTGAAGGGTGATGCATGGTGCTTATATACTCATGGAAAATGAAAAATACCAGTTAAACTTATGTTTCAACTTAGGATCCAGACCCACAAAAGGACTGAAGCAAAATTAAGGTACTGAACGCATGTATATGTGTGTATCTAAAAGCATACATTTTTTTTCACCTGCCCAGGTCTTGTGGTCCCCTCCCAAGACCTAGGAAGGGGAAAAGACCATAGCAATGTCAGTGAAAAAGCTCTTAGTGAGCCCAGAAGATGCAATGGACTTAGAGAAAGGTAAAACAAGACTTCATTATCCTCAGGGTAGAGACACTATAAAGGAGTAGGGAGACGTGGGAAAGGAAGAAAGAAAACTTGTGTGAGGAAAAGGTGATGAGACTGTTACACCTTTCAGAGTTACTGGGTTCGGTGTGTCAGGCATGAAGAGTGATTTGGAGAAAACAACAACAACAATAGCAAAGTCATGAGATGAATAAAAGCAAAGATAAAAATTTAATTTTCTTGGGGAAAATTAAATTGATTGCAGTGACTGTCCCTATGGGTTGCTTTATGCATGGAAATGTGTCGGAGCATGCTTGAATAAGTCATGACTGCACAGATAGGGGTGAGGATGAAAGGATTTGTGGCTGTGGATGAGAGAGGAAGACCTCAGTGTTTTGAAAGTAAAATGTGACAACGTATGGAGGCTGAACTTTGTCCACAGAGCACACGCCCCAGAGGGGGAACAGCTGTTCCCATGGTATGAATGTGCCATGGTAGGACACAGCTGAATGTGGGATCAGAGGTTTTGCATTTACTAGCAATTTTTTTTAAGCTGTCTTAACTGTCTTAACGCTTGCATATCCTAAACTGTGTCTTGGGTTCTGTTTTTGTAAGTTAACAACCGAAATATTGTAAGATATTGTTGAATGTGATCTTCAGAATTTCCACCCAGCAAAACCTTTCGGTGTCTCTGTTTTAGTATTCAAGACCTCAAGGAAAGAATAAGGCAACGTACAAACTTGCCATTGGGGCCAAGCATTGACACCCATGGAGAAACTTTTCTCTCGCAAGAAGTGGTGGTTAACCTTTTGCAAGAAACCAAACAAGCTTTTGAGAGATGTCACAGAGTAAGTTCGCTTCCTGCTGTCTCTTATTAGAGACAACATTTTGTGTATACAATCAAATCTTGAGGTTCAGTTTGGTTGGAAGAAAGGAAGAACTTCAGTGTATTAAAAAACTCTTCTGTTTCTAGCTGAATCAGGGTCATGTTGGGCTCTTCTGTATGAATGTGGATTTCATTTTATCTGTCTGTTTTTGGACAAAGTAGGTAGGATTAAACCTACTTGGTAACATTGGTGGTTTCTGTTTTGGTGTTGTTTTTTTTTTTCCTTTCTAAATAAACCAGACCCAAGAACTGAGAAGAGTTCACTACTTTCCCCCCCTTCCCCTCCAGCCCCCTATTTTATGACTACAGAGTTCTTTCCTTGTGTCAAGTGCCATTTCTTCAATCATCATAGAGTATTACTAATAAAGAACTGAGTGGAATCATCTTTAATAGTCTGCCTTGATAACTCTGTACTGTTCTTTAAGAATCTGTTTTACCCAGTAAGGTTTTCCTTCTAACTGAATCACCTGTTTTATTGCCTGTAACCTACATTTTCATACTCAAGTGTAAGTGAAAACCCATGAAATTGAATTGGATACGTTAGTAAATTTCTAGGGAATATTTCATAGCTGATCACAGCTATTCCTAACAATAGTTTAGATGCCTCTGATGTTCTAAATTAGCGTAATGTAGAAGAGGTTTTAACCTTCTTTATTCAGAAACTTGAATATTCAACATTGTGAGAGGGCGGCAGGCATGTAACAAAATATAAGTACAGCACGGTATTACCTGTACATGTAGGGATGACCACATTCTTCGTGGTGGAAGTCAGTGAATGCAGGTAGATCATCTTTTCCTTTTTCTCAGTGTGGTTGGTGCTAGGAACTTGTTAAAATCATAGTACAAACTTCCTATTTTGCATACTTTTTTTCCCCCCCTCTGTTAGGGTCAGGTTTTTCTTGTTCTAAAACCAATTGCATATGTTACATTGGGAAAACCAGTTGAGTGCAAAATGGATCTTGGGAAATAAGGAGACTTTCAGAATTACAGGCACATTAAAAACCTTTTGTGTCGCCATATGCTGCTGAGATTGTGTTTGTGATCAGAGCAATTCACTTTGCAAAGGAACAGTTAAGTACTGGCCCATTCATGCCCCATCCGTGGAGGTGTTCATGACCAAGTTGGATGGGGCTGTGGGCAGCCTGGTCTGGTATTAAACATGGAGGTTGGTGGCCCTGCCTGTGGTAAAGGGGTTGGAGCTTCATGATCCTTGTGGTCCTTTCCAGCCTGGGCCATTCTATGACTGGCTAGCAAACTGGAATACTTCATTGTATGACAGATGCACACTGGTATGTTATGAGTCCCAACCATGACTGATTTAGGAGAACAAGGCTGATGGTTCCTACCTAACCACGTACTGAAACATTTCTGTGCTTGGAAATGTCCCTAACAGGGTAGGGTTTTTTGTTTATTTTTTAGGTATCCTGTGGAAATCTCTTGGAGTGTTCTTGTGTAAATTGACCTTAATTGCAATATTAATCATACTCCAAGCTTCTGAAAGCCTCCACTTAATTCCTTGAAAACCAAAGCTCTATTTTTTTGCATGCAAAAGCCCTGTCACGTTTTTCTTTAGAAAATGGATTTGCAGACAAGTTGCTGCCCCAAATCCTGTGTTGCTTCTAGTTCATGAAGGTAGAGATGCTCTGTGTACATGGGGGCACTTCACTTAATAAAATTTTCATGCTCTGTTGGCTCCAGCTGAACTGTGTTAAATGTCACCGCAGTTCAGACTGTATTGTTTTTTTCTGAGGCACTGAGACAGTGCTAGAACAGCTGCACTGCCTCTAGCTGTGGTCAATGGCAAAAACTCAGTGAAAAAAGGCAGGGTTGTATTGAGTCACCTTTACCAGGTACCTCATTTCAGTCCTGAGCAGTGTGTGGTTTTGGTGATTACAGAAATCACAGCTGGATGTTTGTGTTTTTACAACTGTATTAATGCCTTCCTTGATTTATTATCACTGCCATTATTAGAAGCTCTGTATATTTTTGCTTTCCGTTGCACCCTGCAGCATATTGTCTTCATTTTACCTGTAAGTACCAAAGAGTTTGTTGATACTAAAGGCTGTTCCTCAATAGTTCTCTGTGCGGATGCTTTTAATTTAAAAAGAAATTCCAGTTTTTCTGAAATACTCGTTACACTTTAAGCTTATCCTCTACTCGATATTGGGTAAACTTTCAAATATATGTAAAACTGACCTTTAGAATGAAAGTTCTTCTTCTTTTTTAAGCTCTCTGATCCATCTGACTTACCGAAGAACGCCTTCAGGATTTTTTCTATGCTTGTAGAGTTCTTATGCACTGAACACATTGATTATGCATTAGAAACAGGCCTTGCTGGTGAGTATAATATTTTTTTGAGCACTTCATCTCACTGGCCTTTTTGTGGAGATCATCTTTGCAGGTCCTTTGCAGAGCCTTATTGATTGGTCATGTTCAAAATGTATTGGTTAAGTGAAACCTATGAGAAGTGTTCTGTACATGGCACCACGGTGAACGTTTCCAACATTTAGCATGTGATTTTAGCACTCGTGGAAAAATCTGCATATTTAAAATATCATTCTAATTAAAGAACTGTGTATCGTTATGGTATTAATGAATCCTTCTTTCCTTTAGGCATTCCCTCCTCTGATTCAAAGAACGCGAATCTTTATTTCTTGGATGTTGTCCACCAGGCCAATACTATTTTCCATTTGTTTGACAAACAGTTCAATGATCATTTGATGCCATTAATCAGGTACTTTTATTTTGATCTACATTTCCACAGTGAATGGTAATTTTTGGTGAACAGAGCAGGCTTTTTTTCCTTTCCTCGTCTCTGTTGAGAAGAGTTTATTCTTGGAGTGGTTCAGCTTGATGTTGCAGGAAGATGAAATACTCTCATGGGGGGAGGAGGAAGGGAAGTTACACTTAGAATCATAGAATCATAGAATTACCCAGGTTGGAAAAGACCTTGAAGATCATCAAGTCCAACCTCAGCCTAACCAGAGATAGCTTAGATAACCAAGGGGGGAGAGGCATTGAGAATACTGATAGGCATGAGGGACAAGTTGCTTTGCAGAGATCTTGCTGCTGCATTGCACTGGGCTAGTGGTGGTTTTATGGCCGCATCTTGGAGTGAGCTGGAGATGTCAGGGATGCAGAGATTGCAGAGTCTCTGCAGGGGAAGAAGCTGGCCGTGCCATGGAGCAACGTGTGAATTACATGGACATGTTACGAGCTGCTGGTTGGATATGCTCAAGGTAGATCACACTGATGTGTTGTGAATCAGTTCCGTGCCAGTCAGTGCTCCACAAATTCTGCTTGGGGTCACACAGCTATTGATGTGTTGATCTGAAGCCAGCTAACTCCACCTAAATTAGTCCTTTTCTGTGGAACAGGAAATATTCACACATCCCTGATTTAAGAAGCAGTCCCAGCAAACAGATTTGTTTTGGTACTCTGACCCTTTCTGACATAACTCCTTACGCTGTTGCAGTTCGTCTCCTAAACTATCTGAATGCCTTCAGAAGAAAAAGGATATTATAGAACAAATGGAAGTGAAGCTGGATATGGGCATTGATCGGCAAGTAGAGATTTAAACTTTATTAACCTCCAATTCTTTTAAAACTCCTTTGGGATTTATTATTTGGTTCCCTTTTCTGGATTAAATCATTCTGAACACAAAGTTATTTCTTTTTTCTACATTATTCTATGCAGGAACTTAAATTTTGTTTGTTTAGAGGCTCATATTTATGTGGCAGTTTTCTGACCCTACATAAGAAAGATGGTAGTAAATAATTCTGTTATGTTGAGAGTGCACTCATTCTGTTTACCTTACTCCACACTGGAAAAGGCTGAGAGCAGCACTATATGGGAAAAGTAGGCATTGCATTTGTGTCCTGTAGGGTGATTCCTGTGGAGATAGGAAAGAGATTGTATGTATTTCCAGAATGCTCTGCAAGTTGTTTCTTAAAGGCATTTTCTGCAGGTGCAGAAAGAATAGTGGGGATGGAACATATGTGTGTAACGATTGAGATTTTAGCTGTTCGTACTGGAACAGGCTTAAATGCAAAGCTTGAAATACTTGAACCACAGTGACCATAAGCTTGGTTCTAGACAGGCATGGGTCAGTCCAAACGTTAGAACAGTTTATAACTGTGTCAAGCAAATAATCTCTTAAAAGTGGTAGTAAGACTTAGGAGAACAAGTCCCTGTTGGAAAACAGTGTGCTCAAAGGTTTGTGGATGGAGTCTTCATAAACACTGGCACTTTTACAGGTAAAGGAGAGGTTAGCTTTCAGATGAATGTTACATGTAAAATGTGTGTTCTTGCTTACATGCTGCTTTGTCGTACCCCTGCTGCTAAGAATTGATTGCCTTGCCGAAAGGAATGATCTAGTTTGAAAAATAAAGCAATTTCTAATGCTGAAATTGCTAATACAGGTAATTTCTAGAGTTAAAGGCATCGACACTGTGCAGACTGAATGAGTCCTACAGGAGCTTCTGGAATGGTATTCACAAAAATTGCCTGCCTCTGCAGAAGTGATTTATGAGTCAACCAAAAGTAGCTCTAATGGCTTTCTGTCAGTTTGTATTCTGTGCAAACAGTCTCTTGGGAGTATTTATTGAAAACAGAAATTTAAGAGGCTGTAATTTGTTTGCACGTAGATTGTTGACTGTGGTACACCTGAAATGCAGATTTGAGTCTCTATGCATAGAAAGGGAGTTTTAAAGGATCCACTTACTACCTTTTGGGACTTAAATATTCTTCCCCTGTCCTTCCTTTTATTTCACTTTACCAATGTTTTCTGATGCTTGCTGCTGAATAATACACAGTGTTATCTAATTCTACTAAAATAAGCATTTGGAACTCTTCCTTTGTCTGTCTCATTCCCTCAGCAATGAAGGATGTCATCCAGTTCCACTGAAGAGCTGGAATTGAGTTGGTTACTTCACAGTTAATGTGTCCCCTTTAAGACCAACTGGCCAGCATGGTTGCTTGTTTGTTTTTTCCCTCCTACTGTTTTTCTTAATGGCTTTCTTAAAATCAAGCTTGTCTTTTTTAGAGAATTGCACTGTAACTTCAATCCCTCGTTTTCCATGTTTGCCATTGGTATATATTCTATAGATGAAATGTTAAGCAGTGAGGTTTTTTCCTCGTTGTTATATGCTACATACTTTTGTATAAAGCCACTTTACAATATATAAATATAAAAATCAAGGAAATGAGAACATTCCCTTCAAAACCTTGAGTGTTCTTTGTAACTTTACAGGACATTGAATTGTATGATTGGACAGATGAAGCACATCTTGGCTGCAGAGCAGAAAAAGACAGATTTTAAGCCAGAGGATGAAAACAACGTTTTGATTCAGTATACTAACGTAAGTAAATTAAGTTCCAGCTCATCAGTATAGCTTGAAATGCACTTGATTGATATCAAACACAAAGGAGCAAAATAGAGAGAAGTAGAGAACAAACTGTTGTTAATGGGGGGAATATATCTGAATATATGAAGCTGGGTGAAAATGGGAAGAGTGGAGCAGTTGGTTGTAGAGGCTGGTAGTGTGTGGGAAGAGTGAAGATGGCTGTTAAATTGGGTTTACAACTACAGCTGCCGAGGTTTTAGTTGTCTTGATTGTCCCCCCCTTTGTTAATTGTTGCTTAAATTAACAGTGCAGACTAATCTGAACTGACACAAAGTTTAATTTGGTGGAATGTTGTCTTGCATCCTTCTTTTTTATGCATACTTGTGTCTCTGGCAAGTGAAAACCTGTTGGAATTATTAACTGGAAGGTAACAGATGATGTTGCACTGTAGGAATTTTAAAGAACTTACTAATTAATGTTCAGCTTACATAGAAGGCACTTAATGAGAACAGGTTTCTTGATTATAATTTAAATTATTCTTTTTCCTAAGGCTTGTGTTAAAGTCTGCAGCTATGTTAGAAAACAGGTGGAAAAGATTCGGAAGTCTATGGATGGTAAGAACGTGGACACGGTTTTGATGGAGCTTGGAGTTCGTTTCCATCGACTCATCTACGAACACCTGCAGCAATATTCCTACAGCTGCATGGGTGGCATGTTAGCTATTTGTGACGTGGCTGAGTACAGAAAGTGTGCCAAAGACTTCAAGGTAAGTCATGTGTATGTTGGTGATGTACAGCCATGATGGTTGGTTAGATGATATTTTACCATTTCTTCTGAGAAGTTTTCGTTAAAATAATCTTTCTGTTTGAACATCAGCATTTCATATGCTGATGTTATATGTGCTGTTAACTGTGCTAGTAGTACTTTATCACTTCTTAAAGAGCAGTCTCCTAATACCATTTTGTTGCTTGCAGACTATATATGTATATACACTGAGGAAGCATTTAGTCTATTCTAGATATAGTTTTGTATTGAAACAAAAGCTAAGATTTGCTTTCTGGCCAAGACCTGTGATTCTCTTGCTTCAAGTGCTTTGTTTTTTCCCAATGACTATTATCAAAATTACCACCTTTTTTTATTGCATGTGTGTTGGTATCAATGAGTTTTTTTCTGGAATAGTCTTAAAAACAAACAAACAAACCATCATCCCTCCCTTAGTTTTCTCACTGATGTCTTGAGGAAAGAAATCAAAAGCATCTTCGTAGCCTTCAGTTTGTGTCTTTGTAAGCAGCTCAATAGATTTTTAAGTCGCAGTATAGATTTGTACTTAAAACAAGATATGCATACAGTGAGAAATAGCAAGCTAGCTTAGTTATTTTGTAATTGTGCTTGGGTTTTTTTTTTGCTATCATTCCACGTGCCTGTATATATTTATACACAGAATGACTGAGATGTATTTTCTATATGGGAGATGTCTTTTGAGAATCTTGATGGATGTTGTGTTTTAAGACCTAGGTCAGTTTTTACTCTTAATACCTCTTTTTTTTCTTTCTTTTTCTTTTCTTAACCACAGATTGCGCTGGTGTTGCAGCTCTTTGATACTTTGCATGCACTTTGCAATCTTCTGGTTGTAGCCCCGGATAACTTAAAGCAAGTTTGCTCAGGTGAACAACTTGCTAATCTGGACAAGAACATCCTTCACTCCTTTGTTCAGCTGCGTGTTGATTATAGGTCTGCACGTCTTGCTCGTCACTTCAGCTGAGAGCACGGGAGGAAATGTACCTATGGGCAGGCCTCAGAAAGCACAGGGAATGATTTCTTACCAAACCACAGCTGTAACTTTTGTGGAATAATGACTGTTCAGAATCAAACAGCCATATTTAGACATGTAGAATGCTAGCAGGTAAAAATCGGAATGATGTGTTAGCTAAAGTTCTCCTAGTGATGAATTTTTGCAGAACTACTCGCTACTGATTCTTTTTTTTTATTGGACATGTTGGTGTGGGAAAGCAAGTGGCACATGGAAAGTATCATAGTCTTCAATATTGAATCATCAGATACCATTTGTTGGAGTTGAACTACAGAGCATAGCGTTGGTAATGGATTACATAGAATAGACCAGTGTAACAACATCTTCCATCAATTTTAATGACTTCAGCACAGCTAGTCATAATCAAATTATCTTTGATTGGTGTTTCTGAATCATTTCTTTCATTTTAAAACGTTATCCTGCTCAGTGTAATTTCTTGCTCTAATTAATTAGTTGGGAATTTCTTTGAGATACAGAAGTAAAAGTAACAGTATCCCACAAAGATGTAATTTATTCATTGTGTAGCATTCTAAACATAACTAATGTGGTGGAAAGATTTTCTTTTTTAGTTCTTTGGTTTTGGAGGGGTTTTGCACCTAACAGTCAAGGGCCCACTGAAAAGTATTGGCGTTGTATGACCTGACATTCTTGTTTCTCTCTGTTTGGTATTGGAACACTGAATTTGATAGATGCTCCTGAAGTAAGTGCAGCTGCCTTGTCTAGGCTTTGTCACTACAAGGTGAAGGTGCCTGTGGTTGGATTAATACAACTTTTTCCTGTCTCTCGTTTTGTATATATAAATGAATTCAGATTATAACAAGTGAAAGGATAAAAACGTAGCCCAAGTGTTCATTTATCTACGGGAGGAATGGACTGCAGCACTGGTGAAAACCTAAGGGTGAAATGTACTGTGCTGATGATAACTGATCCTTGGTGCCTGAGCAATATGAAATGTCGAAGCGTGCAAAAGCTTCTCTTCCACTGCTCGTAATTTTAACACTGGGGACAGACTACTTCTGCATCAGTTCTACTACAGCGTATTTATTCAAGGTGCTTCTGAGATGGACCCCTTGTGTGCAAAGAGAGAATTGAAGCACTGGTGATTTGAAATCCAGGGTAGCTTTTCCTCAAGCAGTTGAAAACTGTTGTAAATAGACCTTTGTTCAGAACAGACTCATGGAAAACAGGTTGGAACTGCTTTGGATCGTGTCTTCAATCTGACTCACATCGTACCCTAACAGATCACCTGTAATACTGTTCTTTCTACTGTGGGCTCAGCGTGCATTATGAAAACCTTTCTCTCCCATCTTCAGAGCAGCAATTCTGTAGGTTTACTTTATGGGTCGGTCAAATAAAATAATTCTCATTCATGACTTCCCAGGTGTAGTCAGTATTGACAGACTCGTGTGGGACTTTTCTTGGATAATTGAGGTTCTTCTGCTTCATTTTCCATTTAGGAGAGCACTCTTATCAGTAAGCAAGAGAGTGGATGCCAGGCTTTCTCAAAGTGCTCTGGGAGGCTGGCTGCTTTGTTGAGCTGCAGAGCTCTATTCCTTGGCCATGGCAAAGCCACAAAGAGTTTGGGATGCTGGAGGAGACCCATGCTTGTACTGCTGCCATCTTATTTAGTTTCTCTTTCCAAAAGCTCTGATGTGGATTCAGATGATACCTCTCTGTTACCTCTGTAACTGAAAGCCAACAATTTTAAGGCTGTGGTTTTATTAGCCAATACAAAATCTTTCTACACAAAAAAAACCAAGTGTCAATTTGTAATAAAAGAAAAAACTTCAGAACAGCGAACGTCACTTTAAGATCACAGAAGTGCTTCAGAATTTGTCATATGGTTGTTTGGAATTATTTTTAAGGTTGTATGAAATGTATTTACCATATTTCTTGCTTTATTAGCTGTGTTTCCCATGAATGTGCTCAGTGCAATATTTCCATTATGCCTATTAGCAGGAGGCAGCAAAAAGTAGGTGACTACTAGAACATACGTATGTAAAACTCTTGCTCAATAAAGAAGGATTTCCTCCAGATGACTTCCTTCCATTTCATTTCCACGTCCTTCCAATGTCTTTATGCCCAGTTAGAGAAACAAACAAAACCTATTCAATAAGAAAAATAAAGGGGGGGAAAAATGTTTTTTGCTGATCAAATTAATCACTGATGGTGGGCTTCTCTCTTCCCCCTTCTCTTGACAAACCTCCCCATGCCTGTAGTTGCATGTATGTTGTCATAAGTTTGCTTTGCAGTACAGCTGGGGTTGGGGTAGGGTGGGAGAGTGTAATTTTCACACATATTTTTAAGTTTAGAGCTATTATAGCATATAATTTGGGAAAATATTTCCAATGGCTTCTGAATACCATCGAGTACTATCCAAAATACCGAATATGCATTATAATGTTCGTGTAATGAAGTAAAGTGTTGCCTTTCTAATGATTGCTCCCAGAACATTGGCATTTAACAGGCTGGCAGCCAAATGGATGCCTGAGAGGAGAGCGTGCGTGTGTGTGTAATTATGTTGTCTGCAATTGGTGAAAATGGCTTTGCAGTGAACTGTTGTGGGCTGGGAAATAAGCTGTGTTTTTTAGAAGTCCTATAATTTAGTAACGTGATTTGTTATTGTTTCACGTATGAGCAGAGTGGGGGAATTGGAGCTCTGTAAGAAGGCTTTTCAACGCGAATAAAAATGAAATTGGGAAATGGAAGTGCTTGGAAAAATAGAAAAGTCCAGATTTTTAGGTGAGGGGAAGAAACAGAGACGTGAATTAAAAGGATTCGGGGAACAAGTAGTTTTGTAGCATATCACGTGGGAGGTTAAAATGTGATTAATAGAAACCTGGCATACACATGGAGCCAGGGGAATAAGCAGGATTGGAATTAGAATCTCTTTACAGCTCCATCCTGAAATGAAGTGAGCCTCTAGAGGAGGGGCTGGCTGAAATACTCGGCCTTGGAGCTGCTCACTCATCTTGAAGCTGATGGGTTCAGCAGGAAGAAGCTTTCCATGCTCTACTGTAAATCAACTCTGAAGGATGGGTGGGAGTGCTGCAGTGTGAGCTGTGCCTGCTTCTGCTGCGAGGATCAGGAGTGCCTCAGCACTGCACAGTGCTGTTAGGCAGAAGGATGAAAGGATTGCTGGAGTTGAGCCTGGTTTTGTTCTTTCAAGACTGCAGCGATGTGGATAATGGTGAGTAACTGCTTGACTGGAGAACTACATGGTACTGATAGGGGGAAGGTTAGTTTGTCTCAGAAACAATCAGCAAGAGAAACTTGAGTTGGGTTTGTAGGAAATAAGGCAAATACATGATAAAAATTCTGCCTCTTCTAGAGTGATTTGAAAAGGTTGGAGAGAAGCCTCTTGTGTCCCAGTATCGGTCCTGGAATATGTAGGCCTTTCCTTCAGAGACCTTCAGTTCCAAATTTACTCAGTTTTAGATGTCGTAACAAATCCCAGCGAGGAGTGATACTCTGTGGATTAAGTTTTTATTGTGTAACTATTCCAGTTTGTATTAGCACTTGAGTTCTACAAGTCATGGGCGGGGAAACCAGCCTGGGCTGTGGTGGTAATTATGTCTCTACGAAACATAACAGTGATTACTTGTCTCATTTTAGATGCAAGTAGCAGCTCTTTGTTACACTTCCATCACAAGAGCATCAGGGAGGACAAGCCCTGCATGATACCAAGAGCTGCTCTTCTCGAAGACACCTGAAAGGTAGGAGCACCTTTCCCATCCTCTTGTTCTGCTCCATGCTGGCGTCACTTCTGCCTTTTGTAAATAGAGGCAGAATTCATGTCTTGCTACCAACGCTGCAATATTTTCTCTATGGACATCAAGTGGACAGGCTGGCACGTTGTTTGTTTTCTCTTTCACTGTTGTTTTTACACCTGTTCAAGGGGAGGGGAGGGAAAGAGATTGCCTGTCCAGCCACATACACTGCTTAGGGCTTGTCTTTTTTTTCTCCACTTTCCTTATTTCTTTGGTGGCAGGAGATTTCTGTGTCTTCTGCTTATCTGTGAGTGGAGAAGCAGCTGTGTTTGCCTGTCTTCTTTTCACTTGTATGGGGCATTGCTTATCCTGTGTCAATACAGCCTTTAGTCTGTGTGGAAGCCCTGGTTTTGTTTTTTTTTAACTTGTATTCTATTAGCTTTACTTCTGTGTCCTATTTTCCTTTCCAGACCTCTCAGGACCACACTGTTCCTTCCCCACTGTTAACAGAGAGCAAGCCCTTTAACTTTTTCAGCATGGCTTCTAAGAGTCCTCTACGTTCTACCAAATGGATCTTCAGCTCCACATTGCCTGGTAGGTGGAAGAGTTTGTCTCCATTCCCCTTTACCTTATTACTTCCCCGTTTTCCTTCATCTTTTCAGGTCTGTTGTTTAATGTACTCTCCCATGTGACTAAATTCACAGACTCATAGGATGGTTTGGGTTGGGATATTAAAAACCATCTAGTTCCAAACCCCTGCTGTGGGCTGGTTGCTCTGCACCAGCATAGGCTGTGCAAGACCCCATCCATGGCCTTGAGCATCCCCAGGGATGGGGTACCCACAGCTCTCTGGCAGCAGTGCCAGGGCCTCACTGCCCTTTGAGTAAAGAATTTCTTCTTAAAGTTATCCAGGTGGTAAGCTGTGGCAGAATACTTGCTGTGCTAAAGCTTGCCTGTGACATAGCTGAGAAAGTCACCCCTATGGCAAGGTAAGGGCCAGCACATCTGCTCTGTGCATGCCCTTGCCCTACCCAGTTCCAAAGCTTCAGCACGGTGTGATGTGAAGCCTTTGTGTCACCTTTGTGCTACAGAAGAGGTTTTTGTTTGTCCTTCATAGGCTGATCCAGGAGCTTTGAGTTACAGATTGTTGTCCGTGCAAGGTCAGAACTGTGCCCCTCTGTAATGTCATTTGAGAGAATGGCCTGTGTGATTCTAATGAGGGTGCTTAGCTGTAAGTACTGGATTGTTCAGTTGATTTTATGGTACGTGATATTCTTTGAAAGCTGGCATTTTACTGAAAATCTAAATGGTCTCATGAGGCTGCCAGAGCATGAAATAAACAAATGGTACTTGGGGATCCTGGTGCTTTTAGGCCAATAGGGATAATGGCAGCAGTGGCTGTTGCTGAAGCCTGTTGTGCTCTTTTGTTTTTCTCCAACTTGGATTTAGGAGGGATAGAAAGGAGAATGGACTAAAAGATGTTTCTCCTTTTGGTTCCTTCGTTTTGGGTGCACAATGGGGCTCTATAATTTGGGGCTGTTTCTTCTCCTCTCTTCTTTGTTGACTGTACCACCTTTTTCCCTTGGAATTTATTCATCCCATTTGTTATCAGGGTTGCCCTTGTCAGTCTTGGCCCTATCCCAACTTCATTTCTAGCCAAGGCACCTGATCCATATTTGTATCATGTCACAAACAAGCACTTGCAGTCTGTTCTTTCCCATCTTGAATTCCTGCTTTCCCAGCTTTATCGTCAGCATGGTGGGGATGGCAGCTGGCATTCTACCAAGGGTCCAGCCTCCTCAAGGCCACCTCTGTTTGAAAAGAGAGGCAGAACTTCACTGAGATGTCCCGGATTGATTCATAGAGAGATTAACCATGCAGCAGCAGAACAAAAGCAAGGTAAGTAACTTCTGTTGAAAGACACGGTTACAGTTCTGCTGGCAGCATCAGCTGAGGTGAAGGCAGTCGTTTGGAACTCTTCTGTTCCGACGTGTGTTGTAGTAAAGCCAGCTAATATGAACACATTGGAAACATTTTCGTAACGTCCTATTTGCTGTAAACAATTCATTAAAATAACTTGCTAAGTCTTAGACAAGTGGGTTTTTGAAGGTTGCTCATTTTACTTATCCTCCCAAAGTCAATTTGAGTATGAATATATATCATTTTACTCATAATAGCAAACAACTTCGGAAAAGAAACATTTATTCTGGAGGCAGAGATTCAAACTAAACGGCAATGATGCATTACAAATATATAATTATTTGCACTAATATTTGAGCAGGTGGAATGGATTAGTACACAGTCAACATTACACCACTGATAACATGTATTTTTCTATATTAATATGTACTGTGCAACATGTATTAAAATTCATTTTAACGGAGATAGCAATATTTATACTGCTGTGTTCTGCAGACAGCAGTGAATTGTTGAAATGTGCAAAGCTGGGCTTGATTCAACTTAACTTTATTTCCCAGTTTGTGTGTCTTTAATTTCTCATTTAAAAATAAAACAACCCCAAAAATGGCCACACAACTCAATACCCTTCAGGCCAGAAAGGTTTACTTCAGTGTGGAGTTTTTGATCTACATCTTTCATTTCTGCTCTACCCAGCCTGGCAGGAAACTTGTTGAAATGAGACCTCCAAAGCTCAATCCTTTGTATCAACAGTAGGATACAACCTCATTTTAAGAGCTCGATGGGTAGGTTCCCTCTGGGGATTTTCATGAATTATTATTTATAGGACCTGCTTTTGTCTTCTGGCTTGTAAGCTGTTGTTTTTCCCTCTTAATACATCTTTCTGGAAGTCTCTAATGGTAGAGACAGACTATTCAGCCAGTGAACGTGTCTCCTAAATATGATGGAGTAGCAAGAAGTGAGTCCTGGTCCTTGTTAAATAGGAAGTGTGGCATGGGCTGAGACACTGAAGTTTTAGAAGGATATCTTGAATCATATTGTCTGCAAGTGTTTCTTGACAGCTGCTTTGATTTGAGGTGTGTTCTGGTGAGTTGCAGGCCTGGGCATATGTTATGTTTGGGGGAAATAATGGACTTTAGTTGCTTTTCCCTCAAAGGGATGTTCAGAGACACATGCAACAGCAGGGTTCAAAGCATCCAGAACCCACCCATGCATCCAAAGGCACTAAAATGACCTCCCTTTCTAGACAGATGTGAGCTGATGTTCAGCCAGACTACTTAATCTATTTTTTGTGCCCTTTAACAATTTTATTGTGTATATGCTGATGTATATGTTAATCTCAGGGAAGCAGTTGTGAGGATGGTCTGTCATAAATGCCTACAATGAACTTCAAGACTAAAGTAAAGGAAGTCTTTTAAAAAGCACTTTTTTTATTGCTCTGCAATGGTGAAAGCCTTAAGTAGTAATTTTGAGGCAGATCTTGAACTCCAGGTCTTCTAGAGGAGACCAGAAATAGTTGGCTTATGTTCACTCAAAATATAAGGCACTGTGCCAGATTCTCCTCTGGTGTTAGCAGCTGTAACTTTGCCAGCTTCAATGAAAATGTGCATTTTCACAAGTCCATAAGCATGTTAGACACATACCTTTGTCTCTTCACAATTAGTTTTGTTGCTTACATAGCATGAGGCATTCTGCAGTACATAATCCAGTGGCTAAATATAGTAATTCCAATGCACTTGAGATCAATTAGATTTGTACTTTTAAACTCAGTTTTGTCTATAAAGATAATGTTATATTGCTGAAGGGATTTGGTATTTAAAGTGTCTGAACAAGTCTAAGTGGCTCTTGGGCATTATAATTTTTATTTAGCTGCTTTTAGTCCAATCACTAATCAAATTAAAACCTACCATGACCAGTGTGTAACTTGCAGAAAAGACGGTGGAGCGTGTTTGAGCTGATAGCACTTAATTTGTTGGCAGGTTAGGTGCTAAGGTGGTGTTTTTGTTAGCAACAACAAATACCTGTCTTCTGGAAATGGAAAAGTAGGCTGAAGTGGCTTTTGGGGGACAAAAAGATGCAAATCCCAAGTGTAGAAGATGGTAGTTCCTGCAAAAATGGGCAGAATCCACTTGAAGTCTTTGCACTGCAAAGACCCTTTGCTTTAAAAGAAATTACTTTCTTTGGTTGTGTTAATCAGCGCTTCTATAGGAATAATACTGCAGGTTGTGTGTATGGAGAAGGGGAAGGGTGGGATGCAGCTGTCAGTTTCCCTCTAGGAAACTGTTTCTGAATGTACCCTCAGATCAGACCACCAGAGGGAGGTTGCTTTGTACAGTGGTGATGTGATCTGAAGTGTAGGTTGTTTCCCATTTAAGATGTTGAGAAAACCCAAGCTATGCTTTGTGCAGCTCATTATGTGTAGGTGTGTTCAATTCGGGCCCACCATATCATACAATCACAGGATGGCCTGGGTTGAAAAGGACCCCAGTGCTCATCCAGTTTCAACCCCCTGCTGTGTGCAGGGTTGCCAGCCACCAGAGTATAGGCTGCCCAGAGCCACATCCAGCCTGGCCTTGAATGCCTGCAGGGCTGGGGTAACAAACAGGAAGGTGGGCAGTTTCCTGTTTTGTTTCATGTAAGAATGGTGCATTTAGAAATGTTAGGAGCTTGGCTTTAAAAGAGAAGGCAGAAAATAATGGTTTAAGGGACTGCTTAGTGCTCAGCTGTTCCGCCATGATGCAAGGGCAGAAATCAACAGCAAAATCAGCTAAGGGAGAAAGTGCAGTTCTGGAAGAACAGAATCAAGATGAATAAGGACTTGATTGGGCCGAGGAAATGTCTGTCCTTTACATTTAGAAACTTGTAAGAGTCTGTCAACTTGGTTTAAAAAATCTTGCGACTGATATGTTGTGCTGTCAGATCCACTCTTACACTTGTCTCAAACTCTGAATGGAAATGAAGTGTACTTTCTTTTAATTGTAAGTGCTAGCAAATTACTTCATGCTGTGGTAGATGAGAAGTGGCTCTCATTCTCATGCAGAACTTATTCGTTTTAAAATGGGTATAAGAAGGGCCAGATATGCTGAGGAAATGAGAAGAGAGTGACATAACATTCCACAGAATTAAATAAATTATATATAAAAAAGAAGTTTTTTGGATGTCAGACTGTGGATTCCAAGGGGAAAATGGAATGGAGCCAATGCTGAGATAAAACAAGATTATAGAAGAAAGCACTGCAGTTCTGCAGTGCAATGCAAAATGGAGCTAGAGGCAAAGTAGGGTAGTTCTCGGGGCAGGGTAACATCAACAGGTACTGATATCAGAGTTCCCACTCTGTGAAGTTAAAAACTATGTTGTACTTGTATAGATTTGCTATGAGATGGGTGAAGAGAAGGGAGCTGTTCCAAAGTCTGATTCATCCTGGCATATAACTAAAGTAGGACAGAT
The DNA here is from genome assembly GCF_054131305.1 of Coturnix japonica. NCBI lineage: Eukaryota > Metazoa > Chordata > Aves > Galliformes > Phasianidae > Coturnix > Coturnix japonica. The sequence continues at coordinate 52,973,034 of NC_140667.1, forward strand.
GATTTGCTTCCTAGAAATCTCAGCTGCTTCATCAGTTATACAGGCAATGAGAAGCTTGTTTAGATCAGCTCAAATGAGATGCCTAAGGGGTAAGGTTGCCTCAACCTCTTGTGGAGGCCAAGAAAGCCTATTGATACTCATTATTTTGACCCCCGAAGACTGTCTGTAATGAATTCAGCCCTTCCAGCTTGCCTGGCCCTTTGGATTTCCTTTTTCCCTTGGAAATGGAAGAATCTAGAGCTGGTTTTCTTTTGCTTGAAAGTCTGCTGATAGACTAGAGAGCGGAGGGTTTGATAGCAGGCAGATACTGCCTTGCAGTGTTCAATAGTTGCCTTTACGAAGGCTGCACTGTAGCTTTGGCTACTATGGCACATGTTCCTTATGGATTTATCTCCATTGGCAATGCTGTGCAAAAAGACACATCAGTGTACGTGGTGATGCAGGCATGAAAACTGTGCTTCCCAGGTTGCTTTGATCTTCATCTCTTTGGTGATCCGAAAGCCAAAAGATGAGTCTATTCTGGAGTGGCCATTCTGTGACTGATGAAGAAAATGAGGAAATGGAGGAAAAAGAGAAAGGAGGTTAAACTGGACAAAAGGCTTGGACTGAAATCTGAGAAATGTTTCCTTTATTTCTCTTTGCTTTACTCTAAGCAAGTCTTTGATTTGTCTAATCTGACACTGGCTAACTTCAAACAAAATGAGTTTTCTTCTAGCTTGGTTCCCTTCTGCTTGGCATCTCTCCGCTCCCACACCTGCTGGTCCTTGGCAGAGAGGAGCAGGCCCTCTCATCCTGTTTCCCCTTGGATCCCAGCTCTGCCTGCATGAGTGACAGCTGCTGTCTGACCGTTTGGCTGACTGGTGATTGTGCATTTGTCTGAGGCTGTGCGTTGAGCTGCAGTGCAAGATAGACAATCTACAGACGCCATCCGTCTGTTCTGTCAGTGGTTCCTCTTAGAAACCAACTTCCTTCCATTGTCCTTGGAAGTTGATTTTCTGGATCTCTTCCTCCTCACTGATCACCGTTCTGTCTCCTTCATGGTAGAGTCCGGCCGGCCCTGGTCGGAATGACTTGTTAGGCTTTTTCATATTTTAGAGTTCCTCTGGCAGCCTTTTGGGTGCACCTTGTGTCTGTCTGCTTCCTGCAGGGCCCTGTTGATGAGCTGCCCTCATGTCCTCATTGCTGTTACCCTCTTACTTTCCTGGATCCAATTTCTAGCACATGTTGTCTGGTTGTAACAGGGATAAGACCATTGCTGTGCTTCCCAGCGAGACTGAAGCGTTATTTTTCCCCTATGAATCAAGGAATGGGATTTCTTGCCATTGTGTTTGTTCTTTTCTATGTTAATGCACTGCAAGTCACAAAATCTTTTTTGTTCCCACAAAGTATTAAGCTGCAGAGAGCTTTCTGATCTTCGATGACCAGTTCCCTCAGGTTAGGACTCTGTGAGTTCATAAAGCTGAAAGATATCACTCACATCAAGGAGGAATAATTTGTCTCCCTCTGAGGAAAATGCTGCTTACATGTCCAGTCTCTCCTAAGGTGCTTTCACCTGAGTTGCCATTCTCCTTTGCCTCTCCCTTTGGCCTTTTTTACGTTGAGACAGTTTTGATCCTCACCATTCCCTTCCCCCTCCTCAACTCTCCTCCCAAGCCTCTGCATGCTCATCAGCCAAGGCGTATTTGGCAGGATAGAGAGGAACTCTTCCAATAATAGGATCTTCATCAGTCAAGCAGTTACTTGTCATCTTGTCCCCTCCTGATTCACAGGTGGCTTTGAGCTTCCCCGTCTGGCAATGTGAGAGGCAACTGCTACCAGAACCCAGTTGGTTCAACTCAATAAAAGAGAAGAATTTGGAATGACAGGATGAAAGATCACCTTTTTATACTGTGGAACTCCGAAGACAGGCATCTCATTCTGCATCACCTTGGAGATAGTGGTTGATGTCAGCAGTGATGGAATGAAATATGGCTCCTGTCCAGCCCAGCCCTCATGCTTAATGTTTGATAGCTTGTTCATGGAATCACTGTCAGTTTTCTGTACCTGTTGAGAGTATGCCATAGGCTTGCTGTGACAGTTTATCATCTTATTTAATCTTTTTATCAGCTTGGTGGGTTTTTTTCCAGTGGTCTATCTAACCTTTGGAGTGGCTGATTTGGCTACGGCTGTACTCAGCTGTGCAGCAGGTGTAGGTCTTACAGTTTGTCTTCCTACATATATGATAGATCTATGTAATTTGAATTAACAGGGAACTCAGGAATCCATCCAGCCCAACTCTGACTTCTCAAGCAGGGTCAGTACTGGATGTAGACAGTAAGGTGCGATGTTATTATTATTATAACCTCTTTTCTCTCTGCCTGCCCATGTGCAATCCAATGCTATGCTTCTCTGCAGCTTTCTGTCCTGATGGTGAATGGGCGAGACTTCACTGGTCTGTGTTACTAGTGTTCAGGCTGGGTTGAGGATTGCTAGTGTAAAGAACAGTCTTCTATTATATAGGAATAGAAAACATAAGTTAAAGCATATTCAGATCCTTGGCTCAAGAAGGAAATTAGCTGTTTCTGAAGTTCCTAGGTGAGATGTGAAACACTTTCCCCCAGCAAAATCATAGAATCACCAAGGTTGGAAAAGACCAAAAAGATCATCCAGTCCAACCGTTCACCTGTTACCAATAGCTCCCACTAAACCGTGTCCCTCACCACAACATCCAGTCATTCCTTGAACACCCCCAGGGTCGGTGACTCCACCACCTCCCTGGGCAGTGCATTCCAATGCCTGACCACCCTTTCTGAGAAGTAATATTTCCTAATGTCCAGCCTGAATCTCCCCTGCCATAGCTTGAAACCATTCCCTCTAGTTCTATCACTAATGGCACAAGAGAAGAGGCCGACCCCCAGCTTACTACAACCTCCCTTCAGGAAGTTATAGAGAACATTTCAGCTATGTAAGCTCTTGATACTTATTTTTTTTTTACATTTTGATGAAATTTGTTACCAGATCAAATACACGCAACTTGGCCCTCCTTTGAGGTTGGAGGAGCGTGGCTGCTAATTTCCTATTACAGTAAGAGGAATAGAAAAGGCGCCTTGCGCGTAACCCAAGTGGAGAAACAGTTAAGCATCCTTAAGCTGCGTAAGCAAAAAAGAGAAGAAAGTTGCCAACATATCCTTGACAAAAGACAGGGAAGTGGCAGGCTGTTTGGGGTATGCAAAAAATTTTTCCTTTCATAGATATTGACAGCCAGAGGGGGGTTATTATTGAGAATATGGGTAAAGTTACTGCCAGTTTCTGCTGGTACTCGTGTTTAAAAAGAAACTATGGAAACCAAGAGTAGGAATATTAATTAAGTTCAAATTTGGAATGCCTTTGCCAGGAGTGGCTGCATGAATTCAATGAAGCAGCCTGTTGGGTTTTGCAATTCACTACGTTGCTTGCAATTTAATAGAATGCTGAACTTTTCATAAATGAACATGTTGTTTCAATAATCTGATTAAAAGGTTATATGTTGATAAGATTAGCCTTAGCTGAGTTTTTTCCCTTAAAGAACCAATATATATTTTCTTTAATCAGTATGCAATCGTAAACTGTACCTTAGGGGCAAGTTCATTGACTCAGTCCGACTGTGGAAGCACAGATGAAATCAGTGGAGCTGTGACAGTTTACATCAGCTGAAGATATGATTCTCTATGACCCTTGTCCTTAGTTTCTGGTGAGCATCTTTAATGATTAAGATATTCCAAAAAATAAATAATCAGATTTTGATTAGCTGTTGAATGAATCCTAGTTTTGTAGGATAGGATTGAAGTGTTGAAATGACTTTGATTCTCCTTTAGTTTGTCCTTGTCTTTCTTAAGACCTAACTACATCGTATGTCTAAATATATTACAGATGTATTTGTGTATAGATATGTGCATACAGAGGGAGTGAGACCCTCATGCAGGAGGCAAACTTTGCTTGTGGAGGGTCACCCCCAGCACATCACAGCATCCATTGTAGTAGACACAGTGCTGCAGCATCCATTTTAGAAACTCAGATCCACAGAAGTATCTGGATGCTTAAATCTCATTGTTTTAAGGGGCTTTACATGCCTGAATAACTTTAATGAGCCTGTGCTGTAAAGTGGCATGCTTTAGTGCTCTGCAAGCATTAGCTTAGTTCACAAGGATGGATGTGTATTATGGGATGTGTATCGCAGACTGGTGGCAGCTGGAGAAATAGAAGCAAGGAACCACCTTTAACAAAATAGACAGGCCCTTGTTTGTGTAGACAGCTGTCCATCTTCTCTTCCTGATTCCTTCTGTACTTCCTTTTCTGCATGGATTTAGCCATGTTTGAGCCTTGTTTGCATCCAGTGTGTGAAGGCAGACAAATGAGGGAGCTAGGAGATATGTTTTAGTGGTAGTTTGTGGTTTCTGTAGGTGTGGTAGAGGGAGGACAGTTGGACTAGATCACAGAATCACAGAATCACAGAATTACCCGGGTTGGAAGGGACCTCAGGATCATGTAATTCCAACCCCCTGCCTGGCAGGGCCACCAAACATACACCTTTACTAGATCAGGTTGCCCAGGGCCCCGTCCAACCTGGCCTTGAACACCTCCAAGGACGGGGCATCCACAACCTCACTGGGCAGCCTGTTCCAGGACCTAACCACTCTTCTAGTAAAGAACTTTCCCCTAACATCCAACCTAAATCTTCCCTCCTTCAACTTAAAACCATTTCCCCTAGTCCTGCTATTATCAGCCCTTGTAGGTCCTTTCCAACCTTGTAATTCTATGTTCTATGAACAGTCATTATGGGGAATTAGCCAAAAGCTCGGATAGACCTGAATTTTACATCGAATACAGATAACCTCCCACCTGTTTGCATGGAAAACCAGCTACTAAGTAATGAGTAAAGCACCAGAAAGAGCAGCCAGTGCTGTTCCCAGTCAGAGGTCAGTTCTGAGCATGCATTGTATTCGCATCCATGCCCAGAGCTGGTTGGCCAACCTTGCCTTTCCATGGCCTTCTTTGGACTGGAAGGAGTGATGTTAAAAGTGGCAATCTGGCTGTGCAGTATCATTGTGTAGCTCAACCAGGAAATGTAGAAAAGTAGCAGAGGGGACCAAAAAGGAAGGCTGAGTGTTTGCCGTCTTGCTTGCAGAAGGGCAGGTGGAGTTATCCCTGGGATGCTGCTCAGTTTTTAGGAGTACAATGAAATACATTCCAAGCACTTCTCTCAAAACCCTTCAAGTGCAAGGCAGCGATTCAGGAAGGCTGCCAGTTCCGTGTAAGCACAGGGTAGCTGCTTTGGTTTTTAACTGCCTTACATCTTTGTGATAAGAATGGCGGCTGTGTTCAGAAAGCGCTTATTAAGCCAAAAATAACACCCCATTTTTTTTTTCCTGTGAAAAGCGAGTTATAAATATAATCGCAGCCAGCAGTCGATCTCCAATCTAAATTGTGTGCATTGCCGAGAGGTTTTTTGTCCAACCCCCCCTCCCTTGACAGAGGTTAGCAGCTGGTAAAGGTGCACTACCCCTTAATGACAGAAGGGAGGCAGTCTTGTTTCAAGTAATGCTATTTCTGGGCGATAATCCAAAATGCGCAGTAGGCAGAAGTTAAAAGGAAGTGCTTGCTTTTAGGTTTTTAAACTATATCCCTTAATCCTGGGTGATGATTGACAATCATGATTTAGAGTACGAGGTGCCCCTTTCTAATCCGGCAAGTTTGATGTTATTTGCGTATCTAGTATGGCTTTATTCAACTAAAACTAAATGGGAGCCTGTGCAATTGATGCCACATTTCTGAGATGAGTCCTGGACTGGGAGTCTATTTACAGATTAGTGGATACACAGTATCCGTAGTACTGCCTTTTTTAATGTGCCCGTGTGTGTAATTCAAAGACTCCAAAAGGCAAATTTACAATTAAAATGTTTCTTGCTGGGTAAGAATACTAGTGGGAGACTTTTAACATAATTTAATTCACCGTGAAGGAAAGCAATATACAAGATTATATTAATCCTAGTTTGATAATTATAGTAAAATAAGAATACATGTTTGTATTTAATAATGATGAAAAAAGCTATCGTTTATTGGCTTTGTGTTATTTATTATGATGTAGGCGCTTGATCTTGGTTGCAACAGCATTGCTTTTCTTCTGCCAAAGTTTGCAGTAAGTGAATGTAAAACGGAGAGGACAAAGTAGTTAATGAGTATTTGCCCATGGTTTGTTATTCCTAAAGGTGAGGGTGACACTTCTTATCTTCTGCGATCGGCGGCTTTTGAATCCATTTTGCTTAAAGAAAGAAAAGTAAAAGATAATGGTACGTAAGAAATGGCAAATAGAGGACAGCTCTGAAAAGGCTGGTGTGTCTTTAGTGTGTAAAGCATTGCAACATCTTCTGAATTTATAGGTTTTACTGTTGTTTTCCCAAACACTGGCTAGCTAAGATGTGCGCTCTTGCTGATTGAAGCTTGGCGTGTATATTTAGCATTAATCACAAGCAGCTGTGGTGGAGGGAAGCCTTCCTAGCCAGCCAGATTATATTAGATTAAAATGATCCACATGTAAGGTGTAGCAATACCTACTAGCGGGGCAGGAGGGAAATCACATTATACTTGCAACTAGATTAACACAGGGATTGAGTTGACAAATAATTCTCTCCTGCTTTTTATTTTGTCAGGTGGGAGAAATAAAATGTTGCTACACCAGTGAACTGCCTCAACGAGGCATGCTTCTGTAATTGCTTTGGATGTTCATGCTGGTTCCTCGAGTCAGCGCAGGATCCCAGCAGAGCCTGGTGCTGTAGGAATATGCCTTCCGATCCCAGCTATGCAACCCTACCTGCAGGGAATACAGCTGTATGCCAGCTGCAATGGGCTGATGTTGGGTGAGGAGTTCTGCACCTTAGTGCCCATGGGAAGAACAAGCCAGGGAAATAGGCTGCACTTGGTTGTAGGGTGGTGTTGTGAGTACACTACCATGAGTGGGGCATAAGCATGTGCCGTGTGCTTGCAAACCTCATCTGTAAGGGCAGGAATATTTTCCTTTGTGGCTTGAGACTGTCAGTAGAGGAGGACAATATGTGATGTCTCCTGTACTGTCTTAGAGAAACAATAGCTCAATAAAATATTGCGTAGAGCTGAGCAGTGGGGAAAGGGGGACTGAGCTCCATTTGCATAATGCCAGCACTGGAATTTGGCTGCCAGCAGGGCAGGGGAAAGCAGGGGGCTATAGAATTCACTCTTGATTGTGAATAGCTCTGGGGGGCTCCATGCTGAACGACTGGGATGGAGCCATGGTGGGCCTGGGCATGATTCCAGCATGTGCTGTCGCAGAGGAAATTCCTCTCTTTGGTAGTTTTGTATGAGCAGAGAGGACAGGACCAGGATCGTGATTATCTTGGGACTCTTGAGGAACTCATCTACGTTGTCATCTTTTGTCTTTAACTTTTAATGGTGTCAGAGGTTGTGAGGTAAGAACAGGGTGGCCAAAGGAGCAAGGACACTTGGTCAGAGCAAAGCCAGCTGTGCTTTTGATTTTATTTCTTTCTCTCTATAATTTATCCTCTAGTGTAAGGTAGCACAGCTGGGATGTGCAATTTCCTCTGGGCCTCTCCAGGTTCAAGAGAAGAGAGTGCCTGGTCCAATGTCCAGAGCTTCTGCCTTATGCCTAGCTGCCATGCATCTGGTAATGCATTTTCTCTTGTGTTCTCTTCTTCTAGTTGTCCAGAAGTCGACCATTTCACCAGGCAGCAGCACTGCCTTCCTTCCTCCACTTTCTGTTTGCACTGTCTCTCCCTCTCTCATTACCAGTCTGCTTCTCAGCTGATTTCTCATTTCCTGCCTGGCCTATTTCACCTGACAACTCTGACTCCTACCATACTCAAAGTGCTCTATTTGCAAACATGTACTGTCTAACACAAGGCCTGTACTGCAGTGTTTGAAGAACATACCAGGGCTGAGGATTGCCTTCTTGTTGCAGAGCTGACATGGTTTCCCACAAATCCTATGGGTGTTAATGCACAGCTAATGGTTTTAGTGTTCTGTACATTCATGGCAGCTGTGTAGCACTACCACGTTCAATTGATGTAACAAAAACATCTGGGTAGGAATTTTTAAGATAACAGGATGGAGAAGTAAACACAAAGTTTGCACAGAAGAGCTCACCTGGAAGCTAACTAATGTCTACTGCACTAAGTCCAAGAGGTGTTCTGGCTGTTGTCCTATCAGGTCATGGTAAATATGGCACCACAGGACTGTGTTTGACCACGTTCTGGCTGTTTATGTGTGAAAAATTCAGGAATACCTTAGTTTCCATCAGGATTTAGGTATCTGTCACTGGCTGTCAGTCTGGAGTAGAAAAATCTGTAAAGTGACAGGCTTTGGAGTTTTGATTCCACTCAAGAATCATTGGGAATGAAATCTGTTGAGCTCAATTAAACACTTCCTTTTCTAATGAGTACTCTGAGTACCTGAAGCACAGAGCATTAAACCTCAGCGCCATATTTGAGGGCTTATGGCTTATTTATCTTTCCCTATGTTTTAGAATATGCTAGTGAGGTATAGTATGAAGGATCAGCAGAACCATTTCAGGGAAGTAGCATTAAGTGGGTACCACGCATGCAATGCAAGGGCATCACAAGGATGGAAGTGATATCAAACTCCATGAAATGCCCAGAATGACTCTATAAACTCTATAGTATCACATATTAAGAATCTGATTTCATAGCCTGGAACGTGGTCCTTGCTTATAAGCTTTGGAAACGTGCTGAAAAAGGCAGAGTCCATAATGGTGACTCCTGTTTTTCCCTATAGCAAGGTCATAGTTTGAGCAGGGCTTGTTGCTACACTAAGATGAAATGTTGGTATTTGATCTTCTAGGGGAACTGTTTACCACCCATGTGAAATCATCAGCCTCTTGTGAATGTGTAGATTTAAACAGTGGTTGTTTGGATAATTGATGGCTTTAAAAGAAGTCTTGCTCTGTACATCTCAATGAGATTTAAAAATCAATCGGCATCTGAAAACTATATACTCTCCACAAACCTAATGAATGCCTGTCTCTGTGAGACATTGCAGCTCGAGTTATATTTTGAATTAATTGGCAAACAGTTACATAAAGAGATCATATTAAGGTCTCTGAAAAAGGAAGCTGGGTTAAAGATGAGCTTTCATCTTTAAATCTGCTTTTCCCGACTTTTTAATAGCTTGATTTGTCAAGATGTAGTTGACTCTGCTGGTTTGTGTACAGATTTTCTTTCTTTGTTTTTCTTTTACATAAAGAGGTTGATGGGGAAGCCAATACAACATCAAAGCATTAAAATAAAGAGCTTTAAGGGAAGGAAAAGAGAGATGTTAAGATTAGGTGAACGAGGGAAGCAAAGGTGTGGAGGAGATATCATCATGTAAATAAAGACATGGCAGTGAACTGCTCTAATGAGACACGAGGCTAATTAAAGAAAAGGAACAGAGATAATTATTCTCAGATGTTTTGCAAGGCATGAGAATGAGGCTAGCTGATATCTCAGTCCTGCTCTAACCTCAGATTCTGTCTGTCTTCCCCTACGATGGCACTCAAATCATGTAAGATCAGGCTTCATGAGTCATGCCCTAATTTCCCTCTGGTGACACTGTGTTCAGAGGTATGGTGTATATTATTCTCCTGTCCCTGCTTTCCATCTGCTTCTTAGGGAACCATATTGGAAAACAGGGCTTCAAGCAATCTGCAGCCTCTGCTTTGTCATAAGTGTAGAGCCCTGGATCTCATTTTCCTTCCCGCATGAGCTCTGTGTTGGGACTCAATCTGTGGGCCGTAGCATCATCTCCTGTGAGTCTGAGCTTATTTAGAAATGAAGGTTTGTTCTGCCTTTCCTCAGGAGAAAGCAATTTTTAAAGAATATCTTTTGAAAAGCAGGCTGGCTTGCATTAAAGGCTAAGGGATATGTATGGCTGCCATGCAGAGGTGTAGGGACTCAAGCTGCTTCTGTGGAAGTTAATGGCAACCCTTCAGTTGCTTTACGAGGTCCAGATCATTGTTGACCTGTTCTGTTATCATCAAAAAAGAAAGAAATCTATGACAGGTTCAGCTTTCAGACGCGATGTTTTCCCCCCCGCTATTCCTCACCCCCTCCTCCTTCCATTCCCCTTGTCCTCCAAAGAAGACTTGTGTGCTCGCCTCTCTTTTGCTGCCTTGGCACTGTATTAGAATACTTGCAGGAAAAGGAAAGAAAGCAAAATCCTGAAAGCCACGCTTTTCCCTGTAGGTTGGCACCATCGCTTCAGCTTTCATCAGCGAGAGCAGCGTGCCAATCTCACGCCAGCACAAACAGATGTGACTCTAGAGCTTTGAGTGGCCAATGAAAGAGGCATTACTTGCTGAACTACGCTCTGAATGCGGCCAAATTCACCAGCCTTAGGACTTTCCATTGAGACAGACGGTTTCTCAGAGCTTTGCTTTCAAGGTGCCGGGATTTGGGTTTTCTTTATTTATTTATTTTCCTTCCCTTTATGCTCTGACATTATTCCAGCGTTCAGCATATGATTTCTGTTTCATAAGAATGTTATCAGAGCAGGGTAAGTACATGGGAAGGCTGTTCGCTGCTCTCTGAAAACCACTGTATACATAATGTGGGACTGTATACATGGATGGGATGAAATGTATTCCACATGCACTGGGAGCTCACGTGTATTGAAAATTTGTGCAACAGATAAACTGTATTTTAATTTCGACAAAAAAACAGCCACTTTTCATGCTATTTGAAGTACATAAAGCAGTAAAATACATACGATTCAGAACGCTCCGCTGAATCAGAAAAAGGAGGTGCTTAGTTGGCAAAACCACTTAATCCAGACATCTACAAGGGAAATCATGTAAGTCCAATGATGCTTAGTGGCAATGAGTGCCACTTAATAGGGATTGTAGTTCTGCTAAACTGGGACACCTCCAGATGATTTAGTAGGCTTAGTGGAACAGGGTGAACAATTTGCAGGCTGTATTCTTCAAAACATATACCTTATTCTGATAGGCAGAAGGTCACCAAACGATCTGCAATATTTGGGACTATATTTGCTCCTCGGAGTTTTGTGAGGGCTTTCCCATAGCTACCCCTTGCCTGGCTCTTGTGTTGCCACAGTAAGAAATCACTAATTGCTGATGAGCCCGGGCTAACAGTTGGTCACAGTGGATTAGCCATCTTTTTTTTTTGCAAGACTAGGGGGATCTACAGTGATCATCTGTCCCGACGTCTGGCCTACATTACCCAGAGAATTTCATTCTGATGTTACTCTGTCAGGCCCATCAATTTCATGATGAGGTAGAATTTAGCTTTTATTAGTGTAGGAGTCACAAAATCTATTTCCCTCTTTGGTGATGGCTTGCTGGTGTTTGTGCAATATATGTTACATTGGAGATGAAATTGTGTCAGAGCTGGGTGTATTCCACCAGAGCGAGGCAGAATGATGATGAACAATACTGAAAGACAGAGATGTAGCTGAACCATGTTCTCTAAGATAGGATGAATTTTGTTTACACCATTCTAGGGAGTTATTTGTCTAAACTGGCCCTTAGAACTGCATAGTGTTCAAGAAATGTTTAGACATTGTTCTGAGGGACATGGTTTAGTGAGGAAATGTTGGCGGTGGTTGAATGATTGGGCTGATCTTGGAGGTCTGTTCCAACCTTGATGATTCTATGATTAATACTGCTACACTGCTTAAGGTTTCCGATGGCATTTGATGTCCTGTTCCACAAAACAGAAAGTAGATATGTGCTAAGAGCTTGTTTCCAAATAACTTTAGGATCCGGAGAGACTGAACAGGCAACCAAAAGTAAGTGGCAGAATCTTCATTTTACAAATGGAAGACTGAGTCTTGAAGGAAATGAATATCTTCTTCAGAACTCAGAATCAGGAGTGGGACATCTGTGGCTTTGCAACCTAGTCCTGTCGAACTGCCCTTCCTCCTGAGATGAGGAATGCTCAAGGTAAGATTAGATTCAGAGACTGGAAAGCAAGTTGACTGTTGAGCCGTGTGACAAGATGTTCTTGTGAATTTTTAATTGCTGGCTGTGCAGACGTGTCCTTTGTAAGGCAATAACCTGAGGAGATCTGTCCTACATTTTGGAAACCGTTGTACTTCTGCAACTCTTGGAATGAGTCTCAAATGAAAAATCTGTTCTGTAGCTCATTCCCTACCAAAGTTCCCTCTAGATAAAGCTTTAAACCTGTCAACTTAGTGGCTATTGTTCCAGGAATTTATCCTTGGAAGCAAGTGACAGTATCCCTAATATTTGGCTGGAAAGAAAATCTCTTTGGGGAAAGACTAAAATGGTGCAAGATGATAGTTGCCTGCTTCTTTCTTATTCAAATTTCAACACTCTGTGATTTTCTACTTAAGTCAACTCTTAGCTGGTCTCTTACAAAACAACTTTGCATCTTTAATCAGCTCGAAGATGAAAGTTTCTCTTCTACCTGCTTCTTAGATATTGGTTTCTTCATATTACTACCAGTTTGAGTTTAATTTCAGGAAACTAAAAACTGTGGTAACTTGTCTAAGATGTGAATATGGGGAGATCCTTGGAGATCTTCAAGAAAAAGGGTAGAGGTGGCACTGAGGGGTGTGGTCAGTGGGCATGGTAGGGATGGGCTGGGTTTGGATTGGCAATCCTGGAGATATTTTCTAACCTGAATGATTCTATGATTCTGCGTCTTCCTGAAATATCTGCTGGCACATCTATTCTGTGAAAAGTGATAATTCAGGAAAATTCTAGAGCTCAGTTTCAGCAGTACATGTGAACATACCTCAACTTTAAGTCTACAAATGGCCTCTTGACTTTTGTGGTGATATTCGTTTGCTCTAATTAACACTTTCCCAAGTTCCTCTTTAAGGAGCACCCTTCTTCCTTTACAGCTCCCCACAAGCAAGGTTCTACCCTTCCATATACTTTCTGAGGTCTCCAAGCCTCGGGCTGTGGTTGCATTGAGGTTTAATTGTGTAGGTGATTAACAAGTTACGGATCAGGCTAAGACACAAACTTAACTAACTGTGTAGGCACACTGTAGTCACTGGGAAGCCTTTGAAAATCTCTCCTTACAGGTCCAATACAACTGCCATCAAACTCCAAGTACTGTCTTCAATGGAAGCTGGACTGGACTCTTAGCAAGGAATTCCATGGATGTCCAAGAGATTTTACAGCATGGGTTTGAAAATCACCTATAAACAGGTATGATGTGCTGAAACACCATGTCTGTGTGTTTGGAATGAATAAATAAGAACAAACGGAGAGCCTTCAGCTCTCCTAAAGAAAGATGGGACAGGCAACAGTTAAAATTAGCTCTTGTTTTTCCCATGAATTTGCTTCTGCACTGTTTCCACTTCTTCAGTTCATCTCAAACTTAAAACGTTTCTCAAGCCTGCCCAGCGTGGGGTAAAGTCCAATACTTCTAGTGAAAGATTCTTACTTGAATTGCTGTGTCTTAAGACTTGTGCTGCTAAAGCAAAAGGGAGAGTCCAAGTTTGTGCCTTACAGTCCATAAATTCTTGCTGCATAATCAGCCACCTCCACTACTGGCACACAGTATCTGTCAGAGATCCATTTTGTGAGACTCTGCTTTGCCCCTTGTGGCAAGTCAGGAGGTGGAACTAGATCCAGATTCTTTAAAACTGTGCCCAGTTGTGAAATCTGGAGGAGAAATGGCTTTCAAACTCTTGGAACTTGGTGTGTTGGAAGCCAGCTACAAATTCATTTTAATTTTGACAGTGTTAGAGGTCTTAAGATGGGTTACCAGTATCCTGTAGAGTGTTAAGTAGTCATTGCTTGTGCTTGGCCATTGCCTGCCTGTAACAGTAGTTGGAAGGCCCATATCTAGCAGTGATTATTTGTCCATCCTTTTTTTTTTTTCCAAGTTTGTAATTTGCTCACTCTGAGCTGGTGTTTGCTTGTTTGTATCTGCATGTATCAGGTGTAGATTCACTCACAGCTTACAATCAGACAGTAAGCAGGACAGTGTGCATCTCAATGCTGCACAGTAATTGTGCTTTGCTCCATCTCCCTCTTCCATATTTAGACCAGGGCTGTGCCTACACATCCACATCATATCCAAATACAGCAGCAGTGGTGGGATGGAACTGCAAAAGAGTCCATTTGCCAGTGAACTTTTGTTAAAAAAGGAACAGAAGTATCCATTGAACCTATTAAGCTATTTACTGAGCTATGTTAATGTAACCCCTTCTTCTGGAATACTGTGAATGATTTTAACTACCACGCATTGATTAAAGCCTAAAAGAAACAACTATCCAAGGAAGGAACAGAATAATAAATCAGCAATGAGTATCAGCACAGTGTGATTTTCACATGCAGATTTTCTCTTCAGCTGGGAACAAACCTGAACAGGATGTTGTTGGTTCTCCAGCAGGATATGGGGGTCCCCTCATGGGACTGCAGTCACTGTATGTATATATAACCACTGTATTACAACAGAAGGAAGTTATTTCATATCTTTACCTTTTCCTCTTTTTCCATCTTCTTTGTGACTGGACCACTCTAAGCAATGTCATTCAACACAAGTAATAGTAACATACTCCAGCTGGTGGAGTACATGGGTGGCTGGATTTTCACCTGAAAGCTTCAGTCCATTTAACACTTCCTTATTCTTCAGTGGAATTAAACCCAATTTCCACACATAAGTAAGCTGTGGCTGTAAATGCAGGTGAAGCTGCTTACATATGTTGCAGTTCAGGATCAATGCCTGGTGAAAATGTGTTTAGACAACATGTAGCCTACATCACATAATGCAAAGTGCAGTTGGTGTTTCTTTTGATAAATGTTTTATGCCTTGATGATGAGTTCTGTTGTTGACTCTGTGGCCGTTCAAGAATATTTCACAAATGAGAGCTCTTTTTATTAAGGCTGTCCCTTTTCTCCCCCTTTCGCTGATGCTTTAATGTGCTGATGAGACAAACCATGCAGTTGAAATGTGAACTTTGAATTATTTAAGTTGGTGTGTTTGAAAGTCAACCACTTCATAAGCTGTGCTGACGAAAGGTCTCCCACTTAGTCCAGAGAAGTTTTGTTGTGTTGTGTGGTTTTTTTTATTTGCTGTCATTTCTGTCCTGTTAATTTGAGCAGAAACTGTAATTAGATGTAAGTGGTCTTGTTCCCACAGAAATGAATGGCAGCATCTGGAGAGAGACAACCGTTCCAAATGCTCTTGGCTACCATCTCTCTGCAAGTTAGCAGTATGGAGCGAGGGCCTGAATCCAGACTTCTGTCGGCCTAATTTTATATCTGTGGAAGCACAACACTAAATCCAATATTCAAATGCCTTGCCGTGATGGGTGCAGAGCAGAATACATTCCAGGCTTTCATGTTGCCCGCTCCTCTCAGGAGGCCAATCCTCATTGCATCTCCTGGTGGGACTGGATGCGTTCCTCTGACGGACCTGGACTAAGAGTAGGAGGGATTCTGGGTCAAAGGCTTTATTTTTTTTCCCTTTTTTTTTTCCTTCTCCATTTCATTATCCAGTTTGACAGTATCTGGGCTCTGCTTCCCCAGACAGGAGCACGGCTCTGTTTGTAAACAGTAATTGAGTTAAAAGATGTTTTGTGTCAGAGCTGAGCTGGTTTCTTTATTTACTCACTCTGTGGAAGGGCTGGCTCCTTTAGGAAGGTGCAGTGCTGCCTCTGAGCACTGGGTCTCCACAAGGTCACGCAGCTCCTTATTACCACTGAAATTTGTCTTCAATGAGCATTTATCATAATCAGTGCCAGGATGTTGTGTTTCTATGAAACTTACTGTCCCCTAAAGGAGAATTAGACTTGAAGCTGATAGTGCTATTTTGGAGTAAATACTTCAGTTCAGCCTTTCCAGTTAATTGAAATGGGGCAGACTGCTTTCCTTTCTTCAGCTTTTCAAACCTATCTATCTCGTGCTCAAGAACTTGCAGTCTTTCAGACACGTGTTCATCTGTGGACAACCACTGTATATAACTAACTGTCCTTGTAATACGTGGCATTGCAGCTTTCAGCAGGGCAGGAGGTGATGGCCTTAAGTTGCACCAGGGCAGGTTTGGGTTGGATATTAGGAAAAATTTCTTCTCCAAAAGAGCAGTGATGCAGTGGCACAGCTGCCCAGGGAGTGGTGGAGTCACCGTCCTTGGAGTTGTCCAAGAACCATGGAGATGTGGCACTGAGAGACATGAGCATGGTGGGGTCGGTTTGCGTTGGACTGGGTGATCTTAGAATACTCTTCCAACCTGAATGTTTCTGTGATTCCACATGTCACAGCTCCATATACAGGATAAACATGATGGCTCTTCTAAGTGCCTTTTGTTAAGCTTTGCTACCATGCAATGCTAATTGTCTACTTTTACCTTGCTCCTTGCTAACAGCAGTACCTTTGACAGTGCAGCCTCCTTTCTATGCCGCTGTTTTCCAGGGCTTTGTCTCATTTCTCTAAAACATGCAAATCAAGAGAGGAGGAATTTAGGCTGAGATTTCTTAGAGACGCCTGAAAGATTTACAGGATGAGTTCCCATGAGCCTAATGGGAATTGTGTATCTAAACTCCTTACAAGACTCACAAATCTCTTCCTTCTGCTGTTATGGAGGCATCGGTGACGGCCCAATAAATGAGGGGAATTGAGGTTTACAGTTGAAGGGTTGTCTCGAATTTACTATTGGGTACAAAAGAAGATACAGCGTTTCTTCCCCAAAGCCGCAGTGCTCAGAATGAAAGTCTGAGCGTTTACAAGTAAATCTGTTATTCAGCGTGGGAATTAAATTAAATTATTCATCCTTTAAGAAATTTAGGAACGTCAGACTCTTCTTTCCTTGATAATTTCAGTAATACGGTGGTAAAGTCACTTCAGACTTGTCATAGGTTCAGTGGCAACTTTTCTCTGTATATTTGATGCTGTTGAATGTTTACATGATGCTCTCACAGATAGCTGTGTTCTGTGGACAGTAACTCATGTCATTGGGTATAGAGGATGAGCTTTCTATCACAAGACATTTCTGTTCCTGCTTTGCAGACACAAAGACCTTTTTGCCTGCTGTTAAAGCTTGCCCTCTTTTTCCCTCTGCCAAGGACGTGCTGGTAATTCACATTTGTAGACCTCTGAATTTTGCTTAAAAATTTTCCACTTTATTTCTTCTTCTGGTTGTCTAGAAGGATAAATGACTGTGCAACGTGGCCTTCCCAGGGGTGCTTAGTTGGCCTTTCCTCAGTCATTCACAGCATCTGCAATCTATTGCTGTAATTTGGGTTTCGCTATGATCACTATATGTATATATTTAAATTGTTTGTAGAATCGTGGAATGGCTTAGGTTGGAAGGGACCTCAAGGGTCATCAACCCTCTTGCTGCATGCACGGCTGCCAGCTGCTGGATCAAGCACTAGATCAGGTTGCCCAACTGTTCCTACATCATTCATGCTTTCTACTAGAACTTCTGCAGGGACAAGCATGTTTTTTGAGCTTCATAAACATCCAGATATAACCATCCATACAAGAGCAGGATGTCCTGCTGTGCTGCAGTTTGGCCTTTCTCTAACGTTAGTTGCAGTGGTTGGAAGATGCCTGACCTTGGCCTGACATTTGTGAAACCTACTTGATGCTCGGATGAGAATCCATGATTGCAAACAGGAAGAGGATTCATTTGATTGTGTTTTCTTGGTTATTAGGAGACTATCAGTGTTCCTTTAGATTATTCCCTTTCACTGATATGATTGATAGGAAATATAAACTACTCAAGTTATTGCCTTTGATTAGCAAGAACTACTTAAGCTTAACCATCCTCTAACCCATTTCTTGCCATGTCCTCAGGTGCTGTCATATTCTGGTGGGGGATGGCTCTGAAGGGTTGGTTCTGGTGGTGATAATGGAGATTCCAACAACAGAGAGATGGTAGAGTTGACCATGCTTCTAACTGTTGCTTAAATGAGATGGGCTGAATGTTCATTGGAGGGGCTTCTCTACACTGCTAGGTTAGCAGTTTTGCTGGCTGCCTGGGAAGCTGGAGAACTGGAGTTCACCAGATGGAGAACAATGTAGATCACCTCATTACTGATGCAAGATAAATGGGGGGAAGAAGAGCAAGTCAGTGTGGAGAGCACCTGAACCATCACCTCTGAGCTTCCCAGGGGAAAGGATCTGAAATTACTCCTGAAAGGATCTGCAAATTACTCCTCGTCTATCATATAAAAATCTTTTTTGTAGAAGGCAGTCATTCCCTTCCCCAACTCTTTAG
The DNA here is from genome assembly GCF_054131305.1 of Coturnix japonica. Lineage (NCBI taxonomy): Eukaryota > Metazoa > Chordata > Aves > Galliformes > Phasianidae > Coturnix > Coturnix japonica. The sequence goes on from NC_140667.1 coordinate 52,991,261, forward strand.
GATGTGGTGGCAGAGTATCACTGAGCTCTGTTGCTGGCTGTGTGGCTTTGTTCTGCAGCGAGCGCTGTCTTTGCAGGCCCGTGACCTGCCCTGAAGGCTGGGCAGCGCACAGCTTGCTGTGACAGATGCTTTCAGAGCAGGCTGAAGCTTTCCTCTGCCTGGGTGGCCTTCACATGTCACCTGCTGCCTGCTCCACGCCGTGGATAAGGGCCGTCAGGTACAGGTGCCAGCTGGCAGCACTCATCTCTGCTTCTTGTGTGCTTTCAATGTTCAGATAGCAGTGCAGGTAAAAGGTGTCACAGCTGCTGAGCCACAGCTACACCCGCTGCCAGGCATCTGCATCCATGCAGAATTTATGTAGCTGCTCAGTAACAAAGCAATAGTGCTCAGGGTTGGAGATGATGTGATGCACTTTCTGGTTTTGAAAGAAAATCAGATGCATCTCTGTTTAAGAATTTTCTGGGATACTGCAGGTAACATCTCCAGCAAGTGTAGCACTATGCGATGCATTACTCCTTGTTCTGTCCCATGTCTTGACCTTGCTGCAGATAACTAAAGATGAGGAGAGCTCCTGGGTCACTGCGTTCGGTCACCTCCCAGCCCGTGCTGTGACATGCTACAGTGCCATTCATAAACACATTGTGGTTTGCTTTCGCCCTTGCTGGGGTTTGTTTGCTTGGAGTTGCCCTGCCAGTCCACTCCACCAGGCAGCTCCATAGCTCCTCTGATCTTACAGACTGAAATCTTCCTCTAATTTCCAGCCTAAATAAGATCAAGACTCATATGCTCATGTGCACTGCAGACCTTTAGCTTCAGTTTCTCCCCCTAGGCATTAAATCTACATATTTATTTACAGAGAGCAGATCTATCCCCTTCCAGCCTTGTCTTGCTAAGGCTGGAGAATTGTTCTTTATGCGCTGCCTTGCTCCATCAATCCCTGCTACAAAGGACGATCCCACTTCTCAAAGAGTTATTGGATATCTGAAGCTGCTTTAATAAGAAGTCACTTAGCTTTTCTCTTGCATTATTCCCTGAACAAAGCCACTTTGGTCTGCGGAAAGTCTAGGGTTCAGCTCAATGTCAGAGTGACATCCAGTGGAAGCATGGCAGAGTATCTCTATAGCACACCCACCTGGCAAAACCTTGCTTGCCATTGCTTTAAATTTATTTTATTCTTGCTCCACTGAGCAGGGCACAAACTTGCCAAAGTCAACATGTGATGAATGAAATGGCTTTCGTTGTAAGACCTGTCAATACACTTCAGCTTCCTTACAATAAAAGGGTGACTCCTTTGACGTCTGGGACTTGCACCTGTCCTCCTTCTGAAAGCAATACATTCTCGATATGCTGAAATGCCACTCTTAGGAAATCAACAGAGTTAATCTATTGGGAACACTGAGGTCTCGGGGCCAGCTGTTCAGCTTTTCTTAGTATCATAGCTCCATTGATCTAAAGCAGCTCTGATGATACACACCGACTGCTCGTACCAGATAAAATCCCTTTTTTAGTTATTTTGTGCAAGGAGAATAGTGATTAAGGCTGATCTGGGGACAGAACAAAATGGATTATCATAATAAGTAATAACTGGAAAATAGGAGGTCCCTATATTGTGGGTACATATAATGTTGAATTTGAAGCAAGGAGAGGGGGGAAAAAGTACTGGAAGTGCTCTTTTTGTGCACATAAATTAGGCAGTGGGTAAAATGGACCTTAATTTCCCACTTCTGTGTTCTTTCCACACTTTATTCCCAACCTCCTGCCCATCCCTCTATGAACCATAAGCATCAGTATCCAGGACTTGGCCTCCTTCTCTTCTCCTCCCTCTGCAGATTTTGGTCACTGGGATGTTTCAACCCAACTGCTTCTGAAGGCTCTTAGTGTTAGATAGACATGATGGCTGCTCTAACCCAGTGCCAAGCAGACCAAGGCATTTCAGTTACTAACCCACTTATTGCAATGAGCTTTTATCATCAGTTTAATTCTCCGTTTAGCTTGTGGATCCCAAGGAACCTGTGGGATGCTGGGAGAGTCTTTGACCAAGAAGGTTTCCCCATCTCTCCCCAGTGTCTTCCAGGCAAATGAGAGAGGAGCTCAATTCATTTGAAGAAGCCCCACGTGTTTAAGGTAACTTGAAATCCTTTATCTGTTGGTAACTCTTGACAGCAATCAAGAACAATGGAGAAATAAATAAATTAAAATCCCGCAGCCATGGAATCACACTTTAGATCAGATTTCTATTTGCATGCTTCATACGTCTACATAAAACATATTTCATGTACCAAGTTAAATAATGCACAATACTTAAACTATTCTTACTTTTTATCCTTTGGTTATTGTAATTACAAGTAATTTTGTGAAGGATTTTCTATTTTTAAGAAATCACACTTTTGTACTTGATCCAGCTAACAGGATTTTCTTACATTACTTCATAAAGAGACCATCTTTAAACTTCTAATGTTATTTCTTATTCATTAGTACATATGCCTGTAGGGTATGTTCATAAATGGGTTAAAGTTACAAAGTTATGCTTATAAAAGCTCATGGTAATTTGGAGTATCAGGAGGATTTATTAATTTTGAAATCTTAAAAGAGCAAAAGCTAAAATGAGATTGGATTAAGTATATTCTTGCATGCAGTTATTCTAAACACCCTTAAGGACCGCAGACTAACTTACAGAGGACATTATGCAAATATGAATATATCTCTAAGTGCCTCATAGGCTTGCTGATGTAATATTTTACATGGTTAGTTAAGTACATCAAGTAAAAGGTTTGACCTTGATATACTGTAAAAGGTACTTATCCCACAACACCCAATTGTTTTCGGTGCCATTGTGAAATATATCGCTCAAACGTGCAAACAATTTTGTGCATAAATCTCATTAAATGTAGCTCCAGCAGCCAAACAGCTGTCCACAATACCCGGTCTCTTTAGAAGACCAAAGAACCGCTTTATGATTTATCTTTATCAAAATGCTGTTTATATTTATCGACAGTACCAGGCTGTGTTTAAGGAGAGAGATGACAATTTCTTACTGGGACAAACAGAGTTTCTGGGCTTTATTACTGGCACCCGTTCCCATTAACAGTCGAGTTTTTGTTTGTGGGTTTCTTTTTCTAAGGGCATACAGAAGGTGGAAGACTACAATGCCCTGAAGTCAAACAGTGTTCTGGGGAAGGAAAACAAGTTTGGGTTTTGATCTTGGCTGAGGATTTCTGCATGTTTTTGGGTTTACTTTCCTCTTCGATTGTGCTGCAATAAGCTTGACTATAGGGACTTAAACATTCCATTTCCCTGTATCTTCCCTCCTCCTGCCCCTACTCCATTCCATATATATGTGTGTGTATGTTCCATTGAGGTGGTAATGAAACAGAATAGAAAAATGGATTGCTAAATATTGCGTTATCTTTTCTGTATGCGTATCTGAAGGGAAGATTGGCTGATGTGGCACCTGCAGATTACTTTAGGGTAAATCCTTGTTTGTTCTGTTTAGCATTTTTGTGGTTATCACTAACTGAACTGGAGGGAAAGACTCTGTGGATGGATGAAGTAGGCATGGGTTCCTTATATTAATCAGATGGAAAAATAGATATTCAGTCCTGCACACCAAGACATCAGCCCCCTTCTAAAGCCTGTATCGTATCAAGCAGTTCCTGCGGGGCTCAAGCAGTAAAGAGTCTAATCTCTCTCAAGTCCCTCTAAAGTGACCAAAGTGCTCCAAAAATATTTATGGCACTTTATGTTGGACTGCAAATAGCCTGTTGGGATTGCTTCTCTTACGTGGTGGTTTGAGAGTGATTGGGTAGTCAGGGGGTAGAACAAAAAGAGAATTAACAATGCAGTTTCGTTGGGGTGATGTTGATTGTATGGGATATTGCACCAAATCGTGCTTTTTCATTAGGTCCGTCTTAGAAAAATGATGAATTAGCTGTGAAGTACAACTGAGAATGTATCATTAACATGTGCCAGCTACCTGGAAAAACTCGACCTGTTGTGTATGTCACAGACTGAAATATTACCCCAGAAAAAAAACCACGACTGCAGCTTTATATGAACAAGAGCTATTTCTGTGACACTGCCTGCCATGCTATGGTTTTGCTCAGAGGAAAAAGCCAATAGTTTTCTTATGGAGATGAGTGGGTGATCCCACGTTCTGGGCAATTTTGTATAGTGTGATGTTTCTTTTGTGGCAAAGCATGAGCAATCAGCTCCATTCAATTTGGACCTCTCCTCTTAGGTTGGATATTAGGAAAAAGCTCTTCTTGGAAAGAGCGGTGATGCATTGGAGCCATGTGCTTAGAGAAGTGGTGGAGTCACCATCCCTGGAGGCCTTGGAGAACTGTGGGCATGTGGCACTGAGGGACGTGGTCAGTGAGCATGGCAGGGGTGACTTGGGGATCTCAGTGGTCTTTCTCAATCTTCATGATTCTATGACTCTATTTGGAAGGTTATGTACCCAAAGAGGGAGGAGAGTTTGGAAGCAAGATGAGGTGTGAGAAATTGTTATTCTCTGAGCCTGTGCTTTTTTGCAAGGACCTTGTGAATATATTTGAGCAGTGTACTGCTCTTGTTTGGCTGGTATCAGAAATGAACCCCCTTCCATGCCACAAAGGTACTTCCAAGGATGTGTGTCAGTATGTCATACTGGTGATTCTGAATATCCACTCATTTCTGTGGTATATCTAGCTGGAGTAGGACTGTTTGCTAAAATAAGAAGCTGTTTTGGGGAGGTTTACTGATTTCTTTTGCTTTCACATAGAAAATAAAATTACTACAAAGGCTGCTCATACTAAATGGAGGATCCACTGGGATTAGTGAGGATGCGGTGCCTCTGAGCAGAAGCTTCTGTCTCTGCAGGAGGAGATGTTTATAAGGAGAGGGACTGATCTTTAACAAAATCTGGTGCTTGAAGTAATATGCCACACACATTGTAATTTAGGACCTGATCCATGGAAGTGTGGTATTCGGATAAGCAGTTGGGTGCCTTGTGAATTTACAAACAGAGCTAAACAGATTAGGTTAGGTTGGTAACTCACTGGAAATGTTTGTTGGCTCCTTTTGGCATCCGTCTGCATCTTTGGTCTCCAAGAAACGTGCCTGAATATATCTTCATTCTGTGTGGTGTTCGTAAGAATTTGTTTCCCTAAAATGAGTTAATTAAGTAGGTTCTTAGCTATGCATTTATTTTAATCCTAGTGAACTGCTGCATATGAGAGCGCTGCATTTATCCTTTTTATCTACCAAAACTTCATAATCAACAAAAAAGTTATTATTAATCTATTTGTAATGCATGCACGTTCACAAAACCTGTATAGAAACCCATGCAGTGTTCCACAAAGCACTAAGCGGTATTCCTGCATCCAGATCTGACTCATTTTAAATTCAGATAGTGGGGGAAATATCACTAGCAAGATGACATATCACACTACTGGAGATGATAGCTTTCCTTCCCAGTGCTGAATATGTGCATGAGCTGTAGAACGCAAACAGATGCACAATGTTGACCTCTTAAGACAAGAATAAGTGCAGTGCATTTTCTTTGGGTCCCGTAGATGTGCTATTAAGTGTTTCCGTGTACATTCTCTTTAGAGATGGTTGGAGAGGAGAAGTTGTTTGAAATGAAGTAAAAAGCTGCAGGGTGAATGACGTCTTCTGCATGTGCCATAGAAGCAATGCAGCTCTAAACAGGGACGTGGGTGGAAGGAGAAGTGAATGTATATTCATTTATATAACAGGCAGGTGAAACACATTAAAATCTTACAGCTTTTAAAATCTTACAGCTTCGTCCATTATGTCTTTATATTGTAACTCTGATTTAGGGTTCACTTGTGGCACTGTTGATCTGCAGCACAGTGTTGTCTTGGTTCCTATTGGGCTTTCTTGGTGTTGCTGAATCAAAATATTATTTGTATAAGATGCTTAGCAAATATTTTGTACAAATTAGAACATTGGGATGTTTCCTAGAAATGTGTGTTTAGTGCAAACTTCTACAGATGCAAAACAAGAAGCAAAGCAAGAAAATCCCTGCTCACCTGCAAAACACCATGTTTTGGGAGAGCCAAGCAACCTGCTCCTTCCACCCACCCTATGTTGGGCAGTGCCTTGGAGATGCAACATCATGTCGGTGTTGTAGGGGAGCAGTAGAGGAACCTGCTGATCCAACCATCAGAAGGTTAATGTATAAATTAGCTGGCTGGCTTTCAGCTTTATTGAAATTATCATGGTACCATAAAGCAAGGGCAGCCGCCTTGCCTTGCACCTGCTGAGGCTCTGTGCTCCACAGTCTTTACAGAGCGAGCACTGGGAATATATTAATAACAAATGATTCGATTGTGGAAGGAAAAGGTTTGTGACAATGATATATCTGCTCAGGGATGTGCTTCCAAGGAAATGGCTGATAAATCTTTTTGATAATTCAGATTTGGGGGAGGGGGGTTGTCAGCGATGATAAGGGAAAACAAAATAATTTGTTGGTTTAAAATAAGGTGTTTTGTATTCATTTTTTAATAGTTGCATTGTCTTGCTAAGCAGTTTGGTTGGCTATGGTTTGATCATCTTTCATGAGAGCTGTTTTGCCTAAAAACATCCCCTTCTTCTGCTCGTTCCTGCTGTTTTCCAGCTCGCTGGGTCTTTGTCTCATCCATTAGCTTTTTGTTAAAACTTCCAATTGAGTCACGTCTTCCAAACTTCATAAAGTGCAGCCTCTGCTGGGCAGAATGTGCTGCTCTGTGGCCAACTCCTTTCCCTACCAAATCTTTCTCTCTTCCCGTGCCCTATTCCAGCACATTTCCTCTTTATATTCCCTGTCCAGACTTCTCTTCAAAAGCCTTTGCCTCTCCTCCAAGCTTCTATCTGTGGCCAAAAAATCTCTCGGCCTCCCTCTCTCTGAGGACACCCAACTGTGCTTGGATTTAGCTCATGTTTGGAGTCCTGGGTTACCATTTTCAAGACCTAATTTAACCGTCCTGCACTGCAGCAGTTTGGTGGAGCAGTGAGTTCATGTAGATGAAGGTAAGTGTGGAGAGAAGTGCTGTTAGGTGTGATTGCTATCCAGCCTAGCTGAACACGAGTAGCTCTGGTTTGGAAGCTGTGAGCATGTTAGCATGGAGCTATGTCCAAGTTAACAAGCCCTAACGTAGCTCCACAGCTTGTGGACCAAACCTGGCGTATGCTGTGTTCAGCTTGACTCGCAAGCAGAATTAGCATACATCAGCCTACATAAACACAGTATAATTTTATTTGTCTTGCCTCAAAGGCAATAGTAGTTGCTATTAAACTTTGACTTTGAAATTCCTCCTGCCCATACTGTTGGGAGCTTTTCTGGTGGGTTCTGTTGCAAAACAGGCAATCTGTTGAGTGCAGAAATACAGTTGTTGCCGCTTTCTCAGATGAAAGCAAGCAATAAATGGCGATTGCACCATAGCTTGGCTCCGGTGTTGGTGAGCGCTGCAGAAGTGCTGCTGGGCTGGGATGTCTTGGGCTGATGGAAAGAAGTGTAGGTGTAGGAGTAATACAGAGGTGCAGTCAAAATGTGATTTCCTCCAGATTTGTTCTATGCAAGCTGCACAAACCATCCTTAGCTGAACAAAAAACACTCAAAGACAATGATTTCCCATTTTCCTAGAAAGACATGTGGTACTGACTGCCTGTGCTTTCTCTCCTGGAGCCTTAACAAACAGTCTGTGCATTTGCATTTTCTCCAGTGGTCTCAGCAGTGAACTTCCTTCCAAAGAAAAAAAGAGGGGGAAAAAAGGAAATCTTATGTTCCCTGAATGCAGGATGAAATTATGCATTCTCTCTGTGTCTCGTACATGCAGATACACAATTTAGTACTTTACATCTTCAAAGCGCTGTTCAAATAGGGACTAAGTCGTGTTTGTAAACACTTGCTTTGGGAGACAAGTTCAAATGGGGCTTAAGTCCCCAGTGAAATGTTGCTGGTCTCAGTCAAGCTCCTAGTGGACATTTGCCACAAAAGCACAGCACTGTTTGCTTGTATCGATAACAATTAGTATTATAACTCTGTGTTACAGCACAGCCCCCATCAAAGGCGCATTGTGCAGTGCACTGGGCATGCAGAAAATCAAAGACTTGTACTGCCTCAAGATGTGAGCGGAAAGAAAAGGGGAAGGGGAAAAAAAAAGGGAAAGAAAGAAAGACAGGGGAAGTGATCTGTTTTGTTTTGCAGAGGAGAAATCAAGAGCTGCAGTCCTCAGATAGAATTTAACTGAAGCTTACTGCTTCAGGTTACCAATTTTGCTAAATCCAAGGTTAAATTACCAAATGGTGTGACCATGGTCACAGGGGGAGTCTGTGTCAAACCCAGGGACAGAACCTGGCACTCACAAGCCCATAGAAACTGTGTTAACTGGAAGGTTACCCTTCTTCTCCAAATGGAGTTTAATGAACATAACACGCCTCAATAGGGTGTATTCAGAAGAAGTTATCCATTATGGATGTAATGTATGAGTTTTTCTCTCTTGGAAATAGGTTGCTCTTACTGGCCATTTCCTGGTCAGGTTTTGATGAGTCTCTTTCAGGCACAGTTCCCATTGAAACAGGTTTTCCTGAATGAGGACTTAAGGAACAAATGAAAAAAGACCTCTATAATTGCTCTATAATGATTAAATGGTTCCCATGAGCAAGGCAGTTCAGAAAGACGTGCTTGCACTTAGCAACGTTTGCGCTGCCAAAATGAAATGGCCACATCTACTGCAGGCAGAACTTAATTCATTGCTGTTGCTGCTGTTGTTGTGTCAGAGCAGAGGTGGGGGCAGGGTCAGACCAGGAGAATGGCAGACTCTATTGAGACATCTATTGACACATTGAATATGGCAGTCCAAGTCCACACCATCTTGGGGCTCTCGTGCTGCTCCCCTGGGTGCTGACGTGCCCATTTGGAGTGGTTTCTTGACACAGTCTTATTTCTGCCATGTTTGTTCTCATTTGAAATGATACTTGGGCACAGGTGGCAGTGATGCAGTTTAAAGGCAGTGCTTCTACAGAAGGTGAGAATGGATACATCAACTTTATTTTGAGGTGAGGTAGAATCACAGAAGGTTGGAAAAGACCACTAAATCATCTAGTCCAGCCATAATGAAGTGCAAACCAGACCTTCAGGAGTGACCTGTTGTTGATATTCCATTAAGCTAGCCTAAAACAAATGCTTTATTTCCCTTTCTTGGTTATTTATTTACTTATTTTAATATACATTAGGGTTTAAGAGAACAGACAAGATTTGTATTGAGCTCTTGAGTAATGAAAATGGAGGAGCCTGAAGGAATGATCAAAATCCCACCTGAGAAAGCCTCTCCCTTTGGGCCTGTGGGTGATGGATCTTCTCCATGTGTGCTCTGGGATGTGAATGGGAGCAGGATGTTGGTGGAGGAGTTACAAAGCAACAAGGAAATGCTATGGGAACAGAACTCAGGAAGATAGGAGGCTGAGGGCTTCCTACCTGGTCTGGAAATGCTCAGCTCCCAGCTGGGCACACAGACCAGATCAGCATCACCCAGTCAATGCTTGCACTCTAAAATGTGGGAATGGCAACCCTCAAAGTGGAACCATCTTGGGAGATTTGCCTCGAAACAGTGGTTGCCAAACAATGGAGTCGAATCTCTTGAAAATGAAGAGCTCATAAAAATAAGCTGTGCCTTGTCAGCTGTAAAGAGAGAAGAGCGTGCTGTTCCTCAGGGCCATATTCTAATCTCAGATGCACAGTGTGCATTACCATATAGCTTAAAAAAGCAGATATTTCCAAGATATCATGCAAAGTTGTGTGCGAACCACTCACAGAATCCAGTATCCTTCAGGAGATTTTCATGCACTCAGATATACCCAGCAATGGCATAGGCTTCTGATAGGTGCTCTGTGGTTCTGTGGCAAAGGGGCAAAAAGGAAGATGAGGAAAGCCAAAGATAAACATAGGCACAGGAGAAAGATGAAGCTGAGTTGGAGCTGGATGATTCCAGCAGCATTTTACTTTGCTAAAACATAGGGATGGGGAGAGTAACGAGTCCTGCAATGAGAGCTGGAAAGGAAAGATAATACACTTTGAGAAACCGTGCTATTTGTTTATGTGGTTTGGGTTGCTTTTTTTTTTTGGTAGTTGTTCTCATTCCTTGCAACAGGAACAAATAATTTGGACCAGTCGAGCCAAAAGTAATTGGTATCAACAGCTGACTGGTGTCTGACCTCAGTCTGGCTGCTGGGAAACAGCTGCCAGCATTGCAGAACCCTATCCTGACAGCAAGCAGTGGTGAGGAATCACAGAAACATGGGGCCAGAAAGGATCTCAGGTCATACAGGCAATGAACAGGTGACTTTTCTGTCTCTCCAGGCTGAAGGTCAAAGTCCAGGAGTCCCAAGAGTCACACCTTGTGTCTGTGGGAGCTTGGAAGGTGTGGATTTCAAGAGCAGTGGATGGCAGTGGTTCCTCACAGAGCCCTGCTGCAGGATGGAGCAATGGGTAATAAGTGTGCATCTGACTGATGGTGCTTGTGGTCATAGGAGAGTGTTTCTTGGGAGGCTGAGGTTGGATATTAGGAAAGATTTCTCCTTGAGAAGGGCAGTGATGCCCTGGCACAGGCTGCCCAGGGAGTGGAGGGTGTCACCGTCCTTGAAGATGATGGTCCAAGAACCATGGAGATGTGGCACTGAGGGGCATGGTCAGAGGGTAGGGTGGGGGGTGGTTATAGTTCTGTCTCCTGTTGCCACACAGACTAAGAATCATAGAATTATTAAGGTTGGAAGAGATCACTCGGATCATCTGTTCCAACCTTCAGTCCATCACCACCATGCCCACTAACCACATCACTCGAACGTCTTCCCCATCTGCAAGGTTAACCAACATAACTGTGGGTTCTGGTCCTAGTGGTTGGCAACCTTGGAGGTTTAAATGAGATGATCTTAGAGGTCCTTTTCAACCTAGGCCATTCTATGATTCTATTAATCATGCTAAGATGGTGTGCAACATGGTGGCTCCTCAAACACTGGCTGAACCACTGCATGTCTCTAGGAGACCTCTCTGGTTCAGCTTTGCTAAGCCCTGACCCGGCAGAGTGCTTAGAGCAGAGTTTGAAGCCTATTATGTGCACTGCCATCCCTTGTGCCCTTAGGTTTTCTCACATCTGGAACTCATCACAGGAGATGCACCCTGGCCACCTCTCAGCACCAAGACACCCCAAGGCAGGGGTGGCTCATGATTTGGGGCCCAGCAGATGGGAAGGAAACACCCTGAAGGAACCATGCAATCATTGCACCTGCATTGACAGTACAAGAGATGTGTGTGAGGAATGGGGACAGACTGACAGTGGCAGAACAGTAAGCTATTTGGAGCATCTGAGAACACAATGCAGGACAAAAAGGACAGTGAAAATTCTGAAGCAGCACTTGAGTGGGGTTTTTTGTGTGTGTGATTTTTGTTCTGCTGCTCTTCGATGTATCACCTTTCTTATTGATTTTCTTTTCTTTGCGCTGAAAATATGCATTATCTTCCAGTCCCTCTTCAGTGAAGTAAATCTAAAATGAAAACAAACCACGCATTTGGCCAACCCTGCCTTAAAATTACACATCAAGAATGTTTCCAGTGACAAATACTTTCAAGGCAAACAAACTGAAGAGAAATTAAAAAATCTCTGTGGGGCATAAATATGTAATTACACTCACACAGGGAGCATTTTATCAGGTAAACCATCCTACTTTGTTAATTGAAATGCTGCAGCACAAGGTTTTTTGACAAAGGGGCTGAATATGTATGTATATTTCTCGCTGCTGCTGTTCCATTTCTCTCTCCCCTTTCCCTCTGTGCTCCTGCAATGGGGTAATGATCACTCCTGGTTTCTTTGTTTGAATACTCTCACTTCTACTACCTCCACTTTATCCTGGCAGGGAAAGTTTTCCTTTCACTGGAGGCACAGGTATGTGGTTTAGGTGTTTTGTTGTGTTTTTTTTTTAATGTTGCTGTTGGTTTAAAACAAAACAAACCCCAGAAAACAAGTCTTTTTCTTAAATAAAGGAAGGATAGAGTGGCACAAGCTTGTCCCATACACACCCCAACTCAATGGTGCCCCCAATGGGCAATGAGGAGAGGCAGTGCCAAGCCTTCCTCTCAATGTGCCAACGTCTTGCCCAGGTTTCTCTTCTTCTTTAAGACCAGTGGAGAATAATATATTGTTGTCACTGTCCTCTTTCATGACCCATTGCCTCGTCTGATCCTTCTGTGGCATTTTCTCTCCTAGTAGACGGTACAGAAAGCATTCCAGTTGCAGAGCTTTTGGCCAATGTTTTGTAGATGAACTCAGAGAGCTTTCAGTGTATTTCCTAAATCACATGAGTTTAAATGTGCCGTATTTCCCTTTCTGATTCATCCTCATCTCTGCTTATCTCCATAGACCCTTCCCTTTCGTAGTCCTGGTTCCGATGTCCCTCTTTGTATATTCTGGACTCAGTCTTTTTGTCTTCTCTGCTGTTCATTTTGAACAGAAGGGCAATGGAAAAACTAACATTTCCAGAGGAGGGCTTTAGCACACCATGCATCTCTCCAGGGAAGTCACTTAGTCTGTCAAGTAGATGTAGATCTGTAACCCTCTTGAAAAATGCTCAAAATACTTCTATGTGATCTCTTAACATCTTTCATCTGCTTTTACAGTGTTGACAGCATCAGTGCATCCTTTCATAGAAGTGCTGTGAGTGAGTAACTATGAACTGTGAGTTATTCTGAAACTAAAACATGATGGTTAAAGACTGAGAAATTGCCTGATGCTTTCTGCTCTTAGGGACAGAAAATGTAGCACTTCCATGTGATTTGAGCAGAGCTGTGGTTGAGACACATGAGGAAAGGGGCTGAGGGATGAGATAAGAGCAAAACAGTCCTATTAAGCTGTACCATTGGAAATAGGAAGGGACCCAAGCTGAGCTCCACCTTTATACTTAAATATAATGTTGCAGGCTCTCAGAAGTCTGGCACTTTGTGCTTTTGGGTAGGTACTGCCTGCCCCGTGGAGCTGAAAGACTTGGCACAGGAGCAAAGAACGTAATAGAGAGGTGGGAACAAGTTTGGCCAACATGGTTGACAGTGCAGTGACCCAACAGTCTGACAGCTGTCAATCAATTTGGAGCATGGAGAAGAGATTTGGAATGGTGGTAAAGTACGGGATGCATACCGAGAATGTCCTCGTGGGCATGAGGCAGTTGGGAAGAAAGTGTGGAACAGGTAGGCACCAAGCTGGGAGTCAGGTCTGTCAAAGTATTATTAATTATTGGTAGTGGCTGAAAGATAGTAGTTGTGTTGGGCTGTGTTTTGAGTTTAGTCTCTCTCTAATTTTGCTACAAAAACCGTTTTGATATGTAGAAGTATCTAAAAGTACTCTTTCAGATCTGCCAAAATAATACATGCAGGCAAGAGTTGTTTTCTCTCTAACTCTGAATATTGAACAATTTTACACAAAGAGCATCAGGTTCAGTTGAGTCCCATTGACTCTTTGGTGTCCTTGGCTGGTGTGCGTCCCTTCTGAGTCACATTCAGAAGAGGACTCGCCCATCTTTTCCCCTTTTCTTTCTTTGTGTTTTGAGCTGTGTGGTGGATGTTTGCTCAATAAACAGTGTTTGAAGTCAGTTGTCTCCAGGTATCTGTGTTGACTGAAACCGCTGTACTGTGGCGGAGAGAGCAAACAGAGCAGCTTAGTAGATTCTGTTATGGTTCATGTGAAGCCCTCAAACACGTCTCATGAGGATTTCCTTAGTGACAGATCAGTGTATATGCTTGAAGGAGTTTGACAATGTGTGATTGTTTCTTTTTTAATCACCATTATTTTCCTAAAATACAAGATTGGCTTATTTGAATGTACAAAACACAAGTGGAGAATCTTGCACCAATTAGGTTGGAAAGCTTATTATTTAGAGATTCAACTCTAATTCTACATCTTGTATTTTCCCAGGAACATCCTCTCTTGGGCATTCATCATGTCCTGGACAATTGCAGAGCAGTCCTTCAGGCAACCACAGCACTCAGCGCTGAACTGTGAGGGCTGGAAATGTGGTGACAAACACTTAAGGAAGAGAGAAAATATGATTCTGTGGTTTACTTCATTATTTACCAAATGGCTTGCATTCGTGATGAAAACTGGTATACAAGCTTCAGCCTACGGTATTGCCCTATTGGTCAATATCAGACAGAAATTTCCAGTTGTTTGGGGTTGACACCTTTTTCCTTGAATTGTGATTTTGCACAACAAAAATAGTATGATCTCAAAGCTTGTGCTTGGACATTTTGCTCTTTCTAATGGGTGAAGCTGCATCCATTTCAGTGCCTGCATTCTCTTTCCCATACTGTTAATTAATGAATTCAGTCTGGTTTTGCTGGGAGCTGTAAAACTTAATACTGATGTTTGGTAGGAAAGTTCAATTAATCCAGACTTCAGTGCCAACTGAAAGTCCACCGGTCTGTGGCCATACAAAATCCCTCCGTGATTTTTGTAAGCCAAATGATGAGACCAGGCCAAACTCAGCCTCAGCCTGTGATGCAGTTGTAGCTGGATGAGGTGTTGAAGTGCCAGTTGGACTGTGTTATTTCCTGGTAAGGCTGCCCCTATCTCTTTTGAAGAATTACTCCTCAGAAAAAGGGAAAATAAGTTTTCTTTTTTTCAAAGACCAAAATTCCTTCCATAGGACACTGAGGTATCTCAAGGAGATACTGTAGCTGTTTCATTTGCATTTGTCATGAGTTGTAAGGGACCCATAAGGATCGTGGAATCCAACTCCTGGTTCCACACAGGAGCACCTGAATATCAGACCATAGTCCAAAATATATGAGGAATAGTTACAGCAGTTGGGAAGCAGGATGGAAAAGCCATTTGTATGAGCACAACACTGGACTGGTTGGATAAAACACCTCACTTGTACAGATATTTGTTGGATAGAAGTCCAGAGAGAGATGGAAAGTTTCCAGGCTGTTTGTTGGCTTGCATTGTCCAACACCTGTTTTAAACTGAATCATCACAACTACCTTAAACTGTCTTCACATCTTTTCCCGAGCCTGATTTGCTTTGGGAATAAACAGTGGTGATTCTTCCTTGCCTTTGTTCATTTAATTTGAACATGCTGGCACCACTTCTGCTTGTGTAAGCATTTGAAAACCTTTCCTGGCATAAATTAACGCCTGTTCAATGGCTTGTGGGCAGGTACTCGTACAGAACTGCTGAAAGGCCAGGCAGCAGTTTGAGTTTGGAAGGGTGACCTTTGTAGTTGTGTTACACTCAAATACGACTTCAGGCTTTGATGGATCCATCTGATGCACTTTGCCTCTCATGAACCTCAATGGCCTCACAAAAACCCTAATTGTAATCTGATGTTCTCTAAATGGAATTAGGGAGAACAGAGTGCGTGGCATGTGAAGGGGCCTGAAGGATGCTGAAGGGCTCAGTGTTGAGCTCATTGGCATAGCTCAATGTCTTCGGCCTTATTAGAAGAGCTGTACAACCCAAGCAAGTTGGCAAATCTACTAAACAAGAATTATGCTTTTTGACAGACTCTGTGGTTTTGTTTCTGAGTGATGCAGAGAGTAGTTTTGAAGGGAAAACTGATCTCCAATTCCCCTTCATATTCACATACAGTTTCCCTTTAAAACCTGTCCATTTTCTTGTCCCTTCAGCATCCATCAAAGTGCTGCTTCAGGACCTTGGTGCCTGGGACCTGCAACTTCTGCCCTGAAACAACGTGGCTTGTTTTTATATATTCTCATGCTGGTGCCAGGTTTCTGTCTGAATGTGCTTCCTTGCCTCGCTGTGCTTCTCTGCCATATTTCTACAGGGAAAGCTGAATGTTTTTCCATGTTTGCTTGAAGACTGAAATTCCCATCTCCCCTACCCACTGAATGAGGCACGCTGTTCTGCCATGGCACTGGAGAGGGACAGTCAGTGACGCTTCCACAGCTCTATAGGCTGCATCTGCCATTTGCACTTCAGCAAAAGGAATTTATATCTTCCCATGTTTCTCCCTTCAGCATCTCTAAAGAAATACCTTTCTACCTCTCTTTCCACTCAGATAGACGATTCTTGCTTCATTTCACTTGGCTTCCTTACCCACAGTTGTTCTGTAGGGCTGCTTAATGCAGTGTGTCAGTGTAAAGAAGTGTCCTGTGCACGGCCATCTCTACAAGGACTTGCCTGCCTGAGCTCTGCAATTATGTGATTTTAATTGGCTTTTAATTTGGGGAGATTATTTCTTATACTTAAATGAAAACCACAGAGGTGTTGTTAATACGTAGGTTAGAAATTGGGGGGGAAAAAAAAGAGATAAGTGATTGAATTGCTCCTGAGCTCATAGAGGAAAATTCACATTTACTTTCCTATGTATTTAATGTGAAATATACCAGAAAGTCCATAATTAGAAAATTATAAGGATTTAAAACCTATATTGCAAAAATACATTTCTGTGGCTCTGGAGGTTGCAAACATACTTTCCATGTAGAGCTGTATGTTGCATTTATGCTGATTTAATCATTCATTAAACATTAGTAAGAGGCCAATTATGCTGTTCAAGAATAAGATGTTTTACGAGAAAATGACAAAAAGATACATGTAATCATTGAAATGCCAGTTTACAATCAGATAGGATGGGAAATAATCCCTTTAGCAAGCTTAAGCTTTTACATATTAATGGCAACATTGGGGAGAGTGGAAAGAGGGCTTTAACAGCCTTGCGGCCTTCTGGTCCTAATCAGAAAGTGAGTGCTTACAGTGCTCTGGACAAAAATATAATGAACTGTTTGACGCTGTGGCAGAGACCACGTGAGATGCTTTTTAATTGTCCTTGCTGAGGCTTAAAGCACACGTCTACTGATAGACATATAAGTATAGGATCGAATCTCTCTCTGACTCTTGCAGGAGATGAGATGTCCTAGGAAGGGAAGGGAATACAGGTCCACTGGGACACCTTCATGCTTGTGTTTCTGAAGTTCCATGTCAGTCACTCTGTAGACAGGAGAGGAATATACCTATAAAATCATCATTGCTGTGGAATCAGGGTGACAGGAATTCATTATACCATTTCTCTTCTAAAACTTGGGGACACCCAATTAAGCTCTTAGGTGACAGGTTCAGAATAAATGGAAGGAAGTGGTTGTTCAGATGCAGTGCTGGCAAGTGGTGGAACTCCTTACTGCAGGATCTGATGGATACTATGAGCTTGCATAGGTTCAAAGCACAAGTAGATAAATTCACGGGGGGTGGGTGGAGAAAGAAACCAACATTTGAGGTCTACTAAACGCAAAGTTCCTTTTGCTTCCAGGCTTCTCAGCTGCAAATATTTATTCATTGGGAAAACACATGATGTGTGTGCTAGTCTGCTTTGGGCTGCCCAGGGAGGTGGTAGGTTCACCATCCCTGGAGGTATTCAGTGACTGTGGAGATGTGGCACTGAGGGATGTGGTCAGTGGAAATGGTGGGGTTGGGATGAGGTTGGCATCTTGGAGATCTCTCCCAACCTTAATGATTCTATTATTCATCAGCTCATCCTCAGCCATTTGCTTTCTGCAGCTATTGGTGGAGAAGAATGTAACTAGTGGACCTTTGAGCTGAACCATCATGGTTGTACTTATGTTTTCGTATGCGTGTATATTTGTACATACATCAGTAAAAGAGATTTTTCAAATCTCATTTTGTCATGTTGCAGAGATTCCTGTCAGAAAAATATTCAGCACTGTATCTCTCATATTTATGATGCATCAGAAACCTAGGGAAGATGACACCTAGCAAGCCATGGACTGCACATGGAGGAGGACTTCTTTGATGTGCCTGGAAAGGCTGCTTCACGGCCAAGGAGCTACACAGGTAAGCTCAAAATGAAGAAAACAAGACAGGACTAACTACAATTGCTAGTTTTATTGTTCACATGAACCCTGCTCCCAGGTGCCTCACCTCTGAGCCTCTCCAGGTGCTTTGTGCCTTGACATATTCTAGATGCCAGGATTGCTGAGACCCTGGAGTAAATCTGTCTTCCTCTCTGAGTGCATCTGGACCAGAGGCTGAGTTGGATGAAGAAAATCTACCATGATCCAAGCAAACACTCTGTCCTTATGAAAAATGTGGCAGCCAGGGAGCCCAAAACTTGTTTGCAATGAAGAAAATAGATGTAGGACTGAGAAGTCCTGGGCAAGAGCACAGAAAACAGGGAAGCCCTGGATGAGCTGCAGGTGGGTTCCAGATAAACCAGCAAAATATTACTCCAGCTTCTCAGGGCCACGCCAAGCATTGACGTTCTCTGACCACCTTGCCGACTTGTACATCTGGCCACCCAAACGTTCAGCCCTCTTTTCCCAAATCCAGTTGGTCAGCTGTGCCCGTTGCCATGCTGGCCTCTGGGCAACGAACCCGAGCGGTGCTGTTGAGAGGGAGAAAAATGTATTCCAGCGATAGTATTGAAGGGCTACCGCTGCCAAACGCACTGTGTCTGTGGAAACACCTGTTGAGTAGCTGTTGCAGTGGGCAGAGCAAGATGAAGAAAGACAGCTGTAAAGGTGCCAGCAGCAGTAGGAAGCTCTACCAAGAATGCTTTGTGCCAGTTAGAGATGTGCCAAATTATTTGGCTGCATTTCAAATATCTGGGTGTCCACTACCTTTGCCAGCTCGTACTCTCAGGGAATATTTCAGCATTAACACCACTACTGCCATGCTCCCGCTGCACTTCCACTTTAATTTCAGTCTTTATGTTTCTGAGTTGTTTTTGTTTATTATTTCAAGTTTATTTCCACATCTGTGGCACGTGAAGGAGTGCAGAGCCCAGAATAAAGGCTGGGATCTGCAGTTGGTAGGAAGACAAAGCGTCGCTGTAAAGTTCTTTTGGCCACCGTTATCACAGAATCACAGAATTATCAAGGTTGGAAAAGACCTAGAAGATCATCTAGTCCAACCATTACCAATACTTCCCAGCTAAATCATGTCCCTCAACACAACATCCAAACGTTTCTTGAACACTCCCATGGTCGGTGACTCCATGGTTGGGCTGTTAGGGTGGAGACAGAATGGCAAAACACAATGGGGGAAACTCTCTGAATGTTTCATGTCTATTCTGGAGTGTTTATGTACCATCCATTGCACTGGCGATATCCACTAAGGAATGAGAGAGCTCACAGCTGGAAGGAGAATTTTTCTCTTCAAAGAAAACCTTTCATGATTTAAGAGCACTCTTTTTATAGATGAGGAATCGAGAGAAAAAAGGAGTTGTAAAATAACAACAATCTGTTTTTGATAATCATCTTCTCCCTCAAGTGCCCAAGGAGTGCAGAACCAGCTTTGCCCCTTTTCTCTTCCCCTTTCCCTGCTAGAAGGCCGTATTGTAAATCCACCCACTGTCCACAACAGACCCTAGAGGTATGCCCAATGTTAAGTTTCTTCTTGGTTTGAAAGCCAAAACGAACAATGAAATCTCAAATAATTTAATTATTTCTTTGTTAGTTCCTTCCCCAGCCTGGCACAAGGCTCTTGCGGTTCAGCAGCTGTTTTTACCTGTAGAAGAAAAATTCAGTGCATCCCTCTAGGATGAATTCAAGCCTAAACAACCCTGTTCCTGAGTTTCTTTGTCTACATCGTTCTCTGTTTATTGCTTCACAGAAGGTGTGTTTATTTCTGGTCTGGGGACTCAGGAATGGTGTTGCTGTTTGGTAGTGGGCTGGTTGGTGTCCCTCCCTGCAGCTTTATTTTCTGTGGCTTTTGCAGTTTTCTACATGTTTTTCATGCCTTCTCTCATTACACATTGTGTGGAGTGTGGATTCATTCCTGTTGTTTGTTTTTATGAGGACAGAATCCTATCTGATCTAAGGTCAAATGGTTAAAGTGAAAATCTTTCACACACTTTCCTTTGCAATGTTGGTCTTTCTCAATAATAAATCTCATTCATCAAAGAAAAACAAACCTTTGCTTTTGGAATGAGAAAATGTTGCACCATACAAATTGCCAGAAAACCAAATGTGTCCAGGAGAACTGACTGTTCTTTGAGCTAACATTCCAAACGCCCCTTTTTCCTATTAGGCCTTTCTTTTCCCAAGCACTCGTCAACCTATTCCTCTTCTCTGGATGGTTTAGGCTAGAATCAATAACTGAATGCCTGACTGATTTTACCTGCAGGCGCATGACAAAGAGTTAGCAAGTAATCGTACTTCATTAGGGCTTGCAAGAGTCCGTGGTTCATCTTTGCTCCAAGACAATGGGGTCATCTTATAGAAATCCTGCAGCTCTCTTCTTGTCTCCATACTAACCAGAGAGCAAAGGAAAGAGACACTTGGTCCCTGCACTTTCAAATGTCCAATGGATCAAGAAAACTACAGCTTCTTGAAGACTTGCTGTCTGGGTCTCATAAATAATGAGAAAAGTCTCTGGCTGTTGCCTTGGCCACATCAAACTTTTCTCCAGACAACCAGAAAATGCATCTTTCCTATTAATCTTCCTGGCTTTGATGCCGGATTCATGGGTTATGGTCTGTTCATCCTTAGAAAATGTTATCTGAGTCAATATTTAGACAGAATAAGCCTTAATCACAACATAGTTATGCTTCATTAAAGAGGTTTTTCATTCACTTCATTCGGAAAATAACGCAGAATGTACCAGCAGCAAACAAATTGGGTAGATTTCCTATTCATGAAAACCTTCCTGTTGTTCCATAAAAATAAAGGGCTAATTACTTGTTCAGAAGGATTTATTTTCTTTCTTCACAGGAGAAGAAGATTTTCATGACCTTGCTAGTGTGGACAGACTTGCTGGATAGCACCCAGGTTTCCTGTTGCTGGAGTAGACCCTTAATGACATAGAGTTGTCCCCTTAACCCTTTCCTTAGGTACCAGGGGAGGAACAAACCCAGGCACCTGTACATGCTGGGACCACCACAGCTGGGAAGAATCTCTGCAGGGTAGGACCTGGAGTCATGGTGGACACCAAGTAGGACAGGAGCCAGCAGTGTGCATTTGATGCTTTGAAGGTTGAAGATAAACTGGGCTGCATTAGGCAAAGGATCACCAGCAGATCAAGGGAGGTGATTCGGTGATTATTCCCATCTACTCAGCTCTGGTGAGGCTACACCTGGAGGATTGTGTCCAGTTCTGGGTCCTCAGTGCAAAAGAGACCCAGGCATGCTGGAGAGAGCCCAGCGTATGGCCATCAAGGGTCTGGAGCAGCTCTGCTGGGAGAAGAGTCTCAGGGTGATTCCATCCATGTCTGTAAATACCAGAAGGGAGGAGCAGAGAAACAAGAGAGGTGTTGCTCAGTGCCCTTGCAGAAGGGAAAAGCACATCCAGGTCTCGGCAGCGTGAATACGCAGAGCAGAGCGCAGGCATGGCAAATATGGCCTCAGAGCCCCTCTGCACTACCATGTGGCTGTATTACCATAGTAACTGACCATTCAGCTGTCCGTAATGTATTTCTTTATCCTCACAACATCCTGGCAAGGTAAAAATGTGTTTTTGTCTCCACGTAGCAGGCTGTGCGCAGTGGCTCACCCAAGGGCACTCAAGCAATGCTGTTGCTCTTCTTGCAGTCTAGAACAGCACAGAAATAGCAACGTTTTCCCTCATCCCCACTGCAAGGAAATAGGATGCAGTTCCTTCTTCCTTCCTACACCCATAAGCTTAGACCAGGCAAGCAGTGGGGAGGCTGCAGAGAAGCCCGTGCCTTTCTCTGGGGCATGGAAGAGTGGATGATTTTGCCTGCAGTGCTCATAAAATAAGAAGAAAAATTGATTTCTTTCATCTCTTTCCTGTGCAAAGGCCAGTGCTGAGCCTAGCAGATTATTCAATAACATCCCATAAAAATATTAAACTTCTATATCGGAACCAAATTAAAACTGTACTTCGTGATGCGAACAAAGGTGCCCAAGTTGACTTGGTTGCTCTCCCTCTCCTTTTTCAAATTTAATATCACACAGAAGAGAGAAATGAAATCTGTATTTAAATGGCTGTGGAACATTGTGCATTTAAAGTGCACAGCAAGTCACTCCCTAAAGCACTCCATATGATATGTAAATCTTTTGATCTTTCACAAAATGCATGAGTTCCATAAAGAATAATGAGTACTAGCTTGGGAAGTACAATATTGACTGTCACTGTAGTGCACTTAGCCACAATTATTATTTGCATGGCTTTTGCAACATTACTGGAGGGGAGAGTCCTGTGAATATTTTTAATGCATTCTAATAGCTGCTAAAAGAGATTTTATTTTATAATAGATGCATTCTTTCTTTTGGGTCTACAAGCTTTTTTTTTTTTTTTTCAATTTATTCATTACTTTTTTCTTCTTTTTTTAACTCTTTATAAAAAAGCATCTATGGGGAAAAGCAGAGGAGCACAAAAGTCCTGAGGATAGAAACAACTGAGGTCCTGCCCTGCCATTACCTGCAAGAAAGCAGGGAAATGGACAGTGTTTATTCTTTCAGACAGTCAGAAATGTTTAACTTTATCAGTGATCTTAGAAGTGATCTCCCTGAGGAATCTTGAAGTGATGCACTCTTTGAGGTGCATTTGGGACAGGCCAAGGTGTAAATGCATGCAGATTCCCTTAGGTTCAGCTTTTCACCTGCAGCTGGGGTTGGCATCATCTTCAGCACCAATCCAGCATGTTGTTGCTCCTCAGTTTCACCATGGGAAGGATTTCAGTGCCTGGGTCTGGTGGCAGTGGGGGCTTATTTGCAATACAAACTGTGGGGAAGGAGAAGCTGAGCTTTACAGTCTGCATGCTGAGCCTTCCCCATGTTTTTTTTTCCCAGCTTTCCAGTGATGCACAACACAGTCCCTCCTGGAGGTGGACAAGCAAACCCTGCCTTTCAGAACCAGAGGTTTCTCTCTTTCGGACACCAGCATCTTGTATGTCCACCCAAGGAACATGAGCTCACACCATGGGAGAATGAGGTAAGGAAAACAGCTGGAACCATGGCAAAAACCATAAATGAAATATTATTAGCTTATTACTATTAATGCTTTCTGGTTTTCCCTCTGAAGCTCTCAATAGCTGTCTGAAGGTCTTTCTGAAGTAGTTTGATTCATTTATTACTTGTCCTGCTATAAAGCTTGGAAGCTGGTGGTTTTTGGACTAGATAATCTTGTAGGTCCTTTCCAACCTTGTGATTCTATGATTCATAGAACAGACCTTTCCTTCTATCAGAGAACGGTGATTCCCAACAGTTCATATTGGGAAAGAGGGAAGATTTAGGTTGGATGTTAGGGGGAAGTTCTTTACCAGGAGAGTGGTTAGGTCCTGGAACAGGCTGCCCAGGGAGGTTGTGGATGCCCCGTCCTTGTTCAAGACCAGGTTGGACGGGGCCCTGGGCAACCTGATCTAGTAAAGGTGTATGTTTGGTGGCCCTGCCAGGCAGGGGGGTTGGAACTACATGATCCTTGAGGTCCCTTCCAACCCGGGTCATTCTGTGATTCTGTGTGATTCTGTGATTCTGTGATATTGATCTGTTTTTTAATCATACAGAGGATGGTATAAATTTTGCCAGTTTAATTCCTCACAGTTTCACTTCCTGGTGCTGATTTTTCCTACTTTTTGTTGTGTGACTTTTAGTTTCCCACTTTAGAAACACTGTTCCATTCACAAGTCTATCTTTCATGATGAGAAATAGCCGGTGGAATTTAGGTTTAATGACCATATTGCTCTCTGTTGGTTTCGTGTCGTTCTTTTTTAACCCTTTTTCATCCACATAATTCCAAAAATGAATTCGTCTGTGGGAACATTTATTAGAAAAAAGCTCCACCAGCTCCCAGAAATTTACTCAACTTGTTTACCTGGTAAGACTTGTAGTAATTTTCCATATCATTTATGTTATGCCATTTATTATGCTCTGGGAAGGCACTATAAAGGCACTTTCAAGAGGAGAAAACCAAGAAAGATTATTCATTTCACATCCTCGTGCAATTCTTTTGTAGGTGGCTTTCAACAAAGGGTGATATTGGATTACATTCATTTTGGTTCTTAATAAACTAGTAAATCTCCCATTGTTCTATGTTGTCCAATTATAAAAGCAATGAATATGAGACTAAGCACTTCAAGATAACCATAGCTTTAAAGATAGACAAAAAGCTTTATAGATTAGGATCAGAATAAAACTGCCATTTTTGTAGCGTTTTGATGAATAATATTTTGTGAATTAAAGCTTTCTCTCTTAGGAATGTCAATAAATTACTCTTTAAGTGGAAACCACTGCAAACCTCAGGAAGAGTTTCCTAATATCTATGCTGCTGAAAAGGGAAGGAAGTAAATCCTTCCTAGAAGTCATTTCCTTGCTGTCTGAAGAGGCGATTATTGAGGGTATTTCTTGAGGTCTGTTTGCCTGTAGGAGTGATCTGCTGGGATTTTCCTCCTGAATCATTTCTGTTGCCTCCTGTTAAGGATACGGTGCCTTTTCACACATGCTTCTTAGCTACGCTATGTTCCAAGAATGGATCCTTCAGCACTTTATAAATGCTTAATTGGCAATAAAAGCTGTCATTAGCATTTTGAAGGCAGGATTTGGGTATCTGCTTGTTCACAAGCACAAGGGTTTCCAAAGTGAAAAGAACTGCTTCTGAGAGGTCTCTAGAGGTAATGAATTAAAACATTATTGGCAACTGTTTTAAACACACTGGGCAGAGGCTGGACCATTTTAGTAAAATTTTAAGCATCACAAGTTGGGGAAAAAAAAGAATTGTAAGCCTCAAAGTGCTCAATGGGGTCATGAGCTGAGATCATTGCCTTGCTCAGCTCTGTAAGAAATCATAGCTTGCTTACAGAAACGTCTATTAATGTACCAACTGCCAACAGATTCTTTGTCAGCAAACCCTTAATGGAAAGTAGAACCCTCCACATGCTTAGTCCTCATATTCCTAACTTGCATACAACCTTACAAAACAAAAAGACACGTGGCATGACTGAGTGCTGTGAATTTGTCCATCGGCAGAGGAGAACCAATGACTCATGGCCTTCTCTGGTGGTGATACAGGATAAATGTTCCATCCAGTTGCTTATCCTAGTTGCAGGCTAAGGCACAATGCAAAAAGAATATATATATATATATAGGGGCCATTTGGATAGAGGGGAAAACAGATCATGAGAGATGTGAAACGAGGCATGTGGATGGATGTGGGGAACATCTAGGTGTCAGAGCCCAGTCTTCAAGCCTTTGTATCATCCACGGAAAGGTCCATTGCCCATCTGTACCCTTAGCTTGGGCTGGGATGAATTTTTGCATCATAAACCTACTGCAGCCCCAGAGAGAACCTGAATTGTCTCTCTGAATGCAGTATGGAAGGGACACTGTGCTTGCCAAGAGTGGCAGCAGTATTAGCAAGCTCAAAGGAGAAACAAAAACAGAAGAGAAGATGCTTCCCTGCAGTCAATCCTCTCCTCACACACGTACCCTCTCACTGCTTCCCAGAATTTCAAGCACTTTTGTCTCTTCTCGGATGGCTCTTCAGCTAGAGAGATAGCTGCTGGGTAAAAATAATTCTTTAGCTCAGGATTGTCAGTCCCATCATGGGACCGTGCCTGAAAACGCAATCACACTTTTTGATCAGTTCTGCTGGAACAACCTGTTGTCTTTTATAATAACATTTCCATTGGGAATATTCAGATGCAGAGTGTAAAAAGAACCATTTCATAGCACACAGGCAACTACACACACAGTGACTTTGCATTCTTATCTTTTTGATTTTCCAGTGGGTGTATTTGCCTATTTCTTTTTTCAGACCGCATCCATCTGCTTCACCGTTCCCACAAAAGCTAGTTTACATGCAATAATTGCCATTAAAAATGGGGGGGGGGGGGGGGAAGCTTGTTGCATAAATACATTGCTTTGCTCCTTCTAAAGCCCACAGAAGCTACAAAACTACACAAGGTTGATGGATGGATGACTTTATTTAATTATTACTTTCAGAAACATGTTCTGTATCTTACTTATAGCAGGTGCAGGCTGTGACGTGGTATTTGCTCTGGTAATTATGCAGGTTTTTCTTGTAAATAGCAGAACAAGTCAGGATGAAAGATAGCGCTGCCCTCAGGTTGTGGGAAATTATTCAGTTTTCTCTTTACCAAATTTCAAACGATACGTGTAAATGATAAGGTCGCTTTGATTCCTGCTGCACCTCCCACCCCCAGTTCTTTACTCCTGTGGCATAAAACTGGGAGAGAGGGAGAGTGGGACTGAAGGTGGATGTGTGGAAGGGGCAGCTTGTGCTGCAGCTTGTGATGAGTGCTGATATTGCTGCGTGGGAGGAGAGTGAATGTGAAAGCTGGCTCAAGTGCCATGCACTGTAGTGTAGCATTAAAAGTCCTTGCAGTGTGAGAGCTCAAGTGGCCTTTTAGTGGGGCTGGTGCTTTGCATTGTAGGGCAGTGCAATCAACCTCCCAACCACGTGCCCACTGGTGGCATATGTTAGGTCTCCTCTCATATCCTCCATCCTGTGCTTCTTCCTCTTCTTTGTCTCTGTCTGAAGGAGTAGGTGCTTGGATTTTCTCCACTCTCCACCTCCATATCCCATGTTTCTTTCCCCAATAGCTGGTGCCTTGTTGGTTGCGCTCAAATCCATCCCAACAAAAAATGCCAAGGTGAACATTCCCCAGTCACCAGGAGATTCTGCCACAGGGAAAAGGGACCTCTGAAGATCCACTGTCATCCTCAGCCTATAAACTCTTCCTTGATCTTTTTCTTCCCTTGAGGCCCAAGAATACCATGTATGGCTGGCTCACTGCTGTCAGCTATGTCAAGATTTGGCTCTGTGGCTGCAGAGGAGTGGCTGGCCACTTTCATGTTGATTTATGATAAAAAATCAGCTACTAACTCCTCTTCCCTTGCAGCAGTGTTGAGACTGTGTGCCTCCCAATGCCTTGTGCAATGCAAGGATGTACAAAAACTCCAGGCAGCATTTCCAAACTTGGGTGCCTGAAGTTATCCACGAGGGTCAGCATTTCCAAAGAGTCACAGAGTCACTAAGGTTGGAAAAGATCTCTGAGATCTCCAACCTCAGCCCACTCCCACCATGCCCAATGCCCATGTCCCTCAGTGCCATATCTCCACAGTTCCAGAGCATCTCCAAGGGATGGTGACCCCACAGCTCCCTGAGCAGCGTGTTGTGGACTCCTTTTGACTTCTCACTTTGGTCCTTTTGAGATGCAAATGACTACTCAGTTTAGTCCCATCCTAATGGGTCTGTGGCTTTCCACTGAAATCAAGAGGAACTGATGGCGTTTGGCACCTACTAAAAGCAGAGCCTTGCTACTGAGGGCAGTGTGTAAATAACAGTTCTGTAATAGGCACCCACTGGAAATGTTATCTTCTGTGCTCTGTAGCAAGCGTGCAATGAAATGAGAACAAACCCAACAATGAAAAATGTGCATTCAGTTTATAGAAGAGCTTAGCTGAACAATGCAGTATTTCAATGGAAGGTGCAGAGGATGTATATGAATGAGAAGCGACTGATTGTTACCGTGTGTCTATCAAAACGAAAATAAGGTCATTCACAAATCTTCACATTTTATGGAAGGGAGGAATATATTTTTTAATTAGGATTAAAAATATTATCTACTTAAAACGTGCCCATGCATATAGTTCTGGCATAGCCTATGGCAACACCTATAATTTTAAAATAAAACTGTGTTTTTTTTTTTGAAGAAGGAAGTAATTTTGAGTGATAACTAATTTAGATAGCGCTAATTATATTGGTTGGAACTTGCAAGTGAGTCAATGGATAAAAAGTTGATTAAAGCAAAGTTATGAAACAACAAGAAAAATCCCTAGCTCTGTTCTTTAAGATGTTCTGAGCATTTTAATGTTTGTTCCTGCCTACTCCCTTGGCTGGGCTGGAAAAGAATGTTTCCATATAGCTGTTCATAGAGAAAAAGAGGAAAATAGAAGTTTAAGAATAGTGTGTATATTGTACACCCTGAAATACTGCTTCAGAGGATGTAATAAGTTGCGTAGTGATGTGACTTACCTGATCTGTGTTTTGAGATGATGGTCAGTGTTGCTAAGCAAGGAGATGATGTTGCTAAGCAAGGAGATGTTGTTGAGAAGATGGTCAGTGTGGCTAAGCAAGGAGGAGCTGGTGGGATTTGTGGGCATTTCTGTCTGCTGCAGCAAAACAACCCTTTGCATGTGGTTGCTCTCCATAGGTTCTTCTAAGTCAATCTAATGTCTTACAGCGCGATGCAAATACACCTGGATGCTTTATATGATCTCTTTTGGAAGTGCACTCCCTGCATAAAATCCAATAGATCAAGAACACCTCATATCAACTTGCAGCTATTTCATCTTTGCTTTTACAGCCTGCAGAAAAAGATGCAGCCTTGCAGGCTGGTAGTTGGACATAAGTCTTCAGTGGACCCAAACAGAGGGATGGAAGGAAAAGAAGAGCACAGGCTTGACAGCCACGTGGTTGCTCTGCCCAGGCTGAAATTCTGCCCTCTCTCTATTTTTCAAGTTCTGTTGCTGAGAAAGTGGCCTTAATTAACCCCAGCAGAGAGTGACCAAAGCTAATATTAATTCTGCTGATTACCCTATTCTGTTTCTTCAAGCCAGGTGTTCCCTATCCATCTGAATGATTTACACAAGATGAAAGCAAGGTCAGTGAATATTCCTGAGGACTCAGGAAGGTCTGATGGAGCTACAAAGGGAAGAAGACATTGCTTTTATCTCAGCTGCTGGATCTTATCTGGACCCTATCCTGCTTTCACAGAACATCTATATTTTCCCACCATTCCAGTTCAGCTTTTTCATTGTTATTACTGGTGTTTCTAAGGCTCATAGAATATTTTACTTTAGTACATGTTTGCTTAATGTACAACCCATGGCACCCTATGTGTACTTGAGCACTCTGAAAGGATTTCGTTGTTTAAAAACAATGAAAGAAAGGACAGATGTTAAAAGAAAGGGAAAAGTAAGAAATGAAGATACTTATTATACATCAGTTAGACTGTCTGTAAGCAGCCTGGCATAAGTTGTCCTTTAATAGAGCTGTAAGAATAATTAATTTTTCAGTTCAGTGGTCAAACTGAAAAACTGAGGGAGGAAGGAGAGGAGGTGAGTGGGTGGGAAGAAACAAGGAGAAATGTTTGGGTCAACCTGAAGCAGCAATTTCTCATTTTCTCTCACTGATGCGAAACAAACACACGTATTATCTGTTCCTTTGGAAAAAAATGGCTCTTGATGAGTTTCTAAACAAAACCTTCTTTCTAGAAGCAAGGCCTGAAGATCCAGCATAGCTGATGGTGACACAACCACTCAATAAATTTACCAGTAGTGTGTGAAGACCTTTATGAAACACATGATGTTCCCAAACTTGTTACCCAGCTCCAATCTGCTTATGCAGCAATGTTTTTCAGTGCTTCCAGGAGGAAACCCAAAGTTAGAGTCTACTAACAATGAGTTTGGTTTTCTTAATGATCTTTTCAAGGTTGTTTCAAAAGGAGCCTTCAAGCCCTTGGGAATATGTTTTTTTCAGGGTAGGGGATGTATCATGGATAAGGCCATGGAGTATCTCAGCAGTCCTGAATTCTTCAACCCTCTGCCATGAATCACGGTACAGACATGGTTCTACCAACCTCATCTTTCTCTGGGCAACATGACTTGGTGCCCTGATTTAGTGGTTGGCAACCCTGCCCATGGCAGGGGAGTTGGAACTAGATGATCTTTGAGGTCTCTTCCAACCCAAGCCATTCTGATTCTATGACCCAATGATTCTTCTTCTTGTAGGGGCTGCTTGTTTTCACTGTATTACAAACAAACCCAACCAAAAAGTGCATATAGAGCTGGTAAACTCCTAAGAGTACATTTCTTTGTGGGAAATCAACAGAGATCCTAAACACCAGAGGTGTGACAAAAACATGCAAGCAAAAGAGGTTGCTATAGGAAAAATCTTCGAAGGGGTATTATCCAATTAGTACTGATAGCTCTGCTAATATGGTAGCAATTAATATGTTGTTTGTGAAATAAATAGGAGAAGACCTAAATATTCTTTGGAGTTACATATGAATAATGCTCTAATATCTGCTGGAATAATTATAATGAAGCTGTAAGTGTTCTCTCATCAGTTGTTTACTGAAATAGCAGTCTATTTAATCAGTAGCAATGCATTCAAGGTGACTAAATATTAAATATGATTGGCAGCTTACTGCTTGGACTAAAACGATTAAGTAACATGAGAAAGAAAGTGACAGGTGACTTCAGTCCCCTCAAGGAAACATGCCCCAGCCAGGAAATGGGTTGGGACTTCTAATAATATTGGTAACAAATAAGTGCTGAAATGTTTGCTTGCAGCAGTCATTCTGGAAAGGAATGCAAATCCTGTTATACATCTTTTTCATCTTGGTGAGGTTGCAGTGGCAGCACTCGCCAGCTCTGAGGTACCATGCATTTTAACTATCCTGCAGAAACACATGCTTGCTGGGGAAGTGCTGGATGGCCATGCCAGAAAAGCTCCTCCAATCCTCAGCGCTGTGCAGATGTGGCCTGATGGACCATTAACTGCATAGTATCTTGTGTTCACTTTTTGGAGTCTTTCCTTATTGCATACTCCATTATTTTGGATTCAGTTAGACAAAGTGATCCTATCTCTAAGCTTCACATCCAGTGAAAGCATTTGCTATTTTGACAAAGACTGCATTTCCAGGGTTTCTAAATCTAATGTGAGATTCCACTCTGATATTCACTAGCTTCTAGTTGTATGTTAACTGCTTCTAATGCTAAACCAAACCCCATGTGAGGACAAATACTTGTGAGATATCCACGCTAGAATATGCAGCAGCAGCATCTTCCCTTGGGCTACATTCTGATAACCTGGTCTAATCTTTGCGTGGTCCTATGTGGAGCCAAGAGTTGGACCTGATGGTCCTTATGGGTCTCTTCCAACTGAGGATGTTCAATGATCCTGTAACCTCACCAGAGGAGTGCTTAGCTCCCTGGCAAGCTGCAGTGAAAGCACCACTCTTCTTTACCAAACACATCAAATGCTTGCCCTGCAGCTGCAGAGCTCTGAATTAAATCTAATAAATCAGTACATATCTTAGAGCAAGAAACTGGCCGGGGTCGTGCAGGACATTTGTAACTAGTCTAAAATCTGAGTCCAACTCTTTGGTCTTTCTGCCCATTGCTGTCTTTTCTGGCTGGTCCCACTGGGTTCTCATGAGCATCTCCCTCCTTTCTGGCACTGTGGAATAGGTGTTCAACCATGAAAAGGCTGCAGGGCATTGCTGCAGTTGTTGAGGCTACTGTTGTCTGCTTCTCAGCCCAAGCAGCTATACTAAGGAAGTTGGGGAGCTTGGGGCAGCTACAAGGGCAGCAAGGGAGACATGTTTCTCTCTCTGTGTCCCTGATGGGATCCTAAGTGCAGTATAGACATGAGTGTCAATGCCCTTTTACACAGAAAATAGAGAATGAATTCCAAACAGTACTGGAGACAGCTGACCCTTTTAGCACAATGCTTAAATATTCTAGTGCCGTGCCAAGGCAGCATGTGCAGAGTAAATATTTTAATCCCTAATTAATCACTTTGGTTAGATTGGTAAAACAGAAGTCTAATGAAAATAATTTGAAATTTCCTTCATGAATAATTGCATTGTTCAGGGGATTCTGGGAAGAGTCAACTGGCTGACCTTCCATTCTTGGGCTGCTCTATTGCTATGAGACTTAATTTGTGTCCTTCAACCCTTTTCAGTCACCGTCACGAGATTAGAAATACCTTTCATGCAGTTTAGCAGCAACTATGCAAAAGGACAGTGCAGTCAGCAGAGAGGTAAGAAATTAGCACATGCTTCCCTGCAGTGAGACACATACAGTATGGCACATAGGACAGGGGCAAAGCTTCTTTTCCACTCTCTGTCCCTTTATTATGTCCTGAGCATGATGGATTGCATCGTTTATTGAAGTATTCATGACCATTTTTAATTAGAGATGTGAGGTCTGCGGGTGCAAGAGCTTTTACAGGATTGGAAAAGAATTTGCTTGTTGATAAATCCTGGTGGCCGACACTGATTCATCCTGTGGCTGCGTGGAAATTCATTTCCTCCTTCAGGTCCTGTCTTTCCGGTGCTCAGTGTCTGTCTCCAGTCCTGTCTAGACAGGATGGCTTGTAGGATCAGAATTACATCTCCTGCCAGCATCAGCCTGCATTACTCTATGAATGCTACAGTCCTCCATGGAGCAATGATTAAAGTGCAGCAAGGTCTGTGGTCTCCCATCCTTAGAGGTGTACAAGGCCAGGTTGGATGGGGGACTGGGCAGCCTGATCTGGTGCTTGTTTCAGTGGCTGGCAACAGGGTTGGAACTGGATGATCTTTGAGGTCCCTTCCACCCCATTCTGTGATTCTATGTGGATGTTCCACGGGGAACTTTTGGCCTTGCTGAAAACACTACAACGTACTGTCTTCTTTCTCAGCGTGCTTTTTTTGGGGGGTGTGATAGTTGCAACAAAGAATGGTACAAACTGGGAGTGTTCATGAGAACAGGTCATGTTGTACATGACTACTATGCTTAGCATGGAGAGGGAGTGCACAGATTTTGCAAGTAGTTGTTGATTGTGTGGTAGGAATTGATGAGGGTGAGGGTCTTGAATCTTAGTTTGGAAGATAGCTGTCTGGAGGAGAGGGGCTGAATGTGGGCCGGAGCTCTGGTTTAGGAAAGTGAAAAGTTTGGTAGAAACTGGTTTGCTGGGCCCAGAAACATAAGCATCCTTGCCAGTGCCTCTAGCAAGAAGGGAGTGCAAATGAGCACAGCTCAGAACAGTGGCTGGTGAAAAACTCCACTAAGAAGTGTTTTCTGCCCATCAAAAAATATATATATATGTTTTTGAGGCAAATATTTAAAACTTTGGGTTTTGTTTAGAGGACAAACAATTATTTTTTATCCCACATTCACTATTTTACTCCTCTATTCACGTGCACAGTTGACGCTTATCAGCCATGGAAATTTACAGATATTAAACAAGCTACAGGAGGGCTCTGATAATGTTCCCTCAATTCAAGATAAACCTATTGAGAATTAAGGGAAAAATTATTAATGAAAACTGAATGAGAAGGCTGTAAAGTTCAAACAAAGTGTGTTCCCTACCTCACAGGATTTGGATGCATGCAAAATTTCATGAAAATTACTCATAAAATGGTACATTACTTCACATCTTCAGGCAAAAGCATTGTTGAAATATTTTCATTCCGTGCAAAATACATTGGATGATAATGATATTTAATGTACATTTAACAAGGAGATAAAGAATATGATGAGTTTATTG
The DNA here is from genome assembly GCF_054131305.1 of Coturnix japonica. Classification (NCBI taxonomy): domain Eukaryota; kingdom Metazoa; phylum Chordata; class Aves; order Galliformes; family Phasianidae; genus Coturnix; species Coturnix japonica. The sequence goes on from NC_140667.1 coordinate 53,024,496, forward strand.
CAAAAAAAATCATGACCTTCTCTCCAGGAATTGAACTTGCTACTTTTAACAATACAAAGCAAAGCCTCTACCCCCTGGGCTAGAAAATGTCATCTCCAGTTGAGATGAAGATGAGCTCAATATAGATGAATGTCATGGAAATGAACCTTGGTTTTATGTGTTGAGAACAGGCTGTGGGGAAGGAGAATGTATCTATGAATCTCCAGCAATAGGGTACATAATCAGCAATTTGATTTTTAGGATAAAGTTTAAGATTTTACCTCTCTACTGCAAAGGGAGCATTGCCATCATGAGTTACAGTAGGAGCTTGGAGAGCACAAGTGAAATCACAATGTGCAGTAAACCAATGTTTCTTTTAACCTGATCTTGATTTCAGTATCGTCTCAAAGTGAATTATGTGAATTGTTCATAAAGCAGGGCCTTGACCGAAGAGGGGCCCTGCAAAGGAAGTGGACACTGGAAGCTCAAGGGGAAGATAATGGTAAACAAAGTCTAAATCTCTTTTTGTCCATTGGGCCTAACAGGCAGATCTAGAACCTGTGGGTCTTTAGGACTTGCTGGGAGGAATTCAGATTTGCTTGGTAAGACCCAGATTTTCCCCAACAAACAATAACAAATTGAAAAGCTAAAAAGATTCAGATCCCTTTGCAGTTCTCTCATATTTTATTATTTTGTCATAAAGGATATATGAGAAAACAGACAAAGTTAAATCATCTCTGCTTTTCAACCTAGATTTACTAGCTTGTGATTTTACTCTTTATTGAGGGAGACAGAGTAGAAGCACTACTGAATATCAAACAACCAAGGTGACAGGAGGCTGATATCAGCTTCATAGTCTCAAAACCCATCTTATATTATGTTTTGATCATGGACAAACCTGTAGCCCTTTGAAACAGAGAACACAGCAAATACAGCCACACAGTGCTGCAGAATAATGACCTAACACTGGCAAACGTGAACAGTATTGACCCAAATATGGTGAGAATCAAGTGCTGTCCAGAAAATCAGAGCAAGTGCCATTACTAATATTGGACTATTGCTAACCTGAACCTTGTCCAGAATATTGAGGAGAGCACAGAGAGTGCTGAAAACCATCTGAAATCCTGGGCGAAATCCAGACAATATTTTTTGCAAATTAAAAACTGGCATGTCAGAGAAACTCAGGAACTACAAAGGCACAGGAAGCCTGATGCTCTGTGCAGCCTGCTGACTAAAAACTTGCTGCTCGGGGTTCCTAGAGAGCCATTTTAATTGAAAGCGAGAGCGTCTGTTGCAAAAGGTTGGGAAGTCCTGCTCTAATTGACTCTTTCTGGGGTTAACTGTTGCAAAGAATGAGTCAGATCCCAGCTCCGCCGCGAGCACCGGGAGTCAGTCCTCCCCCATCATTAATTACTTTGGTTGCGTTTCTTCATCAGCGCCGCTTGGATCTATCGACGAGATCCCTGGCTCCTTTCCAGCACCGCCACTCTGACGAGATAAAACACTCCGTGTGGGGAAGGGGAGGGCAAGCCTTGCTTGTTATTGCTTCTCTCTTTGATGCTGAATTGGTTGGTTCTCCCACACGGACCTTTCTGTACAGCTTCTTCCTTTCACGGAGCCGCGGGGTTGTCATTGTCACTTTTGTTTGGTTGTTTTTGTAATCGACCTTCCGGCATTTTGGAGGTCTGTAATCTAAATGAACAGATTCTTACTATTGGTGTGGCTTGGATGCTTCTTCCCAACGTGTGGGATAATAACATTCCTTTATGTAGCTGTAAATTAAGGCAAAGGTGGGGACAAAGAGCCCCTTGAGACTTCTATGTGCTAAATGGCTTTCAGTTATGGCTAAGTTGCAGTAATATCTTTAAGTTGTGTTAGGGAAGGCCCAGGTTGGATATTAGGAAAAATTTCTTCTCCAAAAGAGTGGTTGGGCACTGGAACAGACTGCGTATGGAGGTGGTGGAGTTATTGTCCCTGGAGGTGCTCAATAAGAGGGTAGATGTGGCACTGAGGCCTGGCTTAGTGGTATGGTGTTGATGGGCTGATGATATTAGTGGTGTTTGCAACCTTAATGGAAGGAAGAGAGACAGAGCAAAACCAGAACAATTACTGCACATCTGCTGTAAAGGTTTACATGCTTTTTCTTGGAATTTTTACTGTGAGTTCTTCCAAAACCAACAAACACAAGTGGCATTAGAGAGGTAAAGAATTTGTGTGAGTGTATGTGTGTGCTGGATGGGATGTTTTGCAAGTTTTCCTTCATCTAATGAAAACTTGCTTGGCTGTCCCCATTGACACAAGCTGTAACCCAGCTTCAAGTGGACTGATAGTCTGCTGCATAGTCCCAACACACTCATGTTAGGTAGTAGAGCTGGTGAGGGTAGCTTTTTTGCTAGTAAGCCTATATTCTGTGCAAAGCATGCACAAAACTGTATTTGCTGAGGCCTCCTGTGGCATAGCTGTATTATTTCTTTAAATATTCTCTTTGGGTCATTGATGGCATCTCTCTTTTGCAGCATGCCTGGAACAGCAGGGCCTAATTCATTGCCACATCCCTAACAGCGCAGCTGAGATGACTGCTGCCTGTGAGATGTGTTAGTGGAAAGCACCTCTTCTTCAGCAGGATATGCTCAGGGTAAGTTTCTCCTTATCTCTGCAAAATAGTGTACATTTCATTTGTCTGCAGGAGGGTTATTAATGAAGGATGTCATGAGCCCTCAATGAAACAAAGTCTTTGGACATGGGGACCCAGAAAAATGGACACAGTGTACTCGCAAAATGTTCTTAGTAGCACATGTGAATTTCTTTGCACTCAAATTAAGGAGGATTAAAGCAGCTAAACTGTTGTTGCTCAGTTCTCTTGGATCATGTGACAAAGCCTGAATCGCTTTTAGTCACTGGTATAGGCCTAAGTCAGTCCCTTGATCTCCAAATTAATTTTTGAATTGAATGATTGTGTGGGGCTTTTTTTTGTCCTAATTGAGTCTTCAAGTGAAAAATGCTTAGCAAACAGATGGAAAACTGAGGACAAAAGACTCTATTATGTAACACACACACACAAAAAAGAGAGAGTTCACCACAACAGTTTGAAATTAGTACTTGGAGTTTCTATTTATTTAATTTTTTTCTTAATAAAATCCCAAACAGTAAACGATACACAGCGTGCTTGGTGTAAAATCATGAAAAAAAAGGGAGAAGGTGGAAAATTCGTACTGGCAGCTCTCGTAACGGATAATACAAAGTGTCTGAGTAATTTATTGATCCACTTCTCGTTTTCCTTTTATCGATATGACAGAATCAACAGTTTTCCCAGGAGGAAAGAGGTATTGAGTGACAGCAATGCAAAGCTCAATGGCCGGTCTCTTGTTTCTGGAAACCCTGAAACTCCCTCTGAGAAAACACACAGGCTTAGTTCTGGAGGACCCTCAGGGCATTTTAGGGTTATCTTGTTCCCTAGATGCCGAAAAGTAGCTTCAGCAGGAACCTAACAAGCTTTAAAGTTGTACCGAGGGGTTCTATGCATAGTCAAGGCCCTTCTGTGGGATGCACCACATGTACTACATGCTCTGAAATTTGTGTTTTTCATAGTCAGATGGAGGTTGATGGTGGGAGAAAGTGCAGTGGCCTGCTGGGTAAGTGAATGCAGGTATACCAGGGTTTGTTGCTTGCAGGAGACATGGCAGAGATGGGCACATAGCCCCCACCTTTAGGACAGGAGATTAACTTGAAAGGAGTTTCTTGACTCTGTTCAGAATCAAGAGATCTTTGGTCACAATATCATTGGTTTCTGTCATCCAGCTAGCAGGTAGCATTGCTCTTCACCCATGAAATCACAGAACAGTTTGAGTTGGAAGGAACCGCTCAAGGCCATCTGATCCAAACCCCCTGCAGTGAGCAGGGACACCCAAAGCTCCATGAGGTGCTCAGAGCCCTGTCTGACCTGACTTTGGGTTTCTGCAGTGACGGGGCATCCAACATCTCTCTGGCTGTCACTGTGCTTTTATTAATTTTACAGCCGTGAGGGCACATATGTTTGCTAGCTTTTTAGCTCCTGTAGTCCTGGCAACCAAATACTTTTAAAGCTTTCCCGATTCACATTCATCCCTTAATTTTATAAAATAGAGAGAAACCAACCAAAGAGCAATTAATTTTATCACTGGGAGAAGACTCTGTTGAGATACAGAGATAACCAGAAAAAGACATTAAGCCTCTCAGTACCTTGGCATTTGCTTCTATGAGCTTCTGCCACACTTGGTGGATGTTTCACAGTTTTCTGCTTGAATGGAGGTTGGACAGAAACCATCAAGTGTCCCATGCTCTGTCATGGCTCTGCATGGTTTGGTCCTCTGTCTATGATCCATGGAGCTGCTATGTTCCTCTGGGGTGTTGCTCATATATACCGTGGAAAAGAATTTGATTCTGCTTATTCAGAGAGAAAAAAAACAATCAAGTTTCCTGAGGTAACATGTTGACAAACACTAGAAAAGATCTGGCCAAGTGTGTCCATGTATGAGTGAAGGGTATTGTCCCCATCTGGACAATACTCGCAAATAAATTAGCTGCAGAGAAACCTACATGGTATCAGGCCCTTGTGTCAATGCTGGCATTTCTTTTCTGCAGAGATCTTGTTCTGTAAAGGTATAGCTTTCTGCATGTAAAGAGGGAGCACAATGGTCTGGTCTGTGGTCTCTGAAGGGGGAAGCTCTGCTCCTTCCCTGGGCTGCTGCCAGTGCACCCCGCAGCTCTCCATATCAGAATCAGTAAATCAACTTTCCTTTGTTTTAGTGATTTTCCTGCATGAGAAATTTGGAAGCATTATTCTCATTTAGCCTGAAATAGCAGCACATGAACTGGAGAGGAACAGGTCTAGCCCTTCATTAAGGGTCCAGACTCTGCAATGTCAGCAGTTGTTTCTTGCCATCACAGTGTAAAACCCTTTTCCCTTTCACTTCGCATTATTTCTTTCCGCAGAATGCTTTCAGTGCAGATAATGCACACGAAGGTACAATACAGCCAGTTGTCTGAGAAAAGAAGCCCGTTTTCTTCTAGTGGGTGGTAGGTAAGAATTACTAATCCAATCTGCTTGAGTTAACGCAAAACAAGGATTAGGGTAAAGTTCCCGAATATGTTAATCTTCCTTTATAGAAGTAAACTTTAGCACCGCTATCAACCCCATGGTTTATGGTTCATGGGAACAATGAACCAATTAAACTTGAGCGGAAAAAAAAAAAATCTCACACAAGTTTTCTGATTGTTACCTAATACTTTGGATTCTTCTGATTCTTAATTATTTGCCTCTGTGTCAGAGGCACAGGAAATAAAATGTTGTTTATTATTCATTAAACTGTTTCTAAACATATCCACAATTAACTGTGTCTTATTGTGGTTGTTCTTTTCATCTCCCCCCTCTATGAATGTAGCTATTAAATGACACGTAAGGTCCTGGGTCGCTGATATAATTGTTGGCAGCACAAACTGTCGGCTTACTGGAATGGTTGTGCCTATTCATAGTTGGATAGTTGTGGAAAAGCATGTGGCCTGTGTGAAGAAAGGAAAGGGTCAGCCAAAGCCTTTCTCTTAGGTATTGAGAAGGAAAAAAAAATATTTCATTTCATTTTTATGAATTTTCTGGCCTTACAGAAGCAGGCCCATCCAGAAAAGCTTTATTCACTGCTTTAGCCCTGTTTGTTTCCAAAATATTCTTGCTTGCTGCTGATTCATATTCATTGCTCTATATCAATCCACATAACTGAGAGAGTGTAACTGTGTGTTTTGGGTTTTCTTCTTTGCATCAGATTTCTGACTGCAAAACAGAGCACAGTGGGGATAATTGGACTTACTGTAAGGGATATAAACATCAAGGATTGACTTTTAAATGCTTAAGAGTCTTTTCTACTCAATACCTGCATGGGAATCTTGGGTGCATCAATTAAAGAAAAGCTGTCCTAAAGCAAAGGTTACACCATAGGATTTCAGCAGCTTCCATGCCGATGGGTCAGAAAAGCCATCTTCAATTTAGAACAATAATGCAGGCGTTGCGTGTAGTCAGCATTTTACTTTTTTAATGAGTGAAAAGTGCAGCAGGAGTTCAGTTGTGCTTGCAGTATTGGTATGTACCCATGGCTGTAAGAGATTGAACCCCATCGCTATTAAAAAAGAAGCACCATTTTTCAGAGGTTCTGATGAGGTTTTGGAAACCTCAGTGGCTATCAAGGATTTCATAGAATCATTAAGGTTGAAAAAGACCTCTAAGATCATCCAGTCCAACTGTAATCATGTCTGAAAAGGAAAGGGAAGTATTTATCCATTAAGCCTCCTGAAAAAGTAGATTTCTGTGTGCAATTTCATAATCAGTGTTCAGATTTTAGAAGAAATAACTTGGAAGGAAGCGTGTCTGACGCAGGATGCAGTGAATATTCAAATCCAGGCTACAGTTCACTTTACTAAGTCATGTTTATAATACTCTTGGTTAGCAGAGTTGACACCTAGGGTATGGAAGAGGATGTACAAGCCTGGTGGGTTGAGTTTGGTCACTTATAGCAGTAATATGTTGTGTCCATGTAATGCTTATCTGGTAAAAATTGAGTCCACCGTTACACTGCCTTGGTGTGGAGTGGGCTCCCATGCCAGGCACTGAGCTGCCTTTTGCATGCCAGCAGGGAGTCGGGGCTCCTCCAAGGCAGCGTTTGCTTCTTAGTCCTTTTGCTCAGCTCCTTTGATTTCTGCATCTCACCTGAGTGCTGCTTGGTTAGTTAGAACCAGAGCATGCCCAAACCTGAAATGCAGCCAGGACATCTCTCCCCACAACGATGGCACTTGCGTGCACCGGGACCACATCCTACCAGCTCCGTGCCAGTGGGAACAGATGGCACTCAGCACTTGGCAGCATTGGGCCCCAGGTCCCAGGGTTTGGTTTTGTGTTTGTTTTTTTTTTTGGTTGTTATTTTATTTTATTTTATTTTTGTCTAACCACCAAAAATCCCAAGGATTGAGGCATGACTGAAAACAAGGCACAACAAGATGTGCTGTGCATTCCCGGCTGCATTGGTACATTTGCAAAAGTAGCTAGTCCTCTTTGTGAGTTCCCCAGCACACAGTACAAACAGTCCAAGCCTGAGGCTGGGGGACTTTTCAAGCTTGTATCCCTGCTGTGGCATATAACGAACAGACAAAAACCCCTTTCTGCAACCTCCGCTGGCTGCGACATTTGTTGGTGTCTGTGGCTCTGATTCACCCCGCTTTGTGCAACACTGGTACTAATGTAACTGTATTGTGGCAGGAGACTGGAGAGGGCAGCGGATCACTCGCTTGAAAACATGACCTTTTAATTTAAACAAAAGACTCGAAAAAATGAAAGTGGTTCTTAAATGCAGTTTAATCAGTCAGGCGAAAGATGTCTAATGAAGCTGCCAGACAGATTTGTAGCCAGACTGTCACTTTACCCATCATGTTTACAGCCTCCAGTGGTGAGATTAGGACAGGGTGAAGGCTCAGTCTATCCAAATTTCCCCGCTCTGCTCCTCTACCATGTCTGTAAGTTTTGACAATTTGACAAATCATTTTGCTGCATTGTCTCAAGAGCTGGGAGAGCCAAGCGTGGTGTTCCCACCCGTGACCATGGCGGAGCACAGCCTGATGCAGGGATGGGAGACCCAAAGGGATGCTGTGTTGCTGCAAAAACAAGGTAAAGCCTTTCTGCTTTATGTCATTTTATTCCCAAGGGATCTGTGCTAAAGCCCCCCCCCACCCCTTCTGTAAGAACAGATAAGTCGTTTCGGAGTAATTTTTACCATCTCAATTCCCTCTGCTGTGTATTGGAGGACTGTTTCTCACCAGGATCTCTATCTCATAGATTCATGTTAGTAAATTCATAGAATCACAGAATGGCTTGGGTTGGAAGGGACCTCAAAGATCAGATGGTTTCTACCAGCTGGTTTTCTTACGTAAAGCCACTGTGACGGTGCGGTTATGAATCAGGTCAAGCTATATCAGAAGAAACCTAAGAACGGACTGGCTTTAATGAGAATTAAGTTATAATCCATCCCCACAGTTAAAATTCACACGTATGCGACTATCGAAGCAGTTATCACACATTGCTCACGCAGCTTTATAGTCAGCTCTCGTTTACATTTTGGGACGTACAATAAGTATTTATTTTTGCAGGGAATATTTGCTACCCAACAAGTTTTGCTGGCTGCCTGTTGTAGGAACCAGCCCCTCTGCTTATCCACAGTCTGAGCACAGCTCAGACACCGTGTGAGCCCACGGCACTGAACTTAGGCTCAAACGGGAGGAATTGCCTCTCTGCATGATGAGAGGGGATTCATTTTCCATGCTAGCTCTTTCCTGGGGGGCTTTGCCAAGAAGAGGAAAAACCACTTGCAGTTTTCTGTCTTTTCACCATTTTTATTTACTTATTTATTTATTTTAAAGAACATCAAAGTTATCACTCCTTGCTTTCTCACCATAATCCCACAAATCCTAATGTACGTCTCCCAGTCCTTTCATACTAAAAGCATGAGTGCATGTGTTCCGCTGCATTTCGGAGGTCGCAGGCAGTTCCCTCGTTTACATATGCACTGTGACACTAAAAAAAAGCCAAAACTAGGAAAAGTAGTTCAAACTCAAACATAAGGTTGTCTTTTCATTTTTTCCCCTTGGGGACTTTAAAGCCGATGATTATTTTTAAAGTTACTTATGTGATGTGATGTCTAATTCTGCTTCAGTGGAACAAAACTGGACAAAAATGACTTTTCTAGGGTTCGTTGTTTTTTTTTTTCCCCTTCCTCCCTCTTTCCCTTAGCACTTTTTTTTTCAAACTTTCATGCTTAGCAAAAAACTCCCCTGTAATTGTCTTGTCATGATTATAGTTTTTCCCATTCACCACCGCTTTACATGGAAGCCCCGGGAAAAGAATTCTTAAAAATTAAATTTCATGCTTGCATGTGTTTCTGTGATCTGCAGTGTGTATGATCTCCAAGTGGAAAACTTCTCTAAAAATAAATGGATTACCCTTGCTCCGACGCTGTCTGATGTCTGCGGAGCAGATACCGCCGCTCGCCTGTGATCTCCCACCCACCGCAATCGGGGTGACAGGCGTTGAGGCGAGGGCCGGGCCGTGGCGTGGGGCTGGGGGAGCTGGGCTGGCTCTCTGCTGGAGGACAAAGGGTTAGCCTTCCCCACACAGCAAGGGGAAGAGCCTCGTTGCGTGGGCCAATGGCTTTCTACACCGAACGCCATCTTGGGGATCATCTGCCACACAGTCCTTCTCTATAGAAGGGTTGGGTTGAGCAGCTTGGTTTGGCACAGCCTAGGCAGGGCAGCACCCAAGTCCTCAGTAGCAATCGGAGGGCTTCCATGGGGTCTAATGGCTGGGGCTGCCCCTCAGCCTGCAGGGCTGCCTTTCCTCTGCAATACCCAGCCCTGCGCTGGGCCTGCAGGTGGTATTGCAGCGCAAGAAATAAGTACCGATAGTGCCCAAGGGATCCACTTTCAAGTCCTTCCTTATCTTGCAACAAGCCTTCTTCCCACATGAGCACACCCTTCTGTCCTCACTGAAATGGGAGTTGAAGATGCAGTGCAAGGCATAGTGAACACCCTCCTGTTTCCCTGCTGTCTGGCTGTTTTGTGGTAGTTTTCCTGCCTCAAAGCTAGAAATGACTTTGTAAGCCCTTGCTCCTGTGACGCCACCCAGCAGCAGCACTGCCAGGCGAGCCACTGGTGCCCGCAGGAAGACGCAGCATGTCCCTCATTGGCATGGCTGCATCAAGTCTTGACCCACATAAGTAACATTCCCTGGAGGGCCACCTTGAAAAGGGATTAGGTAGAAATGGGGGGGAAAAAAAAACAGAGCAGCTGATAGCAGTAACACATTCACAGGAGAGGGAAGGCTGGTCCGGTGACTGAACACCAGACTTGGACTCTGGAGATCAAGGTTTAATCCTCCATTCTTCCACAGATGTTGGCAAGTCACCTAATCTCTCAGTGCCTCAGTTCCCCATCTGTAAAAGGCAGATAATGGTGGTTCTTTTGTCTGCACTGTCTGCTTAGATTTCTAAGTTTTTGAGGGCCAAGGATGCTTCTTCAGGAGAGTGTATACAGCACCTACCTCTGTAGGGGAAATTGTACCGGAGCCTTCCATGCTACAAATGATAATTAGTAATAACAATATCAGTCTTTTAATCATCGGGGAACTCATGCTCTGTTGCAATAAAATTAACAATTAGTGCATGATCTGAGCTTTAATTGAAGTTGAATAAATACTTCATGTAACTCAGTGGGCATTTACAGAAAACTTCTCCATGGAACCTGAGGGTGATCTAATTGTAAAGTGTATCTGTAGATGTTCACAACAATAAATCCCATCTCATAATGTTTGAGAGCTGTTTACAAGTTGGGTGGCAAGGCAGAAGTTGTACCGAGGGCATTTCTACCAGCTGCCTCTGCTACCTTCCATCATGACCCTTCCCAACCCACCAAGTGTTCAGGAGAAGCCCAAAAACCACATCTCCATCACCCACAAAGCCTGGGATGAATTACGTTGTTATTACACCTATTGGAGCCCAAACCACCCAGCCTACTTTCAGACAGCAGTCACCCACAGTAATTATTTCTAGAACTTTTCCTTTGCTGCCATGCTCTGAGATGTAAGTTTAATATTTTGAAGACTGTTCTCTCTTCTTTCCAGGGGGAGAGAATTGGTATCTGTCCTGATTATACTTAGCATGTGCTGGAGTCTTCACTGAGGTTAAAAGGAAATTTCAGCAGGTAGGATTATCTCCAACAAGTATTATATCCTGCCAAATTGTGTTTGGATTTTGCTAGACTTATTTACTTGTTCACAACACCCAGGGAAGCAGAGACTTTTTTTTTCCTGTAAAGAATTTGACTCTGTTTGAAGACATGGGAGTTGTGTTTTCAAGATGAATCAGACTCAGATTGACTTTGGGATTTGACATATTATTGATTTACTGACTAACCTTGCTGTTCTGCTGGACATGCTGTGGCTTTTGTGAGCGACACTGAGCTATTAGAAGGCTGCAGGAATGCTTTCTGGTGGCATGTTTGGTTTAGGACAGTTCAGCTAAGGCTTTTGTGATTAACTATTTTACAGCTACGTCCTGGCCCCTGACTTGTCTCTGGATCTGTTGAATGTGCTGAACCTCTTCCCGTCTTTCCTCTCTCTCTCCATTAAATGTCTTATCCTGCCTCCTCCTCTGACTCTTTTCAAGAGCAAGAACTTCAGTGAAAGAACAGGCCAGGCTTTTTGGGATGGGATGTGATGCCTTTACTAATGCTTCTACAGACTTCAGCCTTCATCCAGTTGTAATTCTGCTGTTGCTCTCCTATTCTTCTCTCTCTTATGCATGTCTCTGCTTTCCAGCTCTTCCCATATTGCTGTCTAGTCCTGCATCCCACTTTTATCAAAGAGATGTGGGCATGCTAATGAGCTTCAGACCTCTCGGTCTGCTTTTCTTTGTCTCAGTGCTCAATGTAGGTCTTTTGTGCTTGTTTTCCATACCTACAGTAGATGACTATGATTTATTTGTATTTAAAGCAGTGATCTAAGTGGAGATGGGATGGTAAACACTGGCCACAGCTGCATCTTATACCTGCAAATCCTCTTTCAGCTGAGGGGTAGGGGGCTCTGAGCCTGCTACAGACACAGCATATTCCTTACAAAGAGGAAAGAGCAGGGTAAGTGGAGCCATTGCCTTTCCAATGGGTTATTTGTCACCACAAGGGAGTAAATGCCCCACAGTTCGTGTCTGTGTGCACAGGATAAGCCTTAACTAGTCCTGATTAGGTGCAGGCTGAAAAAGATGGGAAGAAAATTACAGATATTTTTATTTTTAAACTTCAAGTTTCGATTTTCTGTATATAATTACACTGAAGCACATGAGGAAAGAGGTCGTGGTTTAGCAGTTAGCTGCAAATTATGATGAAATTAAAAGAAAAAGTCATCTTTGCCCACCAATTCTAGTTCAAATGCTCTCATTTCTTTCAGCAAAACCGCTGTCGTGCCCCCTGCCCACAGTAGTCTGTATTCTTGGCATCCTTTTTGTCCCATGGGGTTCTCATTTTGGCATGCTCTCACTCCCATGCGGTACTATTTTCTTCCTTCTAAATAAAAAGAACTGGGCATTTGTGGGGATGGTGGGTGAGAATAAACCCTGAAAACATTTATACATTTTTTTTCCAAGGAGGAGGAGAATTTCTAATCAGCTGTGATTTATAGTTCACTGCTGCACTGGGGCTTTTAAAACATCAGATGTATTAGATCTAGTCAATATAGGACAAGTCATTGTGAGAGATGAAAATTCTACCTAGATCTTAAATCTTTCCTGGCAGTGACAGATGCCAAAGCCTTTCTGGCAAAAAAAATATACAATTGTTTTGTCAAAGCTCACTTTATAAATACCTTTCGCTGGAATGATGATGCTTTGTATGAAACACATTGCAGAAAACTGACAGCGAGGATGGGAAATGCTGACCTAGTTTTATCCAGAACAAAAACAGGATTTATATTTTTTTGTACAATTTTTCTCTTTTTCTTTTCATTTTTTATTTTTTTTCCCTTGGAAGAAAAGAGAGTGCTGTAAATGTTAGTGCTTAGGGACTGCAGAAGCTGGAAGATGGGAAGAAAGAGAAACACCTTTATGGTCAGAAGCTTAATAATTCTTTTATGGCTATTGAGCAAGCTGGCGGGGCCAACTCTGAAGGGTGAAGTCTCAGTACTTCTAGTTGTTTTAATAGTCTTCAGCCCCAGAAAATACCTTCAGCTTCTGCTCTAAATTGTAGGCAGGCCTAGGTTTTCAGAAAAGGAAGATTAGAAGAATATTAGTTGAGACATCTTCTTTAATTAAGGTGCGGTTGTAGGCCTAGGCCCTGGTTTGAGTCCAGAAGATGTTTATCTCCATGGTTTTGTATATCAGGAACCCTTTACAGAGGGGGTTGTTAAGCACTGGAATAGGCTCCTCAGGGAGGTGGTTGAGTCACCAATCCCTGGGTGTGTTAAAAACCCTTTGGATGTGGTGCTCAGGGACAGGATTTAGAAGTGTGTCGTTAGTTAGGGTAGTATGGTTGAGTTGTAGTTGGACTTGATGATCTTTAAGGTCTTTTCCAACCTGAGCAATTCTATGATTCTATGTGTATCTCTAAATACATCCTAGACTGTTCTTACACCAGAGCACAAGCTTTGGTGTTTTGCTAGATGGGAACCTTGAAGGGATCTATGTACTCCTTTTGCTGAATGTCAAATGGGTTCTTTCCAATTCCCAACTTGAAAACACAGTAGCTTTCTCTGGGAAAGTGGCTGTGTAAGTGCAAGAAATCATGTTTCTGTTATGGGATAAAGCAAATTCATGGGGCAAAACTCCAGCAGGGCTATGACCCACCAGAGTATAACTTCCAGACGTACCAAAAGAAACACAGCTGCTGTGTGCTTGCTTTCCTTTTTCTGTTAGGTTTCTGCTACTTTGCAAGTGAGCACGGGGATGTTGGGCTAGATGGGACTTCAGCCTCACCCATTTATTTCATTTGTCCTTTATTTTAAGGAGACCTCCATTCTCTCCAAGGTACAAGTGGTACTTTGGCTGGTCTGGTTCAAGTCCCCTGACTACAGCTTCTGCTTTGCCATCAGCTCCAAGATACTCTCATATGCAAGTAATGCTTTGTATGATGAAGAGGGCAGGATCTGAGGCAGCCCCTGCACTGGCAGTTTGGATAGCGGGTATGTACCATCTATATACACAAGGGGATTTGATAAAGCTCTAGTGGTGTCAAGGAGAGAGGGAGTTAGCTTGAGAGGATAACTAGGCAGAAGACACCCTTCTAGGAAAATTCATAAGTGACAGAAATTGAAGATCAACCAAAACTTTCCTTCTTAAATTTGAAAAAGGCGTATTTAAAATTATCGTATGCAGTGCAGGAAAAGCATAATATTAGCTAATTTCTCGTTTCTCAAAAACATTTAGAGTCTTACAAGTATTTGGGTTTTATCATATTTGCATTCTTTCTTGTGATTTTTTTGATACTTAAACCAGACATATCTTCCAGAGCATTCCAGGTCATTAACATTCACTCTCTCTCCTTTTTAATCTCTCGTCTAGTTGTCAGCCTCAAGTGTGAGTTCCTCCCTGGAATGCTGTTCCTTTATTGCTTATTGTCAAAAATGTTTTCGCTTGGAATTTTCCCCGGCTGGTGACATAGTAGGCTATCGCTGTGGGTCAAAGTTTGCATATCAAGCCATCAGTTTTCATCATCGTGTTTGTCATGAGCAAAGGACGTTTTTATTAGATGAAACAATAACAGAGTAAAATGCATTGAAATTGAGCCTGCTTGTGGCAAGCTGTAAATGAGTCCATCTTTTGGTAGAAGAGAATCGATTGAAGCATCTTATATGTTAGATTATTTATATTTGTTTCCACTTAATAATTTTTTTTCTGTTCTTGGATTATCTTGCATGAAGATATGGAAGGGTTTTTAGCAGCGTTAAAGATGCTCATATTCTGCTAATTCTTGTTTGTTAGATCTTGAGAACTGTGGATCTCATGCATTGAGATCTGTATAAACATTGTAAAAAAAAATCTCAGATCAAGAGAGTTATGACTAGACAAAAAAGTCTGCAGTTTTTCGTGATATTTTTGGTGATCTTGTTTATTTTCCTCAAGAATACACTGAGTTTTATAGAAAGCTGCATCTTTCGTGCTCTGGATTTCCCATTACTAGAAGGCCTGGGACAGACTCTGTCATTTGGAGACAATTTTTAGATTAAATGTTACAGAGTTCTTAAGCAGTCAGTGCAAACAACTGGCTTTTATTCAGCAAAAAAACTGGATTTCATTTTATAAGGAAACCATAAATCCAACCTCCAACTCACTGCATGGTATTAAGTGCACTCCACACAAATGTTACCTTTTCCTTCACACATTCAAGGGCTTTAAGGGCAAATTTTCAAACCATTTCAGGTGGTTAAGTTAGTCCTTCAAGACACAATACTCCAGACGGGGGCTCACAAGGGCAGATCAGAGGGGGACAATCCCCTCCTTGCCCCACTGCCACCTCTCTGTTGACACAGCCCAGGATGCCATTGGCCTTCCAGGCTGCAAAAACACACTGCTGGCATATGTTCAGTTTGTGATCCACCAGAACACCCAGTCCTTCTTGCTGCCTGTACACACAGCTGGGATCATCGTGACCTAAGCATAGCACTTTGCACTTGGCTCTGCTGAACCTCATTATGTTCATATGGGCCTACTTCTCAAGCCCATCCATCCCTTCCTTCTGGTCTGTCAACTACACCGCTCAGCTTGGTGTCATCAGCAAACTTGTTGAGAGTGCACTTGATCCCACAGTCTGTGTCCTTGATAAATATATTAGACCTCTGGGGACACCACTTGTGATCAGCCTCCACCTGGACATAGAGTCATGGACCGCAGTGAGATCTTGTACTCAGCCACCTCAAGGTCATTACCTTTTTAATTTCCCTATGTGCCAAATGAGGAGAATGGCAGAACATGGAGGGGGAAAAAGGCTGTTTTCTAAGCCACGCAGTGGTATTCAGGGGTGCTGGACACCCTGTTGAAGGTACCAAGGTGCTGAGAAGCTCTGGTGTGATCGGTCATATTGCTGATTTGGTATGTTGGTACTCTTCACAGTGAAATCAAAATGGGGACACATCTGAAAAAGTAGATAGTCTAATGAGTAAGACATTTTGTAAATAAGACCAATTAAAAATCAAAAACAGTACACATCTGAAGAGGCAGATAATATGGTAAGACATTTGGTAAATAAGAGCAAATAATGATGTTCTAAACCTCAAGCCAACACACTCGTGTCAATACTTATGTTCTCACCCACAACAGGTTAATACCACCTTTTAAATACAGCTTGGTGATACTCTCTTTTCTTTATGAAAAGCATTTTGCTGCCTTCTAAAGAGGTATTTAACTTCACTTTGGGGATGTGGTAGGATCAAGCAGAGGAAAGCAAAGACTTCCCCATTTGTTTACATTTAGAGTACTTGAAAAAGTGATAGATGGAAATGCTTTTGTGATCTGTAGACAACGTCAAAGCATTTCTTGCCTACCATAACATCTGCAGAGAACTTCCTAATAGGCTTAAATTCAGCCAAAGATGATACTTTGGTACCTAAATAACCTTTTCTGTTTCCCAGGCTATAGAGATCTGGGACAAATAAGTTCAACTTGAGAGGCAGTCACGGAGTCATGTGTACCCCTTTGCTTTCATGGAATCAGCATTCTGAGTCTGGGTGGTCCTTAGATTTGATGTGCTGCATGTCCCAACCCAGACCATTTTATCCATTTAACATCTGTATAAATTTGATGATTTTAAAATGTCATTCTGATTTGTGATTGGAGAACTTGAAGAGCTGGAGAATTCCTCAGAGTTTTGTGGTTTGTTTTTTGAGGATGATTATCACTAAAATCCATCACTTTCAATATTATAAATGTTCACCTGTTTTCCATGAATTCTGTGGCTATTTTCAAGGCTTTCTGATAGGTCTTTCTCCAAGGGTCAAAAGGCATTTTTTTTTTCCTTTAGATTAAAGAACCACCTAAAATCCCCTGTCTGGACAAGTGCAACAGACAACAATTAGTCCAGTCAGAATTGCTGCCTGACATTTTTTACATTGCAATGCAAACTAATCTCTGCAGAGCTCAGTGCACGATTCACATGATGCTCGATGCAATTTATTTATTTATTTATTTATTCTGATGGAGGAACAGCTGAAAATGCACTACATTTTCTCAGACATACTCGCTCTTCAAACTCCTTTTTCTAGCGTTCTCAGAGGGCTTTTTGTTTGTTTGCTCAATGCACAACTTGCTGTTAGGAACTGAACCTTTCAGCTCAGCGGTGGCTGATGACAGATGTCACCCAGCAGTGCTTCTCTACCAGCAGTGGCTGCCTGTGTCTCCCAAGGCCAAGTTTCAGTGCTTGAAAAAAAAGGAAATGTAAATTCTCTTGACACAAGGTACAGAAAATTTGTGTTCAATCAGTTCTTGTTTGAGGAAAATACAAGATTGGGCTGTTCCTTGGCAATAAAAAATGAAAGTGGAATGACTAGGAGAGTAATTCATTCAGATGTAGGAACAAAAAGGAAAATACTGTACTCTGAGTACTCTACAGTTTGAGCTTTGTTTCACACGTAGTAGATGTTAACGTGACAGCAGGCTGGAATATTGATGGGGTTTGGATTTGGAATTTTTTCCTCATTGAATACATTTTGGGAGTATTTTCATAAGGCCGCATGTTGGAGATGCTGAGACTCATCAGAGGTGTCATGCAAGACATAGAACTGTACAACTGGAAGAGTCTTACAAACCCAGTTCCTTGGCATTTTCAGGAATCACAATAACAGAAACATTTTGCTGTGTAGGCAAACCTTTTCCTACGCTTATTTAGTTGTTGGGTCACAGAACTGCATCTTCCAGGAGACAGTTTCTCCCCTCTGATGACCTCTTTGTCTGGCAAGTAAACACCTGGGAAATTACCCATATCAGCGAATCCAGCTATAGGTTTTGATAAGAGAAATATCTACTGCAAACTCAGCACTTTGGTAGTGATTAGGGATGGATTTATTCCACTTTCAGGATAGTTCGCTTTGGTCTGCCACCCTGCAGTTCTTTGAGAAGGGGACTGTCTATTTTGCTGTGTTTTGCAGAGTACATTGTGGGAAAAACCTGCTAATTTAATTCATGCTGTTGCTCTAAATGGGTACTTTCATTTTTGTCTGTGGGCAATTTCCACATATAATGCAAAATCACTTAAAGCTGCAAACTGAATACACGTGTGTAGAGGACCTCATGACCATGAGGCACTTTGAATCTCAATCTGACTTAGTTATGGGAATTGAGAAGGAAATCCTGGAAGTGTCTTAGAGTGCTCACATTAAAAATTCAGAGAAAGTTTTACAGTGTGGGAAGTGACATGATTATAAATGAATTTATGTTTATTGGTGGGGGAAATACCTCTTGGAAATAAGCTGGAAGTGGTCAAGTTGGTGGATCACCTGGATTCCAGCTCCACATGACCTCAGTCTTTGCCTCAGTCCATCCCAATACTGCAGACTCTCAGAGCTGATTCAGGGCTATTCAGCTACTGAGCTGGTTATTGTGGGCTCCTTTTTGAGTAACAGGATAAACAAATGCTGATAAGATATTATTCATCTGCTGTTAGGATTGTAGAATCATAGAATATTCTGGTTTGGAAGGGATCCATAAGGGTCACTGAGTCCAAATCCTGGCTCCACACAGGACCACACAATGATGTTTGCTGTTGTGAGAATGAGAAAAATCGTGCCTGTTTTTCTTGACTGACTTAAAATACTTGTGGAGGACTAGTTCTGATAGATATACCTATCTAGTGGATATGACCCCTGAAACTGATAAATCATCTCTGGCCTATTGCTTGCCATCTTCTATTGGACATGTGAGCAAAGATCAACCAGAGAAGCTGTGGATGTCCCATCCCTGGAGATGCTCGAGGCCAGGTAGAACAGAGTCCTGGGCAGCCTGACCTGGTGCCTGATTTAGTGGTAGGCAACCCTGCCTATGGCAGGCGGGTTGAAAATGGATGTTTTTTAAGGTCCTTTTCAATCCAAGCCATTCTGTGATTCAAAAATGGCACTGAAATGGTGCTTACAAATGAATGTAAGGAAAAGCTAATGCCCAGATTGAGGGAAAGGGCATGCCTTGTAAACAAATGCTTATGCAGTCTCAACAAATTCATTGAGCAAAGAATTAAACTCGGCATCACTAATGCAAGGAAGGAAGAAAGATTGCATGATAATGAAAGATATGACCTGATGCAGTTATCTTTGCTCCTATCATAAGCAGCATCCAAAACAAAAACCCAACCAAAGAAACAAAAAGAAGCTAAATCTCATCAATAAGAACAGTGTTGCACACCTGGGGTCTAAACATCTGGGAAGTGCTGTATTAGTGAAACCATCTCCAGGCTTACAGGGGGGATGAAAACTGAAAGCACCAGCCACCTGCAACTTTAAATCGCTAATTTGGGAAGATGTCTGTGTGTCATCCAATTTCAAAAGCACCGTACAAGCTGCATAGTCATTGCTATTACTGTGATCCCAACATATATTCATATCTCAGTGTATGGGGATTTAGATGCATGCAGCAACTCGGTGTCTTAAGATGAAACTCTGTGCCCCTCAGAACGCTTTTAATTCCTAACCACTAGGGGTTATAGCCCCTCTTGATGTGCTAGGATTTATATCCCTAACTCCTGGTAATACTCATGGGAATTGCATGCATGAATCACCATAGAACAAGGCGAATCCTTGCAATGTTTAGTTTCTGGAGTTTTCTCATGTTTCACATCCATCACATTTCTTGTAGTTATTAGCAGCCCCACAGTCTGTTGATGAGAAGTATTAAGTACCTATGTACTCCTAGGCAAAATTCTATTATTCTTAAGGTATGAAATTGTTTTGAAGCAAGCAGTATTTTGTGGGCATTAATAAGGACATGGAAAGTAGTACCTGTGTAGGGTGACACTTCTAATCACCATCTAGGTTTGCAGCTCCAGCCAAGAAAGCATAGCTGAAGTCTGGTGGGTGATTCATCCACTCTGTGAAACCACATTCAGAATTTGCATACAAAATGGCTGTTGAAGTGCTGAAGAAAGCAGGCTGCATGTGCAACTATCTTGATAACTTGAATTCAAGTTGCACTTACACAGAGCTACTCTGTGTAGCTGTGGTTTTCTAATGGCCAGTCTCTGCTTGTGCCTACAAGTCATGACCTCTTTGCTCCTAGGGAGCAATGCAGTTGCACCTGAGAAGTTCTGGATGCTGTAAAATATGCTCCCTTCCTCCATTAACAATGGAGGCTCCAATGCCCTGGAGCCTTGTTAATCTAAGTCCATGCCGCAGCTATCCAGCAAACATGAAATGAACCTCCCACCCCACACTGTATTGGTTCCAGCTTATTGCCTCCTGTTGGCTGAGCTCCCACTCCTGAGCGAGCTCTGTGAAGTCAGCTCAACTCCAACTAACAGCTTCATCAAATTGTTTGGATTCTGGGGACATGCAGGTCTGCCTTCTCATGGTGAACAGGCATCAGGATCGCAGGGTGAAATGCTAAAATGCAGTAAGTAAAGCTACACCTCCAAGTCCTTTCTTCGTGAAAGATCAGCTCCTCTCTGGCCATTTCTAACACCTCTGTGAAATCCAAAGATAAACTTATTAGGCAACATTGCTTTGAGTGCCAGCAGCACACAGATAACACACAGCTTTTCCCATTTGCCAGCATGCAGAGATACATCCTTCACATCAGGACAGCCTTGTGAAGGAAGAAGAGCTCATTGAAGCTGAATCTTAGTGAGGGAGAGGTAATGCTGTTGCTCAGAGGAAAAGATTTCAAAGAGTATGAGGCTGTAGCTGTGTCTTTTTTTTTGTTGAAGGCATTCGTTCAGCTCAGCCTTCCCCGACGCTAATCTCTTCCATAGCAGTGTGCACAGGTAATAGTCTCTTCTGTTTCCTTCCAGCTCTTCGACTCTGTTATATTTCCTCACACGGTGACCTCATCTGGTTCCTGTAGGATTTTGCCACTTGGCAGGCAAGCAGCATTCTGACAGATCTATGCATGAAATCATCAGCATTTGAAAAATTGCAGATATAAGACATGCAATCGGGTTTCTCCTTAATGACACCAGCTATTCAACTGCATCATACCACCAGAACTTCAAGTGGCTTCTCAGAGAATTTCAAGCCCGGTTCGTAGTCTGTTCTTTGTTGACAGAGTTCAACAAGCACTGTGAGAAGGAGACTGGAGAAACATGAAAAAACATTCAGGACTCTATGAAGACCATCCTCCTTTGGACAGTGGAGCTGTCAAATATATCGGTCATATCATAGAATTATTATAGAATCATAAAATGGTTTGGGTGGAAAGGGACCTCATAAACCATCCTGTTCCAACCCCCTGCCATGAGTAGGGTCACCGACCACTAAATCATGTACCAGATCAGGTTGCCCAGGTCCCCATCCAACCTGACCTTGAATGCCTCTAGGGATGAGGCATCAAAATCTTCTCTAGAAATCCCTACATGAGTGATAAAACTACACTGGAAACCAGCCTAAGTGCAAAGCTGAGACCCGGAGTAAGAAATTACTTCCACAGTATTCACTTCCATCTACTCGGAGGCCTTTCTTCAAGCTCACCTTCTTTTGTATCTTAATCACACTATGTATGAACTCCCTTTCTCAAAAGAACTCAACCAACGTGACAAACACCAGTGAAAGGAAATGAAGCAAAGAACAATTTTTTTCCAGTGATGGGTACAACATGAGTAGCAGTATAAGAAGATAATTGCGTAAGAATGAAAATGTGTGCTTATGGTCTCAGTGCAAATGTTGTTTCTTAAGGTAGGTACATACACCTTAATCCTTCCTCAGGTACTATACATACTTGGTGCATGTTGCACATAAAGTGGCTGAGTTGCACCAAAGTTGATGCCAAAGAGTGTGTTACCTGCTCTAAGCAATCTGTAATGATGTTGGTATATACCAGATATTTAGCAGAAATAGTCTTTCTCCCTGTATCTGCTTGGAATCTTGGACTCTGAAATTTGCTTTCACATCCAACGAGGCTGCAAACAAAGGCAAAGTGCTGTGACAAATGCCTCCAAAGTCAGCATTTGTCTTTCCCTCTGTTTCATTCATACTTATGAACCTCTAGGTGTCAAGTCTGAAAAACAAAAAATCAGATTATGTTCTATGAAATGGAGAATGAGCAGTAGGTAAGAGTTTAGAGGACTAACCAGAACGTGTCTAATTATTTGGGCTTAGGATTTAACTTACTATTTTTTCTTTCTTCTTCTTTTCTTCCCTCAGCCCCTGCCTGATACTTAGAGCACAAAACCCAGCAGGGAGAGGGGTAATGGAATTTGGAGGCAACTGATGTTCAAAGACCTCGCTTGAAATGGGCCTATGCTAATGCTGAGGGCCTGTGCAAATTGGGTCAACTTCTCACATATTCCTAAAGGAGCAGCTTCGTCAGGTTAGCCTGCATGGTACAGAGTTGTCTCTTTAAGTATTTCATAGAGCTGCACCTCAGAGTATTGTCCAAATCCTCAAAGAGATTCTGGCTGTAACTGCCCAGCCCATGGCCAGAGCAGGATACTTTCATCCACTGAGCATCACCGACATGTGTGTGGTCTCCTAGCCACAGGGAGAGCACGTTCATCCCAATGTAACTGAGTTTAATTGCCACCTCCTGACTCTTTTCAAAAAAGGAATCTGTGCTTAAAGGCTCAGAGCCTTTTCCTTGAACTTTCTTGCTCCAAATTGAGCTGACATAACCCCCTTGTCCTTGACAGAATTACATTGGTCAGTTATTGGTCAGACAGAGATTTGAACTTGGCAATGAACCTCATCGTATCCCTTTCTTTGTCTTCTCTATGTATTTCATGCAGTCTCAAAGTGTTTTGTATGCTTGCGTGTGTGACTCACACAAAATGTTTGCAGAAAACAGAACATTAAAGGATTTGCTCTAAATTCAAGAATTAGTTTTGCTCTGAGTCGAAGCAATGCTCTTTCTTTTTCTGAGGCAGAAAAGAAATATTTTAGAAACAGAGTTTAAGAAGATACAGCAGTGAGGGTAAGTAAGATAAGAGCTATAATACAAGCCTACAGGACTTTCCATTGAAAATGTGGGCACAGGCATCATATTGTCACATCTTTATGAAACAGAAGACAGACGTGGCTGAGGAAGCATAGACACAAGTGAAAAGTTGCTGATCTGGAGAAGGGGTTGTGTAACCCTGGAGAAAACTGGTGCTTGCTTACACTGGATAAGCAATCCAGTACTGAGCAGATGAACCAAGCTATAGATACAGTGTTGAGCTCTAGAAGCTGCAGACCTGGTTCAAATAAATTAAGGCATTAAATGGTATCACATTCGCAGCAATTGGTGCAGATAACTATGAAAATAGGAGGCAGGGACAAAGGCAAAAGATGAAGCCCTTGTTCACTTGCAGAGCAAGGCCGATATAATGCAATCAATTCCTTTATAGCGTCACCATTTGCTGAGTTTTGTGTTCTTTGGTTGAGGAGTTTGTGATTGGTCACTGTGGTCCAGTTTGTCCCTTCCCAGATAGATAAAGCAGTGGAGAAGCCAAACCTGAAAATCTTTGCCAAAGACTCTTTTCCAAAATTAAAATGGTTTGTGTGACCTGAAATTTGTCTTAGTCATCAGGTCCCACCATATCCTTCTTTCCATAATAATTCACAGAGATAAGCTCCACAGTGATGTCTGTAGAGGTACTTATTCATCCTTCTGTCTCTCAATATTTTCTCACAACAGTGCTTAACAAGCAGGGGATGTTACTGATTCTCAAGGAATAAACATTTTCCATGTGAAATGGAAAAATAGCCCTGACAGCCTTGCAGAACAAGCTGCATGCTTCTAGTGGGAGAACCATCAGATGCGATGGCGGTGTGCTACGCATTTGTTGGTTAGTGTGCAGTTTCTGTGCAAAGTGGTTTCTGATTAATGCCCATAACTCAGTGCTGATTCTGCCTAAATACTGTAAGTGAAATTCAGGAAAAAACAGCGTTTTTTGATCAACTGCATCCCTGGAAATATAATGAGCGCAATTATTCTAGCTTGACTATGCAACGTTATTCTGTTTTGCCAGTTAATTGCTGATGGTGTTTTCAAGCTGATTAAAACCAGACAATGCATTCACATATGTTTAATCAAGAAATTTTGATAAAATTTAGAAGAATACCTTTGGTCTTTTCTGTCATTGGCAGATATCAAAATAATAATAATAAAATCCTATTTGAAGTCCCAAAGTTTTCTCTCTTTGGTAGATGAAGGAGTTTATGATGAGGTGGGGGTCAGCCTCTTCTCCCAGGTAACGGTGATAGAATGAGAGGCAATGGCCTCAAGCTGCTCCAAGGGTGGTTCAAATTGGATATTAGGAAATATTTCTTCTCAGAAACAGTGAAGATACACTGGAACAGGCTGCCCAGGGAGGTAGTAGAGTCCATGGGGAGAGTTTAAGGAAAGGGTAGATGTGGTACTGAGGGAAATGGTTTAGTTGTCAGTATTTGTTGTGGGTGAATGGTTGATCTAAATGACCTCAGAGTTCTTTTCCAACCTATATTAGCACTGTCAAACAACCACGTTTGTAATCTGAAGCCCAGGTTTTCAAACTTCTGCATATCTTTTTGGAAATTGATTCTTGAGATATTAAGAAGGGGTCGATTCTAATTACAATTCTAATTCCAGTTGTAGCAGCAGTAGGATAAATATCACAGAATTACTAAAGTCTGGTTGTGGATTACTATGTTTTTAAATACCAATATATACATATAAATTTGTCTCCAAAGAATTACCGATCATATAGTTTGCAGCCAACAGATACCTGAACAGAAGGAAATACTGAGGCACTGCAGGTGAGTATGAGAGACAATGGTCTCATCAAGCCTGAAGCCAAGTGCTTCGCCTTGAATGACCGTAGGAGCTGCTGTCCTGTTTTTCTGCACATCATCAGTGTTTGAGATAAGAGGGTCTGAATACACTGACCTAAAGAACTGCAGAAAATTAAATTTCATTGGTCTGTGCAGTCAGGGTGTTGCCCATTCCTATTACCCATGCAGGCATAGGATGTGTATATTGACGGTGTCATGAACCAAGATTTCACAAGATATGATATCATTACGTTGGTGGCTTGAACCTTCCAATGCTGGAGAGATCTCTGAGATCCCAGATCCCATTGTATTTGGTGAAAGGTGGAGGCATTCATCCATCAGACAGACACCATAAGCATGGACTTTCTAACAACAGTCATGAAACCGAAGAGAGTATCAATTGCAAATGTAAGAGGGAGCTAAGCACAGTTTCCCCTAATCTCTTGGGGATCCGGGTATTTATCTCTCTGCTTAATTGAATGAATGGGAAATTAGATAAAACTTTGCAGAGTAAATCTTTTGGCAAATGTGATACCCGAGTAAAAAATTTTCAGTGGACTCTACATTTTCACAGCTGCTCCTTTGTTTTGTGGAAGTGTATTTTGAATGTAAGTCCTGCTTATATTGCATCCCTATTAATTCTAATGTACATATGAAATGTCCTCTTTCTAGCATGTAAAACCAGAAGAGAGACTAAAAACAAATAGCATGTGTTTAAAATGTTTTATGGAAGGTGGCACCAATATTTTCTGAAAGCTTCCACCAGACCAAGCCACTGTTCTCTGATAACAGTGTTGTTATTCAAGGCCAAAACTGGAACCTAAAATTAAGTATGAAATATTGGAAGAGGTGAGAGTACAGGCTACTTAGCCCTGTGAGAGACATAAAAAGAATGTATAGACTAGATAGAATGTGTTTCTTGCTTCTCTACCAGCCTACTTACGTCTGTGATAAGTTAAATCCTCTGTTTCCTCAGTAACTGCAAAGAGAGAGTTATTTTCTTTTTATTTCAGCAAATCCTGTGACCATCAGAGCCATATTTTATGACTCACAGCATGATGAAATACTTCCATACGCTGTGTGAGCGATGGAAATGTATCTGTGCTCCCATTTTGTCATGTGGGATGGAGTTCTGCAAATTGGTCTGCAGATAGTTCCAGATTTGTCTTTTACTTGGGGGACTTGGGAAATAGGACCTCTGCAGGAACCTGGCCATAGCAGCTTCTTTCTCAAGAGGCTTTCCACAGCTAAGCAGCTAGACATGCTCATGTCCCATAAGTAATATACACCTTTGGGGTGCTCATGTGGGGCTGCTTGTGGAATTGCCGAATTAGTTACTCATGGGAGGATGTGCATTTGGACTTCCAATCTTGTGGAAAGGGGGGAACGATGGTATGTGGACTTCAAGCTATTCCACAAGTGGCATGGACCAGGCTCACCAAAAGACCCCATCTAGCCATCCTAGAGCCAGCGCTCAGTTAGCTGCAAGATATCCATAACCTCTGGAATGAGCATGGACAAGTGAGGGAAGATTTTGGTACCGAGTCCTGTTTTAGTGATCCCTGTCTGTACCAAGGGATTACGAGCAGGTGGAAAATTTGGAGCATCAGTTAGGATATTTATTTCAGTGTGAGAAATAGTGGATTGGATAAAATACCCTCATTTGAGTGGCACTGTCTTTCCTTTGGTTGCAGCTGTGTCTCCAGGTCTTTGCTTACCAAAACAAATGCTAGCACCAGGCCATCGTGGCCATTATGGCAGAAAATACAGAGCAACAGAGGGAGATCCAGTGAGGAAGAGGTCAGATGTGGTAGAGATACAGGAAACTGAACTGAGGAGGAGGAGAGGCACTTTGCCAGTCAGGGGAGATGCAGAACTTACCACCTGCTACCACAGAAGTAATTAAATCGTGCTCCAGAAATGGATAGTCCATATCCAAGTGAGGCAAAACTGATCTCATACAGATCTATTCCAACCTGGAGAGTTATTACATCTCTCTATTTCTAATTATGCTGTTACCCAGTATGATGCCAACTCCAAAGGCAGAACCTGTGTCACTAAAGAACCTTTTCTATGTGGAAAGAGCGATTAGTGGTGGTGATTATGAGAAATTTCGGAAATAGTTCCTTTTTATATCCGAAACTCCCATCATTTTTTTAGAACACAAAGCAAAGGGAATGAAAAAAAAAACCAACTTGAAAACAAAAGCTGAGATGATTTTTCTTCTGTTTAGAATAAATATTCAGTTTGAGATAACTCTTCAATAAAACTTCAACCAAAAAGTGGAAGAAGGAATGTGTGAGTACCATTAAACATCTCAGCTCCCCATCCAGCAGCATTCATCCACATCCTGCTCTGAACCAGTTGTGCTGCTCAGCTCTCAGAGTGATGCTTGCAGCATCTTTTTTCCTCATTTCCTTTTCCTCAGAGGCAAGGAAATCTGACATTGCATTTTTTTTTTTCTGATTCAGGGATAGTAGTTATTTGCCCCAAATGACCCGCATGGTGCTTCTCATCTTCCTGCTCTCTGGATCATTCTGTATGTGCTGAATTGTCCCTGGGATGGGGGAACAAGACTCTTCATATGTGTTTTCATTCAGGACCCAGTAAGACCCTTATGAAGAAGCAGAAATATTCTGGAGTTGGAGCTGCAGAAACTGATTCAGTGTGCAACTTGCCATGCATGGGGTGATGCATGACCTCACCAGGCTGGACTTAGAGATATGTTCAACGTGGCTGTTTCTGTTGGTGACACTTCTATAGTCAGATATGCCTTGCCCATGGCAATGTCATAGAATCATGGATTCATTTGAGTTGGAAGGGACTCTTAAATAACATCTGGTCTCACTCCCTCACAATGAACAGGGATACCCACAGCTTCATCAGGAGCTGAGAGCCCTGTCCAGCCTCACCTCAGGTGTTTGAAGGGATGGGACATCCACCACCTCTCTGGGCAACATGTGCCAGTGCCCTTATTGTAAAAAAAAATTTCCTTATATCCAATGTAAATCTCCCTCCTTTCAGTTTGAAATCATACTCCTGCAAAAGAGTATCCCCTTCTTTCTTACAACTCCCCTTACTGACAGGCTTCTCTCAACTCTCCCTGGAACCTTCCCTTCTCCATATTGCAAAGCCCCAGTTCTCAGTCTGTCCTCGCAGGGAGGTGTTCCATCCCTGCGATCATTTTGTGGCCCTTCCTCTGGACATGCTCCAGCAGATCCACATCTCTCCTGTTCTGTGGACTCCCCATCTGGATGCAGTGCTCCAGGTGAGGTCTCACAGCACAGAGCAGAGAGGCAGGATCCCCTCCCTCGCTCTGCTGGCCATGCTGCATTGGATGCAGCCCAAGATACATGTGAATGAGGGGTGGAGAACAGCAAAGTGCAGGTGTTTTGAGGTGACTATTTTTGGCCTTAGTGCACATCAGGGATATATAGCTCTGTGTTTTGTAGATCTCTGCATGACCAGGCCCTGAGTCCTGGTCTTGACTTAAGTCAAATGACAGCAGTAGGGACCCTTCTTTTAAACCTTTACACTTAAAAAGGACCTCCTCAAACACATCACACCAAAAGCCTATTTGTGCCCTGATTTACACAAAGGGACTGGGCTGGAACTGGGATGAGATATGGGATGAAACCCTCTGCACTGTCCCTGCAGAAAGACCTGGGCCTCCAGCAAAGACATGCAAAGGTAGCCACAGAAGCAGTGTCAACACCTTCCCCGATCCCTTTGGAGCACCAGTTCTCCGTTAGATCCCCCAGCTCCTTGGCTGACCCCCATTTCTTCTGGGCAGTGCTTTCTTGTTCTCTGCCTCGCCACCAAGGGCAGACTTTTGCCCAGCATTGTTCTTCTCTCTAATCTTGGTCATGTACTCTTTGGCATCCAGATACATAGGCATTACCATCCAATGTTTTGACATTTATTCTGTATTATTCAATCAGGTTTGGTTTTTTATTCTGCGGGGGAGGGAGGGGGAAGCTCTTTCAATCTCCTTTTCTGTTCAGCAGCGTGGTGGTAAATAGACTGGATACGAGAAGCCAATCATGAAATTGCTGCCAAGAGGAAAAGAATTAAAAAGAAGGGGGAAAAAAAAACACCCAAGAGAGTAATATATATATATTTTATTAAGTGAATGGGACATTCAGCTTTGGACATGACCCTCTCATGACAAAGCCCTCGAATGAATAAACCATCCATTGCAGTGTCCCCTCAGATTCCGCCCCAGTGCCCACAGCCAACCCCGACTCTGAGCCAAAAACTTTTGCTGTCGTATCACAGGACATGGTAATCTCCCACATCCCGTGTCTGTAACCCAGAAGCCACCTCCCCCTAATATTTTACGTATTCCTGAAATTTGTTTGCAAGAGGGCAGGAGGGAAGATAACGGCGGTGACTTGAGCCGAGTGGGAACTGCTGACTGACAAAGTGTGTAGTGCAGTACGGGTGCTTTCTGGCTCTCTAATTATCCTTTTCCTTCTTGACTCCAGTATCACATGTAGCCATGTGTAGAATCATAAAATAATTATGCAGTGTACAAGCTTTCTGGGAGCATGTACCACTGTTTTCCTAATTCTTTATCGCTCCCATTGATCGTGGCGTGTGTGCATTGATCCAAGTCGGCCATCTGGTTGGGGAAGATAAGCGTGCGAG
Organism: Coturnix japonica; assembly: GCF_054131305.1. NCBI lineage: Eukaryota > Metazoa > Chordata > Aves > Galliformes > Phasianidae > Coturnix > Coturnix japonica. The sequence goes on from NC_140667.1 coordinate 53,053,594, forward strand.
TGTCTTTGCATTGCACTGTCACTCAGGGAGGGGGGTACATTTTGGCTGTAGGGAATTACAGGGGCAGGATTAGCCCTCTTCCTAGGAGTAAACTGAATTTTAAATGTAGTGTTGCAGCTGCATGGACCATGTTGCTAACTTCTGTTTTTGCCCATAGACTGGGTAGATTTTTTATTCTTCCTCTTATTATTATTATTTTCTCCTCTTTCCTGCTCAGACTGTATTTGGAGATAGAGATATGGCTTGCATTAAACGGAGGGGAGAGAAGGGAAAAGGAGGAATGTCCTCCTCTGCACACACCAGGCTCACGAGTGGCTGCTGTGTTACAGGATTTCGAAATGGCAAAACCAGCTTTAAATGCAGGCAAGGACCCGCTGGATTGAACACATTTCACAATAAGAATCATTGGCCCAAAAAAGAAAAAAAAAAAAAAAAAAAGAAGAAAAAGATGAAGTTATCAGCCTATGACAGGAAATTAAAGAGTGGATATTAATCAGCTCTCTTAACTTCTATTAATCAAGACAAATAACCCTAATCGTGTATTATCGGGATGTGTATGTTTAATAATCAGCAACAAAACAATGGAGGGGTTTGGTTGGGGTGGGTTGTTTTTGGTTTTTTTGCTATACTTTTTTTTTTTGCCTGTCAGTTTTCCCTGACACAATGACCGTATCCTGCAATAACTTCAATTTGGCTGCAATATTCCACCCGAAATGGCCGTTGTGTGCGTGTGTGCGCGCTCACACCCCTGGTCGTCCTTTTGTGAACCGTGATCGTGGCCATTGTTGTCTCATATTCTGCAAATGTATGGAAGGTGCCTCAAAAGCCTTTCCTCTAAAATTGAACAATTCTGTCAAAAAAGATTAGTTCTATTTTGTCTGCTGCTTGCTGACTATTCATGAATGTAAAGAGAGAGGGCTTGGGTGTCATACTAAGTTGCTAAGGTGGCTGGCTTTCGGCTATTGACTTGAGGATACCCAACCAGAGCCTACAAAAGAGCAGCCAGAAGGAGAGGAGAGAACTGGTCTGCCATGTGTTTCAGCTATACCTTCTTTAGCTGCCCATTTATTTCTTTTGTTGCCACAACTTTTATTGTCATACAGTTGAAAAAAATGTTAGACACAGGCTTCAGGCTGCACCAAGCAGAAAAAAGGATTAGCATATCACTAGGATCATCTTACACTGAACCAAATTCTTTTCAGGATGTATAATTAGTGAATACAGTCTCCCCCCTCCTTTTTTTTTGAGGGGGTGGGGGGACCCCATGGATAGGGAAAATTAGCTCAGACCTCTGGGTAGGAAATGAGAAGAAAGAGAAAGAAAAAGTTTCCCAGTTTCAGGGAGGATTTATAAGGGCTGTTTGCTCCCGTAAGGCTCGAGCATCATGTTTAAGAAGCATTTTGCACAAATGTGTTAAAAAAAAACATCTTTTTTTTCATACCCAAGCGTGTGCAATTACCTTCCCTGATGGGGAACAGGAGGAGGGCGATTGTTTTTAGAGCTGGCCCCAAATGGAGCAGCCAGAGGCATAGGGTCTCAGCGCCCACGCTCTCTGACAGGGGCTCAGCACAAGGCATGAAGCTGAGGATGCATTACTTTATGCTCCCCGTGTGTGTTCATGGCTCCCTTCTGCCATCTGGGAACTGCACACTGCTCTGTGCACTGCAACAAAAAAAAAAATACTATTTCTCCTTATGCCTGAACCTGCATTATCAGAAAGCTGGAGTTAGTACTGAACTACAGCGTGCTGTGGTATATGCATTTTTAAAACAAGAGAGAGCTGGAGGGGGGAATTAATGGTCTATTCTTTAGAAGGGTATAGGCAGTTTCAATGATGCAGAGATAGGTGTGAGACAGGCAATGGTACCATGTCCACAGAAAGCAGCAGAGCTCCCACCTGGTATCAGTGGGGAAGGCAGAGCGTTTGCCTTTTTGTTGGGATGGTTCAGCACCCAGATACTTGGCCCCAAAAAGCATCGATTCAGATCCCATATACAGTGTGGTGTTCTTGCAAAGTGAACTACCAGCAGAACAGGATTGTGCCTATGTTAGGGTCAGGGTAAAGAGGACGCATTCAGCTTGCTGCACGCATCCCAAATCCAAGTCCATGCTACCTCCAAAGCTCAGCTGCACCTCTGCACCGAGCAGTTTGGCACTGTAGGATAAAGCCACCTGGGCATGGTGTTTCCTGCTCCCATCAGAGCAAAATTCGAAAGCAGCATCACTCTGGGAAGTGAACAGAGCTCCTCTTTCAGTGCAACGGCTGGTAATTTCACCGTGTTTAATCACGCTGCACGTTTGACATCATTGCCTTTTCAAACTGTTCAAACCAATTGTTCCACCAAAGTAGCAATTGGACGTGAATATTCAGACGCTGCTCTGGGGTGCTCGGTCATAATTGGTCACATCATTCACATGGTCTCCTTCCCATTCTGATTAGAAGAGGGTAGAAATTTGCTTCATGCAGATACTTAAACACCCACACATAAAAAAAATCTCATTTAGCACAACTATTTTTTTTTCCTGGGGGCTACTACAGCCACTTGAACGTTTGTAGTCAGAGGGCACCAAAGGGGAACAAATAAAAGGAGAAGTCAATTAAAATGGTAAATGTAGGAAAAATGGTTTCTTTCTTCACCCAGTTCAGTTCCCACTGGTGGTCCTGCCAGTACGCGGGATTGCACGCAGGTTTTGTGTTGGATGGAAATCATGCCACATGCTTTATTACTGAAAGTGGAAAATTTTAACTTTAGCTCCCAAATGCAGCTGTACTGATGTTTCCAGGGGTCCAGAGCTCATCCTGGGAGGTGGTTGCCAACCCAAACGTAGATGTGAAGTTCAGTGCAGAGAGCATGGTAAATTCCATGTAGACTTGGGGGTTCTGTGACTTGAACACCATGGAGCTAAGAAAAAAAAATGCATAGGGTCCAAGATATATTTGGGCAGAATAATCTGTAGCGTGTTACTCTATTTGATGAGTGCTGGGTCACGTACATAGTGGGGATCTATTGTCCATGTGGATCTTCTCTTGACTTCAAAGGAAGGATTTTGGTGAGGGCTGTCTTGAGCAGACGTGTAAAGCAGCCACATCAGGCACTGTGGCTTATGATCTTCTTTATTATGCTCTGATGCACCAAAGAGTGTGTGAAATTATGAAAGGGAGTGACTTAAAAGCAACCACTTATTTACAGTGCAAAATAGAAAGCCTAGTGGGATATTCTTAGATCACAAAAAATTACTCTTTGGTGGCTGCGTGGGAGGCAACCCAGGGTGGCCAGAGGAATCAAGGTATGTCATTTTTAAGGAAAAAATGATGATTCCCGAAGTCCCTCACTGAAACATTGGATATGGCTCTTCTTACTGAACTTCATGCTCTTCAGCTTCCAGCAAAACCCAACTGAAGGAGAAGATAAAGAAAAAAAAAAAAAAAAAAAAGATAAAAAAGATAAAATTAAGAACAGAACAGCAGAAATATTGTTATGGTTATGATATTGTTACCACCTGCAATTTTGCAATCTTGGTAAAAATCATAAAATCAAAGAAACATAGAATCAGTTGAATTGGAAGGGACCCTTAAAAGCCATCTGGTCCAACCCCCCTGCAGTGCACAGGGATACCCACAGCTCCATCAGAGACCCATCCAACCTGACCTTGCATATCTGCAGGGTACGGGCACCCACCACCTCTATGGGCAACCTGTGCCAGTGCCTCACCACCCTTAGTGTAAAAAAACTTTCCCTCATATCTAATCTAAATTATGCCTTCTTTTAGTCTGAAGCCATTTCAGAAATGCAGTTAACTTGCAAATGAGCTGATATAGCAGCACCTAGGCTTAGCTCCTTGGTAGTGAGCACCTCATGAAGACAAGGTTGCAGTGGTCACCTTGGAGAGGCTTGCTTGGGGCTTGCAGTCTGCCATGCTGCCTTTCTGCAGCCCGTGGGATGTGTTTTCTGTAAATAAATGTCGCTTAATAAGTATTCTGTGTGCATTTTGTCATTAGTCTGGTGCTACAGAACCACGCAAGCCCAGCCCTGATTTATAAAGCTGTTAAAATGTTTGACCTCGTTTCAATAAATGCTTCAAGGTTAATTACAACAAGCATTCTATGTACACCCTCTTTGTTTCAATTGCCCTGATGATCTGTGGGAGGAAAGGATGATAACTTCTCCTCTTTTAAAAGCGACTGCATTGCAAAAGTGTAAGAGTTTGCTTTTCTTCCAGTTTCATCTTTGCCTACACTTTGATATGTGATGCACTGAGTGATGAGCTGTGTCTTCCTGGGCAGCACCTGAAGAGTAATAAGAATCATGTGAGAACTGAGGGGGGAAAAAAGGAAAAGTTGGGAGTAAAGAGTTGGAGCTTTGCTGCTGGGTGGGATGTATCCATAATGAGGTAAACAAAGGGATCGTGTTTTATTCCTCGTTGCGCTGAAAACAAATTTCACAAAATAAAAACCAATTTAAGTTTCTTTTAAAAGAACGGGGAAATATTGAGGAAAGTTAATTGAAGCACATTCAAATTACAATAAACACATACAGGCACAATTATCTCCTTTTGACTAGTGTGTGGCTTGGAGATGTTTTTATCTTTTGTTTATTGCACTATTAAAAATATGGAGAGGCACCAAGAAAGGGTAGATAGCCACCATATGGAATTACATATTTCCCCTATTTATATTTAAATAACTGTCCGTGAGAAATTATGCACAAATCATGCAATAATTCCCAACTGAAAGGACTGTTTAGAAAATAAAAATTCTGAGGCACAATATTCTTTTCATATTAAATTGCCCATTTTCTGTACATCTTATACGTTTGTACAATACAAAAAAAAAAAAAAAAAGAAAAAAAAAATACTGCATTATAGCCCAATACAATTTGTTCACAATGCTAATGAAGATGGATAGAGGACATTGTAATATACTGTAGTAATTCATAAGCAATGTGGGAAAACAAGACAAACAGGCTCAGAAAGCTGGAGCATAATTTTTTGTTCCCATTTTCAGAGTGAATAGTGGTAATTTTAATAACCTGCTGGTTTGACAGATTTAATGATGCCGATTAACTTTTATTGCTTGATTCATGCCACGCTCACTTTGGGGTGAATGTTTGTGCTTGTAAAGTTTGAGTGGTTGGTTGGAGGGAGCTAAAAAGAAGCTCCTAACACCCCATGGAGAACTTGGCAAGCTCCAAAGCTTTCTGCTTGGGATGCCACTCCCTCCCCAGAGAGGTGCGTTTCAAGCTCACATCTCACTTTGCTACAGTGCCATCAGCCCTTAAGCAAGGTCTGCTGTGGGAGAAGGTAAAATGGTTTCCAACTAAAAAAGGGGAGATTTAGGTTGGATGTAAGGAAAAAGGTTTTTATAATAAGGGTGATGAAGCACTGGCACAGGTTGCCCATAGAAGTGCTAGTGTCCCATCCTTGGAAACACCCAAGGTCAGGCTGGATGGGCCCTGAGCTCCTGATGGAGCTGTGGGTGTTCCTGTTCATTACAAGGGGGTTGGACCAGATGGCCTTTAAGGGTCCTTTCCAATTAAAATGATTCTATGATTCAACAATTCTATTTTCCCTTGTTTTGTGATGGAAGGGACATCTGCACACCTAAAGGTGAAAGACCTCATGGGAACATTGGGTCCGACTTGGCTTGGAGGGCCTTAATAGTTTTTTATTATTTATGGGTACAAGTTCTGATTAAGTGGGACTTAAGTGACTGTTAAGAACACTTCCAATATGAAAAATCCTCCGCAAGAAGAAATATATAGTTAGCAAAATATCCAGCTTTAGTTTAGGACTCCTTCATAAAGGAGAATTACAAAATCTTTTGACTTTCCATAACAGCAGTGAAAACTTCCAAATCAGCTATTGTGTCAGGTTCCTTACAGGCTCAATACACTTCAAATTCTACTTGTCTGTCCCTCTCCAATAACTCTAATACTTCTAATTTTTGTAATTCATTCAACATCTCTGACCTAACTCCTTCAATTAATAGGTTTAAATCAGGCGTCTATAAACCTTGGTTTGGAACTGGAGGATCTTTAAGGACCCTTCCAACCATTCTATGGTTCTATGATTCTATGTGACCTGCTGTAAGCACTTTGTGTGTATATATGTATATGTATGTGTGCAGCCAGGAATTGGACTTGTTAATTGTTATGTGTCCCTTCCAACTCATGACGATCTGTGGTCCTATGGCTCTCTATACACACAGGCGTGTGTGTTTGCCATCTTTTTTTTTCTCCTGCTGCAGTGTTGGTTAATATAGAGAAAACTTCCAAGATAGTTTCAGGTCTGTCAGAAAGTGGCAAGAAATACAGAGAGTTTGATGTGAGTTTTATGCCTCTCTTCTTTTTAAAATGTAGTTAGATCTCCTCTTTGATGCTGCTCTTATGGATCAAAAGGCTCAGTTGCTGGGAAAACTCTATTTGTTTTCCAGGGAGTGTTTCAGGTTGGTATTTTGGGAATTATAAGGAGTTTTTGGTACATTAACACTAAAGGAAAAGGTTCTAGTCCAGTAAAAAAGGGATTTTATGGAGTGCTGCTGTCTGTTGTGCAACACTCATCACTGTGTTTGCAAAAGCACTCTGCTAAAGGCATCTGATCCATGTTAAACTCTTAGTTATCGTCCTGGTGTTCTGAGCCCCCATTCATTTGATTCATGCCCTGCCTCTCCATCAGCTCACAACAGCTCAAATGTGAAGTTAGTGAGGAGCAAGAATCATCACCAAATGCTTGTGTAGGGCACAGGGAGCTCCTCTCCTGGGCATCACAACAGCAGAGAGGCACGGTGGTGAGCTGGGATAGCAGCAGCACACTGGGTATGCTCCTGTGTGCCACCTGCCTCGCAGCCATCTCTCCTCCCCACTTAATGAACAATTAGCAACAGTGCCCTTGTAACCATGGTAGTTTGAAGATATCAATGAAACAAGGTTGAAAAGGAGAACTAACTCCATTAGGCCAAGCAACTGATCCCAGTATTATGATTTAAAAGTTAGAGAAAGCTCAGCCTTGGGAAAAGCACGTGGAAGATGAATGGAACAGACACCACAGCACTGGCTTCATTTTCAAAGTTGTATTTTACAGAGAACTTCATATAAAAACACATCCACATCCTCTCCTGGCTTGTGGTTATCTGCCATGTGAGAAAGGGGTACATCTGGTGCCATTCAGGCAGTGAGGTCCGAAGGAACCAAAGCCACCAAACTCCTAAGTGTGGAGGAGCACCCATACCATCCCCTCTCCATCACAGCCCTGCAAGGAAGATACAAACTTCACAGGCTGTATTCAACACTTAACATTTTTTGGACAATTACCATTTATTTCTCTCCCTTAGGTCCAGTTTTCTCTGTTTGCCCATAGCACTGTTAGAGAAGAACCTACAATGCAGTGTTCCCTAAGCAAAATTAAATCCAGAAACCTCCCCTCTGTTTAGGCAGTGCTGGTCAATACAAATAAATAATATGAAGCCCTGGAATGACTCATTTGTAAGGAACACACCTGCATAACCAATCCCACAGCTGTGGGGCTGGAAAGGCAAATAAAACAGCTGTAACCCAAGCCTGGAGGGTGCTGGGGACTTAGGGAGGGAAGCTGGGCATTCAAACTGCTGTAACCCAAGGAAGAAAATCATCAGCCTATATGCCTTTCACAGCATTTGAAGGCAAAATGGTTTGTGGCTTAGCCATTGTTTAAAGGCCATTCCTCAAATTCCTTGTTTACTGTCAGCGGGGTGAGTTGTGGACTCTGTGACTTTAGCTGTTAATGGGCCTAAACACTTCTGCCAACAGATTAAGCTGTGCTGAAACATTAAGAAAATTGGCCCAAACAGAGATAGGGAACATTCTTGTTTAGCTGTTGTTTCATTTACATGAGAATCATTGTTCCCAAACAATAGCATTTCCATATCGCCCAAAGAGCGGGCAATTGGGTGAAACCCATTCTGATTCTGTTAAATGGCAGAAATTGTTTGTTTGTTTGTTTCTAGAGAGAAAGAAAAATGCTCATTTTCAGCTGGAAGGGGTGAGCAGGTCCGAAATGAAATCCAGCCCCCAAATACCTCCAGCTGATGAAGGACTGGGAACTCACAGGATGGGGCAATGCTGAAAGAAAACATGAATATTAACAGCTGTGAATGTGCTTAAACCTATTGCTGACTGTGGGAGAAGAGGAACAAGCAAAATTAGTCCATTTGGGGATGGAAAGAACGAGTTTATAGTGTGGATTTTTATTATTTTTTTTTTTAAATAAATAGATGTGCTTTTGCTATGACTCATGCTACTGGGTTTCCTAGGTGATCCATTTCCTCCTGTTGTTTCTATATAAGTGCTGCCACCTGAGCTTGTCCCAGGTTCAGTCCTCAGGAGAAGGGTTAGTTTGATGCTCAGGAAATGTAATTTCTTTCTGTCTGGATCCTACAACTATTATTTGAATTATAGCAGCACCTGGAGTCATCAGCCAAGATTGCAGCCCCCAAACATGAGGCGATGGCCAAGAAGCCAGCAAGATCCAACCAGCTCCCTGTCCCCATGGGCATGGCCAGCAGGGAAGGAGCACTGGGACAGGTCATTGCCAAGCCCACAGCAAGGAAGAGTTGGAGCTGTTGTGGGCCCAGGCATCTCTGTAACATAGGTGAGTGCTTCTGGTTGGGCATCACTGCCTCCTCAAGGCCAGTATTTACTGTGTGCTGCTGTAAGGAGGGGTGGATCAGCTCAGTACCTTTTAACCTTTTTTATTGCTGATTAGTGCTATGAGATTTATGCAAAGCACCATTTGACATTTCCTTGCTTTGGGGGGGTCCTGCTGTTTTCTTTATTTTATTTTTCTTCTTGACCTGATAGTTTTGGCCAATGCTACTGTTACTGGCAGTTACCTTTGGCTGCTTTAAAGGCCACCAGATGTGAGGGGAAGTTTACATTTTCCCAATTACATTGTCTTTGAACGGTTCTAAACTTGACTTTGATTAAACCCGCTAATAACAAGAGAGGTTCCTTTTTATTATTATTATGATGAATGTCACTTGCTCGAGTTGAAAAGACATGCTCTTAATACTTGCTTTTCATCTAAATCAAGAAAGCAACACTAAGCAAAAAAGTATTTAACTGTAGCATATAGGATTGTAAAGATGGTAATCAGGGACACTGGTAATTGAAGCTTTTGGGGGAGAACCTTTCTTCTGAATCCTTCAGTCTGTTTAATAGGATAAAATTAGCTTGAGTGGCTTGGTGTTTGAAGAGGTTATGATATAATTGGAGCTGCCTCCTGGGTTTGCTGCTGGACAAGGCGATCAGGTGGAGACACGGGAGGGCATGGGAACCTCTGAAGTACAAGACTCAGCTTCTGCCATACTAATTAGCCTAAATTAGCTATGCCAGTTTTCTGCTTGCTTTTGAATTTCCCTGATAATGCTTTTATCAGGAGTGTAAGAAAAGGAATATGGAAACACGCACAAAGTTCACTGCGGAATGGCAAACGCGGTGGTGACTGTCGACTAAGTCCCAGGCTTATTGCTGCAAGCTTCAGGAAAACACAGGGAGAAAAAAAGACTGAATAGCATTAGGAAATAACAAATGGATATCAAGTACAACCCCTAGGGATTTAGAAAGTACTATGGCTTGCGTTCTTGAACACGAAAGTTTACAAAGCATCTGTAAGAAATTGATTATCTTGAGGATTATATACATAGTACTTCGAGGCCAAACCCTCCCCCCAACACTCAGCTTTGCTCTTGACTGCTTAACCCAAGGTGAAGGAGGAAGGTCCTCCTCCAGGCAGAACCAGCTTGGACATCTAAGCTCATGCTCCATCATCTGTAAGGCCTGGAAGAAGCTATTTGTATTCCGTTTGTTATTGCTGTTACTTAATTTTTCACTTCTGACCCACATTAATCAACTCTAACCATGCAAAGAATTTGTGGCATATCCAGCGTAGCTTGCACAAATCTATTTGAATTGAAAATGTGCAAAGGGGTAGAAAATAAGGAGGGTTTGTTGGTTTTCTTTCTGTCCTTGGGACGGGTTGCCAGTGGACAAAGGAAGTCAGGGGAGTGCTTTACCTTTAAAAGGCAAAGAGATGTCTGTCTATAGAGAACAAGTGAAGCTATGAGAAGATAAGTGTTTTTCCTTCACAAAAAGCAATAGCCTTGGTTTGCAGTTATTACGGAGGAGCATTGCCCGTGCCTCTAATGTCCTCTGTAATCGACATACAGATATTATGCGCATGTAGAACTCAACCAGCAACTGAGCCATATCATCAGCTTGATGCAGAACAGGACTCATGACATTAACATGCTCTACTTATCTCTCTTGGGGTCCACTGGTTCTTGGAGGCCATCAATTACTGGATGAGCAAGTGGAAAGAGGTCCCAGGAGATCTTCTGGGCATGAGGAGGAGTTGTGGTTCAAGAGCTCTCAGTTAAGACATTCCTTACACCTCCCATTAACCCTTCTTCCACCTAGTGCCTTTGACTTGTCTCTATCAGGCAATTCTAGGAAAGTTTTACATAGAGCTGTGTGAATTTAGAAGTGGATTCTGATCTCATCTGGAGCAAGCCTTAACTTGGTCATAGGGTTCACAACATTAGAAGTCATTAAACAGATTAGCAGCAACCTCATACTTTGAGATACAACAGGGAGGGTAATGCAGTGGTGAGCTGATCAGAGAGACCGTTTTGGATATGGGAGATATGTGCTCCAGAGCACAATCCTTAGTAAAACTATATTTTATTTAGATACATTCTGTGTCTCAGTACAGGAACATTGACCTGAGGGCACTGCACTATTACTGTTCATCACTGTCTGCTTTCCACGGAAAATCAATAGGGATATCAAGGTTTTAAAATTCTATTAAGCTATTTTATTGTACTTCATCTTAGTCTTCTGTGGAGGGAAGTGGTTGAGTTTGCATTTCTAACTTCTGCTTAAGAGCGAGTTTGAAGGACCTGAAGAATGAGTTGGCTTCACCATCTCTTTCAGTCCCATGTATAGGGTACATACAAGTGCTTGTGAGCTCCTCTCTTAGCTGGAGGATACAGTTCTCAGTGGGAAATACTGTTCTGATTCTGCTTTTGTGGGACCAGGAATCATTCAAGGAAAGAGGCTGAGTCCTGTCTTCTCTTCAGATTCCTACACTCACGGCACTTGGCTTTTTATCAGGTGCAAACACCTGGGTCCTGTAGGCTCCTCAGCTCTGGCACACACACTTTCAAAATCCATCTGACTGCCTGCATACAGACAAGTATTCAAACAGCTTCATCTCCATCCCTGTGGGCCCCAAGGCACAGCACCAGGTATTGCCTGTTCAGCTCCTCCTACTGAGGTCTGCATCCTGCAAATGCTTCTTCACAGGAATAGCAGAGACCAAGTTGTCTCAACATAAATCTTGCTGTAGTAGGTTTGTATTGGTCAATTCAAGATACAAATTTCACTTCTGACCCACATTAATCAACTCTACAAATTCAAGAAATCAAGATTTCTTGGCTTATTGACCATTCCAACTGCAGAATAGTGTGTAACTTGTTTTATACTTAAAAAGAAAAAGTCATATTTATTTTTAAGCTCATTGCTCTAAACTCTTGCTCTAAATGCAAGGAAAGCATTCTGGTCTTGAAAAGTATTATGCTCAGATTAGAGCTTTGAGAGTTGAGAGGGCTTGTTTTTCATTAGGGAAATCAAAACTGGGGACTCTCTGCTGGACTCTCTTCTTTGGAGCCCTGTCCTGTTTTGATAGAAATATTTAATGGGTAAGAACCATGAGGCAAATTCCTGAATGACAGCTAAAGAAGGCACCCTGATGTGATGTCCTTGAAACCCATGATGAATTTCCCCTTGACTTCATGGGATGCAGTACCCAGCATGCCTTAACTCCAGACATTGTCATTCTGCAACCAGCAATGTTTAGAAAGGAAATCCTCTCCCCAGAATCAGAGAATTGGTTGAGTTGGAAGGAACCATTAAAGAGCATCTGGTCCAGCTCCCCTGCAATGCATGGGGACACTCACAGCTCTATCAGGTACTCAGAGCCTGATCTTGGGTGACTCCAGGGATGGTGCACCACCATCTCTCTGGACAACCTGTGCCAATGCCTTACCACCTTTAGTGTAAAATGACTTATTTTCTTATATTCAACCTAAATATCCCCAGAGGATATGTTTAGCATGGAGTGCAGCTTGTGTTGATGGAAGGCTGTAACCAAACACCCATCAGATCCTTTTCCATTTCCCAGTGGGGTAAGAGTCAGTGGCCTGCCTGATGACTGACCTGAAAACAGCACACCTTTGTTTGGGATGTCCCAGGAACATCATGATGTAAGTCAAGACAATTCTAGCTAGAGATGAGAGCACTTTTGCTGGGCTGTTTGAACCAGGCCTGGAGACCAGACTGTAGGTGCAGAAGGGCAGAGGATAGGGTTCTGCCTAGCAAATGGTGGCTTCCCCTCCTACTGCAGGAGATGCCCCACACCTCACCCTCTCATTTCTCAACCATGCACAATACAAGGCTGGATGAAGCTGGTTTCCCTCTTATACAAGGTGTTTGCTGACTCATGCCCCATGCTCTTTGATATCATATAATTATTACGGTTGGAAAGGACCACTAAGACCCCCCAGTTCCCCTTTTCCCACCCTCCCCCATTCCTCAGTGCCACATTTCCACTATTTACCCACAGGGATGGTGACTCCCACCACTCCCTGGGCAGCTGTGCCACTGCATCACCGCATCATTCCACCCAAGACTTCCCTGCTCCCTTCTGGTAGCAAGAGGTTTCATGCACACTGTGCTGAACCTGATGGGTTGGGAGGAAAAATCCACTCCGCTTAATGAAATCCCCCTGTATCTCTGAGAAATAAGCCACAGCAGCCTCAAAGTATCTGCTGTATCCACGAAGCTTTCAGCACAGAGCAAGGGAGGGCTATGTCAGTGACGAGAGTCTCTCCTTAGCTCCATCAGGCAATACTGCAAACAAGTCATGTCTCCTGGAAGAGGAAAAATCTATTTTAGAGCTCTCTTTTTCTGTATGGGTGCTTATCTCTGGTCACTGCTGTTTGCTGTGTAGAGAAGTCTCTGTGGCGTGCATTTCTAAGAGGGTAAACTGTCTAAAATTAGCTGTTAGTTTAAAATAAGAGACTGTACGGTTCTCCAGGGAGGGGTGTTCATCCTCCAAAGGAAACTGTCAAGGATTGTTCAGGATTACTCTCCAGCTGTTCAGAACTGCTGCATCCTTTTAAATTATAATGTCAACATGTCGCAAATAATATGGAATGACAATGTCTAATTTCTGTCCTGTGAGGAATGAAAAAGGAAGGGAAATTGCTAGCATGCTAGATACATACCAGATTTAAGAGACCAGGTAACCTTTCTAGGTGGCTGTAGGAGAATAATTAGTCAAAATATTAATGAAAATGAATTTTTCTAGCCATCCTCTGCAATCTAGAGGCTTTACATTATGAATTCCAGACTAATGTGCTCCAGAATGGATTGTGTCATCTCTGGGGCCAAGGGATATAGTTACTTCTCCAATTGGTCTTCTTATATCAAGTGGCTGTGGGATTTTTCCACCCCCCCAACCCCCCTAAAATGTTTGTTCCAGTTCTACCAGCATCTCTGCCTTTGAGGAAGGAATTTCAGTGCCAAATACATGGTATGCAAGGGGCCTGACCAACATCATGGTCACTACTGATCTTAACACACTGAACAGCCCATGGGGAATTTTTTCCCAAAAGCCAAGTCAAAAGATTTATACGGCCCATATGACTGCATGGGTACATTTGAAAACCATGAGGTTACAGCAGATCACAAGCGACTTGTACCATGTACCTGCAGAAGTTCCATACCAGTTTTAAGTTAGACCACCAAAAGGGGAAAGACTTTTCAACAGACATCTATTTTTACCTGTTATTTGAAGTAGCTTTAGCTCTGAGGAGGGAAGCAGACACCTACAGCAGTGTGTTCCTGGTGAGTGGTAACCCATGAAGTTGCGGTAATGTGATTGATTCAATCAGATGCTTACATCCAGAGCTTAAATATTCTCATAAGCTCTCAGGGTCACTGGCTATAAAATACAAACTATGCAATATAAACAAGAAGTGTCCCAATGGTATACATTTTAACGCTCAGATTCCATGCAGCACTGTATATCTTTCATGTTAAATTAAAGAAGTGCATGAGTCAGAAAGAATCCAACGTGCTTTACATTCCCTTCCAGCAGAAAGCTGTTTTGATAAAACCTACCAACGATCCATATTGATATTTAGGGGTGGTTGGGCTTTTTATTTTATTTATTTATTTATTTTGTAAACTTAATTTGAATTTAGAAAGTCTCTGAATGATAATTGAATCACAGGTCTGGATTAGGATTCTAGCAGCAACACTTGACTTGGTCAAAATCACTGTTACGAAGAGATGCAATTTTTACACAGTACTTCACATTGATTAAGTAATGTGCGAAAATGGAAAAGGAAAGAAGAAAAAAAAAAGGATTCGAATCTTAATCATAGTAATTTGCATGAAATAAAAGTCCCTGTCAAGGGAATGCACATTATAATAACTCCTGGGTGTTTTGGTTGCATCAGTGAGCAAAGAAGTTGCGTGCTTTCTTTTATATTTTTTCTTGTCCTGATATACAAGAATTTCCTCTCTTTTTAGTGCACCTTTGATTATTCTAGAATTGAGCAATATGGCACTGCAGTTAGGGAGAGGCTGCGAGGCAAACAGGCATTCTAAGAAAAGCCAAAGTTCACAGATGAGTGATAACGTATATACCTAAATGAATACAGCAACATAAAGCGGTACGTTGTAAACATGGGAACTCAGTTTGAAGCTAATTAAGGCTCGTTTGGTTTTGACCTGCATCAAACAATAGCACTAAATCAGAAAAGCAGATGCATTTTGGAAGCTACTGAACTGAAGAACCTTATCTGGAGCCCAGTGTAGTCAGCAGAGACTTTCTCACCGACTTCAGTCAATCAAACCTTAGAAATGCTTGTGTCTATTTACACAAATTGGTCTGAAGCAGAACGGGCTTTTTAGATGTGGTTCCTGGTCCATGGCATGCACATGTCAATACTGCTAAATGCTGTGATGGTGTCACTGTTATCTGTTCCTAAAGCAGACCCGAGATCTCAAGAGCGTTTCTCTGGGCCACTGTGACCATTGTGCAAACTGCTCTTATTTTAAAGAGCTGCTCTTTCAGAAAATCAATGGGCATCATGTACTAATTACAGGAAATCTATGGCTTGTCCCCTCAGCAGGTTTAGTGTTTTTCCCTTTTTACCATGCTACCTTTGCAATGGATTGACAGCATGGCCCCGTAGCAATAACCAACAGCCACTGACCAATCTCCTTTTGCATTCACATTAGGGTAGATGTTGCTGCATGTTGTTTCTGATGAATCCTCTTTACCGTACCACGTCCCTTTACTGACCCTGTGGTGAAAATTATATTGTATTTGCTGAGAAAGTAAATAATCAGAGGTAGGCTTTCTCTAATTATTTAATTTTGTCCTAGAGGTGATTAGGGACAAAGGATACATCTGTTATGAATGAATTTGTGGCCCTGCTAGGCAGGGGGGTTGGAACTACATGATCCTTGAGGTCCCTTCCAACCCGGGTAATTCTGTGATTCTGTGTGAATTTCTAAGATCTGGGACTCCTACCAATGATCACAGGGTGGGAAAGGCTCTCCTAGACCTTGATGAACAATCGAGATAACACCTTTCCAAAGGTTTAACAAAGTGCAAGTCAGCTGGTCTGGATGCTCCTCATCAAGGATCCAAGCTTTCTAGGCATAATTTTTGCCATTCCTTCTCTTTCATTTTATCAAGAATTGCTTATAATGGGAGATAGACTCAAAGGCTCTTTTGGATGAGGGCCATTTTCTTTTTTTCTGAGGTGCACTCAAACCACTGAGACCCACGGAAGTTGCTGTCATAGCTCTGCATAGTATCAGGAGGGGTGTTTGATCATCCCCTGTCACATTATCACTTCCATAATTGCTTCTTGTAGGGTACTGACTCAGGTGTGGGGGAAGAAAGTTCTGAACAACTAAGCTTGGAGAGGAAACACAGGCTGAAGTTTATCTCTTGTTGCTGAAGATGCCAGTAAAGCGAGGCCCAAGGGGAGGTTTTGTTTAGGATTTATCCTTGGTGAGAAAGGTCCTGCTGTCTTCAGAGTGGGATGAGATCAAGATCTGCTTTCAGTATCTCTTATGTGTTGTAGATGCTGGCCAGGAGATTTTTTACATCAAAATAAAGGCATGGATGGGCCTGCAGTTATAAGAGAGCTGGCATTCCTACAATAAGCATGTATGTTGATAAGAATTTTCTTTAATCTTTTCAAAAATAACCTTTCCTCTGAAATGCAAGCTCAAGAACATTATCGGTTACATAGAGAAGTCACATGAAAGACTGCATTACAATTCTGAGACTAGAGCAACAGCAAAGATACTCGGTACCTCCTTGGCTTGAGTCTCTGCTCAATTGATATTTTTCAAACTTAGTTTTTTTGGCAAATCCTGTTTGCAAGGAAACTTTGTGCACACAAATCACCCTCTGGGTGCGATACTGGGGTCACTTCTTGCTTTCCCCAGGAATGGCCAGCGCTCCAGGGCCTCCTCAATTCCTTGTTGGAATGGCACTACCTCCATTTATGGGCCAAGGTGGATGGTAATGCACCACCCTCTGCCTCTCCTAGCTTGAGAATATGCCCCGTATTTGACAGTACTAACAGGAAAGCAAATAGCTATTGCCACATCCCTAGCCCCACAAGCACAACACTGATGTTTTAACAGAGGGAAGCCAAACCTACCGCTCTTCTAAAACAACTCAGGAAAAAAAATGGAAGAAGGAATTCATAAGAAATAATCCTATTAATTAAGGCCCAAATCCTGGTCCCTGTGCACAGCCTGAGGAAATGTTGTGTGTGTGAGGGAGAAGAGGCAGCAGATAGGGAGGGAATATAAGCCCCTCCACTATGCCCAGAGGGTTCATGGCAGCTGCCACCAAGTGCCACCACCCTCATGGCCAGGCATGGGTTGTCCCCATGGGAGTATGGTCAAAAGCACATGAGAAATCATGATGGCAGAATAGTGCTTTCTCTTCCCAAGGCAATTCTGAACATACTTTCATCCTTAGAGAGAAGGGCAGGTACAGACCGTGCCCTCATACTCCATTTTACATTAAGTACAATGCTGAATTAACAGGATCTCTGACCAATGTCCAAGCACCCTGTGGATGGCATTTAAGAACAGTTAGTAGAAATATCTACCAGGAATGGTTACCTAGTGCTAATCCTGCCCTAAGGCAGGGGACAGCTGAGGTGGCTCTCATGAAATCCTCCTGGCCCAACATATTGGTGTCATCTGGCTCTGAGTATTTTGCTCCCTCCACTATAAGCAGTTGGAGATCTTACAAAGAAGAGCCTGTGATTACTGTAGTGAAGACCTTTGGCATTGCTGCCATGGTTGAGTTACAGCTTTCTTTGTTTCTTCCCATGTATTTCTGGGAACTGTAAATCACAAAATATTTTTACTCCAGAGATGCTCTTTGATGGCAAATGTTTAAAAACTGACTAGGACTCACTATACCCAAAGCCCAAAGGTTTTCTCAGGAGGGAGAGTTCTCTGTTCTGCAAGTGATCTCCTGGTGGCTCACCAAAACTCACCTCTGACCCCAGTTTTAACCCTCGGTTTAGTCACCTTGCCAAAAGCAATGCTGACCCGTGCCTTCCCCTCCCCCCAAGATCCACTGTTTGTAGATCTCTGGCTGACTTTTAACTATCTTGATGGGGGAGCACAAGATCTTGGACATACTCAAGTCTTGGACTGGGAAATTTTGGGAGCATCCATACTGCTTATATGGGGAATGCCAAAGAGACCAAATGGGAAAGGGACCAAGGACGAGGGGCACCGATCTATAGGAATCTCAGCTTCATTCCCAATTTCCAGGCTGGTGGAAAAGCTTCTTTTAATGACTTTCCTTTAGCTGTGGGGGATTTCTACAAGTCCTTATTTGTTGGCAGCTGGATTTATCTCAGAGAGTGATCTTTAACCATTGGGAAGCATTTCTGTGCAAGGATGTTGGAGTCTTTAGATTCCCAGTTCTGCAGTGCTGCCCTTCTATGGTGGTATCTAAGTGTAGCATGAACACATGATTGATCCCAATAATAAATACATTTCCCAGAGAATTTGATGTCAGTATGGCTATAAAAAAGGAGAAATTCATCTTCCCTGTGTAAAAATACAGACGTGCTGTGCAAGTAGCCATCCTTGCATGGATGCATAGATGTGCAACAACAGATGCCCATGGCATAAAGAGCAGCAGAGTGCTGGGTGATATTTGACTTCTTAAGATACACGACTCATTTACAGCATCCATCTTTCCTTTTGTACTCCATTTTCTGTTCTTCTTACTAATCCACAGATTCCTCCCTTTGCTAAACCAGGAATCCAAGGCTGATCCCTGGAGAATCACTTGAGTCTTGGATCCTCAAGCAAATCCAAGCTGTAGTTTTTCACAAGGGCAATGTTATCCCTACAGAGTTTTTAGCAGCATGCCTTATAACCCTATTTAAGCAGCTTCGTTTTTAAGTGATGCAGATAGTGGCATTAAGATATTCCGAACCATCATTAGTTCTATTTACTGAGCCTTTAGATGTGTGAATCACTGCAAACATCTGGAACGAACAGGTGGAATTCAACCGCACTTACTGTACGTTTCTGTTTTAATGGTGTTTGGCTTCTCTTTTAATTGAACGCCAATTCTTCCCAGAGACCCAAATGTTACTACAGGCATATACGAATTTAATTTAATTGGCAATGAGTTAAAAATGATTATTTCAGAGGAATTATTGATGTTAACTAATGAGGCATCTTATCCTATACATACTCTTGCCATTTCAGACTGCATCCCAGAGGAAACACAGGCTGTGCAAGTGCATTGTCCATCTGTCAGGCTGCCCTAGAAACTTTTGGCCTGGAAGGTGAGCATAACAGGGCACATATTGATGCTTCCTTTGTGCTGCAGACACTGTGTCGCTGAATTGGGTAATTCTGGGCTCCATGCTGGAGCAGGCACACTCAAACTTTCACCTCCATCACTGTCACCCCATTGCAATTCTGGACTCTACCACGGTCTAGAGACAGAGCAATAAGAAGCAGTAAAATTATTTGAAACATGAAAACAAACCCAGTAGTGATCCCTCAGGCTCAGAATGATTTTGGCTGCCACCTGCCCTCCAAGGCATCTTCTGCAAGCACCTAATGCAATGCAGCGGGAGCAGGAGTTATCCGAGTTACAACAGTAAGCTCCCCATTACCTTTGTTTTCTTTGGAGATGAGCCTGCCTTCAAAATACCATCTCAGTTTCATTCATTTTTATCAGTTGTAATAATTGAGATTTCTAAAAATGAATTATGATGTAAGTATAATAGACAGTTTCGATAGGTTCATCAGGCTGTAGTCCACTTCTTCTGCATAGATAGCAACATCTGGCTAATCTGATAGATCTGTATGATGGCCAAAAACCTACTTTTGAAGGCAGAGGAGTTGGGGGAAGGAAGGGGAGAGGAGGAGAAATGCAACCATTACACCAGCATCTGGTAACATCCATTCATTGTGTCCCTGAGGGATGCTCAAGAATGATGGGGATGTGGCACTGAGGGACATCCACTAATGGATGGGATTGGTTTGGGCTTGGTTCTTGGAGGTGTTTTCCAAACTTAATGATTCACTGATGCTGTGATCTACAGCCTCAGCTCTCTCTGACACCTGGTGAATACTGAGGGGTTTATTCACAATGAATGGCACTTCCAGGCTCCAGCTCCAAGCCTGTTGTTTATTAGTCAGCACACTCAACAGGCTTGGGGAGACCCCAGTTCATGTTTTTTGTTTTGCTGCCTGCATCCAGCTATTTAAGCCAGCTGTTGCTGCAAGCTTGAAGGAAAACACCTTGAGAGCAACTTCTGAGGGTAAAATCAAGGCAACCATTACATTCCCAAGACTGGCTGCTGGGCAGGTCTGAACAGTTCCCACTGTGTCCCAGGCTGCCTTCCTAACACTCACACCTGCCCCACACCCACCAGTGCTTCCCAAGCTGCCTGACCAGGGAGGTATTTTCATGTTTGCACAAAAAAAGGCGAGCAATTACCAGGCCACACCTCTGCACACAACTTCTCATGCCTCTAAAGTTTCTGAAAGTGCCAAGTATCGGGTTCCTGAAATCCCTGCTGCCAGGAGGGAGGTGTTGCATGAGTGCAGGATTTGCTCCTGGATGGCAGAGCTGAGCTACTCAATGCTGCTTTCAGACCACCATGCTATCCATGCCTCTCTTTCTACCCTCTTGCCTAGCTCTACAAGATCATATTTACTTATAAAATCATTAACTATGGTGCTTTTTTTCAAAACAACACAAACTCAGGGTTATATTATCACATATATGTGCATTTTACTTACTCATTTTTACCCATATTTTAACTCAAATTACATCCTTTCCTGGTAGCAGCGTTTGACATCTGCTTTTCCATCTCCCTGAACCCATCTCCAAGACTCAGCTGGTCAGAAACATATAGCAAACATTTACATTCAGTACAACTAACATCAGCTGGGACTCAAACCCACAACAATGGTGATGCAGAGAGAGAGATATTTAGTCACATCAAAGCTTTTTGCTAATTGCAGGCACTTCATTCTTGTTTAATGTTTCGTGTGCAAGATTAGTTGGTTGATTAAATTGGTTCAGCAAAACTTATGTTTTTAAGGCAAAACATTAGTTAAGACATAACGTATTCCCTCATGGAAAATTCCCATAAAACTGAATAAATCTGAAGTCAGTTTGTGCTTTGTAATTCTGCATTCAGTTCTGCAGTCAGTCTGCCCACAGAACTGTGTGGAAAAGGACCCTTTCCTCCTGGAATGTTCATTGTTGTTGTAGGTGAGCATAGGGTGGGGTTATAGTTGTCATTTACAGGCTGTTCCAGTTAGTTTTGTAATATACAAATGAGTTTGCAATAGAAATAGTTACAGAGGAGGAGCAAGAGAAATAAAACATAAGTTCAGGTTGAAATGTTTGTATCCCTTAATCCAAATATGCCCATATTTATATATCTATATGAATACATATATATATGCCCATATCTCCATATCTATGAGTACGTTGAATTTACATGCAAATATTTGTTTGTCTGTGTGATGTGTGACATAAATATCCACATGTATGTCCATGTCTGTTTGCATATTAACACTCATACACAGCCTAAACCCAGCAGACACCTCTCAGCAAGATGCTATAGAGGTTCAAGAGTCATTCAGGAGGTTTGCAGCTCAGTTTGCTGCTAAAGGGACATTTTTGAAGCCCAAACCCTGTATGTGTTTGTGTGTATATATATATATGAATATTCAAATGTTGCTCACATGGACCACCAAAAGTTTGTTTAGCTTGAAATTAGAGTTTTGTTTTGCTTAGAATTTGGTCTCTTGGTACTTGGCTGATCGCTTTGTGCTGGCTTTTATCTTAATTGCTTTTTGAACTATAATTATGGTGCCTCATCCACACTGCTACAACACCACTGTAGTGTAAGTTGGGAGTGTTTCTATCCTAACTTCCAATATTAAATGCTGTTGTTGTGTAGTGCAGATGTAAAATTCATATACTGCATCCTTGAAACTTAGAAAACAAAGTCTGATTCAGGGAGATATATCTGAAAGCTGTATGAAAATGTTTGAAAAAATAAAATAGTTTGCCAAGTATTACACCTGAGGCAAAAAATAAGGAATTTAGTTCCCTCCAGTGCTGCAATTATGAAGAGGGAAAAGGCACCATTGAAATACTCAGCTGAAATGTTGCATGCCATTACCCCATAAATAGAGACTTATGCGTAGAAGCATTTTAATGTGTAGATACCAAAGCCATATTGACACTGCAGACTATCATTACTCCTTAAGGAAATGTCATGGGCTTTCCTTTCCTATTGGAACGAGTGGTGAATTTATAATTCTTTCAACTGCTTGGTTTTAATAACATATCGCTCTGTTATTCGCTCTTTATCCTTTCTCTAAATACCTATTTGAAGACTAAACCATATCAATCCATTAGGCCACTAACACAGCCCAGCTTTTAAAAAGTCCACGTCGGGCTGCTCGCGCGGTGTCCTATCAGCGCTAATCCCTCTCTCTGCAGAAACATTTGTTCTTTTCCTTTCATTCGAGGCTAATGTTGGAGGGGAAGAAAAATGCAAGCCGCTGGCTTGTAGCATCCCTTTCTCCATGCAAACATGCACAAATAACATTAGAACTGTGACCGGCGTGGATGAAAGCAGGAGGCAGCACATTTCACCTGCCCACTTCATCCGCAGTTATTAATCCATATGCCGTAGGATTGCTGCAGAAGTCACGGGGTAAAGGGAGGTTTATCCAGTGCTGGGGCTGGGCAGGGGGGTCTGCCAGCTTAGCACAGCCAAAAGCTGTGTGCAGCTCTGCAACCTAGTGTTGAGCAGATCCTTCATCTACAAGCACACTCAATATTGCATTTCTGTGATGAATGCCACGATTTTAGTGAAAAAAAAATATATCTGTTGGGCTCATGTCATCCAAAGGGCTACGTCAGTTTGGAGCAAACAAAAGCTGGTATTCTTATTTTGATTACTTTAAGGCTTTTTTTAATTTATTTTTAATATAAGTTGTTATGTCAGGTCCAAAGTCTCTGGACGAGCTCCCTGGTAGAGCTTTTTTTTCCTTTGCTTAAAAAAGAAACAGCGATAAATATCACAAGTGAACGGGAAAACTCATGTCACACATGGTCTGTTCACTTCCCTCCATCAGAAAAATCACTCTGGGCAGCTTTTTACTCTCCCAGCCATTATTTTCCACGCCTTATATAAATCATTGGATTTACTGAAGAAAAGAGGAAAGGTGCAAGCGCGGGGCTTGGCAGAGCGCAAACAAAGCGCCGGCCCCCCATGGCTGGAGCCACTTGCCCCAGCGCCTCGCCGTGCCATGCTGGCAGATGACGGAGATCTGAAACCTTTACAACAACATATTTCTTGAAAGCGCCGTCACTCCATAACTCTCCCAGCCATTTCCAGCCCCGTGATATTTCCCCCTGCCGCCACCTTCTTTGTGCTCCATTCAAGGTTTTCTGAAGTGAGACAATCTTTTGCGTTTTTTTGTCTTCTGTCTGCATCAAAGTTAGGACTTTGTTAGGGATTCTTGCTATCGGCATCTGTTACCTCTTTTTCTCAGGGGCTAAGGAGGAGGCTGCTGTATGGCTGAAAAAGGCTCTCATTCAGCCCGCAATTGCTTCTCTTTGCTTCCCTGTCACACTGTCAACCTCAATCAGAACGCAATGAAAGTGATACAGAAGCAAAGCTTTGCTGCCTCCTCCTAGAACAAAGAGCGTCCCATAGCCTAGTACAGATTTCACATCCAATTTAACTCTTTGGAAAAGGATTTCAGGAAATACATAGTCAAGAGTTGAAAAAATGGAGTTGGGTCTACTATAAAGGCTAAAAGTATTATCCTGGCTTAGATAAGCTACAAAGATAGGTTGATACTATTTTCTAGCATAAACCACATTAGCTGGCATTACACATTGAGCTTTCTTTACTCGTTAAGTTGCAAGGAGATTTGAGAGGAATTTAGCAGCTACATAAAATGACTCTTTCATGATTCTAGCTTTAACAGTCATTTTAGTCGTACAAGGTGCATGAATAGCAAGAACCTAAATCATGTTGTTTAACAAATCTGGTATTAGAGGGTTAGTCTCAGTTTACTTATTAAGAATTTAGTTGAGTAAAGGATTTTAGGACTCAGTTCTTTGTGCGGATGACAATGAAACAGGCAAGGACTTGTATTTTTTGGGGACCTAAATCAGCGACACATGTTTGAACTCTGCT